>NC_087342.1:132256020-134756020 GCF_030014295.1 Loxodonta africana
AGAGTTGTGCAACCATTACCACTGTCTAATTTTAGAACGTCTTCATCACCCCCAAAAGAAAGGGTACCCATTAGCACTCACTCCGCATTTCTCCCTCCTCCCACCCCTGGCAACCACTAATCTTTCTGTCTCTGTGGATTTGCCTGTTCTGGACATTGCTTATAAATGGTGTCACTCTGTATGTATTCTTTTGTGACTGTCTTTTATAACTTAGCATAATAGTTTTCACAGTTCATCTGTGTTGTAGCATGTGACATGTGACAGCACTTCATTTCTTTTGTGTATTTTTTTTTTTTTTTTTTGCAATGCTTGCTATTATGGAACAAAGAAATGGTGATCCTCTCATCAAAAAAATTATGACTGTGATTAAAGAGTATTCTGTTTTAAGGATGCAAGTGTAGGGAGAAGACTCAGAAGTAGTAATGAGTTAGACTCTATTAGAGATACATTGAAATCTGGAACCAGTCTTTACAAGCTGGAAAAATTCTTTGTTCATGTATGACAATTTCATTCAAAGGACGCTGCCCATTTCAGATTTTGTTGTTATTAGCTGCCATCGAGTTAGTTCCAACTCATAGAGACCCTGTGTACAACAGAATGAAACACAGCCTGGTCTATGCCATCCTCACAGTCATTGCTATGTTTGAGCCCGTTGTTGAAGCCACTGTATCATTTCATCTTACTGTGTTTCTATCTCTTTTTTGCTGATACTCTATTTTACCAAGCCTTGATGTCCTTTACCAGGGACGGTCCCTCCACATAACATGTGCAAGGTACCTGAGATGAAGTCTCACCATCCTCGCTTCTAGGGGGTATTCTGGATGTACTTTTTCCAAGACAGATTTGTTTGTTCTTCTGGAAGTCCATGATATATTCAGTATTCTTACCGACACTGAATAAGGACCCTGAATAAGGAGAACTAAAGAAGAATTGATGCTTTTGAATTATGGTGTTGGTGAAAAACATTGAACAGACCATGAATTGCCAGAAGAATAAACAAGTGTGTCTTGGAAGAAATACAGCCAGAGTGCTCCATGGAAGGGATGATGGCAAGACTTCGTCTCACATGCTTTGGACATGTTATCAGGAGGGATCAGTCAGTTCCAGGAGAAGGACATCACGTTTGGTAAAGTAGAGGGTCAGTGAGAAAGAGGAAGACTCTCGATAAGATGGATTGGCACAGTGGCCGCAACAGTGGGCTCTAATGTAACAACTGTGAGGATGTCATAGTACTGAGCAGTGTTTCGTTCTGTTGTACACAGAGTCGCTATGGTCAGAACCGATTCAATGGCACCTAACAATAAGAACACCGTCATTCAGATGCATCAATTCTTCATTGGTCTTCCTTACTCATTGTCCAACTTTCACAGGAATATGAGATGATTGAAAATACCACGGCTTGGGTCAGGCACACCTTAGCCCTCAAAGTTTTATATTTGCTTTTTAACAGTTGGAATAGGTCTTTTGCAGCAGATTTTTCTAATGCAATATGTCGTTTGGTTTCTCGATTGCTGCTTCCATGGGTGTCAATTATGTATCCAAGTAAAGTGAAATCCTTGACAACTTCAGCATTTTCTCCATTTATCATGATGTTGCTTATTGGTCCATTTGTGAGGATTTTTGTTTTCTTTATGTTGAGGTGTAATTCATACTGAAGGTTGTAGTCTTTGATCTTCATCAATAACTGCTTCAAGTCCTCTTCACTTTCAGCAAGCAAGGTTTTGTCATCTGCATATCACAGGTTAATGAGCCTCCAATCCTGATGCCCCGTTCTTCTTCATATAGTCCGGCTTCTCAAATTATTTGCTCAGCATGGAAATTGAGTAAGTATAGTGAAAAGATATAACCTGGACGTACACCTTTCCTGACTAAACCACGCAGTATCCCCTTGTTCTGTTTGAATGACTGCCTCTTGTTCTATGTACAGGTTCCTCATGAGCATGAGTAAGTGTGCTGGAATTCCCATTCTTTAAAATGTTAACCATAATTTGTTGTAATCCACACAGTCAAAAACCTTTCTATAGTCAGTAAATCACAGGTAAACATCTTTCTGGTATTACCTGCTTTCAGCCAAGATCCATCTGACATCAGCAGTGGTATCCCTCATTCCATGTCCTCGTCTCAGTCTGGTTTGAATTTGTGGCAGTTCCCTGTCGATGTACTGCTGTAACTTTTTGAATGATCTTCACCAAAGTTTACTTGGCGTGTGATATTAATACTATTGTTTGATAATTTCCACATTCTGTTGTATCACATTTCTTTGGAATGGGCACAAATATGGATCTCTTCCAGTTGGTTGGCCAGCTAGCTGACTTCCAAATTTCTTGGCATAGATGAGTGAGCGCTTCCAGTGTTGCATCCATTTGTTGAAACATCTCAGTTGGTGTTCCATCAATTCCTGGAGCCTTGTTTTTCACCAGTGCCTTCAGTACAGCTTGGACTTCTTTCTTCCATACCACTGGTTCTTGATCATATGCTGTCTCCTGAAATGGTTAAACGTCAACTGATTCTTTTTGTGTATTCCTTCCACCTTCTTTTGATGCTTTCTGCAGTGCTCAATATTTTGCCCCTAGAATCCTTCACTATTGCAACTTGAGGCTTGAATTTTTTCTTCAGTTCTTCAGCTTGAGAAATGCCGAGTGTGTTCTTCTCTTTTGGTTTTGTAACTACAGGTCTTTGCACATATTGTTATAATACTTCATGTTCTTTAGCTGCCCTTTACTTCATCATTTCTTCCATTTGTTTTAGCTACTCTACATTCAGGACCAAGTTTCAGAGTCTCTTCTGGTGTCCATTTTGGTCTTTTCCTACTTCCCTATGTTTTTAATGACTCTTTGCTCTCTTCATTTATGATGTCCTTGATGTCATCCCACAGCTCGCCTGGCCTTCAGTCATTAGTGTTCACTGTGTCAACTCTGTGCTTAAGATGGTCTCTAAGTTCAGATTGGATATACTCCAGGTCATACTTTGGATCTTGTGAACTCGTTTTAGTTTTCTTCAGCTTCAGCTTGAACTTGCATACGAGCAGTTGCCGGTCTGTCCTATAGTCAGACCCAGCGTTGTTCTTACTGATGATATCGAACTTCTCTAGCTTCTATTTGATATAGTTGATTTGATTTTTGTATATTTCACCTGGTGAGGTCCATGTGTATAGTTGCCATGTATGTTGTTGAGAAAAGATATTTCTAATTGCTAGGTCATTGGTCTTCCAAAATTCTATCATGCGATCCCCAGCATCATTTTTATCACCAAGGCCATGTTTTCCAACTACTGATCCTTCTTTGTTTCCAACTTTTGCGTTACAGTTACCAGTAGTTATCAGTGCATCTTTATTGCATGTTTGATCAATTTCAGACTGCAGAAGTTGATAACAATCTTCTTCATCCTTGGCATTACTGGTTGGTGAGTAAATTTGAATAAAAGTCATATTAACTGGTCTTCTTGTAGGCATATAGATATTATCCTATCACTGACAGCATTATACTTCAGCATAGATCTTGAAGTGTTCTTTTTGACAGTGAGTGCGACTCCATTCCTCTTCAGTTTGTCCTTCCTAGCATAGTAGACCATATGATTTTCTGATTCAGAATGGCCAATACCAGTCCATTTCAGCTCAGTAATGCTGAGGATATCTATTTTCAAGTGTTTTGTTTCATTTTTGACAAATTGCAATTTTCTTAGATTCAAACTTCTTACATTCCACGTGCTGATTATAAATGGATAGTAGCAGCTATTTCTTCTCATTTTGAGTTGTGTCAAGTCCCCAAAACTTTTCCATCCATATCACTAAAGTCAACTCTACTTTGAGGAGGCAGCTTGCCTTAGTTATCTAGTGCTGCCATAACAGAAATACCACAAGTGGATGGCTTTAACAAAGAGAAATTTATTTTCTCACAGTCTGGTAGGTTCCAAGTCCAAATTCAGGGCGTTGACTCCAGGGGAAGGCTTTCTCTCTCTCTCTGCTCTGGAGGAAGGTCCTTGTCCTCAGTCTTCCCCTGGTTGAGGAGCTTCTCAGGCACAGGGACCCCATGTCCAAAGGATGCGCTCTGCTCCTGGTGCTGCTTTCTTGGTGGTGTGAGGTCCCCAACTCTCTGCTTGCTTCCTTTTCCTTTTTTCTCTTGAGAGATAAAAGGTGGTACAAGCCTCACCCCAGGGAAACTTCCTTTATCTTGGATCTGGGAGGTGACGGAGTAAGGGTTGTGTTACAATCCCACTCTAATCCTCTCAGCATACAATTACAATCACAAAATGGAGGACAACTACACAATACTGGGAAGCATGGCCTAATCAAGTTGATACACATTTTTGGGGGGACATAATTCAATCCATGACACAACTCTTCCCCAGCTATATTTTGAGTGCCTCCCAACCTGTGGGGCTCATCTTCCCACACTATATCAGACAGTATTCCGCTGCTGTTCATAAGGTTTTCAGTGGCCAGTTTTTTTAGAAGTAGATCAGCAGGTTCTTCTTCCTAGTCTGTATTAGCCTGGAAGCTCCCCTGAAACCTGCCCACCATGGCTGACCCTGATGGTATTTGAAATACTGGTGATATAACTTCCAACATCACAGCAATACATAAGCCACCACAGTATGACCAACTAACAGACAAGTGGTAGATTTCAGATTTATATACCTTTAAAACCAGAAAAATTTGGAATAAAATTTGGATTTGCTGTGTTTCAGTTCTTATTGAAATTTCTAATAGATTTTTGGAAACCCTGGTTGTGTAGTGGCTAAGTGCTGTGCCTGCTAACCAAAAGGCTGGCAGTATGAATCCACCAGACACTCCTTGGAAACACTATGGGGCAGTTCAATAGCCACCCTACGAAACAGAGTAGAACTGCCCCCCGTAGCTTTTCAAGGTTGTAAATCTGTATGGAAGCAGACTGCCATATCTTTCTCCCACGGAGCAGTGGGTAGGTTCGAATTGCCGACCTTTCGGTTAGTAGCTGAGCGCTTAACCATTATGCCACTGGGGCTCCCTTTTCCTTATATACTGAGGGTTAAATGACTGCTAAAGATGAGTTATCTTTGATAAAGTTATTTTATAGAATATGTTGAAAGTACAACAGAATGGTATATTTCCAAGATTTTGAAATAGAGTACTGCATGCATTGTTTCTTAAAACTAAATTTTACTAATACCCAAAAACCCAGGGAAAAAAAAAAAGTAATATTCTGCTGAATTCGCAGTAATGTGCCTCTACTTCATATCATTTTAGAAAGACCTGCCTTAGCCTCTGGCTTCAAGCAGTGAAGGGGACTCAGAATCTCCTATTACTGTGTGTTGTAGGCCCACAGGGCTGTAGGATAGTGGCTTGACTCCCACTCTGTGCATTGCCTTTTTGTTCAGTTTCTGCTCCAGGAAGATGTGCACCTCAGTTCTGAGCCTGGCTGGTATTTTGTCATGTGTTTGGATTTGAGGGGATGTGATTAGGCACGAAATTCTGGAGCAGTGTTCACCACAGAATGTTATAAATGAAGACACTAAAACTAATACAGGTCCTCCTTGTATTTATATTTATACCTTTAAAGAGTATCTTCCTTTGAGTAAATAAACTCTAGCTGATATGTACACCCAGTAGTAACTTATGAAAGCCAGCAATTTATTGGGTACTCATATGGATATGCTTACAGATTTTCATGGCACTCTCCTAAACCCAGTGCCGTTGAGTCGATTCCGACTCATAGCGACCCTATAGGACAGAGTAGAACTGCCCCATAGTTTCCAGTTCTATTCAGTAAAATTTAAGGAAACAGTTGCAATTAATGGTATGAGCTTTGTAAAGAAGGAAAAAAGTATAGAGACTAGAGACTTACAGAAAAATTGTGAAAACTTTATATATTAATCAAGAAAATCCTGAGCCAGTGAGAGAGGACCTTCCATACAGGACAATTTAACCAGTAAGCCCACGTGAAATTGTGTACTGCAGATTAGTAAATTAGCACAAGTAAGCCCACACGTACCTTGCTTATTGGGAAGTCAATCCCTGTGTATGTATATATATATTCATTATATGGGGTGAGTTAATTTACTCTCTTATAATAGCCATTATTTAGAAGCCTGCTTTTTAAAACTGTGGAACAATCCTTAAATAAGTGTTTAAATCCCTAGATTCATTCTTTTTAAATAGGCTAAACTATCCTATGTAAATGAGCTGGTCGATACAAACAGTAAATGTAGTTTAAGGAAGTGATCAGTAACTGCTGGATTTTGTTCTTGTAGAATCTAAAGCTTGATATCGCTATTCTTTTTCTCAATAAAACCAGTATTACAAGATGTCACTTAGAATTGCTGTTGGGATTTTATTTTCCACTTGTTTTCAAAATGTTCCATTTTTAAACAGAAAATTAGAGATTTACAAAAAACTGTAATTGTATTATGAGGGTATATGTATCTGAAACTAACATTTTTTAAATAACTTCATGGAGATTTAATTTTAGAAATCAGTTTTTTAGATTTCTTGACCTTTTTATTGAAGTATAGCATGCAGATCTTAAGCGTATATCTCAGTGAATTTTTTAAAATTTCTACACTGTGTACCTAGAGCAGAGATAACCATACAAATCATTACTAGCACCCTTGCACTGTCTTGTCTCTCCTAGTCAATACTTTCATAGTTAATCACTCTTCAGACTTCTGTCGGCATAGCTAAGTTTTGTCTTTTTGAATTTCATGAAAATGCAGTCATACGGTGTGAACTATTTCTGTGAGATTATTGTCTTTTGTTTATTATGTCTTTGAGATTCATCCATATTATTGTGTGTACACTTTTTATTGATGAGCATTATCTCATTAAACCCTGGTGGTGTAGTGGTTAAGTGCTACAGCTGCTAAACAAAAGGTCGGCAGTTCGAATTCACCAGGTGTTCCGTGGAAACTCTATGGGGTTCTACTCTGTCTTACAAGGTGGCTATGAGTTGGAATTGACTCAGCAGCAACAGGTTTGGCTTTCTTTTGGTTAGCAAGCCAAGTGGAATTGTTGGGATATAGGGTATGTATATGTTCAGCTTTAGTAGGTACTGCTAAGGAGTTTTCCAAAGTGATTAAAGCAGTTTATATTCTCTTCAGTCTTGTATAACATTTATCATTTGCTTTGCATTTTTCTACCAAAACTTGATATTGTTATTAAACAAAATCTGATAGATGTAGAAACTAGTATTTTTATTCGTTGGTGCTAATCAGGTGTATAGAATGTTCTTACAGTTAAGAGATTATCTTTAAATTAGTTAATAATTTAGCTAGATTGAAACGATTTTGATCACTAGAAGAAAGTTCTTTCAGCTCTATTCATACTGTTTTGCCTAATTAAAAAAGAAAAAAAGAATGGAGTAGCTAAAGTAAGAATTACTGTCTTGTAGAAAACAGTAACAGGATGATAGTAATCTTACTTTGTTGGTTAAATAACTGTGTATGTCCTCAAGCCTAAAGGAAGAAGGAACCAGCTGAAGTTATAATAGCTTTTTAATACTTACTCATTATTAAAGCAACTGTGATGTTAAAAAGTGTATAGATTATGGCAGAAAACCATATTTTAGGTTCTAATATAAGCTTATAGTAAATTAGAAACATTTTTTTCCCCGTCATGGAAATTCTAGAATGTTTTTGCAATCATTTAAAGCTTTATTACAAGTAAGGCTATAAAAAGGGAGGAAATCCAGTTAACTTTATGTGCAAAGTTTTCATTTCCTATTTGATGAAAAAAAGGAATACTTTTCAGTAAGGATGTTAGCTTTACAGTCCTTCTTAGCAAATTAGAAATTCCCTTAAATCGAGAATAAGAAAATAACTGCTTTGATAAGGGGTAGTGTTACTAAGTTAAAGCTTATTTTTAAAGAATGTTACAGCCAAGGTAGAAGGGTTTACAGTTAGGTTAGACGGGTCATTGAAGGTAATAAAAATAGCAAAGACTTACTTGGTGTTTAGCATTTGGCAGTGATTGTTCTGAGCCCTTTATGTATATTATTTCGTAGTCCTCACAAATTCGTGATGTTGATACTATTATGGTTCTTATTTACTGATGAGAAACTGAGAGACACAGGTTAAGTAATCTATTCCTGGGCACACAGTGGAGATTCAAATTCAGGTGGCTGCCTTCAGAGTTCGTGTTCTTAACCAGTGTGCTATCTGTTGTAGTATATTGTCACAGGATTCGAAAATGGGAAAAGAAATAAGGGGGCAAGAGATTAACTCTTAAGTTTCTACTAACTGCTATGCATTGTGCTAAACATTTTTTATTAGTACTAATTAATTCTCAAAATCACCCTAGGAAGTTTTAATGTGGTCATGTTGCAAATGAGAAACATTAACATTAAGAGAGAAAAATTTATCCAGGGTCATATATCTCATAATTGTAGAGCAGATCCTTCTAAACGGAAGGCCACAGATAGGGAGGGAGGACATTATCTTCTCATGAATGTCACCTATGGATTAATTTAAACAAGTGTTAATACCTATTGGAAAGTAGCCAGCTGTTTATATTTTAAGTACAAATTTTTAATAGTCAGTAAAAGGTAGCATTGTATTATTCTGAAAGTCCTGAAGAAGTGTCATACAGAGAAAATTTCCATTCCTGAGGAAGGGGAGATGAGGCTGGGTTGGAAGTTTATCTGAGGAGGAAGAGAAGTACTAGTAGTATTTATAGTAGTAGTAATGGCAGCACCTTGGTGGCACAGTGGTTAGGAGCTACAGCAGCTAACCAGAAGATTGGTGGTTTGAATCCACCAGCCATCCCGTGGAAACCCTGTGAGGCGGTTCTACCCTGTCATGTAGGGTTGCTATGAGTCAGAATCGACTGATGCAATGGATTTGGTTTTGGTTTTTGGTATAGTAGTGGTAGTGGTGGTGGTAGTAGTAATTGTAATTATAGCAGTAGTAGCAACACAGCACTTCAACCCACTGGGCTTTGCCTGAAAGAGTAGATACCGTTCTCAAAACCCTTACATATCAGCGTGACTCAGGTTGCTTGCCATTAACTAATAAAGGTAAAAAATAAAAACATGGGTTTACTGTACATGGAAACTCCAGAAATAGAAGTTGTTACTGTGGTGGGGGTGGTTCTAATAATACTAAATTATATCTTTGGATGGATTTCTTCTCAAATTACTAGAATACTTAAGATGCAAATTTAGACATACTAAGTATCAAAAAATGTTATCTCAGTAATAACCATACAACATTCTGGAATAAAGAGGTTAGAAAGTATTTTGTTCTTTTTTTAACAATAATGTATTTTATTAATAATTGAATAATGGTTTACTTCATTAAAAAAAAAAAAAAAAACCAAGAAATTAAAGTAGAGAAACATCCTTCATGTTTGAAAATTGAACGAGTGGTTTCTGACACAGTGAATTTGTGTTTCCACTACTGCAAGGAGTTAAATGATGAAATTCTCTCTTAGGTGCTGTTATGGATTAAATTGTTTCCCCCTAGACTATCCTTCAACTTGGGTAGGCCATGATTCCCAGTATTGTGTGCTTGTCCTCCATTTTGTGATCTGATATAATTATCCAATGTGTTGTAAAGCCTAACCTATGATGATAAAGAGGGAGGATTAGAGGTAGTTATGTAATCAAGCAGGACACAATCTGTGGGATTAGGTTGCATTTTGAGTCAGTCTCTTTTGAGATGTAAAAGAGGGAAGTGAGCAGAGAGAGGAGGGACCGCCTACCACCAAGAAAGACGAACTGGGAGTAAGATGTGTCCCTTGGCTTCAGGGTCCTTGTACTGAGAAACTCCTGGAAGAGGGAAGATTGATGACAAGGACCTTCCCCCAAAGCTGACAGTGGGAGAAAGCCTTCCCCTGGAGCTGGCGCCTTGAACCAAACTTGTAGCCTAAACTGTGAGAGAATAAATTTGTTTGTTAAAGCCATCTACTTGTAGTGTTTCTGTTATAGCAGCACTAGATAACTAAGACAAGTGCCTCATGATCTAGAAATAAGTTGCCCCTTTTTCTAGAGAGTTCACAATATGGTTGTAACGGAAATCTTATAACAATGTAAGGTGTCTGATAAAGTAGGCTCCCAGAACCTGAAGTAGGCTAGCATTGTAAAATACCACCCAAAATAAGTATTTTAATGCTGTGTTCTGGTCATAGCATCTGATGATATGATAATCAGATGCTGAAATAATAGTAAGGAAAGAAGAGTTAAGTTATAATAGTAACATTAAAATCTCAAGTGCTTAAGTTTTTGAACAGTTTGCAAAGCACTGTTATAATATTTATCTTAAATATTATGACATATTATCTTAAGTCAGTATGACAGATAATATTATTATTATTCTACTGACCAAAAACCAAGGCTCAGAAAAAGAGTCAGCTATGTAATTTGGGGAGTCCTAGTGGCACAGCTTGTGAGACCTAGTGAAAATTAGAAGACTTTTTTTAAAAAAAAAAAAAAACAAATAAAGTGCCACTAAATTTCCTAAATAAAGGTCTTTTTTTTCTTCTGCAGTCTCTTGAATTGTTACGGTGTTTTTATTTGCTATTTAATGTTCTAAGTAAAGAAATGTTAACATTTTAAATTATTTGCATGAATTTTATTATTCAGTCTTTATACTGTGCAATGCAGGTTTTAAGTAACTTGTAGATGGAATCACCAAAATTATACAATTTTTATTTCAGAGCTTGTGTATACTTACGTATTTCTTTTTTTACCAGAACATTGCAAATGCTACACAAAATTAACTCATCTGTTTTTTAAAATTTTAGTTTGTTGTTGTTGAATATATAAAGGAAAAAGTGCTAATTTAGCAGTTTCTACATGTACTGTTTAGTGACTGCAGTTACATTCTTCAAGTTGTGTAACCATTCTCACCCTCCTTTTCTGAGTTGTTCCTTTCTCCATTAACATAAACTCACTACCCCCTAAGGTTCTTTTCTAATCATTCGAACTGCTTTTGTCAGTTTGATCCCAAATAGATAGTTCTTAAAAGGGCATAATGCTCAAGGCAGACTTCTTTTTACACTAGTTAAGCTAAACTATTGTTTGGTTTTAAGAAGACTTCAGGGTTTTTTTTTCTGGTTTAAGATTTAAAGGTTGTTGCTGGGCAGTAGTTTTAGGGTTACAACCAGGCTTCATGGCTCCAAGATGTCTGGAGCCCTTGAGAATCTGAAGTTCTGTTCTATATTTTTCCCTTTTGATCAGGATTCTTCTATGGAATCTTGGATCAAAATGTTCAGTAATGGTAGTCAGGCACCATCCACTTCTTCTGGTCTCATGGTAAAGGAGGCAATTAGCCATACATTATGTATCTTCCTTCTATTCCTGACTCTCCCTCTTCCTCTGTTGTTCCAGGCATGTAGAGATCAATCGTGCCTTGGATGGCCACTTGCAAGTTTTTAAGACCCAAAAAAAAAGAATAGTTTTTTTTACTATGCATTCCAACTAGGAGGTAGAACAGAAGCACTAAACATGTTATTAGGCCAATTAACTGGGATGTCCCATGAAACCATGACCCTGAACCTCCAAACCAGGAAACCAAATCCCATGAGGTTTTTGGTTGTACATAAGCAGCCTCAGCAGCCAATTTTGTTGTTGTAAATGTATCTATCACACAGCTTTTGCCAGTTCAACTTTTTACAGGTGTACAACAGCAATTAAAATAATCAGCTGTGCAATCCTACCCTTAACGCGATATTTCTATCACTGTTAATTCCCTTTCCTCCCCTCCCTTCTACCTCTGGTAGCCACTAATAAACTTCGTTCTCTATACATTTATGTTTTCTTGTCTTTTTATGTAAGTGAAGTCATACAATATTTGTCCTTTTGTGATTGACTTATTTTACTCAGCATGTCTTCCAGCTCCATCCATGTTGTAGCATGTGTCAAGACTTCATTTCTTTTACATCTCAAAACACACCCTATACTAATCCTGTCTCATTAACATAACAAAGACAACCCATTCCCAAATGGGATTATAACCACAGGCATACCCTAACCGACCTGTTGCCGATAAGTTTTTTCCGACTCATAGCGACCCCATAAGGCAGAGTAGAACTGCCCCATAGAGTTTCCAAGGAGTGCCTGGTAGATTCGAACTGCCGACCTTTTTGGTTAGCAGGTGTAGCACTTAACCACTGTGCCACCAGGGTTTCCTCCACAGGCATAGAAGTTAGGATTTACAACACATATTTTGGAGGGCATAATTCAATCCATAACATGTGTCATGAAGCCAGCCCTACTCAGAGATACTTATTGACTTGTTCAAAGTCGCATAGCTGGGAAATGTCCAAGCTGGGATTAAAACCATGTGTTCAGCTTTTTTTTTTTTCTTTCTCTCTTATATACTTTTGATAACAAGTAAGTTGATAATTATAAAACACTACCATCATCTTCCTTCCCTGCAAACCTCCAGACTACTGTGTAAAATGAGAATAACAATAGTGATATGACTGTTAAAGATTTGTAGATAGAGCCCACTTCTTTATTGGATTTACTGACTTTTTTTTATTTTGCTAATTCCTTTCTGAGAGGAAGACTGGACTTCTGCCAGCAGTCTGGCTAAGTCATATAGGACTTTGAAAAGATCATCCGGCCCTCAGGGAGCTTACATGGGACTTAAGAGGAATCTTAAGTCCAGCAATACTGCAGCCAGTTCTTATCTCAAGGCAAAGGCTCTAAGTATAATTGGGATGGATATTTCAAACTGGATACTTAAGAGTAAGAGGAGCCTCTATTAACAGTAAGTTGAGATAACAGGCATTAACTGGAATTACCCTGAGCAAACCAGGACATATGGTCACCCATCTCATGATAATACATCATTCAGACACGTGCCAAGCCTAATGCATGCCACTCCTGTGAACATCCAGAATACTACTACTACTACTTTTTTTTTTTTAAAACTCCATCATTTCACTGACTCACACTGAGCCAGAATTATATTTGTGTGTGTTTCATTGTTTAATATAATTTAAACTTCTTAAGAATAGGAATCATATCATATTCATCTCTGTATTCCTTGGACTTATAGGTCCTGGCACATAGCTATCAAAAAAAAAGTACCTCTGCAACAACCACCAGCAGCTGCCATTTATGAAGCCCCTATTTGCCAGGCATTGTGAAAGGGTCTCCCTATGTATGATTTTATTTAATTCTCACAAAAATCCTGTGAGTAAGTATTGCTTTGTATACATAAGGACACTTGCCAGTGTAGGTGTTCAGTGGTTTATGTTGGATACTGAGAAACTTTGCAGATCTAATTTATAGAGCACTGTAGGTCACTCTTGGACAGTTGTACAAACTAAGATGGGAATCAGAAGATTAAAAAAAAAATAGAGATGAGCAAATGTCCTGATTTTTAAAAGGAAAGCCTAAATGGACTATGAATGTTGTACCATTGAGCCTGACATGGATTCTTTGGAAAATTCAAATGGATTTTTTTTTCAATTGCTTGCTTCTTTTTTCGGAGTATTAACAGCACTCACTAGTTGCATGCATGGGTTTCCTAAGGACAGTTCCTGCCAGACTAAGCTTATTGGTTAATATTCTTAGATATCCTTCTGGTCAAGATATAGACAGGTAGGCCTGATGATCAGACAGTGGGGTAGCTTTGTAAGCTGAATGGACAGCTGTGCCCAAAGAGCTCCCGTTAATAGGATTAATGCCAATGTGGAGGAACTTCTCTGCATACTAGGCCTCAGTCCTCCTAGACTTTGTTCTTTTCAGTATTTTTGTTAACTGAGTACATTAATGTCATATTGTTCAAATTTCCAAATGACCAAGCAGTAAAGATTAGTTATGACTCCGCATGAAGAGAATTGGTTTCTCAAAAGATATTAAACATAAATATACCAACAAAAATTGGATAAATGTAAAATTTTGGAATAAAGACAGCCAAACTTCAACTGCTCTGAATAGCACAAAAGAAAACATTGGAAAATTAAGAATGATGGAAGCTTTGTGTAAATCAGCACTCTGCTGCAGCTGCTCAGTGCTCTACTCCATTCATTCCTTTTCTGCATGGCTGTGGTATTCAGAGTAGGGATACATGGGAAGGTATGATAAGTTGCCTGAGGGGGAAATGTTCAAATATTTGAATTGTCCAGATACAGAATAGCTGCATCATCATCTCCAGTGATTCCATAATACTGGCAACTTTTTCACAGAGAGACTGGCTGAGTAGAAGAGATACTGTAGTGGTGTTTTATACTTCATGTAATAAATTAACTAAATGTCTTCTAATGCTGTTTCAAGTTCTGAAATTTCTATAAATCATCTCCAGCCCAGTGATAATATCATTTGGGAGAATGGTGTGTCTAGGCCATTTAGAGAGCCTTTTACTGAAAGATGTTCAGATGATTGGGAAAATAAAACGCAGATTACAGTTCTGACTTGAACCCTAAAAATGTAATTTAAGAAAAAAAAAAAATCCGGAAACAGGGTACACTACATGTTAGGATGTTTTAATGTGAAAAAGATCTATAAATATAAAGGCTGGTAAAGAGAAAGCATGGAATCTTTAACAAGGTTCTGAATCTGAATAAGAAAAACAAGATAAATAAGATATTGGGAATAAACAAGGATTATATACAAGATTTCTTGTCACATAAAATAGTTATAAACAAGGGCATATATAATTCACTTGCTAAAGCACACATATAGTAATTATAGCTATCAGTCTATAATGAGTATAAAACTGAGTGATTTTTATTAATATGTTCATAGCATAAAATTGAACAGCTTTAATGGGTGAACAACAAAAGTTCAGACCCTTTTTGACTCTTTCTACTTGTATAGTTGAATATATGATCTTTTGAGTAACTCATCATTCATAAAAGTTTTCTAAAAATTTTCATAAATGTTAAATCCCACTTTGGAGATTCCAGCAAGCACCCAGATGTAGTAGGTATTCTGAGAAGTGTGTATTTTTTGAGTAACTTGTTAGAAAACATATTTCAGATTTGAAGGTCTAATGAGGCTGTAGATTAATGTTAATCTTTGTAAAGCATTGTTTTGATCATGTCACAGCCACAAAATACCCATGCCTACAACAGTGGTACACAAATATTTTTTCCTCTGTATAGTTCATAAGCACCAAATACTTGCCCATGAGTAGTATCTTTCTTTTTACTGCCCCCGTTCAAAATCAGTGACCTATCCAATTACTAGTTCTAGCTGACTATTCAGGTCCTTCATAGTGTGGCCCTAGTTTTTCACATTTGTCTTTTATGACTTCCTTACACTTATGCATTAGTCAGATAGAGCAACCATTTAGTCTCTTTCTCACTATCCTATACCCATTTTTCCTCCCATTGTGCCTTTACCAACTTCTACCTAACAGACTCCTTGCTGTCTTTCTTAGACCTCAAAGCAAATATCAGTGCCTTCATAAAGTCCTGATCACGTACCACCATTACCTTTGAACTCCATAGCATCTCATACCTTTCATATGGTCCTTATATTCTACCTCGTGTTAAAATCATTTATATACTTGCCATCTCCTTTCTATCAGATAGATTGTGGTTCATTTATTGCAGCTTATGTTTGTGTCATTAGACAAACAGTATCCATTCATAGTAAGCGCTGGGTAAGTATTTGTTTTTTTAATTTAATTTGTGATAATTAGAAATTATTAAGGAAAAGACATCCTGGTGTAGGGGAAAGAGCTCTGTAAGATTAGGCTCTGCCCCCATGTGTCTGTCAGCTTGTCATACCGTGGGGGCTTGTGTGTTGCTGTGATGCTGGAAGCTATGCCACCGGTATTCAGATATCAGCAGGGTGACCCATGGTGGACAGGTTTCAGGTAAGCTTCCAGACTAAGACAGATTAGGAAGAAGGATCTGGCAGTCTACTTCTGAAAAGAATCAGCCAGTGAAAACCTTATGAATAGAGAAACATTGTCTGATATAGTGCTGGAAGATGAGCCCCCCAGGTTGGAGGGCATTGAAAACATGACTGGGGAACAGCTGCCTCCTCAAAGCAGAGTCAACCTTAAAGATGTGGATGGAGTCAGGCTTTTGGAACCTTCATTTGCTGATGGGGCATGATTCAACATGAGAAGAAACACCTGCAAACATCCATTAATACTAGGAACCTGGAATGTACGAAGTATGAATCTAGGAAAATTGGAAATCGTAAAAATGAAATGGAATGCATAAACATCAATATTCTGGGCATTAGTGAGCTGAAATGGACTGGTATTGGTCATTTTGAATCGGACAGTGTTATGGTCTACTATGTCGGGAATGACAGCTTGGAAGATGGATGGTGGTGCATTCATCGTCAAAAAGAACATTTCAAGACCTATCCTGAAGTACAATGCTGTCAGTGATAGGATAATATCCATACGCCTATAAGGAATACCAGTTAATACGACTATTATTCAAGTTTACGCACCAACCACTAAGGCCAAAGATGAAGAAGTTGAAAGATTTTTACCAGCTTCTGTAGTCTGAAATTGATCGAACATGGAATCTAGGATGCATTGATAATTACTGGTGATTGGAATGCGAAAGCTGAAAAGAAAGAAGGATTGGTAGTTGGAAAATACAGCCTCGGTGATAGAAGATATGCTGGAGATAGCATGATAGAAGTTTGCAAGACCAACAACTTCTTCATTGCAAATACCTTTTTTCAACAACATAAACAGCAACTATACACGTGGACCATGCTCAATGAAATGCACAGGAATCAAATTGACCATATCTGTGGAAAGAGAGGAAACCCTCGTGGTGTAGTGGTTAAGTGCTATGGCTGCTAACGAAAGGGTCAGCAGTTCGAATCCCCCAGGTGCTCCTTGGAAACTCTACAGGGCAGTTCTACTCTGTCCTGTAGGGTCACTATAAGTCGGAACTGACTTGATGGCACTGGGTTTGGTTTTTTTTGTTTGGTGGAAAGAAACAATGGAAAAGCTCAATATCATCAGTCAGAAGACCAGGGACTGACTGCAGAACAGACCAGCAATTGCTCATATGCGAGTTCAAGTTGAAACTGAAGAAAATGAGAACAAGTTCATGAGAGCCAAAGTATGACCTTGAGTATACCCACCTGAATTTACAGACCATCTCAAGAATACATTTGATATGTTGAACACTACTGACCAAAGACCAGACGAGTTGTGGGATGACATCAGTGACATCATATGTGAAGACAGCAAGAGGTCAAAAATGACGTGAAAGAAAGAAAAGACCAAAATGGATGTCAGAAGAGACTCTGAAACTTCCTCTTGAACGTTGAGCAGCTAAAGCGAAGAAGAAATGGTGAAGTAAAAGAACTGAACAGAAGATTTCAAAGGGTGGCTCGAGAAGACAAAGTAAAGTATCATAATGACATGTGCAAAGAGCTGGAGGTAGAAAACCAAAAAGGGAGAACACTCTCAGCGTTTCTGAAGATGAAAGAACTGAAAAAAATTCAGACCTCGATTTGCAATAGTGAAGGTTTCTATGGGGAAAATATTAAACGATGCAGGAATCATCAAAAGAAGATGGAAGGAATACACAGAGTCATTATACCAAAAAGAGTTGGTTGATGTTCAGCCATTTCTGGAGGTAGCATATGATCAGGAACTGATGGTGCTGAAGGAAAAAGTCCAAGCTGCATTGGAGGCATTGGCAAAAAACAAGGCTCCAGGAATTGATGGAATATCAGTTGAGATGTTTGAACAAATGGATGCAGCTCTGGAAGTGCTTACTCGTCTATACTGAGAAATTTGGAAGATGGCTTACTGGCCAACCAACTGGAAGAGAGATTTATGCCTATTTCCAAGAAAAGTGATCCAACTGAATGCAGAAATTATTGAACAATATCATTAATATCACGTGCAAGCAAAATTTAGCTGAAGATCATTCAAAAGCAGCTGCAGCAGTATATCAACAGGGAACTGCCAGAAATTCAGGCTGGATTTAGAAGAGGATGTGGAACCAAGGATGTCATTCCTGAGGTCAGATGGATCCTGGCTGAAAGCAGAGAATACCAGAAGGATGTTTACCTGTGTTTTATTGACTATGCAAAGGCATTCGACTGTGTGGATCATAACAAATTATGGATAACATTGGGAAGAATGGAATTCCAGAACACTTAATTGTGCGCATGAGGAACCTGTACATAGATCAAGAGGCAGTTGTTCAGATAGAACAAGGAGATACTGAGTGGTTTAAAGTCAGGAAAGGCGTGTGTCAGGGTTGTATCCTTTCACCATACCTATTCAGTTTGTATGCTGAGCAAATACTCTGAGAAGCTGGAGTATATGAAGAAGAACGGGGGAATTGGAGTAAGACTCATTAACAGCCTGCGTTATGCAGATGACACACCCTTGCTTGCTGAAAGTGAAAAGGACTTGAAGCACTTACTGATGAAGATCAAAGACCACACAGATTTCGGTATGGATTGCACCTCAACATAAAGAAAAGAAAAATCCTTACAACTGGACCAGTAAGCAACACCATGAAAAACAGAAAAGACTGAAGTTGTCAAGGATTTCATTTTACTTGGATCTACAGTCAATACCATGGAAGCAGCGATCAAGAAACCAAAAGACGCATTGCATTGGGTAAATCTGCTGCGAAGGACGTCTTTAAAGTGTTGAAAAGCAAAGATGTCATCTTGAAGACTCAGGTGCGCCTTACCCAAGCCATGGTTATTTTCAGTCACATCATATGCATGTGAAAGCTGGACAGTGAATAAGGAAGACTGAAGCATTGACGCCTTTGAATTGTGGTGTTGGCGAAGAATATTGAATATACCATGGACTGCCAAAAGAACGGACAAATTTGTCTTGGAAGAAGTACAACCAGAATGCTCCTTAGAAGCAAGGGTGGTGAGACTGCATCTTACATACTTTGGACATGTTTTCAGGAGGGATCAGTACCCGGAGAAGGACATCATGCTTGGTAAAGTAGAGGGTCAGCAGAAGAGAGGAAGACCCTCAACGAGATGGATTGACACAGTAGCTGCAACAATGAGCTCAAGCGTAACAATGATTGTCAGCATGGCGCAGGACCAGATAGTGTTCTGTTCTGTGGTACTTAGGGTTGGTGTGAGTTGGAACTGACTTGAAGGCACCTCTAACAACAACAACAACCTGTAGCCATTCACAGAGCCATTGCAAAAATCATATACTTTAATTTCTTTAACTTTAAAGTGACAGTTGAATATATGAATGGATTTTATGTCTCTTCTAGTTGTATGCGTCTATGAATGTTAAAGGAAACTGATTATAGATAAAGTTTTTAAGGTATTATTTGAGATATGTTTTTTAAAGAAAATTTCTGTAAAACTTAGAAAGTTGCATACTCCCCTATTCTTTGAGTATGCATTAATGTTATTATCTATATTAACTGGCCAGCTAGAAGTTGTGCATCAGGTTCTAAGGCTCAGCTATTATGTTGTTTGTTTAAAGGCAGAGGAAATGGTAAATATAGGAGTTGGAAATGAAATAGTTTTTCATTCAGTTATATTCTGTAGAGTAGCGTTATGAATTACCATAGGATTGGCTGGTAAAGTTTCTGCTAATAAAAGCCTTAATAATTTGAATGAGACATCTGCTCAATATGAATCTAAAGAAATGACATTTTATAAAATTGCTTTATCTAAGCAGACCCGTGTTCTTGCTTGTTGGAATATTTTGTTTATTAAAGTATAGATTGCCTAGTTTTGTCTACTCACAGTCAAATACCGCTTTTGCTTATTAAAAGGAAAGTTCCATATGTGATGTTTTTAGTAGCAGGAGAATTTAAAGTGTAATGATTCCATAAATATTATTTGCTATTCTTGAGCTGAATGTGAAATGTCTAAAGGGTGACAGTTAAATGAGAGAAGATGTCGTTGTCAAGGTCTTGATGAACTGTTACTGCACTTTATTAATCCCTGCCCATAAATCCTAACAAAATAATAATATTTTCATTCTTTTGTCTTCTAAAATTTGGCCTCAAGATATCATATACCTTGTGTTTATATGGTAGCTGTATTTCAAATAATCTTAAATAATTTTATCTTTTTATTCTTTGTAAGTTAGAAGAGTAGTTGGTATGCTATAGAACAAAAGTACAAATAATTGTTCTTGTATATTAATATTTTTGTTGTTTAAAGTTTCCTAATTGTATATCCTGAAATTATTTGATATATGTGACTATTTGTGCTATAGGCAAGTGTGGTAGACATCAGACATGTTCTTGAAAATTTTTTGTTTTAGAAGACTTGGTCAAAAGGCAGATTTAATCAGTTATACATCAGTTTATTTTGTTAACCGACATGTTTAACTATATATTTGGGAATTGGCGTGTAGTTTTTCTTTGAGCATTAACACTGGTGATAAATGTTATAAATAAATAGAGCAACAAATATGTTTTGTTTTAGAAAGTAAATTGACTTCAGAATGATCCTGACAGGGCTTTCAGGGGGAACACAGGGTGCTGCTGTTTAATTTAGAGTGTCAGGTTGTTTAAAGGCCATCATGTTGCCTAGTCGCTGCAGGTATTGCAATAAGGCATGAGGAAAAAACTCCTCTGGGCTTCCTATCGTTTTTCTTGAGGTTTAACTCTCAATGTTTGAGCTTTGAAATACTGGATTATACAGTAGAGTAAAGAAAGGAGATATGTTATTTTGACTACCTCTTCCTAGTCCAATATTTAAGCTATTAAAAAAAGAAAAAAACATTGCCGTCAAATCAATTCCAACTCATGGCGACCCCATAGGACAGAGTAGAACTGCCCCATAGGGTTTCCAAGGAACGACTGCTGGATTCGAACTGCTGACCTTTTGCTTAACAGCCAAACGCTTAACCAGTGCACCACCAGAGCCCATTTGAACTAACATGCAATTGAAATCTTAAGAAGGAAGGAAACTCTTAGGACACAGATAGATGAATGAATGTTTGGAAAGAAGGATGTTTTCTGAATTGTAATAGTTCTGGTAGTGGGAGTGGATATTACTGGAGGACCTCTGCATGGTTTGACTTGTCTTTTTCTTGCTTTCAAAATGGTAAGTGTATGGTTTCATACAACTCTAATTTGGTGGGAAAATGCCTTATAAACTAGAATTTGGATTTTAATTTAAAAAATAAATAAATAAAAATTTGAAGAGATTCAGAATTCTTAGACTGCAGGAAGCTGATAGAAAGTTTGATTTCTGTCACATGCTTCTTTCCACGGAAGAAGAAGATTCAATAAAACATTATACCAAATAAATAATTCTAAAATTTGGGGCTAGAAAACAAAACCTGGTGGCGTAGTGGTTAAGTGCTATGGCTGCAAATCAAAGGGTGAGCAGTTCAAGTCCACCAGGTGCTCCTTGGAAACTCTATAGGGCAATTCTACTCTGTCCTATAGGGTCGCTATGAGTCAGAATTGACTCGATGGCACTGGGGTTTTTCTTGTCATATGATTTTCTGAGTTACAGTTTAATTTGTAAAATGAATGAACTTGGCCAGTTAATCTACATTTCTTTTCAACTCTGAAATTTCCTGATTCTAAATAAAAGTAATTCAGTATTAGATCTTTAAGTGCCTCTAAGCCTAAGACCAATAATGGAGAAAATGCTGTGGGACCAGGCAGTGTTTTGTTCTGTTGTACATAAGGTCGCTTTGAATCACTGACTAGATGGCAACTAATAAGAACAACAGAGCATAAGACACCGTCCAGAGTATTACAGGCCAGATGTAACCACTGAGGACCTACTCCAGGAAGCTGTTGGGGCCCTACCCTGCTGGAGCACTGAAGTTTACATGCCTGTGGCCGTTTGAACCTCAGTTTTCCTTATGGATTTGAGTGTTTATACTAACATGGATCATCCAATTTGCGGTTTAAATAATCAGTTGAAAGTAGTTGCTACTAGTATACTTTCTTTGAAATTATTTTGAAATCCTTAGGTAAGTTTTACCTATATTGGATATTGAAAAATGAAAGACTAGAGAATGTGAAATGATAAACTTCAGAAACTTGGTTATAGGCACAAGCTGATAATTCGGTATTTGAGAAGGTTTTAAAGAATTGATACCTGCGATGGCAGGCTAATTGGTTAAAAAAATAATTCCAAGGGAGACAATTTAACTAACAAGTAAGGGTAAATACATGTTCTTAGAAATTATATATCTGTAATAGCTAACAAATCATCTAACAGATAAGTTATGAATTCTTTAGGTAGTTATATGAAGAAATTATCTTGTAGGAAAGGTATGAAGAATGAATTGAGTGAATGAATATTTTCTTGTTTTAAGATAGAGGCAAGCTTTAGAGTTGAGAATCCAGTAGTCGTAGGTCTTCTCTTTCTGTTTTAAACATGTTTTTGTAAGTGAGAAAGAGCTAGTTTGAAATGTATAACTGTGGCTTGGACTCCTGAGAGGTAGAAGGATATCATTTGCAAAACTTTATTAATGGTGTAAACTAAGAAAGAAAACATATCAAATAACATTTGTTAAGCTTTTGTTGATACAGTGGCATTTAACATATCAGCAGTGTGGATGGTAGGAGTAACAGTACGCTTATGAAGATTCTAACATGGTCAGCCTTCACTGACCTTGGCTAACAGGATTAAGATTAAAAGTGGCTAGCAAATAATATGAAATGCAGTTTTTTTTTTAAGTGCAATTTTAAAAATAGATTGCACATAAAGGAATTAATGGTTAAGAACGATTATATTAAAAGATTTATATTCATCATTTTTGGGTCTTAAATGTAAGAATTGTAAGCTCAGAGATCATGTTTATTTGTTTTTTGTATAATAATAAATGCTGTAGGCTTCATTACATCAGGCTTCATAGGCTTCATTGCAGTAACTTTGTCAAAAGTGTATGTAATTAATTGGGGATTAAAAGGCTTGTCCCATTTTATTAAAGAAAAATTAATAAATCTAATTGTTTATTTTAAAGCTGCAGAAGAAAGAAGATCAACAATTGGAACTTAAAAAAAGTACCAGCCCTAAAAAAACTGCAGAGCCCACTGTTGATCTTTTAGGACTTGGTAAGTAATACAAAATAAAAGTCACCATTAGAGTTACAAAACAATTGAAACCTTTACTTGAAATGAATATAATGGCTTTATCGTCAACATGCCAAAAGCAACCTGTTAACTAAATTTGAAAACGGTATGATTAGTTCGCTGAGTTCCCACAAAAAAGATGATCTTTAATAAGGGAGCTGGTGTCTGTCAGCACCGTCTTCACTGAAACACAAGTAATGAGTTCCTTGGGGAAAGAGGAGATATCAAAGTAATCTTCAAAGGCTTGGTAGAACGTGACATTTGAACATTTAAAATGAAGAGTGGATTTTTTTCCCGTTCTCCCTTCTCCTTTTTTTAAAAATTTTTTTTATGTTTTTAGTTTTGTGAGGGATTTTTCCCTTAGCAAAAGAATTCTGGGGTAGCCTTGTAAAATGTATGAATATAAAGTGAAATTTAATTTTGGTTAACTGGAGCGACACAGTTTACACCCATACCTAGTGCATCAATTTATTTCCTATCTGATGACAATGAGGAATGCTCATTTGAATTTATTTGTTCTCATGACTGGCAGATGTAAGTTGTTAGCCTAGTGAGTAAATAGACTTTCATTCAAAGGGTGCTTGTACTGTGCAGTGTTTATCTGCAAACATTGTCATCTCTTTTCTACATTTTTCTCCTCTTCATTATAAAAGAATTGGTTAGATAAACAACTATTTTTAGTACTATTATAGCCTTAGAGCAATATATATATATATGTATATTTTTTAAGCTCTGGGAAAGATTAACAAAGGAAAATAATGAAAGGCAGTTGAAGAAGGATAGTGTTCAGCTTAATACACTGATTTTCTAAAAATTCGTCTTAGTTCTTATTGAATAAATTGTATTCTGTTTTAAGAATTAACAGTTAAATGTTTTATTCATTTCTTAGGAAGCTGGTGTGTCATGCAAACATACTTCCTGGAGGTGAAATTTTTTTTATGGTGGTGAAAAGTAGTATATTGGTGGGGGGGGGGGGGCAAAAAAAAAAAGCCTGTAATTTTGAAAATAGATCTTCAATCCTGAGGCTTTAAATATAATTATGTTGAATTTAGTTGTCATTTTTTTTAATTTCTGTATTTCCTTTGCTGTAAATGATAGAAAAGAGAAAAAGATTTATTTTCAAAGTAAGACTGTATCTTACTAAAACTATATTCATATATTTTTTTTCATTGCAGAATTTCCTTTCCAAGATAAGTACTTGGTTTATTTAGTTTATAATTTAATAATGTAAAATATAAATTAGACAAGATTTATTCACTGATTCAACAAATATTTGTCGAGTATCAACTATGTGGCCAGGCACTGTTGTAGGCACTAGGAATATAGCTATGAAAAACGAAAGGTAAAAATTCCTGCTGTCTTAGAGCTTTCGTTTTGATTAGGGAGACAGTGAATAAATAGTTAACTGAAATATATTATAGGTCACCTATGGTAGGTAAGTGCTATAGAAAAAAGAAAAACAAGGAGTTGTAATTTTAAATAAAGCAGACAGAGAAGGGCTCACTGAAGTGTCTTTGGAGCAAAGACCTGAAGAAGGGGTGGATATCTGAGGCAAGAGCGTTCCAAATAGAGACAACAGCAAGTACAAAGGCTCTGCAGCAAACTTGATGTGTTCAGTGGCCAGCAAGGAGGACAGTGTGGCTAAAATGGGATGATCTGGGAGGAATAATGACAGGAGATCTAGAAGTAAGGGGTAGGGACAGGGGCAGGCCGATTATGACAGGACTTTGGATTTTACTCTGAGTAACCTTTTTTTTTTTTTTAACCTGGAAAAACATTGTGTGGGGGGGGGCGGGGGGGTGGGTTGAGCAAAGGAGTACATGTTGAGTTTAGTTTAAAGTAATTATTGTGACTGCTGTGTTGAGAATAAACTGTAGCACAGCAAGGGTGGAAGCAGGGAGACCAGTAAGGAAACTGTTGTAATACAGGTGAGAGATGACAATGGCTTCCTCTAGGTGGTGGCAGTTGGGGGTTATAAGAAATAGATTCTGGATACATTTTGAAGGTGGATGCAGTAGGATTTATTCAACCAACTGAATGTGAGAAATTAGAGAAAAGGGGGAAATAAGAATTGGAAAGTCTACAGAAGTCTGCATGGAAGATTGGGGGTTTCATTTGAACTATATGAAGCTTGCAGTGCCTACTAGACAATAAAGAGTGGAGATGTTAAGTAAGTGAATAGATGACTTGAGAGTTCAGGAAGAGGTCTGGACTGGGCATGCAAATTTGGAAGTCATTACCTTATAGATGTTGTTCAAAATCACTAAGGAGTAACTAGAGACTGAAGAAAAGAGGTTCAGGTACTGTACCCTAGATACTTAGAAGTCATAGAGATAAAAAGTGACATGGCAAGGTGACTAAAAAGGAGTGGATAATAAAGTAGGAGGAGAATCAGTACCATGTGGTATCTGTCTTATAAGCCAAGTCAGGTTAGAATTTCTGTACAAGTAAGGATTAAAAGAAAAAAAAAAATCCATTTCCATTGACTCAGTTCTGACTCATAGCGACACCCTACAGGACAGAATAGAACTGCCCCATAGGGTTTCCAAGGCTGTAATCTTTACAGAAGCAGACTGTCACATCTTTGTCGCCAGGAATGTCTGGACGGTTCAAACCACTGACTTTTCAGTTAGCAGCTGAGCCTTTAACCAGTGTGCCACCAGTGCTAATCGATAGGCTAGGTCATGCTGTGGTAACAAACTTTTCCCAAAATATTGGTGGCTTAGAAGAAGATTATGCAACAAAAGTGGAACCCTGGTGGCTTAGTGGTTAAGTGCTTGGCTGTTGACTGAAAGGTCAGTGGTTTGAACCCGACAGCCACTCCGTGGGAGAAAGACGTGGCAGTCTGCTTCTGTAAAGATTTACAGCCTTAGAAACCATATAGTGCAGTCCTACCCTGCAGGGTTGCTATGGGTCAGAATTAAGTCTGCATCAATGGGTTTGGTTTTTTTGGATGCTACAAAGGTTTATTTCTTACTCATGTTGTGTCTGTATGAAATTAGCTAATGCTCTGCTCTACTTCAGTACCCAGACTAGCAGAGCAGTCTCTGCTAGAGCAAGGACTGACAAACTTTCCCTGTAAAGGACCAGAAAGTATAGTTTTTAGGTTTTGCAGACCATATAGTCTTTGTCCCAACTACTCAAAAGCAGCCATAGATAATATGTAAATAAATGGGCATTTCCTTTTCCAATAAAACTTTATTTACAAAAACAAGGTATTGGGCAGCGTTTGCACTGCGGGCCATAGTCTGCTGATCCCTGATCTAGAACATTGTTGGTCATTATGGCAGAGGGAAAAGAGCACATGGTAAATCACATATGCTCTTACAGGTGATACCTGTCCCTTCTACTCAAATTTATTGATCACCTCAAGTCACATGGCCATGCTCTCATTCAGCAGGAAGAGAGTATATAATCCACTCACAGAGAGATTTCATCAAATGTTTGTGAACATTAAGGCAGAGCAAGTGAAGGACAAAGTGTACCGGGGAGGAGGGAATGAACACTTATGTCAAATGTTTCTGATAAATCAAGCAAAAGAAGGTTAATCATTGGATTTAGCAGCATAGAATGATAAGAGTAGCTTTCATGGGGTGGTAGAAGTGTAAACATGATTGCTGTGGTTCAAGAGCGGATGGAAAGAGAAGAATAAAAATGTATACAGCTCTTTGGAGGAGTTTTGCTATAAAG
This sequence comes from Loxodonta africana, assembly GCF_030014295.1. Lineage (NCBI taxonomy): Eukaryota > Metazoa > Chordata > Mammalia > Proboscidea > Elephantidae > Loxodonta > Loxodonta africana. The sequence goes on from NC_087342.1 coordinate 132,282,629, forward strand.
AGTTGTGAGAAATGCAGCAGTAGCTGAAAGACAATGTGGTGAGGAAAGGATTTTATTTTATTTTTTAAAGGGTGAAATTACAGGATGCTTACTGTTGAGAATGTACCTGTTGAGCAGGCAAGTAGTCTCTGAGGTTTATTTATTTATTTATTTATACTGTTGAGAATGTACCTGTTGAGCAGGCAAGTAGTCTCTGAGGTACTCAGCTATTGCTGCAGTAATGCTGCATAGGAAATTATCTCCAAATTTCATTTGGTTTACAATACACCTTTGTTTCTCTCACTCTCAGGTCTGTGGTTCAACTAGGGAGGTTTTGCTACCACTTGATTTGATACATTTTCTACCTTTTAGATTATTTCAGGAGACTTTAGCAACTATTTCACCATGACATATGTCTCTCCATTTTTCAAATTCCTATGAGCATATCCTTGTGTCATCACCCAGTCTTTTTTTTTAATTGTACTTTAGATGAAGGTTTACAGAACAAACTAGTTTCTCATTAAACAATTAGTATACATATTTTACGACATTGGTTAACAACCCCATGACGTGTCAACACTCTCCCTTCTCGACCTTGGGTTCCCTTTTACCAGCTTTCTTTTTTTTTTTTGTAAAGAGTGTCTGCCTAGAGCATTGTGCTCTTTGGAGGAGTAATTTCTATGGGATCAACTTGACAATAGCAACTGGAAAGCTTACCAGCTTTCTTGTTCCTCCTGCCTCCTAGTCCTTGCCCCTGAGCTGGTGTGCCCCTTTAGTCTCATTTTATGTCATCACCCAGTCTTAAAGTCAATGCCACATGTAATAGTCAACTATTGCTGCCGATGCTGCAAAGCAAACAACTCCAAAATCTCATTGGCTTACATCAGCCAACTCATATTTCTTACACTCACAGGTCTGTGAGTCTGCTCAGATAGCTCTCTTCCAGGCAGTAGGTTGGGGTCAGAACTATTCACGTCTTTCAACTGGACCTGTGGCTGCTTAGGAAATTTTCTTCTCATAGTGATTGATGAGAGCTCCAGAAGGTGAATGGATAATGTGATGGCTTTTAAGGCAGTGGCTCAGAACCGGCACAATTTGACTTTCGCCTGCAGTCATAGGGCACTCATATGGCAAAGGGCATGAAGAATTGGAAGCAATGACTCAGCCTACTATAGCCATAGCCAGCAGGGGCATTTCATCCTATAGAAATGGAAGGGGAAGCAGAATAGTATTAGGACCAGGTGCAGGTGGCTTATTATATTTAATATGGAAGCTTGTGAAAATTCTCTTCTGCTTGTTTCTTTTTTTCCTCAGTGAAAAAGGAACTGAGGTAATAAGCTGAGCATAAAGATAGGAAGGAGGTGTTGAAATGTGGAAAGAGAAGGTATTAGATAGGTGCCTAAGAGAGTAGGATATTGAATGGACTGTTGATAGTTAAATGGGTTGCCGGGCAATACGAAATGATCACTTGATGTTAGTTGTCATGAATGTAAAGTGTTATTCGTCACTATGTATGTGTTTTTCCAGCCACATTTGACTGCACAGACACAGATGTAGACAAGATGGAGTTGGATTTAACTAGGGTGGGGGTTACTAAGTGAATGTGATGAAGCTAGGAGTTGAGACTATATGAGATTATAATGATGAACCATAGAATCTTAAGCTTAATAGAGAGAGAAGTGAGGATATGGAGCGCAGTGGTGGGGGTGTTGTGAAGGGCCACGAAAGATGGTAGTATATTAATGGATTGTAGGTCCCATTGGAGAAGTAGAATTGTTGGATGTGGGTTACTTAGTTACTAGAGGGAGTGTACTAAAAAGATAAGACAATGGTTATCTTGAAATTTAAATTTTGAAGAGTGATAAGTTATTGGTACTGACAAGGTATAGGGTATGACCAAGGAAATGAATGGCTATGAGAGTGTGGAAGATAGGCTTCTTGGAGAAGAGGTCAAGTTGCTGAGAGGCCAGAGTGTTAGATGGATCATTTACATGAGTACTGAAGTCATTGAAAATATTGAGAGACGTAATACTGGTGAAAATAACTGAACAGGGAGGTAAATTTGCCAAGGAATGATGAGGAGTGACAACAACAAGGGTGGTGTAGATGGAAGACAGCAGATCCAAAGCAGAGGAAGACAGGCATGAGAGTCACTGAGAATACCTGCTTGCCTCTATGCTCAGTGTTACGAGAGGTATGGAAGAGAAAGCAGCCATCCATTGAGAGGGCTTCAGGAAAAAGCATCTTTAGGGGAAGAACCAAGATTCATTTAGGGCAAAAATGTGAAGGGAAGGTTTGGAGAAGAGGTTAAGGATATATACAGGATTTTGCTGATGATGGACAGTGATTTCTATATCATTTATAGGTGGGAGGGAATGGAAGACGGGGTTAGCAAGAGGAATATCTTGCTGATGTGGAGTTGTAGCAGCTGGAGAAAGCAGTAGGGAGTGTGTTACCAAGAGCACATAGAACTCTTCACTCCTGCTGGTTATCAATATTCTAAATCCTTAAAAAAATATTTTTAGACTTAAAAATAGCTGTGTTGATGAGTTTTTGAAAGTCCAGGAGCATACAGAGAATTGACGGTCCCTTTCAGCTCAAAACAAACAGTGGTCCTAAATCAGGATTGATTATTGAACTACAGGCTATTTTTCTACTCTGAGCATGCCACTCTCCTCTAATGGGACTCTGGTTCTCCCCTGTAAATTGGAACATGGTGGGAAGTAGGAAGCAGGTGCCTTGAAGTAGATGATTTATGGTCATGCAAAAATGACAGCACGTTCCCATATGACTGAATCTAGGAGACCAGAATAGACATTACTTAAAACATGTACAGAAAATACAGAGAAGCTCCTCACAGAGAGAGTTCAAGTTACACAGCCATGGACAGCTCCGAATCCAAAATGTACTGCATGTATTCAGTATCACTTCAGTAGTCTCATAATAGTGTAAAGGTTAAGATCATTTTTTAGTAATTTTATCTTCCCTTTAAGTGGGTCTTTGGTGTGCCCATACTCTTTTTTTCAACATAGTGACTTGAGCTAAACCTACTTTCTTCAGTTCATCTTTCCTGATCTGCTACCTATCGAGAGGTCCAATGCAAAATGCTCCGTATATACTTTTTGACAGGGGTCAGCAAATTTTTTCTGAAAAGGACCAGATACTAAATATTTTGGGCGTTGCAGTCCATGTAGTCTCTGTTACAGCTGCTTGACTTTGTTGCTGTTGTTGTTAGCGTGAAAGAGGCCACAGGCAAGTATATAAGTGAATGAGCATGACTACGTTCCGATAAAGCTTTATTACAAAAATAGGCAGCAGGCTGTAGTTTGCTGACCCCTGCTTTATATTCCTGATGGTACCTGTAAGAACTGCTTCATACTTAGGTGCTAATTTTCGTTTGAAGCCTGTAGAAATACTATTTATTCATTTCTTTACTTTCTGAAACGAGAAGTGGGGTTAGATACTTGGTTATCCTTTGCTCTCAAGTCTTGGAAGTTACTTAAGGTCTTGAGGCTTTTTTTGATGAAGGGCTAGAATAAAATCAGCTTTTAGGACACGTGGCTGTGACACTCTTCATGCCCTTTACCTGTGTAGTTATTCTAGGACTGTGAATTATACTGTTAGGCTAATTGTCCATTCTTTATTGATTATTACTTAGTTTTTACTTGATAAAGGCTACAGACTGCTTAACAGTTGTTGGTTAGAATAATATCCCCCAAGCTGATAGTTCCATTCAGGGGAGCCTTTTTTCTTTTTGCCTCTATTCTTCCTTTCTTTTTATTTTTTTATTTTTTGGTAGATGGTCCTCCTCTGAGAATAAAACCTTCAAGGGTGAGTACATGCTCTAAGCATAAGGATTGAGTAGAATCATAAATTGCTGGTGTTAAATGTGACCTTACAGGTTTCAGTTCAATCTCCCACAAGAGGTGGAAAGCTCTCCTGCAGAGTTTCTGTTTTGTGGCTACATGTGCACCCCCTGCACACTGCAGAGCAGCCTAGTCTCTTGTCAGGAGGCACAGAGTTGGGTGTGTTACTGGGGAGGACAGCTGAGGGTGTGTGAGAGCTTTGTGCTCCAGAAAGCCTCTCACCAAAAACAAGTATTATGAATCTTAGTAATGAAAATCTATCTCGGCTATAAACAAAAAAAACCCAAACCCAGTGCCATCAAGTCGGTTCTGACTCATACTGCCCTATAGTCTGTATATATCTTGGCTATGGTCTGTATTAAGTGTATACTTAATGCTCTTTAATCTAGGGAAGTTTCTGATTACACATTTCACAGTTTTTTTTTCTTTAAATACTGAACTATATAGAAAGTAGAGATTCTCTCAGTTTTATATTAATTGAAAAACTCAGAGGGACAATTATCTTTGTATAAGTTTATGAGACAGGTTTACATATTCTAAGTTTTCTCATTTTTGCTGTGTTTCAGGAAATAAAGGCTTCATGGTATGACAACAGACACGTTAAGATGGGTTGACAGTGCTAGTTAAATGTAATTATCAGTATAACTCACCTAGTTATCTAGTAACAAATACTCCAGTTTTATATAATGAGGAAGATGAGTATATTACCCTTGCCTCTATAAATACTTTTGTTTCAAAAAGGGCCTGTGGATGAGGCTACTTCTGACTGCAGGTAACAGAAAACCTGAAGGTGCTTTAAATAATAAGGGCATTTAATTATCTCACCAGATGAGAAATCTAGAGGCCTGATGGGTCCAGGGCTGTATGGTGGTAGAACAGTGATGTCAAGGAGTCAGGTTCCTCCTTCCTTCTTCCCATTCTGCCACCGTCATCAACAGCACTGGCTTTAATCCTTAGGCTTGTCCCCTCATGGTCACCAAAAGGGTGGTATATCTCCAATCATCCTATCCTCACAGGATCACATCCAAAGGATGATTTTCTTCACAAGTTTGCTTTCTCAGGAAGGAAAACTTTTCTCAGAAGAATCCCTCAGAGTTCCCAGGGTCCTCTTGGTCAGGATGGCATTACAAGACAGTCCAGGGAAACAAGTATTCAACTGTAGTCGGAGGTAGGCTCTGCCAACAGGGAGGAACCAGATGGTAGGCTTTGGCAGGCAGTAGAATCTGGTACAAGTGCTTTTCATTGTTACAGCAACCCTTTGAGGTAGAGAGTATTTCACATACATGCACACACCTACACACCTTCTCTCCCACCCCCTTTTTTTCTTTTAAACAGACAAAAAACTGAAGCTAACAAAAGTTAACTTCTAAGGCACAGCTGCTATATACAGTAGAACTGGGACTCAAACCTAGGTCTGTCTGTTTCCAAAGTCCAGACTCAGCTCTTAAGATGAACCAAAGAAAGGTGTTTGATTCAAGTATTCAGTATCTTATCACTTTTTTATATACTTAGTGCTTACTATATGCCAGGCACTGTTTTGAGTACTCACAGAGATTTACTCATTGAATTTTGCAACAGCCCTGAATTTGGTGAATTATCATTATTTCCATTTTACAGATGAAGAAACTGAGACACAGATAGGTTAAGTAAATTGCTTGAGGTCAAATAGCTGGGAGGTAACTTTTTTTTTTTTTTTTTTTTAACAGAGCCAGGATTCAAACTGGGTAGTCTGGCTTTAGGGTCTGTGTTCTTAACTACTATACTATGTTGAGGTATGATAGAAAATAAAATTTTTAAGAGTACCATGTGAGACTGCCATACAAAATAGACACTGGGCCAGTATTTCAAATTTATAGCTTGACAGCATTGTGTAGTGAGGGTAGGACTGGATTTAGAGGCAGTCCCTGTATTTTAAGGAGTCCTGGTAGCACAATGCTTAATAAGCACTCAGCTGCTAACCAAAAAGTCAGCAGTTCAAACCCACCAGCCATTCCATGGGAGAAAAATGTGGCAGTATACTTCTGTAAAGATTACAGCCTTGGAAACGCTACAGGGTGTCCTACCCTGTCCTATAGTGTTGCAATGATTTGGAATCAACTCAGTGGCAGCGGGTATTTTTTAGCTTATATTTTATCTGGGATTTCTGGGTTTATCTAGGGTTTTCACCTGGGAAGTGGAAATAAGATCCCTTCTGTGGTTGCTGGTCCGAATATATGGTCTGCTTTTTGTGAAGCACCTAGAGTAGTAACTTGCACACAGCTGTGGTGAAACTGTAACCTGAACATCAGGTCAGAGGAAATCAGTAAGAGAGTGTGAGACTTAGAAAGGATATGCAGAGGGGGGACTCACATTATGTTGAGTAACTTAGAGGAAGATTTCTGCTGGGTGATACCGGGCATGGCCACTACCATTGAGTGACAAAGAAGGAGAAGAGATGGAAACAGTGGTCACAAGGCATGGTCTTTGAGCTGTGAAGCATTTTCGGCTGTCTAAAAGAACTGACAGACACTGTAGACACGTGGTGCAAGACTAATGACTTTTTCATTGCAAATACCTTTTTTTTTTAAAAGTTTTTATTTTGCTTTCAGTGAAAGTTTACAAATCAAGTCAGTCTCACACAAAAACTTATATACACCTTGCTACATACTCCCAAATGCTCTCCCCCTAATGAGACAGCCCACTCCCTCCCTCCAGTCTCTGTTTTTGTGTCTATTTCGCCAGCTTCTAAACCCCTCTTACCCTCTCATCTCCCCTTCAGGCCGGAGATGCCAACATAGTCTCAAGTGTCCGCCTGATCCAAGAAACACACTCCTCTCCAGCATCCCTCTCCAACCCATTGTCCAGTCCAATCCCTGTCTGAAGAGTTGGCTTTGGGAATGGTTCCTGTCCTGGGCCAACAGAAGGTCTGGGGGCCATGACCACCAGGGTCCATCTAGTCTCAGTCAGACCATTAAGTCTGGTCTTTTTACGAGAATTTGGGATCTGCATCCCACTGCTCTCAGGCTCCCTCAGGGGTTCTTTGTTGTGTTCCCTGTCAGGGCAGTCACTGGTTGTAGCCAGACACCATCTAGTTCTTCTGGTCTCAGGCTAATGTAGTTTCTGGTTTATGTGGCCCTTTCTGTCTCTTGGGCTCGTAATTACCTTGTGTCCTTGGTGTTCTTCATTCTCCTTTGATCCAGGTGGGTTGAGACCAATTGATGCATCTTAGATGGCCACTTGCTAGCATTTAAGACCCCAGATGCCACTCTCCAAAGTGGGATGCAGAGTGTTTTCTTAATAGATTTTATTATGCCAATTGACTTAGATGTCCCCTGAAACCATGGTCCCCAAACCCCGCCCCTGCTACGCTGGCCCTCAAAGCATTCAGTTTATTCAGGAAACTTCTTTGCTTTTGGTTTAGTCCAGTTGTGCTGACCTCTCCTGTATTGTGTGTTGTCTTTCCTGTCACCTAAAGTAGTTCTTAGAAACCCTGGTGGCGTAGTAGTTAAGTGCTACGGCTGCTAATCAAAAGGTCGGCAGTTCAAGCCCACCAGGCGCTCCTTGGGAACTCTGTGGGGCAGTGCTACTCTGTCCTAGGGTCGCCATGAGTCGGAACCGGCTCAGCGGCAACAGGTAAAGTAGTTCTTATCTACTATCTGATTAGTTAATACCCCTCTCCCACCCCCCTTCCCTCCCCGCCTCGTAACCATCAAAGCATATTTTCTTCTCTGCTTAAACTATTTCTTGAGTTCTTACAATAGTAGTCTTCTACAATATTTGTCCTTTTGCAACTGACTAATCTCACTCAGCATAATGCCTTCCAGATTCCTCCGAGTTATAAAATGTTTCACAGATTCATCACTGTTCTTTATCGATGCCTAGTATTCCATTGTGTGAATACACCATAATTTATTTATCCATTCATGCATTGATGGGAACCTTGGTTGTTTCCATCTTTTTGCTATTGTAAACAGTGCTGCAGTAAACATGGGTGTGCATATGTCTGTTCATGTAAAGGTTCTTATTTCTCTAGGATATATTCCAAGGAGTGGGATTGCTGGATCGTATGGTAGTTCTAGTATGGTATGATCATATGGTATTTCTAGCTTTTTAAGGAAGCACCAAATCAATTTCCAAAGTAGGTGTACCATTATACATTCCCACCAGCAGTGTATAAGTGTTCCAGTCTCTCCACAGCCTCTCCAACATTTCTTATTTTGTGTTTTTTGGATTAATGCCAGCCTTGTTGGAGTGAGATGAAATCTCATTGTAGTTTTGATTTGCATTTCTCTAATGGCCAGTGATCATGAGCATTTCCTCATGTATCTGTTAGCTGCCTGAATGTCTTCTTTAGTGAAGTGTCTGTTCATATCTTTTGTCCATTTTTTAATTGGGTTATTTGTCTTTTTGTAGTTGAGTTTTTGCAGTGTCATGTAGATTTTAGAGATCAGGTGGTGATCGGAAATGTCATAGCTAAAAACTTTTTCCCAGTCTGTTTTTTACTCTTTTGGTAAAGTCTTTGGATGAGCATAGGTGTTTGATTTTTAGGAGCTCCCAGTTATCTAGTTTTTCTTCTGCATTGTTAGTAATGTTTTGTATACTGTTTATGCCATGTATTAGGGCTCCTAACATTGTCCCTATTTTTTCTTCTGTGATCTTTATCGTTTTAGATTTTTTTTATATATATAATTTTTGTTGTGCTTTAAGTGAAAGTTTACAAATCAAGTCAGTCTCTCACTCGTTTTAGATTTTATATTTAGATCTTTGATCCACTTTGAGTTCATTTTTATGCATGGAATGAGGTATGGATCTTGTTTCATTTTTTTGCAAATGGAGATCCAGTTATGCCAGCACCATTTGTTAAAGAGACTGTCTTTTCCACATTTAACAGACTTTGGGCCCTTGTCAGACATCAGCTGCTCATATGTGGATGGATTGTGTTTGGATTCTCAATTCTGTTCCATTGGTCTATGTATCTGTTGTACTAGTACCAGGCTATTTTGACTACTGTGGTGGTATAATAGGTTCTAAAATCAGGTAGAGTAAAGCCTCCCACTTTGTTCTTCTTTTTCAGTAATGCTTAACTTACCCAGGGCCTCTTTCTCTTCCATATGAAATTGGTGATTTGTTTCTCCATCTCATTAAAAAATATCTTTGGAATTTGGATTGGAATGGCATTAAATCTATAGGTCGCTTTTGGTAGAACAGACATTTTTATAATACTAAGTCTTCCTATCCATGAGGAAGGTATATTTTTTCACTTATGTGTAGGTCTCTTGGTTTCTTACAGAAGTGTTTTGTAGTTTTCTTTGTATTAGTCTTTTACATCTCTGGTTAGATTTATGCCTAAGTATTTTACCTTCTGGGGGCTACTGTAAATGGTGTTGATTTGGTGATTTCCTCTTCGATGTTCTTTTTGTTAGTGTAGAGGAATCCAACTGATTTTTGTATGTTTCTCTTGTATCCTGATACTCTGCTGAACTCTTCTATTTCAGTAGTTTTCTTGAGGATTCCTTAGGGTTTTCTGTATATAAAATCATGTTATCTGCAAATAGAGATACTTTTACTTCTTCCTTGCCAATCTGGATGCCCTTTATTTCTTTATCTTGCCTAATTGCTCTGGCTAGGACCTCCAGCACAATGTTGAATAAGAGTGGTGATAAAGGGCATCCTTGTCTGGTTCCCGATCTCAATGGGAATGTTTTCAGACTCACTCCATTTAGGATGATGTTGGCTATTGGCTTTGTATAAATGCCCTTTATTATATTGAGGAATTTTCCTTCTATTCCTGTTTTGCTGAGAGTTTTTATCATGAATGGGTGTCGAACTTTGTCAAATGCCTTTTCTGCATCAATTGATAAAATCATGTGATTCTTGTCTTTTGTTTTATTTATGTGGTGGATTACATTAGTTGTTTTTCTAGTGTTGAACCATCCCTGGTATGAATCCCACTTGGTCATGGTGAACTATTTTTTTTGATATGTTGTTGAATTCTATTGGCTAGAATTTTATTGAGGATTTTTGCATCTGTGTTCATGAGGGATATAGGTCTGTAATTTTCTTTTTTTGTGGTTTCTTTACCTGATTCTGGTATCTGGGATATTCTGGCTTCATAGAATTGAGTTTGGGAGTATTCCGTCCTTCTCTATGCTCTGAAATACTTTTAGTAGTAGTGGTGTTAACTCTTCTCTGAAAGTTTGGTAGTACGCTGCAGTGAAGCCATCCCGGCCAGGGATTTTTTTTTTGTTGGGAGTTTTTTGATTACCTTTTCAATCTCTTCTTTTGTTATGGGTCTATTTAGTTGTTCTACCTCTGTTTGTGTTAGTTTAGGTAGGTTGCGTGTTTCTAGGAATTCATCCATTTCTTCTGGGTTTTCAAATTTGTTAGAGTACAGTTTTTTATAGTAATCTGATATGATTCTATTAATTTCCATTGGGTCTGTTGTAATATCACCCATCTCATTTCTTATTTGCTTCCTCTCCTGATTTTCTTTTGTTAGTTTGGCCAATGATTTTTCAATTTTGTTGATTTTTTTTCAGAGAACCAACTCTTGGTCTTGTTAATTTTTTCAATTGTTTTCTGTTTCATTTAGTTCTGCTCTAATTTTTATTATTTGTTTTCTTCTGGTGCCTGAGGGTTCCTTTTGTTGTTCTCTATTAGTTCAAGTTGTAGGGATAATTCTTTGATTTTGGCCCTTTCTTCTTTTTGTGTGTATGCATTTATTGATATAAAGTGACCTGAGAACTGCTTTCGCTGTGTCCCAAAGGTTCTGATAGGAAGTGTTTTCATTCTCATTGGATTCTATGAATTTCTTTATTCCATCCTTAATGTCTTCTATAATCTGGTCTTTTTTGAGCAGGATATTGTTGTTTCCCAGTGTTTGATTTCTTTTCTGTGCTTTTTCTGTTATTGATTTCCAGTTTTATGGCCTTATGGTCAGAGAAGATGCTTTGTAATATTTCAATGTCTTGGATTCTGCTCATGCTTGCTTTATGACCTAATATGTGGTCTATTCTAGAGAATGTTCCATGTGCAGTAGAAAAGAAAATACACTTGGCTGCTGTTGGGTGGAGTGTTCTGTATATGTCTGTGAAGTCAAGTTGGTTCATTGTGGCATTTAGATCTTCCGTGTCTTTATTGAGCTTCTTTCTGGATGTCCTGTCCTTCACCGAAAGTGGTGTGTTGAAGCCTCCTGCTATTATTGTGGAGCTGTCTATCTCACTTTTCAATGCTAATAGTTTGTTTTATGTATCTTGAAGCCCTGTCATTGGGTGCATAAATATTTAATATGGTTATATCTTCTTGGTATATTGTCCCTTTAATCATTACATAGTGTCCTTCCTTATCCTTGATGGTGGATTTAACTTTAAAGTCTATTTTGTCAGAAATTAATATTGCCACTCCTGCCCTTTTTGATTGTTGTTTGCTTGATATATTTTTTTCCATCCTTTAAGTTTTAGTTTGTTTGTGTCTGAAAGTCTAAGGTGTGTCTCTTGTAGGCAGCGTATAGATGGATTGTGTTTTTTAATCCATTCTGCCACTCTCTGTCTCTTTATTGGTGCATTTTGTCTGTTTACATTCAGCGTAGTTATGGATAGGTATTAATTTAGTGCTGTCATTTTGGTGCCTTTTTTTGTGTGTTGTTGACAGTTTCTTTTTCCCACTTAATTTTATGTGTTGAGTAGATTATATATTGTTACCTCGTATTCATCGTTGATTTTGTTTCTGCTGAGTCTCTAGTTTTTTGTTGTATTTTATTTTGATGTGTAGAATAGTTTGTGTCCTTTGTGGTTTACCTTATTATTTACCCCTATTTTTCTAAATTTCAACCTTTTATTTCTTTGTGTTACCTTATCTTCCTCCCCATGTGGAAGATCTGTGACTACATTTCTTAGTCCCTCTATATTGTTTTAATGTTGTTTTCTTTTATGTAATAGCATTGCCGTTAACCTGTTTTGAGCATTTTTGTTTGTTTGTTTGTTTGTTTTAATCTTGATTTATTTTTTTGATTTCTCTGTCTAGGTTGACCTCTGATTGCTCTGCCCAGTGTTCTAGTCTTGGGTTGATACCTGATAACTCCCTTTCGTATTTCTTGTAGATTTGGTTTGGTTTTTACAAAGTCCCTAAACTTCTGTTTATCTGGAAATGTCCTAATTTCACCTTCTTATTTGAGAGACAGTTTTGCTGGCTATATGGTTCTTGGCTGGCAAGTTTTTTCCTTCAATTTTTTATATAAGTCATCCCATTACCTTCTTGCCTGCATGGTTTCTGCCGAGTAGCCCGAGCTTATTATTATTGACTCTCCTTTGTAGGTGACTTTTCCTTTATCTCTAGCTGCTCTTAAAATTCTCTCTTTATCTTTGGTTTTGGCATGTTTGATAATGTCTTGGTGACTTTCTTTTAACATTACCTTCTGTGGAGTTCGATGAGCATCTTGGATAGATATCTTCTCATCTTTCATGATATCATGGAAGTTTTCTGCCAACAAATCTTCAACAATTCTCTCTCTATCTTCTGTTATCCCTCCCTGTTTTGGTACTCCAATCACTCGTAGGTTATTTCTCTTGATAGAGTCCCACATGATTCTTAATGTTTCTTCATTTTTTTTTAATTCTTTTATCTGATTTTTCTTCAAATATATTAGTGCCAACTGCTTTATCAAGTTCAGAAATTCTGCCTCTCTGACTTTCTATTGAGTTGTCTAGTTCTGTAATTTTATGGTTAATCTTTTGAATTTCTGATTGCTGTCTATGGACTTTTCCAGCTTATTAAATTTTTCATTATGTTCCTGAATAATCTTTTTAATTTCTTCAGTTATGTGTGTGTTCCTTGGCTTGTTCTGCCTATTGCCTCATATTCCTTCCTGATGTCTTGAAGGGTTCTGTATATTAATCTTTTGTATTATTCTGCCTCTGGTAATTCCAGGCAGGTACTTTCATCCAGAAGATCCCTGGATTCTTTGTTCTGAGAGCTTGTTGAGCCGATCATAGTCTGTTTCTTTATGTGATTTTATATCAGCTGTTGCCTCCGAGCCATCTATAAGTTATTGTATTAGTTTATTTTATGTTTGCTTACTGTGTTGTAGTTTCTTGCCTTGTTCTGTTTTGATATGCCCCAGTGGGTTGCTGGAGTGAGCTAGCCTGATTATTTTTGCCTTTGGAGCTCTGACTTCATGTCCCCAGGTGGCTGGAAGTGTTATCAGGTGTATCAGTCTAGGTGTCCATTCACTTTTCTTGTATGAATTCAGCTCAGGTGTCCAGGTAGCTGATCATCAAGTGTGTGGTACAAGCTCTGTCCTACAGTCTTAGACGGGCAGGGGTTATTGGTGTAGGTACGGGTATCTGGTTGCAGCAGGGGGTCACACTCTGAACAAGGCAGGGGGCTAAGAATCGTCCCTCACGTGACTCTGAGGAAAGTGTGTCCCCGTTCCCTAGAGTATACAGGTGGGTGGGTTCTGAAGACGGACCGTGGTCATCCAATGGTATTCATTGTAAGAACTGGGAGGTACCAGTTATCCTTGGACCCCTGTTGCCGGTGGTTGGGTGACCTGAGTGGAACTACCAGTCCTTAGGCCCCTCATGTGCATAGGTGAGGACCCTGTTTAATAAGCAAAGCAATGTCAAACATCCACCTCTCCGCTGCACAGCTGAAACAGCTGGAGTCTGCCAACAAGGGCCTATTCTCCTGAAATAGGCCCACACAGGTCCATGCAGAGGGGAAAAGTACTCGAAGTCCACAGACTGTTTATGCCTGGACAGGAGCTGCTTCTGTCCTGAGCAACCCCGGTTAATGGAGCTGGCAAATTATCTTTTCCCCCAATTTCAATTTTTTCCTTCTCCAAGGCCAGGAGGATGGCTCTAGGTGCTCAACAGGGCCTATCTCAGACCCAGGGAAGTCAGCCACTGTAGCCGGCTTGGTGGGTAGGGGGGGCGGTGGCACAGTAAAATATACGCAAGTACGTATCTTTTGCAGAGGGCACTGTTATTCTCTGGTTCCAGAGGTGTGAGTAGGCTGCGGGGCTGGCTGCTTCTCCCTGAGGAAACTACGGCCGAACACTAGTATCAGCCCACTGCTGCCGCTTTGGGGAATGGTCCCTAAGGGCTCCCTGCGATTCAGGTCTGGCAACTCCTCTCCACTCTTGAACCATCTCTTCCTCCCCCTGCCCCTCAGTTTGTTTTCTAAGCTTGTCTTTGATGTTCAGGGCTCCTAGCTTGTCATAAATATACTCGTTTCACTTGTTTTTTCGGGTCTTTGTTGTAAAGAGGGCTTGCCAGAAGCGTCTGTCTATTCCACCATCTTGGCTTCACCTCTCATTCCAGATACCTTTATTCACCAACATAAACTGGATCTCGCCAGATGGAATATGCAGGGATCAAATTGACTACATCTGTGGAAAGAGATAATGGAAGAGCTGAATGTTATCAGTCAGTACAAGGCCGGGGCGAACTGTGGAGCAGGCCATCAATTGGTGCTATGCAAGTTGAAGTTGAAGTTGAAGAAAATTAGAACAAGTCCCTGGCGGCCAGTGTATGACCTTGAGTGTATCCCACCTGAATTTAGAGCAAGAATAGATCTGACACATTGAACACTAATGATCGAAGACCAGAAGAATTTTGGAAGGACAATCATACTTGGAGAAAGCAAAAGGTCATTAAAAAGACAGGAAAAGAAAGAAAAGCCCAAAAGGGATGCCAGAAGAAACTCTGAAACCTGGTCTTAAATGTTGAGTAGCTAAAGCAAACAGTAGAAATGATGAAATAAAACAGTTGAACAGAAAATTTCAAAGAGTGGCTCGAGAAGAAAAAGTATAAGGAAATGTGCAAAGACCTGAAGATAGAAAACCAGAAGGGAAGAACACTCGACATTTCTCAAGCTGAAAGAAGTAAAGAAAAAATTCAAGCCTTGAGTTGCAATATTAAAGGATTCTATAGGGAAAATATTAAATGACACAGGAAGCATCAAAAGAAGGTGGAAGGAAAACACATAGTCCCTGTATCAAAAAGAATTGGTTGACATTCGGCCATATCAGGTGGTAGCATATATTCAGGTACCCTGAAGGAAGGGGTCCAGGGTACGCTGAGGGTATTGGCAAAAAACAAGGGTCCAGGAATTGAGGAAGTATCAGTTGAGATACTTCCATTAAAGCATCGCTGGATATGACCACTTGTCCTTGCCGAGAAATTTGGAACACAGTTACCTGGCTGACCAATTGGAAGAGATCCATATTTGTGTCCATTCCAAAGAAAGGTGATACAACAGAATGTGGAAGTTATCAAACAATATCATTAATGTCACACCCAAGTAAAATTTCGCTGAAGATCATTCAAAAGTGGCTGTAGCAGTACATTGACAGGGAACTGCCAGAAATTCAAGCTGGATTCAGAAGAGATTGTGGATCAAGGGGTATCATTGCTAATGTCAGATGATCTTGGCTGAAAGCAGAGAGTACCAGAAAGATGTTTACATATATTTTATTGACGGTGCAAAGGCATTCAACTGTGTGGGTCATTACAAATTATGGATAACATTGTGAAGAATGGAATTCCAGAACACTTAATTTGTGCTTATGAGGAACCTATACATAAATCAAGAGGCAGTCATTCAAACAGAACAATGGGATATTGTGTGGTTTAAAGTCAAGAAAGGTGTGTGTCAGGGTTGTATCCTTTCACCATACTTATTAAATCTGTATGCTGAACAAATAATCTGAGAAGCTGGGGTATATGAAGAACGGGGAATCAGGATTGGCGGAAGACTCATTAACAACCTGTGATATGCAAATGACACAACTTTGCTTGCTGAAAGTGAAGAGGATGTGAAAGAACTTAAATGATGAATATCAAAGACCACAGCCTTCAGTGTGGATTACAACACTTCAATATAAAGAAAACAAAAATCCTTACAACTGGACCAATAAGTAACACCATGATAAATGGAGAAAATATTGAAGTTGTCAAGGATTTCATTTTACTTGGATCCACAATAAATGCCCATAGAAGCACCAGACAAGAAGTCAAATGACAGACAAGAAGTATTGGATTGGGCAAATCTGCTGCAAGACCCCTCTTTAAAGTGTTCAAAAGCAAAGATGTCACTTTAAGGACTATGGTGCACCTGACCCAAGCCATTCACCTCATATACATGTGAAATCTGGACAGTGAAGAAGAAAGACCACAGAAGAATTTAGGATTTATGTCTTTGAATTATGGCGTTGGCAAAAAATACTGAATATATACCATGGACTGCTAGAAGAATGAACAAAACTCTCGTGGAAGAAGTACAGCTAGAATGCTCATTAGAAGCAAAGATGGTGAGAATTTGTCTCATATACTTTGGACATATTATCAGGAGGGACGAGTTCCTGGTGAAGGACATTATGCTTGGTAAAGTGAAGTGTCAGCAAAAGAGAGGAAGACCTTTAAGGAGATGGATTGACACAGTGATAGCAACAATGGGCTCAAGCATAACAACGATTGTGAGGATGGCGTAGGACCCTGCAGTGTTTCGCTCTGTTGTGCATAGGGTCACTATGAGAAAGAACCGACTTGATGGTACTGAACAACAACGAAAGAACTGAGTTTTCAAACGAAATTGGGAGGCCTCAAAGAAATCTAGTTTGTCTCCACTTTTGAACATTTAGGCTTCCCTTTACACAGCATTTTAGTACTTATTCATAAGGGAATCCCATGCTTAAAAATAGGCCAGATTCTAGGAATGCACAGAATTAGATTTCTCTCATCTAACACAGTGGCTGTCATCGTGATAGGGGCTTGTAAAGGGGGGAAAACAGCAAGAGGATTCAGATCAGCTTATTTAAGGTGGAATCGACTCTACGGCAGCTGGTTCAGTGTTTTGGTTTTCTGTCATTTTAAGTAAGTCAGCCAAAGTACCAACTATTTAGCAATAAGAAAAATTATTTTTTAAATTGCTCCACTTACTCTCAGGTACCTATTTTTTTGAAACTTCAGTATTCAAAGTAAGATACATGGGAGTTTGTTATTTTGTTTAATAAAGCAAGCCATGTGTTTTAAGACAAACGAATTTCAAATAACATTTTTATTAAGGAAAAAGCTTCAAGTGGCTTCTTGAGTAGAAAATAAAAGGGATAACATGGAAATTTATAAAGCTTTAAGAAGAATGTTTACTGATAAGGACAGCCTCACCGCATTTTAGGGAAACAGCCTTATGTAATCCATGCCATTTCCACTTTAAATTCCTTCTTAGGATGACGCCTCAGTAGTTACCGATGAAGAATTAGACTTGGCAGCTTTCATTGTAGCAAGAATGTACTCAAGGCTGAATGTTCACACTCAGTCAAAAACGGTAATGAAAAACATAAAAACCATTTACTTATCACATTCTTATCTGACTTAAACTAGATTAGTAATGCATAAAATCTCATGTTGCTCTTTGACTTTTTTTTATTTGTGCAAATAGATTATGACCAGCTAATGCCTCTTGACATTCAAGTAAAGAATGAATTCAATTAATATTTATTGAGCACCAGCAGAGTTCATGGAACTCTAGTAAATACCAGAAAATGCGGCTGTGTGTGTGTGTACAGTAGTGCAAGTTGGGGGTAAGAGTGCAGTCTGGAAACTGGGAGACAGAGAATTATCGCTGAGGGAAGAGATGGGATTATGTAAGAGACTAGGTTACAAGAATTCAGTTTGAAATCTGAAATAATAATAAGATTCCCGATTTAGATTGTATTTTCCTCAATTCAAAGATTAATTTTCTTTCTGCTGCTAGCCAGAGGAGGAGCAAATATAATTTTTATTGTAGTGCAGACTTATTTCAAGTAAAATCTAATGGGTTATAGAAGTCCTTTATAGAGCAAATAGCAGTTGGAAAAAATAGGCATATACAGATATTAGTGCCTTACCTTTGTAGAACATCTTATGCTTTAAAAGCCATCTGCATCTTATCATTTAGCAGACAGCTTTTGATAGCACACTGGGAACAGATCTGTAGGAGAGTAAGATGTGGTTCTAGCCAAGGAGGTGATTGTTCAGGTTAGCGGAGGTGACTGACCCATGTGTAACTAGTCATGTGTGGTACTGTGGCAGCAATGATGTACCAAGCTGTGGTCAGAGGAATTCTGGAGACACTGATACAGAAATGTGTCCTCCAGCCTCACTGTGAACTGGAGAAAGGAAGCCTGGTGTAGGCATTCCTGTCAGGAAGCAGTTGTGATATCCTAGGCAAGCAGTAATATGAAAGCCGTAGCCGTGAAAATGGAGAGGAAGTGGAACCAGAAAAGGTTATCAACAGCAGTGGATGCAGAGTCTTCCAGAAGTATGTGGTCCTACATAGCAAGGCAGGATTTTCAAGGAAAAGGGATCAGCTAGGGTTAAATGTGGTGATGGTAAAGTAGGGCGAGGACTCAAGGGGGATGTGTAACCAGGAGGTCATTGGTACTGTTCAAAATAGTGTCATTATTTCACTTTTTATCAGAACAAAAGTGGGGTCACCTCAAAATTGTTCTCCACCATGGCTGTGCTGTCTCTAAGAAATCCATAATTTGTGTTTAGAAAGCATTTAAGTTCATCAGTCACTGATTGAACGTTTGCTTTGTGCCAAGCTTTAAATTCAGTCTTGAAGTGGAAAGGTAATAAGGCACGATATGTGCCCTTAGGCAGCTTACAGGGAGGCAAAGAGATAAAAATGATATATTAAAATGTAATGCATGTAGTTATATTTGAGCCAAATGCTTCAGAGGCACAAATGAGAGATTAATTTTCCTTAGAAGAAAGGCCTTATCAAGAAAGCGAGGTGGGCCTTTAAAGACAAGCAAACAGGAGTTTTGCTACAGGCAAAAGGAAAGGCGTCTGTAAAGTCACGAAAGCCCTGGCATATACAGTGGTAGAGAGTTGGGTGTGATTAGACTAGAGGGTAAGGAGAGTGGAAGGTGGCGGGTAGGGTAGCAAGGCGTAAAGATCGGGAAGGTTGCTTGGGAGACACAGAAGGAAGGGGCTTGTGTGATCCTCCAAGGATGTGACCTTGTAGGCATGTGGGAGCCAATAGACTTGTTTAAGAGAATTTGACATTTAAAGATTGATACTGTAAAAAGAAAATCTGGCAGCGGTGTGAGGGAGGCAGGTCTGCAGAAGAAGGACTTAGGCCAGGAATACTAGTGGGGAGGCAGCTGCACTCTCTCTTCATGATGGCACCAGGAACTGGGCAAGGGTTCTGGGCTGTGACAGTGGTGCCAGTATTGAGTAGAGAAGCCTGTAGCATACCGGGAGAATGTCCCATCTAATTGCACTCAAATGCCATTTAAAAAATAAAAAAGGATAAAGCACTTGGGAAGGCTGCCACTTAGCAGCTCCTGGATTAGAGAAGCACTTGGGAGGTAAAGGCAGCAGGCCTGACTGACAAATGGGTGGTGCAGCCTGCAGTGGAGCTGGGCTCAGCCTTCATTCATTCATTCACTCAGAAGGGAAGCTGGGACCAAGTACTGTGCCCGGGTTGGATATTAAAGGCGGCCGCTCCCCAATAGGTGCTTTTAGGGGTGATAGGCCACCAGGAAAACTGGTTTAGCAGTTCAGTTTTCAAGGTGTACCAGCCAGACCTCTGTTGAAATCCTAGGTGTACTGCATAAACTCTCTTGAAATAATCTCTCCTTCAGAGGCGATGTGGAGTATTTCAGTTTAATCTTCACAGCAGAATATCTGTCATATACACCTTAAATAAATATGAGCTTTTAAAAAGTGTGTGAAAATGTAAGTATTCTTCTTTGTTTTTGGCTTATAATTATCATTCAAAGACACTTGGAAAGGGCAAAGAGGAAGACACTAGGCATATATACTGCTTACCCTTTTGCTTATTTGGATTATTGGTATCAGATGAGTTATGGTATTAAAAAAATTAATTATTTTTTTATTTGGATTATTGGTGTCAGATGAGTTATGGTATAGCCACAGTTAATAGGATCAGCAGGCTCACTTACCATATTGAGGATTTCTAGATGATAGAGACTAGCCTTCAAGACTTTGTCATATTTGAAATGTTACCTTCTTTGTAAGCATCCATCAGTGTCATCATGTGAATTAGGCCAGTAAATGCATGCTGGTATGCCGGATGTTCATGTCAGATGTGCACTGATGTTAACACGTTTTTTCCTTTAGCTCAAAATCAAAACATTTTAACCTTTTCTGGTATATGGTAGCATTTCTGCTATGTGTGTTGTTTAAAACATTTCCCAAATAAAATGCTAACCTGGCATCCTAAGGCAACATGTAGAAAGAAAATAGTTATCTACAGCTTACTAACTATAAGTTTGATGCCTTGCCTTTAAGGTTGAAATCCCTTTTTCATTTTATTGTGCTGTCCTTATTTCTTTTGTTTGCTCATTGCCTTTTCAAGGGGTCTTTTGTGCTTCATTATCATTCTTTATGATGTTATCCCCAGCCAAATTTCTTCCGTTTGCCTTAGGCTTTCCTTGTACTCTGAATCTCCCATTATTTTTATTGTCCACCAACCATTGTTTCTGCATTACTGATTAAAGGGGGCTGCTGCCTCCTGCTTCTAGCTACTCCCACCAAGCAAGGAACACCACACTGAGGTACATGTTCGTGGTGAATTCTGATGAGTTGTTTTTACAGACAGCCACTGTGTGGGTTGGTCGGAGGTTCCTTCCACCCTGGAAGAGAGGGTTCCCATTTGTCTGGATTGCTCATTTTATTGGGTTATTGAGAGGGGTGTGTGTGTGTGTGTGTGTGTGTGTGTGCGCGCGCGTGTGTGTGTGTGTGTGTCATGCCGATTAAAATATTTTTTCTTAGATTATGGTGATTTACACTGTTTAAACTATTTAATTTGAATAAGCCGTATTCCTCCTAATTTTTATTTATCTAAAAAGCTGTATGTTTTCAACAT
The DNA here is from genome assembly GCF_030014295.1 of Loxodonta africana. Classification (NCBI taxonomy): domain Eukaryota; kingdom Metazoa; phylum Chordata; class Mammalia; order Proboscidea; family Elephantidae; genus Loxodonta; species Loxodonta africana. The sequence continues at coordinate 132,303,331 of NC_087342.1, forward strand.
CTTGGCATTCTGTTGCTTAGACAGTGCTGTTATTGAGCCCTTGATCAAAAGGATGTGCCCTGTGACGGGTAAAATGTTTTTTGTTGACCCAGAGTTAATTATATCCCATATTTGCTTCTCTCAGCCTACTGTGCTCATTGATGACCATGTCAGCCTGTGTCCCTCACTGGAAATTGAGGAGATGCTGGGCTTTGTGTAAGAGAAGTGGAGTGGGAGAGTCATAAGTGTGGTGTGACACTGAATGAGGTTTGGACTGTTTGTGTCACTGCTTCTCTAACTCAGTACAAATAACTGTAAACTAAGAGCTAGTTTTTATTTTCAAAATTTTAAGCAATTCCTTTGTAATTGGGTACAAATTAAATGGCTTCTGGAGAAATGTGGTCTAAAGAAAAGAGTGCTAACATAGGAATCAGTAGACTGTTCTAGTGCAGGTTTTTCTACCTAATGAGGTGAGTGACAGTGAGCACGTCTTTGACTCTGTCTGTGCCCTAGTTTCTGTTACTGGAGGTAATGGAAGGAGATGCCCTATGTGGCTTGGACACTGTGCAAACACCATATTATATACAGGCAGTCCCCAGGTTACGAATGAGATCCATTCCTAAGTCTGTCTTTAAGTTGAATTTATAGGTAAGTCAGAACAGGTACATAGGGTTCTTATTTAACATCAGTTAGTTGAATATTATCTTAGTAGATAGTATATAGTTTACCCTACTATGCATATAAAACTGTTAAGAAACACTTCCAAATACACTAAAACACCTTAAACATGCTTTCATGAGTGGCACAAAGTAGTGTGTGCATTCGTTATTGTGAACTGTTTAACTCAATTTTAATACAGTAGGCGTCATGGCAGTTCATTCTTAAGTATGAGTTGTTTGTAAGTCAGACATTTACACCTGGGGTCTGCCTGTATGATGACTTTACAGGACCTTCAAAATGAATGGAAAAAAATTTTTTTTAATGTTTTTAGCAAGCCAAATTTAATAAGTAAAAGTAGCAAATATTGAAACTTACTGAGAATACTTATGAAATATTTTAAAACTTTGGGGACTGTCTTTACTGAACTTAAAAGGCTAAGTTTTCATCTGTGTAAGGATTTGCCTTTCAGCAGTTATGCAGATGCTTAGCTTTTGTTGTAACAAGGAAAATTGATGTGGGTGAAATCCAGAAGCCATTGTTAATGGATCATGTCGGGAGAAGACTAGGGTAGAGAGAAAAGAAGGTAGACATATTGTGGGTGTGAGAGCACAGAAGAGTCGCCTGTGCCCATCATGAGGCTGGACCCTATGAAGCAGAAAAAGGCCTTGATCGGGCTTGGAAGAAGGTATTTCCACTGTCTCATTCTGAAGGATTTCAAAGCCCCTCAGACTTACATTGTGAGTTGACTTTCATGACAGCTCCATTAACCATGGCAGGTCATTACAAAGAGAGCCCAAATTTTTGTCAGAAATTTGTCCTATTTTTAGTGTTTGCTATTGCTTGACATTTCAAGAGGTCAGTTTAAAAAATAAAAATTAAAAAAAAAAAAAAAAAAAAAGGAATGAGAGAAGAGAGCTATTCATAGTGTGATGGTAAAAACGAAAGTCAGGTTCCTTGCAGTGAAGGAAAGGTGTGGAAACTTCGTATTAAGGAGCTTGCATGTACATTGTTCTGTTTTTGTAATGGTGAGAATCTGGAAACTAAATATTCATTAATAAAGGACTGAGTAACTTACTATAAACCAGAAAACCAAACCCGTTGCCGTTGAGTTGATTCCGACTCATAGTGACCCTATAGGACAAAGTAGAGCTGCCCCATACAGTTTCCAAGGAGCACCGGGTGAATTTGAACTGCCAACCTTTTGGTTAGCAGCCGTAGCTCTTAACCACTGTGCCACCAGGGTTTCCAGCTTATAGGTCCATACGATGCCATAGAATGCAACCCCCTCCTGCCCCACTCTGCACGCATGCACGCACATGCAACGTTATGTAAAGAAAACCATTTTTGTGTGATCCTATATAGGTTGTTTTAAGCGTATGTTTATAAGCATAGAAAATGCATAGTAGGAGATTTTTAATTCATTTTTGCATGGTTTGAATCTTTTACAAGGATGTGTTGCTTTTATAATAAAAAATGAATAAGGTTACAACTTTATTGCTTTAGTTCTGTGACACTGGACAAGTTTGTTACTTTCTGTGCCATCTGTAAAAGGGGATGATTAATAGTACCTGATTCATACCATGATTGGGGGTAGTGGTGGTTTAATTCCCAGCCCTGCACCTCATGCGTGGCCACTACCCAGCCTCAGTCAAGGTGTGTATGTTGCTGTGATGCTCACCAGGTTTCAGCGGAGCTTCCAGACTAAGGCTAAGAAGAAAGGCCTGGCAATCTCCCCAAAATCAGCCAACGAAAATCCTGTTGAGCACAGTGGTCTGATCCTCAACCGATCATGGGTATGGCTCAGTACCAGGCAGCATTTTATTCCGTTTTGCATGGGGTCACCAGGAATGGGGGGGCTGACCCAACAGCAGCTAACAGTAACAACTCAGCATTTTTATAAAGATTAGATGAATACACATAGGTGTGTACGTGTGTATATACATATGCATTTTTTCAGGCCTTGCACAAAACAAGCATTTTTTCCTTTTAACTGGGGGCAGTAGTGCTTTGTGGTAGGATTCTTGCCCTTCATGCTGCAGACCCAGGTTCAGTTCCAAGCCAAGGCGCCACAAGCTTAGCCGCCACTCCTCTGTCAGTGGAGCCTTGTGTGCTGCTCTGATGCTGAACCGGTTTTATTGGAGCGTCTAGACCTAAGGTGAACTAGGAAGAAAGGCCAGGTGATCTACTTCTGAAAAATCAGCCAGCGAAAGCCCTCTGGATCACAACAGTCCGATCCTGTTGTGCCTGGGGTCACAACTCGATGGTGGCTAACAAGAAGAACAACATTGTTTTCACTAGTCATATGCGCGCTCCTAATGGATGTGAGGATAAAATAAGACTTAAAAAAACTAAATAATATGTTGTATTTTGTTTTACAGATTAGATAAAGTATTGAACTCATTAACCCATTGCCATGGAGTCAATTCTGACTCACAGTGACCCTCTAGGACAGAGTAGAACTGCCCCATAGGGTTTCCAAGGCTATAAATCTCCCAAGGACAAGGGTGAGTTTGAAAGACCGACCTTTTGTTTAGCAACCGAGTGCTTTAAACACTGTACCACCAGGCCTTAGATAATGTACTACTAGATACCAAATGCTCATTAGAAACAAGGTTGGCAAGGCTTCGTCTCATCTACTTTGGACATGTTGTCAAGAGGGGCCAATCCCTGGAGGAGGACGTCATGCTTGGTAGAGGGTCAGTGAAAAAGATGGACAGACACAGTGGCTGCAACGATAGGCTCCAGCATAATGACTGTGAGGATGACACAGGACCCACAGTGTTTCGCTGTGTTGTACACAGGGTTGCTGTGAGTTGGAACTGACTTGACAGCACCTTACAACAACAGATGCCAAATAGGATTTAGATTTGAAAATATAAATATTCTGAGTAGAATATAATGTACTATTTAGAATAGATTTAAAATTTCTGAAAGGTGTACAGTTCATGAAAGTAATGAAAACAGATTGTCTGTAGCAGGTGAACCTTGTGGTTCTCACAGTGCATCCTGGGCACATAGGTGTTCTGTAAACTAGATTGTCGTGTCAGTTCACTGACAAAATTAAGATAATGATAGTATTTTCTTGTGCTTATGTTTTTTTCATAAATTTGTCCTCATTTTTAGTGTTTGCCCTTGCTTGAAAAAGGGACAAAAAAATTTTTAACTGTAAAACTGGAAATAGTTGCTTATACTTAATTTGTCAGCTTTTTTTGTTTGTTTCTTTTGTTGTAGTTTTTATTTTGGAGGACATGTGCTTTTGTTTGTGGGTTTAAATTTGTGTGTGTGGGTTTAAATTGTGTGTGTGGGTTTAAATTGTGTGTGTGTGAGTTTAAATTGTGTGTGTGTGAGTTTAAATTGTATGTGTGTGGGTTTAAATTGTGTGTATACACACATACATATAAAATCATAATCATTTTAAGATGTCCATCTTTAAAATAAATGTTGCCATTTCAAAGGGTTAGAAATAAAAAAATTTCATCTGAGTCATATTTTAATTCTTTTAATTGATGGATGTGTCTTAGCTTATAATTCTAAATTCTCAGTTACAAGCTGCAAATTGTATGTATTATAAATTTGCAATAATTCATGCACTTTGATTATCTCACCTTAAAATTGTCCATGGTGCTTGATATAGAAATGATATATGTAACATATATAGATACACAGTAAATATATTAACTTCTTTTTTGTAGTTTCAAAAATATGGTATCACTGAAAATGATTTTAAATATAATCACACTTGAGATCTTCCAAATAAAGCTAATTTGGGTTTCAGACACTTGTTTTACAAGTTAAATAGTAGAAAATATTTTGTGACCATTTATTCATTGATATTAATGGTAAATATTAATGATAATCCTTTGTGATTTACTGAACTTAAGTCTGGTGCTGTAGTGGTTAAGAGCTATGCCTGCTGCTAACCAAAAGGTCAGCAGTTCGAATACACCAGGTGCTCCTTGGAAACTCTATGGGGCAGTTCTGCTCTATCCTATGGGGTCTCTATGAGTCGGAATCGACTCTACTGCAACAGGTTTGGTTTTTTAGGTTTTTTTTTTTTGAAGCTTGACACTGAAATTGAAAGATAGCAATCGCTATAGTTATACTTTGAAAAAGAGAAGAAACATAGAATTTCTGTGCATTGTGCTAGAAATATCAAGCCAGTGGTAGACCTTCCTTATTATGATTATTAGGTGCCGTCGAGTTGGTTCCGACTCATAGCGACCCTATGCACAACAGAACGAAACACTGCCTGGTCCTGAGCCATCCTCACAGTTATTGTTATGCTTGAGTTCATTGTTGCGGCCACTGTGTCAGTCCACCTCATTGAAGATCTTCCTCTTTTCCGCTCACCCAGTACTCTGCCAAGCATGATATCCTTCTCCAGGGACTGATCCCTCCTGACAACATGTCCAAAGTATGTAAGACGCAGTCTCTCCATCCTTGCTTCTAAGGAGCATGCTGGTTGTACTTCTTCCAAGACAGATTTGTTCATTTTTTTTTGGCAGTCCATGGAATATTCAGTATTCTTCACCAACACTACAACTCAAAGGCGTCAGTTCTTCTTCGGTCTTCCTTATTGATTGCCCAGCTTCCATATGCATATGATGCGATTGAAAATACCATGGCTTTGGTCAGGCACACCTTAGTCTTCAAGGTGACATCTTTGCTCTCCAACACTTTCAAGAGGTCCTTTGCAGCAGATTTGCCCAATGCAATGCGTCTTTTGATTTCTTGACTGCTGCTTCCATGGCTGTTGATTGTGGATCCAAGTAAAATGAAATCCTTGACAACTTCAGTCTTTTCTCCGTTTATCTTGATGTTGCTCATTGGTCCAGTTGTGAGGATTTTTGTTTTCTTTATGTTGAGGTGCAATCCATACTGAAGGTTGTGTGGTCTTTGATCTTCATTAGTGCTTCAAGTCCTCTTCACTTTCAGCAAGCAAGGTTGTGTCATCTGCATAACGCAGGTTGTTAATGAGTCTTCCTCCAATCCTGATGCCCTGTTCTTCTTCATATAGTCCAGCTTCTCGTATTATTTGTTCAGCATACAGATGAAATAGGTATGGTGAAAGAATACAACTCTGATGCACACCTTTCCTGACTTTAAACCAATCAGTATCCCCTTGTTCTGTTCGAACAACTGCCTCTTGATCTATGTAAAGGTTCCTCATGAGCACAATTAAGTGTTCTGGAATTCCCATTCTTCCAAGTGTTTTCCGTAGTTTGTTATGATCCACACAGTCAAATGCCTTTGCATAATCAATAAAACACAGGTAAACATCGTTCTGGTATTCTCTGCTTTCAGCCAGGACCCATCTGACATCAGCAATAATATCCCTGGTTCCACGTCCTCTTCTGAAACCAGCCTGAATTTCTGGCAGTTCCCTGTCAATATACTGCTGCAGCTGTTTTTGAATGATCTTCAGCAGAATTTTGCCTGCGTGTGATACTAATGATATTGTTCTATAATTTCCACGTTCGGTTGGATCACCTTTCTTGGGACTAGGCATAAATATGGATCTCTTCTAGTCAGTAGGCCAGGAAGCTGTCTTCCATATTTCTTGACATAGACAAGTGAGCACCTCCAGTGCTGCATCTGTTTGTTGAAACATCTCAATTGATATTCCATCAATTAACTGGAGGCTTGTTTTTCGCCAATGCCTTCAGAGCAGCTTGGACTTCTTCCTGTAGTACCATCAGTTCCTGATCATATGCCACCTCTTGAAATGGTTGAATATCGACTAATTCTTTTTGGTATAATGACTCTGTGTATTCCTTCCATCTTCTTTTGATGCTTCCTGCATCATTTAATATTTTCCCCATAGAATCCTTCACTATTGCAACTCGAGGCTTGAATTTTTTCTTCAATTCTTTCAGTTTGAGAAATGCCGAGCGTGTTCTTCCCTTTTTTCCATTTCCAGCTCTTTGCACATGTCATTATAATACTTTACTTTGTCTTCTCAAGCCGCCCTTTGAAATCTTCTGTTCAGTTCTTTTGCTTCATCAATTCTTCCTTTTGCTTTAACTGCTTGACATTCGAGAGCAAGTTTCAGAGTCTCCTCTGACATCCACCTTGGTCTTTTCTTTCTTTCCTGTCTCTTCAGTGACCTCTTGTTTTCTTCATGGATGATGTCCTTGATGTCATTAAATTTGTCAAATGTTTGAGTACCTACTCTGTCCCAAGGTGGCCTATTAATACCGAAGAGGCTTTACAGGTGACCGACTTGCCTTCGAGGAGTGTATGGATGTTCTGTCAGAGAGAGAGTAAGCAAGATTGTAAATTGTTAAAATAGAAGATAAGTAGAATATAAGGTCCAAGAGATTGAAGCTGCAGTGCTCTAAAGTATTACTTGGTTTTGGCCACTGAAGACCAAGCTGTGTGAGATGTTCCGTTCTCTAGAACTCTCTCTCCTTCACCCTACTCCCACCCCACCACATACACCTTGTAAATTCTGTCCTAATGTAAGTAAAAAGCAGATATAAACTAAGAACATTTTTTTAATATATAAACTAAAAACTCTACTGGAGTCCGTTTCCCTGTAGAGCTCGGTGGCTTGGTACTGCCATCATTGAAGGTGGTCGTCCTTGAATAAAGAAAGGGTTTACTTGGAGTTGTATGGTTATTTGCTATAAAAAGCCCAAAACCAAACCCACTGTCCTTGAGTCGATTCCAACTCATAGTGACTGTATTGTACAGAGTAGAACTGCCCCATAGGGTTTCCAAGGCTGTAACTCTTTACTCAAACAGACTGCTATATCTTTGTCCCTGCAGAGCTGACTGGTGGGTTCCAACTGCTGACCTTTCAGTTAGTAGCTGAGCATGTAACCACTGCAGCACCGGGGCTCCTTTTGCTTACTATAGAACCAGTTTAAATAGTGTTGTTGTTTTTTTTCCTATCAGTTTTCTTCTACCTTATTTTGTGACTTTAAAATGCAACATTTTAGATATTTTAAATTATTAAAATTTATTTAAAAAGTAGGTATACATGATATGAAGGATCTCCAAAATACACAGGTGCACATGTGTGCACACACACATGTTTATAGAGAGGCATTATTGTAAGAGCATGGTCTGATTCTAGCTCAGTCACTTACCTCATAGAAAGTAGTGTCTGTTTCATAAGGTTATAGGGATTAAATGACTTAATATGTGTAAAGTACATAGAACAGTGCCTAGTACATAAGAAGCACTTAAAAGTTTCTATTACTGTTAAAAATAAGGATGCAGAATAATGTGGACAGTGTTATACCATGTGTTAAAAAGGAGGAGGTTTGGATATATTTGTAAAAATGAGTGAGTAAAGAGTATTCTGGGAGAGTAAACAAAACCGGAAATGGTTTCTGTGGGAAAGGGATCAGGGCCTGGAAGAGAAGGGAAACATACTGTATCAACTTTTGTACTTATCCCATTCATATATTAATTTTTAAAATAATGCCATGTTCCAAATAATTTAAGGGATTCTACTTTAAAACAAGTTTCTATGGTCTTTCCAGATGGCCCTGCCGAGGCACCAGTAACCAATGGGAACACAACCACGATGCCAGCCCTGAATGATGATCTGGACATCTTTGGGCCAATGATTTCTAATCCCTTACCCACGACTGTCATGCCTCCAGCTCAGGTATGTGATAAGAATGTGGTCATACATGGTCACTGCTTATTTCCTTTTTTCAAGAGTTTTGAAATTTCAATTTTGAAAACTTCATTTCTGAGCAGTCATTGACTTGAAAGCCTCCTGTTCTTTAGGCCAGGGACCAGCAAACTAAGCCTGCAGCTTGATTTCATAAATAAAGTTTTATTGAAACACAATCATTCCCATTTTTTTATGTATAGTCTGTGGCTGTTTTTGAGCTACAAAAACAATAGAGTCATTATAGCAGAGACAGTAGGCCCACAATAGTCCACCATCTGGCCCTTTACAGAAAAGGTTTGCTAAATCTTTAGGCAGGGGATAAACAACAGTGTTTAGAATGAACAAGTGGAAAAACTCAGACTACTTCAATCTTGCCTGAGATCAACAAGGTCACTTACTTTTGAGGTTTTTAAATTGTAGGTTTTGTTTGTAAATATTGACTGGAAACCAGTAGTTCCGTTTGCCCCATTGCACCATTTCCTAGATTGTGTTAATTTCTGCTTGCAAGAAAACCAAAAATTAGAAATTCTAGCAGATTCAGGGCTCATTTCTTTTCCTAGTTCATAGAAAGTTTATTTTTCTATTTAAAATATTGATTCCTTTTCCGGAAAATAGTTTTGCTAACCTTAAAACTTACCTTGCCTTTTTCTTAAAAAAGCAATTATTTTAACTACTTAGAGCAGTAATTTAATGATTAGGACCTAAAAGTTTAAAAATACTAATGGTGAGGAGTTTTCAAATTGCCCTTTTAATATGTGAAATTTCAGTAAGGTGAAATACATGAACTTTCAGAACACAGGTTACCCTTAAGAATTTAAATAATGCATGCAACTTAAAAATTCTTTTTTCAGTTTATACTTTAAAAATATAAACAACCAGTTAGTTTCAGTATGACATGATTTTTGAGGGAAAAATATATCTTTTTCTCTAGAAAAACTGACCCAAATCTGAATTGTTTGGATGGAACGCTTTAGTAAGAGCCTGTATCTTATTAAGGAGACTAATTACATATGTTTTTTACACATTTATTACTATTATTAGGAGCCCTGGTGGCACAGTGGTTAAAGCACTCAGCCGCTAACCAAAAGGTTGGCAGTTCAAAACCACCAGCCACTCCACAGGAGAAAGATATGACCGTCTGCTTCCATAAAGATTATAGCCTTGGAAACCCTATGGGGCAGTTCTGCTCTGTACTATCGGGTGACTGTGAGTCAGAATCAACTCAGTGGCAGTGGGTTTTTATTACTATTATTATAATCATTGTATAGTTACCACTAGAATTGAAAACATAGATTTCTTATGAATTGGTTTTAATGGATCATTTTCAAAATTGTCTACAATTTTAGTGTTTGTATCTATGGCTTTGCCCCTCCTCCAGCACATACAAAGAGGGACTAAGTGTTGCTATACTTGTTTCAGTTAATTAACTACCTTGTGAATATGTCCAGGCACAAGCGTGCATATGACAATAAAAGAATTGTCTTAACTCTAGCATTGTAGCCTTTAGAGAGAAATATTTAGAGTAACTGACAAACTGAGTATAAAAAGCAATTTATTTTTGTTTAGCATTCTAGTGAGGCTGCTGTATCTGCTAGACTTCTTTAGATTCCACTGGGATATGAAAGTTGCTTTGTAACTGCTTGGAGAATTAGACACCTGGTCTGAGGCTTCAGTGTAGTTCACCTTTTGTTCAGTATTAAAGCAGCAAATAGGATAATGTAGACTTCATTTAACTCTTAAGTGTAACTAGCACCATGACAAGGGGAGGGGTCATGTATTTCCTGGGTTTATGACGGGCTAGTCTGGCCATCATACTGTGTACATTTTGATCAGTAGCTGGCAGAATAACAGTTTATTGTTTTAATCACATCTAATTTTGGAACATTGTTTTTGGATTGAAATTGTGACAGTTGTATTCGCCCCTGTAACAGAATTAGCTTTTTTTTTTTTTAATTATGATTTAGGTGAAAGTTAACAGCAAATTAGTTTCTCATTCAAAAATTTGTACATATTGTTTGATGACATTGGCTGTAATCCCACATAGTGTCAGCACTCTCTCCCTTCCCTTTTCTGTCCTGGGTTCACCATGTTCCTGCATCCAGTTTTCCTGTCCCCTCCCACCTTGTCTTTGTTCCTGGGAGGTGTTGCCCGTTTGATCTTGTATACTTGATTGATCTAATAAGCAGGTTCCTCACGTGTGTTATTGTTTGTCTTATAGATCTGCCTAATCTTTGGCTGAAAGGTGAACCTCAGTAGTGGCTTCAAGTCTGAGTTAGAATTATGTCTGGGGGCTGTAATCTGGGGGTTCCTCCGGTCTCTGTCAGACCAGTAAGTCTGGTCTTTTTTGTGAATTTGATCATTTGTTCTACATTTTTCTCCTGCTTAGTCCGGGACCCTCTATCATAATCCCAGTCAGAGCGGTCAGTAGTGGTAGCTGGGCACCATCTAGCTCTTCTGGTCTCACGGTTATGTAGGCTGTGGTCCATGTGGACCATTAGTCCTTTGGACTGATTGCTCCCTTGGGTAATCAGTATTTTTCCCTCTCTGCTCCACGCTAGAAGAGACCAATATTTGTATCTTAGATGGCTGCTTGCAAGCTTTTAAGATCCCAGATGCTACTCACCAAAGTAGGATGTAGAACATTGTCTTTAAGAACTATGTTGTGCTAATTGATGCAGATATCCCCTGAGTCTATAGTCCTTTGCCTTCGATCCTGGGAACTTCATCCCGTGAGATGTTTAGTTATGTCTAAAGGTTTCCCTGACTATGCCACTTGTGTGCTCTATTGTCTGTATTAATATATGAAGAGTACTTACAGTCATGTATTTAGAAATTTCCACCTCTGAACCTGTGTCTGCCGGTGGGTGTGTTCCTTTAGTCCCTCCCTCACCTCTTGGCATATCTATCTGTGTATCAATTTGTAGATTATTGTTTGTTGGTTCCATTGTTGCAGGATTATCTATGGTATAGTAGCTACCGTAGTTCTTTATTGCTGTGTTCATCTCAAAGTGTCCTCTCTTGCCTTGGTCACATTGTGCTGACTTCTCCCATATTGTGTATTGCCTTTCCCTTTACCAGTATTGACTCATATCTACTACCTCTTTGGCAATTTTCCCTTCCTTCCCCTCCCGTCCTTAGTAACCATCCAAGAGTCTTTATTTTTCTTTTCCTAGGTGTAAACCTTTTGTTCTTACTTTATAAAAGTGGACTCATATAGTATTTGTCTTTTTGTGGTTGACTATTTTACTCAGCATAGTGCCCTCCAGATTCATCCATGTTGTGAGATGTTTCATGAATTTGTTGTTATTCTTTGTCATTGTGTAGTAATCCATCGTGTGTATATGTACTACAGTTTAACTTGTTCATCTGTTGATGAGCACTTAGGTTGCTTCTACCTTTTTGCTGTTGGGAATAATGCTGCAGTAAACATGGGTGTGCATATGTCTGTTCATGTCATGGCTCTTAGTTCTTTAGGGTATATACCTAGGAGTGGGATTGCTGGATCATATGGTATTTCTATTTCTAGCTTTTTGAGGAAGCGCTATACCATTTTCTATAGTGGTTGTACCATTTTACATTCCCACCAGCAGTGTATAAGAGTTCCAGTCTCCCCACATCCTCGCCAGCATTTGTTATTTTTTTTTTTTTTGATTAGTGCTGGTGATGTCGGGAGTGAGATGGTATCACATTGTAGTTTTAATTTGCATCCCTCTAATCACTAGCATGATCATGAGCATTTTTTCTTATGTTTGTTAGCAGCCTGGATGTTTTCTTTGGTGAAGTGTCTCTTCATTTCCTTTGCCCATTTGTTGATTGGATTATTTGCCTTTTTTTTGTTGTTGTGTTGAAGTTTTCTATAAATTTTAGAGATTAGACCCTTGTGAGATTAAGTTCTCTTTTTACTCTTTTGGAGAAGTCTCTTGTTGAGCATAAATTTTTGCTTTGTTATGTAACACTGACCTGCTGTTCTGCAAAGCCCTTCTCTTGGTCATAGGCAACTCTGTAAGGTCATAATCTTTTTATCCCTGTTTTTTTAGAAGAGACAGAGTGTGAGGTTACGTGACACATCACAGGGCACATGTGCAGTGAATGGTGGAGCCAGGGTTCTAGCCCAGACAGGCTGGCTCCAGCGCCCATGTGCTTTTAGCCTCTGTGACCTCCTGCCTCTTCACTGTTAGCCTGGATACATTTTATTCAAGGGCATTGCTATGCAACTTTTTCCCTGCTTAAAACAAGTATGAATATTCTTATTTAATGACTGCAGAGATCATTAAGTGAGATTATCATTATTGTACATCTGTGTGCAGGATACACGAGATTAAGCTAAAAAATTTTATACTAAATATCTGCATGTATATTTGTATTCATCTGCTCTCTTCTCCAAAAAATGGAGGATAGGTTATGGCTGATAGTATAGGTGGTCGAGGTTTTTATTGTACTTAATTCCTGGATAAATTTAGAAGCATTCTAAAGTTGAGGTTAAAACTGGTCTTAACATAGTTCATAAAAATCTCCCAATGCAGCTTTGAAAAAGCCAAAACCTTTCCATCAGCCATGGCAGGACCCTCTTGCAGTCCGCGTCACTGTAGAAATGTTCTTTGTCCCAAAGGATACAATTCCCTCAGCTGTAGTCGCTGAGGGAGGGAGATGCTGGGGCATCTCAGGTCCATACGCCTGCTGTTGAACCCAGTGTGGTCTGGACGTGAGGAAAGAAAGCAGTATCTGCCTAGCAGGTAAACACAGCCTATTATGACAGAGCTTTGATCTACCTCTTTTATATTAACAAATTCAAATTAAGAAAACACTGAACATTTAACTTAGATGTTTTATGTAAATTTGTGAATGATCCTCTTTAATGTCACCATTTTACTTTCTTCAGTTGTTTGATTTCTGTTCAGTTTCATAACTTTAATTTGGATCTTAAGTAATGGATGAGCTATGCTTTACTGTGCGGAATTCGACAGCTTGTTTTTTGGTGTTTTTCTCAGGGGACGCTCACTGTACCAGCAGCTGCCCCCCTGTCTACAGCACCGGGGGATCTTGACCTATTCACTGAGCAAACTACAAAAGCAGAAGAATCCACAAAGAAACAGCTCTCCAAAGACTCCATCTTATCTCTGTATGGTACAGGGACCATTCAGCAGCAGAATACTCCTGGTGATTGTTCCTGAAATCTACTCTCAGTGAATTGCAGTGACATTACTAGAAGTATATCCTCGAAGTAGCAATTATATTTCTTCTCTGTATTTTCTATGGAATGGGTGCTTTTGTTATTGCCATTTACATAGCGAAAAAACAAATGAAGCTTTAGAATTAAAAAACACACAGGATTCACAAAACTTTATTCATTTAGAATTAACAAGCTATTCACGTATCACTTAAATAGTTTCACAAACTTAGAGGACATGAATTTGAAAAATTATTGAAATTTGATTTGTGTGAAGTTTGTAACTTTGAGTACAGTATGATATTTTCTCTGTAGGTAAACAATAAGCAGTCTGAATTATCACATGGTTCCAAAAACCTTTGAAATATATTTTATAATTTTAATATTAGCACTGTAAGATTTATTGTTAACACAGTTTTAATATCTGTCAGGCCGTTTCCTCTAAAATAATGAGCTGCATTTCATATATATAAGCTGACAACCCAACTGCTTCATTAAAGCCAGATACAGTCAGCTCTCACTTGTATATTTGATAGTGGTAAAAGTCAGCAGAAACAACATGTAACCTCATGCTACCTAGTTTGGTCTTCAGAATCGTGTGGCTACTATGTGAGATTTATTTTTCCTAAATTTGCTCAGGCTAATAGTTGATTTGTCTGCATTCTGGAAATAGCCAGCTCTGAGGGCTAGATTGATCTGAACAGTAGGAACATCCAGACAGAATTAAAATTTTTTGCTCTGGGTAGTTCAGAAAGACAAAACTCCTTTTGCTGTGATTATAGAGGTGAGTACAGCTGTATGTAATAATCCCATTTTCTGTTCATGATTATGTTGCAGGTATGTTTATGGGGCCTGCAAATATACCATTTACCTCACAAGCACCGCCTGCATTTCAAGGTTTTCCATCAATGGGCGTACCTGTGCCTGCAGCTCCTGGCCTTATGGGAAACGTAATGGGACAGAGTGCAAGCATGATGGTGGGCATGCCCATGCCCAATGGGTTTATGGGAAGTGCACAAACTGGTGTGATGCCACTTCCTCAAAATGTTGCTGGGCCGCAAGGAGGAATGGTGGGACAGATGGGTGCATCCCAGAGTAAGTTTGGTCTGCCGCAAACTCAGCAGCCCCAGTGGAGCCTGTCACAGGTAGGGATTATTTACTCTCCAACTTCTCCCAGATCAAAGAAACCACAAACCAGATTTATTTTCTAAATGGTGTTATTTGTATGTAAGTCTACTGAACTAGCAGAGAGAACTAAGTAGGGGTAATGTATAAGGTCAAAACTTTCTACAGATACAATGAAGTTTTATCAAATAGACAAATGATCTGTGATTGTCCCTATATTTATTATGTAAAAAAAAAAGTTAACCATTTTTCATTTCAGATTGTAACAGTTGTAATGGTGAACGTCCCCCATTTGTAACAGCTAAAATTATCTTGGGTATCTTGAAAATTCCTTTTCTCCTACCTTTTGAATTAGCACTAAGCTTTAAAGCCCAATAATAGTATGGTACATTCGTAGTCTACTTAGACAAACCTATACTCATGTTCTGGTTTTCTGTAACTTTCACTCATTTAGAAAAAAAATTCAGCTTCATTCTCAAAGCACTATTTTGTGAGGAATCTAGGCTGTTCTCTATGTCATGTGGCTACTACTACCCATGGATTTGTAAAGATTCTTTTTATTCCAAACCTTTGTATAAAGTTTTTTCTTTTTTTACTTATCCTATGCTTATTTCATGTTTAAAAAGAATATCCACTGGTTTAAGAATTCCTGTATGAACAAGTCAATATCTGCCTCAAACATACCCTTCATATTATAAAGTCCTGTTTCTGAGTTAATTTAAAGCCCGAAGAGGACATTTTAGTATTAACCTCTTGCAAATCCATTTTAAGTGCTGTTCTGACTTTTTATAGAGGAAGGCTCTAGATTCCTCTTCCCTTGGTATTTCCTGTTTGATGTTCTTCCAATGTTTCTGTAATCTTTGTCTTGGCCAGTTGTTTTACCTTGAGAACATTCAGGGAATGGTCTACAGCAATTACTAATGACTGTATATCCCATGAATGCCCCTAGTTGTTTCTGCTGTCACCATTTAAAGGAATATATTCCTTCAAAAATTATAAGGGCCAAATGTCAGTAACAGCTTTGGTGTGGCCAGTATGCTGAAGTGCACCCAGCTCAGGTTACCTACCCTTCAGACACGCCTTATCAGTGATATAGTTAACGTTAGTAGTATCTTCGAAAAATTGCAAATTAAATGAACTTTATTATTAAGACTACAATCTAACCCTTATTAAGACTACAATCTAACCCTAAGCACAGGTTTTGAACCCGCTCTGTACTTTGTGGTAAATCGTCTCACATTTCCTTATCAATCTCAGAAGTTAAGTGAAGAACAGGGAAACGGTTAAGATATATACTTGACTGTAGGAAAAGAAAGATATGCAAATCTTACATTTTATAGTATATAAAAAATTTAGATGTTAGGTAAGCAAAAAAATGTATGTTTTTATGACCATTTTTAAAAATATAAAGTATATAAAGCCTTTTAAGACTTTAATGAAGATAGAATAATATCTATCATATGCATATCATAGGAATAATTTTGAAGCATTTTATTTTCTAAAATTTCCTTATCCTTAGTAGTTAAAGCACAATATCCTAGGATAGTTGAAAGTTAGAATAACGGACTTGTTCTGTATAACATACTCATGTACCCAGATCATTGTACTGAAAGATTGCTTTGGTACCTTTTTTCAGTGTGGTTAATTAATCTTTGGAGACAAGACATTGAGCCTAGAAAGTGAATAACTATAGTACGATTGAGATCACTTTATGACAGCGCTAAAAAGTTGAAGAAGATAACACAGAAGTAGCTCTTTGCTTCCTGTAGAGAAATAATTGTATGGTAGTCTGATTCTACCCCAGTGCTTTGACTAATTTTCACACTGATGAGAAATACTCGTAGTCATTGCTATTAATGAACTTCTATGAAAGACAGCTGCTAATAAGATAGGGCAACTTTGTTACACAATGTCTAACTGTACCTAAAGAAGTAAGAATTAAAAGTGAAGTAAAAGCCTCTTAAACTAAGCCTTTTATATGTTTCACAGATGAATCAGCAAATGGCTGGCATGAGTATCAACAGTGCAAACCCTGCAGTGGGTTTTGGCCAGCCCCCCAGCACAACAGCAGGATGGTCTGGAAGCTCATCGGGTCAGACTCTCAGCACACAACTTTGGAAGTGAAAAATGCAATACAAGTTTCATCCAGAACTACCATCTGACATTCCTTGCTAAAATGCATCTAGTTCCCCTGTTTATTCATGTACATGTTTTTTTTCCCATTCGTTCATATTAAGAATTACCTGATTGACCGTGTTGGTCTGTACTGATTAAATTTGATGTGGTGAAAAGCAGGTTGAGAAACCATCTTATGTCAAGGGCAGCTTTGCTCATATTTCCCATGATTTCCTAAACCACATTCGTTTGAGAAATCTGCTCAGTCAACTTGCATAATCAGTTTTACTCTCAATAAAATTATAGCTCTAATGTTTGCATATAAGGGAAGTAGTTATCATGTTAGTAATACCTCTAACAGTAAAAACCCTACCCCCAAATTAGCCAGTAATCCTGTAGGAAGGTACTGTATGATCAAATGTTTAAATCATATAAATAGAATGTAATGTATAACTGAGCACTGTTTTCTAGTGTATAAAATTCTTTTATTTCATCATTCACTTCACTGTGCTGTTGTTATGATGATGTGCTTAACAGGGAACGTGGCTAGTGAAAGGAAGATAAACCTGGATGTTACTATAAATTTAGTTTGACAAATGTTTAAAGAATTCAAATTTTATCTGTCTTTCTCATGATTTGGATCTCTTCTTACAAACATAGTGCTAACGTGAAGACCTTTCTCTGCACTGTATGCAAACAGGGTAACTACAACAAAGCCACTTTCAATTCTTGAAGGTATATCCAGGTTTATGACAGTAATTGTGTTTACATTTTATGGTGCCTAGTATTGACAAAATGTTATTTCCCTATATTAAACAGATGAATCCATAGACCCTTTTTTGTGTGGATTTTATTTCCTGTAATATATATACTGCCAGCAGCCTACCAAAAACTACTTAATGTTTGAAAATCAGGAACAGTTAGCTGGCAAAATACCTGTCGTCTGTTTCTAAAACCTTTTCAGTTCTACAGGGCCAAATCGGGGTGGGAGGTGGTATGTAAGATCTTCAGAATGGTGTCCTGCAGTGTCATGTAGCTGTACTGTACAAAGAGGTTTGGTTGTGGGGGACACATGCAAAATAAATGAAGACAAAACATATCTCATACCATCCAATTAGCTTATGTTAACCAGCAAGCTCTGTTTGTACAGATGTCCATCAGATGACCATAAAGGCTGTTGTACTGAAGTAAAATGAACAATACCTGAATGCTCTGCAGCCCAAACTCCAAAATCCTCTTCCATATCCATTGCCAGGCAAATTGCATCAGTTGCTACTTCAATTTATACCTCAATTTTCACTGTGTCCAGGTGGTACTTTGGCTCATTGGCTAGATTAACCTTCTCTGTCCGAGTGTGCCACACGAGAACCTAAAGAGAAGGGAAATACTGTGGGTAGCCACATTCTTATTGCTGATACTCAACAAGGCCAAGCACCACAAGTGAAGTGAATACCTTGGTACAGTTGCTTGCTTTTGGTTCCAGTTCTTCAACTGTTGTTATCTGTTTTAGAAAGTCAGATTCTTGCATCCCTGGCTGGGACCCATGGCGCTTAAATACAGCTTTTGGATTGGACAAGATGACTTGCAGGCTTACAGCAAATCCTTTGTGAAAAGTTGAAAAAAAAAAAATTTTAAATGTTGGTGTACTTCTCTTTTTTCTATATGATTTTGAGTCACATCAAAAACAGTTTTTTAAATTGTGCCTACTGTGTGCCAGGTCTTGGTTTACAAAGTTGAATAGGAGCATTAGTTCACAGTATCAAAGGGAAAATCATTAAAAATAGTACATTCAGTGCAATGATTGAGGTGTATGTACAGGACGCATTTACTATAAAATATAAGTAATCTGCTGATAAAAGTAAATTTTATAAGGTGCTGATCCATAGAGGTTCACAGGGCCCCCACATTTGACCCTCTGGGAATAAATAAGAACTAAATGTGGCTGAGGAATCCCTGGGTGCTCTAGACAGCTGCTAACCAAAAGGTTAGAGGTGTAAGTCCACCCAGAGGAGCCTTGGGACAAAGGCCTGGTGATCTGCTTCCAAAAAATCAGCCATTGAAAACTCTACGAAGAACAGTTCTGTTCTGACACATGTGGGGATGCCGGGAGTCAGGGTCAACTTGTCAGCAGCTAGTAAAATGTGGCTGAAAATAGACTTCACCATCCTTCAGGTAGGAGAACCCACCCAGTTCTCCTGCTTACCCTTTAATATCATTTATGTTTTATCAAAACTGCACTGCTCTGGTTTACTTAGTATTTAGAATACTGATTAATAGAAGTCAATTAACCAGAAGATAATAATACCTAATATATGATAATCTGATTCAAACTTCTAATTTCATTCTACTTGGCAGGGGGGTTGGAAATCAGTGCAGGAGATAGCAGGCAATTTGCTTTTTATATTTTTCAAGAAAACGAATCAGTGTTGATTTTTCTTAAATGGTTTGGTGATATAAAAAGTCATTACTATTTAATCTGTAATTTAACAAACTCTGAAAAGGCTCAACCACTACAGTACTCTAATAAAAGCCATTTCAGCAATTACTAGAACCTTTGTAATTGTTCTGGAAGTCTGATGCTCTGGACCTCTCTGCTTCTGATGAGCTAGGTGACACTGTAAAATCAGGCGCCCTTCCAGACGTAAAGCCATGAGGACCAATCCCCGGGAACATTTCTTAGCAACCTTTTGCCCTTCTCTGCATTAAGTGAAGTGATTTGTGCTTCTTTTTGCAATAATCAGCAAAGTAACTACCAAATGACACTGGGCAGTAATGGGGAAGCTGTGAGAAACCACAACTGGCATTCTCGTAACCTCCTGGCCAGTGTCATGTTCTAGATAGACCCTGCAGCCTTTATGAGAAACCTTAACACTAAACTGCATGCAAACACAACTTGGTACAGCCAGTGCTGAGTGAAGAAGAGCAAATAAACAATCATAAAGCATTAGCCTTAGGACTGGTCCTAGGGTCTTCCACCAATCCTGGAGGGAGGCAGCACATTCTAGCAAAAAGAACGCTGAATTTGTAATCAGAAGCTTTGGGGTTTTGCTTGGGTCCTTGCACCTGGAACGGTGACCAAGAAAGGTTTTCTTGACCCTGGAACGTCTCCATTTCCTCATCTGCAAGAAAGGTGTGATGCCTTCTCAACTTGGTGTCTGATGTAAAATTACCTAATATATGGAAAGACTCTATTAATGGAAGCACCACTCAAAAGATACTATAATACAGAAATTTAAAAAATCATTGTAAATATTTCATGTGGCAGATGGTAATGAGCCATTATTTGCTGATGGAAAAACTGGGCAGTCAGGAGGGAATGGCTTGCAAAAAAGCTCAGGGGGCAGAGTCCACCTGCATTTCACACCACTCTGCTAACAAGCTGGACGCCTTTCACAGCAGGCAGCTAGAACAGCCACAGCACTCCTCAACAAGAAGCCAAAGGTTCAAAGTGCACACAAACTAAGTGCCTTTTCTAAGAGGTCAACTCTGATTTTCGTGTTGAAAGATTCCTTGCTTTTCTTTATGTGCTTATAAATAAGCTTCATCCTTTCTGACCAAGATGAGATCCTGCCCTTCTCAATCATGCTAAAGCTCCTGGTACATTTTTCACACGGCTTCAGGTACTGTTTGTATTTCCCCGTTCTCTCATTTAAAAAAAAAAAATTAGATCTAAATTGTGCAATAGTCATTCTGAAAGTGATACGAAGCCACTTTAATTTCCATTGTTTTCCGCTAAGATTAATACATTCATCCTCATGGCCACTGAAGGATTCTGATGGATTATTTGCTTACTTTCCTTAGCTCAGGAATATCTTTCCAGCTCTTAAAGCAGCATTACATGGCAAAATCTACAATTTTAGCAAAGCTGATAACCAGTTGTGAAGCTGAGATCACTTTGCTGCAAGGCCCTTTCCTGGTCTCACCAGAGAGTGAGGAGCATCTAGAAGACCAGTATCCTGGAGAGGTTTTAGTGGGCCAGCATGCACCACAGTAGCAAAGTGTTTTGTTTTACTTTCTAACAGATGAAAGACAACTCAGATGCTCCTCAATCACCTACCTCAATGTTCTTTGCCCGTGCCCTGCTCAGGGAGCTCTTCAAAGGAAGTAGGGCACAGCCAGCAGACAGGAACCTCAAGCTAAGGAGGCCAAACCTGGGTTGCTTCCTGGGAATCACCTGACCTGCTGTGAAGCGGGGGAGAGTTAGAGTTCTCCCTTTAAAACCAAGGCAAAGAGTTGTTAGTTTCTAAACCACTGGCTTCTAACCTAAAATAAGTATCTTAGGTTTTCCTCATTTCCAAGTATTTATTTATGTACCATTCCCTTTTTTAGTAGGTGCCCCGGTGGTGCAGTGGTTAAAGCAACTGCTGACCAAAAGGTCAGTGATTGGAAATCACCAGTGGCTCCATGGGAAAGAGATGTGGCAGTCTGCTTCGGTAGAGATTTACAGCCCTGGAAACCCTATGGGATCACTGCGAGTCGGTATTGAAGGCAGTGTGTTTTTTGGGTTTTCCCTTTTTTAGTGAAATTAATTCAGTTTTAAAGATGCTTACAGTAGCTTTTGAGATACTAGAAGCCTTACAAACATCATGGGAGTAGGATTCTCTGTCCTGGTCAGTTGTCTAAAAAATAAAATGCAAATGAAAACTGGCTGTTTACTATGGAGGCAGGGTTTTGTGACTTCAGTCAAGTGGAGTGGGATATATTAACTTATGCTGAGGGACAGGGCCTGTCTCAATATATACTTACTGATTGCACCTTAGAAAGGAAAATTTTTAAGACATTCGAAGTTGAACAAACTATTTCCACTTCTAGAAAAGATGGAGCAACAAGGACTGGTCTTCCCTTACTGTCTTAAATAACTAAAAACTAGACAAAATATTTGAAAACAATGGACTTAAGACATGAGAAAAGAGGCACACAAGTCAGAGATCTTTGAGAAAAGGGAAACCAATGATGTGAGCCCTACGATTGCCCTCAGCTTACTGCTTACAGGGAGTTTGCAGGCCACACTTTTCAAGGACGGGGAATCCACACAGAGCTTTGCAGTCTCCTTGAGTTGAGGGAAACAGACTTCTGGGAGGCCAAGACAGCTAGAATTCACAGGGCAAAGTACTGGAGAGGAAGGAACTCTGTTAGATTTGTAGAGGGTTCTCCTCAAGTCTTCAACGAAGTATGATCAGTGAATCCTTGTGAAACTAGCTAAGCCAGGTAAAGAGTCACTGGAAAGGAACAGGTGGATCAGTTATTAGAGCTCTCTCAGGGCTGGGAAAAGTTCACATCCTAACAGTCAGATTGTAGCTACCTAATAATAGATGGGAATGCCTGGAAGAGTACTTGGAAGGTTATTGCTTCAGTATGAGGTCAAATTAGCCCCAACTGAAGACTGTATTTGGCTCTTCCTAACCTGAAAAACAAGCCTGAAAAAGATCAAAATATTTCCAAGTAACTATGTGCTAAAACAAAGCTCAAAAACACTTAATGGAATACAAAACTCACCCAGTACCTAAAACCCCACTGCCATCAAGTTGATTACGACTCATAGCAACCCTACAGAACAGAGTAGAACTGCTCCATAGGGTTTCCAAGGCTGTAAATCTTTATGGAAGCAGACTGCAACATCTTTCTCCCGCAAAGTGGCTAGTGACTTCAAATCGCTGACCTTCCGGTTAGCAGCCAAGTGCTTTAACCACGGAGCCACCAGGGCTCCTTTACCTAAAAAAAAAAAAAAAAGCAACGTAAAATTCAAAATGCCTGAAATATGAAAATTACCAGCCATAAGAAGAAACAGGAAAATAAGATCCTGTATGAAGTGAAAAATCAACTGGAAACCCAGAAATGACACAGGTGATAGAATTAGAGAACAAGTATGTTAAAACATAAATACATTTCATATGCAAAAAGGTAGAGGAAGGATTGAACATGCTAAGTAGAGATATGAAAGATATAAAAAAGACCCAAAATGACCTCATAAGGAGTGAAAAATACAATGTCTGAGATGAAAAGTACACTGGGTGGGATTAACAGCAGATTTAAAAAAAAAAATCCAAGTTTCGGTGACCCTACAGGTTAGAGTAGAACTGCCCCATAGGGTTTCTAAGGAGTGGCTGGTGGATCTGAACTGCCGACCTTTTGACTAGCAGCCTGATATCTTAGTCACTGTACCAAGAGGGCTCCAATGTTACAAAATAAAAGATTAGTAAACTTGAAGACACAAAGAGAAAAGAGACAGAAATAACAGAAAAATAGGTGAGGGGGAAATAGAAAAAAATTTGAATATGGCTGAAAAAATTCCAAAGTGGAAACATCAGTAAGAATAATAAGACTTGAGCAACACTATGAACCAGACTGACCTGACATTGACAGAATGTACCACCCAACAATTGAACAATCTTTTCAAGTGCACATGGAACATTTATTAAGATAGACCATATTCTGGGCATAAAGCAAGTATCAATATATTCCAAAGGATTCAAATTGTACAAAATACATTCTCTGACCACAACGGAATTAAATAGAAATCAATAATATAAAGATATCTGGAAAATCCTTGAAACTAGACAAAATATGTCTAAATAAAACAGATCAAAGAAGAATTAAAAAGGAAATGAGAAAGTAGTTTTAATGAATGAAAATGAAAAGACATCGAAATTTGTGGGCTGCATCTAAAGTAGTGCTTAGATGGAAAATTATCTTTTAAAAAAAGCAGTAAAACACTTATATTAGAAGAGCAGAAAGGTTTCAACTCAGTAAGCTAAGTTCTCACCTTTATAAACTAGGAAAAGAAGACAAAGTGAAACCCAAAGTAAACAGAAAAAAGGTAGTAAGAGTAGAAATAGAAAATAATAGAGTGGAATTAAAAGCTAGTGCTTCAAGTAAGTCAGTAAAATTGATCAATGTCTACCCATACTTATAACCAGAAAAGAAAGCTCAGTAGTTTATACAAACAGTACATGGCTGGGGTTCCAAACAGACTTCACTGACTCAGGAGCAAGCTGAAACTTACCAATCACCAATTGCCTTGCAAATCTAAACGTTACAAGTGGCTTTTTTTTTTTTTTTTAAATAGAGATTTCGGTGAAAATTTACACAGCAAATTAGTTTCTCGTTGAACAGTTAAAAGACAAATTAATTTGTGACATTGGTTGCCAACCCCGTGACGTGTCAACACTCTCCCCTTCTCCACCCTGGGTTCCCTGTTTTCTCATCTTTGCCTTTGGGCTGGTGTGCCCATTAGTCTCATACTCATGACTGAGCTACAAATCACATCCCTCACGTGTGTTATTGTTGGCCCTATTCCCAAACCAAACCAAACTCATTGCCGTCAAGTCAATTCTGACTCATAGCAACCCTATAGGAGGACAGAAGAACTGCCCCACAAGGTTTCCAAGAAGTGCCTGGTGAATTCAAACTGCCAACCTTTTGGTTTGCAATCGAACTCTTAACCACCAGGGTTTCCCACTGGTCCTACAGGCCTGTCTAATCTTTGGCTGAAGGGTGAACCTCAGGAGTGACTTCAGCACTGAGTTAAAAGTATGTCCAGGGACCATATTCTCGGGGTTTCTCCAGTCTCTGTCAGACCAACAAGCCTGGTCTTTTTTTGTATGTCTGTGTGTGAATCTGAATTTTGTTCTACATTTTTCTCCCTCTCTGCCCAGGACAAGTGGCATTTTCTTTTGCTTTTTTGTTTGTTTAGATTCAGGTTGGAAATTACAAAAATAAGCATAAAAAGGTTTCTAAGCAATTTTTTTAATGATCTTTTTTTGTTTTTCTTCTGTCAATCTCTCATTTTGGGCTATTTTAGCTAAAGCAAGGGCCAGTGTGTATCTCAACATGTCATCCCGCACACTGAGCTAATTCATGGAGTGATAATGAGCACAGGTCCACCTGTGCCAGGAGAGACAAAGTTCTTTACGAGTCTTTAAAGAATAATCTGAAATGGCAAATCCAAACATTTACAGAACATGAGGCACGTGTGCATGTATCTATTCTCATTTCAGAGGCCCTGGGTGCTATAATCAGTTAATGCACTGAGTAGCTAACTGAAAGGTTGGAGATTCAAGTCCTCCTAGAGGTGCCTCAGAAGAAAGACATGGCAATCACTTCCAGAAAATCCTATGGAACACATTTCTACTCTGACACACATGGGGTTGCCATGAGTTGACATCAACTCTACAGCAACTGGTTTTCAACGGGTTATTCTCATTTCAACCTCACCATTATCCAGGAGGGGGGTGGTATGATCCTTGATCTACAGGTGAGGGAGCAGAGATTATGCTAGATCTTCAGGTTATACAGCCTGTTTGTGCCCGAGTGGGGCCCGGTGGCCAGTAAGCCATTTATCCCTCAGCTGCCTAAAGAGATCTGACCACTGCAGTGATCAGTCACACGAAACACTGGCCTAATTCATCTAATCAAATGTGTTGAACCATCTGTACCCAAAGATGCAGTCTGATATTGTTTCTTGGATAAAAGCTATAATATTCAGTAAGTATCTACAATGTTCTACCAAGTGCTTTGTGTGTGATGTCTTGTTCTGTGAAGAATTTTATTCCCCCCGCCCAAAAAAATTTTTTTTTTTTTTATTCTGCAGATAAGAAATAGAGGCTCACGAGATCAAGAACTTGGTCACCTGGCTCTAAGTGGGTGAGTTGGAATTCAAAGCCCAGAGGGAGGATGTTATGGGTTGAATTGTGCCCCCAAAAAATATGTGTTGTAAATCCTTACCCCTTTATATCTATGGTTATAATCCCATTTGGGAATGCGTTTTCTTTGTTATGTTAATGAGACAGGATTAGTGTAGGGTGTGTTTTAAGTCAATCTCTTTTGAGATATAAAAGTAGAAACCAGCAAGTAAGAAATCAGAGATGGGGGAAGAGAGATGCCAAGCCACAAGGACATAGTCTGGGAGCAGAAGCTCAGGGAAGCTCCAGGACCTTCCTCACAGCTGACAACGAAAGCCTTCTCCTACAGCCGGCATTCTGGATTTGGACTACTAGCATCCTAACTGTGAGAAAATAAATTTGTTTGTTAAAGCCACCCACTTGTGGTATTTCTGTTACAGCAGCGCTAGATGACTAAGACAGAGGGCCATCTGTGGAGACATACAGACCTGAGTTCACATCCAGCTCTGCCGCTTAATCACTGTGCAATCTTACACAAGTCGTTTAGCACACACAAGCCTCAGTTTCCTTCTATGTAAGTGGGGATGATATGAATCTGGATCAACTCCATGACAACTAACAACAACATTATCAGCACCTCCCTCACGAGTTCAGTGAGGATTAAGAAAGGCCGCACACAGAGTGCCTGAGAGTGCCTAGCACCTGGTAAATGCTCAGTAAGCAACATATTAGTAAGTCTGCTGGACTTGCCTGATATAAGGGAGAGATTTTGGTTTTCAGAATTCTTGTTTCTGAATGAATGGTTTAAATTCTCTTGAAATCTTGAGGAGAATCCAATATGCAAATACAGAGCTGCTGTGACTGAAGGGGGATAGAAGCCTGCACTCCCCTCTCCCCTGCGCCCTTACGGGCTCAGTGGACTCCTTCCCCTGCAGAGCACAGCTTGATCATCACAGCCTCACCACTGGCTGCCCCCTCCTTACCCCATACACTCACCTCTACCCAACACACCCACCCTCTTCCTCACACGCCCACCTCTACCAGACAAAGCCATGGCCACAGTACAGGTGGACATGGCTAAAACATGTTGTTGAGGCCACTAAATGCCTGCATGTCTCCAGAATGCTCCTCACCCCATAAATGGGTAAGAAATGAGCAACAGGCTCCCTATTGCCCTAACACTCCTCCACCACCCCAGCAGCTCCATCAACTATCGGGTACAGGATTCCCATAGCCTGGCAGCTGCAGACTTCTCCCAGACAGCCCACACATCAGTCTAGTGACAGCCACACTGCATCAACCTAGGGACAAAGTCCCATAACTGCCCCCAGACCCTGCACTAAAAGGTACCGTAGGACATATCGAGCCACTTTTCTGAGAACATTTAATAACTTTATCTTTCCCACGCAAAACATTCATGCACTGCAGACCCATTGGCGTCAAGTCAATTCCAACTCAGAGTGACTCTATAGGACAGGGTCGAATTGCCCCATAGGGTTTCCAGAGAGTGCCTGGTGGATTCAAATTGCCGACCTTGGTTAGCAGCCCAACTCTTAACCACTACGCCACCAGGGTTTCCACTGCAAACAGTATACTTAAATTTTAAATGGCTCTAAACTGGCAAGAAGGTCACTGTGGTACAATTAATTACTTTTGGGTGTGGCCTTTCCAGCCATGGACTTGTAATTCCCACTGAGGTGATTGTGTGATAGGGTAATTGTGGCCTACCAAGGGTAATGGTAAGTTTTGCCTTAAAAGCCAATTCCACAGGAAGGAGAGGAGGAGCCCACCACAAAGGAAAGAGAGACCAGCAGGAAACGGCATGGTGGGCTTCCAGCCCATAGAGAAAGAAAGATGAGTGCCTTTGCACAGAGACCTAGGGCCAGGGAGAGGCATGCCTGCCTGCAAGTATGGCTGGGAAGAGGCTATCCTGATGGAAGAACGGTATCTTGAGTGTTCCTGAACCTGAACTGTAACTGTTACTTCCCTAATAAATCCCATAATCGTGAGTGTGATCTGTGAGTTCTGTGTGGCCACTGCAATGAATTACAGAACCCAGCAGAGAAGTAGAGAGTGCTGTGTGAGGGATGGCTGGTGTCAGAATTAGTAAAGATGGCAGAAGGAGGAGACTTGTCTGCCCTCCAACTCATCGGAGTCAGCCTTGGGCTGTTGATCTTGATTCTCCTTTCCCCTCGTGAGGCTGGAGGAGGTCAGACATCGCCCCCCAGCCATTTTTACATTCCTTCCTTCCATTTCCTTGCAGTATAGGCAGTCCTGGGCTACGAACATCTAACTTACAGACAAATCCTACTTAAGAATGGATTTCTATAAAACCTATTATATTAAAATTTTGAATTAAATACAATGGTTCATAATAACGAATGCAGGCATTACTCTGTGAGACTCATGAAAACACTGAATGGTTTGGAAGCATTTTCTAAAGTGTTTTATATGCATGTTTTTGTTGTTGTTAGGTGCCATCGAGTCGGTTCCGACTCACAGTGACCCTATGCACAACAGAACGAAACACTGCCTGGTCCTGAGCCATCCTCACGATCGTTGCTATGCTTGAGCTCATTGCTGCAGCCACTGTGTCAATCCACCTCATTGAGGGTCTTCCTCTCTTCCGCTCACCCTGTACTCTGCCAAGCATGATGTCCTTCTCCAGGGACTGATCCCTCCTGACAGCATGTCCAAAGTATGTAAGACGCAGTCTCTCCGTCCTTGCTTCTAAAGAGCATTCTGGTTGTACTTCTTCCAAGGCAGATTTGTTCGTTCTTTTGGCAGTCCTTGGTATATTCAATATTCTTCTCCACCACCACAACTCAAAGGCGTCAATTCTTCTTTGGTCTTCCTTATTCATTGTCCAGCTTTCATATGCATATGATGTGACTGAAAATACCATGGCTTGGGTCAGGCACACCTTAGTTTTCAAGGTGACATCTTTGCTCTCCAACACTTTCAAGAGGTCCTTTGCAGCAGATTTGCCCAATGCAATGCATCTTTTGATTTCTTGACTGCTGCTTCCATGGCTGTTGATTGTGGATCCAAGTAAAATGAAATCCTTGACAACTTCAATCTTTTCTCCATTTATCTTGATGTTGCTCACTGGTCCGGTTGTGAGGATTTTTGTTTTCTTTATGTTTAGGTGCAATCTATATTGAAGGCTGTGGTCTTTGATCTTCATGAGTAAGTGCTTCAAGCCCACTTCACTTTCAGCAAGCAAGGTTGTGTCATCTGCATAATGCAGGTTGCTAATGAGCCTTCCTCCAATCCTGATGCCCCGTTCTTCTTCATATAGTCCAGCTTCTCATATTATTTGTTCAGCATACAGATGAAATAGGTATGGTGAAAGAATACAACTCTGACGCACACCTTTCCTGACTTTAAACCAATCAGTATCCTCTTATTCTGTCCAAACAACTGCCTCTTAATCTATGTAAAGGTTCCTCATGAGCACGATTTAGCGTTCTGGAATTCCCATTCTTCGCAATGTTATCCATAATTTGTTATGATCCACACAGTCGGAATGCCTTAGCGTAGTCAATAAAACACAGGTAAACATCCTTCTGGTATTCTCTGCTTTCAGCCAGGATCCATCTGACATCAGCAATAATATCCCTGGTTCCACGTCCCCTTCTGAAAGCAGCCTGAATTTCTGGCAGTTCTCTGTCAATATGCTGCTATAGCCATTTTTGAATGATCCTCAGCAAAATTTTGCTTGTGTGTGATATTAATGATATTGTTCTATAATTGCCACATTTGGTTGGATCACCTTTCTTGGGAATAGGCATAAATATGGATCTCTTCCAGTCAGTTGGCCAGGAAGCTGTCTTCCATATTTCTTGACATAGACGAGTGAGCACCTCCAGTGCTGCATCTGTTTGTTGAAACATCTCAATTGATATTCCATCAATTCCTGGAGCCTTGTTTTTCGCCAATGCCTTCAGAGCAGTTTGGACTTCTTCCTTCAGTACCATCGGTTCCTGATCATATGCCACCTCTTGAAATGGTTGAACATCGACTAATTCTTTTTGGTATAATGACTCTGTGTATTCCTTCCATGTTCTTTTGATGCTTCCTGCGTCGTTTAATGTTTTCCCCATAGAATTCTTCACTATTGCAACTCAAGGCTTGAATTTTTTCTTCAGTTCTTTCAGCTTGAGAAACGCCGAGTGTGTTCTTCCCTTTTGGTTTTCCATCTCCAGCTCTTTGCACATGTCATTATAATACTTCACTTTTTTATATGCATAGAAAGGTAAAATATATACTATATACTAAGGCAAACATTTAACAACTGACACTAAATAAGAACCATATGTACCCGCTGACTTACCTACAAATTCAACTTAAAGACAGTCTTAGGAACAGATCTCCTTTGTAACCCCGGAACTGCCTGTATTTGTGTTCATTAAGCACAGTAAAAGCTCATTAATTTTGACTCTGCTCCAGTGGCATCACTAGGGGTGGTGTCACCCAGTGCAGTAACTCAGGTAACTCGTGGTGTCACCCCCGCTCATGGACCTCCCGTACCAGACCATACAGAGCTCTTCAAGTTTTTTGTACTAATGTTGCTCGTAAATCATAATTCCTGTATATTATTCCTTCTTTTCCTTTAATTACTACTTTATTCTCAAAAGTTATTAATACAGGTTCACAAATCCTAATCACCATAATATTGTAGCTGAAACACCAGAAAACTTGACAAAATCAGCGACTATAAAAACAGTGGCAGCGATGAAAGCAACAGTGCGTGCTTGTAGTGCGTGCAGACGAAGCTCTGCGACTCGAAGCGTCACTGTACTTGGGCAGTAACGACAGCTCGGACCAGATGGCATTAGAAGGTTCAAAAGGAAATTTAGTGTAGAATTTTAGCCTTGGAGGTATACTGATACATCTAAGCTGGGCTTATGAAAAATGTTTTTGTTGTTTTAACTACAGGAATATTTTTATAAAAAATAATTTTCTGCTGAAACACTACACAAAAACTTTACAGTCATTTTGGTGTCACCCCCTCTGACAGTGTCACCAGCGCGGTCTGCACCTCCATAGTGATGCCACTGCTTACTCACTGGCATTGGTCATAATCTGATCTGAGTTCAGCTGCGGTTTATCACTGCATTGTCTACCAAGAAAGGATTTGCCCAGTAAATTAACCCAGACAAAATCCCTTGTCAACACATACCAAGACAAAGAAGGCCCTGTACAACAGCTATTTCTATATCCCTACAGACAGGCCACAGAAATAGAGCTTCAGTGATCTGCCTGGGATCCCACACTTGTGTTATCCTTGGTCCTCTCCAGTTTAATAGTCATCATTTATGAAGATAATAATAAAAAAAAAAGTTTGCCTGGGAAGTTGCAGAGGGGACAGAACTCTGTGGAACAGGGCTGTTACTCAGCACCCCCTCCAGGCTCGGGCTGCATGACACGTAGGACCAGGATGGGCGATGAAGAAGAGGACAGGACAGTCAAGGCTGCACTCTGGTCACGATGGGAGGTGGGGGAGCTTCCGCAGTTACAAGCAATAATGTAAAACCACTGCGGTCAGAGCTATGGTACAGAAGTACCAGCTGTCGTTGAGTCAATTCTGACTCATGGTGACCCCATGTATGTCAGAATAGAACTGAAAATGATATCGTTTGCAATGGCTGATTTTTCGGAAGTAGATTGCCAAGCTTTCTCTGGAGGCACCTCTGGGTAGATTCAAACCTCCAACCTTTTGGTAGTGTCACGGATTGAACTGTATCCTCCAAAAATATGTGTATCAATTTGGCTAGGCCCTTATTTCCAGTATTGTGTGATTGTCCACCCATTTGTCATCTGATGTGATTTTCCTATATGTTGTAAATCCTACTTCTATGATGTTAATGAATTGCGATAAGCGGCAGGTATGTTAATGAGGAAGGACTGAATCTACAAGATTGGACTGTGTCTTGAGTCAATCTCTTTCGAGATATAAAAGAAAGAAGCTAGCAGAGAGACAGGGGACCTCATACCACCAAGAAAGCAGAGCTGGGAGCAGAGCATGTCCTTTGGACCCAGGGTTCCTGCAAGGAGAAGGTCCTAATCCAGGGGAAGGTTGATAAGAATGACCTTCCTCTAGAGCCAAGAGAGAGAGAAAGACTTCTTCTGGAGCCGATGTCCTGAATTTGGACTTCTGGCCTACTAGACTGTGAGAAAATAAATTTCTCTTTGTTAAAGCCATCCACTTGTGGTGCTGTTTTAGTAGCACTGGATAACTAAGACAGTAACTGAGCCTGTTAACTATTTGCACAACCTATGGACTCTATGGTGCAGAAGTATGGGGACTCTTAAACAGGGGAGGTTTAATAGTGAGTCCTGGCTTAATCAAGGGTGTCAGCAAAATGCTTCCCTGAGAAAGCAACCTATAAGCTGACCTCTGAAGGATCATTAAAACTAAGGAAAGAGTTTCCAGGCACTGGTGAAAGCCCAAGGAGAACTGTAGGATCTGCTGGAGGAAATGAAGAAGAGGGTAACTCCAAAGAGTAAATAGAGGCTGATGAGGCTGGTGGGCAGGAGTGGGCCAGGCAGGACAGTGTGGGGGACAGTGAGGAGTTGTTACCCCAAGAGCATGGCAAGTCTCTGAAAAACTGCGAGCAAGGGGCTGACAAAAATCCAGTTTGCATTCCTGAAGGATTCCTCCTGCCTCAGGGTAGAGTGGGGGCTGGAGAGGGCAGGAATGGACACAAGAAGTCCAGGTAGACAGTAGCATTGTCTTCTTCTTCATCTCATGCCCCCCACCTCCATGCCACACTCTCCCACAACATATACACAATAATTCCAGAACCTGGAAACTTTAGTCAGGTAATGGGATTCTTCCTAATTTGCAGACTTTTTACACAACTGGTGTTCTGGTTAATAGAATGTTCCTAATTACCCAAGACTACCATATGTTCTGCACACAAATTGCAATTCAAAGGACAATACAATCACTTACACCAATTAAAATTAACCAATCTTAAATTTAATACATCGGTTTTCCCTGGACCATAGAACAAAAAGGTGTGAAAAAGTCTAAATTTCTGCTGACTTATGGGCATTATCTCAAATGGCTTGTTAAAATTTTATAAACCTCCAGTAGCTGTTGCATTTAAAACCCCTCCAACCCTCACTACCTTCCATAGGCCTCATTACCCCGTACCCAGATGGCTGCACAGGCCTCAGGCTCAGCTCCTCATGTTCATGGTGCACCTGCCACGACTGCGTTTTCATATCATACTTCTAATCATATCACTCCCCTACTCAAATAATTTCAATGACTCCAATATCCACAGAGCTGAAGACAAACTATCATTCTAGCAATCAGTCCTCAATCTGATCCTAGTTTGCCTTTCCCCTAAGAGCTATGTGTGCGCATGTGTGAGCACGCACACACGCACTCAGTTTGTTGTTCCAGCGTGACCTGGGCTTCACATTTAAGATGCCTCTCAAATGCTCCGTGTTCCACGAACACCATTCCCAAACCTCTTCCTACAGCAGCTATGTTTTCTCTGTAAATGAAAATCCAGAATATCCCATTTGTACCTCAATTATAGTCAGTTAAGGGCTTATCACATCCCATTCTTCTCTGTCAGATACCAGACGACTTGGGGGCAGGGACTGCACAGTCCCTTCAGGTTCAGTGCAGTGGAATTGAGTCAACAGTCCTTCCTCCTTCTCTACTGACATTTGGCAGATGGCCTGGCCTCCACGCCTCTAATAACCCACACACTGGTTCTGACTTGGTTTTCTTACTTATTTCTTATCTAGGAGTAAAAGGTGACCCTGCCTGAAGTGAACATCTAATGTCCTGGTCCTCCCTCATTTCCTCTCCTTTAAGCACTTAGTTCCTTTCTCTCAAAACTTCGACTTCTTTTCTGATTTGGGGGAAAAAAAATTCTTATACCTCTTGAAATCACCACCCATCTATCTTCCCTTCTCATTGATGCCAGATTCTTGAAAGAGTTGTCTCCTGACCTTCCTGCTTCTTAGTAACATTCCTCCCCACTGCCGCCCGACCACCACCCTACTTCCCTAAAGTTCTCTTCTAAAACGTGGATCTGTTTCTCTTTCCTACTTTAAAAAGGGCCTTAAATCTCCAGAGACTAGAAATTACTACCAACTAGAAAGATGGTGATAAGCCACAACTTATACAGAAACTAAATGTCAACAGAAATAAAACTATAAGTAGGGTAGACCACCTACAACAACCTCAATCCTTAGAATCAGAGCTTGTCAAAAACCACACAAACTTAGAGGTATAGAAGGGACCTCAGAAGTCATTCTACCCATCCCTTCCTAGCCCATGCCTTCCTGTACACCTCCTAGCCACTCATTTACACAACATCTATAATCACTATCCTCCCAAAATGGAGCCTCCTCAACCTTCATGGATCAAACTTTCCCTCCTTCTTTGCTCTACTGGAAACAAGACTTTGGGAAACGTAACTACCTAATGTCTGGCTGCTTTAGCGGTCACAAATCCTCACTCAGAAATCCAGAGACCTCGGCTTTTCTTTTAGCTGCTCAAGGTGGGAAGCTAGGAAAATGAAGGATACATTGAAAACCATGATGTCATCTCATACAATAGCTTCATTTTACACGTGAGGAAACTAAGTTGCAGAGAGGTGAAAGGATTTGCCTTAATACTCTCTAAGTTTTCTGCCCAAAGAAATGCTTCTGGTCAGTGATAGCCCTGATTTTCAAGATACATTATGGTCAGTCTTATATTTTCAGAGCCATGAACTCAGACTTGATTGGATAAAGGGCTTTTCTGAGAATCCTTAGGACCTTCCAAGTATGGCTCACCTACCTTTCCACCTGCCTCCAGTGCTTTGATTGAGATACCATCTCAACTTGGGGCTGTAAGAACTGAAGACCAAAGGGTTGAGGTTGGAAGAGGGGTGGGAAGTCAGAGAGCAGAAAGGGGAGGCCTAGGAGATGGTGAGCAGGGAACAGTAAGGGATCTAGACTGTCCTTGGGCCAGAGACCATGACACACAGTTCCGCAAAGCTGGCACTCCAGAAACATTTGTTAAATGTTGAATAAAAATATCCAGTTTTGTCTTTCTCCATGATGCAGCGGGACAGACCTGCCACAGTGCCATCAATTAAGAGGTTTTTCCCCAACAGCTTTTACTCCTAGAATTCTTCATAATCTTGCTCCCTTAAATTTACAGTACTGTCAGAATAAAAGTGCTGAACTCAATTCACAAAGCAGCCTTCTTCCCATCAGAATTCTGAGCATGGAGGTTTTGACTACCGTCAGGAAATACCCACAAGGTTGGCCAAGCACAGGCTGACAGACAGAGCGCTGCTTCAGAGTTGAAGATGGATGAGATCAATTTGGAAGCCTTTATGCCTTCATCTTCTAGGTTATAGATGTCAGTGGGTTTTTTGCCTCTAAGCCTCATGTTTCAAACCACATCCTTCCACAGTTATCACAGTCATCATTTTATATAACCCACAGAAAATGAGTTACTTGATGGTAAAGTCACATGTTGGAACTTGTGTGTCCCACTACAGGTATTATTCAATTCAGTTGCTTGGTTAGAGAATAAAAACTTCAAAACACAGTTATGCTCAAAGTTAATACATGCTTGAATTACCAGTAATCCAACTTTATATTTCAGCTATTAAGTGTATCGATAAGCATTGAAATTGTCAACTTATTAATTTTATATACTTTAAAATTTCAATAACCATGTGATATATTTTAACATATTGGTCTTTTAGAGAGAGGTACCAAAAGGTACCATCCAACAGTGAGGCAGGGGCCAGGTCTATTTTTTCACCACTGAATCCCCAATGCCCACCTCTGTACCCAGCACGTTAACATTTATTGGATAAAGGGTGGCTGCATGGAGGTGAAAAAATGCAATAGAACAAGTGTTTTCTAATCACCCCAAAAATCAATTTCCACTTGAGATAACCAAAGAGTCTACTTCCGAAATTCATTTAAATATATCATCAGCTGAACATGGTGTGATCTGGGATCTTCTAAAGTTTTCTTCCTGAAGTGCACTGTTACAAACAGGAGCACTGGTAAGAACATGTAGGCAGGAACAAAGGTCACCATCCACACTCACCTGCCATGTCGATGGCAAAAGGCCTGTCTGCTCTCCAGCCAGTGTACCAGCCAACAACTTTGCCATTTTCCACCAACGGACGTTCATAGCGTCGCCCACCAACCAGGCCCACTGGCCAGACAGAGACCTTGCGTGTGGTTCGCATCTACAAAAAGGGGAAAGAGATGTGTTTGAGGTTTCCTTCGGGAAAAGAACTTACAGGGAGGAAAGGAATGTGACCCATATAGAAGAAATGGGTGTGTGTGTGTGGGGAGCAGGGAGTCACCTCTCAAAGCTGGACGTTTCTCAACAAGAAACCTTCTACTGATAGATTGCTACCCTACTTTATTATTGTTTGGCTGCTCAATGCCATCAGCTCTGTACTCAGTCATAAGTTCAGCCAGTGGCTCAAGGCTTAAGAGAAATAAAGTAGGTGTCAATACCTGAGCATCACTTAGTTGAAGCTTAGTTGAGACTATCAAATATTTTCTATTTGTTTCAAAGTTGGATCTTTCAAACAATACTTTGTATCTTCGCAAGTGAGGTATTTTTCCACATTTAAGAAACTTTATTACTCAGTAACAGCAAAAACTTCACTCAGAGGGGATATGGGAGCTTCTTTTCTCTCAATTTTTTATTGCTACAGATAAAAGAACTCTTGGCTGGGACATTAATAATGGGATCCAGCTACAGAACAGGTACCAGGCATCTTCCAGGGTGACAAAAAAGAAAATGCATGCTAAATCCGCCTGCCTTTCAAAGGCAATTGGGCCAAACTAGAGAGGAAAATGCCACAGTGGTTTGAGAAGCTGGTCCTCTCGTGGCACACACTGTGGTATGCAGTGGAACCTGGCTAAACACAGCCCTCTACTGAAAGTTATTTGCTGAGTTTCTTTAAGTAGAAAGACATGCTTGCAATAAAGTTTGCTAACACCAAGCAACATTTTTAGAAAAACCACCCCACTGTGACCTTCTGTCAGGCCATGTGTTCCATAGGGTTACAGTCAGCCCACACAGTACCTCTGTGCAAACCAGAAAAGGGCATCCATTCTTCTTGGGCAGACAGACTCCACGAGGGGCCCTGGCTTGGCTATCAAAGTGCAGGCTGAGGTCACCATGAGTCCGAATCAACTCAAGGGCAACTAATACCACTACCACCAGCTTCTCAGAGCTGGGTGTACCCTGCACTGAGCAGGTGTCGAAAAAAATTTTTTTTTTAATTATTAAAGT
Organism: Loxodonta africana; assembly: GCF_030014295.1. Taxonomy (NCBI): domain Eukaryota; kingdom Metazoa; phylum Chordata; class Mammalia; order Proboscidea; family Elephantidae; genus Loxodonta; species Loxodonta africana. Next base: position 132,339,930 of record NC_087342.1, read on the forward strand.
TTTTTTTGGAGATAATTTTAGATTTACAAGCAGTTACAAGAAATAATACAGAGAGAGCCCATGTACCCTTTACTCAATTTCCCCCAAAGGTAGCTTTTTTTTCTTTTTTTAATTGCGTTTTAGATGGAAGTTTACAGAGAAAACTAGTTTCTCATAAGATAATTAGTACACGCATAGTGTTTTGACATTGATTGACAACCCCATGACATGTCCACGCTCTCTCTTCTCAACCTTGGGTTCCCTATTACCAGCCTTCCTGTCCCTTCCTGCCTTCTAGTCCTTGCCCCTGGGCTGGTGTGCCCCTTTGGTCCTGTTTTGTTTTATGGACCTGTCTAATCTCTGGCTGAAGGGTGAACCTCAGGAGTGATTCATTACTGAGCTATAATGGTGTTCAGGGGGCCATACTCTCGGGGTTTCTCCAGTCTCTGTCAGACCAGTAAGTCCGGTCTTTTTGTGTGTGTGTGAGTTAGAATTTTGTTCTACATTTTTCTCCAGCTTTGTGTGGGACCGTCTATTATGATCCTTGTCAGAGCAGTCAGTGGTGGTAGCCTGGCACCATATAGTTGTGCTGGACTCAGTCTGGTGGAGGCTGCAGTAGTTGTGGTCCTTTAGTCCTTTGGACTATCTTTCCCTTGTGTCTTTGGTTTTCTTCTTTCTCCCTTGCCTCAGAAGGAGTAAGGTGTCAAATAATTCTTGACAAGCATTTAACCACCAGGTAGTAATTTAAATGTGGGCCCAAGTGTAATAAGCAATCAGTATGTGCTTGCTCTGAGCAAGGTACATGCCAGGTGCTAAGTCCAAGAGCTCACAATCAAAGATGATGACAGTCAATAAAAGAACAGAAAACAAAAAGTTCTTAAGGAAGGAAGGGAGAATTTCCACTAAAGAGAATAACAGAACCAAATTGAGAGACCACAAAGAATGAAAGAATTAAATATGACTAAAGCAACTAAAATTGGCCATTGATGGTGGTTCAGTGGTAGAATTCTTGCCTTCCATGCAGGAGACCTGGACTCAATACCCAGCTGATGCAACTTATGCACAGCCACAACGGTTCCAATTTGCAACCGATCTCGGGGATGGTACAGGACCGGGCAGCATTTTGTTCCATTGTGCATAGAGTCATCACATGTCAGCGGCCAACTAGAAGACAGCTAACTACAACACCATAGCAACTAAGCATGTTCTGTGCCAGTTTCATGCCAGAAAAGGTGGGTTTCTCTTGTCATCATTGTTGTAGTTAGCCGCTGTCAAGTTGCGTCCTGACTCCTGGCCACGCCATGCATGACAGGCTCAGACAGTTTCACTGGGTGGTTTTTCGGAAATAGACCTCGAGGCCTTTTTCTTCCTAGTTCACATTAGTCTAGAAGCTCCACTGAAGCCTGTTTAGTGTCATAGCTACATGCAAGCCTCCACTGGCAGAAAGGTGGCGGCTGTGCATGAGCTGCTTTGGCTGGGACTAGAGCCTGGGTCTCCCGCCTGGCAAGAAGGAGTCCTACCACCGAAACATCAATGGCTCCTTAGGTTTTGGCTGGGACTAGAGCCTGGGTCTCCCACATGGCATGAGGGAGTCCTACCACGGAAACATCAATGGCTCCTTAGGTTTTGCTTAATGGACTCCAGATTTCTGAGATCAGCTCAGAGCTAACTTCTGTTCACATTTGTTTCAGAGGGCTGGGTGTTGAAGGTGAGATGATGATTCTCTGGATCAGGTGATTTAGCAGGATTTTGTTTCCATGTATGCTAAATAAAAACATTTGTCAGTTAAAGAGTTGAAAAACTCTAAAAGACCCAGATGATTCATCATAGAGTTAGACACATAGCCCCTCCAAACACAGCCACTATACTGTATAGAGTGTGCAAGACATTTCAAAGGAAAATAGCACAGCTATTTACAGAACTTCTTCATTTCACCCCTGGGATCCAGGCTTTGTTCTGCGTCCTTTTCGCTCAATCTCCGCTCTTTAAGGGTTCCTTGGCAGCTACCTTCTCTTCTGAGGGGGGTGGCGTATAACGGTGACTGTTACAATTAAAAGTAAAAGCACTTAGATACAACTAACATATTCACAGTATAGGTAGTCCCTGGCTTACTTGTGGCGTTTGAGTTACCACGAACTGCACTTACAACCTTCTGTTTTGTACATCTTTCCATGAATAACATGTACCACATACAGTGTTGCAGCATGTGTTTGCAGATGTTATCATTCTCCTGCCCCCCCCAAGACAAATAAAGATTGGATTTATAAAGGTACTGATAATAAAAGGCAATAATAATGAAAAAATTGAGGTACAAGACTTACATCAGAACTGACTTAACGTCAGAACGGAACCACGTCAGAACGGAACCCCATCGTTTCAGCTGGGGACTGCCTGTGTTTAAAAACTTTGTTACGTTTTTAACTCCAAAGAGCAGTTTTAAAGCTGGCACCACCTCAGGTGCCTGGTGTCAGCTCTGATCTAAAACAGTGGAATGGAAGAAAGCACCAGATACTAAGATAAAGAGAGGGAGCAATTCACACGTTCATAATAGTTACAATATTACAAAAAGGTCTGATGCCCCTCTTCCTATTTATTCAACACCACATTCTTTTATTCCCCCTACTCTAACTCCAATTAAATGGACAGGGCTCTGCTCGCATCCAAACTCACTGCCAGGGTAAGTTCCATAGACCCAGTGGCTACAAAGGACACACAAGATGCGCACGGTAAATCTCCACAGTCCTCCAGGCTAAAAGCCCTTTACACTATCCCAGGGTAGGTGGTGCTGGTTTATCGCATCCTCAGCCTTCTCCAGCAAAGGAGGCAGGCAGGCAACTCCTATGCGCTCCTGTGTCTGCTGAGCCTTAACAGCAACCAGCTCCTGTTTCTTTAGCCAGCTATTTCTGCAGCTTTAAGCTGTGTCCTTTTGGTCCCTGGTAGGGAGATGGCTAACAGCCAGCTTGAGGGACTGGAAAACTTCAGAAAATCACATATGGGTGACCATCAGAATGTCCTTAGTGTAAAACAGAGAAGGTTACACAAATATCTTTAGCTTCCTTGAAGACATGCCACTAGTTGAAGTTTTGTTTTTTGCCAAGAAGCTCACTGCTCACGAGTAACATTTTCTGTCTCACAGTCCAGTCCAATCCCTGTCTGAAGAGTTGACTTCCCGAATGGCTCCAGTCGTGGGCTAACAAAGGGTCCAGGGACCATGACCTCCAGGGTACTCCCCCCTTTTTTTTTAACTAATAATTTCAGGGGAAAAAAAAAAAAAAAGCTTACCCAAATTCCAACGGGACCCAATGCACTAAAGACACAGAGGAAAATAGAATGCAAATGATGAAGAAATGCAGAGGGGGTGACCTAGAGCTGAGGGTCCTTTCCAATTTCATTGTTCACAAACATTTTCTGATATTTCTTAACACAGAAACTATATTAATATAATCCAACATACCCATAAATTTTCTTCAGAACAAACTTGAAAACATATTGTCTGTTCTTTTCTCCCTGCATCTGCCTCTTAATGATTTCACCATCTATTTCCATCAACTAAATTGTTACTCAACTCAATGCTATTCCTTCCATACCGTGTTCTACATATCACTTTATATTGCCATGGATTTTTTTTCCCCTAATTTTCATTTCCAAACACAATTCCCACATCAAGAACTTTTGAGGCACAGAAGGTAATTCTTTTAAGGAGCTAGAAATTCTAGAAAACAGATTTTTTTTTCATTTATTGTGCTTTAAGTGAAAGTTTACAAATCAAGTCAGTGTCTCATACAAAAACTTACATACACCTTGCTATGTAACCCTAGCTGCTCTCCCCCTAATGTGACAGCACACTCCTCCTCTCCACCCTGTGTTCCCCATGTCCATTCAGCCAGCTCCTGTCCCCTCTGCCACACCTTCCCCCGACAGGAGCTGCCCACATAGTCTCATGTGTCTACTTGAGCCAAGAAGCTTACTCCTCGCCAGTATCGTTTTCTGTCTTATAGTCCAGTCCGATCCCTGTCTGAAGAGTTGGCTTCAGGAAAGGTTCCGGTCTTGGGCTAACAGAGTGTCCAGGGGCAATGATCTCTGGGGTCCCTCCAGTCTCAGTCAAACCATTAAGTCTGGTCTTTTTACTAGAATTTGAGTTCTGGATCCCACTTTTCTCCTGCTCCATCAGGGATTCTCTGTTGTGTTCCCTGTCAGGGCAGTCACTGGTGGTAGCCAGGTACCATCTAGTTGTTCCAGTCTCAGGCTGAGGAAGTCTCTGATTTATGTGGCCCTTTCTGTCACTTGGGCTCATATTTTCCTTGTGTCTTTGGTGTTCTTCATTCTCTCTTGCTCCAGGTAGGTTGAGACCAATTGATGCATCTTAGATGGCCACTTGCTAGTGTTTAAGACACCAGATGCCCCTCACCAAAGTGGAATGCAGAATGTTTTCTTAATACATTTTGCTATGCTAATTGACCCAGATGTCCCCTGAAACCATGGTCCCCAGACCTCCGCCCCTGCTACTGTGGCCTTCAATGCATTTGCTAGAAAGCAGAATATTCTTAATGCTATACTCTAAGCCCTTCTCCTATCTTACTGGGTAGAAGACCCATTCTAAGACTCCTTCCATACCTCCTTTATTGTTCAACAAGTGTTTATCACAAACCTAATAGAGTCCCTGGGTGGTGCAGTTAAGTGCTTGGTGCCTAAAAGAAGGTTGGCAGTTCAAATCTACCCAGAGGCACCCTGGAAGAAAGGCCTGGCGATCTACTTCCAAAAGGTCACAGCCTTGAAAACCCTATGGACTACAGCTCCACTCCGAAACACATGGGGTTGTCACGAGTCAGAATCAACCTTATGGCAACTGGTTTGGTTTCATGTGTGTCTAGTACTGTGCTAAGCCCTGAGTAATGCAGACAAAACCAACCTCACAAAGCCAATATTCTGTGCGCTTTATGACAATGACACAACTAATTACTAAATTACTTACTTAATTTCTGGTCTGATTAAGGGCTATAAGGGGAAGTAGATAGTGCTATGAGAGAACACGTTATGGAGACTCTGACCTGACCTGGGGTCTTGAGGACATGACCATGAGCTAAAGTATGAGTAGCATTAACCACTGTGGACAGAAGACCAAATACCTTCCAGAAAGAAAGGTAACCCAGTGCCACAGTCCTCGGCAGAAACATCCCATAGCATTCCCTCTCCATTCCTTAATTTAAAAAATCCATGTCAGATGGTGGGTGGTAGAAGTTGGGTTTCTCACTTTTGGAGTAGGGATTTACAGACAAGCAAGAGAAGGCTAGAATGATCCATGTGGTAACGGATTAGAGTTGAAGGCAACAGTCTGAACTCATGTTTAGCTTAATATAGGTACAGGTGGTTACATACAGAAATCTTTATAGATATGTGTATATACACAGGTTTATATGCACCCATATATTTGCTTGCTTTCTCGGCTGAGAGGTCCTAGAGCCAAAGACATGCCAGTAGATAGGACAAAGGAACCAACTGAAGGAGCTCCCAGCGGACAAAGCTGGAACAATTGAGCAACAAAATAAATAAAAATCAAGAGTATTGGATTATAGCACAAAGTATAAAATAAGTATCCATGATTCCATACTGATATAAAATAAATGATTAAGTAAATGGGGAAGAATAGACAAATCTCCCATGCAGAAGAACTCCAAATAATTTATGTAAATACTCTCCCCTCAAGGAGGTGAAGCATAACTTCCCACTCTTCAAGTGTGTGCTGCACATAGTAAATTCCTTCCAAAGAGTATGAACCAAACCCAGTGCCATCAAGTCGATTCTGACTCATAGCAACCCTACAGGACAGAGTAGAACTGCCCCATAGAGTTTCCAAGGAGTGCCTAGCAGATTCGAACTGCCAACCCTTTGGTTAGCAGCCATAGCACTTAACCACTACGCCATGAGGGTTTCCTTAAAGAGTATGAAAGGGGGGAATAAAAGAGTAACTACAGTGAAGAAACCCAAGACACACACTACCTCCATTAGAAAACCACGATTAACATCATCAGCGATGACTCATGTTGACAGTGTCCATCCTTGATATGTGATGAGAGTGCACTTTACCTCCTCCTTGGTCTTTTCTAAGACCATTCTCTAATAAAAGGAACCAGGGCTCCTTGGAGAAATGGCTGATTTTATGATGGGGGCAGGAAACATACAAGCTGAGCCTGGAGCATCTTGCAGTGCCAGAAAGTAAAAACCTGCTGCCTTCAAGTCGATTCCAACTCATAGCAACCCTACAGAATAGAGTACAACTGCCCCATAGGGTTTCCAAGGAGCAGCTGGTGGATTCGAACTGTTGACATTTTCTAGCTAAGTAAGGAAATGTTTAAAAAAAAGGCAAAAAACAAACTAGCCCACATCGATGGAGGTATATCAAAGAGACACAGCCAAGTGAAAGAACTCCCAATGGCCAAAACTGAAACAACTTGAGCAACAAAATAAATAATGTTGATAGTATGTACCCTGGATGAGCTGAAAATGGCACTTTACCTCTGTGATCTTCCTCTCCTAAACCCATAGCTACAGTCTAATCATGAGAGAAACAGCAGATAAATTCCAATAGAGGCAACCCACAATATGCGTGACACAATTTTCCTCAAAACTGTCAAGGTTATCAAAAACAAGAAAAATCTGAGAAACCATTAGCCACCAGGAGCCTAAGGAGACATGAGGACTAAATGTAATATGGTATCCTGGATGGAATCCTGCAACAGAAAAAGGGCATTAGGGAAAACCTAAGGAAATGTGAATGAAATCTAGACTTTAGTTAATAATATTGGCTCATTAATTATAACACAGGTACCATACTAATATAAAATGGAAATAATATGGGAAACTGGATGTGGGGTGTATCTATATATAGAATTCCCCATAGTCTCAATTGTTCTGTAAATCTAAAACTGTTCTAAAAATAAAGACTGTCATTTTAAAAAAAAAAAAAAAAGCCATTTCAAAAGTGCCTAAGGCAATCATTCCATGTCTACCCATCCCTGTCAGGTATTGATGCAGACTTATTCTCTAGCCTGGGGTCAATTTTTCACTCAATTTTTGCTCTTCTTTATTGTGCAAACCTAAGGTCACAAGCTGGAGTATGTGATCACATGTGGCCCTACAGGAAAGTCTGATTTGTTGTGCATAGAGTTTTTGTGTTTTAAATTGAGGCATGTTAAAATCCAAAGATTTCACATACAAATCAAGATTTTTGTCCTCCCTGAAACTATGGCAAACTGGGTCAGCATTCCATTATGGCTACAGTGGCAAAGAGAGGCTATGCCCCTTTCAGCAGCTCCCACCCTCCTCTGATGGCCACAGTCCTCCCATTTCCCCATTCCCCATCACAACTTCAATATTGAGTCTGCACCTCAATCACCATTCATTACTAGAGCTGGTGCTGTCAGGGGAGATATTCCTCTCCCCAAAGTGGAAAACTCAAAGAGAGACTAAACGGGCCATGCATTTCAAGAAAACTGGAAGGGAACAACGTTACATGCATGGAGAGAAATGTTCCTAGAAAGTACGTGTATAAAAACTATAACACACCATTAGAAATAAACTATTAATAAGAACCAGAAGATATATATGGGAAAGGGACATGATTTTTAACATCTTAAATGACAATAAACCATGTTGACATTCCAGCCCTTTAGGTTTTAATACAAATAATGTAATGCTGCTTACATGTTTATGTTACCTGCCTGATAGCATGTGAATTTGTGAATCCCAGTACAGACTGTCAGGGTGTGTGTGGCGGGGGGAGCGGGGGGTGGTTGGCTTAGGCTCTGCTTATCATAAAGTTACAGTAAACAAGACAGTGTGGTATTAGCGTTAAAGACGGACAAGTAGATAAACAGATAAGATTAGGGAGTCCAGAAACAGTCCCTCTCACATATGGCCGATTGATTTTTGACTAAGTTGTTGTTGTTGTATGGTGCCATCGAGTCAATTCCAACTCAGAGACAAGGCAGTTCAATGGGGGAAAGGATAATAAAGGATAATCTTTTCAAAAACAAAGTGGTGGAACACATAGACATTCATGTTAAAACAACACTACCACCTCAACCCCTATATCTCACGCTATTAAAAAAATTAACTCAAAATGGAATCATTGATCTAAATACAAACGCTAAATTTACAAAATTTGTAGGAGAAACCTTTGAGACTTTAGGGTAGGTAAAAATTCCTTAAATAAGACATTAGAAAATAAACACTAAAAAAAAAAATTATAAATTGGCCTTCATCAAAATAAAGTTCTTACTCCGTTAAGAAAATTTAAAAGCAAGCTACAGACTGACAGAAAATATGTTAATACATATATCTGATGAAAGACTTTTATCCAGAATATATTGAATCCTTAAACAGCTCAAGAAAAAGATAACCCAAACTCAAAAATGGGCACTTCATCAAAGAAGATATATGGGCACATGAAAAGATGGTCTACATCATATACAAATGGAAATTAAAATCACAATGAGATACCAGAACACACCAATTAGAATGGCTAAAATTCAAAGACTGACAATACCAAGTGTTGATGAGGACGTAGTGCAATTGGATCTCTTATACATTCCTAGTAGGAGTGTAAAATGATACAACCACTTTGGAAAACAACTTGACAGTTTCTTATAAAGTTAAAAATATATTCTTATGACCCAGAAATGCCCTCCTAGGTATTTACCCAAGAGAAATAAAAGCACATACCCATATAAAAACTTGTATCTGAATGTTCACACTAACTTTATTCATAAAGCTATAAACTCAAAATGGCCCAAATGTATATCAACTTGTAAATGAATAAAACTGTCACACAGCCATGCAATATATTACTACTAAGCAACAAAAAGTAATGAACAACACTGATCAATCCCAAAATGTTATGATGAACAAAAGGAGCCAAAGGACTACTGTATGACAGTATGCATTGTATGATTCTACTTACATGAAATTTTAGAATAAGCAGATTAATCTATTATGATAGAAAGTAGATCAGTGGTTCCCTGGGGCCATAAATCGGGAAGATTGACTGCAGAAAGGGGCATGACAGTGACAGTTACAAGAGTATAAGCATTTGTCGAAATGCAGCAATCTCTGCACTTATAATGGGTACATTTTATTGTAGGTAAATTGTACCTCAATAAGTTCGATTTTAAGCTAAAAAAATAATTTATAAGTTTCAATATGAATTTATGGTTGAAAGAGCTTAGAAAAAATAATACTCAAGTAGAAACAAATACATTTAGCTCCCAAATCTTGGTTTGTAAATACCATTCTCCACAAATGGAACCAGGGATCCTTGGAGAAATGGCTGGTTCTAGGTCTGGCACTGGGAAAATACAAGATGAGCCTTGAATGTCTTGTGCCAAAAAGCAAGGAAGTTCTCAAAGACAAACAAGGACACATTCAGTGAAGACAGAAGCTGGTGTAAAGGGTCGCTGGCCAATCTGTGAACAACTCGAGCATCAAAAAGAGTAGCAATGCCATCAGATAAGCAGTAACTTTGGTGAAGACAGTACAGAATATTGGGGAAGTCAGCACAACTTGACCAAGGCAAGGTCATGGAAGCTTCATAGACACATCCAAATTCCCTGAGGAACCTAATTACTGGCCTGAAGGCTAGGGACCATGGTCTCGGGGGACATCTACCTCAACTGGTAGAACATAATTTATAAAGAAAATGTTCTACATTCTACTTTGGTAAGTAGCGTCTGGGGTCTTAAAAGCTTGTGAGCAGCCATCTAAGATACTCCACTGGTCCCACCCTGTCTGGAACAAGAGAGAATGAAGAAAACTAAAGACACAAGGCAAAGATTATTCCAAAGGACTAACAGACCACAATTACCACAGCCTCCACCAGACTGAGTCCAGCACAACTAAATGGTGCCCAGCTACCACCACTGACTACTCTGACAGGGATCACAACAGAGGGTCCTGGACAGAACTGGAGAAAAATGTAGAACAAAATTCTAACTCACAGAAGAAGACCAGACTTACTGGTCTAACAGAAACTGGAGAAATCCTGAGAGTATGGCACCCAGAGGCCCTTTTAACTCAGTAGTAAGTCACTCCTGATGTTCACCCTTCAGCCAAAAATTAGACAGGTCCATAAAACAAAACGAGACTAAATGGGCACAACAGCACAGGGGCAAGGATAAGAAGGCAGGAGGGAACAGGAAAGCTGGTAACAGGGAACCCAAGGTTGAAAAGGGGAGAGTGTTGACATGCCGTGAGGTTGACAAACAATGTCACAAAACAATATTGTATTAATTGTATAAGGAGAAATTAATTTGTTCTGTAAACCTTCATCTAAAGTACAACTCAAAAAAAAAAAAGAATGGCAGTGACAGATTAAAACATACTGGGGAAACAAAGGATCCACAAGTCCACAGTTATATGAAGAGCATGGTGGTGGAAAGGAATCTGTTCCCTAAGAAAAATGCCAGCTAACAAGTACAGAAGGAATGATAGAACACAAAAAATCACCATTTTATAGTCCCCAATGTAACAGCTAGTTCAGGCAAGAATCATCACTGGATGCCGGCACTCCTGGGTAAAGCTGCAGTAAAATGATATATGCACATCGTCTCAAAGTATCACCCCATAGGTTATCGATAAATTCAAAAGCAAAATGTGCCTTCATAGTGGGGAGATTTGGGGGTAACCACCGGCACTGGGTTGGGTTACCTTAACCAAATGGGCAAGCTTGGTGTTATCAGACCTGATAACATGTGCCTCCTCACTGGTTGCAGTAGGAAGATAATATCACCAATGTGATGTCCTTGCCAAAAGGGCTTGGCCTGTATATAATTATGAGGAAACAAATGGCCAAGGGGGGGACCAAACAGCCAAATGCAGTATTTTTTGTGTGAACCTACCATGGTCAAACCTACCAACTATTCAAATTTCTATTTTTCTTAAGGCTTCTTGGAAAGTAGCTGCCATTGTACTGAAGAATCCAAGCCTTGGAGTATAATACTATCGTGACAATATACAAGGACAAGAGAACAGGGTTGTTACTTTAACGGTCCCCTCACCCTACACAAGCCTATCCACTCCCCTGCTATCAAAGTTAAATACACTCCTTCTAGAAAAGCCAAATAGCCTTCGTGTATTCCACTATCCCTTGTATAAGTCTGTACACTTAGTATAATCTGATGTTTACTGAAAATATGAATATAATTAACTGCTAATGACTGTGCTAATTTTGTAGCGGGCCAGTGAGGGAGACCCTAGGACAGATGGATTAGTACAACAGCCACAACGATGGGTTCAAACACGATAGTGATCGTGAAGATGATGCAATGTTTCGTTCTATTGTACGTAAGGTCTCCGTAAGTCAGAATCACCGTGACAGCGGCTGTCTATCTCTATCTATGTTAATCTTTACTTGGATATCAAAAAGGAAAACTATATAAAATCAAATGTATAGTTAGGTTTACAGAAAACTTCTACAAATTAGTAGGTGTAACATATTCCAATCTTCTAAGCTGTCGCTCCCTTTAAAGTCTGACTCTTCTGTTACACATTCCCCAAAACACTCCAAGCGTCCCGAGTTCCTTCATGGCAGAGTGCATATTATCTATCACCTCTGTGGTGGTGAGTCCAGCACTACACTGATGTGTTTGTCCAACTGTATTGTTTACTGGGTATGGGAACCTGGAGCTCTTGCCCGGCATCTGACGGCAGGTCTTATGAGTGCACTAGATTTTTTAACTAATAAAAAAAAAATAGGCAAACTCAAATATAAAGAAGCTAATCCACACCTCAAAAAAGTTACAAATGAACACCACTGACTTGAAAGCATAATAATGCCTTTCCTTCTTTAAAAAAAAAAAAAACCCAACATGGTATCAGAATATGTCTCCTGGAGCTGGGTGTGTAGAGAGAGGGGCTGGGGGCATACACTTGTTTATACAACTCCTTTTCATCACTACTTCAGAGGTGTCAGCAATCACTACAGGGATGGTGGACCTGACCTTGCCCTATTTCCTGAATTTGAGTAAAGACCCCAAAGACCTGTGCTCTAGTTTGCTCTGAACTATGACCACATGATGAGATTCAAATTACTTCTTTTCTGTTGTTTAATTTCCCTATATGAACATCTATCCATTTCCTATTCTTCTCAGGAAGAAAAAGGGAAAACATGCTTTCAAAGCACTCGATATTCTTAAAAGAATGTTGTTTATAATCATACAGCTGAAGTATCTGGTATAATATTCCGCGACATTAAAGGGATCAACACCCTTCACACCAACCCTTCACTCTAATACACACAGAGAACATTCTCTTAAAACAGGTTTTGTGGAAAACACATGGACTCTTTCCTCCAGAAAGCCCCCCTTTTTCCCCCAGGCAATGAGAGGTAAGCTGTCTTTTCAAAGAAATGGAATCTAACAAACTGTTCTTTGCTTTCTACTCTTCATCCCTATCCTCTGATCCATTTAAGAGCTTTCTACCTCTAGGTTTCTTTCCCAGTTTATTTAATTAACATCTAATATTACTCCAAAAAGGATTTAAGGCAATTTACAGAGATACATAGATACATGAAAACTGAACAGACGTGAGTGAAAAAATCAATAGCTTTCCTATACACCAGCAAATATAATGAAAAATAGCATTACAATAGAAAGAGGAAATGTGTAATGCTAGGCATAAACTTACTGAGAAGAGTGCCAGAAGTGTATGAAGAAAATCACAAACCTTACTAAGCGGCGTAAACAATGTGCACAAGTGAGAGACTGAGGCACATGCGGTTGGTTGCCTGCTCAATACCCATTCTTTTCCTTATTGTCTGAGCCCCAGTTTGGTTCAGATAGTGACCAGCCCTCCACATGACTGAGGAGAGAGGGGTTCTCTACCAATGCCAGGGGTAAACCCTGACTTATCAGTGATTGCTTTGGGTGTTGGAAGTTCCGGTCATCAGAGGAAGTGTGCTGGGTAGCTTCTGCAAAAGGTCCCCTTACTTCAAAGAAAGACATTTCAGAGGAGAGACGCTTTATACCTCAGCATCTTGCCATGGCTGGATACAATGGCTGGAACTGCAGCAGTCACCTTTCAGCCTAAGAACAAAGCTGATTTCTGAGGATGGCAGAGTAGAGACAGATGGAAAGACTCTTGGTCCCTGATGACATCACTGAGTCGTTGAATCAGCCAACCTGGAATATGGCTCCTCATTCACCACAGCTTTTCCCTTTACTAGGGTTGAAGGGGAGCCCTGGTGGTGCAGTGGTTAAGAGCTTAGCTGCTAACCAAAAGGACAGCAGTTTGAATCCACCAGTTTCTCCTTGGAAATCCTATGGGGCAGCTCTACTCCATCCTATAGGGTCGCTATGATTCGAAGGCAACAGGTAGGGCTGGAGCAAAACATTGAAGGAATCCCTTTACAGTTAGGATGGGGTCATCTGACTTATTTTTTGGACAGTGGAACATGAGCAAAGTGATATAAGCCACTTCTAAGCCTAGTTCTTATATACAGCCTGTGTAATCCACCAGAGCTCTCTTCTCTTGCTACAGCGACCTTGGATGTAATGTGCTGCAGATGGCATAGTGACAAGATGGAAACCCTGGGATCTCTGAGTCACTAATGGAGGAAGTCTTTCCAGGAGAGTTGCCAACCCCTGTCAGACTTTACAGGACGAACTAATAAACTTTTACTGCTTAAGCCTCTAAAGATGTCAAGGTTTGCCTGTTGCAACAGCCAGTATTAATTATTCTACTAATATAATAAGATAATAAATGTGCTTGTTATTTAAGACAATTCAAACTGGGGTTTTATAACTTGTAGCCAAAGCCTTCCTTTTTGTTATACTTGCCATGTTTCTGGACCAGGAGTCTCAATAATATAAAGAATTTTTCACTTCCAGGCCCAACATGGAGCTCCTGCGCGACAGCTCCTGAGGACAAAGCTACTCTGGGCTGTTACTTTACTGTAGGGTTGTAAACGCTTTAACCAAGGGAAGGGTGTGGTATGATTTTATGAAAATTAAGGACCTAACAAGGATGTGTACTTGAATGAAGAAGAAGGCCAGGGGCACCAAGGATGTCTTCCCTAGAGAGTTGGTCTTAGGAGCTAGAGGTACTGGTCCTGTCTGTGTAGATTCACATTTATGGAGACCTGGTTCAACAGAGGAGCCCTGGTGGCACAGTGGTTAGAATTCAGCTGCTAACCAGAAGGGCAGCAGTTCGAATCTACCAGCTGCTCCTTAGAAACCCTGTGGGGCAGTTCTGCTCTGTCCTATAATCAACTCGAAGACATAGGGCTTAGAGTGCTATGGTATTAAATGCAGAGAAATACCTTATGGCAAATTCTAATTTCCAAAATAAAAAGTACATTCATGGGAATTCCAATTTGAAGAAAAACTGCACAGTTAGAAGCAATGGACTAGAAGTACACAGAGCAACATGAACAGATCTTAAAAACATAGTTCAGCAGGGGAAAAGAAATAAGAAAAAATCTATTCCACAATGTCACTTATGTGCATTTAAAATAATGTATACAAAGCATTACACATTTCCCAAGCACACACACAAATAATCCACAGCACGCCTATTAGAATAGATACCTGAGGCTAAGGAAAAAAGGAAATGAACAGAACAAGGAGGAAAAACGCAAAGGCCAATGTGAATAGTAGGTTATAACTGGGGAGTATGATTAGCTCTATCTCTGTACATGAAATCCAAAAGAAAGGAAAAAAATTCTCAGGCTCTCTTTGGATTTGTGTGAAAGATATACTCAGAATGTATGACACATGAATAAAAGAGAAATGGGAGGAACCGTCTAAAATTATAAAAAAAAGAATTATAGTAGTAATTAAATACTTCCAGAAAATATAAAAATGATAGAAGTCCTCCAAACATGACAGAACTTTGCCTAGAGCAATAAGCAGACTCTGGGTGTAGACTCAGCAGAGGCTATTTTACAAAGTAATCATGACCAACCTTTCAGTTTCCACAGCAGCCTTTACTTACGCCCAGAGTACAGACACGGTGCTTCTGACTTGAAAGAAAACCTAATTCCAAAAACCAATTCATAAAAGTTATGCAGAAGCTATCTACTCAGTATAAGATTCACAGCAAGTTTTATTTAAATAATGCTTTGTTTACAGATTATTAACTACTTACCTTGGGAAAAGAATATCAGAAAAGCAAAATGGGTAAGAAGCCAGAGCCAATGATATGTTATTTACAAGAGACACACTTTAAATATAAGAGCAGAGATAGGATGAAGATAAAAGGATGGGAAAAGATACACCATGCAAACATTAAGTATTAGAAAACTACTGTGGCTGTATTAATAGCAGACAAAGTAGCCTTCAAAACCAAGAGATTATCAGAGATAAAGAGGGATATTTGAAAACGATAAGAGGGTATATTTTCAAGAAAATATAAGAAATGTAAATGTTTATGTACCAGATAGCATAACTTCAAAATACATAAAGCAAAAAAAAAGGGTTCTAAAAAGAAAAAGAAAAATCTACAGTCACAGTCAGAAATAGTTAACACAGTTCTCTTAGTACTGGGTAGCAGAAGCAGACTAAACATCAGAAGAAATATAGAAGATTTGAACAACCCCTATCCTAACTGACATTTACAGAGCACTAGATTCCACAACTACAGAATAAACATTCTTTTTAGGTGCACACGGAACATTTACCAAAATCGATCATATGCTGGGACATAAAGCAAATCTTAATAAATTTTGACTGAGTGAAACTAAACTTCTGACCACAACAGAATTAAACTAGAATTCTGAACCAAAGATGAAAGAAAATCCCGAAATATCTGGAATTTAAGCAACACACTTTTAATTAACCTATGAATTATTTAGTAAAATTGTAAAAAAAAGATATAAAAATAAATCAATGGAAATGAGAAAATACTTTAAAGTGAACAATACGAAAATACATCATCTTAAATTTTGTTTTAAAATAAAAATTTGTGGGATGGAGCTGAAATAGTCTTATAGGGAATTGTACAGCTTTCAGCATATATTGAGGGAGCCCTGGTGGTGCAGTGGTTAAGCACTCGGCTGCTAACCAAAAGATCGGTGGTTCGAACCTCCAAGCCACCACTCAGGAGAAAGACGTGGCAGTCTGCTTCATTTACAATAAAGATTTACAGCTTTGGAAACGCTATGGGGCAGTTCTACTGTCCTACAAACTCAATATGAGTTAGAATCAATTCAATGGCAAGTAGTTTTTGGAAGCATATATTAGAAAAGAAGAAAAGCAGAAAATCAGCAACCTAAGTTTTTTCTCAAGAAGCTAAAAAAAAAGAAGAGCAAATTAAATCAGAAAGAATAAAAGAAGGAAATAAAAAAACAATAATTAAGAGACAGACAAGAGAGAAAAATCAAGGTGAAAACTTGAATCTGTAAACCTGACTCCCTGTATTCAAATCTCAGCTCCACCGTTAATTAGCTGCGTGGCTTCAGGCCAGTAAAGCTCTCACACCTGTTTATACTACATTGTGATTACATAATAATAATGCTGACACAAAAATGGGTATAATATTATAGTACTATTTCACAAAGGATCTCTGTGGCACAGTGGTTAAGTGCTTGGCTGCTAAAACCCATCAGGAGAAAGATGTGGCAGTCTGTTTCCATAAAGATTACAGCCTTGGAAACCCTATGGGGCAGTTCTACTCTGTCATATAGGGTCACTATGAGTCAGACTTGATGGCAACAAGTTTGGTTTCTTTTAATTTTCACCATTTCATAGGGTTGCTCCAAAGATTAGATGAGTTAAAATATGTGAAGTGCTTAGAAAGGTTCTGGTACATAAGTAAGTTCCATGTAAGTGCCTGCTGTCATCACTGTCATCATCATCATCATGACCACTGCCATGGATTGAATTGTGTCCCCCAAAATACCTGTCAACTTGGCTAGGCCATAACTCCCTGTACTGTGTGATTGTCCACCAGTTTGTCATCTGATGTGATTTTCCTACATGCTGTAAATCCTACCTCTATGATGTTAATGAGGTGGGATTAGCAGCAGTTACATTAATGAGGCAGGACTGGATCTACAAGATTCCCCAAAAAAACCCACCAAACCCACTGCCATTGAGTCGATTCCAACTCATAGCAACCCTATTCCAAAAACCAAAAACCAAACCCAGTGCCTTCAAGTCGATTCCGACTCACAGCGACCCTATAGGACAGAGTAGAACTGCCCCATAGAGTTTCCAAGGAGCGCCTGGTGGATTTGAACTGCTGATTCTTGGGTTAGCAGCCGTGGCAATTAACCACTATGCCACCAGGGTTTAGCAACCCTATGGTTGTCTTAAATCAATCTCTTTTGAGATATAAAAGAGAGAAGTGAGCAGAGAGACACGGCGATCTCACACCACCAAGAAAGCAGCACATACCCTTTGAACTGGGAGCTCCTGTAATGAGAAGCTCCTAGTCCAGGTGAAGATTGATGACAAGGATCTTCCTCCAGAGCCGACAGAGACAGAAAGCCTTCCCCTGGAGCTGACACCCTGAATTTAGACTTCTAGCCTACTAGACTGTGAGATAATAAACTTCTGTTTGTAGACGCCATCCACTTGTGGCATTTCTGTTACAGCAGCCCTAAGACAACCATTATCATCCATGTTATGCTGGGCAAAGACTCTCCAACCTTGGCTTGGACACTGGGACCTGACATTAAGGAAAGGGTGGAAACCTTCAACTCGACGGCAACGGGTTTGGGTTTTTTTTTTAAATCTTTCTAGGATAAATTCTACAGACCTAGGTCTGGGATAGAGGTGCCGGCCAATGAAGTTTTAGGATTTAGAAGTTTAGTCTCTGATGTATATTTGGGGTCAGGCCTGGAGCTGAACATGCACAAGAGTCAAGTTATTTAAAATCACGCTTAGACATCTCACCAAACAAAACTGTTCTATGGAACGCAATTCAGAGAATCTCAAATTATTTTACTTGTGATTGTATTTGTGAGATGTATAATACCGTGTGTGCAGAATTTTAAATGTATATAAATGGTATTGCGGAACAAATTTTTTTTCTTGTACGCTACACTATGTTTTCTTGTACACTACACTATTTATGTTGGTGTATGTATTAAGTTTTCTCAGTCATAGATTTTTTTAGTCCTATTAGTAGTATGGAGTGAGTCCCTCGGTTGTGTAAATGGTTAACACACTCAGCTGAGGTTCAAGTCCACCCAAGGATGCCTCGGAAGAAAGGCCTGGTGATCTAATTCCAATATATTGGCCATTGAAAACCATGGAGCACAATTCTACTCTGACACAAATGTGGTTTTATGAGTTGGAGTTGACTCAGCAGCAACTGGTTATTAGTAGTATAATATTTTTCAGATACGGGACACAGAGCAAAACCAACTCATCAAAACCTAACAGGAATGTGACGGCCGAGGGGGAGAGAAGCTGGCTGAATGGACACGGAAACACACGGTGGAGAGGAGTGTGCTGTCTCACTGGGGGAGAGCAACTAGGAGTATACAGCAAGGTGTATACAAGGTTTTGTATGAGAGACTGACTTGATTTGTAAACTTTCACTTAAAGCACAATAACAACAACAAAGAACCTAACAGGAACACTAATTTTTGTTTCTCCCTGCTGCCCTTCACATTTAGGGAAAAGAGACAAAACAAGAAAACAAATTGAGAATAGGAATTTACTTTTAAATGTCATTGGACTTACAAGAGTCAATTAAGCGAACACCTAAATTTTAATCTACAGGACAACCAGCTGATTTTCAGAGGTGTACCCCCCGAGTTGCTGTAAAAACCCAAATCACTGATCACAGAAACCACAAGCACAGTATCACCTTAAATTTTTTGTTGTTGTTGTTGTTTTAATCTTAAAACAAAGGAGGAAACCAAGACCAGAAAAGGCAAAAACCATAAGACCTGTCTTTTCAGTATGCACAGCAGGAAACAAAGGTAATAGGCAAATAGTTAATATAACCACAAAAGAAAAACAAAAGTACTTAACAATTAGGGATGAGCCCTAAACACCAATTCTGATGACTGTCTACAAAGCAAGGCCATGGCTCCCTCATAGAAAAGACTTCCCAGTGATGTTTCCAGCCCTTTCGCCAGTATGAACAGATGTAGCTGAGGAACTTTACAAAGTTATAAAAATATGCTCAAACTGTCATTTGACCTTTTTAAAATGATACTGGCATTTTAATCTTGCAATGCCAAGTTTACTTAGATAATAAACAACATGTCCACATATGGGCCACACTTAAATTCTCCTTCCCACTGGCCAACAGAACATCGTCTAGGGGCCACAAGGCTGCCAGGATTGCAGTGGTTGTGGTCGCTAGCTGCTTTTGTGTCACCTGGCCTTCTGAAGCCTCTCCACAGCTCCTCCTGGTAAACCCACTACTGACTTCTGAGAGAAGTAGATGCTTAGACGGGGAGTTGCCCTATTTACCCACTTTATACCTATATCAGGATCCCTGGGAAGCCTCTCCACAGCTCCTCCTGGTAAACCCACTACTGACTTCTGAGAGAAGTAGATGCTTAGATGGGGAGTTGCCCTATTTACCCACTTTATACCTATATCAGGATCCCTGGGTGGTACAAATCTCCCATGCTTCAAAGCTCCTATACTTCTGCACCATAGAGTCCTTGAGTAGTACAAATGGTTAATGCATTTGGCTGCTAGCCAAAAGGTTGCAGGTTCAAGCCCACCCAGAAGCACCTTGGAAGAAAGTCCTGGAGATCTACCTCTGAAAAATCAGCCATCGAAAACCCTATGGAGTACAGTTGTACTATGACAGATATGGGGTGACCACAAGTCAGAGCTGACTCCATGCCAACTGTTATTTATTTTTAAACATGTACCCCTATGCCTTTGTATAATACCCTGTGAGAAAGCTGAGTATCAGGGCTTTTCCTCATTTGTAAAGACATGAAAATTAAGCAGCAGCATACATCTAAAAGCAATCCTGGTGATGCAGTAGTTAAAACACTCGGCTCCTAACCAAAAGGTTGACAGTTCAAGCCCACCAGCTGCTCCGTGGGAGAAAGAAGTGGCAGTCTGCTTCCATAAAGATTTACAGCCTCGGAAACCCTATGGGGCAGTTCTACTCTGTCCTATAGGGTCACTATAGTCAGAGTCGACTCAACGGCAACGGGTTTGGGTTTGGGTTTTATACATCTAACTGCCTAGGGTGAGGCTGGTACACAGAAATCAATAAATATTAGTCAGTTCCCCTGAAGTCACAGGGGTGGAGGCCTTTGGCTTAGCTAGGCCTGAAGCCCTTATCTTCCAGTTCCCAATTCAGTGCTCTTTCTACTAAAACAGCAATTTTCAGACTGTGGTGCACAGTTGGTCCCTGCATGTACACAAAGACCGTCCATGGAATATATGGGCACAGATAGCTTTAAGGGAATAAATTCCCAGATCCCCAGCCTTCCTAAATCTGACCTGCCTGGATAGAGGGGCAGGTTCTGCCTTCCCTCTGCCTCTTATAATTGCCCTCCTCCCACTTCATGGAAGATGGGCCAACCTTTCCCCCATCCTGAATCTTAGTACATGCTCAGCCCCACCGTAATAAAACCTCTGGGGCACCAAACAAAAGTAATCAGAAATATTGGTGTCTTTATTAAGTCAATGTCTTCAATGAATGGGCAATAAATCCTTTTGTGAGACAGGAGGTTTCTAATTATTTGCTATCAGCAAAATTGAAGGGGACCTAATGTCATCAATAAATCATTAAAATAATTTTTGGCAGGAGATCCCCATGTTGTTTTGAGCTCGTAGCTTGGGAATTCAAAAAAACTGCAGAACATTGCTAAACGAAAATGGTTTCCATCCTTATCTACTTCTTTATATAGGAAAGGTTTCTCAGCAGTTTACATGGATTAAGACCAAAAATATAAACATAATTCATACTAAGAGCCCTATCTCTTTTTAGCAATAAATAATATTCATTCGTAAGTACAAAATACATGATCAACGAAAAAGCTCCATCCATGTAACTAAGAAATCAATTTCCAATAAATGTAGATTTTATTCTTAATAGTTAATTATCTAATTCTATAACATATCTGCTGTTTTGATTACTTGTTTACTGTCAACTGTAACATTAAATCAATCCCCAAAGAATTTTTTAATACTTAAAGGTTTACAGCCATAAGAATTAAATTTTTTTTTTAATTTTATCTATGTGCATATTTTTTTATTGCAGATAACTATGATAAGAGGATCAATAGGTGACCCTGAATCTCAAAATATTACATTAGGATAACATTCTGAAAAGTTCAAAGGGAATAATATAAAATTTCCACTTTTTCTTTCAAATTAAGGAAAGTGTGTTTATTAAATAAATGATGGTGAGTATCAAACTGCTATAGTAGTTACAGAATCCCCTGGATATACTTGTTTCCTATACAAATGTCAATATTTATAACACTAGAAATTATATGCTTTGCATTTAAAATTATGAAAAAAAATTAGATGTCAATCTGAAAAATATCCTAGAAGGTACGTAATTATTTTTTAAAAAATCCTTTTAGGAATTACGTAAATAGCAAATGTTGGGGACCACTCCACCAAGCCCCACCAGACCAAGAAAGATTCTCTCCAGAGTATTCATACTCAAACGCACGCACACACACACCCCCGCTCCAACTGTTGGATCTTCCCCATTCTGGCAGGAAAAAAAGCCTTTAGAATGTTTTTATTAAAAAA
The DNA here is from genome assembly GCF_030014295.1 of Loxodonta africana. NCBI lineage: Eukaryota > Metazoa > Chordata > Mammalia > Proboscidea > Elephantidae > Loxodonta > Loxodonta africana. Next base: position 132,361,598 of record NC_087342.1, read on the forward strand.
AATTTACATAATGTTTGGAATAAGAAAAGCAAGCTTCCCAACGAACTCCAGTCAGCTGAAGGTCAGCCCTATTTGGTGCTTACTGTTGGAAACCCTGGTGGCATAGCTGTTAAGAGCTACACCAAAAGGCCGGCAGTTCGAATCCACCAGGCATTCCATGGAAACCCTATGGGGCAGTTCTACTCTGTCCTTTAGGGTCACTTTAAGTCGGAATCGACTGGATGGCAACAGGTAAGGGTGGGTGTGGTTGTGTATCCCAGGTAAGGCTGGGAGGGGGCTGGATACAAGGCAAGGTTGGGGAACAGGCTCCTCTCAGCTTCCTCCAATAGGGGCTGGAAAAAGAAACACCCATAACCTTCCCATTGCAAAAAAAATGACCTTAAAAATCAAACTATTCCTTTTTATCATGCACTTAAAGATCAAGTTCAATTAATTTCTATTACACTGCCCTCTCCCTTGTAGCATACTATCTTTTTGATTCATTCGTTCATGCCAGAAATAACAAAACGAACCTCTTACTATGCACTAAGTCCACCTAAGTGCCAGAGCTACCCAGACCCAAAAACCCAGTACCGTCGAGTCAATTCTGACTCATAGCGACCCTGTAGGCCAGAGCTACAACAACTAAAAATCACACGCAGGCCGTGCCTTCAGGAAGTTTAGCATCCTGTTCTGAGCTTCATGCAAGCCAACTTTCTAGCTTTCACACACTCATTAATCAGCCTCAGACCTCTTAAGCCCACAGGAGAACATCCTTCTACTTCCTCTCAACCTAAAACATCCTTTAGATGCTCTTTTACTCTCTCATGTCTCACTTCCTCCTGGGGCTCTTTCTAGACAAGCCCTACTTAACTCTCCTCTCACTCATCACTTTAGTAACACCCAATGGTATAATTGCAATACCCAATTTACGTAGTTTCACCTGAGTAAAGACTAATTTGTCAAAGTCAGGCACTCCTCCCAAGAAACACAACCTAGATATCAGTTCCAGAGTACTTAAAAGCATACAGGCAACCAAGACAGTGCAGCTATCTGGTTTACCTCTCAATAAGGGTAGTCACTCACAGGGGAAAATAACTAACATTCATGGCTTGCTTATAGTTCAATACTTACGGCCATTACAAAAGGCAAGCAACCCTTGCCGGTGTCATGCACCCACTAAGTGGTGAAGCTGGATTTGAACATGGGGCTGTTTACCTCTTAAGTTCCTGTCCAAGCATCCCATCAGCCTCCAGGCTTTCACAACTGGGAAGAGGCCTAACACTCAACTGGCTCACAACTGCCTCCTCTATTTTATGGGCATTAATAGTGATGCCTTTTAGCATGAAAGCTCCTAGAATCAGAGCAGGGGTCACATATATCTTTATGTTACTATTTAAAGTGGATCAATATAATCCCAGATACAGCATGAGTTTCCAAACTATTATCTGACTGATAATCCCGATGCAGGGGTCCCTTCTGGGAACAGTTTCGTTCTGTAATAGATGCCCTCAGCTTCTCAGTATCCTGTACTCCATGCATTCATTGAACAAATATTTAGTGAGTACCTACTGCATGCCAGGCACTGCTCTGGGCACTAGAGATACAGCAGTAAACAAAAGAAAATTCCTGCCCTTGTAGAGTTTATATTCAGACTAAGTCTCACTGTCTTTCAGGTCTCGGCAAATGTCACTTCTTCCACAACTACTCCTATAACTCCATTAGATGCCTCTGCTTTACACTAAAAAAAAAAAAACAACTCTTTGCTTCCCAGTCGATTCTGACTTACAGTGACCCAATAAGACAGAGTAGAACTGTCCCATAGGGTTTCCAAAGCTGTAATCTTTTTGGAAACAGACTGCTGCATTTTTCTCCCCAGAGTTGCTGGTGGGTTTAAACCACTGACCTCTCAGTTAGCAACCCAGCACTTAAACCACTGTACCACCAGGGCTCCTGTTATATGCTCCCAGTCACCCGTACTTCTCTCAAGACACACTGATCGTGGTGTGCGCATCTAGTCCAGACTCTCAATCTGTGAGGGCTGGGATGCTCTCTCTCTGTTCAAAGCTAAAATGTTTTTACTTGTCAAGTCAGCTCTGACGCATGATAACCCTACGTATAACCAAACAAAACGTTGCCTGGTTCTGCACCACCTTCATGATCTTTGATATGTGTGAGTCCATTGTCGTGACTGTTGTTGTCAATCCATCCCATTGAGGATTTCCCTCGTTTTCACTAACCTGTTACTGTACTCTGGTGGCGTAAGGGTTAAGTGCTACGGCTGTTAACCAAAGGGTGGGCAGTTCGAATTTGCCAGGCGCTCCTCGGAAACTCTATGGGGCAGTTCTGCTCTGTCCTACAGGGTTGCTTTAAGTTGGAATCGACTTGACGGCACCGGGTTTTTGTTTTTTTTCCTGGGTTACTGTACCAAACGTGATGTCCTTATGTTATCCAAAAGGTTATCATTGGCTAATTTTTGGAAGCAGATCACCAGGCCTTTCTTCCTAGTCTGCTTCCATAAAGATGTACAGCTTTGGAAACTCTATGGGGCAGTTCTACTCTGTCCTATATGGTCATTGTAGTATCGCTATGAGTGGGAATTGACTCGACAGCAGTGAGTTTGGTTTTGTATTTCCATTTGAGTGTATATGTTAAGGACCCCTGGTGGCACAACGGTTAAGAGATTGTCTGCTCACCAAAAGCCCAGGAGTTCGAATCCACTAGCTGCTTCTTGGAAACCCTATGGGGCAGTTCTACTCTGTCTTGTAAGGTCTCTATGAGTTGGAATCGACTTGGCGGCAATGGGTTTGTTTGTGTGTTTTTTTGGTGTATGTTAAACGAGACGAGCTTCAGGATAGTTAAAAGTATAGGCTTTACAACTACAACAAAAAACAAACGAAACCAGTTGCCTTCAGGTCAGTTCCGACTCATGGTGACTCCATGTGTTGCAGATTAGAACTGCTCTCCATAGGGTTTTCAAGACTGTGACCTTTAGGAAGCGATTGCCTCTGGGTAGGTTACGAATAGTCAACCTTTCATTTAGCAGTTGAGCATGTTAACTCTGCTGTCCAGGGACTCCCACAACCAGGGCACTTGGGTTCAAAATTCCATCTCTGCCACACAGCACCTAAATGACCTTTGGAAGTTACTTCCCAATGCTTCTATTCAACTATAAAACAGGAATTCTGATTATACCAATCTGAAGTAAATGATTATATTAGATTCAGGTGGTACCTGTTCAAATCCCCTGTACTCACTGAAAACCCTATGGAGTTCTACTCTGCACATATGGGGTCTCCATGAGTCGGAACTGACTCAACAGCCAACTAACAACAACTTAGCAAAGGACTGTATTCATACCTAATATCTGCTATAGAATGGAAAAAAAAAAAAAAAAAGACAGGACTAGTACCTACCTCAGGGGTTGTTGTGAGGACTAGTCAATACATGGAAAACCCTAAGGTAGCTACCAGCCCACAGAAAATGCTCAATTGTTGCCAATTATTATTCTGCTTATATTAGTGTTAAAGGGCATCTTTAAAAAAATTATTTAAAATTGTTAACAAACACTACCAGACATGAACAATGGATTATCTTAGTTTTATTTTTATGAATTAGAAATCACAGGAACCATTGGAAATCTATTCTAAATCTACCTACCTACCTGTCTATCTATCTGCATATGGACTAGTATAACAATTTGTGTTTTTTAGATGGAATTTGAGAACCACACAAAACTTAACACTTCATGGTTATATTTCATGCTTCAACAGCAATGCAGATCAAATATACATTAATGTGTTAAACTTAGCAAATATTCTATCAGTGTCCAAAAGGTTTGAATAGACATATCTGGGCATTATCAAATTCTGTACAAAAGAAAAGCACTACCCAAATACCACCTGGAATAGTTAATAAGACCATTGACTACGGTTCTTCCATCTTCCTTTTGAAGCATGCCTTAAAAGCAATTACTATTCCATTACTATTCACACAAAAGAAAACCTACCATCTTGTAATTTAGAGGCAAGTGGAGTGGACAGAAGAAGATGGAGCCCCCCCCATTACAGTTTTTAAGAAGCAGACAAAAGCCTAACTGTTTAAAGGACACAACCTTCATTGCACCAAACAATAATCTGGACATGTCTTCGTGCCTATTCATGAGAAACAATAATCAGTGAAAAGTAGTTTGGGGAAAAAAAGAATGATGGAAAAGATAACAGGAAGAAGCTGAAGGGAAAATGTCTTTTAAACCCAAATTGTTATTTCCGGTCCCTTAAAATTTCAAAATCCAAATAAAAGCTGCAGGTCTCCAAAGAAAACTCGGTCAAATATATGAGGGCCATGCTAGAACCGTTTTGTTAAACATTTGATGTTTTCCTCTCCCAAGAACTGACTATCTCACCGAGAGCCACAAAAACAGATTAGAACCAGTCTTGACCAGTCCCAGCACCCTCTTGGTGACCTATAGAGCACTAAGTGCCTCATGTATATTAACTCCTCTGCCCCTACATAGAGTTTAGCTGCCATTTTTTGAACATTCGACCTATGTAATAGCATGTAGCCCCCACTGCACCTGCATAATATGACCAGAAATGCTGTTAATGTGAGTTACATGATCTTGTTTGTCAGCCCTATAAAAGTAGCTTGTCCACTAGCCCTCGCCAAGCAGTCTTGGAGGCACTAGCCCTGACTGTTTCTTTCCTTGCAAAACAAAATAAAGGTGCCTTTCTGCTCTCCCACCTCAGCCTCTTGTTTATTGGCTGTGATGAGTTCCATCAAGCAAAACCTAGGGTTTCCCACCTGGCAATATATGAACCATAATTCAAATAGTGTACATCCAGGGAGAGTAAAGAAAATCTATAGATTTAATGTTTGTAGCCTAAGCAAACTGGCTGTAGTTTTATATATACATTTTTACAAAATGCTTACATTTTATCACAGCTATGACAAGACTATTAACATGCTCCCAGACCCCCCCCCCCCGCAAACAAAAAATCTGTTACTGTCCAGTTGATTCCGGCTCACAGCAACCCTATAGGACAGAGTATAATTGCCCCATAGGGTTTCTAAGGAGCAGGTGATGGATTTGAACTGCCAGTCCTTTGGTGAGCTGCCAAGCTCTTAACCACTGCATCACCAGGGCTCCGAATAGCTTAACAGCACTCAAAAAAAAAAAACAACTGAAACAAGGGACCTTTTTAGTTCACTGCTTTCCAGAATTATATATTTTGAAGATGCAGTCTCATGAGTCTCTAAAGTATCTCAGAGCCAGTCTGTCTTCCAGTCTTACCTCATTAAATCTAGTTAAGATTTTAAGTTTTTCCCTGCTTGGAAAGTGCTATTTTTTAACCTTTCAATACAATTGATTTCCAAAGGGGAAACCGGCTTCACCTGAATCCAACCAGGCTTTGGAACTGGTTCGGTCCAGTTCGACCCCTGCTGAGAAGCTGCATTTCCACCCCAGATATACTGAATCAGGATCTACAGCTCAATAAGATTTTAATGTATGATAAATTTTGAGACCCACTGTGCTACTGTAGAGCATTTATCATACAAAAGAATCACCTGGGGACCTTGTTAAACTGTAGATTGTGATTCAGTATATCTGGGGTAGAAATGCAAATTTTCAGCAGGGGGTTGAACCTGAATGAACCAGTCTGAAGCCCTGCTTTAAACTCAGGAAAGCTTTGAAGGTTTTCTAGTTAAGAACAGAAATATGATCAATGGTGTTATTGAAAATACGGCTAAATAGAAAGTCACATTTATCTGTAGTTGTGGCTTGTATTAAAGCTGCTTAAATCCTTTGCAAATAAGCTTTTCCAGAGAGCCAGATCAATAGGGTGTGCAGGCAGGCAGGATTACCTGTGATCCATAGTGCAAAAACCCATCAATGCCAGAGGAAGAGCAGCAGTAGCGCTGAAATACTTAAAACCTGAAAAAACTCTCCCACCTCCTTCTTCAAGGGGGACAGTCCCATTTCTGTTGCTAGGACTCACACTGAGCTTCATTTGCAAGTGCATTTGGCTGTTAATGTAGAATTGTTCAATGCAAACATTTCTTTCCCAGCACAGCTCAGGTGAAAGTTCAGGCTGAAAATTAGTTACCTCTAGGGACAAGACAAGAAAGCACCATTCCAGTTCCATGGAGGAATAATTGAACATGGATTGCCTGTTGCGCCTTTAATTTTATTTGGAGGCCTCTCATCCTTGGTCCTTCATTTGCAGCCAATACTTAGTGAGCTAATTTGTACCTGGTTCATTTTCCTCCTTTTATCTACTTTAACATCAACCACGGAAATTAAAAGCACTATGAATAAAAGATGAAGTCTGACTTGCGACATTTCTTTCCTTAAAAATAGGTACTGTGAATTACTTAAAAACTAAATTGTGTGTGTGTACAATATAAAGGGCTGAGATACACGCCATAGCCGTACAGAATCCCTGATTAGCATCCTTCCCTTGCCCCAAGGAGCTGCAGTGTTCAGAAGTTTTATCTGGTCCTACGTTTTCTCCAAGAAAGCAATGCCTCGACTGTAATCCACTTGGAACCATTAATCCCCGAATAAGTGTATAGTAGACCATCCCATTAATAAACTAAGGGTTTAAAGGAAAACAAACTTCAAATTCGGGAAACTGTAGAAGACAAAGGATGCATAAATTCTACTCATCTGACTTTCTGGAGGGTTCAATATTGCTTGCCATGCAAGGAAAAAGGACCTGTTGTATAAAGGAAAACTGAATGTATCAACTAACATACATGGTGAACAGGTGTCTATTCTGCCCAACAACACTGGAGCTGGGGGAGGGGCAGTGGTGGAGAAAAGGACTAGTCCTGAAATTACAGTCTGGGAGTGGCCTCAAGGAGCTATAACCCAGAACCCATAGAATTTAAATTCTAAGTGTGTCATGAATATTACACTTCAAAAGACTTTCTTTTCTGTATTATGTATACTTGGCACATCCCCATAAAAAAAAAGTTGTACGTGCTTTTAAGCTTATTTTGATTATTTCATTACTTCCAATTGAACAAAATTGTAGTGTCTTGAAAGTTTTTCATGTTTTTCCCTTTATAATTTCCTCTTTGCCAATACTATTTTTTCTCCCCACACTGCCTCCTCTTCCTCTTATCATCTCCTGCCCCCACCCCCTCCAACGAACCAAAGAAAAAACCTACAGAGATTCTTCTGCCCCTTAAAATCCACCACCAACAAGCTCTCCTTTCAGCTTAGGAAGCATCAAAGGAAGACTGTGTTCTGAACGGTTTCACTGCCTGTATGTGCCAACCCTTCCACTCATCTAACTTCACACCAATGGGCTATAAGAAATGGAAAACCATTCCCCATTTACAATCCAGTTCCCCAAGAGGCTGAGAATTACGTGCATTACTTTACCTACACAAGATTACACATTTCAAAGAAAAAGAAACTTTCAAGTTATGGAAGGGGGAAAAAAAAGAGACTTTAGGATAAAATGATGGTGCGTTAAAATATAAAGGTCTTTCCTTCAAAATACAAGCCACTTATTTTGGGGGGATGGGGTATCCAAGCAGGAGTTACATGAAAGCCAACTTTAAAAAACTCAGATTGTATCTCTATTCATGGGTATAATAAAGATATCATACAAATGCCAAGTTATTTATTTCTCTGAAGAAACATGGAAAGTCCTGCATAGTAAAACATGGAGAACAATTACTGCTCCTTTATTCATGAAGGCGAAAAGAATAAATAAAAATGAAGGCTGCAGTTGCCCTTAAGGAATAAGTTTCAAAAGCCACAGAGGCAGAAAATTTTAACTGGAAGGGTACAGGGGAGCTAAATCTTGAGGTTAAGAAAGCAAAGCTGAGAGATTAGGGTATAAGTGTGTGGGGGAGGTGGTTAGGGTATAGGATACTACTGGTAAAACCTGTTGCCTTCAAGTCGATTCTGACTCATAGCGACCCTATAAGACAGAGTAGAACTGCCCCCATAGCTTCCAAGAAGCCCCTTTTGGATTCAAACTGTCGACTTTTTGGTTAGTGGCCATAGCACTTAACCACTACGCCAGCAGGGTTTCCCGTAGGGATACTAGACACAGGTTATTTTATGAGTTCACAGTGTCCACCTCATACACAGTATTTCCCAAATGCCCAGTTTACTTGCGGAGAGGGGTGTGTGAATTTTATGGAAGCAAGATGTCAAGGAATTTTGGGTGAAGGAAGGCAGCTGCCTGGCGGGATAGCAAATAATCCAGAAAGGCTCCTTTCAGCTGTAACCGCAAGGGGAGAAAGGAAACCAACAAAACCACGCAACCCAGTCTTAACTGCAGAACACAGACATATACAGCAAAATACCAGCCACAAGAAACAACACCTGTGCTAACCCTGTGCCTGCTGGCTCTGTGCATTTTGAAGGGAACGCATGTGCCATCTCAGCAGTAGGGGATGGGCTGCTCATAGGATCTGACATGGAGGCCAGGGTGCAAGAGACCTGGTGCAAGAGAGCCGGGACACCTTGCCAAAGGGATGCCTTAGAGAAAGGTCGGTAAAGGGGACCGGTAGCCCACCTGATCCCTAGGGCTGTGGAATGACATAACCACGGGGCAGAATCACCTCAGCTCTTTGCCAGAGAAGGTTTTCTTGGAAAAGTGGTAATCTTCAGGGTCAGAAAGGGCCTTATGGGGGTCGGGGGAAGGAATGCAGGGAGGACCCCCACAGGAGTCAGTGTTTTCCTAATAACCATTTTCGTGTCATTGGAGTCAATGAGAGAAATGTGCTTCTAGGCTGATTTTTTTTACCTTCTCCACCTTCCTCTCTATATAGGTGTAAGGCTCAATCACACATGCATTCACTGAAAAGTCCTCGGAGCACATCCAGCCCTTCCACTCCCCTCAATTGTGCTGGGTCCCGCCCTGATCTCCAGGAGGCTGAGACCTCCTGCAGCACGCCTCCCTGTCTGGGCTTCATCCTCAGACCCGCCAGAGCCCAGTTCCTGGAAATCATTCTCGCGCCTCACCTGTGCTATTCCCTCGGCCAATCTCGGGGCCCAGGTGGGCAGCAAAGCCCCAGACCAGACTTTGCCTTTGTCACAGTGGTCCTCTCACTCACCCTCTACCCCCCATGGTCAGCGTAAACTCGCCAGGGCCAGCGGAGGCTGAGGGATGCCCACGAGCAGCGGCTCCACAAGGAATCCCCAATGGGCCACGGAAAACTGAAAATTTAAAAGTGCAGTCGAAGTGCGAGTGGGTGAGAGGCAGCTGCCTGGAGGGTCCCGAAGCCCCGTCCCGCTCCCGCCCCCCGATTGGGGCGGGCCGGCCACTACCTCCTGGAAGAGCTCCAGACTGTAGGTGTTGTCGTCGTCGGCGAAGAAGAGCACGCCGGGCTGCGCGCGCTGGTGCTGGTGCCTCTGGCGCAGCCAGGTAAGGCCAGCGTTACGCTGCTCGGTGGCGCGCGGCAACCCCGGCCGCTTGTAGCGCCGCGGCGTGGGCACGTGTAGGTGCGTGCTCGGCAGCCCGGCCCGCGCCAGGAAGCGGCTCACCAGCTCGCTGCGCGCCGCCGCGTCCTCCACTAGGATCCAGTGCAGCTGCGCCACCTGGCGGAATGTATTGGCCAAGCGGGTCAACTCGGCTTTCTGAACTGGGCGGCTGTAGGTGGGCGTGATGGCATAGATCGTGGGCAGCGGCGGTTCAGGCTGCGGCGGCGGGTGCGGCCCAGACTCGTTGCTCTTCTGGGAGCTGCGCCCCGGGCCGCTTTCGGGGCCGCCCTTGCGGAGCGGGAGCCGAGCTCCTCCGCGGCCCGCCATATAGGGAGAGAAGTAGGGGCGCGGGGTGAGCGGGGGCGCGGGCTTGCGCGTGTCCACGTCGAGCATGATGATGACGATAAGGATCCAGGGCAGGAGGATGAAGAAGCGGCTGAAAAGCACGGACTTCATGGCGCACCCTCCCCCGGCCTCTCGAACGCCCGGGCCGCCCCTCCGGCCCCTGAGGGGGGCTAGCCGGGGTACCCCAGAGCGCAGCTTGGACGGCTGCGGCGCCCGCACTTAGGAAGCCGCGGCTGCTGTGCTCTCCATGGGGCCGGGGGCGCTGCAGAGGCTGGGAACCGCCAGGCTCAGCGTCCGAGAGTGGGGATCCGAGCAGGTGCCGGGGAAGCTAGGGCTACAGGGGGTGCGGGCGGGCAGGAGCTGCGCCCTACTCCGGGTAAGCCCGCGGGAAGCGGCACGCGGTCTAGCGGCGCGCTCCTGGCCCCGGAGTTGTGCCAAGCGCCGGGAAGGCGATGGTTCCCAGCGCGCTTTTTCGGAAGAAAGGGAGCCGGCGCCCCCAGCGCTTCACCGCTCCTATCCCGCGGCGCTGCGGGTAAAGGCGCTCCAGCGACGGGCCCCCGGTGCCTTCTTTGGGGCACCTTCGAGGGCAGGCTTCAGGCGCGGTAGGCGCTGAGGGCTTTCCTTCCTCACATCCCGGCCAGCGACGACCGGGAGGTGCCCCCAGCGAACACGGGCAACGCCGGGGATGTTGTGCCTTCAGCTCTGTTCGCGCGCCGCCTCGGAACCCTGCGCTTCTGTCCCTCGATCTTCTCTCTTCTCAGAACCTTCCCATTTCCGGCAGCAGGATCCCAAAGCAAGGAAAGAAAGAAAAGGCGAGGGGGCGGGGGCGCTGCAGACTCCAGCGTCCTCTCAGTCCCCCTGTGGGAAGACAGCAGCGCTGCTACTGGCTGTGAGGGGCTGCGAGGGGGAGGCGGAGAAGGGGCTCGGGCTCTCCTCCGAGTCTGGCGCTGACGGCCCCGCGAGCTAGCTCGGGGAGGTGGCCGCTGTACCGGGGGAGGAGAATCCCCAGGGGGCCGCACGGCCTCCCGGAGAGGGTGGATGCTCGTTCGCTGATTTCCGGCGCTCTCAGCTTTCTGAAATACTGCAAGGTTTTGGAAATCAGCCGGAAAAATCCATTCACGTGCGGAAAACTCAGGAGCCCTAGGGCTGAGAGTAAGAGGGGGAGAAAGGCAAGAGAGAGCAAAGGGATCCCTTCTCTGGCTCACAGCTGCGAGGTTGGTGTCCTGGGAGTGTACTGAACAGTGGCAACAAAAAGCGCTTTCAGTCAAAGGAAAAATCCCTAGAAACCCTTTGGAGACGGAGGGGTGCGGTACATACGTCTTTGGCATGTGAGACAGATAGTCCATGAAAAAAATCCAAATCCTAATGGTTGATATCTCTCTTAAGTTAGATCATTGGGGAAAAATTCCTAAAACTCTAGTTGAGTATGTTTAACTTATTTTTCTTCAGTAATTTGGAGTCACAGTCCCTCGCTGATCCCAGTCACTGGAATTAATTCCGTTTGGCCATCACAACGACCCTTTCAAGGAGGCCTGGGAAGTAGAATCACCTTCATTTTCTGGGCGAGGAAGCTGAGGCTCAGAGGTTAAAGTGATTTCTCTGAGGTCGGTGGCAGTGGTCAAGTGAGAACAGAACTTGGGGCTCCTAAGTCAAGCCCGTGGCTTCTTCCCGGCGAGGCCTGCAGAAATCACTCCTGACACAGCCAGGCCCGGTGGGGCTGGCCCTCGTAGATATAAAGAAGGTAACCTCAAAACCAAACAGGGCACACGATGACATGCGGAACCAAAACAGCGTCAGCAACTCACAGCATAAACGTTTGGGGCTTAATTTGGACTTTTTCTATCTAAGGGACCTTGTAGCTGAGTCCCTGGTTGTATTGAACTGGAAGAAAGAAGAGGGGCCATGTTCTCGGGCACATACAGGGAGGTGCTTGAAAAGCTGCAGGAAAGCTTCCCCCCAACCCACAGTCTATTATAAATAATTTCCGAATCCATCTTCCCTCAGTTTTCTGCCTTCCTCAGTCTTGCTCTCAAATAAATCCCTACGACTGGCATTCTGACTGAGGGCATGAGAGCTCTGGGGCAGATGCCCCTGCCAGCCTTCCTGATGCTCCTCTTTCTCCCAGCCCTACCCTTTCCAGCTCCCGCCAATTACCAGGCATCAGCGGCGAATCTGTGAATTTCTCTAACCTCCAGCTTGGACTCTGGAACCTGAGAGAGTGAAATTTACAGATTCAAACCGCTCCCCCCCAACACAACAGTTGCAAAGAACTAGCCTTCTGTCCTGACTTCCCTATATTGTCCACAACTCATGCTTTAAACAACACAACAGTCGCAAAGAACTAGCCTTCTGTCCTGACTTCCCTATATTGTCCACAACTCATGCTTTAAACAACACAACAGTCGCAAAGAACTAGCCTTCTGTCCTGACTTCCCTATATTGTCCACAACTCATGCTTTAAACAACACAACAGTCGCAAAGAACTAGCCTTCTGTCCTGACTTCCCTATATTGTCCACAACTCATGCTTTAAACTCTGCATATTAGTGCATCCTAAAAAAAAATTTTTTTTTTTTTTTTTTAAACATAGGGGACAATGAATCCATTAGACCAGGTCCCTTATTTTTTGGATATCCTCATTGGGAGTTGAATACAACACAACCCCCCGGAGGAAAATGAATCCTGGTCAGGCCTCCAGGTTGCCTGGCCTGGAAATTAAAAACATACCAAGGTGAAAGAGGAGGGAAGTCAGTAACGGCTTTTCTTAAATGCTGTAAAGCAGCACCTTCCCCACACCACCCTCCCCCCCTCAAAGGTTACTGAAGTCTCCTTCATCATGTTGGAATTTAAAATTTTGGTTGAAGAAAAATGCCTTTTGTAGCTGGAGTAAGGCTCAAGTGGTTACTGAGTTGTATTAAAAGCACCACATTAGCCTTCTTAGTTGGTAACACCATTATTCCCCCTATGCCATGAGACCTATTTCTTAATTGCTCCTTCTCCAGGAACCAGGACTGTTCAGAGATGAAATACTTTCAAAACCAATCAGATTTGGAATTTGAGACTTTAGCTGGTGCTCTGAATTCACAGTGCAATTCAACCCAACACTTAACTAGCCCATCAAGGACCATCACTTCATATTTTCTAAGTCAGCATTTGCGACTAGGTTTACCTCATTTCTGTTGAGGGGAATAAGGATTCTTGGAGTCAGGCAGACCTGGATTTGAATCCCAGCTCCCCCACCTTGTTTGTGCAACCTTAGAGAGCCAACGAACCTCTCAAAACTTCAGTTCCCTCATCTGGAAAATATAGTTAATAATATATACTACATGGAGGTCTTGTATGGATTAGATAAGTTATGTATTTTGCAGAGCAGCTGGCATTAACCAGGCAGTCAAAATAAGTTTTGGTTTTTTTTAAACAGAGGTATTATTTCCTCAAAAGAATATCTTAACCCAAGTGATCTCACAGGAGTATTATTAGTGCATAGGAATGTAAGATGAAATTCATTCTAAACAAGAATGATAATGCCTCTAAATGGGCTCCCATCTGTAGAGAAGGTGATTCCTATTCGTGTATGTAGCTGTCTTTCCAAATTGGGGTACGGTGGGAAAGAAAGAGGAACTCAACTTATCCCCAGTACAGGGTGCAGCTGATCATGCAGTAAGGATGACAAGATCGCACGTGACATTTATTTCAAATGACTGGATATGCGACATTGTTTCATGCTCAGTGACTCAGAAATGTGGACCCACATCTTTCATGATCAAATCTCAGTAAAGATACAAAGGTACAAAAATTATCATTAAAGATGTCGATTTGAAGCACAAAACCAGGGCAGAACTTTATCATGCTGAACTTTATCATGCTTTTAAAATATTTAGGGAGCCTATCAGGCACTGAAATGGAAACAACTCCTTTAAATGGGAACTTGAAGCAAATGTCGTTTTTATGAAGCATAATCACCAGTTAACTATAGTGCTTTTCCACAGAGTTTATGATATTCTTACATAGAACAATTTAAACTTGATCTGTGGCTGATAATGAAGGTTGGTAGAAGTCACTAGAGTAATTAAAATAATTACGTAACCAGCGCTTCTGCAAATCCTCTCAGTGTTTATTTTCATTTAATCTCTCTAATCATTTGTGTAACAAAGCGAGCATTGCGTTGCCTGTACTAATGAAGCCCTGGATTGCTGACATCAGCCATTACATTTCAGCATTCTGTTGTTCTCAAATAAACAAAGGTAAAAAAAGATTCCCGTCTGGGGAGTTAACAAACATATACCATGTAATCACCAACCATTTACATTTTGACTTGCTGAGTAATGTGAGACCCTAACTTCTGCAGCAAAAGGATGGCAGCCTGAAGATTGTGCTGGATACAACTGATCTCCTTAGACACTTAAGCCTGGGGCTCTAGTAGTGTGACTAAGTCAACCTTCAAGTGAGAATTTGGGGACATCCTTGAGGTTCTTAGTCAAATAAGAAAGAGAACAAGATAAAAATTTATATACAACAAAGGATTTGCAAATACATGAAAATATTGTGGGTATGCAAATTAGGTTATAAAGGGACTCAGAAGTGGTTCATGTGCTGAGTAATAATGTAATGTGAAAGTATTGATAATCAATACCCACAAGATCTCACAACAAATTGGTAATTGGGCAAGACAATGTATGTGAACATAAATACTTTGTTAAAATATCAGACACAATGATGTGTAAGAATGATGTCCAAGAAAATAATTCTAAGAGCCCCAAATTCTAGGGATACATGACAATTTCATTGATAACTGTCAGAAAAATGACATCTAAACCACAAATTAAATGGCTCATTTATTTATCTTCATGCATCTGGATCCTTGACAAATACCACTTTTGGCCTAGAATTGTTTTAAACTATAATTCTTATACAAAATTCAGCATTTTCAGCTATTATGCACAACATTTGAGACTAGAGGTGTTTAGTTGGTTCAGTAAAATCACATTTTTATATAGAAAGGGTTGGGACTAAGGTTACTCAGTAAAAGTGGTTTTCTAGAAAAATACAGATTGGCAATTTATCCTAACGATTTTATGGAAAAATAATTTCATTCAGTTTGAATAACCGCTGAAAATAAAACATGCCAGTGTTCCTACTTTTCTCTTTATTAACAAATTAAGATACACAAAAAACCCAATAAAACACCCATAAAGGCATATGGGCATCCTTTATATTTTTCTTCCTTACTGTGTGTTGGTTTATGTTAGAAATTGACATTTACATTAAAATAGAAATTTGTTAGAAATAGAATTTTACTGTAAAACTGCATAACCTACCTTTCACAGTTGTTACGAGACTCAAAGGAGATAATGTAAATGAGAGTATTTTAAACACTGTCAAGTGGTTTATACAAGTAAAATGGAGATTGAGAAAAGATTGGCCATGAGTTGATAATTGGGAGAACTGGGAGATGAAAATGAGGGAGTTGCTTATATTTTTGGGCCTATTCTTGCATATTTAAAAATGTTCATAATAAAAAGCTAAAATACATGAAATATATCATGAAGTACTATAGTTTGTTTTGGAAACCCTGGTGGGGTAGTGGTTAAAAGCTATGGCTGTTAGCCAAAAGGTTGGCAGTTTAAATCTACCAGGTGCTCTTTGGAAACTCTTGGGGGCAGTTCTCTGTCCTATAGGGTTGCTGTGAGTCGGAATCAACTCGACGGCAATGGTTTTTTTTTTTATAGTTTAGCAAGATAATACTGCTTTTCTATTGCCCTTGTTTAAAAACCTACATCAAATACCTCATTTGTGCAAAACATTATGGTAGGAACTGATGGTGGTAGTGAAGTTACAATCTGGTAGGGCTTGTGCATAATGAAATAAGGAAACAAACAAGTATAGCTGTGTGTGTGTGTGTGCATGTGTGTGTGTGTGAATAAATGAAGAGGTAAAGGGCACAGAATTCATCAGCTTCCTCAAGTCGGCAAAGTCAAACATTGATGGGTGGGGATTTAAAATCAAGACCTTATGGTGTGATTGATGGTAGGTGTACTTGAGGGACCTGCACAGGCAAGAGACTGGCTGGAGTGGAAGTAAGAGAAGGCTTCATAACCGAACATTATCTTCTGTAACTGAGATAACCTTCAGTGCACCATATGGCTCTCAAAGCCGATGTGGTCCCAGCTGGGGCTTTGCCAAGATGTGCCAACCCAATAGGAAGATCAGTGCTGACCACACTGTGCATAATGGTAGCCGTGGGGCTCAGACATTTCTGCAGACAGATCAAAAGCTTCTGTCACCATGTCTTCCCCACTAAAATGACAGAGTGCATTTTTATACATATTTGATCATGAGGTCATTTTACAATTTTACAGAAGTTTAAAATCAATGTACCTTGATTATGCCCTCTTATCCCCTGACACCCTTTTAACTCAGTACTGAAGTCATTCCTAAGGTTCACCCTTAAAACAAAACAAGACTAAATGGGACACCAGCCTGGGGGAAGGATGAGAAGCCAGGAGGGGACAGGAAAGTTTGTAAAACGGACCCGAAGGTCAAGAAGGGGAGAGTGTTGACATGTCGTGGGTGTGGCAATCAGTGTCACAAAACAATGTGTGCATTGTTTAATGAAAAATGAATTTGCTCTGTAAACCTCAATCTAAAGTACAATAAAAAAAATCAATGTAGCCTTTCAGCACATCTATCTGTTAGTCATTTACATACACATCTTGATCAAGAATACAACCTAATTTTAACACTGTTTCTGTATGATGATTTTTGGGAGTGGAAGCAAATTCTAGAAATAAAATTTAGCAAAAACAGTGGCTACCTCTAAACTGTTTATTTAAATAAAGATATTTCTTTCCAAATGGCTGTTGATTTGGCAGGATGCCTTTCTTACATATTTCAGTGTTGCTGGCAAAAATTAGAAGCAAGCACTATGACTTTGGAGAATAGGTTCCAGTCAGAGGCCAGAGAAAGTTCTAGCCACTGACCAGCACTTGAACAAGTCATTGCATGTCTCTGGGCATCAGTTTTCTCAAACATTAAATGAATGCATTTAAATGATCTCCGTCTAAAATCCATAGGAAACTCACTTTGAATTATTTTCCAGTTTTATTAATGGGTTATGGAAACCCGGGTGGCATAGTGGTTAAATGCTACGGCTGCTAACCAAAGGATCAGCAGTTTGAATCCGCCAGGCGCTCCTTGGAAACTCTATGGGGCAGTTCTACTCTGTCCTATAGGATCACTATGAGTCGGAATCGACTTGACAGCACTGGGTTTGGTTTTTTTTTTTGGTTATTAATGGGTTTGCATTAAAGTATTAATATCATATTCCCTTACTAATTCTAAACAGTTGCATATAATTAGTAGTTATAGTGTTAAAGAATTTCACAGTATTTTCTTAAACAAAGTACCTCCTTTCCACATATAAGCAATCTACCTTCAAAATATAAGAATTAAAATAATAGAAGACTACCAATCAATGTTTTAAATACAATTTCTTCTGAATATGGTACTTTATTGGCTCAAATTAGTTTTTACTATTATTTATTTATTAATAATTTTCATTGAGCTTTAAGTGAACGTTTACAAATCAAGTCAGTTTGTCACGCATAAGCTTATATACACCTTACTCCCTACTTCCACTTACTCTCCCCCTAATGAGTCAGCCCTTCCGGTCTCTCCTTTCGTAACAATTTTGCCAGTTTCTAACCCTCTCTACCCTCCCATCTCCCCTCCAGACAGGAGATGCCAACACAGTCTGAAGTGTCCACCTGATACAAGTAGCTCACTCTTCATCAACATCTCTCTCCAACCCATTGTCCAGTCCCTTCCATGTCTGATGAATTGTCTTTGGGGATGGTTCCCGTCCTGTGCCAACAGAAGGTTTGGGGACCATGACCACCAGGATTCCTCTAGTCACAGCCAGACCATTAAGTATGGTCTTTTTATGAGAATTTGGGGTCTGCATCCCACTGATCTCCTGCTCCCTCAGGGGTTCTCTGTTGTGCTCCCTGTCAGGGCAGTCATCGGTTGTGGCCGGGCACCATCTAGTTCTTCTGGTCTCAGGATGATGTAAGTCTCTGGTTCATGTGGCCCTTTCTGTCTCTTAGGTTCATAGTTGTCATGTGACCTTGGTGTTCTTCATTCTCCTTTGATCCAGGTGGGTTGAGACCAACTGATGCACCTTAGATGGCCGCTTGTTAGCATTTAAGACCCCAGAGGCCACATTTCAAAGTGGGATGCAGAATGTTTTCATAATAGAATTATTTTGCCAATTGACTTAGAAGTCCGCTTAAAGCATGTTCCCCAAACCCCCGCCCTTGCTCCGCTGACCTTTGAAGCATTCATTTTATCCCAGAAACTTCTTTGCTTTTGATCCAGTCCAGTTGAGCTGACCTTCCATGTATTGAGTATTGTCCTTCCCTTCACCTAAAGCAGTTCTTATCTACTAATTAATCAGTTAAAAAACCCTCTCCCACCCTCCCTCCCTCCCCCCGCCTCGTAACCACGGAAGTATGTGTTCTTTTCAGTTTATACTATTTCTCAAGATCTTATAATAGTGGTCTTATACAATATTTGTCCTTTTGCCTCTGACTAATTTCGCTCAGCATAATGCCTTCCAGGTTCCTCCATGTTATGAAACGTTCCACAGATTCGTCACTGTTCTTTATTGATGGGTAGTATTCCATTGTGTGAATATACCACAATTTATTTAACCATTCGTCCGTTGATGGACACCTTGGTTGCATCCAGCTTTTTGCTATTGTAAACAGAGCTGCAATAAACATGGGTGTGCATATATTTGTTTGTGTGAAGGCTCTTATTTCTCTAGGGTATATTCCGAGGAGTGGGATTTCTGGGTTGTATGGTAGTTCTAACTGTTTAAGATATTGCCAGATAGATTTCCAAAGTGGTTGTACCATTTTACATTCCCACCAGCAGTGTATAAGAGTTCCAATCTCTCCGCAGCCTCTCCAACATTTATTATTTTGTGTTTTTTGGATTAATACCAGCATCTCATCGTGGTTTTAATTTGCATTTCTCTAATGGCTAATGATAGAGAGCATTTTCTCATGTATCTGTTAGCTGCCTGAATATCTTCTTTAGTGAAGTGTGTGTTCATATCCTTTGCCCACTTCTTGATTGGGTTGTTTGTCTTTTTGTGGTTGAGTTTTGACAGAATCATGTAGATTTTAGAGATCAGTCGCTGGTCAGAGATGTCGTAGCTGAAAATTCTTTCCCAGTCTGTAGGTGGTCTTTTTACTCTTTTGGTGAAGTCTTTAGATGAGCATAGGTGTTTGATTTTTAGGAGCTCCCAGTTATCCGGTTTCTCTTTGTCATTTTTGGTAATGTTTTGTATTCTGTTTATGCCTTCTATTAGGGCTCCTAAGGTTGTCCCTATTTTTTCTTCCATGATCTTTATCGTTTTAATCTTTATGTTTAGGTCTTTGATCCACTTGGAGTTAGTTTTTGTGCATGGTGTGAGGTATGGGTCCTGCTTCATTTTTTTGCAAATGGATATCCAGTTATGCCATCACCATTTGTTAAAAAGACTATCTTTTCCCCAATTAACTGACACCGGGCCTTTGTCAAATATCAGCTGCTCATATGTGGATGGATTTATATCTGGGTTCTCAATTCTGTTCCATTGGTCTATGTGTCTGTTGTTGTACCAGTACCAGGCTGTTTTGACTACTGTAGCTGTGTAATAGGTTCTGAAATCAGGTAAAGTGAGGCCTCCCACTTTCTTCTTCTTTTTCAGTACTGCTTTGCTTATCCGAGGCTTCTTTCCCTTCCATATGAAGTTGGTGATTTGTTTCTCTATCACCTTAAAAAATGACATTGGAATTTGGATCGGAAGTGCATTGTATGTATAGATGGCTTTTGGTAGAATAGACATTTTTACTATGTTAAGTCTTCCTATCCATGAGCAAGGTATGTTTTTCCACTTAAGTATGTCCTTTTTAATTTCTTGTAGTAGAGCTTTGTAGTTTTCTTTGTATAGGTCTTTTACATCCTTGGTAAGATTTATTCCTAAGTATTTTATCTTCTTGGGGGCTACTGTGAATGGTATTGATTTGGTTATTTCCTCTTCGATGTTCTTTTTGTTGATGTAGAGGAATCCAAGTGATTTTTGTATGTTTATCTTATAACCTGAGATTCTGCCAAACTCTTCTATTAGTTTCAGTAGTTTTCTGGAGGATTCCTTAGGGTTTTCTGTGTATAAGATCATGTCATCTGCAAATAGTGATAACTTTACTTCCTCCTTGCCAATCCGCATACCCTTTATTTCTTTGTCTAGCCTAATTGCCCTGGCTAGGACTTCAAGTATGATGTTGAATAAGAGCGGTGATAAAGGGCATCCTTGTCTGGTTCCCGTTCTCAAGGGAAATGCTTTCAGGTTTTCTCCATTTAGAGTGATGTTGACTGTTGGCTTTGCATAGATGCCCTTTATTATGTTGAGGAATTTTCCTTCAATTCCTATTTTGGTGAGCGTTTTTATCATAAATGGGTGTTGGACTTTGTCAAATGCCTTTTCTGCATCAATTGATAAGATCATGTGGTTTTTGTCTTTTGTTTTATTTATATGGTGGATTACATTAATGGTTTTTCTAATATTAAACCAGCCTTGCGTACCTGGTATAAATCCCACTTGGTCGTGGTGAATTATTTTTTTGATATGTTGTTGAATTCTATTGGCTAGAATTTTGTTCAGGATTTTTGCACCTATGTTCATGAGGGATATAGGTCTGTAATTTTCTTTTTTTGTGATGTCTTTACCTGGTTTTGGTTTCAGGGAGATGGTGGCTTCATAGAATGAGTTGGGTAGTATTCCATCATTTTCTATGCTTTGAAGTACCTTTAGTAGTAGTGGTGTTAACT
Source organism: Loxodonta africana (assembly GCF_030014295.1). NCBI lineage: Eukaryota > Metazoa > Chordata > Mammalia > Proboscidea > Elephantidae > Loxodonta > Loxodonta africana. The sequence continues at coordinate 132,382,250 of NC_087342.1, forward strand.
CTTCTCTGAAAGTTTGGTAGAACTCTGTAGTGAAGCTGTCCGGGCCAGGGCTTTTTTTTGTTGGGAGTTTTTTGATTACCGTTTCAATCTCTTTTTTTGTTATGGGTCTATTTAGTTGTTCTACTTCTGAATGTGTTAGTTTAGGTAGGTAGTGTTTTTCCAGGAATTCATCCATTTCTTCTAGGTTTGCAAATTTGTTAGAGTACAATTTTTCGTAATAATCTGATGGGATTCTTTTAATTTCAGTTGGGTCTGTTGTGATGTGGCCCTTCTCGTTTCTTATTCGGGTTATTTGTTTCCTTTCCTGTATTTCTTTAGTCAGTCTAGCCAATGGTTTATCAATTTTGTTAATTTTTTCAAAGAACCAGCTTTTGGCTTTGTTAATTCTTTCAATTGTTTTTCTGTTCTCTAATTCATTTAGTTCAGCTCTAATTTTTATCATTTGTTTTCTTCTGGTGCCTGATGGATTCTTTTGTTGCTCACTTTCTATTTGTTCAAGTTGTAGGGACAGTTCTCTGATTTTGGCTCTTTCTTCTTTTTGTATGTGTGCATTTATCGATATAAATTGGCCTCTGAGCACTGCTTTTGCTGTGTCCCAGAGGTTTTGATAGGAAGTATTTTCATTCTCGTTGCATTCTATGCATTTCCTTATTCCCTCCTTGATGTCTTCTATAACCCAGTCTTTTTTCAGGAGGGTATTGTTCATTTTCCAAGTATTTGATTTCTTTTCCCTAGTTTTTCTGTTATTAATTTCTAGTTTTATTGCCTTGTGGTCTGAGAAGATGCTTTGTAATATTTCGATGTTTTGGATTCTGCAAAGGTTTGTTTTATGACCTAATATGTGGTCTATTCTAGAGAATGTTCCATGTGCACTAGAAAAAAAAGTATATTTTGCAGCAGTTGGGTGGAGAGTTCTGTAGAAGTCAATGAGGTCAACTTGGTTGATTGTTGTAATTAGGTCTTACGTGTCTCTATTGAGCTTCTTACTGGATGTCCAGTCTTTCTCCGAAAGTGGTGTGTTGAAGTCTCCTAGTATAATTGTGGAGGTGTCTATCTCACTTTTCAGTTCTGTTAAAATTTGATTTATGTATCTTGCAGCCCTGTCATTGGGTGCGTAAATATTTAATATGGTTATATCTTCCTGATCAATTGTCCCTTTTATCATTATGTAGTGTCCTTTTTTATCCTTTGTGGTGGATTTAAGTTTAAAGTCTATTTTGTCAGAAATTAATATTGCTACTCCTCTTCTTTTTTGCTTGCTGTTTGCTTGATATATTTTTTTCCATCCTTTGAGTTTTAGTTTGTTTGTGTCTCTAAGTCTAAGGTGTGTCTCTTGTAGGCAGCATATAGATGGATCGTGTTTTTTTATCCAGTCCGTGACTCTCTGTCTCTTTATTGGTGCATTTAGTCCATTTACATTCAGCGTAATTATAGATAAATAAGTTTTTAGTGCTGTCATTTTGATGCCTTTTTATGTGTGTTGTTGACAATTTCATTTTTCCACTTACTTTTTTGTGCTGAGATGTTTTTCTTTGTAAATTGTGAGATCCTCATTTTCATAGTATTTGACTTTATGTTTGTTGAGTCGTTAAGTTTTTCTTGGCTTTTATTTTGAGTTATTGAGTTGTTATACCTCTTTGTGGTTACCTTAATATTTACCCCTGTTTTTCTAAGTAAAAACCTAACTTGTATTGTCCTATATCACCTTGTATCACTCTCCATATGGCAGTTCTATGCCACCTGTATTTAGTCCCTCTTTTTGATTATTGTGATCTTTTACATATTAACTTCAATGATTCCCTGTTATGAGCTTTTTTTTTTTAATTAATCTTAATTTGTTTTTGTGATTTCCGTATTTGAGTTGATATCAGGATGTTCTGTTTTGTGACCTTGTGTTGTGCTGGTATCTGATATTATTGGTTTTCTGACCAAACAATTTCCTTTAGTATTTCTTGTAGCTTTGGTTTAGTTTTTGCAAATTCTCTAAGCTTGTGTTTATCTGTAAATATCTTAATGTCGCCTTCGTATTTCAGAGAGAGTTTTGCTGGATTTATGATCCTTGGCTGACAGTTTTTCTCCTTCAGTGCTCTGTATATGTCATCCCATTGCCTTCTCGCCTGCATGGTTTCTGCTGAGTAGTCTGAACTTATTCTTATTGATTCTCCCTTGAAGGAGACCTTTCTTTTCTCCCTGGCTGCTTTTAAAATTTTCTCTTTATCTTTGGTTTTGGCAAGTTTGATGATAATATGTCTTGGTGTTTTTCTTTTTGGATCAATCTTAAATGGGGTTCGATGAGCATCTTGGATAGATACCCTTTTGTTTTTCATGATGTCAGGGAAGTTTTCTGTCAGCAGATCTTCAACTATTTTTTCTGTGTTTTCTGTCCTCCCTCCCTGTTCTGGGACTCCAATCACATGCAAGTTATCCTTCTTGATAGAATCCCACATGATTCTTAGGGTTTCTTCATTTTTTTAAATTCTTTTATCTGATTTTTTTCAGCTATGTTGGTGTTAATTCCCTGGTCCTCCAGATTTCCCAGTCTGCATTCTAATTGCTCGAGTCTGCTCCTCTGACTTCCTATTGCGTCGTCTAATTCTGTAATTTTATTGTTAATCTTTTGGATTTCTGCATGCTGTCTCTCTATGGATTCTTGCAACTTATTAATTTTTCCACTATGTTCTTGAATAATCTTTTTGAGTTCTTCAACTGTTTTATCAGTGTGTTCCTTGGCTTTTTCTGCGGTTTGCCTTATTTCATTTCTGAGGTCATCCCTGATGTCTTGAAGCATTCTGTAAATTAGTGTTTTATATTCTGTATCTGATAATTCCAGGATTGTATCCTCATTTGGGAACTATTTTGATTCTTTTGTTTGGGGGGTTGTAGAAGCTGTCATGTTCTGCTTCTTTATGTGGTTTTATATCGACTGCTGTCTCCGAGCCATCACTAAGATATAAAAAAATAGTAGTGGTTTATTCTATAATTTCTCACTGAGTCTTATCTTGTTTTGTTTTCTTTCAATATACGTGGATGGGCTACTAGATTGTGCTGTCTTGTTTGTTGTAGCCCTTGACTTACTTGTGACCTATTACCAGCTGGTTTGGGCTGTTGCCAGATACATATGCCTGAGTCTATTCACTATTCTTGAGTAGAATCTGATTTTGGGTCATCAAGTGTGTGCTGCACCCTAACACCTACCCACCTCGAGAAGTAGTGGTGATAGTTGTGTGCACCAGATTCTATTAGCAGCTGGGGTTCACCCTCCGGGGGGGCAGGATGCTGACAGGCTTCCCCCAAGTGTTAGTGAGGTAGGTGTGTCTCTATTCCTATAGCACCTTGGTGGGAGGGCACTGCAGCTGTACCTTAGGCCTCCAATGTAAGTACCTCTACTGATTGGTAGGTGTCACCCTCCTTAGACCCCTAAGGCAAGAGGCTGGGTGGTCTGGGGGGAGCTTCAGCCCTCAGTTCCCTGTTGTGGATGAGTTAGGACTCTGTTGAATAAGCAGAGATATCAGACCTGGGAAACTTGTTTTTCCAGTAAATCCGCTAAAAAAAAATGCAGTCAGATCCCTATCAGAACTGTCTTTGGATTATAACTGCCATCTTGTTCCCTGTAAGGATGAAAGCCCGAGATTTGGATCACATATGCTTGGCTGGAGCTGGTTCTGTGTTTTTAGTCCAATTAGGGAAGGATTTTTGGTCTCTGGGTTTTTTGTGGTTGCTTCTCTCAGGCCAGAAGAATGGGTTAGGGAAAGACCAAAAAAAAGGGAAAAGCAAAGCCGCCTTGGAGCCGGAGCCGTTCTCCCTCTGGCTCTGGAAATTCCAATGTTAATGAAGCCGCCTGGGAAGGGGAGTGGGGATTCAGAAAAACAGGAGAGTAGCACCCCAGAACATAGCCAAAGTTGCTTATCTTGCTTGGGATGACTATTTTATCTGTCACCTATGTGTGCTGGCTGTGTGGAGATTGCCCCCGAGAGTCTGGCCCGCTAAAGCCGGGGTCAAATCCTCCGCTGCCAGTCCAAAGCCCAGCGTCAAGGTTCCCCTGCTGGGACGCTGCACTTCCAGCTCCAAAACCAGTCACTGCCTCCTGGGGACTTCTCGTCCCGCCAGCCACGTCGCCGCACCACCCCCGCGGACTGGCTGGGCCCTCTCCCGGGGTTAGTTTAGGGGAGTGGGGCTGCGCCCCGTGTTTGTGCCGTGAGTAGATGCTGTGTTCAGCTCCCCTGCGCCCATTCCAAAGCCCGGCACCAAGGCTCCCCGTCTGGGACGCTGCACTCCCGGCTCCAAAACCAGTCACTGCCTCCCGGGGACTTTTCCCACCAGCTGCATTGCCACGCCGCCCGCGTGGACCACCTGGGCCCCCTCCCAGGGTCAGTTCGGGGGGGGGTAGGGCTTCGCCCCTTGTTTGCGCCATCACAAGATTTTATGTTCAGCTCTCCTGGGCCCAGTCCTAAGCCTAGCGCCAAGGTTATCTGACTGGGACGCTGGCTCCAGGCTCCGAAAACAGTCGCTGCTTCCCCGTATTTGTTCGTTCTCCGTCTCTGTCATTCAGGTCAACTCTTTAAATCTGTGTTTGTTGTTCAGGGTTCGTAGATTGTTATGTATGTGATCGATTCACTTGTTTTTCTGAGTCTTTGTTGCAAGAGGGATCCGAGGTAGCGTCTACCTAGTCAGCCATCTTGGCCCTGTCTCCGTTTTTACTATTTTTATAACAGTTTAATGTATGAGCATGCAGTTGGATAATTGGAGAGCCTACACTTAATAGTTTCTATTTAAACCTAAAAACCGTGTGCTGCCGAGTTGATTCCGAGGCCAAATTCAGTGTGACTTGGCTTGGGCACGTATTCAGTGTTCTAAGTGAAATATGAATCCCTCAGGCAAAGTGAACAGGGGGTTGTTCCTTTATTCCTCTGCCCATCAGGTGTTAATAGCCTCAGCTTAAGAATTTAGTCACACAGATTGAGTCAGAAAAGGAGCCCATCAGGAAGGCTTGCTTCTGAAGCAAAAACAGAAATGAAGCTTATGTAACCAAAACCCACGAAATCCGTTGCTGTCGAGTCGATTCTGACTCATAGCAACCCTATAGCACAAAGTAGAACTGCACCATAGAGTTTCCAAGGCTGTAATCTTTATGAAAGCAGACGGCCACATCTTTCTCCTGCAGAGCAGCTGGTGAGTTCAAACTGCCAACCTTGTGGTTAGCAGCTGAGCACTTAACCACTGCACCACCAGAGCTTGGTAAAACTCACATAAGGGCTGCAAAATTGAGCCCATTATTTTTTAAGAAAAGTGTTTGGAATTCTATTCAAACAGAGTACAATTAAACCAACAAAATCATTCCCAAACTGTACTATAATTGTTAAGAATCACACTCCAACTAACCAAAAAGAAAAGCCCTCAAATTCCAGATGAAGTCCATGTTCTAAAATAATCTCTAAGCAGTAGCGGTATCATAGTCAAGATACTGTTTCTCATTAGGGTAGAAGCATTTGATTATTTAGAAAGTGGCAGTAACAAAACGAGTCCCTGGATGCTGTAAATGGTTAACGGGCTTGCTGCTAACTGAAATCAAGTTCACCTAGAGGATCCTTGGAAGAAAGGCCAGGCAATCCACTTTTCAAAAATCAGCTTTTGAAAACACCATTGGGCACACATGGGGTCGCCATGAGTTGGTATCAACTTGACAGCAACTAGTATTCGTAGTAATAAAGCACAGAAACCCAAGTGTATGAGCACTGTCTGCCTAGCACAGCAACTACAGTGCTTAGAAGTTACCTGAGACCCAGGTCAATCTTGTCAAGAGAGTGGCAGTATGGCATCTGGGGGAAAAAAAAAAACTACTTTGAAATAAGGAGACCTGAGTCTACATCCTAGGTACTCATTCACTGATTACCAATCTAAACTTGTTTCCTCACTTATTAAGTGAATATGATAACACTAATTCCTTTCTCTCCTTGCTCTTAAAATTATGAGATCCTACCTTAATACAACTGTGTTTTGTATGTACGGAGAGTAAGAAACTTTTCCAAGTTCATACAGCCAATAAGTATGAAAGACAGAATTTGAATCCAATTCTTTTTTCTTATTCCAAAGAAAACATTTTACTATAACTGTCTTCCACATATGCGAATAATGGGAGCTTTGTAAAAGTAAGTTGTTTTAACATTTAAAGTTCTTATGATTAAGTGAATTGGTTGACACATGTAAAGCATTTAGAACAATAACATAGTAAGTGTTCAGTAAGGATTGGCTGCTACAATTATTATTAATATTGTGTAGGGTGTACTTTTGGCTTCTGAATATGCAGTGATTCAGTGACAACTAGAATAGAACTAATTGATGCACCTTTAAAAATGACTAAACAAACGGTCATTGTAATGAAACAGCAAAAACTCGTGGTAGAAAGAAGGATGGATTTGGGGCCAGAAGATCAGGATCTCAGTTCTAGCCCCTGCCATTTGTCAACTATAACAATAATAACTACCTGGGGGGCTTTTCATGAGGATTAATGACTATACACATGGACCTCGCTGGATAGAAGACACAGGAATCAAATTGACTACATCTGTGGAAAGGGATGCTGGAGAAGCTCAATATCATCAGTTGCAACAAGGCCAGGGGCCAACAGTGGAACAGATTGTCAATTGCTCCTATGCAAGTTGCAGCTGAAGCTGAAGAAAATTAGAACACATCCATGAGAGTCAAAGCACAACATTGACCATATCCCACCTGAATTTGGAGACCCTCTCAAGAATAGCTTTGATGCAGTGAACACTAATGACGAAAGACCAGACGAGTTGTGGGATAACAACAAGACCATCATACGTGAAGACAGTAAAAAGTCATTAAAAAGACAGGAAAGAAAGAAAAGACCAAAGTGAATGCCCAAAGAGACTCTGAAAGTTGCTTTTGAACATACAGTAGCTAAAACGAATGGAAGAAATGATGAAGTAAAAGAGCTGAGCTGAAGATTTCAAAGGGCGGCTAGAGAAGACGAAGTATTATAGTGAAATGTGCAAAGACCTGGAGTGAGAAAACTAAAAGGGAAGAACATGTTCAGCATTTCTCAAGCTGAAAGAACTGAATAAAAAATTGAAGCCCCAAGTTGCAATATTAAAGATTCTATGGGCAAAATACTGAGCAATGCAGGACGCATCAAAAGAAGATGGGAGGAATACACAGAGTCTCTGTACCAAAAAGAATTGGTCAACATTCCATTATTTCAGGAGGTAGCATATGATTAAGAGCTGATAGCTCTGAAGGAAGAAGTCCAAACTGCACTGAAGGCACTGGCCAAAAAACAAGGCTCCAGGAACTGACAGAATATTAGTTCAGCTGTTGCAACAAACAAATGCAACATTGGAAGCATTCACTTGTCTATGCCAAGAAATTTCGAAGACAGCTACCTGGCCAATGGACAGGAAGAGATCCATATTTGTGCCCATTCCAGAGAAAGGCGATCCAACAGAATGCAGAAATCATCAAACAATATCATTATATTACACGAAAGTCAAATTTTGCTGAAGGTCATTCAAAAGCAATTGCAGCAGTACATCAACAGGAAACTGCCAGAAATTCAAGTCAGATTCAGAAGAGGACATGGAACAAGGAATATCATTGCTGATGTCAGATAGATCTCAGATGACTGCAGAGAATACCACAAAGATGCTTACCTGTGCCTTATTGACTATGCAAAGGTGTTTGATTGTGTGGATTATAACAAATTACGGATAACACTGCAAAGAATGGAATTCCAGAACAATTAATTGTGCCCATGAGGAACCTATACACAGACGAGGGTGCAGTCGTTTGAACAAAACAAGGGGATACTGCATGATTTAAAATCAGGAAAGGTGTATGTCAAGGTTATATCTTTTCACTCATTCAATCTGTATGCTGACCAAATAATCCAAGAAGCTGGAGTATATGAAGAAGAACATGGCATCAGGATTGGAGGAAGACTCATTAACAACCTATGAGATGCAGATGATACAACCTTGCTTACTGAAAGCGAAGAGGACTTGAAGCACTTACTTGTGAAGATCAAAGACTACAGCCTTCAGTATGGATTACACCTCAACATATAGAAAACAAAAATCCTCACATCTGGACCAATAAGCAACATCATGATAAATGGAGAAAAGGTTGATGTTGTCAAGGATTTCATTTTATTTGGATCTGCAATCAACACCCATGAAAGCAGCAGTCAAGAAATCAAACAACATGGAAAACTATACTCTAACAAATTTGAAAACCTATAGGAAATAGACAAATTCCTAGACACACTCTACCTACCCAAACTAACACAAAATGATGTTGAAAATCTGAACGGACCCATAACAAGAGAAGAGATTGAAAAGGTAATTAAAAAAACTCCCAACCAAGAAGAGCCCTGGCTCAGATGGGTTCACTGGAGAATTCTACCAAACATTCAGAAAAGAGCTTACACCAGTACTACTCAAACTACTTCAGAACATAGAAAAGGAAGCAATACTTCTGAATTCATTCTATGAAGCCAGCATAACCCTGATACCAAAACCTTACAAAGACACCACAAAAAAAGAAAATCACAGGCGAATATCTCTCACAAATATAGATGCAAAAATTCTCAACAAAATTCTAGCCAATGGAATTCAGCATCATATCAAAATATAATACACCATGACCAAGTAGGATTTATACCAGGTATGCAAGGATGGTTCCACATTAGAAAATCAATCAACATAATCCGTCACATATATAAAAGGAAAGAATCATATGATCACCTCAGTTGATGCAGAAAAGGCATTTGACAAAGTCCAAAACCCATCCCTGATTAAAAAAAAGAAAAAACTCTCATTAAAATAGATATAGAAGGGAAATTTCTCAATGTAATAAAGGGCATCTATGCAAAACCAATGGCCAGCATCATTTTCAATGGACAGAGGCTGAAAACATTCCCCTTGAGAACAGGAACAAGGATGCCATTTATCACCACTCCTATTTAATATTGTGTTGTAAGTCTTAGCTAGAACAATAAAGCAAGAAACAGAAACAAAGGGCAACCAAGTTGGTAATGAAGAAGTTAAACTCTCCCTATTTGCGGATGATATGATACTAAGAAAATCCAAAAGACTCCACCAGAAAACTACTGGAACTAATAGAAAGATTCACCAGAGTAGCAGGATACAAGATAAACATACAAAAGTCTGTTGGATTCTTATACGCCAATAAAGAGAATGATGAAAAGGAAATCAGGAAAACAATTCCATTTATAACAGCCCCTAAAAAAATAAAATACTTGGGAATAAATTTAACTAGGGATATAAAAGACCTATACAAAGAAAACTACAAAACACTACTGCAAGAAACCAAAAGAGATCTACATAAATGGAAAAACATGCCATGCTCATGGATAGGTAGACTCAACATTGTGAAAATGACAATTCTACCCAAAGTGACTTTCAAATACAATGCAATCCCGATCCAAATACCAACATTCTTTAAAGAAATGGAAAAACTTATCATTAACTTTATATGGAAAGGGAAGAGGCCCCAGATAAGTAAAGCACTACTGAAGAAGAAGAATAAAGTAGGAGTACTTGCACTACGTGACCTCAGAGTCTACTATATAGCTACGGTCTTCAAAACAGCCTGGTACTGGTACAACAACAGATATGTTGGCCAATGGAACAGAATTGAGAACCCATATGTAAATCCATCCACCTATGGTCACCTGGTCTTTGACAAGGGCCTGAAGTCCATCAAAATGGGGAAAAGACAGTCTTTTTAACAAATGGTGCTGGCAAAACTGGATGTCCATCTGCAAAAAAATGAAACAGGACCCATACCTCACACCATATACAAAAACTAACTCAAAATGGATCAAAGACCTAAATAAAAAGCCCAAAACTATGAAGTTCATAGAAGAAAAAAGAGGATCAATGCTAGAGACCCTAATACACAGCATTAACAAGATACAAATCACAACCAACAACACACAAGCTCCAGAGGATAAGCTAGATAACTGGTATCTTCTAAAAATTAAACACTTATGCTCATCAAAAAACTTCACCAAAAGAGTAAAAAGAGACCTATAGACTGGGAAGAAGTTTTTAGCTACTACAAATCAGACAAAGGTCTAATCTCTAACATCTATAAGAAAATCCAACACCTCTATAACAAAAAGACAAATAATCCAATTAAGAAACCGGCAAAGGACACTTCACCAAAGAAGACATTCAAGCAGCCAAAAGACACATGAGGAAATGCTCACGATCTCTAGCCATCAGAGAAATGCAAATCAAAACCACAATGAGATACTATCCCACCCCAGCATTACTGGCAAGAATCAATAAAACAGAAAATAACAAATATTGGAGAGGCTGCGGGGAGATGAGAATTCTTATGCGCTGCTGGAGGGAATGCAAAATGATACAACCATTCTGGAAAATGACATGTCACTCCCTTAAAAAAGTTAGAAATAGAAATACCATACGATCTGGCAATCACACTTCTAGGGAGATAAGAGTTGTCACACGAATAGACATATGCACACCTACGTTCATTGCAGCATTGTTCACAATAGCAAAAAGATGGAAACAACCTAGATGCCCATCAACAGATGAATGGATAAACAAACTGTGGTACATATACACAATGGAGTATTACGCAACACTAAAGAACAACGATGAATCTGTGAAGCATCACATAACATGGATGCATCTGGAGGACATTATGCTGAGTGAAATAAGTCAATCACAAAAAACAAATATTGTATGAGACCACAATTGTAAAAACTCATGAAAAGATTTACATACGAAAAGAAACAATGTCTGATGGTTATGAAGGTAGACGGGGTAGGGGCGGAAAAACACTTAATAGACAATAGATAAGTGGTAACTTTGAAGGGTAAGACAGTACACAATACTGGGGAATCCACCACAGCCTGTACAAGGCAGGGCCATGGTAGCTCCATAGATACACCTGAACTCTCTGAGGGACCAAATTGCTGGGCTGAGGGCTGTGGGGACCACAGTCTCAGGGAACATCTAGCTCAATTGGCATAACAGAGTTTATAAAGAAAATGTTCTACATTCTACCCTGGTGAGTAGCGTCTGGAGTCTTAAAAGCCTGTGAGCGACCATCTAGGACGCTGCACTGGTCTCACCCCTTCGGGAGCAAGGAAGAATGAAGAAAACTAAAGACACAAGGGAAAGATTAGTCCAAAGGACTAATGGACCTTCATCTGCCATGGCCTCCACCAGACTGAGTCCAGTACAACAAGATGGTGCCTGGCTACCACCACTGACTACTCTGACAGGGATCACAATAGAGGGTCCCAGACAGAGATGGAGAAAAATGTAGAACAAAATTCTAACTCAAAAAGAAAGGCCTGACTTGCTGGTCTGAGAGAGACTGGAGAAACCCTGAGAGTATGGACCCTGGACACCCTTTCAGGTCAGTAATGAGGCCACTCCTGAGGTTCACCCTTCAGCCAAAGACTGAAAAGGCCCATGGAACAAAACAAGACTAGAGGAGTGCACCAGCCCTGGGGTGGAGGCTGGAAAGTAGGAGGGAACAGGAAAGCTCGTAATAGGGAACCCAGGGTTGAGAAGGGAGAGTGTTGACATGTTGTGGGGTTGTTAACCAATGTCATAGAACAATGTGTGCACTAACTGTTTAATGAGAACCTTCATCTAAATAAAAAAAAAAAGAAAGAAATCAAACAACATATTGCATTGGGCAAATCTGCTGCAAAAGACCTCTTTCAAGTGTTAAAAAGCAAAGGTATCACTTTGAGGACTAAGGTGCACCTGACCCAAGCCATGGTATTTTCAGTTGCCTCATATGCAATGGAAAGCTGAACAATGAATAAGGAAGGCCGAGGAAAAATTAATGCCTTTGAATTACACAGTGTTGGCAAAGAACGAACAAATCTGTCTTGAAAGGAGTACAGCCAGAATGCTCATTAAAAGCAAGGATGACTTTGTCTTACATACTTTGGATATGTTATCAGGAGGGACCAGTCCCTGGAGAGGGACATCATGTTTAGTAAAGTGGAAGGTCAGCGAAAAAGAGGAAGACCCTTACAAAGATGGATTGACATAGAGAGTGCAACAACAGGCTCAAATATAGCAACGATTGTGAGGATGGCACAGGACTGGGTAGTGTTTCGTTCTGCTGTACCTAGGGTCTCTATGAGTCAGAATCAGCATGCGGGAATCTGACAATAACAATGCCTGTGGTTATGGTCCCATTTGGGAGTGAGTTGACTGTTGTGTTAATGAGGCAGGATTAGGGTGGGATGTTTCTTGAGTAACCACCTTTACCTCAGTCACTACCCTTACCACCCTTATTCAAGTCATGCCCTTATTGACTCACATCTTTTATCTTAGAAGAGATAAAAGGAGAGAGAAGCATGGAAAGATACGGACCTCAGTACACCCAAGAAGAGACAAGAGCAGAGTGTGCCCTTTGGACCCTTGGTCCCTGTGCTGAGTACCTCCTAGAACCAGTATACACACAAACAGAGCTGTAACACCAGAGCCAGTGCAAGAAGGAGAGAAGTGGTGGCAGAGATGTGTTGGCAGCAGAACCAGGAGACCAGTGCTAGAAGGCGTGGAAGCCAACCCACACAGGAAGAGAGAGCTGAGTGCCTTCCGGCAGGAGGGTTCCTTTTTGTAGGGTGCCATTGGGTGCTTGTTGATGGAGCTAAAGAGCTCTGTAACCCTTGTTCAAGCAGGGCAGAGCCCAGGCCGAGGGGCCAAGGGGCCAAGGGCCAGAGAGAGCCCTGCCTGTGGACACAGCTGAGAAGAGGCTGTTCTGATCAACGTGGACGTTCCTCCAGAGCTGACAGACAGAGAAAGCCTTCCTCATGAGTCAGCATTCTGAATCTGGACTTCTTAGTTTCCAAAACTACGAGAAAATTAATTTCTGCTTGTTAAAGCCACCCACTTGTGATATTTCTGTTACAAAATTTTTGTTATAGCAGTACTAAATAACTAAGACACAAACTCTGGCTTCAAAGGAATTGTGATGGTTAAGATTGTGTGTCAACTTGGCTGAGGCATGACTGTCAGTGTTTTAGCAGTCACCTAATGTTGTGATTACTTCCCTGTTGAGATTTGATATGTGATCACCTCCATGATGGGATCTGCTATGAGTAGTCAATCAGTTGAAGGGAGTTTCCTGGGATGTGTGTGGCCTGCATTGAGTGTGGGTTTTTGGTTGTTCTGGATCCTACAGCTGGCTCCTGTTTGACCTCTGGTTCTTGGGACCTGAGCTAGCAGCTTACCTGTGGTCTTGCCTGCTGATCTTGGGATTCGTCGGTCTTCACAGCCTGTCAGCAACAGTCCTGGTCTTCAGCCTACCGATCTTGGGTTTGCCAGCTCTCACGTGGCTATGCGAATCAGGAGAAGCTTCTTTCTTGACCCACGGACGTGGGACATTACAGCCTCTACAACCACGTGAGCTACTTCCTTGATATAAATTTCTCTCTCTCTCTCTCTATATATATATTCATATGCTTTACTGGTTTTGCTTCTCTAAAGAGCCCTTTAAGACAACCCCTTTAGTCTTAAAGATGTTGATGACTCTGCTTCCATTAGTAAAGAGGACGCTGATAATCCATGGCGTGAGGTGACAATTCAAATATGCAAAATATCACCACCAACAGATCAGGTATTGGTAAAAGGCAAGGCTCTGGGTGACTGCATGGATGATACTTTTCTACAATTTTGTCATAATGAGAAGTATAAGGAAGCTGGTTGGTTGGTTCTACTTTCGCTAGACAAACTGGTCAAAGAAACAGATGAGCTCAGTGCTTCAGAGTCAAAGCTCAAGTGCCACATAAATGACCTCAGTTTCCACTTGTGCCTTGAAAGAAAGCCTTGTTTTTTTTTGCTTCCTCCTTATTAACATTTAATTTTTTGTGCTTTAGATGAAGGTTTACAGAACTAGTTTCTCATCGAACAGTTTGTACACATACTGTTTTATGACACTGGTTAACAATCCCATAACATGTCAACATTCTCCCTTCTCAACCTTGGGTTCCCTATTACCAGCTTTCCTGTCTCCTCCTGCCTTCTAGGCCTTGCACCAGGGCTGGTGTGCCCCTTTAGTCTCTTTTTGTTTTATGGACGTGTCCAATCTTTGGTGGAAGGGTGAGCCTCAGGAGTGACTTCATTGCTAAGCTGAAAGGGTGTCCGGCTGCCATACTCTCAGGGTTTCTCCAGTCTCTCTCAGGCCAGAAGTCAGGGCTTTCTTTCTGAGTTAGAATTCTTGTTCTATATTTTTCTCCATCTCTGTCTGGGACGCTCTATTGTGATCCCTGTCAGAGCAGTCGGTGGTGGTAGTTGGGCACCATCTAGTTGTACCGGCCTCAGCCTGGTGGAGGCCATGGTAGATGTGGTCCATTAGTCCTTTGGATTAATCTTTCCCTTGTGTTTTTAGTTTTCTTCATTCTTCCTTGCTCTCGAAAGGGTGAGACCAGTGGAGTATCATAGATGGCCACTCACAGGAAAGTCTTATTTCTTGTAGTAATAGAGCTGATATCAGCGAAAACCAAACCCAGAGTCTTATTGTAAGAGTGGCTGAATTACAATGCCAACTCATCTGCCAAACTCAAGAGGTGTCTGAAGTTAAAGTGAGCACATAGATTGGGAAGAATTGGGATCCTGAAACATGGGATGGGGACATATGGCAGATAATGATGAAGCCAGAAACACTGAGCCCCTAAATTCCACTGAATAAGTTCTGCCAACAGAACCATTAGCTCCTACACTCCCGTCTAATGCGATTAACCGAGCTGCATTTAAATGCCTTTGTCTGAGTCATTGCCTGGGACATCACCTGAGGCAGATGCTTTACCAGACAATGCTGTATGTTCTCAAAACATTTCCCCACCAATTTTGGCTTCTAGTCCTATAACTAGGCTTAAGTCTCAGCGAGCCCCAAAAGGTGATGTACAAAGTGTAAGCCAGGAGGAGGTATGCTACATTTTAAAAGGACTGCTTGACTTTTTTGATATGTACAAACAGAAACCTGGGGAATATGTGTGGGAATGACTATTAAGGGTGTGGGGTAATGGTGCAAGGAACATAAAGATGAATCAGTGAGTTTATTAATATGTGCTCACTAAGCACAGATTTTTCATTCAATGATACAGCTCAAGAAGTTAAGAAAGGATCTAAGAGTTTATTTGATTGGGTTGCTGAAGCATGGGGTACATGGTGGCCTACATTAAATCAAATTGAAGTACTAGACCTGCCTTGGTATACTGTAGAAGAAGGTATCCAAAGGCTTAGGGAAATTGGCATGCTAGAGTGGATTTATCAGGTTAGACCCACAGACCCACAAGTGGAGTGCCCAGAGGACACATGTATTACTACAATGGTGAGGAACAAATCTGTGAAGGGAGCCTCTGCATTCTTGAAGACTGCTGTGATTGCTAATTCATGTAAGTCAGATTTGACAGTGAGAACTGCCCTAACTGAATTAAGACATTTAACTAAAATGGGGCTGATTGAAACCTGTGGTGGTAGGTGCCAAGTGGCAGCACTCAATTGTCAAAGATAAGGTGGGCGTGGTTACCATGATGGGTAGCAGAATCAAAGAGTAATCAGAATAGTCTGACTCATCTGGACTTACTGCTTTGGCTACTTAGTCATGGTATCCCTAGGAGTGAAAGAGATATGAAATTTACTCAATATTTACTTGATCTGTACAAGTGATGAATTCTAGGTCAAGTGAACACCAGTCTAAAACTCAAAGTGCCAGAATAGAGAGTCAGAGCCCCTTAATCAATTTCCAGACTTGAGTGAGTCTATAGACCCACAACCCCTTGATTGAAGTGGAGGCTGGGTCCCCTTGAGGAAGGACTCCAATACACTGCCAAAAACTTATATCATTAATCTTCCTTCTAGCCTTCCCCAAAGGGATCTACAGCCTTTTACAAGAGTGACTGTTCATTAGGGAAAAGGAAATAATCAGACTTTTCAGGGATTACTGAATACTGACTCTGAACTGACACTAATTCCAGGAGACCCAAAATGTCAGTGTGGCCCATCAGTCAGAGTGGGGGCATATGGAGGTCAGGTTATTAATGGAGTCTTAACTCATGTCAGTCTCACAGTAGGTCTAGTGTGTCCCTGAACCCATCCTGTAGTGATTTCCCCAGTTCCATAATGCATAATTGAAATAGGTATACTCAGCAAGTGGCAGAACCACCACATTAGGTCCCTGACAAAAGGAGTAAGGGCTGTTATGATAGGAAAAGCCAAGTGGAAGCCACCAGAACTGCCCCTACCAAGGAAAATAGTAAACCAAAAGTGATACCACATTCCTGGAGGGATTGCAGAGATTACTGCCACCATCAAGGACTTGAAGGATGCAGGGGTGGTGATTCCCATCCCATCCCCATTCAAGTCACCTATTTGGCCTGTGGAAAAAACAGATGGATTTTGGACAATGACAGTAGATTATCAAAAACTTAACCAGGTGGTGATTTCAATTGCAGCTGCTGTTCCAGATGCAGTCTCATTGCTTGAGCAAATGAATACATCTCCTGGTACCTGGTATGGAGTTATTGATCTGGCTAATGCTTTTTCTCCATACCGGTTCTGAAGGACCATCACAAGCAGTTCTGGCAAGGCCAGCAATACACCTTCACTTGCCTACCTCAGAGCTACATCAACACTCCAGCCCTATGTCATAATTTAGCCTGCAGGGACCTTGATCATGTTTCCCTTCCACAAGATGTCACCCTGGTCCATTATATTGATGACATCATGCTGATTGGAGCTAGTAAGGAAGAAGTGTCAATGACTCTGGACTTATTGGTAAAAACATTTGTGTGCTAGAGGGTGGGAAATTAATCCCACAAAAATTCAGACACGTTCCACCTCAGTGAAGCTTCTAGGGGTCCAGTGGTGTGGGGCATGTTGAGATATTCCTTCTAAATTGAAGGATAAGTTATTGCATCTGGCTCCTCCCACAACTAAAAAGGAGGTACAACACCCAGCGGGCTTCTTTGGATTTTAGAGGCAGCACAGTCCTCATTTGGGGGTGCTATTCCAGCCTACTTACCAAGTGACTCGAAAAGCTGCTAGTCTGGAGTTGGGCCCAGAACAAGAGAAGGCTCTGCAAAGGGTTCAGGCTACTGTGCAAGCCACTCTGTGACTTGGGCCATATGATCTGTCTGATCTGATGGTGCTGGAAGTGTCCGTGGCAGATAGAGATGCTGTTTGGAGTCTTTGGCAGGCCTCTATTGGTGAATCACTGTGAAGACCCTTAGGATTTTGGAGCAAAGCCCTGCCATTCTCTTCAGCCAACTACTCTCCTTTTGAGAAATAGCTTTTGGCTAGTTACTGGGCCTTAGTAGAGAGTGAATGCCTAACCATGGGAGACCAAGTCACTATGTGGCCTGAGCTGCCCATCATGAGCTGGGTGTTGTTCAACTCAGAGAGTCATAAATTTGGATCTGCACAGCAGCAGTTCTTCATTAAATGGAACTGGTACATATGAGATCAGGCCTGAGCAGATCTGAAGGCACAAGTAAGTTACATGAGGAAGTGGCCCAAAAGCCCATGGTCTCTACTCCTGTTACATTACCTTTCATCTCTCAGTCTGCACATATGGCCTCACGGGGAGTTCCTTATGACCAGTTGACTGAAGAAGAGAAAAGTCGTGCCTGGTTTATAGATAGTTCTACATGATATGCAGGCACCACTCGAAAGTGGAAAGCAGCAACACTACAGCCCCTTTCTTGGACCTCTCTGAAGGACAGTGGTGAAGGGAAATCCTTCCAATGAACAGAGCTTCAAGCAGTGCACCTGGTTGTTCACTTTGCTTGGAAGGAGAAATGGCCAGATGTGCAACTGTATACTGATTCATGGACTGTGGCCAATGGTTTGGCTGGATGGTCAGGAACTTGGAAGGAACGTGATTGGAAAATTGGAGACAAGGATTTATAGGGAAGAGGTATGTGGATAGACCTCTCTGAATGGACCAAATAAGTGAAGATATTTGTCTCTCATGTGAATGTTCACCAAAGGGTGACCTCAGCAGAGGAGGATTTTAAAAATCATGTGAATAGGATGACGCATTCTGTGGAAGCCGCTCATCTTCTTTCCCCTGCAATTCCCGCCATTGTTCAATAGGCTCATGACAAAGTGGCCATGGTAGCAGGGATGGAGGTTATGCATGGGCCCAGCAACATGGACTTCCAGTCACCAAGGCTGATTGGTGAGTGCCCAATCTGCCAGGAGCAGAGACCAATGCTGAGTTCCTGATATGGCACTATCCCTCGAGGTGATCATCCAGCAACCTGGTGGCAAGTTGATTACATTGAACTGCTTCCATCATGGAAAGGGTAGCGTTTTGTTCTTACCGGAGTAGACACTGTGGCTATGGATTTGCCTTCTCTACATGCAATGCTTCTACCAAAACCACCATCCGTGGACTTACAGAACGCCTTATCCACCATCATGTATCCCACACAGTATTGCCTCTGATCAAGGGACTCACTTCACAGCAAAAGAAGTGTGGCAGTAGGCCCATGCTCATGGAATTCACTGGTCTTACCATGTTCCCCATCATCCTGAAGCAGCTGGCTTGATAGAACAATGGAATGGCTTCCTAAAGAAACAAATTGTGGTACCAGCTAGGTGGCAATACCTTGCAGGCTTGGGGCATTGTTCTCCAGGAAGCTGTAATACTCTAAAGCAGCATCCAATATATGGTGCTGTATCTCCCATAGCCAGGCTGCCTAGGTCCAGGAATCAAGGGGTGGAAATGGGAGTGGTACCACTCACTATTAACCCTATTGACCCACTAGCAAGATTTTTGCTTTCTGTCCCCGCGGCTTTATGCTCTGCAGGTCTAGAGGTCTCAGTTCCAAAGGGAGGAATGTTTCCACCTGGAGACACATTGAACTGATTCCATTGAACTGAAGCTAAGAATGCCACCTGGCCCCTTTGGGCTCCTTAAGCCTCTGGATTAACAGGCAAAGAAGGGAGTTACCATACTGGCTAGTGTGAGTCATCCTGATTACCAAGAGGAAATCAGATTGATATCACATAATGGAGGTAAAGAAGAGCATATCTGGAATGCAGGAGATCCCTTAGGGCCTCTCTTAGTACTACCATGCCCTGTGATTAAAGTCAATGGAAAACTACAGCGATCCAATTCCGACATGACTACTAATGGCTCAGATCCTTCAGGAATGAAGGTTTGGGTCACCCCACGAGGCAAAAAACCATGACCAGCTGAGGTGCTTGCTGAGGGCAAAAGGAATATGGAATGGGTGGTGGAAGAAGGTAGTTCTAAATACTAGCTATGGCCACGTGACCATTTGCAGAAATGAGGACTGTAATTATTATGAATATTTCTGCTTTGTATGTGTGCATAAAATATTTTTGTTTTCTTCACTTATCAAATATAAAATGTAAACAGGTCTATTGCATTTTCAGTTGTATGTGTACTCATTGTATCATGTTAAGCCCAAGTATGACTTTATAATTGTCTTTATTCAGAGATTATATATGGTTTAAGGAGATGTGTACAGGTGTCGAGTTGACAAGGGGTGGACTGTGGTGGTTAAGATTGTGTCAACTTGGCTAAGCCATGATTCTCAGTGTTTTGGCAGTCATATAATGTTACAATCATTTCCCTGTAGAGATTTGATATGTGATCACCCCCATGATGGGATCTGCTGTGAGTAGCCAATCAGTTAAAGGGGAGTTTTCTGGGGTGTGTGGCCTGCATTGAGTGTGGGCAGACACTCGGCCAGGGCTCGATTCTTTTGCTTGTTCTGGATTCTGCGGCTGGCTCCTGTTTGTCTGACCTCCAGTTTTTGGGACTTGAGCTAACAGCTTTCCTACCTTTTTGCCTGCCAGTTTTGGAATTCATTGATCTTCACAGCCTGTGAGCAGTTGCCCTGCCGATCTTGGGTCTGTCAGCCCCTGCAGCTATGTAAATCAGGAGAAGCCTCTTTCCTGACTCACGGACTTGGGGGGTTACATCCTCTACAACCATGTGAGCCATTTCCTTGATATAAATCTCTCCCTCTCTCTATATATTTATATGCTTTACTAGTTTTGCTTCTCTAGAGAACCCAGCCTAAGACAGAAATGGTCCCTTTTCTTCCATTTTTTCTTTTAACGAGGGCATTGACTACCAAGAGAAAAAAAATTCCAATAATATAAATTTTAGAAAAATTCCTTTTGTGTATTATTTGTTAATTTATGTGAAGTCATGCAAACTGCTTACACTTGGCAAGTGCTACGTGTATTAGCTCCTATTATTATTGTTGTTGATATAATTGCAATTTTTAGAAAAATTGACTAGGAAAGGCAAACAATGCCAGCCAGCCCTGCCTACCTCAGAGGGTTGTTATGAGGGTCATGCTTGTTAACAGACACGAGCACGTTTTGTAAAAGGTAATGGGGTAATAAACAATCCCTACATTTCTGATACAAGAATTAAAAGCTATACATTTTTCTATGTTTGGGGTGGTTATGAACAGAGATATATAAGTTATACAAGAGAAGAAGGAGTAACATACAGGGACAGTTGCGGGGGTGGGGGTGAAGAGGAAACTAAAGAGAGAAATGGTTGAAGCTGTGCTGTCCAATGTGGGACCCACTAGTCCCATTTGGCTACTGAGCACTTAAAATGGGGCTAGTCTGAATTGAGTTGTATTGTAAGTGTAAAATACAGAGGATTTCAAGGCCTTAGAACAAAAAGAAGGTGTCTCATTACTTTTTCATATTTCTGACATGTTGGAAAGATAATATTTGGATGCATTGGGTTAAATAAAATATATTGTTACCTCTAATTTTATCAGTTTCTTTTTACTTTTTTAATGTGTTCACCAGAAAATTTAAAATTCGTATGTGGCATGTATTATATTTTTATTGGACAGCACCGGGTTAGAGGAAAAAGGAGAAGTGGAAGGGGAGGGTAAAGGGATGGCAGAGGAAGAACAGTGTCACATACAGTTATAGGTCTAAGTAGACTTACAGGACATTCACATAGAGCCAGTGTTGAGGATTTTAATACAGTACTTCTTTTTGTACCCACATACAGGAACAAATAGGAATGCTACCTGCCTGGGGCCTGATGAAATGAGATCAGAAGTCAAATCTGGCCTACAAGTCACAACTTTCTGGTCTCTATTTAGGAATTATTAATCTTTATGCTCTCTTATTGCTTAACTTTTTTCTTTTTCCACTTTGAGAAGGGCACTGTAAACTGAGTTATACCTACTCAAAATAGCTGTTTTTGGATAAGGACCCTCTCTCACTGTCTCCCCCTACAGCCTCACAGAGTAATGGCACATTAGTGTGCATACTATGTGCCTTTAGTTACCAGCTGCTATCGAGTGGATTCCAACTCATGGCAACCCATGTGTGCCAAAGCAGAACTGCTCCATAGGGTTTTCAACGGCTGATTTTTCAGAAGTAGCTTGCCAGGCCTTTCTTTCAAGGCACCTCTGGGTGAACTCTAACCTCTAACCTCTCAGTTAGCAGCCAAGCACGTTAACCATCTGCACCACCCAGGGACTTCATAAGTGTCTGTTGAATGAATGGATGAATGCTTATTTGGAAACACTCAAATAATTAATTAAAATTTAACAACTATATAAATGAACACTGTAAGTATTAAAAATAAAAGCCGACAGGAAGACTTAACATTGTTAAGATGTCAATATTACCCAAAGCTATCTATAGATTCAAGGCAATCCTGATCAAAATTTCTACAGCCTTCTTTGAAGAAGTGGAAAAACCAGTCCTCAAATATATATGAAATGGCAAGGGGACTTGAATAGTCAAAGCAATTCTGAAGAAGAATAAAGTAGGAGGACTCACGCTTCTTGATTTCAAAACATACCATATAGCTACAGTAATCAAAACAGTCTGGTACTGGTATAACAAGACTGACAGACACATGGACCAGTAGAATAGAACTGAAAGTCCAGAAATAAATCCATTCATCCACAGTCAGTTGAATATTGACAAGGATAATAAATCCATGCAAAGGGGAAAGAATAGTCTTTTTAATAACTGGTATTGGGACAATTGGATCTCTACATGCAATAGAATGAAGTTGGACTCGTGTTTCACAGCATATATGAAACTTAACTCAAAATGGATCAAAGACCTAAATGTGAGAAATAAAATCATAGAACTCCTAGAAGAAAATAATAAAGGCATGATTTCAGGACCTGGTTTTTAACAATGGATTCTTAAATTCAAAATCAAAAGCACTAGCAATGGAAGATATTATAGATGTATTGGACTTCACCAAAATTAAAAACTTTTGTTCAACAAAAGACTTTAACAACAAAGTAAAGAGACAAATTACAGACTGGGAGAAAATTTTGGGGGAGCCATATATTGGATAAGGGTTTAATATTCAAGGTTTGTAAAGAAATCCTACAACTTAGCAACAAAACAGACAAAAAACACAATTAAAAAATGGGCAAAGGACTTGAATAGACATTTCACCAAAGAAGATATATGAAAGGCCAACAAGTACATGAAAATATGCTCTACATCATTGGCCATTGTTTTGTGCTACCGAGTCGACTCCAATTCATAGCAACCCTACAGGACAGAGTAGAACTGTCCCAGAGGATTTTCTAGGCTGTAATCTTTTTTTAAATTTTTATTGTGCTTTAAGTGAAAGTTTACAAATCAAGTCAGTCTCTCACACAAAAACTTATATACACCTTGCTGCATACTCCCAAATGCTCTCCCCCTAATGAGACAGCCCGCTCCCTCCCTCTGTTCTCTCTTTTCATGTCCATTTCACCAGCTTCTAACCCCCTCTACCCACTCATCTCCCCTCCAGGCAGGAGGTGTCAACAAAGTCTCAAGTGTCCACCTGATCCAAGAAGCTCACTCCTCACCAGCACTCCTCTCCATCCATTGTCCAGTCCAATCCATGTCTGAAGAGTTGGCTTTGGGAATGGTTCCTGTTCTGGGCCAACAGGAGTCTGGGGGCCATGACCACCGGGGTCCTTCTAGTATCAGTTAGACCATTAAGTCTGGTCTATTTATGAGAATTTGGGGTCTGCATCCCACTGCTCTCCTTCTCCGTCAGGGGTTCTCTGTTGTGGTCCCTGTCAGGGCAGTCACCAGGTGTAGCCAGGCACCATCTAGTTCTTCTGGTCTCAGGATGATGCGGTCTCTTGTTTACGTGGCCCTTTCTGTCTCTTGGGCTCATAATTACCTTGTGTCCTTGGTGTTCTTCATTCTCCTTTGCTCCAGGTGGGTTGAGACCAATTGATGCAACTTAGATGGGTGCTTGCTAACATTTAAGACCCCAGACGCCACTCTCCAAAGTGGGATGCAGAATGTTTTCTTAATAGATTTTATTATGCCAACTGACTTAGATGTCCCCTGAAACCATGGTCACCAACCTTCACCCCTGCTATGCTGGCCTTTGAAGCATTCTGTTTATTCAGGAAACTTCTTTGCTGTTGGTTTAGTCCAGTTGTGCTGACCTCCCCTGTGTTGTCTTTCCCGTCACCTAAAATAGTTCTTATCTACTATCTAATTAGTGAATATCCCCTCCCACCCTCCAACCCTCCCTCTCCCCTCTCCTGACCATCAAAGGATATTTTCTTCTCTGTTAAAACTATTTCTCGAGTTCTTATAATAGGGGTCTTATACAATGTTTTTCCTTTTGCAACTGACTGATTTCATTCAGCATAACGCCTTCCAGATTCCTCCATGTTATGAAATGTTTCACAGATTCATCACTGTTCTTTATCGATGCATAGTATTCCATTGTGTGAAAATACCATAACTTATTTATCCATTCATCTGTTGATAGGCACCTTGGTTGCTTCCATCTTTTTGCTATTGTAAACAGTGCTGCAATGAACATGGATGTGCATGTATCTGTTTGTGTAAAGCCTTTTATTTCTCTAGGATATATACCAAGGAGTGGGATTGCTGGATAGTATAGTATTTCTATTTCTAGCTTTTTAAGGAAGTGCCAAATCGGTTTCCAAAGTAGGTGTACCATTTTACATTCCCACCAGCAGTGTATAAGTGTTCCAGTCTCCCCACAACCTCTCCAGCGTTTATTATTTTGTTTTTTGGATTAATGCCAGCCTTGTTGGAGCGAGGTGGAATCTCATTGTAGTTTTAATTTGCATATCTCTAATGGCTAACGATCGTGAACATTTCCTCATGTATCTGTTAGCTACCCGAATGTCTTCTTTAGTGAAGTGTCTATTCATATCTTTTGCCCATTTTTTAATTGGGTTATTTGTCTTTTTGTAGTTGAGTTTTTGCAGTATCATGTAGATTTTAGAGATCCGGTGCTGATCGGAAATGTCATAGCTAAAAACTTTTTCCCAGTCTGTAGGTAATCTTTTTACTCTTTTGGTGAAGTCTTTGGATGAGCATAGGTGTTTGATTTTTAGGAACTCCCAGTTATCTGGTTTCTCTTCTGCACTGTTAGTAATGTTCTATATACTGTTTATGCCATGTATTGGGGCTCCTAACATTGTCCCTACTTTTTCTTCCATGATCTTTATCATTTTAGATTTTATATTTAGGTCTTTGATCCATTTTGAGTCCGTTTTTGTGCACGGAGTGAGGTATGGGTCTTGTTTCATTCTTTTGCAGATGGAGATCCAGTTATGCCAGCACCATTTGTTAAAAAGACTGCCTTTTTCCCATGTAACGGACTTTGGGCCTTCGTCAAATATCAACTGTTCATGTGTGGATGGATTTATGTCTGGATTCTCAATTCTCAATTCTGTTCCATTGGTCTATGTATCTCTTGTTGTACCAGTACCAGGCTGTTTTGACTACTGTGGTGATATAATAGGTTCTAAAATCACATAGAGTGAGGCCTCCCACTTTGTTCTTCTTTTTCAGTAATGCTTTACTTATCCGGGGCCTCTTTCCCTTCCATATGAAGTTGGTGATTTGTTTCTCCATCTCATTAAAAAATGTCGTTGGAATTTGGATTGGAATTGCATTAAATCTATAGATTGCTTTCCGTAGAATAGATATTTTTATAATGTTGAGTCTTCCTATCCATGAGCAAGGTATGTTCTTCCACTTATGTAGGTCTGTTTTGATTTGTTGCAGAAATGTTTTGTAGTTTTCTTTGTATAGGTTTTTTACATTTCTGGTAAGATTTATTCCTAAGTATTTTATCTTCTTGGTATTGATTTGGTGATTTCCCTTTCTATGTTCTTTTTTTTAGTGTAGAGGAATCCAACTGATTTTTGTATGTTTATCTTGTATTGTGATACTCTGCTAAACTCTTCTATTAGTTTCAGTAGTTTTCTTAAGGATTCTTTAGGATTTTCTGAGTATAAGATCATGTTATCTGCATATAAAGATACTTTGACTTCTTCCTTACCAATCTGGATGCCCTTTATTTCTTTACCTAGCCTAATTGCTCTGGCTAGGACCTCCAGCACAATGTTGAATAAGAGTGGTGATAAAGGGCATCCTTGTCTGGGGGAATACTTTCAGGCTCTCTCCATTTAGGATGATGTTGGCTATTGGCTTTGTATAAATGCCCTGTATTATATTGTGGAAATTTTACTTCTATTCCTCTTTTGCTGAGATTTTTTTTTTTTTTTTTCCATGAATGGGTGTTGAACTTTGTCAAATTAGGCTGTAATCTTTATGGAAGCAGATCCCCAGGTCTTTTCTCCCAGAGTGGCTGGTGGATTCAAACCACTAACCTTTCAATTAGTGGCTGAGCACTTAACCATTGCATCACCAGGGCTCCTTTATTAGCCATTAAAACAAAAACTCATTGCTGTCAAGTCAATTCCAACTCATTAGCCATTTCAAACCCCTTGTCATGGAGTCGATTCTGACTCATAGTGACCCTACAGAATGCAGTAGTACTGCCCCATAGGGTTTCCAAAAAGCGGCTGGTGGATTCAAACTGCTAACCTTTTGGGTAAGCATCCCAGCTCTTAATCACTGTGCCACCAGGGCTCCGATATGACCCAGCAATTTTACTTCTAGGTATATACCCAAGAGACTTGAAAGCATTGATACAAACAGACATATGTACACCAATTTTCATTGCAACACTCTTCACAAAAGCCAAAACCTAAGTGCCCATCAACAGATGAATGGATAAACCAAGTGTGGTTT
The DNA here is from genome assembly GCF_030014295.1 of Loxodonta africana. NCBI lineage: Eukaryota > Metazoa > Chordata > Mammalia > Proboscidea > Elephantidae > Loxodonta > Loxodonta africana. Next base: position 132,408,376 of record NC_087342.1, read on the forward strand.
ATACACACAACTGAATATTACTCAGCCATAAAGAGGAATGAAATCCTGGTATATGCTACATCGTGGATGAACCTTGGAAAAACATTATGCTGAGGGAAAAAAGTCAGTCATACGTGGATAAATATATGATCTCACTATATGAAATAATCTAGAATAAGCAAACATACAGAGACCAAAGTTTTATTAGTGGTTACCAGGGGCAGCAGGGAAGGGAAAGGGGGAGTCATCATTTAGGTAGCCGTGAGTTTATGTTTATGGTGATGGAAAATTTGGCAACAATTATTGTTTATGGTTGCACAACATGATTAATGTAATGGATATCACCAAATTGTACACGTGAAAAATGTTGAATTGGCAAATGTTGTGTTGCATATATTTTTATAACAATAATAAAAGTCTACAATCTAAACACTCATGAATGACCCAAGTTCACAGGCACAGAGCTGACCAACTACCGATGCTTTGATTCCCAGGCTGAAAGTGTCACAAAAGTGGAGATCTGTCAACTGAAGGTGACAGAACTTTCCTTGACAAGGATCCACCAGCCCCCAAAACAGCCAGTCTCTGCTGTTAAGGCTTAAGCTTTATCCGTATTAAGGCCAGGGACCCAGAAAAGCCTGACTCATGCCTGCCTTTGGGACTGCCAAGGGAATGATACACACACAGAAAATAACAGTAGAATTAAGGCACCCTTGTATTTTTGTATTAATACCAGAGCTGAGCTCTAATAAAGAGCATAGGTAAAGGAGCCCCAATCCTACTCCTGTGAATCTGGGGACCTTGTACGTAGGCATAGCTGCTGGGCGAGGGAAGGAGGAAGAGAGACTAAGACAGCTGAAAGCCCAGAAAGACCTACCCAACATGCTGAAAGTGTCAGGATGAGAGAATGAGATGGCTTGCTTACCGAGGATGGTCCTCCTGCCAGGTGGGATTCCCCTCTGAAGGCAGGAAGCCGATGAGGAGAAAGGAAAAGCAGAACCCAATTGTGCCTTTGAGGCACACGCCCTGACCATTAGTTATGCAGTCTCAGCAGTGTTTTGGTCGCAGAACAATCATATCAGTAACTGCTCCTCCAGCGGGGGCAGAAGCTAAGAAGGAAGACCCAGAGAGGCTCAGGTGTAGAGGAGAAAGAGGAAAGTTTCTCCACCACGTGGGCCAGTAGCTGTAGCACACCTGAAAGGGATGTTGGACATCTCCCTTGAGGGGATGTGGCAGTCTTCTTCAGTAAAGAAGCCTTGGAAACTCTATGGAGCGGTTCTACTCTCCTATAGGGTCGCTATGAGCCGAATCAACTTGATGGCAGTGTGTTTGGTTTTAATCTTTAGAGGAGCAGATTGCCAAGTCTTTTTTCTGAGGATCAGATGGGTGGGTTTGAATCACCAACCTTTTGGTTAGCAGCCAACTGCTTAACCATTGCATTACCACGGCTCCTAATAATAACAATAAACCAACCAAACAAAAAAAGCTGTGAGTCCAGTCGATTTGGGCTCATAGTGACCCTATAGGATAGGGTAGAACTGCCTCACAGGGTTTCCAAGAACCGGCTGGTGGTTTTGAACTGCCAACATTTTGGTTAGCAGCCCAGTTCTTAACTACTGGGTCACCAGGGTTCCTAATAATAACAATAAATAATAACAATAGCTAATATTTATTCAGTAGTTACTATTCATCAGTCACCATGCTAAACACTCTGAACATGTTAGGTCATTGAATCCTCACAACACTGTCAGTTAGCATCCCCATTTTCCAGATGAGCAAACGGAAGCCTTGTGAGGTTATCTAGGGAGTGGTGGAACCATGTTATGAGCATACTCAAAACCCACTGCCATCAAGTCAATTCCGACTCACAGCGACTCTATAGGACAGAGTAGAACTTCCCCATAGAGTTTCCAAGGAGTGCCTGGCAGATTTGAACTGCCGACCTCTTGGTTAGCAGCCGTAGCACTTAACTACTACACCACCAGGGTTTCCGTTATGAGCACTGGCCTGCCTAAATCCAAAAGAGATGTTTTTAATCTTTAGCTGTGCTGCCTCCCAATTTGACTGCATGTCTCCATCCTATATTTTACTTACTTTTTCAAAAGTCTACACTTCTATTTTTTTGTTTTATTTCCTTTTTTTTTTTCCCTCAATTCTTTGTTTTATTCTTCTCTTGAATTTACCTCTTACCTTTACTTGGCTGTTAACTGAAAGGTTGGCAGTTCCCACTGGCTCTGTGGGAGAAAGATCTGGGGATCTACTCCTGTAAATATTACAGCTTCGAAAATTCTACAGAGCAGTTCGACTCTGTCACAAGGTGTCGCTATGATTTGAAATCAATTCAATAGCACCTAAAAACAACAACCTTTATTACCTTATTTAAAAATTTCCCCTCCTGACTTCAAGGTCAATTGGCATAACAAAGTTTATTAAGAAAATGTTCTGCATCCCACTTTGGTGAGTGGTGTCTGGGGCCTTAAAAGCTAGCGAGCGGCCATCTAAGATGCATCAATTGGCCCTAACCTACCAGGAACAAAGGAGAATGAAGAAAGACACAAGGAAAATATTAGCCCAAGAGACAGGAAGGGCCACATAAACCAGAAACTCCATCAGCCTGAGAACTAGATGGTGCTAGGCTACCACCAAGGACTGCCCTGACAGGGAACACAACAGAGAGTCCCTGACAGAGCAGGAGAAAAGTCGGGTGCAGAACTCGAATTCTAGTAAAAAGACCAGGCTTGATGTTCTGACTGAGTCTGGAGGGATCCTGCAAGCCATGGCCCTCAGACTCTCTGTTAGCCCAGAGCTGAAACCGTTCCTGAAGCCAACTTTTCAGACAAAGATTAGACTTGACTATAAGTCATAAAATGATACTTGTGAAGAGAGCGCTTCTTCGCTCAAGTAGATACATGAGACTAAATGGGTAGCTCCTGTCCGGGGGTGAGATGAGAAGGCAAAAAGGGACAGGAGCTGGTTGAATGAACATGGGAAATCTGGGGTCGAAGGGGGAGTGTGCTGTCATATTCTAGGGAGAGCAAGTAGGGTCACATAACAATGTGTATATATGTTTTTGTATGAGAAACTAACTTGAAATACAAACTTTCATTTAAAGTACTATAAAAAAAGAAAAAAAAATTCCCCTCTCCCACACTCTTACTATTTTTTCACTATTTTTTTTTTTTTTTTAAGTAACCTTTAATAGCCAGTGGTGTAAATACAGATGTGCTGACAGTGGTAAAGTGACAGTACAAATGTGTGTAGGGGGGGTGCTTCTTAACCCAGTTCCGGCAGTAGGCCTCTCATTCCCTATATGGTAATGGTGAACCATATTAGAATACCTGGTGAGAGGGGCTTGTTAAAAGCAGATTGCTGGGTTCCACTTGCAGCATTTCTGATTCAGAAGGTTTGGGGTGAAGCCTGGGACTTGGCATTTTTAACAAATTCCCAGTGATGCTGATGCTGCTAGTCCAGAGATCACAATTTGAGGAGCACTGCTCTCTGAAGTTTCCATCACTTCAGAGTGGTGTCGTTGGTGCCGTCTAGCTGGTTCTGACACATAGCAACAGTATGTACAACAGAACGGAACACTGCCTGGTCCTGTGCCATCCTCACAATCAATTGCAGCCACTGTGTCAGTCCTTCTTCCTGAGGGTTTTCCTCTTTTTCACTGACACTTCATAGGGTCTCTATGAGTCGGAATCGACTCGAAGGCAGTGGGTTTGGTTTTTGGTTTTACTTGACCAAGCATGATGTCTTTCTCCAGGGACTGGTCCTTCCTGATAACATGTCCAAAGTATGTGAGACAAAGTCTCGCCATTCTCACTTCTCAGGAGTATTCTGGCTGTACTTCTTCCAAGACAGGTTTATTTGCTCTTTGCCAACACCATAAATCAAAGGCATCAATTCTTCCTTGGTCCTTCTTATTCATTGTCTAGCTTTCCCATGCATATGAGACAATTGAAAATTGGGTCAGGTGCACCTTAGTCCTCAAAGTGACATATTTGCTTTTGAACCCTTTAAAGAGGTTTTTTTGCAGCAGATTTGCCCAATCTAATGTGTCGTTTGATTTCTTGACTGTTGTTTCCATGGGTGTTGATTGTGGATCCAAGTAAAAATGAAATCATTGACAAATTTAATCTTTTCTCTGTTTATCATGATGTTACTTATTGGTCCAGCTGTAAGGATTTTTCTTCTCTTTATGTTGAGGTGTAATCCAATTGAAGGCTCTCATCTTTGATCTTTATCAGTAAGTACTTCAAGTCCTCTTCACTTTCAGCAAGCAAGGTTGTGTCATCTGCATATCATAGGTTGTCAGTGAGTCTTCCTTCTATCCAGATACCACATTCTTCTTCATATAGTCCAGCTTCCTGGACTATATGCTATTTGCTCAGCATACAGATTGAATAAATATGGTGAAAGGACACAACCCTGATGCACACCTTTCCTGACTTTAAACCACACAGTATCTCCCTTGTCTGTTCAAATGACTGCCTCTTGTTCTATGTACAGGTTCCTCATGAGCACAATTAAGTGTTCTGGAATTCCCATTCTTCACAATGTTATCCATAATTTGTTACGATCCACACAGTCAAATGTCTTGGCATAGTCAGTAAAACACAGGTAAACACCCTTCTGGTATTCTCTGCTTTCAGCCAAGATCAATCTGACATCAGCAATAATATCCCTTGTTCCATGTCCTCTTCTGAATCTGACTTGAATTTCTGGCAGTTCCCTTTTTTGAATGATCTTCAGCAAAGTTTTGCAACTGCTTTTGAATGATCTTCAGCAAAATTTTACTTGCATGTGATATGAATGATATTGTTTGATATTTTCTGCATTCTTTTGGATCACCTTTCTTTGGAATGGACACAAATATGGATCTCTTCCAGTCGGTCGGCCAGGTCGCTGTCTTCCAAATTTCTTGGCATAGACGAGTGAGCACTTCCAGCTTTGATGATCTCATCAGAGTAGGTTCTCCAAAATGCTACTTTTGACTCTCAGGAGACCTGGAGTTATAAGTCTCTACGCAGATGGATTTTTCCTTCCAGGGAACTATGATAGTTCCGTAAAGTCATCACAATAATATAATTTAAAGCCACTGGTCTCTACTACATAAAGTTATTGGAGTTTGGACAAATTGTGTTGATAATGTCATGAGCCGGGATGCAAGGTCACATGAATTACAGTTCCATGTGCAGCCTCCAATCTGCACCTGATGACCAATCCTGCAGTTTTGAATCTGGCCGGATACTCATGGAAGGAGGCCCCATGAAGTACTACTATGACCATGCTCCTGACTTGTGGCATCATTCTCACAGTGGCCTGATTCCAGATTGGTCACTTCCTTCAATGGCAGGGCCAGAATAGGTGGTTTTGGTGTGTGGCTCCATCAGTTTCTTCTCTTCCTTAAGGAGAAACTGGCTTGAGCAAGTGTTAAACCTTAATAATTAACTCAGTTCTGCATATGTTGGGTGTGGTTTTCTTAATGAATTGGGATCCAGACCCCAAAACTTTTTAGAAGACTGGATTATAAAAGAAAGGAAACTTATTGCTGTGAAGTTGATTCTGACTCATAGCTACTCTATAGGACAGGGTAGAACTTCCCCATAGTGTTTTTAAGCAGCAGCTGGTGGATAGGAACTGCTGACCTTTAGGCCTAATACTTGGGCCTTGGCTCTTTCCAGAAAAGGCATTAGGATTCTGGGAGGTGTCTGAGGCGGGGCCTTTCTAATTCTTTGGCAGCTTACTGAAGGAGATTAGAGGACCTGAAGTCTCATGAAAACCTGAGCCAGAATGATGACATCTCTGATTTGGGCATTTTTCTTCCAATAAATATCTTGGGTTTCTTCACAAGACCCTTCCTATGATGGTATTTGTTTGATTGCCTTCTGTTTAACCTAGTCATTTAAACTTCCTATCCAGACTCAGAAAGCCCCGCTAATATTGACTGAGGAACTGTTCCTTAGCTCACATATGCCCTTTGTCCTATTTCTATTTTATTTTCCCTGTAATCCTTGGATGGCGCAAATGATGAAGCACTTGGCTACTAACTGAAAGGTTGGCAGTTAGAATCTATGCAGAGGCACCTTGGAAAAAAGCCCTGGCAATCAACTTCCAAAAGATCACAGCCATTGAAAACCCTATGGAGCACAGTTCTAGTCTGACACACATGGGGTCACCATGAATCAGAATCAACTTGATGGTAACTGGTTTTGGTTAATCCTCAATAATCCTCATTGTTTGCCTGGATCAGCAGTAAACACCAGTGTCAGTGACATGGTTCAGGAAGCTTACAGATTCCTCTGTTACCGCAATATTAGAGGGAACACAGTTCAAAGACCGTGTTCAATTCTGACATCAATTGCAAGTTTGAGAGTCTCCAAGACTACACTTGGTTTTGATAATTTGCTAGAAGGATTCACAGAACTCACTGAAAGCTGTTATAATCATAGTTTCAGTTCATCACAGCTACAAGATACAGATTAAAACCAACCAAGCGAAGAAGCACATAGGGCAGAGTCCAAGCACATAGGAAAGAGCCAAACACGGAGCTTCCAGTTGTCCTCTACCTGTGGAGTCATGGACAGAATGGACAGAATCACTTTTCCAGTATCACACACATAGAGTAGTTCCATCCAAGGAAGCTTGGTGTCCAGAGTCTTTATTGGGGCTGGATCACATAAACCTGGTTGGCTGCCCAAGTGGCTGATCCCATTCTCCAGCCCCTTGGGAGGTTGAGCTGATGCTGTGTGACCTGAAGCCCCCACACTAAATCACAGTATTGGTGTGGTTCAAATCCCCTAGGTAAAAAAGATGCTCTTTTCCAGTAGGACATCCCAGAAGCTTAGAGCAGCAGTGTTTGGGGTGGCAAGTTACATAGTTGTTATCACATCCCATCCCATCCCGTCCTGTCTGTCCCACACCATTCCAATTTCCCTAAGATGATTTCAAGCCTACCTTAATTTAGACTCTGAACATAACTGGCAATGTAGAATAACTGCACTTAAGTTAACTTCTCAAGGGGTATAACTTCAAACTTTTTATGAATCAAAAGTTCTGGTGAGAAAAAGATGTGAAGTCCATATGTACCATAAGATAAGGTAGGAATTGCATGGGCCAGAGTCTTGTACAGGCATGTTTCTGTCTCAGCAAAATAGTACATTTGTTATAAAATACAAGTGAGGGCACAAACTCAAAAATCCATTGCCGTCAAGTCAATTCCAACTCATAGTTATTTCCTAGGCTGTAAATCTTCACGGAAGCAGACTGCCAAATCTTTCTTCCGTGGAGCTGCTGGTGGGTTGGAACTGCAGACCTCTTGGTTAGCAGCCGAGCACTTAACTACTGAGCCACTGGGGCTCTTATGTGAGGGCAGAGTCCCCACTGTTTTGTAGGGAGAGACTGTTATTAATCTTTAGGATCTGTTGAACTAGACATTGCCAGATACTTAGAACTAATACTTATTCTTACATGCCATATAAAATAGAAAATGAGCTCAACATTTTGTTACTGGAAGTATTGCTACCACAACCTGTTCAGTTGTGAAGATGCATGACAGACTGAGATTCTGACTCATTGGAACACCAAGGAATTCAACAAATTGGAACCCACAATACCGGATCTCTCCCTAGTCACCATACATATGCCAGCTCTCAGAACTAAGTAACTGAAGAAAAAAAAAAAAAAGTAACTGAAGTATAGTGGTAATTAATTTAGCACTACATAAGCAATACGGGTCAACAAAAGAGGTGAATTGTTTGTGGTTACGATAAATATGAAAAATAAAATAAAATTACACCCATTAATAGCTAAATCTGGGAGAGAATATGACAAGGGGAAATAAGTTAGTAAGGTTTTGCAAAAAGGCAAAAAACAAGACAAAATTGGAAGACTGTAAATTTCTTTTATATGGCTTAGCCTCACTAACTCTTTTTTTCTTACTTCTTATAATTTATTTTATTATTTGTTGTTATTAAGAATATATACAGCAGAACATACACCAGTTCAACCATTTCTACATGTACAGTTCGGTGACACTGAATACATTCTTCGAGTTGTGCAACCATTCTCACCCTCTTTTCTGAGTTTTTCCTCCCTCATTGACATAAACTCACTGCCCGCTACATTTCCTATCTAACCTTTTGAGTTTCTGTTGTCGGTTTGATCCCATATAGATACTTCTTAAAAGAGTGCAACACTCAAGGCAGACACTTTTTACTAGTTAAGCTAAAGTATTTTTTTTTTCTTTTATTGTTTAAGAAACCTTCAGGGAATATTTTTGGCTTAAGGTTTAAGGTTTGAAGATTATCTCAGAGCAATTGTTTCAGTAGTTCATCTAGCCTCCATGGCTCCAGAAATTCTGGATTCCGTGAGAATTTGAAGTTCTGTTCTGCATTTTCTACCTTTTGATCAGGATACTTCGACAGACTCTTTGATCAAAATGTTCAGTAATGATAGCTGGCACCATTCAGTCTCATTCTTTTTTTTTTTCTTAATTTTTTTTTCATTGTGTTTTTGGTGAAAATTTACAGCACAAATTAGTTTCTCATTCAAAAATTCGTACACAAATTGTTTTGTAACACTGGTTGCAACCCCTGCAATGTGTGAGCACTTTCCTCCTTTCCCTTTATATGCCAGGTTCCCTGTGTCCATTCATCCAGGTTTCCTGTTCCTTCCTGTCTTCTTGTTGCCCAATAGGTCTCCTGTACTTGATTGAACTAAGAAGCACATTCCTCATGTGTGTTATTTGTTTTATATGCCTGTTTAATCTTTGGCTGAAAGGTGAAGTTTGGGAGTGGCTTCAGTTCCGAGGTGTCTAGGGGCCATAGTTTCAGGGGTTCCTCCAACCTCTTACAGACTAGTAAGTCTGATCTTCTGTAAATTTAAATTTCACTCTACGTTTTTCTCCTGCTTTGTCCTAGACCCTTTATGGTGATCCCTGTCAGAGCTGTTGGTGGTGGGAGCTGGGCACCATCTAATTCTTCTGGGCTCAGGCTGGTGGAGGCTATGGTTCATGTGGTCCATTAGCCCTTTGGACTAATATATTCCTTGTGTCTTTGGTTTTCTTCATTCTCCTTTGCTATGAATGTGATGAGACCATTAAATGTATTTTAGATGACTGCTCTGACGCTTTTAAGATCTTAGACGCTACTCACCAAAGTAGGATGTAGAACATTTTATTTATGCACTATGTTACACCAATCGACCTAGATGTCCCCTGAGACCACGGTCTCCAGTCTTCAGCCCCAGTGACTCAGTGCCTCAAGGTGTTGGGATGTGTCTAGGAAGTTTCCATGCCTTTGCCTTTGTTGAGTTGTACTGAATTTCCCTATATTGTGTGTTGTCTTTCCTTTCACCGAAGTTAACATTTGTCTACTATCTAGTTAGTGATTACCCCTCCCCACCGCTCTCCTGCCTTGTAACCATCAAAGATTGTAGTTTTTTTTTTCTTATGTAAACCTTTTGTTGGGTTTTTATAACAGTGGTCTCATATGGTATTTGTACTTTTTTCCCTACTTCACTCAGCATAATGCCCTCCAGGTTCATCCATATTGTGAGATGTTTTGTGGGTTCATCACTGTTTTTTTATCGTTGCATAGTATTCCATTGTATGCATGTACAATAATTTGTTTATCCATTCATCTGTTGATGGGCACTTAGGTTGTTTCCATCTTTTTGCTGTTGTGAATAATGCTGCAATGATCATGGGCGTGCATATGTCTATTTGAGTGACAGCTCTTATTTCTTCAGGATGTATTCCCAGGAGTAAGATTACTGGGTCATATGATATTTCTATTTCTAGCTTTTTAAGGAGGGACCCTTTCATTTTTCATGGTGGTTGTACCATTTTACCTTCCCACCAGCAGGGTATGAGGTTTCAATCTGCCCACAACCTCTCCAGACTCTTTTTTTTTTTTTGATTCGTGCCAATAATGTCAGGGTGAGATGATATGTCATTGTAGTTTTGATTTGCGTTTCTCTGATGGCTAGTGATTGTGAGCATTTCCTCATGTGTCTGTAAGCTGCCTGAATGTTTTCTTTGGTGAAGTGTCTGTTTATATTTTTTGCCCATTTTTTAATTAGATTGTTTATCTTTTTGTTGAAGTGTTGAAGTATTCTATAGATTTTAGAGATTAGGTCCTTGTTAGATATGTCGTAGCCAAAAAATTTTTTCCCAATCTGTAGGCTCTCTTTTTACTCTTTTGATGAGCATAAGTGTTTAATTTTTGGGGGCTCCCAGTTACCTAGTTTATCTTCTGATGTTTGTGCATTGTTAGTTATGCTTTGTATTGAATTTATACTGTGTATTAAGGCTCCTAGCATTGTCCTTAATTTTTCTCCCATGATTTTTATCATTTTAGGTTCTATATTTAGGTCTTTGATCCATTTTGAGTTAGTTTTTGTGTATGGTGTGAGGCATGGACCCTGGTTCCATTTTTTTTACAGATGGACATCCAGTTTTGCTAGCACCATTTCTTAAAAAAGAGTGTCTAATTAGTTCCAGTAGTTTTCTCGCGGAATCTTTTGAGTTTTCTATGTGTGGTATCATATCATCCGTAAATAGGGACAGTTTTACCTCTTCATTACCAATTTGGATGCCCTTTCTTTCTTTTTCTTGCCTTACCGCTCTAGCTAGGACTTCCAGCACAATGTTAAATGGGAGGGGTGATAAAGGGCATCCTTATCTTATTCCTGTTCTCAAGGCGAATGTTTTCAGCCTCTCTCCATTAAGAATGATGTTGGCTGTTGGTTTTGTATGGATGCCTTTACTATGTTGAGGAATTTCCCTTGCATACCTATTTTATTCAGTGTTTTTATCAGGAATGGGTGTTGGACTTTGTCAAGTGCCGTTTCTGTGTCAATTGAGATGATCATGTGATTCTTTAATTTTATTTATGTGGTGGATATCTTTGATTGGTTTTTTAATGTTGAACCATCCTTGCATACCTGGTTTGTATCCCACTTGGTCATTGTATATGTGTTTTTTGATATGATGATGAATGCTATTGGCTAGAATTTCATTGAGAATTTTTGCATTTATATTCCGGAGGGAAACCCTGGGGGCACAGTGGTTAAGAGATATGACCGCTAACCAAAAGGTCAGCAGTTTGAATCCACCAGGCACTCTTTGGAAGCCCGATGCGGCAGTTCTACTCTGTTCCATAGGGTCGCTATGAGTTGGGATCCACTCAATGGCAACAGGTTTTGTTTTATTTTATATTCATGAGAGGTGTTGGCCTGTGTCTTAGTCATCTAGTGCTGCTATAACAGAAATACCACAAATGGGTGGCTTTAATGAACAAATTTATTATCTCATAGTTTAGTAGGCTAGGAGTCCAAATTCAGGGTGTCAGCTCCAGGGAAAAGCTTTTTCTCTCATTGATTCTGGAGAAAGTTCCTTGTTGTCAATCTTACCCTAGACTAGGAGCTTCTCTGCACAGGAACCCTGGGTCCAAAGGATGCTCTTTGTTCCCAGTGCTGCTTTCTTGGTGGTATGAGGCCCTCATGTCTCTCTGCTCTCTTCTCTCTTTTATATCTCAAAAGAGATTGCCTTAAGAGACTAGCTAATCTTGTAGATCTCATCAATATAACTGTCAATAATCCATCTCATTACATCATAGTGATAGGATTTACAACACATGGGGAAATCACAACAGATGACAAAATGTTAGAGAATCATACAACATTGGGAATCATAACCTAGCCAAGTTGACAAACATTTTTGGAGGATATAATTCAATACATGACAGTCTGTAATCTTCTTTTTTTGTGATGTCTTTGTCTGGTTCTGGTATCAGGCTTATCCTGGCTTTGTAGAATGAATTTGGGAATATTCCTTATTTTTCTATGCTCAAAAATAGTTTGAGTAGCACTGGTGTGAGCTTTTCTCTGTATGTTTGGTAGAATTTTCCAGTGAAGCTGTCTGGGCCAGGGCTTTTTGTTATTGTTGGGAGCCTTTTTTATTACCTCTGCAATCTCTTCTCATGGGTCTGTTCAGATTTTCTATCTCGGTTTGTGTTAGTTTAGGTACGTACTGTGTTTCTAGAAATTTGTCTATTTCCTTTAGACTTTCAAATTTGTTGGAGTAAAAGTTTTCATAGTATTCTCTTATGATCCCTTTTATTTCAGTTGGGTCTGTTGTAGTATCCCCCATCTTGTTTCTTATTTAGATTATTTTCTTGCTCACCTGCTGTTCTTTTGATTCTTGTTTGTAAGTGACTTTTCATTTTTCCTGAGCTGCTGTCAGGATTCTTTCTTTGACTTTGGTTTTGGCGAGAGTGATTTGAAATGTCTTGGTGATTTTCTTTTGGTCTCTCTCCCATATGGGTTTCGTTGAGCTTCTTGGATGGTCTGCTTTTCTTCTTTCACAATGCTTAGGACTTTTCTGCCAGCAAATCTTCCATAACCTTCTCTGTGTTTTCCATTTTCTCCCCCTGTTCTGGAACTCTGATCATGCACAGATTTTTGCTCTTGAATGTGTCCCACATAATTCTTAGGTTCCCCCCAACTTTTCTGCATTCTTTTTTCAGATTTTTCATCAAAGAAAATGGCATCCATGGATTTGTCTTCAATTTCACTGATTCTGTATTCCATTGTTTCAAATTTGCTCCTAAAACCTTCTATTGAGCAGTCAATTTCTGAAATTTTGTTCTTTATCATTTGTATTTCTAGTTGCTGTTTTTGTATGATTTCTAATTGTTTATTTATATTGACATTTTGTTCTGGTATTATTTTCCCGAGTTCTTCTATTGCTTTGTCTGTGTTTTTCTTGATTTTGGCTATATTTTCATTGGTTTTGTCTGTGTTTTCCATGATTTTATCTATTTTTTCCTTGATCTTGCCTGTGCTTTTCTTGATCTCTTTCCTAATCTCTTGGAAAGTATGAAATATTAGTCTTTTGAATTCCGTATCAGGTCACTCCACTGCCTTTTTTGTACTGGAAGATCATCTGTTTCTTTATTTTGGTCACTTGCTGGAGTCACCTTATCCTGCTTTTTAAATATGCTTTGATATTGCCTGTTGTCTCTGAGACATTAAGGTACCATTTTTTGTATTTATTGATATTGTGTTTGTTTGTTTTGTCCTGTTTCTCTGTTTTGTTTTGATATGTCAGGGTGGGCAAGCTGGGCATGCTTGTCTATGGGCTTGATAGCTTTCATCACCTTGTCTGGGTGGGCAGAGCAGCAGCAAGCAGGGAGAGCCTTCTTCACTGTACACTGGTTTGGTGAGATGGCTGAGGGCAGACTAGGTGTGTGCTGTCTGCCTGTTGGTGTTGTTGTGGGAACATTCATAGGCCCTAGCCAGAGAGGTGAGGGTATAAGACGGGGAGTGGTATGAGCTCATTTCCTGCTGTTCAGCAGCTGGTCAAGTGGCAGGAAGTGGGGCAGTGCAAGCCCAGTGTGGTGGCTGGCTTGAGCCAAGTATGCTGTAGCCGCAGTGGCACTGCAAGGGCAGGCAGGAAGGGGGCATGGCATATGGGGTGGGTGCTCTCTTTCCTGTTGGGAGTTCTGTGAAGTTGCCTTCCGATACTCCCTCTCCAGGGTCATTTCTGGCTTTGCTCCAAGATGGGAAAGCTGTGCCTTGTTAGTTGGCAGGTGACCTCCACTCTGTATCTGTCCTCATTCTCTATTTTCATTCAGATTCTTTTCCCATTCAGTGTTTGATCTAGTTCTTTATCCCTTTATTTGATGCTTAGGTTCCAGGATGACATTTTGTGTCTGCTTCACTTAGTATTTTGGATCTTTGTTGCAGAGGGATGGCATGATGCATCTATCTAGTATACCATGTTGGCTTCAGCTCCCTCATTACTCTTAAAAAAACTTAAAAAAATAAACACAGAATTAGGGTAAAATCTTCAAACAACAACAAAGGGTAGAAAGTAAAAATTCACTGTGGTTTTACTTTTATCCTATATCCCACAACCACCAGCATTTCCATTGTTATGTAGTAACTACTGTTAATAGTGTCTTTGAGTTATGCCTGATAGTGCATCCTCTGCCCACCAAATTCTATCTTTATATCGGGCCAGTCCATCAGAAAGCTATCAGTGTGAATTGCATTTAATTTCCCAACATATATTTGCTTTTACCACAGTGCCCTTTGCCCTAATGCAATCAGCCTACCCGGAGAGTCATTACAAGGCAAGACCCAGGAGACCATAACCGTGTTTATACAGGAATATTGTTGAGAACCTTGTTCATTTCTTCATGCTGTGTTCTCTCGGTGAATACCTACATGAGAAGATTGTCTCTAGTCTCTCAGAACTGGGAATGGTTGAGCTTTTCCAGGTTTGTTTTAGTCTAAAGGACTATTTCAGTTGCTATGGTTACATAATAAATTACCATAAAACCTTGTGGCTTAAAACAATCATTTATTATGTTCACAAATTCTGTAGGCCTGGAATTTGAACAGGACACAGTGGGGTGGCTTATCTCTGCTCCACAATGTCTGAGGCCTCAAATGGAAGACTCCAAGGCTGGGGGCTGGAATCTTTTGTAGGCTCATTCTCTCACATGTCCAATGCTGGCTTTTGGCTGAGATGCTAGCTGGGGCTATTGTCTGGAACACCTAAATGTGGCTTCTTCCATGTGGCCTGAGCTTCACCACACATTATGACTATGTTCCAGAGACAAGCATCCTGAGAGAGAGAGGAAGCAAGCCAGGTGGAACCTCTACCATATTTTATGAACTAACAATAGAAGTCACATAGCACCACTACTATTGTTGAGACAGTCACAGCTTCAGGGGGAAGGAAAATAGATTACACCTCTTGATGGGGGCAGCAAGGTTCTTGAGAAGAATGAGGGGCTGGAAATATTGCTGTGTCCATTTTTAGAAAATAGAATCGGCCACAGAACCCTCTGACACATGGTCTACTCTATATATTACTATCTAAAAATTTTAGAGGCAAATTTGTGGCCCACCTCAAATGAGGGTACAGAACTTCATGTCATGTATTTTCTGCATTAACCTCACTCTGACTCTATATTGCTTCCTTCCCTTTATTTCCCTTTTGCTTCATTTTCCTCAACCATTTTAAATTTATTTTATCATGCAATGTCTTTGCATCTTTCTAAATCACTATAAATAATTTTGAGAAAAACTGAGATATAAATTAACTATAGTGTATATCCAGAAAAAAGATTTAAGTTTAAGTACTAGATTAATTTCAAAAGAAAGAACAAGAACATGACATTCAGGAATCAAATCCCAACAAATACTCTCTGATATCCAAATTTTAATATTGACTTACATTGACTTAAGAAGGAAACCCAGGAGAGTAATTTATCTTTTCAAGTCAATTTTCTAATCCCTACAATGGAATAGTTTGATATATTACAGTGGAAAGTATGTTAAATAAGTGAATTCATTTCCTAATTGTTCTGCAGTTTGGAAATATGAATCTCAAATAGCTCTGTTATACTTATTTCATCTACTTAAAATGTTTTGTATTGCACCAATTAGAAAATAATATGCTCTTTAATGAAAAAGTGGTCTAAGAATTTATTAAGATTCTTGGCATAAATTTTACAAAGAAGATAATACTATTTAATTTTTCAATGAAGCAATTATGTAGCTTTCCTATCTTTTCCACTAAAGATGAGATATTGTATAATTCTCTGATGGCATAATTAACATTTTATTTGAAACCTCTATATTAGGGATTCCTTATCTATGAAGAGCAATGTGTTTTATTAAATATGCCATCTACCATATCAGATTTATTATAATCAAGTTTCATTTTGCTTCATTTGTTGACTGCACTACTTCTTGGCTGCAAAACCAATTTACTCTCCTGTATATAAATTGATTATTTCATGAAAAGATAGCCTCTATAACTATTAAATATAAAATTTACCATAATAGAGACTGCAATTGTCAATTTAGCTACACCTAAATTAGGAAGTTAAGATGCAATTGCCTTGTTAGAGGGATTAATTACCAGCTTTGTGATTATTTCTTATGGGTATATGATAGTATAACTAGAAATTCATAGTAATGGAATGCTACAAAATAGACAATTTCCTGTTCTTAAAAACTGTGAAAATATAAATGTGAAACACTGAATCTTTTGTGACCTTACTATAAGAATTAGGATTAATTACTTAAGGTTTTACTGATCTTTTTGAGTAAATTTTGAGGCAACTTAAGTCTTTTACAAAAAAAGTTACAGTAGCAATCACACGATCATCTAGTAACTACCATAATACAGCAAGTCACTGTTTTCTTCACTTACCTTTTACTTTCCTACCTTATTGAGTTTGTGTCTGCTGCCTTAAAATGCCCTCCATCTCCACTCTGTAGCCTCCAGTTGGAGTCCTACCCAAATTTCAAGGCGTAGGTCAAATATAAGGAGCCCTGGTGGTACAATGGTTAAATGCTTGGCTGCTAATTGAAAGGTTGGTGATTTGAACACCTCCAGCAACACCATGGGAGAAAGACCTGCTCTTGTAAAACCCTAAGCTAGAAAACCCTAAGAGACAGTTCTACTCTGTCATATGGGGTTGCTATGAGTAGAAATTGCCTGAACAGCACCCAACAATAACAACAGATCAAATACCAACAATTCTAGAGTCTTTTCTAGTTCCCCTAGGTTGAAATCTCTCCTTCACTCTGCACTTCGGTTATAGTGCTCATCAGCATACCTTTGCATTTTATATATATTTATCATTTCCCGTAGCCTCCGTGTAACCTTCCCCTATTCAATGGGGAAGTGCCCATGTCTTATGTGTTTTGGTCTCCACCATAGCAACTATACCAGTGCTATGCACATAGAAAGTGCTAAAAATGTTGACTGAATTGAATTATAAACTGAGGTGTGTGTGCCCATGAAACTCAAATAAAAATATGTAACCCCAAAACACAAGGAGAGGTTAGCTCCTATGACAGCCTGAAAGCTTACTCCGTCTTGCTGGGTGTGTGTGTGTGTGTGTGTTGGTTCTAAATTGCTTGTAACTATTCCTCTTCCTCCTACCATATTCACCTGAGTTGTAATGCAATATTTTATATACCAATAACGATTCTTTTTTTCTCCCTCAAAATATGTATAAAAGCAAAAATTGACTCAGAATATTCCGATATGTTTGACTGATAGGCACAATTCAGCCCAGGGAGAATCACCTTTCTCAATATTCTTCCATCTAACATAGTTCACGTTCTTCTTCAATATTCTAAACGAATCGCCATGGCTTTAGTTTCAACTGAAAAGGAAACGTGTAATGGAAGCCATTTCACAGTCATGCCAACCACAATTCCAAAACCTGAACTAAACTCATATAATTTATGGGCTAGAAGAACTCAGATAATATTGCTTAACCCCCTCATTTTTCAGATATGCAAACTGAGGCCTAGGGAATGTCAAAGGATTTGTGCAAGGTCACCCAGCTAGTTACTGTCTTCTGCCTGATTTGCTTTGCTCTTCCATCCCTTATATTGGCTAAAGTGAGCAATATTCTTAGCTAAAACCTGCTCACTGGTGCCCAAACATGGACTGAGCCTAAAGTCTCTTGCCTCTGTCTAAGTGAATATCACAGAACCTGAATATTGTGAAAAAGTCAATATCCATAAGTCAGCCATAAAATCCTCTTCTTGAATACGTATGAACCGTAACTTGAGAAGGAGTACCAGTCTCTGAGGAGTTTCTGTGTGGCACAAATAGTTGTGCAAAAGGTTGGCAGTTCAAACCTACCCAGAAATGTGAACCAAAAGGTTAGTGGCTCAAACCTACCTAGAAATGCCTCAGAAGAAAGGCCTGGCAATCTGCTTCTGACAGGTCACAGCCTTGAAAACCCTATGGAGCACAGTTCCATTCTGCAACACAGGGGGTCACCGTGAGTCAGCATCAACTCTACAGCAACTGGTTTGGTTTTTGGTTATCAATCTCTGAGAATCCCCGGGTGGTAAAAAAGGTTAATACACTCCACTTCTAACCAAAAGGTTGGAGGTCTGTGTCCACTCACAAATGCCTCACAGAAAGGCCTAGTGATCTACTTTTGAAAAACCAGCCATTGGAAACGCCATGGAGCACAGGACTTGATGGCAACTGGTTTTTCCCAGTCTCTGGGACAGACCCTGCTGTAGCAAATTCAGATTGAGCGAGGTGTTCTCTTCAGTTCTGAATATCTACAATCCTGAGGCAACAGATATTTAGCATGTATTTTGAATCATCATGAGACTGTACTTAGGTTGATTTTAAGCCTGTTAATAGTCGTATTTATTTGCTTCCTTTAGATGCTCCAACTGGCCAACAACAGGGACCTTAGAGAAAAGATAAAGAGTGACTGCTGTTTGCAGAGTACGATTCTGCCTTAAGGGATTTCCTTTCTGCTCACCTAGGTCTCTGGCTTGTTTTACTAAATACTATCTGTCATGGATTGAACTGTGTCTCACAAAAATATGTGTATCAATTTGGCTAGGCCATGATTCCTAGTATTGTGTGGTTGTCCACCATTTTGTCATCTGATGTGATTTTCCTATATGTTGTAAATCCTCTCTCTATTATATCAATGAAATGGGATTAGTGGCAGTTATGTTAATGAGGCAGGACTCAATCTACAAGATTAGATTGTATCTTAAGCCACTCTCTTTTCAAATATAAAAGAGAGAAGCAAGCAGAGAGACATGGGGACCTTAAACCACCAAGAAATAGAGCGAGGGAGAATATCACATCCTTCGGACCCAGGGTCCCTGGGCTGAGATGCTCCTTGACCGAGGAAGATTAATGACGAGGACCTTCCTCCACAGCCCACAGAGAGAAAGCTTTCCCCTGGAGCTGGCACCCTGAATTTGTACTTCTAGCCTCCTAGACAGTGAGAAAATAAATTTCTCTTTGTTAAAGCCATCCACTTGTGGTATTTCTGTTATAGCAGCACTAGATAACTAAGACACAGTGCCTCTCTCTTTTTGCCTTGTAACTTTGAGCTTAAAATAGAATTTCAGACTGCCTGCCAGGATGAAATCTGTTGTTCTTTCAGGAAGCTTCTTCTGGTGGCCACCCCATTGCTCTGTGTTGGTCTCCAGAGCCCTTGTCCTTACTTATCAGGGGAAGCAATCCCAATATTTATGATAATCTAGCCAAAACTAAAAGATTAATGAGGACAATTAATGCACCATATATGCACTTTGTTATTATTTACTTTGCACGAGTGAGGTTTCTGCTGGTTGGGTTTTACTCTTTTAGGCTCTTTAGTCTCTTTCTCAATCATATGAAAAATAGATAAAATACAATCTGACACAATGAGTGTGTTTTACAGTAGAGTAAGGGTAAGTGGTGCCTAGGGGGCAGTCATGTGCTTGCTCTTCTTCCCGTTGCTCTCTAATTTGCCAAGACTAGTGTTTTTGTGGATCTCCACAGATTGGCTCCCAGAGACACGTTTCCCCTTCTGCATGCTCACCCTACCCTTGCCCCCACAATGCTTGCATTTTTTGATCTATAAAGGTCTTTGGAAAGTTGTTGGCCTGTTGAGTTTTCTCATTGGAATTTCAGAGGCTGGTGTCAAGCTAATCTTAATAGGCTCTTACTAACTTCAGTAGAATAGCTCTATCTGGTTTTCTGCGAAAGAACAATTATAGAGTAAAATGCTTGGCTGCTAAAGGCTTGAAGGCAGAATTAGAGTTTACAACAGCAAACGGAAAGGGTTTTATAGGTTGCATTTTTGTGCTTACCTTATTCTTGGTCACAATTTAACTCTCTTACTTTTATCATATCTACGTCTCAATTTTCTAACCTATTTTGAATTTGGAACCCTGGTGGTGTAGTAGTAAAGAGCTATGGCTGTCAACCAAAAGGTTGACGGTTCGAATTCATCAGATGCTCCTTGGAAACCAGATGAGGTAGTTCTATTCTTTGCTATAGGGTTGCTATGAGTTGGAATAGACTGGACAGCAACAGATTTTCTCTCTTTCTTTTTTTTTGGTATTTTGAATTTATTCTATCTGATTTTATTGCATGAATTTTATAAGCAATCAAATCTTTTCTGGTACAAAATAGGTTATAAAACTAAACCCAACCTACTGCTGTAAAGTTGATTCTGACTCATAGCAACCCTACAGGACAGAGTAGAACTACCCCATAGGGTTTCCAAGGTTATAAATCTGAATGGAAGCAGACTGCCCCGTCTTTCTCCTGAGGAGCAGCTGGTGGGCTCTAACCGACCTTGAGCTTAGCAGCTGAGCACTTAACCATTGAACCACCAGAGCTCCTAGATAGGTTATACATAAATTTCAGAAGGCAATAATATAATAGAGTTTGCCATTTGAGAACCATATGAAAATATTTTCAAGATGGAACAAGCATATGATACAACTAATTAATCTTAATTTTGTAAAGAAGCAATTTTGCTTAACTGAACTGTAGGGTTAAAGGGTTAAATAAGAGTTTATCAGAGGACATTTGTGGCTCAACGACTGTTAAAATCTTCCTGAAATTACCTTACTGCTGTTTTACGCTGTGAGTGGAATGCACTGAACATAATCGATTTTTCCTAAGTGACTGAGGCTCTCACAATGCTGAGGCATATCGTTGTGAACACCGGTTTGGACTGGACCATAATTGGAGATGTGGGAGTTTTAAGAGATAAGGCTGAATTTGTACTGACCCCAGGACAGCCTTTAAGTTGATTTAAAAAAATTAAATCTTTTTTCTCAGTTTGGTTTTCATTCCCTTCTTTTTTCCTAATAGTGGTTTACAGCAAGTGAAATTCCCCCGACTATTCCCTTCCAAGGAAACCCTGGTGGTGTAGTGGTTAAGGGCTATGGCTCCTGATCAGAAAGTCAGCAGTTTGAATCCATCAGGCGCTCCTTGGAAACTCTATGGGGCAGTTCTACCCTGCCCTATGGGGTTTCTGTGAGTCTGAATTGACTTGACAGCAATGGGTTTGGTTTTTTTTTTTGGTTTATTCCCTTCCAAAAAACCACAAATATCTTATTAAAGACTTCTTGTTGAGTTCACATTGCCTGATTAATTTAATTAATTTTGTTAATCGAGACATTATTTACAGCTTTGGGGCTGTGGCACTGCAGCTGGAGATGAGATCACTACTTCCTAAAGTGGGATGAAAACCTTGGAATGACTCTTTCATACTCAATTTGTCTTTGAAAATTTCAGTAAAATACTGCTTGGGAATTTTTTTTTCTCCCAAATTAAGCAAATCAAGTTCTTTTAGTAGAAAGAATACATTAAAATTGTGTGAAAGAGGACCGAAAAAAAAAAGGAGTCCCTGTTTGCCAAAGCACTGGCTAATTATAGCCAGGTGAGGGTATTTGGAGAAAATGACATTTCAGCTGAGTTACTGAATGGAGGTAGAAAAGTCATGCCCCATCTATCTGGCCTTTGGGCATTTGGCATTCTTAGTGACACTCCTTCCCCCACCTCCTCCAAATAGCTGCACACTCAAAATAAGAAGGGGAGTCCTCTTTGAATAGTGAGAAAATCCTACAGGATGAGATTGGCACCCTCCTCACGGTGCATTTTACATAATGAATAAAACTGGATTTAACAAGCTTAGTTATTTGATTTCTTGGTGATCTTCAGTATTTCTAGATTTCAGAGAATTACATGTAATGAGGGATAGATAGATATAGACAAGGTCCCTGGGTGATACAAACATTTTGTGGTTGACTACTAACCTAAATAAAGATTGGCGGTTTGAACCCACCTGCAGTGAACCCACTGCAGAAGAAAGGGCCTGGTGATCTGCTTCCATTAAAATTACCACCAGGAAAACCCCACAGGGCAGTTGTATTCTGTAACACGTCGGGCTGCCATGAGTCGGAGGTGACTCGACAGCAACAGGCATGAGCACTGAAGGTCATCACTGAGAATCAAAAACACAATATCATGCTGAAACCAATGTCTATATTAACGTGAGACATCCAGAAAAGGGTAGATGATCCTGCTCATTTTAAGAAGTCAGAGAAGTGTAATACATTTTAGGTAGATTTCCTTCTACAAGAAGTAGGAGGCCTGTATGTGTGCTTAAGTTTTATCACCTCATGTGTAATCTGTTTTTCTAAAAATTTATTTATCCAAATATAACATCCCTGATGAGAAGAAATACCTAAGGAATTACACATTTGCCAAGAGAAATGGTACATATCTTGTAGGGAAATTATTTTTTTCATGACTTTATGGAAAAAGTAAGACGACTACATCCCAGGCAAGGTATCCCTGAAAAGACTGTTTGCTACTGTTTTAATGTTTAAGGAAGAAGAATAAAAAATGCATGAAAAAAATATGCTTTAACATTCTATAAATTCTGTTGTTAACCACATCTATGTAGGTCTGTGTTTGCAACAAATCAGGCTCAACCATGTTTGGTTTGGCTCCAAAAATATTTTTTATAGCTTCGCTCCAAAAGGCATTAGTAATACTTATGTCCTGCATAAAAAGGAAAGCAAGGAAGCACTGAAAAAGCACTGATGCCTGACACAATTCCACCTTTTATTTTAAACATTTGCCTTGAATTTTTAAAATTGATGTCATCTCTAGGGAATGACTCATTTCTAGGTGTGCCATCTGAAAGGTCTTCATGGAGGTTAACTCCAAAGACTTGAGCAGGGCTGGTGAGAACTAACTGTTGAGTTGATTCCAATTTAATCAGAATATACTCTTCTTTCCCCAAATTTTCTGCCTTTTTAAAAGTTCTCTATTCTGCCTGATAAACACTTTGTGCCTTACTTCATTCTATAAAAGCTACTACCGCACCACATCCGTTTAATATTGTCCTTTTATATCATGAAACATTGATAATGACACAGGAAAAAAGGGTTCTCCCCTTTTTTCCCCAAGCGTTGGATAAGCCAAATTGGATAAATGAATTATGGTCATTTAGAAGGGTAATGAGAGAGAAATTGCTGAAGGTAGTAAGGCCCACTTACCTACACGGTATGGTCTTTCATAGCTTGCATTTTTTTTTTTTTTTTTGTAATGAACTCCGTTTAGATCACTAGGAATTGCTTTAGGTATTCCTGTAGGCTAAGTTAGATAAAACAGCATAAACAACATTGTATGAGCTACATAAAACAAATGGAAATCAAGAAAAGTATTGCTGTGAAAAGAAGTGAAATTAAACTCTATATTTCAAAGTCCCCATAAATATGACATCTCTGAAATACGAGGTATGATTATAAAGTAATTTGGTTCACTTAGAAACATATATTCTCAGAATTTATACCTCCAAAATGAACTTCATCCCTTTCAGAGTAGCAGCAGCATGGTAGAAAGAACACTGACTTTTAAACCCAAATGAGTTGGGCTGTCAGGCTGCATGCTGTCTTTGCCTCTCACTACCAGCCAAGCCTGGGTCTCTGTTTCCTCTGTTATCAAATGGTGGTAACAATGTCTACTGCTTAGGGGGGTGTGAGGGCTCAATGGAAATGCACTAGCTGTTAGTCTCTGGTATCCAATAATATTAGCTCTTTTTTTTCTCTCCCTTCCATACAAGAATGGAATGGCTCAAAATACTCAAAGAGAGAGAGAGAATTTTGTAACTGCCTACAGAGACAATATCACATTTGTTTCAATTAAACAACCATAGTCGAACACTGCCAAGCACATTATTTTGAAAATCAAACTTTCATTTTTAAAGGTAGATTTGAATTTTGGACACTTCCAAGAGAATCTGCGGTCAATTCTTGTGAATACAGTGAATGATCAAGCTTGGGAAAATCTTTTTTGGTAGCATAACACCACGCACACACATACACACACGTATGCATGCGTTGTCTAGCTGTAATGTGTTTAGACAGATATGTGTGTCTTGCAAATTATTTTTAAAGGTGCTTCCAATAATGTTTTGAGCTTCAGCAGCTTCTCTATCCTTCCCATGATGACTCCTTTGAAAAACACAAAATTCAGTTGAATACATGCATTCTGGTTTGTGGAGAAAAAGTCAATCTCATGCCTTTTGTTACACCTATGCCTTACCTTGAAGACTATTTTAAGCTCACATTGATGGTGCTGCAAAAACTCAGGGGCCGCAGTCAAGTTACAGTTCAGAAATTAGGGTTGATGTTATAATATGCTGTAACTGAGAAAAGGATGTAGCTTTCTGACTTTTGGCATAAAAATGGAAGACCAAATTGTGCCAAAAAAAATTTTTTTTTAATTTTATTTTGGTAAGGGGTGGGTAAGGGAGAATTAAATGAAAAACAAGGAAACTCAAATAGCTCTGGGTTGGCCACTGAGGTTACAGGGTACTCTCATTCATTCCTCGGGACAAATCTCCCTGTCACATCTTTGAATGCCTCTTTTTAAATATTATACCATCGCCTCCTTCACTCTTCCCCCAATCCAGCTGCTAATTTATAGCTTTAAAATATTTTAATTTCTAGTTAAATTAAATCCTGGGCCATAGAGAATCTACTTTGTTTTGGAATTTGACTTAAAATAAATTTCTATTTAAATGATACAGAATATCACATTGAATAAAAATAGCATGCTGTAATGCCTTTTTCAAAGTAATTGGTTTAGTTAACCAGGTCTAGAGGTCTAGTTTTAACAGTGCAACTTAGGAAAACTCACTTGGCAGTGACTTCTGGTGAAATGAAGATAAGGATACCTTCCTGGTCTACCTCATAAGTTTAATACGGAGGTCAGATGAGATAATAAATGTGTTACATATAAAGTGTTGGGAGTCCCTGGGTGGTGCAAATGGTCAATGGGTTTTGCTCCTAACTGAAAAGTGGGCAGTTCGAGTCTACCCAGAGGCACCTGGAAGAAAGGCTTGGTGATCTACTTTGGAACAATCAGAGTAGAACTGGAGCAGATGGTGGAGTTGGAAAGGACATTAGAAGTCAGTCTTCTAATACAAACTCTCCATTTTAAACATAGAAAGTGAGACCAAAAAAAGATTCAAGAACACCAGGGACAAGTGGCAGGAATTTCCTGAACTTCTCACATTGAGGAATTACAAGCACAACTTAAACATTTTCACTTTTCCAACCGGATGTAGCTCTGCGGCATCAAGAATTAGTGATTTTGTGTCTTCCTGGTTCATACACAAATGTTCTACAAGGTGGTTGTCATTAAATTCACTGATACAAAAATAGAATAAGCTTTAAATTTTGAGAGGATGGCCACCGTAAGAAAATATTGCCAAGGTTTTCTACCATTCAGTATCTCCATGCGATGCCTGTGGTGTTCTTTGGTCCATTTTCTTTAGCCCAATCTTACAATTTTTCCTGACCTTTTCATTATACTGCTTTAACTGTACTTCTACTCTGATGAAATGTTAGCATCATCGTTACACCGTTTCTCGACATGACATTTTCTTACTCAGACTTCATGGATTTGGATTTGTTATATTTTCTGCTAAATTACACCTGTAAATGCACTCCACTCTTTTGTTTGACTGCCCTTTCCTGTGTGTGCTTCTGTTTACATCACATTTCTTTTCTCTGACATGGGAATCAACAAACACGTATGCTACGGCCAAAGGTAAAACATCACAATAATGAAGAAGCTCATGTAAAAGGAAAATTGATAAATGCTGCAGCGTGTGTTTGTGATTAAATCAGAGGTGGACTGAAGGCTGCCTAACAATCCAACCTGATTAACTGCTTTCCAAATCCTGATATAGTACAAAGTAATTGACAATGACAGGAACAAGAGGAAAAAATCAGATACAAAATCGGGTGTATCCCTGGCAGATGGTTAACAAAACAAATTGCCTGATGTCTTCCAAAGTTTCCATATTTCTAGGACTAAGCAATTGTTTGAGATCAAATTTATTTTCACAGACAATAGTTTTCAGTATCCAGTTGGTGGGAAAACATTAAGTCATTAGTAAGAGCCAATCAATAATCACCTTTTTTTTTTTTTTTTAACCACCTATAGAGATGAAAGGCCAGTTTTCTGTTATTCTGTACACTTATATCTTTTTTTAAGAATGATTTTCTTTATTGTACTTAAGATGAAGGCTTACAGAGCAAATGAGTTTCTCCTTACATAATTATTACACATATTGTTTTGTGACATTGGTTGACAACCTCACGATGTGTCAGCACTCTTCCCTTCTTGACCTTGGATTCCCCATTTCCATGCATTCAGCTTTCCTGTCCTTTCCTGTCTCCTCATCCTTGCCCCTGGGCTGAAGTGCCCATTTAGTCTCATATACAAGGTTGAGCTATGCGTATTTTTATTTGTTTTATGGGCCTGTCTAATCTTTGTTTGAAGGGTGAACCTCAGGAGTAACTTCAGTACTGAGTTAAAAGGGTGTCCAGGGGCCATACTCTCAGGGTTTCTCCAGTCTCTGTCAGATCAGTAAGTCTGGTCTTTTTTGTGAGTTATAATTTTGTTCTACATTTTTCTCCAGCTCTGTCAGACACTCTCTATTGTGATCCCTGTCAGAGCAGTTGGTAGTGGTAGACGGGCACCATCTCGTTGTGCTGGACTCAATTTGGTGTAGGCTGTGGTATTTGTGGTCCATTAGTTCTTTGGACTAAGCTTTCCCTTGTATCTTTGGTTTTCTTCATTCTCCCTTACTCCAGGCAGGTTGGGACCAATGGAGTACCTTAGACGGGTGCTCACAAGCTTTTAGGACCGCAGATGCTACTCACCAAAGTAGGATGTAGAACACTTTCTTTATAAATTGTGTTATGCCAATTGAACTAGATGTCCCCTGAGACCATGGTCCCCAGCCCTCAGCCTACACACCTGTACCTTCTAAAATTGGCCCTCTAACTCAAAGATTATCCTGGAATTATATGAAATCACTATATTTTATCAATAATAATGATGTTGAAATTAATAAAAGTAATCATAATTATTGGATGCCAATAAACATAACAGACATTCATTTGTGTTTGTTACAATTTTTAATCCTCACCATAAGTGTACTGAATAAAAAACTACCATCTCCATTTTACATATGAAAAAAAACAAGGCCCAGGGCTGTTGAATACTTTGCCTAAAGTCACATAGGTAGCAAGGGTTGGAGCTCAGGCCTGTCTGATCCAAATTCTACTCCCATGCTACTCCCATCCTTCAATGACCCCTCTCTAGTCTTGTTAAACCTCCATTGATTTATGAAGAGATAGTCCAGCATGCAACATTCTCTAGGCTTTTATTTCTAATATTATCCCAAGGCAACCCTAGATACAGTCAGATAATTAACTCAGCACTATAAAGCTGGTGGATTCAGTTATAAGGCAGAGGCAGTAAAAGGAATATGGAATTTAGACTCAAATGACCTGGCCCTGCCATCTACCAGCCATAAAACTTCAGCCAAATCACTTAATTCCACTGACGCTCAGTTTTTGTGATCTTAAAAAAAAAAAAAAACAGTGATATCAAAGGGTTTTGTGATAATTAAATCAGAGACTATTAACCAAGGCATTTTTGCAAATTTTAAAACATAAGGCAAATGTGAGTTATTTGTATTAAGGAGAAGACTGTCCAGGGAGTCTGTTTGTCAGAGCGAATGAGCAATAAGGTTGATCATATTATTTGAGAGGTTAGGAGATGTATCCCGCTGAGACCGAAAGAAATGGCTGAGCACTCATGGTCACAGTGTACTCCCCTGTTCTCATTCCCAAGACATGGATGTGCTGTTGTTCTTTCTAACAGCATGAGCAACTTCATCTGTGTCCCCTGTAAAGCCATTCACTGAGGGAAAGGGCATCAGACAATGGAGTGATGTTCGTTGCTGCCCAAACCACCAGGGAGCTCGGTTGCCTGTGGAGCCATCCTGTAAGTAGCTGCTCTGCACGCTGGGGCTGCACAGGTGGCAGGAGACAGGGCTGGAGAGACACTTGGAAGCAGGGCTTGGCCAATGCTGCAATGCTGGTCATCGACAGAATGCTGGGAACCGCCCGGCATGTAACAGAAGCAGAAACCGTGCCTCTGGAGTCAAGGCACCCGGAGGAACATGCATTCGAGGACACTGTGAAAGTACCTGGAACAGCCAACTAAAGGTAAGGATTTCCAGGTGCCCAGGATGGACAACACTTTGGTCAAACAACAACTTTTTTTACAGAAACAAACCCATACCCTAGTCTAGTTTTAGTCACTTTTAAAGACACTTTGGGTGGGGGATGGAGGATAAAGAATAGAAAAGGTGGCACGATCAAAGTCTTTATGGGGTTGTTAATTTGTATGACTCCAAAGACAGCTGAAGCATAAAGCAAAACATGAGAATAGGTTTATTTTAACTACAGACATGAACCAACATTTGTGTTGTGTATCGCTTGACTATGACCTTTTGCCACGAGCTAGGTGTGCCAGGCAGGATGGCCATCCACAGTGCTTCTCCTTCCTACACTGGGCTTAGTTGCAGCAGTTGACAAGCCAGGGGAATAGGAAGACAGGAAGCCAAGAGGTCCACAGCTTCCAACAAGCCTCGCACACAATTTAACTCTCCACAATTTTACCATCTCTCTCTCTCTCTCCTGTGCACACGTGCGCACACGCTCTCCCCTCCTCCTCTCCAGTGCTGGGGCACCTGGGACACCTGAGAGGAGGGCTCTGTCACTGGTCACCTGGCTCAGAGCTTTTTTCTGGGCCACCTCTGTCCTGCTCCTTAGGCGCACAGTTCTCAGGTGCACTGTTAATCCCCTTTTGCTCTTGCTTCTTCATGGCTCTTTTCTCCCTGGTGTGAAAACATACCAGAAATTTGCATATTTGGCTGTAGTCCGGGGGTCTTGGACAGGCCTTAGTGGTTGTGTTGGAACCATTTTTTTATCTCTCACTAATCCCATAGACAGGAGATGGGGGAATTTCATCGCTGCCCCCTCAGAAGGAGTGACCGAATCGACAGCACTGTCGCTCTTTCCATCTGTCACGTGACATGCCAACCAGCTAATGCTGAATTATTGATACTCCTTCCCAGAGCGAGTTAACCAAACAATTCAAAATCAGTGAAGAGGGGGTGGTCAATTGCAAATGAGGTTAACTCCATTCTGTCATGTGGACAGGAAGCTGATGGCTGCCTCTGAGCCAAATTTGCTTGATTTCTGTTGTTGCCACAGGTCTTCAGTGCTACAAAGGGAAAGAACACAACAGAACAACAAAATTAACCTCCCCCCTTTAAAAACAAACAACAAAAAAAGATTCAGATCACTCTCTAAATGAGTCACATTCGCTAGCTTACATTTTTTCCCTACCAGCAGAATTTGTGTAGAAATGACCAGAGGGGAAGTTCTTTCATAGTCATAAGAAATGCCAAGGCTCCCTTGAATAACTGGGATTATTCCATGAATTTGACCTTCAATCCTGTGAAAAAGGTGATTACTGGAAATACAAAGGCACACTTCTGGCTAAATCCCTACTCTGAGTTTTCCACTGGGCATTAGGGTATGTAGAGTAATTAATGAACCTGAGATATGACTCCCGTTGATTTTACTGAGTGGTGTCTCGGGACATCGCAAAATATCTTATTACGTATTCCGTGCCATCAATTATATTCTTCAGGGAGCACAGTAATTGTTATGCTCTGAGTAAACAGCTGCTTTGTTTTATACACAGAGGTGCCAGGAGGTACTTGTACTGAAAACGTGTATGCCCCAGGTTGCCGGGTGTAAGAAATAAATGGTGAGTTGTAAATTTCCATTCACTTGGATGGACCTTTTATTCAGATGCCTGCCAAGACACACACACAGGCCAGAACGTTTAAAGGATTAACTCACGTAAAATTTAAACATTCCACAGCATTTCAGTTGTCTACTATTCACTCATCTTTCTTCAAGCCCAGTGAGCTGTTACAAACACAAGTCTACAGCACCATCTAGTGGGCAGGAGAGGGGGGTAGGGCACAGTGACTGGCTATAAAATTTGAAATCCAAATTTTGGGTATGGTCCAATCCTCTTGTTCATTGTGGTGACCCCAGTCATATTCTGAGCAGAGTGAGGCAAGAGCTGAATGACAGGAACTGCGGCTGCAGTTTGGCTGTGGCACCAATTCTCGGGAGGGCAAGCTACACAGGCTGCAACCAAATGGAGCAGGGTATCAACCTGTGTGGCTTGACCAGTGGAGAAATCAGTTATTTAATCAACAAGGAACTATTAATTTTCCAGTGCAGCCACAGCCAGAAAGCAGTGTATCAGCTGTTAGTATTGACAAACAGCGTGTTGGAAAGCTAACCACCGGCAACTATGCCCCTGACTTCGGTAAGCAGATCATTAAAAGATGGGAGATCCTGAACTCTCCAGAGAGATGGCTAGAAGGGACCTAAGAATTAAAAAAAAAATGAAGCTAATTTGCATTTTTATAGTTCAAAGTGGGGCAAGTCATTAATTCTCCTTAGATAAAAAGAATGTGAAAGCATGTAGGTTCTTTTGCTTACCCAAAATTGGAGTTATTAGGACTAATAAAAAAATCAATAACTGACAAATACAGTGAAATCTGTGAAAGCCAGAACCTGTGTAAGGTGGAAGCCAGTCAGAGAAGCAATGCTCAAATATTTTCCACTAACACGAGTGATAGAAAAATGGTAGGACTGAACCCCATCAAAGGTGGAAACCTTGTGAGACCCGGAAGGAAAAGGCAGTCACGTTGAGTACCAGCCCTCACAGGTTTCACTGCATGTATCAAGTGCTCCTAGTATCAAAAGGTCGACAGTTGGTATCTACCAGGCACTCCTTGGAAACTCTATTCTGTCCTGTAGGGTCACTATGGGTCGGAATTGACTCAACGGCAACGGGTTTGGTTTGGGTTTTCCCTAGTGCTAGGCACTCCTCCAGGGAATACAGACAGATTAAAACCCCTGCCCTTTATACTAGCAGTTAATATTCTGCCACATGACATGGGCACCATGGTGCTGCTACAAATCATAACAAAAGCTTATAATTTCGTATAAATAATCTTGAGTTATATTAAAATATCATTATAGTATGAGGTATGTTTCTCAAATACATTCAGTTTAGCTGTGACTTTTCCCTCCTGTTTCACTTCAATGGGATTCTCCCTCCTGTAACATTAAATGTTTGGGTTTTCAACAAGGTTTTCTGGTGGCAATTGTCCTTTAAAACAAGCCTGGAAGCAATTTCAGATGAATGGCTGTAAAGTCCTTTAGGTCTTTGATTCCTAAAGCTTGCTCCATGGGGCTCATTGTCAATGGAAGAGAGTTGATGTTGGAGGACCCTGGCTGGCTTGATAAGCTGACTCACTCCACACTCTGTTCTTTAAGGGTGAGACCCATGGTCCAACAACCAACACAGATCAATAAAGCCTGGAAAGGGTTGACATCTATGCGGAATTTGGCAATTTGAGAAAGGCTGAAAAGTGACAGGAGGAAAAGCTATAGGGAACTATTTTTTTACAAATGTTATGGATATGACTCTAAAAAGCCAGGAACATGAGAATTTGTTTATTTCTTATTTGATTTTCAGAAGTGGTTGATAGACTACTGTGTTCTAGCCACAGATGAAACAAAGATAAATAAGACAATTTCCCTGCGCATGTGGCCCTCATTGTTGAGTAGTGGGGCAAAAGAGATATAGGTAATTACAATGTCGTCTGAATGGGACCAGTGGTAAGAACACTGTGTCTTAAAGCAGTGGTTCTCAGCCTTGAAGGTGTATCTGAATCACCTGGATAGCTTGTTAAAACACAACTTGTTGAGTTCCACCCGCAGAGGCTCTGAATCAGTAGGTCTGGGATAGGGCCTGAGAATCTGCATTTCTAACAATTTTCCAGGTTGATGCTGGTGCTGCTTGTTTTGTCTTGTTGTTGTTAGGTGCTGTCGAGTCGGCTCTGCCTCATAGCAACCCTATGCACAACAGAACCAAACACTGCCCGGTCCTGCGCCATCCTTACAATCGTTGTTATGCTTGAGCCCATTGTTGCAGCCACTGTGTCAATCCACCTCGTTGAGGGTCTTCCTCTTTTCCACTCACCCTGTACTCTGCCAAGCATGATGTCCTCCTCCAGGGACTCATCCCTCCTGACAACATGTCCAAAGTATGTAAGATGCAGCCTCGTCATCCTTACCTCTAAGGAGCGTTCTGGTCGCACTTCTTCCCAGACAGATTTGTTCATTCTTTTGGCAGTCCTTGGTATATTCAATATTCTTCACCAACACCACAATTCAAGGGCGTCAACTCTTCTTCAGTCTTCCTTATTCATTGTCCAGCTTTCACATGCATATGATGTGGTTGAAAATACCATGGCTTGGGTCAGGCGCACCTTAGTCTTCAGGGTGACATCTTTGCTCTTCAACACTTTGAAGAGGTCCTTTGAAGCAGATTTCCTCAATGCAATGTGTCTTTTGATTTCTTGACTGCTGCTTCCATGGCTGTTGATTGTGGATCCAAGTAAAATGAAATCCTGGACAACTTCAATCTTTTCTCCGTTTATCATGATGTTGTTCATTGGTCCAGTTGTGAGGATTTTGGTTTTCTTTATGTTGAGGTGTAATCCATACTGAAGGCTGTGGTCGTTGATCTTCATTAGTAAGTGCTTCAAGTCCTTTTCACTTTTAGCAAGCAAGGTTGTGTCATTTGCATAACGCAGGTTGTTAATGAGTCTTTCTCCGACCCTGATGCCCCGTTCTTCTTCATATAGTCCAGCTTCTCGGATTATTTGTTCAGCATACAAATGAAACAGGTATGGTGAAAGACTATAACCCTGACGCACACCTTTCCTGACTTTAAACCAATCAGTATCCCCTTGTTCTGTCAGAACAACTGCCTCTTGATCTATGTAAAGTTTCCTCATGAGCACATTTAAGTGTTCTGCAATTCCCATTCTTCCCAGTGTAATCCATAGTTTGTTATGACCCACACAGTCGAATGCCTTTGCATAGTCAATAAAACACAGGTAAACATCCTTCTGGTATTCTCTGCTTTCAAGCCAGGACCCATCTGACATCAGCAATGATATCCCTGGTTCCACGTCCTCTTCTGAAACCAGCCTGAATTTCTGGCAGTTCCCTATCGATATACTGCCATAGCCATTTTTGAATGATCCTCAGAAAAATTTTGCTTGCTTGTGATATTAATGATATTGTTCTATAATTTCCACATTCGGTTGGATCATCTTTCTAGGGAATAGGCATAAATATGGATCTGTTCCAGTCAGTTGACCAGGAAGCTGTCTTCCATATTTCTTGGCATAGACGAGTGAGCACCTCCAGCGCGGCAACTGTTTGTTGAAACATCTCAGTTGATATTCCATCAATTCCTGGAGCCTTGTTTTTCGCCAATGCCTTCAGAGCAGCTTGGACTTCTTCCTTCAGTACCATCAGTTCCTGATCATATGCCACCTCTTGAAATGGTTGAATATCGACTAATTCTTTTTGGTATAATGACTCTGTGTACTCCTTCCATCTTCTTTTGATGCTTCCTGCATCGTTTAATATTTTCCCCATGGAATCCTTCTCTATTGCAACTCGAGGCTTGAATTTTTTTCTTGTCTGTCAGTTTGTCATACTGTGGGGACTTGTGTGTTGCTGTGATGCTGGAAGCTATGCCACTGGTATTCAGATACCAGGAGGGTCAACCATGGAGGACAGGGTTCAGCTGAGCTTCCAGACTAAGACAGACAAGGAAGAAGGACCCAGCAGTGTACTTCTGAAAAGCATTAGCCAGTGAAATCCTTATGAATAGCAGCAGAGCATTGTCTGATATAGTGCTGGAAGGTGAGCCCCCCAGGTTGGAAGGCACTCAAAAGATGACTGGGGAAGAGCTGCCTCCTCAAAGTAGAGTCAACCTTAATGACGTAGATGGAGTAAAGCTTTCAGGACCTTCATTTGCTGATGTGGTACGACTCAAAATGAGAAGAAACAGCTGCAAACATCCATTAATAATCAGAACCTGGAAAGTACGAAGTATGAATCTAGGAAAATTGGAAATTGTCAAAAATGAAATGGAACGCATAAACATAGGCATTAGTGAGCTGAAATGGACTGGTATTGACCATTTTGAATTGGACAGTCATGTAGTCTACTATGCTGGGAATGACAACTCGAAGAGGAATGGAGTTGCATTCATCATCAAAAAGAATGTTTCAAGATCTATCCTGAAGTACAACACTGTCAGTGATAGGATAATATCCATATGCCTACAAGGAAGACCAGTTAATATGACTATTATTCAAATTTATGCACCAACCACTAAGGCCAAAGATGAAGAAGTAGAAGATTTTTATCAGCTGTTGCAGTCTGAAATTGATCGAACATGCAATCAGGATGCATTGATAATTACTGGTGATTGGAATGCGAAAGGTGGAAACAAAGAAGAAGGATCAGTAGTTGGAAAATATGGCCTTGGTGATAGAAACAATGCCGGAGATTGAATGATAGAATTTTGCAAGACCAACGACTTCTTCATTGCAAATACCTTCTTTCACCAACATAAATGGCGACTACACACATGGACCTCACCAGATGGAACACACAGAAATCAAATTGACTACATCTGTGGAGAGAGATGATGGAAAAGCTCAATATCATCAGTCAGAACAAGACCAGGGGCCGACTGTGGAACAGACCATCAATTGCTCCTATGCAAGTTCAAGTTGAAACTGAAGAAAATCAGAGCAAGTCCACGAGAGCCAAAATATGACCTTGAGTATATCCCACCTGAATTTAGAGACCAGCTCAAGGATAGATTTGATGCATGGAACACTAGTGACCGAAGACCAGACAAGTTGTGGAATGACATCAAGGACATCATTCATGAAGAAAGCAAGAGGTCATTGAAAAGACAGGAGAGAAAGAAAAGACCAAGATGGATGTCAGAGAGGACTCTGAAACTTGCTCTTGAGTGTCGAGCAGCTAAAGCAAAAGGAAGAATTGATGAAGTAAAAGAACTGAACAGAAGATTTCAAAGGGCCTCTTGAGAAGACAAAGTAAAGTATCATAATGACGTGCAAAGAGCTGGAGATGGAAAATCAAAAGGGAAGAACGAGCTCGACATTTCTCAAGCTGAAAGAACTGAAGAAAAAATTCAAGCCTCGAGTTGCAGTAGTGAAGGATTCCATGGATTTGCTGCTTTTTTGGAGAGTAATATTTTAGAGGTGGAGGTGACATCTCTGCTGGGACTTGGAACAAGTGTAAGAGTTTGGCAGGTGGACAGGAGGGTATGAGTATTCTAGACAGTGAATGATGTGAGAAGGCACCCTTGGGAATTGAGGAGCCATCAGGGACAACAGAGAGCAGAGTACGTGGGAAAGGAGCCCAGACCTGGAGGCTGGGGCAGTTCTGAAGGGCTTTGGGGGCTGTGTTAAAAGTTTGGACATTGTTCTGCAAGTACATGGAACCCACAGAGGTTTTTAAACATGAATGACATGATTTGATTTGTTTCCTAGAAAGCGATGGCATCACTAGGGGATGCGGGGAAGGGACAATATGGATGGCATCCCCTAACACTGTCAAAGGGTGTGGCACCAAAATAACTCCAGGGTCCACTGAGGTAGTGGCTGCAGGCCAGTCGGTATCACAGAGAAAAGGGCAGTTAAGGCCCTGGCGTCGTCAACGGTCATCTGTCACCCAGTGTGGTAACTCGCTGTCCCCACCCCTATCACCAGCCAGGCAGGGTGTGGGTGCAGTGGTCCATGGTGCAGGCTATTGGGAGGAGAGGATAGTCTTCGCCTTGGCGAATGGGAGAGGAGAGGACCTGTGGCTCCCCACTGGGGGGTTGATGCCATGAGTTGCAGCACTGAGTAATGCCCACCCTAGTGACACCACCTGCTAGAAAGAAAACTTGCCCACCAATTGAATGGAGGAGAACCAGAGGCAGGAAAAGCAATCAAGAAGTCACTTCGGTGGTCTAGATGATGGACATTAACAGCCTTAATGAAGGCTATGGAAGTAGGATGAAAAGGCAGGAGCAAATGAAAAAGATTTAGAAGGCAAAATCAGTTGTAATTAGGGACAGTGTTGAGTGTAAAAGGTGAAGTAGGAGGAGGAGATGAAGTTGGGTCCATGATGAAATGATTGGGTGCTGGAATAGGAGGTCTTGGTATAAACTGAGATAGCTATTAAAAGATAAAAAGCAATTTTTGGAGGAAAATGGTTAATTCAATTCTGAAAAGGTTAAGGTTTTTCACTGTTGTTGTCCTTCCCTTTACCTAAGAAGGTTCTTGTCTACTATCTAGTTAGTGAATTCCCCTCCACTTCCCTTCCCACCCTCATAACCATCAAAGAATGCTGAAAAGATTAAGTTTAAAGTGTTTCCAATGCAGGATATACGTACACACACACACACGTATATATAAAGAATGAGAACGGAGCAGTACTATGTTAAACAGAATGGAACTAATGGATTGGGAATGGGATTGAAGTTTATGTTCATCCTTTAAATGTCAAGTCATGAAAAGATAGACTCTTACTTTCCTTTTCCATGTTACTTCAACATAGATCACTAGTTCATGTAATCAGAGTAACTTTTAAAAATTATTCAATCCAGTAATAGGCTTGTAGGTTTTTTTTTTTTTTTCTTTTTAAATAGGCTTAAAATAAGATTGGGAGAGAAATATGGACATTTGAAATGATAACAAGATCAGACCTTAAATGCATATTAAATGATGATTTAGAGAAGGGTGAGATTATCTCAAACCGGAAAAGAGAAAGCTTCAAAGACTTCTTCCCTTTCTCCTTTACAACCTTCCAATTTTTTCTGACACTCACCAATCAGATATCTTTCCCCTTTGTTCAGAACCTTTTGGCTAACAGAAAGTCTGAGCAGAAGATACCATTGAAATGTAACTAAGATGTGTTACGTGGCACAGAGTTGGGGGTCAGATCATCCAGGGCAACGCTTTTCAATTCCACCAATGTGGTTGTGAATCACCAAGGGATTTGTTAAACTGCAGATTCTGAGAGAGCTTGTTTAGGGTGGGGCCTGAGAATCTGCCGTTCTAGCGGGCTTTCAAGGGATGCCTCACGCTGCTGATCTGTGACCCGTACTGAGTAGCAAGGTACTAAAGAACTTTTGACTGGAGTGATTGAAACTGTTAACGTTGGAGTTAGACAGACTTGAAGTAGTGTATTGCCTCTGTCAGCTATTAGGTGTTTCAACTCGGGCAAGTCATTCAACCACAATCTAAGTTTCCTCTCCAGTAATGATAATATCCTACTTATGAAGCTGATATTATCAACTGCTTTCTGGTATCCTTAGCGTCCTTGAGGATGCTTCTCTGCTTTCATGCAGAGAAGATTTTTCAGGGCCATTTTAGTTTTAAAAATTAATATTGAATTTAATTCAAGTTACAGATTAAAAAATTTAACCGAGATTGGACTCTGGAGCTAGATGGCTGTGTATGAGTCTCAGCTCTTCTACTTACTAACTCCGTGACCTTGAGCCAGTTACTTCTTGTACACATTAACTCATTTAATCTTCACTACAGCCCTGTAGGAGCCCTGGTAGCATAGTGGTTAAGAGCTTGTCTACTAATCAAAAGTTCGGCAGTTCAAAGCCACCAGCCACTCCTTGGAAATCCTATGGGGTAGTTCTACTCTGTCCTGTAGGGTTGCTATAAGTCAGAATTGACTCGACAGCAGTGGGTTGGGTTTGGTTTTTGGACAGTCTTGTAATGTTGTTGTTCTCTGCTGTCGAGTTGATTCCACTCGTGAAGACCCCATGTATGCAGAATAGAACTGCTACATAGAGTTCCCTTGGCTGTAATCTTAATGGAAACAGATTGTCAGGCCTTTTCTTCCTTGGTACTGCTGGGTGGGTTTGAACTGCCAACCATTTGGTTAGCAGTTGACTGCTTAACCATTTTTCCACCAGGGACTTTATAGGTGTTATTATTACCCACAGCTGAGATCTCAGTTTCTACTTCAGTAAACTGGGAATACTAATAAGGTGGTTATGAGGAATAAATGAGTTAATGTGTCCAAAGCACTTAGAAAAGACCTGGCACATAAAAAGCACTATGTGTTAAGCCTTGAGGTTCACCTCACAAGTCTTAACTTCTGTTATATATCTAACAATTTTTAACCATCATTTATAGACTAGTCTTTACAACTTAATTTGTTTTATACCTTTTAAACTGCATGTACACACCCAATGTTCTTTATTTTCCTTAAGGAATGTAGTTATTTAAAAAACAAACCATATCAAGTACTGTGTTAGGCTGGGTTCTCTAGAGAAGCAAAACCAGTAAAACATATAAATATGTATATATATATAGAGATTTATATTAAAGAAATGGCTCATGCAGTTGTAGAGGGTGAAAAGTCCCAAGTCTTTGGATTAGGATAGAGGCTTCTCCCGATTCCCATAGCTACAGGTGCTGGCGAACCCAATCTCTGCAGGATGGAAAGCAGAGCTCTTGCTCACAGGCTGTGAATATTAACGAATCCCAAGATTGGCAGGCAAGAACACAAGGCTTCTCCTGACAGGTAGCTGCAGGGGCTGGCAAACCCAAAATCGGCAGGTCAGAGAGCAGGGCTCTGCTTACAGGCTATGAAGATCCACGAACCCCAAGATCAGCAGATTAGCTGATAGCTCAAGTCCCAAGAACTGGAGGTCAGACAAACTGGAGGCAGCCGCAGGATACAGAGTGAGCAGAAAGCCAGAACCTCTGCATATATTGGGATGCAGTCCACACCCCCCAAAGAAACTCCCTTTCGACTGATTGGCTACTCACAGCAGATCCCATCATGGCAGTGATTACATATAGATTACTATATGTAAACACTGAGAATCATGGCCCAGCCAAGCTGACACACAATCTTAACCATCACAAGTACCTAAAAATTCTCATGAATCTAAAACTGTAAACTTATAAATATGAGGAGTCTTAAGCAATGATATATCAAGAGGAGTGATAGGAGGTACATGATCTGTAGCAAATTTACAAACCATAATAAAACCAATTAAATGTTGCATGCTCTGCTTTTTATTATCATCAAGGACTGACATTCTAAACAAAGACAGTTACAAAATATTCCTCCACACCAGAATGGACCATTCTTACCATTTGCGCCCCTTAGTATTCCTACTTAGGTCTTAAGTTCTCTTAAATGTTCCAATACTGCTTAAAATCTTAGCCAATTTTCATTTACATTTCAATTAAAAAAATCTAAGTTGTCTGAGGCTTATTTGTTACTCTAATATATCATGAAATATTAGAAATGCTTAAAATACCAGTTTTTACTACTTTTTCCTCAGACATAGCACACAAATAACAAATTGTAGGGGTTTGATTTACATCACCATTTGTACATTTAATTACAAGTTATCCCAGAGTCAAGCAATGATGACTCCATATTGAAACACTTGTCATAGAGGCAGAATAGCGTAGTGGGTTAAGAATATAGATTCTTGGGTAGACTGACGGGTGTTGAAGCCTAGCCCTGCCGTTTGCTAACTGTATACTTCAGGCTGGTTATATAACATCTCTGTTTCTCAGTTTCCTCATCTATCACATGGGAATAATAATAGCAAGTAGTTGCTTCATAAGTGTATTGTGTAATAAAATTAATTATTACAGTCAATTCTTAGTATATATTGAAAATTGAACCTATTAGTGAGTCTCTACTTCATTTTTCAAATATAAACAACTAAAGCTATAAATTTGCCTCTAAAGACCATTTTACCTATATCTTACAAATTTTTATATGTTGCGTTTTCACTTTTTGTTTGGTTCAACATGTTTTCTAATTTATCTCATGATTTTCCTGATCCATGGGTTATTTAACAGTACGTAGTTTAATTTCCAAGATGCTGTGCAGTCAACATTGTGATTTTCTACCTTATCTGAAACTCCTGGGACTAGCTCACACCTAGAGCCAAAAGGGATGTTCCTGGTCCTTTACTGTTAATGTTTCTTTCAGCCTTCTCTGCATCTTGCTGAAGAAAAGGATTCCTAGGGTTCAAATGATTGACGCACTACTTATGTGCAGCATTTTTTTTTTTTAAAGATATGGTGACACATATTCTAATAATTTGAGGGACTTAGACTTCTCACTTCTTCCCTCAGGAGGAGGAAATTTTGATATGGATCTAAGACAAAATGAAGTCCCCAAGGACACACTGTGACTGGTCCTACTAGAGGATTGGGTTTAAGAGATGGTGCCGGGTTGTGGGCCTGGGGAAAGGGACCACAGAAAAAACTTAAGCCTACCTCTCATTTGGGCCTTTAGATAAAGTCTAGGAAATAGTCATCTAAAGGTGAAGAATATATCGTGAAGGACTGGAGGATTCTGCTACAAATATCCCTCAGGAGTCCATCAGGATAGAAGCAGTGGGTAGCTGAATAGGGGTATCTGGGGTTTTGTCATCATCTCTACCTCTAATGTGACTAACATATAGCAGTTCACAAAGAAACTGGAATAACAGCTAATGTTAATTATCAACCAGTTGCTGTCAGGTTGATTCCGACTCATGGTGGCCCCACGAGTGTGACAGTAGAACCATGTTCCATAGGATTTCCAATGGCTTATTTTTTGGGAGTAGATTGCCAAGCTGTTCTTCCCAGGTGCATCTTGGTGGACTGGAACCACCAACCTTTCGGTTAGCACCCAAGTGCCTTAACCCTTTGCACCACCAGGACACCATGATAATAATAGCTAATACTGAGTGCTTTCCATGCATCAGGCACTACGCTAAATTTTTCATGTCTTATTTAAATCACACAAAGTCCATAAACGAATTGCTATTGTTATCAGCCCCATTGCAGTTGAGGAATTATGGAATTTGCCCCAGTTCACTTATAAGGACATTTTCTTCAGACATATTTTTACCCAATACAGTTTCCCTTTTACAATAAAGCCAACTTTGTTTCTGTGGCAATTGGAAGTCAAATATCTTTTGAAAAGCTCTCAGTAGACTAGGCATCACAATGATTGAAACATTTTCTTCAAGTCGCGTGGTCTCTATTTCACTGCAAAACAAACGATGCAGAGAAACCCTGGACGTTTTAGACAAGCTTCACATTTACAAAAGGAACAAGCAGTACTTCCAAATCCCATTTGTTTCTCAACTGCATACTAATCCTAGGGTTTATCAGTTTGGATTTATTCCTTGAAGACTAGCTCTAGACTTAAGGATTCATTCTTAATTCTTTAGGGGAAATTTCCATATCCTGCATTAATAATCATCAGAATTCAGTAGCAGTGTCACCAAGAGCACTGAGAAGATTGTTCTGTTCTCTCACATTAAGACAGGTTGATGATGAAATGATAAATAGAACCTTGAAAAATCAAAATTTACAATCTAATACTTGTCATCAGACATGTTTTCAATACGATGGCTCTAATAATGTATCTCCTAAGCATTTATTATGACATTAAATAGACAAGAAAAATATTAGCGAGGAGAGAACCAGCTATGCTTATTCAAATTTTCACCTTGAATGGTAAATTCATAGATGCGGGCTGGCTTCATGGGCTTATAACCTGTGCAGAAGTACAAGGTCCCGTGCTGGAAGGGTCCTGTTCTTGGTTGAATGTTCTGCTGTCATCATCATCAAATTTTAAATAACTTTATCTCTGAACTTGTGTTTTGTAAATGAAGTCTGAGGATTTGTCCCATGGACAAGCATGCACATGAGCAGATATGCAGAACATGTGTGTCCACCATTTCTTGCCACTCTGCTCACACGTAGCAAGTGTGGCCACTAGGGGCTCTTACTATCTTCCTTGCTCAGCCATGTTATACCTACGGCTGAGTAAGGAGAATACTAAGAGCCCCTAGTGGCCACACTGTTCATTGGAACAGGAGCTTGCTTCAAATGCAGAAAGAAGGCAATGACATTCAAAGATATGCAGCGATATCCTTTTTTAAGCATGTCACTTCCCTGTATTAGCCAACCACTTAGGCTGAAAATAATGACATAGAAGGGAAGGGAAAGGAACCTATGGCTCCTTTTCCTTTCAGTTCTTCCTTACTCATCAAGAAGCTGAGAAGTAGAGAGTGTTGGGAGAATGTATGCATTTTAATAAGTGAAATAAAAAGAGTTGAGTTAATTTTGTGCAGCCTTTCCACCATTCTGGTAGGAATGAATACATAATGCATGTACAAGCTAGGAAATATGAATTGTGTTGTTTTGGTGATACTACTGGTGTAGTGGTTAAGAGTTTGGCTGCTAACCAAAAGTTTGCCAGTTTGAATCCACCAGGTGCTCCTTGGAAACGCTATGGGGCAGTTCTACTCTTTCCTGTAGGGTCGCTATGAGTCAGAATCGAATCGAAGGCAATGGGTTTGGTTTTGTGGCTTTTGGTGATTCTGCATGTGAGTCAAATGCTTCTCCATTTGCTTTTAAAACTGGCTTCACAACATATAAAGATGAATAGTAAAATTTATGCTAATAATTTAAATGTTTATTTTCTTTTACTTAGAACAATATGGTTGTTTTGGAGCCCTGGTGGCACATTGGCTAAGAGCCCGGCTGTCAACCGACAGGTTGGCAGTTTGAATCCACGAGGCACTCCTTGGAAACCCTATGGGGCAGTTCTACTCTGTCCTATGGGGTTAGTATGAGTCAGAATCAACTTGACGGCAGTGAGTTTGGTTTAGAAGAGTATTAAATAGCAAATAAAAAATGCCATGACAAGTCAAGAGAGAGGTGGTAGATGAAAAGAAAATGCTTTAAACTTTGTCCCTTTAATAGCACCTTTTCCCTGCTGTTTGAACAAGGATCCCACAGTTTTGTTGTTGTTGGACGCTGTCGCTGGGCCCTGTGAATTACGTAGCTGGCCCTGCCTTGGATGAGCCATGTCTCTGTTGCCTCCTGCCAATGGCCAGCCTCCTGCTCCTTTGCTCCCCTTTCCAGCTGGCCACTCCCAGTTTTCTCCATGGACTTGTCCCAGCTATCTATAGGTGAGCACTTTTCCCTGCCCTATTCTGGAGGCATAGGAAATCTTTCAGAATAAGACAACATGTTGACTCAGTATCAAGAATTTGAATGATGCTGGTGCACAGGGTTGGATGGTCATTTGCTTTATGCCTTCCAGTTCCCAATGGAAAAAGAGTTCCTAATCCTTGTGGCCTTCCCCAATTATAGACCTTCTGTTCTCACTGACATTTGCTGTCTAAATCTTCCCATATTGTCTTACTGCCTGGATCACAAAGAAAACAAAATATATTGACAAATTATTCCCCATATAATCAGGTGCTGTCAAGTCAATTCTGACTTACAGTGACCCCACGTGTGTCAGAGTGTAATGATGCTCCACAGGGTTTTTAGATTTCTGATTTTTCAGGAGTAGATCACCAGGCTTTTCTTCTGAGGCTCAAACCTCCAACATTTGGGTTAGCAGTCGAGGTGTTAACCATTTGCAACACCAAGAGACTCCAGGTACTATCAAATCACACTTCCAACAGCAATGTATGCAGGTGTGTTTCTCCCTCCATCAACACAGCGTGTCTTTGAATTTATTATTCTTTGTCACTCTGACACAGGAAAATAACTTTTCTAGAGCTTTTACCTATAACTGGAAGTGCAGGATTGTGGGTATGTCTGAACCTACTAGGTAATGTCAATCTAGTTGGTGAATTTCTACATCCTTGCCGACACTTAGTATTGTTAAACGTTTAACTTGTTCCAGTAACGTGAGGGTGAAGTAATTTCTTATTTTGTATTTGCCTAATTACTAATGTTGAAATTTTTTTTTCCTGTGCTCATGAACCATTCTTTTTTTTTAGCAATTAAATCTTTTTTTTAATGTTTTTACATTAAAAAAAATTTTATTGTGCTTTAAGTGAAAGTTTACAAATCAAGTCAGCCTCTCATACAAAAATGTATATACACCTTGCTATATACTCCTAATTGCTCTCCCCCTAATGAGACAGCCCACTCTTTCCCTCCACTCTCTCTTTTCGTGTCCATTCCAGCAGCTTCTGACCCCCTCTGCTCTCTCATCTCCCCTCCAGATAGAAATGCAAACATAGTCTCAGGTGTTTACTTGATCCAAGAAGCTCATTCTTCAACAGCATCTTTTTGTATCCTATTGTCCAGTCCAATCCCTGTCTGAAGAGTTGGCTTTGGGAATGGTTTCTGTCTTGGGCTAACAGAAGGTCTGGGGGCCATGACCACCAGGGTCCTTCTAGTCTCAGTCAGACAATTAAGTCTGGTCTTTTTACAAGAATTTGGGATCTGCACCCCACTGCTCCCCTGCTCTCTCAGGGGTTGTCTGTTGTGTTCCTTGTCAGGGCAGTCATCGGTTGTAGCCAGGCACCATCTAGTTCTTCTAGTCTCAGGCTGATGTAGTCTCTTATTTATGTGGCTCTTTCTGTCTCTTGGGCTCATAATTACCTTGTGTCCTTGGTATTCTTCGTTCTTCTTTGCTCCAGGTGGGTTGAGACTAATTGATGCATCTTAGATGGCTGCTTGCTAGTGTTTAAGACCCCAGACACCACTCTCCAAAGCAGGATGCAGAATCTTTTCTTAATAGATTTTTTAATGCCAATTGACTTAGATGTCCCCTGAAACAATGGTCCCCAAGCCCCCGCCCCTGCTATGCTGGCCTTCGAAGCATTCAGTTTATTCAGGAAACTTCTTTGCTTTTGGTTTAGTCCAGTTGTGCTGACCTCTTCTGTATTGTGTGTTATCTTTCCTTTCACCTAAAGTAGTTCTTATCTGCTATATAATTAGTGAATAACCCTCTCATACCCCCCCCATAACCATCAAAGAATATTTTCTTCTCTGTTTAAACTATTTCTCTAGTTCTTATAATTATAATAGTGGTCTTATACAATATTTGTCCTTTTGCAACCGACTAATTTCACTCAGCATAATGCCTTCCAGATTCCTCCATGTTATGAAACGTTTCACAGATTGATCACTGTTCTTTATTGATGTGTAGTA
This sequence comes from Loxodonta africana, assembly GCF_030014295.1. NCBI lineage: Eukaryota > Metazoa > Chordata > Mammalia > Proboscidea > Elephantidae > Loxodonta > Loxodonta africana. Next base: position 132,453,051 of record NC_087342.1, read on the forward strand.
TTCCATTGTGTGAATCATGGACCAGTCTTGATTTTTCATCCACTAAAGCCAGCCTGTATATTTTGCCCGTTGTCTTTTTAAAAAAAATTTTATTGTGTTTTAGGTGAAAGTTTACAGTGCAAATTAGTTTCTCATTCAAAAATCTATACATAAATTATCTTGTGATATTGGTAGCAATCCCCGCAATGTGTCAGCACTCTCCCCTTTCCCTTTCCACCCTGGGTTCTCCATGTCCTTCCATGCAATTTTCCTGTCCCTTTCTGCCTTCTCATCTTTGCTTTTGGGCAGGTATTGCCCACTTGGTCTGTATACTTGATTAAACTAAGAAGCACATTTTTCACGTGTATCATTATTTCACCAGAATGCTCCTTAGAAGCAAGGATGGTGAGACTACGTCTCACATACTTTGGACATGTTATCAAGAGGAATCAGTCCCTGAAGAAGGACATCATGCTTGGTAAAGTAGAGAATCAGTGAAAAAGAGGAAGACCCTCAAGGAGATAGACTGACACAGTGACTGTAACAATGGGTTCAAGTGTAGCAACAATTGTGAGGATGGCGCAGGACCGGCAATATTCCGTTCCGTTGTACATAAGGTTGCTTTGAGTTGGAACTGACTCAACAGCTCCTAACAATAACAATCTTTGGCTGAAAGGTGGACATCTGGAGTGGCTTCAATTCTGAGTTAGCAGAGTGTCTGGGGGCCAAAGTCTCGGGGGTTCCTCCAATCTCTGTCAGATCAATAATCTGGTCTTCTTTTTTTTTGTGTGTGAACTTGAATTTTCTACATTTTTCTCCAGCTCTGTTGGGACCCTCCACTGTGATCACTATCAGAACTGTTGGTGGAGGTAGCCTGGCATCATCTAGTTCTTCTGGGCTCAGGCTGGTGGAGGCTGTGGTTCATGTGGTCCATTATATTTTCCTTGTGTCTTTGGTTTTCTTCATTCTCTGTTGCTCTGAATGTGATGGGACCATTAAATGTAACTTAAATGGCTGCTTCCAAGCTTTTAAGACCTCAGATGCTACTCACCAGAGTAGGTTGTAGAACATTTTCTTTATGAATTGTCTTATGCCAATTGACTTAGATGTCCCCAGAGACCATGGTTCCTAGCCCTCAGCACCCATAACTGGGTCCCTCAAGGTATTTGGGAGTGTCTGGGAAGCTTCTATGACTTTGCCTTGGTCAAGTTGTGCAGACTTCCCCTAAATTGTGTGTCTTCCCTTTACCAAAGTTAATGCTTGTCTATTATCTACTTAGTGATTTCCCCTCCCTTCTCCACTTCTCCCTCCCTCGTAACCATCAAAGTTTTTTCTTCTGAGTGTAAACCTCTTCTTGGGTTTTTATAATAGTGGTCTCACACAATGTTTGTCCTTTTGTGATTGACTTATTTCACTCAGCATAATGCCCTCCAAATTCCTCCATGTTGTGAGATGTTGCGAGGATTCATCATTGTCCTTTATTGTTGTATAGTATTCCGTTGTGCATATGTACCATAATTTGTTTATCCATTCATCTGTTGATGGGCACATAGGTTATTTCCATCTTTTTGCTATTGTGAATACTGCTGCAATGAACATGGATGTGCATATGTCTATTTGTGTGTTGGCCTTTATTTCTCTAGGATATATTCCCAGAAGTGGGATTGCTGGATCATATGGTATTTGTTTCTAACTTTTTAAAGAGGTGCCATATCATTTTCCATAGTGGTTACACCATTTTACATTCCTACCAGCAGCACATAAGAGTTCTAATCTTCCTGCAACCTACCCAACATTTGTTGTTTTCTGTTTTTTCGATTAGTGCCAGAAATGTTGGGGTAAGATAGTATCTCATTATAGTTTTGATTTGCGTTTCTCTGAAACCCTGGTGGCATAGTGGTTAAGAGCTATGGTTGCTAACCAAAAAGTCGGCAGTTTGAATCCACTAGGCGCTCCTTATAAACCCTATGGGGCAGTTCTACTCTATGACTTAACGGCAATGGGTTAATGGCTGATGGTGGGGAGCATTTCCTCTTGTGTCAGTTAGCTGTCTGAATGTCTTTGATGAAACGTCTGTTTGTTTTCTTTGCCCGTTTTTTAATTGGATTGTTTGTCTTTTTGTTATTCAGGTGTTGAAATAGTCTACAGATTGTAGAGATTAGACACTTTTAGGATATGCCATAGCCAAAAATTTTTTTTCCAAGTCTGTAGGTTCTGTTTTTACTCTTTTGATGAAGTCTTTTGATAAGTATTAAGTGTTAATTTTTAGGAGCTTACAGTTATCTAGTTTATTTTCTGGTGTTTGTGCATTGTTAGGTATGGTTTGTATTCTCTTTATGCCATGTGTTAGGGCCCCTAGTGTTATCTCTATTTTTTCTTCTATGGTCTCTATCATTTTAGGTTTTGTTCTTAGTTCTTTGATCCATTTTCAGTTAGTTTTTGTGTTTGGTGTGAGATATGGGTCCTGTTTCTTTTTTTTTACAGATGGACATCCAATTTTGCATGCACTGTCTTTTCCCCATTTAATGCACACGGGTCCTTTGTCAAATCAGCTGACCAGAGGTGGATGGAATTATATCTGAGTTCATGATTCTGTTCCATTGGTAGGTTGTCTTTTTTATGCTGATTTGTAGATTTCTTTTCCTTTAAATATTCTGATGTTATTCTTTTGTGAATTATACGTGCTACAGAAATGTTTTTCCTTTTTTTCTTCCACTCTCCTTTTTTGGTGAACAGAAGTTTTGAATTTTAAGTTTTTTTCCAATCTTGAACTTAATGACTTATGCTTTTTACACTTATTGATGAAATCTTTCCAGGCCCTAATATTAAAAAAAAAAAAAAGGTAAAGTCTTACATTGTCTTCTAAAAGTTTTATAGTTCTGCCTTTGACTTTAATTCTTTAATCTGCCTGAAAATGACTTTTTATGTGGTCGGAGGTAGAGATTCTGTTTCATATTTACTTTATGGATAACTAATTGGTCCATACTTTTTATTTGTGCAATTTGTTGAATAGTTCCTCCTTTTCCCACTGACCTGCGATTCTCTTTCTGTCATCAATCAAGTTTGCTTATATGTGTGGGTGTTCTGGGCTCTCTATTACTTCTTTCTGACCAATTTGTCTTTCCCCAATACCACACTATCTCAGTTACTATAGCTTCATGATAAGTCTTGATATCTAACAGAGCCAGTTCCTCTACTGTATCTTCTTTTTGTACTTTTCTCTTCCACGTAAAAGTGAGAGTCAGTTTTTCAAGTTCTTTGAAAAATCCTGTTTGGATTTTGATTGCAATTGCAGCTAACCTATAAGTCGTTTGAGGAAAAATGGCATCTTTATAACACTGAATCTTCTTATTCAATAACATTTTTTATATTTATATATGTTATATACTTATGCTCTTATGTATTTAAGTTTTAGAGTTTTTAATATTTTAAGATAAAATTGTAAACTTTTTTCATAATGGGCTTTCACATATTTGTTTAGATTTTTCTTAGCTATTTAAGACTAGAAATACAATTGACTGCTAATATTTTTTATACAGCAACATTGCTAAATTCTGTGTTTTGTATGTAGATAATTGTATCATTTGCACATAATGATAAATGCATTTCTTCCTTCCCAATTCTAATACCTCCAATAAATGTTGAATAAAAGTGGTGATAGTGGGCATCCTTGTCTTGTTCTTAAAGAGAATGTTTTTAACAGTCCAGCATAAAGTATATTTGCTATGGACTTTCTAAAATATATACCCTTAATGTGGTTATATTTTAGAAAATCCATAGCAAATATATTTTTTAATGTGGTTAAGGAAGTTCCCTTCTATTCCCAGTTTACCAAGAAGGGTTTATTTTTCTGAATTTATTTTATGAATGGATGTTGAATTTTACTGAATTCTTTACCCTGGTGGCTTAGTAGTTAGTGCTATGGCTGCTAACCAAAAGGCCGGCAATTTGAATCCACCAGGTGCCCCTTGGAAACTCTATGGGGCAGTTCTACCCTGTCCTATAGGGTCGTTATGAGTCAGAAAGGATTTAACAGCAAAGGGCTTAATGAGATAAATGTGACTTTTTCTTCTTCTAAATTCAGTTAGTGTACTATATCAGCTCGCATTTCTGGAATAAATCAAACCTGATCCTTTTTCTGTACATTGCTGGATTTGATTTCGTAAATATTTTGCTTAGAATTTTTGTTTCTATGTTCATGAGTGAGATTAATTTTCCTTTTTTAGCAGTTCTTTTCTGGTTTTGGTATCAAGGTTACACTGGCCTCATAAAGTAACCCATGAGCATACCTTCCATTTATGTTTTCTGAAGAGTTTGCATAATGTTCAAATTATCTATTAGCTGAATGTTTTGTAGAAGTTGTTTCTAAAGCTGTCTGAACTTACTGTTTTCTTTATGAGTTTTTTTTTTTTTTTTTTTTTTTTAAATCAGTTTGATTTCTGAATGGCCATGGAGTTATTCGGGCTTTCTTTTTCCTCTTGAGTCAGTTTTAGTAAATTGTATTTTTCTAGGAACTTACTCATTTCTCCTATGTTTTTAAATATAGCGACACAAAGTTTTTTAAATATATCCTTTTATCCGCTTAATCTCTGCAACTCCTGTGTTAAGTTTTCTTTATAACTTTTAAAAATTTATTTGTTCTGTATTTTTTTTCTATATTAATCTTGCCAGAAATTTATGAATTTTGTTAGGTTTCTTGAAAGAAACAACTTGTAGTTTTGCTGATCCCCTCTGTTGTATATATTTCATTTTATTAATTTCTATTCTTAAATTTACTAATTCATTATGCTTATTTTGCTCCTTTTCTGATTCTTAAATTAGATAGTTAGTTCATTAATTTTAGCTCTTTATTTTTCTAATGAAAACATTTTAGATGATCCATTTCCGCTTAAGTATCACTTCCATAGCATTGCACAGGTTTTGACAGTAGTATTTTCCTTGTCATTCAATTCCCAATATTTCTAAACTTTCCCTTTGACCGCTGAGTTACTTACAAGTATGTTTTTAAATTTTCAAATGATTTTCTTCCCTACTTATCTCTTGGCTATTGATTTCTAACTTAACTGCTTTGTGATCAGAGAATTGGTTTGTATTATACCAATGGCTTGAAATTTCTTGATACTTCCTTTATAGTTTTATGTATGAGTGGTCCAATTTTTCTTATGTTATAGAGGTCTATGTGCAATTTTTTTTTTGGTCTTGATTTCTTTCTACTTAATGTCTGCTAGAGGTCTATGTGTGAGTTATTTTGGTCTTCATTTATCTGTACTTAAAAACACTGATGTAGCGTTTCTTGTCCATTCTGTCTTACTGATTGACTCCTTCCTACACTTACAGTCTATCTGTATGCGGCTTTATTCATCCACACCATCTCTAATTTTCCTCTGTGCCAAGTCAGGTCTACATAAGGTCCTGCCATCTTCCCATACATGCTTTTGTATTAGCCCAGATGAGGGACTGTTGGCTTTGCCTCTCCACTTCCTTTGGAGAATTGTGCCTTGTCACTGGGTTTGAGCTTTGCAGTGATGGACATTCTCTATCAGCATCTTCCAGTATTCTACTTTGACCTTCACAGTATCTGGCTGTTCTTCCTTTAAATTATAATTTGGGATTAAATACACCTCTTAGTTTTATTGGAGATGAACTTTGCTTTTCTGTCTCACATACTCCTTATTGTTTTTAGGTGATATTTTAGGGGAGAAGAGAAAAATGTCATCATTACTTGGCCATTTAAAAACTGGAAGTATTCTCTTTTCAACAGACTTCTCGCTTTGTTGTTGGAATGGTCTAATCCTGGGTATCTTGTTCTTCACCCCACCTTCCAGGCTTGTCTCCATTGTTTTGATTCAGGAAAGATTGTCTTCCCAGTTCCTTGCTACCTGAAAGCTGGCACTGACTGCTGGATGGGGTTAAGAAGCATGCCCCTGGGTATTAATCAGTGATGATGGCTAAAACCTTGCCCTTTAGAAAGAAAGAAAATCTGCCAATACTTTTAGTCACCCTTGAGAAACCTAATTAGATACTGAAATATTCCTTTGGGATCTGAAAGTTCTGTATTTTTATATCTAGCAGTAGAAAATCTTGCAGCTTTATCCTTGAAAAATGTACAATTGGTTTTCAACTCCCAGCTGACATCATCTAGAGAGTCACACTCCAGTAATTTCCTGCACTCACAACATTACATCCTAGCTCCAAAAAGTTCTAATGGGTTTTGTAGTAATTTTCTTATGTGAATGTGTACCAAAGTTTTCCTAGACTGGCGTGAATACAATTGACACCATATTTATGTTTCATCTCTATATAAACACAGTCTAAATTAAAAAGAAGAAGAAAGAGTTGCTTAGCTGTAGTTGTCAGCTCATTGCTCTGGGGAGAACACTGGCCAGGCTGATAAGAGACCAGTCTGTGTTTATACATAGTTGGGCCTCCAAGACTGACCTATATTTTCTGTGCCTTGGTTATCTATGTGTCTTGGAGGAGAATAGAGAAGGAAGGCACATAGGGTAGGTTTCTCGGCCTATGAGCCGTATAATACAGTACTGATGAGCACAGGCTCAGGGTCAGACTGCCTGGATTCAAGCCCTGTCACTGTCACCTACTAAACGTATGATTTTTAAACAAGTTCTTAATTATCTGTGCCTTAGTTTCTTCTGTAAAAAGGGAACAGAGATGCCAATAATAATGTATAACCTCATAAGGCTTTTTTGAGGAGTAAAGCAGATACCCAAGGGAAAGTATCTGGCAATTATTTATTGCTAACTACATATTGTTCATGTTATGATAGAGCTGAATCCCATGTTTTTTAATGAAACACTGATGAGGAGGATCCAGTTCTTAAGATTGAGACTCAGAAGGTAGATGTGTCAGTGAGAGAAATTTGCAGGTGTGGTTAGGCAGCTGTAAGGTACAGAGCGGCTCACTTGGCTGGCCTGTCATGCACTGGGGCAGCAGGTAGAGTTCGACTCTTTCTGCCAACGACTTGTTCTACGAACCAGTCTCTGTAGACTTAGGCAGCCACTACACCACCAATTAAAAACATGGCTGCTTCTGCGGCTACTTCCATAATTGGTATAACTCTCCTAGTTTATGCAGCACTTTCACAGACATTTTTCTCTTTGACTCTTTTAACAATCCTGTGAGGAGGGCTCTTTCATGTTTGATGAATGAGACATAGCTTAAGTGACTCACCCAAGGTCATGCTTCCTTCCTTCTTCTGTGGTTATTTTACTAAACTGGCTTCTGAGTTATTTGAAGATTGACCACAATAGCCTCTAAGGCATGGTCTCCAGGATGCTTCTCAAACTTCAGCATTCATAAGAATTACCGGAAAAAGCTAATTAAAATGTAAGTTCTTAGTTTCAACCTCCAGATAGTCTGAGATTTGAGTAGGGGCCTGGGAATCTGCCATTTTGATGGGCACCTCAGGTGATTCTGTCTACAGGTAGACTAAGAAGCTACACTTATTAGGGGCTGTTGTTGTTAGCTGCTGTCAAGTTTGGCTTCCAACTCATGGTGACCCCATGCACTATGGGATGGACTATTGTGATCCATAGGGTTTTCACTGGCTGAAATTTTGGAAGCAGATTGCCAGGTTTTTCTTCCTAATTACTAGGGAGTAGAGATGAGTAAAAGCAGGCATAATTGTTTCCCTCATGGAGTTCACAAGCTAGTGTGAAAAATGGGTAACAAACAATTTCCACACAGTGTGACGAGACTGGTGCCTTCCTCTGGAGAATATGCCAGTCTCGAGCTTGCCCCTTCTGTGTTTTTGGTTGTATGTGGTTATGTCTAATTCTATGCTTATAAAAGTCCCATTCTTTATTGACTCAAAGTCAAAGACATAAAACTCTTATAAACTCACCACAGACCTGTGTGTGTTTACATGTGAAATTTCTTCTCTACCGAATATGTACATCATTTCTTTTACCTATTGTGAATAACATGAAACGTTTTCCTGCAGTCATCTCAGATTGTAAAGTACCATGTCCATACGCTTGATTGTTGTTGTTAGGTGCCATCCAGTCAGTTCTGACTGACAGCAACCCTATGTACCACAGAATGAAACACTGCCCAGTCCTTTGCCATGCTCACAATCATTGTTAGGCTTAAGCCCATTGTTGCAGCCACTGTGTCGATCCATCTTGTTGAGCGTCTTCCTCTTTTTCGCTGAGCCTCTACTTTACCAAGCATGATGTCCTTCTCCAGGGACTGATCCCTCCTGATAACATACCCAAAATATGTAAGACGCAGTCTCACCATCCTTGCTACTAAGGAACATTCTTGTTGTACTTCTCCCAACACAGATTTGTTCATTCTTTTGGCAGTCCAGGGTATAATTAATATTCTTCGCCAACACCACAATTCAAAGGTGTCAATTCTTCTTCGGACTTCCTTATTCATTGTCCAGCTTTCACATGCATAAGATGTGATTAAAAACATCATGGCTTGATTAGTGATTTATTACTTAACACGTGCTTTCATCTACCTTGTATCACTTTGTTCTCATAAAGATTTGGTGAGGTTGGTAGAAGAATAATTATGAGCTATGTTTTACAGAGCAGGGGCAGGTGATCAAGAGAGTTTTGGCTGGATCATTATTATCCAGCTGGTACATGGCAGAGCAGGAAACAAACCCCATTCTTCTGACTCCCAGTCCAATTATCTTTCCAGCAAAATAAATCAGCAAACTTCTGGCAAAACTACAGAGACTGAAAAATGCCTAATGTGAACAGGGCTTCTGCAATGTAAACATCGGGATCCAGTCATCTTTTTTGAACAGAACTAATCAATGACCTGGACTGCCCAGTCTTTAAAGCTGTGTTTCGAATATTGATGGTGGCGAGCTAAGCAAATTACAGGGCAGAGACCAGCAAATACACCAGGCCCGTTAGGCATGAGTAAAATGACCACTTTTAAAAGCTGTTTATGTGCCTCACAGGGAAAAATACACATGGATAAAAGGCAGACTGAAACCAGCAGCTTAATGCCTTAAAAATCCATCAAGAAAACCTACCTCAAGCAGGGACTGTGACTGCTCTTAGGAAAAGATTAAATATCGGTGTCTGCTTCTATCATTTTTCTATCCTTAGCAGTTTTGACCTTCCTTTCATAAAATACTAGTTAATTGCTTGTGCTCTCTGGAGTTAAGCTAATTCTTTTCTTGCTCCATATCATCATTTTTATTTGGGCACCGTGGATGTACATGAAGTACTGGGGACCATCAAGGCAAGGTTGTATACATGCGGTAGCAGCACACTGTTACCTAATGGATAAATTCTTTAGGGCTCTCAAAGATCCAGCCCCAGAATAAATGTTGTCCGAAGCTGGCAACAAGCCCCATTTGAATATTCACATTAGCGCCAAGCAGCTGGAAATCAGGAGTGCATGATTCACTGGCTGTAGCGATGGCTTCCTGCTGAATAAAGTAGCTTTATGAAAATCAATAGAGTGACTACAATTACCAAGTACATTACTTCAAAGATATTAAGAGCCATAAATCAAGCATGTCAGCTGAAGAATAATAATGATGTTATGTACAAACAAGAAAGCATGATATCAGCTGAGGAAGTGGCCAGAATCTTATTCTATGGCTGCTGAGGAACTGAAAATAAGTTGCTGCTCTTTGTTTTGAGCATCACTCTTAAGGCAGCTTGTCACAAGTCTCACAAGGAAATCATGCAATTTGTAATCACTGACAGACAGTTGGAAGGGGGAAGAAATCCAATCATGCCGAAAGATTTGGCTGGAATAGCACTATTTTTGTCTCTACTCAGCTGGCAGAGATTGGCTTGGCTGGGAGTGCGTGCAGCAAGGCGGTGTACTCCCATGCAGCCTGGTAGAGCCGAGGGTGTTCCAGAACTGCTAAGTAGTAGAGTGCCTGACATGTTAATTAACTGAGCCTTAGAATGTCAGAGTTGGAGGGGCTGCAGTAAACATCTAGTCTGACCGCTCCCTTAATACTGGCAACTCTTCTCACGACCCCGAGTGATTCATGCATGTTCAGGTCCAAGAACCCCTCTCTCCCAGCGCAGCCCAATCTATTCTTAGGGCAGTTTTGATAGTAGGAAGTCAAAGTTCAGAAGCTGGAAAGCTTTGAAATATAGTTCAACTTCATCGGAGCCACATGGCATCATCTCAAGTATTTAAAATTACCTTCATGTAGGCAGTTCCTGTATCTTGCCTACTCCAAGATAAACTTCCCTAGTTACTCCAGCGGTTCCTAGACTTTCATGGTCTCCAGTCCTTTACTTTCTAGTTGTGCTTTGCTAAACAAGCTTGTGTCCTTTTCCTTCTTAAAGTATGGTGCCCACACATAGAGTATGTGGTCAGCACAGAGCACAGAGGTGCTAACACTTTCCTCATTTCTAATAATTACTTGTGTGAATAATTAATTCTCAGGTTCCTAAATGCTGCACGTAGTTCATACTGAGGAAATTACAACTATGCATTCATCCAACATTTACTGAGCACTCACTATGTGTCAGGCACTGCACTAGATGCTAGGGATATAGACATCTGCTTGCAAGAATTTTATCATGTAAAAGGAGAGACACCTTAAAAATTGTTAAATATCATGAAAAAGGTGAGGGCAGAGAAAAGTGTAGGGTGCTGTAGTCAAATAGAAGAGGGACAGCTAAACCAGCTAGGAGTTCTGGTGGTGGGCAAGGTGGCGCGGGGAGGAGGACTCAGAGGTTGGGCAAAAACTTTTGGAAAAAAATGGAGCTGGGGCTGGTTCCTGATGAGTGATGGGAGTAAGCCAGAGGAAAGCAGGAGGGGAGGATGGTGTTCCAGCAGAGAGACTAGCAAGTGTCTAAGACTCAGAGGCAAGAGAGAAAAAAGAATACTTGTAAGTTCGCTATTAGTCAGAATCAACTAAATAGCAACAGGTTTGGGTTTTTTTTTTGTTTGTTTGTTTGTTTTTGGTTTAGAGGAATGAAAGTATTTCAGTGATAATAGTGGCAAGTGTTGAGAGATAAGAGGTCTGAGAGGAAAGTAGGGGCTTGAGTATGAACGGGTAAGGCCCAGGAGTTTAGAATTTATTCTGAGTATAATAGAAAATCTCTGGTGACTCTATCCTAAGCAGGTATGAAAAACTTCTAGGTGGGCAGAAATGGAAAATTCTTAGACCCCTGTGCTAGCACAGCAGGAATTACAAGACTCAGAATCCAGACATTGGGCCTTGGTGATGTGACATCCTGAGGAGCTTCCTGGCTCACCTGTATGTGGTAATACCCGTTGTTTTGGGCGCTGGCCTGGCTGGATGTATGAAAGGCAGTGAGCCCATAGGAATGCTAACAGCTACCAGGAGCTAGGAGAAAGGCATGGAACAGATTCTCCCTCAGAGGACCTGGAGGGAGCAGGGCCCTGCTGACATCTTACTTTTGGACTTCTTGCCTCTGAACTGTGAGAGAGTACATTTCTGTTGTTTTAAGCCATCAGATTTGTGCTAATTTCTTATAGCAGTGATGGGAAACTAATATAGTGAGGGAGTGATTGAAGTGAGGAAATATGAGACCTGGGCTAGATGGCATAGGGAAGGAGGAACAGAGGAAATGGAGGTCTGTATGATGTCCTGGGAATAAGAAAGCAAGTGAGTGAGAAAGGAGAGTGGCTGGAGAGATGGTTGTGTTCAGAAAGAGCTTAAATTCCAGAGATGGAGCAATGCTGCACAATAGTGACACCCAGCATGGCTCTGGTAACTATGGGTGCTCTGCTATGGAGCTGAGGAGATAAAGGGACTGAGAGATGAGGGTTCTGGATGAACATTGCACCACGCAGGATGATGGCAGGACTTGGGGGCAAAGAGGGAGATTGTGAGTCAGGTGCCAAAGTTATCAAGGAATCAGAAGAAAGTGAAAGTGATGACAGATGGGGAATGCAAGGGTGGAGGGAGTTAAGAGTAGTAGAGCCGGAAGGCAGGAATTTTTATTTAAGACAAATGAATCATGGCCAGGCAGAGGCGCTGGAGCAAGAAAAATGCCCACCCTATCTTCTGAACCTAAGATACATGGGATTTTGAAAGTGAGCAGATCAAGTGATCTCCTGGGACAAAGAGGGCTAGACTTCAGGAGAAATCCAGCACCCCTGAGGGTCACGACATAAAGAGCACATTCAGAAAGTAGTTGAGGGGGAGAAGCATTTGTTGACATGTGCTGTGATATGTATTAATCAACGCAACATAGAGCAGCAATTAAAGACTATGGCCAAGTCATGATAAACTGGATGATGCAGTAATAAAAATGCAAAATTCTGAAATTCACACCTGTGTCTGGCTAAGTATTAGCCCCAATAACTAACTTAGGAAACTATTGTAAGTAACTTTTAGGAGTATATAAAAAGGAAGATTTATGAAATTGCTTATCATGCATTTGTCTCCAAGAATCAAAGCAAGTACCTGGAGTTTGGAAACACTTTGAGGACTCTCAAGTTTTTTCGTCATTCCCAATATTTCTTCATACTGAAATGCTTTAATGGGCATTTTTTGCTTTGTCACTTAACTATTTACAAATCACAAAATTGCTTTTTTGTCTGTTCCTCATTTTTTCCATCTGGTCCACAAATAGGACATTAAAGACTTTGTTAGGGTTTTCTCAGATGCTACCAGCTTTTTTTTTTTTTACCAGCTTAAGCTAATGTATTAACGACACCTAATATTTATTAAGCATTTTACATGGATTATTCTCATTTAATACTCTGAACATCTCTCTATTAGGGAGGTAATTTTAGTATGGATGAATCAAATGAAGCTTAGGGAGGAGTAGCTTGCACAAGGTCACAGCTAACAAGTTGAGGAGCAGGGATTCAATCCCAGGCAGAAGGACTTCAGAAACCATGCCCTTGTTCACTTTACTGAATAGATTTATTCTCCCTGGAGAGAGTGAAAATGAGGATAGGTCTTCATAACATTGACAAATAAAAAGATGCACTGCTTTTCTGGTTCTAATCTAGTATTATGCACTTTAAAAAATGTGGTCATCCATGAAACACTCCTATCAGCAAAGTGGGAGTGGTAGGAACTTTCTTAGTTCGTGTGCACTGGGATTGATCTAGCACGGACAAGTGACTAATGATGGGGGAGTGATAGAGTTCTCAACATAGGCTTTTTTTGGTGTCTTTCACAAGATAAACATTCAGATATCTCTGAGACTGATCCTTGTAGAGGACCTCGAATTATGCACAAGAAGATTAAATCCTGCCAGATGATGTACACAGTAACGCTATGACTGTAGAGCCAGAAGAGAAGGGGCTCCCCCTACCACACATTGGCTCAAATCAGAGCATCATCAAATCTACCTTTTTCTTTGTGATCTATAGGTGAAAGTCCTATTATGATGAAATTTCATCCTTCAGTACTTACTGGCTTTTCACAATAATGAAAGAGAACAATGGATTAGATAAGAAACTAACAAAACTCGATTTGACTTTGAATTGCTGTAGTACGTGTAATTTTAAGATGGCTCCAATGGCAGAGGTCTCTGGACGGGAGGGGCACGTAGAGCGCGCTCCCCGGTAGACGCTTGCGAAGTGGCACCAATGAACAGTTTTCTTTGGCCATCATGGTTCCCATTGCCACTGTGAGAGATCATTCCATAATTCTAGACTAATTGCCTTAGGTGCTATTTTTGCAGGTAGGTTCCTGACCAATGGTCTTTGCCCTCCTCGCGTTACTTCAGTAATTATATTACCTGCGAAAGGGATTTTCAGGTGTAATTCAGGTCACTAATCAATCACCCTCAATATAGGCAGATTATCTGGACAGACCTTTTAAAAGAAGAGAACTTTCTCCAGCTGTTTTCAGCAGAAATCAGAGAGATTCAAAGTGTGAAAGAATTTGGTGTGAGGGATGTTTTCTGTTGCCGAGATGGAGGGGACCACATGGCAAAGACCAGAGAGCAAACTTTAAGAGCCTGATTTTCTTGCTGTCAGCTAGCAAGACAGTGGGTACCTCAAGTAGGAAATAAATTCTGCCGACAATCTTGGAACAGTGAGCTCGGAAGAAGATCTTTCCCTAGTGGTGCCTCCAGATGAGGCTGTAGTTGGCTGCACATTGGTTGTAGCTCTGTGAGACCCGGAGTGAAGAACCCAGCTAAAATGTGCCAGACTGCTGACCACTGGAAATGGTGAAATAATAATTCTGTGTTCTTTTGGGCTGCTAATTTGTGGTAATCTGGTATATAGTAATAGGAAACTAATAAAACTGCATTCTAGGGTTTTCCCAGAATTAATTGGGTTCTCAATTATGTTTTCCTTAGGTTCATTTTACATTATTCTGAGCCCACTGAGGGAGCCTTAAAACATGGCTCAGTGAAAGTGCAAGCCAACTGGGGACTTAAATTTGGTGCAAAAAACCTACAACAAGCTTTAGCTATCACTATTAGGAGACCCTGGTGATTATGTGAATGGCCATTGGATTCTGGATTCCATTACTTTGCTAATCGTGGAACAGTAGGTACACTACTTAACCAACTCTTCAAAATTGGCATATAAATATTTACCTTGTAGACTTGTGCAGTTTCACTGAAATGCAAAATGCTTAGCATAGTACCTGACACATAATAAATAGTAAGTGGTCACTATTTTTGCAATGAAAAAAGAAAAGATGATGGAGATTTTAAAGGACCATGACAGCAAGAAAGAGGAAGAAAAGTATGTACAAGCAAAAATGTATCTGAATGTAAGCTTTTGCTGTGAGTCACATAGCTATCACAGGTACACAGCAGCCAGATTTTATTCATGGGAAAACCTTCAAAGAGCCTGGAGATACAGCAAGCAGCGTTTATTTGCAGTGAAATAGATTGCATCCCCAGGTTGCGTGTCAGTCACCCAAGGCCTATTCACATTCTGTTCCTATTTTGAATTTAATGCTCTGTCTATCTCTCTGAACCCAAGGCCACTCAGAAGTGAAGCTGGAACTACATATGATCAAAAAGTGGAGGACAGAGAAGGAAAGGGAAGGGAGTCACCTGATGTGTCTTCCAAACCTGACTTCACCGGCAGTCCTGGGGTTTGCAGGGCTGGGAAAATGAATGGCTCCATTTTGCAAAGCTTTGAGTGTCCTCTCTAACAGTGAAAGCATGAATGCAAAAGCAGAGAGAAGAAACAAAGACTTGTTACCTACAGATTTTTTTTCTAATTTCCTCCCTAAATTTAATGGGCCCAATACACTCTGCATTAAGAAACATTGGAACAGAAAATGACTTGGAAGTGGGAAATTAAATCCGTTAAAACTTCATGTCCCTACATTTCTAGATCTAATCTGGTTATAAAATAGAAGGTGTTTGAATGAGATTCAGTGCGTTTAGCGTCAGATTCCCAAAAAGAAGGTGTACTGTTTTATTATTATTATTTCTGAAAACTCTCTAAGACGTTAAATTATTCTTGTCTGGCCTCAAAGACATTTATTTATTTATTTAAAAAAAAGTATCCGTACTGTGAGGAGCCCTGCTGGCACAGTGGTTAAAGTGCTTGTCTGCTAACCAAGAAGTTGGTGATTTGAACCTACTAGCAGCGTCACAGGAGAAAGATGTGGCAGTCTGCTTCCATAATATTACAGCCTTGGAAACCTTATGGGGCAGCTGTGCTCTGTTCTGTAGGGTCACTATGAGTCGGAATTGGCTTGAGGGCAATAGGTTTGGTTTGGTTTTATGTACATAAACAAAAAAAAACCCAAACCCGTTGCCGTTGAGTCAATTCTGACTCATAGCGACCCTATAGCACAGAATAGAGCTGCCCCATAGAGTTTCCAAGGACTGCCTGGTGGATTCAAACTGCCGACCTTTTGGTTAGCAGCCATAGCTTTTAACCACTATGCCACCAGGGTTTCCTTTATGTATATAGTTGATGGTATTTATAAAGATATAAAACAGTTACTTTTCTCTAACTTCAACAAATATAGGAGAGAAACATATACGACTAAATTTAAAATTTGCATCTTACACAAAATTATTATCTTTTGTTTCTCTTTAAATGGCAAAAAGGGTTTAAGAATTGAGCACCTGTAAAGACTAGTTCTTATCTTATTCTTTTTATATCTTCCCCTTGGCCTTGGTGAAGGCTAGCCACACAGTAGTGGCCGTGACACATTTGCGGAATAAATGGAACGTTTCAGACTCTTTCTTAAGGAGTAGGCTGGCCCGGTGGAAGGAGAACTGGACTGAGATCCAAAAGCCTGGCAGCTACCACTGCACATCCTCGGCAAGGTCACTTCCCCTCTGGCTGTAGTTTCCTTGGTGTAAAATGAGATGGTTGCTCTGTTCCATTTCAGCTCTGCATTCTGTTTTTGTAACGAAACAAGGGAAGTTCACGGAGGTAGGATACCAATGCTTTTATGAATATGCAAGAGAATAAGTAGCTATACAATAAGGCTCAGCATGGCAGGCTTTTGGAAGGCGTGTATTTGTGTGTGTGCGTGTGTGTGTGGGGTGGTACTTTCAGATTGATGCTCGACATTTTTGACAAACTGCTTCAGAGATGTCAAAGAGCTATTCAAAGTGCTCCATTTAAAAATGTCTCTTCTCCTTGAAGAGGTGATCTATTATCCACAGGTAATCATTTTAGAGGCTATTACTCATAGGGAATGTGTATTTTGTGTGTGTGTGTTGCAAGTATGCACGTACCATCAAGTCTGTATTAGTGTTGTTACAATTATGACTGCGGGAATCATCACCATTAGACTCCTGAGGCAACGATTCACTCCCAGAGCCTTAAGTTTTTCAGACTTTGTGTCCGAAAAGGAGGGATGTGAGAGAGTGGAAACGAGTCAGTTCCAGCTGCTTTTGTCCTCAGGTATAAAGTATAACAGGTTTCAAGAGCAAAGGAAGAATGTGAAGGGCGAGAGTAAAAGGAATAACTCTTTGAAAACTAATGGCAAGCGATAAAAATAAGTTACCAAAAGACAGAGCACCTTTTGATACAGAGCAAGCTTTGATTCCAGCGGTGCTGGCTCTTGCTGGTACAAGCACAGAAAAATGAATGTTGTGGCTATTTCAGCCCTTAGTCACCAACCCCAGAAAATCCTGTTGGAACCAATTACCAGGCATTTTACAGATTTCTGCCATAGGGTGCTGCCAAAGATGCCAGCTGTCAGACCCACCTAGCACTGACATATTGGGTTCCTGACCTGCACAGGAGCTGGTAGGTGCAGCTGCCTGATATAGTCTCTTTGCCCCCACCCCATGCCCCAAGTTTGTCTGGCAATGAGATGGTTTAGATACCTAATGAATTAGATGGACTGCAGTGCATCCTGAAAATGAGGTCGCACAAGCTCCAGTCTCTCTTGGGTAATGGGTAATGAGCTGCCAGGAAATGCATTGAATGGGTCCGCCTTTAGAGAAGACACAGAGAAATATATCATTTATTTACCACCATGGCTGGTACCTGACCATGGAGAAAAGCTATCAAAATGAAAAATTATAAAACATAATGTTATGAAACAGAACTGCAATTCTCATGTTATTTGGAATTAGGTCACTGGACAGAGAGTCCAAGTTGCTTCTTAAACAAATGGCTTGGATGTAAAAGGGAGTCAGAATCTTGGATGTTCCAATCTCAGGTCTTTCCCCACTTGATACATTGATTCTTTTAGAGCTTTTTGTGTGCTGGGGAAAGTGACAATGAATCATTTGATAAATTGTGAAGCAGGGTAGGATGGTGAAACGCACTTTGGAGATGGAAGTAGGAGACTTGGATGGGCCTCCTGGTTTACTGATAACTAGCTCTGTCACTTGGAGCTAGTTTCTCAACCTCTACGTGCCTCAGTGCCTTTACCCATCAAATGGAAGTGAGGGTACCCTTCTGGTCTACCTCTTACTAGAGTTCTGAAAATTGAAGAGATAACATATGTAAAAGTCTTTGAACACTTTTCCCTACCACATTGTCAAATACAAGATAAGCACTGAATATCATTAGTACTGCAAAGTCATTATTTGTGTATTGTCCCTTTTTCTTTATCGCTCATTGAAAGATTCAGGACTTCTTAAAAATAGTGTCCAGACTCTAACATCGGCACTCGGAGAGGCTGCGCCAACATTAATAAAAGCTCAGATCAAACAAAGCCATTTGCCTGCCTTATTCCAAATTTCCCGGCGCCTGAGGCTTGCTTTCTCTTGAGCCTCTATTTGGGGCAGTCACTGTATTCTGTGCTGCTCAGGGGACAGTCACAGCTTCTCCTTCAGATGTCCATGTTTTGGGCATTGATTTTGGAAATTTAGTTGGCACACGTTCTCTTCTTCCCCAGCCAGCAAGTTAATAGAAAAATACTCCAGGCTTTTTAGGATTTATTGGGATACAATTGTCTTTTATCTTCAATCTGTGGTCTCATTCGGCGACCCTATAAGATGATATAGAACTGCCCCATAGAGTTTTCACGGAGCGCCTGGTGGATTTGAACTGCCAACCTTTTGGTTAAGCAGCGGTAGCACTTAATCACCACACCACCAGGGTTTCCTGGTCTCCCAAAGCATATTTGCTTTTTCAAAATCACCCACCAGATTTCCAAGGCCTAATTTGGAGGGTCACACAAATATGCATTTAAAATAGGCATTTTTGAAGGGAGTAGTCTGAAATTTGTGGTATTATATGTTCTAACATCTTAAGACGTTTCTGAGCCATGAAGCATTTGCAAAACGCTTAGATCCTTGCGAACTAGATTAAAGTTTCCCGTGTGCCTGATGCAAGCACGAAATGCAGAAATTCTAACTTGGAACGTTGGGTAAAATGAAAATCCTAGCCATAGTTTGAGAACACTAAGACTTGGGTGAAAGCAAACAAAAAGTACAACTGTTTCAGAGGAAACTCACCATTCTTGAAGATAGTTTTCTTGAAACCAGAATTTTAATATTTCTTAATAATAATTGAGAACAGGTCTTACCTTATGAAAACAGAAAATAAACATACAATTGCAAAGTCACATGCTTGAAAGTATATGCTAGGAAAAGAGCTGTTTCTGTTTTATTATATATATTTAGGTTGGGTGTAATCATCGTTTGTCTTATTGACTCTTTAGGAGTTTAATTGCTTGCTACAGTCAGTCTCCAAAGAATAAGCAATTGGCCCTCTGTATTATTAAAACAGCTAATCTACATCCCAGTTTTCTCATCCTTTCTTGCCAATAGACTTAATAACATTCCTCCTAAAAGGAACATTTGCATACTCTTGGTGTGTAAAGTATAGGAATTGGCCTATAGAGCTATAACTGAGAAAAAATATTACTTTGCCCCCCTTCTTTGGAAAGGCCCCATTCGAGTATAACTTGCATTATTCTCTAGAATTATCCCCCAATCACCCTCTGTGCCATCTGGAAACTAGGAAGCTCTACTTCCAATATGTACACTGATGAAAGTAGATATTTGGAAATTATCCCTGTCTCAGATAATTAAAGGGAGTCCTCTCTTGGCCCCTTTGCCCATCTAAAAAGCAGGGCTTCTTGGCCCCTTTGCTCACCTAGAAAGCAGGGCTTAGTTGTAACTTCCAGGACCCAAGTAATTCTTTACAACACTCACAGGCACATGCTACCTAACCTCGGCTCATAGGGCTACAAAACGAAAAATCAGAGTTATGAGAAAATTCAGGGTCTTCTTTTAGGTCCTCTGCTAGTAGATTAGGCCATCTACACCTTTAAGGAGATGTTTCTTAGTTATCCAGTGCTGCTACAGCAGAAATACCACAAGTGGATGGCTTTAACAAAGGTGAATTTATTCTCTCACAGTCTAGGAGGCTAGAAATCTGAATGCAGGGAGCCAGCTTCAGAGGAAGGCATTCTCTCTTTGTCAGCTTTGAGGGAAGGTCCTTGTCATCAATCTTCCCCAGTGGAGCTTCTCAGAGCAGGGATCCCAGGCCCAAAGGACATGCTATTCTCCTGGCTCTTGTTTCATGGTGGTATGAAGTCCCCATTTGTCTCTGCTCACTTCTTTTATATCTCAAAAGAGGTTGGCTCAAGACAAAGTCCAGTCTTATAGATTGAATCCTGCCTCATTAACAGAACTGCTGCTTATCACACCTTATCAACATCATACAGACAGAATTTACAACACTTAGGAAAATCATATCAGGTGACAAAATGGTGGACAATCACACAATACTGGGAATCATGGCCCAGCCAAATTAATATATATATGTTTGGGGAACACAATTCAATCCATGACAGGAGGTGAGACATCTGAAATTAAAACTACAGAGCATAGAGATTATAAAGTCCACCTCCTCATTTCGAATAAGGTAACTGAGGCCCAAACAAATTAGGTGGCCTGTTCAAGGCCACAGAGAGGGCATCTAGTGTTGGTAGCTTTTTCTTTTTTATGTAATGATTAACATTTTCTATCTCTGGGACCTTATTCACAGCTTTCTGTAAAAGAAGGACAATATTCTATTTAAAACCCTTCAGCCAACCAACCAACCAACCAACCAACAACCAACCAATCAATCTGACTGGAGCTTCTTGTGTGTGTGTGTGTGTGTGTGTGAACAAAATATATGTGTACATTCTGCTTATGAAGACTGGGGGTGGGTGCATGGCGGGAGGGAGCTACTCCTAAGAATTTGAGTTTATATTCTAAGTATCATATAGGGTACTGAGTTTCCTGCCAGGAGCATTTGTTTTCCCTTGAGGATGCTGATCAAAATGTAGGGGCAGATGGCTGGGAAAATAAATTTCTAATTGATTTTGAAACCCTCTTTTGCAATTTCCATTCATAGCTTTCATTCGTGTATATATATTATTCCTAACATTGCTATAAAATTTTGCATTTCTACAGCTCACTGGGTCTTATGATACTTTTAAATTATTAATAGTAACATATAATTGGTAACAGACTAGCACGTAGGGTAACTATAATAATAATAATTGAATAAAATCAGTAGAAAATATGCATTTGCACATTTTGAGAGGCAAAGTAAGACTTGCTGTTCAAATCACCTATGATGCCTTTGTTATAATGTCACTATTTTCCATTTTCGCACTTTAATGTTGTGCCCTGAAACAAAAAGAAACAACCCAAAATTTGTTTCTTCTGGGTTTATTCTTTTCTCCCCCATTCCCCATGCCTTACATGGTCACAAAATAATTGATTGCCTTTTATTAAGGAGTAGTTTTTTAAGGAAATGATGGTGTCCCATTAAAGGTGCTAAGGTGATGATAGTTACTACTGTTAGTTGCCGTCAAGTCAATTTGGACTCACGGTGGCCCCATGCGTGCAGAGTAGAACTGATCCATAGGATTTTCAAGGCTGTGACCTTTCAGAAACAGATTTCTAGGCCTGTCTTCCAAGGCACCTCTGGGTAGGCTCAAACCATCAACCTTTTGGCTAGTAGTCGAGCGCTTAACTATTTGCACCACCTGGGGACTCCTTTATTTACACTTCTGTTTTTTCACACAGATTGTGTAACATTATGGAAGCTGGTGCTTACTTCCCTAGGGCATCTGGTTCCTCTAAGCTAGCACCAGCCTATCTGCTTTGTAGCCTTTATTTTCCTAATTTTAACAATAAGACAAATATTAATTTTGAATAATAAGATATTTTTGAGGAGCCCAGAAAATTCTTTCAGACTGAAGAAAAAATGACTGCTTAATGACTTCTCTTAAAATCATGTCTCTATTGTGAATAAATTATGAATATACAAATTGATTTTGTAGCTTAGTTTTTTAAAAAAAATCAACTTTAATGAGTTGCTTTTGGAAAAACTACAATATTCTGATCACCTCCCTAGGAAAGTGTCTTGTTGGGTTAAAGCTACATACATATTCAATGACCCAAGTCAGAAAGCCCTGAAATAGAGATTTTATAATGCACTACATACGCAAGGGTCAAAAACAACTACCATAAACACTTGAGAATACTCCAGTGCCCAGGCATTTTCATTATTAAAGTGTCTTGACTGATACGTATTCATTAATAATTCATATATTATGGGAAGAAACCCTAGAGAGAGGGTTTCTCTCTATCAACCTTTTTTTTTTCCCCATCACAGGATCCTATATGGATTAAAAAAAAAAAAAAATTTTTTTTTTTTAAGTATCATTTAATCTGATATATTCTTGTTGCAGAGTGATTAATTTCGGAAGAAATCAATAAACCCAAAATAGTCTGTCTCGAACAGCTGTCTGAACAGATGCTAGAAATAACAGAACACTGTTAGTGGTTCAGGGGCTGAAAGGAAGAAGCAAAAAAGGGAAGGGAGTCCCGCCCTGGAAGGAATTTAGTCAATGAATATCCTGTCAATTTTAGTAGGAATTCTGTGATTCTTTCCTCTCTGCCCTCTATTCCCCCCAAACAAACAACACTTTAACCCCTTCTTTCCTCTCTTCTTTAATCGGAATATTCACTATGATAACAGCTATTTGAAGTTCTGTAAAACTTATTTATTAAAGACTTGGAAAGATGGCTTCGAATGTTGACTGTTCCGTCATCTGCATAGTTTGTTTTGGTTTACAGAGGAAATGCTGCTATTCCAGGCTGTAGTTGTCAAGGCCTCAGTGCAGGGGCGAGGTGATGATAATGGGTATAATGTGTTAGTGTACATCTTCCCCTTCCTGGTTGAATGGACAGTGACATGGCTAAAATTCTCAGGATGTTTAGGATCTCATTTGACTCAGATTTAGTTCACAAGATGGAAACAAACGTGGCTGCTGGGCAGGAAGGAAGTGAAGTTGAGAGAAAACTAAACCATGCTTAGGTTCAATAAGCATGATGGGAGATAAATTCCCTTGGAGGTCTGGGTTTATCTGAAGTGCTTGAAAATATTGACCATGGGCTATTAGAAAGTCTAATAGCTAATCATTTCCCTCCGACTTAGGATGCTAATCTTTCATATGATACTATATTATGATAAATGGGACTTGAAAGGATTGAGCTCCTATGTCTCATTGTAGATTCATTACTTCTAAATAATTGGTGAAATGTACCTCCACTACAGAATTGAAACATACTATTTTATGTATTCTACATTTGAAATGGAAGGACCTACATGAGTTCTATGAAAACAAATCCTGAATCATTTCCAAAAAGTGATAGTAACAACATTATGTGATCATTATATAGTCATTTGTAAATATCAGTATGATAAATACAACAGCTGCCTGCATGAACTTAAGACTGGTGGATTTTATTAATGAGAGAAGTGGTTCATTGCAGCACTAGGAATAATGTAAGATGTGCTTGGTTGTGACCTATTAATTGATCAGAAAATTTAAGTGGATTAAATCTAATAATATCGTCCTCCACAATAATTTAAAAACCACTTACTTGCTTCTCTCACTCAGTCACTGATTACTGACTTTAGATATGTTACAGGATGTGGGAACACTTAAATGACTTTCTATTAGATATCATTAGCATTGTTTAGGGTGCTAGCGTTCATCCAGAAACATGATTCTCTGAAGCTTATCCTGATGCCACAGCTGCTAGAGTGCACTCCCAAATGGTAAACTTTGTGTGTGTGTGTGTGTGTGAGACTTCTGCTTGCAACTTTATCTATTCATATGAATGCATCATTATCCACTGTATCACTAGAGCAATTTTAATCTAATGGCTGGACTTCTATTACAACTTGCATGTAATAATACCACTTATAGAATGTTATAGTATAGTAACAATTGTGGACAATGCATTTAAGAATAATGAAAATTAGTGGAAAGTGAGTCTGGATTTTGTATATTTTGGAAAGCCCAAGAAAATATGGCCTTCCACTTTTTTCACAGTTGGCCAGAAAGCCTTACCAATGTCCAACCTGAACTTTAGACCCTGCAGTGCTAAAGACTCCGGAGTACAGACGGTGCTGAGAAAAGAGACCACAGAGCACATTTTCAGAGATACATTAGCAAGGTAAGCTTTGCATGTTATGTGAGCGGCAAATATTTTTCTCAATTTTTCATTTGCCTTTTGACTTTACTTGTTATTATTTTCTCTTGCTAAGCAGATGTACTTTTTGTATGTACTACTGTGTATTCATTTTTTTATTTAATGGCACTATAAAAGACTTCTTTTAATGTAACTTTAAAAAGTGTGCACAAAAAACCTGTGCAGAATACACATAAAAATCATGGGTTTTAACTTGCTTCAATGTGTGTTATGTTTTCCCCAGAGAAATTGATTTCTGCACAGTATGTGACTTGAAACTGCCAGGCAGGTTGATGCCCTAGGCCCTGGCTACAAAGTAGGAGTTAAGCCTATGGAGTTATAAAGCTGAGGGGTATTTATCATGGATCCTTGGAAGGTGCCTCTTCCCTCGGAGCCATTCTGCATTCTGGCTAAGCTTTCAGTCAAATGTTCATTTTGGGGAGCAAGGATGTAGAACAAAAGAAATAGGAAGCTTAGAGAGGAATCTGCCAGCAGAAATTGAATCTTGTTTTCTTTATCAAAAATCTTTGTGAGAGATTTCAATTAGACCAGTTTCATTGTTTAAAATCCAGGATTCCTATCCAGATAATAATAATAATGATATCTATAAAAAGTGCTTTGCATACATTTAAAGTTTAATCCTCACAATTTTATGAGATAAGTACCATTAGAAATCTCCGTTTTGTAGACAATGTGAGGGAACTCACTCAAGGTCACACAGCTAATGAGGGACAAAGCTGAGACCCAAATCTCATCTAATTCCAAAGAAGAGACTCATCAGTACAATCATAGTTGCCTCTTCAGCATGAAGAGGCTAACATAATTTTGCAAGGCCCCTTGCCTTTAACCCAGTAATTTAGCTTTGAGGGGAAAGCATCAATATTTCTGTATCCACCAGTGACAGAAAATTTCCCTGAGGTTTTTTCTTAACTGGATTTCATATAATCATTTAAAAGGCACTAGGGAAGTATCAAGCCCTGGTGGCGCAGTGGTTAAGATCTCGGCTGCTAACCAAAAAAAAAATGCTAATATCTAAATATTCCATATTTCAGGGTTTTTTTTCCTAATGTAATTGTTAGGTACCTTTTATTTGCTCTTTTTTCACCCTAACTCTGAATCTTAACCAGATGTTAACACAGAATGGCTAAACCTCAGAAATCCTATAGGGCAGTCCTATAAGGGTCTCCATGAGTCAGAATCGACTCCTGGCAACTTTTTTTTTTTTTTTAATGGTTGTATCAAGGAACCCTGATGGTGCAGTGGTTAAGTGCTCAGCTGCTAATCAAAAGGTCAGTGGTTCCAACATGAGAGGGATGTGGCAGTCTGCTTCTGTAAAGATTAAACCCCCAAAACCCATTGCTGTCAGAGTTGATTTCAGCATATAGTGACCCTATAGGACAGAGCAGAACTGCCCATAGTGTTTCCAAGGAGCAGCTGGTGCATACAAATTGCTGATCATTTGGTTAGCAGCCATAGTTACACAGTAGCTCTTAACCACTGCACCACCATGGCTCCATGTAGAGATTACAGCCTTGGAAACCGTATGGGGTAGTTCTACTCTGTCCTACAGGGTAGCTATGAGTCAGAATCAACTTGATGACAATTTTTTTTTTTTTTTTTTTTAATGGAAGCATCAGATCCAAGTCTGAGTTACTGTGAGCTGCTTGAAGACAGCCACTGCTTCATTCATTTTGCGTCTTTAGCATCTAGCACAATGCCTGGCATATAGCTTGTAGTTAATGACAGCTGCTAAATAAGTATATGAATAAATGAATTCTATCTTCATTATCTTCCTACTTATTTAACTGATTTGATTTTTAACTGAAGTTTTCGATTAGGTCACATGTTTACATGGTTGAATACTCAAGAGGCAGAAGAGTGTGCAGTAAAAATCTCCCCTTTTCCCCCATTTTCCATCTACCCAGCTCCCCTCTCCATAGGCAATCACTATGGTTGGCTTATTTATTCTTCCATACATTTTAAGCATCTTTAGGCAAAAATCAATATATATCCCTTTTGAAAACACAGTATGATTCTTAAAAACACACATATCTTCGTTACAATGACATAAAGGCTTATTAATATAAACTCAAAGTATGTAGAAAAGTGGAAAAACAAAAAAATGCTAATATCTAAATAATCCATATTTCAGGGTTTTTTTTGCTTGATGTAATTGTTAGTACCTTTTATTTGCTCTTTTTTCACCCTAACTCTGAATCTTATCCAGATGTTAACACAGAATGGCTACACAGCACAAACCTGGCAAGGTTTCAAGTGGCTTGTTTTTTTAACGTCGGCCACTGCAGTAGAGAGGGAATCTCATGAGGAGGCCTAAGAGGCAACTATCAAATGGTGACTTCCAGGGCTTGAAGGTTCTTGCTTTCTGACAAAAAGCATGGGAGGATAAGGCCACAGAGAACATTTTCAAGTGTTTTTCAGCAGGCATCTTGAGCAGACCTTTTTGCAGGATGTATTCACGTTTGCAGTGATTAAGTCTGAAAGATGGATTTTTGAGCAGTTGTATGCAGAGACTGAGAACACTGTGTAGTTAGCCTGTCAATTCTGATAAAAGAAATTGCCGAGGCTATGTGGAACAGAGTGTGTCAATGGGGACATATGCTGGTGCGGAATGGAGAAATAGATCAGCGGTGAACTTCTCATAATGACTGAAACAGAGACTATCTACCAAAGCTGCACACACCCTTAGCTTGTTTCTTCAAGCTAAGGGATGCTTCAAGCTAGTTAATTTATACCCTAAACCAGGCATCGATTCTGACTCATGGCGGCCCCATGTGTGTCACAGTAGAACTGTGCTTCATAGGGTTTTCAATGGCTGTGACCTTTCAGGTGGAGCTCAGTAGGTCTTTCTTCAAAGGTGCCTCTTAGTAGACTCGAACCACCAACCTTTTTTTTAGTTGCCGAGCACTTAACCGATTGTACCACCAAGGAACTTCAATTTACACCCTATTGTTGTTGTGTGCCGTCGAGTTGATTCCGACTCGTAGAGACCCTATACAACAGAGTATGACTGCCTCATAGGATTTCCTAGGCTGTAATCTTTATGGAAGCAAACTGCCACATCTTTCTCCTGCAGAATGGCTGGAAGGTTTGTGCAGCTGACTTTTGGTTAGTAGCCAAGCACTTAACCATTGCACCACCAGGGTTCCTATTTATACCCTACCCTCACGTAAATATATTGGAATATTACAGTAAAACCTGAGAAAGCCAGAACCTGTGTAAGGCAAAAATCTGTCAGCAAAGGAAAACTCAAATATTTTCTACTAATAGAGAGCAATAGAAAAGTGGTAACACTGCACCCTGTCAAAGGGGGAAACTTTCGAGACCTAGAAGAACAAGGTAGCCCCACTGAGGTCCGCGAGCTCCAGCTTTCACAGCTTGCTGCCTGTATGTGTGTGTGTGTACTCGGTGAATGCGTACATGTATATTTGTGTCCACCCATATGCACTTTTAGTTCATTAAGCATTCCTCATTACAAATAGAGTTTGACCAATTCTCAGTCCATCAATTTTGTTTGTTTATTATATAAGATAGGATTAAAAACCCATTCACATGTGGTTCATGAAGGTGTCTGGATCATGGGACCCCGAACACAATTGTAGTTAACGTGAATCTGGAACGGACAGACCAGGTAAGTAAGCAGTAACACACTGCTGTTGATTTGATTCCAACTCATAGCGACCTTATAAAAAAAAAAAGAGTAAAACTGCCTCATAGGGTTTCCAAGGCTGTAAATCTTTGTGGAAGCAGACTGTCATATCTTTCTCCCAAGGGTTGGTTGGTGGGCTCAAATTGCTGATCTTTCAGTTAGCAGCTGAGCACTTAACCGCTGCACAACCAAGGTTAAACTACTGTCAAAAGATGGTAGCATCCTGTCTGGGAATGCAACAAACCACACAGAAATTTTTCCAAGATTCTGTCTGATAAGTCTTCCCTCTTAACTTTCGGCTTCAGTGAATTGAGACTAATGCGTTCAGAAAAAAGAGTTAAGATATTCTCCTTCCTGTAAGTCAAAGAGTGTAGAAAAAAACTATGCAGGGAATTCACGAGAGGAATGTTACAAAGTAATTGCTTTCAATCTCCTAACCCTTGCTGCACTCCCCTCTCTGCACCATGTTTGTTGTTTTATGCCTCTGTCAGCCACATTAGCCTGTTAGCGAGGCGGTGAAGGATGGCACCCTGGTACCTTACAAGGTGACTGGTACACAGTAAGTACCCACTCAATGTTTGTGGAGTGAATATTGAATGCATTTGGATTTTTTAGAAAGAAGACAGTGAAGATGAAGTACAACCATCTCCCAGTGACTTCACATAAATGATTGCCTTTCCAATCTATCTTAGTTTCTTCATGCTGCTATAACAAAAATACCACGAATGGTGGCTTTAACAGAAATTTATTTTCTCATAGTTAAAGAACAAAAAAGCCCATTACTGCCAAGTTGATTCAGTCTCATAGCTACCCTATAGGACAGAGTAGGTTTCCAAGGAGCAGCTGGTGGATTCGAACTGTCAACATTTCGGTTAGCAGCTGATCTCTTAACCACTGTGCCACCAGGCTCCTTCTCACAGTTTAGGAGGCTAGAGGTCTGAAGACATTCTCTGTTCATTCTGGGGGAAAATCCTGGTGTCTACTTCTCTAGGGTTCTTGACATTCTTGGAGAGCTCTATGGGGCATCTATCTTCTCCCATTCATGCTTGCTTTCTTCTGTGCCTAATCTGTTCTTTCATATCTCAAAAGTGTCTGGTTGAAGAAACACCCTACACTGATAATGGCTTCATTGACATAACAAAGACAACCCTATTACCAAATGGGATTACATTCACAGGTATTAAAAACAAACACACAAACAAGCAAAAGTCTAGTCCTGCTCATTGTCACCATATAGGACAGAGTAGAACTGCCCCGCAGGGTTTCCAAGAGCTTCACAGAAGCAGACTGCCACGTCTTTCTCCTGCCAACCTTTTGGTTAGCAGCCGAGCACTTTAACCACTGTGCCCCCATGTCTCCTATCCACAGGTATAGGGGTTAGGGTTTACAACACATATTTCTGGAGGACACAATTCAATCCATAACTAAGTCCATTGTCACCACCTTCATTGTCTGTCCTATGGTATTTGAAATGGGATCCCCCTGGGGTTTCTGGTTTACTGTCTTGGATTACTTGAAACTTTCCCAGTTACTTCTGGCAGATTAATATTTCTAAGGACCAGATTTAATCACATTAATACCTTATGTAAAAATGTATTATTCACCTTGGCATTCAAGACCCTCTATCCCTGACTGTTTCTGTTTTCCTACTGTACTCCAAACTCACAACCTACAGCCTATTAGACTGGACATCTCCCTATTTCCCAAACTAATATCACACTTTCCTGCATCTATGCCTGCTGCTGTCTGCCATGGTTAATGAAATCCATCAACCCAGCCTGCTTCCATAAAAATTACGACATCTTTCATCATAACTCTCCCTGGTGGCGCAGTGGCTAAATGCTCAGCTGCTAGGTGAAAATTCTACCCTGTCCTATAGGGTCTCTGTGAGTTAGAATCAACTTGACGGCAATGGGTATTGCCCCAACCATACGCAACCCCTTCCTCTTCTGCCTTCTGTTACAGCTTTTTATATGCTCATTATCCCTATTCATCAATTTCTGAACTCCAGGGACTGAGCTTTGTTCAATAGTGTTTTCTCAGGGCCCTTGTGAAGTAAACATATTTACCTGAAAATTCTGATTCAGTAATTTGTATTGGGCCTCAAGAATCTTTTTCTTTCTCTTTTTTTTAAACAAGTGCTCCAGATGATTCCTAACACCAGACAAGTTTGGGGAAGCTTCTGTATAGCACTTAGCGGAGCATCATGCACATATAGCTGCTCAATAAATGTCTGCTAAGTAAGTTCAACTCCCAGCAGGTGGACACAGTCACCCGTAGCTCCTTATGTATAAGAAAACACAGTCAGGTTTATAGTAGACTTTACTGATCAATATTGCAGGCATAGTTTAATGAGGTCCTCAAGGAAGACGGTATTTTGAATCTGGGCACAATAATTCAATTTTGGACAAACAGATCCTTTTTACTATGCGGCATATGGGCACAGTCATAGAAAACTAAGCAGGTACAATGTATCTTATTTTTAACTTTAACAATTCAGAAATGTTCAAAGAAACTTTATTTCCCTGTAAGTATGATTAACAGTAGCAATATAAATAATTAAGCAAATTGCTCATTTTCTAAGGGGAAGTTTTAAGCTCTTACCATTAACCAAAACAAAAAACCCATTGCCAGTCAAGTCAATTGGACTCACAGTGACCCTGTAGGACAGGGTAGAACTGCCCCATAGGGTTTCCAAGGCTGTAATCTTTACAGAAGCAGACTGCCACATCTTTCTCCCGTGGAGTGGCTGGTAGGTTCAAACCACCAACCTTCTGGTTAGCAGACAAGAGCTTAACCACTGTGCCAGCAGGGCTCCTTCTCTTATCATTAGCCCATGATATACCTAAGTCTCCACTTCCTTAAAATGTATAACTCGAAAACCAGAAGCAATTTACCACCTAGAATAGAAAATGCAGATCCTCATGATATATGGGAAAGGATAAAGTCAAGTTTAGAAAGAAGACTCACTGAATACTTTGCCAGTTAGTTTCCATCAAATTTTACCCATCATTCCTTGCAAATTCAAGTCTGTCTACTGTAGAGAACTTAAAAAAAAAAATTAATACCATTATTGTTTGCTGCAGGACTCTGCACATTGCCTTCTTTCTTGTGTGCTTTGACTTCCACTTCCCCCTATCAAGTATCCACCTTTCACCCTATAATTGACTTTGAATTATTTTAAGAAGGAGTCTGATACTTCCATCTAACTACCTTTTTTGGGAGGGGATTATTTAGGAAGAATTAGGAAACTGGGTGGCAAAATCAGTCTACAATCAGCTGCTAACATAAAGGTTGGTGGTTCAAACCCACCCAGTTGGCTTAGCAGAAGAAAGTCCTGGAGAACTGCACCCATAAAGATTATAGTCAAGAAAACCGTATGGATGGGAGACATCTAGGTCACTTAGGATAAAATAGTTCATAAAGATAATGTTTTACATTCTAGTTTGGTGAGTAGCATCTAGGGTCTTAAAAGCTTGTAAGCAGCCATCTAAGATACAACTATTGATCTCTTCCTGTCTGGAGCAAAGAAGAGTGAGGGAAACCAAAGACTCAAGGAAACAATTAGTCCATGGGACTAATGGCCCACACAAACCACAACCTCCTCTAACCTGAAACCAGAAGAACTAGATGGTACCTGACTACCACTAATGACCGCTCTGACCAGGGACGCAATAGAACTTCACAGTTAGAACTGGATAACAAATGTAGGACAAAACTCAAATTGATAAAAGAAAATTCAGACTTACTGGACTGATAGAGATTGGAGGAACCCCCAAGACTAACGCCATAAGACACCCTTTTAATCTGGAACTGAAGCCACTCCTAGAGGTTACCTTTCAACCAAATAATAGATTGGCCTATAAAATAAACAATAACACCCATGAGGAATGTACTCCTTAAAATAATCGACTATATGAGACCAAATGGGCAACATTTGCCCAAAAACAAAGATGAGAATGCAAGGAGGGGCAGGAATACTGGACAGATGGAAATGGAGAAGGCAGGATAGAAATGGGGAGAGTGCTGACACATTGAAGGGATAGCAACCAATGTCACAAAACAATTTGTGTATGAATTGTTGAGTGGGAAACTAATTTGCTGTGTAATCTTTCACCTAAAACACAGTAAAATATTCAAAAAAAAAAAGGAAAACCCTATGGAGCAGTTGTATTCTGTAACACATGGGGTCACCATGAACTGGAATCAACTCGATGGCAATGGTTTTGATTTTTTTAGTTTTTATTTAGGAAAAATCAATCTCCTGTCTAGGTTGCTAGGAGTCTTGTAGACTAGTTGCCATTTACGTGATGTCTTCATTGTCCAAATATCTTGATGAAAGGACTGGGTCATGTGGTTTCAAACACAGCCCTACCTATATGTGAAGGGGCCTACGGCCATTTTCCTCACCTAGGACCAGTGGGATATGGGATGATGAGTACTCTGAGGTTTGGCTACTGCAGGTTTTTTTTTTTTTTTACTATATTTCATTATTCTTTTACTTATAATTCAAAGTACATTATCTTGGCCAATATATTTCTCTACTGTTATATTATGTATTTT
This sequence comes from Loxodonta africana, assembly GCF_030014295.1. Classification (NCBI taxonomy): domain Eukaryota; kingdom Metazoa; phylum Chordata; class Mammalia; order Proboscidea; family Elephantidae; genus Loxodonta; species Loxodonta africana. Next base: position 132,485,091 of record NC_087342.1, read on the forward strand.
TTTTTTTTCTGAAGACAGATGCAAGTACTTAAAGTGCTTAAAATTATTAACTAAAAATAATGTTAAGTATATAATAATAATCCCAGGCCAATGAGTACATGGAAATAAGCAGGACAGACATTTATGAAGCATTCTTGATTTTGTGGTTGCCTTTCTCTTCCTTATTCCTTCCTGCCTTACTCCACTATTTGGGAGGACCCCAATCCCTGGGTGACACAAATGGTTAACTTGTTCAGTTGTTAATCAAAAAGTTCAAGTCCACCCAAAGGTGCCCAGGAAGAAAGGCATGGTGCTTTACTTCTGAAAAACCACCCATCAAAAACTCTACAGAGCACAGTTCTACTCTGACACATACAGGATTGCCATAAGTTGGAATCAACTCAATGATGGCTGGTTTTGTTTTGTTTTTAGCCTCACATTATTGTTTGCAAGCCCAAGGCAGAACGGTTAGTGAGGTGTCAAATGCATTTGAGCTAAGCGCTTCAAAGACATAGAAGACAGAGACTGTTGATGAGACAAGGAAGGAGAAGCATGGGACTAATATTAGTCAACAATGGTAGTGGTGCCATAGTAGGGAAGTGATCACATGAGCTGCCAACTTCCATCTCCTAGAAATCTCACTGCACCTGGCCCAAATCCAGTTCTGCAGAGGTTGTGAGGCCTGAAAGCCCTCTCCAGATTTTGGCTTACTTTGCGTAATTCTCTCTATGCCTCTTCATTCCTATGGTGCCCACAGGTGCTGCTTCAGTCCTGGATGTGTTAATTTGGGTGCAAAGCTCAGTCCTTTCACCAGCTTTTTTTTTTTCAGCTTGACATATTCAATTTATTTGCCCACTTTTTTTTAAAATAATTTTTATTGTGCTTTAAGTGAAATTTTACAAATCAAGTCATTCTGTCACATATAAGCTTATATACACCTTACTACATACTCCTATTTACTCTCCCTCTAATGAGTCAGCCCGCTCCCTCCTTCCAGTCTCTCCTTTCGTGTCCATTTTGCCAGTTTCTAACCCTCCCTACCCTCCCATCTCCCCTCCAGACAGGAGACGCCAACACAGTCTCAAGCGTCCACCTGATACAAGTAGCTCACTCTTCATCAGCATCGCTCTCCAACCCATTGTCCAGTCCCTTCCATGTCTGATGAGTTGTCTTCGGGAATGGTTCCTGTCCTGGGCCAACAGAAGGTTTGGGGACCATAACCGCCGGGATTCTTGTAGTCTCAGTCAGACCATTAAGTCTGGTCTTTTTAAGAGAATTTGGGGTCTGCATCCCACTGTTCTCCTGCTCCCTCAGGGGTTCTCTGTTGTGCTCCCTGTCAGGGCAGTCATCGATTGTGGCCGGGCACCATCTGGTTCTTCCGGTCTCAGGATGTTGTAAGTCTCTAGTTCATGCGGCCCTTTCTATCTCTTGGGCTCATAGTTATCGTGTGACCTTGGTGTTCTTCATTCTCCTGTGATCCAGGTTCACCAGCTTTTTTGAAAAACCAAAATAAACACACACACACACACACACATAAGCAAACAAACAAAAAACACTGATTTCAAACATTTCATAAATTTCGGTAACTCTTCTGAGCCTTTAGAGGTTATAAGGAGGGATGGAATCAAAGAGCGCTCAGCCTTCCCACCTTTTTCCTGGCCCTCCCCTTCCCTCCCTTCTTTGTTGAGACTGGGACTTTTCTCCCCTGGCCTAGCACCTTCTGTCCACCCCTAAAGGGTTTTCTTAATATGCCTTCTTGTGGGTTAGAGACAGTTTCATGTTAGAGGTGGGATTTGAGGCCCTGAAGGTTTTTTTCAACCTTCAGCGATTATTCAAAGCACTCCCTTCTTACTAAGTCATCTCTCGTTGATACATTAAGTAATAGTATAAGTAAACGCTGAATGGGGATGAGGAAGCATCACAGGAATGAGGAACTATAAAAAGATACTGAAGTTAGAGTAACATGAGCAAATGAGAAAAGATAGGCAAAGTGACTCGAACTATTAAATGAAACATAGTTATGAAAAGAGAAGGATATTAAGAAAATTGGGAGGAAGGAATTTTTTTTTTTTAAATCACTCTACCAATTAATTCTACAGACTTTGTTCCTTTCTCATCTTTCTCTCTTCTCCAAACCTCTTCTCTCAGCTGCCTTTTAAGGTGGGGAGTCTTTTTGCTTAGATAACAATCAAAATTTGCCTAGAAAACAATCCAGTATTGTAACATTAGGTAAAATTTGTATGGTTTTACGATGAGAGTGAAATGAATATGAACTTTGAAATGGTGTATAATTCAGGTATTAAAGAAGATTTGTTCTAGAATGTAAATTCAGCAGAGCTGATAACAGATGGCCCAGCATCAGTGAAAGGTATTAAATGCATCTTTAATTGGTATTAAATACCTCCCTCTTCTGCAGGGAACAGAGGAGGGAGTTGATGAGATTCACAAACACTGAAATGACTTGATTGAGCACAGCTATGGTTCATTTTTGTTTATCAGGATGGCATATGTTTTCCTCATCATGAAATGCCCAATAGATTGTGTTGAAACCTGAAACAGCATTATAAGCCAAAACGTGAGAGTGTACAGAAAACACACACAAGTAAAGAGTCCATCTCGGTTTTCTGATCCCAGCTCTGCTACAGATGGTGTGACCTTTGGCAAAACAATAAAGTAGCCTCTGGGTGCTCTAAGTTTTCCATCTGTAAATTGGTAAAGTCCCTGCCTCCTTACCTCAGGGGCAAATGAGAACTTGGGATGATCAAATACTATAAGCTCTTTAGTTTATAAGCTGTTTCTCTTAAACTATGACCATTACTAATAACCAAAATTTGAAAAAGCTGTGATTTAAATGGCAAATTCAGGAGCACAAACAGAGCCCTAGACAAATAAATTTTGTCTAGGCTGTTTGGGAAACAGGAGTTTGGGAACAAGAGAAATTCAGTAACAGAAGAGTTTTTTATATAATTTGAATTAATGAGTCAGCTTTACTGACACAAGTTGGAAAGTTAATGATCTAAAATATGCACATTTTTTGCTTGTTTTCAATAAAAAGCACTCTAGGTGTTTTATCCAGAAGTTCAGAATACAGATGCAATTTTCCACCAATGAATTGGTCATTCTAGGTATTTATTACATGATTTTTTTTGTATTAATTTTTTTTTTTTTTTTTGTATTACTTGATTTGCTGCAAGTCAGATTTTCTTTTGGAAGCTATCCAAAATATTTGGTGATTAGGTTCCTCTGCTATGCCACTATTTTGTGATAGCATTTAGGAATGAATATTTTTCTACAATAATAGGGTGCAAGAAATTGATATTCCTTTTTCTCTAAAAGTTACCACTCAGCTGTTAACTGAAAGGTCGGCTGTTCAAACCCACCAGCTGCTCCACGGGAGAAAGATGTGGCACTCCCAAAACCCAAGCCAACCCATTGCTGTGGGATCATTTCATGCTCATAAGCTCCCTATAAAAAACAGAGTAAAACTGCCCCATTGAGTTTCCAAGGCTGTAATCTTTACCGGAAGCAGACTGCCACATTTTTCTCCCAATGAGCCACTGGTGGTTTCAAACTGCCGACCTTTTGGTTAGCAGCCAAGAGCTTTAAATTTTGTGCTACCAGGGCTCTTCTGTAAAGATTACAGCCTCGGAAACCCTATGGGCAGTTCTACTCTGTCCCACTGGGTCTCTGTGAGTTGGAATTGACTTGATGGCAGTGGGTTTGGTTTGGTTTAATCTCTAAATCAATCATTTTTCATTTTTAAATATGAAATACTTCATAAAGAATATTTTAACAAAATCTATGTTGATTTGATAAATGTTAATATTTTGACAAATTTGCTTCAGATACACCTTTTCCCCTACCCGAATGAAATGCTGCAAATTACTTCAGATACACCATTCCCCACAAGCCCTCCCAGAATGAAATGCTACAGATTTTATTGAAGTTCTCTGTGAAGCCCATGCTCCTTCCCTGCCTCTATAGAGATTAATCACTCTTTTCTCTCTGTTTTTGCCATAAACACATAAATTTGATTTGCTTGGCCAAAGATTTACACAAATGGCATATTCTGTCATTTATTAACTTGCTTTTTTGCCATTCAACATTATGTTTTCAATGTTTGGTACTAGTATAATGTGCAGAGAAGGATAATCAACTTCTGAAGATTCATGATCTCCTTCCTCAGTGTAGAGCTGTTGCTGGAAATTGACCACAGGCTGGGACTACGTATCCCAGCCTCCATTTTGTCTTGGTGGGGTCAAATGCCTAGTTCTCATCAATGGAACATGAGTGGAAACGTGATATGCATCACTTATGAGCTGCAGTGGTTAAGAAGAGGGTGGGTTTAATCAAGAACTGTATAGGATCTGAGATTTTATCCTGCTTACAAGTTAGCCTGTTACTGTTTCACGGATGCTGATAGGAAACATGAGACTCCTGGGTTAGAGACAAAGGACTTTATTATTGGCAAAAGCAGTAGCCAGAGCTTCATGTTCTTCATGGCAGTTCCCCAAGCCCACCAAGTCTCATGGCAGCAAAGTAAAGGGCTCATCATGGATGTCTATAAGCACAGTGGGCTATGTTACAAGAGAGGAACACTGAGCTTGGGGAGATTTACTGTTTTATAGTTTATGGTAAGAAGCCTGCTCCCTGTCTGTGAAGAGACTTTACCTCTTAATATTTCCTGCAAATACAAGCCTGACAAAGAGCATTACATTTTTGACTTACTCAGCAAGAATGTGAACGGATGCTTAGGGATGGATCATGGCGTGTTGACTCTCTCAATAATTTTCTCCACGCTCTTTTTGTTTGTCCACAGGCTGGAAGCAAAGGACTCTGGAGCTCCTGGAGGATGGAAGGGACAGAAGATGGAAGGAGCCTGGGTCTTCTCCACATTGAAGACTGACTGATTAACGTAAAGGAGAAACAAACTTCTATTCTGTCAAGGCAAAGAAATCTTGGGGTCCTATTTGTTACAAGACCTAGCTTTATATTAAGTAAAGTTTTTTTTTAACTGCTATATTATATTCCATTTTATGAACATGCCACAATTCATTTATCCATTTTTTTTCCTATGGATATTTTCAACTGTTTGTTATTATAAACATTGTTGCTATGAACGTCCTTATACAGGTGCAAGTGGTTCTTTAAAATTTATACCTGGAGGAAGAATTGTCAGGTGTGTACGTCTTCAACTCTGTTAGAAATTGCAAAATTGCTCTCCAAAATTGTTCTGTCAGCTTATACTCACACCAACAGTCAATGAGAGTTTCTATTTCCGTATTTTTTTTTTACCAACTCCTCTAATCATCAGATTTAAAATATTTTGCCCTTATGGTGGAGTGAAAAGGGTATCTCGTAATTTTAAAAGTTTGCATTTTTGAAATCTATTTGGTGGATGTTTGGGTTTCTTCCTTTGTGGATTGACTGGTCAAACCCTTTACCTATTTTCCTGTTGGGTTGTTTTCCTTTTTCTTGTACATAATACAGATTTTATGTATTCTGTCTGTATGCCAATTATTTATTAGTTTTATGGGCCACAAGAATGTTCTGATTTGCTGTTTGTCTTTTGTCATTGTTTATTGTGACTTTCATTCTACAGATAATATTTCCATTTTAATGTAGTTAAATTTGCCAGTGTTTTCCTTTATATTTGGAACTTCTTCAGTTATGTTTACAAAACCTTTTCTGTACAGCAAGATAATAAAGTACGCTTTTATATTTTTCAAAACATTTTAGTGTTTTGATTTTTACACTGAGACATTTAACCCACGTGGAGTCTATTGTATGCATGGTATATGGGATTCTAATTTTATTTTATTTTTGCATATGGACAGCCCTTGAATCATTCATAGAATAGTTCATCCTTTGCCCACTAAATTAGTTTGCTGCAGTTATTTAGATGTCATCAAGTCGATTTTCAACTCGTAGCAACCCCATGTGACAGAGTAGAACTGCTCCATAGCATTTTCTAGGCTGTAATCTTTAGAGTAGCAGATCGCCAGGCCTTTCTCCCACAAAGCTGCTGGGTGGCTTTGAACTGCCAGCCTTTCTGTTAGCAACCAAGCTCTTAACCCTTGACCAGGGCTCTTTTACTAAATTAGATAAAAAAAAGGGTAGGCTAAACAATTACAAAAAATAGAGCCTCCAATTCAATAGCCTAGCAATCAAGGGCAGACACTGCGGGTTGGTGGGAGGCTCTCTTTCATATGGTAATTCAGGAACAAAGGCCATTCTATTTTGTGGTTTCTCCATCTTCCAGAGCCATACTGAATGGTCAAGCTGGCTTACCACATTCTAATTCTAGCCCGAGAAAAGGAAAAGAGAACATGAAGGAGGCACACTATTGCCTTAAAGTAGTGTTGCTGGAAGCAGTGCAGGTCACTTATGCTCACTTTCCATGGGCCAGAAAGCAGCCACATGGTCATGTTGAACTGCAATAGGAAGCTGGGAAATGCGGTCTTGTCTGGCCCAGAAAGAAGTACCCAGCAGACTTTAGAGGCCAGTCAGCCATCTTGGTCATACCCACTGATAACACCCCTCAGTCATATGCCAAATGCTCATTTAGGCTTGAATCTGTTTTAAGCTCTATATTGCATTGAATTTACCTATGTGTCTATTCCACCCCCCCCCCCATTTTTTAAAAAATAATATTTTATTGTGTTTTCAGCGAAGGTTTATACAGCAGTTTAAGTTCCCGTTCAACAATTTCTACACGTTATTCGGTGACATTGGTGGCATTCTTCATGATGTATAAATATTCTTATTATTTCCATTAATCTAGTTTCCTCGCCTCCTCCCTTCAGTCTTTTTTCCTTAGGTAACAGTTTACTCTTTTCTCAAGAACCTCAAGTACCATGCTGACTTGTGACCAATCTAACATAAACCAAGGGGTGTCTTAGGCTGGGTTCTCTGGAGAAGCAAAACCAGTAATGCGTATAAATACATACAGATTTATATTAAGGAAACAGCTCACACAATTGTACGGGTTGGAACGTCCCAAGTCCTTGGATCAGGATAGAGTTCCTTCCCAATTCATGGAGCCGCAGGAGATGGTGAACACAAGATGAGGAGGTTAGAGAGCAAAGACCTCACTCACAGGTTGTGACAGTCGCGAAATCCCCACAGCCGGCAGGCAAGACCTCAGGGTTTCTCATGAGTCACTTAGCTGCAGGGGCTGGTGAACTCAAGATTGGCAGGTTGGGGAGCAGGACTCTTACTCGCCAGCCGTGAAGATCTGTGAATCCCAAGATGGACAGGGAAGCTGCCAGCTCAAGTCCCCAAAACCAGAGGTCAGACAAAAGACAGCTGCCAGATCCAGAACAAGCCAACAACCTTTGCAAGGTGAGCAGGAAGGAAGTAGGTGGTGGAAGGCAGAGAGAGATGAAGGCTGAAGGGGCAGTGAGCCGCAACCGGCCCCACCCCTGCCAGTACCACTCAGCAAATTCCAGCACGGGGGTGATCAGATATCAAATTTCAATAGGGAAGTGATCACATTACACAACTGCCAAAACATTGAGAATCATGGCCCAGCCAAGTTGACACATAATCTTAACCATCACAGTGGGGTACCAGTGTTAATGGATTATATTAATATAGACACTATATATGGATCATATAGTAATCTAACTTCTAAAAAGCTTTATTTATTTAATTTTTAGATAACAATAAAAACACATTGATACTCCAATATTTGCTTCTTGTGCAACTCAATGATTTAGCTATGTTATAAGCATTCCATTTCGGAGACTTATTCAAGAATGGTTAATTCTACAGCAGAGTGAGGTAAGATGGGAGAAGGAAAAAGACTAGTTAAGAAATTGTTGTAGCAATCCAGGAGAATAGGGGACACATTTAAGCAATATTTAGAAAGTAGGTAGGCTTTTATGATTGCCTGATGTGGGGGATGAGGAAGAGAGAGGAGTCAAAGGTGTAGGGTTGGAACCTGGGTGGATACACAGAGATGGGGAACACAGGTGGGGAAAATAAAGAAGTATTTTTTTTTTTTTCAGCTAACATTCCTAGGAATGGGTGCCATAACAAGAAGAAAGGAGGCGAATTTGGCACAATAGCTCTGCCATGATAAATTTGGGTGACCGACATGCCGTTGGATTGGAGAGTGGGTTTGATGCAGTATTGCAATCTATATCCCAATAAAGCCAAGGCAGGTGAACCTTTTTTTTTTTTTTGGTAGTCCTCTCCTCTGGTCCTGCCTTTTTCTTTGGGATGAGCTGTTGGAGCAGTGAATGTTCAATCTATAAACTATGAGGAAGTGGGGGTTTGATTACTACTGTTAAGACTTTGCTGACTCTGTGTTGCTACAATGAAGTATGAAAGGGCATAGATTTTGGGTTTTACCCACAAATGTCCAAAATGACTTTTTGGCGGTGTATTTGAGATCAACAGAAATATTTGAACTAGATTTTCAGATTGTTGGTGAATGTTACAGTTTTTCTCTTTATTTTTCGGTGTATAGTTTTCCTAGGATAGTTCAGTGTACAGTTTTCCTAGGACGCTACCACTCAAAGTCTCCTTTTACCCCTTTTAAAGGATGATAAGGGCAATTGACAATGGGAGATTACAGATTCAAAGGTTAGAAATGAACTCAAATTTACTTCCTGTTGCCTTGGTAAAACCAAAGTCTCGTTAAGTGTATTGAGCCACTGTTATAATTATACTTAGAGGCCTAATTGTATTTTTTTTAATCCTCTGATTATCCAAATAATGTTTTCAGACAAATTCTCACTAGAGACATTTTTGTTTAAGTATACCTAGCATCGATCTGTAGAAAAGTAAATGGCAAAAATTAATAATTTATTTTTAGTAACTGTATTTCATGTCTTCTACCGAGGAAGAACTGTGGGATTTGCTCTTATTAAAGAAAAGTGAACACAATTAACTTTTTATTATTTAAATCTGCTTGTTCTTAGTGTATCTGGAAATAAACAGTATGTCATTGATCATATAGCAAAATAGCATTTCTACAAGTCTGCAAATATTAAACCACAGATTAGAAAACAATCTTGAAAATTTTAGGGTTATTATTTTCTTATAAAAGTTATGTAAGGGAATAGATTAGCATCCTATTTAAATGAAAACTAAATAGTTTTTAGTAACACCTGCCAAGACGTAGGATTATAAAGGGAAGCGTTTTCACTTATGGGTTAATTATTTTGTTCTGTAGAAATCACTCTGGGGTTACTATCCATCACAATTCAATCAGAGACATTCTTTCAACTAAAAAAAAAAAAAAAAAAACAGGAAGTACATAGGTTAGTCTATAAGAAGCACCCAGAAGCGGTTAAATAGCAGCACTTTATTAGGTCATACAGGAAGATAGTGAAATGTTCTCACCAAGATAGGAAGGAATATTTGGGCTCTGACCCAGGTGTGGTCCTTTGTTATCTAACTCAAATGAGGGTAATGTATGCTTTTCAGAACCTTTCAGTTCCTATATAAATATTCACAAAGAATAAACTGTCAAATGACAGCAGAGGATGAAATAGGGTATAGAAAAACCAGAACACCATCATTAAGCCAAAAATGCTGTATGTTTAAATGAATACATGTTTAAGCAAAATGCTATATATTTAAGCATATTTATTAATTGAAAATTATGGTTAGCTTTCAACTCTTAAAGGACTGCAACAAGTGGGGCTTAATATAACAATAGTTAGATATGGAATTTAGGATAATTTAGGAGGCAGTTGCTTTTTCTGATGATTATTTTCATTGAAGTTTTAAATATATATATATATATATATATATATTCATGCAAGACTCTTCACAAGCAAAATATACCAGGAGCATAACATTTCCTATGGAAGATAAAAAATTTGCATGTACCACTCTTTGCTACAAATTCAAGGAAGATTAGGGTATTACCTTTCTAGCTCTTCAGCTCACTTACAATGAATATATGTACCCTATTTAGGTGAGTTCCTCCCTGAGAAAAATAACTATTTATAATGTTTAAGCACTCGACTGCTAACGGAACGGTAGGTGGTTGAAATTCACCAGCAGCTCTGCTGGAGAAAAGACCTGGCGATATGCTCTTGTAAAGATCACAAACTAGGAAACCTTATGGGGCACTTTTACTCTGTCTTATGGAGTTGCTATGAGTTGGAATCAACTCGATGGCACACAACAACATGATAATTGCTTGAGAAGCCACAGGCTAAATGTGCATTATTGTTCATAGGTAGAATGTCTCAGAATTATTTGATATAAAATAACAGAATACTAAAGCTTGAAGAGATACCTTACGAGTTATCTAGGCCAACAAACACCCTTCTCCCCTTTTCTTCTTCCTTATGTACATTTTTTCTTTTTTTTTAAAGATGAGCACGCTAAGGATCAAAGGGGATCAAAGGGATTACATGACTTCTCACAGATTACGAAGGTTGTCAGAGGCAGTGTTGAAAGTAGAACAAGGTCTTCTTACTCTCAGGCTGGGCCCTCTTCCTCACAACTCTCTACCTCAGTAACGTGGGTCACAGAGTACACAGCAGCTCCTCTCATTAAGGTTTCCACTTAAATCGCATATATTCATTTACACTATTCCCCGGAGCATGCAAAATCATTTCTAGAGAAATTATGTTTCCTTTTTTCGTGGAGTGTAGTTCAGATGTTAGAAGTCAGTGAGATCATCATGGGAATCAGCTGTGTAGTCCTCCAGAGCCTTATACATTCCTTCTATCCTTAGCCACATAGCCTAGGCTAGTGCTTCTCCAACTATCTGTAGGAAAGGACCAGTTATTAATAGCGTTATTATTATTTTAGCTTTCAACTTATAACAGACCTACCCAAGGTTCTTGCCACATCTGTGAGTTCTACAGCACCTCAATTTGTCTGTAGCCTATTTAAAGAGAAGAGCCACTGGAATATTTCAACAATGCCGACTTGCTATAAAATTTCTCTATGTTAACTCTAACTTCTGTACTTAACTGGTTGGGGAAAGGCAGTGAATAGTTTGCATACCAGCACTGGTCCACAACTTGAGCATTACCCCATGGAGGCAGACCCACATTTTCTACGCCTCTGTATTCCTTCGTGTCTAGCACAGGACTAGGCTGCAGTGGGCACCTGGTAGTTATTCGCTGTTTGACAGAATTAATTAACATAAGGGAAATTAGAATCATTCTAAACCTTTCGGATTTTTGACTCCAGTTTCATAAAAGAAAGAAAAATTCTTGCTCAAGTGGAAATTGCCTTCTCTGCCTATCAAAGTAAGCACCAATAAACATGCCTTGAACTCCTAGCAAAAAAAGTATTATACACAATTCTTGCTCTTGAAGAACCTGTAAATGGGGATAGAGGACAGTTGCACATCAAAATAATTACTATGTGTAAAGATGTAAAATCAGTGACTTCTAAGATACTCGCACTTGTAAAATGTCTCACAGCTGCCTATTACTTTCATATTCATTATGGAAGTTACTATATTGGGGTGACATCATCACATAAGCATGTAGAGACATGGCAGCTTCTAAGGGATTCCTTTTAAGGACCAAATGTAAGCAAATATACATTGTTCATCACTATAACGTAGGAAAGAAATCAAACATCCACTCGAAACTGACTCTTTGAAGAGACTCTTATGCAGAGGGCACATCAAGAGGAATTTGTCAGGCCCATGGGAAGCACAGTGCCAAAGAAAAAATGCTGGACTAGGAATCAGAGCTTCTTCTTCTTTTTCAATAGATAGATAGATATGTCATCAGTGTTTTTGTTGTGTGCCATCTAGTCAACCAATTCATAACAATTCCTATTTGACAGAGTAGAACTGCCCTATAGGGTTCCCTAGGCTGTAATCTTTATGGAAGGTGATCACCAAGTCTTCTCCCCATCAGAGCAACTAGTGGGTTCAAACCACCGACCTTTCAGTTAGCAGGCAAGTGCTTAAGCACTGCACCACTAGAGCTCCTTTACACACACACACACACACACACACACACACACACACGACCAGTACCAGTTGCCATCAACACTGACATTGAAGAAAAGCAGTGATCAAGGCAATGGCATAGGAGGATTGCACCTTAGTTTTCCCATCTGTAGAATAGGACTATTAACACCACCCCAGTACATTTTCAACCATATTTCGTTTAATACAACATGTGAAAGAATTTCAAAATTAGCTGAGTACTATATCAGGGCAAGACAGTCATTACTGGGACACTGAATTGGCAGCAGAGCTGTATTTGTGAGTAAGGACACTGGAGTCAGGTGCCTTGGGTGTCATCTTGGCCACATCAACTATGTGATCTTCGTCAAGCCTGTCATTTTCTAATCTGGCATGCTATGTTTAGATGACTTTTTGCTTTGGAGGTCAATGTTCTTAAATACGTATTATTGGTTTAGGCAGAAACCACTACCTTGCTTATGCCATCATAAAACCCCTCAAGGTGACTATGTGCCTCCCAGGGAATATATAATAATTTCTCATTTATCAGACATAAAAGAGGGAAGTTACTTCTGATTGTGAGTAACAGAAAACAAAAGTATTAGAGTCTTGAATACATGTGGGTTTGTTACTTTTTCCCTCTTATGCAACAAGTAGGCAGCTGCTGCCTTTGATTTAGAGATTAAAAATATGTCAGAATACCCACCATTGCAATTCTCTTGGCCTCCCTCTCATGGTCCCCAGGTGGCTGCTGTAGCTCCAGTCAACACATGTATATTCCAGGCAAGAAGAAATAGAAGGAAGGGCGTAGAAATATATGATTACTGTATCTGGAAAGCAGAGGCTTCCCCAGACATCTATAGGAATCACCTGCTTATAACTTATTGGCTTAAACTGCACCAGAGGGCTACCTTTTTTAGTTGCAAAGCAGTTTGAGATGATGAATTTTTAGCTTTCTCAAATCTATAGTCAAGGGAGAAAAAGAAAAAAGGAAATGAGCTTTGAATAAATCCCCACTGTTATTTTTCCACAGCAGGGTTCTTTGAGAACTTTAGTTCCCCATTAGCAGTGACAAGATCTACAGCAAATAACAAGGTGCCGCAAATTCTTGGCATATGAAATTACACCTGGAAATGATTATCTTGGGGGATAGCTAAACACATTTTCCAGCTGACTATGAGATCTGAAAGTGAAGGTAAACATCTGTATCTGGTAGTAAATAAAATTTTAGGATTGACTAACTTCCATAATTAACCTGAGATTTCGATGATTAGAGTCACACTTACAGCCATCATTTAAATGATCTTTACTTGAGAGGGTGAGATACTTGGCTTCACTATGCTGTGTAATAAAGCATCCTGCACAAGCTTAATTGCATTGGAGTGAGTTGGGCTCTTTGGTTGAAGCTCAGCTTGTGTGTTACCGTGTAATTTTAGGGTATTGACCCTGTGATTTATTCTTGGATGGAAAATAAGATGCAGGAGCCCAGATTTCATAGTATCTGGAAATGCCTTTAAAAGAGAAAAGAAAAGCAGTTAAGGCTGCAGGACTACAATTGCAAATTTTAGGCAATGTCCTCATAGAACAATGAAAGGGATTTGGCAATAAGCTGATAAATCAATTAAAAAAACAAACTTGATTTGTCAGTGAGCGTGGTGGAAAGTGTGCAGCAAAAAAGTTGGATAAACTTCCACCACTTACTATGTTCTCTAGACAAGTTTCCTCAATTGTAAAACAGGAATAGTGATAGGTACTATAATAGACATTAGTCATTTTGGCTATACAGGCTGCAAATATCCTTCAAATTCTGAGGATTTCTCAAGACAAGTGGGAGACACGGTCCCCTTCTCCCAGAAGAGGGAGAAATATTTCCTTTCTCTATCTTGTGGGACCCAAAACCCCAGGTAGGGAATGAATTTTGTTGAAAATAACCCCTAATTTCTCCCTAAGGACACAGCTAAATCTTGAAGGAGAAGCGTAAAGAAACAGTGAGACATTATTTTCGAAAGGAATTCTAGTCTAGCGCTCAGGCGGGGGCAGTGCCCAGTGTGCAGTGATGGCTTTCTAAGTAGATGATTTTAGTAGCAGGGCTGTGTCTTTCCCTGCTTTGTTCCTGCATGATCCTGGTTCTCTGGGCTTTTTGTAGAATCGCTGAAGTATCCATTTGCTGTTTGAGTTAACCCGTGTGAGTTTCTTTTGTTTGTGTTAGGGAACTCTAGTTAGTGTAGGGTGGTTGCGGTAGATGTGGGTTGTGCCAACTGCATCTGCCTTCAAAGAAGGACTATTGCCCAACTGTTGGCTCTTTCATGGTTTGCTTCATTCCCAGAGAGCTGCTTGCATTGGAGGGCCGCCAAATCTCTATTTTGTGCTATGCCCCATTCATATATCCTTAAGCGTTTAAAAATATGTCCCTTTGGGATGTTCATTTTTGCAAGTATTTAAAAATGCTGCTTGGGAATCTTTAGCCACTTGTTAAAATACTCCTCAGGGTGTGCCTTAGTTGGCTGGGTTAACTAGTGGCAACAAATTGTGAATCTACAGAGCTTGTCTAACTGCCAGAAAGTTCATGTTTGCTGCAAGTAAAGCTGTTATTTCTTCAGGCAATAAACTCAAGCACAGTTCCTGCAAGTATCAAACATGAAATTATGTCCCCCTTTAGATTAGCCATAGAAAATGAGAAAATGTACTGTTAACTTTTTACTAAACTTGAATAAGAATTAAATATTTTAAATCTTTAATCCTTTGTTAGATTAATTCAATCTCAAATTTGTGGGGGAAAGAAAAGCAGCATTTAATGAGATCTTACAATGTACTAGTCGCTGTGTTACACTTATCACTTAATTCTCTCAAGAACACTGAAAACTATACAGCTTTGTCATCTTCTTGGACAAGGGTCTGAGATTCAGACTATTTAAAAAACAAAATTAGGGCTGGGGGCCCAAGATGGCGGAATAGCCACACGTTTCTTGTGATTCCCTCTTACAACAAAGACCTGAGAAAACAAGTGAAATGATTATATTTATGACAACCTAGGAGCCCTGAACATTGAAGACAAAGTTAGAAAATGGACTGAGTGGCAGGGGGAGGGTGAGACAGTTCAGAAGCAGAGAGGAGTTGCCTTACCTGAATTGCTGGGATCCCTCAGACACCATTCCTGGGAGTAGCTGTGGCAAGCTGGTAGTAGCATTTGACCACAGTTTCCTCAGGGAGAAGCAGCCAGCCACAGAGCCTACTCACACCTCCGGAACCAGAGAATAACAGTGCTCTCGGCAAAAGCTAAGTACTTGCATATGTTTTACCACACTCCCCGCCCCCAAGGCAGCATCAGTGGCTGTTGATTTCTTTGGGCCTGAGATAGGCCCTGTTGGGTGCCTGGAGCCATCCTCCTGGCCTTGCAGAAGGAATAAATTCCCAATTGGGTGAAAAGATAATTTGCCAGCTCTACTAACCTGGTGAGCTCAGGAGAGAAGCAGCTCCTGTCCAGGCATAAACAGTCCGTGGACTTTGAATACCTTTCCCCTCTGCATGGACCTGTGTGGACCTATTTCAGAAGAATAGGCCCTTGTTGGCAGACTACAACTGTTTCAGCTGCACGGTAGAGAGGTGAGTGTTTGATATTTGACACTACTTTGCCTATTTAACAGGGTCCTCACCTACCCACATCAAGGGCATAAGGATTGGTGGCTCCACTCAGGTCACTCAGCCACCCATGACAGGGGCCCAAGGATAACTAGTACCTCCCAGTGCTTACAACTAAAAACATTGGGTGCCCATGTCCACCTGCAGAACCCACCCCCCTGTATACAGTAAGGAAGAGGGATGTGCTTTCCTCAGAGGCACTTGGGGGATGATTCTTGACCCCCTGCTGCAACCAGATACCGGTACCTACACCAATCACCCCTGCCCCTCTAAGACTGTAGGACAGAGCCTGTACCACACACGATGATCAGCTGAGCTGATTTCATACAAGAAAAGTGAATGGACTCCTAGACTGATATACCAGATAAATCTAGCCATCTAGTGACAGAATGTCAGAGCTCCAAAGGCAAAAATAATCAAGCTAGTTCACTCAAGCAACCCATTTGGGCATATCAAAACAAAACAAAGCAAGAAGCTAGGATACAGTAGGCAAAAGTAAAATAAACTAATACAGTAACTTATAGATGGCTCAAAGACAACAGTCAATATCAAGTCACATAAAGAAACAGACCATGGTTGCCTCAACAACCTCTCAAAACAAAGGGTCAATGAATCTTCTGGATGGAGGTTCCTTCCTGGAATTACTGGATGCAGAATTCAAAAGATTAATATACAGAACTCTTCAAGCCATCAGGAATGAAATTAGGAAGGAGATCAGGCAATATGCAGAAAAAGCCAAGGAACACATAGATAAAGTAGTTGGAGAAATTAAAAACATTATTCAAGAACATAATGAAAAATTTAATAAGCTGCAAGAATCCATAGAGAGACAGCAATCAGAAATTCAGAAGATTAACAATAAAATTACGGAATTAGACAACTGAATAGAAAGTCAGAGAAGCAGATTTGAGCAAGTGGAAGGCAGAATTGGTGAGCTTGAAAATAAAGCACTTGGCACCAATATATTTGAAGAAAAATGAAATAAAAAAATTAAAAAAAAGAAGAAAGCTTAAGAATCATGTGGGGCTCTATCAAGAGAAATAACCTATGAGTGATTAGAGTACCAGAACAGGAAGGGATAACAGAAAATACAGAGAGAATTGTTGAAGATTTGTTGGCAGAAAACTTCCCTGATATTATGAAAGATGAGAAGATATCTATCCAAGATGCTCATCGAACTCCACAGAAGGTAGATTTTAAAAGAAAGTCACCAAGACATATTATAATCAAACTTGTCAAAACCAAAGATAAAGAGAAAATTTTAAGAGCAGCTAGGGATAAATGAAAACACCTACAAAGGAGAGTCAATAAAAATAAGCTCGGACTACTTGGCAGAAACCATGCAGGCAAGAAAGCAATGGGATGACTTATATAAAGTATTGAAGGAAAAAAATTCCCAGCCAAGAATCATATATCAAATTCTCTTAAATATGAAGGTGAAATTAGGACATTTCCAGATAAACAGAAGTTTAGGGAATTTGTAAAAACCAAAACAAAACTACAAGATATACTAAAGGGAGTTCTTTGGTTAGAAAATCAATAACATCAGGTATCAAACCAAGACCAGAACACTGGACAGAGCAATCAGATGTCAACCCAGACAGGGAAATCACAAAATAAATCAAGATTAAAAAATGCTCAAAACAGGGAAACAGCTATGTTATTATGTTAAAGAAGACAACATTGAAACAATAAAGAGGGACTAAGAAATGTAGTCATAGACCTTGCATATGGAGAGGAAGACAAGGCGATATAAAGAAATAAAAGTTAGGTTTAAATTTAGCAAAACGGGTAAATATTAACGTAACTACAAAGGAGACAAACTATCCTACATACCAAAATAAAACACAAGAAAAAAATAGAGACTCAGCAGAAACAAAATCAACAACAACGAATATGAGGAAAAGACAATATATAAAGATAAACTACTCAGCACAAAAAAGTGGGAAAAAGAAACTGTCAACAACAGTTGACATCAAAATGGCAGCACTAAATTCGTACCTATCCATAATTACACTAAATATAAATGGAGTAAATGCACAAATAAAGAGACAGAGAGTGGCAGAATGGATTAAAAAACACGATCTGTCTATATGCTGCCTACAAGAGGCACATCTTAGACTGAGAGACACAACAAGCTAAAACTCAAAGGATGGAAAAAAATATATCGAGCAAACAACAATCAAAAAAGAGCATGAGTGGCAATGTTAATTTCTGACAAAATAGACTTTAAAGTTAAATCCACCACCAACGATAAGGAAGGACACTATATAATGATTAAAGGGACAATATACCAAGAGGCTATAACCATATTAAATATTTATGCACCCAATGACAGGGCTGCAAGATACATAAAACAAACTCTAGCAGCATTGAAAAGTAAGATAGACAGCTCTACAATAATAGTAGGAGACTTCAACACACCACTTTTGGTGAAGGACAGGACATCCAGAAAGAAGCTCAATAAAGACATGGAAGATCTAAATGCCACAATCAACCAACTTGACCTTATAGACATATACAGAACACTCCACCCAACAGCAGTCAAGTATACTTTCTTTTCTAGTGCACATGGAACATTCTCTAGAATAGACTATATACTAGATCATAAAGTAAGCCTTAGCAGAATCCAAAACATTGAAATATTACAAAGCATCTTCTCTGATCATAAGGCCATAAAAGTGGAAATCAATAACAGAAAAAGCAGGGAAAAGAAATCAAACACTTGGAAACTGAACAATACCCTGCTCAGAAAAGACTGGATTATAGAAGACATTAAGGATGGAATAAAGGAATTCATAGAATCCAGTGAGAATGAAAACCCTTCCTATCAGAACCTTTGGGACACAGTGAGAACAATACTCAGAGGTCAATTTATATCAATAGATGCACACATACAAAAAATGAAATTAGGTCAAGGTCACCCAGTGTTTTAGTTACCTACTGCTGCTGTAACAGAAATACTACAAGTGGGTGGATTTAAGGAACAAAAATTTATTTTCTCACAATTCTGGAGGCTAAAAGTCCCAATCAGAGTCTCAGCTGTACTGATTCCTTCTGTGAGCCTCTTTTAGTTTCTGATGTCTGCTGGTGATCCTTGTCATTCCTTGGTTTGCCATGGAATCTGTATTCCCCATATGGTCTCTCTGTGTCTATTCTGATCTTTTTTATAGCTCTTAGTACCTGTAACGAAACCCTGGTGGCACAGTGGTTAAGAGCTGTGGTTGCTAACCAAAGCGTCAGCAGTTCGAATCCACTGGGCGCTTCTTGAAAACCTTGAGGGACAGTTCTACTCTGTGCTATATAGGGTCGGTATGAGTCAGAATCTGCTCAGTGGCAATGGGTTTGAGTATCTCCAAAAAAAATTATGACATCATGGACATCATACAAGAAGAAAGCAAAAGATCATTAAAAAGAGAGAAAAGGCCAAAAAGGATGTCGGAAGAGACTCTGAAACTTGCCCTTGAATGTAGAGTAGCTAAAGCAAATGGAAGAAATGATGAAGTTAAAGAGCTGAACAGATTTCAAACGGCGGCTCAAGAAGACAAAGTAAAGTATTATAATGAAATGTGCAAGGACCTGGAGTTGTTGTTTTAGGTGCATTGAGTCGGTTCCGACTCACAGCGTCCCTATGCGCAACAGAATGAAACACTGCCCAGTCCTGAGCCATCCTTACAGTCGTTGCTATGCTTGAGTTCATTGTTGCAGCCACTGTGTCAATCCACCTCTTTGAGGGTCTTCCTCTCTTCCTCTCACCCTGTACTCTGCCAAGCATGATGTCCTTCTCCAGGGACTCATCCCTCCTGACAACATTTCCAAAGTACGTAAGGCACAATCTGGCCATCCTTGCTTCTAAGAAGCATTCTGGTTGTACTTCTTCCAAGACAGATTTGTTTGTTCTTTTGGCAGTCCATGGTATATTCAATATTCCTCACCAACACCACAATTCAAAGGCATCAACTCTTCTTCGGTCTTCCTTATTCATTGTCCAGCTTTCACATGCATATGATGCAATTGAAAACACCATGGCTTGGGTCAGGCGCACCTTAGTCTTCAGGGTGACATCTTTGCTTTTCAACACTTTAAAGAGGTCCTTTGCAGCAGATTTACCCAATGCAATGTGTCTTTTGATTTCTTGACTGCTGCTTCCATGGCTGTTGATTGTGGATCCAAGTAAAATGAAATCCTGGACAACTTCAATCTTTTCTCCGTTTATCATGATGTTGCTCATTGGTCCAGTTGTGAGGATTTTTGTTTTCTTTATGTTGAGGTGTAATCCATACTGAAGGCTGTGGTCTTTGATCTTCATTAGTAAGTGCTTCAAGTCCTCTTCACTTTCGGCAAGCAAGGTTGTGTCATCTGCATAATGCAGGTTGTTAATGAGTCTTCCTCCAATCCTGATGTCCCGTTCTTCTTTATATAGTCCAGCTGAAAGAACCGAAGAAAAAATCAAGCCTTGAGTTGCAATACTGAAGGATTTTATAGGCAAAAAACTGAATGACACAGGAAACATCAAAAGAAGATGGAAGGAATACACAGAGTCACTGTACCAAAAAGAATTGGTTGACAATCAACTATTTCAGGAAGCAGCATATGATCAAGAACTGATGGTAATGAAGGAAGCAGTCCAAGCTGCACTGAAGGCATTAGCAAAAAATAAGGCTCCAGGGATTGACAGAATACGAACTGAGATGTTTCAACAAACGGATACAACTTTGGAAGCACTCACTTGCCTATGCCAAGAAATTTGGAAGCTAGCTATCCAGCCACATGACTGGAAGAGATCCTTATTTGTGCCCATTCCAAAGGAAAGTGATCCAACAAAATGCGGAAATTATCCAACAGTATCATTAATATCATATGCAAGTAATATTATGCTGAAGATAAGTAAAAAATGGTTGCAGCAGTACATAGACAGGGAACTTTCAGAAATTCAAGCCAGATTCAGAAGAGAACATGGAATGAGGGATATCATTGCTGATAACAGGTGGATCTTGGCTGAAAGCAGAGAATACTAGGAAGATGTTTACTTGTGTTTTATTGACTATGCAAAGGCATTCAACTGCATGGATCATAACAAATTATGGATAACATTTCAAAGAATGAGAATTCAGAACACTTAATTGTGCTTATGAGGAACCTGTGCATAGATTAAGAGGTAGTCATTTGAACAGAACAAGGGAATACCGGGTGGTTTAAAAATCAGGAAGGGTGCAAGTCAGGGTTGTGACCTTTCACCATACTCAATCTGTATGCTGAGCAAATAATCTGAGAAGCTGGACTATATGAAGAACACAGCATCAGGATTAGAGGGAGACTTATTAACAACCTGCAATATGCTGATGACACAACCTTGCTTGTTGAAAGTGAAGAGGACTTAAAGCACTTACTGATGAAGATCAAAGACCACAGCGTATGGATTAAACCTCAACATAAAGAAAACAAAAATTCTTATAACTGGACCAATAAACAACATCATGAGAAATGGAGAAAATACTCAAACATCAAGGATTTCATTCTACTTGGATCCACAATCAACAGCCATGGAAGCAGCAGTCAAGAAGTCAAACAATGCATTGCATTAGGCAAATCTCTTTAAAGTGTTAAAAAGCAAAGATGTCACCTTGAGGACTAAGGTGCACCTGACCCAAGCTATGGTATTTTCAATTGCCTCGTATGCATGGAAAACCTGGACAATGACTAAGGAACACCAAAGAAGAACTGATTCATTTGAATTATGGTGTTGGGGAAGAATATTGACTATACCATGGACTGCCAGAAGAATGAACAAGTCTGTCTTGGAAGAAGTACAGCCAGAATGCTTCTTAGATGTGAAGATAGTGAGACTTTGTCTTGCTTAGGACATGTTATCAGGAAGGACCAGTACCTGGAGAAGCACATCATGCTTGACAAAGTAGACGGTCAGCGAAAAAGAGGAAAACCCTCAACAAGATGGATCGACGCAATGGCTGCAACAAGGGGCTCAGACATAGCAATGATTGTGAGGATGGCACAAGACCAGGCAGTGTTTCCTTCTGTTGTGCATGGGATTGGTATGAGTCAGAATACCTCGATGGCACCTAATAACGACAAGTACTTGTAAAGGAGCCCTGGCGGTGCAGTGGTTGAGCGCTGGGCTGCTAACTGAAAGGCTGGCCCTTTGAACCCACCAGCTGCTCCATGTGAAAAAATGTGGCAGTCTGCTTTCATGAAAATTACAGCCTTGGATTCCCTATGGAGCAGTTGTATTCTGTCTTATAGGGTTGCTAAAAGTTGGAGTCTACATGAAAGCAATGGGTTAGAACCTGTAAACCTGACCTAGTTTGAAAATAGGGTCTTGGAAAATGTTATCAGTTAACACGAGGTCATAATGGAGTAGGGTGTGTCCTAATCCTGCCTGAGTGGTATGTTTATAAAAGAGAAGATCACAGAGAGATAGACAGAGGAAAGACAGCCATGTGACAATGGGTTATGCTGCAACTGTAAGCCGAGGAATGACGGGGCTACCACAAGCCCTGAGAGGCAATAAAGGATCTTCTGCTAGAGAGAACACGGACCTTCTGGCATGCTAAATTTAGACTTCTAGCCTTGAGAACTGTAAAAAAAAATTAACATTTGTTCTTATAAGCCATCAAATTTGTGGTTGTCATGGCAGCACTAGGAAACTAAGAGACCTGGGTTTCAGCTTTCCTTCTCCAGGTGCTGCGGAGACCATGGGGTATTTTAGAAGAGAGTGATATAATTAAATTTACATTTCTAACATTCAGGACCAGCTTCATGGCATTGACTTGTGCACTTGCACAGGGCCCCACTTGGTTTAATGCTGTGCTGTTGCTGTCTTGATATCCTTAACATTTTTTGAACAAGTGTCCCCATGTCTTAGGCTGGGTTCTCTAGAGGAGCAAAACCAGTGAAGTGTACTATAAATATATAGAGAGAAGTTTATTTCAAGAAAATGGCTCACCCAATTGCGGAGGGTAAAAAAACAAGTCCCAAATCCATGTGTCAGGTTTCAGGCTGGAGGCTTCTCCTGACTCATGTAGTTGCAGGGGTTGATGAACCCAAAATCTGCAGGTCAGGCAGCAGGCTGCTGGCTCACAGGGCTGCGGGAGCTGGCAAATCTAAAATCTGCAGGTCAGGCAGCAGGATGAAGTCTTCTCATGTCCCAAGAACTGGAGGTCAGGGGATGATGAGATGAATGTAGGATTGAGAGAGGATGAGCTTTGCCAGATCATTCATTTATATCATGAATGCAGACCACACCCCCAAGGAAACTGCTCTTCCAATTGCTTGGCTGCTCACATCAGATCACAAACTGGGAGGTGATACATAGAGTCTACCAAACCACCGAGAATTATAGCCTAGACAAAATTGACCCTTAACAGTAACATACACCATATTTTTATTTTGCACTCAGCACCACAAATTATGGAACAGGACCTGATAACAGCCTCTGGGGTGCGGGTGAGAAGCACAAATTGGTAGAAAGCAATAGAAAAGAATTGGGAAGAGTTAGTGCAGTAATAGAGATGAGAAATGACCAGGACCCATTCTTCAGCACTGGCAATGGGGACAGAGAGGATCAGAGGGATGAAATAAATATTGGCTGTATGAAAATAGAAGGCCTGATGGGAAACTTGAGTGAGAAGGAGGGACGTATGGATTACTAGAACGCCAGCTTGGATGTCTGTATGGATGGGGAGGGCGGGGGTAGGTGGGTATCCTTTAGAGTTTAGGATGCCAATGAGCTCAGTTTTGGACACATAGAGTTCAGTGGGTCTATGGGATGTCCAAGCAGGAACAGCCATACTACTTCTGTGGTGATCTACCATGGTATTCTAGGAATCTCCCATCCAAACCCTCTAAGTGGAGCCAGGGACCTCATGATACAGACGTATAATGATACAGGTTTGTAATAATGTTTCCCTTTTGCAGGAAGTAGATGGAGATGATTGGTGTAACTACTACTTCTGTACAAAGAATATAAGAATTAGACTCTCATTTAAGAAGTAGTTCACATATCTTAAGCAAAGGAAGAGAATTAATAGTATCTTGGGAACCTTTGCACTGTTTCTTGTAGCTGGAGAAGTATGCTGAAATTTGATATAGATGGATGGATAGAAAGAAAGAAAGAAAGATAGGTAAGAGAGAAGTGTACTCATTAGTTTTCTAAAGGTAAAAGTATCATTATTGGATGTCATTGTGGGCACACAATTTCTGTTCTGATCAAGGTGTATGGGGCACAGTCCCTGGGCTGTGCTTGCAGAGGTTGTAAATCAAGTGTATCTCTCTCTCTGTGGAGGAGACTCAAGGCTGTGGGAAAAGTTGAGGACTCTGACCTTCAGACAGAGGGTCCAGGCATGTATGAGTCATATCTCACATTTGATGTACAGGGTAAAGGAAAAATAACACTTAAAAGTGCTCTGTTCATTTGGTGGAGTGCTGGTGGCACAGTGATTAAGAGCTCAGCTGGTAACCAGAAGTTGACAGTTCCAATACACCAGCCATTCCGGAAATCCTGTGGAGCAGTTCAACTCTGTCCTATAGGGTCACTATGAGTTGGAATCAACTCGATGGCAATAGGTTTGGTTTTAGATCACTTGGTGCCTTGTGTTTTCCACTTTATTTTGATTTTACAGCTAATACTAGTCTTGTCTTAATCTAGCAGATTATAAAATGCAAGTTACTCCTGTTCTATTAATCTCACATTGTTGTTGAGAGCATTAGTTGAGATAATTTATGTGAAAGAATTTTGTGTTCTATAAAATCAGTTGCTGTTGTTGATTCTGACTCATGGTGACCCCATGTGTTACAGAGTAGAACTGTCATACAAATTAAGGACAGCATAGCTGATTTTGTTTTTTGTGCCTATAGAGAAGACCTTTCTATAGGGTGGGACCCTGAAGTAAATCTCAAACGAGTGGAGTAATCATACTCATCCATGTGTAGGATGAATTCCTGTGAAGGCCTTTGAGCCTGGGTGGCTGCCCAGGGGTGGCTCCTATTACAGATTTCTCCTGGTTGAGGGAAGCAGGTGTGTGGGGCTGGAAGTGATCCCCGATTTATAGCGTGTCCGGTTTTGTTTTTATGTTTGATGTTCAAATGAATCCAGGCTCAGAAAGTAAATCCTACTTATCACTCAGACTCTAAACAGCCCCACATACCAAGTAATGGTGTCATTCATTGCTATCTCCTCATCATTCAAAAAAAAAAAAAATTGCTTCTTTGTATTGCCACATCCTTTGCTGTATTTCAATTTTCTTTCCTCATGTTTTGTAAACTCTATTTCAAAACTGTGCTATGGAATTTTCTTTTTTTTTTACGTTTTAGGTAGATGGTGAGACCTTTCTGAATGGTTGTAGTTCACATGCTGTTGGTTTCTCTTGAGTGAAGATAGAGCAACCATGAGTCTTGTTAGTTTAGATTTTGCTATTTAGTACGTTTCTGAAGTCCTATAAAAAAAAAAATCTCACATCTGTACCTTGAATGAATCTTACAGATCATGTAATTAAATGGGCTCATTTTACAGATGAAAAGACCGAGACCCATAAATGTTACATGATTTGCTTAAAATTGCTTAGTAATCACTTAAAAAAAATTTTTTTTTTAATCACTAACTGAGATAGAACTAGAACCCAAGTTTCCCTAACACTGAACTCTGTGCATTCTGCATCACACTGCGTAGACCTAAGAGTCAAATAAGGCTGTATCTGCTTCCACCGTAGAATGTAATTTTTCCTCTCTGTGTAGTAGTTAAAGACAAGAGACGCATTTCTTCGAAGCTTAATGAGAAATGATATGCCTTATGCCGGAGATGTTTTTACAACAAGTATTTTTTATGATTTTATGCTTGTTTCTGAATTTGAAATCAGTATATTTAAATAAGGTATACTTGCTATTTTTAACTTGTAATTTCCCCATAAGTTTTCTTTGCAAGGATGTTTTTTTTTAGTGTTGGCAGTTTTTTCAAAATTTTATATTAAAGTTACTACTACTATCTCTTATTTTTCTTAGCCTCGTATATTTAACCAGGGTCTGCGCTTAGAAAATTTTAGTTATTCATTTGCATTGCATATGAGTGTCAATTTATGTCAAACTAGTTCTTTCAAAGAGTCTGTTGAGTTGGTATCTCTTATTTCATGAATTATTCCCTGATTAGCAAGAGAAAACGAAATAAATTACCTTTGCCAAAAAGTTTGTTGAACTGACCACAGGCAATTCAAGATCCATAACCCTTTAATCATAGCCTCTTAACAATGCAGAGGATTAGTTTAGGAGAAAGAACAATTGAAAGGCAAGGAATCTCATGTCCCAAGGATGTGGTAGACTCTTCCTCCCACCCAACTTGGAAGACTTATTTCACCCTATCTGGCTGACTTCAATGTGCTCCGTTAAGTCACATTATTCTGGGAATTAATAGCTAATATGTAATATGAAGAGCTCTCATCAAGCATTACTAATTTTACAGGGATAAGTTAAATTAATAGACTAACCAAAAGCAAGTGAAGCAGATGGTACTTTAATAAAGGATGAAATCCATCAAGTATTGACCAAGGAGAAGAGATTCAAGTTCAAAAGTTCAACATGATAAGAGACGAAAAATTTTCCTGGGCCCCACACAACCTTTGGTTATAGCTGAATGAATATGTCAGCACGGAGAGAACAACTGGGGAACATGAGAAAGAAAAATGAAGGAAACAAATTAGCCTCTCATCTCTTCAAAGTGGGTCGAGTCCCCTTGTGAAGTAATTCCATATCACCTGTACTTCATAACACCTACTACACTCTAAATTGTGTAATCTCTGTCTTTCCCTGCTTATGTTCAAATCCTGGTTCTGCCCCTTGCAAGCCATGTGATCTTAGGCAAGTGACTTAACATTCATTGCTTTGCCTCCTTAGTTTCATCATCTGTAATATGGGCATAATAAGAGTACTTACTGCACAGAGTTAATACCTGTAAAAAGCTAAGAACACTGCCTGGCCTCATCCAACAAGGACGAAGACTGCTTCTATCTTGTTTCCCACTTTATTTCCAGTGATTTAGTACCATGCTGGGCTCATTGCAAAGCCTTGACAAATATTATTCACTGATTGACCCTAGGTCCAACTGCCCCCTAAAACAGCATTTAGTCTCAGCTGTCTTCTGCATACAGTGCAGGAGGTGATCATTCGAGTTTACTTCTCTTGCACCTTCATCTTCAACTTGAGGACCTTTTAAGTGGGTGGTGTTTTCTGGTTGAAAGTGAGCCTCAGGAGCTGGCCTGATTGTCCCCAAACACCTTCCCTGGCATCTCTGCTTGTCAGTGAAGGTGGTGGCTCGTGCCCACCTTGTCATATTGGGTCATTTGGTGTTCTGTACCACACTGGGAGTTTCTCTCTGCTTCGCTAGTATCCCTCTAAATGAAGTACTTTTTTAATTGAAAAAAAAATTTTTTTAAATCTAAGTGACTTGACAATAGTCAAATTACATAGAAAGGATTATGATGGAAAGCGAGCTTCCTGTTCCACTTTTTTCACTCCAAATCCCAATTTATAGGGGGTAACCCTGGTGGCTTTTTTTTAACCCTGGTGGCTTAGTGGTTAAGTGCTACGGCTGCTAATCAAAAGGTCAGCAGTGCAAATCCACCAGGCACTCCCTGGAAACTCTATGGGGCAGTTCTACTCTGTTGTATACGGTCACTGTGAGTTGGAATTGACTTGATGGCAATGGGTTTGGTTTTTGTTTTTGGTTTAACCTGTTTTTGGAGCCCTGGTGGCACAGCAGTCAAGCGCCGGGCTGCTAACCAAAAAATCAGCACTTTGAATCTGCCAGCTGCTCCTTTGAAACTCTATGGGGCAGTTCTACTCCGTCCTATAAACCCACCGACCGCCAAACCCACTGCCATCGAGTCGATTCCGACTCATAGCAACCCTATAGGACAGAGTAGAAATGCCCCATAGAGTTTCCAAGGAGAGCCTGGAGGATTTAAACTGCTGACCTCTTGGGTTGCTATAATCAGAACTGACTCGATGGCAACAGGTTTTTTTTTGTTTTTTGTTTTTACCCGTTTTTAACTATTTCTCTTCTAAATTTTCTGGCAATGACCCCTATTATGGATTGTTAAGCTTATACCTCTCCTGACTTTTTTTTTTTTACTTTGACTCCCCACTCTAAAGACAAGGCTTTGCCTTACTAGTGCTGTTCTTTCTGCCTCCTACTATCTCACCCCAGTGTTTGGTAGCTACATTTTTTAAAGTGCTCTTCTGTCTCCAGAATAATGTTTTCTCCAGGATCAGTGGTTCTGGTAGTTGACCTTTATCTTCCTCTTTAATGTTGATGGCTCTCCCCTATGCCTGGCGACCCTCACTGCATATGTATCACACCTGCTTTGTGATAGTGGGTGAGTTTTCCCACTAGGTTCCCCATGAGTAGTACATTGCTTTTGGCACACTGCATATCCACTGATCATGAGGTGGGGCAGTATGTGGCCACCGATGAGCATTAGAAGGCAGGAAGCTGGTTGAATACTTCAGGTTGTCTAAATGCCAGAGTGAGGATGGCTTCCCTCTGAGGCCCTGACACACAGTCACACTTGAAGCCTAACACTTTCCCAGGTAGTTAATTCAGTTTCTTTAGAAAGAAGCTCTCTGCTTTGTCTGGTAGTAAAATTCTCCCATCATGCCTTTAGTGAGGATGACGTTGGAGAATCTGGAGTACACCATTATTCCTACACAGACTTACAAAAAACCTTTCCTCCCCACCCGACCACGACCTCACGTCAGCTCCATTTCTCACTCCCATTATGCAGCAATAGAAAATTAATTCGTGTTCGGAAGTTTACATGTGGTCCGGAAATGAATGTAAAGAGTCATAAGTGATGGAGTGAGTTACTGAGGTGGAAAACATCTTAACGCTAGTTGTTAAGAACAGTTTGGAATGTAGCTACTGGGTAGGACCATAGCAGAAATCTGAGAAATACCAGGGGATTTGCAGGTGTAGCCCAAGGAATAAGCAAATTTGACCGTGTTGAAAGAGGAAACTTTGAAATCGCTCTAAATGGAAGCTTAAAGACATGAGCATAGTAAGTTATCACACTGAGGCTTGGGTTAAAAAAATTAGATTGGGATCAACAGAATATTACATGGTCATTACTGACAAGAATTGCTTTCAACTTTAGAGCTATAAGAAACATATAGGGCCCACTTATTCAGACCCTTTATGGCATAAAGAGAAAGATGAGACATAAAGAGGTTAGTGACGCCAACCTTCAAGGCATATTGTAATCCCACCAAGCCCATTAGACTGTAAATGTAGACACCCTGGAACCACTTTACAGCACCTCTGCTCCGGTCTTCCTCCTAACACAGCTGATTCATTTCCAAGGACAAAAGTCTAAATGTGCTTTCAGGGTGTTGACTGTTCAATAATTTATATAAGTCTGTAAATACATTTTGGCATATTTAAGACACAGATTTTCTCTATTTTTTTTTCTACAGTATATTCTCTAAACAATTTCTGGTCAGTTAAGATCCTCTGTGATCAACAGCCTTGTCTTTTCCATCTTTTTAATTTTCAGCAAAACCTTTCCGAAAATGCACTTTTCACCATGTCATTCTAAGAATTATCTTTCTACTATTTTTGTTCTTACTGCAAATTTGCCAAAGCCATTTCTTTTTGTCAGCCAGAGCTCTAATATCATCATTTCTCTTAAAAAATATTATGTCATCCGTCATCATTAGTGTCACCCATCCCCTCTCTATCATGTTTACGTCTTTTTTGTATACACTGCTCTCTGGGAGTTTGAATTCTCCCTGCCACCATTTCCTTATTTTAATGGTGTTTCTGTATTACCAAGGATAGAGCACATTTTTTTTTTTTTTTTCCTTTAGAAAGGTGCCTCACATGAATCAATCTTAATATATTCTTCTAGCAAGGGCTAGCATAATACACATTTCATTTTGGAGTTTCCCTTTTTCCTTTTAGCTCATCTCAACTTTTGTTTTTGTTCTTCCCAGTTGTATTTACCTGTAGATACATCCCTGGTATCCAGGTTCTACTTATCTGTGTTTCTCCTTTTTACATCATTAATATAAATAAAGTCAATAAGGTTATTTCCTGTATTTATCTTGAGATCTCAAGGTTGGAGAAACCATAAAGGTCATCTAGCTTAACAGCCCACTGGGAGCCTGAATTTCCTTCATAACATCTATCAAGTGTGTTTCCCAACTGTGTTTGAACTGTCACCATCTTCCAAGTTTATTCCTACATGTGCAGCTCAGATGTTTAGAAAATTCTTCCTTAAATTGGGTCAAATCTGTATTGTGCCAAATTACCTCCTTGCCTTGTCCCAAATTATTTTCTTACCTTGCCCTCCCAGGACATACCCTTTCCTCAACATTTCACACATCTGACCACCAGTGTTGGCACTGGGTTTGGTTTTTTTGGCTTTGACCACCAGGGATGTTATTTACATGGTCCTTTTTCTTTCAGTTTTCTAAGGTTCCTTAAACATTTCAAAAATTTATTTCTACTTTTCCCTCTTTTAATAAGCAATGGTTTTTTCATTTATATCATTAAACATTATTTTTCTTTCTATTTAATACAGTTGCCATCAAGTCCATTCTGACTCATGGAGGCCCCATATGCATCAGAGTAGCAACTGTGCCTTATAAGGTTTTCAATGGCTGATTTTTTTTGGAAATAGATCACCAGGCCTTTCTTCTGAGGTGCCTCTGGGTTTATTTTTGGAGATGACTGGCAATGACCACTCACACAGTTAACACTGACTCTGAGAAATCTTTTTGCCTTTCTATTTCTTCACAGTGACCAGAGAATGAAACTAACAATGCAAAGATATTCTTTTCACTCTAACTTTGAGGTTTTCCTATTCGGTTCTGAAAATCCCATGGACAAAACCAAATGGAGGATTATAGGATATTAACTTTTTGTTTAGAAGAACATTTAGGCACATGTTCAAATGTTCCTGCACCCAGAAGAGCCATGTGTGATTGCCAAGGGATGTAGGGAATCTTTGCCCTATGTTATGTTACACAAATTCCCCCAGAGCACTTACTCCTTTGGCTTTACAAAAGACTGCTCTAAAGCATGGAGAACTGAGCAGGGTGTAGGTTTGCCATTTTTGCTTCTCAAAAATAGCAATTAGAATTACATTAATCTCTTGTGATATTTACATTGGGTAAAGCATTCTGGTGGCATAGTGGTTAAATGCTATGGCTGCTAACCAAAAGGTTGGCAGTTTGAATCCGCCAGTCACTCCTTGGAAACTCTATGGGGCAGTTCTACTCTGTCCTATAGGATCGCTACGAGTCGCAATTGACTCGACGGCGGTGGGTTTGGTTTTTTGTTTAAAGCGTCCATCTAATAGCAGATAATTTTCTTCTAGTCACAGCAGGACTGATAGATAGTTTGAAAAATAGTAGAATCAGCCTATGGTACACTTCAAGCTATAAAAATAGAAGCCAGGTCTATGCTTGACAGATTCCAAAGATAGTCATTGATATGATTAGCTAATATGCACAATACTGCAGTTCTCTTTAATATTAATGAACTGCTAATGCCAAATGTGAGAAACTATGCAAAAAGCATGGGAGCTTTTAATATAATCATCCAAGCAGCAGCAAGATTTACACTTGGGATTTTGCAGTGATGGGGAAATAGTCGTGAATAAACATATGCTAAGATACATCCATTTTACAGAGTGTAGTGTTGCGTATATGCTGTAAGAATGATTGTTTACAAATCAAGAGTTGTTACTTTTCCTGAACTTGCTCCTTGGTCTATAGACTGAAAATGTATTTACTTATACTACAAGGCATCCAGTGACTTCTATACATCAAGAACCCAGATCTGGTGAGACCTCTCACTGTACTGTATCCAGGGATATCTTTCTAAACCATGTGACAGAATAATTTATTCAGATTGTAATGCGTATTCACTGCTGAAAAAGAGTTAAAAACTCAGATTTATTTGTGTCTGATGTTCTCTTCCTTTCCCTCTTCCTCCCTCCCTAACACCTCAGGGGTATTTGCAGTGCCTACATCAGAAGTTCCTTAAAGACATTCTCTTTCTTGATTTTGAGGAAACCTAAACTAAGTTTTGCTAAAAGTTCCTGAGAAGGGAGTCAGAGGGGCAAGGCCCCCAAGGCTAAGTCAGACACCTTCTACCAAAACTGTTGCTGTCAAATCAATTCCGACTCATAGCGATCCTATAGGACAGAGTAGAACTGCCCCATAGAGTTTCCAACAAGCCCATGGTGGATTTGAACTGCTGACCTTTTGGTTAGCAGCCATAGCACTTAACCACTATGCCACCAGTGTTTCCTAGACACCTTCTAAGTGGCTTTGTTGTATGCACTATCATAACATCATTCTGTAGTGTAATGTCATGTTTATTTGTCTGCAAGAATTTTTAGTTTCTAGAACTTTTTAATTGTCTTTGTTATGATAATATGTAAAAAGAAAAAAGTTACACAAGCTCCTCACTAGTGTTCATAAGTAGCAGACAGATATATTGAGGACTTTTAGAAAATGGGAAATACTATTTGTCTTAGTTACGTAGTGCTGCCGTAAGAAGAAAATACCACTTGAAATGATAGGAGTTTATTTTCTCATAGTTTATAAGGCTAGACGTCTGAATTCAGGGCATGGTTCTAGGGGAAGATCCTTCCTTTTTGTAGCTCCTGGAATTCCTCGACCTTCCTTGTCATCTGTCTTTCTATTGTGTGTCTCTGTGTCTATTCTGCTCTTTTTATAACTCAGAAGTGATTAGGTTTAGGACCCACACTTGACAGAACAAAAAAACCCTATTTTCAAACAGGATCACATACACAGGTATAGGGACCAGAACTTAAATACATATTTTTGGAAGACACAATTCAAACCTTAGCACTATTCATCTAAAAATATTTACACAGTAGCACTGCCAGTGTGCCTACGATAAGTACCATCTTAAAATTCAGCTGAAAAGTTACTTTGGCTCATGTGGCTGGACATTTCAGAGTACTTTCAATATTTTAATTCACTTTCTTTTTATTATAAATACAATATTTGTCAGTTTTAAGAAAGTTACAATAAATAAAAAACTATAAAAAAAGATCATCATGATCTTACCATTGTAGAAAACCATGCTTATCTTCTATCCTTTTAGACTTTTTCAGTGTTGAGTGTGTCTGTGCATGTGTGCATACGTACATGTCTATTTTTATAACATCATGTTACTTTACATATTGCTTTCAGATCTGCTTTTTGTTTGTTGTTGTTATAAATACATCTATCATACAACTTTTGCCAGTTCAACTTTTTACAGGTGTACAGTATTTATTGACAGCAGTTACAGTAACTGGCTATGTTCTTTATCCTTAATCAATGCGGTTTTTCCATCACCATCAACCCCTTCTCCCCCTCTAGATCTGCTTTTTTTCTCTTAACCTACTGTGGTCCCCTTTCCTTGCCAATAAATAAAGCTATCTGCACATTATAATTTGTAATGATTGAATAGTAGTCTATTATATGGATTTATCACAATACACTTATTATGAATGTATTTATGAATTGATGGCTATACTTGTATATCTTTGCATATTTGTATAATCTTTATCTCAAAATAAATTTATAGAAGTGGTTTTTTGGACCATAAGGATACATATTCTAAGTTGTGATAGACATTGCCAAAGATTTTTTGAGAAAAACTGTGCCAGTATATACTCATCTCCCAAATGTAACACACAGGCGATTCCTGGGTTACAAACGAGATCCATTCCTAAGTCTGTTTTTAAGTTGAATTTGTAGATAAGTCAGAACAGGTACATATGGTTCTTATTTAGCATCACTTAGTCAAATGTTTGTCTTAGTATACAGTACGTATTTTACCTTTCTATTTATGTGTATAAAGCACTTAAGAAACACTTCTAAATCGCTCAGTGTTTTCATGAGCACCACAAAGTAGTACATACGTTCATTATTAGGAACCACTGTATGTATTTAACATACTTTTTTTATATATATTAGGGTTTATGGCAACCCATTCTTAAGTACTTTTCCGTAAATTGGACACTTGTAACCTGGGGACTTCCTGTATAACCCATTGCTGTTGAGTCAATTCTAACTCATAGTGACCCTATAGAACAGAATATAACTGTCCTATGAGGTTTCCAAGGCTGTAATCTTTACAGAAGCAGATTTCCACATCCTTCTCCTGTGGAATAGCTGATGGGTTCAAATTGCCGACCAATCAGTTAGCAGCTGAGTACTTAACCACTGTGCCACCGGGGCTCCTCAAATGTAATGTATAAACTTACACATTTCCTGGCATCATTAGCCTTAACTGGATAATATTATTCTCTTGCATTTTTCCAAATTGGTAAGCAAAAAATGGTACTTCTTGGTTTGATTTTCATTTCCTTTCTTATTAGTGAGGTTGAACTTAAGTTTTTTGGCTACTTTTATTCCTTTTTATTTTATGAATTACCTGTATGCGTCCTATGACCTAAGCCCCTACAATTTATTTTTAGTTTGTTAAATTGTGAAACATATAATAAATATAAAAGTGTATCAAATATAAATATATGGTTTAAAATTACCACAAAGTGAACAAATGTGTAATAACAATGTAGTTTATGAAATAGAACTCTGCCAGTTCCAAGAATGCTCCCCATACCCCTTCCTGATTGTAGCATCTCCACCTTCTGACAGGTAACTGCTATCATGACTTCTGTGATAATCAGTATCTTGGTCTTCTTTATAGTTGTACCACTTCTGTGGACATTGCTAAACTACGGAGTCGTCTTGTCTGTACTTAGACTATATATGAATAAAATACAATTGCATGTGTTCTTCTTTGACTAGCTTGCATTGCAATATTCTGTGGAAAGTTTTGATTTCTTGGTTATTTAATGCCTCTTCTGCGATGGATGCTCTCTGGTTGGTGTTGACATGTAATGCTTTGTGCCCACTGCTATATATCTGTCCTCATGCCTGTTCCCCAACCTCCTTGCTTTAGTTAATAAGGTCCCATCAGACAAGCAAATGTAAGAGAAGAAAATTCTAGTTCTTATATAAAGTTGGATGGGAGTCCCTGGGTAATGCAAATGATTAAGTACTTGACTACTAGCTGAATGGTTGGTGGTTTGAACCCACCCTGAGATGCCTTGGAAGACAGGCTTGGTGATCTACATCCGAAAAGTCACAGCCTTTAAAACTCTATGGAGCAGTTCTACTCTGC
The DNA here is from genome assembly GCF_030014295.1 of Loxodonta africana. Classification (NCBI taxonomy): domain Eukaryota; kingdom Metazoa; phylum Chordata; class Mammalia; order Proboscidea; family Elephantidae; genus Loxodonta; species Loxodonta africana. Next base: position 132,519,833 of record NC_087342.1, read on the forward strand.
ACACATGGGGTTACCATGAGTCAGAATGGACTGGAAGTCGACTAAAAACAACAACAAAATGTTACCCAAAGCAGGCTCTGCTTGGTGCAGCTTCTAGTCAATAATGACACACAAAGGTGAGGAGAGGAAGAGCATTTATTGCAAGCATCTAGGCAGGGAGCAAGGAGGTGTATATCTCAAATCAAGCTCCCCGAACAAAGGAAGGCAGAACCTTTTGTACAGTCTCTCATAAGTAAGTACATACAAACATTATGGACTACATATGTTATCATGGCATGCAGGCGAGGTAAGACAAATTGTACTTTTTTCTTTGACCTGTAGGCTAGTTAGCTGGGTTTGACTGGCTCATTTTTTTCCTTGGCATGTAGGCTAATTAACTGGGTTTGACTGGCTTGAGCCACACCCAGAGCTTTGAGGACAATGGACAGGACAGGCAGGTTCCCCTTTGTCTGAGCAGCTCCCAACTGAGCCACACCCATCTCCATCACCTAAGATTTTGTTTGCTAACGGCCAAGCAGTTCCTGGCTTCCTTGGATATCAAGAATACAAAGTTGAACTGTTCAAGAGACTATTACAAGTGTAATAACAGTAAGTTTGATTAAAATTTTGATTACTTAAGGTTTAGAAATCTTATGTTTTTTATTCTTAGAAAGCGCCAACCAATCTTGTGTCAAAGGGAGAGTGTTCCTGAAAGAAGGAGAAGAAAAGAATGAGAGGGACTGACAGAGCTTTCGTGCGTAGTAACTAGGCCTGAGTCCTCAGTTTAGGTAGGCACTGCCAACACAGACATGGGAAGGAAAAACACCAAGGAATGAAGCCATAATAGGTGTGTGAAGCCAGACACTAAATGACCTGGATTTGAGGCAAAGACTCTCTGGTAAGTAGTTACTGCCAAATGAAAGCAAGAAGGATTGGCTCACTGTTTTAAACCGCTCTTTCTTCCACCAGTTAGAACAGGCACCTTCTGGGCATTTGGAGTAAGAAAGCTCCTGATTTGAGAAACATGCCGTAAGGGACCCTGCTAAGGGCCTTATGAAAAGGCATAGTTGGAGCAAACAGCCTGCTGACAGTTGAGATTTGAATTTCAAATGCAAGAACTTCTGAAAGAAAACCAGTCTTGGTGCAACATAAATTGCTTCCAAACACTCAAAGACACAGCAGAAAGGGCAACAGAAAGCCACATGAGGCAAAACAATTTTGGATAAACTGTTATAAAATCTGTTCTCCTTTTCTGCATCCTTCACCCCCACCCCCAACAAGTAACCAAAAGAAGCAGTAAAATTAGTTGAAATTGTGCAGGAAGTTCCAAGAAACTTGCAGGAGGGAACTATATTTGAAAACTAGATGCTACGACTAAATCAACAGTCTCTATTGGGGAAATATCTCCTTGAGAGGGAGAAAACTGTGATTGAGAACAAGGAGTCCAGCAGTCGGTACATATTTAACTTGTAAAGGATGGTGGGTGGAGCTGTGTGCTGTTAGCCAGCTTTTTAACCCTTTCAAGACAAGTGGTACATATGGTATCCCACTCACTTTTTATGCCCCTGAAGTTCTTTGGAAAGAGGTTAGCCTGATTTTAACACATAGCCTCAAAGTGGGAGCCTTCTGAAATGCCTAAAATTCAAAACCCCTGAGTGGGAGCCTCATTTTTGTGCAGATTGAGCATTGTCTTAAGTGATGCCTCCCAGATGTGTGAATTTTCTAAACTTTTGACAAGTTTGCCTTTATTTCTCTGAGATAAGCCTCCTCACTATGTTTTCTAGTTACTATGTTCTTGAGAGAATGCGCTTATCGTGAGAACAAGCTATTGCCAGTCTTCAGTCATAGTGGTCATTTTCTACTTTCTGCCATTCACTGTTTCTAGGCGTTATTGGCTCTCTTCTAGCTTCTGAACAGTAAATAATGCCTTTCCAATAAGGAATAGTGCATTGCAATGGTACTTTTCAAGAGCCTGGAACTCCTATAAGTTATTCTTACCCTACATTCAGTCTTAGGGCCCAATCATTTCTTCCACATGTAGCAGGTGGAATGCACGACTGTGAGCAGTTCTGCAACATTCCAGGGCAGCTGTTTCTGCTTCTTAGCTGTTAGTATTGCTTTTTTTATGATGAAGAGTACATACCAACCATAACATAGTAAGGGTAATTTTCCTGAGATTCAAATTCCTCTAGCTTTATTTGCCTCTAAGTATTGCTTTTGCAGTAATGAAGAATTTATTGTAGTGGTAATTTTCCTGAGATAAAAAAATCCCTTGGCTTTATTTGGGCTGTAAGAACTGCTTTTGCAGTAAGGGAAAATGCATTGTACCATGTTTTGAAAAGTTTCATGAAAAATAATAAAAAGGCTAAGAAAAAGACTAGAACAAAATATATGTGCATTCATTGCCAGGTGCCTCTGTGTTTTAACTCAAGTCTTGCAAATTTTCAATAAATGAAATTTAAAAACCCCATGTTATCATTGATTCGTATTGGCAGGATTTATGTTGTCAAGAGGCTGCTGGGACACATAGGATCCCAGGGGATGGGTATCAAAATCCACAACTCATAACAAAAATTCTGAATTGTTCCTTTAATCAACATGCCAATGTGACCCTAATCCTCCCCAGCATGTTTTCTCCTTTCTCAAAATGGGCGACTGAGAGCTTGACATAACTAAAGCCATGATGAACCTATAAGTTTTTCTCCTTCCTCTGCCTGCCTCCTCCTTCGCATACCTTTGTTAATGACTTGGTTCTTTGTTTTAATCTGATGCAAATAACTTTGTTTTGTTCTGCCTGACCACCTGTGACATACAAATCCCCACAGGAAAATCAGAGCCCAGGTGTCTGATATGTATATCTTTAGCCTGATAAAGAGAATGTCCAGCATGGCAAGTATCTCTTTAGTCTGATAAAGAGTATTTTGTCACTATCTTGTAATGAATAACTCTTCCAGCCAGGCCATCTGCAGATTACAGACACTTTTAATCCTTGTAAGACTCTATATAAACTCTAACGAAGAATTGCTCTTTGCGACTCCATAGAGACAGCCTGCATTTGCTGTCAGGTTCCCCTCAGGTCCCCAATGATGTATACATCTTCTTGATAAACTTTCTCACTCTTTGTGACTTGGAGTATGTTCCATTGGCTCGACTGCTCCAGGGCACGGATCCTAACCAGGTAACACCTTCCTTAGTGAAAACACACAGTATCAACAAAAAATTCAAAGGAGAAAATAATTGGGTCTTGAAAGGGTCTTAAGCTATTCCTGAAGGCCCAATGAGGTGCATGTATAACAAGTAATCACGTGTTTTGTTTTCAAGTAGTCTGAAACAGATTTCAGACACCTCAAATGGAAGAACTTTTACTTTACACCTGGAAAAGAACCCATTAGAGCATCTAGCCCTGTGCAGCTGGGGTACGAGAAGTGCCAGCTGTGTATATGTCACATGCCCACAAATCACCAGAAGGTTAATTCTTTTCATAGAAAGAAAAATACGATTTCATGAGCCACATCTGAGGAACTGAGTAAGATGAGTTGGAGAGTAGGCTTTGGAATAAATTGGAAATGCAGAGGCAGATCAGTGTTGTTCTGTATCTATTTTCTTTGCGTTTAATGTATCCCTACTGGTGACCCAGTCAAAGAGCAAATGTTGAATTCCTGCATTTCAGGTTGCCAACGTATTATTTTACCAGTGGGAAATAAGGTTCTCACAGTCCTATTATGGGAAGCCAAATTGCTTCATCCCCAGAAGCCAGAGGATTTCACCAGCTACCAGTGGGGAGCCCATACAAAGCTGTAATTTGCAATCTGAATCTAATTTCAAACTTCATTTCAAAAAAAAAAAAAAGAAAATTAATATGTTGGAGAAACTCGCTGTATTACTAGCTACCTTCCTCCCAAATTCTTTAGAATGCATGGGTAATCAGTTTTTGAAGAAAACTAGTCAAAACTTAATCATTGTTTCACATATACTTTTATTTTGTGTATATTAACTATGGTAAATATGGGTGAAGACCCATTGTGCCCGTTAAGAATCAATGCATCACATTATCCAAAGGAATGAGTACTTTTCAAATATTACCAAGTTAAGAAAGCAATTTAGCCTTTTAATAAAAGTGAAAAATTTATGTGAATTCAGCCTTAAAATAGACTGGTAGGAGAGCACTGTACCAAGTGATATTGAATTTAGGGGCTGTCACTTCTGTAGATGAAGAGACCTATGTGGATGAGAAAGGTCACGGAGATTGAATCTTTAGCTCTGCTCCCCCACACCCACCCCTTTCTAAAGTTGAATTAATGAGCAGGCTGCTACTGTCTGTCCCCAGCTTCTCCACCATAACAAGCTCACAGTGGAGTGAAGGAAAAGAGCAAGGGAAATTCACAACTGAGAAATGCCCTCCTTTCGCTTGATAGGCACTTTGTAGCCGAGACACGATAAGGATATGATTAGACAAATAAATACATCATCCTTCAGAAGTGGAGCTTGGAAATGAAGATATAGGTTTAGTCTCTTCAAAAGAACATGGCAAACAATTCCACAGTCTCTTCTTTCCAACTGCTCCACTTCCTATTTGATTTCTGGAGCTCTTAACACATGATAAGAATTGGCCAAGTTGTGTTTTTCCTCCCTCCAGCTCCCTCCCAGCCTCTGCTGAAAATAAAAGCTAAAAAGCTGAGAAATGATCACACGTTGGACAGAAGGGAAGGAATTGAGTCTGAATAATTTGCCAGCTGTTACTCAGTTCTCAATAAATTAAGCCCAAAGGACACCATGGTACAGGTTTTGTGAGGCCTGGAGCCTACATAATTTGGGGAGCTTTCTTTAAGAAAAAGAAGACACATTTATGAAACCAATATTAGGTATGAAAGTGTATAATTATTCAGAATGACATGTCACAAGAAATTACAAATTTTAAAAAGCTGAGAAATAGTTCAGACCCAGGACTTGTCATTTTTCATTTTGATTACTGCATAAACTATGTCTTGATTGTTTTCTCTTTTTACCACTGGAGAGGTTGTTATCAGGACCAACTACATAATTTGCAGCATCTAGTACAAAATGAAACTTCATCGACCTTTATTCAAAAATTAAGAATTTCAAGATGACACACTGGAAATCCAGGGCCGATGGGGGGAGTATGCTGTTACATTATAGGGATAGCAACAAGGGTCACATAACAATATGTGTAAAATTTTTGTATGAGAAACTAACTTGAGCTGTAAACTTTTATCTAAACACAATAAAAAACTAAAAAAAAAAAAAGAAAATTTCAAGAGGGTGACAGTCTTAAACCAAGCATGGCCCTTCTGAGTGCAGTGCCCTATGCCACTGCACAAGCTGTATGCCCATGAAGCCAGCCCTGTTAGCAGGAAAAAATACAGAAAAATAGTATAACTAATCCAACACATTTATTAACTGACTGACCAATCTCTGTAAGGTGTTTTTCCTACATTTTTTTTTTTTTTTTTGCTTGCAAACTCTGACCTCCACTTCGTATGACTATTTTGTAGTATTTTTTTCAATAGAGAGACTAGAAAGAGAATTAGGCCTTTTATTTAGCATGTTTGATTGATTTTTTTTTAAATTGGTGTCATCGTGTTGAAATAACACAACACCCAAACCAAACCAAACCCAGTGCTGTGGAGTCAATTTGGACTCATAGCGACCCTATAGAACAGAGTAGAACTGCCCCATAGAGTTTCTAAGGAGCGCCTGGCGGATTCGAACTGCCGACCCTTTGGTTAGCAGCCATAGCACTTAACCAGTACTCCACCAGGGTTTCCAAACACAACCTAGGCAATACAAATCAAAGACGCTTATTAAGGATTTTAAAAGGCAATTCGAATTGGGAACAGCATGACTCATCGAAATGAAACCAGGCGACTCAAGGTGGGGGTCTTGGGCACAAGCTAATATATGGCTAAAGCAGTTCTGATTGGTTACTGAGAATAAAATGCAAATGATAAAATTCAAAAAGTGGTATATCATTGGCTACATACTCATACTGAAATAAAACGCTGGTGCAGAATGCAAGTGGAGGTTCACTGGTTATATGCAAATTAGCATCAAAGTTACATTTCTCAAAGAGAAGTTACCACTGAGGCACACATTTCTTTAGACATCTAGCCAATACATATGTTAAAGGTTACCGAATTGGGGACCTACCTTTGACTCCAACCATTTTACTTTAGGCCAAAACCTTTTCGGAAATTTTTTCTCTTGCACATTGGCAGTTTAGAAAAGTTTCTTTCAGCATCACAGCTCATTATTGTTCTTGTCATGTAAGTTATTAAATCTGTCAGATTTGGAAAAACCACAGTCAAGTTCGTTCTTTCAGGAGCTATAAGGCTTGCTTTCCACAGGCAGGCTTCATGCTGCCTGCGTGCTTCTGGTGCCAGGCTCTCTGGGGCTGCTTTTCCTATTATGATGGGAGTTGGCACAAGAGTGGGTGATAGGAGTATTCCTGGAAATAATTCCTTCAACAGACCAGCTAGCAATAATACAAAAGTGATATCCAAACTGAATGATTCCTAAACTTAAGTTCCCACTGGCTGGATCCTAAAGATGCCCACAGCCCCTTCTAAGCCAACAGACAGGAGGGGAAGTATGATTGGCCCCATGGTGGGGAGAGGGGTGGTGGTGGTGGAGATGGATGGGGGAGATGAAGTGGAAAGAGTAACGATTATAGCTGATCATTGTTAAAATATCTCACCTTTACAAATTTTATAATAAGGTGTGGCATGGAAGGGACTCGCACAGGCTTAACCCTCATGAGCATTACCGTGAATCTACTTCTGATACTAAAATACCACATTGGCATCTGGCAGTTGAAGCAAAATATTATGCCAAGCACAAAGTGTAGCTACAGAGCTGGTTATAAGGAACACTGGACAAATGGCGGCTATTACCTTTGTTTGAGGGCAGGTGACTTTTAAATTCCACACGGCAAGGGCTGACGGTTAATTTTCTGTTTTTCAGGTGTACTTTTCCACTTAAGGTAATAAGGCAGACAACAATGAGACAATAGCTAATGATATTTACTGTAGATTAAGATTAATGAAAAGAGGCTACTCCTGTATTTGAAGTAAATGGCCATTTCTGAACAGATCATTTGACATTTACCCCTAGAGACGTGCTTGCACATTTTTTTTATTAATTTTATTGAGCTTCAAGTGAACGTTTACAAATCAAGTCAGTCTGTCACATATAAGTTTATATACATCTTACTCCTTACTCCCACTTGCTCTCCCCCTAATGAGTCTGCCCTTCCAGTCTATCCTTTCATGACAATTTTGCCAGCTTCCAACTCTCTCTATCCTCCCATCCCTCCTCCAGACAGGAGATGCCAACACAGTCTCAAGTGTCCACCTGATATAATTAGCTCACTCTTCATCAGCATCTCTCTCCTACCCACTGTCCAGTCCCTTTCATGTCTGATGAGTTGTCTTCAGGGATGGTTGCTTGCACATTTTTGATAAAGTTTTCCAGAAAAGCTCTGCTCTGAAAAAAAAATATTTTACTCACTCCTTCATAGGACTGGGATTATAATAACCAAGGATTGCACCTCAAAAACGACTTATTTTTACAATGCTCACTTTGTGCCATTTAGAGACCAAGTGTCTAGGATTCATTTCATAGAATTTTAGAGTAGATGTGGTTCTCCAACACTGATTTTGCAATCAAAGTTCAAGAGACCAACAAAATAATAAGATATTAAAACAAGGGCAGTGTATACAGTATGTAGCAGAGTTGAATGTTTCTTTGGAATCAACTTTAAATTCCTTGTGTCTGTGAAAGGAGGGACATGGGAAACTGGAAGCTAGATAATCTGTCCAGATGGTCAGGGCTGTAATTTTTTTCTCTGGGTGAAAATCCAGTTGTCTCCTCCTCTTCCTTGTTCCATTTGATCTTTAAGCCATCTTTGAGATTGTTGAATTCTCTTCCTTCTTGAGCTCCTTGCTTTTTTTGACTTTGCTCTTTTCCACTCCCCTACAACCCCTCCACCTACAACTCCTCTGATGATGAGCTTTCTGTTCCCTCCTCAGTCCCCTGCTTTCTTTTCTCTGTGGTGTTTCCTTGGATTTCTCACCCCTCCCCTGGCCTCTCTCTGTAGATTCTCTCACTCTAGCCATCATCACTTTTCCTGTCTAGTCTCATCTGACCGATCTACCAGCTTTTAAAACCTTAGCATATCCATCATCTTCCTTCTGTCTGTTGACACTACAATCTCCCTCATTACCCATTTCAAAGCTTTGGGGTCATGTTTGGCTCTTCCAACCTCCATATGATCAAATTCCAGGCCCTTTCAACTCCACTTCTGTAACTACCCTCTCATCTATCCTTTTCTTTCTATTTCTGATAAAAAAAAAAAAAAAAAAAAGCAGTATCTTAATTTAGGCCCTCATCACTGCTTCACTGATTAAAATAATTGCCTAATTATTCTCTCTGATTCAAATCCTACCCTTTTAACCTATTCTAAGTATTTTCTCTAAGTACAGTTAGAATAGTACACTCCACTCCTCAAACACCTTCCATAGCTTCTCATTGCTTTCCTTTATCAAGTACAAAATTCCTTACTACAGCATTTGGAGCTTTCTATAATCTGACTTGAACACATTTGTGTAGTAAGGAATTTGCCTTCATCTAAAGAGAGAACTGGCCTTTGTCCCAGCTCCTGGGAGGTGACCTCTAGACCCTTGGAATTATCCAGAGTGAGAGGAGTACGTTGTTCAGAGTAGGCTCCTCAGCCTACATCTGATAGTTTATGCTAACAAGGTGACTCATGGTGGGCCCCTAGATAGTTTATGCTGACAAGATGACCCAGGGTTGGGGCTGGCCATACCAGAAAGACCAACCATATGATTAGAGTGTTGGGACACTGAGCCACATGCTATCAACCCAATCTCTAGAGAAAATAGTGGGGTTAGAGGTTGAATTCAACCATGTGGGCAATCATTCAATCAATTACGCCACTGTAATGAAACCCCAATAAAAACTGTGGAACATTGAAGCTCAGGTGAGCCCTCCTGATTGTCAACAATCTTTGAGTATTGCGATGCATTGATGCTGGGAGGTAATGCATTACTGAGGACGATTGAAGTTTCATGTTTGGAACCCTCTGAGTTCTGTGAGTTGTTCTAGCAAATTATTGCATCTGAGTGAGATTGGCAACCTGCCTGCCATCTTGAATAGGAACTACTGTCTTTAAGCTATCTACTTATTTAGGTATGCTTCCTGTTTCTGTTCAAGTTGAAGAAAACAAGAGGCTAGGGTAGGAGAACCAGCTGAAACTGGCAAGAACCAGATCTGGCCTGCTTGACATGTGTAGAGTCATAGACCCTGTCCTTTGAGTGACCCTGGAACTCTTCTCCCACCAGACGAAACCCAACTTTAGCAGCCCAAGATTGGGGGAAGGCTTTCAGAAGCTAGGGGTCTGAGCCAAAGATCTGGTTTGAGAGTACCCCCCTTTTAGATTGAGCAAGTACAGAAAGGCTGGGCTGCCCCGGGAATGCCTTTTTAGGCCAGACCAATCAGTAAGCTAGCCCCAGCTCAAGGTGTTCCTGAAGACCCTAGACCTGATTTACTTCACGCATATAAACCCTTTGGGCTATTGTTCTTGGAGCCATCTTGGGGATGCAAGCCAACCAAATAAAGCTTCTTCTTTCGCTTTCACCCATTTCGTGTCTCTATGACTGCGCAGAGCAGACTTTCAATAGTCCAGTTACATTTTCGGTGAGCCAGCCAGTAGGGCACCGCTTGGTGTCTGGAGGGGCCACCTGGGACCAGAGAAGAACACCCAGGGTGCACCAGAGATTTCTCCAAAGGGACTTTACCCCCGGCCCCAGAGGCAGACCTGTCTTGGACACAATCGTGGCCCTCAGAAAGTGAGAGAACCTTAGAAACACGGGTAAGTAATTTACTTGGGACTTGGTTAATTTGTTTGGGACTTGGCTTGTAATTTCTCCTGATAGCCATGCTATTTGGACCTGCGTTGAGGGCTCCTTTGGGGTCCAGTATTCTAGCAGGAAAAGGGAGGCAATATCTGTTTTGAGGGCTCCTTTAGGGTCCGGTATATGAGCAGGAAGAGGGAAGAAATAAGCACTAGGTTATTTAACTGGTCAGTCACTAGCTAGTTTTGGAATGCTGGTATTTTAGTTTGGCTAGCCACTTTGTTTTAGGTAGAAGAAAATGGGAAACATTAGGAACATACCTGAATGTTCCCCCTTAGGGTATATTTTAAAACATTGGGATAAATTTGGTTATGAACCCATGATGAAGAAACTCAAGAATCTTGTAAAATCCTTGTTCAAAAAGAAACTAAGAAAAAGCTTTCAGCCCTTGTATTAACAGGAGGGGATCCTTAGAATCCACTGGGGCCTCCACAGCTGCTCCCTCCATACCTTCCAGCGCCATATCAGGGTCCAGGAGAGGCAGCAGCTGCTGGGGCCCCAGAGGCAGGGAGAGGTCCCCTCACTTTGCCCCATAGAAGGCAGGGGACAATCTATCATGTTCTCGATTTGACCCAAAAGAGCCCATACCTGGGCAGAGCCATGATCAGGGAGTGACAGGACAATGCCCTCTTTGACAAGCCCCAATGGCCAATCCGAACCAGGCAGGGACCATGGTGAGGGTCCATATCCCCTTCACCACCTCTGACTTATACAACTGGAAAAATTGTACCCTAGGATACCGAGAGGACCCAGTCAAAATGTGTGAGTTGTTCATCTCCATTTTTAACTCCTTTCATCCCTTGTGGGCAGATTGTCAGTGCTTTTTAAGCACCCTACTAACATTGGTGATTGAGAAAGCCTGAGAGGAGGCCCAGTGTCAACATGAAGCCCAACCAGGTAACCCGACACTGGACGAGGCCATCCCTCTCTGTGACTCTCACTGGAAGTCAAACTATACCAGCAAACAATACCCTGACACACTCCTTCTTGTATATGCTTGAATGCCCTGTCCTGTTGTTGTAGAGGGACCTACTTAGTAAACTACAGGCTGAAATCTATTTTGAACAAGGACAGATGCATGTTTATGTTCCCACTGAACATGGTTGAAATGCCCATCTCCTGTTCTGCTAAGATACAAAGCCTCGCTGTCAGGGGAAGGTACGCTTCTAAAACCAGTGCCTAGAATAGAAAATTAAGTCTGTTGTTTGGGCCACTCAGCAGCCAGGACACACACAAAATGTGGTACCGGTCAAGGTCCAGCTGCTACCCAACATCGCACCACCACTGGCTAGACAGTACCCACTAAACTGAGAAGCCCAGGTGGCCATTCATCAACTCATCAGACCAGCCTTTGATTACTGCTGATCTCGAGCTCTTCACCAATGGGAGCAGCTTCATGGAAAGACAACAACACAAGGCAGGCTACACAATCATCAACCTTACTGTGGCTCTAGAGGAAAATGCTCTCCCCAGTGGTACCTCAGCTCAGAAGGCTGAGCTGATTGCCATGACAGAGGCTCTGAGACCGACAAAGGCAAAACTGACAAGCATATACACGGATTCAAAGTTCGGCTTGCCCAAGACATTGAAAGCAATGGTGGACCCTGTCTCACTGCCCAGGTAACTCAGTTAGTTGCTGTACACCTTGGGATTGAGCAGTGCTCCCATAGTGCCTGGAGGCCTCAATCTGGTAGAAAAGTTCAAATGGATAAACTAGACCATTAAAATTCATCTAGCTAAATTGTGTCAAGAGACCAAGTTGACCTAAAGTCCTCCTTATATTAAATGACACAGGAAACATCAAAAGAAGATGGAAGGAATACACAGAGTCACTATACAAAAAAGAATTGGTCGACTTTCAACCATTTTAGGGGGTAACATATGATCAGGAACCGATGGTACTGAAGGAAGACATCCAAGCTGCACTGAGGCATTGGCGAAAAACAAGGCTATGGGAATGGATGGAACACCAATTGAGATGTTTCAAAAATCGGATGCAGCGCTGGAGTGCTCACTCGTTTATGCCAAGAAATTGGGAAGACAACTATCTGGCCAACTGACTGGAAGAGATCCATATTTATGCCTATTTCTAAGAAAGGTGATCCAACTGAATGCAGAAATTATCAAACAATGCCATTAATATCACATGCCAGCAAAATTTTGCTGAACATCATTCAACAGCAGCTGCAGCAGTATATCCACAGGGAACTGCCAGAAATTCAAACTGGATTCAGAAGAGGACGTGGAACCAGGAATATCATTGCTGATGTCAGATGGACCCTGGCTGAAAGCAGAGAATACCAGAAAAATGTTTACCTGTGTTTTATTGACTACTCTAAGGCATTGGACTGTGTGGATCATAACTAATTATGGATAACATTGCAAAGAATGGGAACTCTGGAACACTTAATTGTGCTCATGAGGAATTTGTACAGCCATTTGAACAGAATAAGGGGATAAGTGTATGGTTTCAAGTCATGAAAAGTGCACATCAGGGTTGTATCTTTCACCATACCTGTTCAATCTCTATGCTGGGCAAATAATCTGAGAAGCTGGACTATATGAAGAAGAACAGGGCATCAGGTTTGGAGGAAGACTCACTAACAACCTGCGTTACGCAGATGACACAACCTTGATTGCTGAAAGTGAAGAGGACTTGGAGCACTGACTGATGAAGATCAAAGACCACAGCCTTCAGTATGAATTATACCTCAACATAAAGAAAACAAAAATCCTCACAACTAAACCAATAAGCAACATCATGATGAATGGAGAAAAGATTGAGGTTTTTAAGCATTTTGTTTTACTTGAATCCACAATCAACACCCATGGAAATAGCAGTTAAGAAATCAAAAGACACATTAACCAAAAAAACCAAAACCAAACCCAGTGCCGTTGAGTCAATTCCAACTCATAGCAACCCTATAAAAAAAAAAACTATACTGACCCTATATTGCTTTGGGAAAATTGGCTTCGAAAGACCTCTTTAAAGTGTTAAAAAGCTGAGCTGTCACCTTGAGGAATAAAGTGAGCCTGACCATAGCCATGGTATGTTCAATCGCCTCATATGCATGTGAAAGCTGGAAGAAGAATTGACTCCTGTGAATTGTGGTGTTGGCGAAGAATACTGAATATACCATGGACTGCCAAAACAACAAACAAATCTGCCTTGGAAGAAGTACAACCAAATTGCTCCTTAGAAGCAAGGATGGTGAGACTATGTCTCACATACTTTGAACACGTTATTAGAGGGATCAGTCATTGGAGAAGTACATTATGCTTGGTAAAGTAGAGGGTCAGTGAAAAAAGAGGAAGACCCTTAACTAGATGGATTGACACCGTGGTTGCAACAATAGGCTCAAGCATAGCAACAATTGTGAAGATGGCGCAGGCCCGGGCAGTATTTTGCAAAGGGTCACTGTGAGTCAGAATCGACTTGACAGCACCTAACATCAACAGCAACAGCAAAGTCCTCCCTGTGGCTCTGTTCAGGGTAGGAATTGCTCCTAGAACTAAGTCAAAGGTAAGCCCATTTGAGCTTATTTATTGGCGTCCCTTGCTCTGTAACTATAATGCCTCAGATTTAGACTACAACAATGTGACTAGAGACTTAGGGACCCACAGCATTCATAAACAAGGTAAACTGTAAAACAGTACCGGCATCTTGCAAGGGAAACTCTTGCATCTCTCCACAGGTATGCCAGTCCCACCTGGCAGACTATTCCACTACAAAGCCCAGAAGCTGAATATTATAAAAGCCTGGGACACTAAGACATGGGCTGAGAAATGGAAGAGTCCCTATGAAGTACTGATGTCCATGCCCACAGCTGTGAAGGTCAGTGAGAAGAGCATCTAGATTCACCATACCAGAATCAAGTTGGCTCTTACACCTGACGTTGAACAACAGACCTCACAGAATAACAGCAATTGGGAGGCTTAACCAATAACAAGGTTGCAGTGGCTGTTCAACAAATAGAAAGACAATTCAGATAAGTGACACGTACCAGTGGTTGATCCGTGATGTGTAAGTGTTCGCCTGCTTGTTCTCTTTGTTCTAATCTTTTAACTCTTGTCCTTACTGTGCCTACTGCCATGGGGATTTAATCAGTTTTCCTGCTCTTGATAGACTTTTGAAACCTTAAGCTACTGCCCAACAGACTAAACTTCCACCTGACATGCACAGAACCACCAATCCCGTCATCTGGGTGACCCCGGAACTCTTCTCCCACCAGACAGAACCAAACTTTAGTGGCCCAAGATTGGGGGAAGGCTTTCAGAAGCAAGGGGTCCAAGCCTAACATCCAGTTTGAGAGACCCCCACACCAACACTTTTTAAACTGAGCAAGTGCAGAAAGGCCGGACTGCCCGGGGAATGCCTTTTCGGGCCAGACCAATCAATAAGCTGGCCCCACCTCAAGGTGTTCCTGAAGACCCCAGATCTGATTTACTTCATCTGTGTAAACTCCTTGGGCTAGTGTTCTGGGAGCCATCTTGGGGACACAAGTCCCAGTGTGCTCCTTTGCTCGGCCAGCCAAATGAAGCTTCTTTCCTTTTACCCATTTCGTGTCTCTATGGCCACGGTGAACAAACCTGGATCAGTCTGGTTAGATGAGGGAATTTGTGGTACCCCCCCCCCCAAAATTTATACTTATCTGGTCTCAAGTGAGGGTGGCCCTGGAGACCCCAAGCTTGTGGCCAGTGTCTGAAGCGAGGGCGATCTTATAAGGAACAGTTTTCTCAGATTTTGCAGTTTGAGAAACTCATTGAAGTTGGTGTCAGAAGGCTTGGGCAGATTTTGCATTCTGGAGGACTGAGTCCTTAATCCGGCAGTTTGGCCAACTCAGAGTAACATTTTTCCAGCTTTGTATTTTACGACTCTTCTCACCCTTGGGTTTTAGTAGAAGAGGAGTAAAAGGATAATGTACAACACAGAGCCTTCATGTGGGTAACTGAGACTTGACCACATTTTGTATTTCCCCCAAAGCACCAACAAAAGTTTTGATGGTAGATTTAATGAGAAAGGACATGTAGCTAGGTTAATGACTACAGAAACAAGCAGAGGGACTGGGCTAATACTGAGTACAGATGCTCTTAAATGTTAAGAGTTGGATACACAGCTGCCCTCACCCACGGAACATGTAAAGCTCTTGGAAAAAGCAACTCTTCAGTTTGTGAAGGCAGGCTTTGCCACTGTTCCTCAGCACCATTCCTGGAACACTGAAATCTCATAAAAGTCATTGTTAGTGGACTGCGAATTTCTGCCTTTCTATATTAAAGACAGGGAAATGCTTCAGAATACCTAACCTGACATGATTTCCCTAGGTCTCCTATTATCTCTTTCTTTGCCCTGATATTTTATGTCATCTCTTGTGGAAAGCTAATTTTAAGGCAGTTTTCTCCACATTATCTTTTCTCAGAAGGAGATCTGATCATTTGGAGACATAAAAGGAAGTGAGGAAAATGCATCAGGCAAAATGAAGGCAAGGATATCAGGGAAAAGAGGCACTATGATAAAACAGACAAAAATCACTTTTCTTAAATTATTTTTTTTCTGTTAAATCATGGGAGGAAAAGGTATGATAAGGCAATTTATATTTTTATTCTTAAACACTCTAAGTTGTATTTTGTTTTACTTTGGTCTATTTGTATCAATTACATATTTGTAATAAAATTTACTTTTAACACACAGCTGTTGAGCTACTGCCACCTCGCCACAGACACATATACACTTCCACACACATTCAGACCATATTTTAAGCAATAAGATGAATGAGGCCCAGTTTTATAAGCTCATTTAAAATCTATTGGTATATTTTTTAACTGAAAATGAAGGCTCTTAGTTTAATCATATTGGCTTTGAGTAAACAAAAGCAAACGCGATGGATACATGTGAGAAATGAGACGCAAGAGATTTTAAATTTAGGAGAGAGTATTTTGTGTAGTTTTCTTTAACTGAATGGAAAAGACTATTGTTTTGAAACGTCATATATATGCTTTAGAAATTAAAATATGTGGTGATTAATCAAATGAAAATATGTCATTAAAAAGTTTGCAGATTTGATCATCTAAGTATCTGAAAATACTTTCAAAATTAAGAACATCAAAAGAATACATAATTATCCAGTGTCTTTAGCCAAAGAAAATTAGTTTACCAACATTAATTAAGTCTCCTAATTAGGGTTTACTGGGGGTTTTAATGACATTAGAAGTAAATTAAGAATATTATTAGACTGGTTTTTACAAACGACTCAATTGAGACAGAGAAATATCAAGTAGATTTCCCAGGGTTATAGTCAAGTCAGTGGAAATTGGAACCTGTGGATTTTAATTTATATATGTATGGTTCCAATGATTACTAAAGTGTGTCTTCTGCTAAGCCTATCAGCTAATGACATTAATTGCATAGAAAAAGAAAATGTACCATAAAATCTCTCACTCCTTTGAGGATCAAGCTGCTCCAAATAAACTGTTACAAAATATTAAGAAGGGCAAAAATTTATAGATTTTTCATGAAAACAAAAATTAAATATTCTAGAAAGTAACTTTCGTGATGAGAAGAAGAAAATTGGTTGACCATAGCTCATTTCCTGTTGATTCCCCCAGTCTCTGAACATCATCAGCTCATTCTTTTCATCCTGGCTTGGAGCTTCTTTGTTTCCAGCCACTTGGTAATCTCCCTTTTTGTCTTTCCACCTGTGCTATGCTTTGTGCTATATTATATTTTATCCAGAATTTTGGGGTCTGCATCAGTGCAATCTGCCATGTTGCCAGAAGTTGCCTAATTTTTCTGTATTGCTTGCTTTCTGACCTTGAAAAGGAGAACTAAACTCTGGCCTCTTTCCTTGACATTCAGGAATGGAGGCTGATAATATTTGTCTTAGCCAAAAGGTGAATCCAGACCCCCAGAACCTACTATTAGAAGGTTGAGAAGGTGTGAGGGTTGGCAAAGACTCTGCAAAAAACAGAGAAAGGGAGAACAACTGGACTAGGGGGTAGGGGAACCAGCAAGGTATTGAGTTTCCCTCAAGATTAAGCCATTCAGACCACCCAGGCAAAAACAAGGCTTCTCTGACTGTGCATTTCGCTATTCATCTACTACCCACTTCGCTTAATAATCAAACAAAGCATATGACAGGAGAAGGAAGCTGGGTACCTCTTATCCATCTCTGATTTATAAAATATTTAAACTTTCAAATTTACAAAGCTTAGTTTACAAAATGCAGAAAACTTCAGGGTGAATTAGCCTTATGAATTTTCACAAAGATTTGTTCTTAAACTTCTAAATAGTGTTTAGCAAAATTGGAAAGGTTTTGGATGATATTCGCTATGAGTCAGAATCGACTCGACAGCACTGGGTTTTTTTTGGGGTCTATACTTTTACTCTTGCGTGTGTGCCTGTAACGAAAAGATGCCATCTTTTTGATGGTTGATGTTGATAATACTGTTTCTGTGATATGTAAATATACATGCTGCTTGTGAATTAATTTTCTCTTATGTGCTTTGTCAAATCCAAGATTATTTAACATAATATATATTTTATTATACAAAATAAGAGTTGATTTCACAACTTTCAATTTTCTCATTCTTTTTAACCCTTTTATATACTATGGTAGCATTTAAAAAAAGTGTATAAACTTAGACCCCTGAAACTATTGTTGAGATTATTTTTAAAACTTAAACCAAAACTATCCCCTGAACAATGGAATACTACGCATCGATAAAGAACAGTGACGAATCTGTGAAACATTTCATAACATGGAGGAACCTGGAAGGCATTATGCTGAGCGAAATGAGTCAGAGGCAAAAGGACAAATATTGTATAAGACTATTATAAGATCTTGAGAAATAGTAAAAACTGAGAAGAACACATACTTTTGTGGTTACGAAGGGGGGAGGGAGGGAGGGAGGGAGAGGGTTTTTTATTGATTAATCAGTAGATAAGAACTGCTTTGGGTGAAGGGAAAGACAACACTCAATACATGGAAGGTCAGCTCAATTGGACTGGACCAAAAGCAAAGAAGTTTCTGGGATAAAATGAATGCTTCAAAGGTCAGCGGAGCAGGGGCGGGAGTCTGAGGAACATGGTTTGCGGGGACTTCTAAGTCAATTGGCAAAATAATTCTATTATGAAAACATTCTGCATCCCACTTTGAAATGTGGCGTCTGGGGTCTTAAATGCTAACAAGCGGCCATCTAAGATGCATCAATTGGTCTCAACCCACCTGGAGCAAAGGAAAATGAAGAACACCAAGGTCACACGACAACCAAGAGCCCAAGAGACAGAAAGGGCCACATGAACCAGAGACCTACATCATCCTGAGACCAGAAGAACTAGTTGGTGCCCGGCCACAATCGATGACTGCCCTGACAGGGAGCACAACAGAGAACTCCTGAGGGAGCAGGAGATCAGTGGGATGCAGACCCCAAATTCTCATAAAAAGACCATACTTAATGGTCTGACTGAGACTAGAGGAATCCCGGCGGCAATGCTCCCCAGACCTTCTGTTGGCACAGGACAGAAACCATCCCCGAAGACAACTCATCAGACATGAAAGGGACTGGTCAGCGAGGGGAAGAGAGATGCTGATGAAGAGTGAGCTAATTAAATCAGGTGGACACTTGAGAGTGTGTTGGCAACTCTTGTCTGGAGGGGGGATGGGAGGATAGAGAGAGAGGGAAGCTGGCAAAATTGTCACGAAGGGAGAGACTGAAAGGGCTGACTCAATAGGGGGAGAGCAAGTGGGAGTACGGAGTAAGATGTATGTAAACTTATATGTGACAGACTGATTGGATTTGTAAAAGTTCACTTGAAGCTTAATAAAAGTTAATTAAAAAAAAAAAAAAACAACTATCCCCTGAAATCTTCTTAAAACCAAACAATAGTTTAGCTTAAGTAGTAAAAAAGATCTGCCTTGAGCATTATGCTCTTTTAAGAACTATCTATATGGGTTCGAAGTGACAACAACAACTCAAACGATGAGATAGAAACCATAGGAGGCAGTGAGTTTATATCAGTGGGGGAGGAACGACTCAGAAGAGGAGGGTGAGGATGGTTGCAAATTCAAAGCATGTAATCAATGTCACTAAATGGTACATGTAGAAACTGTTGAATTGGTGTTTGTTCTGCTGTGTGTAGTCTCAACAACAACAAAATAAATTAAAAAAATGCATGTATGAACTTGGTAGAGTTTTGGAAAAGAGTCTCAAGAGAGATATCTAAACCATGACCCTTTACTTAAAGGGCTATTTTTGCTTACAGGTCAAGAGAGAATTTTGACTTTCCTTTCTTTCCTCGGGGGTAGGTGCATAAAAAAAAAGGTGCATAACACAATATTAAATGGAGCAAATTCAATCCTCCAAGATGTCAGACATTTAAAAAACAAACAAACAAAACCAGCAACTAGAACTTTATTCCTATTCCTCTGCATTATCTCCCTGGGAACCTAGAAGACAAATAGCCTGAATTTGTAACACCCTATTTTATTTTTTTTATTTTTCTATATCTATACCTCTGAGCGTTTAAGCACAGTTGCAGTGGTGTATCTGTGACATTAACCTCTAACTGCAACTCCAGGCTAAAAGGTTCACAAGAGCAGAGATAGTAGTCTGTTTTGCCTTCAACTGTATCTCCAGCATCTAGCCCAGTGCCAGGCGCTTGGTAGGGGCTCAGTAAATATTTATTTTGATGAATATACACTTAGGGACTAACTATAATAATATATCATGCAATATTTCTTGTAATGAAGAAAGCTGATGATCTCTAGGACTGGCATAAATATAAGAAGTACAGCAAATTTCAGAATAAAAAATTGTTGCCAATCATGCAAATTTTATTGTTCATTTGAGATCCCTTCTGGAAACCAATTTGGCAAGGTTCGTCAGATGTTTATTTCCTTTTATGTATTAATTTGATTCTTTCTATGTTGTGTTTTTATTTTCTTTCCTCTGCCTTACAAATCTATAATTTTATTTTTTAATCTAAATGTAACTAATGAGTTCATGCAAATACCACCCTTAAATTACTAATATTCTGGTGGAGAACAAATACAAAAACAAAAATTTCCATTGTATATTATTTTTTGATTTGTTTAAGGAACTTTTTTTTAAAATACTTGAAACATTATAGGCAGTCTCAATTCCATATTTAACAATTCTACCTTGGTAAGATATTTTTCTTTAAGAGATATTTATAATTTATTCCTATAAAGTATGAAATATAATTGACAGAAGGTAATCCAGTGCATGCCCCTGAGAATATTTTCATCACTATTTAAATTTGAACCTCGGGTTTATTGTGACCATTCTAGGCCCCTTATTGTTATTAAAAAGCACACTACAAAATGTTTTCAAAAAAGTTTCAAAGTCTAGTTACATTTAAAGAGATATTTGGGAGCTTTAATGAGACAACTTACCCTGTTGGGTTTGGGTTATAATATGCTGAGCAGATCACCACGACTGATCTGAAACAGTCACTAGGAGGTCCCCCCCCACCCAGGATTTAACCAAAATAAGTATATAAATTTAGGAAGAAGAAATAAAAAATACTTTCAAAAATGTCCACAATGCAGATGTGAGACTTTTTTTTTTTTTTGCCATAGTTATTAATAGCTAATATTTTGGTGAATAACAGAAGTAAAGACATGGACTTTTAAGGGAAAACATATCTTTATTATAACATTTTGTAAAATAGGAATGCAAGTATAATTCCTGTATTAGATCTTCTGGATTTGCAAATAATTGGAAAAATTGTGAAAATAACATTGTCTTGCAAAATGATGGATTTTATGAAAAATAAAAATCACTGGGGAAATAATAGTGGCACAGAACTTCCATATTGAATCCACAAGACCACTTTGTTCAAGGCAAACAGGTGGACATTCAGTCCTTTGCAGATCTTGAGCTAAAAAAAAAAAACTCAGTGCCGTCGACTAGCATTGTATTTATTATACAATTAATTAAGGATCACAGGTCTCGAAAAATTCAACTGAGGCTCTTAGATTTCATTAATTAAAGCAAACTTTTGTTGACTGCTCATCATGTGCCAGCAATTTGTTAGCTGCTGAAGATTCAAAGATGGATATGACATTGTCTTTGCTTGAGAGCAACAGTCCATTGACTAAAAGCTCATAAAAAGAGCCATGTGGTGCCCGGTAAGTACTCATACAGTACCAAACAAAATCTTTGGTTTTTCTATAATAAACATTTGAAATTCTAAAAGAGAAATGAATACTTCTTTACAAAACTATATATATATATAGTAGACAAAGTGTTCTTATTTTGGAACTATAATAGAACTGAAAGAAGGTTTGTATGATAAGGGGCAGCAGTAGGAAATAGTCATGCACAACTTCAGGGTGTCTCGGTAGGCATAGCTGTTTTCAAATGTTTTGAGGTCTGTCAGGAGTAGGGAATTAGTTTTATTCTGTTCAGAGGTCAGAGCTGTGAGGTGAGGAGTCAACAGCTCTATATCATGGAGGTTTTTCCAAGTGACCGTTACAGCTTCCCAACATTAGTGCTGGCTATCTCCTGTCCCAGGAGTTCATGCAGAAGCTGAGTCCCCATATTTCAGGGCAGGAATATGGATTAGTTTCCGTATACGAAAGAAGTTGCACTCAATGAGCTCTAAGATGATGTCCTCCTCTAATGGTCTACCATTCTAGATTTTTGGATTAGAAAGAGTTTTGCCTGTCTGAAGATGAAGTGCTACTGAGGAGTTTAATGGACATGGGTGAAGTTAATTAGTTGTTGATATATATGGCAGTAAGACTTGTTAATTTGCTTTTCATAGACAACTCTATTTCCCTTGATACCTGGCAATGAAATAATAATATGGTTTGTTAAAAGAAGCCATTAAGACACTTTTATCAAGGTGAAAAAGTTAAAATTCATACCTGGTTTCTTATTTAAAAGGAGAGAGAGTTTCACAGAGAATGGGAATGACTAGCTTGTAACACATTTTCTTATAAATGAAAATCAAATTACCATAGTGGTGAATTCATAAACATCTCAGGAAGTCTGAGGGAAGCTGCAGTAGAATGAATTATTACAGCCCAAATGATATTACTACAAGGAAACATATTAATTTTTTTTAACAATGGTGATTTCAAAATATTTTAAAGGAGCCACAGGTAGTATTTTCAGCTACAAAATGAATTTTTGTACCTAGATAAGAAATCAGAACACATATATTTTGTGTAAAAATAAATTTCATGTTTGAGGTTTTAAAAAGCCCTTCCTACAGGTTTGAAAGACCTGGCAATCTATTCTGAAAATCAGCTAATGAAAATCCTTTGGATCACAATGGTCTGATCCCATTGTGCGTGGGCTTGCAATGAGTCGAGGGTGACTAGATGGCAGCTAACAACAGATTTGAGCTCAGGGACACTGTACTCTTAGTAAATGTGACTAACGGAACTGAAGGATGAGAAGAGTCCTAAATGAGATTTTTTTCCCCTCAGATACATTATAATAAGATTCCTACTCGTGTATGTCATTGCCTCTGTCAGCCCATTGCACAGCCCACAGTGGGTTCTCAGGAAGCAAAGGTTGATATAAATGAAAACATTTGTTCTCTCTATACCTAGAGTTTTCATTGAGTCTCCTGAGAAAGTATTATTACTATTTTTTTCTAAATTGCATGATGGGCTTACCTATTAATCTGTTCAGTCCCCTTTAATTCTTTTAATCATTTGGTTTGGAGGTGATTTGATGTAAAAGCAGATGGTTTATGCCTACACTCAAAAAATGAAACCAAGTTAACAGTGCCTGGCAAGTGAGTCTGTTTGAAAACTAAATAAACAGCCCTGTTACTTCTGCAGCTTGTGTGAATCAGACACTTAACTTGATGGGATGGGCATCCCAGTCCATTTGTTTATTCTTGGTAACTCAGGTATCATTCAGAGTCGAAAGAGAATCACGGAGATCATGCAGACCAGTGGTTCCTAAACCTGGCTCTGTTTCAGAGTCACCAGAGGAGTTTTGAAAAATTTGTATACCGGAGTAGAGTCCGTAGGCCTGAGGCTGGCAATGTTCCCTGGTGATTCTAGCTCGGAAATTAGTGACTTAGGGACCAGGGATGTGGTCCAATATTTTCACAGAGGTCTAGAGAGGCTGGGGATTGTGTATCATGAATAAATTTAGATTGAATTGAATTAATTACTTAGGGCTGCTTAGTGACAGGGCTAGGGCCAGAACCTATAAGTCCTTGATTCTAATTTTTGGGGTTTTTTTTTTTTTCCCACCACTCCATCCACTGATTAGGTTATTAGGTTACCTACATTGTTAGAAAGCACTTAGTTTCTACCCATTTGCAAATTAAAAAGTACCCAGTATTACCTATTTTAAAATATTACACACATGCACACGCACACACACACACATACACACACACACACACTCCCCAGACCCAGAGATTTTGGACTTCTTAACTAACTGCCTTTGACACACCTTTCTCCACTCCCATTCCTCAACATTTTAACCATCTGCCTTGACACATTTGCCTGATCTTGGTAAGGTGAAATTTTATGGTTCGTTACAGATAACTTTCTTTTAGAAGCATATTAACAGTGAGAGATGAAGCACTTGATATTTTAAGTGTGTTAAAACAAGGACTAAAGAGATACAAAAATAATTTAATAAAGAAACAAATATATGAGATGTTACTTTCATAACAAATTGCCGGTTACAATTTTCTAGGTACAGGAGACCTGTTCTCATCTCTCCTCCACTTGGTTGCTTATCATTTACATTGTAGTGCATTCATTTATTCAGTCACTTAACATGTGTTTAGTAAGCACCGATTCACAAAATTTTAGGCACCAACTTAGGTCTTAACCCTGAAGGGGCCCATTGACTAATGGGGGAGACCATCAAGTGGACAGGCAGTGGGAAGTGATAAAAGAGAGGGGTACAGACTGGTGTGTAGCCTTGTGTACATTTCATCGTGCTCATATAATTGTGTGTGTGTGTATGTGTATAATGGTCTTTGTTTTTTTTTTTTTTTAATGACATCAATGGTATAATGGCTTCTCTCAGCATTAAGTTGCTCTATTCTGCCAACCTCTGTCTTTTAATTGGTGTATTTAGGCCACTTATAATTAATGCAATTATTGACAGTAGTTAGGGTTAAGTCTGCCATTTTAGGTTTTGCTTTCTCTGCTTTTCATTTTTCTTGGTTTCCTGTGGGTTACTTGAACAGTTTTTAGAATTCCATTTTGGTTTTCCTATAGTGCTTTTAAGTGTATCTGTTTGTACAGTTTTTTAGTGGCTGCTCTATCTACTATGAATTGGAATTGATTCGACAGCAATGGGTTTGGTTTTTTTTCTAAGTACAACATTACATATACAAAACTTAACCCAGTCTACTTTTGTTGCCATTTTACCAGTTTGAGTGAAATATAGAAATGTTGTGTCCCTTTACTTTCCCTTGTTTATAATTGTCTTAAATGCTTTCTCTACATACATTTAGAAGCACATCAGAAAGGATTATACACCGTGCAAAATAAGTTACCTGTTTTCACAGTTTTTAGCTAGGGACTAAGTGTAGTTGGTGTAGTACAAGTAGCTTCAACACCACACACGTGCAAATCCACACTATCTCAGGCCATGGGAGACATTAGAACTGAGGACAGTGTCCTGTGGCTGCTGAAGGGAGTGACGGAATCCTAGAAGGGAAAAAGCCAGAAAGAGGATTTTCAAATTCTACCTACTACCATCTCTGACACCATTAGGTTACTCGTATTATTCAAAGCAGTTCTGTTGACAAAAGACCTAACCTGCCTTAAAAAAGATCTGCTTTCATAAAGATTACAGCCAAGAAGACCCTGTGGGGAAGTTCTTCTCTGTTGCTTGGGGTCACTATGAGTTGGAATCAACCATGGCACCAAACAACAACAATAACAATAGGTATCAATAAGCTATTTTTTTGGCCCACGCACAGTCTCATGGATACTGTGGTACTACAATATTGGCAGAGCCAGCTCTGAGGTTAACCTGATGAAGTCTCAGCAATGTAACTGTTTTTGTGTAGGTGACCCTCTGCTCCCCCAGGGAGGACTGGAAAGATGCTCACGGAGTCCTCTTCTTAAGCATTCATTCATTCATGATCAACAAAATTTATTGATCATCATTTTTAGCAGGCACTATGGAAACAAAATAGCATTATTAGTCAAGAATGTGGCTGCTCTGCCACTTCACAGCCATAGGAGTTTGAGCCTCAGTTTCTTCATCTGTAGTGTGGGGAAAATCATAGTATATACTGCAGTGATTTATACCTAGTCCTTAATGCACACACTCTCCAAAACTGCTGTGGGTAGAGCAGTTTTTGTCCCTTTATCCCCAATCTTGCTTCAATACAGAACTGCTCTGTAAGCCCTGAATTTAACACAATTCCTCCCTTTTATGGAACCCAAGCTTCCAGATGTATATTTTGTATTTTTAGTTTATTTAAGATTATGTACATTCCTATTTAATGATACTTCTCTAAGATGAAGATCTTTTTTCTTATACCTTAGACCTCATTCCCATGCCTTCTGCGCTGTTTCTATCAGTGGTAACCACGTTTCTCACAAATCTGTATTGAATACATTCTCTTTACTAGTAAAGGTATTCTTGTACAAAAAATCAGTTTGTCAAGATAATAAGATCTTGCTTAATAATCAGGGAATCTTCTTAAAAATGTCATCTTTGACATGTCCCAATTTAAAACAGATGCAGAAAAAAAAGCCATTATATTTGGTATAAACTCAGCCTGTTGCATCATCACCCAATTTAGCACATTCTTGGATTTAACACAGGATTACCAGGCAGGATTGGACAGTGTTGTGGGCAAAACGACTGTTGTGTATATTCAAAGCTTCCCAAAATAGCTTTTAAAATAATAAGTGGAAAAAACAAAAACAAAAAAAACTGGTGCTGGGACTATTTATATAACACTACTTAGTCTCTAAATTAAAACACATCTCCCCTTCTACAACACAGGCCAAAGGTGTGAATTTTTGTAGATTTTTTAATGTCACTTTAATTTACCAAAATAGACTATTTCCCTGTGTTTGGATTTGTGCTTTCAGATTGCTGTAGCCTGGGTTCCCTGAAAACAGAGCCTGAGTAAAAGGCTGGTGTTTAGGTAGTTTTCATGGGAAGTGAGCACAGAAGTGAAATGGGAAAGGGGGGAATCCCAGACTAGGATGCATGGCTGAGTTGGACACTGCTGCGGATGGTTGAGGCTTGATGCCACCGGACATTTTGGCAGCATGTAGGATGCTTATAGAATAGTTCACCTGAGGCAGGAATGGGAGAAGCATTTGCCCAGCCCCAGCCCCTTTGGTTGAGAGTTGCTCCGTGGGGTGCCAAATCCCCTACCTGTCCCCATTAAGAACTTGTGAGGGCTGAGTGGGCACCCATGCCAGACTCAGGATGCATGCGGGAAAAGAGGCGCTGTTAGGTGGGAGTAGGGTGGAGCCTCTTAAGAAATGTTCCCTGTGGCTGGTGGTTGGACTCAAATAGGAGGCTGCATAGGATGTGAGGTTGGGCCCAGAATGTCCACCACAGGCTACATATATTTATTGGGGAAAAAAAAATTAGGTCGAAAAGAACAAAAATTATGCCTAAGAAAAATGATTCTATATGCAGATTGTATGCTTTCCTTGACTCCTAGTATCTGCATTTCCATAATGGTGTAAAGTAACTCATCAGGCTGGGAAAGAAGAGCATTGAGTTAATTAAATGCAATAAATCTGATGTTTTAACACTAGGTAAGATGATTAATTCTGTATTCCCGAATCTAGCTTCATTTAGAACACACCCCTGGGGCATTTTATTCTTACATTTATAAATTATGAACTCAATAAACTTAATATTTTGCTGATAATTGGTATATCATACATTAAGTTTTACTTGCTTTAAACAGATATCCTTCCTAATCTCAATTAGGATGGGAAAAAAAATGTCCTTTGTTTTGGTCCATCTTTATTTTCAGACTTTCTTATAGTTCAGCTTAGTAATTATAGGATTTTTACAGCAATATGAATGTAACTTCATCCCAAATTTAAACAAAACAATACCAAAATGACAAGATAGGCAAAAACTGGAACAAAATGATATAGTGATAAAAATGAGCATTTTTCAAGATACAGACAAAAAGTGGATTTGAAGGAATGGATATACAGAAAAAGGCCCTTGCATGGAAACATCAGGAAAGATATTCTGTGTTACTTTGATTTTTATGCCATTTGTTCTGGATTGAATTGTGTTCCTCAAAAAGTTATGTTGGAGTCCTCACCCCATACCTATAAATATGACCATGTTTAGAAATAGGGGTTTTCTTTTGTTATGTTAATGAGGCCATACTGGAGTCAGATTTGTCCTAAACCAGGTCCTTTCTGAGTAGTGTCTGAAAAAAGACACACACACAGGGGGAAGATGTCATGTGAAGACGGAGGCAGATGAATCCACAAGCCCAGAAATGTCAAGGATTGCCAACAGCTACTAGAAGCTGAAAGAACCAAAGAGCTTTCCCTATAACCAACATCCTATATTCGAACTTCTGGTCTCCAGAACTGTGAGAAAATAAATTCGTGTTCTTTAATGTGGTTTTTATGTTACGTTATGACAGGACTAGGTAACAAAGACACTATTCAATGCCTTCAATGTTTTCCTGTTGTTTTTAAGACCAAACCCAAACCCAACCATTCCAGGGCCTTCACAAAGGGACATCAGCCTACCTTTCCAAACCTATTTCCCACAACTCACTTGTGGGAGTGCTGCACTCCAACCTATCTGATCAGAGTGTTTTGCAAATATTAACTCATTTAATCTGCATAAAATGTTTATGAGGTAAGTACCATTATTATCCGTATTTTACAGATAAGGAAACTGAGGTACAGACAGGTTAAGTAAATTGCCCCAGATTATCTGCTAGTAAGTGGTGGAGCCAGGGTTCGAACCCAATCTGGCTGCTGAGTCTGGGCTTTTTGCCATCACATTCTTTGCTGCTATACTGCCCTCCAAACTTTTTTCTATATTACTCTACTCCAGCTTTGCTTATCCTCATGCAAAAACCTGTCCTTCCTCCCTTCTACCTCTTTAAATCCCACTGGCCCTTTAAGGCCAAAATCAAGTCCCTCTCCCCTCAAAAAAACTCCCATACCTACAGTGGTCCCCAATCACCTCTCCTTTGAATTTATGGAGTACTTCTGGTCAGTAGAGTTCATTTGACATTTGTCACCTACCGCCTTCCTTGAAAATTATCTTTGCGTGTGTGTGTGCACATATGTACA
Organism: Loxodonta africana; assembly: GCF_030014295.1. Classification (NCBI taxonomy): domain Eukaryota; kingdom Metazoa; phylum Chordata; class Mammalia; order Proboscidea; family Elephantidae; genus Loxodonta; species Loxodonta africana. Next base: position 132,548,040 of record NC_087342.1, read on the forward strand.
TTTCTCCCTGATCTAGAACGTACCCTTATTGAAAATTGGCTGGTACCTTGTCTTAAATGTCTTCATCTTCTCCACAGGACCAGACCCAGCTCCCGGAGTCCAGAGCAGTAAACACTAGTTGCCTGATTATCCATTTGGATTGATGTCCCAATTCAAGAACACTCTTCTATACCTTATGTGAAATCATCTCTATTTTCACCTCTCTCTTCTGCTAATATCTTGCCTGTGTCTTTATTATTTATTTATTTTTTTTAGCTTTAAAAAAGGGAAGTTTATTCTCTCACTGTCCACTAGGCTACAAGTCCACATTCAGGGCGGCGGCTCCGGAGGAAGTCTTTCTGTCTTTGTCAGCTCTGGAGAAGGTCCTTACCTGTGTCTTTAAATGGCTTTATGATTATCCGCATTTTCATCTGTGTACACATTCTGTATGCTCTTATTTTAATAGAGGGCAGGGTCAAATTTAGATTGGAAGATTCCTGAGAGGATATTGTGACAATTCTCATGTTTTATAAGCAAGCAGTGCTCAACTAGCTCTTAACAATTATTAGAAAATAAGTGCAAATAACCTCAATTGGACTAATTACTTAGGAGGAACATGAAATGTTGGCATTCAAGTATTCTTTTAGTTACAGAACAGCTTTGAAGCATTTTATTTTCTTAACATCTAACCCAACTCACAGTAAATTCTGTCTTACTGCTCCCCAACCCCAGCTTGCCTGGAGGAGCTCCACCAAGGGGTGGAGAACCTAACCAGACAACTATGCAGTTGCAGGAATCAGAGCCACACAAATCCAGAAAGTTCTCAAAATTACTTTTTGGCAATTTATAGTTTGGAGTCTTAGCATATCTTTTGCAGAGTACCCAGGTGATTCTTTAATCCATAGAATTTCAAGGTCATGAACACTTATTTTTCTCTTAGAAATAAGCAGCTTTTACTTCGTGGCAGAGTGAAAGAGGCTAGTACTCCAGTAAAGAACTTGGAGAACGGGGTCTGTGGCTTGGTCACCTCCAGTTCTCCTGTGGCACCTACCATCACTATGCTGTGTGGCACCAACCATCACTACGCTGTGTACATAATTGGTCCTCAGTATTCATTGACTTGAATGGATGTTGAGAACGTGATGATTAAAGCTGCCATAGCATCAAGTCTATTATTTACTAAAATGAAAATTTAATATATATTCCATACCCAAAATAAAGGCAGATTGGTGATTGTAATACTAGATATAACAAGCAATTTTTAAAGTGCTATGGTTTCAGCACAGTATTGGAAATGCTTCCTTATTCTCCTTTTTCATGCAGAATAATACACTTTTATAGCAAATTTCCAGTGGTCCTATTATGATATTAATTATAAGTATATGGGTATAAGTATAAATTGAAAAAAAAACAAACATACATACATTCTCACACACACAAACTTCCAGTGGTTTTTCAGAGGGAAAAGTGGAGAAGGACAGTTGAAATAAACAAAGACAGGGCATCCCTTGTCCATTTCCTGCTGATGGTCTTGGTTCAAAAGCCAATAAAAGCTGTGTCTGTCAGAAGCCTGGCATGCTGGTGGGTCCAGTTTGCTTCTCTTTGCTCTTGGCATCAGGATTCCAAAGGTAAGATGGTGGGCAGTCTTGGGAAGATGGCGGTGGATTTGGGACGGCCCTTTTTTCTGCTCATCAAATTAGTGGAAATTCTCTTCTGGATTCTGGTCTGAATCTTAGCCTCTTCCTGTCTTTATAAAGCTTACATTTATTTATTGAGTGCCATCCTTTGAGAATAACAATGGCATTAATAGCTACAGATTCTTCTCTGCACCATGCCTGCACCTCTTGCCTCTGGCTTCCGTTCCCTCTCCCCGTCACTACAGGGAACCTCCTAAATTAAAACCCAAAACCAAACCTGTTGCCATCGAATGGATTCCGACTTAAAGCAACCCGATAGGACAGAGTAGAACCACCCCATAGAGTTTCCAAGGAGCGCCCGGTAGATTCGAACTGCCGACCTTTAGGCCTAACCAATTCATAGGAGCTTGTGTAGGGGCCACAGCCAAGTAACGTTTTGCTAAGAAAGGGGTAGTTTCTAAAAACCTCATAAATATGTAACAAAGACTTCTTTCTGAAATTGATGCTCGACTATGTCCTCTTTTGTCTACCTCTGAAGTAGTTTCTCTCAAATTACATCACTTCTCAGAAAAACTAAACATGCTGAACACAGAATCTGAGATTTCTAATTTCCCCACACATCCTCAATGGGTGAGACCTTCCTAGAGACAGAATAGCCTTTAAGATGTGTGCAGACAGAACATAGGTAATTCCCAACTATGAATTTCGAGAGCCATTGATGAAGTGAGGATTTGTTACCAATATTCCACACATGTGATAAATTGTAGGCAGTTACTCTGAAGGCAATTTTTTATTTTTGACCAGGATGATTTATTTTTATTTGTTTTTGAGTAGGACTGTCAGGTCTTAGGAAAGAGTGCTGCTTAGCCATTCTGACTAAAAGGCACTCTAAGAGAAACGTTTTTCACTTATTACTAGGTGCGTGCATGCATGAGTGCGTGTGTGTGTGTGTGTGTGTGTGTTGTGTACAAGGATGGAAGTTTATTTCATCATTTCTTCCTGATACTTAAAATTATAATTCTTCATTCTATTTAAAGTTTAACCATATACAAATAAAATTTCTCAATAGTAACAGGCAGAGCTATTGAAAATTGGACTAATCCTGTAATCCAGTGCTTTTCAAACTTTAACAGGCATCAGATCCCTTGGGATCTTCTTAAAATGCAGATATGGAGTCAGTGGGTCCAGCAGGAGGCCTAAGATTCTGCATTCCTGACAAGCTCCCAGGTGATGCCATTGCTGCTGACCCTTGTATGTCTACACCTTGAATAGCAAGGAGAAGCCACACATAAGCCCACGTAATTGTTTCTACCTTTCCTTCTCTCTTTTTTCTTTCCTTCCTTCCTTTCTTCCTCCCTCTTTCTCCCGCGCCCCGCCCCACCCCACCCCGCCCCACCCCGTCTCTCTTTCTTTCTTAAACCTCATCACCCGGGTGGCATTGGTGTACTTCCTCCCACCAATCCAGAGCAGATTTTGCATAGATAACAATAGTCCGTCTTCATAGGGTTAGTGAGGATTCAGTGAGATAAGCCCTTACTACTCAAAGTGGGATCTGCAAGCCAGCAGCAGCAGTCACTTGTGAGCTTGTTAGAAATGCAGATTCTCAAGCCCCCCTCCCCCTGGCCCAATCTAATGCATCAACATCTGCATTTTAATAAGACATCTAGGTGATTTGTATTCTCATTAAAGTTTGAGGAACAGTGATGTAACCCAAATGGGGTGCATAGTACATGCTCAATAGATACTAGCTATCACTCTCGACGGCAACAGGGTAACAGGGATCACTCTTTGAGTCCTCAAAACCATCAGTTACATCACTGTTATTTGTATGAGTTATTTCTATTTTTCTAGATGAGAAGGCTGTTACACAATTTGTCAATAGAATGGCTAGGATTCTAATTCAGATATTTTGATTCCAAATCCTGTGCCATTAATACTGCTTTGCCTTTTCTCTAAGAAGAAGTGAAATTCTTTAGTCAAGGCCTTGATGTCTCTCACCTCTCAAATCTCCCGTATCTCTCAGGTGTTCAAGCACCTCACTTCTCAAAGCCCAGTAATGCACGCTTAGGGTGTTTCAAAAAGGTTCTTTGCCGAGCCCTGTCTTCCTTTTCCACAATCAGAGCACGACCTATTACTTGTCCCACACTATTACATTCCAGTAGGGCTCAATTGGAGGTTAACTGTTGTGTGTTGACTCCCCAGGCATCTTTGCGTTATGCAGGAATTTCTAAATGTAATCCTTCTGCTCAAAGGAAGTACTCTTGTGAGGGAAATTCTAGGCTTTGTAGCATGAATCGGGTGTATTTAAGGACAAGGAGGGGTGTGTGTGTGTGTGTGTGTGTGTGTGTGTGTGTGTGGTGGCAGCTTTGGAGATCTCTCCTGGCATCCCTGAATACTAACTCTTGGTGGTTACTTGCTTCATTTGCAGAAATCCAGATGTTTGGAGCAAAGATGTCTCAAAAAATAAAAACAAAAATGAAAGTGGGAGGGCAAGTAGAAGAAGGGGAATTAGAATGTCAGCATTGTGTATTTAAAGTCTGACCGACAATATCCAGGGTGTGGAAGGAACATGATTTTGGGGCCGGATGTGCGGGTAAACAGTCATCATGAAAATCATTTGCTCCCCCTCTAAAAAAAAAAATTAGGCCACTTCAAAATTTAAATTGGATTTTTGTTTCCAAGTTTGTATTCAAGTTTTTATGAAACAGGCTAATAAACATGTAGGCTTACTGTGGTAGATTTAGCAATGTTCGTCTCTTGCTCTTAATTGCTTTATATCTAAACGTGAGAAGTTCTTTTCAATTTGCTTCTGCTGCTCACCTCACGGGCACTGATTGATTTAGTTTCTCTTTTTCATTTTCGCTGATAGGAATTGAATGGACTTGCTGATTCTCGTTAGGTCTGTTTTGACTTGGATAGCTTCATTTAAAATTGGGGTTTTTATTTTAAATTTTTGTTTATCCAATGGTTTTGTTTCCTGGATTAAGACCACTTCTCAAATAACAGATCCACAATTCTGGTGGAAAGCAGGTTGGCCATATTAGGTCTCCAGTTGCTTTCCATTCTTATTTTTCTTGTTCTTATTTATATTTTGATTTGTCTATTTAGAGTTCCCAAGTGTGCCTTGGTATTGGGGAAAGCATAATGTTGTGAAGGAAAATAGTACTTTTTGTGGTTGTTTGGACAGGTGTAAAGTGAGTGAAAAACAGTTTACTACCTTCATCCTGGAGTACCTGGGTGGTGCAAATGGTTAAAGTGATGGGCTGCTAACAGAAAGGTTGGAGTTTTGAGGTTGCTCAGAAGTGCCTTGGAAGAAAGGCCTGGCTATCTACTTTTGAAAAATCAGCCGTTGAAAACTCTGTGGAGCACAGGGTTTATTCTGACACACATGGGGTCACCATCAGTCGGAACTGACTGGATGACAACTGGTATAACCCCATCCGAGGTCAATTTGGAAAGACATTTCTTTAGGAATGAAGTATAGTAATAAAAAAGCCTGTCTTAGGAAGGCAGACACTCAGGAAACTCTGGTAGGTCAAATCAAGCTATTCTGGCTCCAAGTGATTTTTGTGAACTAGGGTTATTAGGTGCCATAATGAAAAACTGGAGAGACTCATTTCTTGTTTGGAATGCATTCAAATTCTGAGTTAAGGGATTCAAAGATTGGTCAATGATCTTTTTTCCCCTGACATCTCTCCTTCTCCAGTCCCTATCTATAAAAAATTTTTAAAAAAAAATCCTGTTTTTATATATACACGCATATACATATGCTGCTTGGCTTTGAAAACAAATCATTTTATAGACAGAAGAATTTAGACATCTACAGCAATTACTTTAATGAAATAGCACATTGCATTTATCATGTAATGAAAGGTGAAAAGTAATGGTCTATCATGTGGTACTGATATTATACAGTATACTCATATACCGTGTGTGTGTGTGGTGTGAATCTCAATCCGCAAACTCAGGTGGCAAGAATCATAACTTTATATTCTATAATTCAGCTTAATTTTCTGATTTGAGCTCCGAGGCTGCTGGGAGAGCACAGAAAAAGTTACTGTTCGCACATCTTAGGGTCCTACCTCCACACGACTCTCCCTGGCTTTGCTCTGTAATTCCAAGGTCCTACCCAATTTCATGGTGTTGAGGTGCAGAGAGAGCACGGTCACTGACTCCACATTTTTCCATTGATGTGCTCAGAGTCCTGCCCCCATGGTGTCCTAGATCCCTCTTCTGCAGTGTGGTGTCACGCTTAGGTGTGGAAACCTTTCCATGGCTTGTCTATAACCCCGTCATCCTAGAAATGCAACACAGCTGATAGCTGAGGTCTGGCCATCTCACCTTTGTTCTTGAAAATCCTGCATTCCGCTCTCTTTTTCATTCCTTTCAACCTTGAGGAATCCTCTTCCAGTCTTAGAGAATCCACCTTTCTCCATGTTTATGCTTCTTGTGGGAACTAAAGCCAGATTTCTAAGAGGTCTGACCACAGACCTGAATGGGGTAGGGGAGTGAATGGGTAAGAGTAAGATACAGAGGGATATCTTGAAGAGAGGAATAACACCTTGAAATTCCATCTTTGTGCACATTCTAGAATTTAGTTATACGTACTTCATCTTGTAAGAACTATACAGAACACTGCTGATGCCTTTCTTTCAAGTTGAGGAGTGCAAACAACGTGACATCAATAAGTGTTCTTCCACTTTCTGTCACTTGTCAAATGGTAGAAGAGACACAAATTGTAAGCTGTGCAGTGAAATTACCTTTCCATTATGAGTTTCTATGGACAATTAATTTTAGGAGGCTGGAAAATATACTGTGGAAAAAAGTAGATTGCTAAGTAGCTATGAGGCCAAGTTTTTTTTCTCTTAATAAAACATTTAAAGCCTTACCCTTTAAATATGCTCCTTGATTAATGTGAATTGTACCTGCAGTGTGACAAATATTTTTCAAAAACAAAGAATTTTCATGGAGAGAAATCAAATCAGAAGTAAATGGATGGGTGTGAAATCCTTTCATCGCTACAGTAATAGGATAATTTATGCAATACCTCAAGCATTGAAATCTTTTAATGGCTTTTTTGAAATATAAAAGACTGAAAAAAATCAGTTATGCCTGTTCCCTCCTTCACTGAGTGTTTATTTAAAACACTCCTTGTTCAGTTAATGTTCTCTGGAAAAATAATAGCAGCCCTGTCTGGAATGAAGAGAACTGGATTCTTAGTGTTTTTCTTCTCAGAAATGTCCATAGTAGTTTTTGGGGAAATGTTTTCCCAGTGATAAAGTTAAATCCTTTTCCTCCCAGTGTTCTATAACAGCTTATGACGTTACACCCTACTTTAAATTTTTTGTCACTTCTTCAGATTTGATGCTCAAACTTTGATCCGATTTCACTATCTTTCTCTTAGATTAACTATTTGCCAGACCCTCAACACCTCGTCTCTGATATCTGTGGTAGCCTTGTACAGCAGTGCTTCTCAAATTCTCTGTGGTAAAGGACCAAACTTGTAATCTAAATTTATGTATTAATCTTCCTGTAGACTGAAAATAAGCAGCTAGCAGACTGGCACTGGTCTACCACCACACTTTGGATGTTCTAGAGCCCTGTTCTAAAGTCCACTATCTCTGCCTCTCCCTGCATCCCATCTTGGATGCCACTGCAGTATAATTACCAAAACCAAACCAATTCCAGTGCCGTCGAGTCGATTCCGACTCACAGCGACCCTATAGGACAGAGCAGAACTGCCCCATAGAGTTTCCAAGGAGCACCTGGCGGATTCAAACTGCTGCTCCTTTGGTTAGCAGCTGTAACACTTAACCACTGAGCCACCAGGGTTTCCATAGCCTTCCTAAAATACTGCTTTATAAAACGAAATAACCACTTGGAGATCAAGACCCTCGTGACACAACGGTTAAGCATTCGGCTGTTAACCAAAAGGTGGGCAATTCAAACCCACGGGTGGCTCCCCAGGAGAAAAGCCCTGGTGATCTGTTCCTGTAAAGATCACAGTCCAGGAAACCCTGAGGAGCAGCTCTACTCTATCATGCAGGGTTGCTATGAGTTGCAATGGACTCAACAGCACACGCCAACAATCGCTGCAACAACTCTAGGATTGGACAGATTGATTTTCCCTCCAAACATCACTGTTACTATCAGGTTTAAAGTCCTGAACTCCTTTTTATTCTTTTCCTTGCATTATTTAGACTAAAGTGTACAGCTTCTTCCTTCAAGTGGTTTTGAAACTATTGCTCTGAGGTTGTCTTCGCCATATACCTGGATGACTGTAAAATCTGCTTGTCTCCCATTTCCGTGCTTTTGTGGCACCTCGTCAACACTGCAGTCATTATAACATGGTTGTGTGACAGCACTGGGCCAGAAATACTGAACCCATGCCAGCAGTTACCTTTGAGACTATGATGAAGCAAGCCAAGCTGCCTATTAATGCCCCTCCACCTTTCCCCAAATGATAAGTTATGGGCAGGTAGTGGGAGTGATGAAATACTAACTTTGCAATTTTGGTGCTCAGGAGGTAAATGAAACTTGAATATTATGACAACTTTTTGGTGCTTATGACAGATTCTGCCAGGATAACTGTTTGGGGCTCTGCCCTTTGGATTGCATAAGAGGTGGGTCTAGGCAGGCTAATAAAGCGTATATTCTTCTTCTTTTTTATTGTGCTTTAGGTAAAAGTTTACAGAGCAAATTAGTTTCTCATTAAGCAATTAATATACAAATTGTTTAGTGACATTGTTTGCCAACCCTGTGATGTGTCAACACTCTCCCCTTCTCGACCTCAGGTTCCCCATTTCCATTCGTTCAGTTTTCCTGTCCCTTCCTGCTTTCTTGTCTTTGCTTTTGGGCTGCTGGGCCCATTTAGTCTTGTATACATAGTTGAGCTATGTGTGTTATTGTTTGTTTTATAGGCCTGTCTAAACTTTGGCTGAAGAGTGAACTTCAGGAGTGACTTCAGCACTAAGTTAAAAGGGTGTCGAGGGCCATGCTCTGCCAGTCCAGCAAGTCTGCCAGTCCAGCAAGTCTGGTCTATTTTGTGAGTCTGAATTTTGTTCTACATTCTTCTCCCACTCTGTCTGAGACCCTCCACTACAATCCCTGTCAGAGCAGTTGGTGGTGGCAGCCAGGCACCACTAATGCATATATTCTAAATGAAGTATTGATAGGAACTGTCCACAACACAAATAACCACAGTTTCCATAAAAATAGCATCAGGATCCTCAAAGTCTGAAAGCTCTAGAATTTCAAATGCCTTAGCCTTTTGCTGTGTTGGAGTGGCTAGTGGACCAGGACTACAGGGGAGGAGCAGCCTGGAAAGGTCATTACCATGCGTAGCCCTAGAAGGGCAAGTAAAGAGGAGATGAAGAGAAAATACTCCTGGGAGTTTACTGAATTCTCTGACTCAGCTTCCCCACTCTCTTCAGAAGGCTTGCCAGGATTAAATGAGTACATACATGTAAAGCTCATAGTACAATTTTAGGCACATAATGAGAGGAAACCTCCATGCTCTTTGCCCTCAAAAAGATCATCTAGAACTGACTCCTCATGTAATAGTTGAGAAAGCTGAAGCACAGAGAGAAAAAATAACCTACTCAGTGTCAAAGGGAGAGGTAATGATGGATTTTGGTTTAGACACCATATCTTCAGACTCTATGTCTAGGGCTCACTACCCTGGACCAAGTTACTTTATTATTTTCATTTTATAGATTTGGAAACTAGAGTTCAGAGAAGCTAGCAGGCTTCCCCAGGATTGCACATCTAGAAACTGCTGGAACCAAGCAGTTCATTGAAAATGCTGGGTGTCTAAAATTTCTGACACCCAACAATATGCTTCCTCTGAAACCCTATCCTGACCCTCTGTGGGGTGTTTTTCAAAGCAGCATGTGGCAGTTAGGTTGATTCTGTTGGAAACAGATAGATGTTTCACATGGGGTTATTTAACCTGCGGGGAAGACAGACTGACTGCAAATACTGGAAAGGGTGTCATGTGGGAAAGGCAGAAGATGGTTTCTGTCTTATATCACAAGGCAGAATTAGGATCAAAGTTTAAGAGTTACAAGGAGAGAAACTTTGGTTCACCCCAAGGAAGAAATTTCTAAGTAAGCTGCCCAACAATGAAACAACTGCCTCACGTGGTCTTGAACTATCTAAATGCAGATGTATTTACTAATCCATCAGAAAACCATCTATTCTGGCTGAGGGAGACAAAATTCTTCTGTTTAACCAAATGTTCCTTAAGGCCTTTTCCAAATCCAAGTTCCTAAGAATCTACTGCTAAATGACTTCCTCCCTTGTCAGTTGTTTGTCTCTGCACCTTCTCCCCACGTACCATATTTCCTTGCAATCTGTTTAGCATTAAAGAAATTATTTCTAATTTGAAAGCTTAACCACCATGGTTTTATTTCAAATAGACCCAGTTTAATATAAACTGAGTATTATGGCTTGAATTGTGTCCCCCAATTTTAAAATATGTGTTGTAAATTCTAGCCCCTTACACCTGTGGTTATAATCTTATTTGGGAATAGGTTCTCTTTGTTATGTTAACGAGACAGTATTAGTGTAGGGTGTGTCTTTAGTCAATCTCTTTTGAGATATAAAATAGATTAAACAAGCAAGCGAGCAAGCAGAGATGGAGGAAGATAGATGCTGTGCCACACGAAGATCACCAAGGGGCCAAGGAACGTGGGGCCTACAGATCCTGAAAAGAGATAAGGACCTTCCCCCAGAGCCGACAGATAGAGAAAGACTTTCCCTAGAGCTGGCGCCCTGAATTTGGATTTCTAGCCTCCTAAACTATGAGAAAATAAATTTCTGTTTGTTAAAGCCACCCACTTGGGGTACTTTTGTTATAGCAGCACTAAATAACTAAGACACTGAGCTTAAAGAATATGTATTTTTTTCTCATTATATTTTGATTTGGGTCGTAGATTAACTTATGTTATGAGATGGAATGGAATGTGAAATTCAGTTTCAACAATGCGAAATAGAGAGCTGACTGATCCTGATCCTCAAGAAGTAGGTAGAGGCAGGCATGGCTCAATTGGAAATTGCAGTCTAGAGAAGACAAGTGATTTGCTCAAGGTCAGGCACCCTATACATGCTCACATCACTAGTGAGTCCTAGATATGTTCAAGCTTTTTGGTGACTCTGAATAAATATTAAACTTTCCACAGGAGAATATACATGAAGAGAAACTATCAACTTCTAATGAGAACATTTTCAAGGGGTTCTGAGTCCAAATCTGAGTGAGTTATTTATTATTTACACAATAAAACTCACTCTCTCCTACTTTGCTTACTAATATGCTGTCGAAATGTTTAAAAAAAAAAAAAAAAAAAGGAAGATGCTACCTCCTTCCATAGCATTTCTTTTCAAGAACAGAAGGGGAGTTGCTTTCTAGATAGATATTTCCATTCTGAAAGCAAAACATTCCAAATCACAAGTTTTACCTCATTTTCTTACATTTCAAATCCCTTTACGTAAGATATTGAAGTTCACATCAAGTGCTGCCAGGAAAAACGTGAGTATAACTAACACCTTCAGGTAATTAAGTTGCTACCTTTTTCCATTGTAGTGTCAACTAGGCAGTTTACAGTACTCATATTTCTTGTGCTCTCAGATGTTTTTCATTTTATTCTCTTGTACTGAGATCAAATTCTTGTCCTATGCATCAGAGAAAACTGTAGACATCAGCTCCGATGTCTGATAGGTGTCATTCATCACATCTCTGGGCTTTCCAGTAACAGTAGGGAGCTTGGTTTGCTTCTGATTTAGAAAATGCTAGGTTAGATTCGAAAATGTCTTGGAACAGAAAAATGAGGGAGTTAGTAAGGTGAGAGAGAGAGATATCATTGTACTTGAAGAAAATGAGCTAATGGGAGAGGGTTGACTAGGTTATGATGAAGACTATGTTTTCCGCCCTTGAACATCTTGTCCCTGTGCTTGTTGAATAGTCCCTTGCACATTTTAAAATGTGCACAAGTGAAGAGGAAGATGGCACGGAGCGGGGCTAATAGGAAAATCTATTTGAGCCTGGCTTCTAGTAAATTAACTCCGCTGATGATGGTACCACATGTCTGGGCCTCTGCAGACTTCTTCCCACCCTGCAGAGCATGCTGAGAAACTTTCAGAAACTGTTCGTTGGGGCTTAAGAGTGTGAGGGATATAGGGAATCTCACATGTTGCCAGCAACCCCAAGAAGCTACACAGACAGAGTCCGATCAACATAATTTATTGACGACTGAGCTTAAGGGATCAATGCTGAGGAAGCTGGCAGAAGTGTTTTGCTCTTGAGTTTGCAGCAAATGTTTATAGTAGCATTATCTTCACTTAAGAAGCCCTGGTGGCACAATGGTTTGATGCTAGGCTGCTAACTGAAAGGCTGGCAGTTCCAACCCACCTAGTGGCTGCATAGGCTTTCATAAAGATTACTGCCTAGAAGACCCTATGGGGGCCGTTCTACTATGTTATACGGAGTCTCTATGAGTTGGAATCAACTAACAGCACCCAACAACAACAAAAACATGTGCACTTATGTACAGGTTTTTGTATGAACATAGCTTTGTGTCTTCTCTCTTTTTTTCTTTGTCAGTTTTGCTATAGGTTTGTCGGTTTTATTGATCTTTTCAAGGAACCAGTTCTTTGATTCATTTACTTTCTCTATTGTTTTCAGTTTCATTGGTTTCTGCTCTTATTTTTATTATTTCTTTCTTTCTGCTAATTTTGCATTTATTTTGTTCTCTTTTTTCCTGAGGTGGTAGTTTAGATTATTGATTTGAGAATTTTCTTCTTTTCTAATGTATTCATTTACCGTTATCAGTTTCCTTTCAGTATTGCTTTAGCTATATCTCACAAATTTTGGCATATGTTCGGGATACATATATATACAGAAGGATGTTTACCTGTGTTTTATTGACTATGCAAAGGCATTCAACTGTGTGGATAATAACAAACTATGGATAACACTGCGAAGAATGGGAATTCCAGAACACTTAATTGAGCTCATGAGGAAACTTTACATAGATCAAGAGGCAGTTGCTCAGACAGAATAAGGGGATACTGATTGGTTTAAAGTCAGGAAAGGTGTGCCTCAGGGTTGTATTCTTTCACCACACCCATTCAATCTGTATGCTGAGCAAATAATCTGAGAAGCTGGACTATATGAAGAAGAACGGGGCATCAGGATTGGAGAAAGACTCATTAACAACCTGCGTTATGCAGATGACACAACCTTGCTTGCTGAAAGTGAAAAGGACTTGAAGCACTTACTAATGAAGATCAACGACCACAGCCTTCAGTATGGATTGTGCCTCAACATAAAGAAAACAAAAATCCTCACAACTGGACCAATGAGCAACATCATGATAAACAGAGAAAAGATTGAAGTTGTCAAGGATTTCATTTTACTTGGATCCACAATCAACAGTCATGGAAGCAGCAGTCAAGAATTCAAAAGACCCATTGCATTGGGCAAATCTGCTGCAGAAGACCTCTTTAAAGTGTTGAAGAGCAAAGATGTCACCCTGAAGACTAAGGTGCGCCTGACCTAAGCCATGGTGTTTTCAATTCCATCATATGCATGTGAAAGCTGGACAATGAATAAGGAAGACTGAAGAAGAGTTGATGCCCTTGAATTGTGGTGCTGGCAAAGAATATTGAATATACTGTGGACGGCCAAAAGAACAAACAAATCTGTCTTAGGAGATGTACAGCCGGGATGCTCCTTAGAGGCAAGGATGGAGAGACTGCGTCTTACATACTTTGGACATGTTGTCAGGTGGGATCAGTCCCTGGAGAAGGACACCACGATTGGCGGAGTACAGGGTCAGCGGAAAAGAGGAAGACCCCCAACAGGGTGGATTGACCCAGTGGCTGCAACAATGAGCTCAAGCATAACAATGATTGTAAGGATGGCTCAGGACCGGGCAGTGTTTTGTTCTGTTGTGCATAGGGTCTCTATGAGTCAGAACCTACTTGATGGCACCTAACAACAACAACAACAACAACACACATATATATATATTTTTCAGTTTAATGTTTTTTAAAAAATTGCCTTGATACTGCTTCTGTGACTCATGGGTTATTTAGAAGTGCATTGTTTAGTTTCCAAGCGTTTGAAAATTTTCTTTCTTCTTTTTGTTATTAATGTCTAGTTTTATTCCATTGGGGTTGGACAGCATACTCTGTGTGATTTCAATTATTTTAATATTGTTGAGGTATTTTTAGGGCCCATGTATCTTGGTTCATGTTCTGTGAGCAATACTTGCAAGGAATATGCATTCTGCCATTGTTGGGTGGAATGTTCTATAATCCTCAGTTAGATCCTTTTGGATGATGGTGCTATTAAGTTCTTCTATAGCCTTGCTGATTTTATGTCTAGTTGTTCTATCAACTATTGAGAGAGGATGCTGAAGTCTCCTACTGTAAATATGAATTATCTCTTTCTCCTTCTGTTTCATCAGGTTTGCTTCACATATTTTGCAGCTATTTTGTTTGGTGCATATACATTTAGAATTTTTGCATCTTCTTGATGAATTGAACTTTTTTTTTTTTTTATCATTATGTAATGTCCCCATCTGTCTCTGAAAATTTTCTTTCCACTTGAGTCTACTTTATCTGGTACTAATGTAGCCATTCCTGCTTTCCTTGATTAATGTTTGCATGATACATCTTTTATGTATTTTTGTAATTGTTTACTTTCAACCTACTTGTTATATTTGAGGTGAATTTCTTATAGACAGTTGGATCATGTTTTTTAACCTACTGTCAATCTCTGTCTTTTAATTGGTGTATTTAGCCCTTTTGTATTTCATGTAATTTTTGATATATTGGACTTAAGTTTGACATTTTATTTTTTGCTTTCTGTTTGCTCTCTGTTTTTCATTTCACTCTTTTCTTTTCCTTGCCTTCCTGTGTGTTACTTGAACATTATTTAGAATTCCATTGAGTGTTTTTGAGTAGATCTCTTTGTATGGTTTTTTAGTAGTTGCTCTAGGTATTACATTGTATACATAGAATTGTCACAGTCTGTTGGTATCATCATCTTACCAGTTCAAATGAGATAATAGAAATCTTACCTCCATTTGCATCACTTTGCCTTCCCCATTTATAACTGTCTTAAATGTTTCCTGTACATACATTTAGAACCACACTAGGCAGTGTTATATTCTTTTGCTTCAACTATCAGCCATAATTTATAAGCTCAAAAGAAGGAAAACTTATTGGATTTATTAATATTTTTGCTTATTTTGTGTTTTATTTCTTTCTGATATTCCAAGGTTCTTTCTTTTATCATTTCCTTTCTGGGCAGAGAATTTTCTTTAGTCTTTACTACAGGATGGGTCTGCTGGTGACAAGTCCAGAGTTTGAAGAAAATGATTTCTGGTGTTTTCCAGTGCCATCATTCTCTTCTCTCAGATGAATAGAATCAACAATGCCTCCTCTCATAGTATAATGATGAATGCCTTGGAATAGTATCAAAAGTGTGTGCTCACTGCTTTCCAGGTTTACAATGCTCTGGATCTTACCAGCACTTCCCTTTCATGTTCCCCACTGCAGAGGACCTGCTTTTCCTGGAATTTCTAGAGTCACCATTCTTTTGTACCCGAGTTGAATATTTCTTCTCAGAGCCAGTTTTTATGTTTCCAATCATTGTCACACCAGCTAGGCCAATACTGAAACAGCTGCTGGTGTGAAGGCAACGAGAAGAATCCATTAGTGATTGCACCTTCCCTGCCTGTGTTTATAAGATGGACAGACAGACTGTGACAGGAATTACCAGTTCTCTTTACCTAGATTTATTGGTTCAAAGTAAAAGAACACTAACTCTGGAGCCAGAAGACTGGGTTTGAGGACTGGTTGAATGATCTTGGGTCACCATTTTAGCTTATCTCTAGGACCTGCTTTCCTCTCTCTCAAACTGTGCCAATGCTAATTATTGCGTCTACATTACAGGGCTCTTGTGTGGATCCAGGGTGATAATACGTAGAAAACTGCTGTGTGCATTGCGAACACTTGGCAAATAAAAGGTGTGCAAGGCAAATAATGAGTTTTGTGATTGAGGATACGCACGGTTTACAGAACTGTAGGTTGAAACAGTAACTAGAGATTCACATGCTGAGGCTATTTATGAAAAAAAAATTTCAGGAGATAAGGATGTTTAAATATTTGATCCCAGACTTTGTCCCTGCATCTCCTCTCATGTTGTCTTTTTTATTTAGGGAGGAGAACCATTAGAAACCTAAAAGAAAAACAAAAACAAAGAACAACAACAACAAAAAGTCATGAAACTTTCTAGGTAAATAAAGGTTACAGAAATGATGGGGCCAATGTAGTTTAAGACATACTCACATGCACACGTTTATTTCCAGATAAAAATTCATTTAGTCTTATTCTACTCAAAAAATGAAAATTGATGACCTAGAAGTGAAAATTTGTATATCCTCCTACTTAGTCTCATGTTATTCAGCTCTAATGCCTTAGTGAATTCATATAATCCTTTGCCAATGAATTAATGAATAATATTCTTCTAAATGTGTTCCTTTGAGAATGGATTTTTTTGTATGTATAGCTTATTCAGTCCTTGTTAATATCTGTAATTTTACCATACTAATAAAAGCTACAAACCTATGTCCTTGAAATGTGAAGGAAAAGTTACAAAATTATTACCTCAATAGTCAATAATCTTTCTTGCAAAAGTGCCATGCTACAACATTCTTTCTTAGAAAAATAATGAGTAATAGAAACCCACTCCATCAGGCTGTTAGGAACTTGGTTTGGGAGGCAAAGAAGTCTTTGAAATTCTCATAATTATTGCTGCTTTCTAAAACTCTCTTCATTTTAAGAAGTGAGGCTAAAGCAAAATAAAGAGAAATCTACCCTAAAAGAACTGGATCACAGCCTGGAACATTTCACATTGGTGTGACTTGAAATGATAGTTGAAAACCTCTGATTAATAGGACTACATGATAAAGGAATGAACAGCCTTGAACTGTGTGACAGTAGCTCAGAATCACTGCAGCACAGGTTATAAGGCATCACGGTAATGATGGACATTTCCTCTCCCCATCCCATGGCCCGTTTCCATCCTAGACTCCCAGTTATTTCAGTTTAACATTCCAGATTCTATGAAGCTACAGCTTAAGTACCAAATATTTGAAAAGTACACTTTCTGGAAGAGTCATGTTAGAATAGCCAAGAAATGTCTTCCCTCTGCCTAAAATATCCCATATCCTCTTTTTGCCTGCCTAATTCTCACTTGGCGCCCTGGTGGCAAAGTGATTAAGAGCTCAGTGAGGCTGCTAACCAAAAGGTCAGCAGTTTGAATCCACTAGCCACTCCTTGGAAATCCTATGGGGGCAGTTCTTCTCTGTCCTGCGGGTCATTATGAGTCGGAATCGACTCGTCGGCACACAGCAAAAACGAGTCTCACTTAGGAATCCCTGGATGTGCAAATGGCTAAGCACTAGGCTTCTAACTGAAAGGCTGGCAGGTTGAATCCACCCAGAAGTACCTTGGAAAAAAGACCTGGTGATCTGCTTTTGAAAGATTACAGCCCAAACCCTATGGAACGAAGTTCTACTCTGACACACATGGGGTTGTCATGAATTGGAATCAACGTGACAGCAACTGGCTTGGTTTTTATGAGGACCTTTATTTATTTATTTTTTTATATGGGAGGCCTGGATTCAATTTCCAGCCATACACCTCATCCACAGCCGCCATCTGTCTGTCAGTGGGGGCTTATGTGTTATTATGATGCGGAACAGGTTTTAGCAGAGCATCCAAACTAAGATGGACTGGGAAGAAAGGCCTGGTGATTTACTTCTGAAAATCAGCCAGTGAAAACCCTGTGGATCACAATGGTTCAGTCCACAACCTATCATGCGGATGGCACAGGACAGGACAGCATTTCCTCCCCTTGCACATGGGGCTGATGTGAATTGGGGGCTGACTCCAAGGCAGCTAATAACAGCAACAATTTTCACTTAACATTCTGGGTTTTGCTTAGATGTCTCTTCTACTGGAAAGCATTTGTAGATACTGAGGACTGAGTCAGGTCCCCTTTTCTTTGTTCCTAGGATACTCTGTAACCCTTTGTAGCACTTATACAAGGCTATTGAAACTCTGTTTATCTGCTCCACACCCCAAGCACAACCAGTACTCTCCAACAGGAAATCTTCAATGATGGAGAAGTTCTAATCTGTATTATCCAATATGGTAGCCACTAGCTGCATGTGGCTATTGAGCTAAAAAATATGGCTAATGTGACTGAGAAATTGAACTTTAAATTTTAGTTAATTTTAATTAGTTTAAATTTAAATAGCCACATGGTGGCTTTTGGCAATCATATTGATAGCACAGCAATAGCCTGTAAGCTTCTTGAGAGCAGGAATTGTGTCTTATTTACTTTCATTATTCCTGCACCACAGGACGAGGTCCTGCACTTTCTAACCCTCAAGAAATAATTGTTGGTTACTGAATGAATGTTGATATCCTATTCTTATTTGACTTTCATTACATAGCTGATAGCTGAGACTTAGAAGCCTGATATTTTGAGCTTAAACCCTGGATCCATCACTTAACATTTATATCAAGTGTGATTTACTTAACTTTTGTGGGCCTCGGTTTCCTCATCTTTAAAATGGGTGTATCAGTAGTCCCCACCTCGCAGTGTTGTACTGAGCATTAAATGAATTCATACATGTAAAGTGCTTAATTCAGTGCTTGGCAGATTGTATGTTCTTACTAAATACTAACTAGCATTACATTGATTTTCTGACGGTGTGTTTGGAGAGAACAACAAGAGAAGGAGGGGGGGAAGAGGGAGGGAAGAGGAAGACGAGGGGGGAAAGAGGGACTAGGTGGGGAGGAGGAGGGAGCAGAGAAAGGAGGATGGGAGAGAGGTAGACGAGGACAAGAAGGAGGAGAAGAAGAAGCAAATGTGAAAAAAAGATTATTTTTGAAAGCATTGACTTTTGTTCAAGGTCATCTAGGCTAAACACTTTTTGGCTTTTTATGCATATGTTATTTTATTTGAGATTCTTAACCATCAAAAGGGCTGCTGCTCTGATGTGTCCCCATGGAATGTTCTACTGCAGTTGATACAGCATGATAAACAAACAATAGCAATAAAACAGAGTAATTTTAGAATACGCATGGAGTGGCTATGTTTAAGACAACCATCTTCCTATCATTTATAATATGAACTAAATTTAATGCAATTGCAGCAAAGCGTATCTTATAAAGAATGTCAGTAGTGGTGCTGACAGGACTTACTTTATCCAAGAGTAGTCTTCCATTGCTGTCACTCTGGAATGGGCACGAATGGCAACCCGCTGGGTTCCTTCTCTGCAATGACAGAATAAATCACATTTTTCTTCCCTGGTCTGACATCTTTTTCAATAAACAATTGATGAGTGAAATTAGAAAATGTCTTAACTATGAAAACATTTTTCTCCTTTATATTCATATACTTATTTTGATTTATTGATATGCCTAGATCTATTCAGAGAAGGGAATCAGATGATGGCTCTTCATTTTGGATAACTCAGGCCATGCCCATTCCATTTTTGGAGAACCTTGGATCATTACAATTCGTCTTTCAGGATGAGAAAACAAAAGCTCAGAGAAATGAAATTTGCCCAAGGCCGCATGGTTAGCAAATAACAGAATTGGAAGCCAAGCCTCGCTTTTCCATTTTCTAGGTCGATGGACTTTCCAATGAGTTTTGCAGTTTAGAAGACCCTGGAAGAGATTAAAGAAGGGATAGAAAGAGGAATGCCATGTATAGGCTTTACTTATTCAGCCTGTTTTGGAATTTAGCCTTACATGAATCACAGTGAGAATCTTACGCAAGCTACAGATCCTGTCCCCAGAAAAGTGCATATATGTTATTATTATTATTATTTTTTGCTGTCCATTTTTGAGTAGTAATATTCCCTGAAATTCACCAATGGACTCTTATTTTAAAATGCTTAGTGTAGAAAGATCCTAGTTTCATTTTATGAAATTATAAATAATGTCTCGAAATCACTGCACACATCGTAATTGGTGTTCTGAAACGTCTGCTGGAATAGAGCACACCCTCATGGAATGAGGATGGATCCTGAACAGGCTTTATCATCCTCTATTATGGAAAACAATAATTATAGGTTGTGTAGCTTTTCTTACCTTCATATTTGTGCGGTCGTGGTGACAAGTTATGAAGTTAGAATGTAATGCCTTTTTTTGTGGAAAGAAGGAAATATTACAATGTGTGTCTTCCTACTAATAACCTTTGAACTCAGATAATGTTACCCATTGTTATTGAAGTATATATTATTCAAAGACATCTGCTTCCTAGGAAGTAGAAGTAGAGTAGCCTAATTTCAAGCAGCAAAAAGGGAAGAAATATTAGCTATCTGATGTTTTCAAGTTTATAGAATTATACTAGAAAAAAAGCAAACTAAGGGAAGATCTGAGATGTTTTTAATAATGGTGGTGTTTTAAGAATTCAAATAAGTTGCTAAAAGGAATAAAGAAATTGTGTTAGGCAACCACAGATCTCTTTAAACATGGACATTAATGTTAAACATGCAACCCATTAATCACCAAGTTGCTGGTGGGCACAGTATAAAAATTTAAAGAGACATTATGAAGGTTTTATTTCTGGTTTAAGGCCTTATTTTTATTTCTTATTGGGAAAGTGTTAAGCCACTTCTCAGAACAGTAATTTTAAATTGTGTAACTGAAGGATAAAACAGGGACAGGGAATTCATGGTAAAGAAGTGTGTCTTCAGTATTTCTGTAGAAAATAGAGTAAGCTGAGTGTTTATTTCATATCCTCCAAAATATACAGGAAAAGGCTCCAGGATAATTTCGATAAAGTTTATCTTGTCTGTCATTGGTGCTTTTTATTCATTTTAAAGATGCTGCTAGGGGCTTATGAAGAATTTCATTTTCATTAATGGACTCAGACTATCCTTGAAGCTGTTTTCATGCTGAGGGGAAAATACTGTACATTCATGTATGTCCTCACACAAATATATTCTTATAGCAATAGAGTATAGCACCAATGTTGTCCTTCCCCAGAAACAAAATCTATAACCAGAGTTGTCCATTATTTCTAAAGAAGGCCACACTCTGGCTACCCCCTGATGGTGGCCTAACTCTCTTTTCAGCCTGATCTGGTCCTGAGCAAACAGCTTTTAATGCATACTTATAGAACAGCTCTACTCACACTTGAAAATATCTGGTAGGGCTTTAATTGTAGTGGCTTTATTTCTGCAAAATAACAGGGAGTAGCCATGTATGGTGTCACTGGTTTTTCTCAGAGCCTAATACAGTCAGTGCAATTACCAATTCAGTTTAACAGCTCTTTGTTGAGCACTTTTTGTGTGTCAGGCCCTCTGCCTGGTGCTGGGGATAATAAGATGCATAAGACCTAACATCTGCCCTCAGGAACCTCACAGAGGAAGGGCAAGAACTGACTCATAAGGCTATGATTTCAATACAATACACTTGATGCTTTGACAGATGTATGCACAGGGGGTAATAAATGTGGGAAGGCGCTGGGCCCTCACTGGAGAGACAGAAATGCTTAGTCAAAGAAAGAGATGTGGTGGGGTGTGTGAGGGTGTTCCAGACATAAGGGCCAGCATGTGAAAAAGCATGGGGCTAGAAACAACATATGGGAGTCCCCAGGTGACACAAAAGGTTAAGTGCTCGGCAAGTAGCTGAAAAGTCGGCAGTTTGAATCCACCTAGGTGCCTTAGAAGAAAGCCCTGGTGACCTACTTCCAAAGGATCACAGGCAATGAAAACTCTATGGAGCACAGTTCTCTCTGACACACATGAGGTTGTCGTGAGTTGAAATCAACTTAATGGCAACTGACATAGAAACAGCATAGTGTGCTTGGGAGTTGCTAGAATAGGAGGGAGATAGGTGGCTGGAGAGACAAGCAGGGTCCATATTCTATACTATGGAGGACCTCATACTGCATGCTACATAATAAGTCTCAGCTTTATCCTATATCTTTATAAGAAACATGTGAGGGCAAGTCTAGAGTTAGAGATTTGGAGGTCATCAACATGTAGATAAAGAAAGATGGAAATCATAAAATGAATGTGACCACTTGAGGAGGGCCTATAAAAGAGGTAACTGAAGAGAGGATTGTGGAGAACCTCAGCATCTAAGAGAGTCTGTGAAAAAGAACGAGAAGGAAAAGTCAAGAAGTAAGATAACAGGAGAATATCATGCTATAGAAGTCATGAAGAACACTAGAAAAGTCAAGGGAGATTAAATCAGAAATTGTATATAACAATTCGAAGATAAGAGTGGGTTATTTTAAAAGTTTAGATGGTTAATGGGAGTGAAAGTCGTATTGCAGTCAATTGAAAAGTAAATGGGAATCAAGTATAATCAATTCTTAGAAGAAACATGGATGAAAATGTATGGAGAATTTTGCTTCAGGAAGTTTGCTTTCTCTGAAGGAGAGTCCTGAGGTTTTTAAAGGCTTAATGTAGATGACAGTGGAAATGAAGCCAGTGAAGATACAGGAGAGAGAAGGAATATTGGTGGAGACAGGTTCATTAGAAATTAGGAGGGAGCAGGATCAAGAGTCCAGTTTGATGACACGTCTTTGAACTGGAGGAGGGATACATCTTCCTCTGTGATTGAATAGAAGGAAGCAAAGGATATTAGAGCAACTTTAAAATTTTTTTTTTTAATTAATTAGATTTTGAGTAGATAATACCTTCACATGGTTCAGAATTTGAAAGGTATAAAAGGTTATACGGTCAAAAATTCCTCCTCACCCCTGCTTCTCATTCATTACCTTTTTAGAGAACACTTTGTTGAACACCTACAGTATTTAGGTGTTTTTACAGTGAACGAAACAGAGGAAGTTCCTGCTGACGTGGTACTCTTATTTTAGTGTGTGTGCATGTGGGATGGGGAGAGATTGACAATAAATGAATAAAATAAACAGATGTATAATATAGTATAGTATAATGCAATGCAATACAATACAATACCACACCACACCACACCATAATAGAATAAAACAAAAAAAACCAAACCCACTGCCATCAAGTCAATTCCGACTCATAGCGACCCTACAGGACAGAGTATAACTGCCCCATAGAGTTTCCAAGGAGCACCTGGTGGTTTTGAACTGCCGACCTCTCGGTTAGCTGCTGTAGCGCTTAACCACTACGCCAAATAGTATAATAAGTATAATATAATGTAATGTAATGTGTTGTAATGTAACATATTGTAATGTGACATAATGTAATGTAACGTAATATAATGTAGCATAACATAATACAATGTAAGACAACACAACACAACATATCAAATTTCTTTGAAGACAAATGAAGTAGGCAATAGTTTTTCTTGGGGGCAGACAAATCCTGGCTTTATGCGTGGTGATCAAGGCGGGCTCTCTGATACATGAGTTTGAATAGAGCCCTGAGTGCCATGTGGAAGTGAGCTGAAAGTTACCTTACTGAAGAGTGTCCCAGGCAGGGGGTGGGGGACAGCAAGTAAAAAGGTCCTGATGCAGGAACACAGTAGTGTGTTTAGGAATGAAAAGAGGAGATCCTGAGCAGAGCTAAAGTAAGAAGCAGGAGAGCCAGGAAGAGGTTATGGAGACAACCAGAGGCAATATCTAGTATAGTTAAGCAGATTTAAGATTTTTATCCTGAGAGTTGTTTGCTTGAAAATGGGATTATAGTGTAAATGCAAGGTATATATATATGTGTATATATATATATATGTGTATATATATATATATGTGTATATATATATATATATATTTATGGGGATCTTGTTAAAATGCAGATTCTGATTTAAGGGGCCTCAGGTGGGCTTGAGATTCTGTATTTCCAACAAGCTCACTGGTGATGGGGTTGTTGGCTGCTCTGTAGCCCACACACAGTGCAATGGTCTAGAACCGAGGACATGTATTCTGCCTCCAGACCTGGTGGTCTTAGGGGTGTGAGAGGAAAAACTGCTACTGCTTGAGAGGCTTGAATACAAGACAGTGTGCTAGTTTCAGTAGAAGTAAGAAGGCGCTGCATAACATTCTGGTAAGAGGTTAAGGATACAGGCGCTTTCACTGATTATTTAATTTCTGAGCACACAGTGAAAAGAAGTTTTAAGGTGGGCAAATGTATGGTATCGGGTCAGGGAAAAAGGTAGACCAATAATGAGGGAATACCTGAAACCTGGAACTTCTCCTAGTGACTGAGATAAACATGGATGTGAGGAAAAAAAACAAGAAGGGCGGGTTTATTCCTGATGTTCTCTTAGAGGAAAATGTACCATCAGTTCCAATTTTATAAATGACTAATTTATTCATTATTAATAAATGACTATTAATTCCTTCATAGGTTTAGTATCTTGAGCAGACTGTTATGGTGAGGCTGGGAGTACCACCGTGTCAAGGGTTCGGGGTCTTCCCAGGATCAGGAGGAGGTCTGCGGCCTCTTTTGTGGTTCACCTAAGGGCGGGGTCCAGGCTTGGAAGACCGTACAGAGCTCTAGAGGGGACCCTATTGCAGTCCCCTGGCAACCAGGTTCCCTTCCTCAAAGGAAACAATGTTACCAGTCTCTCATGTATCCTTCAGAACTATTTTATACAAAAAACTCAGTGAGGCTATACAAGATTTCAACAACACAATTAATAAGCTTGATATAATGCATAGAAAGAGAATACAACACCCAACAGCTGCAACATACACATTTCATCCTTTCAGAGACTCACGGAAAATTTATACAAATTGGTACGTGCTGGGCTATTAAGCAAATATCAACAAATTTCAAAGGGCTGATATCATAGAGACTATATTCTATGACCAGAGTACGGTTGTGTTAGAATTCAATAACAAAAGATAACAAGAAAATGTCTATATATTTGAAAACTAAAAAACACAGTTCTAAATAATCTATGGGTCAAAAAGGGATCATAAAAAATTAGAAAATATTTAGAACTAAATGAAAATGCTTTTATCAAAACTTGTTGGATGCAGCTAACTCAGTGCTCAGAGGAAAGTTTTTGGCCTTAAGTCCTTGTTATGATGAGAAGGTAGAAATTAATAATTGGTGATTTATGTTCAAAAGTTAAGAAAAAATAACCCAAGAAAGCTGAAAGAAGGAATCTTACAAAAGCTATTCCAAAGCACAAAAAAGAGGGAACACTTGACAAATCATTGTAAGATTTTAGTGTAATCTTGATACCAAACCTCACAAGGACAATTTGAGAAAAAGTCCAATTCATGAACATAGAAGAAAATGTGGTCAGCAAACATTAGTGAAACGAGTTCCACAATGTGTGACTAGGTGGGAGAAGGGAGGACGCGTGCTTTAGGAATAAAGAAGACCAAAGAACAGAAAGTTGGCTCAGGTGAAGAATGAGGTGTTATCAGGAAAGTTGGTGGGTTGGTATCAAAAATAAACTTCACTTCCTTTACAATTTTGAAGCTTCTTCCCCTAACATTATAAAATATATGAGGGGAAATTACACCTCTAACTTTTTAATTTGTTTATTCAAATAGTGAATAAACTAGTCCTTGTACAATGTATACTGAGGTGGGAAATTAAGAAGGTACACTCTGAGGATTCAGAGAAGATGGCAGTGGCAGTTTTCTAAATTCCTTTATAAAACGCACCGAACAACCAAGGTAGAACATCTACAAAACTAGGTGATAAGACATCCCCAGGCCCTGAATTATGAGCAAGTGATGAAAAATCACCAACTGCTACGTGACCTACTTGCTATAGCATCTGTCTGAGAGGAAGCAGAGAGTGCTGACAGACCTGATGACTTCAAAATAGCAAACACACATTTACCTGGAAAACTCAGCCAATTTGAGAACAGCAACTGAAACTAGGAAGGGCTTCCTTGGCCAAATGTGTCTGTGGTAAGGCACAAAGTCTGTGGCAAGATCGAAGGGGCTTGAGTAGTCTGAGCCCCCTTCCTTTGCAAAGCTACCTAACAAAGCTCCTTCCCAAGACAAAACCAGGGCTATAATCCAAACTGAGAGTAAAGTGCTGAGAAGAGAATCTAAATTGAACAGGTTAAAGACAAAAGACTGAGGAAGTATAAGGTCCAAATAAATGTGATAAGGGAGACTAAAACAAGAAGATCTTAGAATAAAACCCACTGCCGTCGAGTTGATTCCAACTCATAGCGACCCTATAGGACAGAGTAGAACTGCCCCCACAGAGTTTCCAAGGAGTGCCTGGTGGATTCCAACTGCTGAGCTTTTGGTTAGCAGCCATAGCACTTAACTACTATGCCACCAGGGTTTCCGATCTTAGAGTATAATATATGTATTTGTAACACTTTACAAAAACTACTAGAAGAAGGTGGCCTAGAGATGTTAAAGCAGAAAAACTACTCTAAGCCAAACCTCCTTTCTAAAAGTTCAGAAAAGCTAATTTTATTTAAAGATGAGCAACAGGAAAGGCTGGAGTTCAAATCACATTCAAATTTATTATAGAATAAAAATTTAAAATAAGGTCCAGAATCCCTAAAAATAGTGAAAACATGCCAGATATTCTCACAAAAACAGAAGCTGTAACCTAGTATTTCAAAATGAGCTAAAAGATTGAAGATAAGAAAGGTAAATCAGAACGAAGAAAGCTCAGAAATGAAGTGCTAGAACTCAAGAAGGAATTAGACAAAAAAGAAAAAAATCATTTCAGAAATAAAGATTAACTAGAACTAAAACCAAAAAAAGAAAACCAAACCCAGTGCCGTTGAGTCGACTCCGACTTGTTGCAACCCCATAGGACAGAGTAGAACTGCTCCATAGAGTTTCCAAGGAGCGCCTGGTGGATTCGAACTGCCGAACCTTTGGTTAGCAGCCATAGCACTTAACCACTATACCACCAGGGTTTTCAACTAGAGCTAACACAAGAGCCTTACAATAAATAGAAGATGAAAAGGAGAAAAACTTTAAAAATTAAAAATAGATGAAAAGTATTAGTGAGAATTTGATAAATTCAGAAGACAGGTAGAGAAGACGTGACATATATTTCATGGATCCCATATATATACACATGTATACACACACATGCATACATACATATATGTAACAGGAACTCATGAATAAGAAATCAAAGCAAGTTACAAGAAGTACCTAACTATAATTTTTTTAAAAGATTCGAAATTATATATTGAAAGAGCACACTGTATACCTGGGAAAACTGACCAGAACAAACATCCAAGCAAAAGACCAAGTGCCTTATGAGGAAAAGAAACATGGCTTCAGTAACAACGCCTTATGCCAGGAAAAAGCAAAGTAACATCAATGCCTTATGACAGAAGAAAGCAGAGTAACATATTTAAGATGATGAATGAAAGTAACTATTAGGTGAGGATTTTATATTCAACCAAAGTATAAGGACAGCAAACTGTCATCAACATGCAAGAACTTGGGAAATATTGTTTCCATGAGTCTTTCTTGGGAAAATAATGGAGAATGACCTTTGGAACAAATGACTGGAGAGGGCTTGGCATAAAGATTGGTGGTAAGTGCTAAATATGTATTTATGTGTAGAACAACAGAAGGACATAAAGAATAGAATATAATATATATAGTGACCCTGTTACCTGACAATGTAGGTACAGCACAATTCTAAAAAATAAGGAGAGAACGGGAATAATACATGAAAAAAATTATAACAGTTTTTTTAGTAGTTATATTGGTAGTAGTTCTAGTACTATTATTTGAGAACTTTTTTGTGACATGCAAAACGTTCATTCATCCTTGTTGTCCTTAAGCACCAGGATTCTTGCTGTGGGCAAAAGAAGATTTGGATGTAAGACAGAAGAGTTTAAGTAAATACGGAATTTGAATTGAATCAATTATATATGTGTGTATATATACATCAGTATGAACATAGGAGATATTTTATCTTTAAATAAATAAACAATACTTACAAATACAGTTGTAATATTATGTAATTATATGTTTGTCATATAATTGTATACAGCTGTTTACGTATTTTATTACAAATAGTTATATATAATTATTATAGATATAATGGACCAAATAGGAGAAAGGTATGTATTCTAGATATGTAATATATTTTATAGGAATTATAGATGTGAAGATAAATATAGATATAATTATTATGGTATAGGAAATAACTATGTAAACAATATACATGTTAATTATTATAGATGTATATATGAAGTACCAAGCCAGGAGATCTAGGAGATATTCTATTCTATTCCATAGACTATATGCTATATTCTATACCTCTCCTAGCTTCTTCCGTTATATCTATAATAATTACCTCCTAACTCTTCTCTTTGGAAAGGTCTAGAAAATCTCTTAGCTCAATCTGTTATATTTAACCCTGAGGTTTGAAAAGACCTAGAAAATATAACCAAACTAATAGAAATGAGCACCCCTACTCCTAATTTGTGGCCTTGAATTACCATTTCCCACTAAAAGAAACCATAGCATTCTCACTTCTAGGGAGCATTCTGCCTGTACTTCAAAAACTATTTGAAAGACTTCAAAGACTACTAAGATTTGTCAAAAGGACTGGGGAGCCAACTTAAAGGTAGGACAATTTGAACATTAAAAAGGCCAGTATCTAAGTCTATGAGTTCATAACGAGTAATAAAACCCCAACTAATTGGTTACCTTTGGAACCAACTCTTTATTTTGAAATATGGCAAATAAAGGAAGAATCAAATATCTGCTTTGCCTTTTCTGTATGAAATATAACATCAAGTAACCAAATAGTAGAACAGGGGATGCTTCTCTTTATAGAAGTGTTCCAACTAAAACATGAAAGAATTGGGATATCACCAGTTTGCAACCCCTAATGAGTTGAAGACTAAACAATGAGCATTCATGAACACTGGTATCATCACAAAAAGAGAGATAATTAGATATCATGTACTTCTTGAAGAACAAAACACTGCCTACAAACTAGTTTTATTTAAAATATTAAACTCAAATCTGATTTTACCTCTTGATTCAACTACCAATTTACAGGAAATACAGAGGACAGAGGAACATATTAAAGCATACCACAAGAACACAATCTGGTGCTGGAAACTCTGTAAGAGAAATGATCCAGTTTATTCAATAAATAAATTTCAGAGAAAAAAGGATCACAAAGGAAAGCACAAAAGAGACATATTAAAAAAAGACCAGAAAAAAGTAGGAATGCTCTTTGGGTAATAAAATACAAAGAAAAGTCAGGAAGTAATTGCTGTAAAAGCTGGGACAGTGGTTGCGCTTGGGGGCATGACAGGGGTTGCAATTGGGATGAGGGATGTGGAGAACTTCTGGGTTGCTGGCCACATTCTGTGCCCTGACATAGGTGGTGGTTACAAGAGTGTTCAATTTACAATAATCCATTAACCAAAAACCAAAACCCACTGCTGTCAAGTCAATTCTGACTCATAGGGACCCTACAGGACAGAGTAGAACTGCCCCATAGAGTTTCCAAGGAGTGCCTGGCAGATTTGAACTGCTGATCTCTTGGTTAGCAGCTGTAGCACTTAGCCACTACACCACCAGGGTTTCCAATAATCCATTAAGCTGTGCATTTTTAGTACTATTTTCTGTATTTATGCTGTATTTAGCAAAAACTTTTTAAAATGAAAAGAAAACTGCCCTTCAGGAATTTAGCATCTAAAAGCAAGAACATACATACATGAGGATATTTGGAATACATAAAAACACACAATCAGTGTTATAAGAATGGTCCCAAAATAAGTAAATAGGAGTTCAGAGGAAGGAAATATTACTTCTACCTAGTGTAAGGAATTTTGATATTATTATTTTTTAAGCAAAGTAAAAATTGTGACAGTAGGTCATTTATTAATTTATTGCTTGTCAGCTCCAAACCAACCCTTCTTTACCCCATTTCGTGATACTAGAGCTGGGCCCTGCAGACATTTCTTCTTTGCCACCCGGCTTGATGCTAAACTCTGTCAATAGATGATGCTTAAGAGGTTGCAAGGTGATAATGGCAGGAAAATACTTCTTTGCTTTCTTCTTCTGTTATGCTTTTCTCCAAATGATGGCAACCAGATTGGTATGGAGGGGTTAGAGTAGGGGGTTGAGTTTCTGTGGTGTTCACCTCAGCAGTTGCCCTTATAGTCATTTGTGGGTACCCTCTGGAAAATTTCTTTATCACTATAGTAGCAGCAGGTCTTAGATTCCCCAGTGAGTAGCCTTTCCTTCAAGTTACTTCATTTCCACTTCAGGCAGGTGTACCTGTGCAGCCACACCCTCTCTCCTCAGAGGTCTGCATTTCAGCCTTGCAGGGCCCCTTTCTCTACATTTCCAAGTGCCTTCCTCATTCACTTTTCCTTACTTCTAGGGATAGTAGTTTATTTGTGAAGTTGCTACCACTGTACACCTCAGACTTCTCTTTTACATCCTTTAGTAGTTAATCATTAGCCCTGGTGCAACAGTTAAGCACTTGGCTGCCGACTGAAAAGTTGGTGGTTTGAACCCACCAGAGGCTCTGCAGGAGGGAGAAAGGACCTGGCAATTCGTTCCCATAAAGATTAAATAAGACTAGGAAACCCTATGGGGCAGTTCTACTCTGTCCTGTGTGGTTGTTATGAGTCAAAATTCACTTGACCACACACAAGAACAAACAGTAGTTAAACACCTTTATCTAGTCAACAGTTTTTAATATGAAATTTTACCAGTTCAAATTACTGGTGTTTTCTGTCTGCTGACTGAACCCTGACTGATGCAGAAATAGTTTTTGTACCTAGCACTATGGAACAAAATCAAACATTTACTTGTTTGAATGGTAAATTGTTAAAGGTTTTTGAGGAAGACAAAAATGTTCTTAAAACACTGTGTCAGAAAGTTAAATGTGGCCGCCCTGTTTAAGAGAGAGAGGGAAAGCCAGAAGGTAAAATATGCCCCCCCCACCCCAAAAATATGCCAGTGAGAGTTAATAAGAATGAATCAGAGTATTGGCAAAAGAGACGGAAAAGAGGGGAAGAAATCTGAGAAAATCTAAGGTAAGAATTAAGAGGATTGAGGACTGCTTGGAGATAGAAGCAAGGGACATGTTAACAATTGCAGGCCAAGTTCTTTCAACAGATCAGCAATATACATAATTGTAAGCCAAGGATACTGATAAAGACATTAGGAGAAGGGGCTTGTGTTGGGAGGAAGATAGTGATTTGGGTCTTAGACATTTTTGGTTTTAAATGAAAATGGGATATTAGGGTAACATTTCTGGGAGGCAGCTGAATATCAAGGTCTGAAGGTCCGGGAGAGGCCATTGACAGAGCTATAAGATAGGAATAATCATTTGTTTACTCATTGGAGGTTTGTTCTGTGAGCGTCTACCATGTTCTAGGTGTTGGGGTTTGGACTTGACTCAGCACATAGATGGCCTCTTCCTCAGGAGGGCACAGTCTTGTGGAGGAGACTGTAGGCAAACACACTGGGAGATGTCCTATAAAGCCCTTTCCTTACCATTGGTACAACAGTACACCAGCCAACTTCTATGCCTCTGGACCTCGTAGGAAGTGCATTATTCCAGTTCTAATGTATTAAGCCTCAAGGTGGGTCCCTTTTGAAGTGCATGAAGCTCAGTAGACTGGAGTTGGAGCCTCACTGTTGTGTAGCATTGTTGTGTAGTATTGTTGTGAGCATTCTATTAGGTGATGATTCCTGGATGTATTAGTTTTGTAAACTTTTGCCTTTTTTCCTGTTCTTTCTGTGAGATAAGGGTTGTGAGCATAATTATGGCTTTCCTGTGTGATAGATAGGGAGTCCCTGATGGGTTTGTTTTGGTTTTTCTGTGTCATATTTGGAAAACCAGAGGTTCCGCCATGTAACCTAATGGCAAGGCACCTGCAATAAATTATTACTGTAGATCTCATTGGCATACTATCATACCACAGACGGGTGGTGCCAAAGTGCCACTAGCCTCATTGGTAGATTGTATTGTTTCTCAAAATCCATATTACCAACCAAATATTTAAATACACTCAATTTGTAAGCGTGCATTCCAATACTGAACACACATGTCATCAAAAAATTAAAAAAAAATGTTTTTTGGTAATTAAAGGGACAACTCACTCTAACATCCTCCTTATTCAGCTGTCTCTGGGGTCCTGAGGGCCTAATGAGCTTGTCCAGAGTCTCTCAAATTTAGTAACAGAGTTAGAAATTGAAGTCAGGCGTTCTGATACACAGCTTAATGCTTTCTTTTTACCAGGCTGCCTCTCTAGAGACATAGACACTTAATGCCCTCTTCTTCTCCCACTAACTGAAATAAAATCTTAGCTCTTTATTGAGATTATTCTGCAGCACGCAAGGTGCTTCTTTTCTCATAGGAATTTTACTTTAAACAGACATCAACACCTTATTCTAGAGGATGTGTAGAATAATGGTGGAACTTGAGACACTAGTCAACGGTTTGTCTGACATCAGTGTGATCTTCCTGATTTGACTGAAGCTGTGTTCCTTAAGAGGTTGCCTACTTTCTCTAGGGTGTAAGTACCTCTCTGCCTGCTCATTGAGCATTCTCTTAGATTTGAAAACTGACCAATGGGTCCAAGCCCAGTGTGCAAGAAGCCAAACTCTTAGGCTCTGTCTTTGAGGGGAAGAGTTTGTTTTGCAGGCTAGCAAGCAGGAACTCAGAGGTACCGACCTCAGACTGAGTTCCGATCTGTGCGAGCAATGCACAGTTTATACTTATACATATTAATTTAGGGATGGAGGGAAATGGTAGGCAGGATCAGAGGTTTTACCTATTCATAATTTCTACTGATTATTTATTACGAGGAGGAGCTAAAACTCCGCACGGAAGTGGCCCACAGATCAAACGCTTTTGAAATGGGCTCGACAATTGTCCACGATACGTTTCCGGTGATTTTGGTTTCTTGCCATGCGTCTTTTGGTTCCTTGACATAAGTTCTCCTGCGTTATTGGGCATGCATGGCAGCCCAGGGTCGTTTGTCGGTCAACGTGATCTGTTCTGCGCATGTCAGGTTCCTCTGAGCTGGTTAGACCTGGACTCTTCCAGGGCTCTCCGGAGGGTCTGAAAAACAGCTTAGAGGAAGTAAGTGACGTGGTGGGGAGGTGACGGGAGGGGTCTTATACCTGGTGGAGTACTAATTAATTAGATGTCTTCAGTGTCTTCAGCCTCCAGAGGCCCCTAACAGGTTCAAACCAACGAAAAGTGAATTAGTCAAATGGAGAAGTGCTTAAGTAGATCAGGATAAATTTCAATTTAAACTCTCTTTTCACCCATAAAAAGCGAAAGTTTGCTAACAAGGAAATAAGAGACACCTTGTGTGTTTATAATTATGTGGTTAACTGTTTTCTTATTAGATACTGAAAAGGTAATGAAAGGGAATAGAAAACATACTGATGTGTTTGGAGGTACACAGTCCAAATAGTGTTTATTTGGTTGCTTAAGACCGCAGATGTTGGAAAAAGCCTAGTTCAAATCTTGACCCCACTACCTACTAGTTTTGTGACCTTGGGAAAGTCACCTAACCTCTCTGTGCCTAGATGTCTCACCAGTGACTTGAGGATATATGCTACTTTTTACAATTGTTAGTGTATTTAAAGTGCTGACAACAGTGTCTGACCCCTAGTGAGTCAGTGTTAAGTGACTAATTTTGTTGTTAATATTATTAGTATGGGGAGTTATTATATCTCACATATATGACTTACTGGTTATTCCTGATTTGCCTGTCTGGGCCCCTGGGCTAGAGGCGTCAGAGGAGAAGACAGTCCTATCCTAGAAGAATTTTACTCTATTTGGAAAGACAAACTTCATTCCTATGAAGAGATAACTAATAGTGAGCAGGAGTAGTAAGATCTGCACGTCACATTAATGTTTGCTTGGGATTGGGGTGGGCTTTGATGGTGGACAAGATCACCTAGAACCAGGTCAGTCAGAGAACAGGTGTGTGTATGTGGAGTGGGGGGAGGGCAGATACGGATGTGTAGAAGGAAGGTGAAGGATGAGAGGGGACTTTGGGTTAGGCTTTTGTGCATCAACAGGATTTTGATAGAGAAAAGAAGTCAGTGGAGAAGGTGGAGAAGGTGTGAACAAGATAAGGGAACTCAAAAGACATGAAAGATATTACAAAAGAGGTCAGTCCCTGAATGATCATCTCTTTTATAGTGAGGATGTGCATTGGAGAGGAATAACAGTGTTCTCAGGCCCAGGTGGCAGGGGGAGCAATGGTGGTTGTTGTTTGTTGCCATTGATTTTGCTTTGACTCATGGTGACCTTATGTATAGCAGGACCAAACTGTGCCATCATTATGATCATTGGTATGTTTGAGTCCATTGTTGTGGCTATTGCATTAATCCATCTCATTGAAGGTGTCCATTGTTTTTACTGACACTCTACTTCACCAACCGTGATGTCCTTTTCTAATAATTGGTGTTTCCTGATGACATGTCCAAATTGAGCAAGACGAATGAGGTCTGTACCACTTGCCAAAATAGCAAAACCAGGAGGCAGAAACTGGCTTTGAGAGGACAACACATTTGACTGTTTCCCAGATTTGGTTGCTGAGAGTATTGGAAGAGACAGTGCATGGGAAGCACCTAACAGAATATCTCGTATAGAGTTGGCACTCAATATATGCTGTCTGTTATTATCTTTAGAGGTCCCATTGCATTAATTTAAATGCAGTGCTAAATTATGCCAGCCACGAATGTATATATCAAGACCAAACCAAACCCGATGCCATCGAGTCGATTTTGACTCATAGTGACCCTATAGGACAGAGTAGAACGGCCTCACAGAGTTTCCAAGGAGCGCCTGGTGGATTCGAACTGCTGACTTTTTGGTTAGCAGCCATACCTCTTAACCACTATGCCACCAGGGTTTCCAACGAATGTATATAGACGTGCATATTGTATTTTCTAACTTTTGCTTGTACGCTTGGGTCCTTTTCCCTGAAATAAACAAAATGGATTTTTATAGCTGCAAGATTTAACTTGAATTTTCACCATGATTTTAGCTGTGATTAGAAAAACTGGAAAAATAAAACACAGTCAGAACATAGGCAAGGACTTCTAAAAGACCTTAGGGAGGCAAATTAGCCAATATTCTGACACTTTTTCCTCTGATGACAAGTATCCCTTAGAGTAGTTTTTTTCCACCTAGAGAAAAGGAAAAGGGAAATCTTGACAGACAGCATTTGGTTTGGAAACAGTTGATGGTACTGTTAGAACAAGCACATTCATTATGAGCTATAAAGCTTGCTGAGAGTGCTAATGGCATTTTTAGAGCTTTGTGGGTGAAACGCCTGAGGAGGCTTGGTTGTGTTAGAATCCTGTGTACACAAGGCAGTGAGTTTAATTTGTAAAAAATAGATTTAATAATTTGTTGACTTTGGTCTTCTTTCTAGACTCTCTCTTTTGCATTTTACCTAAAAAAACATTTACTTAAACACTGCGGAATCATTAAAAGCAAGCATTGTAACTCGAACTTCAGGCCTCTGACTCTGCAAAATTGTAAACTATGGTGGGAAAGAATGAGGTGCAAAGGAGCAGGCAATTAACGCTCTTTGTTTTACGATGTTTTCATTGAGAGCTGGTATCCTTTTCAAAAACAGTATTATCAGCTTTGTGTTTCTGTTTTCGCTGTGAAAGAAAATTGAGATCCCAGACTTATGCAATAGTCGAGTTGAGAGGTGGCTTGGCGATGGCCTTTATGAGAACATTGAGGGGTTATATGACTTGTCCAGTGCCACAGGAGGGCCCAGAATTAGAACCAGAACTTGGCTCCTGTTTCTTGCTTGTCTGCTGCCTCCCTTTTTTCCCATCTCATTCTGGTAAGGCTGAACCAGCTCCTTACTGGTAACCTAGCGAGATTTATTTAAAGCATTATCCAAGGACGGATTGGAAGGAGCCACTGAGTTCATCATCCTTAACTCTGGGAAGCTCAGGGCCTTACCAATGTCATGGGCAAGGGTGAGAGTGGAATGCCTGGACCCAGCTCCCCTGATCTGAATCCTGGGACCTTTGCAATTTTTAAAAACCACTCATGATTCAGTGGAGTGATGTCTTGGAAAATTCATGTCAAAGTAACCGCAGCAGGGTCCATTGTCACTAAGACCTATTGCTTCATGCTTCCACTGCACTTCTCTAGACCTAGAGACCTTCTCTGCAGACTGGAGGGACTAAAGCACTGATCTGTACTGGCTCTTCTAGCTCAAACATAGCACACTTCAGTGATTCTGGATACAGTGCATGACTGAGTTCCCTAGGCTCCTTCCATAAACCTTTTACTGCAACTGGACTTTTACTACAGTCATTTCTTTTTAAAACAATCCATGACTTTTCCTGCCTCTGCACCTTTGCAACGTCATTCTCTTTTCCTGGAACACATTTTTGCTTCATCTTAATTTGCCTAATTACACTTCCCCTGTGCAGCAAGCTGAGAATGAAGAATGAAAGTAAGTTCAGGCAGGGCATTAGCTCTCAGCAAATAACTGACATTTCCCAGCAGCGAAAGCACAAACTTTTATTACCTACATGGTAGTTAGGATGGAGAGGAAAAGGGTAAAATACATTTCGGACTGGTTTCCTCTGAAAAGGTCCTTGTCCCGGGGTGAATTGACAAAGAAACCTCTTCTATGCACGCATAGTCCCTGGATGCATGGATGCATTTGTACCTGAAGGAAACTAAGGGACAGTGGGCTTATTTTTACTGACATAACAACATGCCTTCTATGTTTGTTTGTTGGCTGCCCCTCCACCTCAACAAGGTATTTTCATAAGTGCACTATGCTAATTTTTGTTTGTTTGTTTTTTAACAGCAACATGTGTAAGAGGATTGGCATGGCGTGCTTGTGAGGATGCCTGACAGGGGCGGGGGGGAGGGGGGGTGCAGCCAGCAAACAAATGCAGAGGATGTGCGTTATTTGCGTAAAAATACTAAATATACATCAGACTAAGAGGGTCAACATGCTGGGTACATAGAAAATAGGAAAGGGGAGAAAGATGCAGTCTGGGCTCAGGGTGAGTGACGGTCCCCCTCTTGGTCATTAACCTCAGCCTTGTTGGCATTAAAGGAAGAACATTCCCTCCCCTTCTGGGGCCTATGATTAGATCTTGCCAGTATGCAATTATATAGTTAATCATACACCTTGCGACCAGAGACACTAGGGGAGGAGGGCTTACTGCTCCTAGGGTATGTTCTTTCAGTACAGCCTCAGTATGAGGGTCATGCAGGCCATAAGGGAGAGAAATGGTTTTCTGCCGCCTCTGCACCCAGGAATGTATGTGTCAAAGGAGCCAAGCCCTGTCTCTCTTGTTCACTGTTGTAGTAGAAGTAGGCACTCCATAAATATTTGCTGAAAAACGAATCAAAATGATTATAGTGCTGCTTAGTTCCGTCTTCTGAAGCCTAATTAAATCACAACTAGGGATCCTTGATCCTTAGCGATGGGCTCAATCTCATCTTAAACTCTTTGCTCAATTCTGACCCAGATGGAAAAGACACCATGGCTCTTGCCAGGAGAAGATGTAACTTGGCATTGGATCATTTTTGCTGCTACTCTGACTCTGTCCTTGGGCCTTAGATTTGAACCCTGGTTTTCCACATTGTTATGGCTGGGGTAGTATAAGTGGTGAATGTGTCTGGCTGCTAACCAAAAGGTTGGAGATTCAAGTGTACCCAGAGGCACCTCAGAAGAAAGGCCTGGCAATTTAAAAAATCAGCTAGTGAAAAGTCTGTGGGGGCACAGTTCTACTCTGACACACACGGGGTTGCCAGGAGTGGGAGTCTACTTGAGGGCAAGTAGTTATGGCCTTCAAAGTGCATCCTGACTCCGGTTATAAGTAGCACCCCTCCCCACTAGGTGACAGTTCAGTGCATCTTCTTTATGTTAAAAAGATGCCATAACTTCTGGGTATCAAATTCTGTTTGCCAGGCTGACCTTCCTCCTGGCAGCTGCCACTGACTGTGCCCCACAGTGCTGGTCTTACATCAGGGGGTGGGTGAGACAGGTCCTTATCCTTCCTGCTCTGACCTGCTCTGCTCCGATTGAATCAGTTGCCTCTAGATCTATGCCATGATCTGTATGGAAGTCCCGCTCTTGGTGCCCTGGTGCAGCAGTGTCTGTTAAGACAGTGTGCCTTACCCTGTCCATGATCCACAGTTCTCTCATCTGCTTGCTGACAAATGTCCTGGAGGATGCTGTCTGCTTGATGTATTGGTATTGCCTGCTTCAGAGTTCTTTTCTTGGTTCCGTGCCTCTTGTGGAGTCACCCTTGCCACCTGGAGTTGGACGGCCGTGGCCCCTTCAGTGTTTTATCATAAACTCCTGTTACTGGCTACACTGGCTACAGTGATCTCTCTCCCTGAGCTTGTGGATGGCTCCATTTCCCAATCACCTTCATGTTCAAAGAAGGATGGTGGTTTGCTCATCCAGGATTATGGCTATAAGCTTATGTTCTGGTGTCTGAGTGCCTGGACACCAGGTGTGTGACAGGCAAGTATTTAACTCCAAGCCTCAGTTTTCTCACGTGCAAAATGCAGACTGCCATGTCTTTCTCCCTGGAATGGTTGGTAGGTTCAAATCGCTGACCTTTTGGTTAGCAGCCGAGCACTTAACCACTGATCCACCAGGGCTCCTTAAGCCTAGCCCAATACCCTGCATATATTAGATGCACAGTAAATACTTATTTTTGTAGTCTGTATGAATAATGATCTCATTTATCTAAAAATCAAACATCATCATCCCACAAGCCTTGATGAGTTTGCTCACTCTGGAGTGCATTTCCCTTGTGGATCGTGCATTGGCAAGGACAAACGTCAAGGGAGACAAAAACCCTCACTACCCATCCCAGAGAGAACGGAGATGGGAGCTGTCCTGAGATGACGCTCCTTGTTAACGATGTTCATAGGCTCACTCGCAACCGTGGTGAGAAATAACAGTGGTTGTGCTGAAAATCCGCTTTCTTATTAACTCAGGAAGAAAGATAGCATCTGGAACTCAGCCAGTTGGAGACTAAGAGACTTGCTCCACAGTGTTTCAGAATAATGCTTTATGAGTAATGGCCGGCTTTCTTCTTCACTAGATAGTTTCATTTACTCGTTTAATTGATCAGTAACTTCCCTGAAACCGTACACATCTTTATCTACTTTTGACCAGTCATAGAACAAAAGTCGCCACAAATGTCATCACTCAATTCAAGAGAGTCACATCAACTTTCTTAGAGGAAGGAATTCAACACAGCTAACAATTTGACACACTGGAATGGTTTAAAAATTAAGCTTCTTTGAGTTCTGTGTTGAAAACCAACTGCCATTTGTGCTCTGACACCATGACATATATCTGCAGTGAAAGAATTCTAGGAGAGGAGCGAGTCAAACGAGTGACGTTTTTATGGGTTATTCCAGGATTACATTGGAGGCTACAGGTGGAGGTTGTGAGTGAGGTCCTGGACTTGGAGGAAGGACATCTGGCTTCCAAATCTATACCTTCCTGACTGTGAAGGTGGCATTGTCCCTTTGCCCCTTTCCTCTATAAAATGGAAAAAAAAAAAATTCAATTTTCCTGTCCTGCCTTCCTCAGAGGTGTGTCATAAAGATCACATTATGATAACATTTATGAAAGATCCTTCCTTATATGGTTAAAAGCCCCAAGTAGTGAAGGCAAACATGATGGTTTTGTTGACTACAGACCGCCTCTGGACCTGTTGGTGTTCCCAATGCCGTCACCTGGGCAAAGCAGGCACTCCACCACCAATGGGTGCAGGCTGTGCTGTGCTGGCGGCTGCCATCACTTAACTAGAGACCATAGGTTCTGAAGCAGGGCAGGAAATTCTTAGTGGGTAAGCTTTGATTTTCCCCTAGATTAAATTTGCAAAGTCTGATATAGGGATTTAGAGACTTTTGTTCTAGAACTTGGGGAAAGTGCCCAGAGGAAATATGGCCAGGGTTAAGGCTTCTTTCACCTAAGTATTCTGTCTCTAAGAGAAGAAATCTCTGGACACACCAAGAAATAAATGCTTGTTTTTCTAAGGCTAAGTCTTATTTTAGAAAGAAAGAACTGAGAAGAATGGACTTAAAATTACAAAAGGGAAACTTTTTTTGTCATGGAGGGGAAATGATAATTTTCTCAAGGAAAGAAAATGTGGCAGTTAGAAAGAACAGGAGAAGAGTTTTATGCCTACTTGAGGGTTGGCAGCGTCACAGCCCATTACAAGCAGAGGCCTGGGCAGACTTCTGGGTATTTTTAAGAAAAATTGAG
The DNA here is from genome assembly GCF_030014295.1 of Loxodonta africana. Lineage (NCBI taxonomy): Eukaryota > Metazoa > Chordata > Mammalia > Proboscidea > Elephantidae > Loxodonta > Loxodonta africana. The sequence goes on from NC_087342.1 coordinate 132,587,894, forward strand.
GTAATTACCTTTCTGAGGTGACTTAGGAGCATTTCTTTTCAAGGCCTCTTCAATAACTTTGTTGAGTCTCTAAACTTTGTGAGGGAACATAGAAATGTATGTCCACTTCAAGAATAATGGAACAAGCTGTCATTTACAGTGAATTTTTGCTTCTTAGGACTTTTTAGTTTTTAGTACTGAGACCTCTAAGAAATGAAGAAAAGCATTGAAATCTGAAAGCAGGATGTCACAAAAACACATTAGTAACTGATTTGTTAAGCATGTAATATAGTTTCCTACTGGTTGTAGCCCCCAAATGCTATCGAAAAAGGGGGTGGAAATGATGAAAAATCAAAAACCAAATATCTCTGAGAGATAGATAATTTCAAAATCAAAGCAATCCATTGCTTCAATTCCCAGGGGCTCAAAAAGAAATCGCCAACATTAGATTGTCCATCTTTCTCCAAGAGAAAAACAAAGTAGCAACAGATATCTGACCCAAATAGTAAAAACATTTGGCACACGTTCAAATAGCCCCTGAGGATCTCCTGAGAGTCTTCAAAGAGACCTCCTCAGGGAGAGATACAGGGAACACTTTTTCAGATAAATTCACCTTTCTCAACAGTGTTAATAACATTAAGAATTTAAGAAGTACTTTCCATCTACTAAACTTTGGGGAAAAAACACTTACCCAGAGGCAAGAAACAGCTCATGCTAGATGATCCATTAATCCCTGAACTAGGCCTATAAATGAAATGGTTTATAAAGAATTAAAGAATTTACAATCTTTGTCAAAAACTCAAAAAAACTCCCGTTATTTCTCTGTTTCAAATAAAGATTCATTGGCAGATCCAAAGAGTAATGATTTTTAAATTAAAAAGTTTTATGAGCTTTTCAAATAGAGGAATAAAACTAAAGAGTCAGACTCTCTGAGGAAAAAAAGGAGGGGAATGGGAAGGAGAATATATAAACAAAGTATGGGAGAAGAAAAATCTTTGGAGGAGTTTTTAATGAAAAATATTTTGAGTGTGGTAAAACCATTTAATCCCAATTTTTTTATTACTGAGAGAATGGTTCCCTCAACAGAATTAATAGTGTAAAAAAAAAGATTCCAGGTAGGGTATACAACTTAATTATGAGAATAAGTCAGGCTTGTCAATAACATCCCAGTTTGCAAACCCAAAACGTGCTCATTTGATGCTTATGTGTTTACAGTAGAAGGGCTGGGAACAGTTCTACTTGACAATGCTTTTATAAACAATCAGTTAAGATTAAATGTTTATAGTAATAATCATAGTCTTTTAGAGCTTTAGGGACATTGGAGAACATCTAAGTCGATTCTTCCTCTCAATGTATATGTGAGAAAATGGAGTACCTAGAGACTGGGTGTTTGGCTTAAGATCATAGCTAGCTGGTGAAAGCTGGGTAAGTAAGATTTTCCACCCAGATTTCCTTTCTCTACCGTAATGCTTTACTTAAAACAGTCATTGAATCATAGACTCTCAGGTTGGAAAAAACCAGTTGCCATCAAGTTGTTTCTGACTCACGGGGACCTCATGTGTGTCGTAATACAACTGTGCTACATAGGATTTTCAATGCCTAGTTGTTTGTAAATACATTCCTAGGACTTTCGCCTGGGTGCCTCTGGGTCAACTTGAACCACCAACCTTTTGATTAGCAGCCAAGCTTATTATCTATTTGTACTACCCAGGAACTTAAAATTCATCTAATTTTTTTTTAGTAATCTTTTCATTGAAGTATAATATACATACCTGAAATGCACGTGTTTTAGGTATATAACTTGATGAATTGTCTCAAATTAAACACATCTAAAAAAAAAAAAATTTTTTTTTTTAACCAGGTGGAGAAACAGAACATTACCAAAACTCCAAAAGACCCCTTGAATTCCCTTCAAGTCACTGCCCACCCCAACTCCCAGAGTCAAATATTTTTATACCTAATGAGGAATAAGTAAACTGAGGTCCACACTGGATCAATGTTTTGCCCAAAATCACATGAAACATAGTTATCTGCTTTCTACTTTAATATTTTTCCACTAATTTATTTTCATTTCATGTAACTAACAATATAAGGTCCAGAACAATGTAAAAACTCCACTAAGAGTTCCAAAAGTGTTTGTTGAATGAATTAATTGAATCATCCATGTTAGGTGGTCATCTAACTTATTCTCAAATATTTATGCATTGATCCTGTTCTTGATTACATGCGATATCTCTTTTGTCTTTCATTAGATATTGATCATAATTTTTGAAGTTTTCTACTGTTTCATACATTATTTCTGTGTCCTTTGTGTGTTTATCTTGGTCTCTCATTCACATTGCAAGATTTCCTCAGGCATCTGGTGATTCTGGGTTATCTATGCTTATTTGTGAGGTGCTATTTTATTTTTATAGGCTGCATGCATGGGTGGTATTGTCCTTTTTAGGGCTTTAATGGGGAGGGAGTTTGGATGTGAGCCACCTATTTCACTGGGTGACCTCCAGTGTCTGTATTTGATGACCTTTTCTCTAAGGCTATTTTATTTTGCTAGAAATAAACCTTTAATTGCCGAGAGGAAGATGAAGACTGCTAGTATTTTGAAAGCAGTGTGGGGAAAGGAGTTGTGGGACCCACTTATCATGCAAACTTTCACCAGATCCTCTTGTTTTCATTTCTGTGCCTCATTCCCATTCTCCTCTGGGGATGACTAAAGTTGGTCCACTTTTTATTATCACCATGCAATGGCAATTCTAATCAATGTCAGTGAAAAAATACTGCTGGGATCTCCTCTTAAAATCTTAAGTTGGTCTGGTTCTAAACAATTGCTATGGTTACTATTGATTTTTTGGCTTTATTGAAGTTTAAGTATACATTTGATAAGTGTTGGTAATTGTACACAGCTTAATGAATTTTGGTAGTTGTACTCATGATATAGAACTGTCTCATCACCCTTAAAATTTTCCTTATGCTCCTTTGCATTTGATCCCCTGCTCTGACTTCCAGACCCAAGCAGCCGCTGATCTGCTTTCTGTCACCAGGCTTTTACATTTTCTAGACTTTCATATGATGGAGTCACACGGTATGTGTCTTTTGTGTGAGTCTTCTTTCACTTGACATAAGGTTTCGCAGATTGATCTATCTATCTAGTGTGTGTTTTAGTATTTTGCTCCTTTTTATTGCTGAGTAGTATTCCATTATATGGATATATCACAATTTGTTTATCCATTCATTTGTTAATGGACAATGAATTGTTTCCAGCTTTTGGCTATTATGCATAATACTGCTGTGGACATTTGTGTACAAGTCTTCACGTTAACACGTATTTTCATTTCTCTTGGATAAATGCCTGGGAGTAGGGTCAATGAGTATGTTTAACTTTATAAGATATTATCATATGGGCAGATTAACCAGTAAGCACAGTATGCACTGGCTTACAGTAAACAAAGATATGGTGAAAACCGGGTGAAATTGTGCACTACAGATTAATAAGTAAACACAATTAAGACTGTGCATACCTTTTTTTTTTTTTTAAACCTTGCTTATTCAGTAATCTGTCCTTGAATTCAGAGTTATTTCTAAAGTGGCTGTGCCATTTTGCATTTCTACTGGCAAGTGTGTAAAAGTTGTTGCTGCACCACATCATTGTCAATGCTTGGTGTTGTCAGCATTTTTAACTTTAGCTATTCTAGTGGGTGCATAGTGTTACTTCATTGCGGTTTTAATTTGCAGTTCCCTGATGACTTGATATGTTGAGAATCTTTTCGTGTGATTATTTGCCATTTGTTTATCTTCTTTTATGAAGTGTTTGTTTACCTTCTTATTGAGTTGTCTGTCAGTTTGTCACACTGTGGGGGCTTGTGTGTTGCTGTGATGCTGGAAGCTATGCCACCAGTATTCAGATACCAGCAGGGTCACCCATGGAGGACAGGTTTCAGCTGAGCTTCCAGACTAAGACAGACTAGGAAGAAGGACCTGGCAGTCTATTTCTGAAAAGCATTAGCCAGTGAAAACCTTATGAATAGCAGTGGAACATTGTCTGATACAGTGCTGGAAGATGAGCCCCCCAGGTTGGAAGGCACTCAAAAGATGACTGGGGAAGAGCTGCCTCCTCAAAGTAGAGTTGACCTTAATGATGTGGATGGAGTAAAGCTTTTGGGACCTTCATTTGCTGATGTGGCACAACTCAAAAGAGAAGAAACAGCTGCAAACATCCATTAATAATTGGAACCTGGAATGTATGAAGTATAAATCTAGGAAAATTGGAAATTATCAAAAATGAAATGGAACACATAAACATCAATACCCTAGGCATTAGTGAGCTGAAATGGACTGGTATTGGCCATTTTGAATCGGACATATAGTCTACTATGCTGGGAATGACAAGTTGAAGAGAAATGGTGTTGCATTCGTCGTCAAAAAGAACGTTTCAAGATCTATCCTGAAGTACAGCGTTGTCAGTGGTAGGATAATATCCATACGCCTACAAGGAAGACCAGTTAATATGACTATTATTCAAATTTACGCACCAACCACTAGGCCAACGATGAAGAAATAGAAGATTTTTATCAGCTGCTGCTGTCTGAAATCAAGTGAACATGCAATCAAGATGCATTGATAATTACTGGCGATTGGAATACAGAAGTTGGAAACAAAGAAGAAGGATCAGTAGTTGGAAAATATGTCCTTGGTGATAGAAACAATGCCAGAGATCGAATGATAGAATTTTGCAAGACCAACGACTTCTTCCTTGCAAATATTTTCTTTCACCAACATAAACGGCTACTGTACACATGGACCTCGCCAGATGGAACATACAGAAATCAAATTGACTACATCTGTGGAAAGAGATGATGGAAAAGCTCAATATCATCAGTCAGAACAAGGCCAGGGGCCGACTGTGGAACAGACCATCAATTGCTCATATGCAAGTTCAAGCTGAAACTGAAGAAAATCAGAGCAAGTCCACGAGAGCCAAAATATGACCTTGAGTATATCCCACCTGAATTTAGAGACCATCTCAAGAATAGATTTGACACATTGAACACTAGTGACGGAAGACCAGACGAGTTGTGGAATGACATCAAGGTCATCATCCATGAAGAAAGCAAGAGGTCACTGAAAAGACAGAAAAGAAAGAAAAGACCAAGATGGATGTCAGAGGAGACTCTGAAACTTGCTCGTGAGTGTTGAGCAGCTAAAGCAAAAGGAAGAATTGATGAAGTAAAAGAACTGAACAGAAGATTTCAAAGGGCCTCTTGAGAAGACAAAGTAAAGTATTATAATGACATGAGCAAAGAAGTGGAGATGGAAAACCATAAGGGAAGAACACACTCAGTGTTTGTCAAGCTGAAAGAACTGAAGAAAAAATTCAAGCCTCGAGTTGCAGTAGTGAAGGATTCTATGGAGAAAATATTAAACGATGCAGGAAGCATCAAAAGAAGATGGAAGGAATACACAGAGTCATTATACCAAAAAGAATTAGTCGATATTCAACCACTTGAAGAGGTGGCATATGATCAGGAACCGATGGTACTGAAGGAAGAGGTCCAAGCTGCTCTGAAGGCACTGGCGAAAAACAAGGCTCCAGGAATTGATGGAATATCAATTGAGATGTTTCAACAAACAGATGCAGCGCTGGAGGTAGTCACTTGTCTATGCCAAGAAATATGGAAGACAGCTTCCTGGCCAACTGACTGGAACAGATCCATATTTATGCCTATTCCCAAGAAAGGTGATCCAACCGAATGTGGAAATTATAGAACAATATCATTAATATCACATGCAAGCAAAATTTTTCTGAAGATCATTCAAAAACGGCTGCAGCAGTAAATCGACAGGGAACTGCCAGAAATTCAGACTGGTTTCAGAAGAGGACATGGAACCAGAGATATCATTGCTGATGTCAGATGGATCCTGGCTGAAAGCAGAGAATACCAGAAAAATGTTTACCTGTGTTTTATTGATTATGCAAAGGCATTCGACTGTGTGGATCCTAACAAACTATGGATAACACTTGGAAGAATGAGAATTCCAGAACACTTAATTGTGCTCATGAGGAACCTTTACATAGATCAAGAGGCAGTTGTTCGGACAGAACAAGGGGATACTGATTGGTTTAAAGACAGGAAAGGTGTGCGTCAGGGTTGTATTCTTTCACCATACCTATTTAATCTGTATACTGAACAAATAATATGAGAAGCTGGACTATATGAAGAAGAACGGGGCATCAGGATTGGAGGAAGACTCATTAACAACCTGCGTTATGCAGATGACACAACCTTGCTAGTGGAAAGTGAAGAGGATTATACCTCAACATAAAGAAAACCAAAATCCTCACAAGTGGACCAATGAGCAACATCATGATAAACGGAGAAAAGATTGAAGTTGTCAAGGATTTCATTTTACTTAGATCCACAATCAACAGCCATGGAAGCAGCAGTCAAGAAATCAAAAGATGCATTGCCTTGGGCAAATCTGCTGCAGAGGACCTCTTCAAAGTGTTGAAGAGCAAAGGTGTCACCCTGAAGACTAAGGTGCGCCTGACCCAAGCCATGGTATTTTCAATCTCATCATATGCATGTGAAAGCTGGACAATGAATAAGGAAGACCGAAGAAGAGTTGACACCTTTGAATTGTGGTGTTGGTGAAGAATATTGAATATACCATGGACTGCCAAAAGAACGAACAAATCCGCCTTGGAAGAAGTGTGGCCAGAATGCTCCTTAGAGGCAAGGATGGCAAGACTGCATCTTACATACTTTGGACATGTTGTCAGGAGGGATCAGTCCCTGGAGAAGGACATCATGCTTGGCGGAGTACAGGGTCAGTGGAAAAGAGGAAGACCCTCAATGAGGTGGACTGACCCAGTGGCTGCAACAATGAGCTCAAGCATAACAACAGTTGTGAGGATGGCGCAGGACTGGGCAGTGTTTGGTTCTGTTGTGCATAGGGTCGCTATGAGTCAGAACCGACTCGACGGCACCTAACAACAACAACATCAAGTTCTTTTTATATTCTGGATGCAACCCCTTTGCCAGCTAAGTGTTTTGCAAATAATTTCTCCTAGTTTATGACTTAGCTTTTTGTTTCCATGAACTGTGTCTTTACAAGAATAAAAGATTGTAATTTTGATGAAATACATTTTATCAGTTATTTTTCTGTTACAGGTCATGTTTGTTGTATCTTCTTTAAAAAATCTGCCTGACCCAGGTCACAAAGATTTTCTTCTAGAATTTTTATAGTTTTGTTCTTACATTTAGGTCTATGATCCATTTAAAGTTAATTTTTATGTATGATACAAGGACTGAGGTTAATATTTTTATACAGATATCCAGGTTTTCTGTTACAATTTAAAGATTATCTTTTCCCATTGAATGACTTGGGCCTGGGCAAGGAGTTGGCATATTCTAGGAATAGAAAGGAGGTCAGTGGAGCCTTGTTATAGTGAGAGAGGAAAGGAGTGTTGTATAGTGATGCTAGAGAGAAAAGTAGGGGTCAAGTCTTTCAAGGTCTTAGAGGCCCTGATAAGAAATTTGGATTTTATTCTGAGAGCCAGTGTAATGCCTTTGAGAGTTTTAAGCAGGAACATTGGATGATCTGATTTATATTTGAAAAGATAATTCTTCATCTGTTTATACCAATCCAGTGAGACTTCTCTGATGAAGGTCACTAAGGAACATGCAATATGGGCCCAGCTCAATAGAGTTTTATTGTTTATTCAGTGGGGCAAAATGTGACCCATAACTCAGCAGTTCTTAAATTGCCAACTACATATCTGCCTTTTTTCTCCCCTTTCTGTAAGAGCTTGTATGACACCAGAGCTAATGTACTTTTTTGGATGTTAGTTTATATGCTGCTACTGCCAGAAATTTTTGCCAGGGATATTAAAAATGCTGCCTGGTGCTTTATGTCCCTTTGGCATCTCTTCCTTTTTCTATTGCTTTATTGCCAAGGTAAACAGTATGATAGTGCCAGGAGGAAAAAGCTTAAGAAGACTTTATCATTATTAGAGATTGCATATCCCTTGGTGTTATTACCAGCTTAATCTGAAGTATATAAAATTAGCTAAACATGAGGAACCTAGGATAGATTTTCTATATTAAAACAGACTTATAATGTGATCATCCGTGAATATGAAAATAATTAAATTAGCTTGAATAAAATGAAAAATTTTCTTATAGGTTAAAAGAGAAATTGTAGTGACCTCTAATAATAAAATAGGTTTGTTTTGGTAAAATTTTGTTGAAGGAAGTTAACTGGTTAAGTTTTATCTGGGTTATTTTTGCAACTTAATTCCAAAAGGATCATTATTTAAGGATACGATTTTGCTTAAATTATATTAGTTTTAGTAGATACTTTAACTTTCAGAACTCCAAATATATTGAAGTTAAAAGCTGAAGAAATTAAAGTTAAATCGTATTATTAAAATAACAACAACAAAAAACCCCAAACCACTGCCATCGAGTTGATTCCAACTTATAGCGACTATAATATATAGCGACCCTATAGGATAGAGTAGAGCTGCCTCATAGGATTTCCAAGGAGCAGCTGATGTATTCAAACTGCTGACCTTTTGGTTAGCAGTGGAACACTTAACCACTGCTCCACTAGGGCTCCGTTGTTAAAATAGGTTATTATTATTTCCTTCTACTGAATGAATTCTATATCATGAATGTCACCTGTTTGGCTTATGAGTCTACAGATAAGTTTTAAAATTTGCATTGTAACTATATAATTTGTTTAACATTGGGAGAATGTTGGCCAGGAAAATAGACATCTCATTAAATAAAATGTTATTAATCTTGGCATTCATTAATTTTATTTTTACTTGATATTACCTCCACATTAATCCAAATTCTATTTTAAGATTATTTTTAGGCTTTTAAATATAGAATTTAATTTTGTTTTTCTAAAGTTTTAACATTTATTGAAGTAGCTTTGCTAGAATGGAGTGGGAAATACTTTTATTTAAAGAGAGATAGAGAAAATTCCACTTCTGTTGGACAAGATATTGTAAAAATTCTCCTACTAATAGCATCTGGAAATTATGGGGTGAATATCTTTAAAACAAAGAGAAAACTCAAACTGGAGTTGTAAGCTAGTGCTAAAGCCCTGACTTCCCTCCAGGTACCTGATAATACCAGAAATAGGCCAGGGTTTTGACAGCCTCATAAAGAAAGAGGATCTAGGAAAGATGGGTAAGCAACTAAGACTCACATATAAAGCATGAATGCTTGCAAGACTAGGCCCTAGGCCCTCAATGAACAATTGAGCTAGGACAAATATCCAACTTTTTGTGATCTTAGTCTTGGCTTCAGAATTAGAAGCTTATTCACACAGGAGCTCAGGGTTTAATTTATATCACCTGCATTGTTGAAGAAACACTATGCTGACCATTTAATTGAAAGTACTGCCAGATGTGGAATGCACCAGATTGGTAGGGCACAAATACATGTGCCTTTGGAGAAAGACATTATCAATTTATATTTCCTTCAAATTAAGGTCAGCCAAGTGGGAACTTACACACACAAAAACAAGCCACAGTGAGCAGAGTCAACAAAAGGAACAGTGAATTAGATAGCCCACATGGGACCTGAGATGTTGAGATTACCTAATGAAGAATATAAAATAAGTATGCTTGAAATGTTTCTGTAAATAACAAAAAGATATTGCAAACATGACCAAGGACTTACAGAATGTTTTTTAAAATTACATAGATTTAGAAAAGAACTAAATGGAATATCTAGAAACAAAGACATACTACATAAATCAAAACTCAGGGGGTGGGTTTAATATCAGATCAGACACAGCTGAAGAGAAATGAACGAACTAGAAAAACAGAACTGAAGAGTTATGCAGAAGTGACAACACAGAGATTAAGAAAATATGGAGAGATTAAAAGATTTGGAAGACAGAATGAAAAGGTAGATCATACACCTAATCGGAATTCCAGAGTGAAGGAGCAGTGAGAAGAGGGAGAGAAAATACTTTTAAAAATATTAGATGAGAATTTTCCACAATTGTGGGAAGACACATATTCTTAGATTGAGAAATCACCAAAGTCCCAAACAGAATAAATAAAAATGAATCTTAACCTAATCACATTGTTGTTAAAGTAAATCATCAACGACAAGATTAAAAGTAACTGCATAAAACAACCTACCTTTAAAGGAACAAACATTGGCTTGATGTAGCAGAAAAAAAGGAAGGTGGAAAAGAAAAAAAAAAAAAAAACTTCAACGTGCTGAGAGAAAATAAAAGTTAATCTGAAATTGTAAACCAATGAGACTATCTTTCAAGAATGAGGTTTAAGTAAAGACATTTTCAGGCAAATGCAGACTAAGGGAGTTAACTGCCAACAGGCCTTACTAAAGAAATTTTGAAAGGGTATACTCAAGGTAAGAGTAAAATGATCCCAGATTGAAGGTCTAAGATTCAAGAAAAAATAGTGTGCAAAAATTGGTAAACTCAGGGTCAATATAAACCACAATCGACTCTATAAAAAAGTTATAACATTTATTTTGGAGTACAGTGTAGGCAAAATTGCATAATAACAAAATGGGAGAGGAGTGTTCAGAGTTCAGTGTCTAATGTGATAATAGTTCTAATATCTTTGCAAAGACAGGACTATACATTTTAAGCAAACCATATATGTTTAAATTTTTTTGGAAATAACTAAAAAATTGAAATATAATATATAACTTCCAGAATAAATGGAATGAAAAAATAAACCTCCATGGGAATATGACTGATTCCATGTCCAGGGCAAGAAATATACAAGATGATCCTGGAGCATCTTCATTCCAGAAAGTAAGGGAGTTCTCAAAGACTACTGGGTTGATAAATACCAAAAACCAAACCAAACACGTTGCTGTTGAGTCGATTCTGACTCATAGTGATCCTATAGGACAGAGTAGAACTGCCCCATGGAGTTTCCAAAGAGTGGCTGGTGGATTGGAACTGCTGACCATTTGGTTCGCAGTGGAGGTCTAGGTAAAGCTAACGGGAAATTGAGGAAATTTTGTTGAAAACATTCCTGTTTAAGAGCTTTTTTTCTATATTTGATTCATGCAGAATTTTATTCATATTGAACGAATTGCTTGGAAAAAATATTTATAAAACATATCAGTAGGAAATATGCTAATATTTTTAAGCTAGTGTTTTCCTTGAGTTGATATGTCATAAGTCTCTTTGAGTTGCTTTATGTATATAAGTATTGATATCTTATTATAGCATAATTGTTTCTTTTGCTGTAAATTTCGTTACTAGTTTGGATAATGTGCTACCTTGGTATAACCTAATTATTTTTCAAACTACTCCCAAGGTTTAAATTTTATTAAAAAAAAATTTTTTTTTTCAGAAAATCTATTAAATACTCGTTCTGGGGCACCTGTGATTAAAAAAGAACCCCAGTATGTTATTATTATGTTCACTTGTATACAATAGTAACATGAAATTGAGATGACAGCCTTGGTATTACACGCATTTGACCAGAACAAAGAAGTGGAAATCTAAACTAAACATATTATAAAAGACTTTCTGCTGGCCTGTGACTAAAAGTTTTTTTCAAGGTTTCTTACATCAAATAACCTCCAACACATTCACAGTTAGGAAGAGAGTACATCAAAAACCTTAAAATCATAAAAACACAGATTAATTTAGTTTTCCGTTATCCTACCTGTAACAAGAATCTAGCTTTTGCCCTATGACTTGCTCTCACAAAGGCATATCCTATTCCTATTATGAGGCCTTTTATGGCTTTTATTAGACCACCTTATCAACACAGAAATAAGAGGACAGCAAGTTTTGTAATTCAAAAGAATTTCTTCAAGACTTCTTTGAGGTAATATCAGAAAGTTCTCTTGATTAAAAGAAAATTGGATCTTAAATTTAACTCCAGAGGAAAACATCTTTTGGAGTATCACAAATAAAACATATTTCTTGCCTGAAGATACTTGCCTGTTGCTCTAGCAGATTTCACTCACAATACTATGGAAAATGAAACACTACTGTATCTATCTGTCCCCAAAATTGCCCTGAGAGGGATGCCCACTATCTCATGTTGAATTGAGGGTATTGGACAATGCATTCAGACAAGGCAAAAGAAGTAGAGGGATATGAATTGGGAAAAATAAAGAATAAAACCCTCTCTATTTGCAATTGATAAGAGTCTTGGAAAACCAGAGACAATCAATAATAAAACTAAACATATATAATAAAAAAAATTCTGTGAGGTAACAGAATATGATTTTAATGTACAAAAAAAGTCAAGAGCCTTATATATATGAACAACCATGGAAGAAAAACTCCATTTACAACAACAAATATAAAATACTTGGCCATAAACTTAAAAAGAAATGTGCAAAACCTATATAAGAGAGACATTAAAATGCACCTGAAAGGCACAAAAGCAGATTTTAATAAATGGAAAAACAAATGACTCAGTGTAAAAGAGTTAATGTGATATAATAAAAATACAACAAGTTTTATTTCTAAAACTAGACATGTTGATTCTGAAGCCCATATTGAAAAATAGACATATAAGAGTAGTTAGGAATATCTTGGAAAAAAGAAAAGGGTAATTACCAACTATTAAATGTATACGAAACCTCTACAATTAAAAAAAGGGTGCTGGCACATGAAGAGATGTATCAGTCAAAGGAACAGCATAGCAATTTCAGAAATAGATCCAAATATACATAAAAATTTAACATATGATAAAAGTGGCACCCCAAGTCACTAGGGGAAACATAGGCTTTTTAATAAATGATGTTAGAACAACTAAATAGCCATCCATACTTCTCAATATAAAAAAAAAAATTTATTTATTTTATTATTTTTTATATAATACACCAGAGTAAACTCTATATGAGGGGGAAATCTAACAGTAAAAAATGAAACCATAGAAGAACTAGAAGAGAATTGATGTTTTTTTTTTTTTTTTAACCTATGGGTGGAAAAAATCTTTCTTACTGACACTCAAATTTTAGATACAATAAAAGATAGATACATTCAACTACATTAAAAAAAAATGGATTAAAAGAACCGTAAACAAAATCAAAAGACAAATGGAAAGAAAATACTTGCTACATTTATCAGAGATGAAGGGCTAATATCTCTAATATATAAAAAGCTCTTAACATAGATTTTTTAAAAGAGCAAAAACCTAGAAGAAAAAGAGCAAAAGGATGAACAATCAATTCACAGAAAGAGGCTATGAAGAAGACCCTAAATATATGAAAAGGTGCATAACTTGTCTCATAGTAAGATAAATGAAAATTAAAACTGCATTGGTGGAAACAATTCAAGTGTCCATCAACAAATGGGTGGTATCTTAGTTATCTAGTGCTGCTATAACACATACCACAAGGGGATGGCTTTAACAAGCAGAAATTTATTCTCTCACAATTTAGGAGACTAGAAGCCCAAATTCTGGGTGCCAGCTCCAGGAGACGGTTTTCTTTCTCTGTAGGCTTTTGGGGAAGGTCCTTGTCATTACTGTTCCCCTGGGTCTAGGAGTTTCTCAGCTCAGGGACCTGGGTCCAAAGGATGCAGTCTGCTCCTGGCTCTCCTTTCTTGGTGGTAGGAAGTCCCCTTCTCTCTCTTCGTTTCTCTCTCCTTTCATCTCTTGTGCGATAAAACGTGATGCAGGCCACACCCCAGGGAAACTGCCCTTACATCAGATCAGGGCTGTGCCTTGAGTAAGTGTGTTGCATCACACCCTAATCCTGCTTAACATAACCTAATCTTATCTCATTAACCACAGGGAGAGATTAGGATTTACAACATTTAGGACAATTGTACCAAATCACAAAATGGAGGACAACCACACAATACTGGGAATCATGGCCTTGCCACGTTGATACAATGTACATCAACATTTTAGCCCAAGGCCTTCTTTTACCTTTTAAGTGTGTAAGGCAATAGAAGATAAATTTTATTATGCCTGATACTATCAGGGTGTAAAAAAAAAAACTAAGAATATTACTATCCTTGCAATAGTGATCTAACCCATGTACTTACTCTTGATTTTAACCAACCAAATGGATCTGTTGTAAGGGTGTTATAATGTATAAACAAGTAGCTTGGTGCCTGATTCTATGTATATCCTGTTCTACTTCCTCTTTGTTATTCATCCAAATGTAAGGAGAAGTATTTGCTACAGCACAGACTATACTTTCTTGGGCTAATAAAAAATCTAGGCTATTCTGTTATCTCATGTCACCTTGGCTAATGAGGTCAGAGATCGCTGTTGTGCTTCCATCCCACTAGAACTTCATCTGTTATTTGTCCCATAGTAATTGATAAATTTCTTAAAGATTTCTCCAATTCAACTATACCATAGGTAGGAATTAAAGCTACCAACCCCACCCAGAATATTGGACCAATCTAAACAAGAGATCACCACAAATTTACTGTCAGTTGGATCATTTAACTTGTATAGTTGGGTTCACCACACAAAAACATATCCATAAAATAGGAGCACATAAAGTTTGTTTAGAGGAAACAGAAGGTATAGAAAAATTTGTATGTGACAAATAGCTTTCATTAGGACATGATCTGCAAGATAACACACGATGGACCGCTCCTGTTGGAGGTCTTCAGTTAATCTCTTTAAAACATACTGTTCTTCCCAAGGGCAAGATACCCCTCTTGGTTTACCTATTAACAGTCATTGGTCACTTTCTCAGAAGACAAAATTAAGTCTAAGACAAAACAGAGTCTGAGCCATGAGGTTGATCTCTCCTGAGAACCTGTTTTTTTAAGATACATAAATTTCTGCATAGTAAGGGGGTGACAGTTTGATTACAAACATTAGACAGCCTATTTCATATGACACTGTCTTGAAGACTAATTAAACTAATTACCGATTTACCTTAAACATAGCTCCCAGTCTGATCTTTGGATTCGGTTTCACAAAATAGGCTGAACTCTTCAAAAATAAAGCACAATGCCCAGAGCAAAAGGGCCTTACTAGTTTACCTGGACCATTGTTTGACTCAAAGTGGCTTCAGGAACCAGTTTTTTTTTTTTTCCCCCCCCTCACAAAGTTTGAGTTTCAAAAGGACACCCAGAGGTGGTGGTCTGTGTGAGTTACCTCAACCTCTATGAAAGCCAGAAATCTGGGTTCCAGGAGAATTACAGCTCTTTTGTCATTCACTCCTTTGGATCATGATCTTGCTATAGAATCTTTGACCCAAAGTGTTCAATAATGATAGTTGGGCTCATTTGGTTTTTAAGATCCCACACAATACAGCAAACTAGGAAGTAGAATAGAAACACTTAACAGTAATATTAGGCCAGTTGTCTGAAATAATCAATGACACCATGACCCTAAGGTCTTTGAACCAAGGAGACAAATCTCATGAAGTGTCTATTTATACATAAGCCGAATCAGTAATTGCTTTTCACGTGCCTCAGCAGCAACTATATTTTGCAAAACCTCAGGTTTTGTTTTAATGTAAACACAGCAACATTTATCTATTAAGGCACAAAACTGTTCCTTGAGAGACTAACAGGAAATCTAATGCTATTCTTTTTTTGTAAAATCATGGCTTGAACTTCAGACGGTTACCTGGTTATGATAGTTAAACTTTGCTAAGTTTACCAACAGGAACTTCTAATTCAAGAGTTTACGATATCTAAACCCATTAGTTAGATAATTTAGGAGAATGAGTGAAAATTGTTTCTTATACCCAGAAAGTTGGATATTAGAAGATCAGCAACATTCCCACATAAAAACCCTAGTAATTCTTCCATTTACTCAGTCTTATGTAGTTAATTTCTGTTCCATGTGATTCTGAATTAGCCACTGTCTGTGAACCCATCAGCTTCCACGTAGAGTTCTGGTAACTTTGATTCGGTCTAGTCACAGTCCGTTTCACAAGTCCAGTATAGTCTACCTTTTTGTCAAAATATTTTGGTTAAATGTTTTCAGCAAATCAGCAAAGTAAAAACTTATCTGCAGATGACAAAACTTAATATGGCCATAATTAGCTTATAAAAATAATAAGGAAAAACTTTAGACAAAAATTTCTAAATATGATTAATCTTATTTTCAAAGAGCTTCAGATATATGAACCTTGAGACAGAATACCATAGAGTCAAGATATACCAAGAATATCAAGTCTCTAAATACCCAAATAGTAATAAAAAAAACTTCAGAGGTAAACAATTTGAATTCCCTAGTCAAAGCATTGGGTTTGATAATGGTAGATTCAAAAAAATAAAGTTAGCAATTAAGAGATAATAAAATTATGACATAATATTATGCATTTGTTGTCTAATATTAGGCAAAAACATAAGAGGAAATACTGACATTTAAATTTTAACCGAAAGAGAATCAGGCACTTCTCTTGATTTTGACAACATGTTCCATGGAATTTATAACATATTAAATAAACTTTTTTTTTTTTAGCATTTTTCCTTTATAAAATTCCTTTTATGGCTTTCCATGAAGTTTCAGGGTTGTCAAGAGTTTATTATATGTTACTGAAAAACAAAAATTGTTTAAGCAAAGATCTTAAAGGTAAAAAAAAAATTTTTTTTTGAAGCCATGCAGCTTCGTTTTTGACTCAGGAATCTTATTCTAATGAGAAACCAAACCTTTGTCTTTGAGGCAGATTACACAAGGAATAAATTAAATTTCAATCCAATGATCAAAGAAAATAATTATCTTAACAGTGAGAAACCCAATTCTTTGTTTTATATGCTATTTAACCTTAAAGCTTCTTAAAATCTCATAAATTAAACCATTAAACTTCAGTCAGATGGATAAAACTTTTGACTATATTAAATAATTTATTTTTAGATTATAATCTTTTATTATGCTTTAGGTCGAAGTTTACAGCTCAAGTTAGTTTCTCATAAAAAATTTATATACACATTGTTATGTGATCCTAGTTGCTATTCCTATAATGTGACCGCACATCCCTCCTTTCTACCCTGGATTTCCCGTATCCATTCAACCAGCCCCTTTCTACCTTCTTGCCTATTAAGGCACAAAACTATTACTTGAGAGACTAACAGGAAATCTAATGCTATTCTTATTTGTAAAATCATAGCTTGAACTTCAGACGCTTACCTGGTTATGATAGTTAAACTTCTTGTCTCATCTCTAGACAGGAGCTGCCCATTTAGCCTCATGTAATTATCTAATTTTTTTTTTTTTTTAATTATCTACTTGAACTAGGAAGCACACTCTTCACAAGTATCACTTTATGTCTTACAGCCCAGTCTATTCTTTGTCTGAAGAGTTGTCTTTAGGAATGGTTTTAGTTCTGGGTTAACAGAAAGTCCAGGGGCCATGTCTTCCTGCAGTCTCAGACCATTAAGTCTGGTCTTTTTACTAGAATTGGAGTTCTGCACCCCACTTTTCTCTTGCTCTGTCAGGGACTCTCTGTTGTATTCCCTGTGAGGGTAGTCGTTAGTGGTAGCTGGATCAAATAAATTTATTTTTAATAAACCTCTTAAACACTGTCTTTGTTGCATATCTCTTATAGTGCATCCCTTTAAAATGGCAAAAATGAACACACTTATTAGCAGATGCAAATATGTATATATATATATATATATATAACCCTGGTGCTGTAGTGGTTAAGTGCTACGGCTGCTAACCAAAAGGTCAGCAGTTCTAATCTACCAGGCTCTCCATGAAAACTCAATGGGACAGTTCTACTTGGTGCTATAGGGTATATATATGTATCTTATATATATATTATATATATATATATCTATGCTTTCTCTGTGACATAAAAAGCAAAAGTATATAAACTTAAATTATGATGAATATCTATTAATTTAATACCAGTAAATTACCTAAAAGGTCTCAAAAATTCTTTTAAGTCTGTATATCATAAAATATAACTGTAGTTAAAATAAAGTTTGTTCAAATATTCTAAGTTTGCATTCAACTTATACTGTTTCCCATATTTTTCCCAATCTAGTTTTGGCCCTTAAAACAGAATTATCCTTTTTCCTTAAATAAAACACATTTCATAATATTTAGCTTAAGTTAATTAGAAAAGTTTTGCTTTTAAGATCGACATAAACATTTCTATCTCTTGCAAGCTTTTTAAACATAAGACAGACACAATGCTCAGTTTTTCTTTGGACGAGGAAAGAACTGAGGTTCTAAGACAGCCTAGCAAAACCAACAACTGTTAGACATAGCCTCCAGCCTGATACAAGATGGAAACCCAGACACGTTCCTCTAGACCAGAAGTAAGCTCTCAGGACAAAAGGAGACAGAAAGACCACATAAATTCATACAAAATAATCACCTGGGGATCTTGTGAAAAAGTAGATTTGGATTCATTCTATCTGGGATGGAAAGGAAAACTCTCAGCAGGGGATCAAGCCGAAACAAACTGGCTTTTCTCGGTGTACCTTAAAATATTTGAAGATTCTTTTTCTTGTAAGTCAACCATTGATTTAGATGTTCTTATCTCTTTCATTGGTGGCGTAATGGTTAAGTGCTACAGCTGCTAACCAAAAGGTTGGCAATTTGCAACCATCAGGTGCCCCTTGGAAACTCTATGGGGCAGTTCTACTCTGTCCTATAGGGTTGCTGTGAGTCGGAATTGACTCGATGGCAATGGGTTTGGTTTTTTTTTTTTAGCTGATACCTTTCACTCATATTAATTTTACCCATCGTTGTCCTTAGGTGCCTTTGAGTCTGTTCCAACTTGTAGTGACCCTATTTACAACAGAATAAAACTCTGCCCAATCCTGCGTCATCCTCACAATCTTTGTTATGCTTGAGCCCATTGTTGCAGCCACTGTGTCAATCCACTTCATCGAGGGTCCTCCTCTTTTTCACTGACCCTCTACTTTACCAAACATGATGTCATTCTCCAGGGACTGATACCCTCCTGATGAAAAGAAAAAAAAAATTTTTTTTTTTTTCTTTTTATCCTGATAACATGTCCAAAAGTATGGGAGACATAGTCTTACCATCCTTGCTTCTAAGGAGCATTCTGGTTGTACATCTTCCCAGACATATTTGTTCGCTTTTCTGTTTGTTCTTTTGGTAGTCCATGGCATATTCAATATTCTTCTCCAACACCACAATTCAAAGGCATTGATTCTTCTTTGGTCTTCTGTATTCATTGTCCAGCTTTCACACATGTATGAGGATTGAAAACACCCTCACTTGGGTCAGGTGCACCTTAGCCTTCCAGGTGACATCTTTGCTTTTCAACACTTTAAAGAGGTCTTCTGCAGCAGATTTGCCCAATGCAATGCATCTTTTGATTTCTTGACCTGCTGCTTCCGTGGCTGTTGACTGTGGATCCAAATAAAATGAAATCCATGACAACTTCAATCTTTTCTCTGTTTATCTTAATGTTGCTTATTGGTCCAGTTGTTAGAATTTTTGTTTTCTTTAAGTTGAGATGTAATCCATACTGAAGGCTGTAGTCTTTGGTCTTCATCAGCAAGTGCTTCAAGTCCTCTTCACTTTCAGCAAGCAAGGTTGTGTCATCTGCATATTGTGGGTTGTTAATAAGTCTTCCTCCAATCCTGATGCTGCATCCTTCTTCATATAGTCCAGCATCTTGGATTATTTGCTCAGCATACAGATTGAATAGTTATGGTGAAACGATACAACCCTGATGCACACCTTTCCTGACTTTAAACCATGCAGTATCCTGTTATGTTCAAACTTGTTCTGTTCAAACTACTGCCTCTTGACCTATGTACAGCTTCCTCATGAGCACAATTAAGTGTTCTGGAATTCTCAGTCTTCACAATGTTATTCATAATTTGTTATGATCTACACAGTCGAATGCCTTTGCATGGTCAGTAAAATACAGGTAAACATCTTTCTGGTATTCTCTTTCAGCAGAGATCCATCTGACATCAGCAATGATATCCCTGGTTCCACAACCTCTTCGGAATCCGGCTTGACTTTCTGACAGTTCCCTGTTGATACACTGCTGCAGCCGCTTTTGAATGATCTTCAACAAAATTTTACTTGCATGTGATAGGGATGGCATTGTTGAATAATTTCTGCATGTTTTTGGATCAGCTTTCTTGGGAATAGGCGTATATATGGATCTCTTCCAGCTGGTTGACCAGGTAGCTGTCTTCCAAATTTCTTGGCAGAGACTAGTGAGCACTTCCAGCGCTGGATCCATTTGTCGAAACATCTCAATTGATATTCTGTCAATTCGTGGAGGCTTGTTTTTCATCAACACCTTCAGTGCAGCTTGGACTTCTTCCTTTAGTAACACGGTTCCTGATTGTATGCTATCTCCTGAAATGTTGCGTGTTGGCCAATTCTTTTTGATATAGTGGCTCTGTGTAGTCCTTCCATCTTCTTTTGATGCTTCCTAAGTCGTTTAATATTTTCCCCCATAGAAAGCTTCAGCTTGAGGCTTGAATTTTTTCTTCAGTTCTTTCAGCTTGAGAAGTGCCAAGTGGGTTATTCCCTTTTGGTTTTCTATCCACAACTCTTTGCACATGTCACTATAATACTTTATGTTGTCTTCTCGAGCTGCCCTTTAAAATCTTCTGTTCAGCTCTTTTACTTCATCATTTCTTCATTTTGCTTTAGCTACTCTACATTCAAGAGCAAGTTTCAGAGTCTCTTCTGCCATACATTTTGATCTTTTCTCTCGTTTCTGTGTTTTTAACGGCCTCTTGCTTTCTTCATGTATGATGTCCTTCCAAAACTCATTACTAGTGTTCAGTGCGTCAAATTTATTCTTGAGATAGTTTCTAAATTCAGGTGGGATATACTTCAGTTTGTACTTTAGCTTTCATGGACTAGTTTTAATTTTCTTTAGTTTCAATTTGAACTTGCATATGAGCAGTTGATGATCTGTGTGGCACTTAGCCCCTAGCCTTCTTCTGACTGATGATATTGAACTTTTCATCATCGCTTTCCACAGATGTAGTCATTTTGATTCCTGTGTATTCCATCTGGCAAGGTCTACACATTTAGTCACCATTTATGTTGGTGGAAAAAAAGGTACTTCCAATGAAGAAGTAGTTGGTCTTGCAAAATTCTATCATGCAATCTCTGGTATCATTTCTGTCACCAGGGCCATATTTTTCAACTACCAATCCATCTTTGTTTCTATCTTTTGCATTCCAATCACCAGTAATTATCAATACGTCCTGATTGTATGTTCGTTCAATTACAAACAGCAGAAGCTGGTAAAAATCTTCAATTCCTTCATCTGTGGCCTTAGTGATTGATGTGTAAATTTGAATAATAGTCATATTAACTGGTCTTCCTTGTAGGTGTATAGATATTATCCTATCGCTGACAGCATTGAACTTCAGGATAGATCTTGAAATGCTGTTTTTGACAATGAATGCAATGCTATTCCTCTTCAAGTTGTCATTGCCGGCATAGTAGACCATATGGTTGTCTGATGCAAAATGGCCAATAGCAGTCCATTTCAGCTCACTAATGCCTAGGATATTGATGTTTAAGCATTCCATTTCATTTTTGATGATTTCCAATTTTCCTGGATTCATACTTTTACATGCCACATACAGATTATTAAGGGATGTTTGCAGCTATTTCTTCTCATTTTGAGTTGTGCCACATCGACAAATGAAGGTCCCGAAAGCTTGACTCCTTCCACATCATTAAGGTCAACTTTGCTTTGAGGAGGCAGTTCTTCCCCAGTCGTCTTTTGAGGGCCTTCTATCCTGAGGGGCTCATCTTCCAGCACTATATCAGACAATATGCTGCTGTTATTCGTAATGTTTTCACTGGCTAAATCTTTTCAGAAGTAGACCACTGGGTCCTTCTTCCTGGTCTGTCTTAGTCTGGAAGCTTAGGTGAAACCCGTTTGCCATGGATGACTCTGCAGGTATTTAATACCAGTGACATAGTTCCAGCCCCCACAATACACCAAACTGACAAAGGCATGGGGGTTTTACCCATTAGGTACAATTAAAGGAGCCCTGGTGGTGCTGTGGTTAAGCACTCTTCTTACCTGCTAACCAACAGGTTGGCTGTTGGAACCCACCAGCATCTCTGAGGGAGAAAGATGTTTCAGTCTGCTTCTGCAAAGATTTACAGCCTTGGAAACCCTTTAGAACCTCTATGAATCAGAATGGACTCAAGGGCAGTGGGTTTGGGTTTTGGAGGTACAATTAAAGATGAAAAGATTAATGGTTTGCACCTCAGAAAATCATGAGCTGCTTCATTGCAATTTATAATCTCTGGACTGCTTTTTTCTCTGACCTTTTGCAACACTCCAAATGGCAAACATGATTTGAGGTATCAGAACCCTATCAGCCTATGTAACTTGAGACCGACGCCAAGGTTATGTGGTGGTGGAGGTTGGGGCAGGGAGAATTGAGCCCTCCTTTCATAATTTTTTTTTCGTAATTGTTTGCTATGAGTTGGAATCCACTTGCTAGCAGTGGGTTTTTTTTTGGGGGGGGGCTTATAATTGTTTTTGCATTCTGTGGAGTCAATTCTGACTCATAGTGACCTTATAGGACAGAGTAGTACCTCCCCCTAGGGTTTCCTAGGCTGTAATCTTTACAGAAGCAGATCACCAGGTCTTTTTTCCCTCGGAGCAGCTGGTGGGTTCCAATTGCTGATCTTTCAGTTAGCAGCCGAGTGCTTTAACCATTGAGCCACCAGGGCTCTTTCCTTTCATAAGTTGAACTATAGGAGCACTGGTGTTGAAGTGGTTAAGTATGGGCTGTTAACACAAAAGGTCAGTGGTTCCAGCCACTCGACGGGAGAAAGATGTGGTAATCCTTCCTTAAAGATTTACAACCTCGGAAATGCTTATGGGGCAGTTCTACCCTGTCCTATAGAGTTGCTGTGAGTTGGAATCCAATTGATGGCAATGGGTAATGGAAGTTGAACTATCAGGAGACAAAACCATTCCTTGAAATTATTTCCCTACTGATCTTCTGACTATAAATTCTGACCAACTTCCTTGTAGGAAGTTAGAAAAAATTCAAAGCGTCATTATCTTAGAACAATTATTTTCATTTTATTAAAGCTCAGTGCTTCTAATTTTGTGGATAATATACAGTCCCAAATTATAGAGGGAGAGGTGGTTGTAGGTTTTTAAATATCTTCCGTTTTTCCTTTAACTTCCTTCTCTTTGTCCAGGATTGTGCCTAACTCCAAATCAAAACTCTATCAAGGCTAATGGTGATGTGGGGTCACCAAAGGGACACAGGTTTTCTGGAGCCTGAAGCTTATGCAATCAATTTTTGTGACCCATTTTAAGAAAAATAATAAGTTATGAATAAAAAATTAAGTAAAATATGAATATTTATTTAGAATGAAATATTTATTTAGAATGAAAAAGAAATCACATTTAAGTATAACTCTTAAGGCTAGCAAATATCACAAAGAAAAATCCTAAAAAAGAATACTGTTTTTATTAATTAACTGCCTAATAAATCTTTATATTTTTTGGCTGTAGTCTCTTGATCGTCTTTTCACAAAACATTGATTTTGTAATATTTTCTATAAAGGCAATAGGAAGGTAAGTCGGTCTTTCCTTAAGCATGGCTGACTGAAATGTACAGAATTCAGTTGTTCAGAAAACTTTTTGCATCCACAGCTTGTTATTGGTAATGTCATGAATATTGAGCATTCTTGTCAAATTTGGAAAAACCTCAACTAAATTTATTTCATAAATGAATTTTAAGATTTCAGGCCATTATTGAGTACATTTTGGATAGGAGAGAACTTCTGACTGAAAATTGATAAAAAAAACAAACCCTCCACTTAAAATTTTATGCATTTGATTATTGGAAGAATCTTCACCAGACTAATTTATGGCTCCGGATATTTCTTTCTTTGTTTTGTTTTTTGTGTTTCTTTCTTTTTTTTTTAATTAGATGAAGGTTTACAGAACAGACTAGTTTCTCAATAAACAGTACACACGTTGTTTTATGACATTGGTTAACAACCCCATGGCATGTCAACACTCTCCCTTCTCAACCTTGGGTTCCCTATTACCAGCTTTCCTGTCCCTTCTTGTCTTCTAGTCCTTGCCCCTGGGCTGTTGTGCGCCTTTAGTCTCATTGTTTTATGGGCTTGTCTAATCTTTGGCTGAAGGGTGAACCTCAAGAGTGACTTCATCACTGAGCTAAAACTGTTCAGGGGCCATACTCTCAGGGTTTCTCCAGTCTCTGTCAGGCCAGTAAGTCTGGTCTTTTTTGTGAGTTAGAATTTTGTTCTACATTTTTCTCCAGCTCTGTCTGGGACCCTCTATTGTGATCCCTGTCAGAGCAGTTGGTGGTGGTAGCCGGAAACCATCTAGTTGTACTGGACTCATTCTGGTGGAGGCCGTGGTAGATGTGTTTCATTAGTCCTTTGGACGAATCTTTTCTTCATATGTTTAGCTTTCTTCATTCTCCCTTGCTCCAAAAGGGGTGAGACCAGTGGAGTATCTTAGATGGCTGCTCACAATATTTTAAAACCCCAGATGCTACTCACCAAAGAAGAATGTAGAACATTTTCTTTATAAACTATGTTATACCAATTGAGCTAGATGTTCCCTGAGACCATGGTTCCCACAGCCCACAGTCCAGCAATTCAGTCCCTCAGGGAGTTTGGATGTGTTTATGGAATGGCTCCAGATATTTCAACTTCATTTCTCCTTCACCCAGGTACTTCTGGAGCAACAAGGTGTAATCACCCTGGGTGAGTTGGCACAGGAGATAGTTGGAGTTTTTCTGGAATCAAATCCTAAGTAGGATGCCTAGCAATGGTTTAATTATATACGGAAGTAACTGTGAACCACATAAATATATTCTACTAAACCTAAACACTTAGCTAAATCTGAATAACCTCCACAGTGCTCTAGGGTTTTCTACCAGGAAAGTACGTGTAATGACAGAGAAGTCAGGGTAGAGTAAAACATGGTTTTAACTGATTGTAATAAAAATATCTTACTTCTGCAGAGGGAGGAATGAATGAAATTAGAAAGCTCTTTTAGGTTTGGTGGTAGTGGTCATATGGCCTAATAGGACATTGTTCAAAAAGGTTTACTTATAGAGTCACTATGGGGCTTCCCAGCTGTACAGAAAAATATTTCAAATAACATTTTCCAAAGTAATAAAAGTTTTATATTCAACCAAAAATATTCTAGGTAGAAGGAATTAATTATGATTTTAAAAGAAAGTGCAAGGGATTAAGCATAGGCACTAAAGCAAAATGATACTAGCATAACATTAGAAAATCCAACAGAAATATTTGTAAAAAATAAGGTTAAATACCACTCAGAGCATTTCCCCTTCTCCTAGGGAAGAAATTATTTATGTAGAGTAGAAAATCTGATGAGATATTTCCTTTATGAAGGAGGTGGCAGGTGGCTGTCTATTGGAGTGTAAAAAACAAGTAGAATCATTTGGATGCAATTCTGAAAAAAATTAATCAAATGACAAAAATGGGAAATAATTTTCCCTTCCTCATAAATTTTTCTGTACAGAAATTTATGGAGGAATTGTGAGAGGCAATAAACTATGTAATTGTAATTATAAACATAAAAAGAACTGAACTTGATAATATAGACAATGGAAAGATTCTTTCAAAATATATTCAATATAGGTTTCTTTTTTTTGCTTTTTTATACTTTGCTTTATTCATTTCTTTACTGTGCCTTGGTGAAAGTTTACAGCTCAGGTTAATTTCTCATACAAAAATTTATACACGTATTGTTTTGTGACATTAGTTGGAATCCCCTCAATGTGACAGCACACTCCCCCTTTCCACCCCAGATTTCCTGTGTCCATTCGACCAGGGAACCCTTCCTGCCTTCTCATCCTGCCTCCAGACAGGAGCTGCCCATTTGGTCTCCTGTATCTGAGTGAACTAAGAAGCATACTCCTCACATGTGTTGTTTTTTAGTTTATAGTCCTGTCTAATCTTTGCCTAGAAAACCTGGTGGCATAGTGGTGAAGAACTACAGCCGCCAACGAAAAAGTTGGCAGTTCGAATCCACCAGGTGCTTCCTGGAAACTTCTATGGGGCAGTTATACTCTGTCCTATACAGTCACTACGAGCTGGAATCAACTCGACAGCAAAGGGTTGGTTGGTTTTTAATCTTTGTCTGAAGAGTGGGCTTAAGGAATGGATTCAGTTCGGGGTTAACAAAGCGTCCATAGTTTTGGAGGTTCTCCCAGTCTCTGTCAGAACATTAAGTCTGGTCTTTTTATGTGAATTCGAGTTCTGCTTCACACTTTTCTCCTGCTCAGTCCAGGTCTCTCTGTTGTGTTCCCTGTTAGGGAGATCATTGGTGGCAGCCGGGCACTATCTAGTTCTTCTGGTCTCAGGCTGTTGCAGTCTCTGGTTTATGTGGTCCTTTAATCTCTTGGGCTAATATTTTCCTTGTGTCTTTGGTTTTCTTCATTTCCTTTGCTCCAAGTGGGATGGGACCAATTGATGCATCTTAGATGGGCGCCCACAAGCTTTTAAGACCCCAAATGCCACTCGCCAAAGTGAGCTGCAGAACATTTTAATATACTTTGTTATGCCAGTTGACCTAGATGTCCCCTAAAACTATGGTGTCCAGGCCCCATCCCCAGTTACCCTGTCCCTCAAAGTGTTGAGATATGTCCAGGAAACTTCTTAGTTTTTGTTTTGGTACAATTGTGTATAGGTTTCTTCTTTAACAGTTAGTTACCTGTGTGTTTAAAAATAGATTTACACACAAAGCTTTAGAAGTACATCACATGCAGCATCACACTCTCTCCTCTAATATGGCCCAATGAAACTGATAGAGATAGACAAGATCTCTTTTTTTTTTTTTAATGCAGAGGGGTGTATTTGGGGTGTGCGTGCCCGTGCGCATGTGTGTGTGTGTGTGAGAGAGAGAGAGACAGAGACAGCTTTCATGCCAATAGATTGAGAATCTGAAAACTTATGTTCTATTTCTACCTCTGTCACCAACTAGCTCTTTAAATTTAGGGAAAGCACTTAAAGTGAGCCTCAGTTTTCTCATGTATGTAATAAGAGATTGGAGTCTATGATATCTAAGATTTCTTTAAGCTCCAACACTCTGTGAGTCTCGTATGTGTGACCAAATACTGGTATTGTTCTACTCAGGGAAGTGGCTTTGGGTCTCCCCAGGCTGTTCTATTTCTTTGGAAGAAAACACCTTGTTTAGTTTTGATTTGGTTTTTGAGCTGAGAGTGGGAGAGGTATATGGGGTGACTGTTTTGTCTTCATACTTTCAATTAATCTTTTTTTGTTTTTTAATCAGTTCCTGGTCTCTTTCCCACCCCTGGCATACCAAGCTTTTTCCTGTCCAGAACCCTCTGTTCAGACACACCAGCTGTTCTGAGGGAAAAAGATGTGGCAGTCTGCTTTTGTAAAGATTACAGCCTTGGAAACCCTATGGAACAGTTCTACTCTGTCCTTTGGGATTTCTATGAGTTGGAATGGGCTTTAGAGCAATGGATATGGGTAATGGATCTGCTTTATGAACTTCAGAAATTTACTGAAATCAACTGCTGGTCCTTTTCTTATTCTCTTTGACCTTTTGTTATCACTTTAATCCAGTCTTGAGAGAGATAGTTGATCAACACATGTGCTCAGTTGTTCCTCTTAAACCACTATCAGAACCTGTATTCTATTTTTTTAAATAAAAAATAATAAACCTAATTTTACTTGACATTAAGAAAAGACAATGAAGTTAAGCTAAAGGAATTGCTAAACCTCGAATAAAAATTTCCTCACTATGAGCATGATTCCTAAAAGATTCTTCTGAGAATGAGAAAAAAATCATGAAAGACATTAAGAGGTAAGGTCATGGTGTAGGGTATTTTTAACTAGAAGTTTGCATTTTAGATTGCATTAATAACTCTCTGCTATGAACAATGAAGAAATTAATACTCTTATACAATTTCTAATCTTCCCTCTCCATCTCATAATTTATTTAATGTATAGTATTTTTTTTTAAGTTTTATGACATGTGCATTACATTTTATAGCCATAGTTCTCACTGTTGTCATTCTTAGTTCTATATTTAAGTGGATTTAATGCTTATCATCAATCTTTTTACCACATCTTCATCCCTAGGTTCTAAATTTTAATTCTCTTCTTGTTGTATGAATTGTATCTCAAGTAGTTTGTGAGTAATATTTCATAAGTGCTTTATTCCCCGAGTCCTTTTATTCTGGAGCGCACTATGTGTCTATTGCCTTTAAACCTGAAGAACCAATTGGCTGGCTATAGAACATTTGGTTAAGCTTTATTTCTGTAATGTTGTGGCATTACTGTACTGTCTACTAACATTCAAGATGGCTGTTGTCACCATTTACCATGGATTCTCTATTCATCTCTTGGCTGGCTAGATTCCATCATTGAATCATCTTCCCTCTCCAAACTCTCCCCTCACCAAGAAAGCTAATGAATGCTGTAATTCCAGTATTCTTGCACATTTGAGAATAGAGAATATCTGTTTGTGACCTTTATACTTGAATAGAGTCTTGGCTGGATACAACATTCTTGGATCACATTTCTTTAGAGTGTGATAGACCATATTACTTCATTGTCTTATGAAGACTAAGGCCTGTATGTTTATCCCCCCCCCAACTATAAGAAGCTTACTATTTGTCCCTGAATATCTGAAGAATTTTTTCTTATCCTTGAAATTCAATAGCAACAAGAATATGATTTACAATTGGTAGAGTTGGATATATTTGTCTTAGAATAGGATATGTACTTGTGAGTTGCAGATTCTCTTATTCTTGCATTTCAGGAATATTTTTCTATCACTATTGGAATATTTTTTCTGACTCATTTAGTGAGTTTTCAATTCAGGCACACCTATTTTCCTTGTGTAATGTCATCTTTGTCACTGCTGCATAGGTATTATCTTCTATTTGCATTAATCTTTTCATTTTTTCCCTTTGATTTTACTGTGTTTATTTCCAGCCTTTCCTCTGTGTAAGCAATTTAGTTTTTAGCCATGTGCATTCAATTTCTTTCTGTATGTAATTTATTTATTAGGTCTGTATTGGTGTTATTTCAGTTTCAATTTGTTCCCTTATATTTTCAATTTTTATCTCATTCTTCGGTGTTATCATCTAATATTTGAGTTCTTATTTTATCCAATTCATGTTCTTAATAAGCTTGTGTATTTTTTTATAGTATGAAACACTGGTGAGATGTTTTCCTGTGGTCTTTAGGCCCTGGTTGCTATAAAGTTTCTTAAATTTTTATTATTTTGTTACATAGTTCTCATGCATTGTTCTTTTCATCTTGTTCCTATTTCCAATAACTCTGTATCTAGACTTTATTTTTGCTCTTGCATAGTCTGGGCAAATTCTCCTTCAGTCCCTCCTTTTTTTTTTTTTTTCCCTCCCCCTATTCTCTGAGAGCTGAGGGCTTTACCTAGAAGATACAGTCTGAGAACTGGTTATTGAATTTTACTCACTTCTCAGTAGCCTGAGGATCCAGATGTGTGTATATTTTGGGAGATGGGTAAGAGTAGGGAGAGAGATAACCTGGGACTGGGTACAGACTTATTGTTTGAATAATTTATATTCTTAAAACTTTTTCTATTTTATCTCTTTTTTACTGAGGTGTTTAACATCTTCTCCTATAGTTCTGGATTTGTCAGCTTTACTCTGTAATCCTATCAATTTTGCTCCATCTGGTGTAATGTGATATTGTTAGGTACAGACAGGTTAAAGATTGTTTTATTGTCTTGGGGATTGTTCCTTATTATTTGTACTGCATCTCACTATAAAAAAAAAAAAAAAAACCAAATCTACTTAGTTCTTGAAAGCTTTATGTTTAAGGTTTTTTATTTTTGGTTTGGTTTTCGGTGTATCTTTTATAGCCAGCATCTGGCTGAGTTTAATGTTATTAACAATTATGACTGTCTTTTAAGAGGTGAGTTTTTTTTATCTATTCACATATACTCTGGTATCTTATGCATTTGGCCTTTTTCTTCCACTGCCTTCTGTATTTTCTGTTTACTAGATTTTTCTTTACTTTTTTAGTTTTTATTGCTCCCCTGGTTCCTGTTGGATTTATTAAGGGTTTTGTGTTTTCCTTTTTCTTTCTCCCTCCCTCCTACCTCCTTTTTTTCCCTGTTTCTTCTCTTCCTCTTCTTTGTCCTCTCCCTCCTTCTTTTTATTCATTGGACAGTTTGGAAATTATAAAGATTATTTCTATTTCTGTAATGGTTACCACTAAGGTTTGCCTTTTTTTCTCTTAATGTATGACAAATATATATAACCACATATTTATATATGTAAGCATACATCTTGATGAATTTTCACAAAGTAAATACGCCTGTGTAAGTACAACCCATATGAAGAGCTAGAACTTTATCAGCACCCCAAGCTTCCCCTCAAGCCCCTGCCCAGTCTTTACCTCCCCTATTCTAAAGTTGACCACTAATCTGTCTTCTTTCTCATAGACTAGATTTATCTGTTTCGAACTTCATATAAATAGAATAATACAATATGAGCTCTTTGTGTCTGGCACCTGTCTCTCAATGTTATATTTGTCATACTTATCCATATTGTCGTATGCAGTGGTTCATTCCCTTTTATTGTTGTGGAATATTCCATCATGTGAATACACCACAATTTATTTATCCATTTGTAAAAATGGCTTGGGGGTTGTGTCTGACCTTTTCCAACTCCACAAGGGAGAAGGAGGACCAAGATCAACAGCCCAAGGCTGATTCCCGTGAGGTAAAGGAGGTCAGACATGCCTCCTCTCTTGGCCATCTTTACCAACTCTGACATCAACCGTCCCTCCCATAGCATTCTGTACTTCTCTGC
Source organism: Loxodonta africana (assembly GCF_030014295.1). Classification (NCBI taxonomy): domain Eukaryota; kingdom Metazoa; phylum Chordata; class Mammalia; order Proboscidea; family Elephantidae; genus Loxodonta; species Loxodonta africana. The sequence goes on from NC_087342.1 coordinate 132,618,620, forward strand.
TGGGTTCATTAATTCATTGCAATGGCCACACAGAACTCAAAGACTATACTCACAATTATGCAGTTTATTAGGGAAGTAACGGATACAATTCAGGCTCAGGAACACTCAAGATACAGTCCTTCTATCAGGATAGCCTCTTCTCAGCTGTGTTCACAGGCACGCCTCTCTCTGGCCCTCAGTTGCTGCCCAAAGGTGCTAAGCTTTCTCTCTCCTTAGGTGGGGAAGCCTACCACGCTGTATCCTGCTGCCTGGTCTCTGCTGCTGGGTCTCTCTTGCTGGTCTCATCTTCCTTGGTGGCAGTGGCTCCTCCTCTCTGATCTTGAATTGGCTCTTTTAAGGCAAAACTGACTAATTCCCTTGGTGGACTACAATTACCTTATCATACAGTCCCACCCAGTCATCTGGGTAGGAGTTACAAGACCATGACTAGAAAGACCACACACAAAAGTGATCAAATGCAGTGCACCATTGTACTCTTGCTGAACATTTAGGGTGTTCCCAGTGTTTGGTGATTATAAATAATGCTGCTGTGGACATTTTTGTATCTTTTGTTCACATTTCTGTTGGGTATATAACTGGGAGTGAAATACTGGGTTATAGGACACAGGTTGACCTTTTATGTAGTCATTGCATTAGTAGTTACTGCTGCAAAAGACCTTTATAAGGTTTTTTTTTTTTTTTAAAGATGTCACTTTGATGACTAAGGTGCACATAATGTGAAAGCTGGGCAATGAAAAAGGAAGATGTGTGAATTGTAGTGTTGGTAAAAAATACTGAATATATGTAAGATTTGAGTGGTAGTGGTAGTATCAGCAGTAGGGTCAGAATCTGTCTAACTTTAGAAGGGATAATATTAATCAAGATCAGCCCAAGGCTGATCCTTATCAGGTGGAGGTCAGACATACCTCCATTCTCCAACCTGTTTACCAATTCTGACACCAGCCTTCCCTCTCATGGCACTCTCTATTCTCTTCCGAGTTCAGTAATCTCTTGCAGTGGCCACACAGAGCTCACAGACCATACTTAGAGTTAAGTAGTTTATTAAGGAACAGGGTACAACTTGGGAGAGGATCAACAGCCTACAACTCAGGATTGGGATCAGGATCAGGAAGCTTGTAGGCAAACTCTCCCTTCTTCAGTGCAGGACAGCTCTCTCAGCTCCTCTCGACTATGTAGGCCTCCTGTCAGTCCCCCGTGAACAGGCTCCTTTAGGCTCCTTAAGGATAGTGTCCTCTGGGCCCCCTCAGGACAGGCTTGTCTGGGCCCTCTCAGGACAAGCTCCCCTTGGCCCTGCCATCTGTCATCACTAACTCTGCCATAGGGACCCTTCTGTGCCTCTCCCCACCTTCAGTGTTACAGCTGTTGACCCATGTTACAGCTTTTTTGCCATCTCTACCTCTCTCTGCTTCTTTCTTCCATCTGCTTTTTTCTACTGCTTCTCTTCCTGCTTCTTGCTGTCTGAAAAACCTCTGTGGGGCTGGCTGCATACATGCACACACACACACACACACACACACCAATCCTTGTCAATTTTAATCATGGCCCTCCCACCAGGGCGACAACTGACCAATTCCCTCTCAATAGGCGACCCACAGATACTTCATTTGCATAGTAGGCTACAGACGCTTCATTTGCATAGTCTATTGACTTTTTTTTTTAATTGACCAATTGCTACAAGGTGCATACTGATCACAGGACAGGCTGCTGCCCAGAAACAGACGAAAAGTATCAAACCAAGTTTTTTATAGCTTATCAAAGAAATGTCAATCAACCTGGACAAAAGTAAGAAACCCTCTGGGATAAAAAATTATGGCAAAGGTAACTCCTCAGGGCTCAGGGGAAAAATCTTTCAAGCTGTTTTTCCAAAGAACCAAGGCAAAAGGCCACATAAAGGAACTCATTTCACTGCAATGTACCATGGAATGACAGAAGAAGGAACAAATCAGTGTTAGAAGAAATAAGACCATAATGTTCCTTAGAAGTCAGGATGGCGAGACTTCGGCTTGTGTGCTTTGGGCATGTTATCAGAAAAGACCAATTTCTGGAAAAGGACAGCACTGTTGGTAAAGCGGAGGGTTGATGAAGGTAAGGAAGGCCCTCAGTGAGATGTATTGACACAGTGGTCAAAACAATGGACTCAAACATAGCAAGGATCATGAAGATGGCCCAGGACTGGGCAATGTTTTGTCCCGTTACACATAAAGTCACTTTTATTTTTAATTTTTTTTGTGTTTTAGGTGAAGGTTTACAGCACAAAGTAGTTTCTCATTAAAAATTTATACGCATTGTTTTGTGACATTGGTTGCAATCCCTGTGATGCGTCAGAACTGTCCCCCTTTCCCTTTATACCCTTGGTTCCCCCTGTCCATTTGTCCAGTTTCCTGTCCCTTCCTGCGTTCTTGTCTTTGCTTTTGGGTAGGTTTTGTCCATTTGGTCTCATATACTTGGTTGAACTAAGAAGTACATTCCTATGTATATTATTGTATGTTTTGTAGGCCTGTCTAATCTTTGGCTGAAAGCTCAACTTTGGGAGTGGTGTCAGTTCTGAGTTAGTAGGGTGTCAAGAGCCATAGTCTTGGGGTGCCTCCAGTCTCTTAGACCAGTAAGGTCTGGTCTTTTTTTTTTTGTGAATTTGAACTTTGTTGTACATTTTTCTTCCACCCTGCCTGGGACCCTTTATTGTGACCCCTAGTCCAAATGATTGATGGAGGTAGTCTGGAACCATCTGGTTCTTCTGGGCTCAGGCTGGTGGAGCTGTGGTTCATGTGGTCCATTAATCCTTTGGACTTATATTTTCCTTGTGTCTTTGTTTTTTTTTTTTTTTTTAAATTCTCCTTTGCTTTGAATGTGATGGAACTAATAGATGTATTTTAGATGGCTGCTTGCAAGCTTTTAAGACCCCAGACACTACTCACCAAAGTAGGATGTAGAACATTTTCTTTATGAATTATGTTATGCCATTTGACCTAGATGTCTCCCAAGACCATGGTCTCCAGCCCTCGGCCCCAGTAACTCAGTCCCTCAAGGAGTCTGGTTGTGTCTAGGAAGCTTCTATGGCTTTGCCTTTGTCAAGTTATGCTATTTTCCCATAAAGTCACTTTTAGTTGGAGCCTACTTGGTGACCATAACAACACAACCAAAACCAAAAAACCAAACTCAGTGCTGTTGAGTCGATTCTGACATAACAACAGAACAGTTACTGCCAAATAGTTTTCCAAAGTGGTTATACCAATTTACATTTGCTCCACATCCTCACCAATACTGGTACTGTAATTATTTTCAGAAAGATTTTAACAATTTTAATTAGCATGTAGTTGTATCTATATAATTTTCAATTTTCTGATGAATCATATGCTTATCATTTATTTGACTATCCTCCTTCATGAAGTACCTGTTCAAGCTTTTTGCCCATTTTGCTATTGAGTTGTCTGTCTTTCATATTGCTTCACAGGAACATTTTGTATATTTTGGATAAGAATCTTTTTTCAGATATAAATACTGGAAGTATCTTTTTCACAATTTTACTGTTGTGTTTTGATGAACAGAGTTCTTAATTTTAATATGTTCAATTTATCATTATTTTTCTTTAAAAAATTGTCCATCGTAAGATCATGAAGATATTTTTCTCTTTTATCTTCTTGATGTTTTATTGTTTATGTTTCACATAGATCTACAACCCCCCTGGGATTGATTTTTGTGTATTATGTGAGGTAGGGTGCTGAGATGTATATATTTTTTCCATATGAATAACCAGTTGACTCAGCACTATTTATTGAAAAGTTAATTCCTTCCTCATCTGTACTATACTTTGTCATAAATCAAATGGTGAGCATGTTTCTTTTCTTTTCCATTTGTCTATTCTCCCACTAATACAAAACTGTCATAACTATTTTTCCTTTGCATTTAGCCTCGATAGCTCTTACAGCAAGTCCTCCAATTTTGTTCTTCTTCAAAATCTTCTTGTCTAGTCTTGATTCTTTAGATTTCCATACATAGATATATTAGACTCTGTATACTAATTTCTACAAAAATACTTTATGTTTTTAACATACAAAGCTATAAATAATAAATTAATTATAGTTAAACTGTATATTTTCTAAAAATATTTGCAATTATTTAATATTTTTATCCTCCTCTCAAACCCAAGAATCTAAATATGCTTTCATTATAGCTTGACTATCAGTTTTCCAGCATCTTGCTTTTAGTTGCCTATTTATCTGAGTACAATATTATAGGTTGGCAGTTATTTTTCCTCATTAACTTGAATATATTTCACTATTGTTTTATGACATCTGTTTTTGGTGGTGAAAAACCTCCTTACTTTAATTACTATTTCTTTTTGCTAATCTGTCTTTTCTCTTGGGTAGTTTTTAAGTGTCTATTTTTTATGGTTTCTGGTTTTACTGTGGTGAGTCTGTATGTGAATATATTTTTATAGATCCTGCCAGGTTCTTGTGATTCACTTTCAACTTGACGACATCTGTCTATCTTCACTTTTGGAAATTCAGGGTTTTTTTTCTCTTTAAATATTACTTCTTTGTGATTCCCTTTGTTGTTTTCTTCTGGAAGTCTATTTGTTTCTCAGCCTATCCTACATATTTCTTGATGCTTGAGTGACCATATTATTTATTGTCTAAACCAGGACACATTTGTAGCACCACTAATGATTATATCAGGACAACAGATGTAATTTGGAACTATTCCAGGCATACTGAGGTATATGTCCCTCCACTTAACTCTTTTTCATATTTTATTCCTTATGCTGTGATTTGAGTAAATCCCTTGGTAATATTTTCCAATTCATTATTTTCTCTTTTACGGTCTCTGTTCCAATGTTTGCCCCAGCTTTGGAATTTTTCTATCTCAACAAATAGATTTTTAATTTCCAAGTTATCTTGTTGGCTCTGCTTTTTAATTTAACTTGCTTCATGTCTGTTTTTCATATTTTTAAAAAGTCCATATAAGTCTTTCATCTTTCTCTTTAAGCATTCAAAGCACATTTATTTTAAAGTTTCAGCTAGATAGAGTCATAAAATTCTGTCTGGAACAGAATTATGTTCCAATTGTTGATTTTAGAATTCTCCCTGCAGTTTGGAATTCTGTTTTGCAGCCTCATGTTGAATGAGGTGTTTCCACCTTCTTTCTCTTTTTTCACACTTTCTTGTCTACTTATTTAGCAGCTTCCACCTCTCAACTTCCTAAACCCCTCCTCCAAACCAGGTAGTGTTAGGCCATTGCAGAGCACCTGTCAATGGTCTCAGCATGGATATGACATCAGATCTCCAGCCAGAGACATTTGGCACAGTCCGTCAGGTGCAAGATGTGTTTGGGTTCTCTTGCTTCTAAAGTACTCTACAAAGCTACAGCTGCAGTGTTTCAGCCTTGTTCACCTATACCCTGGAAGGAGCCTGACCTATACCTTGTCTTCAAACCCTGGCTCAAGTCCTGGCCTCCCATGGAGCACCTTCAGTTTCCCTTCCTTGAATTCTTGGCTATCACGGCCTACTTCAGGACTGGAGCCCAGTGTGACTACTGCCTCAGTTCTGCTCAACTCTTCTTATTTCTTTTCTCTTTCTGGTGCACAGAAATGCTTAATAGGGGCATTTGAATCCTAATACGTGTTTTGGGGGGTTTTCTTTTAAAATTTTGCTATGTGTTGGGTCAGAGGAGATACATTAAAGCATAAATTAACTGCTTCATTTTTTTTTTTTTTTTTTTCTGTTTGGTGGGGTATGGGTCATTTTTTTTTTTTTTTATTTCTAAGAACACTTTATTGTGTTTCTGGTGAAGGTTTACACAGCAGTTTAGGTTCCCATTTAACAACTTCTACACAAATTGTTCGGTGGCATTGGTTACATTTTTCACAATGTGTGAACATTCTCATTATTTCTATTCTGGTTTTTCTGTTTCCATCACCTGGTTTCCCTGCCCCCTTACATTCTCATCTTTGTTTCAAAGTAATTGTTGCCCATTTGGTCTCACATAGCTGACTTTTTTTTTTTTTAATAACTTTTATTAAGCTTCAAGTGAACGTTTACAAATCCAATCAGTCTGTCACATATAAATTTACATACGTCTCACTCCCTACTCCCACTTGCTCTCCCCCTCTTGAGTCAGCCCTTTCAGTCTCTCCTTTCGTGACAATTTTGCCAGCTTCCCTCTCTCTATCCTCACATCCCCCCTCCAGACAAGAGTTGCCAACACAATCTCAAGTGTCCACCTGATATAATTAGCTCACTCTTCATCAGCATCTCTCTCCCACCCGCTGACCAGTCCCTTTCATGTCTGATGAGTTGTCTTCGGGGATGGTTCCTGTCCTGTGCCAACAGAAGGTCTGGGGAGCATGGCCGCCGGGATTCCTCCAGTCTCAGTCAGACCATTAAGTTTGGTCTTTTTATGAGAATTTGGGGTCTGCATCCCACTGATCTCCTGCTCCCTCAGGGGTCCTCTGTTGTGCTCCCTGTCAGGGCAGTCATCGATTGTGGCCGGGCACCAACTAGTTCTTCTGGTCTCAGGATGATGTAGGTCTCTGGTTCGTGTGGCCCTTTCTGTCTCTTGGGCTCTTAGTTGTCGTGTGGCCTTGGTGTTCTTCATTTTCCTTTGCTCCAGGTGGGTTGAGACCAATTGATGCATCTTAGATGGCCGCTTGTTAGCATTTAAGACTCCAGACACCACATTTCAAAGTGGGATGCAGAATAATTTCATAATAGAATTATTTTGCCAATTGACTTAGAAGTCCCCGCAAACCATGTTCCTCAGACCCCCGCCCTTGCTCCGCTGACCTTTGAAGCATTCATTTTATCCCGGAAACTTCTTTGCTTTTGGTCCAGTCCAATTGAGCTGACCTTCCATGTATTGAGTGTTGTCTTTCCCTTCACCTAAAGCAGTTCTTATCTACTGATTAATCAATAAAAAACCCTCTCCCACCCTCCCTCCCTCCCCCCCTCGTAACCCCAAAAGTATGTGTTCTTCTCAGGTTTACTATTACTCAAGATCTTATAATAGTGGTCTTATACAATATTTGTCCTTTTGCCTCTGACTAATTTCGCTCAGCATAATGCCTTCCAGGTTCCTCCATGTTATGAAATGTTTCAGAGATTCGTCACTGTTCTTTATCGATGCGTAGTATTCCATTGTGTGAATATACCACAATTTATTTACCCATTCATCCGTTGATGGACGCCTTGGTTGCTTCCAACTTTTTGCTATGGTAAACAGAGCTGCAATAAACGTGGGTGTGCATATATCTGTTTGTATGAAGGCTCTTGTATCTCTAGGGTATATTCCCAGGAGAGGGATTTCTGGGTTGTATGGTAGTTCTATTTCTAACTGTTTAAGATAACGCCAGATAGATTTCCAAAGTGGTTGTACCATTTTACATTCCGACCAGCAGTGTATAAGAGTTCCAATCTCTCCGCAGCCTCTCCAACATTTATTATTTTGTGTTTTTTGGATTAATGCCAGCCTTGCTGGTGTGAGATGGAATCTCATCGTAGTTTTAATTTGCATTTCTCTAATGGCTAATGATCGAGAGCATTTTCTCATGTATCTGTTGGCTGCCTGAATATCTTCTTTAGTGAAATGTGTGTTCATATCCTTTGCCCACTTTTTGATTGGGTTGTTTGTCTTTTTGTGGTTGAGTTTTGACAGAATCATGTAGATTTTAGAGATCAGGCGCTGGTCGGAGATGTCATAGCTGAAAATTCTTTCCCAGTCTGTAGGTGGTCTTTCTACTCTTTTGGTGAAGTCTTTAGATGAGCATAGGTGTTTGATTTTTAGGAGCTCCCAGTTATCTGGTTTCTCTTCGTCATTTTTGGTAATGTTTTGTATTCTGTTTATGCCTTGTATTAGGGCTCCTAGGGTTGTCCCAATTTTTTCTTCCATGATCTTTATCGTTTTAGTCTTTATGTTTAGGTCTTTGATCCACTTGGAGTTAGTTTTTGTGCATGGTGTAAGGTATGGGTCCTGTTTCATTTTTTTGCAAATGAATATCCAGTTATGCCAGCACCATTTGTTAAAAAGGCTTTCTTTTCCCCAATTAATTGACACTGGTCCTTTGTCAAATATCAGCTGCTCATACGTGGATGGACCTATGTCTGGGTTCTCAATTCTGTTCCATTGGTCTATGTGTCTGTTGTTGTACCAGTACCAGGCTGTTTTGACTACTGTGACTGTATAATAGGTTCTAAAATCAGGTAGAGTGAGGCCTCCCACTTTCTTCTTCTTTTTCAGTAGTGCTTTGCTTATCCGGGGCTTCTTTCCCTTCCATATGAAATTGGTGATTTGTTTCTCTATCCCCTTAAAATATGACATTGGAATTTGGATCGGAATTGCGTTAAATGTATAGATGGCTTTTGGTAGAATAGACATTTTTACTATGTTAAGTCTTCCTATCCATGAGCAAGGTATGTTTTTCCACTTAAGTATGTCCTTTTTAATTTCTTGTAGTAGAGCTTTGTAGTTTTCTTTGTATAGATCTTTTACATCCTTTGTAAGATTTATTCCTAAGTATCTTATCTTCTTGGGGGCTACTGTGAATGGTATTGATTTCGTTATTTCCTCTTCAGTGTTCTTTTTGTTGATGTAGAGGAATCCAAGTGATTTTTGTATGTTTATTTTATAACCTGAGACTCTGCCAAACTCTTCTATTAGTTTCAGTAGTTTTCTGCAGGATTCCTTAGGGTTTTCTGTGTATATAATCATGTCATCTGCAAATAGTGATAACTTTACTTCTTCCTTGCCAATCCAGATACCTTTTATTTCTTTGTCTAGCCTAATTGCCCTGGCTAGGACTTCCAGCACGATGTTGAATAAGAGCGGTGATAAAGGGCATCCTTGTCTGGTTCCCGTTCTCAAGGGAAATGCTTTCAGGTTCTCTCCATTTAGAGTGATATTGGCAGTTGGCTTTGCATAGATGCCCTTTATTATGTTGAGGAATTTTCCTTCAATTCCTATTTTGGTAAGAGTTTTTATCATAAATGGGTGTTGGACTTTGTCAAATGCCTTTTCTGCATCAATTGATAAGATCATGTGGTTTTTGTCTTTTGTTTTATTTATGTGATGGATTACATTAATGGTTTTTCTGATATTAAACCAGCTGTGCATACCTGATATAAATCCCACTTGATCATGGTGAATTATTTTTTTGATGTGTTGTTGGATTCTATTGGCTAGAATTTTGTTGAGGATTTTTGCATCAATGTTCATGAGGGATATAGGTCTAAAATTTTCTTTTTTTGTAATGTCTTTACCTGGTTTTGGTATCAGGGAGATGGTGGCTTCATAGAATGAGTTGGGTAGTATTCCGTCATTTTCTATGCTTTGGAATACCTTCAGAAGTAGTGGTGTTAACTCTTCTCTGAAAGTTTGGTAGAACTCTGCAGTGAAGCCGTCCGGGCCAGGGCTTTTTTTTGTTGGGAGTTTTTTGATTACCGTTTCAATCTCTTTTTTTGTTATGGGTCTATTTAGTTGTTCTACTTCTGAATGTGTTAGTTTAGGTAGGTAGTGTTTTTCCAGGAATTCATCCATTTCTTCTAGGTTTTCAAATTTGTTAGAATACAATTTTTCATAATAATCTGAAATGATTCTTTTAATTTCATTTGGTTCTGTTGTGATGTGGTCCTTTTCGTTTTTTATTCGGGTTATTTGTTTCCTTTCCTGTATTTCTTTAGTCAGTCTAGCCAATGGTTTATCCATTTTGTTAATTTTTTCAAAGAACCAGCTTTTGGCTTTGTTAATTCTTTCAATTGTTTTTCTCTTCTCTAATTCATTTAGTTCAGCTCTAATTTTTATTATTTGTTTTCTTCTGGTGCCTGATGGATTCTTTTGTTGCTCACTTTCTATTTGTTCAAGTTGTAGGGACAGTTCTCTGATTTTGACTCTTCTTTTTGTATGTGTGCATTTATCGATATAAATTGGCCTCTGAGCACTGCTTTTGCTGTGTCCCAGAGGTTTTGAAAGGAAGTATTTTCATTCTTGTTGCTTTCTAAGAATTTCCTTATTCCCTCCTTGATGACTTCTATAACCCAGTCTTTTTTCAGGAGGGTGTTGTTCATTTTCCAAATATTTGATTTCTTTTCCCTAGTTTTTCTGTTATTGATTTCTAGTTTTATTGCCTTGTGGTCTGAGAAGATGCTTTGTAATATTTCGATGTTTTGGACTCTGCAAAGGTTTGTTTTATGACCTAATATGTGGTCTATTCTCGAGAATGTTCCATGTGCGCTAGAAAAAAAAGTGTATTTTGCAGCAGTTGGGTGGAGAGTTCTGTATAAGTCAATGAGGTCAAGTTAGTTGATTGTTGTAATTAGGTCTTCCGTGTCTCTATTGAGCTTCTTACTGGATGTCCTGTCCTTCTCCGAAAGTGGTGTGTTGAAGTCTCCTACTATAATTGTGGAGGTATCTATCTCACTTTTCAATTCTGTTAAAATTTGATTTATGTATCTTGCAGCCCTGTCATTGGGTGCGTAAATATTTAATATGGTTATGTCTTCCTGATCAATTGTCCCTTTTATCATTATATAGTGTCCTTCTTTATCCTTTGTGGTGGATTTAAGTCTAAAGTCTATTTTGTCAGAAATTAATATTGCTACTCCTCTTCTTTTTTGCTTACTGTTTGCTTGATATATTTTTTTCCATCCTTTGAGTTTTAGTTTGTTTGTGTCTCTAAGTCTAAGGTGTGTCTCTTGTAGGCAGCATATAGATGGATTGTGTTTCTTTATCCAGTCCGTGACTCTCTGTCTCTTTATTGGTGCATTTAGTCCATTTACATTCAGCATAATTATAGATAAATAAGTTTTTAGTGCTGTCATTTTGATGCCTTTTTATGTGTGTTGTTGACAATTTCATTTTTCCACATACTTTTTTGTGCTGAGACGTTTTTCTTAGTAAATTGTGAGATCCTCATTTTCATAGTGTTTGACTTCATGTTAGTTGAGTCGTTACGTTTTTCTTGGCTTTTATCTTGAGTTATAGAGTTGTTATACCTTTTTGTGGTTACCTTATTATTATTTACCCCTGTTTTTCTAAGTAAAAACCTAACTTGTATTGTTCTATATCGCCTTGTATCACTCTCCATATGGCAGTTCAATGCCTCCTGTATTTAGTCCCTCTTTTTGATTATTGTGATCTTTTTACCTATTGACTTCCATGATTCCCTGTTACGTGTATTTTTTTTTAATTAATCTTAATTTGTTTGTTTTTGTGATTTCCCTATTTGTGTTGATATCAGGACATTCTGTTTTGTGACCTTGTGTTGTGCTGATATCTGATATTATTGGTTCTCTGACCAAACAATATCCTTTAGTATTTCTTGTAGCTTTGGTTTGGTTTTTGCAAATTCTCTAAACTTGTGTTTATCTGTAAATATCTTAATTTCGCCTTCATATTTCAGAGTTTTGCTGGATATATGATCCTTGGCTGGCAGTTTTTCTCCTTCAGTGTTCTGTATATGTCGTCCCATTCCCTTCTTGCCTGCGTGGTTTCTGCTGAGTAGTCTGAACTTATTCTTATTGATTCTCCCTTGAAGGAAACCTTTCTTTTCTCCCTGGCTGCTTTTAAAATTTTCTGTTTATCTTTGGTTTTGGTGAGTTTGATGATAATATGTCTTGGTGTTTTTCTTTTTGGATCAATCTTAAATGGGGTTCGATGAGCATCTTGGATAGATATCCTTTCGTCTTTCATGATGTCAGGGAAGTTTTGTGTCAGGAGTTCTTCAACTATTTTCTCTGTGTTTTCTGTCCCCCCTCCCTGTTCTGGGACTCCAATCACCCGCAGGTTATCCTTCTTGATAGAGTCCCACATAATTCTTAGGGTTTCTTCATTTTTTTAAATTCTTTTATCTGATTTTTTTTCAGCTATGTTGGTGTTGATTCCCTGGTCCTCCAGATGTCCCAGTCTGCATTCTAATTGCTCGAGTCTGCTCCTCTGACTTCCTATTGCGTTGTCTAATTCTGTAATTTTATTGTTAATCTTTTGGATTTCTGCATGCTGTCTCTCTATGGATTCTTGCAACTTATTAATTTTTCCACTATGTTCTTGAATAATCTTTTTGAGTTCTTCAACAGTTTTATCAGTGTGTTCCTTGGCTTTTTCTGCAGTTTGCCGTATTTCATTTGTGATGTCTTGAAGCATTCTGTAAATTAGTTTTTTATATTCCGTATCTGATAATTCCAGGATTGTATCTTCATTTGGGAAAGATTTTGATTCTTTTGTTTGGGGGCTTGGAGAAGCTGTCATGGTCTGCTTCTTTAAGTGGTTTGATATGGATTGTTGTCTCCGAGCCATCACTGGGAAACTAGTTTTTCCAGAAAATCCGCCAAAAAAAAAATGCAGTCAGATCCCTATCACAGTTCTCCCTCTGGCTCAGGCTATTCGGATGTTAATGAAGCCACCTGGGGAGGGTGTGGGAGGGAACAGAGATAGGAGAGTAACACCTCAGAATATAGCCAGAGTTGCTTGTCTTGCTTGGAATGACTATTATATCTGAGATTCCCGCGGGGCGCGTCGCCTATGTGTGCTGGCTGTGTGGAGATTGCCCCCGGGGGGTCTGGCCCGCTGGAGTCAAGGTCAGATCGTCCGCTTCCAGCCCCACGCCCAGCGTCAAGGCTCCCCTACTGGGACGGTGCACTCTCGACTCCAAAATCAGTCGCTGCCTCCCGGGGACTTCTCGTCCCTCCAGCCGCGTTGCCGTGCTGCCTCCGCGAACCAGTTGGGCCTCCTCCCGGGGTTAGTTCAGGTGGGTGGAGAAGCTCCCCGTGCTTGTGCCGTGACCGAGTGTCCCGGCTGGGACGCTGTTCTCCCCGCTCCAATACCAGTCGCTGCCTCCTGGGGACTTCTCCTACCGGCTGCGTCCCACGCCGCCTGCGCGACCTAACTGGACCCCTTCCCGGGGTTAGTTCAGGGGGGTGGAGCAGCTCTCCGTGTTTATGCCGTACCTGCGTCCAGTCCAAATCCCGGCGGGACGGTTCCCCGGCTGGGACGCTGCTCTCCCTGTTCCAAGATCAGTCACTGCCTTCCGGAGAGTTCTCCTACCGGCTGCGTCCCACGCTGCCTGCGGAACCGGCTGGTCCCCCTCCCGGGGTTAGTTCAGGGGGGTGGAGCAGCTCTCTGTGCTTGTGCCATACCTGACTGGTACGCTGGTTCCAGGCTCTGAAAACAATCACTGCTTCCCCGTATTAGTTCGTTCTCCGTCTCTAAATCTGTGTTTGTTGTTCAGGGTTCGTAGATTGTTATGTATGTGATCGATTCACTTGTTTTTCCGTGTCTTTGTTGTAAGAGGGATCTGAGGTAGCGTCTGCCTAGTCCGCCATCTTGGCTCCACCTCTAACTGCTTCATTTTTATCAAAGTATAATTTTAAAATGAAGAAATGTGTTTTGCTTAAACTAAAACAAGTGATGGTGAAACATACAATTTACCAACTTTGGAGGGCATTCAGAGAGATTTTCCTCGTACATGTGTCTGAAACCTTTTAGTAAATGTACAATAGAAATAGTACTAAATGGGATGAATAGAACCTTTCATCCACAGGATCATTTAAAATACTTTTTGCCAATGTGCAATTATTTCTCTGTCCTTAATTCCATCATATGAAAATTTTTTCTACTAGCTGAAACACTTTTTTTGGTTCTATATGGCACTGTGACTTGGCTATTTTGAAATTAGAAACACTTTACCTAGTTAAAAAAGACGAAAGATTAAATTTTCCACACAAAAATAATTATCACGTAGTCTGCAAAAGAAAAAAAAGGAAGAAAGGAAAAAAGACAGCTTCACTCCAGTGCTTTGAACAGTGCCTGGTCCTTAATCAGTATTTGTAGAATAAGTGAATGGATAAATCTCTGAGCCTCATTGCATTGCTGCCTAGCACCTTTGAAGTAGAGTGTGTGGGGCTGGGAGCATGTTGTAGATGGGGTGGGGATGAGAAAAGAATTGGGGCTCATGGACGTAAGTTAATGGATCAGAAAAGAGTGAGAGCTGAAGTGAAGAGCAGAGTTAGTGTTATGTTCAGGACGTTTGTTGCTTTATAATCTGATCATAAAAACAGTGATTTTTTTTTTTATTTTGACATTTTTATGTGGTTTTGAGTCACATCAAAATGATTGTGTTAACTCATCCATGTCTAAATGTCCTACTTCCCGTTTGGAGTCCATTCTTGAGCTCTACCTGCCCCTCAGAGATGAGAAAGGCCAAGAATGTGAGTTATATATGGATGTCCTGCACATTATGAAGTGGACACATTTGGAGGGAAGAAAACATGCATGAGTCATCTCCATGACAAAGTCCCTTGGGTTGCAGATTCTAAAAAGAAGGTCCAGTCAAGACTACTTTGGAATGGGTACTGTGATTGTTAAGGTAGTGTGTCAACTTGGCTGGGCCATAATTCCCAGTGGTTTGGCAATTGTGATGTAGTTTGGCAGTCATATGATGATGTGATCACTTCCATGATGAGATTTGATATAATGTGATTACCTCCATGATGGAATCTGCTATGAGTAGACAATCAGTTGAAAGGGAGTTTCCTTGGGGTGTGGCCTGCATCCAATATAGGTGGACTGTCTGGCAAGGGTCATGGGCTTTTGCTCGCTCTGGATCCTACAGCTGACTCTTGTCTGACCTCTGGTTCTTGGGACTTGAGCCAGCATCTTATCTGCCATCTTGCCTACTAATCTTGGGATTTGTTGATCTTTGCAGCCTGTGAGCAAGAGCCCTGCTGTCTGACCTGCCAACCTTGAGTTCACCAGCGCCTGTGGCTACATGAATCAGGAGACACCTCCAGCCTGACTCATGAACTGGGGACCACCAGCTTCTACAACCATGTGAGGCATTTCCTTGATATAAATCTCTTTCTCATTACATTTATACACTTTACTGATTTTGATTCTCTAGAGAACCCAGCCTAAGACAGGTAGTTAGAAGTTTCCAGCAACATAATTTTACCAATCCTTATCCTATCCACACCCCTGGAGGGGAAACAAGGGAGTAAGGTTGAGTCTCAGGGACCTAGCCAAACAGAATGACTATGGTCGAGTCACTGCTGCCCTAGCCTATACTCTGTGCCACAGATTCTGTACAACAGAGCAGAGAGCCCTCTTCTTCCGAGTAGTTGGTAGGAAGCAAAGATCTCTCTTTGGATTGTTTGCCCCGAAGACCCACTCCCAAGAGAAGAGGTGTTCAAGAACTATTGATTCTACTGCTTTATCATATTAAAGGAGACAAAATTAAACAAAAAAGAAGTATAAAAATATTTTTTGAGCAGGTTTCACTCAGTAGTACAAAGTTTTCTTTGAGTTATCATACACTCTAAGCCATAACATTCTCTTTAGCTGAACATGAATGTGTTCCCTTAAGTTTCTCTACATAGGCTGACACTTGCTCTCAGTTTAGCATTAGCCGAAGACTGATAATAGAAAACAGAACTTTGAGAAATGCCCTACATAGCTGAGGAAGCTGGTTCCAGGAGATTCAAGTAACTCCTATCTCTTAGATTGGTTTCTAGGGGCTGGAAATCTCATATAATACTCTGAGATGAAGCTGGATCAAGAGTAAACTAATCAGAATTAAAGATTGTACAAGATAGACAGGGAGGAGGAAAAAAAGGGTACTTGATCACAAATTCTAATTTCTGTTGACTCTGTTGCTTTAGCATTAGTGTTAAAAAGGGCTGTAATTGCTTCTTTAATTTCCATGCCATTAAAAGGATTAGTCAGGACATTGTTTATCTTTCCTTGTGATTCATGTATTTCTCAACAGAGAGGAAGAGAACTGGTTTGTTTTACCCCTTGTGCATAGGATTTTCTTTACATTCTCTCATTTTATTCTCAAATCAATGCTTTGAGATACATTTTATTATTTTTCTTTTATATAGAAAGAAATTATAGATCAAATTAATTAACTTGGCCACAGTCATCAGCTTTAAGTGAAAAGTTGGGATTGAAACTTAGGAAGGCTATAGCGTGGACTCTTAAGCCCAGTTGCCTAGGTTCAACTCCAAGTTTGGCCATTTGGTTTCTGTGTGACTTTTGTCAAGTTGCTTAACCTTTCTGTGCCTCAGTTAATGCAGCTTTAAACTGGGAATAATAACTGTGCCTTTTCATAAGGCTGTTATGCTATGAGTAATTTTAGTAAAACATTTAGAACATAGTTGGACAACATAGGTATTTTCATTTGTTGTTGGTGGGAGTATAACTTGGTGCATACTTTGGAAGGCAATTGCTACCAATATTTAAAATGTACATTTCCTTTGGCCCAGCAATTCTAGTTTTGGAATTTATCCTCCAGATATACTTACACATGTGTACAGAAATATTTACACAGGATGTTCATTTCAACATTGTTAATAATAGCAAAGATTGGGAACGCGAATGGAAGCATCAGTGGGTACCAGGTTAAATGAATTATGATCCATCAAGTACGATGTATGGTCTCTAAGATATATTGCTAAATTAAAGCTAACATAGGGTTAAAAAAAACAACCCAGTGCTAGTGTGTATTATTCTGCTGTCTGGAGATATATATAAATAATACAATGTTCATGTGTGCATTAAATATATATTGAATTATACACAAAGAACTGATATCATTGGTGGCTTTTGGGGAAGGAGACAGTGGGGGAGGTGGCGAGTATGGACCACTTTGGGTGACACTGTCAGAGGGGTGACACCAGAATGACTGTCTATAAAATTTTTGTGCATGCAGTGTCTCAGTAGAAATTTATTATTTTTTATAAAAATAGCCCTGTAGTTAGTTATAACAAAAAAATTTTTTTTTAAGCCCAGCTTACATGTGTCAATATACCTACAAGGCTAAAACTCAGCACTAATTTACTTTTAGAGCTTTCTAATGTGCTCCAGAGCCCTGGTGGCATAGTGGTTAAGAGCTCAGCTGCTAACCAAAAGGTCAGCAGTTCAAATGCACCAGCTGCTCCTTGGAAACCCCATGGGGCAGTTCTATTCTGTCCCGTAGGGTTGCTAAGCGTCAGAACGGACTCAATGGCGCCTGACAAAAACAACAACAACAAATGTGCTCCTTTTGGAGCTGTCGTTGTTATCCAGTTACAGTGATGCTTCGAATCGTGGTTTTGCAGTGTCATCTGCACGCTGTACAAGCACTTGCTGTTTTCTTTGCTGCTGGTGCTTTTATAGTCTCTGATTTTGTTAAACTCTCTGATGTTTTAGCTACAATATTGTGGTAATCAGCATGGGGGGTGACACCATGAGTTACCGCACGGGGTGACACCAACCCTAGTGATGCCACTGGAAGGAGGCAGGAGGCTTTGGGACTGGGGTGGGAAGGAGAATTATTTTCATCGTATATTTGTTTTCACTTTATTTTTTATGCAAATAGAACTTTTTTTTTTTTAAAGGAACTAAAATTTTTAAAAACTCTACGATACTGGGTAATGGAGCTAATAGAAGTTTTAGCTACTCATATCCCAGTGGATTGAGATAATTCCTTAATCCTGGTAGGCAGTATCCTTTTAGTGCAGCCTGGGGCCTGTAAGAATGGGTCTGACCCATACAGGGTGGCTTGTGGTTGCTTCTGAGATCCAGAGGACCCTTCTAAGTGTGGAAGGAAGACTTCAACTCACTACATTTACTGCTAGTAGCACAATTAGGATTTAAAATGAGCATCCGAAACATTTCTATATTGCACATCTTATGTCTGCTCTCTGTAAATCTCACCATTTCTTCAGTTCCATCTCTAACTTTCATCTGAGCTAAAATATTGGCTAAACTTATTAATTTTTATAATCACATATTAACCTTATCACAAGCTTGTTGTTGGTTTCTAAAATTCATGAAATTTCCTTAATTAGTCATACAGGATGCCTGCACTCTAGATCATTTGCCAAGCATATGTAGCTTTAAACACTCTGCTTAAATGATGCATGCTGAAAGGCTGGCAGAGAGGTACTTCAGGAAAGAGTATCTAGGATTATGCATTGATTTACTCCTTTATGTACTCCAAATTCTCTGCCTAATGTCATCTCCTCAGAGAGGCCTTCCCTGATACTGTATCTAAGTGAGGGAACAGCTTCTTCCTTTAATTCTTGATGTTGTTGTTAGGTGCCATCAAGACGGTTCTGACTCATAGTGACCATATGTACAACAGAATAAAACACTGCCCGGTCCTGCACCATCCTCGCAATCACTGTTATGCTTAAGCCCATTGTTGCAGCCACTGTGTCAATCTACCTCGTTGAGGGTCTTCCTCTTCTTGGGTGACCCTCTACTTTACCAAGCGTGATGTCCTTCTCCAGGGACTGGTCCCTCCTGATAACATGTCCAAAGTATGTGAGACGTAGTCTTGCCATCCTTGCTTCTAAGGAGCATTCTGGTCGTACTTCTTCCAAGACGGATTTGTTTGTTCTTTTGGCAATCCATGGTATATTCAATATTCTTCTCCAACACCACAATTCAAGGGCATCAATTCTTCTTTGGCCTTCCGTATTCATTACCCAGCTTTCACATGGATATGAGGTGATTAAAAACACCATGGCTTAGGTCAGGTGCTCCTTAGTCTTCAAGGTGACATCACTGCTTTCAACACTTTAAAGAGGTCTTTTGCAGCCGATTTGCCCAATGCAATGGGTCTTTTGATTTCTTGACTGCTGCTTCCATGGGTGTTGACTATGGATCCAAGTAAAATGAAATCCTTGACAACTTCAATCTTTTCTTCATTTATCATGGTGTTGCTTATTGGTCCAGCTGTGAGGATTTTTGTTTTCTTTATGTTTATGTATAATCCATACTGAAGGCTATGGTCTTTGATCTTCATGAGTAAGTGCTTCAAGTTCTCTTCACTTTCAGCAAGCAAGGTTGTATCCATCTGCATAATGCAGGTTGTTAACGATTCTTTCTCCAACCCTGATACCCCATTCTTCTTCATATAGCCTAGCTTCTCAGATGATTTGCTCAGCACACAAATTGAATAGGTATGGTAAAAATATACAGCCTTGATGCATACCTTTCTAACTTTGAACCATCCAGTATCCCCTTGTTCTGTTTGAACAAGTGCCTCTTGATCTACATACAGCTTCCTCATGAGCACAATTAAGTGTTCTGGAATTCCCATTCTTCTCCATGTTATCCATAATTTGTTAGGATCCACATAGTCGAATACCTTTGCATAGTCAATAAAACACAGGTGAACATCTTTCTGATATACTCTACTTTCAGCCAGGATCCATCTGACATCAGCAATGATATCCCTGTTTCCATGTCCTCTTCTGAATCTAACTTGAGTTTCTGGCAGTTGCCCTGTCGATATATTGCTGCAGCTGCTTTTGAATAATCTTCAGCAAGATTTTACTTGTGTGTGATATGGATGATATTGTTTGATAATTTCTGCATTCAACTGGATTACCTTTCTTTGGGATAGGCATAAACTCTTGATAGCAGTGTTAATTTTCTTCTTAGTACCTATTCCAATATCCAATTATTTTATTTTAATTTCTTTTTCAATTTTGTTTATTTTCTATCTCCTCTACCAAAATGTAAGCTCCATAAGGGCAGGGACAATGGCTATTTTGTTTACAAAGGTGTCCCAGTCCCCAGTGCCACCACTTGTTAAGTATAAATCAATGTTTTTGGATCAGGCCAGAACACAAGAAGACCACTCATTTGAACAATGACATTTTTGTCATTGCTTTTGTAGAACTGTCCCTCAGTTGTTGTTGTTGTTAGCTGTCACTGAGTTGACTCCTGACTCATGGCCACCCTGTGCACAATGGAACAAAAGGCTGCCCCATCCTACCGTGGATCAGACCATTGTGATCCATAGGGTTTTCATTGGATGATTTTCAGAAGTAGGTCTCCAGGACTTTCTTCCTAGTCTGTCTTAGTCTGGAAGCTCCACTGAAAGCTGTTTAGCATCATAGCAACATGCAAGTCTCCACTAACAGATGGGTGTTAGCTGTGCATGAGGTGTATTGACTCAGAATTGAACCCGGGTCTCTCATATGGAATGTTAGAATTCTACCACTGAACCACTAATGCCTCACCCACAATTGTTAGCTGTGGTCTTTTATTTTAGGTTGCTGCTGGAAGTAGTCATGCATATTTTATTTATTTACTGTGAAACCAATATTGAGGTTATTATCCATTATATTTTCTTCTTTTTATTGTCAGACAGTAGATATGTGTCTGATCAGGAAAATTTTATCTCCTAGATACTTGGTTGTGTTTGTTAGCTGCCACATGTCCTAATTTCAGGTAATGATAATGTAATGAATGTTCTATAATTTATAGTTTCCCTCTTCATTCTGACTAGGAGGAAACTCCAGCTTTACGCTCAAACACAGCAACTCTGCTGGCCCTTGTGGTTGGCATACGCTTTAGGTTCTCATTTTGTTAATCTTGTTGTAAATATCTTTCCTCTTTCAGTAAGCCACCTCAAATACTTTTTAGAAGAGATAACACAAAAATACTTTACCTAGGTAAAAACAAATACTATTTTTTCTATTTGTTGTCCTTATTTTTCCATTTCACTAGGTCTCTACTGCTAAGATTTGAGTCCATGACATATTTTGGTTTTTGGCTCAACACTATCACCATCTGGTCTCTCTCTGCCTTCAATCCTTCCCCTCTTCCCTGCTCCCTCCCACCAAAATGCTGTCACCAGGACATCTTTCTTTCCCATTATATTACCGTTGCAGCCACCTGCTATATCGCTCACTGTCCCATATAATCACGCATTTTCCCATAAGCAGTTGCTTCTTTTGCTTGTGCCTAGCTTTCCTTTCTTTTCTTTGTCCTGTTCGTGGCGTCCCCTTGGATTCATCCTTTCTTCTTTATTTTATAACATTTCTAATGTATCCTTGAAACATAATGATTACCAGGAAACCTGTGAAAGCTGGAACTCGACAGGACTGCTATGTTTTTCTGGGTCTTTCTGCCTTTGACAGGGTGCAGTCTTACAACTTTTCTATTGCTTGTTTTAGTGGAAAATATTTGAATTTTCCTTCTCTGACAGGTTTTGGCCTTACACAGGTTCTGGCTTTTGCAGGTTTTGCCATACCAATATAAAACTCTGTATCATTTGTTTACCCTTTAATAATCCTTAAGATCCATTTACTTATAAAAATCCTTTTAAGTCTCAGCAATAATACTAATATATCACTATGCAGATTTTCTGAATTTATATATTAAAGATATAATTATAGTCCCTGGAGAAAGACATTATGCTTGGTAAAGTACAGGGTCAGTGGAAAAGAGGAAGAACCTCAACGAGATGGATTGACAACAGTGGCAACAACAATGTGCTCAAGCATAACCATAATTGTGGGCATGGCGCAGGACCCGGTAGTGTTTCATTCTGTTGTACATAGAGCTGCTATAAGTCAGAACCGACTTGATGGCACCTAACAACAACATAGTGCTTTGTTTTATTAATTGTATTGGTTGAATAGTTCTATGTAACTGTAAATAAAGCATTTGAAGTAGTGCCTCCACACCCCACCAAATGTATGGTTAAACAATTTTATAAATATATATATATATATATATATATATATATGTATATATGCCTGTTATTCTGGGTTTTGGGTATATGTATATATATATACCTACACACATACATATATACACACATCCCCCTACCCTAAGTCTTTTCTGGATAAAGTAATTAACTAAATTTAGTAGAAAACAAAATCAGGATGGTGAGAGACAACTAGAAAACTGGAAAAACAAAGCACAAATTTGGCAATTAACTCCTTTTCTGCTGAGTAGAGGATGATAAGTGAAGAATCAAGTCTGAGAACAGTGAAGTCTGAAGCTTTGGCATTAAGTTTCTTCAATGTGCAGTATTAAAATGAATTATAATTGGCATAGTGTTCCAAATTTATTACTTAGGACAGAACATAGCACTGCCTCACTAAATTGAATTGAAGAATGAAACTAAAGGAGATATCATAGGAAAATAAAGTGGAATCTTGTAAAATTAAAGACCTTGGTTTTCACATAAATTGTTTAGCAGAAGCCGTTTGACTTAGAGTATGGAAGAAAATTTCAAGATCTCTATTTTAGAAATGGTTGTATTCACTTCATGCTTCAACTTGCCAATAAATCAGCCTGGGATCTTTTACATAAAGAGATGTCACTATAAATTAGTTCTTAACATTTTATCTTAAGTAGTATCATCATAAAATATTTAATCAAGACACTAAAACTGTCAAAGTAGGTGGATAATTTGAGACCTTGGGATTTTTTTCCTTGTACATAAATTTTGATCTGTGAATTTACCAGAACATGTCATAGTAACAATCAATAGATAATTTCTTCACAAATTCTTGGCAATCACAGGTATTAATTACTTTAACTAATAAGAGCAGACTAAATTTAAAGAAAATAGCACACCAAAAGGCTTTGTCCTGTTTGGTTTGGTCATATACCCCTATTTTTTTTTCATGAGTTATTATTATTTTTTAGGTTATCTCTAATTTTTTTATACATCTCTCAATTATATCAGAAGTATTAACAATTACAATAGTAAAGATATATTTAGATTTCCATGTAGGATTAAATTTTATCTTTTCTGCACTCTTATTAGGCAGAAACAGCAGGAAACAGGTAAAGAGACTGAAACCGAGTGAGGTCACTGGGTGTCACTTCTGTCCTGGCCTCTCAAGTTTCAGAAGGCAGCACCAGCTATTTACCCAACTCACATCCTGCTTGCCTCTTTCCAGTCATGGGTCCTTGTTTTCATTTTCACTGGCTCTTTGACCCACACGCTATACTGGGCAACTGTTGCCTGCCTCAGGCTCTTCTTGCCTTGGTGACTGGTTTAGCTGTGCATGTCTAACTTTGAACTTTGACTTTGCTGTTTGCTGTCTGCCTCCCATGCCATCACAGAGGTCATGAAAGCTACTTCCTGCCTTTTGCTCCAGTCCACCAAGCCCATCTGAGCCAGGCCAGCTCTGGCTGGCCTCCCACCAAAAAAGGTAGTTCAGACATTCCCCCGGGGAGCAATGTAGTCCAGATAATAACTCAAGTGAAAGCACTTTTAGAAAATGCCACTCAAAAGGTTGAAAATGACAACCATCACAAATTCTTGATTATTATCAGTCATTACTAGGCTGGCTACGTTTATCAAAAAAGCAATTATTATGAAGGTAGATTTGTAATCTCTCTTACTTTTTAAAACTGAAGTAATAAATTCCCCAGGTATAAACTTCAAACATCTGTTCACTTAATTAGAGAAGAAATGCTTCAAGGATGAATTCTTTTCCTAAACTCAATTGTCTTTGCAACAGATGATATGTCTGAAACAATAGGTAGGAAGCAGGTGTGTGATGCTTTGAGTCTTAGCTTGCATTTGACAAAAATTCTGACTACAGAGTGAAACCATTAGAGATGTTGTCAGAGAGATTGATGCTGCTATGCATTTTGAAATTGTCCTTGACAAATTATATAAAATGCACAATTCTTCTCCAAAGGCACATCATGGATTGTAGCAAAACGTAAGACATATTAGACACTTTTTCCAGGGCAAGAATTCTATTAGTTCACTGAGGCACATCCAGATTGAGTTAAGACAGGTCTCTGAAATAATTCTACTAAAATGTGTCAATGTAAATAGTCCAGAGTCAAGAGAAAAGAAAAGCATGAATGCACTGAGAAAGGACTGTTGAAATAACACCAGGAGTTTCATCTGTTATGATTCCCCCATCCATCTGAGGTGAGGACCTGGTATGTTGGAGAGGGTGGCTCTTGCAAGAGCAGGTCCCAAGGGCTGTGAGAAGTCAGTGGATAATAAACCTGAAGCCGGGAAGCCAGTCTAAGGTGTTGACCTGAACTTTCTTAAACTGGAATGTGTTTGCTCTATTCACGTGAAACCAGAGACATCTTCCAAGATGCAAATTTTCTACCCTCCTCAAATGATTGATAATTTTAAATATAATTTTTATATTAAAAGATATACTGTAGAGTGCGATGTCAAATTCTCATAAACTTTTTTTTTTAATGAAGTATAAGAATTCAAAGAAATACTATGCTTGCATTGATTGGCTAACCACTAGCTGCTGGTACATATCTTTGACTTAAGGATACTAAATGTACACACAGGACCAGAGAGTGGGTACCTAAGTTTGGAGTCAGAATGGACAAGCAGAAGACGACAACTTTAGGAAGCCTCAGGAGCAACAAAGACAAAGGTGAAAATCCATGCAAAGACAAAGGTGCAAATTCAGCAAGGCTAAACAAGTATGCTGGGTCTATTCCTCTGTCCCTCCCTGCCTCGCTTCTTACCACAGGCCTAAGGCAAAGAATCTTTCGAGTTTCAGGGTTCAGAGGAATTTGGGGGACCACCAAGTCCAATCTTCATGTTGACTTAAGAAGTAGTTTCAAGTGTCTGCTGGAATACTTCCAATGACAGGAAACTCATCACTTTGTGAGGAAACTTTTTCTCTCTTCCAAGAATATGAATTGTTCAGAAAGTGTGGGCTTGGTATGAGCATTATTTCTAACGTCAGATAATGAGAAGGAAGATTGGCCTTAGAAACCTTTTTATCCTGGCTGCATACAGTGTTCTTTTGACAAAATTTTAGTGTAGTTATTTGAATATAAACTGGTGTAAAAGAAACTGGCTTGTCAGAACTCTAGAAGGGAAGCCCTAATTCAAGCCAGAGGGAAAAGGACAAATGGCATAAGAGGAAGTTATGAACTCTAATTCCTTGGAGCAATGTGCAGAGCTATTGGCCACTTCCTAAGACTGGAACAGGAAGTTCTTACACCATTTTTGGGTCAGAGGACTTTTTACTGAAGAGTATTTTCCTCTTTGTTATTCATCTCCCTCTCCTGGGCTCCAGGGTTTGCAGGTGGCCCAGACATACACCATTAGCTCAGGAAAAAAAAAATATATATGTTGTCCTATTTTAGAATCAACAAAATTATAGAATCTACAATAAATGTCACAATAATTCTGCAATCACCCTCACTTCCAGACAGTCAGCTACATGTCACTTCCAAGAAGCCTGAAATATTATTTCAAAGTGATAAGAACATCTCACTTTTAATTAAGCAATAGATTCTTCTCTCTTATCAAATGCAGCACTTCTGTAAAGATTTTGTTTGTATTTTATACATTTCTTGCAAGATATCCACTCTCCTAGTGTATCACCATCACTCCCATTTAATGTTGATTAACTGAAAATCCATCAAGATGATATGGCTTATATAAAAGCCGGCTACATCTGGGGTTCAGTTCAGGCTTAGGGTCAGTTCAGGCTCCCCAGACCCTAAAGTGAAGTGGTTGTGGCTCCATTCTACAATGTGTATGGAGTTCTCAGCCAAAGCATTCTCAGTGGAGAGACCTAGGAGGAAAATCATCATACTCATTCAATAGCAAAGGAAACCCCAGTGACCCATCTTTTTTTTTTTAAGTTTGACTGGCTAACCAAAGATAATGAAGCATGTGAGCAGTACCAGGAGCATTAAAAAGAATAAGCAAGGACAATGTACAGAATAACCAACTTGAGGAACTAGAAATAATAATCTGAGCTAAAAATGTTTCCAAGTTTACATATATTAATAAGTTCAATCATTATAACATCCTTAAGAGGTAGGTACTATATCACCCCATTTTACAGATGAAGAAACTAAGACAGAGCTAGCCCCTCGCCTCCCTGCCTGCATCCCAGGGCTCAGCCCCCTGTGCAGGGAATCATTTGAAGGACTGGAAGCACTCACAACGTGAATCCCAGGCCCAGGTGGCCTAAGCAGCCCCAGTGTCTCTGTGGAGAAAGATGGCCACCCTGACAACGGTCATGGTAACTGAATGTTGGCTGTTTTAATACTTCAGGTGGAAGCTGGCCTTTTTAGTTTCAAAACTAACCAGAAAGCTGGTTGGACTAAGAAAGCAGAATTTATATGCATAGGAGAAAAATTTAAAAATCAAGTTATTAACATAGGAAAAGATAAACAGTCATTGCTACAACTAAAAATAACTGGAATTGAGCATGGTATGCTGGAAGACCTGGAAAATAAATAGAAAAAGCAAAAATTCAACAACAGTTGGCCAAAACACATAACGATGTGAAAAGGCTTCGGCATCAGTTGAAAGATGTGAAGCCCATGCCTAGTTTTGTTGAAACACTCAGAGAAATGATGGAGGACATTGAAAATGCAATTCAAGAATAGAGGTTGATATAGGAAGAGTTCACTAAAGAAGATAAAATAATGAGTCAAGTGACATATCAAGAAAAAAACGACATATGGACTTTGGGTAATTCAGAAACAGAGAGCTTTTAGAGCAATGTCAAGTAAAGTTCCTGTAGACAAAGTAACACCACTATTCCTATAGAAGTGGTAGATTTTAAAAAATTCCTTCAGCCAACAGGAAGGCAGTAAGGAGGCTGGAATGATTATGATCACCAGAACTTTGTAAAAGTGAAGAAAGGAAAAAGGACCCATTCAGACGTGGAAAACCAAAATGCAGCAGAAAAAGGACATTTTCAAGTTAAAGGGAAAAACAGGGGATATACCTATGTTTTTCTTAATAAACAAAAAGATAGCCAAGATCAAAAAGAAGAACCAGAAATTGGTGAAACTTGGAAGAAATAAAAAAGTATAGAAGCGTCAATGAAATAAGCTTCTCATATTTAAAAGAAGAGAAAGAGAAAAAGCAGCAGAAAGAGTGTCAACGTTGCTTTAAATTAGAATTGTTACTAGAAAGTTACATCCACAGAAGAAAGAATAGGAAGAATATTTGAGGCTTGAAAAGGAGATAAAAGAAAAGGCAGAAAAAACAGAACAAAGAAAAACTACTGCTGCTGAGATTTCCAGGTTCCAAGAAAGATACTTACATAAACTTGAATTGAAAATTTTTGACAGGCAATGAAAGATGAAAAGGCAAAAACAAAAGAAAGAAAAACAAAAATAAAAAATGGGCAAAATTAAAAGAAAAAATTGAAAACGCTAATAGAAATCCTTCTAGGCTTTACAAACCTACCAAGGTAAGGAAGAATGGAACAAAAAAGTAGAACCAACAGTCTCTGGGTCGCTTCTATATATTCCACACAGGGCTATTCCAATCTGGAGACAAGGAGTATAGAGAAGAATACGGGATAATGAAATTGCTATCAGTTGATGACAACGTTAGCACAGTTATACCAGGAGACAGAGTGACTATGTTCTTTAAGTATCACTAGCACAGTCAGATTGATTATTAATTGTGTTGTATGTAAATCCGCAGGTATTAAGTTCCATGATGGCACTGTCATTAGTATTTCCTGTTTACACTAAGAGGATACTTGATATGTATGTTGGCCTCTTTACACTAAGTTTGTATCACAAACATTACTTCATTTAGATGCACAGAACATTTCAAAGATACTTTGTTTCTGTCATGGCATAACAAGATAAATAAGTTGGGACAATTGTAGAGTGCATTTTGAAACCAAAATTTTGTAACAAAAATATAAAAATTTTTAAAAAGAGTTATGAAGTGCTAGTACTTTTTGCTAAGTTTAACAAATTGGTAGTATGGCAGTTACTACATTTTTGTGTAATAAACATTTTACATTTCCTTGAAGCAAAAGGAAGAAGGAAGAAAGAGAGGAAAAGAAACTAACACACACACAAGTTCCCCAAAGTCACAAAGCCACAGCAGAGCTGAGATTCAAGCCCCAGCTGTCTGGCTCTAAGGCCCATCTTCTTAACCACTTGTCAGACTGCTTCCCAATAGAAACAACTTTAAAAATTGAAGTAATACTCTCATGAGTGCTTAAGAAAATATCATAAGCTTAAAACAAGGACAGGGTGATCTGAGAAAGGAATGTTTTTGTTGTTAGGTGCCATCAAGTCAGTTCTGACTCCTAGCGACCCTATGTACAACAGAGCAATGCCCAGTCCTGAGCCATCCTCACCGTCGTTGCAATGTTTGAGCCCATTTTTGCAGCCACTGTGTCAATCCATTTCGTGGAGGGTCTTCCTCTTTTTTGCTGACCCTCTACTTTGCCAAGCATGATGTCCTTTTCTAGGGACTAGTCCCAGCTGATACCATGTTCAAGGTACTTGAGACAAAGTCTCACCATCCTAGCTTTCAAGGTGCACTCTGGCTGTACTTCTTCCAAGATAGACAGACTTGTTCATTCTTCCGGCAGTCCATGGTATATTCAGTATTATTTGCCAATACCATAATTCAAAGGCATCAATTCTTCTTTGGTCTTCCTTGTTCGTTGTTCAGCTTTTGCATGCATATGAGGCAATTGAAAATATTTTGGCTTGGGTCAGGCCTACTTTAGTCCTCAGAGTGATATCTTTGCTTTTCAACACTTGAAAGAGGTCTTTTGCAGCAGATTTGCCCAATGCAATATGGTGTTTGATTTCATGACTGCTGCTTCCATGGACATTGATTGTGGAGCTAAGTAAAATGAAATCTTTGACAACTTCAATATTTTCTCCATTTGTCATGATGTTGTTTACTAGTCCAGTTGTGAGGGTTTTTGTTTTCTTTATGTTGAGGTGTAATCCATAATGAAGGCTATAGTCTTTGATCTTCTTCAGTAAGTGCTTCAAGTCTTCTTCACTTTCAGCGAGTAAGGTTGTGTCATCTGCATACTGCAGGTTGTTGATGAGTCTTCCTCCATACCTGATGCTGTGTTCTTCGTCATACAGTCCAGTTTGTCAGATTATTTGATCAACATACAGTCTGAATAAGTATGGTGAAAGGATACAACCCTGACGCACACCTTTCCTGATTTTAAGCCATTATCTTGTGCAAAATTTTGCTTGCATTGCAATATTAATGATACTGTTTGATAATTTCTACATTCTGTTGAATCACCTTTCTTTGGAATGGGCACAAATATGGATCTCTTCCAGTTGGTTGACCAGGTAGATGTCTTTCAAATTTCTTGGTATAGATGAGTGAGCACCTCCAGCACTGCATCTGTTTGTGGAAACATCTCAATTGGTATTTTTGTCAATTCGTGGAGCCTTGTTTTTCACCAATGCCTTCAGTGCAGCTTGGACCTTCAGTATTGCATCTTGAAGCTTGATTTTTTTCTTCAGTTCTTTCAGCTTGAGAAGTGCCAAGCATAGTCTTCCCTTTTGGTTTTCTGACTCCAGGTCTTTGCACATTTCAGTGTAATACTTTGTCTTCTCGAGCCACCGTTTGAAATCTTCTGTTCAGCTCTTTTATTGCATCATTTTTCCCTTTTGCTTTAGCTGCTGTACATTCAAGAGCAAGTTTCAGAGTCTCTTCTGACATCCATTTTGGTCTTTTCATTCTTTCCCGTCTTTTTAATCATGTTTTGCTTTGTCCATGTACGATGTCCTTGATGTCATTCCACAACTCATCTGGTCTTCCATCATTAGTGTTCAATACATCAAATCTATTCTTGAGTTGGTCTCCAGATTCAGGTGGGATACACTAAAAGTTGTATTTACCTCTCATGGACTTGTTTTAATTTTCTTCAGCTTCAACTTCAGCTTGCATATGAGCAATTGATGGTCTGTTCTGCCGTCAGCCCTTGGCCGCCTCCTGACTGATGATATTGAGCTTTTCCATCGTCTCTTTCTGCAGATTTAGTCAACATGATTCCTATGCTTTCCATCCAGTGAGATTCACACGTATAGTTGCTGTTTATATTGTTGAAAAAAGGTGTTTGCAGTGAAGAAGTCGTTGGCCTTGCAAAATTCTATCATGCAATCTCTGGTGTCATTTCTGTCACCAAAACCATTATTGTCCAACTACTGATTCTTTTTCTTTGTTTCCAACATTTGCAATTCCAATCACCAGTAATTATCAATGCATTGTGATTGCATGTTTGATCAATTCAGACTGAAGAAATTGGTAAAAATCTTCAATTTACTCATCTTTGGCATTAGTGGTTGGTGTGTAAATTTGAATAAGGGTTGTATTAACTGGTCTTCCTTGTAGGTGTATGACTGTTATCACTGACAGTGTTGTACTTCAGAATGGATCTTGAAATGTTCTTTTTGACAATGAATGTGACGCATTCCTCTTCAATTTGTCATTTCTGGCATAGTAGACCACATGATTGTCTGATTCAAAATGGCCAATACCAGTCCATTTCACTAATGCCTAGGATATTGATCTTTATGCATTCCATTTCATTTTTGATGACTTCCAATTTTCCTGGATCCATACATTGTACATCCCATTTTCTGATTATTAATGGATGTTTGTGGCTGTTTCTTCTCATTTTGAGTCATACCATATTAGCAAATGAAGGTCTTGGAAGCTTGACTTCATCCACATCATTGAAGTCTACTCTATTTTGAGGAGGTAGCTCTTCCTCAGTCGTATTTTGAGTGCCTTCCAATCTGAGGGGCTATTTTCTGGCACTATATCACACAATGTTTTACTGCTATTCAAAAGGTTTTTACTGGCCAATTTTTTCAGAAACAGACCTCCAGGTACTTCTTCCTAGTCTATCTTTGTCTGGAAGCTCTGCTGAAACCTGTCCTCCATGGACGACCCTCCTGGTATTTGAAATACTGGTGGCATAGCTTCCAGCATCACGGCAACACGCAAGCCACCACAGTACAACAAATTTGACAGGCACATGGTAGGAGAAAGGAATAGAGACCAAGAAAAAGCTCTTAGAGGTTATAAATGTGAATGAGTGATATAAAACAATCGCTGAACCAGAAACCAATTTCCAGGAGCTACAAAATAGTAGTGGCATGCACCACCCCAGTTCTGCACACTGGCCTTGCTTTATGGCTAGAGCAGCTCTAGCAGCAACCTGAATTATTCCTCTGGTTATGAAGTCAGATCACTGTTGCTGTTGCTGCTGCTGCAGCTACAAAGAAGCCTTTGGTGGCAAGAGCCTCTGATCCCTCATGTCGCCTAAGAACACAACCTGACAGCACCTTATCTCTTGCCTCTGTGGCATCTGTTCCTCTTACCCTGGGAATTACTTCTTGTCACCAAGGACGCTCTTGGAAACTTCAAGTGTGGAGAAGTTACCCCATGGAGCCTACTCTGACCAAAGGGAGATGGGACTGGCAAACAAATTCTTTTTTCTTCAGAAGGACTGTGTGGAGAAGCATGGTGTTAAACTTCCTTTGTGAAAACATCCTACAGTATGTGGCAATCTGGTTTTCATGACGCTGTAGTTCTTTCTGTAATGCCCTCCCTCCTTCCTTGCCTCACCCCTCTTTACTTTCATGCCTATATCTCTGGCATGGCTGTTGTTGTGTGCCGTGGAGTTGATTCTGACTCATAGCAACCCTGTATGACAGAGCAGATCTTCCCATGAGGTTGCCTAAGCCACAGGTCTTTACAGGAGCAAGTCATGAGGTCTCTTCTCCTGTGGGTTTGAACCACCAGGGTTTTGGTTAGCATCTGAGGGCTTAACCAACCATTGCACCACCCAGACACTGTCCAATAAGAAGCTTTTACCTCAGATGCTGTTTTCTAGGAAACCCAGTCGAAGATAATAGTTCTCAGATTGAAAAGCTCACCAAGAGCCCCAAAAGTAAATGAAAAAGACCATTCCCTAGACATATCAACATGACATTTCAAAGCACCAAATAAAGAAAAGATTATAAGAGTGTCAACTGAGAAAAACTAATATGTCATTTACAGAAGAACAGGAGTCAGTCTAGCATCAGTAACCCTCGAGGCTAGAAGAGAGGAAACCAATGCTATCCAAGTTTATAATCAGCCAAACTTCCAACCAAGGGTGAAAAAAACACACAAAATATTTCAGACATGCAAAGAATCAGAGACTATCCCATAGGCATCTTTTCTTGAGAAGCTACTTGAGAGTGTATTCCAGGAAAACAAAGAAAAAGGAACAAGTGAGATTCAGGAAACAGAGGTTTTAGCTTGGAAGGGCAGGAAAGGGAAGTTCCAGGATAGCGGGTATGCCTCAGACTAAACCAGCCAAATTGGAGAAGGGGAGAGAGTGAAGGTCTGCAGGAAAAGGGAATTTTATGGAATAGTATGATGGAGAATCTGAAAATGTGAAGGTGATAACAAAAGCGTATTATGCAAGAAGTAAAGAAAAGCAACCAGAAATTTTTAGGTAAAAATCTGTAACAATGTCATTGTTTTAAAAGGAAGCAAATTAAAATGTTTCATAATTTTAAATAATTGGTGGAATATAAAAAAAAAGTAAACCCATTTGACCTCAATGTTTAAAATTGTCCAGCAGAGACAGGCATCTCCGGATAGGTTTGAAATACCAACATTCTGGTTAGTATCTGAGTGCTTAACCATTTGTGCCACTCAGGCCTTCCAGCAGAAGCATAGCAGTCATGTGTAATTGGAGAAGGAAGTATAATTCCAGGCCACTAATTAGCTCAACAGTTAACAGTATTTATAGAGTAATAGTAATTTAAATGCTATTTGTTGGTTTCTGTCTTTTAGCATGAATCTATGTGTGAAACAAGAGAGACGTCATCATGGTTGAAGGATAAAAATTTAATGGTAAAGTTCAGTTGTAGTTGACATAAGATAGAATGTGAAAGGGAAGGAAAGATAGAACTATTCATATTTTTATTTTACAAAATGGGGAGTTAAGAAATACTGTTGAAGACTGATAGAAAAAAGTTAAAGATTTAATTTTATACTTAAAGTTACAAAGAAAACCAATAGAAAAGGTTATAAATGGAAAATACTAGAAGGTAAAGAGAGGGATGAATGATGTTAAGTGAGCCATAGTCTCACTTTTCTTATTGAGAAGGCAGTAGACATTGTTTAACTGTGATAAACCCTGAAATAAAAGTTTAAGCATATGGAGATAACCAACATAAATAAAGACAGCAATGATTACACAAGGGTGATTCTGGTATGTGGGACTCTGGGCATGGAAAAGTTGTGCAAGAGAGCCTAACATTTTTATCATAAACTTTCTGAACTCTGATTTTTTATAAAAAATTTTAATAAGAATAAATCTAAAATTATTTAAAAGCTATCAGCATACATATGATAAAATAAACCACAAAAATAGAGTATGTTACTTTGAGGTAAGGAGCCCTGGTGGCGCAGCATTAAGAGCTCAGCTCCTAAACAAAAGGTGAGTGGTTCGAATCCACCAGCCGCTCCACAGGAGAAATATAGGGCAATCTGCTTTCGTAAAGATTACAACCTTGGAAATGCTATAGAGCAGTTCTACCCTGTCGTACAAGGATTGCTCTGAGTCAAAGTTGACTCGATGACACACAACAACAGCTTTGAGATGCGGAGTGTAATGAAAAGTGAAGAGGGATACCTAGGATAGAATCTCAAGGCATATTAAAAGTTAAAAGGACAAAAAGGCAGTATGGATACAGCAGTAGCTCAAACAGGGAAGTGGGAAAACAAAACAGGAAGGTGTGTAACAAGGAAGCCATGGGGAGAAGGCATGCTGAGGTCAAGCAAGATGATGACCCGGGGTGTCATTAGATTTGGTGAAATGGAGAAGATTGCTGGGAGGTATAGTTGGAGAAGAGTGTGTTGACAAGGGGAGTGAGGAACAGTGGCAGCAGGTTGAGGAGGTGTTGAAGTTTGGAGGTAAAAGGGGGGAAAGAAGAAGGATGGCAACCAAATAGTGGCACTGGATCAAGAGACCATTTTGTAATTGTTAGGTATGGAGAGAAATGAACATGTTCAAATAAGGGAGAAGATGAAGACCACAAGGGTGTGGGAGGGTGGGCTCCAGAGACCAGGTGGAGGGAATCGACAGGAAGAACACTTCCTCCTCTGCAGCAGGAGGAAGGAGGGGCAGTTGATGCAACTGCAGTTAGGTGTGTGGGTAGGAGTTTGGGGAAGTTTTTGTCAGACAGCTCCTAATTCCTTTGTAAAGGAGGAAGCCATGGTCTGCTGAAGGAGAATGAACAAACTGACTTGGGCTCAGTTTATTGTGTGAATTTTTTCAAACTCAGCAGTCCAAGGCAGAGGCAGAGCAGGTGGAGAGCTGTAGTCATCCAAGACTGGGATTTTTCCAGGTAAGTGCAAAAGACGAATGGGTATTTGCTAGGCATATAAAAGGAGGGAGGTAGACATGGGCCAATTAGCAACAGGCTAATCCACCAAAAGCTAATCCAGCAAATAATGAAAAGGTTTCAGTTTCATAGTGAATTACACTTCTTTTTTAAAAATGCAAAGCAGAATTGTATGGTGCAGTTCAAGTAACCAGCACATCAAAATAATGTTTACAGTCAGGCTTTATTATCCTAACTTGGGTTAGAGGAGGGCCCTGACTGTCCCTTGTTAGAGTTGAGGAGATTGACAATTCCAGAATACAGGGATTCTCTCCTACCTAACCCTGGTGACGTAGTAATTAAGTGCTACAGCTGCTAACTAAAAGGTCAGCAGTTCAAATCCACCAGGCACTCCTTGGAAACCCTATGGGGCAGTTCTACTCTGTCCTATAGAGTCACTATTGGTCGGAATTGACTAGATGGCAACAGGTTTGTTTTTTCGAGTTAAACTCAGGCTTAGTGGAAAATAGAGAATTGTCCTAGAAAAATAGGCCTAAACATCAAATAAAAAGGCCCACCAGATGAAGGTGCTTCATGTTTAGATGCCAATTGGGACAGGGAACACATGTGACTATAGACTTCTATGAAACTACTTCATCGCGATGGGAAAGATGTATGAACATGCAGATTATTCTGGAAAACGGTTAGGGACCCCTGAAGGCAGCCAGCTGGAGCCTGTGCATCCCTTGCTCCAGCTCTGCTTAGCTTTTGTGGAATGGACATTTGGCAGCTCAAGACCCTTCCACAGGCATCAGTGGGACTGGAAATGATGTGCTGGCTAAGGAAGAGGGAGAGCTTTGCCAGGTAATGGTGAACTGGTATAAAGATACCATTATTTTTTCAATGACTTCAAGAGTGCTTTTGACTCAGATCCCCTAAGAAGGCCTGGCAGTCAGGATTCTGATGAATACATCAGACTATCTGTACACAGGGTATGTTGTGGGATGCAGGGTCCCTCTGAAGGAGGTTGAGATGTGTGGGAGTAGCCACTGCCCCCATGCACTGCACAGATCTGACCAACATCTATTTATTACTAGGCACTGATTCCAGCCTCTTCTTTTTGTTTGCTGCTCTTGCCTGCAAGCTCAGGAAGCACATTTAGTGATGCACTGACACGTGCTTTTTGTGCTAGAGGTGAGGATGTGAGGTGAAAGAAAGTTGGGGTATCTGAGTGACCCTGGCTGACAGAACCCCCAGAGGAGCGTGTGTGTTGGTGGTTGAACAGAGGCCAGAACTGTTTTGTTCATTCTCCATGTTTGTGCATGATGGCTACTGGGATGACTGGTTGGTCATGGACCGTGTCCTTGTTCCTTTGCACTCCCAATGGCATATGGAGGTACACATTCCTTTGTTTGCTCCTTTGTTCATTCATTCATTCAAACATTTGTTTAGAATTTTTCTGTGCCAACCACTATCCTAGATACCAGAGATCAAAAAATTAATAAAGACAATGTCCTTATTTGTGAGGGGCTAAGAGTCTATTTTCTTTCTTCTGAACCACCACAGTACTTTATCTGGATCTCCCCTGAGACTTTTATCTGTCTTCACTTTGATCTATAGTCATCTATTTAAATGTCATCCTTTATAGTAGACTTTTTGCCAAAATTTCCAAAATGACAGCGGTGATCTGCAGATATGTTTTTCTTTTTACCTTACACAGCACTTCAAAAACTAGAGTTAGTTACCACATATAAATATTAGAGGACTACACATAAGTGTGGATTTCTGGCTTCTCTTACATGTTAGAAGATCTGCAACCCTGGGTGCAAATCCCCACATGTGGAGCTGAGCATTGGCTGCTTCTTGCAGATCAGGCTTGCACTTTCCAGTTCACCCCAGTCTCCATCCAATGGCTTTACCCATCTGCGATGCCTTTGTTGCTGCTGGAAATCTTGAGGTCCTTGAGGAGAATATGATTGCAGATTAAACGTGAGTCAGTAAGTACTATGAGTACTGCAAGTGGAGGTTGGGAATAAATGAGAAGAGAAGGACACAGAGAAAAAGCATAAAGGGAGAGTTTTCAAGATTTAGTGGCAAATCCAGCATGGCTTGACAAGAATAGGAGTTGTAACCTTAAGTGGCTACCATCAGGTGTTTCTAGTAGATATAGTTGGTCTCCAGTCAGGTGCTTCTTACCAGGTGGTGTGTACATTCCCTAGCTGCTTTGAGTGTTGGCTGATAATGGCTCACAGTTGCTCCATTCTCTAGAGAATTTAGGTGTGCACCTTCACCTAAAGAATGGGGTGTAGACATGGGGAGGTTACACACAGCCTCCTCTGGGGAAATAGCAGCCCATGGTCAATGACTAAGTAACATGGGAGTATGAAAGGCCATCCTTCCCTCCTCAAGGTAAGATCAACTATGGTACAATTCTTGCTCCAGAGCTCCCCGTGGGACCAGGCTGAAGCTGAACTCCAGCTGGGACCATAGCCTTATTTAGCTCCTCCCCCTGTCCTATCTTGCCTCCCTCCCTCGCACTCTCTCAAGAAGTCATGAACACCAGAATCACAATAGACTGTATACTCCTCAGGAACCCAGCCTTGGATTGTGTTTATATTAGAATTAAGTAATTTAAATGAGTCCCTGAGTGGTGCAAATGGTTAAGTGCTTGACCATTAGCCTAAAGGTTGACAATCTGGCACCACCCAGAGGTGACTCAGATGACAGGTCTGGCGATCTGCTTCAGAAAGGTCGCAGCCTTGAAAACCCTATGGAGCAGTTCCACTCTGCATACGTGTGGTCACCACGGTCAGAATCCACTCGATGGCAGCTAACAACAGCAAGTAATTTAAAGCTGTGGAAATGGCTAATGGTGGGAGACAAGATCTAGGAGGTCCAGCCTATCAAGGATCATTTCACATATCTCTAGCTCGGCAACACAGGGCCTGGCATATACAAAGTGTTCAGTAAATTTTGTTTCTCAAAAAATTTGGGGGGGCGGAGCCAAGATGGCGGACTAGGCAGACGTTACCTCGGATCCCTCTTACAACAAAGACACGGAAAAACAAGTGAATCGATCACATACATAACAATCTACGAACCCTGAACAACAAACACAGATTTAGAGACGGAGAACGAACTAATACGGGGAAGCAGCGATTGTTTCCAGAGCCTGGAGCCAGAGTACCAGTCAGGTACGGCACAAGCGCAGAGACCTGCTCCACCCCCCTGAACTAACCCCGGGAGGGGGACCAGCCGGTTCCACGGGCGGCGTGGGACGCAGCCGGTAGGAGAAGTCCCCGGGAGGCAGTGACTGATCTTGGAGCAGAAAGAGCAGCATCCGAGCCGGGGAACCGTCCCGCCGGGATTTGGACTGCACGCAGGTACGCCATAAACACGGAGAGTTGCTCCACCCCCTGAACTAACCCCGGGAAGGGGACCAGCCGGGTCGCGCGGGCGGCGTGGGACGCAGCCGGTAGGAGAAGTCCCCGGGAGGCAGCGACTGGTATTGGAGTGGGGAGAACAGCGTTCCAGCCAGGACACTCGGTCGCGGCACAAGCACAGGGAGCTACTCCACCCATCTGAACTAACCCCGGGAGGGGACCCACCTAGTTCACGGGGGCGGCACGGCCGCGCGGCTGGAGAGACGAGAAGTCCCCGGGAGGCAGCGACTGATTTTGGAGTTGAGAGTGCACCGTCCCAGTAGGGGAGCCTTGACGCTGGGCGTGGGGCTGGAAGCGGAGGATCTGACCGTGACTCCAGCGGGCCAGACCCCCTGGGGGCAATCTCCACACAGCCAGCACACATAGGTGACGCGCCCGCGGGAATCTCAGATATAACAGTCATTCCAAGCAAGACAAGCAACTCTGGCTATATTCTGAGGTGCTACTCTCCTATCTCTCTGTTCCCTCCCCCACCCTTCCCAGGCGGCTTCATTAACATCTGAATAGCCTGAGCCAAAGGGAGAACTCTGATAGGGATCTGACTGCAGTTTTTTTTTAGCGGATTTTCTGGAAAAACTAGTTTCCCAGTGATGGCTCGGAGACAACAATCCATATCAAACCACTTAAAGAAGCAGACTGGGACAGCTTCTCCAACCCCCCAAACAAAAGAATCAAAATCTTTCCCAAATGAAGATACAATTTTGGAATTATCAGATACAGAATATAAAAAACTAATTTACAGAATGCTTAATGATATCACAAATGAAATTAGGATATCTGCAGAAAAAGCCAAGGAACACACTGATAAAACTGTTGAAGAACTCAAAAAGATTATTCAAGAACATACTGGAAAAATTAATAAGTTGCAAGAATCCATAGAGAGACAACATGTAGAAATCCAAAAGATTAACAATAAAATAACAGAATTAGACAACGTAATAGGAAGTCAGAGGAGCAGACTCGAGCAATTAGAATGCAGACTGGGACATCTGGAGGACCAGGGAATCAACACCAACATAGCTGAAAAAAAATCAGATAAAAGAATTAAAAAAAATGAAGAAACCCTAAGAACTATGTGGGACTCTATCAAGAAGGATAACCTGCGGGTGATTGGAGTCCCAGAACAGGGAGGGGGGACAGAAAACACAGAGAAAATAGTTGAAGAACTTCTGACAGAAAACTTCCCTGACATCATGAAAGACGAAACGATATCTATCCAAGATGCTCATCGAACCCCATTTAAGATTGATCCAAAAAGAAAAACACCAAGACATATTATCATCAAACTCACCAAAACCAAAGATAAACAGAAAATTTTAAAAGCAGCCAGGGAGAAAAGAAAGGTTTCCTTCAAGGGAGAATCAATAAGAATATGTTCTGACTACTCAGCAGAAACCATGCAGGCAAGAAGGGAATGGGACGACATATACAGAACACTGAAGGAGAAAAACTGCCAGCCAAGGATCATATATCCAGCAAAACTCTCTCTGAAATATGAAGGCGAAATTAAGATATTTACAGACAAACACAAGTTTAGAGAATTTGCAAAAACCAAACCAAAGCTACAAGAAATACTAAAGGATATTGTTTGGTCAGAGAACCAATAATATCAGATATCAGCACAACACAAGGTCACAAAACAGAACGTCCTGATATCAACTCAAATAGGGAAATCACAAAAACAAACAAATTAAGATTAATTAAAAAAAAAAAAATACACATAACAGGGAATCATGGAAGTCAATAGGTAAAAGATCACAATAATCAAAAAGAGGGACTAAATACAGGAGGCATTGAACTGCCATATGGAGAGTGATACAAGGCGATATAGAACAATACAAGTTAGGTTTTTACTTAGAAAAATAGGGGTATATAATGAGGTAACCACAAAAAGGTATAACAACTCTATAACTCAAGACAAAAACCAAGAAAAACGTAACGACTCAACGAACATAAAGTCAAACACTATGAAAATGAGGATCTCACAATTTACTAAGAAAAACGCCTCAGCACAAAAAAGTATGTGGAAAAATGAAATTGTCAACAACACACATAAAAAGGCATCAAAATGACAGCACTAAAAACTTATTTATCTATAATTACCCTGAATGTAAATGGACTAAATGCACCAATAAAGAGACAGAGAGTCACAGACTGGATAAAGAAACACGATCCATCTATATGCTGCCTACAAGAGACACACCTTAGACTTAGAGACTCAAACAAACTAAAACTCAAAGGATGGAAAAAAGTATATCAAGCAAACAATAAGCAAAAAAGAAGAGGAGTAGCAATATTAATTTCTGACAAAATAGACTTTAGACTTAAATCCACCACAAAGGATAAAGAAGGACACTATATAATGATAAAAGGGACAATTGATCAGGAAGACATAACCATATTAAATATTTACGCACCCAATGACAGGGCTGCAAGATACATAAATCAAATTTTAACAGAACTGAAAAGCGAGATAGATACCTCCACAATTATAGTAGGAGACTTCAACACACCACTTTCGGAGAAGGACAGGACATCCAGTAAGAAGCTCAACAGAGACACGGAAGATCTAATTACAACAATCAACCAACTTGACCTCATTGACTTATACAGAACTCTCCACCCAACTGCTGCAAAATATACTTTTTTTTCCAGCGCACATGGAACATTCTCTAGAATAGACCACATATTAGGTCATAAAACAAACCTTTGCAGAGTCCAAAACATCGAAATATTACAAAGCATCTTCTCAGATCACAAGGCAATAAAACTAGAGATCAATAACAGAAAAACGAGGGAAAAGAAATCAAATACTTGGAAAATGAACAATACCCTCCTGAAAAAAGACTGGGTTATAGAAGACATCAAGGAGGGAATAAGGAAATTCATAGAAAGCAACGAGAATGAAAATACTTCCTATCAAAACCTCTGGGACACAGCAAAAGCAGTGCTCAGAGGCCAATTTATATCAATAAATGCACACATACAAAAAGAAGAAAGAGCCAAAATCAGAGAACTGTCCCTACAACTTGAACAAATAGAAAGTGAGCAACAAAAGAATCCATCAGGCACCAGAAGAAAACAAATAATAAAAATTAGAGCTGAACTAAATGAATTAGAGAACAGAAAAACAATTGAAAGAATTAACAAAGCCAAAAGCTGGTTCTTTGAAAAAATTAACAAAATTGATAAACCATTGGCTAGACTGACTAAAGAAATACAGGAAAGGAAACAAATAACCCGAATAAGAAATGAGAAGGACCACATCACAACAGAACCAAATGAAATTAAAAGAATCATTTCAGATTATTATGAAAAATTGTACTCTAACAAATTTGAAAACCTAGAAGAAATGGATGAATTCCTGGAAAAACACTACCTACCTAAACTAACACATTCAGAAGTAGAACAACTAAATAGACCCATAACAAAAAAAGAGATTGAAACGGTAATCAAAAAACTCCCAACAAAAAAAAGTCCTGGCCCGGACGGCTTCACTGCAGAGTTCTACCAAATTTTCAGAGAAGAGTT
Source organism: Loxodonta africana (assembly GCF_030014295.1). Taxonomy (NCBI): domain Eukaryota; kingdom Metazoa; phylum Chordata; class Mammalia; order Proboscidea; family Elephantidae; genus Loxodonta; species Loxodonta africana. The sequence continues at coordinate 132,659,470 of NC_087342.1, forward strand.
AACAACACTACTACTAAAGGTATTCCAAAGCATAGAAAATGACGGAATACTACCCAACTCATTCTATGAAGCCACCATCTCCCTGATACCAAAACCAGGTAAAGACATTACAAAAAAAGAAAATTATAGACCTATATCCCTCATGAACATTGATGCAAAAATCCTCAACAAAATTCTAGCCAATAGAATCCAACAACACATCAAAAAAATAATTCACCCTGATCAAGTGGGATTTATACCAGGTATGCAAGGCTGGTTTAATATCAGAAAAACCATTAATGTAATCCATCACATAAATAAAACAAAAGACAAAAACCACATGATCTTATCAATTGATGCAGAAAAGGCATTTGACAAAGTCCAACACCCATTCATGATAAAAACTCTTACCAAAATAGGAATTGAAGGAAAATTCCTCAACATAATAAAGGGCATCTATGCAAAGCCAACAGCCAATGTCACTCTAAATGGAGAGAACCTGAAAGCATTTCCCTTGAGAACGGGAACCAGACAAGGATGCCCTTTATCACCGCTCTTATTCAACATCGTGTTGGAAGTCTTAGCCAGGGCAATCAGGCTAGACAAAGAAATAAAAGGTATCCGGATTGGCAAGGAAGAAGTAAAGTTATCACTATTTGCAGATGACATGATTATATACACAGAAAACCCTAAGGAATCCTCCAGAAAACTACTGAAACTAATAGAAGAGTTTGGCAGAGTCTCAGGTTATAAAATAAACATACAAAAATCACTTGGATTCCTCTACATCAACAAAAAGAACACCGAAGAGGAAATAACCAAATCAATACCATTCACAATAGCCCCCAAGAAGATAAGATACTTAGGAATAAATCTTACCAAGGATGTAAAAGACCTACACAAAGAAAACTACAAAGCTCTACTACAAGAAATTCAAAAGGACATACTTAAGTGGAAAAACATACCTTGCTCATGGATAGGAAGACTTAACATAGTAAAAATGTCTATTCTACCAAAAGCCATCTATACATTTAACGCACTTCCAATCCAAATTCCAATGTCATATTTTAAGGGGATAGAGAAACAAATCACCAATTTCATATGGAACGGAAAGAAGCCCCGGATAAGCAAAGCACTACTGAAAAAGTAGAAGAAAGTGGGAGGCCTCACCTTACCTGACTTCAGAAACTATTATACAGCCACAGTAGTCAAAACAGCCTGGTATTGGTACAACAACAGACACATAGACCAATGGAACAGAATTGAGAACCCAGACATAGATCCATCCACGTATGAGCAGCTGATATTTGACAAAGGACCAGTGTCAATTAACTGGGGAAAAGATAGCCTTTTTAACAAATGGTGCTGGCATAACTGGATATGCATTTGCAAAAAAATGAAACAGGACCCATACCTCACACCATGCACAAAAACTAACTCCAAGTGGATCAAAGACCTAAACATAAAGACTAAAACGATAAAGATCATGGGAGAAAAAATTGGGACAACCCTAGGAGCCCTAATACAAGGTATAAACAGAATACAAAACATTACCAAAAATGATGAAGAGAAACCCGATAACTGGGAGCTCCTAAAAATCAAACACCTATGCTCATCTAAAGACTTCACCAAAAGAGTAAAAAGATCACCTACAGATTGGGAAAGAATTTTCAGCTATGACATCTCCGACCAGCGCCTGATCTCTAAAATCTACATGATTCTGTCAAAACTCAACCACAAAAAGACAAACAACCCAATCAAGAAGTGGGCAAAGGATATGAACACACATTTCTCTAAAGAAGATATTCAGGCAGCCAACAGATACATGAGAAAATGCTCTCGATCATTAGCCATTAGAGAAATGCAAATTAAAACTACGATGAGATTCCATCTCACACCAGCAAGGCTGGCATTAATCCAAAAAACACAAAATAATAAATGTTGGAGAGGCTGCGGAGAGATTGGAACTCTCATACACTGCTGGTGGGAATGTAAAATGGTACAACCACTTTGGAAATCTATCTGGCGTTATCTTAAACAGTTAGAAATAGAACTACCATACAACCCAGAAATCCCACTCCTAGGAATATACCCTAGAGATACAAGAGCCTTCATACAAACAGATATATGCACACCCATGTTTATTGCAGCTCTGTTTACAATAGCAAAAAGTTGGAAGCAACCAAGGTGTCCATCAACGGATGAATGGGTAAATAAATTGTGGTATTTTCACACAATGGAATACTACGCATCGATAAAGAACAGTGACGAATCTCTGAAACATTTCATAACATGGAGGAACCTGGAAGGCATTATGCTGAGCGAAATTAGTCAGAGGCAAAAGGACAAATATTGTATAAGACCACTATTATAAGATCTTGAGAAATAGTAAACCTGAGAAGAACACATACTTTTGTGGTTACGAGGGGGGGAGGGAGGGAGGGTGGGAGAGGGTTTTTTATTGATTAATCAGTAGATAAGAACTGCTTTAGGTGAAGGGAAAGACAACACTCAATACATGGAAGGTCAGCTCAATTGGACTGGACCAAAAGCAAAGAAGTTTCCGGGATAAAATGAATGCTTCAAAGGTCAGCGGAGCAAGCGCGGGGGTCTGGGGAACATGGTTTGCGGGGACTTCTAAGTCAATTGGCAAAATAATTCTATTATGAAATCATTCTGCATCCCACTTTGAAATGTGGCGTCTGGGGTCTTAAATGCTAACAAGCAGCCATCTAAGATGCAGCAATTGGTCTCAACCCACCTGGAGCAAAGGAAAATGAAGAACACCAAGCCCACATGACAACTAAGAGCCCAAGAGACAGAAAGGGCCACATGAACCAGAGACCTACATCATCCTGAGACCAGAAGAACTAGTTGGTGCCCGGCCACAATTGATGACTACCCTGACAGGGAGCTCAGCAGAGGACCCCTGAGGGAGCAGGAGATCAGTGGGATGCAGACCCCAAATTCTCATAACAAGACCAAACTTAATGGTCTGACTGAGACTGGAGGAATCCCGGCGGCCATGCTCCCCAGACCTTCAGTTGACACAGGACAGGAACCATCCCCGAAGACAACTCATCAGAAATGAAAGGGACTGGTCAGCGGGTGGGAGAGAGATGCTGATGAAGAGTGAGCTAATTATATCAGGTGGACACTTGAGATTGTGTTGGCAACTCTTGCCTGGAGGGGGGATGGGAGGATAGAGAGAGAGGGAAGCCGGCAAAATTGTCAAGAAAGGAGAGACTGAAAGGGCTGACTCAAGACGGGGAGAGTAAGTGGGAGTAGGGAGTGAGATGTATGTAAACTTATATGTGACAGACTGATTGGATTTGTAAACGTTCACTTGAAGCTTAATAAAAGTTATTATAAAAAAAAAAAAAAATTTGGTTTGGAGCCTTGAGTTTGAGAAAACGGCAGGACATTTCATTTTGACAGATGGAACATGAGCCTGGGACAGTGGATGGATTTAGGTCTTTTTTAGGGAAGGAAACAATTCAAAAAGGAGGTGGTAATTAGTGTCAAGTACAAATGAAATCTTGATTCTTTTCAATGTGGAGCATCCAGCGTTTGTCTTTACCTCAATTAGGTACATAACTCCAATTAGTCTAGATCAATGATCTACAATCCTTTAGTGATGTTTAGGCACAATTCCAATTAGTGAGTTTCGCTCATTGCTAGGAAGTGGGTGTAGCTGAAAAGATTAGCATTGGATTAGGGAGGTATTTGTGGATTTTGTTTATGTCTTCTGTCTTCTATTGCCAAATAATTCAGTGAGTCACCTGAGGTTTTTTTTTAGAACAAGGAAGTGTGCAAAATAAATACAATAATTAAGCATTCATTGTACTTGTACTAAAAAAGAGATTTATGCCTATCTCCCTTCACTAAATTGATTATATATTTAAAGTAATAGAAATATAAAAAATAGACAAAAGCATTAAGGTGTTGCAAAGGACACATTGCTTCTCTTTTCAAATGCAGGTTTCCAGTATCCCATGGAAGGTGGTTTTGAATGCTTTAAATCTTGGTTGTCTAATTTCATCCCATAAACTGTAATTATAGCTCTTTATAACATGCTAAATAATTCCTCCCCTACCGGATATTTATACCTTTCAAATATTTATAGACTGTCATTATTCCTTACTCTTCTCTTACCAAAGTAGCACATATTTTGTTCCCATAATATTTTTCATATTTCAGCTTCCTCAATACTGAGCTGCTTTTCTTAGTTCTGCATTCAGTTTTTCTCCATCGCTCTGATTTAATGCTAATCAAAGGTAAATGAGGTATTTCGGGGGCAATTTATCCTAAGGTTGTTTGAAAGGGTTTAAATTTCTTCACCTGGGTTAGAATTTCTCATTTGTATCTAGCTGAGAATAGTGCTGACTTTATTGGTGTTTTTGCCATTTTTGAAAATTCATAACTAATTTCCCATGTAATGGCATTCAGAAATCTCTAAGCCATTATTGTTTCTTTGCTGTTCATAGAATACATATGATTTAAATGAATTCAGAGTATATTTCTGTAATTCGTTTCTTATTATGCAATATTGAATCACATTTCCTGCTTCTTTGTGTCCGTAAGTTATTATAATTTCTCGGTGTCCTTCAAAATTATTAATATATGGAAACTTTAAGTATATTATTTCCACTCTATTCTGGATTGTTCAATGAGATAGTACATTTTTCTTGCAACTACATTTTTTAGTCTCTAAACGTAATTATTTCCAACAACTTTTCAGTTGACCTGGCCATGCCATTATTATGACAATTTATTAAGGCAATTTCCTATTATGTCTTGGGCATCCACTGATGTATTCACTATGCATATACCCTAGGTATAACAGATATTGTGTAAAAATAATATGAAATGCCCAATATTCAGCTAGTATTTCTCAACAATTTCCTACATTTCCATATTGAAAGTTTTAAAACACTTTAATGTCCCTTCTTAATTTAAAAGCCTCATGTGGCTCCCTAGTACCATGAAGTCTCCGAACAGGTCTGGCCTCTGAAGGCCTCACTCAATCTGACCCCACCCCACCATTCTGGTCTTGGTCATTTTCAACAGGGATGAACCAGAATGAACTGGTTGGAAGTCCTGTTTTTCACTCAGCCACATGAGTCCTATGCTCAACTACATGCAATGGTTGTCTGTGAAGCCTTTTGAAGGATCTCCACAGTACTAATTGCTCCCTCCTCCCAGTTCTTGTTGCCTTAACTTATTCCTGTAGAATAGCATTTGTTTCACTCTAAGCAGTATTGTTATTTGTATACATCTCTGTCTTCTACACATCATCATGTGGACTTGGTGAGGGCATAGGCCATATTCCATTTCTCTTTGTCTCCTGCCAGGTGCCTCACAGAGAGTAGCACTTAATAAATGACAGTTTGTTGAACAGTCGCAACTCTGGATTTTCTGCTTAGCAGGACTTCCAACTGGTTTTAAATGGTTCAGTCATAGCCGAAAGAAACAAGAGCAGTGTACATGTTGCATAGCAACCAAATCTTTTGCATGATGACTTTTGAACCAAGTAGGAAACAGACAGTGGTGCCTGGCTCAGAGATGGTGGCCCACTGTGCTAATTTGCATGTGTATTGCTCCCCACAGCCCTGCCAATAATCCAATTTCCTGCATCAGGCTCCTGAAAGTTTCCTGAAGTGGGAGATTGGATTATTGGGAGGACTGTGGAGATCGACACACATTCAAAGCTGCGAGGTCAGCCAGTGTCTTTGAGCAGAGCACCACTGCCTGTTTGCTGCATATTTTCTACTGGGGTCAACATCAAGGCATAAGAGATTTGGTTGCTATGCAATGTGTAGGTGCCCTTGTTTGCATCAGTCATGACTGAACCTCTTCAAACCAGTTCAAAGTCCTGCCTTATTTCTGTCAGCCATGACTGAACTGTTTAGACAGACAGGGTTTTGGATGATAGTCCGGCTGAAAACCAGGAGACTTGTCATGAAAGCTGAATTTGCAGAATAAGCATACTGCATTTACTTAGATTTATTTGAGGTGGCTTCATTTATTTGGGTAGATTAATGAAGATCCTGGAGGGCTACAGACCTCTGTTCACCCCTTGGTGTTGGGAGCTGTGATCATTAAGGTTGTGTGTCAACTTGGCTGGGCCATGATTCTCAGTGGTTTGGCAATTGTGATGTAGTTTGGTAGTCACATGATGATGTGATCACTCCAATGATGGAATTTGATACAATGTGATCACCTCCATGATGGGGTCTGCTGTGAGCAGGTAATAAGTTGAAAGGGATTTTCCTTGGGGGTATGGCCTGCATCAAATATAAGTGGACTTTCTGGCAAGGCATGTGGGTTTTGCTCACTCTGGATCCTGCAGCTGGCTCCTGTTCATCTGACTTCTTGTTCTTGGGACTTGAGTTAGTAGCTCACCTGCCGTCTTGCCTCCTGATCTTGGGATTCATCTGTCTTCACAGCCTGTGAGCAAAAGCCCTGCTGTCTGACCTGCTGATCTTCAGTTTGCCAGCCCCTGTGGCTTTGTGAATCAGGAGAAGCCTCCAGCCTTGGGCCGTTCCAGCCTCTACCACCACATGAGTCATTTCCTTGATATAAATCTCTCTCTATATATATTTATATGCTTTACTGATTTTTGTTTCTCTAGAGAGCCCAGCCTAAGACAGGTGCAATCAAAGAAGAAAGGAAATGATGGCAGTAAGGTTTAGAAGGTGAAATGACTTGCAGACTCTTATTTTTATTCATGGTATTGTTTCCACAATTCATTATTCCTTTTTTTCCCTGCGTGTTTTCACTTAATATTTACTTCTTGACTCACAATGACATCAAAAAAAAAGCATGTGACATTTTTCTACACTCATTCAAATATGTTTGGACGATAGAATCACCTTCTCCTACGCCTACCCCATATCACTCAGTGCCCAGTGAGGAAAGTAGAAACCACTTTAGGTATTTCACAGAGGGGATTTAATACATGTTGGTAGGCTCTGAGAAAGAAAAGGCAAAATAGGTGGTAATGCTGAGTCAGTGACCACAGGAAGTTGCTACCAGCCCTGGGCTGGAGGAACACAAAGGAAGAGGCTGTGTTGCCAGACCCAGGAGCGCACTCACAGTGGACACCATTGGAGCCCTGCTGTTGTTGCAGAAACCATAGCACTGCCAAACTCACTGTCACTGCTGCCAGTTGCAGCTGCCAGCGGCAAAGGAAGGCATGGCCAGCCACTGCTGCCATTGCTGCTTTGCTGCTGCTGGAGCTGCAGACATAGCTAGGCCACAGCTGTCAGTCACAGCTCGAGACAACTCTGTAGGAGTCATAAAAGGCCGCTGAAGCCCGAGGTCACTCACTGATGCCAAGCTGTCAGAAGCAGTTAAATTTTTAAACAAATTTTAAAATAACTTTCCTTTTCCTTCAGTTTTCCAATCTCCTGCCAGTGCCTCTTTTTGGAAGAACCTATCCAGAAGTTATCTGTCTAAGAAACTGAGGAAATTTACTTTTCATTGTTTCAGACCTAGCTTATGAAAAGGTAGAAAGGAAGCTGAGAGAAAACTGAAAAAATGAGTGCCATATACCCCTATTCTGCCAAATCTTTGGCATACCTCCAATTTTCCACTTTCTTCCCTACCTATAAAATAATAACAGCAGGTTAAGTTTAAATATCAATGTACCTTAAAATTTATACCTCGATAAAAGTCATTTTAACATACTCAAAACTTCCAGGTGTTTCTTTAGAGCAGCATTTCCTACAATGTATTCTACAGAATATATCCTGAAGGAAGGATCCATTGGTCAAATGAATTTGGGAAACTCTGTACTTTATACTGAACTCTTGGAATTTCATACTTCATATTAGCACATTAAAGGTTCTAAGAAATCCATCAGTCTAGAATCTTATTTGATGGCATTTGACTTGGTTATCAGCATACATTAATGAACACAAATAGAGTGCAATGATAGAAAATATCAAAAAGAAGGATGGACCTAATTAATATACCATGGTCCGGGGTAGGCAGGCTCTTTGAGGAAGTGTTATGTAAACCAAGATCTTAAGATCAGATGGAATCAGTCATATAAAGAGAACTCTAATATTGGGATATTCGGCGAGTAACTTTCAAATCAGTCCCAGTCAGCACATTTTTTCTGGACTATGATAAGATCTGTACAGAAATTGAAAGTAAGCATTTGAAACATTGTCCATAGAACCGACTCAGCTTCACCTAACAACAACAACAACAAAACAGTTAGATAGACTAACTTTTTGTCTGTTAGGTCTAAAAATAAAAAAAAATTCTCTAAAATTTTTTTCTAGCAAATGGTTTTTATTTATTTTACAAAACCATAATTCTTTGATTGTTTTGGGGGAAAAAAGATAGTTTGATAAGCTCTGCTCTAGCAGAAGTATAGTTGCAACAGCCCTAAATAAATAAGAAGAGTCTGCTAAAATTGAGGAACTGACAGGAGTGTGGTTGTATGCAGAAGTTTGAGAACAAAAAAAGCAGTGTCTGGATTTTGTTTTAAGTCCAGTGAGAAGCCATGGAAGTATTTTAAACAATTTAAGTAAACATGATATTATTAAAAAATTTGAAACAATTATTCTAGCTATTTTATGAAGAATGAATTGAAGTAAGGAGTATAAAACAGGATGATCAGCTTGGAGGCTTTTAGAAGCTTGGTGGAGAGATGATTTGGCTTGACTATGAGAGCAAAAAAAAAAAAAAAAAAAATTTTTTTTTTTTTTTTTTATGAGAGCAAAGGACAGGAATTTGGAAGAGAATTGAAACAAGACTTCCTGATGGTGAGGGAGAGGGAGAGAGAATCAGGAACATACCAAAGTTTCTCTGAGGAGAAGTCAAGGGTCAATATATACACTGAGAAATCATCAGTTTTTAGTTTTTATAGCCATAGGGAAGACACGGTATTGAAGATAGAGTAGAAAGGAAAGAGCTGAGGGCCTAGGACTAAACCCTGAAAAGTATCTTTGGACCTTATAAGCCCCCAAGGAGTCTAGCTTGAAAATAACTGATTACCTCAAAAAAAAAAAAAAAAAAAATTACCTCAAGAGTGAGCTAAATTCATAGACATTCACATTTGTGTCTTGGTATTTCTAACATTAAATTCCATTTAGTAAATTTACTGAATGCCTATACTAACTATTTAAGAGACCTCAGAAGGTACTGTAAAAGATAACAGCCAAACAAGACCTTTAACAATTTACTATCTCATAAAAAAAAAAATCTCATAGGGCATCTAAAATACGTGTAAAAGTACAAGACGAATCTGATAACTGCTATAAGAGAATTACAAAGTGAAATGGGAATCTACAGAGGGAAAACTGGAAGACTTCATGGAGGAGGTGACATTGAGCAGGTCTTGAAGGAGGTTCATTAATTTGAATTGACAACAACAAAAGAGATAGGTTTAATAGGTCAGCAAATCCACTGAATGTTTTCAAAGTCTCTTCCTATTTTCCAGTTGATAATTTGGCCTAATTCTCTTTTCATATGAACAGATTCTCCTTGGGTCATGACTCCTAGGATCTTGGTCTATTAAATTTTCCATCACAGCTGCAGTTCAGACTAGGGTAATTATGTTATTGACCTCTTAGGGTTTGCAAAGTCAGAAAATTCTCAGCACACCTCTGGTGTCACACTGAAAAAGGCAAACCTTTGATTTTTTTTTAATCGATGTTGAGTTACTTTACATTTTTATTTTGGAAGAATCTTCATACCCTTCACCCAGCTTTCCCTAACATTAACATCTTACATAACTATGTTGTTGGGTGCTGTTGAGTCAGTTCCAACTCATAGCGACCCTATGCAGAACAGAACAAAACACTGCCTCGTCCTGTGCCATCCTTATAATTGTTATGCTTGAGCCCATTGTTGGAGCCACTGTGTCAGTCCACTTTGGTGAGGATCTTCCTCTTTTCCGCCAACCCTGTACCTTACCAAGCATGATGTCTTTATCCAGGGACTGATCCCTCCTGACGACATGTCCAAGGTATGTAAGACACAGTCTCGCCATCCTTGCTTCTAAGGAGCATTCTGGTTGCACTTCTTCCAAGACAGATTTGTTCATTCTTTTGGCAGTCCATGGCATATTCAATACTCTTTGCCAACACCATAATTCAAAGGTGTCTGTTCTTCGGTCTTCCTTAATCACTGTCCAGCTTTCATATGCATATGATGTGATTGAAAATACCATGGCTTGGGTAAAAAAAAAGAAAAAAAAAATTTTTTTTTTTTTTTGGGGGTAAGATGCACCTTAGTGTTCAAGGTGACATCTTTGCTTTTCAATACATTGAAGAGGTCCTTTGCAGCAGATTTGCCCAATGCAATGTGTCTTGATTTCTTGACTGCTGCTTCCATGGGTGTTGATTGTGGACTAAAGTAAAATGAAGTCCTTGACAGCTTTAATCTTTCTGTGTTTATCACGATGTTGCTTATTGGTCCAGTTGTGAGGATTTTTGTTTTCTTTATGTTGAGGTGTAAACCATACTGAAGGCTGTGGTCTTTGATCTTCATTAGTAAGTGCTTCAAGTCCTCTTCACTTTCAGCAAGCAAGGTTGTGTCATCTGCATAACACAGGTTGTTAATGAGTCTTCCTTCAATCCTGATGCCCCGTTCTTCTTCATATAGTCCAACTCCTCGGATTATTTGTTCAGCATAGGGATTGAATAGGTATGGTGAAAGGATACAACCCTGACGCACACCTTTCCTGACTTTAAACCAATCAGTATCCCCTTTTTCTGTCCGAATAACTGCCTCTTGATCAATGTATACGTTCCTCGTGAGCACAATTAAGTGTTCTGGAATTCCCATTCTTCACAATCTTATCCATAATTTGTTATGATCCACACAGTCGAATGCCTTAGCATAGTCAATAAAACACAGGTAAACATCCTTCTGGTATTCTCTGCTTTCCGCTAGGATGCATCTGACATCAGCAATGATATCCCTGGCTTCATGTCCTCTCCTGAATCTGGCCTGAATTTCTGGCAGTTCTTGTTGATATACTGCTACAGCCACTTTTGAATGATCTTCAGCAAAATTTTGCTTATGTGTGCTTTAATGATATTGTTCTATAATTTCCACATTTGGTTGGATCATCTTTCTTGGGAATAGGCATAAATATGGATCTCTTCCAGTGTATTGGCCAGGTAGCTGTCTTCCAAATTTCTTGGCATAGACAAGTGAGCACTTCCAGCACTGAATCTCAACTGATATTCCATTGATTCTTGAAGCCTTGTTTTTCACCAATGCCTTCAGAGCAGCTTGGACCCCTTCCTTCAGTGCCATCGGTTCCTGATCATATGCTACCTCTTGAAACGGCTGAACGTCAGCTAATTCTTTGTGGTGTAACGACTCTGTGTATTCCTTCTCTCTTCTTTTGATGCTTCTCGCATCATTTAATATTTTCCCCATAGAATCCTTCACTATTGCAACTCGAGGCTTGAATTTTTTCTTCAGCTCTTGCAGCTTCAAAAACACCGAGCATATTCTTCCCTTTTGGTTTTCTATCTCCAGCTCTTTGCACATGTCATTAAATACTTTACTTTGTCTTCTTGAGCCGCCCTTTGAAATCTCCTGTTCAGTTCTTTACTTCATCACTTCTTCCTTTTGCTTTAGCTGCTCGACTTTCGAGAGCAAGTTTCAGAGTCTCCTCTGACATCCATCTTGGTCTTTTCTTTCTTTCCTGTCTTTTCAATGACCTCTCGCTTTCTTCATGTATGATGTCCTTGATGTCATTCCACAATTCTTCTGGTCTTCGGTCATTAGTGTTCAATGTGTCAGATCTATTATTGAGATGGTCTCTAAATTTAGGAGGGATATACCCAAGGATGTATTTTGGCTTTCGTGCCCTTGCTCTGATTTTCTTCAGTTTCAGCTTGAACTTGCATATTAGCAATTGATGGCCTGTTCTACAATTGGCCCCTGGCCTTGTTCTGACTGATGATATTGAGCTTTTCCATATTCTCTTTCCACAGATGTATTCGATTTGATTACTGTGTGTTCCATCTGGTAAGGTCCATGTGTACAGTAGCCGTTTATGTTGGTGAAAAAAGGCATTTGCAATGAAGAAGTTGTTGGTCTTGCAAAATTCTATCATTCAGTCTCCAGCATGATTTCTGTCACCAAGGCCATATTTTCCAATTACTATCTTTCTTCTTTGTTTCCAACTTTTGCATTCCAATCACTGGTAATTATCAATGCGTCCTAGTTACATGTTCGATCAATTTCAGACTGCAGCAGCTGATAAAAATCTTCTATTTCTTCATCTTTGGCCTTAGTGGTTGGTGTGTAAAATTTGAATAATAGTCATATTAACTGGTCTTCCTTGTGGGCGTATGGATATTATCCTATCACTGACAGCATTATACTTCGGGATAGATCTTGAAACGTTCTTTTTGACAATGAATTCAACACCATTCCTCTTCAAGCTGTCATTCCTGGCATAGTAGACTATATGATTGTCTGATTCAAAACGGCCAATACCAGTCCATTTCAGCTCACTAAGTCCTAGGATATCAATGTTTTGCATTCCATTTCATTTTTGATGATTTCAAATTTTCCTAGATTCATACTTCATACATTCCAGGTTCCGATTATTAATGGATGTTTGCAGCTGTTTCGTCTCATTTTGAGTTGTGCCACATCAGCGAATGAAGGTTCCAAAAGCTTTACTCTGTCCGCATCATTAAGGTCAACTCCACTTTGAGGAGGCAGCTCTTCCCCAGTCATCTTTTGAGTGCCTTCCAACCTGGGGGCCTCATCTTCCAGCACTGTATCAGACAGTGTTCCACTGCTATTCATAAGGGTTTCACTGGCTAATTCTTTTCAGAAGTAGACTGCTGGGCCCTTCTTCCTAGTCTGTCTTAGTCTGGAAGCTCAGCTGAAACCTGTCCTCCATGGGTGACCCTGTTCATATCTGAATACCGATGGCTTAGCTTCCAGCATCCCAACAACATGCAAGCCCCCACAGTAGGACAAACTGATTGACACGTGGGGGTGCATAACTACAGTGCAACTATAAAAATCAAGAATTAACATTGGTACAATACTATTAACTAAACTGGAGACTTTATTCAGATTTCCCTGGCTTTTTCATTAGTGTCATTTTTATATTCCTGGATCAATCCAGGATACCGCATTGCATTTAGATATTATGTCCCTTAATCCCCTCCAATCTGTGGCAGAGTTCTCAATCTTGCCTTGTCTTTCATGATCTTAACACGTTTGAAGAGGACTGGTAAATTATTTTGTAGACTGTCCCTCAATTTGAGGTTTTCTGATGTTTTTGAATTTGTGTTTGACGACAAATTTTATGTATATATAAAATTTCTTAGGTGTCGTTGCCGGTCCCACAGGTATTCTAATTCCTCACGCAGGGCTAGGGTGACTAACTCCTCCCAGTTTGCCAGGTGCTTTCCCAGTTTTGCACTGAAATTTCCATATCAGTCCTGGGAAAACTAGAATTAGGGTTGGAGGGATTATTTTCTACTCCTTCTTTGGCTGCAATGGATTTTCACCAGTGCCCTAAGGGTGAAAGTACTTGTACCCTTGCTACTCACAGATTAAGACTTTTATTCCATAGGGGAGATAACCAAAAATGGTCTTCATGGAGGTTTCTTGTCCTTTTGGCCTGTGTCTTAGTTATCTAGTGCTGCTATAACAGAAATACTGTACATGGATTTAGCAAACAGAAATTTATTTTCTCAATGTTTAGGAGGCTGTAAGTCTGAAATCAGGTGGACTCTAGGGGAAGGCTTTTTTTCTCTAATGGTTCTGGAGGAAAGTCCTTGTCTTTTTTGAGTTTCTGCTCCTGGGTGATCTTCATGTGTCTTAGCATCTATCTTCTCCCCTCTTTGCTTCTCTCTCTTGCTTGTATAATCTGTTTTATACCTCAAAGGAGATTGACTCAAGACACATCCTATACTAATCCTGCCTCATTAATGTAACAAAACAATCCATTCTCAAATGGAATTATAACTGTAGGCATAGAAGCTAGGATTTACAACACATTTTTGGGGGGATACAATTCAATCCATACTATTCCTCCTTTTGGCCCCCCAAAATTCGTGTCCTTGCCACATGCAAAACACATTTCACCCATCACATCATCCTAGAAGTCTTAAATCAACTCCACATTCAGAATCTCATCTTCTGAATCATCTAAATCAAATACGGATATGTGAGTTTAGGCATATTCCGTCCTGCAGAAAAATTCCTCTTCATCTGTGCACCTGTGAAATCTAGAATACAAGCTATCTGTTTTCAAAGTACAGTGATGGAACACACACAAGGTAGACATGTCCATTAACAATGGGATAAATTGGAGGGAAAGAATGAATACAGGGCACCAAGCAAGCCCAAAATCCAGCAGAACAATTTACATTATTTCTAAAATTTTGAAAATAATCCTCTATTCTTTGGGACCATTTGTGCAATGTCCCTGCCCTCCAGACTCTGAGTGTTGGCCAGGCCCTCTGGATTTGGGATGGAGGCCTCTCAGTCCTGAGCTTCAGCTCTGCCTTCCAGGCCCAATGTGATGGCAACTCTGCTCCTTTGACTTTGGGAGGCCCCATTCTCCTAGTCCATCTGAGTGGTGACCCCACCCCCCTCAGTCCCAGCAGTCCCCATTCTTCTGCCCCTTGGGCATGGCAACTCTGCCACCTCAGCTTTGGGTGGCAGCCCCATCCTCCTGGCACACCTTAACAGCAGTCCCACACTCCAGAACTGAGTTAGTGAAGATCTGACTCTTCGAAACCTAACAGGATGTGGCCCCACCCTTTGGGGTCCAGGAAACATGGCTCTACCCTTTGAAACCAAGAAAGCCCTACTTCACATGGTCCTTCCAATAGTTCTGTTGATTTCGGTGTTGCTTCAGGGATAGTCCTTTTCTTTTCTTAGAGAACAACAGACATAGCTCCTTTGGCCTATTTCCTGCCTGTAGAATTCCAGGAGGCAGAGTTTTTTCCTTTCATTCTTTCTCTGTCCCCTTCAGCCTAAGCTCATGGGTTTTCTGCTGTGGTAGTTGGTTAGATCCATCAGTAACAGGCTTAATTTCTTTAACAAAAGATTGTGTAGTGATGTACTTGGTGAAAATTCTAGGGCCCATGTCCTTAGTTTATACAACAGAATTTTCCAAATCTTTAAGTTCTGTTTTCCTTTTGCACAGTTCATTTTTAAGCTCATCTGTTTCCTCTCACGTTTTACTATAAGTGGCAAGTAGAAACCACATGCCCCTTTTAAGACCTTGCTTAGAAACCTCCTCAGTGAAACATCCAAGTTCTTCACTTACAAGTTCTACCTTCCACAAATATTTGAACATAATTCAGGCAAGTTCTTTGCCACTGCATAAAAAGCACTATCCTTCCTCCATTGTCCAGTAACGTGTTCATCATTTTCTTTTAAAGCCCCACCAGAAGCACATTGAATGTCCACATTTCTAGCAACATTGTGTTGCTGGCACCATATGTATTTTCTAAGATGATAGAGACTTTTTCTATAGCTCTCCTCACTTCCTTCTGAGCCCTCATCAGAATTGCCTTTGACGTCCTTAATTCTACCAACAGCCTCTTCAAGGCAATCTAGGCTTTTAATATTAGGTACCTTAAAACTCTTCTGGCCCCCACCTATTACCCCATTCCAAAATCACTTCCACATTTTAGTTATTTGTTACAGCAGCATCCCTACTTCTCGGTACTGAATTCTGTCTTAGTTATCTAGTCCTACTGTAACAGAAATACCATAAGCGGATGGCTTTAACAAATAGAAATTTATTTTCTCACTGTTTAGGAGGCTGGAAATTTGAAATCAGTGAGCTAGCTCTAGCTCTCTCTGTCAGTTCTGGAGGAAAGTCCTTGTCTCTTTTGAGTTTCTCCTCCTTGGTGATCTTCATATGTCTTGGCATCTATCTTCCCCCATCTATGAGTATCTTGCTTGCTTATATAATCTCTTTTATATCTCAAAAGAGATCGACTTAAGACACACCCTACAGTAATCTTGCCTCATTAACATAACAAAGACAGCCTATTCCCAAATGGGATTATAACCATAAGCATAGAGGCTAGGATTTACAACACATATTTTGGGGGGACACAATTCAATCTGTAACAGCCCATACCACCAAGGATGCGTTCTCAGTGTGCTCTACGTGGATCCATGGAGAAAAGCCTCAAGAGGTACAAATGCAGTTATATCTGCAGATCCCAGGAGCTCCATATTTTCTTAGCAGTCCACATTTAGCCTCCAGCAATTCATTAACTATTCTGGCTGAATTATCCCCCCCAGTGTCCACCACAGTAAGCAAGTGGTCACGCCTTGTCTCTTTCTGGAGATGTCTGTGTCTCCTTAGATTTTGGGCTAGTTGGTTGCCCTGTGACCTCAGATATCTGATGGGTTCAAGAAAAGTGGTGAACTTGCAGTTGGCCTGACATTTCTTTGTCATAAGTGTGGGAGTGATGTTCTTTCAAGCTCTCTACATTGTTGGGGCAAACCTTTGATTTTTAACATTTGTACTAATAAAATAATTTCTATGCATGGGTTGATGAGTACACTCATAATTGCCTGAGTTAATCAGATGCCCAGTTTAGGTCAGACAGATTTGGGGTATCTAGAATGTCAACCACCATATTGCTGTTCTATGTCCGTGAGCATCAGACCTATTTTCTTAACAAATTAGATTTGTATTGTTTACTTAGTTTTGTTTTTGTTTTGAGTAAATAAATATATATTGAGTGTCTACAAAGAGCAAGGCGTATTAGGGGTATAAAGTGAATATTGAGTTTTGATGGGAAGTCCCAGTATGTTACCAGTTTGGGACTCGGGGTTGTTTTTTAGGTTGATTTCTTGTTATTTTCAACTCTACAAGTGTATGCAATGAGAAGACTTGGATGATGAGTAGCTCTGTAGAAATCCCTCTGCTAGCCTATTGGTTTTGGGTTAGCCTATCTCCTGGCATTTCTCCACAATAGCAGATATGTATGGATTCTCTTTATAATATCTATCATCATTGAACTATTAATATAATATTTTAAACTAATATGATGATCATTATATTTGATCTATTTATTCATAGATGTGATTACAATGGTAATTACTATCTGTTTTATTACCTGGTCCTGCACAATTATTGTTTCTTTCATAATTATTATCTTTAACTTGTACATATTATAAATATAATTTTTATTGCATGCCATTCTACTTCCTGTATTTACTACTTGGATGACCTGTTCTATCTCTAAACACTTTTCTCCACCAATTTCAGGATTCCACACTATCCTGGTTCTCCTCATATCATATCCAGATCCTTACCTCAGTTCTCATTTCCTTGGCCACCTGCTCTTTTCTTTCTCTGTACTGACTCCCTTGAAGAAAATCATCAGTTATCACAACATCAAATCTAAAAACCTAACCTCTCTGATGATGGCTATACCTTCAGCCCTGTCCCCTCTTGGGGATTCTACTGTTGTCAAAAAGTCTAGAAACAGATCTTGTTATTTTATTTTTCCACAGGCTGAACTCTCTTGATTACTTCTTCTTGAGTAATCTAAAGGCACAGACTTACTAAGTTAAAATCAGAGACACAAATCATCTGAGAAAATTTATGACGTATATATGTGCAAGAATTGACAGAAATGCTGCATTTTTGTACCATGTTCATTGCAGTTTTATATTGAATGTGCATTACTAATGAGGGGCAATACACTGAACATGATCTAATAATGTCATTAAATGTATTGTGTACTGAAACATAAACATAAACTTCATAAATCATTTATTGTGTATATTTGCTTGTATTCCCCAACTTTTTGGTCACCCTATACTCCTGTACCTTTAGCTGGTTAGTACATAATTCCTCTTGGATTCTTCTGCCATCAAAAACTCTCATGGCCATTTATTTGAAGAACATTTATTGAGCATCAAGTGCTGTGCTGGGGATCAGTATATAAAGATGAATGACCCATAAACATTGCTCTCAAGATACCCTAATCTAAACTTATGATTCTTCTCTTTTCTGAAACCAGGGGCTTTTCCAACGTTCCTACTCCTTTCGCACAACCACTCTCTTAATCACCCAAGTTAAAAATCCTGGCATCACCCTGAGTTAATTCTTTCTTGTAATTAATTTATTTCTTATACCGATAATTCTTCTGTATTGGGTTAATTTTTTTAAATGTTCATCCTATCCAGCTGTTCCTTTATATTTCGATTGCATGTTATCACAATGCTGGATTAAGCCATTAGCACTGCAAACTGGGATTAATTTAATAGTCTCTCAGTTGTTCTTTATGATTCTGTCCACTATCCTTCTTCCAAACCATATAGTATATGATTGCCATACCAATCATCCATAAAAGTCCATTTAAAATATCCCCTCATTCACTGCTCAACACCTGCAGTGCTCCTCACCTTGCCAATAGTCTCTTAAAACCTTTGTTTGGATTCTGTGGTCTGTATCTATCTCTCATTCAAG
The DNA here is from genome assembly GCF_030014295.1 of Loxodonta africana. Taxonomy (NCBI): domain Eukaryota; kingdom Metazoa; phylum Chordata; class Mammalia; order Proboscidea; family Elephantidae; genus Loxodonta; species Loxodonta africana. The sequence continues at coordinate 132,677,912 of NC_087342.1, forward strand.
CTTATGAATGCCTGCTCTTAGGTCTGTCATCTCATGGACAATTTGGATTAGGCAAAGAGTTCTTGGGTTAAGGAGAGTGTTCTTAAATGTGATACCAAAAGCACTATTCATAAAATTTAAAAACCTAAAAATTGGTTGATTTACCAATTAAAAATTTTACTCTGTAAAAGACACCTTTAAGAGAATGAAAAGCCAAGCTATAGACTGGGAGAAAATATTAGCAAATAATAAATCTGGAATAACCAAAAAAAAAAAAAAAAAAAAAACCTGTTGCCGCCGAGTCGATTCCAACTCCCAGTGACCCTATAGGACAGAGTAGAACTACCCCATAGGGTTTCCAAGGGTCAGCTGGTGAATTTGAACTGCCAACCTTTCGGTTAGCAGCTAAGCTCTTAACCACGGTGCCACCAGGGCATATCCAGAATACACATATTTTGTATCCAGAATATATAGAGAACCGTCAAAACTTAACAGTAAGAAAACAAGCCACACAATTTTTCAAATGGGCAAAAGATTTGAATAGACACTTCACCAGGGAAAATATACAAATGGCCAGGTCACAGATAATCACATGAAAAGATGACCCAAATCATTAGCCATTAAGGAAATGCAAATTATAACAGAATACCACTATATACCTATGAGAATGAAGAAAACAAAAACAGACAAAAAAAACCCTGACAATACCAAGTGCTGATAAGGATGCAGAGCAACTGGAACTTTCAGATACTGCTGGTAGAATCTAAAATGATACACTCAAACAATTTAGCAGTTTCTTACAAAGTTAAACATGCCCTTGCCATTTTTTTGCCATATGACCCAGAAATCCCACTTAATCTAAAGAAATGAAAGCTTACATTTACAGAAAAATACCTGTACAAAATAATTATCGCACTTTCATTGATAATCATAAAAAACTGGAAACAATCCAAATGTCCACTGATAGGTAAATGGATCCTGGAGATGTGGTGCATATGAGATGAGATATTACTTTGTAATAAAAAGGAAAAACATACTGATACATGAAGAGCATGGATAGATTTTAAAGGCATTATGCTTAATGAAGGAGCCCTGGTGGTGCAGCGGTCAAGCGCTAGCTGCTAACCAAAAGGTTGGCAGTTTGAACCCCCCAGCAGCTCTGCCGGTAAAAGATGTGGCAATCTGCTTCTATAAAGATTACAGCCTTGGAAACCCTATGGGAGAAGCAGGATAGTATGGAACCCTGAAATTGGCGGAGAAAAGGATTTAAAGGTGGAACGGGTCATCTAAGTGGTAAATACAGGAAGTAGAATGGCATGTCACAGAGATTAAGGAGCTTATACAGTAAACTTCTAGAAGTTTCATTAGAGTGGTGGGGAAGTGAATACAGACAGTTTTGGAGGGAATGAGTAGTGAGGAAATGGAAACCTATAGATCATTTGTAAATTGTAGAGGCTTGGTAGTGAGTGGAAAGTGAAAAATAGAACAGTAATTATAGGAACATCTGGCTAAGATAATTTCTTTTTTTAAACTAGGGAAGATATGTGTGTATGTATATGTATGTTTAAAGGTACAGCCAATAAAGAAGGAGAGATCGACAGTGCTGGAAAAGGGGTGGTAGGTATTGATGCAAGGTCTGTTAGGTCTTGGCTGGAAGAAGATTGTAGAATCTTGGGTGACATGGAGAGATCTATTTCCCACTTCAATCCTCACTCTTATCCTCATCCTCTGAGTTTGTAACTGAACAGCATTAAGTAGGATAAAAACAGTAGGATAAAAAGCGTTTTTTTTTTCCTGAGGACTAGGAAAATACTTTTGCATGTAAATGTCTTAATAAGTAATATTAAAACTTTTAGGTTAATTTCCCCTATTGAATTTATCCAATTCTGCTTCTTCTCACCTTAAAGCATTTCATGCCATAATCTCCATTATCATCAATTAATACTCACTGAGCAGCTCTGTCTGTGTTTGGCATTATACACATTGCAGACTGATTGGCCTCTACTATAAATTCCTAGGAACAGCATTTTTTCTCTTTTAAGCAGAACCTTAAAAATGTTTTCTTGGGAATCATTCCATACAGATTTCCATAGCTTCCAAGTGCAAGCCCAGAAATCTATTATACTCTGAGTTTTTTGTTCCGTCTGTTTTACAAGATACAAAAGAAGAAACAAAAGAGAAAGGTTTCCATTCAAATAGATCACCAGACGCAGCATTACATGAATAGAAGGGCTGGTCATGACCAATGATTCATGCATTTACTCTGGGGGAAAAAGGCCAGGATGATTTAATAATTATTTTGAAATAAAGAAAATTATATTCTTATTTTTAATAGTTGTGGCTCATTTACCTGGGATCAGATTGAGCTGTCTGTGGCCTCTCAGGGATTTCTGAATAGTCAGACACAATGAAAAGTTTCATGTTACTGACCCTTAAAAACCAAAAAAAAAAAAAACACACACACAAAACACCAAAACCTGTTGCTGTCAGATAGATTCCAACTCACAGTGTCACTACAGGACCGAGTAGAACTGCCCCATAAGGTTCCCAAGGAGTGGCTGGTGGATTCAAACTGCTGACCTTTTGGTTAGCAGCTGAGACGTTAACCAGTATGTGTTAAATTTTGTTGCACCTTTGAAACTCCAAACAAACATCACTCCTTCCTATGTTTTCATAAGTGCAAAGATAGCTAATGATGTCATATCATTAAAATCAATGAATGTATGGTAATTGAAGTCTATGAACTGCTACCAATGATTAGCAAATTGGTGAGTTATCTTTGTATTGACGCACTAGACACTAACTAACAAACTTTTGGTGGAAGCAATAGGCATCAGTTTAAATCAATATACCTCTAGGTTATGTTTGCTGTTGATTCATCTAATTATTCATTAGAAAGCATTCAAGAAGCATCTGCAGGGTACCATCTACTACAGAAGGCTCTGAGGAAGAAAAATATCAACTCCAGTGCTATTTGCTAAATTTTATTAGAGGGAATACTAGGAGTAATAATGGTGTATCTTCAAGAACTTCAAGAAAATCTCAAGAGGATTTTCCTCTGAGAACTAAATTTTGATTCAGTATTAAATGGACCTGGATTGAAACAAACAATTATCATAACTGGAAAGAATGACTTCAATGCCTCCAAAGAAGCCTGTCCCTGATCACAGTGTTCATGTCCATGAAGGAGATTGAAAATCAGCCTGCCCGCCATTAAAAAATGGAAATACCTGAGCCCCGAGCCCCCAGGGCTCCTCTCCTCTCCCAGCCACCCTGGAATGCCCCACAACCCAGCAGTTGGATAACAGGGAGCCTCTGGCACTCTAGCCTTCTGGCTGACATTCTGCTTGACTGGAGCCCATGATGTATAGGTTCATATATATTTGGAATGTTGTTGTTGTGGTTAGGTGCCGTCAAGTCAGTTCCGACTCATTGCAACCCTATGCACAACAGAACAAAACACTGCCCAGTCCTGCGCCATCCTTACAATCGTTGTTATGCTTGACCTCATTGTTGCAGCCACTGTGTCAGTCCACCTTGTTGAGGATCTTCCTCTTTTCCGCTGACCCTGTACTCTGCCAAGCATGATGTCCTTCTCCAGGGACTGATCCCTCCTGACAACATGTCCAAAGTATGTAAGATGCAGTCTCGCCATCCTTGCCTCTAAGGAGCATTCTGGCCGCACTTCCTCCAAGACAGATTTGTTCGTTCTTTTGGCAGTCCATTCAATATTCTTCGCCAACACCACAATTCAAAGGTGGTCTTCAGTCTTTCTTATTCATTGTCCAGCTTTCACATGCATATGATGCAATTGAAAATACCATGGCTTGGGTTAGGCACACCTTAGTCTTCAGGGTGACATCTTTGCTCTTCAACACTTTAAAGAGGTCCTTTGCAGCAGATTTGCCCAGTGCAATGCATCTTTTGATTTCTTGACTGCTGCTTCCATGGCTGTTGATTGTGGATCCAAGTAAAATGAAATCCTTGACAACTTCAATCTTTTCTCTTTTTTGCTCATTGGTCCAGTTGTGAGGATTTTTGTTTTCTTTATGTTGAGGTGTAATCCATACTGAAGGCTGTGGTCCTTCATCTTCATCAGTAAGTGCTTCAAGCCCTCTTCACTTTCGGCAAGCAAGGTTGTGTCATCTGCATAATGCAGGCTGTTAATGAGTCTTCCTCCAATCTTGATGCCCCGTTCTTCATATAGTCCAGCTTCTCGTATTATTTGTCCTCCATGGGTGACCCTGCTGGTATCTGAATACCGGTGGCATAGCTTCCAGCATCACAGCAACACACAAGCCCCCACAGTGACAAACTGACAGACACATGGGGGATATTTGGAATAGCCTCCCTAAATGTTCCACTCATAAGCAGTTTGATCATTGATGGATCTTAATAAAAGGCAGCACTTAAAAGGCAGGTGTGCCCAACAGAAGAGTGCCCTGGGCAGAGGGTGCACTGTTATGCTCCCCATCATCGACAAGAGGAGGCTGCAGGGTTTGGGACCTTAAGAGCATTAAATGTTTATGTCCCATAGCATCCCCTGTTCTGATTTTATGCTCACCAAGCCTGGTGTACAGTAGGCTTGTGAGTTACAGTTCTCATTGTGCAATAAGAATTAGCATTCTGGTTTTATGGATTATTCTCTTGAGAGCTATATTAGTGTGAGTGAACATCTGCAAGTCAGATCAACTCAGTGACACCGACAACTTAGAGATTCTGAGCCTGTGTGGCTGAGGGCAGCCTTTCTATCTGGCTGAATTCACCATGGCAAATTTTGCCTGGTAAGTTCTCGTGGCAGCCAGCCAGCCAGCCTCCCAGTGACACCCCTTTGCTTCACACTGGTTGATCGTTGGAAAATTCATCAATAGTTACTGGACGTTCATCAATAGTTATTGGACTTTTGTTTTCTACATTCGTACATTATGCAACTGTCTTTAAGGAGCTATCAAACTTGTAACAGTTGCTCCAATCTTCTCTAAGACTCCTTTTAATGTCAAGTAGCAACCCTACACGTGCAAGGGTGGGACTAGGGTGAGGCAACAGAGGCACTTTGGATGCAAAATTTAAGAAGACATTCACTCTCAGGGTTGTACAAAATGTTCTGAGCCCGTTTCAGTTCAGTTTTGTGGTGTCATCTGGATCTCCTGCTCCAGTGAAGAAGAGGAAGTATGCAGTATAGTGATCAAACCAGGACAGCTGAGGGAACCAAGTGCACTGTACAGGCAAGAAAGGACACTGAACTCTTGACCTTTTTCTTTCCTTCTCTCTACCAAGAATATTCTTGAAACTATACATTTATAGGAGCTCTGGTGGCATAGTGGTTAAGAGCTTGGCTGGTAACCAAGAGGTTGACAGTTCAAATCTAGCAGCCACTCCTCGGAAACCCTATAAGGCAGTTCTATGCTGTCTTACAGGGCCACTATGAGTCGGAATCAACTTGACGGTGGTAATGGGTTTGGGCTTTTTTTTTTTTTTTTAATATGTATATATTCTATACCAGCAGTCTCTACTTCCTCATTGTATTCTAATTTATTACTTATTTTACTATCTACAGAAACTGCTGTCACTAAGGTCACAATTTGCTAAACTGAATGGCCTAGTTTTAGCTTTCTTCCAATGTGTTATTGCCTCAGCTTTTGACATTGACCTTGAGAGCAGAAACTGTGTCTTGTTCACCATATTTTCTCTAGCATCTATCACAGTGATTGGTTCCTGTTGTTATTTTTCATTGCTGTCGAGTCAATTCCGACTCATAGAGACCCTATAGGACAGAGTAGAACTGCTCCATAGAGCTTACAAGGAGCACCTGGTGGATTCAAACTGCTGACCTTTTTGTTAGCGGCCATAGCACTTAACCACTATACCACCAGGTTTTCCAACTAATGTATATTTATTGCAAGGATGAATAGCTCCTCTTGTTGACAAAAAAGAGGAAGCTTTCTTCCTTTTCTCATGTTCTCACAGCATTTTTTTCATAAATGGTATATTGTCATGTATATTTACTCATCTGTGTTCACAGGGGATTGAGAGCAATACCAGTGTCTTATACATCTTTGCATTTGAGCCTGGTAGAGGGCCTGCCATATAATGGGTGCTCAGTGTAAGTGTGTGGAACAAATGAAATTCATGACTAGTCTTGACTAAATGATGTTGTTCGAATCACTTAAAATAATAGCGCTTATTTTCTCTCATGATTTCTGTTGCCCAGAAACTCAGGAAGGACTCACATGGCTAGTTCTTACTGTTGGAGGGGAGGAGGCTTTCATGTGGTTGCAATCAGCTGTTGCTGCAGGATCTGCAGCCATCTGAAAGCTTGGCCAGAGGAGCCGCTTCCAAGGTGGCTCAGTCACATGGCTGGCAAGTTTGTGCTACATGTTGCTGGCCCCTGTTCCTCCCCTGTGGACCTTTCCATAGGACTGACTGAGTAACTTAACAACATGGTAACTGGAGTCACTCCCAGCATGTGATCAAAGAGACGAAGCTTGCTGCAGGATCTGCAGCCATCTGAAAGCTTGGCCAGAGGAGCCACTTCCAAGGTGGCTCACTCACATGGCTGGCAAGTTTGTGCTACATGTTGCTGGCCCCTGTTCCTCCCCTGTGGACCTTTCCATAGGACTGACTGAGTAACTTAACAACATGGTAACTGGAGTCACTCCCAGCATGTGATCGAAGAGACCAAGCTGCAACACTTTTTATGACCTAGCCTCAGAAGTCATGCTATCGTGTCCACCACGTTTTACTGGTCATATAGGACCAGCCTTGATTCAATATAGGAGGGGACTCCTCAAGGGCATGAATATGAGAAAGTGTGCATCATTAGAGCTATCTTGGAAACCGGGTACAAGAGATGATTAGCCATTAAAAAAAAAAAAATACCCACAACAGTTTCAAACTGAGACAGAGTTACTGTCTAGGCACTCTTCTAAAAGTGGTTGTAAGATATGAAGCCTGGAATAAACAGTTACTGCCAAGTAGGATGGTCCTTTTCTTTGATGAGATGGTGTCTTGCTTATCTAGTGCTACTATTACAGAAATACCACTAGTGGATGGCTTTAACAAAGAGAAATTTTTCTCTCACAATCTAGCAGGCTACAAATTCATATTCAAGGCATCAGCTCTCGGGGAAGGCTTTCTTTCTCTGTCAGCTCTGGAGGAAGGTCCTTGTCATCAATCTTCCCCTGGTTGAGGAACCTCTCAGCGCAGGGGTTCTGGGTCAAAAGGACACACTATTCTCCTGGCTCTTGTTTCTTGGTGATATGAGGTCCCCATGTCTATCTGCTTGCTTCTTTCTTTTATATTTCAAAAGAGATTGGCTTAAAACACAATCTAATCTTATAGTTTGAGTCCTGACTCAATATAACTGCCTGTAATCCCAACTCATCAACATCATAGAAATAGCATTTACAACACATAGGAAAATCACATCAAATGACAAAATGGTAGACAATCACACAATACTGGGCATTATGGCCTAGCCAAGTTGACACACATTTTGGGGGGACACAATTCAATCTGTAACAGATGGCTGTCTGGATGGGTTTTACCTCTCCTTGTTATACACCCACACCTTTGTTCTTTCCTGAGGCAGATGCTGACAGCTTACGAGGAATTACTTGTTAGTCCCTCAGAACAACACACGCATCTCACAGAGGGCCAGACCAGAATCTGGGGTTCGCTTGATGCTTAAGCAGCCTAGACTGTCCTTTGGGCAGGAGCCTGGCTTGGTTCCTCTGGTTTATTACGGTAATCAAGCACGGGGATAAAGTGCCAAATGCTTGCCTTTGGGTCTCTCTGTATCCCCTTGGTGTGTCCCTGGGCTCAGTGACAGTATGACTTCTGGTTCTGACATATTTTATAGGGGCAAACTGCACTCAGTGTAGCTTGAAAGAAACCCATTCCTACAACCTGCCTTCGAGGTCTTTTCACACAATTAAGAGTAACTCTAAAAAAATTTTTTTTTTTTTTTTTCTAAAAGAGAAGGGAAGAATCTCTGAGGAAGCCTAGAGGAAGTCCATAAGAATTATCTGTCCCTTGGCTGCAGATTTAACAAGCAGTGCCCCTCTGAGCTGGGGAGAAGTCCAGAATGTATTTACATATCTCTTCCTTATTCAGTTACTATAATGCTTTTATCAGCTACATTTAAAGAACCAAGAACAAGAATTTTAGAAAATGAAAAGCAAATATTTAATGATAATAATTGAAAAAAAAAAAAGACTTTCTACAATATCTGTTTTTATTCATGGAAAATAAGCAATAAATTTGAGGTGATGGACAAAATTTCTTGTCACTTTTTCTTTTTAGAGGTCAAAACTGCCTCTATCTCATAGTGTTTAGTCTATTTTTTCTTTAACTTGAATGTTTTATTTTGCTTAAGTATGACTAAAAAAACCCTTTCAGTTTATTTCTCTTTTCAGTACAGCATCTTATATTGAATACAAAACTCAAAATATGGTCTAAATGCTGCTGAACATTCAAATAAGGACTCCAAATACTGCTTTTGAACAAATGTTATTATTTTTTAAACTTAAATATGGCTCCTTTTTTAGTCTACGGGCTGAATTTATTTGCTTAGTTATATAAAAAAAATTATTTATTACTGAATTCTTGTATTAATTTAACTTACCTCCACTAACACCTTATTATGCATTAATTCAGCACTCAAAAATTATATGAACATCTTACCTTTGTTTTGTCAATGATTTTATTTGTGGCTGGTACAAAGATCTTTAAATTCTGCAAATACCACATTTTTATACAAATAACATGCGTTTTATGTTTTTTTGCCAACTGTGCAACCCTCCATGTGTTATTTTTGTAAGCTCACTATGTCAACTTTTTTTTTACATGTTGCTGACTTCAATTTCTATTTCTGATGACATGGAAACTCCATTTAAGGTAAGTATTGATTTTATATTACTTGAAATTGATTAACAGAAACAAAGGCACAGTTTCAATTATTTTCTGATGACCCCTGCTTAGCTCTTAGAGCCTGCTCTCTTGTCATTCAGATTGTAGGAGCTGATCTTGTTTTTTCTGGGGCCTTTGTCCACACCAATCCCTTGGCCAGGAAAGCTCTTTTGTCTGTTCTTTATCTGGCGAACTCCTTCTGTAGTGGGTTGAATACTGTCCTCCCAAAATTCATGTCAACCTAGAGTCTCAAAATGTGACCCTATTTGGAAATAGGGTCTTTGCAGCTATAATTAGTTAAGTTAAGATGAAATTATTCTGGGTTAGCGTTGGCCATAAATCCAATGATCGGAGCCGTCCTAGGAGGAGGACACATAGGGATACGCAGGAGAGAAGAAGGGCATGTGAAAATGGAAGTAGGCAGAGACTGGAGTCATGCTGCTATAAACCGAGGATTGCCGAGAATGACCAGAAGCTAGGAAGAAGCAAGGAAGAATTCCCGAGAGTCTTCAGAGGGAGCACGACACTGCTGACACCTTAACTTCAGATTTCTAGCCTCCAGAACTGTGAGAGAATAAATTTCTGTTTTTTAAGCCACCTAGTTTGTGATAATTTCTTATGGCAGCCCTAGGAAATTAATATTCCTTCTTCTTTCATGTCCTTCTTTTCTTCACTTATATTAATCAGTAAGCAAAGTAGGCGTAGTCTTACTTGTGTTTACTAATCTGCAGTGCAAAATTTTACATCAGTTTCACCACATCTTTGAAAGAAATCAATGTGGTGATGTGGTGAAAAACAGGTGAAATTGTATACTACAGATTAGTAAATAAATACAAGTAAGCCTGTGCATATCTTGCTTACTGGGTAACCTATCCCTCATTCTATATCTGAAAGCAGAGAATACCAGAAGGATGTTTACCTGTGTTTTATTGACTATGCTAAGGCATTCGACTCTGTGATCATAACAAATTATGGATAACATTGGGAAGAATGGGAACTCCGGAACGCTTAATTGTGCTCATGAGGAACCTTTACATAGATCAAGAGGCAGTTATTTGGACAGAACAAGGGAATACTGATTGGTTTAAAGTCAGGAAAGGTGTGCGTCACGGTTGTAGTCTTTCACCATACCTATTCAATCTGTATGCTGAGCAAATAATCTGAGAAGCTGGATTATATGAAGAAGAATGGGGCATCAGGATTGGAGGAAGACTCATTAACAACCTGTGTTATGCAGATGATACAACCTTGCTTGCTGAAAATGAAGAGGACTTGAAGCACTTACTAATGAAGATCAAAGACCACAGCCTTCAGTATGGATTGCGCCTCAACATAAAGAAAACCAAAATCCTCACAACTGGACCAATGAGCAACATCATGATAAATGGAGAAAAGATTGAAGTTGTCAAGGATTTCATTTTACTTGGATCCACAATCAACAGCCACGGAAGCAGCAGTCAAGAAATCAAACGACGCATTGCATTGGGTAAATCTGCTGCAAAGGACCTCTTGAAAGTGTTGAAAAGCAAAGATGTCACCTTGAAGACTAAGGTGTGCCTGACCCAAGCCATGGTGTTTTTGATCACATGATATGCATGTGAAAGCTGGGCAATGAATAAGGAAGACCGAAGAAGAATTGATGCCTTTGAATTGTGGTGTTGGCGAAGGATATTGAATATACCATGGACTGCCAAAAGAACAAACAAATCTGTCTTGGAAGAAGTACAACCAGAATGCTCCTTAGAAGCAAGGATGACGAGACTGCGTCTTACATGCTTTGGACACGTTGTCAGGAGGGATCAGTCCCTGGTGAGGGACATCATGCTTGGCAAAGTACAGGGTCAGTGGAAAAGAGGAAGACCCTCAACGAGGTGGATTGACACAGTAGCTGCAACAATGAGGTCAAGCATAACAACGATTGTAAGGATGGCGCAGGACCGGGCAGTGTTTCATTCTGTTGTGCATAGTGTTGCTATGAGTTGGAACTGACTCGACGGCACCTAAAAACAATAACAACCTTCTATATCACCTCCTCAGAGAAGCCTTCTTTGATTCCCCAGAGTAAAGCTGGTGCCACATGATCTCTCATTTTGCGTTCATGGTACTTATAATCTGAAAATATTGTTATTTTTATATCTGCCAAATTGCTGTATTACCTAGTACACTCTAAACCCCTTAAAGGGATGAAGTCTGCTTAGTATACAGTGGCTACCTGTGGTGAATCCTGGTGAAACAAATTAGGTGAGAAAAACAAAAACAAAGCAAACAAAAAACTGAAAAGTACAGACTCATCATAACCTGCTATTTTGGTAAATTAGATGTGGGAGATTTGGAAGACCCCAGGGATTCATCAGGATCTTGGTAGCAGTTTGGGTGTCGATGAGGGAATTTAATTGCTCTTGCTATCAAGAGTTGAAAAATTCTTGACATTTTATATCAATTATAAGCAAATACAGGAATATCTTGCTATTGCAGGTATTAATGGAGCCCTTGTGGCATAGTGGATAACAGCTCAGCTGCTAACCAAAATGTCAGCAGTTCAAATCCACCAGCTGCTCCTTGGAAACCCTATGGGGCAGTTCTGCTCTGTCCTGTGGGGTCACTATGAGTCGGGTCCAACTCGATGGCACCTAACTACATCATCAACAACAACAACATTGCAAGTATTATTTAGTTGGAATTATATGCATGTGTATTTATTTCTGCATTTCCTTTAAGGAAACTTTGAGTATATTGGTTCTGGTACATGGAAATTGTTTGAATTGCAGGTCTCTCCTTTGGGAACAATAAGAAGAGAAAATTTGAAGGAGGAGGTAATGGATAACAGAGATAATTTTGCAATTAAACCTAGTAAAGAATTGAAGGAAGATGCAGAAAAAAATTTTGGATTGCACAGCTGCATTGTCCAAGGAGGGAGGAAGCTTAAACCTGTGTACCAGGGACTATGGTGGTAGTGGTAGGGGGGGACTTGAGACGTAGACCTGGGGGGTGGAGGTGGGAGTTAATGTCTCAGAATCATACAAGAAGAAAAGTATCAAACATTTACATGGAGGAAGGAATGAAAAATAAAAGCATATTATTTTCATAAATTAAAACACATTTACAAACTCCTCTCCGAGAAGATGGAGATCCTGGGAAATTTCCAGCAAGTCCCAAACTCCAAATGAAGGTGTACAAACGGTTTCTTGTGTGAAGGTGCCCTCCCAAGGCAGTGGGAGGGGACTCCAGCCCAGGCCCAGCTCACCAAGTCCTGGAGGAAAACCAAAACCAAAGCCATTGCTGTCGAGTCAATTCCCACTCAGTCCTGGAGGAAGGGGCGCTTTATTCTCAAGCACGCAAAGGCTAACAGAGGCCCTGGGTATGTTTAGTGGAAAGGAATATTACAGCATGTTATTATTAATTTAAGATGTTATTTTAGGGTGCTGTCTTTATTATTCTGAAATGTTTTATAAGGCTTTTTTTTTTTTCTCTATAGAACTTTTTTTTTTTTTTATAGAACTTAGGTTTCTAGGTGTTATCAAGAAGTTAACTCCTGAGACTGGGTAAAATACACTTGACCCACCCTTTCCTTTTATTGGAAAGGCTCCCAAACAAAATTAAATAACAACAAACCTTCTTTGTTAATGTCCCTAAACCACAATTCGCTATAAAAAACAAGTCAAGATATGCCAGTTGACCCTTGGTTTCCATCCAAAAAGGTTTAGTTCCTGAAGTACGAGTTCCTCCTTAAGGTGGCCTCACTGTTAAAGGATTGCGTGACAAGGTTGAAATCAGGGTTACATTGGAGCAACCCTATAGTATCTATATAGTTTAGGGTTGATTCTAGATACATAGAACCAGAAGAAATACCTTATTATTGGACATTGTGACAGTAGTTTTTCCTTGTTCTACATATACTTACATTGTTGTTAAGTTCAGTGTTCTTCATGGACACATTTAATGAATAATAATTACAGCCAATATGTATTGATAACTTAGTATGTGCCAAACACTAGGCTAAGTGATCAGTTTTTTATATGAAGTAAGGACATGCTTCTTTATTTTCTATCATCAATGTTAGTCTTAAAGGTAAAAACCAGTTGCTGTTGAGTTGATTCTGACTCATGTGTTTCAGAGCAGAATTGCACTCTATAGGGTTCTCAGTGGCTGTGATCTTTTGGAAGTAGATCACCACACCTTTCTTCCGAGGTGCCTCTGGCTGGACTTACACTGTCAACCTTTTGGTTAGTAGCTGAGCACTTGACCATTCGCACCACCCAGGGTCTTTTAGTCCCAAAAGTAGGGATAATGAAATAGTTTAAGTTTTCATGTGAGGTAATTTCTGTGTATAAAACGTAGAGAGGAGAAACCCCTGAAGCTAATTTTCTTAAATCCATACAATTGGATACACAGTGATCAAGCTTATTGCTTTAAACTTACTATTTTTCTTATTTGAGATTGTTGTAATACATCATATAAAATTATGTTCCTTAGCAAATCTATTGCACAAATTAGTATATTATTCACAGCCTGATTAAAAAAAAAAAAATGATACATACCCAAAAAGTCCTTGAAAAGGGAAAGGTTTAATTTTAACAGTTAACTTACATATTTATATGCAGAAGACATATAGGCTTACCCACACGCGTCCCAATATTTTATTATCTATTGCTGAGTAACAAATTACTACAAAACTTGGTGGCTTGAAACAGCAGCCATTTTATAATATCTCTTGATTTTATAGGCCAAAAATTTGAGCAGACTCTGCTGGTTGGATCTTTTGTTCCACATGACATTGATAAAGATCACTGAGAGTTATTCAGCTGATGTGTGTGCAGGATCCAGCTGGGGATGCTCTAAAAGGCTGAGCCTACCTGGGACTGTTGACCAGAAGACAGACACAGTGACCTTTCCATCATGGCAATTTCAAGGTAGTTGAATTCCTTACCTGGCAGGTCATGGCTACTGAAGAATATATTCCAAGACATGCAGGTAGAAGCTGCAAGGCTTCTTATAGCTTATCCTTAAAAATTGTAGAATATCACTTCCTCCATATTCTATGGTTCCAGACATTCTATGTTTCAAGACATTGAGGCTACCCAGTCAAGAGGTGAGTAATTAGACTCCACTGAGTTGGATTTGAGATAAGATTGAGTCAATGGAAGGGAGCCCTGGTGGCATAGTGGGTAAGCATTCAGCTACTAACCAAAATGTGGGCAGTTCAGATCCACCAGCCACTCCTTGGCAACCCTATAGGGCTGTTCTACTCTGTACTATAAAGTCGTTACGAGTTGGAATCAACTTTGACAGCAAAGGGTTTTTTTTTTTTTTTGTCAGTGGAGGGAGAGCACAGAATATACTATTAACTTTAATCTACGTGTATCTAGAGCTACTGATGGAGCACCTGGGGCAACTATCACTAGACTTTCTATAAGAACCTGTGATGGGTTCTGGAATGCTTATGGCCGGATGGACAGCATTTACTTCTCCATGTGTTCTGGTCCTCTGCCAATGGAGGATGAATCCAAATCTCTAGTTGTGAGCAGCTGGATTCATGTGCTTTGCTGCTGCCCCATTATTTCTTCACTAAGTCATTATGACCAAAGAGTCTTTCTGTGTGTCCTGTGTCTATTATTATTTTTAGAGCTTTTTCCAGCATGGGACTCCAGAGATCAAACCAGGTCCCGATTTACAGATGCAGAAATTTAAGTTTAAAGTAGCTATGTGACCTGTCCAAGGTCAGAAGCTGTTTAGCGACAGGGCCACAGCCCAGATCTCCTGCTTCAGTGCTTGAAGAAAGGCATTCCTGACTTATCTGAGGAATGGTCTCCCTGTTCACCTGATGGGTCCCCTACAAAAAGTCCATCTGCTTTCATATCACTTACACCAATTTAATCTTACATATCTTACCCGTTTTCTCCGTCCATATTCAACAAATACTTACTGAGTACCTACCAAGTTCCTATTTCCCAGACATTGGGCCTGTGCAGCTGAATATATATACAGAGGTAGCTGCCCTCAAGGTGCTCTGTTCTAGTTGACCAAAAAACCAAACTCATTGCCATTGAGATGACTCTGACTCCTAGTGACCTTATAGGACAGAGTAGAACTGCCCCCACAGGATTTCCGAAGAACACCTGGTGGATTTGAACGGCCAACCTTTGGGTTAGCAGCCATAGCTCTAACCATTAGGCGACCCGGGTTTCCAAATGAGATGTCATAATACAAATTTTATAGCAATCACTTTTCTCCAGGTCACTTATTTGATCATATTATTTTATCCGTTAAGTACTTCTATAGCACCTGTAACCCTCTTCCCCTTTCATTTATAGGATAGACCAAGGGGCCAAGGTTTCCGAGTTTTTATTCTAGTCAGAGCACAGATTTGGAGTGGGCGTTAGTAAAACTCTCCACAGGACATGCCATGAAAGACTAGTTAGTATAGTTCCCTTTTGTTTCAAGAGACGTTTGCCCATTAGATGAGGTGTCCGATAGTTTTGACTTTATCTGGACCACCTGGACTCTAGGTGGCTGCCCTAAAGTACAGTCGCAGTAGCCTGTATTTCTGTTTATACGGTGCTGGATCACCATTAGCTTTTGCCTTCCTCTGCAGCAGGTAATTTATCTTCCTTCTGGACCAGCCCGGAGAGGGGGGAGGGGTGTGGACAGGACCCGCCTGATGATGGTGAGACCTCCTCCAACATCACGTCCGCACCAGTCCGCGGTTCCTAGAGCTGGGCGGGATCACCCTTCCCGCTCAGCTGGAAGGAGCCTCAGGCGGGTGGCCCACGGCCCCTGCGGGAGGGCAGCAGGCCCTGATCCGACCCATGAGACGCTAGAGGTCCGAGCGAGGGCAGGCCTTCCGGGGTGAAAAGTGGAAAGCGAGGCGCGTCCCCGGGGCCCGGGGGCCGCGGCGCTCAGACGGACTTGAACACCGCGCCCCCCGAGGCTCCAGGCCGGCGTCGGCTCCGGCGGGTGGGGAGGAGAAGGAACCAGATGGGCGGGTTCAAGCGTTTGCTGCGGCGGTCCCGGGGCCGCCGGCTCCTCCCCGCGAGTGTGCCTGTCTGTCGCTCGCCGCGCTGAGGCAGTGCGGCGGCGGGCGCGCCGAGGCTGCTGCCCAGCGCCCTCGCCGCGGCCATGCCCGGGCCCTAGCGCGCCTGCCGCAGCCTGCGCCCCGCAGCCCCGCTCCCGCCGCCCCGCTCCCGCCGCCACCTCTTCAATGGGCAACCTGCTCGGCGGGGTCAGCTTCCGCGAGCCCACCACCGTGGAGGACTGCGACTCCACCTGGCAGACGGACTCGGAGCCCGAGCCCGAGGAGCCGGGGCCGGTCGGTGGCGAGGGCCCGGGGCAGCAGCCCGAGCAGCCCGAGCAGCCCGCGCAGCCTCCGGAGCGAGCCAGCGGGCGGCCCCGCGCCAGCAACGCGCCGGACGAGGATGCCGAGGCGGCGGGCGCCGAGCAGGTACGCGGCCCCGCGGTGGCCCCCGGCCGGGCCGGGGCGTCCCTGCCCCCGGTGCCGGGGAGAAAGGACATCTGCAGGGAGAGGAGCAAGCGACAAGCGACCGAGCGCGTGGAAGGCAGGGGTGCCGGGCGGCTGCGCGTCCCCTGCGACCGGACCCCTCCGCGCCGGCAGCTGTCCCACCGCCCTGGGGGGCAAGGCGGCCTGCGGGGATCGAGAGGTCAGGGCTGGCCGCTGCCGGCCTGGGGCCTGGCCATGGGCATGGCAGGAAAGTCCCTCCAGGAAGAACCCAACTTCAATGGGTGTTTCTGGGTGAAGCGAAGGTGGGGTGGGCGGAACCTGTCTAAAAATAGACGATTGCGAAAACCCGTTTAGTGAATGTTATTGGTAAAAATTGCTTAGAATAAGATGGGACTGAAATTGACAAGCAGCCAACACTCTCCCCTGCAGTGAGGTCTACGGCCATTAAAAGTATTGTAGATGGTCCCTGTCTGAAGTTAAAACGCCACATTTCTTAGCCCAAGTAAGGCCTGTCAACCGAAGAGTTCAGGGCACTCTTCGGGAAGCTTATTTCACCTATAAGGACTTGTTGATCCAGCTGTGCTTAAATCACTTGACTAATGTAATTTGGAGGAGAGGTTAGTAAAGACGTTAATGACAGTTTTAACCCCTGGTGGACTGAAAATAATTCAGAAAACTTTAAAAAGGAGTAACTTCGGAAAACGTATGCATCATGTAAGTTTTTAAGGTTTGCAGTTCCTCAAGTCCTCCGCCTTTATCAGCTGGGGGTGATGCTTGTGGGAATATGGAGCCCAAAGTCAAATGCGACCACAGGGTTGTTGGCCACCTTGCCTTTGCTCACCCCCATATTATCCAAACTAGATCATCCAGCAAATTAAAAGGTCTTTGTCCAATAAAACCTTTAACTTCAGGAGTGCCATCCGTTAATTTTTCATAGTTTGATTAAGCACGTGGGTTGGTCTCTTGTAGTAGGGGAATCATCACCTTATATCTGCTAAACCTTGACTCACAGATCTCCATACCTGCCTCTGTGTAGGTCAGTAAAAAAAAAAAAAGTAGGAGTCATTAAAAAAGTCTAAATGCAGGTTCTATCATGAACATGCTATTTAAATCCACTGCAATTTTGAGTGGGGTTGGTATTTTAAATCCCCATTTTAGACAAAAAGGAGGCTTGGAGAAAAAGAGAAACTTACCCAAGATCATAGGGGGAGAGACAGAGGCAGGCATGTCTGACACCATCCTTAGAAATTTTGATCCGTTAAAATCCTGAATAGGCCTTTGCCCCTTGTGTCCTGGTTCACTGCTCTGTTTGGCATTGCCAGTACAACCCCAGGAAAGTATTAGATGTTGTATTTCAGTGTTTTTCCCTTTTACTTATGTCTCAATTAAGTAACCTACAGAGTTTGGGATATAAAAAAAAAAAAAGAAAAAACACAACCTCAGATTTAATTTAACTAACCAGGTCCATCTATATAAAACAGTTTTATAATGCATGTTTTAACTAGTTAATTGCAACCCTAGTAAATGGTAGACAGCCCAACCCTCCCTATTCCCCTTTAATGCTTCATTTTTCTTGTTAGCATTTTCACCAAAAATTCTACTTATTTATTTTGTTTTGTGACTGTGTCTGCCATTTTTTCGCTTACTTCCCATACACAATCGATTTCCAAGTAGTACTGGTACTACCTTTAAAATATATCTCAGGTTGACTACTTCTCACCACCTCCACTGCTGTCATCCTAGCCCAAGTGGATATTGGACAAATAATGGTGCCCTTAACTAAGATGGAGTAGTCTAACTAAGATGGAGAAAGCACATTTGGGGTTAAATCTAGGATTCTGTTTAGTTTGATATCCTATTAGACACCCAAGTGGAATTGTTGAGTAGGTAAGTGCCTCTATGAATGGAGGCTCAGACCAGAGCTCAAGTCATCAGCATATAGATCAAACGTATTTAAAGTCATGGAAAAGTAAGAAGCCATCAAGAAGTGTTGAGGAAGTAGGACTAAGCCCTGGGCACTCAATTTAGGGAGTGTGAAGATGAGGAGGAGCCAAAAAGGAGGCTGAGAAGGGGCAAACTATGAGATAAGAAGAAAACCAGGAGAGTGTGGTATCCTGTTTTAGGAAAGAGGGAGGGATTAACTGGTCTAATGCTGCTTGGAGGTCCCCTGAGATGAACACTGACGAATGGTTTGGCAAGATGGAGATTTGTTTGTGACTTTTACAACAGCCATTTTGATGGAGTGATGAGAACAAAAGCCTGATTGGGATGGGCTGATAGGAGAATGGGAGAAGAGGAGATGATGACATGGAGTATGGGCAACTCTTTTGTGATGTTTTGCTATAAAAGGGAATAGAGATATAGGTTTGTAATTGAGGGTGGATTTGAATCAAGGGAAGGTTTTGTATGTTTATTTTAAGATTAGATACACTAAGGTGTGTTTGTTGGCTGAGGTGGAATGATTCAGAAGAGAGGGAAATTTTGATGATACAGGAAAGAGGAGCAGTAGGTTGAAGAACAAAATCCTTGCCCGAGCAAGTGGAAGGGACAGAGTAAAGAGTCTAAAAGGAGCGTGTATTGGAGGAACAGGGACAGATGCAGGAAGGATGGTAGATTTAGAGGTTGGAAGATGCGGTCATTCTCGTGATAATCCTGGATGGTAGATAGGGCATGAGTCACTATCTTCATTTCACAGATGATAAAACTAAGATTCATTTGTTGTTGTGTGCCTTCGAGTCAATTTCAACTCATAGCAATCCGTAGGACAGAGTAGAACTGCCCCATAGGGTTTTCTAGTCTGTAATCTTTTCACCAGGTCTTTTCTCCAGTGGAGAAAAAAAAAAAAAAAAAAGTCACACAAATACCAAGGAGCAGAGTCAAGAGCTGGTCCAAGTCTCCTGATTCCAAGTTTTGTCTATTGACATTATACCAAGGTTTCTACAATGATCATTCACTTTTAGTGAGGCTGAAACTGAATCATACTTAATTAATTGGATTTAGAGCCCGGGGCCTCAGATTCTAGTTCCCGGGCTGTCATTGGGCATTGTGTAACTTTTCCCTTTCTCGGTTACCTTGTCTCTAAAATGGAGCCACTAATAGCTGCCAGCTAGGTGTGTTATAAGAATCAAATGAAATAACATACATCTAAGTGCTCTGTAAATGGAAAAGTGCTTTCTATACAAATGTAAGATGATTCATATATGATTGTAGCTCAGGCTAAATAGATGCAGAAACTTGCTAGGCAGAGCTATTTTGAAACGTGTGGTAAGGACCAGAATTTAAGCTCTTCCTGGCTTATGTAACATGACAGAGTAACTGGTGTTCAACATTAGAGGATTTGGTGTTGAAGTAAGTATCTCTGTACTTGTAGTAATAGTGAGGATCACACCGCTTCAAAAATGTGTGAAAATTGCTTACAGGATGCCAGTCTGTCAACACAGATGGGGGTAGGGGATGATGAGAAAAGGATTTGGGACTAAAGTTCTTAATGAATATTCAAGCCTAAACTTTATTTTCTTTTTCTTAATCATAGTCAGTCTCATTGTCCTGCATAACACTGGACATAAAACAGTTTCTTATACATTATAATAGTACATATAGTTAGAGAATATAAGTCAATTATAATGACTTGCATCTCATATTTTAAAAGCAACTTCATGGTGGTAGGGATTTTGCTTAGAATTTAAGTAGCATGAGTAAACTATCACATATAAATTACTTCAGTTTGAAGTTTATTCCATTTGACAGCTTTTTACTGCTTTGTGTGTATATTTTTTCAGTTTGCTGATTTATATTACATTGTTTTATCACTGAGTGGACAGAGGAGTATTCATGCCTTTGTGTACTTGTTATAGTGTTGTAAAGGATGGAGTTTAGAAAGCTAATAGTTTACTATTTAGTTACTTGACTTCCAAGTACAGCTAAATATTGCAAATTTAATGACAGTTTTCTTTGTAGAATTGATTTATTTCCTTAACACTTTTAAAATTATGTAAAGTGTCCCAAATAAGTTTTTTTTTTTTTTTTTTAAATAGAACCACTTGTGTAAACTCTGGTAAAATACAGGTCTTCAATTAATTTTGAATTCTCTTTCTGATGGGTGTTGATTCATAACACTTGGCCTCTATAATCTTTTTGTGAGTAAAAAAGTTTTAAATTTAGTAATATCCCTTAGGACAAATGTTACTGGTTCAAATCAGGATAATAGAATGCCAACAAATATTGCTAGTAAGCATTAGTAAAGAGACATTTTTAGTATTTTCATGTATCTGGGCAGCTTAATAGTTTTCAGAATTACTTTAATGGTGTTCATTATTTTAATTTTATTCTAGAAGCTTCTCACTGAAATTACCTCACTTCAGCATGTAACTGGAGTTTCATTTTTTATTTCAGGGTAGTGATTCCACTGAAGGAATTGCCAAACCAAAGAGAAGTTTTTATGCAGCGAGAGATTTGTACAAATACCGACACCAGTATCCAGTAAGAGTACTGAATTTTTTTTTTCTAAAATGTAAGGTGTTTCCCTTCTGTTTCCTTATTTTATGGTGCCAATGACCAAACATGCCAGAAAGAGCCTCGCGCCTTTTCTATTTGTTCATATACTGGAGATTGATTTATGTTTTCCTTTAGCAGAACTTCAAAGATATCCGATATCAAAATGACTTGAGCAATCTTCGTTTTTATAAGAATAAAATTCCATTTAAGCCAGATGGTGAGTAATCTGCTACCTTGGTTAAAAAAAAAAAAAAAAACTTTAAATAATGACATATACCTGGTTATTTTTGTTTAGACCACAGTTAGTACATTCTTAATGCATTTCTTCATGGATTGGCCTTATTTTGCTATGTAGCCTAATGTGTCCCCAAAGTCCTAGACCCTAGAATCGTGAGCAACCACTTGATAAATTCTGGAGGAATAGCTTCTGATTAGAAATATCTTCCTATCACCTATTTTAACATGGGTATTATTTTATTTATTTTTTTTTTATTATCTTAAAGAAAGTGGGGGCAACTTTCGTGAGAGGAAAAGAGAGAAGATCTATAGAATCATAGAACATTAGATTAAGGAAGATTAGAGGAGTTCAAATTCAGCATTCTCATTTTAAAGATGAGGTAACTAGGACTTGTAACTTAAATAACTAACTTGCTGGGTCACTCAGTTTGTTCTAGAGTTGGATATAGATTCCAGAGTCCAGTGTGTCATACCCAAAAAATATTTAGAAAGTGATTGAAAGTGAGGCTTACATCTAGAATTATGTTTTCCTTCCTGCTTTCAGATTCAGGGGTTGGGATGTAAGACCAGACCTAGTTCAGTGTTGCAATATTCCTAGAAGTATAGAGTAGATTTCACTCCATGTCTTCCAAATAAACTTGCCTTCTCCTTCTTAACACTACAATTGCCCTCTTAAGATCTTTTCTAAAGCCATAGTGAGGGGATATAGCTGCTATGGTAATATGTCTACAAAATTGCATATTTCATTGAGGACCCAAGCTATGGTGGGCATCAGTGATATCACTAGGGGGTATGGGGGTACAGACTGTACTGCTGACACTGTCAGGGTAGATGACACTAAAATGACTGTCTATAAAATTTTTGTGCAGTGTCTCAGCAGAAGTTTATTATTTTTAATAAAAATATCCCTGTAGTTAATTGTAACAACAAAAATATTTTTCGTAAGCCCAGCTTACATGTATCAGTATACCTACAAGACTCAAACTCTATGCTAATTTATTTTTTGAACCTTCTAATGCCTTCTGGTCAGAGCTGTCATTATCACCCAATTACAGTGATGCTTTGAATCACGTGGTTTTTGTCTGTACATCCTACAAGCACAAGCTGTTGTTTTTGTTGCTGCTGGTGTTTTTATAGTTGATGATTTTCTCAAATGTTCTGGTGTTTTAGCTACGATATTGTGGTAGTTAGCATTGGGGGGCGTGACACCATGAGTTACCACACTGGGTGACACCAACCCTAGTGATGCCACTGGTGGGCATCCTAATTTCATCCAGGTCAAACCAGCAAAGCTGTTTTCTGTCATTAGAAAGTGGCAGGACCTTGCCTTCTTTGGTGAACTAACCGGAGAAAGGAGATTTAAAGGCTGGGTAGAGCACTGTGAGGAGGAA
This sequence comes from Loxodonta africana, assembly GCF_030014295.1. Classification (NCBI taxonomy): domain Eukaryota; kingdom Metazoa; phylum Chordata; class Mammalia; order Proboscidea; family Elephantidae; genus Loxodonta; species Loxodonta africana. The sequence goes on from NC_087342.1 coordinate 132,700,379, forward strand.
TTCCCTGCTCTGTGTTCTGAAACATGCCCTACTTGGGAGTAATGGCTTAAGAACATTGCTGAAATGGCCAGATCCATTTGTCTTTAATTAATTTTCTGGTGTCCCAAAAGTTCTGTTCTGATTTGGAGGGAAATATCTGTATAAAAATGCACTGCGAAATTTACCAGTGATAGAAATGTGCTGCTTTATTTGCTAGTGGAATTACTTAAATCATTATTTTTTAAGCAGTTGGGGTAAGAAAACTTTTTAAGAAATACAATGATAAATTGTTAATTCAATTCTGATATGAATTTTACAGAATTCGTCTAAAGGAATGTCTTCAAGTATTAAAAATCTTGAACAGATATGGCAGTATTTAAAACTCAATTATTTTTGTATGTGTAATATTGGGTTTATTTTGAGGTAGTAATTTAAAACAGCAAGTCAAGCAGTATATTAAATCCTTTGTAATCCTTATCACAAAGTTTATTTTGAAATCTTCTAAGATTGGTGGGGTCAGAATTTTTAACTAAGCTCATGTAAAATATTATCCTGGATGTTATTATATATTTATTACATCAACTCACATACCTTCCTTCCCATTATATGTACACACACACATTTGTAAGTAACAGAGGCTTGCAATGGCATGTTTTACTTATTAAGTAGGAGGAAGGGTAGTTGGAAAGGTAAACGCAAAATTGTGGAGGTAAATAGTTTCGATGTGTTGATAAAGCCAACAGTATGATTCAAAAGGGAATCCCTGGGTGGTGCAAACTGTTAACATACTTGGCTGCTAAGCAAAAAGTTGGAGATTTGAGTCCACCCAAAGGGGCCTTGGAAGAAAAGCCCGGTGATTTACTTCAGAAAATCAGCTATTGCAAAACCTATGGAACACAGTTCTACTCTGACACCCAGTTGCCATTGACTCAATGGCAACTGATTCTGATATGACTCAAAAACAACTTTTTACCAACCCTTCTGAAAGTGAAACTCTACTACAAATTGGTAAATCTCTAGAGGAAACAAGATTGCGATGAATTATGTTCAGAGAAATGTAATGTTTTTGGGTCTTTTTTAATATGATTGACTAAATGGCCGCATAGTCAATTGTGAGGACCTGGACAGACTTAAGAATTTTGTTATAATGAGTTCTTAACAGGGGAACAATGGAGTATGGTAAAAAGGGCATACTGTTTGGAGCCAGAAAGACCTGTGTTCTCCTAGATTTACTCTTTTATTTGTGTGCTACTTTGAGCACATCACACAATTTTCTCATTAGTAAAATGAAGATAATAGCCCTGATTTGGAGGGTTCTGTGAGGATTAAGCTGGGTGATGTACAGTCTGTATAATATGGTCCTGCATATAGTAGGTGCTCAATAACTTTGTCTTACATTTTTCTTTCCCTCCTTGCTTCTCTCCTTCTCTTTTTCCCTCCCTCCCTCCCTTCCTTTATTTCTCCCTGAAATACATGTTATTTTGATCCTATCCAGTATTTAAAGAACTATGTGACCCTCTAGAGCTAGGGTCAGCAAACTTTCTGTACAGGGCCACATAGTAAGTATTTTTGGCTTTATGAACCATACAGTCTCTGTCACAACTACTCTGTTCTGCTATTGTAGCATGAAAATAGCCATAGACAATATATAAACGAATGTGCGTGGCTGCGTTCCTATAGAACTTTATTTGCAAAAACAAGTATGGGCCATAGTTCGTCAACCGCTGCTCTAGAGTAACACTGTCAGCTATTTGAGATGCCATTAATTTCTTTTAAATTAGGCTTATTTCATAACTGAATATGTGGCATAGAGTATTCATCTTCTGAAATCACTATTCTTGTGTGCTGTTACTAAATTTTAAAAGTTTTACTGTAAAACTTGAGTGATTCAAATCTTAAAATGCTTTCAAAATGTTTTAAATGTCTAATTCACTTTCTAAATATTTATTGTTTAGGTGTTTACATTGAAGAAGTTCTAAATAAGTGGAAAGGAGATTATGAGAAGCTGGAGCACAACCACACTTACATTCAATGGTCAGTTATATATTACCTACTTTGAACCATGTCCTACTTAATCATGTGTGTTTTCCAGACAACACTAACAGACATTTCATTTTTTAAAATAATAGGCTTTTCCCCCTGAGAGAACAAGGCTTGAATTTTTATGCTAAAGAACTAACTACGTATGAAATTGAGGTAATGTAAGCTTTATTCATTTTATATGAGGTGGCAAAAAAATATTCCCACTTCACTGTCCTGGTAGCTGACTTTTTTTTTTCCATTAGGAATTCAAAAAGACAAAGGAAGCAATTAGAAGATTCCTTCTGGCTTATAAAATGATGTTAGAATTTTTTGGAATAAAACTGATTGATAAAACTGGAAATGTGGCCCGAGCAGTTAACTGGCAGGAAAGGTTTCGACATCTGAATGAGTAAGTAAAGCCCTAGTGATAAACTGGGGTATTGGCACGTTATTTTTGTCTTAGTCACAATTCTCTGCGGAACATAGGAACAAATAGCAGATGGATCCAGGTATTTGGACTCAAAAGCTCGTCTAAAATAAATTTTGCCCTCTGTTCTACGTTCTGAAACAAAACGAAAACAAAAAAGAAAAATTTCAAATAGAAACTTGGCTATTCAGCTTCAGAACTGTTTCTTTCTGAAATCGCTCCATTGCCCACATCTAAGTGTGGCCTCTTCGCCTTTTTATATCACTGTCTTTGGCATTTATGGTTATTGCTTGTATAAAGTTTTTCTGTATCTCCTCTATTATCTTGTAAGCTTCTTGGGGGCACAGTCTTTTTTTAACATCCCCAAGCATAGTGCTTTCTTAGATTAAATCTGTGAATTAAACCTATGATGCAAAAATTTTACAAGACTCAGATATACATGTATCTTTTACTAAAATGGAGAGAAAATTAAAAGTGTCTTGCTATTTAGGTCAAAAACAAAAGCTCATTTTTGGTAATAAATTCAGAAACCTGTGATAAAATTTGTAACATTGTTTATTTGGAATTGATTTGCTATATTATTTTGCTTGGCTATTTATAACTTTCATTAATACTTATAGCCAAAGTCTATTTTTCTTAATATTTTCTTTGCATAGAAACTGGTTTTTTTTTTTCTTCCTTTTTAATTACAGGGTGACTTGTAAGTGCTGGACCATAAACCAGCAGCTTTAAAGCATTTTTTAACACGTTATAATTAGCTGAACTGGGCAAGTACTAGGAGAAAAAAAAAAAAAACTAACCTAAGCAATTTCTCTTTGCCCAAAACAATTCAAAGTTTTGTGCATCAGTAAACTAAGGTTTTTCTCTTAAGAGCTGTCATCTTATGTTGGTAAAATGAATATAATATTAATGTTTAAGCCCCGCTTTTATAATTTATTAGCTAAAATCAATACAATTAAAAAGATAGCTTGTGCTAAAACACTGATGACATGGGCATAAAGCTTTATGATCCTAACTGCAAGACCCATTAACTCATAACTCAAGTTAACTTTGATTTATACAGGGTACTGCTTAAGCAATGCAGGTATCTATCTCTAGATGAAGTAAGCCTTTCTGTGACCTTGTCAAAGAAAGCTGTATCCAAGCAGCCTATTGACATGGAGGATGCAAAAGTAAAAGTAAATCTTCGGAGAGGATCTGATAGCACTTCATCTTCCATGTACTCAAAACTGTCATTTTAGAGAACCCCCCTCTCCAACTTGGTGTATTTGTTTGGAATAGCAAATAGTAACCATAGTTAAAGTTTGTTGAATGAATAAATGGTTGAATAAAATATAGTTGTCAGCTTAAAGCCTCTTTGGGGTTTTATTATCAGCTCCTCTGATTTATAGCTGAAAACAGAGCCCTTTCTGAAGGGTTTAATTAAAGGATCTGCTGGCTTGAGTCAGGGGAGAAAAGCCTGAACTAACAGTCACTTCTCACTCCTCTGCCTCACCTAGCTCTCTTTCTTTCTACCACCCATGGTCTTTGTCTTTCCTTTTCCTGGGTATCGCGTAGAGCTTTTCTAGCTATAAATTAACTATCCACTGCCTCAGACTGTCAGAAAACAAGTTTCCTTTCTGGTTTAGTTGCCAGAAAAATGATATTTATTGACTAGATTTGAACAAATTACATGGGGTTACATGAAAACTTCTATTCCATTTTCTTTCTTCAGTTGGGCTTTTTTCTGACTTATCTGTAAATGCCGTAACTTATTTGTGTTTTAATCTGTACTGTATCTTGAGTTTTTTAGAGAAGGCAGGGAACTCAATATAGTGATAGTAGCCCAGGAGAGGAAAAATACTGAATCAAAGTGAAATGAAACAACCTTCAGTGAACTAGTGACTATGGCTAAAAGAGGTATTTTCAAACATGAGAGTACATATTTATAGATCAGCCACTACAATGTATTTCCAATTTTATTTGTAATCGGCTTGGATTACAGGCCTATATTTTACACCCAAAGTCCCTTCTTTTGTTTTCTGTCTTCCTGGTTCTTGTCCTTGTGAGTTCTGTCTTCATGTACCCAGTCTTCCGGACAACCTCAGCCTTATTTGTTGCCCTTATCTCTATCTGGAAGCCTAGCCTATCTCTTTCATTTGCTGTGCAACTCCAAAGACTGCTCACAACGTTTAGGAGGTTTTAGCCACTTTTCCCCCATTTCCATTTTATCTTTCATTATGACAGTTATTTCAAGTCATACTGAAACACCCAGTTGCTTTCTTCCATAGTTTTGTTCCAGAATATTGAGTGTCATTCTTCAAGCCTGTGTTTCTGTCCTTTTCTACTGTTACATAAAGATTTTTAGTTGGAGAATGTACAGATACTGCTAAGTGTGTACAAAATTTTTAGCTTGACCTTTCATCTGGGATTAGATATATGAAATTGAACTGGTTGCAAATATAGTAAATTTTGTTTTATCATATAGTTCCTCTTTGAGATTTGTGAAAAGATTCTTCTATCTTTCCATATACGTCCTTCTCATAGGCTTAGGAAACAGATACTGCCCAAGAGTTTTGTTACTATGTTTTTGGAGTATAAACCTCCCCCCCCCAACCAAACCCATGGGCATCAAGTCGACTCTGACTCATAGCAACCCCTTAGGACAGAGTAGAGCTGCCCCATAGGGTTTCCAAGGAGCAGCTGGTGGATTTGAACTGCTGGCCTTTGGGTTAGCAGCCAAATGCTTAACCACTGTGCAACCAGGGCTCCTTTTAGAGTATACAGTCTCCGTAATAACAACTAAGTTAACCCTGCTGTTAGTGGTACACTTTCTTTACTTCACCAAGATTTGTATTGTTTCAAAAGATTCTTGCCTCCTAACCATTAAAAAAAACACAGATTCATAAAACTGAAACCTATCTGTATCTGTGCTGTGTTTACCTTTCAGCCTTCAGAAAGTTGAATATTAAAGTAATACTTTGTTTGTAAGCATCCAGAGGCATGGACGTTTTAAAAACTGCTAGGCTTGTCTTTTCAGTGTTTGGTTAGTCCAAATCATTAAAGTTTTTGTCTTGTCCAAACAAACTCTTATTACAATATAAGACCATGGAACTTCCCCTTTCCTTCCCTCAAATAATTCATCAACATCCTTCTCTAATTTGCTAGTTATTCCTAAGTAAAATATTTCAACAACTTTTGGAAACCAGGCTGGGTGTATGCAATGCTTGTAGAAAGTTCAGTTTCTAAGGTGTAAAACAGGTTTTAAGAAGTTACAGTTAGAAAAAGAGGAGTACTTCAGTGGTGCCTATAGTTAAACGCTTGACTACTAACCAAAAGATTGGCAGTTCAAACCCACCCAGAGGCACCTTGGAAGAAAGCCCTGGGTATCTACTTCTGAAAGATCACAGCCATTGAAAACCCTATGGAGTACAGTTCTACGCTGAAACATGGTGTCACCAAGAATTGAAATTGACTCAATGGCAACTGGTTTACTAGTTGGAAAAAAAATGACAACATTATGGTTGTGTGGCAGTATTGGGTAAGTAAATACCTGGGTTGTTGCTGACACCCATGATTAATATACATAGTTGAAAATCCCTGTAAGATGTGGCCAGAGCATGTGTAATAAAGCAAAGACTGGGCTGGGTGAGGTAGATTATGAATTGTGTCAGAACAGATTTGTGAAGCATTCATCTGATAAGAACCTTAATTTGGGGACAGAGAAGAAAGACATTAGTGTAATCTGAGAAAAAAGGTATCTTTGGAGCCAAGGCCATTAGAAATAATTCTATTTAAAGAATAGTTTAAAATTATTGGGTTGGGCAGGAGGAGGAGAGAGTGGCTAGGGATGGAAGAGAATTAGGTTAAGTTGGTATAGGTACAAATAGGATGGTCTTTGATATCAAATCTTTAAATAAGAAAATAAGAGTACTACTGATAATTTTAAATAGTATTTAATATTTTTTGAGCTCTACATGCTGTACATATGCATCATGTCATTTGATTCTTTTAACTGTCCAGTGAGGCATGGGCCATTTCTCCCACTTTACAGATGAAGGATACTGAGGCTTAGAGAGGCATCGTAATTTCAAATAGCTGGTAAGTGGTTGAGACAGGGTGTGATCTCAGGTCTACCTCCAAAGTCCATGCTCTTAGTTATTAAATGGTTGTTCTTTGTGCTGTGGAGTTGATTCTGACCCATAGTGACCCCGTATGACTGTAAGAGTAGAACGGCCCCATAGGATTTCCCAGGCTATAATCTTTTTTTTTTTTAGTGTACTTTAGATGAAGGTATACAGAACACACTAGATTTTCATTAAACAATTAGTACACATATATTGTTTTGTGACATTGGTTACCACCCCCACGACATGTCAACACTCTCCCCTTCTCGACCTTGGGTTCCCTATCACCGGGTTTCCTCTCTCCTCCTGCCTTCTAGTCCTTGCCCCCTGGGCTGGTGTACCCCTTTAGTCTCATTTGTTTTATTGACCTGTCTAATCTTTGGCTGAAGGGTGAACCTCAGGAGTGACTTCATTACTGAGCTAAAGGGTGTCCGGGGGCCATACTCTTGGGGTTTTTCCAGTCTCTGTCAGGCCAATAAGTCTGGCCTTTTTTTAATGAGTTAGAATATTCTACATTTTTCTTCAGGTCTGTCTGGGACCCTCTGTTATACAGGCTGTAATCTTTATGGGAGCAGATCACCAGATCTTTTCTCCTGTGGAGCAGCTGGTGGGTTCAAACCGCTGACCTTTCAGTTAGCAGCCCAGTGCATAACCATTGTGCAACCAGGGCTCCTTAGAGTTATTAAACTATGTTCTGCTGAATACAGAAACCCTAGTGGCTACTATCCAAAAGGTTGGCAGTTCGAATCTACCAGGTGCTCCTTGGAAACCCTATGGGGTGGTTCTACTCAGTCCTGTAGAGTTGCTATGAGTCAGAATTGACTCAATGGCATTGGGTTTGGTGTTTTTTTTTTGTTAAATATGTCACTTTTACATCTTTTGTCATAATTGAGTTGGCTAATAAGGTGGATTTTACTAATTAGCTCCGTGCAAATTGTGATCAGCTGTTGGCTAATATTGTGTTTATGTGCAGCACCAGTTACCAGTGATGGGTATAATACATTGCTGTTGTTGCAAATAAAAGTTCTATTAGATTATTCATCATTAGGGTACTTAATAAACAAACAGTAATTCAACATCAGTAAGAAAAAATTCTATTCTAAACATTTTTCTAATACGAAGAACTAAACAAACACAGGAAATACATATTGCATGTTAGGTTTCACATGGATTGACATTAAATTGAGACATGTATATCTTCTAATTTTTTATTTTTAATAGTTTCTAATTTGACTTTTTTAAAAAAGTCATTCAAGGCATAATTCCCTTGTTTACAGTTCCATAAAAAGTATTTTTGTAATCGTTTTCGTTTACCTGTTTTCCTCCACCTGACTTTTTCACCCTCATTTTATTTAATCCTCTCTTCCAGGTCCCAGCACAACTATTTAAGAATCACCCGTATTCTCAAAAGCCTTGGTGAGCTTGGATATGAAAGTTTTAAATCTCCTCTTGTGAAATTTATCCTTCATGAGGCTCTTGTGGAGAATACTATTCCCAATATTAAGCAGAGTGCTCTGGAGTATTTTGTTTATACAATTAGAGACAGAAGAGAAAGGAGAAAGCTGCTGCGGTTTGCACAGAAACATTACACACCCTCAGAGAATTTTATCTGGGGGCCACCTAGGAAAGAACAGTCGGAGGGAAGCAAAGCCCCCAAAATGCCCACCCCTCCCAGCTCTGGTCATAACAGTCAAACTTCTATACACAAAAAATCCAAGGAGTCCAAAAATTCCTCCTCAGCTGTTCATTTAAATAGCAAAACAGCGGAAGAAAAAAAAGTGGCACCTAAAGAGCCTGGAGAACAGTCAGATAGGCCCAGAGCAGAGTCCAGCGATGAAGCTGCCAAGTCGAGAGACAGTGAGAAGGACTATAATGGTGAAAATTCCAATTCTCCACCAGAAAAAACAATTAACAATCCCATAGAGAAAAAGGAAAGTGCATCCCTTTCTGAAAAAGACGAAGAAGGTGAGAATCCTAACAAAAACTCTGAAAATCCTGGAAATCCAAGTTCCCATGACGATATACTATTACAGTGAATTATCAGAAAAACCACAAACCCATTTAGGTAAGGGGGAAAAAAAAAAACTACTGTAGAATTTTTCCTAAAAAACGAAAACAAGGTCAAATTTCAAAATCTCACCATCTGTGATTTATGTTGTGTTCTTTGTTCTTATTGTTTGTTTTTCATTTTGGATGAAAATGAATGTAATATTTGATAAGTCTTAAGACAAGATCCAATAAATTAAAGTGTTCTGTAATGCTTTTAGGGTGTGGGTTTTCAAATTCTGCACAAAATGATTACTTTTAAATTATTTTCAAGGTATCTGAAAACAATCACTTAATATATCAAGTAAATTCTTTTGAGAAGTTACATTCTACATGAGGAAAATCAAAGAATGATTTCATTGTATTGACACAACCTTTAAATGATTTATGGATTTATATTTTTTAGCTGGAAAATTTGGAAGAGTCATTTGGATTCTTTGATTCCAACACCTCAACGCATTTATTTTTAAGTTCTGATAAAGTAAAATGGATATTCTTGGGGAGCTATGACCTCCCCAGCCCATCCATCAGCCCCACTGAGTTTCCTCTTTGGCTTTCTCTACACTAATCCTCATCCTGCCATCTTTGTCAACTAGCACGTGCATTTCTAGTATACATTATTCTAGTGTGCGTTAGTATGACCTGTTTTGAAATTTAAATGGAACAGAGGTGGACTTTGTCTAATTTCAAGAATTTGCTTTGTTTAAAATAAAAATGGTTTTCTGTATTAAGTGCTTAAAACAAACTTTGAGGCAAAAGTCCAAGAAAAGAATTACGCTTTCTATGGCTGTTCCATATACATTTGCTGCTTGATTCTGAATGCAAATGGCTATAGAATTAAAAATAATAAAGGAATTATTCATTTTTAAAAAGCCATGCCTGTTGCATTGGCAATGAGGCAGTGGTCACTAAAACCATTAGTATCTCAGTGTTATGTGGACTAAATACCAAAAAACCAAAACCCAGTGCCATCGAGTCGATTCCGGCCCATAGCAACCCTATAGGACAGAGTAGAACTGCCCCATAGAGTTTCCAAGGAGTGCCTAGTGGATTCGAACTGCCGACCCTTTGGTTAGCAGCTGTAGCACTTAACCACTATACCACCAGGGTTTCCATTATGTGGATTAGGAGATATTTAATATGGATTAGAACATGTTTAATCCACAGTATATCTTTTTTTTTTAATACAATTTGATGAGTCCCTAAATTGTCAAACTTTAAGATTCAGAACAGATTTGAAATTCCATATGCTCAGTTTTAACAAACAAACAATATGTTACTTAATAGTGTTTAAAATGTAATTTGCTTCTTATACTGTCACTACGATTTGAAACCGATTAGATGGCACACAACAATAACAACTATTATCACTAATTATTATTAAAAACCATAAAACAACCAGAAACACTTGGTGAGAATTTCAAAGCATACATATAAATACAGTTAAAGCAATTAATAAATAAAATATTTTTACTTTGTTTCATTTGGAAAGGAATTGGGTTTTGTGTCTCTTAGGCTATTGAGAAGGTTCTTCACACTTGAACCCCTAAAAGAATTTTTAATATGACCTATTTGATATCACATCATACTATCTGCTGTTTTCTCTTGGTCCATTTTCAGCAGTGGATTTCTGGAAAATAAACCCGCCAATAGTAGCCTTTAAAAATATTTTATTGCTTTGAAATTAATGTGAAACATCACAGTTGCTTAACCCTTAATTTTTTATTTGAATGTTAATAACACTTTTGTTGTATATCATATTCCAGTAAGTACAAGGTAAAAAACGTTCTTATTTTTAGTTCCTGTAATGCACCAATCTTTGCTTTCCACCATTTTGTGAAGTGAGTGACTAGGATTAAGGAAACAATTCTGTGTTTGCATTTTATTTATTTTTGCATGCAAGAAACACATGGACCTTTTATGTGGTATTTGTTGAAGCACTCTCTCATAGAGCTCAATAGACAGTTTAACAGTTTAGGGGATGGTAGTAGATTGTTGCATTAGGCTGAATTGTAAGGATACAATTAAGTTGATTCAAAATATCTTACCAATTTTGCACACATGGTAAAGTGTTCAGACCCCTTTCTAAATGCTTAATATTAATAATTTGTGACCAGATACTAAAATATTAATAGTGACCAGATACTAAAATAAATGAATATATACTGACTTATTTAGAAATTGTAGTATATGAAACCCTTAGAAGTAAAAACATTCATTCAACAGCTTAATGTTTAGGATATTATTCCTAAATAGGGGTTGAATTAGATTGTGCCATTTAGTTTGAGAATGTGTAATCTCAAGGGGAAGACTGCCTGGCTTCCATCTAAAATAGTGGCCTTTTTCCATCATGGTGTTTTTTTTTTTAAGTGCATATTCATATGTAACCGTATGTCTCCTACATTTAATTTGTAAATAACATGAGAGAATTATTCAGTGGAGAACAAGTAAAAGGATATCATTCCTTTTGCAGATAAAAATTATGAGTGTTTAGAATTTTTTTTTTCTATTAAGAATACTTTGTACATTTAGTAGTTTTTTAAGTAAGATCTATGGATATGTATTTGTGTCTTAGATAAGAAACAGCTCCCTGGGTTTGACTCCAATATTTTGTATTTTTAAAAACTACCATATGCTTGCAGAAATTTACAGAGAAGCTGTAAAAAAATGCGGCGAAGCATGTTTAAATATTGAATCCTTGCAATATATAGCCTGTATTGTTGTACCATGGACTACAAGGATACTAAATATTGGCTATTAATAGAATACTAACTTGCATTTCATGCAAGCTGTAGTTTATTTGCAATAGATGTTATACTGCTTGATTAGTCTAGTACATTTCTAATATTTGTGCTTTCCTATCTCTAAGGAGATAATATATGTGAAAATATTTTGAAATACTGTAAAGTGATATATAATTATAAGATATATTTCTGTACAGTGGGGAAAGTTTATAACATTAAAAATATTGTACCATTATACATTTTTCATGCTCAATCTCATAAGGAAACAAAGTATTATAATCAAAGTGAAAATACAGCTGCTTTCTCTTAATCAAGTCTAGTTCTCAATTCAAAAATTATTTTGTATAGTTTTATTTTGAATTTCTGTTTTGAGACTTCAGCTTCAAGAAGAAAATAAAACGTACAACTCAGGAGTTACTAGGGAAGTTCTAAGATTTTTGCTCAGCATTGATAATATAAACGTGAACATATGATACCTGTTATAGACATTATTTCATATTTTGTCACATAAAATTACCTACTCTGCTTTTAGATTTTATACTTTCATCTGAGTAAAAGTATGATCTGGGAAAAACAGCATATTATTGCATCTGTGTTACTCTTTAAATCAATTTAGTAAAAAATAAAATTTCCATATTAAGTGGTCAAAAATTAACTGAACTGATGAATAGAGAATATTTGGTTAATTATTTTGTAGTTAAAATTTTCAAGTTTATAGTACAATCATAGGTGAGTTTATAATTCACTCAGTAACTAAATCAGGTTAATTACTATAATTGAGTCTCTTCTAAAAGCTTTATTTTCTAACCTTAGAAAAAGAGGACATTCTTGGTCTTGTTTGATTATAGTTACATCTGCAGGTCTTTCATGTCTATTTGAAGTGAGTGGGGATCCTTCATTATAGGGATGTATTTGAAGATTTCTATTTTGTCTCCTGCTTAGAAAACTCCCCGTTCCCTTTCGGGGAGTGATTGCATCTAAATAGGCTCAGTTAGACATGCTGAGGTCCTTTCCATTGTAGATGCAGTTGTAGAGAAAGATGGCTGGGGCCAGTGCAGGGTCTAGAAAATTAGTGTGCATCTACTGAGTTCTTTCAGCTGTGGAAGCGGTACTGTTGACTGCATGAACAGATTTGTGTGGGTAGTCTCTAGGGTGACAGTGAGTACTACCCTGCCTCCTGCCCATCTAGTTATTCGATCCACCCAGCAGATTGTGTTTGGGGACATAGAGTGTTTTTAGAAATCCCTGGTTATTGAAGTTAGTAATAATGTAGTTATAAATATGAATGCTTGGAGGTGTCCAGATGTGCCTTAGCTAATATAAGTGGTTTTCATTCAGAAGTTTAAATTTTTACTCCACTGTAAAATGTCTGAAAGAACTTTTCAAACCATGAATATCAGTTACTTTTTTTTAATGAAATTTACTTTGGTGCTTTCTTGTTTGGAGAATTTCTGTTTCAGACAGATGCATCAGTTCATAAAGAAGTGAACTCACCACAATATTCAACAATGTATTATATGTGATAAAAGAGTTTAGAAAAAAATTATGTGGTTTGTTATATTTATTTATGCCTTTGCTTAATATTATTACATGCTATAATTTTTATTTTAAACACACCAGTTACTACAAGGAATAGTTTACCTATGTTTTACTTCGTGTTCTTAGACACAGATGGATGAAGAAAGTGGAATTCTACTAGAGAAATTATTAAAAAATTTAATTCCAGTAGATGGTTGGAAGAATCTGCAATTAATTTGAAAAATTTTTGTGCCATAGTTTATTATAAACATTAAAAAAAAAAAAAAAAACTACTGTTCTTGCTTGCTTCCCAGATTAGTGAGGGTGCTTTTTGTCATCTTTTTTCTTTTTCTGTTGACAAGCCTATTGTTTCAGTTATTTGTGGGAAATAGCTTCTTAATGTGGTTTGTTTCCTTGAATTAAAGTTTCCATGTGGAGAATACAATGAAGTGCTTTGTTATATGGGCCAAACTCTGGCTGGAAGTAGAGTTCAGATAGGAAGAGGTGACTAAGAATCAGGGAGGGCACCTTGGTGAAGTGAAACCAACACTGGATCCATCCTCTCCGGCACCATGGCAGGCCTCAGTCCCCCAGTGGAAAATGAGGATGTTGAGCTCCCATGATCTCTGACTTCTGGTGAAAGTGGACCACTTTGGACTCTATGTACAGTGTTAACGGATACCAGTTTTCATAGAATACTTGCTGTAATTTATCTGCGACTCTTTTGTAGTTGTTTAGAAAATTGATAGCAATTGGGCTTCTGCTATGTAAATTATAGCTGTATGTTTATAACTATCTTGGGAAACACTTTGAAATACCAGTTCCCCCCAAGTCTCTTCAATCAAAATTCTTTAGGGTTTTCTTCCATAGGTGTACGTGTGTGTGTATAAATTCTTTTCATAAAATGATTCAGCACACTTTAAAAATGAAGTGAAAGGAAGAAGGCATCAGTGATCTCTCTCTGTCTCTTTTTAAACAGAGCCCCTTATGGAAATGTACTTAAGCTATGAGGTTTGTTTATCATATTTTTATTTTTTAAATTTTAAATGAGTGTGTGGAACAGTTTACATTAACTAGAGAGATTAGTTACATAATAAGCTCTGGTTCTAAACAATGTTCCAGTTCTGTACTCATTGGTCAGATGAGTACTTTTTTTCAGTGCTAATGGACTTACTTTCACTGAAGGAAAGAAAAACACAAAACAAGATTACTAACAAGAAACCCACTATAGAAATAAAGATATAGTCAATTATAGGTTTGTGCAAGTGCCAGAATTATTGGAAGCAGATAAGGAATGATTTAGAAAAGCTTTATGGTGGGAACATGTTTAAGACTCAGCTCTATGTTACCTGTGCCAAGGAGACCAGGGACTGGTGTGGGAAGTGAATCCCATTAATACTCTCATTTGAACCATTAATCCTGCCTCCTCTACAGGGGAACCTTTCATTAGGCTAGTAGAAGTAAGCTATGAGTCGGAATTAACTTGACGGCAGTGGGTTTGGAGTGGAGTGCAAGTAAAGAATGATCAGATACCAAGTTTCATTCTTTTGCCTGTGTGTGCCAACAGGTTGGTGGTTTTACTAATAAGAAGCTAAATTGAGGGACTGGCTGCAGAAAAGAGAAGACTCAGCAATAGGTGGTTTATAAATGAAGTGACTATCTCCCATACCAACAAGAGTTGACAGCATATTAACTGTGTGGCATTACAATTAGCAGAAACACATGAGAGCAAAAGTGTTAGGTTATTTGACAAGCACTCCCTTCTTCCATTTTTTTTTCCCCCAAAAGAGCTATTACTTGTTTCCTAGGTAAGATATTGACTCTACTGTTATCTGAGAAGATAGATGGCAGACTGGGTCAAGTCACTGTTTCAATTTGGAGACTACTGTGTTCTTTGTATTTCAAATATTTCAGGAAAGGCTGCGATTCTTACAAAGGTCTGTGTTTCACCACAGGAGCTCTGATTATCCAGCGGCCACTGGTCCTTCTCTGTGCTCTGTATTCTGCTGCCGTATGAATTACAGAATGCTGTGCGTGTCTGTTAGTACCAATACCATGTGTATGTGGTAGAAGTTGTAACCAGTTTCTGGATCTGTATGGTACTATACTTATTTTATAATTCTGTAACTGTATGGCAGTGTTATGCCAAAAATGTATAAAGAGCAATAGTTTCTGTTGCTTACTGCTGTATTTTAAAATATTGTTTCTGAAATAATATATTTAGAGTTCTTTTCAAGTAATTATTTTTAATAACTATTGCCAGTATACATCATGTAAAACTAATAAAAGTCACTCGCCTCACCTTATTTAACATTTTAGCATTGTGTTAGAGTACATGATGTTGATTTTGCATGATTAAAAATTTTTTTTTTTGGGGGGGGACAGATGACTTGGTGTTTTCCTATGATTTGGCATGTATTTTATATGATTATCATGTAAATTAACATTAGTCCCCTTTTTCCTTTAAAATAAACACTTGAAGGATGAAATCTTCTTTACATACTAAGTTATTTTTTGGGGAGACTTTGGAGGGTAGATCGTATGTGTAAATATCTGAAAGTTTATTGTTTTTCCTCTTTTTTACGTTTCTCTAATGCAGTTTTAAAAATATATTTCATATAGATGAGTAAAAATGAATAGCTAATGGAGGTGATAGCTTTTTCAATAAATAAGGCTAGTCTTCTTAAGAAGTCAATGTTTTTTATTAAGAAAAATGAAATTGTGAGATGAAAGTGAGGAAGTTGCTCCAGGTACCACTGACTATGTGGAAGAAGATGAGGAAAAGCCTAAAATTTGGGTTGGCTGGATTGATCTATATAGGCAGGAAGGAGGAGGATGAAAGAACTAAGAGTAAGTCGTGAGTCAGAATGAAGTCACATTGTGCACAACGAAGAAACCAGTACTGAGAAAGAAAAACAGCAAAAACCAGCCAGCCTGGTGAGTAAGCATCATTTTATCTACAGCCTTTTAGATGAATTGTTTAGAGGAGAGAGGAATTTGCACAAGCAATTATTGTCATAAGGAAAGATGGGCAAATTCTTGTAATAAGAAATAGAGGACTGTCTTTTCCCTAGAGGTTCAATCTCCGAAGAAAATGCAAAATCTAAGAAAATGGAGATTCTTAGGATAGCGAGACATGCAAAATTGACTCTTGCTTCTGCATGAATATAAAATTTAATAAGAGTTTGGAGAAAAGATTCATAATATTTCCCTTATTTTAAGCCTCAAGTGGATGCAAAGCAGAGAAACTGGTGTTTCAGAGATGTAAGGAAATTCCTTCCTGGATAAAACTGATGACAGGCAGTTTGAATTCTTGTGGATGACTAGGATTTGGCAATCACGGCTGACTAAGGAGTCAGACTAATACACGAGACACGTATCCTGTCCTTGGGATTATTCCCATGAATACATAGGATTAACTGGAAGAGCACTTTAAAATAGGATACTAAAGAGAGATTAGAAAGCCAGCATGGATTTGACTTAACTACTCAGGAATATGGGTTTATTACTCTTGCTATAATAGTGTTCTAGTATTTTTATAGCTTTAGTGCATATTTCTTACCAAGGAATATATAAATATTTTCCTCTCAAGTGGTGTATAACATGATTCTGTTATGATTGAAATAGCTGATTTTATCTACTCTCAGCTTTGAAAAAGGAAGAGATTAGGGGAAGAAGGAATAAACAAGCAAAGATGTGGTAGACGAGGTGAACTTAATGAGATCTGACAGCTTACCTTTGGATGCTGAAGTTGTCTGAGATCTTTAAATGGATGATTTCGCTGTTGTGAGCAAGAAAAGTGTAAGAAAAAAATACTAAAGGGATAAAAAGTAAGGGAAAGGAGGCATTTTGTTTAATGCCAAGAGAGCAGCTTTTGGAGCCAGACAAATTGGTCCAGATGGCAACGTTAGTTATAATTGACTTTGTGACCTTGGACAAGTCATGTAAATTCTCAGGGTCTCTAGTTTCTCATTGGTAATAATATCTACCTGTTAGCTTCCTGGAAGTATTAAAGGGAATGTGGGTGAAACTCCCAGGACAAATTCCAGGCACTTCTTGATAGTAGTTGCTGGTGTTTGAGAAATAAAAAAGAAAATGCTTAGTTACAACAGGTATGTTGTAGTATTTATCTCAGTGGAAATCTAAATGATGTTATCCAAGTTTATAGATCCAAATAAACATCTTAAACATATTTTTAATGTAGTTTTTACTAAAAATGCTACCAGATACAGAACTGATAACTTTATATTAAAAAAAAAAAAGATATACTAATATTGACAGAGTAGAAGATTTCCCTCACTGTAAAGGTAATGAATGTATAAAGCAGTCCTTTATAACTGAATAATTTTTTAAACTGATTCCTTTATATGCCAAGAAAAGAGCTGGCCTATAGAGCAGAGCCGAAGCCTTTCAATCAGAATCAGGAGATAATCTTAGTTTATTTTAGGACCTTATTGGCCTTGATTCTTATTGAAAGCAGGAAAGGTCAATGTCAAACCCTCCCCAAGAGTATTTACTTCATATCTTAGTGGGAGGCCACTTAAAAGTTAACATAATTTAAAAATGTGTATGTAATAAAATCTGAGCATTGCGGCCTACTTGCCTTTTGTTTGCTTACAATCAGAACTAAGAGGATGAATAATCTCGTGCCAAATATTCTCTGTCAAAATTCTAAATTGTAGGTATCTTCATACAGTAAATTAAAATGAAGTCACTGGAGAGCCTGGGTGATTGTCTTCTTCAGCCTCTTCTCTCCTCAGAATGCCACAAGTGTACTGTAATTAAGCTATGAAATAAATTCTTGTTGACTTGAATAGAAATTGAACATTTTTTACTTTCTTTGAAAACCAAAAATCTATCATTCATTCCAACTGGTTCTCTCTCATTTGATCTATTTCAAAGTCCAGAGATGGGCTCATATAGCTGGCAGTGAGTCTGAGTTCTGATTTTACAGATGATGAAGCTGAGACATGGAGAATTGGCACTTTTCTACCACAAATCCTACACAAGTTAAGGGCTTGAGGTGGGGGACCTAAGCCTCCTGGCTCTCTCTCTAGTGGGTTTCCTACATGTGGCTTCTTTAAACTCAGTGAATGCCCTGTAGTAATTAGAATTGATCCAAGCACATCAGCCCAGAGTGGGCTGACCCATGCTGCAATATTAATAAAAGACTACAGTCCTCTCCATGAAAGAGTCTTTGTCACCATTTAGTGCATTTACCACTGGCCAGTGTTCATGTTTAGCAGATATCTGAAGCAGGTCCAAACATTTCAACTTGGAAACACCCACTGGTGCGCTCAAATCGATCTTTGAATATAGTCATCTCTGATGGCATGCATTACTGTACACAGGAGCTCCTTTAGGTGTCTTCTCTGGGGTAAAGTGGAGCATGTTGTACTGCTCTAACCCTGCCTTTTCTAATCTCATTGGATGACATCACCCAATTCCCAAACTAGACACTTGGAGGCATCCCTGACTTCATTCATCACCACATCAAATCTGATCACAAATCTTTTGACCCTACTCCTGAATCTTGTCTGCAATCTACCCCCTTATTTCAATCCCCACTGCCTCCATCGTGTTTCAGTCTTTCATGTTACAAACCAACACTAAAACCAATCCAGTTGCTATCTAATTGGCTCTGAGTCCTGGTGACCTTATGTGTGTCAGAGCAGAACTATGCTCCATAGAGTTCTCAATGGCTGATTTTTTTTCAGAAGTAGATCACTCAGCCTTTCTTCTGAAGTACACAACTCTGGGTGGACTAGAACCTCCAAGTTTTGGTTAGCAGCTAAGTGCGTTAAATATTTGCACCACCCAGGAATTCCAAGATGCCATACTGTTGCTCAAAAATACAATTCTAGCCATTTATGTAACTGTTAAATAGTTTTTATTGCCCGTAGGCTACTTTGCATATATTTTCAGGCCTCCATTTTCCTCTTTATTATCAACTGGTCCATAAATACCTTTCCAGCTTTATCTCTCACCATTTCCTTAGAGCGATTGTGCTCCAGTCTTATTTGTTTATTCAATCATTCAGCAGTTAATGAACATACTCTAAATGATACTGTAGGCAAAGATATATAGACATAATCCCTGAGCTATAATATAAATGGGAACATGAAGAGTAATGAGAATTTAAGGAGTAGAACCATCTGTGGTTCCTCTCACGAGATACTGTTTCTCTGTCCCTCTCTCCCTCTCACTTCCTGTGTTTTCAGACTGCTTCCTCCACCGTAGACATCTCTGCCTCCTCCCCCTTACTCCAGGCCTCCCTCGACACCTCTAGTTCCACCTGAGGAACTCTTGAGTCTCAGTTCATACAACACAAGGAAAAAAACAAAAAACCTGTTGCTGTCCAGTTGATTCTGACTCATAGAGACCCTATAGGACAGAGCAGAACTGCCACATAGGGTTTCCAAGAAGCAGCTGAGCTTTTGGTTACCAGCCAAATCCTTATCCACTGCACCATCAGGGCACCAGACTCTGCAAAACTGTGGAAATCCCTTTGTGTATCATGGAGGCTGCTTCTCTGGGCTTTCACAGCTCTGTTGCATTCCTGTTGGATAGGATAGTGATTGTCCCCTGAGGGCAGGAAACATGGCTCCTTCATCTTAGAATCTTAGGTGCATAGCATATGGTCAGGCACTGAATGTCATTGCTAGGTGCCGTCGAGTCAGTTCCAACTCACAGCGACCCCTGTGCAAAACAGAATGAAACACTGCCTGGCCCTGCGCCATCCTTACAATCATTGTTATGCTTGAGTTCATTGTTGCCGCCACTGTGTCAATCCACCTCGTTGAGGGTCTTCCTCTTTTCCACTGACCCTGTACTTTGCCAAGCATGATATCCTTCTCCAGGGACTGATCCCTCCTGACAACATGTCCAAAGTATGTAAGACGCAGCCTCGTCATCCTTGCTTCTAAGGAGCATTCTGGTTGCACTTCTTCCAAGACAGGTTTGTTCATTCTTTTGGCAGTCCATGGTATATTCAATACTCTTCACCAATACCACAATTCAAAGATGTCAATTCTTCTTCAGTCTTCCTTATTCATTGTCCAGCTTTCACAAGTATATGATGTGATTGAAAATACCATGGCTTGGGTCAGGTGCACCTTAGTCTTCAAGGTGACATCTTTGCTTTTCAACACTTTAAAGAGGTCCTTTGCAGCAGATTTGCCCAATACAATGCGTCGTTTGATTTCTTGACTGCTGCTTCCATGGCTGTTGATTGTGGATCCAAGTAAAATAAAATCCGTTTGACAACTTCAATCTTTTCTCCATTTATCATGATATTGCTTATTGGTCTAGTTGTGAGGATTTTTGTTTTCTTTATCTTGAGGTATAATCCATACTGAAGGCTGTGGTCTTTGATCTTCACTAGTAAGTGCTTCAAGTCTTTTTCACTTTCAGCAATCAAGGTTGTGTCATCTGCGTAACACAGGTTGTTAATGAGTCTTCCTCCAATCCTGATGCCCCGTTCTTCTTCATATAGTCCAGTTTCTCAGATTATTTGCTCAGCATACGGATAGAATAGGTATGGTAAAAGGATACAACCCTGATGCACACCTTTCCTGACTTTAAACCACTCAGTATCCCCTTGCTCTGTCTGAACAAATGCCTCTTGATCTATGTAAAGGTTCTTCATGAGCACAATTGAGTGTTTCGGAATTCCCATTCTTTGCAACGTTATCCATAATTTGTTATGATCCACACAGTCAAATGCCTTTTTTAAAAACATCCTTCTGGTATTCTCTGCTTTCAGCCAGGACCCATCTGACATCAGCAATGATATCCCTGGTTCCATGTCCTCTTCTGAAACCGGCCTGAATTTCTGGCAGTTCCCTGTCGATATACTGCTGCAGCCACTTTTGAACGATCTTCAGCAAAATTTTGCTTGCGTGTGATAGTAATGATACTGTTCTATAATTTCCACATTCGGTTGGATCACCTTTCTTGGGAATAGGCATAAATATGGATCTGTTCCAGTCAGTTGGCCAGGAAGCTGTCTTCCACATTTCTTGGCATAGACGAGTGAGCACCTCCAGCGCTGCATCCATTTGTTGAAACATTTCAATTGCTATTCCATCAATTCCTGGAGCCTTGTTTTTCACCAATGCCTTCAGTGACGCTTGGACCTCTTCCTTCAATACTATCGGTTCCTGATCATATGCCACCTCTTGAAATGGTTGAATGTCGACTAATTCTTTTTGGTGTAATGACCCTGTGTATTTCTTCCATCTTCTTTTGATGCTTCCTACGTCGTTTAATATTTTCCGCATGGAATCCTTCACTATTGCAACTTGAGGCTTGAATTTTTTCTTCAGTTCTTTCAGCTTGAGAAACGCCGAGCGTGTTCTTCCCTTTTGGTTTTCTATCTCCACCTCTTTGCACATGTCATTATAATACTTGGTCTTCTCGAGCCGCCCTTTGAAATCTTCTGTTCAGTTCTCTTATTTCATCATTTCTTCCTTTTGCTTTAGCTGCTCAGCGTTCAGTTTCAGAGTCTCCTCTGTCATCCATCTTGGTCTTTTCTTTCTCTCCTGTCTTTTCAATGACCTCTTGGTTTCTTCATGTATGATGTCCTTCCACAACTTGTCTGGTCTTCTGTCACTAGTGTTCAATGTATCAAATCTATTCTTGAGATGGTCTCTAAATTCAGGTGGGATATACTCAAGGTCATATTTTGGCTCTCGTGGACTTGCTCTGATTTTCTTCAGTTTCAGCTTGAACTTGCATATGAGCAATTGATGGTCTGTTCCACAGTGGCCTTTGCCTTGTTCTGACTGATGATATTGACCTTTTCCATTGTCTCTTTCCACAGATGTAGTCAATTTGAGTTCTGTGTGTTCCATCTGGTGAGGTCCATGGGTGTAGTTGCCGTTTATGTTGGTGAAAGAATGTATTTGCAATGAAGAAGTTGTTGGTCTTGCAAAATTCTATCATCCAATCTCTGGCATCGTTTCTATCACCAAGGCCATATTTTCCAACTACTGATCCTTCTTTATTTCCAACTTTCATATTCCAATCACGAGTAATTACCAATTCATCCTGATTGCATGTTCAATCAATTTCAGACTGCAGCGGCTGATAAAAATCTTGAATTTCTTCATCTTTGGCCTTAGTGGTTAGTACGTAAATTTGCATAATAGTCGCATTAGTTGGTCTTCCTTGTAGGCGCTGAGTAGGTACTCAATAAACGGTCACTGAATTAAAAAAAAATGTTTAGCAGTAATATCTTGAAATAAGATGCGAAAGTATAAGGTTAGCTATTGCTGGGTCCATTTCTGGAATAAGATGTCTCTCTCAGGGTAAATATCCTTCACAATGAATTACTTATATGACAGTGCAAAGATTTATAATGAAACATTTCCTAAGTATTTAAGGTTTTGTTTGACAAACCCAGATTATAGTTCTTCCTGGTTTCTTGGGTCATTTAACAACAAGTGTCATTAATTGATTTTAAACTGATTTAACAGCTGTTTCAAATCCAAGGTTAAATAAAGGGAAGGAAGATACATAGTCATTTTTCCTGCTTGTTTTGGCATGTTAAGTAAAACCAAGTAATTTTGAAATTATGCTCAGTGAATCAGTACAATACCTGTTTCAGTGCCTGGCTGAGAGTTTTATGCATGGAAATAAACAATTGTGAGCATGAGGCAGAAATCTGTTCACCTTCAGGAAAGTATCTGAAGCATATGGTAGAACAAAGGCAATTCCCTTAGCAATGCACAGCAGAGCTGAATTTTTCTCTGATTTTACAATTTAGACAGAAATTCTGATTGACAGTTAAGGCCAGGCTTTGAGGAATGACCTTTTCCTTTGTGTTTAATTTTCAGATTACATTGCTTCTTTGATTGCTTCTTTTTCCTACATGTTGATAATCAAATAGAAAACTAAAAACTCTTTCATTTTAAGGCTTCATTTAATGAAATCCCTGAAAATTTTAGTGGATGGAAATAGATGGTCACCCACAATCCTTTAACCACTACTAGCCTTCTTTTTGAGCAACTCTAAGAAAAGCTTGTGTGTCTCATATTCCTAGTAAAACACTTGAGCTTAATTTGACTTTGTGAAAGAGGTGGTTCCTCTTATTTGTCCTTTAAAATTTTTATTATAATGAACTTAAGTGATAAAAGTGTGGTGAGCTCACTAAATTACTTACACTAAATTCAGGTATGTAAAGAAAATGTGGGACCTATTTTTTGATAGCTCATTTAGTTTTCCCCATGAGCCCCCTGCTACTGATTGATAGGGGCATCTTAGTCTTGCCAATGGAAAATATCTCTGCCACTTCCGGTTTATATTTCTCCTTTTTGGTTTAAATTCAGTCTATTCAAAATTTGATCCCCTATTTAACTTGCATAAGTACCGTATTTTTACACAAATAACCGCACCTTCTATGTTTGCCAACCACACCCCCTCAAGTTATTTTTGTAAGTGCACTATGCTAATGTTTTTCACAGAAATGTGTAAAAAAAATAGGCATAGCAGCACTTACAAAAATACCTCTCTGGAGGAGGGCATGGTTGGCAAACATAGAAACTATGTGTTGTTTGCATAAAAATAAGGTAGCCTCTTCTGAGCCCTTGTGTGCAATGGGAAACCAAAAGCAGGAGCATACGTTCATCTTTCTGGTTGCCTTCTGTAACCACGTCAGTGCCAGTGCTCCATGCTAAGGTGAAAATGGTGCGTGACGAGCTCCTCCTGGGAAGCATCAGCCTTATCTGGGGCATCAAGGAAAGTCCTGCCCTGACTGACACCTTTTAGCTTCCTCATTCCTCTATGGATATTTCAAATGACTTTAATCTGAGTTGATTAAAAAGAAAGTCACTTATGTAGAAAGTTGAAAGAGAAAAGAACACACGTACATTTCAAATTATTACCCCTATAATAATAAAATACAAACTAAATACATTTTTTTTTTTTTTTTGGTAGAATCCTAAGTCTGGAACAGACTTTAGAAAGCACATCTACATTTATTCTTTAAAAAAATACATTTGAAGACTTGCCTCAGATTTTGTGAAAAATGGCTTTTTTGGATTTAGCTGTAATCTAGATCTTCCAACCTCCTTCCAAGCCCCTTTCACAAAGTCAAGTTAAGCTCAAGTGTTTTTCTAGGAACTGCTCTTTCCATGACTCGCTGTTTCCTTTTCTGTAAGTACAAATTTCTGTGTAGTTTTCTAAATAGATGCAGGTTGAACTATATGTTCAGTTAAACTATATGTTACAGACTATCTTTTTATTCACCCTTTTGTTTGAGCCAGTTAAATATGTTAGTTTTGGAGGCATCTGTGTGATAGACAGAGATTTGGCTCTGTGATTTGAATCCCGTTTCTCTTGGGAAAGATTACTAAAATCCTATGAGTTCCAGTTTTCTTTGTAAAGTGGGAGCAATAATACTTACCTTGCAGAAGTGTGAAGGTTATAGAATTGCAATGTTTATTCCCCGCACAGAGTAAATAATGCATCGTTACTGTTGTTATTTTTACTATTCAATTTTTTGTGGTTTCTGGGTGTTTTTGGACTTTTAAAGTCCAAAATTTATAGGAGGGGTGGTAAGAAAAGAAGGGAATAAAGAAAAGACACAGTGCAAGGTCTCCATATAATACTTTGGATGGCTCTTTGACTTTTATTTAGCATTTGTTGCTTGATGAGGTAATAACACCTAACTTTTTAAAAATCTAATTTGTTATGAGAAAGAATGAGATCACAAATAGAAGTACAATATAAATTAATATGTTATATTTATAATATAATTATTTCAGGAATCTTGAGGAATCTACTTTTCAAATTAAAGAAAATCTGTAAAATACTCATCAGGGAATTTGGTGAGAGATATTAATATAATATTTAATCGTTCAGAAAGTTACTTTCCTTTTTATCATCAATATTTTTGTGTGCTGGAAAGCAAAAAGGAGATCAGTGAGGTGGTTAGAGTTCCCAAAAGTGTTTTCAAGAGAATTTTGTCCAACTAGATAACACTCTGCTGACAAAACATTTCTCTCTGCTCTTTATCTTTAGGCCTCCTACAAAAAAAAGCACTCCGTAATTGCACAAATGGTATTGCTGATTCAAACTAAACTATGGGAATTCTGCTAAAAGAAATATCCAGCCCTAGGCAAATATCTTCAAAGAGCCCATTAAAGTGATAAATCAGATCATTTTTGAGTGGTAACTATACATAAATCTGTAGACTGGGTAATCCATAAAAGAGCTGCTTTCAACTTTAAAGACCTAATTATCTTGGTAAGTACGTTCATAGTTGACACCAGGGAGACTTGTCCACTTATACAGTCTGCTTTGTATGTATAGACATTCTTGCAAGTTGTGGGGGAGTGGTCTCAGCTAGAATTTTTTTTTTTTTTTTCCCCTAATAAGGCAGGAAATTATAACTGGAAGTGCTTCCAATTGGGAAATACCTCATCCCCAATATCATCCCTCTCCCACTACCACTAATTTGAAGAAATTGTTGTTCTAGAAATTAAACGAATAAAACTAACAACTCATGAGTGAGATTACTTTCTGCAGTAGTCAGCTTCTAAAATAAAATCTGTCTAAAACACTTAGAGACATTTAAAAAAATGTGCAACATTAGTACATGGAAAACTACAAAAGATTTTATAGAAATTTAAAAAGACAAAAAGAAAGATATGCCATATTCTTTGTAGAAACTGGCAAGATGATTCTAATATATATATGGATATATAAAGGCCTCAAAATTGCCAAAATAATTTTTGTAAAGAAAAACCAACTTAGAGGAGTTTTATTTCCTGATTTTAAGCCTTACTTCAAAGCTACATAATCAGGACAGTGTGGTGTTAGTGTAATGATAGAAAAATAAATTAACGGAATAGATAAAGAGTTCAGAAATAGACCCACATTTAAATAGAATTAATTGATTTTTTGACAAAGGTGATAAAGTAGTTCAATGAGGAAAGGATGATATTCTTAACACATAGTGCTAGAACACCTCAATATTCAAATTATAAACAGAAAACAAAAACAAACCTTGACCTCTACCTCATACGTTAAATAAAAATAAAGTGGAAATGGATCACTGACCTCTACTAAAAGCTAAACATACAAAACTTCTAGAAGAAAACATGGAAAAACTTCAAAATTTGAAGGTAGGCAAAGATTTCTTAGAACTTAACATTTACTGTAAAAATTAATAAACTGGACTTTATTAAAATTAAAAAAACTGCTCCCCCAAAAATACCACTAAGAAAATAAAAATGTTAGCCACAGGCTGGAAGAAAATATTTACAATATATACATCAAAGGACTTATATCCAGTATATGTATAGAACTCTCACAGTTCAAAAATACAACAAATGACAATAAAAAAGTGGGCAAAGGATTTGAATAGATACTTCACAAAAATATATATACAAATAGCCAGTAAGGATATGAAAATAAAGACATGAATACATTCTTAACCATCAGGGAAGTGCAAAGTAAAACCATAGTGAGACACTACTAAAAATCACCTAGAAGGGCAAAAATTTTAAAAGTGTTGGAAAGGATGTAGAGCAACTGGAACTCTCATACACTTCTGCTGGGAATGTAAAATGCTATAACCACTTTGGAAAACAGTTTGTTAGATTCTTACAAAGTTAAGCATGTACTTCCGTATGGCTGAGGTCCAGGTATTTACACAAAAGAAATGAAGACAAAAAGGCTGGTATACTGAAGTTCATAGCAGCTCTATTTATAATAGCCTCAAATTGAAAATACCACAAATGTCCATTTACAGATGAAATGGATAAACAAATTGTGGAATATTCATACAATTTATTCAGCAATAAAAAAGAGTAAACTACTGATACATGCAACAACATGGATGAATCTCAAAAACATTTTGAACAAAAGAAGCCAGACACAAAAGAATGCATGCTGTGTGATTGCATTTATATGAAGTTCCAGAATAGGCAAAACTAATTTACAGTGGCAAAAGTCAGGTCAGCAGTTTCCCAGGAAGGGGCTGGAGGTGATTGCAGTGAGTTAGGAGGGAATTTGGGGAGTGACAGAAATATTCTGTATCTTAATTATAGTTTATAGTGGTGATTACATGGGTGCATACATTGTCAAGGATTCCCTGGGTAGAGCAGTCAATAGCTTGACTACTAACAGAAAGGTTGGCAGTTTGAACCTACCCAGAGGTACTTCAGAAGACAGGCCTGGCGATCTTCTTCCGAAAGGTCACAGCCTTAAAAACCCTATGGAGCTACTCTGACACACGTGGGGTCACCATGAGTTGGAATCGACTGGACTGCCACTAACAACAACATACATTGTCAATGCTCATCAAACTTTATGCTTACAATAGGTGCTTTTCTTTCTTTTTTTTTTTTTTTTGTACACAAAACATAGTTCAATAAAATAAAAACAAGAAAGGCTATCTTCCCAGTCAAAATCAGAAAAAGTCAAAAAAGAGGATCCATCTAACTTGGAATATGTACAAAGGACTTAGTGAGGATAGTAATTACCTCCCTGAGTTTCAGCTTGACTGGCTTTCTTAGCTTACAAAATAGTTCAATATCCTCATATAACCTCAAATTAAGCAGTTAAAATCCAAATGCTTTTCTAGACAGTTATTTTTCTGTCATATCAATTTCAAGTATTCTTTTTGCTGTCTATCATCTTAAGTGTTGTATTTTCTGCTTCATCATTTTTTTATTGTAGCATCTCTAACATAAGCAATTAGATTTTATTCAACACAGGTTAAACAATTTTTTGAATTTGTTTCTCATTAATAACATCTTCTACATCTGTCTTAGCATAGCTTTCCAACTAGTTTCTAACTAGTCTTTCTACCCCAATCCATTCTCAAATTGCCCTGCGAATAATCCTTCT
The DNA here is from genome assembly GCF_030014295.1 of Loxodonta africana. Classification (NCBI taxonomy): domain Eukaryota; kingdom Metazoa; phylum Chordata; class Mammalia; order Proboscidea; family Elephantidae; genus Loxodonta; species Loxodonta africana. The sequence continues at coordinate 132,728,080 of NC_087342.1, forward strand.
AAAGCCTTTCCTTGATCATATCACCTTCTTGGATATCTTTAGTCCTTTAACCTAGTTGATTATTAAATAAACATCAGATTCATTAGTTTTCACAGTCTGGTTCCATTCTATTTTTTCTAACTAGTCTCCCACTACTCCCCTGTGAATGCCATATGTTCTAGATAAAACTGACCACCGATTCTTCCTTGAGTATCTCCTTCTGTTGTGTAGGATTTTATCTTAGAAAATTAACAGAGAGATATTCAGTTTTGACATACATAAACTCGTTTAGTTTATCACAAAGTAGTCATGGCAAGGCACGCAAGTAAGACCTCACAACATTCATTTAGAACCGGAGAATTGGAATTAACAGTTGCAATTACAACATTAGTTCAATAGTTAGAGTCCAATCTTTAGACTTCAGACTTTTGTCTTTGAAGAGAGATCTTGGGAGGAAGGCTTGACCACAGCTCCAACCCTTTGCTTATGCTTTCTGTTCTCTTGGAATGTTCTCCTTTCCATCTTAGCCTTTCCAGATCCCACTCACCTTTCAAACCAGTTCTCACGTCCTCTACCTTCGCTCACAGTCACATATGTGATTCTACCTTCCTTAGCGTTTTTCATTTCCCTTGCAGATACTCCTGTACTAAATTATAAACTCTTGGAACACTGGGGCTCATGCTCACATCTTTGTTTCTCCAACAGCCATGGCCTTGAATCTAGTAGAAAAAAAATACACAGGCTGAATGACTATGTGGCATGAATCACGCCAATTCATGTGGTTACAAACAGAAGAGTGAGGACCAGCACCTTGACCTCCTCATTCCTCACTCTATTACTTGCCGACAGGTGTTGGGAAAATCCCCCACAGGATTTTAAATTGCCTCCAGGAGAAGGATGAGGAGAGCATATTGTTCAAGACATTTAAAGCCAAGTTGAACAGTGCAGCAAAGCTTACTGTAGGGAATCATCCGTGCAGAAAAATCAGCTTGGATGGCTTTCCTACTTCTAACCTCATATAATGGTAGTGCAATGGACTACAGTATACAGTCCTCTATTGAAATTGTGACTATTAATAGATTTTTTTCTATACACTTTTTTTTTCCTTTTTAAATGGAACCTGGTTGGAGGCATATAGCATATTTTGTGTGGGGTCAATACTTTATAAATGGGTCTCAAACTTTCTTTGTGCTTGAGGAATGCTTTCATTAAATACGATTTTGGGGAGCACTTTTTTAAGGCATTGGCTTCTACCTGCATTTATCATGGCACAATCATTAGACTACCCGTTAGCCCCATGATGCTGTTTGAGAAGAGCTATTTACTGTCTTGGGCAGCCTGTTTATGTCCTTGCATATTTCAGTAAGAACATTCTTTCTTTTGGGCTGGCTTGACAAGCACTATAGCTCTTACTCCTTACCTTCCTTCTACTTGCACCAAACACTACCTCAATGTTCCATCTGATCTAGTGAGGGTAGTAATTACCTCTTTATACCCAAATTTCTGCTCGTCCATACTAGAAAGTATATTAGCTCATTTGTGGGCTATTGGTTATTCTTTCTTCTCTATTTGAGAGAGATTGATTTTCTCAGTAATCATCTGTCTAGTTGACAAATTGTCTTATGCTCTCTTGAAATCAACAGGTGTTCCCAGGGCTTTTTGGCATTCCCCAAGCTGCCTGGGGAACAGAGTGGTATCTAGATATAATATGTAATGGGGTAAAATTTTTATTTGGAGAATTTTTTGCCCCTCCTCTATCCAAAGACCTCTTTCTTCTCCTCAGATGTCTCTTCTATGTCCTAGTCTCAAAGCGTCGCTCTTTTTTTAGCTGTAAATTAGTGATATCTAGTAAAACTTAGTATCTCCTGGGAGAATTTTATATTCCCTTAGGAAACTGTCTTGTTTTGCTTTGTTTTAGTCATAAATTATATGCCCTTCATAGAAACTTTGGAAAACATAGAAGTTTAAAAGTCATGCAGAGTACAACACCCAAACATAGTCATGGCTAAAAATTCTGGTGTATTTTCTATTTGTTTTTAGCTTGTATTTAATCATAGTTTAAGAATACTCTTCAAAATCAAAAGAGATGAGATTTAGTAATTAATGTGAATGGGACTGGTGATTGATAGCCTGGGTCAGTTATTTTGTCTGGGCATCAAGGAGGACTTGAAGGGAGAGGTAACATTTCAGCTGGGTCTTACAGTATGAATAACATTGAGAATAAGTTGAAAAAAAATTTTATGATGAAAGAAAATCATGGAGGCATTAAAGTATACATTCGTATGAATAATTTAATGGCTGACTCTGGTCTTGAGGATCTGTTAAAATTTTGTGCTCCAACTTCTTTGTTTATGCATTAGGGATAGTTGATTTGCTTTTTACCATTGTAGAAAATGGAATATATGAAAATAATCATATTTCAAGTACTTTGAACTCTTCAGAGGAGAGGCACTAAAAATCTACAGCATAATTGAGGTGTCAGATTTTTGTCACTATCTATTATGATTTTATTCCTATAAGAAAAATAATTTTTCTCCTAGTCCTTTCCACCAAAAGTGTACAAGAAAAAGGTATCACATGTTTTTTAATAAATACTTGTTTTATTACCTGAACTTTTATTCACAGGGAAAACTACTAGAAAATCATGTTTATTCTAGGTTAAATGAGAATAATATCAATTTAATTTTTTTATGTGTTTTTGGATGTTTCTGACTCTGCTAGTAGTGCCTCTCAATGACTTATAAAGTTAACTTTTACTTTTCAATCCATATTAATTTGGCTGTCTCAAAATCAGGCTGTATAATATTCAAGTACCTGTTTTTGGTATCATAAGAACAAATCACTACTGTGTGTTAAAAAAAAAAAACATTTCAGTTGCACACACTTGCAGGTAGTTCAGAGTATCTATTAATATGACAGCAGTAACATTTCAGATATTTCTGTTTCTAGGTTGAAAAAAAGGCAGTTGAAAAAGCAATGGAATAAAGAGAAAATATCGACAAATAACTGACTTAAGCAGCCACGGGAATACTTGGAAATGTCAGCCTTTTACTCATTGTTATTTTGAATTCCCCATGTTTTATATGATGAGCACTATAGCCTCTAGCTAGGTATCATGTCACATAAAATTGTATGAGTTTACATTCAAATATAGGATTGTACCCTTAGGCTCACATGGGCTAAATCAAAGTCGATTTATTCAGACTTGTACAGGAGAATTTCACTGTCATTTTTCAAGTTGAATCTTACAGTTTCACTAATCAAAAATAGGTTTACTTTTAAAAGAAAAGTGGGTAATTCAGGTGTGACCGGCAACCAACTCAAGTCTGTAAAGAAACATCCCTGTTCTTATAGTCTTTAAATCAAATCAAACACACTCTGACTCCCACCTCATCAAGCTGTGAGGAAACCCAATTTCAGTCAGTATTGGGGTTCCTGATTCTCCTTGGGGTCATCTCAATACTTGGGAGGCCACATGGTGTGAGATCAGGAGAAAGACCACTGCTTGCTGGACCATCATGGTCCTAGCTGACATATCATAGCTAAGTTTAAAAATCAGTAGTTACTTCAGGTTTGATGGCTCTCTGTTCCATACCAAGTCAAAGAATGGGACTCTTTGCTAGGGCTGGGAACACCAAAGATCAGGGTCTCTGCTTCCTAAGTGCACCACATAGGCAACCCACTGAGGTCTTGCTACATCCTTGTGCAGTGGTGCACTTTGTGCCCTGTGCAAAGGTGCTAGATTAAGGAGGGAGGGAGAGAAGGTTTAAAGCCAGCAGGCATTCCGCTCGCAAAGCTCTGGGTCCTGGCATCGGGCTGATTCATTTCCCTTTGGGCGAAGGCATCATCTGCTCATCAATGAGTGGGCCTGCTGGGCTACATCTGCCCAGAAAGAGGTACCTTTCTTAACTGGCACAATGTCTTCACGTATAAACTAGCTGTGGCCTTGCCTCCTTCCTGCACTGCCACTGGCAGAGCCTGCAGGTCTCTTGTCCCTTTCCCACTGCAGGAGATGGGAAACTGTACTCTCAGCATTGCTTCTTCCCAAAGGCACTGTTCTTCTCCCATCTTCTTCCAGGACTCCCAGAAAATTCTCCTTAGAGCTTTTGGGATTTTCCCAAAAGAGTGGGAAGGCTTTTGGCTACAGGTTGTTTTATTCTCTGCCTGCCCAAAATACACAGGGAAAGGAATTTCCTGGAACGGGCTACCATTTCGAAATAGGAGACAGGCGAAAACTGAGTGTAGTACACCTACTAATATTTCAAAATCCCCCACTACACAAATATTAAAGGGAAACATTAAGTTAGAGTATTTATGATCTGTCCCTCCTCCCACCTCTAAGGAGGAAGGAACATTATTCTTGAACTTGAGCTGTGTTGTCAGGATGAGGCATGAGGGGAGAGAGCTCAGAAGTCAACAGCTGGACATAAAAGATAACAGACAGGAAGGGAGACATGAGGAGGAGAGGCACTCCAGCCTGAAAGAGAAGAAAAGAAAAGGAAGCCCTGAGTAAGATGCAGGCAGCTGCCATGATAGTGGGATTTTAGAGAGAGAGCTGCTGTAAGGAGTATCCTTAGGAAGCCTTGCTGTTTTGTAACTCTACCATCATTTCCTCCTCCAGAGACTTTACGTGAAGTACCACATGGTGTTTCCAGGCTTTTGAGGGGGGTGAGATTTATAATTCCTTAAGGGTGTTCCACCGTGCTGAGATTGGTCAGTGTTGTCAGGCACATAGGAATTGAGCGTCATCACCAGGAAGTGTCCTCTAATTTGAAGACTTTATGCCATAGAAGGAGAGGATATGTTAGGGTAAGTCTATGAAAATGGCTAAATTTTTTTTTTTTTTTTTTAAAGGGAAATTGCCAGGTGCTTGTTAACAAAAAAAAAAAAAGAACTGAACTGCTCATCTGCTGGGATGTAAATTGGTATAACTACTTTGGAAAATTATTTAGCAGTTCAAAAGCGAAAATGTCACCTTGAAGACTAAGGTGTACCTGACCTATGGCGTTTTCAATCACCTCATATGTATGCGAAAGCTGGACAATGAATAAGAAAGACCGAGGATGAACTGATGCCTTTGAATTATGGTGTTAGGGAAGAATCAGTATTCTTCTATACCATTGACTGCCAAAAGAACGAACAAATCTGTCTTGGAAGAAGTACAGCCAGAATGCTCCTTAGCAGAGAGGATGGCAAGACTACATTTCACATACTTTGGACATGTTATCAGGAGCGACCAGTCCCTGAAGAAAGACATCATGCTTGGTAAAGTAGAGGGTCAGAGAAAAAGAGGAAGACACTCAACGAGACGGATTGACACAGTGGCTGCAACTGTGGGCTCAAGCACAACAATGATCGTGAGGATGGCGCAGGACGAGGCGGTGTTTCCTTCTGTTGTACACAGGGTGGCTGTGAGTTGGAACTGACTGAACAGCACCTAACAACAACAACTAAAGCAGAACATATGTATATTCTATGACCCAGTAATTAATCTTCTAGGTGGATGCCCAATTGAAGTACATACATACATACAACAAAGGACATGCATTGTTCATAATAAACCCCTTGCCATCGAGTTGAGTAGAACTGCCCCACAGGGTTTCCAAGGAGCGGCTGGTGGATTTGAACTGCTGACCTTCTGGTTAGCAGCCAAACTGTTTCACCACTGTGCCACCAGGGCTCCATTTTTCACAATAGATGGGCATTATTCAAACTGCCCACCAACAGCAGAATTCATAAATAAATTGTGGCATATTCAAGAATGGAATTCTATACAGTAATGATCATGAACCATGTACAACTATACACAGCAATAGAGCCAGTTCTCACAAAATATTGAGTGAAGAAGTTAGACACGAAACAGCTTGTACTCTATGATTCTATATGTATAAAGTACAAATATAGGTAAAACTAATCAATGGGGTTAGAGCCGGGGGTGGTGGTTATACTTGTGAAGGGGTTGATAACAGGAAGTGAGTACAAAGGGATCTTCTGGAATGTTGATAATGTTCTGTTTCTTCATCTGGGCACTGGTCCCATAGGCGTGTTCCCTTTGTGAAAATACAGCAAGTCTTATAATTGTTATACGTATGCTTTTCAGTACGTAACAGTATTGCTGTTGTTAGCTGTAGTTGAATAGTCCCCAACTCATGGCGACCCCATGCACAATGGAAAAAAACACTTCCCGGTCCTGTACCAGCCCCATGATCAGTTGAGGATTGGATTGTTGTGATTCATAGGGTTTTCAATGGCTGATTTTCAGAAGTAGATTGCCAGGCCTTTCTACCTAGTCTTAGTCTGGAAGCTCCACTGAAACCTATTCAGCATCAGAGCAAGACGCAAGCCTCCACTGACAGATGGGTGGTGGCTGCACGTGAGGTAAATCAGCTGAGAATCAAACCTGGGTCTCCTGCATGGAATGTAAGGAACCTACCACTGAACAATCACTGCCCCCATTAATATTTATAACTCAGTAAAAAGCAAAACAAAAATGATGGGTTTAAATTTTTGCTATACTCTATATGCTGAATTTTTAAAACAAGATTGTAATTCAATTCTATTGAATAAGATTGGAACGAAATTCTGAATCATTGTGTACCCACTGAAACCTGACATGAAAGACTGAAAAATACACTTAGTGGAAGAACTTGAGGTATGAAGTTATCTGTCTTTACAGATGGCAACATCAGAGACCGTCTGACATTTCTGTTTCTCTCACAGCAATGCAAAGACTAAAAGCAAAGATTAAATGAGATCATGTTATAAATAACATGCACAGTGCCTGGCACACAGGGGCAAGCACTCTGTCAGTGAAGCTACTTCTGCTTCTAGGGGCTGTAACTGTGTGGTCAAAGCAGCAAGACAATATGTCCAATTTAACTTGAATGCTGTTGTCACCTGCGCCCTGGGCCTGGGCTGGCTGTCATTGCTGCCCAGGTGTGGTCTGTGGAAATGAGTTTGCTTTTGAGGAATCCAGATGAGCAGATAATGTCAGCTAACATTTGTGGAGTATTTGCTCTGTGCCAGCACTATACGAAGCAGAGATGATTGGAGGGAGAGAAGAAGCTGGTACAAATTACTAGGATCCAGTGGTCTGGAAGGAGGTCTGAGGGCTGTTGATATTGTATATCAACGAAAATTCTAGATAAGTTTTATTTTAATTGGATCACCCTGTTGAAAAGATACTTATATTATTTTCTTTGGTTGCCAACCTTTGAAGTAGGCAGTATTACATTTTACGGAGGAGAAAACAAAGGCACAGAAAGGTTACGTAACGCTTAATGTCACACAGCTAGTAAGAGGCCTATGCAGGATCTGAGTCCAAATAGTCTGACTCCAGAGTCTAAGATGTTAACAATTAAATCATGATGTCTTAGTAATGGTTACTTGTTCATGTCCATGTTACCAAATGCAAAAAGGACAAAGCATGATGGGTCAGCCACAGCACAAAGGCAGAAGGGTCTGGTCTTTATAGGTTAAATCAGATAGCAAATGATGTCTAGATCAAGGAGTCTTGGAAATCTCTGGTAAATGTTTTGTTGGAAGGTTTTGAACATAATTTAAGTTTATTTCAGAATCTATAATAGTTTCTTGCAGAAAGAACAAGGCTCCATCCTAATCAACTTGAAGCATATTAATATCAAATAGTCATTTTAAGCTCATTTGAAGAGTTTTTAATCAATGTTCTAAGAATATATTTGTTACCATAAAAATTCCTTTTTGAGTTTTTTAGTAATATAAACAATATTTTCCCCTTATCCACAAACATGTAAAATACATTTCTTTCATGTTAGTGGAATTTTATTTGTCTTTAAATATCATGTGGAAATAATCAAATCCCATTATGAACCCAAAGCCAATTCGTTGCCAATTTCAAAGCAGTTCACCCACTTAGTATCAGCAGCTATGCATTTTTAACTTAATGCAGTTAAACTTTTATAACTCCTTTGTTCTAATTTTGGGACCACTTTCTTTATGTAGGTTAATTATTTTGCAGAACCCAGACCACTCTAGAGTTTAGGCCACTGGAAACCAGCACTCACTACACCAGATGGCCATCCAAGTATAGCACTGGAAGATGTCTGGGAAGGAGGGTTGGTGTTTCCTGGAAGATGGCTAGCTTTCTATCTATCTTTCTAGGAATTTCATGGACTTTTCCATGTCATTCAGGCTCAGATTGGGGAATTACTTCAGTTACTTACAGAACTCTTGTAAATTCTTCACTAGTCTCATTCTCTTACATCTTAGAAAAATCCGGTTCCTTGACCATGAGTGTTGAGATTGGGTCTCATGGCAACCTCCATCTTGCTTTCTTCTCTCATTCTGAATCTTGAGCCAGTACAAAGGAATGAGGCCTTGGAAACTGAGACAGCGATGAAAGGAAGCTAGAAAGATTCTCCAGGGCATCCCCAGTGAAGCAATGGACTGAGTAATGTCTCTGAGAAGGCCTAGAATGATCTAGGAGGAAGTGGGGTATTACTCAAAGAATAGACACTAAGGATTTAAATGTGGGGCTCCACAGGCCAGGCAGACCCAGACTCCCTCTTGAGAAAAGTACGCAATCACCTCATATCTTGTTTTTGGAGAAACTGACTTGTTTGCCAGTCCCTGGGTGGCAAAAAAGTTAAGCACTCAACTACCAGCAGAAAGATTGGCAGTTCGAACACACTCAGAGATGCCTCAGAAGAAAGTCCTGGTGATGTGCTTCTGAAAGATCACAGCCTTGAAAACCCTGTGGGGCACAGTTACTCGCATTCATGGGATCGCCATGAGTTGGAGTCGACTAGATGGCAACTACCAACAACGGCAGCAACTGGTTTGCCTCGCAGCGTGGAAGGCTCGCCTGCCCCAGGCACTGGCCTCTAGCCTGCCTTGCTAACTCAGGCTGTATCTAATAAATCCCTCGTCCTAAGTTTGAAGGGCACTCTCATCATTTACAAAGCTGTTTACCTGTACATAGAGTCACTGTGAGTGGGAATCAGCTCAACGGCAGCGGGTTAGCTTTTACCTACATCGTTAGTGTAAGCCTCTTTCATTTCTCACATTCCCCAGCCCATGAGCCAGCTCCTTCCCTGTTGACATATAGTGTGTATCTTTTTCTCTGTTGGTACCTTCTTGGCTCTGAGCGTGGTCTGTCCCAGCCAGCTGACCTTCAGCATTGTCTGTACAACTCTCTGCCTAGACTCTGGGCATGCCTGACTTTGTCCTGCCCAAGTTACAGTGTTGTAGAAACTAGGTCTCATTTTGAAATCTACAAATGCCTTGAAGGGCAATACCAAAACCCATTGCCATCAAGTCTATTCTGACTCACAGGGACCCTATAGAACAGAGTAGAACTGCCCCATAGAGTTTCCAAGAAACGCCTGGTGGATTCGAACTGCTGACCTTTTGGTTAGCAGCCATAGCTCTTGACCACTATGCCATCAGGGTTTCCTTAAGGACAATAGAGAAAGAAATTGTCCAAGAATTTAGTATTAGGGCAGATGGATTTTTTTTTTTAAGAGTACTATTTCCTGGTTTTAAAAAGTAGCTTTTTTTTTTCTCGTTATAAAAGCAATTCATGATCCCAATAGAAAATTTGGGAAATGCCAGGGAAAAATGACACGATACCAAGCACAGCACATGTCACTCATTCATTCATTCCACCCTGGGGGTAAAGTGGTAAACGAGATAGATAATGTCCCTGCTCTTGTACATCTTGAATTCTAATGAGCTAAATAGGCAATTAACAGCTAAACAAATAAATGAGAGAGTTACAGATAGCAACGAGTCATTTGAGGAAATAATACAGCATTAAGGAATAAAGAGCAATGGGGGTGGGGCTCTCCTAAGGAGAGGATGGTCTAAGCTGTTTGAAAACGTAACATTTAAAAAGAAACCTGAATGATGAGAAGGCACGGTCATGCAAAGACCTGGAGGAACAGTGTTTCAGGAGAGGGAAAGAAGCCGGTCCTGAGGCAGGCATGGACTTGGTATGTTTGAAGACAGAAGGAAGGCCAGAGAGTATGCTAGAGTTCAGTGAACAGGGGATGAAGATTAGAGGAGGAGACAGGAAAGGGGGTTGCCGGGGAGAAGTTTCCTGCCTTTCCAATAATGTGGGCTGTCTGGGAGGTGGGAGGTCCAGGGAATCTGAACAGGTGCATAAGGTTTGTGTCTGATGTCATAGCAGAATGGCATTGTGCTGAGTACCATGCTTGGGCTATCTTACTGAAACCTCATCAAAGCTCTTTGAGGTAGCTATTATTACTAGCTTCACTTTATAGATAGGAACATTTAAATAATAAGCATTGGAGCTAGGATTTTCATGTAGGCAGCTGGACTCTAGAGCCCACATCTTAACCATTAAACTTCCCTTTTGAAAGTTCTGGAAGAATACAGAAGAACTTATTAAAGTGATGAAATCCCAGGAAAATACATAGTTGGCTTTCATGGGAAATAAGGTTAGGAACTGAACTGCCACTGAGGACCACCCAACTTGGTACCACAGGGTCTCGTACGTTCATAGCATATCTGCCTGTTTCCAAAATTCCCCTTCTTTTCCTTACTCTATGAGTTAGAGTTCTCTGCTCCCCTGTGTCTTTGACTTGTGCACAATAACAGCCTGCCCTCACTAACTGTACCTTCTCGGACCCTGATTCTAACTCACAGCGTCCTCTCAGATCCTGCCGTTGTGATATACTGTGTCGGTGTCCTGGTTTTCCATTTCCACATTTTCAGAGAAGCATAGCAGTTAGGGTGTATTAATTGCAAACAACAGAAACTAACTCTGGCTAGTTCTCTTAAAGGGGAATTCATTAGAAACTACAGGTAAATCATAAGAACTCAGTTTGGAACTTGTGGGACCCAGGCTTCTCCAGAAGGTCTCAGGAGCAGGCCCTGATGTGCACCCCATATATGTACCACCTCTAGGATATTCTTTCTTTCTGAGTTTGCATAACATGGCCTGAGATTTAAAGCCCTGGAAAAGAGGTCCTATTTGGCCAAGTGTTAAGTGATGAGCTAAAGAAGCACTGGTGGTGCAATGGTTAAGCACTTGGTTGTTAACTAAAAGTTTGGTGGTTAAACCCATCCAGCGGCTCTGTGGGAGAAAGACACGTCTGCTGATCTGCTCCCATAAAGATTATAGCCTAGAAAACCCTATGGGGTGGTTCTACTCAGTCACACAGGATTGCTATTAGCAAAATCAACTCAATGGTACCTAACAACAACAAGTGATGGACCAGCCCTCAGCTGCCAGGTCAGGGGCAGATTACCCAATAAGCAAGGTAAGCACAGGCTTCCTTGTGCTTACTTACTAATCTTTAGTGAACAATTTCATATTTTTTTCACCTCATCAAATCTTCTCCTTCCAGGTATGGCTGGCATCTGTCTCTCTCCAAACCCCACAGCATCTTCCTACACAATCAAAGCCTCTTTTCAAGTTTACAGTCCTCAGGGACGGCTTACGCAGTAAGCAAGGCAAGCAAGAACATTTGCACATGTTTGTCACCACAAGGTGTGCGTACTTACTAATCTGTAGTGAACAATTTCACATGTTTTTCGCCACATCTTGTGCTTACCTTGTTTATTGGGTAATCTGCCCCTGCTTGAGGCAATAACAAGAAAAATGGTGGAAGGAGCCTCCCGGAACAGCTGGATTCACTTTAACAACAGGCTTGCACATAATAAACCCAGTGCCCTCGATAGGGGAGATAATTACCTAAGAGGCAATCCGGATGCTATAAGAAAGTAGGGGATGAACGTTGGGTAGACAAAATAAGACAAACGTTTCCCATACCGTGCTCATCTTTTCTCTTACCATAGCACATCACTCGTAGTTTGTTGGCTAGTCTATATATGGACTACTCTATAAAGTTGTGAGCAGTGTTAATGCATTTCAAAGTAAAATATAAATGACTTTCCAATTACCTGCTGCTTTGAATTATTTATGTCACTACTTCTTCTGTATGAACATCCTAGATCTGATCATGAAAAATGACTATTATAACCACTTGTCAGACAAAGTCCTGGCATTGTACTTCTTTACTTACAAATACTTATTCAGCACCAATCTTTTATTTACTATTGTTGCAGGTCCTACGGGAGATAGAGAAGCACTGGATAAGATGTGTGATTACTGCTTTCTAGGTGCTTACAATGGAATGTAGAAATGTAATATAAACCAGTGCATATGAAATAAGAGAAAACAGTGCACGATCACATATAAAAAGTAGTCTATGTGTGGTGGTGCAACAGTCAGCACTCGGCTGCCTACCAAAAGGTTGGCAGTTCGAACCCACCCAGCAGCCCTGCAGGAGAAAGACCTGATGATCTGCTCCTGTAAAGATTACAGTCTAGAAAACTGAATGGGACAGCTCTACTCTGACCTATAGGGTCACTATGAGTTGACCTAACAACAACAAAATTTATGTGTATGACGGGGGCAGCATGGTAACACAAGTGTAAATTGTGATAACATGAGAGGAGCTAGGTGGAGGTTCTGTAATTTAAATCTCGAAAGAATATGTTTGATCTGGAAAAGAGATACATTCGTGGTGTGGCAACCAATTGGTCCGTGTCTCGGCTGTGTTAATTTAATTACAATTTTTGCTACTCATTTGTTCCAAAAGACAGGGAAGAGATTGATTTAGACTCTGTCTTTTCTTCTCTGTGTTGTATAAAGATTTGTCCCAGGGTCATTCCCCTTGGCTGTAGTCCTGCCATGCAGCCTTGCAGACAGGCACTGCAGTTCTGCCATTTGTAAATGCCACAGCCCTGGCCCACCTGTCTGCTGCTATCTTTCCACTGCTAATGTCATGAGACACCTCCGGCAGCATAAATAACTTTATTACTAAGCTGTAAAGTCGAGCAAGTTATTAATATTGTATGAACTGCATTCTATTCTTCTTTTTTTTTTTTTCTCTCTCTCTCTCTCTAATGGGGAGAGATCTATGTTTTTGGAAAATACATCCTTAAAACTGCTGAGTAGCATGCATTCAATGAATGGAATTAGGAAGCCCCGTTGCTGCTGGAAATTTTGATTGGAAGCTTGTTTCAATAAGTTCAGGTTTACTTCTGAGATGCTCATTTTCTTTAGGAATGTAATTGATTAAGGCAGCCAAACTCACATCAGTAACTATAAAAAATCAGATTTTACTGTGAAGTATAAACAGGTCTGCAACTGATGATATGACACGCTGAGCATCATCAAGAGGCTTGTGGACTGCTTTGTTGTCGGAGATAATTGACACTGAAAACTTATGAAAGTTGAGGTTTACAGAAGCAGGCCCCAATCAATGTTTTATTTTATCCAAGGTATTTGAATAAGACATTAGTTAGCATGTTCCAATACCATGTTATAGAGCCCAAGGTTTGCCAAGATAGAAACCGCCTCTCCAACAGGCAGAAGTTAAGCTAGAAGGGATAAAAATAATCAGATCAATGTGATTACTCTTTGAGAAACAGAGGAAGAAAGGGGTCCACAGAGATCATGGACTGCACTTCATTTCATATGGGTTTATTTTCCTCAGGCCATTTATAACCGTGTGTTAAATATCCTCCTTTCTGGGGTTTAAAGATTGAGACTCTATCCTACTGTTTCTTGTAAGTTGATTTAAAAACAAGTCACTTTAAAAAACCCAGGATACCAGGTTCTAGTCCTGGATTGTCCACTCAGCTCACATGATACTAAGGCATTACATCCCCAATGAGAAAAAACAATTGGCTCATAATGTTTACTTGTACCCGTCTCTCCCATGGGGGTGCCGGGTTGTGTGCAATTCCTGGCTTACTAGAAAATAGACTGACACCCTTCTCTCCTGCCGAATCCTGGAACACAAGCGAGGATAATGTGACAGGAATTATCATATATTCGATCTAATTTTTCAAAAAACTAATGATTTTCAAACATCGCTATTTTATTAGTAGTAACAAACTACTTGTGACACATTTTCAGTCGTCCAGGACTGACCAGGTATCCTGACACCCGCCTGGGATCTGCTGCACTTGCCGTCTGGCTGACCAGAAATGAATCACTTAATTTCTCTGTGTTTTACTTTCCTAGTTTGTAGGCCCCTATCAGTTCTACAATTCTAGAAGCACTGTAGTACAGCAGTAATCAAGCTGCATGATGCCTCTCTGTACATTTATATCATGCTAATGTTAGGAATTGACACATTTGAATTACGGTGTTGGCAAAGAATATTGAACATACTATGAACTGCCAGAGGAACAAACAAATCTGTCTTGGAGGAAATACAGCCAGAATACTTCTTAGAAGCGAGGATGGTGAAACTCTGTCTTGCTTACTTTGGATGCATCATAAGAAGGGACCAATTCCTGGAGAAGGACATCATGCTTGGTAAAGTAGAGGGTCAGTGAAAAAGAGGAAGATCTTCAACGAGATGGATTGACATAGTGGCTGCAAAATGGGCTCAAACATAGCAACAATTGTGAGGATGGCACAAGACCAGGCAGCATTTCGTTCTGTTACATATAAGTACGTTATAGTGGGAGCTGAAGTAACAGCACCTAACAATAACAATAAATGTAAGAAACCACCATACTGATTAAGTCTTACAGTTCCTCCATTACCAAGTTCTGAATTTGACAATGGCATGGAAATGTGATTTGGGACTACATAGTTATCTCACCGGCATTCACTTAGAGGGTTAGGGCTGCTTCTTCAAAAATATTGTAATTTTCTTTAATGTCTATGTTGGATCTATCAGCCGTTAAGGTAATAAATACAACTATATCGTGATATAAGTATTAGTGTAATCTAAACATAAAATTCATGTTTGGAATCCCCCCATCATTTAGACACTTCCCTGCAAGTTCCACAAGAGCCTGGACTTTAGTCTGGTTTGCTTACTGCTCTATCCTCAGTGCCTGGAACAGAGGAGATGTCCCATAACATGCGTAGAGTCAATTAACAACCTCCCTGATAGCGAGCTAACATATAAAGTAGTAGTGTTTTTTATTTTTTGTATTACTCAGACTTTTTATTTATACATGAAAGAAATCCAACTTGAATGAACTTAAGCAAAAAGGAAAATATGTTGTTTGTGTGACAAGTTCTAGAATGGAAGATGGGTGCCTGCCTTAGGAGCAACACACAGGGGCCCAAATCAACAGGCTTTCTTTCTCCAGCTCTCATCTCAGATTTGTTCCAGCTTCCTCCACGATGTGACTCATGACCACAGGCAGTGTCTTGGTTTGCATTTTGGTTTTATTATCGGAGAGGGACCACCTCCTTTCCTTAGTTTCAGTCTAGCACAAGTTTTTTACCCATTCTTAGAGGTGAGGTGGAGGGCAGGTGAAATTCAGCAGAAGGTCTTTTATTGCAGGATATGTTAGTTCACTTTTAAAAGCAGGTTAAAGATGGGAAAGTTCAAAACAGGATATTTCTTAAAGATTTTATTTTCACTTAAATTAATTTGTTAATCTTTTGTTGTAAAGCCAAGACCACTCACGGGACAAATAGTGGCCACATACATTTTCTGCCTTTGGGGTTTATTGGGAAGCTATTTTTCCATGTCGGAATCGACTCGACGGCACTGGGTTTGGTTTGGTTTTGGGTTTATTTTTCCATGGAAGTATATGCTGCCTGCAGGCAGGAACCTGTATAACTACTTGAAATGGAAGAAACAGGCGTGAGCCACAAATTACTGCTTTTACAGGGTATTGTATGAGGTGGTGCATCCTAGGGGTATGATTGTGCAAAATTTTTGTCTCTTTTGGCCTTTGTACAGCAACATAAAACTTGTGAGTATACTTCTGTGTTCCTGTTTGTTATTTTTAAGTTGTGTTTCTCAAGATGATTTGGTGTTTGTGTGAATACTGCATTTTCAGGTGCCAAACATTGTATGCACCTGTCAAGGTATCTAGAAGGTGATGCACAGTCCAGAGGGACATATATGTGGCACATCATCCTGCCCCCAGAGTCCAGAGGGACATATGTGGTCCACACAGTGTGTATAAAAATTCACATTACTTAACAAAATTCAGACACACTCAATGATTCAGCATACATTCCATTAATGAAAAAACATTATATCAACAAAAAATTAAGAACAGAAAATAATTCAGTCACGAAAGGGTTAAGAATGATCAGGAGGCTGGTAATGCAGAAAAGGGAAGGAAGGAAATGGCAACCACAAAAGCAGGGATTTGAGAAAAAACATTACAGAGTTTCTAGTCACTTCCTGTTGTTGAGGTTTCTGGATTATTAAAAACGGAAGAATTGAAGAAAATGACAAAACAAGTTTATAAAAATTGTGGTGTATTTCAAATGTTTACATTTAATAAATTAAAACTTTTAACTCAAAAAGCACTATTCACAAGAAATTATAGGATTTATTTTTAAAAACCACATGGACAGTATAGATTAGCAATTAGGGCTATGATTAAAATTGTCTGATGATGACGAGCTGTATGATGAATCTTCTGTCAGTGTATTCACCGGACTCTGTGTATAATATTGGAAACCCTGGTGGCGTAGTGGTTAAGAGTTTGGCTGCTAACCAAAAGGTCAGCAGTTTGAATCCACCAGGTGCTCATTGGAAACTTTATGGGGCAGTTCTACTCTGTCCCATAGGGTTGCTATGAGTCGGAATCGACTTGATGGCAAGGTGGGGGGTTGGTGTATAATACTAAGGAACGCTGGTAGTGCAGTAGTTAAAGTACTCAGCCGCTAACCAAAAAGTTGGCAGTTTGAACCCCCTAGCCCGCTCCACGGTAGAAAGATGTGGCAGTCTGCTTGCATAAAGATTACAGCCTTGGAAACACTATGGGGAAGTTCTATTCTGTCCTATAGGGTTGCTATGAGTCAGAACTGACTCAACGGCAATGGGGTGTATAATATTATTTAGAGATAATATCAAAAGCCTGAATTCGAAGTGTTCAGGATGGTTAGAGCATAACCAACTGGCTCTCCTCCATACATGCCCTCCCTGCTCCCCTGCAACTGGAGGGTATATTAAGTTGACAGGAAACTGAAAGCAACTGAGTATGGATGATATATAGGGTATGCTTTAAAGAGCTATATAAACTAAGCAATAATCTGAGATAAAAGACAAATCATGAGGGACTTTGCAGCCATGCTCAGAGATTTGGAATAATATGAAATAAAAGGTAACAGAGATCAGAACAGGTCCCTCTCTGTCAGGACAAGCCTTTGGCAGTCACAAACCAGTAACTGCATTTTCCCATTCTTTGCACAACTTTCTTACAAGACTGTGATCATCTCCTCAAAATGGAGTGGGTTCAGGATTAAATATCAAATCAGTGAGTACCCATCAAACCAGATAATTTAAGACTGAAAAAATATCCTTAGTTGAGTAATTTAGGATGTGGAATAATCTGGCCTTAAAAATAGATTTTGGGCTTAGGTTGAATGTGAAAAATGTTCAAGGATATACTCAACACTGGAGGTTTGCACCAATTCTGACTTAGACAAAGTATCCTAGAATCCCACAGGTTCTGCTGTTCTTCTATACGCTTCTACCATCATCGCTCACTCTGCCATAAACTACAAGGGATTTGGTTGGCGATGTCTCTCCCTCCTCTGGTGCCGTATCTTTGCCCTAGCAGGTATGGCTTATGATGATAGATGTCATAAACATGAATGGGATGCGTGAACATAAAAAGGTGGTGGTGTCTTGAAGAAAAAAATAGTAGGCAGAGCGATGCTAGGTGTCAAAGAATATAGTGATCAAGTGTCTTTTCTCACACTTGTTAATAATTCCACACTTAAAAAAAAAAAAGCATATACCTTTGGAAACTTTACCAGGAAGAGTAACCTTTAATTGAAGGAAGTATACCTGAAAGTCATGGATGAATTTTTAAGAGGAATGGATACTGATATAATGAGCACTCATAAACTGGAAAAAAATCATAAGTAGTTTCTCAAGCATTAAAACTTTCCTGTTAGCCCTGAGTCATAGAGTTTGATTCTTTCAGGCTTGACCAGGCACTGACAGGGCTAACAAGTTGACTCTCAACGTGAATGACTGAATGGATTAAGAATGCTTAAAAAATATCCCTGACATTTCTAGGGGTCTTGCAAATGTAAAATTATTTGAAATTTTGATTTTTACTTATTTATCATCTTGACTAATTTTATTTTCCATGTAGGATTTAAAAGACCTTATTTAAATTATGGTAGGATTTTATAATTCAATAATTGATCAGTAACATGACATATTAAAAAAAGAAAAAGCCAGTGCAAAATGGTAGATGGGGTAGAAGTAATGAAATATGGAGGTCAAACATGGAGGTCTTTGCATTAATGATTAGGCCCAGACTTCTGAAGGGGCCCTGACATGAAGACTTATTTGTCTTTGAGCCACAGTTTGTGTGACCTGTCTCTGTTTACTGTTAGCGTGTTTTGAGCTTAGAGTTTCCAGCTCTGCCCAGTTCTGAAAATGAGAATGCATCTGTTTTGCTACTAGACTCATGAATGCATCTAAAATGCCATGGATGGAATTATAAATAAACATGTTATAGATGTTCCTACTTCATTTCTACTTTTTGTAAGTTGCCATTTTGATTGAGATAATTAAACTTAACATTGTATTACATGTTGCTGATGCCATTTACCGACACTGGTTTTATGTAATTAATCTACTTTTAGGTGAAGGTGGTAGTTCTTTTAGGGCAGGTATTTTTGACTATGAATTAAAATAAGAAATTTACATTACATGTCAACCCAATACATGTAAATGTATATATAAATTACATTATAAACATGTAACAGTTGTGTAAACATCTGCATATTATAGAGATGCTGTATATTTCTATGTATTCACATAAATAAAAATATATATGAAACAAAAGTCTTACAAAACAAAACTTATTCTTATTGGCAGTAATGCTCTCTGACAGTGACTCATAAAACAAACAAAAAAAACCAAACCCGTTGCCATTGAGTTGATTATGACTCATAGCAACCCTATAGGACAGCATAGAACTTCCCTGTAGGGTTTCCAAGGAGCACCTGGTGGAAATGGACTGCTTACCTTTTAGTTAGCAGCCATAGCTCTTAACCACTACACCACCAGAGTTTCCAGTGACTCACAGGGTATGTGAAACTCCCAAATCAGTGTGTTGGCACCATTCTGGCAGCCCAATCTCATATAATTCACAAAAGAAATACTGTGCCAGCCAGCAAAAGTAATCTGCCCCCTGGAACTAGGGCTCAGTCATTGAGCACCAGGTCGACCTCGTTGCTATGGGTCTCAGAGCTCAGCAGGGCATCTTGTTGACCCTAGATGGAGGTGGGGAGTTGTAGAGTGTAGGAGAGAATCCTGAAGGGGAGAAAGAGGGAATAGGACCCAGGCAGATCCCTGTCCAGCACTGGGGACCCAGCCAGTCCCAGGCACTATGAGGAGGCATTCCAATATGTGAGGGGAATATGTGCTGAGAGTACTGCCCTCTGATAGGATCTATTCTATTCTATTATTTTACATTTCGAAATGTCCTTTGACCCTGTCAATTGACAATTCCCAATCTTTATGTACCTTTCTCTTTCTCTGTTTGATTTCCTGGGAGAGAGAATTCGATTGGTCTGTTTGAATGATGTGCTTATCCTTGCATTAACTGGCTGTGGACAAGGGGAATAGGGTATAATGTCCAGGTGTGATCATTTTCCACCCCAAACCTCTTTTATCAAAGGGCTTATTTCTGGCAAGTGGGGATCCTGTGAGCCAAGCAGTTACCCCAGGATGTACCTACTAGAGATCTGGATATCCTCGGAATTTTGGACCCCAGTCCAAGTTTCTCAGAAACTCTAGTCCCAGTGATATTGACAAGTAGGAAGTATTTTCTGATTTTACTGAAGGAGAGTCCAAGAAACAAAAGTATGAGTGATTTGCTCAGAGTCACATGGTGAGTCTGTGTAAGTGACAAGACTAGATCCATGTCTTACTCCTAGTCCATGGCACCATGTTGCTTATTCACTGCAATGGACTCAGAAATCTTACCGGCATCAAAACTGAATTGATGGAGGTGGGGCCAAGACGGCAGAGTAGTCAGATGCTTCTGTGGTCCCTCTTAAAACAAAGACGCAAAAGAACAAATGAATTGATTATATATGATAATCTAGGAGTCTTGACTACCAAAGACAAAGTCGAGGAATCAGACTGAGCGGTAGGGAGAGGGAGAGACAGTTCAGAAGCGGCGAGGAGTTGCCAGACCTGACCTGGCGGGTACCGGCACCCCACAGGCTGAATCCACTGGTGAAGCAAGCAGAGACATTCAGGATGTATCTTCCACATCAGGAGAGACCAAGCAGCAGAGAGTTCACTCACGCCTCCAGAATCAGTGAAAAGTGGCCCTCTCGGCAAAAGATAAGTACTTGCTTTTAATCTGCCATGTAGATCAAAAACACCCCTTTGGAAAAAACTCTCTCCCATTTAACTGACCCTTCCCCACTCTGCACTGAGTTCTGAGCTGGTTTCACTGACAGTCGCTTTCCCTGGACTGGAAGTAGGACCTGTAGCACACCCTGAGCCATCCTCCTGGCCTTGGAGAAGGAACAAATAAACAAACAGGGAAAAAATAATCTGCTGGCTCCCCTGAGCTGGGAACTCAGGGCAGAAACAGCACCCTTGCCTATGTACAGGCATAAGTGATCCATGGACTTTGAATGCCTTTAACCCCTGCATAGACCTGTGTGAGCTCATTTCAACAGCACAGGCTCTCATTAACACAATACAACAGGGTGTATACCTGAAGTCTAGCTTCAACTGTTTCTGCTATATGGTGGAGTGGTAGGTTCGTTTCATTTGACAGCGCTCTGTCTAATAAGCAGGGTCCTCGCCTACCCATATCAGGGGCCTGAGGACTGGTGGCTTCACCCATGACATCTAGCCACCGTCAGCAGGTATCCAGGGAGAAGTGGTGCCTCCCAGTCCTTACAGCCAACAGCACTGGGTGCCCATAGACCAGCTGCAAAACCCACCTGCCTAATTGCCCTAGGGAACAGAAACGCACTTTCCTCACAAACACTCAGGAGCAGTTGTCAGTTCCCTGCTTGGCCCAGTGCATGACCCCCTGCTGCATCCAGATACCTGTGCCTACACCAATCACCCCTGCTCGGTTAAGACTGTAAGTGAGAGCCTGCATCACACACTTGGTGACTGACTACCTGGTCACCTGAGCTGAATCCATACAAGAAAAGCAAATGGATTCCTGGGCTCACATACATAATAACAGCTCTAACCACCTGGTGACAGGACATTAGAGCTTCAAAGGGACAAATAATCAAACTAGCTCACTCAAGCAGCCTATAGGGGCATATCAAAACAAAACAAAACAAGAAGCTAGGATGCAGTAAGCAAACAAAGTAAATAAATACAATAACTTATTGATGGCGCAGAGACAACAGTCAACATCAAATCACATAAAAAGGCAGACCATGATGGCTTCAGCAAGCCCCCAAAACAAAGAATAAAGAAATCTTCTGGATGAAGAGGCAGACTACAAAAGATTAATATACAGAAATCTTCAAGAGATCAGGAAGACTATCAGGCAAAATGCAGAACAAGCCAAGGAACACACAGACATAGCATTAGAAGAACTTAAGAAGATTAGAGAAGAGCATAATGACAAATTTAATACACTGCAAGAATCCATAGAGAGACAGCAAACAAATTCAGAAGATTAACAATAAAAAATTTTAGAATTAGACAACGCAATAGAAAGTCAGAGGAGCAGAATTGAGGAAATGGAAGTCAGACTTAGTGAGATTGAAGATAAAGCACTTGACACCAAGATATTTGAGGAAAAATCAGATAAAAGAGAATTTTAAAAAATGAAGCAGCCCTAAGAATTATGTGGGACTCTATCAAGAGAAACACCCTACTAGTGATTGGAATACCAGAACAGAGGTGGGGGGAATAACAGAAAATACACAGAGAATTGCTGAAGATCTGTTGGCAGAAAACTTCCCTGATACTGTGAAAGATGAGAAGATATCTATCCAAGATGCTCAGCAAACCCCACACAAAGTAAAATATAAAAAATATATATATTTTTCAAGGTAGGTCCCAAAATAAAGTCACCAAGACATATTATAATCAAACTTGCCAAAACCAAAGATAAAGAATTTTAAGAGCAGCTAGGGATAAATGAAAAGTCACCTAAAAGGAGAGTCAATAAGAATAAGCTCAGATTACTCAGCAGAAACCATGCAGGCAAGAAGGCAATGGGATGACATATATAAAGCCTTCAAGGAAAAAAAATTGCCAGCCAAGAATTATATATCCAGCAAAACTGTCTCTCAAATGTGAAGGTGAAATTAGGACATTTCCAGATAAACAGAAGTTTAGGGAATTTGCAAAAATCAAACAAAAATTACAAGAAATACTAAAGGGAGTCATCTGGTTAGAAAATAAGTAACATTGGATAACAACCCAAGACAAGAACAACAGGAGAGAGCAACCAGATATCAACCTAGATAGGGAAATCACAAAAATAAATCAAAGCTAAAATGCTCAAAACAGGGAAACAGAGACATCATTATGTAAAAGATGACAATATTAAATCAAAAACAAAGGACTGGCTGGCGGGGCCAAGAAGGCGGACTAGGTGGACACTACCGCGGATCCCTCTTGCAACAAAGACTCGGAAAAACAAGTGAATCAACCACATACATAACAATCTACGAACTCTGAACAACAAACACAGACTTAGAGACGGAGAACGAACAAATACGGGCAGACAGCGATCATTTTCAGAACCAGGAGCCAGCGTACCAGGCAGGTGACCTTCGAGGCCCGATCTGGGGCAGAGCCCAGGGGGGCAGACGGCACAGACAAGGGGCCCAGCCCTACCCCCAGAACTCATCCTGGGAGAGAGCCTAGCCGGTTGGCGCGGGCGGGTAGCGGCGCAGCCCGTGGGAGAAGCACCCGGGAGGCAGTGACTGATCTTGGAGCGGGGAGAGCAGCGTCCCAGCCAGGGAGCCGTCCTGCTGGGAGTTTGGCGGGAAGCGGGCGTGGTGCGAGTGTGGGGATCAACTATATTTCCCTAAAGCGACCCCGGGGGCAGGCCCAGCCGTTCGTGAGGGCGACGCCCACCCAGTTCGCACGAGCGGTGTGGCGCACTGGAGGGAGAGGTCCCTGGGAGGAAGTGACTGGTCTCGGAGCGGGGAGAGCAGCCTTCCAGCCGGGGAGCCGTCCCACTGGGATTTTGGCGAGAGCGGGCGGGGCATGAGCACGTTCCCCTGAATAGACCCCGGGGGCGGGCCCAGTTGTTCCTGAGGGCGACGCCCACCCAGTTCGCGCAAGTGTTGCGGCGCACCGGAGGGAGAAGTCCCCAGGAGGAAGTGACTGGTCTTGGAGTGGGGAGAGCAGCATCCCAGCCAGGGAGCCGTCCCGCCGGGATTTTGGCGGACACGGGCGGAGTGTGAACGCGGAGATCAGCTCTATATTCTGAGGTGCTACACTCCTAGCTCTCTGATCCCTCCCCCACCCTCCCCAGGCGGCTCCATTAACATCCGAATACCCTGAGCCAGAGGGAGAATTCAGATAGGGACCTCACTGCATTTTTTTTTAGCTGATTACCTGGAAAAACTAGTTTCCCAGTGATGGCTCGGAGACAGCAGTCCATACCAAACCACATAAAGAAACAGACCATGACAGCTTCTCCAACCCCCCAAACAAAAGAATCAAAATCCTTCCCAAATGAAGATACAATCCTGGAATTTTCAGACACAGAATATAAAAAACTAATTTACAGAATGCTTAAAGACATCACAAATGAAATTAGGCTAACTGCAGAAAAAGCCAAGGAACACACTGATAAAACTGTTGAAGAACTCAAAAAGATTATTCAAGAACACAGTGGAAAAATTAATAAGTTGCAAGAATCCATAGAGAGACAGCATGTAGAAATCCAAAAGATTAACAATAAAATTACAGAATTAGACAATGCAATAGGAAGTCAGAGGAGCAGACTCGAGCAATTAGAACGTAGACTGGGACTTCTGGAGGACCAGGGAATCAACACCAACATAGCTGAAAAAAAATCAGATAAAAGATTAAAAAAAAAATGAAGAAACCCTAAGAATCATGTGGGACTCTATCGAGAAGGATAACCTGCGGGTGATTGCAGTCCCAGAACAGGGAGGGGGGACAGAAAACACAGAGAAAATAGTTGAAGAACTCCTGACACAAAACTTCCCTGACATCAGGAAAGACGAAAGGATATCTATCCAAGATGCTCATCGAACCCCATTTAAGATTGATCCAAAAAGAAAAACACCAAGACATATTATCATCAAACTTGCCAAAAACAAAGACAAACAGAAAATTTTAAAAGCAGCCAGGGAGAAAAGAAAGGTTTCCCTCAAGGGAGAATCAATAAGAATAAGTTCAGACTACTCAGCAGAAACCATGCAGGCAAGAAGGGAATGAGACGACGTATACAGAGGACTGAAGGAGAAAAACTGCCAACCAAGGATCATATATCCAGCAAAACTCTCTCTGAAATATGAAGGAGAAATTAAGATATTTACAGATAAACACAAGTTTAGAGAATTTGCAAAAACTAAACCAAGACTGCAAGAAATGCTAAAGGAGATTGTTCGGCCTGATGACCAATAATATCAGGTACCAGCACAATACAAGGTCACAAGACAGAACGTCCTGATATCAACGCAACTCAAATAGGGAAAGCACAAAAACAAACAAATTAAGATTAATTCTAAAAAATAAATAAATAAACAAAATAATACACATAATAGGCAATCATGGAAATCAATAGATAAACGATCACAATAATCAAAAAGAGGGACTAAATATAGGAGGCATTGAACTGCCAGATGGAGAGTGATACAAGGAGAGTGATACAAGGCAATATAGAACGATACAAGTTAGGTTTTTACTTAGAAAAATAGGGGTAAATAATAAGGTAACCACAAAAAGGAATATCAATTCCATAACTCAAGAAAAAAGCCAAGAAAAACATAACGACTCAACTAACATAAAGTTAAACATTATGAAAATGAGGATCTCACAATCTACTAAGAAAAATGTCTCAGCACAAAAAAGTATGTGGAAAAATGAAATGGCCAACAACTCACATGAAAAGGCATCAAAATGACAGCACTAAAAACTTATTTATCTATAATTACGCTGAATGTAAATGGACTAAATGCACCAATAAAGAGACAGAGACTCACGGACTGGATAAAGAAACACGATCCATCTATATGCTGCCTACAAGAGACACACCTTAGACTTAGAGACACAAACAAACTAAAACTCAAAGGGTGGAAAAAAATATATCAAGCAAATAATAAGCAAAAAAGAAGAGGAGTAGCAATATTAATTTCTGACAAAATAGACTTTAGACTTAAATCCACCACAAAGGATAAAGAAGGACACTATATAATGATAAAAGGGACAATTGATCAGGAAGACATAACCATATTAAATATTTATGCACCCAATGACAGGGCTGCAAGATACATAAATCAAATTTTAACAGAATTGAAAAGTGAGATAGATACCTCCACATTTATAGTAGGAGACTTCAACACACCACTTTCGGAGAAGGACAGGACATCCACTAAGAAGCTCAATAGAGACACGGAAGACCTACTTACAACAATCAACCAACTTGACCTCATTGACTTATACAGAACTCTCCACCCAACTGCTGCAAAATATACTTTTTTTTCTAGTGCACATGGAACATTCTCTAGAATAGACCACATATTAGGTCATAAAACAAATCTTTGCAGAATCCAAAACATCGAAATATTACAAAGCATCTTCTCAGACCACAAGGCAATGAAGCTAGAAATCAATAACAGAAAAACGAGGGAAAAGAAATCAAATACTTGGAAAATGAACAATACTCTCCTGAAAAAAGACTGGGTTATAGAAGACATCAAGGAGGGAATAAGGAAATTCTTAGAAAGCAACGAGAATGAAAATACTTCCTATCAAAACCTCTGGGACACAGCAAAAGCAGTGCTCAGAGGCAAATTTATATTGATAAATGCACACGTACAAAAAGAAGAAAGAGCCAAAATCAGAGAACTGTCCCGTCAACTTGAACAAATAGAAAGTGAGCAACAAAAGAACCCATCAGGCACCAGAAGAAAACAAATAATAAAAATTAGAGCTGAACTAAATGAATTAGAGAACAGGAAAACAATTGAAAGAATTAACAAAGCCAAAAGCTGGTTCTTTGAAAAAATTAACAAAATTGATAAACCATTGGCTAGACTGACTAAAGAAAAACAGGAAAGGAAACAAATAACTCGAATAAGAAACGAGAAGGACCACGTCACAACAGAGCCAAATGAAATTAAAAGAATCATTTCAGATTACTACGAAAAATTGTACTCTAACAAATTTGACAACCTAGAAGAAATGGATAAATTCTTGGAACAATACTACCTACCTAAACTAACACATTCAGAAGTAGAACAACTAAATAGACCCATAACAAAAAAAGAGATTGAAACGGTAATCAAAATACTTCCAACAAAAAAAAGTCCTGGCCCAGACGGCTTCACTGCAGAGTTCTACCAAAGCTTCAGAGAAGACTTAACACCACGACTACTGAAGGTATTTCAAAGCATAGAAAAAGACGGAATACTACCCAACTCATTCTATGAAGCTACCATCTCCCTGATACCAAAACCAGGTAAAGACATTACAAAAAAAGAAAATTTTAGACCTATATCCCTCATGAACATAGATGCAAAAATCCTCAACAAAATTCTAGCCAATAGAATCCAACAACACATCAAAAAAATAATTCACCCTGATCAAGTGGGATTTATACCAGGTATGCAAGGCTGGTTTAATATCAGAAAAACCATTAATGTAATCCATCACATAAATAAAACAAAAGATAAAAACCACATGATCTTATCAATAGATGCAGAAAAGGCATTTGACAAAGTTCAACACCCATTTATGATAAAAACTCTTACCAAAATAGGAATTGAAGGAAAATTCCTCAACATAATAAAGGGCATCTGTGCAAAGCCAACAGCCAATATCACTCTAAATGGAGAGAACCTGAAAGCATTTCCCTTGAGAACGGGAACCAGACAAGGATGCCCTTTATCACCGCTCTTATTCAACATCGTACTTGAAGTCCTAGCCAGGGCAATTAGGCTAGACAAAGAAATAAAGGGTATCCGGATTGGCAAGGAAGAAGTAAAGCTATCACTATTTGCAGATGACATGATCATATACATGGAAAACCCCAAGGAATCCTCCAGAAAACTACTGAAACTAATAGAAGAGTTTGGCAGAGTCTCAGGTTATAAAATAAACATACAAAAATCACTTGGATTCCTCTACATCAACAAAAAGAACACCGAAGAGGAAATAACCAAATCAATACCATTCACAGTAGCCCCCAAGAAGATAAAATACTTAGGAATAAATCTTACCAAGGATGTAAAAGACCTATACAAAGAAAACTATAAAACTCTGCTATAAGAAATTCAAAAGGACATACTTAAGTGGAAAAACATACCCTGCTCATGGATAGGAAGACTTAACATAGTAAAAATGTCTATTCTACCAAAAGCCATCTATACATGTAACGCACTTCCAATCCAAATACCAATGTCATATTTTAAGGGGATAGAGAAACAAATCACCAATTTCATTTGGAAGGGAAAGAAGCCCCGGATAAGCAAAGCAGTACTGAAAAAGAAGAAGAAAGTGGGAGGCCTCACTCTACCTGATTTCAGAACCTATTATACAGCTACAGTAGTCAAAACAGCCTGGTACTGGTACAACAACAGGCACATAGACCAATGGAACAGTATTGAGAACCCAGATATAACTCCATCCATGTATGAGCAGCTGATATTTGACAAAGGACCAGTGTCAGTCAATTGGGGAAATGATAGCCTTTTTAACAAATGGTGCTGGCATAACTGGATATCCATTTGCAAAAGAATGAAACAGGACCCATACCTCACACCATGCACAAAAACTAACTCCAAGTGGATCAAAGACCTAAACATAAAGACTAAAACGATGAAGATCATGGAAGAAAAAATAGGGACAACCCTAGGAGCCCTAATACAGGGCATAAACAGAATACAAAACATTACCAAAAATGATGAAGAGAAACCAGATAACTGGGAGCTGCTAAAAATCAAACACCTATGCTCATCTAAAGACTTCACCAAAAGAGTAAAAAGACCACCTACAGACTGCGAAAGAATATTCAGCTATGACATCTCAGACCAGCGCCTGATCTCTAAAATCTACATGATTCTGTCAAAACTCAACCACAAAAAGACAAACAACCCAATCAAGAAATGGGCAAAGGATATGAACACACATTTCACTAAAGAAGATATTCAGGCAGCCAACAGACACATGAGAAAATGCTCCCGATCATTAGCCATTAGAGAAATGCAAATTAAAACTACGATGAGATTCCATCTCACACCAACTAAAAAAAAAAAACTAGACTGGCATTAATCCAAAAAACACAAAATAATAAATGTTGGAGAGGCTGCGGAGAGACTGGAACTCTCATACACTGCTGGTGGGATTGTAAAATGGTACAACCACTTTGGAAATCCATCTGGCGTTATCTTAAACAGTTAGAAAGAGAACTACCATACAACCCAGAAATCCCACTTCTCGGAATATACCCTAGAGATACAAGAGCCTTCACACAAACAGATATATGCACACCCATGTTTATTGCAGCTCTGTTTACAATAGCAAAAAGCTGGAAGCAACCAAGGTGTCCATCAACGGATGAATGGGTAAATAAATTGTGGTATATTCACACAATGGAATACTACGCATCGATAAAGAACAGTGACGAATCTGTGAAACATTTCATAACATGGAGGAATCTGGAAGGCATTATGCTGAGCGAAATGAGTCAGAGGCAAAAGGACAAATATTGTATAAGACCTCTATTATAAGATCTTGAGAAATAGAAAAAACGGAGAAGAACACATACTTTTGTGGTTACGAAGGGGGGAGGGAGGGAGGGAGGGAGAGGGTTTTTTATTGATTAATCAGTAGATAAGAACTGCTTTGGGTGAAGGGAAAGACAACACTCAATGCAAGGAAGGTCAGTCTAATTGGACTGGACTAAAAGCAAAGAGGTTTCCGGGATAAAATGAAAGCTTCAAAGGTCAGCGGAGCAGGGGCTGGGGCCTGGGGAACATGGTTTGAGGGGACTTCTAAGTCAATGGGCAAAACAATTCTATTATGAAAACATTCTGCATCCCACTTTGAAACGTGGCGTCTGGGGTCCTAAATGCCAACAAGCGGCCATCTAAGATACATCAATTGGTCTCAACCCACCTGGAGCAAAGGCAAAGGAAGAACACCAAGGTCACACGACAACTAAGAACCCAAGAGACAGAAAGGGCCACATGAGCCAGAGACCTACATTATCCTGAGACCAGAAGAACTAGTTGGTGCCCGGCCACAATCGATGTCTGCCCTGTCAGGGAGCACAACAGACAACTCCTGAGGGAGCAGGAGACCAATGGGATACAGACCCCAAATTCTCATAAAAAGACCATACTTAATGGTATGACTGTGACTACAGGAATCCCGGAGACAATGCTCCCCAGACCTTCTGATGGCACAGGACAGGAACCATCCCTGAAGACAACTCATCAGGCATGAAAAGGACTGGTCAGCGGCGGGGAGAGAGATGCTGATGAAGAGTGAGCTAATTAAATCAGGTGGACACTGGAAAAAAAAAACAAAAAACAAAGGACTAAAAACAATGTAGTCATAGATCTTTCATATGGAGAGGAAGTCAAGGTGACATAAAGCAATAAAAGTTTGGTTTAAACTTAGAAAAATAGGGGTAAATACTAAGGTAACCGCAAAGTAAACTAACAATCCCACACACCAAAATAAAAATCAGAAAAACATAAAGACTCAGCAAATACAAAAGCAACAACAATGAAAAAGAGGAAAAGACAATATGTAAAGAAAAACTACTCAGCACAGAAAATTAAGTGAAAAAAAAGAAACTATCAACAACACACACACAAAAAGGCATCAAAATGACAGCATTAAACACATACCTATCAGTAATGATGCTGAATGTAAGTGGACTAAATGCAGCAATAAAGAGATAAGAGTGTGGCAGAATGGATATAAAAAAAGATTCATCCATAAGCTGCCTACAAGAGACACACATTAGACTTAAAGACTCAAATAAACTAAATCTCAAAGGATGAAAAAAAACATATCAAGCAAACAACAATGATCAAAACAGAGCAGGAATGACAATATTAATTTCTGACAAAATAGACTTCAAAGTAAAATCCACCACAAAGGATAAGGAAGGACAGTATAGATTGATTAAAGGATCAATACACCAGGAGGATATAACCATAATAAATATTTATGCACTCAACGAGGGGGCTCCAAAATACATAAAGCAAACTCTAACAGCATTGAAAAGAAAGATAGACAGTAAATAGTAGGAGACTTCGATACACTACTTTCAGTGAAGGACAGACCATCCAGGAAGAAGCTCAATAAAGACACAGAAGATCTAAAGGCCACAATCAAGCAACCTGACCTCACAGACATATATAGAACACTCCACCCAAGAGCAACCAAGTATACTTTCTTTTCCAGAATAGACCACATATTAGGTCATAAAACAAGCCTTAAAAGAATCCAAAACATCAAAATATTATAAATCATCTTTTCTGACCATAAAGCCACAAAAGTAGAAATTAGTAACAGAAAAAGCAAGGAAAAAAAAAAAAATCAAATACATGGAAACTGAAAAATGCCTTGCTCAAAAACTACTGGGTTACATAAGAGATTAAGGACAGAATAAAAAAATTCATAGAATCCAATGAGAATGAAAACGCTTCCTACCAGAACCTTTGGGGCACAGCAAAAGCAGTGCCCAGAGGTCAATTTATAGCAATAAATGCACACATACAAAAAGAAGAAAGGGCCAAATTCAAAGAATTATCCCTACAACTCGAAAAAAAACAGAAAGAGAACAGCAAAAATAGTCCTTGGGCACCAGAAGAAAGCAAACAATGAAAATTAGAGCAGAATTAAACGAAACACTGCTGTTGTTGTGAGGTGCCATCAAGTCACTCGTACTCATAGTGACCCTATGCACAACAGAACGGAACACTGCCCTGTCCTAAGCCATCCTTAGAATCGTTGTTATGCTTGAGCTCATTGTTGCAGCCACTGTGTCAATCCACCTTGTTGAGGGTCTTCCTCTTTTCCACTGACCCCGTACTTTGCCAAGCATGACATCCTTCTCCACGGACTGGTCCCTCCTGACAACATGTCCAAAGTATGTAAGACGCAGTCTCGCTATCCTTGCCTCTAAGGAGCATTCTGGTTGCACTTCTTCCAAGACAGATTTGTTTGTTCTTTTGGCAGTCCATGGTATATTCAATATTCTTCACCAACAACACAATTCAAAGGCATCAATTCTCCTTCGGTCTTCCTTATTCATTGTCCAGCTTTCACATGCATATGTGGTGATCGAAAATACCATGGCTAGGGTCAGGTGCACCTTAATCTTTAAGGTGACATCTTTGCTTTTCAGCACTTTCAAGAGGTCCTTTGCAGCAGATTTACCCATTGCAATGCATCTTTTGATTTCTTGACTGCTCCTTCCGTGGCTGTTGATTGTGGATCCAAGTAAAATGAAATCTTTTGACAACTTCAATCTTTTCTCTATCTATCATGATGTTGCTTATTGGTCCAGTTGCGGGGATTTTTGTTTTCTTTATGTTGAGGTGCAATCCATACTGAAGGCTGTGGTCTCTGATCTTCATCAGTAAGTGCTTCAAGGCCTCTTCACTTTCAGCAAGGAAGGGTGTGTCATCTGCATAATGCAGGTTGTTAACGAGTCTTCCTCCAATCCTGATGCCCTGTTCTTCTTCATATAGTCCAGCTTCTCGGTATTTGCTCAGCATATAGATTGAATACGTATGGTGAAAGAATACAACCCTGACGCACACCTTTCCTGACTTTAAACCAATCAGTATCCCCTTGTTCTGTCTAAGCAACTACCTCTTGATCTATGTAAAGGTTCCTCATAAGCACAATTAAGTGTTCTGGAATTCCCATTCCTCACAATGTTATCCATAATTTGTTACGATCCACATAGTCAAATGCCTTTGCATAGTCAATAACACACAGGTAAACATCCTTCTGGTATTCTCTGCTTTCAGTCAGGATCCATTTGACATCAGCAATGATATCCCTGGTTCCACATCCGCTCCTGAAATGAGCCTGAATTTTGGCAGTTCCTGCTGATATACTGCTGTAGCCATTTTTGAATGATCTTCAGCAAAATTTTGCTGGTGTATGATATAATGCTTAGGATATCGATTTTTTGAGTTCCATTTCATTTTTGATGATTTCCAATTTTCCTAGATTCATACTTTGTACATTCCAGGTTCCGATTATTAATGGATGTTTGCAGCTGTTTCTTCTCATTTTAAGTTGTGCCACATCAGCAAATGAAGGTCCGGAAAGCTTTATTCCACCCACATCATTAAGGTCGACTCTACTTTGAGGAGGCAGCTCTTCCCTGGTCGACTTTTGAGTGCCTTCCAACCTGGGGGGCTCATCTTCCAGCACTATATCAGACAATGTTCTGCTGCTATTCATAAGGTTTTCACTGGCTAATGCTTTTCAGAAGTAGACTGCCAGGTCCTTCTTCCTAGTCTGTCTTAGTCTGGAAGCTCAGCTGAAACCTGTCCTCCATGGGTGACCCTGCTGTTATCTGAACACCAGTGGTGTAGCTTCCAGTATCACAGCAACATGCAAGCCCCCACAGTACGACAAACTGACAGAAATGTGGGGGAAATGAAATAGAGAACAGAAAAACAATTGAAAGAGTTAACGAGACGAAAGCTGGTTCCTTGAAAAAGTTAACAAAATTGATAAACCACTGGCCAAACTGACAAAAGAAAAACAGGACAGGAAGTAAATAACCCAAATAAGAAATGAGATGGGCAATAATCACAACGGACTCAACTGAAATTAAAAGAATCATAACAGAATACTATGAAAAATTGTACTCTTAACATAGTTGAAAACCTAGAGGAAATGGGCAAATTTCTAGAAACACACTACCTACCTAAACTAAAACAAAAAGTGGTAGAACTAAATAAAACTATAACAAAAGAAGAGATTGAAAAGATAATTAAAAAACTCCCAACAACAACAACAAAAAAGCCCTAGCCCTGAAAGCTTCACTGGAGAATTCTACCAAACTTTCAGAGAAGAGTTAATATCACTACTACTAAAGGTATTGCAGAGCACAGGAAAGGATGGAATACTCCCAAACACATTCTATGAAGCCAGCATAACTGTGACACCAAAACTAGGTAAAGACACCACATAAGAAGAAAATTATAGACCAATATCCCTCTTGAACTTAGATGCAAAAATCCTCATCAAAATTCTAGCTGATAGAATTCAACGACATATCAAAAAAGTAACTCAGCATTACCAGCTGAGATTCATACCAGGCATGCAGGGATGGTTCAACATTAGAAAAACAATCAATGTAATCTATCACATAAATAAATCAAAAGATAAGAATCACATGATCTTATCAATTGATGCAGAAAAGGCATTTGACAAAGTCCAACACCCATTCAAGATAAAAACTCTCAGCAAAATGGGAATAAAAGGGAAATTCCTCAACATAATGAAGGGCATTTATACAAAGTCAACAGCCAACATCATCCTAAATGAAGAGGGTCTGAAAGTATTTCCCTTGAGAATGGGAACCAGGCAAAGATGGGTTTATCACCACTCTTACTCAACATTATACTGGAGGTCCTAGCCTAAACAATTAGGCTAGAAAAAGAAATAAAGGGCATCCAAATTGGTAAGGAAGAAGTGAAAGTATCTCTATTTGAAGATGATATGATCTTATACACAGAAAACCTTAAAGAATCCACTACTTGAACTAATATAAGAGTTCAGCAAAGTATAAGTATACAAATTAAACATACAAAAATCAGTTGGATTCCTCTACACCAACAAAGACAGTGTCGAAGAGGAAATCACCAAATCAATACCATTCACAATAGTACCCAAGAAGAGAAAATACTTAGGAATAAATCTAACCAGAGACATGAAAGACCTACATGAAGAAAACTACAAGACACTATTGCAAGAAACCAAAAGGGACCTACATAAGTGGAAAAACATACCTTGCTCATGGATAGGAAGACTCAACATTGTAAAAATGTCTATTCTACCCAAAGCGACCTATAGATACAATGCAAATCCCAATGCCATTTTTTAATGAGATGGAGAAACAAACCACCAATTTCACAGGGAAAGGAAAGAGGCCCTGGATAAGTAAGCATTACTGAAAAAGAACCAAGTGGGAGGCCCCACACTACCTGATTTTAGAACCTACTATACCACCACAGTAGTCAAAACAGCCTGGAACTAGCACAACAGATACATAGACCAATGGAACAGAATTTGAGAATCCAGACATAAATTCATCCACCTATGAGCAGCTGGTTTTTGACAAAGGCCTAAAGTCTGTTAAATGGGGAAAAGACAGTCTCTAACAAATGGTGCTGGCATAACTGGATATTCACCTGTAAAAAAATGAAACAAGACCTATACCTCACACAAAAACTAACTCAAAATGGATCAAAGACCTAAATATAAAATCTAAAACAATAAAGATCATGGAAGAAAAAATAGGGACAACTCTAGGAGCCCTAATACATGACACAAACAGTATACAAAACATTACCAACAATGCACAAACATCAGAAGAGAAACCAGATAACTGGGAGCTCCTAAAAATCGAATACTTATGCTCATCCAAAGACTTCACCAAAAGAGTAAAAAGACAACTTAAAAACTGGGGAAAAATTTTGGCTACAACCAATCCGATCAACGTCTAATCTCTAAAATCTACGAGATACTGCAAAACCTCAACAACAAAAAGACAACGTAATTTAAAAATAGGCAAAGGATATGAACAGGCACTTCATCAAAGAAGACATTCAGGCATCTAACAAACACATGAGGAAATGCTCACAATCATTAGCCATTACAGAAATGCAAATCAAAACTACAATGAAATACCATCTCACCGCAACAAGGCTGTCATTAATCCAAAAAACACAAAATAATAAATGTTAAGTTGTGGACAGACTATAACACTTATACACCGCTGGTGGGAATGTAAAATAGTGCAAGCACTATGGAAATCAATTTGGTGCTTCCTTAAAAAGCTAGAACTAGAAGTCCCATATGATCCAGTAATCCCACTCCTTGGAATATACCCTAGAGAAATAAGAGCCCTCACATGAATAGACATATGCACACCCATGTTCATTATACTCATAGTGACCCTACAAGACAGAGTAGAGCTGCCCCATAGAGTTTCCAAGGAGCGCCTGGTGCATTTGAACTGGTGACCCTTTGGTTAGCAGCCATAGCACTTAACCACTACACCACCAGGGTCGCTATGAGTTGGAATCGACTCGACGGCACTGGGTTTTTTTGGTATGTTCATTATAGCACTGTTTACAATAGCAAAAAGATGAAAACAACCAAGGTGCCCATCAATGGATGAATGGATAAACAAATTATGGTATATTCACACAGTGGAATACCACATAATGATAAAGAACAACGATGAATCCATGAAACATCTCATAACATGGAGGAATCTGGAAGGCATTATGCTGAGTTAAATTAGTCACAAAAGGACAAATATCGTATGAGACCACTTTTATAAGAACTCAAGAAAAGGTTTAAACACAGAAGAAAACATTCTTTGATGGTTATGAGGGTAGGGAGGGAGGGAGGGAGAGGGGTATTTACTAATTAGATAGTAGACAAGAATTATCTAAGGTGAAGGGAAGGACAACACACAATACAGGGGAAGACAACACAACAGGACTAAACCAAAAGCTAAGAAGTTTCCTGAATACAAACAAACATGTCGATGGACAGAGTAGCAGAGGCAGGGGTCTGGGGACCATAGTTTCAGGGGACATACAGGTCAATTGGCATAACAAAGTGTATTAAGAAAAAGTTCCGCATCCCACTTTGGTGAGTGGCGTCTGAGGTCTTAAAAGCTAGCAAGCGGCCATCTAAGATGCACCAATTTGTCTCAACCCACCTGGAGCAAAGAAGAAAGAAAAATACCAAAGATATAAGGTAAAGATGAGCCCAAGAGACTCCAGCAGCCTGAAGCCGGAAGAACTAGATGATGTCCGGCTATCACCAATGACTGCCCTGACAGGGAACACAACAGAGAATCCCTGAATGAGCAGGACAAAAGTGGAATGCAGACCTCAAATTCTAGTAAAAAGACCAGACTTAATGGTCTGACTGAGATTGGAGAGACCCCAGAGGTCATGGCCCCCAGACTATCTGTTAGCCCAAAACTAAAACCATTCCTTCAGACAAAGATTAGACTGGACTATAAGATATAAAATGATACTGGTGAGGAGTGTGCTTCTTAGCTCAAGTAGACACATGAGACTCTGTGGGCAGCTCCTATCTGGAGGCGAGATTAGAGGGCAGAGGGGGACAGGAGCTGGTTGAATGGACACGGGGAATACAGTGTAGAGAGAAGGCCTGTGCTGTCAGTATAGGGAGAGCAACTAGGGTCATATAGCAGTGTGTGTATAATTTTTTGTATGAGAAACTGACTTGAATTGTAAACTTTCACTTAAAGCACAACTAAAAAAAAACCTGATTTGTTCACATCATTCCTTCCAAAACAAAACAGCAAAAACAACCAACCAGACCAAACCAAAACAAAACAAAAAACACCCTGAAATAGAAAACTA
Source organism: Loxodonta africana (assembly GCF_030014295.1). Lineage (NCBI taxonomy): Eukaryota > Metazoa > Chordata > Mammalia > Proboscidea > Elephantidae > Loxodonta > Loxodonta africana. The sequence continues at coordinate 132,764,858 of NC_087342.1, forward strand.
CATGATCCTGGTATGATGCTCTCCAAAAATTTCTGTTCATGGCTACGTATCTTATGCAGTATTATAATGGCTTTTGTTTTTCCCTTCTGGTATCATGTAAGTCCAGCGGTCTGTAATTTCCTGTGACACTTTTTTTTTTATTATTATTAGATAGGAAAAGTATTTCCCTTCTTTCATCTTCAGAAGTTTTTTTGTGCGTCCTTAATAATTTCTCAAAAAAAACTGAATAGTGGCTCTGTAGTGACAGCAGTAAAGCAATTTGTGATCCTTCAGAAAGATGCAGTGCAAGTAAAACTTATGACTCTGTGATAGCAGAGTAATATATGACACTTGATATATTTTACCCTGATCCTCATGTCCGTAACTCTGGCTTTTCTAGAATTATGTATACAAGAGTATATCTTTAAAATGTGAAATAGACATTGGTCAAACTGAATGTAAAGATTTTTATGCTTTTATTTTTTTAAAAAAATTTAGAGCCGGGGGGTTATAACCATGGGCATTTTTAAGAGCATGAAGTGCTATTGGTTGAGGTTATTGGCTGCCATGAGTTGTGCATTCTATTATCCTTTCTGGGTCTCTGCCAGGGTCCTAGTGTAAAGATTTCTTAGTAAATAGCTAAAACCCAAGACAAGAGTCCTTACCTGGTCTCAATCACTGTGATTACCATCTTACACTTGCTGACTACTCCCATGAGATCTCTACAATGAAGAGTAGTGCTTTAAAAATTCCCAAGTGTGTTTGGGTATGCATATGTTTCTAAACAGATGTTTTAATTCAAGATGTAGGTAACTGTTCCTTTTAGAAAAAGAAGGTTTCAGTAGAGAATGAAAAGTAAGGAATTCAGCTCGTGGTTAGGAAAGAACTTCACAGGAGGTAGCAACTCTGGTTTGTCAGCAGTTAGTGTCTGGTTGTCATTATTATAGACAAATATCTGGCTTCTGCTTCAAAAGTCTGTTGTTGTTCGGTGCCTTATGTGAGCTTAGGCTCATAGGGACCGTATATATAGCAGAAAAAAAAGTCACCTGGTTCTGCACCATCCTCACAATTGTTGCTATGTTTGAGCCTATTATTGTAGCCACTGTATTAATCCATCACAGTGAGGGTCTCCCTCTGTCACTGATTCTCTACTTTACCAACTAGGATGTCTTTCTCCAAGCATTGGTCCCTCCCGAAGACATGTCCAAAGTAAGAGAGATGAAATCTCGCCATCTTCACTTTTAAGGAGTCTTCTGGCTCCAAGACAGATTTGTTTGTTCTTTTGGCAGTCTTAATTCTCCTCTAATCTTTATTCCTAGTACCTTACTCTACATAGAAAGGATTTCAAATGATTCAGTATTTTCTAAAATTTACTGGATCCAATTCTGCCCTTGATGACTGAAAAGATAACAATCCATATACCTGTTGCCCTCCTCCTGCCCCAACAAAATCTCCTCTAGTTTTCCACGAATTAACTTGAGCTGCTTCTTAAAATTATCACTCAATGCTACAAGGAGCTAAGACCTTGAAAATACTGAGAAAGAATTTTTATACCAATGTAAGGGCAACATATACTCAAATAACTTTTAAGGGAAGGGGTTAGGAATTCTGTATTTTTCCCTAAGCCTTTCGCTGCTCATGGGGATCTACCCTCCTTCATAAGAACTTGCTCGCCCCTCAAAGTCTTACTTGTTCCAGCCCAATAGTGGATTGTAGGGTTATTCTGTTAGATCTGCTAGTTTTCTCTGCAGAAGTTTTCTTTAATACATTTAAATTCAGCATAGAAACAAGATAAATAAGATAAACTTGCACAGGGACAGACTCAGAGTGCTTGGCAGAAGTTGGTAGTAGCAGAGCACAGATGTCTGGGGGTGCCCAGACAAATTATTTATCCCAACTCACCATAAATACTCCACTAGATTCAGGGCTGGAGTTATTAGTTTCTGAGGCTAGTTTCCTGTAGGGGACAAGCCATGAGGGTTTGGTTTTTCCTGACAAATAATAGATGGTTCCCCAGAGCGAGGCTGCAATGTCTCCCATAGGAAGTCATTACTTCCAGGTTGAGCTATCAACAAACCATTCCCTACCTTTGGTCTAATTAAAGTATCCACATTTTGGGGGGTATAAAATAGAGATGCTGACATACCAGCATTTATGCTGCTGACACAAATGTTCTGAGCATGGTTGATGTAAGTGCTGCTGACATAAACCTTCTCCTTGAGGACAGCTGCTAGAAGTGCTCTTCCACTATCTTCCAGTGGATTAACTGTAAGTAATGTTTGAGCCGAGAGTTGAAGCATCTTTGCGGAGATTTGATGCTTTTATATGAAAAATTAACCTACTGCTTTCTCAATTACTTATTTCTTTCACACTAATAACTACTTAAATTAGAGGATGACTCCTTTTTAAGTTCAGTGTTAGATGAAGAATGCAGTACTGATTATCTTTGTACTAGAGGCATAGTTTGCAGAGCTCCAAAGATGATTAAAGTTCATTTATTTAGTTTGGGTGGGAAATAGAGGCATGATTGTTATTGCATAAAAGTTACACTGTAATAGAGATTTTGCATTAAGGTGACTAACAGCTGCCACTTCTGATAATTTTGTAGATGAATATGATGAAACCTATAGATCTACTTCAGGGGAAATTCACATATGCTTGACATTAAAATCCAAAAAACCAAACCCAGTGCCATCGAGTTGATTCCGACTCATAGTGACATTACACATCCATATTTAAGCAGTTTGTTGTTGTTAGTTGGCTTTGAGTCAAGTCTGACTTGTGGCAACCTTACGTATAACAGAACAAAATGTTGCCTGGTTCTGGGCCATTTCATGATCTTTGACATGTTTGAGCCTCACTGTTGTAACCATTGTGTCAATCCATCTCACTGAAGGTTTCTCTCATTTTCGCTGACCCTCTACTTTACCAAACTCGATGTCCTTTTCTAGGGATTGGTCTTTCCTGACGACATGTTCAATTGCATTTGCCATCTAAATTTTCAGGTTAATTATCTCCAATAAGGCTTTTAGAAGATGACATCTGTTATGGATTGAATTGTGCCCCCCAAAATATGCGTTGTAAATTGTACACCCATGGTTATAAACCCATTTGGGAATGGGTTTTCTTTGTTATGTTAATGAAGCAGCATTAGTGTAGGGTGTGTCTTAAGTCAATCTCCTTTCAGATATAAAAGAATAATCAAGCAAGCAGAGATGGGGGAAGATAGATTCCAGGCCACATGAAGATTATCAAGGAACCGAGGATGAGAAGCTGAAAGGAGGCAAGGACCTTCCCTCAGGGCTGACAGAGAAAAAGTCTTCCCCTAGAGCCGGTGACCTGAATTCAAACTTCTAGCCTCCTAAATTTCTGTTTGTTAACACTGGGGTATTTCTGTTACAGTAGCACTAGATAGTTCAGACAACATTTTAAATTATAGTATTTTCTTTAGTACTGATAATTGAGGATTATGAGTTAGCAGGATCTACCGGCTATTTTGGAGTCCTGGTGGTGCGGTGGTTAAGTGTTGGACTGCTAACCGAAAGGTTGGCAGTTCAAATCTACCAGCCACTCCTTGGAAACCCTGTGGGGGCATTTCTACTCTGTCATATAGGGTCACTATGAGTCAGAATCAACCCAATGGCAACAGGTATGTATGTATGTATGCACTGGCTATTTTGGGGTGTATCAGTTCAGGCCCTCCAAGAAGCTGATGCCAAGATGGGATCCGATGTATAAGAGATTTATTGGGAAGAAACACCTGTGAAGGATATAGGAGGAGGGAGCAGGGGTTGGCAGGTGAGCCTTCAGACCTGGAAGCTAATCTGACACCTGTAAAGGCAGAAAGGGAAAGAAGGATTAGATATAAAGCATCTCAGACCACACTGCAGTTCTACAACGTCTCAGCCAAGCCAATGGGGTGTCTCTGAGCCAAGGGTACTCATTAGGGGAGTCCCACATTGGGCAGGATGGCCTGCTTTAATACCACCACTGTGCTTTGTCTTTGCCTGGGAGCAGCATGGAAAATGCATGGTTCAGGCATGAGTGCTGTGGTGGATCGAAGGTGAAATAAGTAGGGCTTGTTAGTCAATGTACTGCCCACATAGGGTCTCTTGAAAGGAGGTCTCAGAGGTACGTCCCCATGGTCACCACAGGGGAATAAGAGGGTCTTTGTAGGTATGAAAGTGCCAGTTCCTTTCTATTCTCCTACCCCTCGTGTTTTGATAGCTGCTACTCTTCGACAAGTATGACTCCTCCAGCCAAAATGCCCCACAGGGACAGGTGATATGATAATGTAAGCTTGTCTTCAGGGTGACTGTGACTTAAGCTCTCTTAATTGTTCTATAAAGGGATGATGGGGAGATTATATTATCTATAGAGGATGAATAAACCTGCTTTTTACTGGAGTCTTGACTCTCTGTCCTGGGGACAATCAACAACAAGGTCATCAAAACCGCAACTTGTTGTATAAGTATGGAGTCCAGAATACTCACCAGAATCCTAAAGAAGCCATACTAATATCAAGCATCTCTCCCAGCTTGTGGTCACACGGGATTAAGTCCTAGGGCTGGTGCACAGTTTTTTTAATGCTGCCCCAGCCCCCAACTAAGACCATGTGGGCTATCAGCCCTTTCTCTCACTCCCATTCCCTGAGGAGAAAAGCAGCAACAGCCATGTGGTGGATTCTCTTCACAAAACAGCAGGGCAGAAGATGGACTACTGTCCCCTGAAACTGTGTTCTCAGGGGAAATGATATGCATTGGAAGTACACTGGGTAGGAGATGAGAGAGGTGGTCTGAGAAGGTAAAGTGGCAGGGACAGGATGGGAGAGCACCTCTGCAGCAGGAAAATGGAACACTCACAGGATCAAGCGCTCTAGATTATCCATTCACTCATGCAACAAAGTTATGGAACAGTTAATATGTGCCAGACTCTATTCTAGGTGCTTGGGACTTACCAGTGAATCAAACAAAGATTTCTGCCCTCATGTAGCTTACATTATAGCTGGGAGACACTAAGATGTATATAAGCGACAATAACAACAACAAAATACATAAGTAAATTATATCTATCTATCTAATGGCACAGTGGTTAAGAGCTTGGTTGCTAACCCAAAGGTTGGCAGTTCAAATGCTCAAGCCGCTGTTTGGAAACCCTATACGGCAGTTCTACTATGTGCCATAGGGTTGCTCTGAGTTGGAATCAACTTGACGGCAACGGGATCTACCTACCTACCTATCTACCTCTCTATCTATCTATATCTAAAACCCATTGCTGTCAAGTGAATTCTAACTCACGGCAACTCATATGTTACAGAGTAGAACTGTGCTCCATAGGGTTTTCTTGGCTGAAATTTTTATGGGAAGCAGATTGCCTTTCATCTGCAGTCCCGCTGGGTGGGTTTGAACTACCAACCTTTTGGTCAGCAGCTGAGAGCAAACTGTTTGCACCAGGGACCTATTGAATAAATATGTTACATATAAAATGCAGCTTTTCTTAAAATTGGTTTTCTGCAGGAATTGTCTCATCTGCTATTTCCAGGATCAGAAGTCTCTGCCTGCAGTGTTCAGAGTCCCTTTAAGATCCTTTCACTTTGGCTCTGTGTTTCTTCCCCAGGAAGGGAACTCTCCCTTTGCAGAAATTCAAGTATAAATTTTAGGAAGTCATTCACAGAGTGAGATGACCCTGGATGTGTTATTTCATTAATATCTTTAATCTCTGAAAAACCTGCTTTTTAACTGGATTTTAACAAACTTCCCAAAACTGGCTCAGGAAATATAATTGGCTAAAACCAAATTAAAACACACAGGTCTTCAATTCTAAATTTATTAGAACATGTCTACCGAGCTGGGCATGCATAGTACTGGATAAAGACAGCCAGGAGCCTCACTGATGACGATCTAAAATCCACACATCTCCTCAGTAGTAAATAGGGGATGAGACAATAAAAAGTACTCAACTGTGAGGAAGGCAGACATTTCAGTTCTCCTTTTGCTACATTAAACAATAGAGCCTGCAGTCTAGAGTGACAGGAGGAGAAAACCAAGCAAGAAATAATGACTATAAGTGTGTAGTGCCCACAATCAAACCCTGACCCCATTTCAGGGCCCAGCCCTACAGCAGTTGAGTGTATCCAATTCCAGCTGAATTTAATGGTAGCTTTTTTCTTTTTTTTTGGAAGATACTCTTTAAGGTCTTCTGGGCTCATCTTTTTAGGAAAAAAAAATCAGTTCATTTATATTTAGAATTAAAGAATACACTTCAAAAGAGAGTATAAATGAGTCATCAAACTCCTTCTCCACCCAACCCCAGGCCTATACATCAATTCTATTTTTAACTTCTTAAATTAAGAAAGCAAAACTTAGTAGCCGTGGGCAGTTGAAACTTTAATGAAACTTGATTAAGCCAACACTCAACTAAAAGACAATGTAGGTCACACTTAGATATAATTTATAGAATGTATAGCAACATTCCTTATACCTGTTTTGATGAACATTTTTAAGAGCAGGTCCCACTCACTTTTCTCACTTCCTCTCCTGACCAGCTGTCTTAGACTGAGTTCTCTAGAAAAGGAAAACCAGTGAAGAGAGAGAGATTTATATCAAAGAAATGGATCACATGATTGGAAAGGCTGGCAAGTCCCACCCGGTGGGTCAGGCATCAGGCATCAGGCTTCTCCTGACTCATGTAGCTGCAGGGACTGATGAATCCAAGACCCACAGGTCAGTTGGCAGGCTGTTGGCTAGAGCAGTGAAAGCTGATGAATCAAAGATCAGCAGATTAAATGGCAGGCTGCTGGCCCAAGTCCCAAGAACTGGAGGTCAGATGCTTATGAGCCGAATGCAGGATTCAGAGCAGAGCAAAAGGCAGGAAACTTTGCCAGAAAGTTCTCATATATTGGATGCAGGCACACCTCCAAGGAAACTCCCTCTCAGTTGATTGTCTGCTCATAGCAGATCTCATCACGGAAGTGATTACATCATTATACAACTGCCAAACTACATCACAACTGCCAAACCACTGGGAATCATGGCTCAACCAAGTTGACACACGCCCTTAAGGATCACACTGGCTCCATCTATGTTTGCTGCCACCATTCTAGTGAAGCTGCTCTGAGTTTAGAATGACAATGGACCCATCAGTCCTTCACTGCCACATCCTTAATATTCTACACATTTGGTTTTCTACTCTAATAGAATTGCCCTAATATCTTAGCTCCTATGACTGCCTTTGCTTGGTTCACTTCATCTGGCTTCTCATCAGACTCCTTCACTTCAGTGCCTTCTCTTCTTTCCCTCATTTCTTAAATGGAAGTAGAACCCTGAATCCAGTCATTGGTTCTCTTCTCATTCAGTATTAACCACTCTAGAGTTTCCACTACCATATTTTAAGCCCTGGATTTCCCAAATACTTCACTCTGAATATTCAACTATCTGCTGAACATCTACAAATGAATGTCCCACTTCATGTCAAGAAGACTGATAGAGAAACTCGTTTTCTTTCTCTCTTCCTAGTCTAAATTCTCAATATCCTCTGTTTATGTTCTCTCAGCCTCTTGGGCTGGAAACTTGGTTGGAATTATCTTCAAGTCCTTCTTCTCTCTCATTTCCCACATTTAATATCCATTCTAATCTCATCTATTTTCATTTGAATTTCCGTTCTCAATGCCACTTTCCATACTTTGGCTTATAAATTCCTGTATGGATTATTACACTAGCCTCTTGACCGATATTCTTTTTTTTCTCTCCCTTTCTTTAAGAAATACTGATCCATTTCCTATTATATGCCAACATTGTGCTAGCATCTTGGGATACAAGATGAATCAGACCAGGTTCCCTTTTCAAGGAGCTCACAATGCAGTGAGGAAGAAGGATGTGAACACTCACTTCTGTACACTATGATGTTGTTGGGTGCCACTGAGTCCATTCTGACTCATAGAGACCCCATGTGACACTGTAGAACTGCCCCATAGAATTTTCTAGGCTGTAATCTTTACAGGATCAGATTGTCATGTTTTTCTCCCATGGAGCCACTGGGGCTTTGAACCGCCAACCTTTCACGGTTAACAGCCAAGTGCTTAACCATTGTGCCACCAGGCATGTCTGCTATGATACATGCCCAGAGAGAGGTATGATTAATTTTGTTTGCAGGAGGTGGGCAGGAGGAGTTAGGATGGGCTTAAGAGAGAAGTTGGCTTTTGAGCTGGGATTTGGGGATGGATAGGATTTCACCAGATGGAAAGCCACAGGGAAGGGCATACCAGGTCAAGAGTTCAATACGTGCAAATTCAGAGACTTTAGGTGTGAAGTGTGTTTAGTAGTCTGGTGTCCACTGAGTACAGACTGTGAAGTGAGCAGTTTGAAGACGTGAGGCTGGAAGGTGGGTTGGGCCAGACTGTGAGTGTGAGTTTTAATCTACAAATAGATTGGAAAACCATCAGTTTCACTTCCCCATCTAATTAAATAGCAAGTTCTGATTAGAACCAACAAACTCATGCTTGATCCTGATTTCTTTTCACCCATTCCATTGACCCTGCACTATTTTGGGCCCCATTCTTGGAGGATCTTAGTCAAATTCCCCTTTTTAGGAATGAGAAAGTCTCTGTATCCAATCCTCACCGTTTAGTTAATGATTTTTTCCCCCTTCTCATAGGAATTAAATGGGATGAGCAGTATATGATACCAAGGTCTTCATGCAAAGTTCATAGAGGACAATCTATACAAAGAGGTGTACTATTTTTTCATTAAAATTTCACTAAATTCCTGCAAGAAATCTCTCTCTCCAGAAATTTTGCTTGCTTGCTGTTTCAGGCTACTAGAGAATAGAGATATATTTGTACATTGGTCCATCATGTGCACATAATAATGAATGGTCTCTCATTTCTGTCCTAGGGCAAGTAATGAAAGCGACCAGAGCACCTCTCACTGAACTAGGATGTGGGTGGTGAGCAAAGCCCTCACATCTGCCTGTTAAAGGGGAGTATTCCATACCTCCTTGGTGGGCTATGCCACTCAGGCTTTTGAAGTCTCCCATATAGACAAAGGAGCCCTGGTGGAGTAGTGGCTAAGAGCTTGGCTGCTAACCAAAAGGTCAGCAATTTGAATTCAAACCCTCCTTGGAAACTCTATGGGGTAGTTCTGCTCCGTCCCTTAGGGGGGCTATAGTTGGAATCAACTCAACGGCAATGGGTACATAGACAAAAGGGTGCAAAAAGCAGAGCTGCTCGTTTCCAACTGTGGCTTTGAATAGAAAATAAATGGAATTGCAGAATAATCCTTTGTCTGGTTCCAAACAGGCTTGGTGTTTGAGAACTTATTATTTATTACATAGAATGAAAGTAGGCCTTAGAGAAGGGAAGATCCCTAATTCTGGGAAGATTTTAAAATAGGCTCTCACTATGTCTCACCTAGATTATTGTACTGTCAGGCTGATGGTCTCTCTGCTTCTTGTCTTTCTTCTTCTGGTTTAGTGTACATTCTATTCTCTGATTTAGCTGTCTAAAAACCTATCTTCCTCTTCCCTGTTTAAACACTTCAGTGCACTTCCTGTCTCGTAGGGTATAAGGTCTAAAATTGCTTGCTATAGCATGCCCGCCTGTCCAGCCTCAAGATCTATCTTGACCCAACAACAGCACATATATTTTCCGGGAATAACCCCCCAAATATGTGGGCGCTGTATAATTTGTGCCTCTACCAGGGATTCTTGACTCACACTCTTTGTAAGTCACTAGGGAGCCCGTGGATTGATTTCTGAGGTTCCTTAATTTCCTGAAATTAATGCTCATAGTGAGTAAGATAAACATTAGCACATTCTCTGTATCTTTTATATGATTTGCAAGTAGGTCCTTAAGCTCCAAAAGGATAAGAACCACATTAAACCTATTTAGAGCTAGGGCACTTGATAACCAAATGTGATAGAACAATATATAAAATAAAAAATAGATAACAGCATTTCAGAGTCTGATCATCAAGGACAGAACCTCATTTATGAAATGTAAGAACTGATATCCAAGAAAAACAGTGACTTACTTCAGGGCTCTTACGCCCTGAGACACACGACTTATATTTAATGGTCTATTTTCTTCTCTATATTGTTAGTTGTCTCATACATTATTCTTATTTTCCAACTAGAATATAGTGACAGCTACTTGAAATCAGGGGCTGTGCCTTGATGATGATGATTATGATGATGACAATGACAAAAAGGATTATTTTGGTGGAAATTGTGATTAAGGAACTTGTCCAAGGTCAGAGGCTAATCATTATTGGGTTTTAAATCAAGGCACAAGAAATGTGTACTCTTACACAGCGCTTTCTTTTCCTTCTAGTTGCCCTTGAGTAGATCTCAACTTCTTATGACCCCATGTGTGTCAGAACAGAACTGCGCCCCATAGGGTTTTCAATGGTTGATTTTTCATAGATGGATCACCATGCCCTTCTCCTGAGGCACCTCTTGGTGGAACTGAACCACCAACATTTTGGTTAGCACCTGAGCATGCTAACCAAGGACTCCTTACACAGTGCTAATTCTTATATATTTAGAGTACTCAACGTATCTCTCAAAAATCCTGGACAATGAAAATTTACTCATTTAGATCAAGTATGCTCAATAGATCAGGCAAAAAAGTAAACATGAGATTAAAAAAACTACTTTTGAAATGATGGATCAACTCATTTGCAGATTTGTGCCCAAGTGATTTATGGATTGATTAAAGAAACTGCCATTTACCGTTTTACCTTTTATTGGGCTACAAAAAGCAGACGAACTTGCTCTGCTATTTTGTTTACCTTTTACCAGCTAATTCAAAGCTTTCCAATGTCTGCTCTGGGTTTTATAAAAGGTTTTAGGAATGGTTTTATTTTGCTAGAGAACTACAGTGCCCTCTACTGTTACTTTTCTGCCATTTCAGTCAAGTATCTAAAGATGCTTGATTTATTGGAAAAGTCATCCTACACATAAAAGCAGTAAATTCATTTCTGATAAAGCTAAAGGAAAGTTGTGGAATTTGCTTATAAAAAGGAAAATTATCATTGAGTAAGCATTTTGAATCATTTACATGTTTTATAATGTGATCAATAAATATAATCCCAAACATTTACCTTAATCATGTTTTGTCACTTCCATTTTGTCTTAAAAATGCAAATTCCACTTTATAGAGAAATGTTTCAACTTCTGACATTGGTTTCAATTCATTTTATACAGCTTAATTTACTTTACTAAGTTAACTAATTTTTTAAAAAGATGAACAAAATATTCCAAATTTAAATATTCAGAAGCATAAAATTATTTAAAAAAGGGCTAATCATGATTTTCTGAATGCAATTAATTATATTTACTACCGAGAAAAAAAAATCTGAGTCTTGTTAAGATGTCATGTGATTAACATTCTAAATAACTTAAAAAATGCAATAGTCTTAGAAGTTCACATATTTGCTCCTTGTCAACTTAAATTTTGACCAATAATTATGCAATTTCCTTAGCAAAAGGATTCCAAGTTATCTTGGAATTACACTATTACAAACAGCATCATTAAAAAAAAGTCATCTCCAAGTCTTAATATTTCAGTTATCTACATGCTTAGACGTGACAGCAACTAACTACAACAACAACAATGTGCTTAGAGGGCTAGGGTCTGTAGAGAATATTCTCTTATGAGTTCATAAATATAATAATTTCAGAAATGGTTCTCTCTTTCTTGATCTCTTTTTTTTCTAGGACTCTGCCATCACTGCCAAGCCTTTAAAAATTTTCTAGCTGTCGGTAGCTATTCAGCTCTTGCACAAAGACACAAATCTTGGCTGCTGGCCTTTTGGCATCTGCTAATATTTTCACAGACCTTGAATGAACTTTCTGTCTGTTCATGGAGCTTCAGAGGCTGACAACAGCAATAGCTTCTGTTTGTCTTTTGCACCCTTCACTTATAATCCCTTCCATAAACCACTTGAAAATACTAAGCCATTCAGGGATAGAGAGGAAAAAGAAGAAAATCTAAGTCCCCTTCTTACCTTTTTTTTTTTTTTAATGTGGTAAGTATATATATAACAAAACATTTCCCATTTCAATATTTTTTTGTACATATACAGTTCCTTTGTGCAACCATTGCCGCCATTCATTTCCAAAATTTTCCATTACCCTTACTAGAAGCTCAGTGTCCACCTATGGTGCGATATAAGGAATAAAAAATGATATAAGGAAAGGATCTGCTTTTATCTTTTCCCAAATGGTTATCCAGTTGTCCCAACACCATGTATTATACAAGCCATCTCTGCCCTAATGATTTGAAATACAAGTTGTATCATATACTATTATTTTTATATGTAGTCGGATCTATTTCTGGAGCTTTCATTCTATTTTGTTGGCCTAGAGATTTATTCTTGTGCCCACCACTGCCCACTGCTGTACCATACTATTTTTATGAAATGCTTTGTAGTACATCTTAATGGTAGAAGTAGCTTGTGTACTTCTTCATCCCCCCCAACTCCTCTTCATTTTCAGTAATTTCCTAGCTATTCTTGTCTATATTTGAAGATCTTTTTAAAATAAAATTTTAATAAATACAAAGATTGTTTTCACTATATCATCAATAAATCATATTAAACCTGCAAACAGAGAGGATGGATAGCCACATAACTACCGACTCTAAAAAATAATTTATTTAATCTTTTTATAAGTGTAGAAGAAAATTGTTTCAGTTTAATATACCTTGAAAAAAATAATTTATTTTGTTGCTTTATCCCAATATCTCCCTGTTGTTCTCACTCTTCCACCCCCAGGAAAACAAACAGCAACAAATAACAACAAAACAAAAACATGCCCTCACCATATTCTGGTAGCTTCTGCTTTCTACGCAGAAAAAACCCAGTACCATCGAGTCAGTTTCGACTCATAGTGACCCTATAGGGCAGAGTAGAACTGCCCCGTAGAGTTTCCAAGGAGCACCTGGTAGATTCAAACTGCGGACCCTTTGGTTAGCAGCCGTAGCACTTAACCACTACGCCACCAGGGTTTCCTAGATGAGAATAAACATGGAATAAACAACCTTATGATATTTAACTCATCACTCTTTGGATTAATGGACCTCTCAATTGAATCTGTTTACAGCCCTAGAACTAGCTCAAAACCATTGTAGTCTACTGCTTCTGTCTTGTGTCTATACTGAAATGCCCTTACAGAAGGCCAGAGAAGATTAACCCAACCCTAATTCTGTCCTGGTGATTCATGGTTAAATTAGTATGAGTAAAGCTAAGGTCAAATTCACCTGCTTCAAATCTGTGATTCCTAAATCATATCTGCTATCCCTCATTATGTCTTAAATGAATAAGGGAAACCGAAGAAGAATTGACACCTTTGAATTGTGGTGTTGGTGAAGAATATTGAATATACCATGGACTGCCAAAAGAACGAACAAATCTGTCTTGGAAGAAGTACAACCAGAACGCTCCTTAGAAGCAAGGATGGTGAAACTGCATCTTACATACTTTGGACATGTTATTAGGAAGGATCAGTCCCTGAAGAAAGACATCATGCCTGGTAAAGTAGAGGGTCAGTGGAAAAGAGGAAGACCCTCAACAGGACGGATTGACACAGCGGTTGCAACAATGGGCTTAAGCACAACAACAATTGTGAGGATGGCGCAGTACCAGGCATATTTTGTTCTGTTGTGCATAAAGGTCACTATGAGTTGGAACTGACTCAACAGCACCTAACAACAACAACATAGAACTTATGCTTATCGTGATAGTATCTTTCCTTTTGCTTCTGGCATAAATTAGCACTTTACATGTATCTTCCCCATGGCGGGGGGACCCAAAAAACCCTCATAGTGACCCTATAGGACAATGAAGGACTGCCCCCATTGAGTTTCCAAGGAGCAGCTGGTGAATTCAAACTGCCAATCTTTTGATTAGCAGCCAGGCTCCACAAAAACAGAATCTCTCTTACCATTAATTCTGGAAAAAGTTTTGTAATCTCAAGGATAACCACTGACATAGTCCAAAGCTTTATTTAAAAAATGCAGCTGAAAAGACACATCATTACTATTAAAGTTCTTAATTTTATGTGGCTATGATTCTTTTTTTTTTTTTTTTTTATGACAAGTCAATGGATCATCTCATGAAGGCTTGAATTTTCAAGCAGAACACAATCCCCCCCATGCTAGAGAACTTTCATTTGAAAAGTATTTGTAAAATACTCTGTTGTTTATGACAAGTCAATGGATCATCTCATGAAGGCTTGAATTTTCAAGCAGAACACAATCCCCCCCATGCTAGAGAACTTTCATTTGAAAAGTATTTGTAAAATACTCTGTTGAAACTTTAAGACTTTTGTTAGCCATTTGAACATCTTTTTTTGTGATTTGTGATTTGATATATTTTCCCATTTTCCTATTAAAGTCAAAGTCCTCATGATTTTAAGTGTGCACTATAACGGGTCAATAAACTATGGCCTGCAGGCCAGTCACCGTTTACTGTAAGCCAACTTTTAAAAACATATATGGATAATTTAGTGAATTATTTTAAAGCAAACAGGAGCGTAACTGTTTTATAGATCAAGGAGCACTTCCCACACTTTTTTCCCAGAGCCAATCTCTTCCCCCTGCCGCAGGGGAAACCACTAGACTGACTTTTATGGCAATCACTTTCTTTTCTTTCGTTTTACTTCTTAAATCTCTAAACAATAGTTTCATTTTGCCTTATTTATTTATTTTTTTTACCTTTATGTAAAGGGAATTGATAGTAGGTATAATTTTGGGTCCTGCTTCTTTTTTTAGTTAAACGTTTTATTTTGAGACAACTGAAAATTCACATGCTGTTGTATGTGAGCGCTCCCATGTACTCTTCTTGCAGTTTTTTCCCAAAGGCAGCATCTGGCAAAACTATAGTACAATATCATACTCAAAATATTAACATTGTATAATCCACAAATCTTACTCAGATTTCGTTTTACTAGTATGCATTGTTGTTGTTGTTAGGTGCCATCGAGTCAGTTCCAACTTAGAGCTACCCTATAGGACAGAGTAGAACTGCTCTACAGGGTTCCAAGGAATGGTTGGTGGATTTGAACTGCCGATGTTTTGGTTCGCAGCCAAGCACTTAACCATTCATTGTACCACCAGGGCTTCTTTCTCCAAACACAGCTTCTACAAACTTTCATGCACAGGTTTTTGTGTGAATGTAAGTTTCCACTTCTTTGAGATAAATGAATAAGAGTGTAATTGTGGGGTTGTATGGAAGTTGCAAGTTTAGTTTTTAAAGAAACTGCCAAACTATTTTCTACAGTGGCTGTATCATTTTATATTCCTTCCAGGAATGTATGAGCCATCCAGTTTCTCTGCATCCTTGCCAGCATCTGGAGTTGTCACTGTTTTTTTTTTTTTTTTTTAGCCTTTCTGATAGGTATGTAGTAATATATCATTGTGGTTTTAAGTTGTATTTTCCTAATATTTAATGATATTGAACATTCTTCTGTGTGCTTATTTGCTATCAGCATATCATCTTCAGTGAAATATCTTTTCACAACTTCTTCCGATTTTCTAATTGAATAGTTTTTTTTTCTTTTTTACTGTTGAGTTTTGGTAGTTCTTTATATATTCTAAGTGCAAGGCCTTTATTGGACTTTGGCTTGCAAATGTTTTGTCCCAGTCTTTAGCTTGTCTTTTCATCATCTTCATAGCATCTTTCACAGTGCAAAAGTTTTTAATTTTGGTGAGGTCCAATTTTTCAATTTTTCCTTTTATGGATCTTGTTTTTAGGGTCAAGCATAAGAGCTCTTTGCCTAGCCCTAGGTTCTGAAGATTTCTTTTTTTGTCTTTCTAAAAGTTTTATAATTTTACATTTAAATTTATGCTTTATTTTGAGTTAATTTTTTGTATAAGATGTAAGATTTAGGCCAACGTTAATTTTTCTTTTTTTGCTTATAATTTGTTGGGAAGTCTACCTTCTTCCATTGAATTGTTTCTATGGCTTTATAAAAAATTAATTGGTCTACTACTCAGCCAGAAAGAGAAATGAAGTCCTGGTACATGCTACAATGTGGATGTAGCTTGAAGAGGTTATGTTAAATGAAATAAGTAATCACGGAAGGACAAATACTGTATGACCTCACTTATATAAAAAGACAAGAGGCAAATACACAAAGACCAAAGTTTATTAGTGGTTGCTAAGAAGGAAACGCTGGCGGTGTAGTTGTTA
Organism: Loxodonta africana; assembly: GCF_030014295.1. Classification (NCBI taxonomy): domain Eukaryota; kingdom Metazoa; phylum Chordata; class Mammalia; order Proboscidea; family Elephantidae; genus Loxodonta; species Loxodonta africana. Next base: position 132,781,027 of record NC_087342.1, read on the forward strand.
AGTACTACAGCTGCTAACCAAGAGGTCAGCAGTTTGAATCCACCAGGTGCTCCTTGGAAACTCTGTGGGGCAGTTCTACTCTGTCCTGTAGGGTCACTATGAGTCAGAAACGACTCAATGACAGTATGTGGTGGTGGTGGAAGGAGGGGAAGGGAAAGGGAAGTTATTGCTTATGAAGCACTGAGTTTTGGTTTAAAGTGATGAAAAAATCACCTTAAGGATACGGGTTGCACAGCTGATTAATGTAATTGATGTCAGTAAGTTGTATACCTCTACAAAATTGAATCGGCAAATGTCATATGATAGATATATTTACAGCAACAACAACAACATCAACAACAAAAGAGCAACTGCTGAGGCTGCTTATGTAAGCCAAATGCCTCACGGGATGTAGTTTTTGCTTTGGTGGTTTAGAGTCATAGCTTCATGAGACATCCCAGTCAGCTGGCCTAATACTGTGTTTAGTGCTTTTGTTCTACCCTCTAGTGCCTGGGGTCTTAAAAGCTTGCAAGTGGCCATCCAAGGTACAATTGGTTTCTATTCACCTTGAGAAACAGAGGAAGGAGAGTCAGGAATAGGAGAAAGAAATGGGAGGTGTGGCTTATTGCCTCCATGAACAACTGTCCCCTTTGCCATGAGACCAGAAGAACTGGATGGTGAACGGTTTGATCAAAGATTCTGTAGAAGAATTCTGATTAAAAACGGGAAAATACAGAAGAAAATTTCAAATTCTCATGAAATTCAGAATTTCTAGATCCATGGAGGCTGGATAAACTGCTGATATAATCTTTAAACCTTATACCGAAATATCCCCTGAAGTCTTCTTCAAACCAAACAATCTTGTTGTTGTTGTTAGGTGCTGTTGAGTCAGTTCCAACTCATAGTGACCCTATGTACAACAGAATGAAACAGTGCCCAGTCGTGCGCCATCCTTACAATTGTTGTTATGCTTAAACTCATTGTTGCAGCTACTGTGTCAATCCATCTTGTTGAGGGTCTTCCTCTTTTTCGCTCACCCTCTACTCCACCAAGTATGATGTCCTTTTCCAGGGACTGATCCCTCCTGACATGTCCAAAGAATTGAGAGATAGTCCCTCCATCCTTGCTTCTAAGAAGCATTCTGGTTGAACTTCTTTCAAGACTAATTTGTTCTTTTGGCAGTCCATGGTATATTCAATATTCTTCACCAACACCACAATTCAAAGGCCCCAATTCTTCTTTGGTCTTCCCTATTCATCATCCAGCTTTCACCTGCATATGAGGCAACTGAAAACACCATGGCTTGGGTCAGGCTCACTTTAGTCTTCAAGGTGACATCTTTGCTTTTCAACACATTAAAGAGGTCTTTTGCAACAGATTTGTCCAATGCAATGCTGCTTTTGATTTTATGACTGCTGCTTCCATGGCTGTTGATTGTTGATCCAAGTAAAATGAAATCCTTGACAGCTTCAATCTTTTTTCTGTTAATCACGGTGTTGCTTATTGGTCCAGTTGTGAGGATTTTTGTCTTCTTTATGTTGAGGTGTAATCCATACTGAAGGCTGTGGTGTTTGATCTTCATTAGTAAGTGCTTCAAGTCCTTTTCACTTTCAGCAAGCAAGGTTGTGTCATCTGAATAACGCAGGTTGTTAAGGAGTCTTTCTCTAATCCTGACGCCCAGTTCTTCTTCATCTAGTCCAGCTTTTTGAATTATTTGCTCAGCATACAGATCGAATAGGTATGGTGAAATGATACAACCCTGACACACATCTTTCCTGACTTTAAATCATGCAGTATCCCATTGTTCTGTTCAAACAACTGCCTCTTGATCTAGCACAGGTTCCTCATGAATGCAATTAAGTGTTCTGGAGTTGCCATTCTTCAAAATGTTATTCATAATTTGTTATGATCCACACAGTTGATTGCCTTTGCACAGTCAATAAAACACAGGTAAACATCCTTCTGGTATTCTCTGCTTTCAGCCAGGATCCATCTGACATCAGCAATGATATCCCTGGTTCCATGTCCTTTTCTGAATCTGGCTTGAAAATCTGGCAGTTCCTTGTCAATATACCGCTGCAGCTGCTTTTGAATGATCTTCAGCAAAATTTTACTTGTGTGTGATATTAATGATATCGTCCAATAATTTCCACATTCGGTTGGATCGCCTTTCTTCGGAATAGGCATAAATATGAATCTCTTCCAGTTGATTGGCCAGGTAGCTGTCTTCCAAATTTCCTGGCATAGACGAGTGAGCATTTCCAGTGCTGCATTCATTTGTTGAAACATCTCAGTTGGTATTCGGTCAATTCCTACAGCCTTGCTTTTCACCAATGCCTTCAGTGCGGCTTGGGCTTCTTCCTTCAGTACCATCAGTTCCTGACCACATGCTACCTCCTGAAATTGGTGAACGTCAACCAATTCTTTTTGGTATAGTCACTCTGTGTATTCCTTTCCATTTTCTTTTGATGCTTCCTGCATTGTTTAATATTTCCCCCGTAGAGTCCTTCAATATTGCAACTCGAGGCTTGAACTTTTTCTTCAGTTCTTTCAGCTTGAGAAATGCCGAGCATGTTCTTCCCTTTTGGTTTTCTATCTCTAGTTATTTGCACATCCCATCATAATACTTTACTTTGTCTTCTCGAGCTGTCCTTTGAAATCTTCTGTTCAGCTCTTTTTTCTCTTTATCATTTCTTTCTTTTGCTTTAGCTGCTCAACATTTAAGAGCAAGTTTGAGTCTCTTCTGACATCCGTTTTGGTCTTTCCTTTCTTTCCTGTCTTTTTAATGACCTCTTGCTTTCTTCATGTATGATGTCCTTGATGTCATTCCACAACTCATCTAAAAAACAGTTTAGCTGAATTAGTAAAGAATGTCTGCCTTGAGAATTGTGCTCTTTCAAGAATTATGTATATGGGATCAAATTGAGAAGAACAACTGGAAAGATTAGATAAGAGTCTTAGGGGGCAGTGCCTTTATGTTAATGCGGTGGAACAATTTGGAAAAGGTGGATGAGAATGTTTGCATGACTTTAAGAATGTAATCAATGTCACTGAATAGTACATGTAGAAACTTATGTTCTGCTGTGTATATTCTCAAAAACAACAACAAAAATAAATCAATCAATCAGTTGGTCATATTTGTGGGTGTCTATCTCTGAGTTCCCTATTCTGTTCCGCTGATCTATGTGCTCTCCTTCTACCAATACCACACTGTCTTGATCACTGTAGTTCTACAATAAGCCCTAATACAGGACCGAGTGACTTCTCCCACTTTATTCTTTGTCTTCAGTACAAATTGCACCTCAACACAAAGAAAACAAAAATCCCCACAACTGGACCAATAAGCAACATCATGATAAACAAGGAAAATGTTTAAGTTGTCAAGGATTTCATTTTACCTGGATCTACAATCAACGTCCATGGAAGGAGCAGTCAAGAAATCAAATGACTTATTGTACTGGACAAATCTGCGCAAAAGACCTCTTTAAAGTGTTCAAAAGTAAAGATATCTCTTTGACGACTAAGGTGTGCCTGACCCAAGCCATGGTATTTTCAATCACATCATATGCATGTGAAAGCTGAGCAATGAATAAAGAAGACCAAAGAAGAATTGATGCCTTTGAATCATGGTGTTGGCAAACAATATTGAATATACCATGGACTGCCAGAAGAAGGAACAAATCTGTCTTGGAAGAAGTATAGCCAGAAAACTCCTGAGAAGCGAGGATGGTGATACTTCCTCTCACATACTCTGGACATGTTATCAGGAGGGACCAGTCCCTGGAGAAGGACATCATACGTGTTAGCAAAGTACAATGTTAGCAAAAAAGAGGAAGACCTTCAACAAGATGAATTGACACAGTGGCTGCAACAATGGGCTTAAACATATCTTTGACTGTGAGGATGGTGCAGGACTGGGCAGTGGTTTTGTTCTGTTGTACACAGGGTCACTATGAGTTGGGACCCACTCCATGGCATGTTACAGTAACACTCTTTGTCAAGACTGTTTCAGCTATCCTATGACTTGTGTCCTTCTACATCTCCTGTAAAATTCTCCTACATTATTATACACCCATATAAGCTCAATACAGTGAATGACAAAAGTCAAGACTTTTTAATGAAAGCAGTCATGTTTGGATTTGTATCAAATCCCCACTTTCAGCACAAAATACCAAAGGCTTGTTGAAATTAAGTAGGTCTTAGCTCAAACCCAGAGCCTACTGGAAGAATCACATTTTGCATAGCAGAGTAAGTTTCATGCAAACTCTTTTTGCTTGGTGTTATTACCAACAGAAAATGTTGATGTTTTTCAAGTCATCAAGAAAGTCTTCATCCTCTAAAATAAAAAAAAAAGTTTAATATGTATGTAGACTACAGGAAACAAATGTTTGAAAATGGTATCCCAGAATAACTTTGTATACTAATCATCATTGCTAATCTTGGTATGTTTGAGATCTGCCAGATTTCTAATCTTCTAATTCCTAATTAACATGTGGAAAATAACTTTAAAAAAAAATTCATTTGTTAAAAAATAATACTTTTTTTACATTACATTCTAGAAACAACCGAAGTATAAATATGGAGAACAAAGTAGTTGTCGCCAGGAATTAGGGATGGAGGAGGAAAGGAGGGTGGGTGTGACTCTGAAGAGGAAGATCTTTGAGGTGACGGAATGGTCCATGTTCTAACTGTGGTGGTGGTTACATGAATTTACACATGCAATAAAGTGGCATACACCTACACACACAGACAGACAGACAGACACACACTGTACCAATGTCGATTTCTTGGTTTTGATACTGCACTATAGTTTTGTTAAATGTAATCATTGGTGGGAAACGGTGAAAGGAACACAGGACCACTCTATAGGACTTTTGTAACTTCCTGTGAATATATAGTTACTTCAAAATAAAAAATAAATTGAAAAAAACCCATGATACTTTTTATTCATGGAGTGGATTAGTCCACAGAAGTTCTATCATTTAACAGGTATTTTACAAGGTTAAACATATATACAGTAATTGCCTCTAATCATTTATGGAATAAGGCAGGATTATAAACAAATAAGATGTAAAATTGTTCAAGAGCTATTAAATGAAAGTTTAGGAATTTTGCTATTAAATGAATAAAGTAAACTTACAGAGATGAAGTGATCAAACTGAGGCAACTTTCATCAAGTAAAAGAAAAAAAAAAAAAAACCTCCAACTCTTAAAATTTAAACTTGCTAGTTAAGGGATTGAGACCTCCTCTTTGTCTTTCCCATATTAACGTGAACACTTACTGCCCCACAAGTCATTCAATAACTCAAACAATGCATAAGGTGGGGCTCCCAGAGCCGTCTATTCTTTCAGGCTTCCGGAGGACAATTCTCAGGAAAGAGCTTCAGAATCTCAGGTGGAGCTCTTGCTCATTGTCATAGTACTCAGTGCTAAGTTGTTTAGCATACTCAGCGGGTGGATGTAGAAATCCCAGCTCTGAATTTATACATGAGAACATGGATAATTGGGCGGTCATATAGAGAAAGTGATATATACATGGATAATAGGATTGCTTTATAGAGCCACAGTGTCTGAGTGACATTTAACCTAAAAAATGGTAACGTCATGTACCAACTTGCGCCACGAAAACTCTAAGTGCAGCCAGAAATTTGAGCAACACACAGAATAAATTAGTATTCTTCAGTTGACACTGCTGACAGTCTGCTACCAGAACTTGAATCTCAGAATTAAGGAAGCCAGAAAAATTTCTCAAGAAGCTGGCAGGTCATGATATTAATCTACAGACCAAACACATGCAGCAGTGAATGGCTGAGTTTTTTCTTCTGCACGCTGTTAATCTCGGACTAATCACAGACATCAGAAAGAGCTTTTTGAGCATTTTGATTATCATATATTAAAATGCAAGAACAAGAACTAACTTTGGATTCCTACAGGGCATGCAATACTAAAAGAAAAGTGAAAAAAAAAAAAAACCATGAACTGTTGGGTCAGAGAGACCTGGATTTGAGCAACATACCTGGCACCAACAAATTATAGAAGTTTGGGTAAGTTATTTAAGCAAATTATTAAGTTTAGGCAAGGTTATGCTATGGTTTCATCCCTCACTGCTCCTCACCCCCAACCTCAGAAGTTTATCACAACACTTCCTTATGTCCAGTGGAAGTCCCCAGGTTGGCGATTCAAGTCCACCCAGAGGTGTCTCAGAAGAAAGGCCTGGTGACCTACTTCTGAAAAATAAGCCACTGAAAACCCTGCGGAACACAGTCCTGTTTGGACACGCATGGGGTTGCCATGAGTCCGAATGACCCCCTGGCAACTGGTTTACCTCCAGGCAGTTCAGCACAGGTCAGCTGTCCCCGCAGTCACTCAGGGGTCCAGGGTGACAAAAACTCCATTTTCACATGTGTTTTATCAACGCGGAGGGAACGGAATGCATGAATTGTATATAAGTTTGTAATGCATCCATGGCACTTCTACCCTCATTTCATGGACCAAAGCAAGTCACATGGCCACACCTAATCTCAGAGGATGTGGCAAAGTACAATCTCATGTGCCCAGAAAGAGAGGAGGACTGGAATTTTTGTAAACAACGCAAGTGATTACCGCATTTTCTTAACTCTTTCAACTTCAGTTTTCTCCCCTGGAAAAATCTGGATGATAATACCTCATCTAGAGAGTACTTGTGCACATTACTTAATGGCTAGGAGCAGAGTCTCTGGCCCTACCCTGCCTAGATTGGAATCGCAATTCTAAGGTTTGTTAACATCTAATTTCAAATCATTTTCTTAACCTTTATCATCTCAGATTCCCCATCTGTAATATAAGGATGATATCAGTGCCCATTATTTAATGTGAAGATTAAACCAGTTAATATGTAAAAAAATTCAAAACAGTGCCAGGCATATAGTAAGGATACTAAGTATTTTCTCTTGGCCCCTGGTACAGCTTCTGGAACACAGAGAACCCTAGGCGATGCTTGGTGGTTATGGTGATGCTTATTATTACCAGAATAGAAGCCATGCTTACTGCTGCCCACACTGACTTTCTGAACACTTGTGAAGGGAAAAAAGTCCGTAATGTCTAATCAGCTTCCATGGAGTGGGCAGGAGTGGATTACATAAAATTTAAAAAGGCTCACTGACACAGATGGTTATCAAAAACACGGCAGGTGCAGTCCTCACAGAACTAGAAGCTTCATGAAGGTGGGCACATGTACTTGTTTGCCACTGCAGTCCAATACTGTACCAAGCTGGGCTTATTCTGGAGATGAGTAAATATTTGTGGAGTGGGATGGGAGGGAATGGCTCAGTATAACTGCAGAGACTGTATTGTATCTGTTGTTGTTGTTGGATGCCATTGAATAGATCTTGACTCACAGCAACCCATGTGACAGAGTAGAACTGCCCCAGAAGGTTTTCTAGGCTGTAATCTTTATGGGAGCAAATTGCCAGGTCTTCTTCCTGAGGAGCCACTGGATGTGTTCCAACTGCAACTGCCAGCCTTTCATTTAGCAGCCAAACTAACAATGTCTAATCAAAACCTGGCAGGCAGGAAGGAGACAGCGGCTCCGACCTTGGCCTCCTCACATAGTCACATGACAGGACTAGCAGTACTAAACCAAACTATTTTAAAATTCAAAGGTGCTATTAAAAACTTTTTTTTTTTTTTTAAGTATGTCTAAGCTTAGGTGTTCAGTATGCCTGGAAATTCACAGCGTTCTAGTGACTGAACAATATAGAGAAGTCCTGATGTTGTCAGATGCTCTAGTAACAGACATTACCAGACTCCAGAAATAACTGGTTCACCCCATAAAACCTGGAAGCTAAAATAGGAAATATTTTTATTCCTGAGCCAAAAAGGAAGCACTTTAAGGCCATACTTGGCTTTTTGATAACAACGCTTTTGATGAATTCAGCATTACAGCAGTGGTATCTCTAGGGAGCTGTGGGGAGCACGCACTGTACGGGGTGACGTTCTCAGAGGGGGTGACACCAAAATGACTGTCTATAATTTGTGCAGTGTTTCAGCAGAAATTTATCATTTTTTATAAAAATAGCCCTGTAGTTAGTTATAACAACAAAAAAAATTTTGTAAGCCCAGCTTACGTGTATCAATATACCTACAAGGCTAAAAACTCTACACTAATCTACTTTCTGAACCTTCTAAATACGCTCTGGTCAGAGCTGCAATTATTACCCAATTACAGTGATGCACTGAATCACATGGTTTTGTCTGCATGCAATACAAGCACATGCTGGTGTTTGCCATTGTTGCCCGTGTCGTTATAGTCGCCGATTTTGTGAAATTCTCTGGTGTTTTAGCTACGATATTGTGGTAATTAGCATTTGTCAACCTATATCAATTTTTTTTGAGAATGAAGTAGTAATTAAAGGAAAAGAAGAAAAATGAAAAAAGGCTTCTGCTCAGTTACTAAAAATGTAACGAATAACGTAACTCAATGTAGAAAGATTTTACAAAACAATTTTGTTGTTAGCACTCATATAATCTAAGAAATACTACATTTAAGCAATTTACAACTGTATTTATCACGTATTATTCTATTAAAACTAATAAGAAACTTACATGTATAACAATTATGGATTTTATAACTCTTTGATGCCTAAACAGATAAACCGAAGTTTAAAACATGAAGTGGGGGAAATGCTACATTCTTGATACATGTTTAGAGAAACATTACTAAGAATTCTGTATGGTCTGGTACGGGAGGAGCACCATGGGGTGGCGGTGACACCATGAGTTACTGCACTGGGTGACATTAACCCTGAAATGCCACTGCAACATAGAATGTGGGCAGTCACTCCAAGGTCACAGGATACTTTTCTAGGCAGTGTGGAGGCAATTTCATTCTTTAGTTATGATCATTTAAAAATTATTAGCATACTCATTTATTTCAGACCTTTGGGCTCGCAGATTGTACACTACAGAGATGTGTTAAACTGAAGACTCTACAGTGTGTGTAGTTTAAATTCTCTTATTAAAGATAAATTATCTTTAAGGATGTGTCAGTATATCTTGGTGGGGGAGGGGTGACAGGACAGCACTACTACAATTTTGGATGATTTCTTATTGTGTGGGAAGGTTGCTAACCTTATACGGGTGACATTCCCAGTCACTGTGACAACCAGAAATGCCTGCTCACATTTGCAGATGCTCCCATGGGGTAGCATTATCTCCACATGAAAACCATTAAATGGAGCTTCTTGGCATATGTGACTTGATGTGTGGAGTCAAAGTTTTTTAGTGTTGGCTGAATATAAAAGTATTCTCAAGCTGGTGTTTGAAGCTGAAGCCTTTCTTCTTCTTCTTCTTTTTTTTTTTCTCTTTTCCTTAGTAATAGGAAATTTAAAAAGACAAATTTAATAACCATGAAACATTTTTATTCAAAGACAAAAATCTAATCACAATAACCATTCTGAAAATTATAAATAAGAACACATTTCATATCCCCTCCAATGGAATGTATGGCTAATCGCCTCCATGAACAACTGCCTCCTTTGCCATGAGACCAGAAGAACTGGATGGTGCCTGGCTCTCATTACTGAATATTTTGATTAAAGGTTCTGGAAGAATCCTGATCAAAGGGGGGAAAATGCAGAACAGAATTTCAAATTCTCATGGACTCTAGACTTTCTGGAGCCATGGAGGTGGATGAACTCCTGAAACTACTGCCCTGAGATAATCTTTAAACCTTAAACCAAAAATATCCCCTAAGGTTATCTTAAATCTGAGCAATATTTTACCTTAATTTCCAAAAAAGGTCTGGCTTGAGTATTATGCTCTTCTAAGAACTACCTATGTGGGATCAAACTGGCCAGAGCAACTCGAAAGATTAGATAGGAAACTTAGGGGGCAGTGAGTTTATGTTAATAAGGGAGGAACAACTCAGAAAAGGAGGGTGAGAATGGTTGCACAACTCGAAGAATATAACCACTGTCACTAAATTTTACATGCAGAAACTGTTGAATTGGTGTATGTTTTGCTGTGTATATTCTCAACAACAACAAAATAAATAAAATTTAGGAAAAAAATAAGAATGCAAAATTTACAACCTATTAATATTGTTAACTCTTAGGAAAGCTTTAATTCAAAATCTTAACATGATGGTAGAGAGCTTATCTTTTTCTCACCAATCTTGCATTAACTGGCTATGGAAATACTTAGAGGCATGGCAGATTCAGAAGCCAATAGGGTCTCCTTCAGTCCTCATGTGGCTACTGATAGCCTATGTAACTCTTGGTAAGCAGTTAACCTTTTGATGTCTTGACCTCCTTCATTGTGACACCCATATTTGAAGGATGGTGGCAACACGGCAATAGCTGAGAGCCTTTCAACATTAGCCTCTTTTCTCCTGATCTTTCAGTAATTTGGTTACTTGTTGGAAAATGAGGATTGAATTGGTACAGTGAGATTTAGAGGAGAGTGGTGGTATCCTGTGACATAGGATACTATCTTGGAGAAAAGAAGATGTTGACTTAAAAGTCAATTTGCTACATGCATTTATTGATGGTGAAACCACCTGGGCTAGTTTCAGAGAACATTCCTCAAGATGTTTGCTGCTGCTAAGTTTGGAGAGAAAGATGGATGATCTGGGACAAAGTTCCTCTTAGTGACTGTGTGAATGAGATTTCCACCTGTCAGGCAAAATGGCCTTTTTTTAAAAATATTTAATTGTAAAAACAGTTTATTAAAGTATAGCACACAATCAGAAAAGTACACAAATAAATCTCAGGCTGAAGGCTTTTAATTAAGTGACACACCTGTGTAACCAGTACTCAGATGAAGAATCAACCTATTACCAGGACCCCTGGAGCACCATCCTTCATGCCCACTTCCAGTCATTAGTTTCCCGCCTCCTACAGTAACCATATCCTGACTTTCTGATCTTATTATAATATAAATAATCACTTTCCCCCTTTCTGGTTAGTGTTTTTCTTTTGCTGTTTTTAAGAAAAATTTGCCCACTCCAAGGAAATGATGTTTTCCTAGAAGCTTTATTGTTTTACTTTTCACATTCAGATCTACAATCTATCTCACATGGTGTGAGACAGAGGTAAAACATTAACTATTTTCAAATGAGCAGCCCTGGTAGCGCAGTGGTTAGTGCTCGGCTGCTAACTGAAAGGTCAGCGGTTTGAACCCACCAGCTGCTCTGCAGGAGTGAGATGTCGCAGTCTGCTTCCATAAAGATATATAGCCTTAGAAACCTATGGGGCAGTTCTACTCTGTCCTACAGGGTCACTATGAGTTGGAATTGACTCCACAGCAGTGGGTATTCAATTAACCTAGCACTGTTTACTGAAAGATCATCCTTTCTCCAGTACACTGCAGTTGTCACCTTTATCATTAAAGTGCCCCTATTTTCTACTGTTATGCCAATATCACACTATCATGATTACTACAACTCTATGTCTTGATATGTGAAAGAATACTTTTCCAACTTTGCTCTTCAAGACTGCTTTAGCTATTCTTTGTCCTTTGAGTTATAAAATCAATTTCTGAACACACACACACCAGCTGAGATTTTAACTGGGACTGCACTGGATTTACATACTGACTTGGGGAGAACTGGCCGTTAAAAACATTGAGTTCTATTCTCCAAAGAACAACAACAATAAAAATCAAACCCATTGCCATCGAGTAGATTTTGATTCATAGGGGCCCTACTGAACAGAGTAGAACTGCCCCCCCTCCACAGGGTTTGAACCTCTGACCTTTTGGTTAGAAGCAGAACGCTTAACTACTGCACCACCAGGGTTCCTTTCTGTACTTCATAAACATGGTGTAGTTCTCCATTTATTGAGGTCTTCTTTAATTTCTCTCAATAATATTTACTTTTCAGTATACGGGCCTTACACATCTTTGTTAGATTTATCCTTGGGATATTTGATAGTTTTTAATGCCATTGCAAATGGTATCTTCTAAAAATTTTTATTTGTATTTCTTGCTGATAAATACAGCTGATTTTTGTATATTGACTACAGAGCATTTCAACGGCAGAGTTAACCAAAAATAACACTTAAAAACCACTGTTGTAGTTGATAACTTTATTTCTGCAGTTTTAAAATGAAGAGGGGAACTACATTTAAATCCAGAGAAATCCAAGCCAGAGTAGTTTTCTAGAAATAGATCACCACTAGGCATAGCAATATTTGTACTATAAAGACTTAGTAAGTTAAACAAATAGGGATATTTATATATTAAAGTATATATTAAACTTTTATTTCTATCGAGCTTTTATAATGATACAATTAGGCTTGCAAAGAATTGCCAATGGAAGCTTATGTTTCTTCAACTACAAATGGATGTTTACATTTAAAAAGTTTGTTTTTTTCATTAGCTAACTACAAATATGGTGTAAAAATAAATCATTCCAATTAGTACCTTGAGAATTACAAACTTGAAAACAGTAAGGTTCAAATTAATAAAAATTACCTGACTACATACAATGATGATTTGGATATATATAACACATCAGTGTATAACATTTTGTATTATGTAACTATGCAGCAACATTGTCTCAGGAAATATATATATATCACAAGCATGCTTATTAATACTACCTACTTGTTTCACAAAACAGGCTAGTGATAATGAGAATATATCTGGAGGAACAGTGCTAATAAAATTATATTAGTTTATATTTAGAGCTTTTTCATTAACAGTGAAACAAATGTTCTAGAATATTTAAATTCATTTGGTTTTGAAAGACTGAAGACGGATATCATTGAATAAGATGTCTTGCACAGATACACAGAATTGATGCTTATATCCTCACATGTTGTATATTTATTTGTAAGCTCCACAAGAACAGTGGTTTTGTTTCTGTCCACTGCTGTATACCCAGTGCCTAGAAATGGCACATAGTAGGTGCTCCATGAATATTTCTTCAGTTATAGAATCAATTGCAGCACATATTTCCATAAGCTTTGAAATACCTACATTCATGACTGAAAGTCAATATCGACTTAGATCTGGGATATCCAAATGTTTCTTCTTTGTATTTAGGTGGAACAATAGTCAGAATAACTAAAAAGCTATGGAAGAACACGTGGGTAATTCTCTTTCCACTTGTGCCGATCTTACCCTTACCCATCTGATCACTGAGGTTCTGTACCTCCTAGCAGAAAGCAAAATTTCAAACAACTACAATCACCATTTATTTGAGAATAACGTAGAGCATTGTCTAAAGAGGGCTTCCTTAAGCCTGTAGGCATATCTAAAAAGATTAAAGACTCAACCAAGCTGGGCTGGCTCAGCAAGCACTTGAACAGTCTCCAGTACTGCTGCAAACCCACCTGGTTCAAATACTTCCTTTAAATCAGATGCTAAAATAACCATATTTATACACTTTTTTTCTTAGACTCATAAGAAACAAAAATCATTCCAACTGTCTTAGATTCTTTCTGCACTCAGAAGAGAGGTGAAATTAAAAGTTCCTCTAATACTTTTAAACAGTAGAGTCTTTTAATTTAAATGACTGACATATGCTGATATGCCAAAATGATGCAAGTAATTGTGTCCAGGTTTGCTTAGTAGTCAAAGTAGGCATTAAGTTAATTATTTTAACTTCTTTACATAAGGATGTACTTATTATTTAAATATACTATTTAAAAATAAATAGTATTTTAAATATACTATTTGAAAAGACGACTTAACTGATATTGACCAGACAAAAAAAAAAATGAGAGACTGACTCAAATTAAGGTAAGTCAAACCCGAGATCAGAGGTTTAACAGAACTTTGATTTAAATGATTGACATGGATGAAGAAATGAAAAGTTACGTCTTTCTGGCTAAGGCTGAACCTACAAGTTCATTCTGCAGATTCTGCTCTTGAATCCCTCCCTTTCCTCCTGCAATCCTATCTTTCCTTGACATATGTAACTATATTCCAGCTTTAAATAACAGGCCTTATTCTTACTTTCATCATTACCATTTTTCAAGCACGGGGCTCCAAACTGCCTCTGATCCAGGAATCAAAATGTACCAAGTTCCAGAACACCAGAAATTTTGCTTCAGAAAAACTAAACTCAGTGTCAAAATACTACTCAAGTTAGTGGAGAACCATTTGGCTCACTGTGCAGACATTTAATGTTTTATTGCTTTTATAGACCAGGCTAAGGCAACCCACAAAATGGGGCCTTATACAAGTTACCAGAACTTTGGTCTCTTGGCTGTTTGGAAATCTTTATTTTTTATTTAAACTATGTGAGACAGTTTAAAGGTAACTAATCTTACAAATTATTTTACATATCGTAGCATGACTCTGTGGATTTACTTTTTCCCTTTTAGAGTTAGCCTCATAAATAAATACTGGATAAATTATAAGACACATATAAAAATATTCCAAATCCGTTTCTCTTTAGTTGATTTCCAAGGCAGAAAGAGTAAACAGCCTTCTCCCAGCTTTCTTACTTTCCACAGCTGAGAGTGTAGGATGTTTACAATATCTGTCACTTAGTGCTCTCTGATAGGGCTGGCGGTCAGCAACACAAGCCTCAGAAAACCCACTGTCATTTCAAGATACCCTAATGTCTTACAGAAAGGTATACTTGGGATGAAATTATGGCTTTTTTAGGACTGGGGCTGGAAGGGTGGGTGAGGAGGCCACATGATACTGCTTTCCCATCTCCTGCTCAGCTCTTGTTTGCTTTCTGTTCTTCACAGCCTAGGATTTTCCTGTGGTCTCCAGCTCTGACTTTGCATACCTATAGATTCTGTTAACTTCAGATTTTCAGTATTTTATGCTTTTCCCAAAATGGTCTCAGAAGATTCACCCCTGCCTTAGATGGAACACATTTCCTTTCCAAAGGTGGGAAGACCTGAAATCCAGTTTCTAACTCTTTGCTATACAACTTTGTTCCAGCTCACTCCTGCTTACAACTGAGAATAATGCCTGCAGACAGACGACCATCAGTCAGCTTAATTACTAAAAGTGACTTAATTTAATTATGGGTTATGTAGTCATAAATTCAACCAAATCAGCAACAAGTAAATATGTCAGAACACAAGTCATATGTATAAAAAATGGTGTACTGCAAATTTCTAAAATAATGCTGAACTTTAAAAAATCTAATATTTGTATAGAAGTAAATCTGTAATTAGAGGCATACACATAAATGGAGTTAGCTGATTCCTAAAGTTCTTTTCTAAGAATGATTTATTCAAACGCTTCTTGAATTTCATTTGCTAAATTGATTTATCAGGCACAAAATACTCAAACGAAGAAGGAAGTCATCAATACATCATATCAACCCTGCATAATAAGAGAACACCACACTGTAAACCAAAGTAGCACATAATCTCAAACTGTTCCAGGACCTCATTCACTCACTCATTCAATCAATAAGCTTTCATGACTGCCTAAGGAGCTGGTGGCACAGTGGTTAAGCACTCAGCTGCTAACCAACAGATTGGTGGTTCAAACCCACCAGCTCCTCCGTGGGAGAAAGATGTGGCAGTCTGCTTCTGTAAAGATTACAGCCTTGGAAACCCTATTGGGCAGTTCTATTTTGTCCTATTGGGTCACTATGAGTTGGAACTGACTCAATGGCAGTGTTGTTGTTGTTTTTTTTTAAATCATATACCAGCAATGTTTCAAATTCTAGGTGATGATAAATGAAAGCTACCATGCCTGTCTTCAATAAAGACACAGGCTCATCGGCCAGACAGCGTTGTTATGACAAGTGCCGTGGTGGGTCAAAAGATGCTTCTGAGTTAGCTGATACCCCGACTGAGTCTTAAAGAATTAATAAAGTAGCTAGGCAGAGGTGGTAGTAATGCAGGCTTGGAAGGGGTGGGTAGGCAAGGGGGTAGTGTAGCTTGAAGAGAAGTTACTGTGTCACAAACAGCTTTTCCTTTAATGACAGAAATGCTTTTTGGCAAGTTAACCTTTCATGAAGGCAGCCTGATTCTTAATTTTTTTTTTTTCTTGTTGGTGATGAATTTCCAAATGGAGAAAAGTACTGGAGAAGTCCATGTAAACAGTTTAAAAATAGACAAGAAAGAAAATTGCTCTAATAATTGGGCCAGACTATTGAATATAATCATTTAAAACTTTAAAATGTTCTAACTGGAAGGAACCACACCCTTACTAAATGCAGTCATTAAAATAATTTTAGCTACATAAAATGATGATTTTAACCATTCAAAGACAAGTCTGAAAAGTTCTTGTAATGTGTAATCTACTCTTTTTGCTTCAGTAGGGCTTCTGATTTAATAAGCATTTTAATCACATAAAACCAATCTCTGCTAAACTAGCATTTGGTCACTTTGATTCCTGGGGAAAATATATTTATTTCAAGAGCATATTATATTTGATCCCATTTGGCACATTCTGCATTTAAAAAAATACTTGTATCCATTCTCTGATTTTAAAAAAGTCCCGTAGTGGTACATATCACCTTTCAGGATACATAGTAGCTTTCTTCAACTCTCATTTTTAAAAAATTGTAACATAGCAGCTTTAGAGTAAACGTGAATGACTGCGGAAAAGACAATGACCGTTTATGAAGCTTTAAGTATCTTCTGCACCCAGGACCCTAGGTGGTACAAATGGTTTGCACTTGGCTACTAATAAAGGATGGCAGTTTGGACCAGCCCAGCAGTGCCATGGAAGAAAGGCCTGGTAATCTACTTTTGTAAAGGTTACAGCTAAGAAAACCCTTTGGAGCAGTTCTACTCTGTAACACATGGGGATGCCACAAGTCAGAACCAATTCAATGGCAATGGGTTTGATTTTTGGGTTTTCATGCCCTGCCCAGTCCTGGGTATATTACTAGTTCTTAAAATCAGTCTGCAGGTTTCCTACCTTTTAGAGCTGGACGAGGAAGTGGGAATCATTCCCAGGTAAGGATGGCTGCTTGCATCGTACTCTATTGGCATATCTCCACAAGGTACTTTGCTATCTGCTCTCTTCCACTGCCTAGGTCAAACGCTTGCCATTTCACCTTCTATTCTGCTTTCATCTCTCCCACTGTGTGAGATGAATGTTTAACAGGGAATCATCACCCCTCACCCTTAGGTGAAAACAAATCTAAACCTCCTATTATTTAAACAATAATGAAATTCCCAGAGAACAAGGTATCGGAAAATCACAATGAAAATGCAACAATATACACTGTATTTTAAGTTTACTTCATTCATTACACAAGGGTTCAGCTCTGGGCTGCTAACCAAAAGGTGAGCAGTTTAAACCCACCAGCTGCTCCGTGGGGAAAAAGACCTGGTGATCTGTTCCCATAAAGACTGCAACCTAGGAAACTCTATGGGGCAGTTCTACTCTGTCCTATATGATCGTTATAAGTCAGAACTGACTTGACGGCACACAACAATACAGTAACTTTAAAGGTTCTTACTCTAGTTTGTTTTTATTTACCCAGAATCCTAAAGGAAAAAAATGCCAGTATAGAATGCCTCACTACAATGTTATAATACATAGATAATTAATAACAATGCAGTTAAAGTAGATATGAGTCCAGAATATGTTAATAAAATTCACAGAGATTTATCAAACTCAAAAATTCCATGTATTTATGAAAATATCCTTTGCTCTGGAAAGTCCACTCCCTGTTTAACTTTGTTTATCTTAGGGAAAAGCTTTGTCCTCCCTGACTCCAGAGTGCTATATTTCAAATCTGTGCTTGAAGGGACTCTGTCTCAAGTTCTCAAGGTAGTTCAAATCACTCTGTTTAAATCTAAAATAAATTCTAAATAGCCAGAGATTTGTGTCATCTTTGTTTAGAATGCTGCGGAGTGGATTCAAAAATATTTAGGAGACCACTCAGAACAAAATAACTTACCCAATCATGCTTTCCTTAAAAATTCTTTGGGCTCCTGATCCTCTAATTTTAATATTTTTCTTTTACTCTTACTATGTCATTTTTTACATCAAGAAGAAAAAATAACCTTGCTATGATGAAGTCATATATTTTTATTTTCTATGAGTATAATTAATTTACTTTTACGTACATAAATTTCTAGAATTTTTTTTTTTTTTAACATTATGACTGCTAAGCATTTGAAGAAGCACATAAGTAGATTTTCAACGAAAGTGATAGAAAAAAAACTGATTCAAACAAAATTTTCTTACAGGCAATTTTTGGAAGTCCTTTCCCTATATATTCTGTAAGCAAGGTTACAAGCTACAGATCATTATAATTTAGCTACAGTATGCCCTATGTTTAAAAGTTTGCTAATTTTGGCTCAGCCCTGGTGATGGGAGTGTCACACTGTGACAAGCGAAGGTATTCTGGTAGTGTTGTCACACTGGAATATTCATTAGCAGATTTAAGTTAATCTGCACCAGCTAATGAATATTTTTTACTTTAATGTGGAAAGTGGTGCTTTTTCCCAATATTTTACTTAAATCTTCAATATTTACTACAGACATACTGAAATAATTTTAGAAATAGCTGTCCTTGCTATAGAATATCAAATTATTATAATGCCTAGCGACACAAGTTCAGATTTTGATGAGACTAGTCCCTCTACTGAAGAGACTTTACCAATATAAACCTACTTTGGCCATTTACTGCTGTCTTTTATATACCAAACACACAAGCAAGAAACCACCCATCTCTCTATAAAACACAAAGTGTGTGTGGGCAAGTGGGAGGGAGGGTTTGGAAACACACCTTTGGGGAAAGGAGGAGGAGACTGGGGCTGGCTCTCAAAGAAGACGTCAACCTTACTGACGACGATTTAAGTTTTCAAAAAAGAGAATGTCCTCATGCATTGTGTACATAAATTTGAAAATTATGCCAGAGCATTTAAATTTAAATTCTCTCTTTCTCCAAACTAGAGGCAGGGTTCAAATGAAATTCTGGCCTTCTCTAGAGATTTAATAAAGTTGATTAACTTTGTGACCTTGGGTATCCATAAAACGATAAAATAATATAGTCTGTGCCTCAGTGGGTATACCAGGCACCTCCTCAGTAAAGAGTATCATCCTCAGAAGCACCTCATAACACATTATTGGGATGAATATTTCCAATTTTGCTGTGAAACAGTATCTTCATTCTTCGTGCCTTAATTCATTTTCTCCTACACAAAAGGTATGAATCTTTTTTCTCAAGGCAAAGGTGGAAATGTAAGAGACACGGGCTGCTCTCGTCATTACAGCTTCTGACCCAAGTATCCCTGCTACCGAATGGCATACGGGGATAAGAGCAGAGAGGTGCTTAAGGTATATCCTACCTGATAAAACCATTCCTTACAAAAAAGGTAGACAAAACAGGATCAAATCAGAAAATATTCTATAAAAACAGTACCACCAGGTGTCACTATAACCCAAAGCACTGCTGGCTGTTTCTTCTCAATTAGAAAGAAATGCAACTACTCCACATTACAAGCAAATGAGTGCTGTCTTAACAAGGTTTTCCATGTTAGTAATTCATATTGTCATACAGTTACTAAGCTGCCTATTCTAAACAAAAGGACCACTATAAGTCTGAAGATTTTTTAAATTATATCTCTGATTAAGACATGAATGCTAAATTATTTACAATGCAGTAAGTAAATCTTTGGAGATGAAGCGTTTCATATTTTCAGTTTTGCCTTTTGGTGGGCAAGCCTGAAGGTCCATGATTGCGGTGGCTTGTCATTTGACTGAGATGGATTTGATCAGGAAGCAAGTGAGTGAGCCCAGCTGACTGCCCAACATATTTTTCTTCTATACTTGATATTGGGTATACCTCTTAAAGTGATAAAAGTAACATTTGCAAATTCTCATAATAAAAAATAATAATGAATTACAAGGTGTATTTTGGAGGCAGAATTTATTTTAATAGCTTTCCTGGGATTTAAACGCCATTTTATATTTTTTCTTCTCTTAATTTATTGAAGACATATGACTGTCTGAAGCAAAATTTGTAACACCGTATTGTTGATTTTTAATGTATATAGAAGTAAGATACGTGGCAATAATAGCAGAAAGGATGGAGAGGAGGTAAATGGAACTATAGTGTTGCAAGGTCCTTATTTATTTAATCAAAGTTCCTAAGTTAAAGAAGAATATTGTAATCTCTATAATAACCACTAAAAAATGCAAAGAAATATAATTTTAAAAAATCTAATAGAATTAAAATGATATACTAAAAAGTATTTGTTTAATATAAAAGAAGGCAGGAAAGTAGGGAATGAAGAATAATAAAGACATAGACAAATACAAGGCAGGCCTAAATTCAATTATACCACCAATCACATTAAATGAAAATGAAAAAAAAAAAAAACACACACAAATAGGCTGAAAGATTGGAGAAAGATATAGAGAACGCATAAGATTCAAGGGTTATATTAGGATGAGATAAAACAGACTTTAAGAAGTGTTACTAGAGACAAAGAAGGACATTTCATAATGATAAAAGGGTCAATACAGTAGAGATTATCGCAATTATAAATGTACATGTGCCTAATAATAGAGCTCTAAAATGCATGAAGCAAAAACAAACAAACAAAAAAAAAAACTGTTAGACTTAAAGAAGAGAAAGACAGGATAGACAGGTTACAATTATAGTTGAGTTGATAATTTAAATATGCCTCTTTCAGTAACAGAGCAAGTAGACAGAAAATTAGTAAAGTTATAGAACACTATTAGCCAAATTGTTTTAACTGGCATTTATAGAATACTCCATCCATCCAACAGCAGAATACATATTTTTTTCAAGTACATGCAGTTCATCGAAATAAACTATGTGCTGTGCTGACCCATGAAACAAACATCCACAGATTTAAAAGGATTTAAGTTATAGAGAACAGGTTTTCTGACCACAAAAAAATTAAATTAAAAATCAGTAACAAAAATATATCTACAAAAATCCCAAATATTTGGAAATGGAACAAAATATGGGTAAATAACCCATGAGTCAAAGGCAAAATTACAAGGTGGATTTTGAAAGTATTTTGAATTGAATGAAAATACAACATATCATAATTTGTGGGATGGAGTTAAAGATGAGAAAACTGTAGCTTTAACTGCTTATGTTAGAAAAAAGTCATTTCTCCTAAATATGGGCTTCCAAATTTAATAATGCCAATTGTCTTATATTCTGCTAAATGATGATGCTGAAGGAGTTATTGCCCGTTTTCAAATACATTACAGTTTGCATGGATCTTATATTATCGTGAATAATAGAGGGAGAGAAGCAAAGAAGTATTTACTAAGAGCCTACTGGACACATTTACTAAGTGCCTACTGGGCAACAACAGAATGTTGAAATAAAATAGCTTTATTTATTTAATTTCTGAGGTTCAAGGAAGTTAAGCAATTTATCCAGAATGATTGAGCCATGGAGGTAGTAAGTGATGAAGAAGTTCAGACTTGAGTCTGCCTGACTTCACAACTCACATTCCTATCACTGTAGGATGCCTGAATTTTTGACTGCTGTTCAATCTGTGGTCCAGGATGGCTTCCATATTTCCTTTTGCTTAAGCTTTAATCTATTCAGCTTGTTTTGCATTACGATGGTTTGTTTCTTATTAAGCGGAGTCTTCTACAACTTATCCATCATCAGCTCGTGAAAACAGGGTAACTGTCTCTATCCTTGTCACTGTACTGCCTTTTAGATTATAAGGCAATAGCAGGCCACAATCATGTTTACTACATTATACTACTTACTGCACAACCCTGCATGTGGTAGATATTACACGCACATCATGAAGATGACGATATGCTTTTATCACTTAAGTCTTCTTTAGGAAACACATCTGGTACAATATGTTCATAGCTGAATATTATAAATTCTCCAAATGGTTAGAAAAAATGCATTTATTAAAATGCAATGATAGTTCTTCCACTGGATTACCTGAATAAGCCACATGTTATAACAGTTCTGTGTAAACAGTTTGATTAGACTTCAATAATAGTATTTTATATGTTTGAGGGCTTTCCATATTCCAAGGACTATGCTAAATGCTAACTATCAAAATGTTATAAATAAGCTCAGATAGATGAGAAAATTGAAGCTTAAACTGTTCAAAATTATGCAAGAGTCTGGTTTACTTCTTCCAGCATCTATGGAAACATGCACACCCTAAACAGAAAAGTATGAATGAATGGACAGACACTCCAGTAAGACTTTAACATTCCCCCATCGCTGTTGAGTCAATTCCAACTCATAGCTACCCTATAGGACAGTGTAGAACTGCCCCGTAGAGTTTCCAAGGAGCACCTGGTGGATTCAAACTGCCGACCTTTTGTTTAGCAGCCGTAGCACTTAACCACTACTCCATAAGTATCTAACAATATTAGAAAAGTATGAGGGGCTCATATGTATCTGGAAACTTTATAGATTCTTATTATTTCATGATATGAATTAAAAGTCAAGTTAATTCTCTGGGGATTGTGCAATGTCTTTATCAATCCTTGGCTATCATTGTTTCAGTCTGGAACAACAGAGTCAAGAAATAGCTGTTTCCACAGCTATGAGCAAATAATTCTTAAAAGAAGAAATTCAAATAACAAAATATACAAATCACTACATTTTATAATTTAAAAAATTCAAGTCAATGGATTTTTCTGAGGCAGATTTTTGCAACTACTGAATTGGTAATATTTAAACATATGAGAATACATAGTGGGGGCATGGCTACAGTAAAACTGATAAACTCACAGGTGGCTAAAAACCTTGCTTTTTTGATTTGGTGATATTACTTAAAGGAATCTATCATAAGGAAATAAAACATGAGAGCTCCTAACTCCCCAAATGATAAAACTTAGATAAATAATGTTATGATCCTTTTACACAGTTCAAATAAAAGACACTTGCTAGCCATACAACAATTGCCTTTGCTTTTAAAATAGCAAGGATTTGACTCCTTATATTTTAAGAAAACTTCTGAAAATTGATTTCCTTTGAGTAGCATTGACAGTGGTATTGTGCAGGTTTTTGCTGCTGTTGTGTATTAATATGACAGAATGTTTTCTTTTCATAAAAAACAGAACTCAGTAGAACCCAGCAAAGAAGAATATGTGTTGAAAAATTGTAAGCAAATTATATTAAAATACTTTGGTACTTTGTTTCAGTTAGTAATTACTATTTTACTCCTTCTAATTCTCAACGTTGGGCCAATAAGCAAGATCACGATACATGGAGAAAATACTGAACTTGTCAATAATTTCATTTTACTTGTATCCACAATCGATGCCCATGGAAGCAGCAGTCGAGAAATCAAACAACATATTGCATTGAACAAATCTGCTGCAAAAGACCTCTTTAAAGTGTTCAAAAGCAAAGACGTCACTTCGAGGACTAAAGTGTGCCTGACCCAACCCATGGTATTGTCAATCATCTCATATGCATGCAAAAGCTGGATAATGAGTAAAGAAGATCAAAGAAGAATTGATGCCTTTCAGTTACGGTGTTCATGAATATATCATGGACTGCCAGAAGAACGAACAGATCTGTCTTGGGAAAAATACAACCAGAATGCTCCTCAGAAGTGAGGATGGCGAGACTTCGTCTCACGTACTTTAGACACATTTTTAGGAGGGAGCAGTCCCTGGAGAAGGACATCATGCTTGGTAAATTAGAGGGCAAGCAATAAAGAGCAAGACTCTTAATGAGATGCACTGACAGGCCGGCTGTAACAATGGGCTCAAGCATAGCTGGACCAGGCAGTGTTTCGTTCTGTTGTACATATATGGTTGCTGTAAGTCGGAACTGACTTGACGGCACCTTACGACAACAATTACGTTTATACAACTAGATTAAACTTATCACAGATTGTTATTTTTTCCTTTATATTAAAATGGAAAGTATGGTTCAGGTGAAAAAATTAGCTTACAATACAAAATCTTATGATAAAAGAACACGTTATCTTGTTACTTTTGCAAAAATCAAAATTTCTAGCCCAGTCCACTCTATCTCCTTCCACAAAAAAGCTGATATTTTTTAATTTGAAGATTCACCTGACAAGTATATATTTCCTTTCCAATCCTTCTGAAGGCTGAGGAGTTTGCAAGGGAAGCAAGAAATGGTTCAAATGCCTAAACATAAAACCTGACCAGTTCCAACTCTGGTTGGTCAAGAGACATCTGCGCGGTTGACAGGAGCAGAATTTATAGACTTGAAAGATATATTTCTCCACCATCTTGCCTCTTTTCTCAAAAAGGAAGAAAATAAAGCAGTGTGAG
Organism: Loxodonta africana; assembly: GCF_030014295.1. Classification (NCBI taxonomy): domain Eukaryota; kingdom Metazoa; phylum Chordata; class Mammalia; order Proboscidea; family Elephantidae; genus Loxodonta; species Loxodonta africana. The sequence goes on from NC_087342.1 coordinate 132,805,159, forward strand.
TTAAATCTTGAAGAATGAACAGTTACCCTTAGAACTGGGCAAAATAAATAAAAAGTAAAATCAAATTGGCCATTTATCTTAAACATTCAATATTGAAGTTTATACAGAAAGACTGGAATATTTGATTGATACGCAACTTTCAGACTAATTTTAGAGATGATGATAAATGGCCACTCCTTCATTAAGAGAAACCTCAAGTTTCTTAGTTGTCAAAATGTAATAGGCATTTCTTAGTTCAAAAAAATGTAAGGGTTTAGTATGTGCCGGGCACTGTTCTAGGCTGTAGTGATAAAGCAGTGAGTCTCTGATCTCATGGTACGAATGGAGAAACACATAAAATCAATTAAGAAATTAATGTATAATTTGACAGACGGTGATAAAACACTTCAAGGGAAGGCATCTGCTCATTTAGGAGGGAGAGCTATTTTAGATGGGGGTGGGGGTCAGGTAAGGCCTTTCTTATGAAAGTGACATTTGACCAGGAAACTAAATGAAGCAAGGGAGTGAGTCAAGTGAGTATCGTGTGTATATCTGGCACTAAATATCTGTCTAATTTCATTTAGGCAAGTTTCCACATTTAAGCGTGACACAGTTTTGTACAGGAAGCTACTATTCAGAGGAACAAGAGTTTGAAAGGGAAGCCTGGGAAGTAAAAAGACCAGCAGGAAAATATATAAAGGATGAGGGGAAGAATACAGCAATATAAGAGAAAGAAACATTACTTCCCTTTGGGTAACTGGAGAGGTTCCACGTATTGATTCTAGGTTTGATCACTAACACCCTGGTCTATCGGATCCCTACCATTATTGGTCAATTCTCACTCACAGTGACCCTATAGGACAGAGAAGAACTGCCCCATTGGGTTTTCTAGGCTGTAATCTTTATGGGAGCAGAGCACCAGGTCTTTCTCCCATGGAGCCGCTGGGTGGGTTCGAACTGCTGACTTTTCAGTTAGCAGCTGAGCACTTAAGCACTATGCCACCAGGGCTCCCAAATAGGATCCCTAGAGGGTGGAAAGTGAATGAGCTCCAAGAGAAGCATGAATATTTCTTATCCACAGTCTTTCCATGTGGGGTTACTAAACTTTAGACCCAGGAATGTCTACACTGGGAAAGGGGCAAGGGCAAAGGGAACCACGAGGGTTAAAAAGGGATCATGAGCTGATTACCTTTTAATTAGGTTTCTCTGCCCAGAGTTCTTTTAGGATAAGTGCAGGTGATATGATTAATTTCGAAGTTTGTTTCAGAGTCTACCCAGGTATAACACACACCTAAACAAAGAAGGACTTTCAGAAAATTATTAATACAAGCCCTCTGGAGAAACAGTGGGTGAGATGGATGTTGCATAAGCAATTCTCTGAAAACTCTCTGAAGAACCCTGCACCTGGGCAATACAGTAAAAACTGACTCATTGTTCTGCTAGGTGTTTTTTTCTCCCTGTGGCAAAAGAATCAAGATTCCTATATGGCAGTTCCAAGTTCAAAGACGTTTATTCAGATGACAGTGCCATTTTTATAGCATGTTAACCAGTGTGTGTGAAAGCTATTGCTAGTATGCTTAAATTACTATCGTGAAAAGTCTATTAATATTAAACGTTTCAGAAAACCAGCTGCTCCAAATTTCAGTTTCTCAGGGTTTATTCGTTACATAGTTCAACCAGTCTCCCAATCTATCTAAGACTTCAAAACCGTATTTTATTTTACAATCTCAGTTACTTGAAAAGCTTCCACCCCTGCACATGCTATTTCCCAGCTCTGCTCTATTTACCACTTACCCACAATAGCTGCTTTACACTCCCATCCAACCCTTCAGCCTCTTTGAGAAAGAGGCAGTAATGGACCTGCCTGGGGAAGGCAAGGACTGCATCTGCTGGTTCACAGCTGTATCCTCAGCTCTTAGCACAGGGTCTGGTTCAAAGTAACTGTTTAATAAATATTTATTAAATGAATAAACATCTGGGACCCTCTTTCTTGGATCTGCAATTATCTTTTATCTTTTTGGAGAAGGATCTGGGAGAAAAGACAGGCAGGTTTTTACACAAATTGGGGGTTGGTTTTATCCCCCTCCCCTTTTTATACAGGAATACTGGATGGGCAGACAGAGAAAATGTGTTAGGCAAAGTATATTTGACCAAGTCTCTCAAGATGTCCTTGTGGAAAAATTTAGTATGGATCCTAATACAATTTGAGAGATTCACAACTGCTAAACAACTGTGACCCAAAGGAACTGATGGATGAACAGATATCAACCTGGAGAAGCCTGTTGAGAGACAGGACTATGGCTCTCTCCTTGCTTGGTCATTTCCCAATTTTTTAAAAAAATATTTATTAATATCTTTGATTAAACTATAGAATAAAGTCTTTCCCAATCTGACATAAAATTGAAGAAGTCAGTAATTACGTTAGATACTGAATCAGTATCCCAAAGGGCTTTGGTAAAATAGCACAATGTACCAAACTGATTCTAACAATTAGGTAGCATTTCTAAGAAATAAAGGTACTTAAGTCCTAATGGCTTCTCCTGTAGAGCGAAATGTGACACAGCAGCAGCTCTTATGATCCTACGAATAAACAGAAAACCCTACTTACATTCAGGAAATCAGCTGAACAAGTACCAATTGGGGCACATGGCTTAAGAGCAATTCAGTGAAAAAGAAAGGGGTTTTAACTGACACTAAACCCAACCTGAGCAACACTGATTGGCACCCCACACCAAAAAAATAAAAGCTAATTTGATTTCTGCAAACACTGAGAGAAGTGTGCTAAATTTAGCCATCAATCAAGTGTTTATAGAGCTTCCTTTGGCATTGTACAGGTGCTGTGGGAGATAAAGAAGTATCAGGCATAATCTGAGCTTTTAAGGCACAATCTAGTCAGAAAGATTAGTGACCAGAAAATAATGCACAATACATGATCCAACAGTCTCAGCTATTAAGAAAATGATCCCTCAAAACTCTCAAACAACCAAAACCAATCCAAATAAAAAACAGGCTTCGATGTACTCAACAGGCATATTTTGTAGTCTATGAAAAGCCCATTGCTTTTAAAGCACCACTCTGGCCCTCACTCAAGTCCTATTTATTCTTATTTTAGATAAAATTCTGACCAGCTTGGTCATTCACAAGAAACTATCAGCACAAACTAAAAACAAGGTTGGCCTACAGAGTCTGGCACCTGATACTAAGAAGGGACTGGAGACTGCTGACTTTAACTGAAAAGGCAAAATAAGTATATAACCTCATCAAAATTAAAAATAGGATTATTTATCCTTATTCATCTCTCTGGGCCTCACAGGCATCAATGTACTACAGTACAGTCCATTAATTGATGTTTATACTTATGTCCCAAAGTCATCAATGATGAACCTGCTATAAATAAGGTGCACCGCTCTTTATAAAAAAAAAAAAAAAAGCTCTCTTTATAGTGACCAAATAATAGAAATATATGTTAGAAATAGTCTTTTTGTTTCGTTGCTTTAGTTTTAAATGGGATATAATTTAGGAAACCCTGGTGGCATAGTGGTTAAGAGCTATGACTGCTAACCAAAAGATTAGCAGTTCGAATCCACCAGGCACCCCTTGGAAACCATATGCAGCAGTTCTACTCTGTCCTGTAGGGTCATTATGAGTCAGAATCGACTCGATGGCAATGGAGTGTCTGTGTGTGTGCGTGCGTGTGTGTGTGTGTGTGTGTGTGTGTGTGTGTGTGTTTTAACAGGTACATAATTAAGCACTGAAGTGAACAGGTCATCTGTAATGCTTGAGAAAAGAGGGAAATCAGTGTGAGAAGTCAGAGAAATGATGTATTCCACCAAACTCTCTATTGAGCCAAGCCAAGCCTGCGGGCTCTGGGTACTTTGAGGTCACAGTACAACCCAAAGATTTTAAAGTGGTAGGGGTGGGGGGCAGCAGCTGCTTCTAGGCAAGCTGAGTGGAAAATTTACCAAAATACCAGAAGTTACATACAACATCATGTTACCGTTTACAGCTATGATGAACTACATACCAAAACAATGGCACAATTTCCTTCTCAGGTGGGGTTTCCAGTGCACAATATTCTCCCTTCATAGGGCCTATATTTAGACTTCTAATTCAACGCTGGAAAAAACCACACCACCAAGTGGACACATGCAGCTCCAAATTTATAGCCTTTTTTTTTTTTTTTTAATCTCAGCTGGCCCTTAGTGAAGCACAGAATATCTTCCGCAGTCAGCTTTATTCTCTATGCCCACAGCAGCTATTCTAAACTTCTTTTTTTTCATTACTCTCTGGGGTGATCTACCTCACTTCCTATTTCACTGAGAAAGTACATTCTGTCACCCACATTAATGCCTCCCTGCTCGAATCTATTCTAACATCCACCCATCCTTTCTTCTTCATAGGAAAGATGCCTCTCCTTCAGTTCATGGCTAATTCCTCCACTTCTTTGCAGCTATTGACACTGTTGACTTCTCCCTCCTTGAATTATCTCCTCCCTTCACACCTCTAACCTCATTTTTCTCCTCCTCTTCCCATACTCCTTTTCATGCACCTTCCTCCACCCACCTTTAAATGCCATGGACTTCCTAACGCTGTCCATGATCATTTTCTCACACCAACTTACATGATCCACCCATCACTCATCCTGAGAGGCTCTGCTCTCCACACCCCCATTCCTTTGGACGTGCTCTTTATCTCTCTGAGGTATCTGCTCCACTGTTCCACTAGCCAAGCCTGTACCTGTCCTTCAGCATGCTCCTATGTTTCTTTTTTGAACTGTTTCCTGGTTCTCTCACAAGCTTAATAGATCTTCTCTGTACACCTCTTCTCGTAAAACTGCACAGGACTTCTCCCATAGGCTCTCTCATGCAGTCATTGGTTTCCATGCTTTTATCTTCTTTTAGATTGTTAACTCCTTGAAATAAGAGGCTGCAATGTTCTTTGCCATATCTCTATGTGGTAGCAGCTCAATAAACATCTATTAAATGAATGGATGGATTTTTTTATGTGCAAAATATGATGCCCATAATGAGTTTCCTGATATTCAAACATTGTCTGGATGACCAATTGGTGGGGCTGTCATTTGATAGGGGTTTGTACCAACTGAGTCAATGTTCCTGCCAAGAGGAAGAGTTTATATTGTCAGGAAACCCTGTACCGAATAAATCTCCTAAAGTTACTACTTTTTAACACCAGGAATGGAGAAAGCCTAAATTGTTTATACAATAAATTAAAAGCTACAATGATGGTATTATTTTGTCCTTCTTAATCTTCCTAGCAGACAAGGAAATGTTTCAAACCCAGAGGGGTAATATTTGCTGTTACGGAGGCATGGGTCACTGGCTATTTAACACCTAAACCATTCTTGGACCCTAGAAAAAAGTTTAAAATGATTGGAGGATTTTCTAATTTTTCTTTTAAACCTTCTAGGTCTTGGAGGAAGTGGTCCACCTTTGTTCTTTAGCAGAGAGGCTCTAACTTTAACTTCTAACCAACCATTTGACAGAATCTGATGGGCACTCTAGACCTTGGAAGCTTGTGCCTTCTGTAGCTTCTCTTGAGACCTCACATGGTTGGGAGCAAACAGAGAATGATGATAAGAACAACTTTTCCTCTACCTTGTTCAATTTCTCTCTTCAAGATAAAGTTATTTCTGTTTAAGGCTTTTTAAAATACCAGGTCTTAACTCCATGTGTTTGGCATGGCTGGAGACATTAAAAAAACCCTGGTTGCTGAATAAAATCATAGCTCTAAATTTTCCTGAGAGACTGTTATTTCCTCACTAATTCCCCTTAGCAAAATATTTAAGATCAGTATGAAGTTAAGAGACTATAGCTTTTCCTTCTGAGGGTTACCTTTCATGGAAGTGATAAAATGGAAAAATTATTCCACAAGGTTCCATGAAACAGCCAAATCCTCCCAAGAAACTCACAGATATCATTACCTTTAAACACCCTCCACTTTCGGGCTGGGGAGAAGAAGGAGGAAAACTTCCTTAGCCTCATTCAAATATAAAAACATTCTTTACTACATTGAATTTTATAAAATCCCATTGTTAAATACTTCCTCTTAAAGCTCCTGCCAAATGGGAGGATTACTGCTGAAACAGATAAGGCATATGCGACCTCCTCCCCCTACCCTGATGAACATCAGGGTTACACTTTGGCACACAGACAGATCTATTTTCTACAAAGGATGCAGCTTTTCAGAGATGTGAAGGATCTGGAATGAGAACACTGGCCCTCATCAACCCACTTCCTCTATTGGAAGGGAGTCTCCCAAATAGCCCTCTAAAGGAAACACTGTAATGAAGTCACCCATGTTTAGTAAAGTTACAGTAGCTTAATGATGTGATTGTCTCAGAAGTGATACAAGGTACAGTGGTTAGGCTGAAAGTTCACTGTGACTTTTAATAATGCAATTTTAGATGCACAAACATATTGTATTTGTTTTGCTTCAGTGGGACTCATCTCAGTGCTAGTTTTAAAATATAAACAGTGGGAAATTGCCATAGTAATGACTAGCAAAATACAGCAAGTATGTGCAAGAGTTGAAAACTGTTCATGTAATAAAAATTAGAAAGCTCTGTGGGGGGAAAAAAAAGGAGGAAAAAGGAGTGACCTTCTCTAGCTAGTGAGGCCAGTTGCAACTTAATAGTGCACTTTGGCAATCAGATTTGTTTAGTCAGCAGACCAACGTTCCTATCATGCTGCACAATGCTAGGGACAGTTATCATCTTAAATACCCAGCATGTTAAGAGAGCAACCATTCCCAGCCAAGCTTCATAAATACTATCACTGCAGCAGTCATGGGATATATACCATTCATTACACATCTTTCAGTAGATCTTGTGAAGCCCAGAAAAGACTCTTATTAGTTCGAAGATTAATCTGGCTGAGATGACATCAGATTACTTGAAAATGTGTTATTGAGCAATATTTCAGAAGTGGCCTATATGCCAGCAGATGGTTACACTCTAGTTATAGAATATAGGATGGTATCCAGACTATATTCGTAACATCTCCCTAGTAATACAAACAGATAGCAAGACGTGGATTTCTCTTTTTATTAAGCTGTGTTTTTACTCTTGAAGGATATTTTCTTTATAACATTTCATCACACTGAAATTAACTTCCTCTTCAGAAGTGAAGATACGCTCTATAAGAGCATGGATACATTGTTACAGTTTTAAAAGCAGACAGACGTGACTGATCAGAATAACACAATTAGATTCATGTAATTAATTAATAGGTGTTACCTATGATCTCAACAGCCCAAATTTATAAATAATGAACACCTGGCCACCTATGGAAGCTCCACACAGGAATCAGGAATGCAAAGAAGCAAAGCATATGACTATATATCCCCATACGTCTCTGTACATCTACTCATACAAATATCTTTGTTTCCTGTGTGATTCTCTGGTTCCCTTAGGTTAGTTATTAGTTACATTGGCATTTCACAAGGACTAGCCTTTCAGTAGTTATTTGTCATAACCTAGAAGCCATAATTTGTTTTATCACGTAGCAGACAGTCAAATAAGAGCCCACAAATATTTTTCCCCCATAGTAAATATTCAGTGGAAATATAAGTATTCTTTTAATAGGGGAGAAGAAAAGGACTAGGTGTTTGGAGAGAGGCATACAAGGTAGAATCAGAGAATTTCATAACTCCTCTGCAGTGAGAGACAGTTGTGCAGTTAGACCCAGTTCCATCACCATGGGAGACCCAAGAGGCAGATCCACACTGGGGTATAGTGCCTGAGAGGTCAGCATCCTGCTTGCCAGTAGTACCAGAATGAGGAGTGACAAAGAGGGAAGCACTCCGTGGTGGCACACAGGGAATTGCCATTTTTTTTAGAGGAAAGCTATCGTCTGACAGAAACAGTTGAGGAAGGCTCTAGACATTAAAGTCTGAATTTAGAACAATAACAGACTGGGAGTTTGAAAAATCTTCAAACTTATATTAAAAGACCTGACTAATAAGCTCCAATACTGACAGGTGTAGAACAAAGAAACATGATGAAGGAAAATAACAACCAAGTTTGAGTCAATATCCTCAGCCACAGCTGTCTACGGAGTTCAAGTTTCTCACTTGGAAGATTGGAAGTTAAATGCCTACATGTAATTTGATAAATTGTCATTTTGCTTAAAAAACCTATTGAGAAAATTGTGACTAGTTCCCCACGAGCATTCCTCACAGTCCTTGCTGAAGAGGGCAGCTGTCATATATAAAAATAACATCCTATTATGGCTACCTTTGCCAAAACAGCCTCTCCCTCTGCAGGCCTGCTCTGACCCAGACCTCAGAATCTTCTGGGCTAAGAACAAATCAGGCCATTGCAACTTAGAAGCATCCTGGTGCTGGAAAGGACACCAAGACAGCCAGGAGACAATGGCAGCATTAGAGGACCCTCGTTGAACAGAATATATAATTTCATTTAACAGCTGCTGAAGCTCATTAAGGACGCTGGCATGAATGATTCTTTACAACTACAAAAAAGAAACAGATAGCAGCCTATTTACAGATGCAGCAAGAGCTGTCCCTTGTTTTTCAGCTTTCAAGGGAAACAAAACATGTCTGCATAATAACTATTCTATAATTCCAAACTATTTAAAAGCGTAGCTTTTCATAAGCTTAGATATTTTTGCACATTTTCAAAACCTCTACAATATCCCTGTGAGGCTTCTGACTATATTGCTTCCAGGCTCCCTGCTACCTGCCGAGGGGCCCATCAGGCAGCAATACACTCAGGCAACCTCTCCAAGCACACACCCTCTTCTTCTGGCTCCACTCCAACCATTTATCTCCAAACAGAACCTACTCTTCCTCACATCCTCAACCTGGGGAGAATATAGCTCAAATGCCACCTCTTTTGCAAACCTGTTGCTGTCGAGTTGATTCATAGTGACACTATAGGACAGAGGAGAACTGCCCCATAGGGTTTCCAAAGCTGTAAATCTTGCTGTTTTTTTTTTTTAAATTGTACTTTAGATGAGGGTTTACAGAACTAAAAAAAAAAAAAACCAAACTAGCTTCTCATTAAACAGTTAGTATACATATTGTTTTATGACATTGGTTAATAACCCCACAACACGCCAACACTCTCCCTTCTCAAACTTGGGTTCCCTATTACCAGCTTTCCTGTTCCCTCCTGCTTTCTTGTCCTTGCCCCTGCGCTGGTATGCCTCTTTAGTCTTGTTTTGTTTTATGGGCCTGTCCAATCTTTGGCTGAGGGGTGAACCTCAGGAGTGACTTCATTCCTGAGGTGAAAAGGTGTCCAGGGGCCATACTCTCAGGGTTTCTCAAGTCTGTCAGGCCAGTGAGTCTGGTCTTTCTTTTGGAGTTAGAATATTGTTCTACATTTTTTTCCAGCTCTGTCCAGGACCCTCTATTGTGATCCCTGTCAGAGCAGTCAGTGGTGGTAGCACCATCTACTTGTACTGGACTGAGTCTGGTGGAGGACGTGGTAGATGTGGTCCATTAGTCTTTTGAACTAATCCTTCCCTTGTATCTTTAATTTTTTTAATTCTTCCTTGTTCCCAAAGGGGTGAGACCAGTGGAGTATCCTAGATGGCTGTTCATACTCTTTTAAGACCCCAGATGCTACTCACAAGAGTAGAATGTAGAACATTTTCTTTATGAACTCTGTTATGGCAATTGAGCTAGATGTTCCCGAGACCATGGTCCCTACAGCCCTCAGCCCAGCAACTGGATCCCTCAGGGAGTTTGGATGTGTCTGTGGAGCTTCCATAACCTTGCAAAGGTTGTAAATCTTGACAGAAGCAGACTGCCACGTCTTTCTTCCATGGAGGGCTGGTGGGTTCGAACCGCCAACATTTCTGTTAGCAGCTCAGCACTTAACCACTGTGCCGCCAGCGCTCCTCTTGTCTTTGTAAAGTCGTCCACAATTCTTTCAGCTTGAACTGGCCGTTCTTTCTTTTTTGAACATTTTATTGTGTTTTAGGTGAAAGTTTACACATCAAATTAGTTTCCCATTCAACAATTCACACACAAATTCTTCCATGACATTGGTTGCTATCCCTGCAATGTGTCAGCACTCCCGATTTTCACCCTGTCTTCACTGTTTGCATCCTTCCAGTTTCCCTGCTGCTCCTCACCTTCTCATCTTTGCTTTTGGGCAAATATCTTCCATTTGGTTTCAATCAATTCATTGTTCTAAGAATCACATTTCTCACAGGTGTTATTGTTTATTTTATAGGCCAATCTATTATTTGGCTGAAAGGTGACCTCTGGGAATGGCTTCAGTTCCAAGTTAAAAGAGAGATAGTCTCGAAGGTTTGTCCAGTCTCTATCAGTCCAATAAGTCTGTTCTGTTTTATGAATTTGAGTTGTCTACATTCTTCTCCCATTCTAACCGGGGCCTTCTATTGTGTCCCTGGGTAAGAGTGGTCAGTAGTAGTGGGTAGGCACCATCTAGTTCTTCTGAGCTCAGGCTAGAGGAGGTCGTGGTTCATGTGAGCCATTATTCCTGTGGACTAATTACTTCCTCGAATCTTTGGTTTCTTTCACTCTTCTTTGCTCATGATGGGAAGAAACAAGTCGTTGTATCTTAGACGGCTGCTCACAAGCTTTTAAGACCCCAGATGCTACTCACCAAACTAGAATGTAGAACATTATCTTTATGAATTATGTTATGCCAATACACCTAGATATCCATCAAGACTATGATCCTTATCCTTCAAGCCCAGTAACTTAGTCCCATGATGTGTCTCACTATGCCTAAGAAGTTCCCATAACTGTACCAGCTGTGTGCTCTATTATATATGTGAATATATATGCAGTACATACAAATACATATATTCAAATGCCATACATACATATACCTATGTATGTATGCGCGTATATTCCCATACTCCCTCCCATACCTATATAGCATACATATCTACCGATGCCACCACTCATGAATTTTTGGTTGTTATTACTGTTGTTGCAGAACTGTATGTCATAGCATTTACCTTAGTTGTCCTTTATTCTCTGTACTTCTTAGTGTCTTTATTTACCTTGGGTCATGTTGTGCTTATTTCCCCCATATTGTATATTGCCCTTCCCTTCACCAGAATTAACATCTGTCTACTATCCAGTAAGTGATACTTCCTCCCTCTCCCTCCCATCTCTGGTAACCATCAAAGAATGTTGCTTTCTGTGCGTAAACATATTCTTGACTCTTTATAAAAGTTGTTGTTGTTGTTAAGTGCCATCAAGTTGGTTCTGACTCATACCGACCCTATGTACAACAGAACAAAACACACTCAGTCCTGCCCCATCTTCACAAATCTTTTTTATGCTTGACCCTCTTGTTGCAGCCACTGTGTCAATCCATCTCGTTGAGGGTCTTCCTCTTTTTTGCTGACCCTCTACTCTACCAAGTATGATGTCCTTCTACAGGAACTGGTTTCTCCTGATAACATGTTCAAAGTATGTGAGACAAAGCCTTACCATCCTTGCTTCTAAGAAGCATTCTGGCTGTACTTCTTCCAAGACAGATATGTTCCTTCTTCTGGCAGTCCATGGTACATTCAATATTCTTCACCAACACCATAATTCAAAGGCATCAATTTTTCTTCAGTCTTCTTTATTCATTGTCCAGCTTCCAAATTCATGTGAGGTGACTGAAAACACCACAGCTTGGGTCAGGCACACCTTATTCCTCAAAGTGACATCTTTGCTTTTTAACACTTTAAAGAGATCTTTTGCAGCAGATTTGCCCAATACAATGCGTCATTTGATTTCTTGACTGCTGATTCCATGGGTATTGACTGTGGATCCAAGTAAAATAAAATCCTTGACAACTTCAATCTTTTCTCCATTTACCATGATGTTGCTTATTGGTCCAGTTGTGAGGATTTCTGTTTTCTTTATGTTGAGGTAATCTGTATTGAAGGCTGTGGTCTCTATCTTCATCGGTAAGTGCTTCAAGTCCTCTTCACCTTCAGCAAGCAAGGTTGTATCATCTGCATATCACAGGTTGGTAACGAGTCTTCCTCCAATCCTAATGCCCATTCTTCTTCATATAGTCTAGCTTCTCGGATTACTTGCTCAGTGTATAGCCTGAATAAGCATGGTGAAATTATACAACTCTGATACACACCTTTCCTGACTTAAACAATTCCATATCCCCTTGCTCTGTCCAAATTACTGCCTTTATGTACAGGTTCCTCATAAGCACAATTACGTGTTCTGGAATTCCGTTCTTCAAAATGTTATCCATAATTTGTTGTGATCCACACAGTTGAATGCCTTTGCATAGTTGATAAAACACAGGTAAACATCTTTCTAGTATTCTCTGCTTTCAGCCAGGATCAATCTGACATCAGTAATGATATCCCTTGTTCCACATTCTCTTCTGAACGCAGCTTGAATTTCTGCCAGTTTCCTGTCGATGTACTGCTGCAACCATTTTTGAATAATCTTCAGCAAAATTTTACTTGTGTGTGATATTAATGATATTGTTTGATATATTTCCACATTCTATTGGATCAGTTTCCCTGGAATGGGTACAAATATGGATTTCTTCCAGTTGGTTGCCCAGGTAGCCAGCCATCTTCCAAATTTCTCGGCACAGAGTAGTGAGTACTTCCTGCGCTGCATCCATTTGTTGAAATATCTCAAGTGGTATTCTGCCAATTCCTGGACCCTTGTTTCTCACCAATGCTTTCAGTGCAGCTTGAACCTCTTCCTTCAGTACCATCAGTCCTTGATTATGTTACCTCCTGAAATGGTTGAACGTTGACCAATTCTTTTTGGTATAGTGACTCTATATTCCTTCCACCTTCTTTTGATGCTTTCTGCATCATTTGGTATTTTCCCTGCAGAATCTTTCAATATTGCAACTTAATGCTTGAATTTTTCTTCAGTTCTTTCAGCTTGAGAAATGCCGAGCATGTTCTTCCCTTTTGGTTTCCTACCTCCAGGTCTTTGCACATTTCATTACAGTACTTTACTTTGTCGTCTCAAGCCGCCTTTTGAAATCTTCTGTTCAGGTCTTTTACTTTAACATTTCTTCCTTTTGCTTTAGCTAATCTATGTTTAAGAGCAAGTTTCAGAGTCTCTTCTGACATCCATTTTGGTCTTTACTTTCTTTCCTATCTTTTAATGCCCTCTTGTTTTTTTTATGTATGATGTCCTTGATGTCATTTCACAACTCATCTGGTCTTTAGTCATGAGTGTGCAAAGTGTCAAGTCTATTTTTGAAATGGTCTCTAAATTCAGATGGGATATACACAAGGTTCTGCTTTTGCTCTGGTGGACTTGTTCTAACTTTCTTCAACTTCAATTTGCATGTTAACAATTGCTGGTCTGTTTCTGCAGTCAGCCCTTGAACTTGTTCTGACTGATGATATTGAGCTTTTCCATCATGTCTTTCCACAGATGTAGTCGATTTGATTCCTATGTATTCCATCTGGCGAGGTCCAGTTGACATTTAGGTTGTTGAAAAAATGAAAAAGTTGCTGGTCTTGCAAAATTCTATCTTGCGATCTTCACTGTCATTTCTATCACCAAGGTCATATTTTCCAGCTACCAATCAACTTTTGTATTCCAATCACCAGTAACTATCAGTGCCATCTTGATTGCATGTTTGATCAATTTCAGACTGCAAAAGTTGCTAAAAATCTCTAATTTCTTCATCTTTGGCCTTAGTGGTTGGTGTGAAAATTTTAATATTTGTATAAATTGGTATTCCTTGTGGGAGTATGGATATTATTCCCTCACTGACAATGTTGTACTTCAGGATAAATCTTGAAATGGTCTTTTTGACAATGAACTCAATGTCATTCTTCTTCAATTTGTCATTCCTGGCATAGTAGATCATATGATTGTGTCTGATTCAAAATGGCCAACACCAGTCCATTTCAGCTCGCTAATGCCTAGGATATCAATGTTTATGTGTTCCATTTCACTTTTGGTGATTTCCAATTTTCCTAGATTCATATTTTAACATTCCACTTTCCAATTATTAATGGATATTTGCAGCTATTTCTTTTCATTTTGAGTTGTGCCACATCACCAAATGAAGGTCCCGAAAGCTTGACTCCATCTATGCCATTCAAGTTAACTCTACTATGTAGGTTTTTTTTTGATTTCTTGTAGTAGTGTTTTGTAGTTTTCCTTGAATAAGTCTTTAACGTCCCTGGTTAGATTTATTCCTAGGTATTTTATCCTTTTAGGGGCTATTGTAAATGGTATTGTTTTCTTGATTTCCTTTTTGGAGTTCTCATTGTTAGTGTAGAGAAATCCAACTGAGTTTTGTATGTTAATCTTGTACCCTGCCACTTTGCTGAACCTATTAGTTCCAGTATCTTTCTTATGGAATTTTTGGGATTTTCTATGTATAGGATCATGTCATCTGTGAATAGGAATAGTTTTACTTCATCCTTACCATTTGAATGCTCTTTATTTCCCTTTATTGCCTTATTGCTCTTGCTAGGACTTCCAGTAAAATATTGAATAAAAGTAATGATAAAACAACATTCTTGTCTTATTCCCATTCTCAGGTGAATGCCCTCAATCTCTCTCCTTTGAGAATAATGTTGGCTATTGGCTTTGTATATATGCCCTTCATTATGTTGAGAAATTTCCCTTTTATGCCTATTTTGCTGAGAGCTTTTCTCAGGAAAGGGCATTGGATTTTATCAAATGCCTTTTCTGCATCAGTTGAGATGATCATATGATTCTTTTCCTTTGTTTTATTTGTGGCCAATTACATTGATTGATTTTCTAATGTTAAACCATGCTTGTATTCCTGGTATGAATCCCACCTGATTGTGATGCCTTATTTTTTTGATATGCTACTTGTATTCTGTTGGCTAGAATTTCTGCATAGGGATATTGGTCTGTAATTTTTTTTTTTTTTTTTTGTGGTATCTTTGCCTGGCTTTGGTTTCAGGGCTATGCTCGCTTCATAGAACGAATTAGGGAATATTCTTTCCTTTTCTACATTCTGGAATAATTTGAGTATAACTGGCATCAGATCTTCTCAGAATGTTTGGTAGAGCTCTCTCGTGAAGACATCTGGGCCAGGGTATTTTTGCTGTTGGGAGTTTTTTTTTTTTTAACGACATGTTAAATTTCTTCTTTGTTATGGGTCTATTTAGGTTTTCTACCTGCTTTATGTTTTTTTTTTTTTTTATGTTAGTGTGTTTTAAATTTGTTACAGTATAATTTTCATAATATTCTGTACTAATCCTCTTTATCTTGGTTGGCTCCGTTGTAATGCCATCCATTTCATTTCTTATTTTGGTTATTGCACCTTCTATTTTTTTTTCCTTTGTCGATTTGGCCAGTGGTTTGTCAATTTCACTTCTATGACTCAGTAGTTTTTATGTAAGGTGTTACTTAGTTTCTATGTATTCAATTTTTTTCCTTGCTATTTCTGTTATTGATTTCTATTTTTATAGTGTTGTGTCAGAGAAGATGCTTTGTATTATGCCAATGTTTTTCAATTTATTGAGGCTTGTTTTGTGGCCTAAAAATATAGTCTATTCTGGAGAATAATCCAGGCGAGTTGGAGAAGAACGCTTACTGTGCTGTTATTGGGTGGTGTGTTCTGCATATTTCTATGAGGTCAAGCTCAATCTTCTGTATCTTTATTGAGTTTCTTTCTAGTTTTCTCTCCATCCTTGAAAGTGGTGTGTTAAAATCTCCTACGATTACTGTACAGCTGTCTACTTCCCTTTTCAATTGCTAGAGTTTTTTATGTATTTTGGAGCTCTGTCATTGGGTGCATGTTTTTTATTGTTATGTCTTCTTGGTTGATTGACCCTTTAATCAATATATAATGTCCTTCTTTGTCACCTATAATGGATCTTGACTTGTCTATTTTATCTGAAATAATTATTGCTACTTCTGCTCTCTTTTCATTAGTTTACTTGATATATATTTTTCCAACCTCTGATTTTTAACTTGTTTATGTCTTTGTGTCTAAGGTGTGTCTCCTGTAGGCCACATATCGATGGGTCTTTTTTTTTTTTAATCCATTCTGCACTCTCTGTGTCTTGACTGGTCCATTTACATTCAGTGTGATTAACAATAGGTATGGATTCATTGCTGTCATTTTGTTATACTTTTTTTGCGGAATTAACTGTTTGTTCCTCTTTTCTGTGTTGAGTTCTTTTGGTATATAGATTTTCTTTTCCTATCAATTATTGCTGTTTTTGTGTTTCTGAGTCTTTTTGGTTTTCTTCTTCTTTATGTTTTGGTAAGCAGATTTATTACTTTTTTTTTGTGGTTACATTGAAGTTTACCTTAATCCTCTTAAAAGTTTGTTGTATCTTGAAATCACCTTGACCTCCTCCCCATATGGAAGTTCTGTAGCTACATCTTTTGTTCCCCCATTTTGTTTTTTTTTCTTTTAAATAATTTTTATTGTGCTTTAAGTGAAACTTTACAAATCAAGTCAGTCTCTCACACAAAAACCCATATACACCTTGCTACACACTCCCAATTACTCTCCCCCTAATGAGACAGCCTGCTCTCTCCCTCCACTCTCTCTTTTCGTGTCTTTTTTCGCAGCTTCTAATCCCCTCCACCTCTCATCTCCCCTCCAGGCAGGAGATGCCAACATAGTCTCAAGAGTCCACCTGATCCAAGAAGCTCACTCCTCACCAGCATCCCTCTCCAACCCATTGTCCAGTCCAATTCATGTGTGAAGAGTTGGCTTTAGGAATGGTTCCTGTCCTGGGGCAACAGAAGGTCTGGGGGCCATGACCACCAGGGTCCTTCCAGTCTCAGTCAGACCATTAAGTATGGTCTTATGAGAATTTGGGGTCTGCAACCCACTGCTCTCCTGCTCCCTCAGGGGTTCTCTGTTGTGTTCCCTGTCAGGGCAGTCATCAGTTGTAGCAGGGCACCATCTAGTTCCTCTGGTCCCAGGATGATGTAGTCGCTGGTTCATGTGGCCCTTTCTGTCTCTTGGGCTCATAATCACCTTGTGTCCTTGGTGTTCTTGATTCTCCTTTGATCCAGGTGGGTTGAGACCAATTGATGCATCTTAGATGGCTGCTTGCTAGCGTTTAAGACTCCAGACGCCACTCTTCAAAGTGGGATGCGGAATGTTTTCTTAATAGATTTTATTATGCCAATTGACTTAGATGTCCCCTGAAACCATGGTCCCCAGACCCTTGCCCATGCTACACTGGCCTTCAAAGCATTCAGTTTATTCAGGAAACTTCTTTGCTTTTGGTTTAGTCCAATTGTGCTGACCTCCCCTGTATTGTGTGCTGTCTTTCCCTTCACCCAGAGTAGTTCTTATCTACTATCTAATTAGTGAATACCACTCTCCCACCATCCCTCCCTCCCTTGTCTCGTAACCACAAAAGAATGTTTTCTTCTCAGTTTAAACTATTTCTCAAGTTCTTATAATAGTGGTCTTATACAATATTTGTCCTTTTGCAACTAATTTCACTCAGCATAATGACTTCCAGGTTCCTCCATGTTATGAAATGTTTCACAGATTCATCACTGTTCTTTATCGATGCATAGTATTCCACTGTGTGAATATACCATAATTTATTTATCCATTCATCCATTGATGGGCACCTTGGTTGCTTCCATCTTTTTGCTACTGTAAACAGTGCTGCAATAAACATGGGAGTGCATATATCTGTTTGTGTGAAGGCTCTTATTTCTCTAGGATATATTCCAAGGAGTGGGATTGCTGGATCGTATGGTAGTTCTATTTCTAACTTTTTAAGGAAGTGCCAAATCGATTTCCAAAGTGGTTGTACCCTTTGACATTCCCACCAGCAGTGTAGAAGTGTTCCAATCTCTCCACAGCCTCTCCAACATTTATTATTTTGTGTTTTTTGGATTAATGCCAGCCTTGTTGGAGTGAGATGAAATCTCATTGTAGTTTTGATCTGCATTTCTCTAATGGCTAATGATCATGAAGACTTCCTCATATATCTGTTAGCTACCTGAATGTCTTCTTTAGTGAAGTGTCTATTCATATCTTTTGCCCATTTTTTAATTGGGTTGTCTTTTTGCAGTTGAGTTTTTGCAGTATCATGTACATTTTAGAGATCAGGCGCTGATCAGAAATGTCATAGCTAAAAACTTTTTCCCAGTCTGTAGGTAGTCTTTTTACTCTTTTGGTGAAGTCTTTGGACGAGCATAGGTGTTTGACTTTTAGGAGCTCCCAGTTATCTAGTTTTTCTTCTACGTTCTTTATAATGTTTTCTATACTGTTTATGCCATGTATTAGGGCTCCTAACGTTGTCCCTATTTTTTCTTCCATGATCTTTATTGTTTTAGGTCTTTGATCCATTTTGAGTTAGTTTTTGTGCATGGATTGAGGTATGGGTCTTGTTTCATTTTTTTGCAGATGGATATCCAGTTCTGCCAGCACCATTTGTTAAAAAGACTGTCTTTTCCCCGTTTAACTGATTTGGGGCCTTTGTCAAATAGCAACTGCTCATATGTGGATGCATTTATGTCTGGATTCTCAATTCTGTTCCATTGGTCCATGTATCTGTTGTTGTACCAGTACCAGGCTGTTTGACTACTGTGGTGGTATAATAGGCTCTAAAATCAGGTAAAGTAAGGCCTCCCACTTTGTTCTTCTTTTTTAGTAATGCCTTATTTATCCAGGGCCTCTCTCCCTTCCATATGAAATTTGTCTCTCCCTTCCATATGAAATTGCTGATTTGTTTCTCCATCTCATTAAAGAATGTCCTAGGGATTTGGATCAGAATTGCATTAAATGTATAGATCGCTTTTGGTAGAATAGACATTTTTATAATGTTAAGTCTTCCTATCCATGAGCAAGGTATGTTCTTCCACTTACGTAAGTCTCTTTTGGTTTCTTGCAGAAGTGTACTGTAGTTTTCTTTGTATAAGTCTTTTACATCTCTGGTAAGATTTATTCATAAGTATTTTATCTTCTTGGGGGCTACTCTAAATAGCATTGATTTGGTGATTTCCTCTTCGATGTTCTTTTTGTTGGTGTAGAGGAATCCAACTGATTTTTGTATGTTTATCTTGTACCCCGATACTCTGCTGAATTCTTCTATTAGTTTTAGAAGTTTTCTGGAGGATTCCTTAGGGTTTTCTGTGTATAAGATCATGTCATCTGCAAATAGAGATACTTTTACTTCTTCCTTGCCAATCTGGATGCCCATTATTTCTTTACCTAGCCTAATTGCTCTGGCTAGGACTTCCAGCACAATGTTGAATAAGAGCGGTGATAAAGGGCATTCTTGTCTGGTTCCCGATCTCAATGGGAATGTTTTCAGGCCCTCTGCATTTAGAGTGATGTTGGCTGTTGGCTTTGTACAAAAGCCCTTTATTATGTTGAGAAATTTCCCTTCTATTCCTGTTTTGCTGAGAGTTTTTATCATGAATGAGTGTTGAACTTTGTCAAATGCCTTTTCTGCATCAATTGATAAAACCATGTGATTCTTGTCTTTTGTTTTATTTATGTGGTGGATTACATTAATTGTTTTTCTAACGTTGAACCATCCCTGCATACCTGGTATGAATCCCACTTGGTCATGGTGAATTATTTTTTTGATATGTTGTTGAATTCTATTGGCTAGAATTTTGTATCTACATTCATGAGGGATATAGGTCTATAAGTTTCTTTTCTTGTGGTGTCTTTACCTGGTTTTGGTATCAGGGATATGGTGGCTTCATAGAATGAGTTAGGTAGTATTCCATACTTTTCTATGTTCTGAAACACCTTTAGTAGTAGTGGTGTTAACTCTTCTCTGAAAGTTTGGTAGAACTCTGCAGTGAAGCTGTCCAGACCAGGGCTTTTTTTTGTTGGGAGTTTTTTGATTACCTTTTCATTCTCCTCTTTTGTTATGGGTCTATTTAATTTGTTCTACCTCTGTTTGTGTCAGTTTAGGTAGGTAGTGTGTTTCTAAGAATTCATCCATTTCTTCTAGGTTTTCAAATTTTGTTTGAGTACAGTTTTTCATAGTAATCTGATATGATTCTTTTAATTTCAGTTGGGTCTGTTGTTATATCGCCCATCTTATTTCTTATTCAGGTTATTTGCTTCCTCTCCTGTTTTTCTTTTGTCAGTTTGGCCAATGGTTTATCAATTTTGTTGAGTTTTTCAAAAAACCATCTTTTGGTCTTGTTAATTCTTTCAATTGCTTTTCTGTTTTCTATTGCATTTAGTTCAGCTCTAATTTTTATTATTTGTTTTCTTCTGATGCCTGTGGGTTTCTCTTATTGCTCTCTTTCTATTTGTTCAAGTTGTAGCGATAGTTCTTTGATTTTGGCCCTTTCTTCTTTTTGGATGTATGCATTTATTGATATAAATTGGCCTCTGAGTACCGCTTTTGCTGTGTCCCAAAGGTTCTGATAGGAAATGTTTTCATTCTCATTGGGTTCTATGAATTTCTTTATTCCATCCTTAATGTCTTCTATAATCCAGTCTTTTTTGAGCAAGGTATTGTTCAGTTTCCAAGTGTTTGATTTCTTTTCCCTGCTTTTCCTGTTATTGATTTCCACTTTCATGGCCTTATGGTCAGAGAAGATGCTTCGTAATATTTCAATATTTTGGATTCTGCTAAGGCTTGCTTTATGACTTAATATGTGGTCTATTCTAGAGAATGTTCCATGTGCACTAGAAAAGAAAGTAGAGTTGGTTGCTGTTGGATGGAGTGTTCTGTATATGTCTACTAGGTCAAGTTGGTTGATTGTGGCATTTAGATCTTCCGTGTCTTTATTGAGCTTCTTTCTGGATGTCCTGTCCTTCACTGAAAGTGGTGTGTTGAAGTCTCCTACTATTATTGTGGAGCTGTCTATCTCACTTTTCAATGCTGATAGAGTTTATGTATCTTGCAGCCCTGTCGTTGGGTGCATAAATATTTAATATGGTTATATCTTCTTGGTGTATTGTCCCTCCAGTAATTATATAGTGTCCTTCCTTATCCTTTCTGATGGATTTAACTTTAAAGTCTATTTTGTCAGAAATTAATATTGCCACTCCTTCTCTTTTTTGATTGTTGTTTGCTTGATATATTTTTTTTCCATCCTTTGAGTTTTACTTTGTTTGTGTCTCTAAGTCTAAGCTGTGTCTCTTGTAAGCAGCATATAGACGGATCTTGTTTTTTAATCCACTCTGCCACTCTTTGTGTCTTTACTGGTGCATTTAGTCCACTGACATTCAGGGTAATTATGGATAGGTACGAATTTAGTGCTATCACTTTGATGTCTTTTTTTGTGTGTTGACAGCTTCTTTTTCCCACTTGATTTTATGTGCTGAGTAGATTTTCTTTGTACATTGTCCTTTCCTCATATTCGTTGTTGTTGTTTCTGCTGAGTTCGTATTTTTTCCTAGTATTTTATTTTGATGAGTAGGATAGTTTGTCTCCTTTGTGGTTACCTAATTATTTACCCCTATATTTCTAAATTTATAACTAACTTTTATTTCTTTGTATCACCGTATCTTCCTCTCCATATGGAAGGTGTATGATTACGTTTCTTAGTTCCTCTTTATTATTTTAATGTTGTCTTCTTTTATATAATAACATCACCATTACCCTGTGCTGGGCTTTTTTTTTTTAAATCTTGCTTTTTTTTTTTTTTTTCCGGATTTCCCTGCCTGGGTTGAGTTCTGGTTGCTCTCTCCAGTGTTCTAGTCTTGGGTCGATACCTGATATTATTGATTTTCTAACCAAAGAACTCCCTTTAGTATTTCTTGTAGTTTTGGTTTGGTTTCTGCAAATTCCCTCAACTTGTGTTTATCTGGAAATGTCTTAATTTCACCTTCATATTTAAGAGACAGTTTTGATGGATATATGATTCTTGGCAGGAAATTTTTTTCCTTGAATTTTTAAAATATGTCATCCCATTGCCTTCTTGCCTACGGTGTTTCTGCCAAGTAGTCCGAGCTTATTCTTACTGGCTCTCCCTTGTAGGTGATTTTCTTTTATCCCTCACTGCCCTTATAATTTTCTCTTTATCTTTGATTTTGGCAAGCTTGATTATATGTCTTCGTGACTTTCTTTTAAGATCTACCTTATGCGGAGTTCAATGAGCATCTTGGATAGATATCTTCCCATCTTTCACAATATCAGGGTAGTTTTCTGCCAACAAATCCTCAACAATTTTCTCTGTATTTTCTGTTATCCCTCCCTGTTCTGGTACTCCAATCACTCATAGGTTATTTCTCTTGATAGAGTCCCACATGATTCTTAAGGTTTCTTCATTTTTTTTAATTCTTTTATCTGATTTTTCTTCAAATATATTAGTGCCAAGTGATTTATCTTTGAGTTCAGAAATTCTAGCTTCTACTTGCTTAGTTCTGCTCCTCTGACTTTCGACTGAGTTATCTGATTCTGAATTTTATTGTTAATCTTCTGAATTTCTGATTGCTGTCTGTCTATGGATTTTTCCACCTTTTTAAACTTTTCATTATGTTCCTGAATAATCTTTCTGATTTCTTCAGTTGCTTTATCTGTGTGTTCCTCGGCTTGTTCTGCGTATTGCCTCATTTCCTTCCTGAAGTCTTGAAGGGTTCTGTATGTTAAACTTTTGTATTCTGCATCTGGTAATTCCAGGAATGCACTTTCATCTAAAAGATCCCTGGATTCTTTGTTTTGAGAGCCTGTTGAGATGATCATGGCCTGTTTCTTTATGTGACTTGATATTGACTGTTGTCTCCGAGCCATCTATAAATTATTGTATTAGTTTATGCTTGCTTACTGTGTCGCAGCTGCTTTTGTTTTGGTATACCCCTATGGGTTGCCTGAGTGAGCTAGCTTGATTATTTTCGCCTTTGGAGCTCTAGTGTCCTGTCCCCACCTGGCTAGAGCTGTTATCAGGTATATCAGTCTAGGAGTCCATTCAGTTTTCTTGTATGAATTCAGCTCAAGTTTCCAGGTAGCTGATATCAAGTGTGTAGTACAGGCTCTGTTCTACAGTCTTAGAGGGGCAGGGGTGATTGGTGTATACACCCGTATCTGATTGCAGCAGGGGGTCACGCTCTGAACAAGGCAGGGGGCTGAGAACCGACCCCCAAGTGTCTCTGAGGAAAATGCGTCTCTATTCCCTAGAGCATGCTGGTGGGTGGGCTCTGCACAGGGACCATGGGCACCCAAAGTTTTTGTTGTAAGGACTGGGAGGTACCAGTTATCCCTGGACCCGTCACAGGTGGCTGGGTGACCCAAGTGGAGCCACCAGTCCTTAGGTCCCTGTTGTGGGTAGGTGAGGGCCTTGTTTAATAGGCAAAGCAATGTCAAACGTCAAACACCCACCTCTCTACCACACAGCTGAAATGGTTGGAGTTTGCCAACAAGGGCCTATTCTCCCGAAATACACCCACACAGGTCCATGCAGAAGGGAAAGGTGCTCAAGGTCCACAGACGGTTTATGCCTGGACAGGAGCCGCTTCTGTCCTGCGCTCCCCCAGTTAATGGAGCTAGCAAATTATCTTTTCCCCCTAGTTGCAAATTTTTTCCTTCCCCAAGGCTGGGAGGACGGCTCCAGGTGCTCGCCAGAGTCTATCTCAGGCCTAGGGATTCAGCCACTGAAGCTGGGTTGGGGGTCGGGGGGCGCGGTAAAATATACGCAAGTACTTAGCTTTTGCTGAGAGCGCAGTTCTCCTCAGGTTCCGGAGGTGTGAGTGGCTGTGTGGCTGGCTGCTTCTCCCTGAGGAATCTGCGGCCCAAGGCTAGGACCAGCCAGCTGCTCCCGCCGCCGCCGCAGCCACTCCAGGAATGGTGCCTGAGGGCTCTCCGTGATTCAGGTCCGGCAACTCCTCTCCGCTTCTGAACGGTCTGTTCCTTCCCCTGCCCCTCAGTTCGTTGTCTAAGCTTGCCTTTGATGCTCAGGGCTCCCAGCTTGTCACAAATATACTCGTTTCACTTGTTTTTTTGGGTCTTTGTTGTAAGGAGGGCTCGCCGGAAGCATCTATTCCACCATCTTGGCTCTGCCTCCCCCCATTTTGTTTTGAAGTTGTCATTATTTACAGCTTAACTCCTCCCGTTTTCCTGTAGTCAGGTTTTTAGTTTTATTTTGCTTTTGTGAAGTCTTTACCTGGGCTGGTATCTGGGTGATGTTGCCGTGTCTTTATGTCAGGTTGTTGTCCAATGTCACTGGTTCTCTATCCAAAGGACTCCCTTAAGTACTTCTTGTAAGGCTGGTATGCTTTTTTTTTTTCTTACAAATTCCCTCAGTTTTTGCATATCTGGAAATGTCTTAATTTAACCATCATTTTTGAAAGACAGTTTTGCTGGATATATGATTGTTGGTTGGCAATTCTTTTCCTTCAGGATTTTAAATACGTCATTCATCGCCTTCTTGCCTGCACGGTTTCTGACAAGAAATCAGCACTTAGTTTTATTGGTGTCTCTTTGTAAGTGATATTTCATTTTTCACAAGCTGCTTTTGGAATTCTTTATTTGTCTTTGCTTTTGGAAAGTTTGATTATGATATGTCTTGATTTTCTGGAGGGGGGGCATCCATCCTATATGGGGTTTGTTGAGCTTCTTGGATGGTAATCTTCTCATCTCTCATGATATTTGGGAAGTCTTCAGTCAATAAATCTTTGAAAATTCTCTGTGTACTTTTCTTTTTTCCCTCCTCTTCTAAAATTTCTATTACACATAAATTATTCTTCTTGATAGTGTCCCACAAAACTCTTGGGCTTTCTTCATTTTTCTTCATTCTTTTTCTGTTGTTCCTCAAACAAATTAGTTTTAAGAGAATTGCCCTCTATTTCACTGATTCTTATATTGATTCGATTCTTTTTCTGTGTCCTTTCATTATCTAGTTCTGATATTTTATTGTTAATCTGAATTTCTAGTTGTTTCTATATGGTCTCCAATTATCTATTGAATATCATTTTCTTGTGTTGTTTTCCTGAATTCTTATAGTTTTTTTTTTTTTCCTTGATCTCTTTGAGGATCCTAAATATATGTCTTTTGAATTTCTTCTCAGGTAGTTCTAGTACTGTTTCTTCCTCTGGAAGGTTTTCTTTCCCTTTATTTTGCTTGCTTGTTTGAGCCATCTTATCCTGTATTTTCATGATGTTATTGTCCGCTATCTCTGAGACATTAAGGTGTTATTTCACTTATGTGTTTACTGATTGTATGTTTCTTTTGTCTTGATTTTCTGTTTTGTTTTGATACAGCAGGGTGGGCTGGGCGGGCATGCTCTTATGATTACTTATCTGGCTGCATGGGAGCGCTCACCACCTATTTCTGGGTGGGCGGGGCAGCTGCCGGCAGAGTGAGCATGCGTCACTGTTCACTGGGCATGCGTGGTCGCTGAAGTCAAGCTGGCCAGGAGCAAGCTGCCACCTGTCATCAGTTCAGCAACACAGGAGCGCGCAATGGCGCTCCCTAGTTGGCAAGAGAGCAGGCGGGGTGGGTGTGGTGGGCAACTAACAGCCTGAGTGCGCCCACTGCTATCTGCCCAGTGGGAAGGGTGATGGGTGGAGGGATGTGGTGGGCAACCAGGGGGCCAGCAGCACTTACTGCCACTTGCCAGGTTGGCAGGATGGCAGAGGGGTAGTAGAAGAGGCTGGGGAAGGGGGATAAGGAAGCTCTTACTACGTTCCCCAGGCAGGCAGGATGGCAGGGGTTGGGGGATTTGTGTTGCTAATCACCAGGAGGGTGAAGGGAGGGGAAGTGTGCTTTTGTCACCAGGCATGGGTGCCTGGGCACTTCCTGTTGGCTGCAGCCAGCAGTTGGGACCTTGCCCCAACCAAGTGTGTTGTAGGCGGGGAGTTGCCTGGGATCCAGTGTCAGGTGGGGGACCTTCTGCTGACACTCTATAGATCTATTACTGTGTGTGTTCCATTCACCCTAATGGTCAGGGGCTGCCGCCGGTTGAGTTTTGCCTCTGGATCCTGGTTCCCTCCCTGCTCTGTAGATTCCAGGATCCCTGGAGGTTTTGCCCTCCTTCCTGTACTTTCCCTCCTTAGATCGGGTTCATGTCCTGCTCACCTTGCTTCACTCCAGGTATGTCTACAGTTTCTCTGTCTCCTATTAGGAATTCTGTGAAATTGCCTTCCTGTGCTCCTTGTCTGAGATCACTGCTTGCTTTGTCTCAAGATGGCCACACTGGGCCAGGTCGGCTGGCAGGGCACCTCCACTTAGTATTTCCCCTTGTTTGCCGTTTTCATTCAGCTTCTTTTTCCATTCGGTGTTCAAGCTAATTCTTTATCCTTCCATTTGATGCTCAGGGTTCCAGGGCTGTCATCTGTATCTGTTTCACTCGGTTTCTCAGGTCTTTGTTGTAAAGGGATGGCATGGTGTGTCTGACTAAGCTGCCATCTTCAGCCATCTCTCCCTGGTTATTCTTTCTCACGTGATCTACAGCACTTCTTATTCTTTACTTTAGCTTGTCTGCCACTTACTGAGTGACCTTCAACAAGTCACTTAGCCTTTCTGTGTAAATTATGATAGCACCGACCTCACAGGGGTATTGTGAAGATTAAATTGTGAGTTAATACAAGTAAAACACATAGAACAATGCCTGGCACATATTACACACTCAATAAATATCTGCCAGTATTTCATTTTTACCTCCACTTAGGACACCATGTGCCATTATTACTTATTTTACATGTGCTTCCTCTATTTTACTTCAATGGGAATTGCTTGAGGCAAAGTACTGCTGTCTAGGGGGAGCTCAGGTGCACAGAACCCTTTGTTCTCTCCTTTCTTTCCCCCATCCTCTCCTAGAAGTCTTGGTGGCACAGTGGTTAAGCATTCAGCTGCTAACCAAAAGGTCAGCAGTTTGAACCCACCAGCTGCTCCACAGGAGAAAGATGTGGCAGTCTGCTTCAGTAGAGATTACAGCCTTGGAAACCCAGGTAGTTCTACTCTGCCCTATAGGGTCACTATGAATTGGGATCAACTCAATGGCAACAGATACCTTAGACATATAAAGAGAAGAAGTGCTGCTATGGTGGGTCAGTTTTACAGACATTTTTTTGGCCACTGGGCTCAGCTGAAGGTTCAGGAGAACACAGACATGGTCTTTCTCCCATTTAGACAGAATTCCTTAAGGATGTTCTTCCTAAGAATAAGTGGTGGTGTCTCTGGGGCCAGTCCTCTATTTTTATTTCTTTTTCATCTTTTTGGTTACTCTCTCTTCTTCAATATCTCTGATAGATAAAACTGCCCAATATGCTGCTTTAGGTTAAAGGAATATGAAATAAATGTTTCCCTGGTCCAGCCTAGTTAATTAGTATTTTATGTTGTGGTTGGAGAGGATGCCCTACTTAGTAATATTATTTTGCTTTGCTTAGCCTCTTATTAGCATGTATTTCCATTAGGATCTTCTCAGGGAGGGGTGGCTGGTCTCAAGGGGGAGTAAGGTAATTCTGGGTCTCTAGTCACATATCATCTCATCCCACCATTATTCTTATTAAAAACCATAGGGATCAAGTCTTTTTCAACTTTGTATCCTACAGCTCATAACACTATTACTTACACAAATAGCCATTCAATATTTATTGATGTGAATTGCTACCCATCTTTTTCTTTTTTTAAATGTTATCTTCATTCTGGAAGGTCCTGTCATTTTAAGTAAAATAATTAAAAATTTAAAGAACATTTCATAATAACAAATACTAATCTAATGTCTACTAGTAAGATGTAAACTTGTTACTATGACTTACAAGGCCCTATACTGCCTGAGCCTTAATTATCTCTCTAAGCCTGTCTTGCTCAGTTTGTACCCGAATACTTCAGAACTTTCGCACAATCCAACTTCTAGTCATTTGCACTTGTTC
Source organism: Loxodonta africana (assembly GCF_030014295.1). NCBI lineage: Eukaryota > Metazoa > Chordata > Mammalia > Proboscidea > Elephantidae > Loxodonta > Loxodonta africana. Next base: position 132,832,856 of record NC_087342.1, read on the forward strand.
TCTCTGCCAAGAATCCTGTCCCAAGATTATCACATGGTGGGCTGCTTCTCATGAGTCCTGACTCAGGTACAAAAAAGGAGCCAATATCTTGGAGAAAAGGGAATAAGGGAAGACTTCCCCTGAGAAAATGACAAGTAGACAGAGACCTAAGTTAAAGTGTGCATGCGTGTGTGTGTGTGTGCGCATTTGGGGGTACAAGTGGTAAAATAAGGGCATTTGATCTATGCAGAGGGAAGAGCTAGAGCAAAGCCTCTGGGATATAAAGGAACAGAGCAAGGTTGTTTGAGACAATGGAAGTCAGTGTGGCTGGAACTTCGAGAGCTGGAGCTTAGACAGCAGAAGATGGAATGTGAGACAGATCATGAAGATAGCTTTATAAGAGGCTCCAAAAGAGGGGTGTACAGCATTTATTCACCTTAGCCCTTAAGTAATTAGATCTTAACCTAAGATACTGACTAAATATTTTTCATAAGAAAAAAAATTCCTGCACTCATTGGTATTCTTCTATTCTTCTCTAACATAGAAATAATCAGTAGTGCTAGAAAGTTGTTTAGTCATCCCTGTTGTTGTTGCTGAGTGCCATCAAGTTGATTCTAACTCATAGCTACTCCATATGATAGAGCAGAACTTCTTCATAGGGTTTTCTAGGCTAGGACTTTTAAATTTCCTTCAGGAAAAGTAAGCCAACCATCCTGGGATTCGGATCGTGGGACTACTCATATCAGCCCCTGAGAGCTTATTTTCCAACCCCAAGCATAGCCCTAACTTCTCCCGCCACTATTCCTAGTATTGCCTCAGGTGGGAAACTGAATGATTTTTTTTTTTAAGCTTACTTTAAATTGTTATTGGCATACTACGCACACCAATAAGAATTAAATTCATACCAACAACATGGATAGATTATATTTTATGCAAAAAGAACATATAAATTATCTATTAGTTCATTTGTATTTTGAGAAATTTAATTTATACTTTTAAAATAACCTAAATTTTTAGAATTTCTAAAAACTCATGATGATTTATTTTTAATTACTCAGAGATTTAGAAACAATTTGAAAGAAATCAATACAACCAGCCCAGGAACTAAAGCTAAAACCTAAGTTAGATTATTGGTTCAGGATACACCTGGGCACTATTCTTCCAATGGTTAAGTACTGTATGAATTTCTGATTGCCGGAACTTATTTTAAGCAAAATGCAGAATTACTGGTGTGAAAGAGTAGAATGAGAATTGGAGAAAGACAACCATATATCTGATATGGCCACAAAAGCCACTGAAAATATATATTAAAAAAAGAACAAATGTATAAAATTTAAACTTTCTAGATGGCCAGTCCATAGCTTACAGATTATAACTGCAAAGAAAATTTTAATCTAACATGTTAATTAGAGAGCTAAGAAATATAGCAAAGTCACTTCCCGAATATGCACCTAGGAAGATCTATTATATGCAAAACATGAATACTCAGAGTTGAACAGCTAAACTTGCAACTTCTACCAATTCTCTGATTCACTTCAGCATAATAAAAACAAATTTAATTTAAACAGGACAGTGGTGTTTCTATTGCATTAACATCACACATCCTCCAAATAAATACATTTCTATTGACTGCAGGAATTATGACAGCAAATTCTATTTTATGTCACCGAGGCATTTATTTACTATGTAACTACATGTATTTTTTAAATTTTTTCATGAAATTTCCTTCATTTACATACTATGCGTATAAGCATTTGCTCTTTTCAAGAGTTTAACTCTGAGACAAAAAGTCCACAATTCAGTAATGGTAGTCCCCGCTATGAAGTACATTCAAAACAACAAGTCGATGATAAATTATCACACTGTACAACATGTTATACTTTCCAACACACTTCCAGTAAGGTGCCTCATATCCTGAGCTCTCATGGTATCATTGTGAAATGGGAGCTATGGAGAGATTCTGATATTAAGCAGAGTTTTTAAGGTACCTGACAAAGTTCATTCATTAATTGCGCTAACCGCGCAGGCCACTGCCATTTGTGGGGACAATGAATTCACATTTAGTGTCTGTGCTAAGTGAATCCCCAATCTATTTTGTTTTCATTTGTATCAAAAAGCCTCCACTCTCAAAGTACTGCATCATTAAGTTTATACAATAATTAGATATATAAATGGGGAAAAAGCAGATTCAATATCACTTGGCAACATTAACTTGCCCACCATATTCACACCAAGGGTTTAAAAACTGTCTATTAGCCAGAGGTACTTGTCCAGGCATAACAACTGAAGAAGCTTATTAAAGAACATTTAATTCACTGAATAATAACATATCTAGAGGATCAGGTGTTTTTTTTTTTTTTTCTTATTTAGTGCGGTTTTGCCATTAAGAGGAGTAAAATGAAAGAGAAAAATAATAATCATGAAGAACTCAATCTCTTAAATGATTTAACAGCTTAGTTCTCTATCTGCTCAGCAATACACACAGACAACTGTAGTATGCACTATCAAACATGTCTTCCCTAACTATTTAGAATACTTATTCTGATACAGCACCACATGAAGTCTTCTCCACTATTTTAGTGAGACTGCTAAAATGGTTCACTAAGAACTGCCTGGAAAATTTCAGAGAGAAGTAATAAACGCCCTATTACTCTTCTGGAGCCCTGGTGCCACGGTGGTTAAGAGATCAGCTGCTAACCAGAAGGTCGGCAGTTCAAATTCATCAGCCACTCCTTGGCAACCTTATGGGGCAGCTCTACTCTGTCCTATAGGGTCGAGTCAGAATGGACTCGGTGGCAACGGGTTTATTATTTTTCTGATACAGAAGAACAACTGGCAACTTCAAATCAAAGCTACTAATAAGCCACCATAAACTGACATCACTCAGGAAAATTTTTTTCCCCCAATGGTAATACTTAGCTAAAGTTTTAGTGAAAGAAAAAGTAATTCTGATGACAATCTGGGAGGTGACGAGTTTCACAAATATAGATGCTAATTCCTACGTAAGACTGCCTTCTGATGCAGCTCCCTTTTTCTCCGCAGTACTCACCCCTGGTCTTAGTTTCTCTTTAGGTGAAAGATTTCACACATGTGTAATATTTAAAGACGGCATCTCTACACAGTGGCGTGCAGGCTCCAATCAGAGTTTTAAGGTCAGGAGAAATAAGTATCACTTAAATGAATCACTGTTGCCGCTTTTAGAAGCTCTCGTACTTCCTATAGTAATCTCCCTTTTGGAGGGGGGTGCCAATTTTTATTTTGCAAATAAAATAAAAATGAAATGAACAATAGTTACGATAATAATTCAGTGTTTTTTGTGTTTTAACATTACACAGTTTAGAGAAACCCTCAGCATACATACATTTATCTATCACATGTTTTGGTAACTGTTTTACTCTCAGTAGCTGACCTCCTGAAGCCCTTTTCAAGAGTTTTTGGTCTAGTTCATATATGGTATTTCAATATGCTGATATGAATATGAAATTAAAAACCATTATATTAATTTTAAAAACCCATGAAAGCAACTAGCAATAAAAAGTTCTTAATTTATATTAAATGCTAATTTTACTTAAGTGCATAACTTTGTCCATGTAGTTGTACAAATGTAATATTGTAGGATTTTTGAAAGTTGGATTATTTTTGGTAAAATTAAAAAAAAAAAATGCATCCAGATCTCATTCCAAATATAAATATCACTCTGTTGACATTATTTTAAAATAACACTTTAGATTGTTACTATGGCAACGTGACGTACAAGCTATAATAAAAAATTGGTATTAATTTCTAAACTACCCAGAATATTTTATGGAGGTTTGCACTTGTTGGTTTAATAATAAATATTTAAGGGTAAATTTTAAAATTAAAAAAATTTTCCAGTAACTAGTTACTTACATGAAGGAGATGACCAAATAAAGTGGAAACTGGAAAATTTAGAGGACAGTGAGGAAAGGGAGGTCAAAGAACTAGGAAAAGTTTACACATTTTTCCAAACCTATAGTCATTTACCTAGAAAATGCAGTTAGGTTTCTGGGGACACAGCTGAGTTATTTGATCCAAGTGTTTTAAGTGTACCTATTAAAACTGGCCAATTTCTCGTTTCCAGACCCTAAGGCCTAACCAAGCGAACTCCCAACTGCTTCGGTGGCAGTCTACTAAACCTCTGATGCCCCGTCATGACTAAATGTACTTTTTCACTGGATGCTTTTATGTATGAGGCAAATTTAAAAGCATTTATATCTATATTTACATCTGTATCTGTTTGTCCCTGTCTGTCTGTCACCATCTAAGCTATCAGAAGGTCCAACTGTAGTTTGTTCATTGTTAAGCAGTGGTAGGTCACATTATTTTAAAGTCACCTCTTATTAACACTAGGAATGGATATTAAACAGGAAACCACTGAAGTTGTATTTTCTATATTAACAAAAATACTACATGTTTAAAAAAATACCATGTTTTAAAGAACTAAGGATGCCGCCTTCATGTCTTTTTTAAGTGTGTCTCACATTAAATCTGCCATAAGAAAAACATAAATTTACAAAAAACACATCAGAAATAGGTCCTTCACAGAGATCCACAACAAGATACTTTTAAAAATCTTACGTTGCCTTCATATATTTAGAACAGAATTTGATACTTTCACTGTTTTTAAGAAGTATTAACTACTGCATAAAAACAAAGTTAGCAGTTCGATTGAATTGAGATAGTATCAACAAATGCCTAAAATATTATTCTGATCAGCTAAAACAAGAACAAATAGATTTTTCTATTTGTTAGTCAAATAAAGAGTTGGTTGAGTCTAGGGTATTTTAAATACTTCATTCAAATGAAAACTGCCACTTTATTAAAGACTAAACCCATAAAGCAATACCCAAAAAACCCAGTGCCGTAGAAGAGGTTTAATCCAAATAATGTGGAAGTGAACCGATTCTTTACTCTGGCCTTTCCTTTTTTTCCTTTTCAAATTATTCAGATTTCATTAATATAAACTGTTAGTGAATAGCTCTCAAAAAAAAATCTATTTTGAAATTACAAATAAATATAAATAGCAGGACAAAACAAATCTTTTTACAGTGATTTTTATAGATTTTAAGAACTAAAATCTACATTTCCTCACTTCTCTCAGGAATACTTTGCCTTTTTTTTCTTATTATTGGAAGTCCTATCCACACACAGCCACCTTTCCTCCTACCCACTGACACCCTTTAAAATGTAAAATTCATAGATGGTTTAAATTATTTAATTTACACTATTTTCACCCACGCTTTGTAAAAATGTATCAAAAAGGAAGCAAGGTATCCAGGTTCAGTAAACAAGATAATTGCTCCTAAAGTAGCTCCTTGAAGTCTGAGGCAGTAGGCAGCTGCAAACATCCGACTGAAAGCCCATCTGTGGCTTCACAGCTTCCAGTCGAGGATGTTTACAGTCGCTCACTGTCAACAGCGATATACCTTCTTTAGCCTTCTGTTTGGTTAATCTGAAGAAGGGTCCCTAGCAGGTGTTTCTAATATATACAGGCAGCAGTTCCATAAATTACTAAAGCCTCGCTCAGACGCAGAAAGATTCTAACAAATGTCTCAAATTCAAAACAAAAAGCTTCATGGACATCTATTACTCCCCTACCCCAACTCATCTACCCTAAAAAAAAAAAAAAAAATCTACCCAGTTACCATAAAATTCTGTGTGATATATATACTAAGAGCTAAACAACAACATATGCAAATGGCTATCACCCATCACTGCTGGTCACAAGAAACAAATATGCGAGTGGACAGGTTATTTAACACGACTCTAGCATGCATTACATAATTAAAGCCCTTCTTCCAGCAACAGTGAACAAACACAAAAAGTAAATTATCTTAACTATATAAAGTGTACATTTAACATTAAATACTGCATTTAGGTGAATTTAATATTATCAGTGAAAATAAGAAAGTTATAAACTCTGACACTGCCCCCTCTCCCCCCCAAAAAAAACAGAAAAAATAGACTTACGTGCTACTTTTACAGATCACTTTTGCTCTGAAATGTGCTCCCACAGAAGATCTGTGCAGTCGGCTGGTTTTGAAACAGTAAGCAAAAATCAGGAGAAAAGCAAAAAGGCACAAAGGGTTTATAATGGGCATATATCAGTTTGTGGATCAAAGTTTCCCACTGGAAAAACACAGAACCTATCACTCGTAACACAGTGACGCACGTAAACTCCAAATTTGAATGTTTTGAATTCCACTCCCATTCTCTTAGGAAAATAAATGAGAAAAACTGAAGGTTAAGCTCTATCGGTCCCTACTTTCCTGAAGTAATTCAAAACCCTTCCAAGTCCAGCGAAAGATTAAGTTGATACAGAAAAGTGGGTGTGCCTTTGCCCGAGATTTGTTTTTAGATGAGGTTACCAGCGGGTTCTCGAGTTGCAGAACTCTTGGTAGTTTGTGACACCAAGTCCAAAACAAAAACAAAATCCACACAAACAGCTGCATGTTTACTGGGACTAACAAATGTGAAGAGCTCCATAAATTACTTTTTCAAAGCGAAAGGTAACTCTATCCTGCTAAGGTTAAGAAAGTTAATCTTTGAGGCAGCAGGTGAAAACAAGCTAAATTATGTTGTGGCCTTTTTCTTTATTAACTAAGGACTTTGAACTATTAAAACTTCCTAGGGAACCACATTTTCTCAATGGGTCAAGTCACATAGGGGAACAAAGCAAACTTTATCAGTGCTGTGCAATTCTACATTCCAGAAATTCTTAGTACTTGGCATTCATATACCATTGCTGTCTAGTGTGTGAGTCAGTTCACCACACTCGGCTTTAGCTACCAACCTTGTGAACTTCTCACCAAGACACCCACTTCTTTTAAGTTAGCCATAAACAGACAGGCAGGGCACCCTTTAATTAAAACGGACAAATAACATGTCCCTACTAAGCCTTACACCCTGTAAGTACATTGTATAGCAGTAACTGCTTACAGAGAGAAAATAATTTTACTCCCATAAATTTTTCTCAAAGTGACAGGTACCCTACTTGCCTTGGAATCTTTTCACTTTTAAATTACAACATTAAATTAATAATGAAATATGGCAAATGGCTAGTACATACCAAACAAACAGCCTCTAATAACCTAGTACTAACAAATATTTTAGTGTATGTAGAGAAGAAATACTGAGCCTTAACAAAACTTTGTTAATCCAAATGCCTACAACTCTATCAATAAACATAGACAATTCTGAAAAACAAAACAAAAAAACAAAGCATGAAAGACCGTAAGATTTTAGTTACAAGACTTCATAAGTCCAAGGGCATTTGACAAACATTAATATAGTACCTCATTGCCTGTAGGTATGAACTTCTTTTTTAGTAACACACAAGCTAGATGAAATCTGTATGAAAGTTAAAGCAGGCTCATTCCAACAAGACGCTGAACAATTTTTTGCCAATTTAAGTGCAACTCGGTGATATTTAGTTGTTTAAACTACTTGCTTGTTTTCTTGTTATTGGTCAGCAGAGGTTCCATTTGGAACAGCTATTCTCAACGTGAGAGGATGGCAAGAGGATTATCTGTACAGCTTTTTTCTAACTCTGCACATATGGACTGGACTGGATCCCTGAGTGGGCACTCGACTACCAGCTAACAGGTTGGTGGTTTGAATTTACCCAGAGGTGCCTCCAAAGACAGGCCTGGTGATCTGCTTCTGAAAGGTCACAGCCCTGTAAACCCACAGAGCACAGTTCAACTGTGCACACACGGGGTCGTCACCAGTCAGACTGACTCAACGGCAACTAACAGTAACAACAAGTACACCTGGATTGCCTCCTGCTCCAGCCACCCTTCGATTCTTATTTAGTAGTTGGGAGAGGGTGCCGAGTATTTTGCATGGGAGAGGGTGCCGAGTATTTTGCAAACACTATCAAGTGATTTTGCTACGCCTTCCTGGCTGAGAACCATTGATAGAGAATGATGGAACTAAATAAATTTGCTTAAGGCTAAAGAATCTTGCTACTTCCTGAGAATTGTGGCTGGTAAATCCATTAAAATATAATGAGTTAAAAGAAAATATAGCAGAATAAGGTCCAATTGTGTCCAACACATCAGGCCCTATTTGTCTTATGTACCCTTGGAAACGCTAACAGAAAACTGCTTATCTAGTTCAAAACCATAGGAATCCAGACTGCTTTAGCTCTCTGTTAGCAAGATCTGTAAGTCTCCTCACCCAAAAGCACAGCAGCTCTGGATGCTGTGCTAGCAAGGTCTTACAGTCTTCGCCATATCCACTTTTGTTTTGCCTGTTTGAGGAACTGTTTAATTCCTTTTGTGGTGGAATAGTTAGGACCAGCCCCAGATAAAGTTTCAAAATTTTTCTTAGCTGCCCTAACTATTCAGTATTGTGCCCTCTTAAAAATAATTCTATAATCAGGCGTTTTCCTAGGGTATGCATAACTAAGAACTTCAAATGTTACAGTCATCCCAGCTCTCCCACTTCCCTCCATTCACACACCCAATTCTCTGGATTTTAAGAGATATCAAGAGTCTTTATATTGAATGGCCCATACTGGAATGGTGAGATTTTAGGCACTTATCAGGTGGTGGGGGTTATTACCATTCTATTTGTGTGTTGTTTTTATACTAGTATTCTCCCTTGGCCATGGAAAGGCAAAGATGCATGACCCCTCTTCCTCCACCTTTCCTCTTCTGGCATCCACCTAACCTCTCCCACTGTGGCCTGAGTGCTTGCAGCAGCACTCTAGGAACAGGAATGTTCCGTGTCAGCACAGGGTCCACTGTCCATCTCTACATCCTTCCACCCACCATCCCTCTGGCACCCTAGGGTCCCTGGAAGCTGGACTAATAGTATTGGCATTTGGACCCTATGCCTTTCCTTCAGAAAACATACTTGAAGACAAGAAATATAAGTTTCTGCCTCCTTTTGCAGAAGCATACATAGAACTGATCTGAAGCAGAAGCAATCTAAATGTACAAAATTTGCCTGGCATTTCCTTAATTAATCTTTGCCTTCTCCATTCTTTACACTTAGTAGCCCACACTGTATTTTAGCCTGATTCAAGGGCTTCTTAGTTCTTGTTATGTTTCTTGCTAACGACAATGATGATGAACCTTCCTTGGGTTTTGTTTTCTCTTTGCCATTGATAGAAATACAGACCTACCTAGTCCTTGCCTCTTGAAAATGGTCAAAGGCTGTAGGAATTTTCTGGGAACTATTTTCCATGGATTTTGCACACATGAAATGTTAAGAAATGCAGATTCTAGGAAGAAAATCATTATCTTGTATAGTATAGAGCTTACTGAGTTATAAAGAGAAAAAAAATCACTTCTAATTTAGAAATAGTTATAAACCTTTTGTTCAGTAACATTGCCTAATAAAACAGTAGTAGAAAATAAATTGAGAAGTTAAATAAAATGTGTGTGGTTCAAGTTTATAGCCTTAATTTTCATACAACCTCAACTGAGTAAGTAGTATATGCCCAGCAAGGTGTATGCACCATCTCATTCAATGCCTGCCACAGCATTATGAAGCAGTTCTGATCACCAGCATCACATAGGCGGGGACACCGAGGCTTACAGGGCTGAAATCACATCCATCACTCATGCTCCTATTCTGATCTTTTGCTTATTCTAAAAAAAAAAATAATAAGTGCTGTTAAATAACTTGTGGAGTTGGGGTCTGAATAAATATGAGATAGTTAATGATCAATAAAAATTGTGTTTTTATTGTAAATTGGGCATACAATATTAACATATGACCAAACTTTTAAGACTGGAAACAAATACCCACATCCTTTGGTGATCAGCTTAACCCCTTCAGTTGCTCACTCATTCATCATATATTTACTCATTTGCCAAACTCTCCTTTAAGATAATACAAATTTATAATCTAGGCCAGGGCTGCCTGGACAGGAGCTCTCAAAGTTTATCAGAGTGCTTTTTTGTTTTTTTATCACTTACTCCCCCATCTGCCCTTCCTCTCCTACTTGGGCTGGCATTCTCATTAGAGAGGGGGATTCCACAGGGCCCAGCACATCCCAGCCTCCAGGCTAATAAGGGACTTTCCATCCCACTCCTCCTGCCCCATCTCCCTTTCCTCAGGCATGTCACTGTCAGCATTTTCTAGACCTCATCCCTCAGACCACCTCGCTGGCTCAGGTTCTCCTCCTCAGGGGCTCCTGCTCTATTAGACTCCTCACAAAAAGCAACTCTCACCTAGAAATACCCTTTCAGTCCTGTTGAAATATAAGATGGTATTTCTAAAAGGCTATCAGGTGAATTTAAGATGAATTTCACTGTATAAAACACATGGCAGGATTCAAACAGCTGCCCCACCCCCCACTTTGTTTTTAACCAAAGCTACTAGATTAAATTCCCTGGACAGTAATTCAACATGATTAGTACTATATATTCAAAGTAATAAGAAATTATTTCAGAGGAACACAATTCTATAATGGAAGCTATATTTTTGTTTATAAATTTCATAATTAAAAAAAGCTCATTTCAAAGTATGTATCAACTATACATAATTGATAGTCCTATGAATGTTTTAAATTAAATGATTTTAGAAAGCACTTCTTAGTAATAGTCAGTTGAATCTTTTATTAGTCATTTTGTATAAAATAACATCAATGATTATCTTAGAAAAGAGTCAGATTTTCCACTCACTTATAAACTGACCTATTCCAAAATTATGAAATCATTAAAACATGTTTAAAATTTGTATGCAATGACAAAGAATAACATTAGATATCTGATCAAGTTAAAGAAAAGCCAAGAAAAGAAAAAGAATATGTGTGATATAATTACTACCAATTAAAAAAACCCAGAAAACATATATACGAAAAAAAATACTATAAGAAATACACAATTGTGTTTAAGTCACAGGGCTATGGTAGATTTTTTTTTTAACCTACTTTTCATATTTTACGAGTTTTCTTTACAATGAATACTTTAAGCGTTTAGAAAAAAAGACTCATTTCAAACATAAGAATTAATCTCTTTCATGTTTCATGAGTGATACAGATGGTACCAAAACATTTCACATGAAATATCTGCTGAAATCTTTGAAAAGGAGAAGATGGCATAAGCGTTTTCCCTGAATACTGTGATTTTCCCTCAATCACTTTTACACCTACTGGAGCACCCTATAATGTGCCTTGCACATAATGAATGCTTAATATATACTGGGTTTCCTGAATGGTAACAAACAAATAAGTGCTTGACTACTAGCTGAAAGGCTGGCAATTTGAACCCTTTCAGAGGAACCTCGGAAGACAGACCTGGCAAACGGCTTCTGAAAGGTCACAGCCTTGAAAATCTAAAGAGCAGTTCTACTCTGCATACATGGGGTCTCCATGAATCTGACTTGACAACTAACAATATATATACTGGCTGAATTTTTAAAATGCTGATAAGGAGATTCTTAAATACACCTCGTTTACAATTATCCAGCATCTTTCTTTTGAAGAGTTTAAGAGCTCATGGCTCTTTAAAAATCACTTTTTTTTTTTCCTTTAAAAAGTGATGAAGTAGAGACAAAAGTTAATAATTGGTCCAAGTTTAGAGCTAGAGCCATGATATGAAGATGAGATTCCCCATTCTGTGGTCTCTTAAGAATTGAACTGAAATTAGCCGATGCTTCTGCCAGGGTGGGAAGACATGAGGCACTGGGCCCTTTTGGTAGATGGCTGACAAAGACAAGTCCTTACCTTTGCTGAGGCTATTTTCTCGGCATGGAACTACCATGCCTAGCCTCAGAAAGCTCTTCTGAGAAGTGACTGAGATTTATATGAGAAAGTACCATACCTATGTTAGCTGTTTCCCCTTATTATTACCTTCTGATTATAACATGTTAGTCAGGGGAGATTAAAGAGAACAGCGTTTACTAATGGCAACAAACTACTGAAATGTTATTTGGGCTTTTAAACTAGGGACATGCTGTCAATTGACCTCATTAGACATCAATTTCCTCAACTGTAATAACAGAGTTAATCAGATTCTCTCTAAAATCCTTACAGCTATAAAATCCTGTGACTCTAATTCCTTCATTGCTTTGAATTTATGAGGCAGGGGTGGGAATTGGTATGGGGGAGGATTGGAAGAATTTTTAAAAATTTAAGTATACACAAATCATGCAAGTGGAAGATAACCTTCTCCCTTAACGAGCCTGATTTCTCTTAATACAAAGAACCACCAATTACCCTGACTTCATTCACCATCATTTCCCACACCCACACATTTTTAAAAATAGCAGAACTACAAAATAGTTTGCGAGTGTATTTACAGAAACAGTAAATAGTTAGTAGCTGACTTATGAAGCCTTCTGTAGAAGAACTTAATTGTCTCCAGTACTGTCTGGCATGCAAATTGGGTTGTAAAAAGCCAAAGAAAAGATGGCTCATATGCCTTACACCTGTAGCAAACAATGACACAGCACACAGAAAGTAGGGCCCCCAAAATTCTTATTCCAAGTCTGATCTCTAAATCAGGTTGCAAGACATCAGCACCATTTGATGTAGAGAATGGGTAACTTAACTTGAAATAGCTCACTGCACCTCAAAAATTAAAGATGCTTTCAGCAGAATTTTATAGCAAGTTAATATTTGACTTGCACTGTTTTTGACTAGCAGTAACTCAGCTGTTCATGTAAGGATTTTTAGATTTTCAATAGAGTAACAGTAAACTTAAAAAAATCATACTCAATTCAAAGAATAGTTATTAAAAATTCATGTTATGATTTTATCCTACTCTATTTTCCTAATTAATAGGTACTCACTGTAAGTTTGTGCTAAATTTGAACCACTAGGGACGGCTCATAATGGGAATACAGTGTGACTGACCCTAATTTCATTTGTAGAGTTAACCATTAAGAATGGATGTAAAAAAGCTCAAGTCAACCAAACAAGGCAGCCACAGCAGCGAAAGTGACTGACAACCAACTTGTTTTGTCTTGTTTTGCTCCACTTCTAGAGGAGGAAAGTGAGTCGCAGAAAGCATAGGGTGGTTTCAGTTAACTTCTAAAGGCCTAGTGGGTTCCATTTCTGCCTAATTCCAGGCAAATGTAGCCTGAGATGCATAGGTGAGGAGAAAAGTGGTGGAAAATAAAAATTACCATGATTATATGAAAGGGCAGACAAGTGACAAAAAATAGATAAGTTAAAAAAGAACAAATGAGCCAAGAAAAGCTCCCTTTGGCCCCTTCCATTCCCTAAGGGTTGTTTTGAGTTGGAATCAACTGGACAGTGGACAACGACAAGGGTGATTTATTCACGATTCCTCAGATGTTTGAACAGCGTGTTATTGCCACGCGCTGATCAAGGAAAGAATCTTTGTTTGACAGATGGGGCTCTAACTAAACCCGGTAAGACCATGCTTCTCTTTTCAGAGAATTAATAACTCTTTAAAAACAAATTTCTTCCAACCAACATCTTTACCATTTAGATTGGCTTGATATTTTGCTGTTTAAATTGAGTTTTTCAGGAAGGCTAATGAATCATCTACCTCTTCTATAGAGAGCAGGATAAAAAGAGACTTCAGGAGAGTGGGGCATAAAATGAATGAGAAAGTTTACGAGTAAGACTGACCATATATCTGATTTTCCGGAAGCATCACAATCTCAATTATTTTATCCCAAAACAATCATAAATCAGTAAGAAATGCTTTGAGACCTGTGATCTCACAAGAAAAGTCATCAGAGGTGATTTAAGCAGCATCCAAAACAAAAAAAAACTTAAATTCCCTGAAAAATTCTTAATCTTAGTTTTACATTCTATAGAACAAAAGTACCATATTTTTATTTTACCTAGACCAAAACCCGAAAACCAAACCCGCAGCTGTCAAAAGGAGCCCTGGTGGCACAGTGGTTAAACACTTGGCTGCTAACCTCAAGGTTGGTGGTTCGAGCCCACCAGTTGCTCCCTGGGGGAAAGATGTGGCAATTTGCTTCCACAAAGATTACAGCCTTGGAAACCCTATGTGGCAGACCTATTGGGTTGCTGTGAGTTACCTAGACCATATATTGAAAAAAGAGGACTCATTTACAAGAAGAGTACTTTAAAATTCATTCTTAATCTAGTTGATGAAACTAACTCCTAATTTGGAGTCTTTGAAAATAATAATAATAAATTCCAGAGCATGAAAGCCCTAACTTCTTACTTTTTCTTTCTTTCTACAGCACTTCCTAAAATTGCCTCTGGTATTTTCTGAACGTGTTCAGAAGTCCTAGGCCTGACAGTTTTTTAACTAATAAAATAAACACAGCAATCCAGTACCTGCAGTTCTGCTAACAGTATTGTTTGTATTACAAACCCCATCCACAAAGGCTACAGAGAAAACTATCCAGTATAAACAAACATTACTTAGATACCAGTGGCATCTCAAAGTAGCACACCCAGTCTCTCAAAATGCAAAAGGGAGAAATTTTCCACTCTCACAATGCAGGACACCCTGGTGAACCACATGTCAGACAAAAGACAATGAAACGGGTTTGGGTATCCTAGAGCTGGAAAGGAGGTGTGGGTGTGAAGCAAATCAGTATTTCTCCTCCATTTTTCACTATCTTTTTTCACCTCAATATATCTCTTCTTTTCCATGTCACTCTCCTTTCTCCATATTTCCTACTTTCAGCTGCTTTCCAATCTTCTTCCATCTCTCATCCCCAATTCCAAAAAAAAAGACAGTCCTTTAATCCTTAACATCAATCTCTGAACTTTACACCACACACATACATAAACATGATTGAATAATATTTTCAAGGAATACACAAAGAAGGGCAAGAAGAGGGAATGAAGTGGGTGGGGGTTCAGGCTGGGAAAAAATTCTCCACTGGTATTTGCAACGCCCAAGCTTCCAGCTGAGGGAGCAGCTAAGGCCTCCAGAGTCAAAGAAGCCTGAGTTAGCCTCAAAATGCCAAGGTGGGGAAGGCTTAAAGGTTCATGCAGCCCTAGAAGAATCTTGATGAGCCTGTATGGCCCATTTCACCAGGCTGAACAGGCAGATGAAAGCTAGGGCTGCCAGATTTTGATACAATATCACATCCCAGGACTCAGTGGTGTCCCTAGGAGGGCACAAAGGGTGCGGGCCACACTGGGTGACACTGTCAGAGGGCTGACACCAAAATGACTGCCTATAAAATTTCTGTACAGTGTTTCAACACAAATATATTATTTTTTATAAAAATATTCCTGTAGTTAGTTATAACAACAAAAACATTTTTCATAAGCCCAGCTTGTATGTATCAACATACCTACAAGGCTAAAATTCTATGTCGACTTACTTTTTGAAGCTTCTAATCCCTCCAGTCAGAGCTGTCATTATTAACCCAATCACAATGATGCATCAAATCACATGGCTTCGTCTGCACATGCTACAAGCATGCACTGTTGTTTTTGTTGCTGCCGGTGTTTTTACAGTTGCTGAATTTGTCAATTTTCCTGGTGTTACAGCTACAATATTGTGGTAAGTAGTATGCGGGGGTGACACCAAACCTAGTGAGCCACCGCCAGGACTGAGGAATGTTTCCTCTAAGTTTGTTTTTTGCTTCTATAGCCCAAAGGCTTAGAACTGAGGATGGATGACATGTTGCCCTGTAAGACTGGGCCCAGCTGAGCTCTTGATTCTTTCCATGTAGACTCTTCCTCCCAAAACTCTTCCACATCTTTCTGCTGCCTCTGAACACTACTGTTAAGCTATCCACTCTGCTATACTTACCAGTCTCCCCTCACTTAAGGCTCTACCCTAAAATAAAACTCTGCCTTAGTTTTCTCAAGTGTGAAATGAAGATAATGACTATAACTAGAGAGTTAAGAGGATTAAAACCCTTTCACGACCCAATTATTTCCTGCTTTGAATTTTTTGTTGATACCATGTGTTTTCATTAATGGAAGGCACGCTGAATCAAGGAGCATTTCTGAAATTTTGTTACGAAATATGGATTTTCATACCTATCATGTGGGGCACATAAATCCCTCTGTGCTCTGGGGTAGGATTATGTGGGACACACATGTCCCTCTGCACTCTGCATAGCCTTCTAGGTCCCTGGACAGGTGCATACACTGTATGGCGCCTGAAACCGTGGTATTCATGCGCACATGGAGTCGTTGCGAGAAACACAACTTCCAAATAACGCAAAACCAAAACCAAACCAAATCCGTTGCCGTGGAGTCGATTCCGACTCTTAGTGACCACAGACGGCAGAGGAGAACTGCCCCATAGGGTTTCCAAGGAGTGGCTAGTGGATTCGCCCTTCTGGTTAGCAGCCAAGCTCTTAGAATAACGCAAAGGAACCTGGAAATATACTTACAAGGCTTACCTCGCTGTACAGAATCCAAAAGAGACAAAAGTTTTGCATAATCACACCTCCAGGATGCACCACCTAATACAATACCCTGTAATACCAGTAATTTGCACACACACCTGTTTCTTTGCTTTCAAACAGGTATACAGGTCCCCGCCGCTGGCACACACACTGTCAGAGGGAAAGTAGCTTCCTAAGAAACTTCAGAGGCTGAAATTGTATGTGGGTAATGTATGTCCCACGGCCCATGAAAGGGTTAAATAATGTTTGTATGGCCCATGAAAGGGTTAAATAAATTAATGTTTGTAAAATGTTTACAGCAGTGGCTGGCATAGGGGAGATGATATAAGGATTTGTTAAACAAAACGAAAATACATCACCTGTGGACATATATATCCAGATTCAATGACAGAAAGCTCTTTATGATAGCAAAACTGACTACGAATAGGAAAGTAAATACATTGATTTTGTCAATATGAATCATCAGTCCAGTAAAATTACCAAGAATGGAGTATGATCACCCAAGGAACTGGCTTCATCTTAAAGTTGTGTATTTAACCAATTCTAGCCTGGTCCTGGGACACTTATTTATTAAGGAAGAAATAAACGTCTTTACCTGCTGAAGCCACAGTTTACAAAATGGAAGTGTGAGAGTTCACCTTTAACCTGGAACATCCTGCATCTCACTACTGAGCTCTGCAGCTATTTGTATTCTTTAGGCATTATTTAGATAATGTTATTTAAGAGGTTTCATTGTGTACACAGGCAGTCCCCGAGTTACGAATGTCTGACTTACATGCAATCGTAGTTATGAACCAACTCCTGCAAAGTTTATTAAAAATTCAAGGTATATACAATGGTTCATAATAACAGGTGCTACTTTGCAATGCGCATCAAAACATTATTATTATTACTGTATTATTATGTTAAAGATATTTTAGTGTATCTGGAAGTGTTTCTTTAATGTGTTCTATGCATTTTTTTATGCATAGAAAGGTACACTATATACTAAGACAAACATTTGACTAACTGATGTTAGATATGAACCCTGCCTAACTGTTCAGATTTACGTATGAATTCGACTTAAAGACAGATTTAGGAACATAACTCATTCGTAATCCATTCATAATCCAGGGACTGCCTGTATTCTAAAAGAGGATAGGGTTTGAAGTTAAATGGTTGAACTAATGGGAAAGGACTTGTTTTCATTTAGAGGTGGGCTATAATAATATGAAAAGGATAGCTACTGTATTTTCACGCAAATAAAATACGCCTTTTACGTTTGTTTGATGGCTGTGCCCTACCCCACCCACCCCTGCAAGGCACCCTCACAGCGCAGCCATGCCAATCCTCTTCCACGGGTTGCTGTGAAAAAAATTAGCAAAGCATGCTTATGAAAATACCGGAGGGCTCGTTCAGCAAACAAACTCAAAAGGTACATGTTATTTGCATAAAAATATGGTATAAGTTACGAAACTGGGAACCAAAAAAAAAAAGGGCAGAGGAAAAAAGGACAATATTGAAGGAAAGAAGACAATAAGAAAATAATGTCAGGTTCATGACAATGGAATTATCTGCCATATTTACAATGTGTGAAAAAGGAAATGATATAATGACCTGAAAACTTATAAACAGGGAGCAGAATGCATCTTGAATATACCCGTTGCCCTCCAGTTGATTCCGACTTATAGTGACCCTACAGGGCAGAGTAGAACTGTCCCATAGGGCTTCCAAGGAGCAGGTGGCAACTTCAAACTGCCGACCTTTTTGGTTAGCAATCAAGCTCTTAACCGCTGTGCCACAGGGCTCCATTTGAAACGTATAAAGTTACCTCAAGAAAATGAAAATTCTGGTTTAAACTTTATTGCCCTTATTTAAAAATTGTTTTTTTAAGATAAATATTTCAAAAATCATATCTGCAGTCTCAAAGATAAATTACTAAATTGGTAATTATGTTTTTATTTTACTATCAAAATTTAGCAAAATGTTTGGCTAATTTAGCATGGTCCTCAGAAATATCAAATATAAAACGTATAAGACAGCTAACCATATTAAAAATTACTCCCACAGACCACTTTCATATAGTAAAAAGACCCAGCAGTGTTTAAACATATCTGCAGATGTCCTCTAGGTGATAGTAATAAAATACTAAGGTTTTAAAAAGAAGCATATTTGACTTTTTTTTTTACAAATATATCATTTACAATAAAATAAAATTCCATTCATAGCAATTCAAAGGATATTAGTTTGCTGTGAAAATACATCTTTTGAATCCTTACTTTACGAAAGAGTATTAGCACTAAAACTATCTCCACAGATGAAACTGATTTCAGAAGTTTATTATGTTTAAAAAAACATAGTTTTGAAGCATTAAGCTTGTCTAAATTTTAACGTTGCACCTCAAAGGGTTCTAACTTCTGCAGGAAGAAAAGTACACTTCATTTAAGTAAGAAATTTCCATTAGTCTTATATCAAGAAGCCACACCTCATACAACTAATGACAGAAAAGTATTTCAATCCAAACCTCTAACACTAACCAGCCTGAAGCGAAGTTTAAAAAAAAAAAAGACACAAAAATACAAACACAACTCTCATTTTCAGAGAAGAAAAGAAACTCTTGCTAAATAAGTAGCAATTATGCTGAAGAATTTATATGCTAAGCACGACTGAATGTAAAAACACCAGAGCAGTCAACCATAGCGGTTAGCACTTTGAGTATGATTAACAGAATGAACTTTCAAAGGTCAATTAAATGTCAACACACTTTAAAGAGATATTCTTCTTTAGTCTGGTCAATGTGTAATAGCACCTCCTAACTCAGGAGCGCCCTTCTTAATTAAGTATAATGTGCATGTGATATATACATACATATGCAGACTCACATCCTCTCAACCAACCGGATT
Source organism: Loxodonta africana (assembly GCF_030014295.1). Classification (NCBI taxonomy): domain Eukaryota; kingdom Metazoa; phylum Chordata; class Mammalia; order Proboscidea; family Elephantidae; genus Loxodonta; species Loxodonta africana. The sequence goes on from NC_087342.1 coordinate 132,852,028, forward strand.
ACTATAGGCAGTCAGCTAGCATCTATCTGAGTTTTAAATATGTTAATGTTTTCTAAGTTATGAAATTAAAAAAACATAAATGTATTTATTGTATGCACATGAAATGCAATGTAAATTATAAATGCCAAGATTTAATCAGTAGCTGACCCTATTTATTCTACCATAGTCATATACAAGTATAACTTTACTGTTCCTAACACATATATATCATCCTGCTACCTAATTCTTCCCCTAATAACCTTCCCTGAATCCTTGTAGTTAAAAAGCTTGTCAGAAAAGGTACATGGCATTTTAAAATTGCCAAGTTTAGCATTAGAAATCTCTGGGATAGAACACATTCTGAAGGCATTGAGTGCTCATTCTTCACATTTCCATCCAAAAACTCAGTAACAGTCTCATTCCCATCCCAAGGCCAAGGTGCCCAGAACTCAAAATAAGAAGGGGCCATCAAGATCATTTAGCCCAATCCCCTCCATTTACAGATCAGGAAACTTAGAACTGGAAAAGCAGAGCAACCTGGCTAGGCTCACACAGCTCCTTAGTGAAGTCAAGTCTTTGAAACTCACTCCAGTGCTTTCTTCACTGTACCAAAAATATATTTTTATCCATTAGGAATTTAAGACTCAGCTACAGTTGATCAAAAGTCCCTGGGTGGTATAAATGGCTGATGTGCTGAAAGGTTGAGGGTTCAAATCCATCCAGAGGCACCTCAGACGAAAGGCCTGATGACCTACTTTCAAAAAATCAGCCATTGAAAACCCTATGGAGCACAGTTCTACTCTGACATACATGAGGTCACCATGAGCTGAATCAGCTCTAAGGAAATTGGGAAAAAAAAAAAAAAATTAGTTGACCTAACAGCTGTGGCTACCACAGAATTCAGAGGAGGATGAGATTCTTAAGATGTTAATGATCTGGGAAGGCTCCAAGGAGGAACTGGAACTTGAAGAACGAGTAGAATTTAGGTGTTTGGAGAGGAAGCATAACTAATCCGGGAAGCAATATGGGCTAAGGCTTGGCGGTGAGTGAGTCTGCTACGTTCCTGGAATTATAAAGTGTTGATAGTAGGATGGGACCCTGGTATTATGACTACCTTATAAGTAGCCAGGCAGAGGAGGTTCAATTTGATGAAGGAACAAATAGAGAATGACTAAAGGATTCTTATTTTAGAAAACTGATATGATGAAAACAAAAACTCATCTAGTAATAGGTTTGCAAAAGAGAATGGAGGAGAGAGAGAAAGACTTGAGACACCTCACAGAAGCCTGGCTAGTAATGCTAATAATACTTTATAGGCCTGTTGTACAGAATAAGTGAGCTAATGGGAAAGAAACAAAAAAAAACCCAAACCCATTGCCACTGATTCCGACTCACAGCAACCTTATAGGACAGAGTAGAACTGTCCCATAGAGCTTCCAAGAAGAGGTTGGTGGATTCCAGTTGCTGACCTTTTGGTTAGCAGCCAAGCTCTTAACCACCATGCCACCAGGGCTCCGATGGACAAGAAAGCACTTTGAAAAGTATACATAGCTCTAGAAAGTAAATGTAGTATTAAATGTCTGGGGGCAGGAGCCTCTCTGACCATGTCCCCATGGTTTAGAGGCATATACTTGTCTGAAAAAGCCAATTTGAAGCAAAATTCTGAATCTAGTCCTGTAAGACCAGAGATAGACATCTCTTCTCCTCAATAACTCCAAACACTAGATCCCAAATGGAGACAAAGCTGCCATTCCTAAGCCCTTGTCAGGATGAGGAATCACTGTTACTAAAATCCAAAACCAGGGTTAAAACTTTGAGGCAGACCACATAAGCACTGTTTCTCAAGGTAGGACAAGAAAGTATATAATTAAGTGCTGTTTTTTTTTAAATAAGGTGGTACAAAAGGGAGGAGGGCAGAGGAGACAGCACCTAAGCCAGAGAGATACGTGACAACACCCAAGTTACTACCTAGCACTGCAGGCTGTATCCTCCTGTCCCTTTTCCCTCTGCTCAATAATTACTATTTAGTAGTGGAACCTTCCGTTGTGTCCAGATCTACTTATCTCCTCCTGTGTTGTCCTCTTTCTCTCTTTTCCCTTTTCTGCAGCAACTCTCCAAGGGTTAAAAGTAAAATAAAATAAAAAGTTACTATAATAAATTAAAAGCCAGCACATATTGAATCTATACTGTGTCACAATTATTAGCTGATGATGTTTCAGTTTATAATCTTACATAATCCTCAAAGCAATTCCTATGAGGCAGGTACTATTGTCCTCATTTTTCAAGTAAGGAAACTGAAGCTTAGAGGGTCAAGGATGCAGCTCAAGGTCACCTGGTAGTAAATGACAGAGCTAGGATTTAAATGAGGTTTGGGTCACTTCCCAGCCTATGCTTTGAACCTCCCTCCTAAAGAATTCCCTTTTCAATAAACATGAAAATTCTCACTTATAAGAGATTTTATAGGAACCTTTATATGGATTTCTAGATGAACGTTTTCACAAAAGGGGGCAGGCGGCCCTGGGTTCAGCCGTACGCTTGCCTGACATATTATCAGCTTTAGGAGTGAAATCTCCAAATATGAGTGTTGAAAGGTGTTGAGAGGACAGCTCTCCATTGAGCATTCCTGTTCTGTTCTCTCTCAGGCCTCCTGCCCCTTGGGGTCCATTCCCAATTACTTGCTTGAAACCTTGTCTCTCTAGTTGAAGAGAAGGAGGCAGGTTGGATTGTCACTTCTCCAAATTAACAACAGGCTGGGAAGGACAGTGGGATCTGTGAATGATGGTCTCTCAGGCCTTGAACTCAAAGAAACTGTAATTCTGCTTGAAGGCAGCATCTTGGTTTGCCTGCAGAGGCAGTTCATGAGGGGCTCTCTGGTGACAGGGCCCAACTAAGCCATGAAGTGAGCATATCTGGTGCTAAAGAAGGACTCAAAGCTGTTGCGTATCTGGGGAGATTTTTTTTAATGTTCCTAGAGGAAAGTAACACTTGCCATTACACAACTGGCAAGAAAACTTCAACATAAATTCTCACAATTTAGTATGATGAACTCTCACCTTGGGAGAAGCTTGTTAAAAATGCAGATTTTAGGCTCTGCTCACAGATAAGTCTCGGAGGTGTCCAAGAGCCTCAAGTTTTGTAAGTGCTCCAGGTTGCTCTGAGACAGGTGGTCTAAGGAAAACACTCTGAGACACACTGCTCTAACTCCACTACAAGTCTACTCAACCGGCACACCTGTACGGAGAACGCACATCTTACAAACATAGTTTGTTGTTCAGATATCAATGCTAGGTTTAGTGGTCACTTTTTAATAAGGCCACTGGGTTTCCACAAGTTTCCAGGATTATAAATGTTAGGATCTTATTATTCTGCTGATGTCACCAAATAGACTATTACACAGGCATCTCAGCAATAACAGTATATTTCATGCATAATGAGTCATGCACGATCCTACGCAGTTTACACAGCATCTCTTAAACACACAGGGCTTGTCTAACGACCTTTTGGCAAGGCCCCTATTTCCGGTGCTTAATTTACATTTAGTCTAAGATTGGAGATAATTTTTCAAGGTACACTTTCCTTCATGCAACTAAAGAGAAATGTTTATTTCATTCTATTTTAAAAATGAGTTTGAAAATTAGACAGCACTCAAGTGAAATATGGTTTTGACTAGAGCATTTCATTAGCTATGCAGTCGCAATGCAAAGAGCTACTGATTATTTAAGAAACATACCTTTTGAAAGGTTTGTGTTCTTCAAAGAAAACTAGATCACAAAATGTATTATTTTTAATCAATATTGCTATCTTAGAAGCCTTATCAATTGTCTTTGTCTCTTTCCAAACCTGTTTCCCTATTTTAGCTATAAACTTTCAGGCAAGATACTGGAATTAAGTTCAGTTTTTCTGCCAGTTCTTTCTTTGATGGCCCCTTTGTTTCACTAAAGCTAACTCTCCTTAAAGATGCCCAAAATGGATTTTTAATTATTTTTATCTAAGCATTGGGTATTTTATTCTTATTCAGCAAATATTTTTTGAGAATCCGTATTTAGGCACTTGCAATTAAAAATGAACGTTTGTTGCTATAAGCTCCACAAGAGGAGAATTTGTTTTTATCTTTCATCACCACTGCGAAAGATAATCTAGAGCGCTCACCAAAGCCCCTGACACCTACAAGGCGCTCTCATGAATGGTGAGAAAACTGGAGTTTATCTTTTAGAAAACAAATTAATTTATCCTGTATACACTACTGACAAAGCACACATCTAATATTTGAAAGTGTTTAACTTACGGAAAAAATGCAAGTTATCCAGATAAATAACAGTTAACAACCTGTGATGACAATATTTCAATACTATTGCCAAACCAACTCTTAACATCAATTATTTATCAAAATTTTATACATGCCACTAACACATCCTGACACAGGTTATGTAAGTGAGCTGTCTTGGCGTCAATGATACTGAACCCAGTAGCTATTTTCAATCATTCATTAAAATTAGATCAAGATGTACTGCATTATGGGTTAGCGTTTCTGTACGGAAGATCTACACTAATTTAAGATTTATTTTGGTTGTAAGTGACATTTTGTTTTCCTTCTTTAGCCCGTTTCCCCCAACAAAAGTTTTCAGCAGAAAGAAGCAATAGTGGAAAAAAACAAATACACTTGCCCTGTTCGCTCTCTCCCATACCTAATAAAAGCCTTGTTCTCTTCCTAAACTGAGTCTGGAAGGGTACACTGGGGACACCTGCCACTTCACCCTCAGGCTTGAGTCTGTCCCCAGCCTGTCCCCTAGGGCTCCAAATATGCAGCAAAGTGTACCAGTTTTAAAAAACGTAAAATAAAGAACGGATGATTTTTCACTAAAGAAAACCTTCAAATATTAGTGTTTTAAAACACCCGACTTAAAGTTACTTCTAAGCAGCCTGAAAGGTGAACGCAGGCGCATGTAAATACATCCTGGCCTAGCACTTTACAACCCGTGCGCCACTTTGAGGCCCCCCAAATATCTCAACCTGAGACGTACTTTGAAAACTGGAAGACATCACAGATTAACTTGTAGCTCTAGTCCCGTGTACCACCCATGAGGAGATCTAAGTGGTTAAGTCACTTGTCCAAGGTCAAGCAGAGTCAGTTACAGGCAGGACTGGTCTGCGACCTCCTAATCTTTCCACTCCACCTTGCACTGGCCCTCGGTCGTCCACTCCCTGGAACCACGGATACGGCTTACAAGTCATTTGCAGGTCTGCGCCTCCCAAGCAACTGCACTTTTATTTGTTCTCCCCGTCTGCTCCAAAAAACTATTGGAAGCTCTCCCCACGCCTTCCCCCCAAGCCCAGGTGCCTCAAACCGAGGGAAGCCGTCGCGCCCAGAGCCGACTCACCCGCAGCCCGGGGCGCGGGAGCCCTCGGACGGACGCCGGCCCTCCCCGCAGTCCCGGCCGGAGCGGGCCCGGCCGACGACGAGTCCAGAAAGTCACCGGCGGGGGCCGCGGACGCGAAGGGCGAGTCGCGCCGCGCCGCCCCGCGGAGGCGCCGCAAACTTTTGCCGGCTCCTAAGTTGCCTGGCTCGGCGGTCGCGGGCCGCCTTCCCTCCCCGAACGCGGGAACGAGGGGGCGCCCCTTCCCCGGGCCGGAAGGGGCGGGCGAGCCGGACGACGGCCAAGTGGGGCCGGGGAGCGCGGCGCCCCGCACTCGGAGGCGCGCGGCGCGGGGCCAGGCCGGTCGCATTGTCTCCGCGGCCTCGGACCGACCCGGGCGGCGGCGGCGGCGTCGCGAGCGGGCGCGGCGAGGAGTTGCCATCCTGATTCTGCCGCCCCCTCGCTCCGCCGCCACCGCTCGCCGCCTTCTTTGTGCGTCTCCGCTGCCCTCGGGCCGCTGCGCCGCCCGCCTGACAGCTGAGGGGCTCTCCGCGCCGGTCTGCGTTCCCCTAGCCGCCGGCGGCGGAGCTCGGCCCGGCCCGAGGAGGAGCAAGAGAGAGCGTTGACAGATGCTGTCTCGAAGCTGCCAACGCCAGGGGAAAACCGGGACCGGCCCCGGGAGACACGACCGGCGACCAGTCCCTGCCCCACACTCCCCCTCCGGGACTCCGTCCGTCCTGGGACCCTCCCTTTTTCCTTTCTCCCCTCCCTCCCTCCGCGGTCGCCCGCGCGGCTCGGGTCCGGCGCCCGGCGCCCAGCTCCGCAGCCGAGCGCGCTCGGTCAAGAATCTTGGGGAACCCGCTCCGCCCCCTGACTCCAGCACCCCTCCTCCCTCACAGATCCTCCAATAGATCAGCCGACAGGGGGCAGTTCCGCCCAATCAAATGTCGGAAAACCCGGCCTGTCTCCGAGAGTTTAGCCAATCGTAGGCGACTCCGGCAACACACCCGCCCCGGTGCGTTAGGAAACGAACTGCTCGGAGGCCAGTGGTCAAACCCCATCCCGGCGCTATGAGCCGGACAAGTCCGGCCTGGGCTGTGCCATAATGTGAGAGTCCGTCGAGGAAGGTCCGGCGCTTAAATTGCTATATTATAAAGAGTTGGCAAAAATGTAAGCGGTGTACACACTACTTTTGAAGGTCATCTAAATCTGTACCCTAGACTTAAACGCTGTTTCTGGAGAAAGTTCGTCTATGAAACAGCTGCAGAAATGCATTGTAGCACTGTCAGCATGATCTCTTTATTAACTGTTCCTTTTAGAACACCGATTTAAAATATTCTTAACTAGGCAGTTTTTTTTTTTTAGGCAGTAGGAGCCCTGGTGGCGCAGTGGTTAAGCGCTGGACTGCTATCTGAAAGGTCTGGGGTTTGAACCCACCAACTGCTCTGTGGGAGAAAGATGTGGCAGTCTGTTTCCCTAAACATTTACAGCTCTGGAAACCCTATGGAGCAGTTCTGTCCTATAGTTGGAATCGACTGGATGGCAGTGGGTTTTGTTTTGGATCTAATTTTGATTATAGCACTAGCTTTTTTTTTTTATAAACTACTCTAGCTTAGCTCTGAATCACTCCCATCGCCCTATTCAGCCCCCCGCAAAAAAAAAAAAAAAAAAACGCATTGGTGGCGTAGTGGTTAAGTGCTAGGCTGCTAACGAAAAGGCTGGCAGTTCTACTCAACTAGGCGCTCCTTGGAAACTCTGTGGGGCAGTTCTACTCTGTCCTATAGGGTCGCTATGAGTCTGAATCGACTCAAAGGAAACGGGTTTTTCTTTTTTTTTTTTTCGTTTTGTCCTCCAGTGGATTCGAACTCAGAATAACCCTATTAAAAACAAAGAAAAAACCCTATAGGACAGAGTAAAACTGCCCCATAGGGTTTACAAGCTGTAAATCTTTACAGAAGCAGACTGCCACATCTTTCACTCCGGGAGCGGCTGGTGGGTTGGAACCTCTGACCTTTTGGTTAGTAGCCGAGCTCTTAACCACTATACCACCAGGGCTCCTGGCTGTAAATCACAGTGCCTTGCAAATAACAGACACTCCAGGATTATTTGTTTATTTGATTTGAATAGGTTTACTCATTTGTTGTTCACATGAAGTTTGTAAATTTTATTGAGCTCTTTCCTGAAATTGGACCACGACATCATGAAAAATATATCTGGTAACAAGAAAAAAAATGGCTTGTGTTATTATCACCTTGCTTTCATCATTGAAACTCACTATGCCTTTTCACATTAGCTTTATGGGGTAGCATGGACCCCCAGACTAAGTTTTGTCAAGAGATCCAGGTTTTGGTATGACTGTGTTTTAAGAGGAAAATATTGAAGGCTCTGCCTGCCTCCCTGGGGTGCTGTGAGGTCCAACCAAGATAGCGTTGTCAAAGCGCTTTGTTTTCTGTAAGATGTTGTGTCTCCTTCAAAGAAGTTTTAAGTGTGTTATTATTCTGCTGTGCTTTTCTACAGGTAAACATCAAGATACTTGCCTACTGGCAGCCTGACAGTATTCCCTCTGCACATTTTATCAATCTGAAATATTTTTTGAGCCCATTAGTTTTCCCTCAAATGAGATGTGAATGGAACACCAGCCTCCTAATTAATTCTAGAGCATTGGAGTTCCGGGATTCTTCCTTCTTTGCTTCCTTCCTTCCTTTCTCTTTCCTTTCTTTTTTAAATGGAAACGGTGTTTGGAGAGAAGATAAGAGCATTTAGGAAAGAATTCTGGATGGGAAAAGTTCGAGAAATTCTGTTGACTACTGATTAATCTTAATATATTTCAGTAACAAGAAGATGTATTGTGATACCCAATTTGTTCATAATGTTGAAAAACTTATGTAAGTTTCATGCATACATGCAAATAAAATTATGTATTCTATGTCTACCAAAGGAGCCCTAGTGGCACAGTGGTTAAGTACTTGGCTGCTAACTGAAAGGTCAGGGATTTGAACCCACCAGCTGCTCCGCCATAAAGATTTATAACCTTGGAAACCCTATGGGGCAGTTCTACTCTGTTGTATAGGGTCGCTGTGAGTCAGAACCCACTTAATGGCAATTTTTTTTTTTTATGTCTACCACATGCATAGCTTTACCTGGCATTTGTTAATGGATGGGTTAAATTTATATCCATATAATCACGTACTGAATTTGAAATTTTACAGATATTTATTACAGATTTACTTATGGCTTTTGTGCTAAATTTTCAAAGAGGAAAGTAACTGTGTATTTTTAGAGACATTTCTATGTGTGATGATGAGATTTATTTACTTTGTTCCAAAATATGCAATCAAGTACAGAAGTTTATTACTTCAAACAAATGTACATATGGTAACACTAGAATGTGAAATTTGCTGAATTTAATTGAACCAGCAGTTGTTATTTTCAACTAATTAACTGTACAGATTTCATTTTCTGAGTGAAAACTGTTGAAGAATTGATCAATCTGAATTTGATATGCACAACTTATTAAGAATATTAAGAATCAGAATCCAGTGTTTGGTAGTTTCCTAATAATTGATGAGTCTGTATCCATTTATTAAAAGGAATGACTATTTTATCAGTTGTCTGGCTAATATTCCTGACTCCACTCTAGTGATGTTTCATTCACTAAGTGATTTTTTTCCAAGTCGTTTTCATTAGTGAATCTCTCATCACTTGTCCAATATGGAACAAAAGAGTTGTTGCCCTTTCAGAGATCAGTCTTAACACATATTTAAATGTTTACTAGACAAGCTGTCACTTTGTCACTTTAGCATTTGTAAAGATGTTTTTTTTAAATACGTACGTATAAGTCTTTTATAAGTTGCATCACATGATCTGAGGTGATATGACTAATCATAATATTATTTCCTCTGTATTTTTTTATCTAAGATGCTATCATTTTAAGATTGTCCATCAGTTAGTGTAGCAAATAACTGGATATTGCCATGTTCTGGATCCTGACCCTTGAATTTCTGTGTCTTAAATCAGATTTCCAAATGACTCCTCGCCAGCTCACTTATGTTTTATCACTCATTTAAAAATGATGTTATTGGGAATAACGAGATAATATCTGTGTAGAGAAAATGGAAAATAATTAGGTCTATTTCCCTTTTTATTTCTGACATGGGTAAGGGAAAAATCTTTTTGTGAATCACAACATCGGATTCCTCCAACTCCCATTCTACAAAACCTCCTTTTCTCTGATTTCTTGAACTCAGCCAGGGAGGGCTTCCTCACTGTGTGAAGTGTTTATGGTAAGACTGGTTTATATGCGTATGGAAGCAGAAAGAGCAAATTCCAAAGGACACTGGTGATGGGCACAATAGATTAGTTTCCCCCTTTTATCTTGGCCCACAGTCCCTCAGGAATATTTCTTTTAGAGTTTCTTAGGATAAGTTTTGTTTCCCCTGAAATGAAATCTTTGTGACTTTTCCTTTTTATTTTAGCTGTTGGGAAGCTCAGAACTAAAATTACAGCTCAGTTTAGCAAAGTATTATGCTCTGCTTCACTGCTTTTCTATAAAAATAATCTTTACCTTGTATTGGTTTATCATTTCTCATCTATGCATTATTAGCTCATATCTGTATCTATCATTTTATTTGGGCTATCTAAAATACTTTCTAAATGAAGTCAGGTATAAATGCATGGTTAATATATATTGAGCCATACATAAACCCTAGATATTACGAGCTGAGCATGACTTAACCAGAACGTCTAGTGAGGGTAATATGGGTTTTCTTTCTTTCTTTTTTTTTCCACAGAGAAATGAGAATCTGATTCATCAGGTATAAAATCTCAAAACTTACTCCAGAGAGAAAGAAAAATGTACGGGTGCTAGACTGGTAAAATTTATTAAAGTTTATGGTTTATTTACTGAAAGTCTATTAAAATTAAAGTTATAGAAAACATACATTTATGCATGCTTTCTGCAAACTCAGAGGTTTGCCTCAAAAATAAAAGATTTGGCTTAAATAGAAACAAAAATACATAAACTTATGCTTAAACCATGATCTCTTCCTGTGTTGCACACTAATAGCTTTTATCCTTGAGGCAATAACCCCAGACTCTGTTTCAGATGCAATAAATCTTTCCACTAGGAGTACAATACATCTATTTCCTTCTGTTTTAGTGGTCTCTTGGCAAAAAAAACAATGTATCCCTGTTTTCAAATAATACTCCACAAAGATTTCATTTTATTTTTAAATTTATTTTATTTTTTTTAATAAATATTAAATCTTATCAATATTTGTCGAATGAATCTTAGGGTTGCTCAGAAATGCTAGGCTGAAAACATTGAAGTAAATAAAACAGACACTGGATTATTGTTATTCAGAGTCAAATGTAACCAGTGATTTCAAATGATAATATTGTATAAGCAGTTAGAAAAAGTTGCTATGGAGAAAAAATAAGAAACTCTACCCTCCCACACCTTCCTGCCTGGATTTTATACCTTTGAAAATGGAGGGTCACAATTACTATCTCAGGTCAATTATTTCAAAATGAAAAATTAAAACAAATTAAAAAGAGAGAAGTAAAACATAGTCCAATCCGAGTACCTGATTGCACAGTGAACAGTAATGTAAATACTGACAGATTTAATCAACCTTTGATATACAAGTATATTTGAAGGAAGTACAGATGGAGGTAAGAGTTTAATTCTCATGTAACATAATAACAAATCGTGCTTAAAACTGATAAAGTTAATCTCTAATGGTGTAAGAATATTTTAAGTATGAAGGTAAATATCAAAAGAAACTTGAAACACTGGAAAACACAGGTGGCCTGGGTGATTTTATATTTAAAAGGCTTTTTCTGGAGTAAGGTACTATCTTAGGACCATTGCAGAACTTTATCTTATTTTTTTGTTATTTGTTTTATGAGGTATATTTTGATTAACCATAACTTATATATATTTTTTATAGGCTAAAGATAGCCTTTATAAATAGAGTAATTTACCCAAAGTAGATGGTAGGGTAGGGCCCTCTATCCTGGTCAGCAGGTAGGAGGCACTTGGTGGAGTTAGTGCTTCTGTTGCAAGTGCTAGAAAACTCAACCTGACTTAAACAAAAAAGCAAACTTATTGATTCACATAACCAAAGGCCTACTTTAGGACTTTGACAAGGTAAAAGTGAAGGCATAGCTAGCTGAAAGAAGGTGGGAGATGAAAGAAGGGAGAAAAAGTAGAAGGGCAGGTAGAGGCATTAGTAGCCTTATCCAATAGACAAAAGTGGAAGCATTAGTAGCCTTATCCCATAAACAAAAGTGGAGGCATTAGTAGCCTTATCCCACAGACACAGATATCAAGAAACTGACTGAAATGTACTGGACAAGAAACAGAAGTGCAAGTAGATATTTCTGAATTACAACCAACAAAATTTAAACATAAAAGTATCTAAATTATGGAAGTGTTGATAGGAGTAGAGTGTAGGAACTAAAACCTCATTTTACACAGCTGAGGGCCAAGAACATAAATAAATAAGTTAATTAACTAATTAACAAACATATAAATGTAATCATGGAAACATTTTATTATTTAAATTTCATCTTTTTTCAAAAAGGAAGTATACTTGGTTTTCCAAAAGCACAAACTAAAAGCAGAAACAGCTGAAAGGCTGCCTTTGGGGGTGGTTTGTAACTAGGTGTGAGGAGAGTTGCAGTATCCGGTTTTTTAAAAAACTAAGTATGAGTTTTGTTTTGATGGACACTTCCAATATTTCAAAAAACGTCTTAGCATGAAATTGATTAGAATAAATGTAAGGTGACAGCATGTGTTGGAGAAACCACAATTGTAAAGTATTTAGGGGAGGATAAAACTGGGCTTAGGACCCCAATATGCTGAGATATGAGCATCAGTCAGGAATATATATGGTGGTTTAAAGAATGCAAATACAGTGAGTATATAGTGAACTTTTGTTCTTCACAAGTAATTCCTAATATAGTAGATTATCTTTTTTTGTTGTTGTTTTTGCTTGAGAACAGCAACTGTGCCTTTGGATCCAGTTTCTGGTGCAGACCGGGTACAGGGAGGATGTTCGTTAAATATCTGTTTGTTTTTTGATGAAGTAATTGTATCATTTGAAACTGTTTGACTCAGCACACAGGAAAAACTCAATAGAAAATGTGTTCAATTGTGAGCTTCATAGCTTGAGAAATGAATGAAAATTATGGAGAAGATTCTGTGGAAAGTTACAAAATGAATTAGAAGTCTAGAAAATAGAATATTTGAGGAATTGAAATTTTTGAGCTTTTGGGGCTCCTGATTTTCAGATATAGTTCATTGTTAATTTTCTGTACCTGTGAAGGAACATGTTAGGGCCACTGTGAAATATCCCAAGGTATGTATTGGAATGACTTGAAATCGATTCAGTGACAACTAACAACAACAGTCTTAGACAAGAGGGAAGTCAATCTGCTGGACTTAAAGGCTGAGTTGTGAGTATTTAAACCAGAAACCATGAAGGATGTAAAAGGGTGTGTGTGTGTGTGTGTGTGTGTGTGTGTGTGTGTACACACAAGGAACTAGTCTGAATAAATGTTTGGATCACTCTCAGTTGATAATGAATAGAATGGATCTGAAAAGCAAGTCCAGAAAAATGTAAGGAACAAGGAACATGATAGAAGTGAAAAATTGCCATCAGAATGTAATTTTTTAATCCTAATATGTGAAGTTTTAATTTATAATGTATTGTGCCATTTGGAGAAAACATTTGTAGGAACTACCTAAACCATGACCTAGCATTCTCGTATAAATGGCATCTTTCCAAAGTTGTCTGAAAATAAATACAGCAATAAGCGTGTTTTTTATTTGCATTTCTTATTTGGAAAGCACCCTTACATATGTAATGTCATCAGATTCTCATAATCCCTCCCCACCTCCATAATGAGGAATTAACTTTAGTGTAGTATTTGGATTCAAAACCATTTTTGAGCTCCACTACTTCTATGGGACTCAACTAGGCACTAATTCCTCTGGACTTTTCAATGAGGATGATAATAATAATATCTGCTGTATCTATCTTAGGCTGTATTGTTGTGAAGATGGAAGCAGTTAATTTGCATATGTGCTTTGCAGACTGTTTTGTGGGCTGCCAATGTCAAGTGCATAGGTTTTATTCACGTTTTACAGGTAATGGAAAGGAATGCAGTCAATGATTGAGAGACTAGTCCTCTGTTACCTAGTCAGCTAGGGCTGGGACCATAGCTTTAGATGCCCAGGTCTCTTAATTATTCCCAAGTGTCTATTCCACTGCTTTGATCTATGCTTTGAATTGTGGCCAGTAAGTATAAAATTAGAATAGTATGGTGATTTCCTCAATTTCCCTTTTGAAGAAATTGAGGAGTTGAACTAGTTGGTTAAGAGAACCCTTCTGGCTCTAAATCAAACAATAATCAAGAACTTCTCAAACTCTTTCAGGGCTCTCCATTACCCTAGAGGGGATGCAGGCAACCAAAGCAGTGGTTACAGTGCTCTGCGTAGAAAACAGAAGGATATCCCTTGATCCTGAGAAAAGAGAGGAAGCATGGAGAACCAAGTCCACAGTGTGGACGTGGGGACTAAAAAGGATGGAACTGAAGATTTCCTGGATGTTTGGGTAGAGGGACATGGGAAAAGGGTTTCTAAGGCTTAAACGCAAATTTTCAATGCAGTCTTCTAAACACGCAAATGTCCTTGTGTGATGTTTGTTGTTGTTTATTTGTTTGCTTTTTTTTTTTAGATGGATCCATGTGAAGCAATGAAAAATAAGAGCAGACCGTGAAAATGTAAGCCCTCTTTTTCTTCTCCCAGAATCCTCACCAAACTTGGCACGCCTTTGGGATCCATACCTAGATGACATATAGTATAGAATGAAAAAAAAAGGTAATCTCTAAGTTTATTTGAGGTCCTCTTTCTCTCTTATTGGAGCCCTGGTGGTGCAGTGGTTAAGAGCTCGGATGCTAATCAAAAGGTTGGCAGTTCTAATCCACCAGCTGCTCCTTGGAAACCCCAGGGGGCAGTTCTACTCTATCCTATGGGATCTTTATGAGTCAGAATTGACTCGAAGGCAATGGGTTTGGTTTTTTGGTTTTGGTTCTCTCTTATTATTGCTAAAGCCTATGGGTTTGAGAAACAACATGGAAAATTGCAGTATTTGGATATTGTTGGTCAAAGTAGAACGAGGTATTGATAATCCAACAAATAAGGATTTAAATTACATTGTGTGTTTTACTACTATAAAAAATAGTTGTTTGAGAAAGCTAGCTATATTTACCATTGCCAATTTTGCCCTCAATGTGTCATCCAGCAAGCATTATGCTTAATATAAATAGGGTGCAGTATAAATTGCAATCTGTTAAGGATATAGCTCTTATATAAAAAAAAAAAAAATTTTTTTTAAAGTGGAATCAAATCTTAAAAAATCAACATCTAAGTGTTAACTCTGGTTATCTCTGTGTGGTGGTAGTATGGTGATCTTCCACATACTCTTCTGTGTTTTCTGAAACAAATAAACAAAAAAGCAGCTCTTCCAAAGGTATATAACTGATACAGAAACTTTTACCCTGTTTCATCCATTGCTACATTGATTTCAGACTTCTGACCTCCAGAGCTGTGAGGGAATATTTAAGGACTAGTAAAATAATATAGTTTCAAATTGTCCCAACTTTTGAAAGATAGAAATTTTCCCTTTTTTGAGAATATTTTAGTAGATGAAGATAATACTGAATTACTCAGTAACATAGTTTAGACTAGTAGTTTTCAACTGGGGGAGATTTTGCCCCATTTGGCAATGTCTGGAGGCATTTCTGGTTGTCACACAGGGTTTGGTGGGGATTAGGAAGTGGTGACAGGAGGTGGTGCCACTTGTGTCTAATGAGTAGAAGCCAGGGATACTGCTAAGCATCCTACAATGTACAAGAAACTCCCTCCCCCTACAGTTATCCAGCTCAAAATTTCTATAGTGCTGAGGCCGAGAAACCCTGTTTTACACCCCTTATTGCACTATTTACAAATAAAATAACACCATCAACTACAAAACTTAAAACAAAACAAAACCTTATTCATGTTTTCTTTAAAGCAATGGAAAATATTGTTCTCCCAAGAAGTCAAAATTAAAAATTTCTAGTGAATGTTTTTGTTAGAAAATAATGTTTAAGTATTGAGAAAATAATGTTTAAGTATTGAAAATTAAGAAACCTAAGTTGGAATGAGTTGGAATCCACTCGACAGCAGCAGGCTTTAACAGGTTAAGTCGGCTGTGCACAGTGTTTAAGAAAGTAGAATTGGAACAATAAGCTTCTGAGAATATAAATGTGCCTCAACAAGTTCATTGAGAATGGCTTTTTTTTTTAAAAAACTCAAAAGAATATTTTAGGTAGTAATTTGAAACTGTTGGAAATGTGAATCCAATGATATGTCAAGCAGATATATTACTAATGACTGCCATTCTCCCAAGAAACAAATGAACACACAAAATGCACTTATTACAGTTTTTTATGTGCCCTTCAGAAGCATGAGTTGTTAAAAAGGCAGTTCTGGGACAAGATGCATGTACACAAGGCAGAAGGCTGGCTCCCTACAGCCCAGTGTGAAACTGGTATTCTCATAGGAAGATTCTTGGGTGAGGAAAACGACAACAGGAAGTTTGGCAGTATTTCGTATTGTGATAACCCCATAACCCTGACGCATTTTTTCAGGGTAATTTAAAATATGCTTTCAGTTGGTTAGTGCATGAAATTCAGTGGAGGTCACTACATCCACATCTTTCTTCCCTAGAGAGGACATTAATGTGGTAAACATGAGTGAAGTCTGTTAACAAAATTATACCAGTTTGGCCTTTATTACTCCTTTCCTGAAAGAACAGGGTAAATTGTCATGAAGGATACAATGATATTTCAGGATTATCTTTTAGTCTTTTACTTAAGTAAACCCATTGCCATCTAATCAATTCTGACTTACAGCGATCCTATAAGACAAAGTAGAACTGCCCCATAGGGTTCCAGGGGGCAGCTGGTAGATTCGAACTGCAGACCTTTTGAGTAGTAGCCAAGCTGTTAGCCACTATGCCACCAGGGCTCCAAATTCTCTAAAAAATTACTTAAATATACAATGCTAAAAGAGCCACAAATTTGTCTTTGGCAGGTTAGATGAAGACATGCCGAGGATCAAATTACTTTATACTGTCAAAGGCTTTCTTTTTACTATATGATGGAATTGATTCAGTGAGGTTAATCAGGAAGACGTAAATCCCCTCCTGCAAATATTTACTATATTCTTTACTTGATGTAGAAAGGGCTCAGAAGGGAAAGAGGATTATAGGCTTAGCTCATAAATGTTCTTTATAATTTTATGGTATTTTTTGTTAATGACAGTAATTTCTTTCCGGTCATAAAATAATTTCTGCTTACTACTTAAAATGTAAAAATATATATATAAGAGAAAAAAATATCCCCAGAGACCACAACTTCCAACACATGTCAACTTCCTTCTAGTTCTTCCACAAAACAGGAGTCATTCCTTGTGGGACCTTGACTTCTGCCTCCACCGTATTGTGAACATTTGCCCATCTCATCAAACCCCTTCCAAAACAAGGTTTTTAATGGCTCAGTCATGTGTTTTAAGTGGCTGCACCAAACCCAGTTCTACAGTGATGTAGCAATTAAGAGCTATGACTGTCAACCAGAAGTTCGGCAGTTCAAATCTACCAGGCGCTCCTTGAAAACACTATGGGGCAGTTCTACTCTGTCCTAATAAAAAACTAAAAAAAAATTTTTTTTTTTTTTTTTTTTTTATATATAGGGCCGCTATAAGTCAGAATTGACTCAACAGCAATGGGTTTGTTTTTTTTGGTTTGAATAAAATACATAGATGCATAATAATTATAAGCCCATGAGTTGTGATACACATATAGATAAGAAAGGCCCTGGCTTACGCAAATTTCCTTGGACATTAGCCATTGCCCAGTCCCCTTCTTTTCCACTCGTACAGAGTATTGTAATATGAGTGAATGAGAGTAATATTACGGAGATAACCTTGATGGTGCTGTAATTTAATAAATAATTTTTAAAATCCAGTGCTTTCACTGTGATGTTCCTGAGTGACACAAAAGGTTAATGCACTTGGCTGCTAACCAAAAGGTTGAAGGTTCCAGTCCACCCAAGGGCACCTCAGAGGAAAGTCCTGGTGATCTACGTTCAAGAAACCGGTCGTTGAACACTCTGTGGAGCACAGTTCTGCTCTGACACACGTGAAGTCCCCGTGAGTAGGAATCAACCCAAAGGCTACTGGTTAGCTAGCTACTTTCACCATTAGTAGTAACGAGTTACATATGACACACCTCACAACTATATTGGTATGTTGTGATGCCTCGGGTGATCGGCACTAAATTTAACTACATGTGGGTGCAATGAATGTCCCTGCAATGAGTGTTCATTGATTGTGTCCATTAGATAAATGTCTAAAAATAGAGTTACTGGATCTGGGGGTATTAATTCTTCATGTAGATTGCCAAACTTGCTATCCAGAAAAGTTGTTCCAATTTCCAATCTTAGAGTCAACAATACTGGGCTTTAGAATTAAGTTTATCTAATATGGTAATTGAAAAATTGAGTCTTAAAACAAAAGTATTTGCAATTGAGTAATTAAAAAATTTCCTTCCTTTTTAGGCTTTGCTTTCCTTTCTTTCTCTTTCCTTTTTATCTGTCTGCGAAGCTGTCTATGTTCTTTGCCAATTTTTCTTTTAAGGTTTTAAGGTATGTATGAGCTCTTTATTCAATGCCCGTGGAAGCAGTAGTCAAGAAATCAAACGATGTATTGCATTGACCAAATCTGCTGCAAAAAACCCCTATGAAGTTTAAACAGCAAAGATGTCACTTTGATGATCAAGGTGTCCCTGACCCAAGTCATGGTCTTTTCAGTCACCTCATAAAAAAAAAAAAGGCATGCAAAAACTGGACAATGAAAAAGGAAGACAGAAGATGAATTGATATATTCAACTGATATGTGGTGTTGGCAAAAAAAAACATTGAATATACTCTGGACTGCTAGAACAACAACACATCAGCCTTAGAAATACAACCAGAATGTTCCTTAGAAGCGCGGATGACAGGACTTGGACTTGCTTACTTTGGATAAGTCATACAGAAAGACGAACCACTAGGGAAAAAAAATCATGTTTGGTAAAGTCAGCAAAAACTAGGGAAACCCTCAATGAGATGGATTTACACAATAGCCACAACAATGAACTCAAACATATCAATCATCATGAAGATGGTGCAGAATTAGGCAATGCTTCTTTCCCTTATACATAAGGTTGCCATGCGTCAAAGCTGACTTGATGCCAACTGATAACAATGAGCTTTTCATAATTTAACTATACTGAATATTTTTTACATAAATTTGCATCAACTATTTTCCCAGTTGTGTGTTTTTAATTTTGTTTATGTTTTTATGATGATGAAAGTTTTATTTTACTTGTTGATACTCTTTCTTGTTATAGGGGAATTTCAAATTTTTGTTGTCCTTGGTCAAATCAAAAGTTTTTTGCATGATTTCTTTCCATGCTTTTATAGTTAGAAAACATTTTCTGATATTATGCCTATATTTGCTTCTAGGTATCTGCATCGTTTCATTCTTTAACATTAATTATTTAATCTTTCTACAGCTTATTTTGTTGTATGGTATAAAATAAGGAGCTGAGTATGTTATTTCAATTCGTTAAATAATCATCTCACACCACTAATGAATTATCCTTTCTGTCTTCATTCACTTACGATGTCACCTTTATCTCATACAGAGCTTTTTAATTTTTTTTTTTTTAAATCTATTCTATCCCACTGTTCTACCTATACCTGGAAACCCTGGTGGGGTAGTGGTTAAGAGATACAGTTGCTAACCAAAAGGTCGGCAGTTTGAAGCCACCAGGTGCTCCTTTGAAACTCTATGGGCCAGTTCTACTCTGTTCTATAGGGTCACTATAGTCAGAATCAACTCTACGGCAATGGTTTTTTGTTTTTTTTTAGCTATCTATTTTCACGTCCCACACCCCACTACAATCTTGTGGAACAAGTGTCCTTCTCTCCTTAAGCTTTACATTTTTTCTTTGTGAGTCTTTCCCATTATTCCTCTGAAGAGCTTTAGAATTGCTTTGAAAAGGTACTCTTTCTATGACACCCATACCACAACAATTTATACTGGGACATTGCTGGAATATATTATACCTGTTTTCTCCCCATTCATTCACAAGGTATGATCTTCCATTCACGGCAGTCTTTTTTATTCCACTTACGACATTTTGTAGTTTTTATTGTATAGACCTCCCACAATTCTGTAAAGATTACTCCTGTAATTATATATTTTCATATTTTTGGTATTGTGAATGAGATGTTTTTCATTACATTTTCTGATTGGTTATTAAAATTAGAAATATTGTGTGTTTATTTTATATTTGATCACTTGACTCAACTATGCTATTAGTTCCAATACTTTTTTGTTGATTCTTTTAGATTATTTAGGTTAATAACCATATTATCTGCAAATAAATTTATCTATTTAATGAACAAATATACCTCATGTTTTTGTCTTGGCTATTTTAGAACGGAGCCCTAGTGGTGCAGTGGTTAATAGTTCAGGCTGCTAGCCAAAAGATCAGCAGTTTGAATCTACCAGCCCCTCCTTGGAAACCCAGTGGGGCAGCTCTACTCTGTCCTGAAGTGTCGCTATGAGTTGGAATCAACTCGATGTCAACGGATTTTTTGTTTTGTTTTGTTTTTATTTTAGAACAGTTGGAAATGATAGTGGTAATAATAGTCTTAACATATTTACGACTATCGGAAACCCTGGTGGCGTAGTGGTTAAGTGCTACGGCTGCTAACCAAAGAGTGGGCAGTTCAGATCTGCCTGGCTATCCTTGGAAACTGTAGGGGGCAGTTCTACTTTGTTCTATAGGGTCTCTATGAGTCGGAATCCACTCGACAGCACTGGGTTTGTTTTTTTTTTGGTTTTATTATTATCACTATCATTTTTAACTGTTCTAAAATAGCCAAAAAATAAAAGAGAGAGAGGGAGAAAACATGATGTATATTGTATTGGAGGAAGAAGTTCAAGCTGCACTGAAGGAATTGGCTACAAAGAAAAAGCTCTGTGAATTGATGGAATACCAATTAAGAGTTTCATCAAATGGATGCAATACTGGAAGCACTCACTTCTATGCCAAGAAATTTAGAAGACAGTTACCTAGCCAATTGACTGGAAGAGATCCATATATGTGCCCATTCCAGAGAAAAGTGATCCAACAGAATGTGGAAATTATCGAGCAATATCATTAATATCACACACAAGTAAAATTTTCCTGAAGGTCATTCAAAAGTGGTTGTAGCAATACAGCAACAGGGAACTCCCAGAAATTGAAGCAGGATTCAGAAAAGGATGTGGAATGAGGGATGTCATTGCTGGTGTCAGATGGATCCTGGCTGAAAGCAGAGAATTCCAGAAAGATGTTTACCTCTATTTTATTGACTATGCAAAAGCATTCAACTGTGTGGGTCATAACAGGTTATGGATAATGTTTGCAAAGATTGGAATTTCAGAACACTTAATTGTGCTTATGAGGAAGCTGTACATAGACCAAGAGGCAGTTGTTCAAACAGAACAAGGGGATACTTCATGGTTAAAAATCAGGAAAAATATGCTCAGGGTTGGATCCTTTCACCATACTTATTCAAACTATATGCTGAGCAAATAATCGGAGAAGCTGGAGTATACAAAGAAGAACGTGGCATCAAGATTGATGGAAGACTGATTAACTACTTGTGATATGCAGATGACACAGCCTTGCTTGCTGAAAGCAAAGAGGACTTGAAGCACTTATTGGTGAAGATCAAAGACTACAGTCTTCAGCATGGATTACGCCTCAACATAAAGAAAGCAAAAATCCCCTCAACTGGACCAATAAACAACACCATGATAAACGGAGAAAAGTTTGAAGTTCTCAAGGATGTCACTTTACTTGGATCCGCAATCAACAGCCATGGAAGCAGCAGTCGAGAAACCAAATGATGCATCGCATTGAGCAAATCTGCTGCAAAGACCTCTTTAAAGTGCTGAAAAGCAAAGATGTCACCTTGAGGACTAAGGTGTGCCTGACCCAAGCCATGGTGCTTTCAATCACTGCATATGCATGCAAAGCTGGACAATGAATAAGGAAGACCAAAGAAGAATTGATGCCTTTGAATTATGATGTTGGCAAAGCATATTGAATATACCATGGACTGTCAGAAGAATAAACAAATCCGTCTTGAGAGAAGTACAGCCTGAATGCTCATTAGAAGTGAAAATGGTGAGACTTCATCTCAAGTACTTTGAACATGTTACCAGGAGAGACCAGTCCCTGGAGAAGGACATCATGGTTGGTAAAGTAGAGGGTCCTCAGAAAAGAGGAAGACCCTCAAAGAGATGGATTGACATAGTGGCTCCAACACTGGGCTCAAACATAGCAACAATTGTGAGGATGGCACATGATGGGCAGCGTTTTGTTCTTTTGTACATAGGGTCACTGTGAGTCAGAACCTACTCCAAGGCACCTAAAAACAACAACTTATTTATGATAACTCTAGGCTATCGTTATGAAAGATGATATAGGCTATATGTTTAGCATAAATCTTCTTTATTATGTCAATGAACTATCATTGTATTCTGAGCTTATTATGCAATTTTTAAAACAAGAGAGTTTATTAAATTTTATGAAATTATTGTGCAGATCTATTGATTATATGTTTACTTTGCAACCTCTTGGTGTGATATATTCATTAAGATTTATATACATGAATTGCAGAAGAATGCTTAAATATTCAAAGTATATCATTATTTTAACACAGCCTAAATTAAGCATTGTAAAATGCTAGTAGTGGTAATAGTAGTAGTGTCATGACCTAACTTCAGGGAGGATAATGCAAATCAAAAATCAGCCCAATGCTTATCCGTATAAGATGGAGATCAGACATACCTCCACTCTCCAACCTTTTTACGAATTCTGACACCAGCCATCTCTCCCAGGGCACTCTCTACTTCTCTTGTAGGTTTGATAATCCATCGCAATGGCCACACAAAAGTCACAGACCTTACTTATAGTTAAGTGGTTTATTAAGGAAGCCACAGGCTACAAATCAGGATCAGGAAGCATATAAGCAAAGTCTCTCTTCTTCAGTGCACGGCAGCTCTCTCAGTTCCTCTCAGCATGCCGACCTGCTCTCAGCCCCCCTGAGGACAGGCCTCCTCTTGGCCCTCTCAGGACAGGCTCCTCTCAACTCCCTGAGGACAGGCCTCCTCAGCTCCTTCAGGACAAGCACCTTTCAGCCCCCTCAGGACAAGTTCCTCCTAACCCTTCCATCTGTCACCACCAACCCTGCCACAGGACCCCTTCCAGGCCTGTCACTGTCTTCAGTGTTATAGCCCTTGACCCATGTTTCAGCTCTTTTAGGAGGTTCCTTACCTCCTCTCTCTCTCTGCTTCTCTCTTCTTTCTTCCTTCTGCTTTTCCTGCTTCCTTCTGTCTCTCCAACCTCTTTGGGGTTGACTGCTTATATATACAACTCTTTGTCAATTTCAAGGCATGACCCCTCCCAGCAGGGGCCACAAACAGATCCATCCCCTCTCCATAGGGAGCAGACCCTTCATTTGCAAAGTAGGCCATAGTCACCTCATTTACATAGTCTATTGACCAATCCCTGCAAGGTACTTGCTAATCACAGGGCAGGCTGAAGCTCAGGGCCAGACAAAAAGTCAAGTTATTTACTGCTTACCCAGGAAGTGTCAATCAACCTGGACAAAAGTAATAAACCCTCTGGAGTAGAAACTAGAGCAAAGGTAACTCCTCAGGGCTTAGGGGAAAAATCTCTCAAGAAGTTTTTCCAAAGAACCAAGGCAAAAGGTCATATAAAGGAACTCATTTCATCACAAGTATGTTCATCTTTTATTCAGACTTTTGCATCTATACTGATTATTTTCAAGTTTTGCTAGGAGGGTCATTCCTAGTTACGTAAAGTGAATTAAAATGTTTTTCCTGTTCTTTTTCTATGCACAAGAAGAGTATACAACATAGGGATTACTTACATCTCGAAAGTTGAAAAGCGCTCATTGATAATACTTTGACCCTGCAGCTATCTTGAAGGCAGTTATTAAAAACTTTTTCAATTTTAATTCTTCATTGGATATTAGTCTTTTTAGGCTTGGCCCACAACTTTTTTCCATCAATATCTTTGAATCCACATTATTAAAGTTTTTTTAAATTATTAAGCTAATTAATTTATGTTATTCATTTTTATATCATTTTAAAATCATCTTTGAATCTTTTACTATCTTTTTTAAAGTTATATATCTTTCTTGTAATTTTATATATTTGCTTACTCTTATTTTCTTGATTGGATTTGCAAGAACTTTTTTTTATTGTTCTTGTTCTTTAAGAATTCAACAACATAGTTAATTTGCCGATTTTACTGTTTTTCTATATTCTTATCCGTTAAATTTTTACATTTATTTTCAATATCTTCTTCCTCTTATTTTGTTTATATTCTTTCATTGAATTGAAATTAACTTCAATTTTTATTCTTTTTTAATTCTCTTTTTAGGTAGAAATAAAATATTTCAGGCCATATTCTTGCCTTTGAACACATCTTATAAAGTTAGGTAAGTCATGGTCCTATTGTTATTATCTGAAAACAAGTCTGTAATTTTACTTTTAATTATCTCTCTCACTCACGCAGCTATTTTGGAAAGTATTTGTAGCTTGCAAGGTGGTTGGATTTTGATTGTTTAAACTTTATAAAAAATACAGTTTTATGGCATTTAGTCAGAGAATATAGCCTCTGTAATCTCTGGTTTGGGGAACTTTTGAGCATTTTCTTCGTGACAGTGTTGAATTTTTATAAGTTATATTAATCTTGAATGTAAGTTGTTGTTAGTTGCCACCAAGTCAATTCTGGCTCATGGTGACCTCCTGCATGCAGAGTAGAACTGCTCCAGAGGGTTTTCAAGGCTGTGACCTTTCAGGAGCAAATTGCCAAGCCTTTTTCCAAGATGCCTTTAAGTGGATTTGAACCATCAAGCTTTCAGCTAGTAGCTGAGTGCTTAACAGTTTGCACCACCCAGGGACCTCTGAATGTAGTAAACCAAAACTAAACCTGTTGCCACTGAGTCAATTCCGACTCATAGCGACCCTGTAGGACAGGGTAGAAGTTCCCCATAGGGTTTACAAGGAGCTCCTGGTGGATTACAACTGTGGGCCTTTTGGTTAGCAGCTGAACACTTAACCACTACACACCACGAGGGTTTCCCTGAATGTAATAGACATGTATATATATTTTTCTGTTTTTAGAGTAAAAAAAATAGTATATCTGTAGACTGAAACTTACTAACTATACGTATTAATCAAATAGATGTTTATCAGAGGCTTGGTGGTTAGAACCTACCCAGCAGTCAACTCAGAAGAATGGCCTCAAAAAAAAAAAAAAGCCAAACAAACAATTGTAATAATTAAACATGTTCTAGAGGGAAAACAATAGTGTTACATTAATAACACCATTAAAAACAGTATTACAAAAAACAGTATTAAGATATAAAAAAAAATTCTTCATATTCAAAGCAAAAATCCATGAATAAAATGAAAGAGAATCACAACAAGTTATGTTCTGGGGAAAAAAAAAAAATTTGAATTCACCGATAAAGATTGTTTTAAATAGCCAGGAAGAAAAGAATTAACGATTTTTGATAAAAATTCAACCGCATGCTACTTATGACTTTCTTTCTCACAAACAAATTATGGAAAACAATGCAAGATCTCCTAAGAGGAAAATTGTGAGGATAAAAGTTACAAAAATTGTATTCCCAGATAATTTGACCTTCAGGAATGAAGGAAATATAAAAATGTTCTCAGTGATCTGCTTCTAAAAAATCACAGCCTAGAAAATCCTGTGAAGCACAGTTCTACTCTGAAACACATGGGGTCGCAATGAGTTGGAATCTACTCTACTGCAGTGGCTTTGATTTTTGAGTTTGGAAGAGAAGTGTGTTTATACTTTCTTTTTCACATTTCTAATACTTCTGACATCCTTGCTGTATATATGTTGATATGTAATATGCTGATATGTTATATGTTAAATGACTGTTAAGTTTTCCTCATGAAATATCTTTTTATTAATATGTAATGACCCTGATGGCCATTATTGCCTTTTTTACACTTAGTATTTCCTGTTTTCCTTTCCTTTCCTATAGTATTTCAGTTTTCTTTTCTGCTCTGTTCCTCCTTCCCTTCCACATTTTCTTGAATATAATGTACAGTTGCAGACTCAGATAGTTGTTAGTAAATTAGTATTTCACTTTTTGTTTCCTTTCTGTTTTATAATGATATTAGGAATGGTGACAACAGTGGCTGCAACAATGAGCTCAAACATAGCAATAATTGTGAGGATGGTGTAGGACTGGGCAGTGTTTTGTTCTGTTGCACACAAGAGTGGCTGTGAGTTGGAACCAACTCAGTGGCACCTAACAACAAGTAAGCCATTGTAATCTGGATTTACTTTTATGTTTAACTGGCTTTGATGCATTCCATGACTTTCTCTGCTTGAGGTCTTCACTATGATTCATCTCTTGGTCAATAGGAGTATAACTTTAACCTTTCCAAGATGCGGACATAAGTAGTTTATTTTCTGAACATTTGCAGATCTGAGAATACTTTTTATGTTTCCTTCATTCCTGAAAGTCAAATTATCTGAGAACACAATTTTTGAAACTTTTATCCTCACAATTTTCCTCTTAAGAGATCTTGCATTGTTTTTCATAATTTTGTTTGGAAAAAGAAAGCCATAAATGGCATGTGGTTGAATTTTTATTAAAAATCATTAATTCTTTTCTTTCCTGGATGCTTAAAATGACCTTTCTTTATCATTGTATTCAAAGTTGTTGTTTTTCAGAATGTAACTCATGGCGATTCTATTTCATTCTGTTCATGAATCTTTGCTTTGAATATGATGAACATTTTTCATCTTAATAAGGATGTTATTAGTGTAACACCATTGTTTTCCCTCTGGAACATGTTTAATTATTAAATCTAGTACAATACTTTGTTTTGTCTTTTTCTTAAGCTTACCTGTAACTCTTGGGTTAGATTTTGGTTCTTTGTCTTCATCACAGTCGTCATCTCTCAGGGTTTTCGTCTTTTCATCATTTACCTCTGTGTTTTGGAGAAACTACTCAAGTTTGTCCTTAACATCCTGTATTTGATTTTCTACAATGCAAATTTGGCGGATTATTCCGTTTGTTGTGGAATTAACTCAACTATTGAATATTTTAAGTATTTCAAAAGGTACTTATTTATCCATTATCTTATTGATGGATTGTGGGGTTGTTGGATTGTTGCTATTAGAAACAACTACCCTATGAATGATCATGTGTATACCTCCTATTGCACACATACCACAGTCTCCCTAAGGATACATGTCTTATGAATGGAATTTCTTAGTTGCAGTCACATTTTTAGTGTCCGTGTATGCCTTTTGTTTATCATTCTTATCTATTTATCTCACTGTTTTCTTTTGGTCTCTTTATAATTTTCTGCTCTCATTTCATAAAGAAAATATATTCTTCAATTATATATAAAAGTGCTGGAAGCACTCACTCATCTATGCCAAGAAATTTGGAAGACAGCTACCTGGCCAGCCAACTGGAAGAGATCCATATTTGTACCTAATTCAAAGAAAGGTGATCCAACAGAATGAGGAAATTATTGAACAATATCATCAATATCACATGCAAATAAAATTTGCTGAAGATCATTCAAAAGCTGTTGTGGCAGTACATCCAGAGGTACCTGCCAGAAATTCAAGCTGGATTCAAAAGAGGACGTGGAACAAGGGATATCATTGATGATGTCAAATGGATCATGGCTGAAAGCAGAGAATCCAGAATGACATTTGTTGCTGTTGTTAGGTGCTGTCGACCATATGTACAACAGAATGAAACACTGCCTGGTCCTGCACCATCCTCATAAACGTTGCCATACTTGAGCCCATCGTTGCAGCCACTGCGTCAATCCATCTCATTGAGGATCTTCCTCTTTTTCGCTAACCCTGTACTTTACCATGCATGATGTTCTTCTCAAGGGACTAATCTCTCCTGATAACATGTCCAAAGTATGTGATATGTAGTCTCTCCATTCTTGCTTCTAAGGAGTATTCTTGTACTTCTTCCAAGACAGATCTGTTCATTCTTTTGGAAGTCCATCGTATATTCAATGTTCTTCGCCAACACCACAATTCAAAGATGTCAATTCTTCTTAAAAAAAAAACAACCAAAGCAAACTCAGTGCCGTCGAGTTGATTCTGACTCATAGCGAACCTATCGGACAGAGTAGAACTGCCCCATAGAGTTTCAAAGGAGCACCTGGAGGATTCAAACTGCTGACCCTTTGGTTAGCAGCCGTAGCACTTAACCACTACGCCATGATTCTGCGATTCTTCTTAGGGCTTCCTTATTCATTGTTCAGATTTTGCATGTATATATGGCTATTGAACACACCACAGCTTGGGTCAGGCACACTTTGGTCTTCAAGGTGACATCTTTGCTTTTCAGCACTTTAAAGAGGTCTTTTGCAGCAGATTTGCCCAATGCAATGCATCATTTGATTTCTTGACTGCTGCTTCCATGGCTGTTGATTGTGGATCCACGTAAAATGAAATCCTTGACAACTTCAAACTTTGCTCCATTTATCGTGATGTTGCCTGTTAGGCCACTTGTGAGGATTTTTGTTTTCTTTATGTTGAGGTGTAACCCATACTGAAGATTGTAGTGTTTGATCTTCATTAGCGAGGGCTTCAAGTCCTTTTCACTTTAAGCAAGCAAGATTGTGTCATCTGCATAACGCAGGTTGTTAAAATGTCTTTCTCCAATCCTGATGCCCCATTCTTCTTCATACACTCCAGCTTCTCAGATTATTTGCTCAGCATACAGAGTTAATAGGTACGGTGAAAAGATAAAACCCTGACACACACTTTCCTGACTTTAAATCACACACTATCCCCTTGTTCTGTTTGAACAACTGCCTCTTGATCTATGTACAGGTTCCTCATGAGCACAATTAAGTGTTCCGAAATTCCCATTTTTTGAAATGTTATCCAAAGTTTGTTATGATCCACATAGTCAATAAAACGCAGATAAACATCTTCCTGGTATTCTCTGCTTTCAGCCGGGATCCATCTGACATCAGCAATGATGTCCCTGGTTCTACGTCCTCTTCTGAATTCGGCTTGAATTTCTGGCAGTTTCCTGTCGATATACTGTTGCAGCCACTTTTGAGTGATCTTCAGCAAAACTTTGTGTGCAGTATTAATGATATTGTCCAACAATTTCTGCATTCAGTTGGATCACCTTTCTTGGGAATAAGCATAAATATGGATCTCTTCCAGTCTGTTGGTCAGGTAGCTGTCCTCCAAATTTCTTAGCGTAGACAAGTGAGCACTGCCAGCGCTGCATCAGTTTGCTGAAACATCTCCATTGGTATTCTGTCAATTCTTGGAGCTTTGTTTTTTGCCAATGCCTTTAGTCTAGCTTGGCCTTCATCCTTCAGTACCTTTGTTTTACTGATTATGCAAAGGTATTTGAACATGTGGATCATAACAAGTTAAGGGTAACATTGTGAAAAATGGGAATTCCAGAACACTTAATTGTGCTTGTAGGAACCTGTATTTAGACCAATAGGCAGTCATTCTAACAGAACAAGGTGTGCGTGAGGTTTCTATCTTTCACCATACTTACTCAATCTGTATACTGAGCAAATAATCTGAGAAGTTGGACTATATGAAGAAGAACATAGCATCAGGATTGGAGGAAGATTCATTAACAACCTGTGATACGCGGATGACACAACCTTACTTGCTGAAAGTGAAGAGGATATGAAGCACTTACTGATGAAAATCAAAGACTACAGCCTTCAGTATGAATGGATTGCACTTCAACATAAAAGAAAACAAAAATCCTCACAAGTGGACTAATAAGCAACATCATGATAAACAGAAAAGTCTGAAGTTGTCAAGGATCTCATTTTACTTGGATCCACAATCAACACCCATGGAAGCAGCAGTCAAAAAATCAAAAGATGCATTACATTGGGCAAATTTGCTACAAAAGCCCTCTTTAAAGTGTTAAAAACGAAGATGCCACTTTAAGGACTAAGGTGTGCCTGACCAAGCCATGGTGTTTTCAGTCACCTCGTATGCACGTGAAAGCTGGATGATGAATAAGGAAAACTGGAGAATAATTGATGCCTTTGAATTGTGGTGTTGGTGAAGAATATTGAATATACCGTGGAGTGCCAGAAGAGCAAACAAATCTGTCTTAGAAGTACGCCAGAATGCTCATTAGAAGTGAAGATGGTGAGACTTCATCTCTCATACTTTGGATATTTTATCAGGAGGGACCAGTCCCTGGAGAAGGATATCATGCTTGCTAAAACAGATGGTCAGCGAAAAAGAGGAGGTCACTCAATGAGATAGATTGACACAATGGCTGCAACGATGGGCTCAAGCATAAAAACAATTGTGAGGGTGGTGCAGGACAGGGCAGTGTTTCATTATGTTGTACAGGGGATTGCTATGAGTCAGCACCTACTCCAAGGCACCTAACAACAAACATCCTTCTAAAATAGTTAAAGTAACTTTAAGATATATGTTGTTAATATAGAAATCGAGAGTTATACTCCTTTTGCACCATTTTCAGTTTATTGTCACTTTTGCTTTTTGTCTTTAACTCACTCAAATAAAAAGCCATATTTTTCTGTGTAAATCTTGTATGTCAGGGTACATTAGTAAAAATTTTTTTTCCACTAGAGGTACTGTTAAAGACAAAAAACTGAACGCATTACCATTGGGTTGATTCTGACTCATGGCGACCCTATAGGACAGAGTAGAACTGCCCTATAGGATTTTCAAGGAATGGCTGATGGATTTAAGCTGCTGACCTTTTGTTTAGCAGCTGAGCTCTTAACCACTGTGCCATATGCCAGCTCTTAGCCCAGTTACCATTTAGCATGTTCTAATTGACAATGTTATTGGCCTTCGATAGAGTTTTCTTCCTAACCTTCATTTTCTGACTTTCTGAAAAGTTGTATTACTTAAAATGCTAAAATTCCCAGCATGCCTTGCTTCCAAGGCTCTTAACCTCTCTGCCCAATTGTCCAACGTTCCTGGAGATCCTGCCCAAATTCTGGCAAAGACTTGACTGATAGACTAACTTTCCTTTTGTTGTTGTAGTTCCATATTTTTCTTAACTTTATATATAAATCTAAAAAAAAAAAAAATTTTTTTTTTTATATATAAATCTGGGTGAAAAATTGGGAGAGGCTGCATCAGAGGTTGCTAGCCAGAGTCTGCTTTAAAGCAGAACCTCTTGTGTAGCTCAGACAGATCCATCCAAGCCAGAGACGTGCTGTTGCTCCAGTGTCTTGAGTTCTGGAGGGCACTTTGGAATTTTATATCCATATTACTCAATTAAGCAATCAATGATGAAGATGAATAATTCAAAGAATTAATCACCACACACACGTTAGTGATTTTTTTTTTTTTGCAGCTTGGTGCTTCCTGCTGACCTACTTCCTTATAAAATAAGAGAACAATTAGCTGGGAGTGCAGATCTTACGGAAACTAACAGAGAGTGCCATCCGCCAATGTGCATGCCATGCTCTTCATGATGAGTTCTTCAATAGTGCTTTGGGGAACTCCAAGTATTTCACTCTTTTACTTGGTTTTTAAACCTCTCAGGATTGTTGTAAGGAAGATATAAATCATTCCTATTTTGTAGATGACCAACATGAGATTTCTAGATAGATTTTTTTTTTCCCCTTTCCCTAGCATATGGGCTGAGCCCTGGTGGTGCAGTGGTTAAGAGCTGGGCTGCAAACGGAAAGGCCAGCAGTTGAAATCCACCAGCCACTCCTCAGAAACCATATGGGGCAGTTCTACTCTGTCCTATAGGACGGTGTCTATGAGTTGGAATTGACTGGATGGAAACGGGTTTGTAGTATTTGAGCATATGGGAATTTAAAACTACTTATGAAGTACATCCCTGACCAGTGCTGCTCTGTCTGAGAAGGTTGTCCTCTGCAAAACTCACCTTTGCAAGTACACCTTAGTAGTAAGAGGCAAAGGTTTACTTGTCCAGACAAATGTGAAAGCCTCACCTTTACTATTTTAGGAATAATCAATAATATTGATGAAATACTTTTATTTAATAAGCTAGGAGATGTTTTAATAATCTTAATGTACCTTTTTATGATTAGAGAATTATTGTTGTTTTCATTCAGAGAAATCTAGCTTGTCTGGAAAGCTAGAAAAGGGGTTTAATGGAGATCTGTGAGTTGTTTGTTGTGAGCTCAGAGGAAAAAAATGTGGGAAAATCTCTACTTTCTATTATATTTCCAAAAGTTTTAATATTTTTTAATGATCTGTTCTTGGGAGAGATACATATTTTTAGTACTTTGTGGTTCATAGCTAGTTAGGCTTCCTTAACAGAGGCTTTATTATTGTTAGAAGCTGTCAAGTTGCCTTGACTCATGGCGGCCCCATGCGCAACATGGGAATTGGACCATTGTGATCTAGAGGGTTTTCTTCAGTTGATTTTTGGGAAGTAGATCACCAGACCTTTCTTTGTAGCCTGTCTTAGTCTGGAAGCTCTACTGAATCCTGTTTGGCATCATAGCAACACACAAGTCTCCACTGACAGACAAATGGTGGCTGTGCTTGAGGTGCATTGGCTGAGAATCGAACCCAGGTCTCCAGCATGGAAGACGAGAATTCTAACACTGAACCACCTTATAATCCAGAGGGTATAAGATAATTATCTTCACATGGAGGAGTACAAAGAGGCATAGGAAAATGTAGGATAATATCACAACAACAATAATGACAGAAACAACTAATCTTTTTTTGTGTGTGTGTGCTTACTATATGCCAAGGTCTTTCTAAGTATTGTGTTTGTAACTCATTTAATCCTCAAACTCTGCTATGAGGTGGTTAACATTATCATTTTCATTTTACAGAGGAGAAAATGGATGATAAGAAACCCACCCAGCGCCTCACAGTAGGTGTATTGGAGAGCCTGGAGTCACACCAGCAAGCCTAACACCAGCACTCACACCCTTACCCACCATGCCCTCCTCCCTGCAATAAGTGATCTAAGAGATTTTTCAACCCTGTTTTATAAGCCAGAGTTGATATATTTAGCCAACTAATCCTTGGTAGATGAGACAGTGCTCAGTGCTCAGTTCACATGGGAGAAATTAGCTAAGATTTTCCCAAAAGGACATTCAGAAAAAAAAAAATAGTGCTAAAGGGGACATGGTTACAGAGATTAATTCAAAAGATGTGTCAGTTTGAGACATCTTTCCACATTCCTCCCAATTTGTTTCACTGTCCTGGGATTTGCCCAGCCCCCAGTTTAACTTTTGCTTCCTTGGCTTACTTAGCAGCCTCAAAAGTAGGAAACATTATGAAGAGAAGCCCAAGTATCTGAGTGGCCAGCTGGCAGAGGGAAATTCCAGTCATATTGTGCATCCCTTGCGAGCTTTTTGTTTAGTTGTTCTTTGGCACACAGAAGTCAGGAGATCAGCTGGCTGTCTGCTGAGGGATGACAACTCTGCAGTATTCCAAATGTCTACACGCAACTCATCAGATCTGTTCTTCGTGGACTTCAAAGCAAGCTGTAGTGAGTGAAAAAAATTATAAGCCAGTGCTTGGGTCATAAGTGGTTGAGAGACGACTTCACAAGAATAGGAAAGAACAATCCTTTCTATTCTGTGGCTTCAATTCCCCAGTAGGCTAAAGGGCTAAGAAGCAAGTGCCCAAACATAGCTCTGTTGTATCACACCTGTGCTTAGGACAGATCTGTGGCTCTGAGGGGCCTAGAAAATAAAGTCAAAGCCTTTTATTTGGCATTTGAGGCATTCCATGCCGTGGCCTTCTGTGCAGTCTCTTCCTGCACATGCTAAGCTGATATTTGGAGCTGCACACTGGTACAGCCATGCCATTGTGTGTACCCAACATGCATTCCAATCAGGTCAGTGCTTATGCCTTGAGAGGTGATAAGTGTTTTTAGTATCACCCCTATCCACACTTATACTTCATATGCTGTTGTTGTTGGGTGCCATCCAATCAATTTTGATTCATAGCAGCCCCATGTGATAGAGTAGAACTGCCCCATAGAGTTTTCTGGGCTGTAATCTTTATGGAAGCAGATCACTAGGTCTTTCTTCCACAGAGCTGCTGGTTGGGTTCGAACAGCCAACCTTTCAGATAGCAGCTGAGCACTTAACTGATGTTCCACTAGGAATCCTTATGTTTCATCTATTGTACTTTTTTTGTTGAAATTGTACTCATCTCTTCAACTGTGTGCTTCTTAAGATCATTGCTTCTTTCTTATCCCATTTTATATCTACCACAGCACTGTTTTATATTACTTTGGGCCATAGTAAGTGCTACTAAAAAACAAACAAAGAAACCCATTGCCACGAAGTCAATTCCGACTCCTAGCTACCCGACAGGACAGAGTAGAACTGCTCCAAAAGGTTTCCAAGGCTGTAATCTTTACGGAAGCAGTCTGCCATATCTTTCTCCTGCAGAGTGGCTGGTGGGTTTGAACCTCTGACCTTTCAGTTTGTAGCTGAGTTCTTAACAACTGTGCCACAGAGGCTCCCATGGGTGGTATTAAAAAGGGAATGTGGAATACTAGGAGGATACACTTCTCTGTTTCTTATCTTATTCTGAGAAGGAAAACCAGCTGCGGGTGGGCCCTAGGGAGAGGACAAGGAGGGGAAGGTTAGCTTGAGGACAAGGCATGTGTATGTCTCCTAAGCCTCCTGGCAGTAAAAGTCCTTATACTTGTGAATCTGTGAAGAAACTGTGAAACTGAAGAAATTGTGAAACCGTGTTCTGTTTCTTAGTGGGCAGGGAGAATAGAGAACCTTCTCAGAAGCTCAGATAGTTTGGAAAGGGAAACAAATCCCAGTTCAGATAGTGAAAAAGAAAACAAATAGACCAATCTACAAGACCCAAGAAACAAAAAATATGGGGTTTCCATGGCTGAGAAATACCCAGGAGTTTCCCTCAAGGAGTTCACCATAAGTTTAATCCCCCTGACAGTAAATACTGTTGTCTGCCCAGGTGCTGAGAAGTGAACTACTAATATTTATTAAATATCTACTAGTACCTACTGTTGTTGTTCTTAGGTGCTGTCGAGTTGGTTTTGACTCATAGTGGCTCCATCTGACAGAGTATATAACTGCCCCATAGGGCTTTCTTGGCTGTAATCTTTATGGAAGCAGATTGCCAGGTCTTTCTCTTGCAGAGCCAGTGGGTGGTTAGAACCACTTACCTTTCGGTTAGCAGCTGAGTCCTTAACCGTTGTGCCACTAGAATTCCTTAGTACCTGCTAGAAATATTTTTAAAAGTTAATCTCACTTAACATCACAATAACTCTGCCAGGATAATACTTTTATTCCTAATTTACATGTGAAAAAAAATAGAGTCTCACAAAGTTTATGGTGCTGCCCAAGGTCATCACTAAATCTCTTCTTTCAGGACACACATTGTCATGGATGTTAACCTCTAGGTTCAATTCTTCCAGTCTTTGAACCTTCCTAAAGATACTCATTCTTCGAGAAAGTAGTATCCTGTCCTGGAATCAGTGCCATTGCATTGAAAGTGGTACCCAGTGTGCTTGGAGGTGAAATCTTTGGCACTGATAGCCTCCCCCACCAATTCCTACTGCATGCCCAGTCTGTGTGCTAGGTTTTCTTCATTCTTGGTTAACATTCTAGCTCCTTGCCAGGGTAGGGGTAATGTCCTCATTACGAATCCAAAAGGCTAGGACCTTGCATCCCCTCCAGATCTCTTCAGGGGAATGGACCCTGTCTCCGTTTTCCAACCATTTCCTCGGGCCTTGGCTTGAACTCCAGATATCCCTCATCATGTGTCCCCAGCCCACTCCCTCTACCTCCTTCCACAAAATTCTGTAATTTTCTTGACTATAAAGGCATTCAGTGGTGTGTCAGTCATTCATCCTGAATAGCGACATTGCCCTCCTGTAGGCCCAAATATTTTATTTCCTTTAGATCTTGGAACTGGGTATGATCACTTCCCACGTTGGTGAAATCCTTCATCTGGGTCAGTTTCCCTAATCCTGTCTGCAGCCATGTTTGTGTTACTATCTTCTTTCCTGTATCATTATTGAGATCCTAGTGATTCTTGATGCTAAATCCACACGAATGAGGTCAGTTTGGAGCTCCAGATGTCCCTTTTTTTTGGTATCCTTTGTTAAAAAAAAAAGCATAGTATAATGGTTAGATCTATGGACTTCAGTGCCAGGCTGCCTGGGTTCAAATTCTGTATCTACCACTCACTAGCTGTGCTATCTTAAGCAATCCATTTTACTTCTCTGTGTCTGTTTCTTCATAAATAAAACTGGCATAATAACAGTACCTCTCTCACAGGATTTTCAAAGGGATTATAAAATAAATCAATGCTTATAAAGTACTGAGAATAAAGTCTTGTTGTAGATGGGTGCCCTTGAGTCAACTTCAACTCATAGTGACCCCATGTGACAGAGTAGAACTGCCCCACAGAGTTTTCTAAGTTGTAATCTTCATAGAAGCAGATCGCCAGGTTTTTCTACCGCACAGCTGCTGGATGGCTTTGAACTGCCAACCTTTCAGTTAGCACCTGAGTGCTTCACTGCTGTGCCACTAACATATAATCACTTATTAAATTCAAAATGAGGACATATTTTTCCCTAAGAAACTGTTTTATATATTAGTTTTGTTTAGTTCACTATAATTTTATATTAACTTCAAAAGTGATGGTATACATACCCTATGACCTAGCAATCCCTCTTCTAGGTATATACCCAACAGAAATGTACATATATTGTCACTGAAGACATGTCCTAGAATGTTCACAACACTGTCATAGTGGCCCCAAACTGAAAACTACCACCTAAATGTCCCTAACAGTAGAACAGAAAAACAAATTGTGGTGTATTCACACAATGGCATGCCATATAACAATGAAAACAAAAGATTTACAACTACCTTCAACAAAGAATCTCACAAACACTATGTTAAGTGAAATAAATCAGACACAAAAGAACATAAATTGTATGATTCGAGTTTGTATTAAGTACAGCAACTGCCAAAACTAATCTGGGCTGTTAGATGTCAAGATAAGTTTTACCCTTTATCTTAGTCATCTAGTGCCGCTATAACAGAAATACCACAAGTGGATGGCTTTAATAAAGAGAAGTTTATTCTCTCACAGTCCAGTAGGCTAGAAGTCTGAATTCAGGGTGCTGGCTCCAGGGAGGGGCTTTCTCTCTCTGTGGGCACTGGAGGAAGGTCCTTGTGATGCATCAGTCTTGCCTTGGTCTGGGAGCATCTCGGTACAGCAACCTCAGGTCCAAAGGACACGCTCTGCTCCTGGCACTACCTCCTTGGTGTATGAGGTCACCCTGTCTCTCTGCTTGCTTCTGTCTTTTATATCTCAAAAGAGATTGGCTTAAGACACTATCTAATTTTGTAGATCTCATCAATATAACTGCCGCTAATCCAGCTCATTAACATCATAATAATATGATTTGCAACACATAGGGAAATCACAACAAATGACAAAATGGTAGACAATCATTCAATACTGGGACTCATGACCTAGCCAAGTTGACATATTTTTGGGGGACACAATTCAATCCATGACACTGTTGGATGCAGGGAGGCTTCTGGGGTGCTGGTAATGTTCTGCTTCTTAATCTAGGTGCTGGTTACACAAGTGTGCTCATTTTGTGAAAATTTATCAAGAGGTATGTTTATGATATGGGTACTTTTTGTATGAATATCATACTTCAATAAAAAGTTTTAAAAAGTGGTATGGTAGTGAGATCAAAGTAGAGCCTATTATAATAATAAGATAGAAAACAATCATAGATTAATATATCATTGAGGTAGCTGATTAGAAAGATAATCAGTAAACCTTTGGGGTGTGCTGATGGGACCTGGTAGTGGTTAGAACCGAATAAAGAAGGATTTGCACAGAACTGCTTAGCAAAGACGTTCTTTGGTAAAATAGTAAAATAGCCCACCATCTTAGACCTGAATGCCTCAACCCTGTCTATATGTTTAGTGGCAACCACTGCTTAATAGGGAATTGATAGAGGCAGGGCTTTTGACTGCTGAATTATATAAAAACCTATAGCTAACTCTGCAGGTGAGTTTTTTTTTTTTCCTTTCATTTTTTTGTGGGCATCTAAAATTCATCACTTGTACTTTCTATGAATATTTCAGTTCTACGTAAGGTAATTTTATTTAACGTAAGTTCAGATGGTTTAACAGCATTGGAAAGGTGCCATCCTATGACAACTTTCTTCTACTTCATCCATGACCCCTGCCCAGCCCCTTCACACCCCATGTCCCAGTGCTCACAGTTAAATCTCCCTCCATTTTTGCAACTAGCCCGCCGACTCTTCTCGCTGCCTTAGGTGCCTTTGAGAGTAGTACCCCTGTTGTTCTTGCTTCTGGGTGCCATGAGTTGATTTTTGACTCATAGTGACCTCATGTGACAGAGGAGAGCCACCCCCATAGGTTTTCTACGGTGTAATCTTCACAATAGCAGATCACCAGATCTTTCCCCCACAGAGTCACTGAATGGGTTCGAACCTCCCACCTCTTGCACAGCAGCTGAGCACTAACTATTGTGCGGCCAGGGCTCCTTCTAGTAATCCCTACGTCCAGGTAATGGCCATTTCATCATCTCACAATTATCATTGCCTTTCCCAGATAAGCAAATACAGGTAAGGAGTTGCCATTTATTATCACAAAAATACAGCATTGCAGTGTATGCACTTTATGGCAGCACTGTGTATCTTATACTAAGCAAGGGGTAATTTCTTTCTTTTAAAAATAACGTTAATATCAATGCTGATAATGCAGACACCCAGAAAATACTGCAGGAGCTATTCTGATAAATACACAAGTTATTAATATGTTCAATAGAGTGTACATCTGTGGAGGAGTGAGCTCTGTGATAAGATAAGGGGGTGACGAGGAGAATTTGCTAATTTTCTATAGAAATTTGACTTCATGTTGGAATTAATAATTAAGAAGAGGCTTAAATGGAAGATAGCAGTTGGGTGATAGGAAGAGACAGAGGTAGAAGATTGGTTTGTGAGCTACTTATTTCTCTAGTGACCAAATACAGTAATAATTAAAATCTGCTTGGCTCTTGATAAATGTTGATTGGATGAATGAATAAATAATCGAATGAAAGACATGGGTTTCTCTAAAACAAAGGCTTTGAATCTGTTGATGAAAATCTTATATTCTAATCTATTCTGTGTGGATCTAAAATTAAAATTTCAGAAAGAAAGTTAAACTCAGAAACTATTATTCTTTGGATTCTAGATTTTCATTCAAGAAACTGCTCAGTATTTCACAAGACTCAGAAGATCTTTTTTTTTTTTTTGATTGTGCTTTAGGTGAAAGCTTATACAGCAAATTAATTTCTCATTAAACAATTAAAATACAAATTGTTTTGTGACATTGGTTGCCAGCCCCACAATATGTCAAGCCCTCCCCTTCTTGACCCCAGGTTCCCCATTTCCATTCATTAAATTTTCCTGTCCCTTCCTGCAAAAATGTAGAATGCTTCACAAATTTGTGTATCATCCTTGCACAGAGGCCATGCTAATCTTCTCTGTGTCAGTCCAATTTTAATATATGCACTACCAAAGCAAGCACTTGGAAGATCTTTATGAAGTACAATAATATATTCTTGATAGATGTGGTGCTATCTAGGTAAAAATTCATTAAATAGCATTTAAACCAATCTCATAGCTTCAATAAGTTTTCATTATGATAAGCACAAACTTTAACTTTAATGTAATATGAACAAAATAGTTAATCATATTTTGAGGAATTTCCTTTCAAGAGATTAAATACCTAATTGCAAACACCTTTCAGTTCATTCAAATATTCACAGTTCCATGCTTTAAAAGTCTGTAAAAATACTTAAAATTATCCTACCCAATACAGAAGACATTTATTATTTATCTATTCAGTGCCATGTACTTTACACATTTAAGCAAACCTTAATTTTTATAACTATTGTCTGGTAGATGTTATAATTTCTGTTTCACAGGTGAGAAAACTGAGACTCACTAAGAAGCTTGTTCAGCTCATCCAATACGTAAGTGGAAGAAGCACGATTCAATACAGGTTCATCTGGTTTCAAAATCTGCTTAGTTTTTAATTTCGACTGTGCAACACTGCCTCTACAGACACACTGTAGTCAGATGAATGTTAGATGAGTGAACACACACACACACATACACACATGCCATTTTTTTTTTCTTTCCTACTCACCCACAAACCAACCAAACCAAACCCATCGCCATCAAGTCAATTCCAACTCATAGTGACCACGTAGGACAGACTAGAACTGCCAATAGGGTTTCGAGGCTGTAAATCTTCATGGGAGCTGACTGCTACATCTTTCTCCCACAAAGAGACTGGTGGGTTCAAAATGCAGACCTTTCAGTAAACAGCCAACTGCTTAACCACTGGGCCACTAGGGCTCCTTCACTTACCCACCAAAACCAAAAACCTGTTGCCATTGGGTGATTTCGAGTGATAGCGACCCTATAGAACAGTGTAGAACTGTTCCATAGGGTTTCCAAGGAGCACCTGGTAGTTCCAAACTGCTGACCTTTTAGTTAGCAGCCTGAGCTCTTAACCACTGCACCACTAGGGCTCCTTACTTACCCACAGACCTATATAACTTGTCACCCAAATAGGGACATTTATATTGACAGATTAGAAATAGCTACTGGCCAAAACTTATAAAATGGTATATGAACATGGATACATAAACAGCAAAATCTAATCCAGTCTTTAAGGTATGAGGTACCTTGTATTGGTATCAAAAGCATGCAGGTACTATAATTATGTAGGCAAACAAAACTTTTAGAAAAAGTACATTCTGAATTGAATAGAACATAGTGTACTCTTACTGTCACTTAACTGAATGTAGTTACTCCATTGTGACTCAGATTGTAATTGAAGCCCAGTGAAAGTCCGTAAATTTTGTTGTGGATGATTCCTTTCATTTAGTTGTTCTTTTGTAAATGTCACTGAGTGCTAGGAATCACTCCACTACTAAGGATTTCCATGCCTCAGTTTCTCTAATTCTGTGTTTCTTCCTATCATGTCATGGAGGGATACTCAATGAGACCCCTTTTGAGCTGTTATACCATTGGAATTGAATAGGACGACTTCTCTTAGGCTTCTTGAAACACTGCCTCTCCATTTCAAACTGCTACGAAGTACGTCACTACTGTATTGAACTTTCTAGGGAAAGAAATAAACCATATGCTGCTTTTCCCTTCAGCGTATTTTAACCGTATGATTCTAGAAGTGGGAATGTAACAGTGCTATTACTCTAGGCTCCCTTTGCTCCCATACTACCATTCCCCAGCTAATTCCAAAAAATCTTTACTATTGGTCTGGAAAAACTGTCTTTGCCAAATAAGTAAGAGGTAGAGTTAGGACAGAAATTGTAACTGGGCATGCACTCTGATGAGGTGGGCCTGGGCCTAAGAACACAACACAAGGCAGTGTAGTTCACAAAACACACACAGCTCCTATGAGAGCTCTCTTTGCACTTAATTCTGGCGTGGAACTGAGCTCATAGGTTGTCACTGATAGACTACACATCATTGTTAACATTAGGGCTAAGTCTGTAGCATTGTTTTTCCTTTGATTTGCGTCTACTGAACCCTTCACGAATGGCAGGAGCTATTCTGGTTAACACTATAAAAATATTTTTAACAGTGGAAGAATAACAACAGATATCTTTGACATAAAATTAGTAAGAGTTTCAGTTTTTTTTTAAGCACATGAAATAACAGTATTTTAGACTTAGAAAGTAGAGAAATTAAGACATCGGTCATGCAGAGATACAGTGTTCACTATTCAAAAAAGCTGTTGATTTAAATGAAAAAAAAAAAATGCGATACCAGTTGATTTTATGTACACTAAAAAGCACAACTCAGAGCCTTTGCAAATTTTTTTTTCTGGTCTATACTTTGGCTTTTCATTGTGTTCATAGCATCTGTGGACATGAAAAAGGCTTTTATTTTTAAATTTAATGTAGTCCTGTATATCAATCTTTTTTTTTTTTTTTTTTTTAAAGGATTGAGGATTGGCTTACTGAAGCTCATTTAAGAAATTCTCCCCTACGTCAAATTTATAAAA
Source organism: Loxodonta africana (assembly GCF_030014295.1). Classification (NCBI taxonomy): domain Eukaryota; kingdom Metazoa; phylum Chordata; class Mammalia; order Proboscidea; family Elephantidae; genus Loxodonta; species Loxodonta africana. The sequence continues at coordinate 132,893,695 of NC_087342.1, forward strand.
GTATTTTTTACATTTTTCTTCTAAAAGTTTTTGCTCTCATTTCTAAACATTTAATAAACTCAATTTATTTTTTGTGTATGGTAGAGGTAGACACCTGATTTGTTTCCCCATAAGGAAAACCAGTTTTCCCTGTACCATTTTGGAGAGTGCATTGTTCCCTGCCCTCCCCCCGACCCCCCACCACTAATCTGTAATGGTACTACACACTTTTTGAGAAATATCTGGGTCTGTTTCTGATGTTTGTACTCTGTACCCTTTATCAATTTATGTATCGTTGGGCTAATACATCACCGTTGTAATTACTATGACTATAGGAGGTACTGTCAGGGCGAGTCCCCTTCCGTGCTCATTATTTTCAGGATTGTCTTGGCTTTTCCTGGTCCTTTTACTTCCCAAATGGATTTTACGATGTTAAATTCCTTAAAAATATGTTAGGATTTTTATTATGATTGCATTGATTTTATAGATGAGTTTTGGGGAGATTCCTACTTTATATTCTCAAGTCTCTCTATCCATATTTTGTTAGATAGGATACTAGCATCTATAGCTAATTCGAATGGGGTCTTTTTTTTTTCTATTATATTTTCTTAGTGATTATTATTAGTATATTAATTTGCTACTTATTGTATATGCTGGTCTCATAACCAGCAAATATTCTGAACTCTCAGTATTTTAAATAATTTGTATATATTTAACGGCTTTTCCATTCAATCATCACCTGAAAATAAAGACAGTTGCATCTCTTTATTTCTAATATGTGTATCTATTTATTTTACAGAGCCCTGGTGGCACAGTGGTTAAGAGCTCAATTGCTAACCAAAAGGTCCACAGTTTCAATCCACCAGCCGTTCCCTGGAAATCCTACGGGGCAGTTCTACTCTATTCTATAGAGTCTTTATGATTCAGAACCAAAGACCGTTCCCTAACAACAACATTTATTTTGCATATCTTATTACAATGGCTAAGACTGCCGGTAGAATGTTGGATAAAAATGGTGATAGTAGTCATCTTTATTTGTTTCTGATTTAAAATGACAATGCTTCTGAAGTTTCACAATTATATTTGCTGTTATGTATGCTATTTGTGATGTTCTCAGATCACCTATGCGTAAGTCATTATCGTGTATGCTTCTCTAATGATTTTTGCACTTTATGACGCTTCTTATTATGCTTTTAAACACCTATGTGTAAATCACTTATAATGTGAATCTAGAAATAGAAAATTTCTGAATTTAGAAATAGAAACATATATTTCTGTGATACTCTGTAAGTATTAACTGTAAGTCATTGTTGTTGTTAGGCGCTGTCATGGATTGAATTATGTCCCCCCAAAAATGTGTATATCAACTTGGTTAGGCCAGTATTCTGTGGTAGTCCTCCATTTTGTGATTGTAATTTTTTGTTAAAAGGATTAGGGTGGGACTGTAACACCACCCTTACCCAGGTCACATCCCTGATCCAATGTAAAGGGAGTTTCCCTGGACCACCTTTCATCTCTCAAGAGATAAAAAGAAAAGGGAAACAAGCCGAGAGTTGGGGACCTCATACCACCAAGACAGCAGTGTTGGGAGCAGAGCGCATCCTTTGGACCTGGGGTCTCTGCTCCTGAGAAGCTCCCTGACCACGGAAAGATTGAGGACGAAGACCTTCCTCCAGAGCCGACAATGAGAGAAAGCCTTCCCCTGGAGCTGACACGGTGAATTTGGACTTGTAACCTGCTAGACTGTGAAAAAATAAATTTCTCTTTGTTAAAGCCATCCACTTGTGGTATTTCTGTTATAGCAGCAGGGTTTCCTTATTTGTTACTGTGGTATATAAATAATAGATTTCCTGATACTAAGCCATCTTGTCATTTGGGATAAATGCTTCTTGGTCATGATATATTTAGTTTTAATGGAAACCTTAATTACATTTATTTGTATTATATTTAGTGTTTTTGCATCTATGTTTATGAGTGAAATTGGTTTATACTTTTCTTGCATAATCATTGCCTAATATTGATTGTTACTTTGTGGTTTTCTCCAAGTTTATATAAAACAATAATAATTTGTTCCTTGGAGTCAGTTATCTCTAAAGCCATCTAGGCCCTGGGTACTTTGTGAAATCTAACAATTGATTGAACAATATAATCTTTAAGGGTCACTGCCAAATAGTGGTTTTATATTTCTTCTTGATTTTATCTTAGTGATTTATATTTTTCTAAATATTATCCATTTCATCAAAGTTGTAAAATTTATTTGTCAAAATAAATTATATCATTAGACTTTTAAGAATATTTATAGTATGTAATACTATCTGCAGTTAGTCCTCTTTTAATTTCTAAATTTTCTTTCTTCTTCATGAATAGCATTTTTGAAGGTTATAGTTGGTTTTCGTATCTACTCTTCTGTTACTTAGCTTTACATTTTATTAATTTTTTTTCCTTTTTATTATGTCATTTCTTCTACTTTGTTTAGGTTTCCTTTACTGTTCATTCTTTTTTTTACATATTTTAAAAATTCCTTTTAATTTTGTTTTGTTTTCAATGCAAGCACCTAGAGCTACAAACTTATTTGTAAATATATTTTACCTTATCACTTACATTTTTATATGTAGTATATAGAAAAATTATTCTAAATATTTGTAATTTTCATTGTTTCTTCTGATTTAAAGATTATTTAGGAGTTTTTAGTTTCTATTTGCACATGTAAGTTTTTCTATAATTTCATTGATAATTTCTAACTTAATTGTTATCAGAGAACATGTCTGTATGTTATCATTTCTCTGCAGTTTTATTGAACCTTGCTTTGTGGGCAATTTTGTTCATTTTGTATTGAACATTATCTATTTGCTAGGTTCGAGGATGTATATGTATATATATGCACACACATATATACATATAACCAATATTGGTAATTTTGTTTTTCAAATCTTTTATGTATTTTCTAATTTTTTGTCTACTTTATTCCTTAGTTTCTAATAAAAATGTGTTAAAATCTAACACTGTGATTGTGATTTTTGTCAGTTTCTTCTTGTCATTCTTCATAATTTTCCCAATCTTTGATAATTGTTTTCTATGAAAAAAAATTTTTTTTTATCAGTTAAGGTTTGATCAGAGAATAAGAACCACTAGGTATAATGTTGAAGAAGGGATTTATTAAAGCATTTGGCCATTTGCAATTGTGGGATTGGATTACCCAGTCTATGCTGCTTCTTATTGGTGCTGACCCTGAGGACAGCAGGGATGACAGACAGGAAGGCAAATGTACATGAAGTGGGGAAAGAGCAAGGTAAGCCGGAACCTGTGAGGACAAGCTGGAAACCCAGAGGACAAACTAAAACCTGTTTCTCTCTCCCACAGTTTTCAAGCCACCGACTTCGATGATGCAGGAGACCTGCAGGAGAAGCTGGTGCCTTTTGCCACAGAGCTGCACCTGCTGCTGAAGCAGGTGGAGAAGCTGAGGCAGGAGACCCAGCAGGAGCCAGGGGAGCATCAACAGCACCTGGGACTTGATACTGACCTTCAAAGCAAAAAAGCAGCTATCACTTTACTTCTACCTTCCAAATTTCATGTAAAATTCTATTGAGGCTAACTCTAACCTAGAAACATACAGAGAAAGGAATTCTGGAATGTCTAGTTCCAGCTTAGCTAAATTGACACAGCAGAAAGCTACCACACTTTCTTTTTATTACTGCAAGTATGCACCACATAAGATCTGTTCGGCTAACATCCAACCGCATATATGTCTGTGGTCCCACAAGGTTATAACAGAGTTCAGAAATCCCGATTGGGGAACCAGACATGGCTGAGGTACTTTGCTAAGTACTGTGGATCCTAGTCTATCACTAGCGCATGTGTGCAGCATCAGCCCCAGCCCTGGGGTAGCAAGAGGAGTGGGTCCCGGCACCCATCTGCAGCTGTCTGTCCCACCACACTCGCTTCAGAGGTCTGCAGACACCACCAGAGCTGCCTAGGGGATATCCTGGAGGCTGCTGCCCTGCTTGGCCAAGACGCCCTGCGTGTCATTCCCTCTGGGAGACCGTGGATGTGGCGGGCTGGATGGCAAGTGCACACCTTGTGGGGGGTGGGGGGCTTGGTCTTGGTTCTGGGAGTCCAGATGGCGACCATGTAGGACTGGTGGCGGCCATGCTGAAGTTTTTGCACAAACCCTCAGTGCCGCAGCCGTGTGGGTCCCAGGCCTGCTGGTGGCGGTCCTGCGTGTCTCTATCCTGTATATAATACGGTGTTCGTTCAACTTCCAATTCATGTAACATCCTATTTCACGGAATGAGTCGTGGACGTAAAGCAACTCATACCTCTATTTAGTTTCTTTCTTCCTTTAAATGCTTTTAGCCTTTAACTGTTTTGATATCAATATTTTCACAGTTTTTTTTTTTTTTTTTAGGCTTTGATTGATAAAAATTTTCATTGCTTACATTAAACTTTCTGTGTGCTGTAGCCATGAATATGCAGGGCACAGATCTCATGCTCCAGGGAGCATATTGACCAAAGGTCCCTACAAATGCCTTTCTGGATCCACCACCATGTTTGTGCTAATGGCGCACTTACCATGAGCTGTTGTTGTCAGGTCCCGTTGAGTCGTATCCATAAGGTTTTCTGGGCTGAAATCTTCACAGGAGCAGATCACAGAGTCACTGTGTAGGTTCGAACTTCCAACCTTTTGGTTAGCAGCTGAGTGTTTAACCGTTGCACCATCAGGAATCCTTCAGCCATAGGCTACTCAATGATTGAGTGAAGTGGGAGAACTAGTGCAGGCTAGTTTCTGTGACATGTGGAACTCCTCAGTTGGGTAACTTTGGCTCAAGGGTATGCAACGGTTAAGAGCTTGGCCGCTAACCAAAACGTTGGCGGTTCAAACCCACCCAGTGGCTCCATGGGAGAAAGACCTGGTGATCTGCTCCCATAAAGATTACAGAGTAGAAATCCTGTGGGGCAGTTCTGCTCTGTCATGTGGGGTCACTATGAGTTGAAATTGATTCCACTACACCTAACAACAACAACTTGCAATTAGTGTAACTGAAACTATATTGGAACTGCACCATACCCCAAGACTTTTCTTAACCAGTCCTTACTTCTTCCTCTCCTTCAGAAGGGTCAGAGCTGCATAACAGTCTGAAGGCACTCTTCTCCCCTTCTTTTCTCCTCTTCATAGGCATTTCTTCCAATCAATTTCTATACATCTAATCCTGTCTTGGTGTCTGCTTCTTGGAGGATGCAAAGGCATGTTCCCAAAATTATGTAGCTAATATGCTCTTTCTTTTTCAAATAGGCTTATTTAACTTCTTGAAAGCTCTTAATTTTTAAGATATGAATTAAAAATTCTCTAAATATTAATTAATTAATATTAAATACACATTTTATTTCAAGTGTTGTAAAATCTCAACATATAAAACAAATCAGAAGATTTTATACTATATAGACTACTTTCTTGTCATTGAAAGTGAGTATTCAGGTCATAACTTTGAATTATATGCCTTGTTTACTGACATTGCTCTAGTGATTGGAAATAATGGCAACCTACAAAATCATGAGACTGTTTATCATGAATAAGTTGGGGATTCCAGAAATGATGTTGAAATAGGCATTTGGGTCTTTAGCCTTCAAAGGCTAGGGCTAGAACCAGAGCTAAAGAATGGATTTTGTTTGAATATCCAAAGCCAATGATAGACTTTACAGAAGTTCTACTGTTTGCAATATATATATATATGTTTCTTGTCCTACTTGGCACTTTGCTCTGAAAAATTGTGCCTTTCTTCATATAAAAAATTCCAGAGACTATCTCTTCAAATATCACTTCTTTACCATTTCCTCCATTCTCTTTTCCTGGGACTTCTATTTAAGAAATTTTGGAACCTCTCGTTATAGCCTTCATAGTTCTTTCCTGAAATTCATCAGTTCTCTTTTTGACAGTGTTCTTTATTTCAGTGACCATACTTTTTATTTCAAGATTTTTATTTTTTTCTTTTACATATATACCAGTTATTATATTTCTGCTAGCTTTTGTTTCGGCAAACTATGGTCTATGATCCAAATCCAACATACTTCATGTTTGTATGAATAAAGTTTTATTGGTATACAGGCACACCCATTTGTTTACCTGCCTATGGCTGATTTCTTGCTAAAAGAGCAGAGCTGTATATTTGGAGTATTTTCATCACAGAGGAAGGCAGACTCATCTTAGCCATTAGCTTCAATAGTTACCTGGTTCAAGCCCCTGATACCGTTCAGGACCAAACTCCACTCAGTGCTGCCTGCTTGTAAACTATGAAACCACCAGCCCTGTATTTTATTCCTATTCGTCTCTTTGTATTTCTTGTTTCTGAACCAGAGAATTGTTTATCATGTTTTTAAACTTAGGTCTTGTTTTTTGGCTTTCTTCAAAAAAAATTTTTAAGGATGTTTTCAGTATGGTATGTGTTTGAAGTAGCAGGATGCATCAGAGAATGCACTTACGGCACTATCTTGACTAAAAATCTCCTTTTTATATTTACCGCATATGTTTACTTTCTAATTAACATATTAAGCATTAAGTCAAAATGAACTTACCTGAGTGACTGTGATGGAGCCACTAAAAGACAAGTGAATTCAAAGTTAGTTTTCTTATTGGACACATCATATTTTGAAAACTTTAAATTTTAAGTGGAATTACTCAAGGAAAGCTGAATTCAGCAGAAAAGAACTATTTTCATAGAACTAGATATAAAATTGATTTCAACAGAAAATCTTATTTCTGCATTTGAAAATGACCAAAGAAAAATAAAATCAGCTACTTAGCAGAGTTGTAAGTTTTTCTTCAAGGGAAAGAGGCAGAGGTAATTACATGGACAAAGAGTAAACTAACTCAGAAAATATGCTATCAGCAATATTCAGCAATAGTTTATTCTTACATCTAAAATCTTTAATTTTAGAGCCCTACTACTGTCCAGCTGTTAGTTTATTGCTAGTTTAGTGGGCAAGATAACAAAAGAAGTCATAACTCATTTTTTTTTTTTGAGGTTGAATTTGATTGCCTTGTACAATCTTTTATGTTGTATTCTTTTGTCTAACTCAAACTCTTTATTTAACCTTTTAAACATATTTTCTTGACAAACTAGCCCACAATGAATTTTACACTCACAGCATATAATACTGACAGAGTAAAACACTGATTTGTTTATTTATGAATAAATTCTGGAACAGTAAATGAGCTCTTAGTTGAAAACAGAGCCGACGAGTCAAAGAACCCAAGGACATGGTGATGATGATGGAGATAGAGTTGTGAATGAAGGAACAGTTTGGGGACATTTCTCAGATGGACATCATTGAGACAAGGACTTATTCATTCAATAGTTATTTACTGAGCATCTACTATATGCTTAGACTCCACTGAGCATTAAAGAAACAACAGTAGACGTGATAATGCTCTTTATTTAAAAAGTAGTAGATATGGATTTAACTTTTCTTTTATCCTAATGAGAAAAAGCAAAGAAAGATACTGAGTTAGCCATAGAAACTTAAAATGTCTGTTTTTAACTAATGTCTTAGAGAAGAAAACTCTAAGGCTCTGTTAAATAAAAAAGTGTGGATTTATTGGAAGCACAGGAACATTTGAATGGGAAATCACAGACCTCCAACAAGAGAAAACCGTGAATCCGGAAAGGAGTGGTCTCGAACTGATTATTATAAGGTTAAAGGAGGAAGTTAGGCCACAGTATTCATATTGGTTTAAAGGCAGTCAATCAGGTCAGGGGCAGGACATTTCAAACCCATGCTTTTGGTTACAGTGCTATAGATGGCTCGTGTGATTTGCTACAAGGCCAAATTGCAGGAGGACAGGCAGGAAAGGGGATCATCCGTCACAGAATGATTACAAAGGAACATTTTAAGAATAGGCTGTAAAAAGGTTTTGCTTTGGGAAAGCGTTTCCCGAGTCTCTATTTTATTAGTGCTGAAAACACAGAGGAGACATAGCCATTTCTGAAGATACTACCCAAAACAAAGAGAGAGGGAGAGAAATATCTCTCCTTTTACGTTTTCCTGCTGTTTAATCACTCAGCAGTGTCTCTATTTGGCCAAACATAGCAAAAAGCCATTTTGCAATAAGATTGGGAAATACTTTGTAAAAGTCGAACTGTTACAGTAGAGAGCAGAGCAGATTAAGGGAGGGAAGCGAATCTGAGAGTGAATATGATAAGACGTGTGTGTGTGTACATGTGTGTGCATGTGTGTATACATATACATGTATATACATATATTGTGTGTGTGTGCATATATATATGTAACTAGTTCTGTTTCTCTAGAAATCCCTAAGAGAGTGAGTTCCAGAGCAGGTAAGAAGTTGAAGGACTATGCAGGCTGGACTGCAGAATGATGTCAAAAAGTATATTCCATAAAAGAATAGGAAAGGCCAGAGATAATTGTGTTCAGCTTTGGAGATCTTGGAATAAACCAGTTCCACAAACAATAAGGTGTGTAGTTGCCTGTTGAGTAGAGGAGAAAATAATAGGATTAATTAATTGAGGGGATGGCAGGTGTGGAGTGGAAAGGAAAACAAAATGAAATATCAAAGTATACTTCTGTCAGAGACTGCTGGCTGATCACCAAGCCTGCTTCTTCTTCAGCCTGGGGACACAAATAGACATTTCCTCACTCCCTTTAAAGGATGCACGGCCATGGAACCAGCTGAGTTTTAGCTAACAAAATGTGTGAGTGGAAATGACAAATACCGCTTCTGGGCCACTCAGGACAGTCCCTGCTCTTTGCCCTCATGTGCTGACTGGAATGAAGATGACTTCTAGATGAACCCTGAAAGTCACAGAAGGAAACTGAGTCCCTATCATTGCCTGGCTAGGAACATCCATATTGGACTATTACATGAGTGAGAAGAAACTTGTTTTACACCATTAAGATTTGATGAGTTACCTGTTACTATAAAAAAAAAAAAAGTTACTATAGTTAGTGTTAACTAGTACAGAAAATTTTAAGTGTTTTCAATTAAAGGCATATGATTTTCTGTATCTCTAGGTTAGGAATGTCAGAGGAAAAAGCAGAAAAAGTGCCTTATATTCATGAAAGTTATTTCTGCACAACCAAGTTACCGAATTAGAGGTTTTTAAAACCGAATACAAGAAATATTTGGTAATGGAACTCTGTTTTTATTTTCCACTAAAGCAAGACAAAGACTTATATTTATTTAGGTGATTTTCTTGATAATTTGTATCTGTCTAATGGCTGTTTATTTAATTATTTAAACTAAAATCTTAGACCATTTTAGTCTCAAAAAGTAAAATAGAATTTGAATAAAGTCTATAATATTTTGAAAGTTATCATTGGGATGGATGTGCTGCATGGCTTACCAAGTCCTGGTTAACCAAGACCAGGAGTTGCCTGGCAAAGCTTAAAAAAGATTATTTTAGAACTAATAAAATCAAGGAGTTTTAACACTGATGTAAATAATTTACACTATGCTGTTTTGAAATTGCTTATCTATTTCTTCTAACAGATATTTATTGAGCAATTGCCATGTATAACTACCATACTGGGCCCTGTAAGCAATGAAAAACAAAGCAAAACTATAAGTATATATATATAGTTCATATATATATGTTTCATATATATATATATGTTTCACAGCCTCTGCCCTCCAGGATTTTAAATTTTGGAGGCAAGATGCACTCAGATACATTATACAATATAAAAAAAATTTTTTTTTACAATATAGTGTATGATAAATGCCAAGAATGAAAAAGAAAAAGCGATGTAGGGAATGAATTCAGGGAAGGGACACAGCAGTTCCAGCTGGGGTAATTAGGGGAGGTTTAGTAATGGAAGTGGAATTTGAGGTTCATCTTGAAAAAAGGGAAGTTTTGGTATTATACTTGGACATCTAGACCCAAAATCTACAAAACAAAGCAGGGTGGTTTGTAGCAAGTGTGTCTGCGGACCCTCCCATGATTATAATGATGTGGTCGAGGCAATCTTATCAAATTTGTGAATGACATGATTCTGGGATTGGATGACAAATTTATTACCCACAAAATAATAAGTAGAGATTTAGGGTACACAGTGATACCGGATAAAAATTCTTTGTACGTTATAGTGAAGATGATAAGAAATTCAGATTTGGTATTGGGAAATTTAGGGTCAAGGTAAGCTGAGATAGTCACTTAATGTCCCTGAGCTTTATTAAATAAAATGAGGATAAATCATATTTCGACCCTTTCTACCTCAGTTGTAGTTGTGCAGCTCAAATGAAAGATTTATGAGAAAGAGTTTTGTCAATTGTAAAATTCTATGAAAATGTAAAGGAGTAAAGAATGCAAGGTAGACTAAAGATAGACACAGATTCCTTGACACTTCTCTCACTGAAAGGTAAGGTCTTTGCCTTACTCCTTCACTCTGGATGGACTTGGTAAGTATTCTGAGCAATAGAACACAGTGGAAGAGATAACTGTGACAGTTGCTGAAGCAAGAGTTAAGAGACTGGAAGCCTCCATGTCCTGTACTATAGAAATTTTTGTTCTTCAACCAAGCTACCATGTTGTGAGGAAGCCCAGGCGGTCCCACGGAGAGGCTCATGTGGGGACACCCTGAGGCCCCCAACCAATAATCACAACTAAGTTCCCAGTCAGCAGCTAGCACCAATTTATCAGCTATGTGATAAAGCCATTTTGGAAGTGTATCACTTAGCCTTGTTGAACTATTCCAGCTGCCACTGTAGGGAATAAAGATGAACAATTCTGCCATGCCCTGTCCAAATTGAAGAATCATAAATAAAATAAGTGGTTGTTGCCATTTTAAACCATTACATTTTAGAGTTGTTTATAACTCAGCAATAAATTACCAGAACAGGTTGTTTGTTACCGTATTTTTATGCAAATAATGAATGTCTTCTACGTTTTTACAGTAACACGTAAAAAAATTGACATCGTGGCACTTATGAAAGTACTTCACAGGGGAGGGCATGGTTGGCAAATAAACATAGAAGGCGAGTGTCCAGCTTCTCAGACTATATGCCCAGCATACAGATTGAATAAATATGGTGAAAGGATACACCACAGACACACGCCTTTCTTGACTTTAAACCATGCAGTATCCCCTTGTTCTGTTTGAATGACTGCCTCTTGGTTTGAGTACAGATTTCTAAAAAAAAATAATAATAATAATCCAAACTAAAAACAAAACTAGTTGGCATCGATTCTTTTCCAACTCACGACAAGCCCATGTGTGTCAAAGTAGAACCGCATTCTGTATAATTTTCTATGACTGAGACCTTTGGAAAGTAGATTACCAAGATTTTCTTGCAAGGTGCCTCTGGGTGGACCGGAACCACCAACCTTTTGATTAGTACCAGAGTGCTTAACCGTTCGTGTCACCTAGGCGGCCAGGATATGCTTCTATTGACTATTTATTGTATTAATTATACATTACACTTCCCTGCTGGTTTGTATGTCACATAATTTTTATACCAGAAATTATGTATAAAATAACTGTAATATTATTTATGCTCAAAACAGGGAATACTCCTGCCTATACCAGGCTGCAAGTGATGAAGTTGAAACAACTTAATCTGAGAGTATGAGTTCGGTGTTGTTTCTGTTAGGTTTGTATGGTTCACCATAGCTCTCAACTGTTTTATGGAATGGATTAGGACTTTCCCTTGAGATCTGAGCACGAGTCCAATTCCGGAAATGTCTCTGGGTTTTATAGCCCAGTGGCTGTCTTACCACGACACTCAGCTTTTTAGGTTTCTGATGTTCTCCTGGTTCTTCAGCCCTGCTCCTGACTTTCTTGGCCTCACAAGATCTATTTCTACTTTGCTGCCCTGCTCATACATGTTAATATGCTACTGCTCTGCATTCAGGTCAAGACTCTTGTGTGGCTCGGGGGAGGATTTCTCTCATTCCTCCTGTCTTTCCCTCAGCTTTCAAATGCTGTGTATATGATCCGTCTTAGAGGAAACTGCTCTCTATCCTCTTTCCCTTTTCCCAGACTGTACAGCAACATTTTTGCACACTCATTGAGGCCTGGGGTGGGGGAAACTCTCTTTGCCCTCCTTCCTGGCTCCCATTTTTTAGCTGGCTACTACATTTGTTAAGCGAAGGCACTGTGGGGTAGGACTGGTGTGGAATCACACTCTCACAGGGACTCCTTGCAATTCTCATCTATCATGCCATGTCAGTCACATGTGGCTGTTAAAAGTTTATTGAAAATTTGACTAGTTTCCCCTTAACCCTTCTATAGTGAATTGGTTCGTTTTTCTCTAGATTTGGGGTTCTTCTCTCCTAGGAGGGGCTCTTCTCTTTCTGGCATGTAATTCATTTAGACTTGTTTGTGATTTCAGCTTTATGATGGGGGGAAAACACACACACACAAAGAAAACCATAATTTTTAAAATTTATCTGACTTGTTCTTTTCCTTAGGGTGGGAGCAATAGCTTCATGTGACTTAGAGTATCCTACCCTGAAACAACCATATCTTTCTAATAAATTCCTTTTCTGCTTTAATTAGTCAAATTATTTCTGTTGTTTGCAGACGAGGACCTGAATTGGTCTTATTCATCATGTAGTAATAGAGATATATAACTTAATCATATGAATATAATTCATATAAATTGAATTATGTTGTTGTTGCCATCAAGTCTATTCTGATTCATAACGACCCTATATACAACAGAACAAAACACTGCCCAGTCCTGCACCGTCCTCACAATCGTTGTTATGCTTGAGTCCATTGTTGCAGCCACTGTGTCAATCCATCTCACTGAGGGTCTTCCTTTTTTTCGCTGACCCTCTATTTTACCAAGCATGATGTCCTTCTCCAGGGACTGGTCCCTCCTGATAACATGTCCAAAGTACGTGAGACGTAGTCTCGCCATTCTTGTTTCTAAGAAGCATTCTGGTTGTACTTCTTCCAAGGCAAATTTGTTCATTCTTTTGGCAGTCTATGATATAGTCAATATTCTTCAACAACACCATAATTCAAAGGTGTCAATTCTTCTTCAGTTTTCCTTATTCATTGTGACACTTTCACATGCATATGAGGCGATTGAAAACACCATGGTCTTCAAGGTGACATCTTTGCTTTTTAACACCTTAAAGAGGTCTTTTGCAGCAGATTTGCCCAATGCAATGCATCATTTGATTTCTTGACTGCTGCTTCCAGAGTGTTGATTGTGGATCCAAGTAAAATGAAATCCTTGACAATTTCAATCTTTTTTCCATTTATCGTGATGTTGCTTATTGGTCCAGTTGTGAGGACTTTCGTTTTCTTTATGTCGAGGTGCTGAAGGCTGTGGCCTTTGATCTTCATCAGTAAGTGCTTCAAGTCCTCTTCACTTTCAGCAAGCAAGGTTGTGTCATCTGCATATTGCGGGTTGTTAAGGAGTCTTCCTCCAATTCTGATACCCTGTTCTTCTTCATATAGTCCAGCTTCTCAGATTATTTGCTCAGCATAGAGATTGAATAGGTATGGTGAAAGGACAGAGCCCTGATGCACACCTTTCCTGACTTTAAACCATGCAGTATTCCATTGTTCTGTTTGAAAAACTGCCTCTTGGTCTATGTACAGATTCCTCATAAGCACAATTAAGTGTTCTGGAATTCCCATTCTTCACAATGTTATCCATAATTTGTTATGATCTACACAGTCGAATGCCTTTGCATAGTCAGTGAAACACCTGTAAACATCTTTCTGGTATTCTCTGCTTTTAGCCAGGATCCATCTGACATCAGCAATGATATCCCTGGTTCAACATCCTCTTCTGAATCCTGCCTGAATTTCTGGCAGTTTCCTGTTCATATACTGTTGCAACCACTTTTGAGTGATCTTCAGCAAAATTTTACTGACGTGACATTAATGATATTGTTTGAAAATTTCCAAATTCTGTTGGATCACGTTTCTTTGGAAAGGTATTAGTATGGATGTCTTCTAGTCAGTTGGCCAGGTAGCTGTCTTCCAAATTTATTGGCATATACTAGTGAGCACTTCCAGCACTTTATCCATTTATTAAAACATCTCAATTGGCATCCCATCAATTCCTGGAGCCTTGTTTTTTTGCCAATGCCTCTAGTGCAGCTTGGACCTCTTCCTTCAGTACTATCAGTTCCCGATTATATGTTACCTCCTGAAGTGGTTGAATGTCTGCCAGTTCTTTTTGGTATAGTGACTGTGTGTATTCCTTCCATCTTCTTTTGATGCTTCCTGAGTTGTTTAATATTTTCCCGATAGAATCCTTCAATATTGCAACTCAAGAAATTGAGTTACAGATGTATTCAATTTCAAGTAATGTTTAAATAATCATACTAGAAAATTACTGTAGTAAAATACTTGTAAATATGACTGATGCTTCTTTCAGATATTGAGTCTTTTGATTCAACTAAAATCCATTTCTCTGGTTCTATTATGAGGCAAGTCAGAATGAATTTATAATTAATAAGCATTCCCCATAAGTGCATGAAAATAATCTTTTAATGTAGCCCCAGACTTAATAACTTTAATTTAAAATTATATGTATTTAATTTGAAATGTCTATATATCAATTAAAAATTATATATACATATATGTACATATACACACTCTTTTTGATACTATTAATCTTTTGTTTTTGTTTTGCCTTTTTCTGGGCCCTCTACTATATCCTATAATTCTGTGATCATGATCATGGGAAGATCAAAACACACATTGTGTTCTAAAAAAGAAAGGAAGAAAGAGAATGTGAAGACAATATATTGTATACTCCACAGACAAAATGTCATTACTTTAAATTATCATAAATCCTGGTGGCATAGTGGTTAAGTGCTACGGCTGCTAACCAAAGGGTTGGCAGTTCAAATCCACCAGGATCTCCTTGGAAACTCTATGGGACAGTTCTACTCTGTCCTATAGGGTCGCTATGAGTCGGAATCGACTCTACAGCACTGGGTGTTTGTGTGGCCTTATAAATACATGATCAATCTTCTGTCTTATACCATAGTAATTTATTTTATGCACCTTAGCCAGCGGATACACGATTGTGGAAAAATGCTTCTGGGTTATCAAATGTGTGTATAAATTTCCCAGCTTTAATCTTTCTAAATTATCACAGGGCATTCATTCAATACAACAGTGCGTGTTATTTCTTAAAGAAGGTATTTGGAAAGAACTGTACATAGAACTGTTTCATTTTTCAGTGAAATTACTGAAATAGTTGAAAATACGACCCCAGAAGTTGACTGACCACTCTACATTTTTTAATTGTTGTTGTGTTTAACCTATTACCTAATGGCGATAGACGTTTCACACGGTGTGTCCATTGCCAAGGGCTCCATTGTTTTTTGTTCCCTATACCCCTTATTAAGCTCCTAATTTTGTACTCTTTAGTACATTCACCAGTCCCTAACATGCCAAACTCCCATTTTCTCTATACGAGACACATTTCTCAGTTGATAAGAATAGACTTCTCACTAGTTGAGGGAGTTGACCTGCCACTTGTTGAATATAGACAAGCTATGCTCAGAGGAGACAGGGCACCTGGTCAATGAAGGGCATGGACAATAGAAAGAGGGTTCTAGATATGGTAACCCAACTAGATGTGGTAGATCATATTAACATCAATGTTTGCCACCTTTTCCTTACTGGGCACTACTGTGGGTCATCCGTGTGGGAAGATTATGTTTCCCTGGCACTAGGTTTCACCATGTGACTCGCTTTGGCCAATGAAATGAGAATAGCAATGACATGCACCACTTTTAGGCAGATGCATCAAGACCCATTGCATAGTTCTGCCATTATTCTCTTCTCCATATTGTAAGAGTAGCAAAGTTCCAGATAAGACTGATCCTTCAGCCTGAATACCAGAACAAAGAAGACATGTGGAACAGAACCAGTTTCAACACCCAGTCTACATGTAGCATGAGCAAGAACTAAACCTCCTTTTAGTTGTAAACCACTGGAATGCAGAAATTGTTTCTTACTGTGGTGCAATCTAGTGAAAGTTTACTTTTATCCATATGGAAATTTGGGGTTTAGTACTGTTTGCTATACTTATGGCTTGGTTCCTAAAGCAAGTATAGGAGAATTTATTATTGGAAATGTTTAAAATATTTATAAACGTTCATTTGTGGAAAATATTTCTGATAAGGTTAGAGATGTACCTTCTCTAAGAACTTTGCAATTCCCCAGTCTTACCTAGATGCTCTTTCTTTCTTTTTCTTTAGCACCCAATATAAACACGTAAATATTGGTTTGCTTAAGTGTCTCAACAACTGTCCCGTACGCTCTTTGGGAGAAGAGGCCGCGTAATATTTGTTTTTATGTACAGCGTCTAACACAGAGCCTAGACCATGGCAGGCTCTTATAAATGTTTATTAAAATGTAGTTATAGCTCCACAATTGGGAAAAGCCAAAGAGGCTAATTTGGCTGTAAAACCTGGTCTGATTTGAATTAATTTGGCAACACAACCTGATCTGAACTGGCGTGAGATTATTTATAATCACTAATTAAGCAACATAGAACGAACATTAAAATTTTTGCTAAAAAAAAAAAAATTAAACATTTATTGTGGGGTGCTGCTCTTGACCCCACATGTGATGATATGGTATATGTATTGTATTGTTGTTGTTGCTGGGTATGTCAAGCCAAGTCGATTCTGACTTACAGTGACCCCATGTGACAGAGCAGAGCTGCCCAATAGGGTTTTCTAGGCTATAATCTTTACAGAAGCAGATTGTCAGGTCTTTCTCCCACCGAGTGGGTGAGTCAGTTCAAATCGCCAACGTTTGTGTTAGCAGCCAAGCACCTAACCATTGCGTCACCAGGGATCCTTATTGTAGTATCTATCAAAACTTTCCAAATTCTGATTTCTAAAACACATCTGGCTCTAAGTGCTTAAGAAACTGTGGACCCGTGTAAGCAAGGAGCATTTTCTGGACTGCGAACAATTCTTTCCCTCCATTGTTATGTCATGTATGCCTTCATCCTTTACCAGATAAATGCCATCTTAGATTTTTCACAGCTGTCTTGAATTAATTTCTTTCAAGAATTTAGCACCTGACTACATGAAATAAGCATGCAATTTCAGCATCCACGGTTTTATAACAAGGTGACTTTAGTAACATTTAGACATAATTGTTGATGTTTTAAGAGGTTTATCACTCTGACATTAAAGGAAGCCAAGTAAATATTAAGATACTTTAAATCTGTAGAATAATTTCACTGGTTGATAATGGCTAATTTGGAGCTTTAACAGAAAAATTCATTGCATACAAGTAATATTTGTTTCTAGTGCCTCTACTTAAGTACAATAACAGTTGTCCTGGATTAAACATTCGTCGTCAGCAAGGTGTTGCACAGTGAGTAGAAGAATCTCATACACATGAATATGTGCAGGTGTGGACAAGCACATGTTCTGTTAAATAGTACAAGTAAGGCTGGACATCTGAGTTGCAATAAAGTGATTCCAAATTTTTGTAATCCATAAGTAACACTAACTGGTAGTACTGGTCATGTTTATATACAGAGAGATACTGTATTTTCTTCAAGTGTAAGATTGTATTTAATCATTTTTTTTTAACATTGAAATGAATAATAACATAAGATTCTTAAGGAGGCCCATGCCGTTCACTGCTTTTTGATGTGTGCTGTTTTATATTCTGATTATGTTGCTGCTGTAACATGAACAAAGAGTAACATGGAATTTGATAAAGACAAGAAAACTTTTATTAAACTTTTACAATAGTGACATAAATAATTCATGCCATTGCATGAATAATGGTATCCGTGCTGATGAAACCAGCTAAGAGGAGGCAAAATACTCACATGCATGGCAAGAGTTCCATTTTCAAACAGCTCTGAAATGAAAATGGAATATAAAACAACACAGTAGTCGGTCTCCAAAAATAGAAAAAAAAAAAAAAAGAAACAAAGAAATGTGAAGTACAGTATTAATACAAAAAGGAGGGAAATGTTTAAAACACTTCTACTTCTGAAATCTACTAGCCAGAAGGAATTTTCAAAGACAGAAAAATAATCCACCGCTTCAAAGGGATTTAATGAAAGAGAGAAATGGCAAAGATGACTAGAGTGCAGAGGGACAAACCTAGAGCTTAGAGGAGGGAGAGAATGGGTGTTTATGCAACGAGCCACTGCATAGCTTACTGCATTTGAGGTTTGAATAAGACAGGATTCTCTCCAAATTGGGCTGAGGAGTACCTAACAGCATTTTAGGATGATCTGTGAAGTGAGCTGCTGCTAGTAACAAATAAGGTGTTTTCCACATCACCCTGTGACCTGTTCTAAGATTTGTGACGATCACTGTGTCCTTTTGTCAGAAATGTTCATAAAAAGAAAATGTCAGGAGTTCGTACATCTTCCATTTCCACATCACTGAACACATGAAATAGAGGACAAAACCTCTGCCACCCACAGAATGCCAAAGAGCTGAGTACATGCTGCAGAACCCACCAGAAAAGTAGGAGGAGAAGAAAAATTAGTCCAAAAATGAGCCTGGCAAAGGAGGGGGAGGAGAAAGGGAGCTCGGAGGAAGGAGATTGACCAAATGGTAGAATTCCTTACCCTGGATGCACAAACCCACCTGCAGAAAAATGCTTCACCACCTGCAGGTGCTTTTCATTATTAGGCAGTTTTTCTGATTAGAGCATATTGCCTCTGGGTCAACATGTAGGGACAACTCGAGACCATTGGTGTCTGAGGATGCTAACTCACTGCTGACATTTAACCAGATGCTCAGAGAAGCCTTTCTGGGTGCTCAGTCCTGTGCATTCTGTTTGGATGGTTCATCTGTCCTGACTGGTGAGTGCCATGCCGCAG
The DNA here is from genome assembly GCF_030014295.1 of Loxodonta africana. Lineage (NCBI taxonomy): Eukaryota > Metazoa > Chordata > Mammalia > Proboscidea > Elephantidae > Loxodonta > Loxodonta africana. The sequence goes on from NC_087342.1 coordinate 132,912,482, forward strand.
GGCCTGTTTGCTGTTAACTACTATAACCACTGTTCTTACTCCATATACTTGAGAGAGGCCTGAAGAATTCTCTCACTACCAAAGGTAACTTCCATTTCTTTCTCTGTTCCCTCCCTTCCTTCTTCTGTCTCCCCTTGTCCCCTCCCTTTCCTGTCTTTTCTTCTGACAAAATTTCTGGCTTCCCTGAGTCATCTGTGGTGCTGGAGTCCTTTTAGGTCTAGGAGTAAAGACATAAAGGTATCTTAGAGCACATGGCATCCCTGGGTGGTATAGACAGTTAACCGCTTGGCTGGTAACTAAAAGGTTGGTGGGTCCAGTCCACCCAGAGGTATCCTGGAAGAAAGTCCTGGCAATCTACTTATGAAAAATCAATCATTGAAAACTCCGTGGAGCACAGTTCTACTCAGACACATAGGTTTGCCGTAAATCGGAATTGACTCAATGGCAATTGGTTAACGGTTATAGAGCTCTCACTTGTAACCCTTAGTTCCTTAGGAAAGCCAGAGCGTAGTGTGTCCCTATTTTACTCTTACCTTAAACTTCTTTTGAAAGAAGCTACCTGTTTGTAACCCAGGTGCTCCCAGTTTCTGTTTTCAAGACTCACCCTTTCTTTTGGGAGTCAAATAACAGCCAGCTGGCCTCTTACCCTACCTGACTGTAGGAAGTCCAGGAAGTCCCAACATTTCTGAGCATCTGCAGTGAGTGTCTAAATGCTTCACAAAGCTCTTCTGGTTTCTACTTCTAGCTTGTCACTTTTTAACACTGCTAAGTTACCAGGTACCACTGCTCAAGGCCGTGTGCCATCAACTGTCTCATTACCCTTGTCCAGGCTGCTGCCACTACCCCTCTGTTCCCCAGATGCAAAGCTGTTGTGTTTGACAAACATAATTCAGACTTACAGGGTCTGAAAAGGAGCTCTCATGGTGCAGTGATTAAGTGCTTGGCTGCTAACTGAATGCTCGGCAGTTGGAATCCACCAGCCAGTCTGTGGGAGAAAGACCTGGCAGTCTGGCAGTCTGCTTCTGTAGAGATTTACAGCCTAGGAAACCCCATGGGTCCTATAGACTCGCTATGAGTTGGAATTGACAGCAACAAGTTTGGTTTTTTGGGTTTGTAGGGTATGAAAGGAGGATTATAATACAGAGGGGAAACCATTTTAAGATATTACTATCAGAATCTATGTACTGTCTATGAACCTTCTTCAGTCTGTTTTTCTCATGCTCCTGACAATTGCCACAACAAGGTGCTCAGCCCTGGTCTATAGTTCCTTTTTTAGGCCTTCTCCTTCTAGAACATAGAGTTCCAAACCCTTCCTCTGGGCCTCTGTGGTTGTTAGCTGCTATGTCAAGTCGGCCCCCAACTCGTGGTGACCCCATGAACAACAGAATTGTACCATTGCAATCCATAGAGTTTCCACTGGCTGATTTTTCAGAAGTATATCACCAAGCTTTTCTTCCTAGTCTGTCCTTGTCTAGACCTATAAGAGAAAGCAAAAAACATTATTGAATATCATAATAACCCCAGTGATATCATACTGTAGCCTCCAAGAAGGCAGCCTCCCCTTCCCTTTTTAAAAACAATATAATATGCATAAATCCCATTTGGAAGTGTGGGAATTTGGATGTTTTACCAGTCAGAGCTGCCTTAAGTACGGTGGTATCTTAATCTGGGTTCCATAGAGGAACAAAACTAGTGAAGAGTATATATAAATAGAGAGAGAGAGATTTACTTCAGGGAAATGGCTCGCTCAATTGTGAGGAAATGGCACATGTAATTGCGGGGGCTGGCAAGTCCCAAATCCATGGGTCAGGCAGCAGGCTGAAGACCTCTGCTGGCTCATGTGGTTGTAGGGGCTGATGAACTCAAAATCTGCAGGTCAGGTGGCAGGGCAGAGAGTTCTGTAGGCTTACATCCCAAGAACTGGAGGTCAGGCCACAAGAATGGTGCAGGATCAGGAAAGAGAGCTAATTTTGCTAGAACATCCATTTAAATACCGGAGGCAGGCCATGCCTCCAAGGAAAGGCCCCTTTTGACTTATTGGCTGCTCACATCAGATCATAAAATGGAAAGTTTATTTTATATTATGAAATAGCACATGCCAAACCACTGAGAATTATAGCCTAGCCGAGTCCACACATAACATTAAGCAGCACAAGTGTTTAGGTAAATTAGTTACATGTGAATAACTGGAGAGCTCAGCAAAGTGGTCTCTGTCTCTGCTAAGTGAGAATCTGCTCTAAAGACAGATTTCAGCTCGACCTAAGAACCGCAAGTTGAGAAGTCTTCAGATCCAGTTTCAAGGGCATCGCACCTCACACTTAATGGATCTTTTCATAATGATGATGCTGGGGAGAATAAGAGAACATCTCTGTTAAATAAATACCTTGTAACCTAATGCTGAAACAGAGAATTACTTAAAGAGTAGTGATTGCATTTCTCTTTATACACCTAACACTGCTGCCACTGGTGGTGGCTCTGGTATATAATGATGCTGCCTCTAGAAAAGAAGGATGGCCTTTCCCAAGTCATAAAGCTGGACTGTCATCCTAGTGGGTGTGACAAGACTAAACCAGTCAACAAGTATTTTTTTAAGTCCTACACATGCCAGGCATTGGGCTGGGTATTTAGAATAAAAAAAGATAATTAAGTTTGTGGTCTCTTAAATTGCTTCCAGTTTAATAGGAAAAACAGATTTATAAGAGTATAATGTCTTATGAACAATAGTAAAAAATATATACAGAATACAATATGTGCATGGTCAGTTCTGGGAGGGAGGAGGAGAGAGGCAGAGGAAGAAAGTTCTTCATCCAGAAATTCATGTTTGACTTGAGTCTTGAAGGTAAGTGGTGTTTTCCAGGCAAAGTTGGGGATGTTGAGTTTCATGTGTGTCTGGAGTGAAGCACGTGATGAAGGATGCATGTGAGGCCTTGCTGAATCATGTCAGACACCATTCTCTCCTTACCACAGTTTTGGGACCCTTTCCCCATTGTAACTATTGTTGTTAGGTGCTGTCAAGCTGGCTACCCCTCACAGCCACCCTGTGCACAACAGAATGAAACACTCTTATCCCGTGCTACCCCTCACAATCATTGCTATGTTTGAACCTGTTGCTGCAGCCACTGTGTTTACCCATCTTGTTGAGGGTTTCCCTCTTTTTTCACTGACCTTCTCCTTTACCAAGCATGATATCCTTCTCCAGGGACTGGTCCCTCCTGATAACATGTCCAAAGTATGTGAGACAAAGTCCCGCCATCCTCCCTTCTAAGGAACATTCTGACTGTACTCCTTTCAAGACAGGTTTGTTCATTCTTCTGACAGTTCATGGTATATTCAATACTCTTCGCCAACACCATAATTAAAATATGTATATTTCCAAAATATAATGCATGATGTAGGAGATGATAGGTGTTAAAACCAAACAGGGCTCAGAATGACAAGTTCCTGCAGCAGATGGAATGATCCCTCCAGTTTTCTCTTCCCACATCCAAATTTTTGTTGTAGTATACATACTAAAAAAAAAAAAACCCAGTTGCCATGAAGTCCACTTTGGATTTTATGAAATGGTTAATTTCCATCCATCTCTACTACTTTGGCTTCATTCAGGCATTGTCTTTGTCCTGACTTCACACTTTTTCTTGGCACTACACAGTGTTATCAGTTGTGTAGAAAGGCTTTATTTTTATTTTATTCTACCTTCTCCCACGCCTCTACATGCTATACATAACAATAAAAATAGACTTAATTATTACCTAAACTATTGCTTAAAGCCATTGAGAAAAACAAAGGAAAATAAAGAGTTGTTTGTATTTGGTGTTCCTGAGAAGTAATTTTATTCCGGTCTTTGGCTAGGCAATTATAGGAAGTCTATTTAATTTACTTCTGTATTGTGTGTTTTGTTTATGAGAGTTGTTTCTGCTAAATATTCCACAATACAATATGTGTGCAAACAAAAAAATGTATCTGTCCATTTGGTATTTCTCTTGCAACGAGAAAAGTAAGGGAAAAAAATTGAAGAAAAAATGTGCTTTAAAAAACACCTAGAGAAGGGAAGGACAACACTCAGTACATGGAAGGTCAGCTCAATTGGACTGGACCAAAAGCAAAGAAGTTTCCAGGATAAAATGAATGCTTCAAAGGTCAGCGGAGCAAGGGCGGGGGGTTGGGAACCATGGTTTAAGGGGACTTCTAAGTCAATTGGCAAAACAATTCTATTATGAAAACATTCTGCATCCCACTTTGAAATGTGGCGTCTGGGGTCTTAAATGCTAACAAGCGGCCATCTAAGATGCATCAATTGGTCTCAACCCACCTGGAGCAAAGGAGAATGAAGGACACCAAGGTCACACGACAACTAAGAGCCCAAGAGACAGAAAGGGCCACATGAACCAGAGACCTACATCATCCTGAGACCAGAAGAACTAGTTGGTGCCTGGCCACAATCGATGACTGCCCTGACAGGGAGCACAATAGAGAACCCCTGAGGGAGCAGGAGATCAGTGGGATGCAGACCCCAAATTCTCATAAAAAGACCAGACTTAATGGTCTGACTGAGACTAGAGGAATCCCGGCGGTCATGGTCTCCAGACCTTCTGTTGGCCCAGGACAGGAACCATCCCCGAAGACAACTCATCAGACATGAAAGGGACTGGACAGTGGGTAGGAGAGAGATGCTGATGAAGAGGGAGCTAATTATATCAGGCGGACACTTGAGACTGTGTTGGCATCTCCTGTCTGGAGCGGGGATGGGAGGATAGAGAGAGTTGGAAGCTGGCAAAATTGTCACGAAAGGAGAGACTGGAAGGGCTGACTCGTTATGGGGAGAGCAAGTGGGAGTAAGGAGTAAGATGTATATAAACTTATATGTGACAGTCTGACTTGATTTGTAAATGTTCACTTGAAGCTCAATAAAAGTTAATAAAACAAAACAAAACACCTAGATGCATCATACAAACTCAAGGCTATCACCGCCAGGGAGGAAAGTAATGGAACCAGAAATATACCTGTTCTGGAAAACAATGTAGCATTCACTTCAGTACCTTGAATACTCATTCTAAGGAGTCACAGGTAAATGGTAAAATCAACGACTTTCATTTTTATTTTCTTTTTATTGATTTACCACTTGGCAACTCTAGCAACAACAAAAACCCCAAAGAGTGCAAAAAGAACTAGTGCAGTGGATTGTCCCCGTTTATATTCAGTTCCAGTTTATATTCAGTTTTGTCAATTTGACCTTCACAGGTCTGTAATTACTGTAATCACAGCCTGCTGAACGTACTAACAATCAAAGCATCCCAATTTGAACAGTTCAACAATAGCCTTTTTAATAGGGGTAAAACCATGCCAGAAAGACTGGCTGCTTTACTTCCAGCCTTTTCTGAAGACACTGGACAATGGGGAAAAAGTATCAAGCAATTCACCTCTTAAAAAAATACTGCACAGAGAGAATGACCCTGGCCCTGTTGCTGACAGAACCCGTACTTGGGTAGAAAGAGGATTGCCTCCACACCCTTATGGCTCTGATTCTTGCTAATGTTGGTTGGTGTTGTGGAGGAAGTATTACCTACTTTTAAGACCTTCACTTTGAACACCCAACAGTACCTGTGACATTTTCAAAGTTCAAAAGGAATTAATAAAGTACGTAAGTGTGAGATAGCCCAAAATACTTTACTGGTATTAAGGACTCTGAGATAGAGGGAGAACCATGATGATTTATAAGCATGTTAACATCGTGCATGCATTGTCTTTTATTTTGTTTTTTGTTGTTTCCCTCTACTAATTACCACAGATTTACCCTGAATTATCAATGATAACTTTCTGAACACCTGGTGGACAAATAAGGTGTTTGAAAGATTCTGGCTAAGGTTAGGAAAATAGTTTTTGTCCATAAAACAGAGTCTGAGGTGCGTGTTTTTGTTGTTTTGTATTTGCTAATTAGTTCTTATGTGAATTACAATCCATAAGTCTGTACTTAGAGTTCCAGAACATCGGGACTCAAAAGGATTTAAGAAACATCTAGCCCATATCTTTTTTTGACAAAGGATCCTTTTTTACTAGTTAAATCAGTATATAAAAACAGATAATAACAAATAAAAACGGAGTTTCTCTGAGTCCAGAGGCTCAAAATCCCACCTGCTAGGTGTCTCTTTTATCAGATGCCGCCACCCTCCAGCTAGCAGAACTCCAAGGCTCCAGGGAACGTTGTCTGAAAACCTGTGATTCAATCCAAGGTTCCAAAGCCCAGAGAGATAAAGTGACTTAGTCAAGGTCACTTCCAACTCCCCAGATCACTTCCTTTCACCAGCTGAGTCAACCAGAAATAAATACTAAAAATATTTTGGCAAGCAATTTCTTATCTGTTATATTATTTCCCCACTTTTTTATCCTGCCTATTCTACTCGAAAAGACAGTCAAGAATTTTCCAATGACTTTGCCTCTGGTGGGTTTCGGGCTGATCAAATCAGCAAATATGGGCTAGTGCCCACCTTCCAGAACCAGTCTTTATTAGAAAGGTAAGAGGATGTTCACAGAATTGATGGCACTAAAAATGAGAACCAGTTTTCACTGAGGGTATTCAGCACATGCATACTGTGAAACACACATCCTGGTTGAGGAATAACTCCCCGCCCCCAAAGCCTGACGTCTCTCACTTGCAAGAGCAGTGTGTGCTGGGCAAATGAGAACATTGCAAACCTTTATCTTCACTGTGTTTGTCTGAGGGTATGGAAAATTACTCTGCTTGCTTGGGCAGCTCTGATTGTTAAACAGTGTCACAAGCACTGTAGAATGTGGGCAGAGTGTATTTGTTGGCGATCCTTATACTTTTTTTTAGTATTTTTACCCCTTATTTACTATCAAAGAAGATAAAGTTTGGCACCCACTCGAATAGGAAGAGTCTACTTCAGACCACTTCTGGGTCTAGGAGAGCCATTAAACTAGGGGCTTGTCAGATTAAATTGGATATAGAACATCAGAATAGACAAATAGAGGAAAGAAGCAGAAGTAACATTTATTGAACAACTAATATGCAAAGCTCACTTTGCTAGGTCCTCTCTTTACATACTTTATTAACGTTTATAACAATCCAATATGAGTGTCACCATTACAGCTGTGAAGCCCTGACTGGTCAGTGGTTAAGAACTCAGCTGCTAATCAAAAGGTCAGCAGTTCAAGCTCCTTGGAAACCCTATGGGGCAATTCTACTCTGTCCTATAGGGTCACCGTGAGTTGTAATCAACTCACCGGCAACAGGTTTTTTGGTTTTTTTTTTACAGCTGTATTTCGCACAGCATCAGGATCACTGAGGAAATGTCACCGAGGTACCTGGATCCCAGGTCTGTCTGGAAACCATCACTACAGAGTCACTACATAGAATAATGATGGCAAGAAGTTGAGTATTGTTAGCAATTTTGAGATTCACAATTCACAGGCTATAAAGAGAAATAAAGAGTTCATAGGATGGCCTCATCTATGTTCATCCAGAACACTGCAATTTAATTAAAGGCAAAAAAGTACGACACTTTCAGGTCCCAGCTTGCTAGTGTATTGTTAAATAAGTTAACACCATTTAACCTTTGAGGACTAACCAGAAAATGTAATTTATAAGCCAAATGTAGCACTTTTGTTTTAGGAGGAGTGGGTCAAGATAAATTGGCTATTGGAATGAGTGAAAGCTTTAGTGTTTGTAAAATATAACTTAAAGAATTGCCAAAAAATTCAATTATGTAAGTTATTCCGAGTAAATAATAAACATCAGCTATCACACGAAATCCTTCTAAATGTATCTAGTATTCAATACATCCAAAGCGAGGCAATAGTTACAAATGTTACATGTGTCGACTTCTAACAGTCTAAATCTGTATACTAAGCACTATTTAGGACTGCTCTGTATACATGTGTTTTCTCAGAGGGTGGTGGAAACACGGCCTGTAGGAATGAGGAAAGCTGATGTACAAGGTAAAGAAGAAACTCTTAAATACAAAGCAATTTCACTAATAAAATCCTCAAACAGTCTAGAGTAATTTGGGCTTCTTGGTGAATCAGTGCTTAGCAATTCATGAACACTGTGGGTGCTTGGAATTCAATTCCATTGTCCTTTATCTGAATTGCTTTGAAAAAAGGTCACATGAGAAGGAAAGGAAGTTTTGACTTTCACATGCCTGTTATTGCTAAGGAAACCACTTCCTTGGTATTCACATATTCAGCATGTCTCTAGTTTTGGCTTCCATACAAATTACATCTGGGTACTGCATTAAGAAACAAAAAAGGGTGGAGAATATTTTTAAAACTCAACTATGACATGCTCACAGAACAAAAGGAGGAGCTTCCCAATGCCCTTTCTTTTCTCAAGTACTCTAGGTATGCCTGTATGGAGTCTGTAATCCCTAACAGGATGTCTGAGATACGAGGCAAATGGCTTGTGATCTGCCAGCAAACAAATGAGAAGCTAATACAGCTTTGTTGTATTTTCTGATTGGCAATGACTCTGAACTATCTCCTACTTGTAGTTGAGGACAAAAAAACAGGAGACGAATTACCATGTTCTGGGACTGAGTGTTCCTTTCCAATTCAAATTGCATTAAGAAATAAAAATGGTTAGTGTGCTCAGTCTTCCAGTGTGTAGATTATATAACTTGTATTCTCTGTTGTTTTTTTGGTTTTGGGTTTGGTTTGGTTTTTTAAGGAGCAAAGGAATAAAACCAAGGGATATTTTTGAATGACTGGGGCCATCGATGGGCCTTGTTGCAAATACAGCTGAACTCTTAAGTGGATATTTTTGTTCATGTGGATCCTTAGTGTCTGATGGCTTCTTTGATTTTATTTACATTTCTGTTTTTAACCCAAATGGAAAGCTGTAGTGTAAACTACCTCTTAATCCATTGTAGAAATCCAACTATGTTTAATTCTGTTGAGAATGATGACTAGTACCCAGGAGATCACAATTCTGAGTGGGGTCCATCTGTCTGAAGAGCCTGATTATATCTCCCAGCACCAGGATTTATGGCTCATCTTCAGGGACTCCTACTGACCATATACTACATACTAAGTACTGTGCTAAGTGCTTTCTATATGTTGTCTAATTTAAACTTTACATCTATTCTGCAAGGTAGATATTATTAACTCCATTTTATTGTTGAACAAATTGAGCTTCAGACACGAAAAGTAAATTGTCCAAGGATGTATAGCTTGTAAGTCACAGAGAAAGTGCACATATTCACTTCTGTTTTATTCCAGAGCTGCTATGCTCAACACATGTCCTCCTTGAGATGTCAATATTCTCCACTGGGTTTTGCATCTTCTCTGGTTCTCCCGTGACAACTCGTTTCCACGCTATGTACCTCCTCTCCTATGACAATCATGATGTAGTATGCAACCTTCTATGATGGCCCCAATGAGCCCCACCTTTTGGTATTCATGCCCTTGTGTAATCTCCTCCCCTTGAGTGTGGGCTGGACTTAGTGACTTACTTCTAATGAATAGAATACAACAAAAGTGATGGCTTGTCACTTCTGAGACTAGGTTACGAAAGAATGTGACTTCTGTCTTGCTGACATTCTGTTGCTCATTTTGATAAAACCAGCTGCCATATTGTGACCCGCCATTCGGAAAGGCCCCTGTGACAGGGAACTGATGGCAGCCTCTGTCCAATAGATGGCAAGGATCTGAATCCTACCAACAACCAGTGAGCGAGCCTGGAATCAGATCTTGTCCCAGTAAAGCCTTGAGATGACCGTGGGCTCAGCTGATACCTTGATATGCAGCCTTATGAGAGACTCTGAGCTGTTGGACCCAACTAAGCTGTGCCTGGATTCCTGAGCCATGGAATGGTGAGATAATATTTTTTAAAGCCACTATATTTGGGGATCATTTATTCCACAGCAATATATAACCAGTACATGTGTTGTGTACTGAGAAGAATTATTGATAGGGGTTAGTAATGTGAGTACATGTGAAATTAACTCTGACATGTCCAAGCAACACCTAATAAGAGTTGAAGGAGCCCTGGTGGCGCAATGGTTAAGTCTTCAACTGCTAATGGAAAGGTCAGTATTGAAACTCACCAATAGCTCTGCAGGAGAAAACACCTTATGATCTGCTCCTGTAAAGATTACAGCCTAGGAAACCCTATGGGGCAGTTCTACTCTGTCCTGTAGGGTTGCTGTGAGTCTGAATCCACTTGACAGTACACAACAACACTTACTAAGAGCAGAAATTTGAACCCAAGGCATTACTCTGCCATGCTGCTGAAGAGCACATGCATTTTTTAGGGATCTCTGGCAGAGAGCAGGGGGTGGCAAGGCTGTTCTTTTGGTATCCAACGTGCAGATGAAAACAAGTAAGAATCTCATATTTGAAGATAATTTGGTAGAGGAGACTTTAGGGGCCATGGGATTTTACCGGATTCCTCAAATATCATCTCTTAAGTTAACCCTTGCTTACTTGGATATGGAAACTCTGGTGGTGTAGTGGTTAAGTGCTACAGCTGCTAACCAAAGGGTCAGCAGTTCATATCTGCCAGGCACTCCTTGGAAACTTTATGGGGCAGTTCTACTCTGTCCTATAGGGTTGCTATGAGTCGGATTCGGAATCAACTCAACTGTACTGGGTTTAGTTTTTTGGTTTGTTTTACTTGGATATATAGTCACCTTGACCTAAAGCATGGCCAAACTTTTCCTGCAGAGTCAGATAGTAAATATTCTATGCTTGCAGCCCACACAGGTCTCTGTCACATATTTTTCTTTGTATTTTTTCATAAACCTTTAATATTGTAAAAACAATTCTCAGCTCAGTTGCTACTAGCTTCCTTTCAGTTGGCTCTTGACTCATAAGGACCCCGTACACAATGGAACAACATGCTGTCCCCATGACCAGTTGCAGATTGGACAGTTGTTATTCAGAGTTTTCACCGGCTAATTTTTGGAAGTAGATTGCCAGGCCTTTTTTCCTAGCCTGTCTTAGTCTAGAAGTGCCACTGAAACACACGCAGCATCACAGCAAGATACAAGTCTCCACTGATTGATGAGTAGTGGCTATGCAGGGGGTGTATCGGCCAGGAATCAAATCCTGGTCACAATTGACCCACCAGTGCCTGAAGTTGGGACATAGGGTCTCAAAAGCCTTATAAAAATATTCATGAGCCAGTTTTGGCCCTGGAGTATAGTTTGTCACCCTGACTGAAGTTAAGGTAGCCCTCAAAGGCCATGGATTAATCTATGTGTGGTTCCAAGAGGGAATTAAGTCCTAATGTCCTCAGAGATCCATTGCCTGTAATGAATCAACTTCTCTCCTGTGGATCTACTAAAATGGTACTTACTATGTATCATACTTGGAAGTCAGGTAAATAATTTACTCAAAACATTTTTGTGTTCTTATGGTTTCGGAGACAAGCCCCATTTGAGAAAGACTAGTGGCACACATTCTCTTATTCATTCAAAAATCATGAAATAAACACCATGTGCTCAGTATTGTGTTACGCAGCATGACAGCAGAGATAAATAAAACTTGAACTTTGTCCTCAAAAATATCACAGTTGAATGAACGACAAGAAATTACAAAAATAATTTCTGAAGCCATGCTCTAGCTGAAATATTGTGATCACCTTAATAATTATTTCTTTTTCAGTAATGTGATATCCTTGCTATAAAATGGGGACATTTCTTTCTCCCCACAGGGCCGTGATTTGTGCTATGTAGATACATTGATAGTTGCCTTAGAAATAATAGGACCTTTAGCAATTTTTTTTTTTAGCAATATATTCCCACCAGCAGAGCTGGGTTAGAAACAATCTCTTCTGGGCACTGACTTATTAGGTGACTTCAGGTAGTTACTTAACTTCTTTGAAACTCCCTTTTACCATAAAGTGGAGAAAATAATAACACCTACTTCACAGAACTGTTGTGTGGGTTTAAATGAGACGATGCATTGTAAAACCCTCAGCAATTATGCTTAATAAACAGCAAAAGCTCAGCCAAACTATTATTATTTTTAGGCTGTCTTTGCTGATTTCAGGGACATCAGGTATACTGTCTTAATTTGCTTTTTAATTAGTCATATAAAGTGGACACATATACCACACTGCATTTATATTCTATGAAATTGTACCAATAGAAAGGAAACGTGTATTTTTGTCTAATTTCACTGGCCTCCTTCCAGTTACAGAGGTAAAATTAAATATCCAACAGGGAATCTATCTATTTCAATCTATTGCCATCGAGTCGATTCCGATTCATAGCGACCCTATAGGATGCAATAGAACTGCCCCCACAGAGTTTCCAAGCCTGAGAATACTGAGTTTTAGAAAGCATGATTTCTTTCCAGTGCAATAAATTGGCTGCAGTAGAGGAGAAGGAGGAACTGCACTTTAGCAAATTCCTGATTTTCACTTACGTTGTCCACTCATTTTGAAAGCTTCCCTTGTGCAGAAAATGGCTCCAGCTCTTCTGGATTCTGAAGTAAGAATGACAGAACCAACCCTTAGTGAACTCTTGTCCTGCACCAGGGCTCTATTCTCAGTACTGTGCACACTTAATCCCCACACAGCCCTATGAAATGGGAAGATTTTATCATCCACAATTTACATATAAGGAAACCTGAGGCACACAGAGCCCATGTAATTTGCTCAAGGTCACGTGGCTGGTTTGATAGTCAGGCTTTGAATCCAGGGAGTCTTATTTGGCAGCCCACACTCAAATCCAGTGTTCTACTACAATGCTGTTCAATAGAAAGGTAATGTAAACCACACATGAAATTATAAATGTTCTTGTAGCCACATTAAAAAAAAAAAAAAAAGGTGAAATACATTTTAATATTCTTTTATTTAACCAAAACCAACCAACCAGCCCATATCGAGTCAGTTCTGACTCCTGAAACCCTTCGTGTGTCAGAGTAGACCTGTGCTCCAGGGAGTTTTCAATGGCTGCTTTTTTTGGAAGAAGATTGCCAGGGCTTTCTTCTGAGGTGCCTCTGGGTGAACTCAAACCTCCAACCTTTTATTTACCCAACCCTGTCTAAAATATCACCATTTTAATTTATAATCTACATAAAATTATAAAGAGTTGTTTTATATTCTTTCTTTTTCCTACTAAATCTTTGAAATCTGGTGTGATTGAACACTTGCACACATCTTAATTCAGAATAACCAGTTTTCTAGTGCTCAGAAGCCACACGCAGCTGGTGGTTACCGCATTGGAGAGTACCGCTCTATTACACACCCAGCCAAAGTCAGTGGACTTCTATTTATAGCCCCTGTGTTTACATAATCTTTATTCTTTTTGTTTTGGCATCTTTAAAATTATAGACATGAATACCAAAACTGAAAGTAAGGTAAAAAAAAAAAAAAGAAGAAGGAGAATAGTAGTAATATGGTCATTGTTTGAGGGTTCTAATAATGCATAGGAAAGCTGGTGTTCTTAAATGCCTCTGTCAGATGTCTTAAATGTTTTGAAGTTCAACTGCATGCCCATTTAAGAACATAAGGTTCTTTTACCGTCTTTCCCCCTTGGCCAAGCAGAATTCTAAAAATAAAGCCTTGTTCGCTTTGACCTCTTTATATAAATATCCTTTTGTAGTTGTTGTTTTAGCAAAACAAAAACCCAATCCCCTCTGTCTTTTGATTATAAAAACTTTAGGACACTGATTTCTCCCCTGAACACTTCCTTCCTTTAAACCTACATCAACTGAAAAAAAAAAAGTGAAAATTAGGTTTTATTTTGTTTTTTCCTACAGAGGACAAAAAAGATCCTGCCTGTCTCTCCCCAATACAGAACTTTTTGTTGTTGTTGTTGTTGTTATTTCCTCTTCCACCACCAAATTTTAAATGATGATTCATGTAAGAAAAATTGGTTTCTTAACATAGAGCTTACTCTGTAGAGATTTGGTTTAAGGAGTAACATCTTACATAACAAGTTTGGAAGTGCCCTATGGGAAATTACCTCTATGTTTTATATATACTCTTAGTGGTACAAAAGGTTAACATGCTCTTCTACTAACTGAAAGGTTGGCGGTTCAAGTCTTCCCAGAGGCTGTTCAGAAGAAAGGCCTGGCAATCTATTTCTAAAAAGTCAGCCATTGAAACCCCATGGAGCACGGTTTTACTCTAACACAAGTGGTGTCACCGTGAGTCAGAATCAGCTCAGTGGCAACTTTTTTCTTTTTTGGTATTAGAAATAATGAGATAGATTAATAGGCTTGATCCTGAAGGGTTACTTCAGAGTGTCAGGGCTACGCGATTCTGACTTTCTTCAAACACTCACCTGGGGAGGAAAGGGGTAGGGCTTTCTCCTCACGTTGCAGGAGCCTCCCCTTGACCCAAGTCTTTATCTCCACTGTATTCGCAGAGGTTTTCCCTCAAGGTCCTGTGGTCGGGACTGGGACATCAAGTCTGTGCTTTAGCTGCCCTGGCAGTAGGAAAGCCAGTGTTCTTGTCAGGGCGCCTTCAAAGTGGGAGACTGCTTTCGTTGCATGGTTGCGGGGATAGAACAGTGGTCCCCGGAAGGTTTGTCCTAGTCTGGTTAGGTAGGCCCCACTGTCTCCTGGTCTGAGAGGAGGATCAAGATACATACTCTGCCTGGTTTCTTTCCCCTGTTAGTTTCTGATTTCAGTCAGGTGTAGTGCCTGGCATTGATTAAGAATCCAAAATCTATGGTCTTCCTTTCATCTCATGCTTCTTTTAGTATTGCACCAATCAGTACAGTTTTCCAAATAGCTTTTAATGTAATTTGGGTAAAGAACTATGATGATTTTTAATTTGCTTATAAAGTCATTTATGAGATAGCCAACCCATTGCTGTCGAGTCGATTCTGACTCGTGGCGAACCTATAGGACGGAGTAGAGTTGTAGAGTTGCCCCTTAGAGTTTCCAGGGAGCACCTTGTAAATTCGAACTGCTGACATTTTGGTTAACAGCCGTAGCTACGCCACCAGGGTTTCCTGTTCATGAGATAGTAAAGAGAAATGTAAAATCACTTCATAATTTTTTTTTAAGTGATGGAAGGTTTGATATATACATTCCCTGCCAGTATTTGATTAAAACAATCAAATTAAGAATTTGTATCTGAAAACGTAAGGTGTGACTAAAAATATTTTAATATTAATTTAATAATATTAATACTATTTTTCTTTGCTCAAAACACTTAAAAAGAAAACTATCTTTCAAACTGTGTGTTGAGATGAATTAAAATTATATTCAGTATTAAAACTATATCATCTTATATATATTCTTTAAATTTAAAGTTATATTAATCAGTTTGGTAACTTACCTTATGCTGTAAACGTAACTTCAGATGACTGTTGGTGGCTTCAAATCAGATTCTTCTTTATGGGGCATTGATTTGTCACTATTCAAAAGAATGTGATGTTGACTTTGAAGGTAATTCCAAAAGAGGAGTTCCTCCAAAATATTTGAACAGTGATAAAATCAATCAAATTAGCCTACCGCCTCTCAAAGTGATGACTCCAACTGAAGGAGCTTTCATTTGGATGCATAAATTCTAGCATGTTTGTCAAAAATTAGCAACAGTACTTTGTTACCAGATTTGAGACAGAGTAATGAAAAGTAGGGGAAGCTACTTCGGAGTGGAGAAGTTTTGACCCTCCCGCTTGCCTTGCTAGGAAGCCTCTGAGGCTCTAAGGATTCTTACCTGTTTAAATCTCCACTTTCCTGATCTTCTTCCAAAATACTGGTGCCTGCATTTCTTTTTCTACTTATTTCTATGCTGATGTACATTTTCAGGCCAGAGGCTAAATTATTTTATTAGTTCATTTTCACCTGATCTAAAACAGACTGTTTTAGACAAAAATGTTTAACTTTACTTCACAATTGCTCTCTTCTTGAGAGTCCTTGATCATGGCTTCCAACGTAGATGATTTTATTCAATAAAGATTAAAATGAATGCTTTCTCAGGTTTCAGTTCGAGGCTGCCATAGGGCACACTGTTAGCCTTGTTCTTTATGAGTGACTTTGCACTGTGCCACTCACACCCAGCGCCACAGGAGCGACAATCCCTGGGCCTGAGGGACACAGCAGGTCTGTCTTACATCACCGTTATTTAGTCTATTTTATATTTAAATACTTAAAGCTTGAAAGCTAAAGGGGAGCTTATACATTAACCATTACTGTGAAGTTCTACACACTTTGTTCATAGTACTTTGGAAATACTATGTGAATATGCTACTTATAAAATAGTAAGCTAGAAGAAAGCCCCACTTATTTTCCAAAAGATATACACTGGGAAAACTTTGAAGCAGAAGATGCCAATTACAGCATCAAGTCGTGTCTTCATAGATTGTTTGCTCCTGATGAAAACATGCATGGTGTTTGGAGGGACTTCTGTCCGAGGAAAGCTTTTTTAAAAAATACGATTTAATTTTTTGTTGTTGAAAACATACACAACAGAATATATACCAGTTTAACAATTTCTGCATGTACAATTCAGTGACATTGACTACATCCTTCAAATTGTACAACCGTTTTCACCCTCCTTTTCTGAATTGTTCTACCCCCATTAATATAAACTCACTCTCCCTTAAGCTTCCGATCGGATCTTTTCAGTTGCTGTTGTCAGTTTGATCCTATATAGCTAGTTCTTGAAAAAGCACAATGCTGAAGGCATTCTTTACTAGTTAAGATAAACCATTGTTTGGTGTTAAGAAGACTTCAGGAGATATTTTTGGTTCAAGGTTTAAAGATTATTTCAGGGCAATAGTTTTGGGGGGTCATCCAGTCTCCATGAATCCAAAAACTCTGGATTCCTTGGGAATTTAAAATTCTGTTCTGAGTTTTGGCCTTTTGATCATGATTCTTCTACAGAACTGCTATACCATGGAGAGCTTTCAGAACTTTCCATTGCGATTTCTTACAGTCCACAGACTCCCTTACAGTTCAGTTGGCCTAGATGACTACTGCACTAATGGACTGTGACCAGAAGGGACAGGAATAGCTTTGGGCCAAAGCTGCTAACTACCTCGGCCCACCCGCTCTGCAGCAGTAAGTGGGAGGCTTGGTGGTTCAGATGGTGCAGCTTCAAGATGGAGGGGGGCTTCCTGATAGGCACCAGGCTGTGATGTGAGCAAAACCCCAGAAAGCTAGTTGCCACCAGGATGATTCCAACTTATGGTGACCCCATATGTGTCGGAGTAGAATCGTGCTCCCTGAGATTTTCAATAGTTGATTTTTCAGGAGTACCAAACGTTTTTCCAAAATGCCTCTGGGTGAACATGAACCTTCAACATTTTCCACCACCCAAGGGTTACACACTGAGATTTGAGGGGCAATTTGTTGCCTCATTGTGCCCTAGGCTATCCTAACTCAAAAAAAAAGAAAAAAAAAAACACCACCTATAGATTTTTTTTTAGGGGCTGTAGAACAGTTTCATCCTGGGAAAAAGTGTCTGATGTGATCCTTTAATTTCCCACCTTTAGTGGTTGTCACGGAGTGTGTTCCTTTCCAGAGATTTAGTAAATGTCTGTGGAATGAGTTAATAGTTGCCAAATATACTGCACATTTCCACATTTTCAAAGAATCATGTGTAATAAAGTGCCCAGCATTATAAATTATTATAAATTATAGTGAAGAGAATTCACTTTACCATGTTTCTTAGAGTCTAAGTTGCACCTTCTTTCAGGTTTTAACCCCCTAACATTCAGATGCATCTTGCACGAGAAAGCATATTAGATTTGATGAAATATTTTATTTTTGATCATTTGGAAGCATTTTAAATATTATATCTTCTTCCTGTAAGGTCCCTATGAGTGGAAATCAACTGGATGACAAAAGGTTTGTTTTTTTAATTACCTTCAGGTTATCGTTAAGTAAATAGACTATCTTTGCTCTGTAATTATACTTGTTAATAGAGTGCGCGGGCACTGAACTTAAAGGTCCTTTTAAGTTGCTGAACCTACCTTTAAAGCCAAATCCAGTACCTGTTCTCAACATTCCCTTCTAACTTCCCAGTCTTTGGAATTCTGACCCCATTACATGTTCTTCTATTTTCCCCTGTGACTTTCACCTGGGACTTTGTCTTCAGCATGGCTTTTGCAGCTACAGCTTTTGAATCCTTAGAGCACTATTCTCAAAACATGGACATGGAAGATTTTGTTGCTTCTTTTCAATTGCCTCAGGTCTCCAGACTTGCTTGGACTGGAGGCCATGTGCCTTTTCACTTGGTAAAGCCTTTCCTCACTGAGTCCCTGCTGTGTTTATTCATGCTACACAGTTGTTCAACACAAAAACTTCAGTGGGGTGGCAGTGAGGGATCAATGCTCTTAGGTGGCAGTAACAATAGAGTGCAAAAATCATCATTATTACCTTCTTTTCTGAAGATAAGGTTAATAATCAAACATCATAATACACTGTGGAAATTCTAGGAATATCTGGATCATTAAGCAGCCTCCACAATCATTTGCCTTTTTGTAGGGCCCAGAATTCCCAAGTAAACAGACTTTGAAAAATTCGTGTTCTTAAGTTTATTATTAACAAGTAGGTAACTTTTCACATACCACACATAGTTTTACAGACTTGGTTAGAGTGCCGGAATCTACCAGCTAGTACTCTGAGACCCTGTAGGAAATCGTTACTTCACAGAGTAAATATATTTTTTCAGAGTACCAGGCTTATTTATATTTCAGGAATTTGAGTTTTTGAAGGTACTATGATACTGATTTTTTTTCTTAGTAAAAATAAACTGAAGTTGGACAAAAAAAATCCTAAATGTTTATAAAAAGATAGTTAAGTCAATTAATTTCACGCAACCATGAAAACAAAAACAGTGGAGGTACGTAGAAGAGTAGCATGAAATAACGGTAACAGTAAATGCAGAGCACGGTGTTTTCTATGTTCTAGGGTTAAAATCACAGTGATGGTCCCAGAGTGAGGATTTTTAGCTGGTAGCTGCTTTGCATTCTGGTTGATCAAGGGCTATCTCCTTCATTTTTTTTCTTTTTTTAATGGACTGAGAGGAAAAAGACCCTGTTGGGTATTCTATTTCCATGAAAGTTTGGAGAGCTTTCCCAGAGAGGCAAGGCTGGACATATTGGCTTGTCCCAGTAATGAGACTTAATAAATATGAGGCAGGGAGGAAGGAGAAGGCATAGTGGCTGCACTTTTCTGTTGGGAAGTTCACCAAATAGATAACAGAGAGAGAGCTGTGGTACATAAGCTTTGTGCGGACACTGATAGATGCTGGGCGGCGGGGCGGGGGAGGTAGGAGGGTAGGGTCAATTTTGAGTACAATACTTAGCAAATGCCACTCGGATTTTCTTCAAACCCAACCTCTTCCATAGCTCTTTCCCATTCCCCAGCATTTGCACTGTTTGGAGTGAAGCTAAAACTGAAAAAGAAGTCAAATGAATAAACTGAACAACGTGTGTGTGTATATGTAATATAAAGAAGATAAAAACTTCTGTATTCTAAAAATGCAGTTTTAGTAATGTCAAGAGTAGGACCATTTTTCTTTTCAGAACAGTGATGATTGGAATAGAAGTCAAGCCAGAATCACACTTATTGGGGGACTCAAGCTGTGGACAGAACAGATGTAATTGGACAGTGGAAAGAAATATAATGTCATTTGGGAGCACATGGCCTCTGAATTAATGGGAGAAAACCAGTTTCTCCACTCCATTGCTAGTGTTTATATTCTTTACACACAGTCTAGGGAAACATGGGTTATATACGACTGTGTAAAAATACGCATATAAGAAGATATTGAATGGGATTTTGAAGTCCTGAAACTAGTGAGAGTGCTTTGGAATTGGAGACTATATACTTCGGTTGTAAAAAAAAAAAAAAAAAAGTGGGCTTTAGAACAAGACTGCCTGATTTTGAATCCTGGTTCCCTACTTCCTGATATATAGCCTTGGGCAGATTACATAAACTTTTTTGTGCTTTAGTTTCTTCAGCTGTAAAATGTAATTGTTGTGAGGATTAAATGAGCTGACACACAGCAGGTGCTCAGAATAGTCTTTGGCACACAAAGTTTAGCTATGATGATGGTGACATGATGATAATGATCAGGGCTCAAAGCTGGGAAAAGGTGGCCAGTTCATGCTCAATATTTTAAAGATTATATTCAATAATTACATCCAGATATCTGTAGAGCTCATTTAGAGGTGGCAAAACTGCCCTGTGACTGCCAGTGACCACTTCAAGATCCTTTGCCTTCTCTCACAGACATGTTAGGTATGGTGTATTAGGGTAAGTGTGGGTGCTGTAACAGACTGCAAAATAGGCACAACACAAAAATGCTTTATTTCTTGCTCACATAAAGTCCATGCATGTGTTATAGGTCAGAGAGTGGATTTCTTCGATGTAGTCATTTAGAAACCAAATTTCCTAGTATGGTGTATATTGGTCATCCCCTAGGCAGCCAAAGTTGTCTGCATCCAACTGCCAGAATGGGGGAGAGCAAGAACTCAGCAGCTTCTTAAAAGCCTAGGCCTGGAAGTGATACATCACCTCCACCTGCATTCCATTGGTAAAAGCAATTTGCATGGCCCCACCTAGATGCCAGATGCCTTAGCAAACATAGTCCTTGTCTGGGTCCTGGTCTCCCAGAGACAAGTATACTGTAGGAGGGAAAGCCTGCATTTTCATAGTTAACTCTCTTTGCCCAGAAGGGAAAAGTTGAGAAGTTTGAAGAGGAAACTGCATTACAAGAAGGGGAGATGCGGCATCTCATTCTTATTGCTTATTGAGCTGCAAAACTGGCAGAACCACCTTGGTACTACCCTGAGAGAGAAGGCGAGGGAATCCTTGGGAGTTCTTAATGCATGTACTCTGGAGTAAGGGACCAAAAGGGAGCATGAAGACTGGTGCTGGGCTCTTATGTGGTAATTTCACAAGGCAGAAGCCTCAGTAGAGCAGCCGAATCAGTGGAGTGTGTGGCAACCCTGGTGTAGGATTCTTGGGAAAAAAGGAAAATGTTTAACAATCTTCAGAGGTTCCTGTGGCTGTAAAAGAAGACGCATAAAAAAGGAAGAAACAGAAGGTATGGAGTTGTTCAGGCAGCTTCTGGCCAAGCAAGATGATGCCTCACTCAGAGAGGGGTTTGGAAGCATAGATCCGTGGTGTAGTCAAAATGGAATGTGAAGAGTTCTCCAAGAAAGGAAGAGGTCAGGGTGAAGCTGAGGAATGCCCCTAAGAAATCATGCACAGTCTCTATGCAGAGGCTGTCCTATTGGTGGAGACCTTAAGGAGTAGATTCTAGGGTTATCGTCCCCCATCAACAGGCAGTCAGATATGTAAGACCCTTGTCATCTCTGTATTTCCTCTTGCCAACAGAAAGTAAAAGAAGAGACAATGCCTCTTAAGAACTACAGGTCCTTCAGGCCAAAGATTAAGCCTGAGCTGAGGGGAAGGCAAAAGAGGAGACCAGAATTTAAAAGGAGAAGAATTGAATGATGCTGTTCTAATATGTGAAAGAGACCAGAAAGCTAGAGTATCTTTTGGAGATAACATTAAGCCATTGAAAAGGGAGAGTCCACAGATGATGGTTAAATACAATGATAGGAAAGAAATAAACACATGTATTTGTCCCTATCAAGATAAGATTGTTTGCTAAACTGGTTTCCTAAGCACATAGGTGTAAAAGTTGGAAGTAGGATAGAAGGCACCACTCTCCCTTTAGTGTTTCTTTGTGTTGATTAACACAAAAGGGGTAATTAATTGACTCACATCTTTGCAGCTCGAGTTTACCATGGGGAGGAAGTGAACTGTGTGACTGTTAAGATTAATGACATATCGGAGCCCACATGGCCTTACGGTGGTGCCCCTATAACTGAGTGTATCAAAGAGATGAGGGAGGCAGGGAGCCATTCTCCTTTCACATGGCATGGAGAGAGTCTTGGGGTTGGTATGATTGAAAAAGAGCTGCCCAGGGAAAAATCTTGGGAAATTAATTAAGAGTGCTTTTTTCAGGGGAGAAGAACTTCTACATGATCAGGTAAAATCTTAGAGCTGGTGAGAGCCAGTTTAAATGTCATTTGTACCTACGAACTGGTGAGACCTGAAGACATAGGTGTTTCAAGGACAGATAATTAAGAGGAGTATTTACTCACTCATCTTTATTCAAAAACACTTATTGAACACCTGTTGTGTCCTGTACCATGCTAGATGCTGCATGTGTCATCGAGAGTAAAATATCCATGCTCTGCTGAGCTAAATTTGTGTAAACCAGTGCATGGAGTTTTACCAGGACATCTGATCCAGTCTGGGATGGAAGAGGCGATTCAGGAAGTGACACAAAAATGTAGTCAGTTAAGGTCATGGGAAACAGTGTTTTTCATGATTAGAAATTCCTTTGATATTGTCTTAGTGCTCTTTTCATAGTAAGCAATAATAATAAAAAGAAAAAAAAAAGAAAATCTTGGCACAGTCAACAAAATGAATAATCACTTTAAAAGAGCCTCCTATTTGTCCATGTAGTTCAAGTAAATTAAAAATCATTTAACTCTTTGATGGAAGCCGTTCATCACCTCATGTCTACATCCACGGCTTGATCCAGAGAACATTTTCTAGTTGTTCATGTCTCTTTTCTTTCATTCCATTTCATGCTGGGTCCTGCTATAGCCTATTCATTTCCCCCTTGAAATAAATCTTATTAAAGCTTCCATCTAAATCCTTAAGTAGTTTTAGAGAAAGACTGTTGCACAGACTTGTAGATCTGTTGTCTTTTCTTATACCCTGAAAAACTAAGAAAAAGCTATAGGGTCACTATGAGTCAGAATCAACTCAAAGGAACTGGGTTTGGTTTTGGTTTTGGTAAGTAGTTTTTAAGGAATGAGTCAAGTTGATATCTGAGAAAGCAGATGTTAATGTCCAGGTAACCGGAAAAAGCTAAAAAGGCTCTGATACAGGCATTCAAACTGAACATGAATTAGGTGGCACAGTGATTAAGTGCTCGACCATTAACCAAAAGGTCTGCAGTTTGAAACCACCAGCCGCTCCCAGGAAGAAAGATGTATCAGTCTGCTCCCATAAAGATTTACAGCCTTGGAAACCCGATGGGACAGTTCTACTCTGAGCCTGTCCTGCAGGATCACTATGAGTCAGAATCAGCTCAACTACAGTGGGTACGGTTGTTTGGTTTGGTCATTCATACCTGTTATACACACCCACAAACACATACCTGCACATGACAGGGATTCAAGAACCACAGATACTAAGAGAGATTGAACATTTCTAGCTAGAGTGTGGGCTAAAGATGTAGGATCATCAATAAATTTAAACCTTCATGTTAATAGAAACATTTAAGCAGTTAGTGACATAAAATCTTCCTTCAGAAAGTGAGGGTTTTCTGTTCATTTTAGTATGTTATAATATTAATGAGCAGTCCCTGCCAATGAAGTGTATGTGATTCTCCTACCTTCATGATGTAGATATCAATCTAATAACAGGACTATGAAATTAAAAAAAAAAAAAAGTCAAATGATAGTAATCTCATGGACTCGCTCATGTGCTTGAATTGAGGAAGCCCTCATGGATTTGTGTAATCCCAGGCAGGCTTCTCTCCACCCTGGTCTCAGTCCCAGAGGGTGGCTGTCACTAGGGAAGTAGAAGTTTTGTCCATGTTTTAAGCACAGGACAAAGTGTGGGACAAAGAAGTGAAAGAAACACACATAAGGAAGAAAGACTAGAAGGCTCATTGTTTCCACGAGGACTGGATAAAATAAATAAATGCATAGTTGCAGTTATTTCATTTACTGATTATAAAACAACTATTTTTGCTGCCTATAATTTTTTTTTAATTGCCTCTTGGCCCAAACACATTTTTCACCTTACTTCTAAGGTTCCACTTAGTAATATAACTTCAAGACATTATAGATGATATAGATATCTCTATACATATGTATATACATATATACACATATAAAATAGAAAAAAAATGCTTTGATTGTATGATAGGCAGGAGGTCTCCACTCAGAACATCTATTAGTTTAAAAATATTACATAGTTCAGCAGGGAGAGAACTAAAAATTGAAAAAAAAAGCTTTTATATTAGTGATAAAAATCCTTATAAATATACACAAAAATTGGCTGACATGAGCATTTAATAGTGTTTAAAATATAGAAATTTGTATACTACTTTTTTCACTTGGGAAACCCTGGTGGTGCAGTGGTTAAGTGCTATGGCTGCAAACCAAGAGGTCGGCAGTTCAAATCAGCCAGGTGCTCCTTGGAAACTCTATGGGGCAGTTCTACTCTGCCCTATAGGGTCGCTATGAGTCGAATCGACTCAACGGCACTGTTTTTTGTTTTTTTTTTTTTCACTTAACATGGCATCAAGGGCATTTTTTCCCTGGGTAGTGCAATGATTAACACATTTGGCTACTAACTGAAAGGTTGGCTGTTCAAGTCCACCAAGAGGCACCTTGGAAGAAAGACCTGGTGATCCACTTCCAAAAAATCAGCCCATTGAAAACTCTATAAAGCCCAGCTCTACTCCGACATGCATGCGATCATCATGAGTCAGAATCAACTTGATTGGTTAACCTTAATTACCTTCTTAGCATGGAAATTTCTTTAAACCTGGTATACAGCTGTCAGTGTGGGCTTGGGGTGGGAAATAGGACGGTGTGCGAAAGCTTGCCAGGACATTTCTGTGAATTAGGTTATTAACTGGCTTGCTGGAAACTGTTGGGGTCTTGAGAAATAAGGGATGGATAGATAGAAACCCAAAATACAGGCAAAGTTAAAGGTTGTAATTTTTGAGCCACAAATAGTCCTGCTAACTGACTTTCAGGGAGACTTGCCCACACTATTTGCGATGCTGGAGCCAGGTGGGGCCCCCCCATGTCAGGGAGCCTGCCAGGTGGGACTTACACGGTGGAGGAGGAGGGGCAACTCTCTCTGAAAGATGTGAAGGGTGGAACTGCACTGAGCATGCCAGGTTTATTCTTAAATTCCCAATCAGATGAGTTACTCTACTTCCCAGGGGAAAAGTGAGTAAAGTGGAGGGAAGAGGGCAGCAGTGTTTAGGGAACATGCCTCCTCGTAGAAGCCAGAACAGTTGAGAAAATGTGTTTCTCTCTGGCGGAAATGACTGCTTAATCCCGCTGGGTTTTTTCATTCCACACTCTTGGTGGCTTCAGCTCATGGTTCAAGATAGCTTTGAGGTATTAAGTATCAAAAATTTAAGATGTATAACGCAGTACAATAGATAGCATGGTTTTGTAGTGCTTTGAATCCTAATGTTTTCTTTTGGGTCCAAGGCCCAGACTGGGCTAACATGCTTGGATGTATTAAACTTATTATAAACTGGTTAGCTGGTCAGAATACTGACAAATAAGCCACTAAGATCTCCCATAATCTTTAATTTACTTTAAATGATCCAGTTCCACAAACAAATCTATGACACTTTGTCTTGCCCTACAGATGTTTGCCCCAATATATCAGTTACACCATTGTTCAGAAACTTATACCCCAGATTTTATTCTAAACACAAACGAAAGAAGTTTCTGAGTTCTTAGAAGCATGGGAATTGTGGAATTTTTATAAGATATAAACATTAAAATTCCTTGAGGCATTTCCAGAGGCTTAGTGAGGGTACAAGCACCCAGGGTAATCTCTAAATTGCACCCTTCCCCCACTTTCAAGATGAATAGACATTGATAGTGGTGACACACAGCAGAAACGCCTCCCCAACTCTTGTCTGGCTGCCTCAGTCAGGCTCCTTTCATATTTGTGGCACCTCGGACTGTCATTCTGTGCTTCGCTGCCCCCCCTCTTTGGACTTGCGCCCAGGGCCAAGGGCCTCCCTCTGCTCTGCCCTCCACCTTCACTATGCCTCTAGGTATTTCCTTTTCTGCCACAATATAAATCACAAAAACTAAAACAAAATTCATATAATGTAGGCTGCTAATCGGTTTGCCTTCTATGAAGATCAAGTGGGTTATGGTTGTCAAAATGGAAGCTGTTTTTTAGTAAGAAAAGCAATCACTGAAAGATCTGAAAGCTAACCTGTCTTGATGTCAAATTTTAAAAATATTTTTATAAAATCTACTGTAAATCTTTTTTTTTTTCTGAGAGTTTGAACGAGTTTATTTTTTAACTTAGAGGAGGGAAAGCCTTTCTAAGCAGGACAGGAAACCCAGAAGCCATAATGGAAAAGACTAACACATGTGATTACATTAAAAAATAAAAGAATTTATGTTTGACACAGAAGAATCAAAACAAATTAAAACAAATAAATCTGGGGAGCATGTCTATAATATAGGTATGTTTTTTATAATACCTATGATAAATGAAAGGCTAATTGCCTTAAACTTTACAAAGGTCATAAAAATCAATAAGAGAAAGATAAACTAACAGAAAAAATATGAACAAGTAGTCTAAAGGAAAAGAAAAATGATGTAAAATATGTTAAAAGGTGCTCAATATATCCCTTAGTTAAGGAAATTGGAGTAAAATTATGAGATGCCATGTTCTCTCCTTAAAAACACAAATATACAAAGTGCTGGTAATGACTGGGGTGACAGTGTGGGGAACAGGCATTCTCACCCATTATGGGAGTTTAGGCTGTTGCCACCATTGTAGATTATATTTGCCAGTGTCCATTAAAATCTACTGTAAATCTTAATATTCAAAATGATGCGGAAGAACAAACATAATTGAAGTATAAATGGATAGGATAGGTGTAACTGCCTCAATTCTTACTGACTTCTAATAAACTAGCTTAAAACAAAAGCAGGGAGAATCTTAAACAGATCTTATGAATGAGGAGTCTTAACAAGAGTCTTTTGCATATAATGATTTGGTGACTATTAGAAGATTTCTTATGCTTTTTTGGGAAAAAAAATTGTTCTTGGCTGAGTTCTGTGAATTAATAAAGGGACTGAGGGAGGCAGACTGGGATTCCAAAATGAAAGTGTGTATTTATAGCAGGCACAGTATCACAGTTGTCCAATAGTTGAGGCTGAGTTTCCCTTTCATTTCTAGAAAGGCACAAGGGTGCCCTCTTGGGCCCTGGTGAAAAAGTTTTCCTCACATTTTCTTGAATTCTCTGGGCTCTCACATTAGAAACCTCAAAAGCCATTGACAGTTTCACCCTGCTAATGTGGGGCCTGTGAAGTGATAGCCGTTGCATGTTTGGCTAAAGTTGGATTTGCCAGTAATTACCGATACCCACCCTAACAGTCCCATGGGACCTTACTAACAACGTGTGGCATTACCATGCTGGCTTGCTTTATCTTCTCAATCAGATCACCTCAAATGCTTTACAGACTTGTATTTTGACTCTCTTGGCTCTTTAGCTAAGCCACACAGTACTGTTTCCCAAATCATCTGACCAGTTGTTTTCAAGTCAACTCTGAATCATAGTGACCCCATTTGTGCCGGGATAGAATTGTGCTCCATAGGGTTTTCAATGGCTTATTTTTCAGAAGTAAATTACCAGGACTTTTTTCTGAGGTGCCTGAGAGGACTCGAACCTCCAACCTTTAAGTTAGTAGCTGAGTGTATTAACTATTTGCAATCATCCATGGACTCCACTATTTCCCAAAGTACCTTCAAATTGCATTATCTCATGTATTTCTTTACCCATAAAGACCGTAGAAGCTGAGGGCTGGAAGAACATTATGTTGTTGTTGTTAGGTGCCACCAAGTTTGTTACTGGGTGGAAACCCCAGTTTCTTGCTCAGCATGAGTCCTCTTGACCAATAAAAGAGCAAAGGAGGTGGAAAGACAGAAAACGCCTTCATTTCGTTGTGCAAGGAAAGGAGTCAGTTGGAGCTGCCGCAGCCCAGACCACTCCCCAGTGGTGAGGGGAAAAGTTACTTTTAAGGGGTTTACAAGTAGGGAGTTCATAAAAGTTACATCAACAACATTCGTTATCATATTACAAAGGCTCAATGGGGTTTACACATTAGCTTCAAAGCTGTGGGGGAGGAAGCCAAACAAAGGAAACAGGGTTCTGATGCAAAGCTGCCTAAGGCTCTGCCTCATTCGCTCCAGGACCAGTGCCCATTTTGAACTATAGCCTGGCCCAGAATTGTTTGGTATGTTCTTGGGGAGGGGGCCAATATTGGACCTAGAAAGCGCACCCTGTCTTCTTTAAGCTAGTGAGTTGGATGAAGAGGTGCAATGATTATGGATAATTCTTGCCTATGCAGTATGGTTTACAGCGGACTATTCACTAAACGCTAAAAGAAAAAGATAAGAGTGGCTTTTATGCCTTGCTTATGTGAATATTTCCCTATACGATGTTTTCCAAGATTGTAGCTATTGTCTTTATACTTCAGTGCTCAGTTGACGTGCCTTTATGAGTCCTTGTGAGTCTGGCTCCAGTTGGATCACATACTTTATGCTCAAGAACAGGGAATAATGGCTCTGATATTATCTCCTAAATCATTCTTTTCTTTTGATTGGAGATTGGAGATAACATATTGATGATTAATACCTGGACTTAGTTGAGCCCCTAGACGGTGGCCATGGCAGGCCCTTTAAACTTACGGTGCTGATTTTCTACCGGAAACCATCTGGTTCTTTACCAGGATCTTAAGTAAGAGCAGTGTTTCCATAAATCTCATTGTCGAAGTGAGCGGACTATGTACATCAACATTTTAGCCTTAGGCTTTCTTAAGTGTGTGAGACAATAGAAGGTAAGCTTCATTATGCCTCGTACTACCAGGATGCTGACTGAGAATATTACTATTCCTTCCAAAAGTGATTTATCTCATGTATTTATTGTTGATAGTAACTAACCAAATAAATCTGGTGTTTGTATGGGTGTTACGGTGTAACCAAGTAGCTTGCTGTCTAAGGCTATGTATATCCTGTTTTACTTTTCTTGTGTTATTTATCTGAATACAACAAGAGGTATTTCCTATAGTACAAATTACACTTTCTTGGGGTAGTAAAAAATCTAAGGCTATTTTGTCATCTCATGTCACCTTGGCTAATGAGGTCAGAGATTGCTGTTGCGTGTCCATCCTACTAGCAACTTTGTCTACTATTTGTCCTATAATGAATGACAAATTTCTTAAAGATTTCTCCAATTCAACTATACCATAACAGGAATTAAAGCTACCAATCCCACCCTGAGTATTGGACCAATGGGTTTCTTTTTGACTCTTGTTTTATAATGTGTGACAATTTAACATAACTTTTTCAATATTTACTAGCATCACTACTGTGAATATCTAAAGGTAATCTTAAAATTCTCAAAGTGCATTGCCCATGTACTCACCAAGAATCTAAACAAGAGGTTGCCCATGTAAACTCACTGTCAGTTGGAAAGGGATCGTCTTAACTAGTATAGCTGGATTCACCACACAAAAACACATATCTATAAGGAGAACACAAAGTTTGTCTAGAGGAAACAGAAGGTATAGAAACATTTACATGTGACAACTAAGATTCCATTAGCGAATACATGATTAGCAGGATAATACAGGATGGACCTCTCCTGTTGGAGGTTTTCAGTTAATCTGTTTAAAACATATTACATGTTCTTCCTGAGGGCAAGATGCTCCTCCTTGGTATACCTATTAACAGTCATGGGTCACTTTCTCAGAAGCAGAAGTGGCACAAAACTGTTTTTTGAGAGAACTAATAGGAAATCTAATGCTATTCTATTTTGTAAAATCAAAGGTCGAATGAATTTCAGACACTTCTGTGGTTATGATATTTACAACTTTGCTAAGTTTACCATTAAAAACTTCTAATTCAAGAGTTACAATATCTAAACCCATTAATAAGCTAACTTAGGGGAAAGGAAAATAGTTTCTTATGTCCAAAAAGTAGGACCTAAAAACGCCAGCAATATTCCCACATAAAACCCATAGTATTCCTTTACTCGGATTTATGTTAATTACATAATCACATGTTCCACGTGATTCTGGATCAGCCACAGTCTGTGAACCCATTAGCTTCTAAGAGCTCTTGAAGTCTTTATTCAGTCTAGTCATAGTCCTTTTCATAAGTCCAATATAGTCCAACTTTTTGTTGAGGTATTTTGGTCAAACATTTTCAGCAATTCAGCAAAGTAAAAACTTATCTGCAGACAACAAATGTTAGTATGGTCATGATTAATTTATAAACATAATACTCTCAATTACAAAAATTCAAAGCCAAATACATTTAGTTACAAAAAAAACTCTTTAGACAAAAATATTACTAAATATAATCATTAACCTTATTTTCAAAGAGCTTGAGATATGATACATTACATTATAATTTTGAGACATAATACCATACAGCCAGGATATACCAAGATTATCAAGTCTCTAAATACCTGACTAGTAATTTTAAAAAAAAGGCTTCATAGGTAAATGATGTGAATTCTCCAAACCATTAGCTTTGATGCCAGATTCCAAAATAATAATAATAAATTGCAAGTTAGTAATTAATAATAAAACTACAACATAATATTATGCATTTGCTGTCTAATATTAGGCAAAAACACAAGAGGAAATACATATAAATTTTAACCCAAAGAGAATCAGGCACTTCTCTTGATTTTGACAACATAGTCCATGTAATTTTATAACGTATTAAATAAATCTTTTTAGCTCTTTTCTTTTATAAAAGTCTTTTTTTTTTTTTGTGACTTTCCATGAAGTTTTCAAAGTTGTCAGGAGTTTATGTTAGTTATTTACCACAGATCTTAAAGGTAAAAACCTTTTTAGCTTTTTTTTTTCTCAAGCCATGTGGCTTGGTTTTTGACTCAAGAATGTTATTCTAATAAGAGGCTGAACCTTTGTCTTCAAGGCAGATTACACAAAGAATAAATTAACTTTTTCACTCAGAAATCAAAGAAAATTTTTGTTATTTTGACAGTGAGAAACTTAATTCTTTGTTGTTATATATTATTTAACGTTACCCACTGCCGTCGAGTCGATTAACATTAAAGCTCCTAAAAATCTCATAAATAAAACCATTAAACTTTAGTCAGACAGATAAAACTTTGACCATATCAAATAAATTTCTTTTTAATAAACCTCTTGAATATTTCTTTGTTCCATATCTCTTACAGTACATCCTTTTAAAATGGCAAAAATGAACACACTCATTAGCAGACCCAAATATGTACATTTTTTGTGCCATAAAAAGCAAAAGTATATAAGCTTAAATTATGATGAATATCTATTTACTCAATTTAATATCTGTAAGTTACCTAAAAGGTCTTGGAAATTATTTTTACCTTGTGTACCATAAAACATAACTGTTGAAATGAAGTTTCTTTAAACATTCTAACTTTTTGTTCAACTTTTACTGTTTCTCTTATTTTCCTCAATCTAATTTTAGCCCTTAAAGATTTTATCAAGAAGCTTTGGAAATCACAAAGTCTTTGCTCAACTGATCAATTCATTGATATGGATATAACATTAAGTCTCTGGCTAAGGGTAGAAACATTTTTCTAGGCCATTTTAGGTGTATCTCATGGTGATTCCTATTTTTTTGCTTCTTAAAATTCTTCTACGATAGGCTTATAGTGACCCAGAGGTCTTTGGAAATAGAATTACCTCTTTAATGTTTCAAGTGCCTGAATCTGGACACTAAAATTCAGTTCATCAAAAGAATTAGTAAATGTCACTCTTTACCAAAAGACCAAGCAAAAACCTAAGAAAGATCCTCCTTAAACAACTGGTTTTCAAAACAGATACACCAAACAAAACTTAAGAAAACATGAGAAAGGAACAAAAAGAAAAAGCAAAGCCTCATTTTCCCAGAGCACTCACCTTATTAGTGCTGAAGGGACGTGGAGTGTGAAAGCTCAGGTCCAGAAGATAAAACCTGTCTTTGCTGGCTTCTGCTCTGCAGTCCAGGTCTCCTCGAGGTTGACTGGATTTGTGGTTTTAGGGTCCCTTTGACTACACCATTAACAGTTGTAGGGTGAAAACCCCACAAAGTTTAGCAAAACAAAAAGAAAGGTTTTGTTCAGCATATATTTAAAGAGGCAAAAGAAGGAAATGGACAAGCATGCTGCTAGAGCCATGTCTGCCTGAGTCTCTGCTCTCAGCCCTTAAGGATGCATTTTAGCAGGCTGCATTCTGGGATCCCTTGAATGTTCCCCATTCTTTAGATATGCACACTTACACGCTCATACGACCTAATCCTGTGCACCAACCTAATAGGTACCTAGAGCCTTTTTGCCCTCAACAGTTAATTCGTCCAACTTCTTGAGGGCTCTTCTAAGGTCTTACCTAGGAATTACCCTGTTATTTACCAAATAACCTCAGATTCCTAATGCTCTCAATAGAAAATTCCTCTCGTTTCTTGGGATTCCTCTAAGACCTTACCTAGGTACTTATCAAACAAACCAGGTGCATTTTGTGCCTCCCATGGAACCATCTTTTCAGTCCATGGTGGATGGTCTTTCAGGGTTCCTCTGAAGTCTCTAGGAGAAATCTCCTGGTGGTACCAGACACCTGGGCCAGTCTGTTGTCTGACCTACCTCAGGAAACAAGTGGATGGCTCCTGGTTGTCTCACCAGAAATGTTACAGGTGGAAACCCCACATTCTTGCTTAGCATGACTTGTATTGGCCGATAAAAGAGAGACCGAGGTGGGAAGACAGAAAAGCAACTTTATTTCATTGCCCAAGGAAAGAAGTCAGTTGGAACTGCTGCCACCAGGACTGCTATTAACTTCAGAGCTGTGGGGGAGGAAGCCAAGCAAAGGAAACAGGATTCTGATGCAAAGCTGCCTGAGGCTCTGCCTTAAGTTGGTTCCAACTCATAGTGACACTATGCACAGCGGAAGAAAACATTGCCCTATCCTGTGCCATCCTCACAATTGTTACTATGTTTGAGCCCATTGTTGCAGCCACTGTGTCAATCTATCTCATTAAGGTCTTCATCTTTTTCACTGACCCTCTACTTTACCAAGCATGATGTCCTTTTCCAGGGACTGGTCCCTCCTGACAACATGTCCAAAATACATAAGACGAAGGCTTTCCATCCTTGCTTTTAAGGAGCATTCTGACTATACTTCTTCCAAGACAGATTTGTTTGTTCTTCTAGCAGTCCATAGTATATTCAATGTTCTTTGCCAACACTGAAATTCAAAGGCATCATTGCTTCTTTGGTCTTCCTTATTCACTGTCGAGTTTCCACATGCATATGAGATGATTGAAGGTACCATGGCTTCAGTCAGGTGCTCCTTAGTCCTCAAAGTGACATCTTTGCTTTTTAACACTTTAAAGAGGTCTTTTGCAGCAGATTTGCCCAATGCAATATGGCGTTTGATTTGTTGACTGCTGCTTCCGTGGGCGATGATTGTGGATCCAAGTAAAATGTAATCCTTGACAACTTCAGTCTTTTCTTTGTTTATCATGATGTTGCTTATTGGTCTAGTTGTGAGGATTTTTGTTTTCTTTATGTTCAGGTGTAACCCGTACTGAAGGCTGTAGTCTTTGATCTTCATCAGTAAGTGCTTCAAGTCCTCTTCACTTTCAGCAAGGAAAGTTGGATCATTCGCATATCACATATTGTTAATGAGTCTTCCTCCAATCCTGATGCCACATTCATCTTCAGATAATCCATCTTCTCCGATTATTTGTTCAGCATACAGACTGAATAAGTATGGTGAAAATATACAACCCTCATGCACACCTTTCCTGATTTTAAACCACACAGTATTCCCTTGTTCTCTTTAAATGACTGCCTATTCTATGTCCAGATTCCTCACGAGCACAACTAAGTGTTTTGGGATTCCCATTCTCTGCAATGTTATCCAAAATTTGTTATGATCCACACAGTCGAATACCTTTGTATAGTCAATAAACCACAGGTAAGCATCTTTCTGGTATTCTCTGCTTTCAGCCAAGATCCATCTGACCTCAGCAATGGTTTCCCTGATTCCATGTCCTCTTCTGAATCCAGTTTGAATTTCTGGCAGTTCCCTGTCAATGCACTGATGCAACTGTTTTTGAATGATCATCAGCAAAATTTTACTTGTGCATGGTATAAATGATATTGTTTGATAATTTCCACATTCTGTTGGATCACCTTTCTTTGGAATGGGTACAAATACAGCCCTCTTCCAGTCAGTTGGCCAGGTAGCTGTCTTCTGAATTTCTTGGCATAGACAGGTCACTGCTTCCAGCATTGCATCCATTTGTTGAAACATCTCAATTGGTATTCCATCAATTCCTGGAGTCTTGTTTTTTGACAATGCCTTCGGGGAAGCTTGGACTTTTCCCTTCAGTACCTTCAGTTCTTGATCATATGCTACTTCCTGAAATGGTTGAACATGGAGCAATTCTTTTTGGTACAATGACTCTGTATATTCCTTCTGTTTGCTTTTGATGCTTCCTGAGTCATTCAATATTTTACCCATAGAATCCTTCAACATTGCAATTCGAAGCTTGAATTTTTTCTTCAGTTCTTTCAGCTTGATAAATGTTTAGCATGTTCTTCTCTTCTGGTGTTCTAACTCAAAGTCTCGGCATATTTCATTATAACACTACATTGTCTAATCTAGCAGCCTTTTGAAATCTTCTGTTTAGCTCTCTTACTTCATCATTTCTTTCTTTCGCCGTAGCTACTCTACGTTCAAGAGCAAGTTTCAGAGGCTTTTCTGACATCCATTACGGCCTTTTTTTTCTTTCCTGTCTTTTTAATGACCTTTTGGTTTCTTCATGTCTGATGTCCTTAATGTCATTTCACAACCTATCTGGTCTTTGATCGTTAGTTTTCAATGTGTCAAATCTATTCTTGAGATGATCTCTAAATTCAAATGGGATATATTCAAGGTCATACTTTTGCTTTCATGGACTTGTTTTGATTTTCTTTAGCTTCAACTTGAACTTGCATATAAGCAATTGATGATCTGTTCTGAAGTTGGCCCCTGGTCTTGTTCTTATGATACTAAGCTTTTCTATCATGTCTTTCCACAGATGTAGTCAATTTGATTCCTGTGAATTCCATCTGGCGAGGTTCACATGTAAAGTCACTGTTTATGTTGTTGAAAAAAGGTATGTGGAATGAAGAAGTCATTGGTCTTGCAAAATTCTATCATGTGATCTCCAGTGTCATTTCTGTCACCAGGGCCATATTTTCCCACTACCGTTCCTTCTTTTTTGTTCCCAACTTTCACATTCCAGTCACCAGTAATTATCAATGCATCTTGATTGCATGTTTGACAATTTCAGACTGCGGAAATTGTTAAAATCTTCAATTTCTTCATCTTTGGCATTAGTGGTTGGTGTGTAAATTTGAATAATAGCTGTAAAAACTGGTCTTCCTTGTAGGTGTATGGGTATTATCCTATCACTGACAATGTTGTACTTCAGGATAGATCTTGAAATGTTCTTTTTGATAGTGAATGCAATACCATTCCTATTTAATTTGTCATTCCTGGCATAGTAGACAATATTATTCTCCAATTCAAAATGGCCAATACCAGTTCCTTTCAGCTTACTAATGCCTAGGATATCGATCTTCATATGACTCTTTCCATTTTTGACAATTTCCAATTTTCTTAGAGCCATACTTCATGCATTCAGTGTTCAGATTGTTAATGGATGTTTGCAGTTGTTTCTTCTCATTTTGAGTCATGCCACATCAGCAAATGAAGGTCCTGGAGGCTTTACCTCATCCATGTCATTAAGGTCAATTCTATTTTGTGGAGGCAGCTCTTCCCCAGTTGTATTTTGAGTGCCTTCCAACCGGAGGGGCTCATCTTCTGGAACTATATCAAACAGTGTTCTGCTGCTATTCATAAGGTTCGCACTGGACAATTTTTTCAGAGGTAGACTGCCAGGTCCTTCTTCCTAGTCTGTCTTAGCCTGGAAGCTCTGCTGAAACCTGTCCACCAGGGGCATAGCTTTCAGCATCACAGCAACATGCAAGCCACCATGTTATGATACACTGACAGACGAATGGTGGGAAGAACATTATAGATTATCTATTTTAACCTATTCATTCTGTCATGAGGAAATAGAGGGTTAGAGCTAATGTTACCTTTTAGAAAATCACAGAATTTGAATCTAGAACCTGGTCTCCTAACTCCCAGTTGAACTGAGTTTCTGTTACACAATGCTTAAAACAAACTTGCGAATAGCACAGAATAGGCATTATTCTTATTTCACAGGTGAAGCTATTGAAGACCACGTAGGCTAAGTGATTTTACAAGGCCACATGGCTAACTAAGTGCAAAGATAGGAAGGAATCCATTTTCTTTAACTCCTAGTTAGTATCTTTCACATACACATATGCACAAACACAAACTCAGAAACTGAGTCACAAGTCTGGCACTAACCAGTTAGTTAACTATCAATCAAATATTCATTCAGTGTCAGGTACTTTCCTGGTCACTGGGGATATTATTTAACAAGGCAGCTTCTGTCCTCTCCAGGGTGTGATCTATAGTCTCCAAGATATCCCCCCAATGATTCTCACCTCATGATATTCATGGCCTTGTGTGGTCCCCCCTCATACTGCACGGGAATGATACACATAATCAATAGGATATTACAGGGATGAGTATGTTACTTCTGAGGCTGTCATAAAATACATTGTGACTTCTCTCTTGCTCTCTCTTGAATAACTCACTCTGGGGGAAGCCAACTGCCTTGTTGTTAAGACACTCAAGTAGCCCTATGGAGAAGTCCATGTGGTGAGAAACTGAGACCTCTAATAGCATAAACTTGTCAAGCATGTGTGTTGGCCATCTTGAAATCAGATTCTCCAGTCCTAGTCAGGCTTTCAGATGACTGCAGCCCTGACTGTTTACAAATTCAAGAGAGACTCCAAGCTAGAATCACCAGCTAAGCCAGTCTCAAATTCTTAACTCACAGAAACCATATAAGATAATAAGTGTTTATTGTTGTTCAAACTGCTAAGTTGTAGGTAAATTGTCATGCAGCAATTGCTAACTAATATATACAAAGAGATAAAATAAATACATAAATGTAGTAAGATAATTTCAAGTACCAGTAAGTGTTATGAAGAAATAAATTAGGACAATATGATAGAGGGATTGGGAAGGGGCTGTTTTTCCAAGGGTGGGAAGGGAAGGTTTCTCTGAGGATGCAGGATTTGAGTTGAGACATGACCGATCATAAACAAGCAACCATGGAAAGAAACAGAAGCAGCAGCAGGTGCAAAGGCCCTGAGACAGGAACATACTTGGCATGTTTGAAGACAGGAAGAAAGCCAATTTGTTTGGACTGCAGTGAATTAGCGGGGAATTTGAGGAAGAGGAAGCAAGTAATATAGACAGGGTCAAATCATGAAAATCCCTGCAGGCCATGAGAAACCACTGGAGGATTTGGAAGCAGAGGAGAGACCCAATCTGATATACATTTTAGAAGATCCCTCCAGTTCAGTGTGGAAGCTGAACAATTGTTAGGCAGGAATGCACACAGGAAGACCAATTAGAGGTTGTTGTGGTTGTTCTGAAGAGAGGTTATTGTTTCTTGGACTGGGTGGTAACAACTTGTTGAAGTTGGGATATATTTCAAAGATAGGGCTGACAAGACTTGCTGATGGGTAAGATATGGGATGTAAGGGGAAGTGGAATGAAGACAACCCATAGCTATGAGACTTGTGCTGGAGAAACAACATTCTTAGCTTCAATTCTGCCATTAAAAAAAAAAAAAGCAATAACTGAATCTACCCATGTGAAAGGACGTACTCTATGGGAAATTTCTTTAAAAAATAATCGGCATGCTGCAGATCGATGCTATTCTTACTACTACCGTCATGACCTCACTCATGTTCATAAGACCTATTCTGCTGGGGAGACACTGCAAGTGCTGGCACAAGCCTGACAGGAGGGATGGACTCATGATTCGAAGGGAGTCCCTGCGAGGAAAAAAACATCATTAACTGCCTCAGGCAAAGCATTAGGGAAGACCTAACCGTCCCCAAGGGTGATAGACTAGTCAAGTCCAATACGAAGATCGTGTCACATAAAAAAGGAAGTAGTTTTCAGAGAAATAAATCGTTTTTTCCTTCAGAGAAAGAAATATGTATAGGATTACAGTTATGGAGGGGCTCTTTTCTCTCAGAGTTTCTGTGTTTTATGGAGACTTTTATTTAGGATTTCCTGAGCACCGGCTATAATTACTACTTCATTAAGACAACAATTTAAAAAAAAAGCAGCATATTTCCCAATTGTTATATTCTTTCAAACTAGGAAATATAGTTTTTATAAGTATTAAAAACACATGGCACTTTTCATTGCAATAAAATCAAACCTTATAAAGATCCATTGGAATCAAGTCTCTGTTTTTAATGCCGGTGTTTATTTCTAAGCAAAATACATCACAATTTGAAAATGATAAGACACACAAATACGTGTAGGTTTATGTTTGGAAAACTATAAAGACTTCTATTACACTCTGTCCCAAAAGGGGAAGACCAGCATGGGTAACTGTGACCATATCATGATATAGTCCTATTCCGTGTCAGCTTTTCTTTTGCTCACTCACACATACAGACCCTAACTACTTAATATACAGTTAAGCATATTTTCTAAAACAAAATTCATTCAAATACCAAACAGATGTGAATAAAAAGAAGAGGGTAGTCTAAGACTATTTCTGTTGCTAACAGCAATAATTTTGTCCCATGAATGGCATTTGGCTATTGGTGTAGAATGTGAATAAGGCTAGGTTGATTACTGTGAAAGTTGGAAAATACTAAGTTTTCCATTTTCAGACCATGAGATTGTTTACTGAAGATTCATTTTGCTTTTCAAACTATGTTTCAAAGAAACCCAAACCCCTTACCATCGAGTTGATTCCGACTCATAGTGACCCTACAGGACAGAGTAGAACCGCCCCACAGGGTTTCCAAGGAGCAGCTAGTGGATTCAAACTGCTGACCTTTTTGGTTAGCAGCTGAGCTCACAGTGATTAAGAGCTTGGCTGCTAACCAAAAAAAAAAAAGTCAGCAGTTCAAAAACACCAGCTGCTTCTTGGAAACTTTATGGGGCAGTTCTAATCTGTCCTATAGAGTCGCTATAAGTCAGAACTGATGGCAATGGGTATTTCAAAGAAAGCATCAAAATAATTTGTACAGATCAGGTAATGATTTTCTTCCACACAGCCCTATAGATATGTCCATATACAAAATTTTGTGTACAAAATATTACAGAAGCTGCTTTTTAAAAATATTTGTTTTTAAAAATGCTTTCTAAACTGGAAAATAACTCCATTGTTGTCTTTACTGATGTAAGTTTCCCCTTGAACCATAGTGAGCTTAATACTTTAAGTAATTAGAAACTGTTTTTCTTTTATAAGGTACCGTTTTATTGACACACCACATTAGCTTGCTAGAAAATTAGAAAACGTACATTTCCTCAAGCAAATTGATTGCATATGCCCATGATTTGATAATTTAGGGTGATATAGAGAGATCTGATAAATGGAAATTCACTTCCCAAGTACAAAATCTTTTTGAATAGGGACATAGTTTTATGAACAGCCAACCCAAATGAAATGTCAACCAAAACAGGGGCTAAGATGGAGATCAAAGGACAGGGGGTAAATACCATTCTTGAAATAAAGAATGATTCTAATAGAAG
This sequence comes from Loxodonta africana, assembly GCF_030014295.1. Taxonomy (NCBI): domain Eukaryota; kingdom Metazoa; phylum Chordata; class Mammalia; order Proboscidea; family Elephantidae; genus Loxodonta; species Loxodonta africana. Next base: position 132,951,946 of record NC_087342.1, read on the forward strand.
ATTGGAATCAGAAATCCTGACATTTCATATTAACTGTGAATTATATTGGGCAGTATATATCTAACTTGCATGAAAAACAAAAATTGTGTAACAGAACACAACTACTCTCTTGCAATTTTGGAAAGCAATTTGACCATTTTATCAAGAGCCTCAAAATGTTTATACCTATTTGTATCAAATAATTACATTTCTGGCACTGTATTCCATGAAAATAAACATTAATGCAGACACAAAGAGCATAGACCATAAGGGAAAAGATTGATACATGTGCTATATTAAAAACTGTGTTACATAATAAAAAAAAACTAAGACACCATAAAACCCATTGCCGTCGAGTTGATTTGAGTAGAACTGCCCCATAGAGTTTCCAAGGAGCGCCTGGTGGATTTGAACTGCCAATCTTTAGGTTAGCAGCCATAACACTTAACCACTAGGCCACCAGGTTTTCCAAGACACCATAAGCAAAGTTAGAAATAAGCTACCCACCTGGAAAAGATACTTGAAACATGCAAAACAAAAAAAAAGATTAGTTGTCAAAATACATGAAGAACTCCTACGATTGACGAGAAAAAAAACTTAAAACCCAATCAAAAAGCTAATAAAATTTAACAGGCAGTTCTTGGAAGAAGACGCCCGAATGGCTACTAATTATTTGAAAAGATATTCAGCCTAACTCATAGTTGAAGAAATGGAAGTCAAAACAAGGTCCATTTTTTAAACTGTAGAAGCACCAAAATGAAAAGTTTAACAATGTCAGCTGTTGGTGAGAGTATAGATTGATATAACCACATTGGAAAACAATTTGTCAATACCTAGTAAAGCTGAAGCTGTGTATATGTTAAAACCTTAAAATTCCAATCCTGGAACATGAACATTTGTATGCACAAGGAATACATACTATTTTCAGTGCTGTTTATAAATGCAAAAATATTCAAAGCATTTAAATATTCATCAACAGAAAAATAAATCTTGATATAGCCTGACAATAGAATACCGTATAGCTATTTAAATAGACTGGGTTTACATTTAATAGCATGGATTTATCATGAAAATATGTCAGGTGATAAAGCACTGATGTAGTAAACTTGTTTGTCAAAACATGGAAGAAAAGGATGCCCATCAACCTTAAATGTTTACCTCTGCAAAGGTTGCCAGAGAAATGGGCTCCAGGGTGTGAGTGTGTGTGTGTTTGTGTGTATTTCCTCTTGTGCTCATTCACATCAGGAACGGGGGGTGGAAGGATACGAAAGACCTTTAATTGTATATGTAATGCTTCATTTCTTAAAATGAAAAAGAATTTAAGAAAAATATGGTTAAATAATATGTAGTAAGCCTTTTTAGTAAGCCTAGGTGGTTATTACATTTAAAAAATTATTCTCTGAACTTTAATGAATGTTTGAAAATTTTGATAATAATAACGAAAGGTATTACAAGAGTTCTGTCATTTGGATTTAAAAAAAAATCTGTTTCATATGCATGCCTTATTGTTATATTGAAATATAAATAAACTTGAAAATGAAAATTTCCTTCTCAAAAATCCTAGGATGAACTCTTTATATATATATATATTTTATATACATATATATTTTTTTTAATTGTGCTTTAAGTGCAAGTTTACTAATCAAGTCGGTCTCTCATACAAAAATTTATATACACCTTGCTATGCACTCCTAGTTGCTCTCTCCCTAACGAAACAACACACTTCTTCTCTCCACCCTGCATTTCCCATGCCCATTCAGCCAGCTTCTGTCTCCCTCTACCTTCTCATCTCCGCCCCCCAGACAGGAGCTGCCCACAGTCTCATGTCTCTACTTGAACCCAGAAGCTCACTTGTCAGCAGTATCATTTTCTGTCTTATAGTCCAGTCCAATACCTGTTTGCTTTGGCTTTGGAAAGGATTCTAGTCTTGGGCTAATAGAAGGTCTGCGGACCATGACCTCCAGGGTCCTTCTAGTCTCAGTCAGCCCATTAAGCCTGATCTTTTTAGGAGCATTTGAGGTCTGCATCCCACTGCTCTCCCTCTCCATCAGGGATTCTCTGTTGTGTTCCCTGTCAGGGCAGTCATCAGTTATAGCTGGGCACCAACTAGTTCTTCTGCTCTCAGGATGATGTAGTCTCTGATTTATGTGGCCCTTTCTGTCTCTTGGGGTCATAATTACCTTGTGTCTTTGGTGTTCTTCATTCTTCTTTGCTCCAGGTGAGTCGAGACCAGTTGATGGATCTTAGACGGCCGCTTACTAGCATTTAAGACCCCAGATGCCACTCACCAAAATGGGATGCAGAACGTTTTCTTAATATATTTTATTATGCCAATTGACCTAGGTGTCCTCTAAAACCATGGTCCTCAGACCCTCGCCCCTGCTACTCTGACCTTCGAACCATTCAGTTTATTCAGGAAACTTTTTTGCTTTGGGTTTAGTCCAGTTGTGCTGACCTTTCCTGTATCGTGTGTTGTCTTTCCCTTCACCTAAAATAGTTCTTGCCTACTATCTAATTAGTAAATACCACCCCCCACCCTCGTAACCATCAAAAAATACTTTCTTCTCTGTTTAAACTATTTCTTGAGTTCTTATAATGGTGGTCTCATACAGTATTTGTCCTTCTGCAACTGACTAATTTCACTCAGCATGATGCCTTACAGAATTGAGGATGAACTCTTAAGTGGTATCAACTCTCCTGTGGTGAGGAAAGAACACAAACACATACATATTTATCACATGTAGTATGAATGGGGCCCTGGTGTCCAAAAGATGGTTCTATTCTGTCATATAAGGTCGCCATGGGTTGGCATTGACTCGACGGCGAAGGGTCTTATAGTATGTATGTATGGTATTCCACAACTCATCTGGTCTTTGGTCACCAGACAAGTTGTGGAATGACATCAAGGACATTATCCATGAAGAAAGCAAGAGGTCATTGAAAAGGCAGGAAAGAGAAAAGACCAAGATGGATGTCAGAGGAGACTTTGAAACTTGCTCTCGAATTTCAAGCAGCTAAAGCAAAAGGAAGAATTGATGAAGTAAAAGAACTGAACAGAAGATTTCAAAGGGTGTCTTGAGAAGACCAAGTAAAGTATTACAATGACATGTGCATAGAGCTGGAGGTGGAAAACCAAAAGGGAAGAACACACTCAGCATTTCTCAAGCTGAGAGAACGGAAGAAAAAATTCAAGCCTCTCGTTGCAATAGTGAAGGATTCTACGGGGAAAATATTAAACGACGCAGGAAGCATCAAAAGAAGATGGAAGGAATACACAGGGTCATTATACCAAAAAGAATTAGTCGACATTCAACCATTTCAAGAGGTGGTATATGATCAGGAACCGACGGTACTGAAGGAAGAAGTCCAAGCTGCTCTGAAGGCATTGGTGAAAAACAAGGGTCCAGGAATTGATGGAATATCAATTGAGATATTCCAACAAACAGATGTAGCACTGGAGGTGCTCACTAGTCTATGCCAAGAAATATGGAAGATAGCTACCTCGTCAACTGACTGGAATAGATCCATATTTATGCCTATTCCCAAGAAAGGTGATCCAACTGAATGTGGAAATTATAGAACAATATCATTAATATCACACACAAGCAAAATTTTGCTGAAGATCATTCAAAAATGACTGCAGCAGTGTATTGACAGGGAAGTGCCAGAAATTCAGGCTGGTTTCAGAAGAGGACATGGAACCAGGGATATCATTGGTGATGTCAGATGAATCCTGGCTGAAAGCAGAGAATACCAGAAGGATGTTTACCTTTGTTTTATTGACTACGCAAAGGCATTCGACTGTGTGGATCATAACAAATTATGGATAACATTGCAAAGAATGGGAATTCCAGAACACTTAATTGTGCTCATGAGGAACCTTTACACAGATCAAGAGGCAATTATTCAGACAGAACAAGGGGATACTGATTGGTTTAAAGTCAGGAAAGGTGTGCATCAGGGTTGTATTCTTTCACCATACCTATTCAGTCCGTATGCTGAGCAAATAATCCGAGAAGCTGGACTATATGAAGGAGAATGGGGCATCAGGATTGGAGGAAGACTCATTAACAACCTGCGTTATGCAGATGACACACCCTTGCTTGCTGAAAGTGAAGAGGACTTGAAGCACTTACTAATGAAGATCAAAGACCACAGCCTTCAGTATGGATTGCACTTCAACATAAAAAACCAAAAAAACCAAACCCAGTGCCGTCGAGTCGATTCTGACTCATAGCAACCCTCAACATAAAGAAAACAAAAATCTTCACAAGTGGACCAATGAGCAACATCATGATAAATGGAGAAAAGATTGAAGTTGTCAAGGGTTTCATTTTACTACAATCAACAGCCATGGAAGCAGCAGTAAAGAAATCAAAAGACGCATTGCATTGGGTAAAGCTGCTGCAAAGGACCTCTTTGAAGTGTTGAAGAGCAAAGATGTCACCTTGAAGAGTAAGGTGTGCCTGACCCAAGCCATGGTATTTTCAATCACATCGTATGCATGTGAAAGCTGGACAATGAATAAGGAAGGCTGAAGAAGAATTGAGGCCTTTGAATTGCGGCGTTGGTGAAGAATATCGAATATACCAAGGACTGCCAAAAGAATGAACGAATCTGTCTTGGAAGAAGTACAACCAGAACGGGACAGTGTTTCTGTTGTGCGTGGGGTTGCTATGACTCAATGGCACCTAACAACGACAATGTATGGTGTGTATATATTTGCATTTATCAAACATACTTTTCATTTCTTCTATTTAAAATATTGAAGTCTAAGATTTTTAAGTCAAATATGAATGTTTACTTGTGAAGTATTTGCCTTGTGGACTTCGTAAGGAAAAACCTATGTCATTTCTTAACCTTTAACTGACTGTCTTACTACCTATAGCCCTTGTAGAAGTGTGCAGTTTATCCCCAAATTTGAATCCCTGTTTCTTTTTGCCAGCTAAATAAGTATGTTCGGATAAAGTTCAAAATTACTTACACTTACTAGAAAAACCAAAATTGTTATTGTTCTTGCCAAAAAAATCAATCAGCTCTTGGAAAAGAAGGTTTCAGGGTACTCTAGCACAATTGTTCTCAAATTTGGCTGCATATTAGAATCATCCGAGAGTTTTTAAAAATCCTAATGGCCAGACACATCTCATGCCAATTAAATGAGAATCTCTGGGAGTGAGACACAGGAGTGAATTCTTTCATTTTTTAACTTCCTAGGCATGCAGCCAGAATCTATAATATGACAATTCGGAGCCACACATTTTTCTTCTTTCTTTCACAAAGATAGGTATTCTGTGAGATTTTACACTTGTATTCCTACAGTAGCCATGAAAAGGGCCCTGGTGGTGCATTGGTTAAGTACTTGGGTGCTAACCAGAGGTTAGCAGTTCAAACCCACCCAGCGACTTCATGGGAGAAAGACCTGACAATCTGTTCCCATAAAGGTGAGAGCCTAGAAAACCCTATAGGGCAGTTCTGCTCTGTCTCATTGGGGTCACTCTGAGTCAAAATTGACTCCACGGCACTTAACAATAACAGCAGTGGTCATGATGTGGCCTAAAATTTGTATGGTCTTTGCAGTTTGAATGTCAGGTGAGGATCCCTAAGTGGGCTTCCTGGGCCACAAGTGTGACCCACCATTTTGTTAGGTTTGTCTTCTGGATACTGCTTGGCTTAGGTATCCTTTTTGTTGCTAATAACAACAGCATCAACTCTTTCAAGTAGTGAACAAAAATAACATCACAAAAATAGGTTATATTAGAAGGACTCACAAATTATCACCTACAGGGACTTTTAAGAATGACTAGTTCCTAGATAAAACCGAAAAAATATAATTTAAAAACTTTATTTATATAAATACTTGGATAGTATTCATGATATTATTTTATTAAACATAATATTTGAAAACTGCATAGAATTTTCCAGCTTCTCTTGGATGCCTGGAGTTTTTTTTATTACTGGTTTATGTTTTGTTTCATGTGTAAAACAATAAAACCTGAAAAAGGGATGATTTGAGTTCTTCAAAAGGCAAACTATCCCTGGTGTATGATGTATTTCATGGAAGCCTGGTTACTACTGCCGCATATTATAGTTCAGTTCCAAGAACTGCTGGGAGACAAGGATCTTAAGATTTTCTGTATTATGGGCATAGATAGAGGTGTCTGTCTATTATACATTGTATGTACAGGTGTCATGATATGAACCGAAGTATAAAGTCTCATCTGTGATATAATGAGGTGCTTTTTTTTTTTTTTTGTATATGACCTTTTTATCATTTGAGAAACTGATTTTACAACTAATCACCAGAAACCTAAAGGATTTGCAAGAAGTCTGATATATGCCATGACAGAATATTGCAACTTTTGATGGAGTATAATCTGAGCAATGCGGGAATTCTATTCTGTCTTCATCGACTATTCATTCATTTGCTAAAACTACAATTATTGAGGATTTATTTTATACAATATACCCTATCCAGAAATTATCTCTTTTGCTACATTGTTACCCCTTATTTAAAAAAAGGCATTGGTCTCTTTGGCCTCAGGTGTCTCTTTGGCCTCAGGTACAGGAAATTTGACGTGGCCTAAAAGAAAATGTGCCTTCTTGCATGTCGGCATGCATTTGTTTAACAGATTGATTAGCAATGAAAACAGAGTTCAGGACTCTGTGAAGAAAAGGCTCAGGGTTCCTCAACATTTCTGTGTCACATACTTAACAGGTTCTTCTCTGGTGAAAAGTATTTGCTCTTCTAATATTCCTCCAAAATATATTATAATTTCTTGTTTCTATTTGCTGTCAACCTTATAAAAGAAGTGTTCTACCATGTTGTTATCAGTTTTTCATTAAAAATTCACTTAACAACTTCTTGGTTGAAAAAAAAAATGATACATGACCATTATACAATGAAATGTAAGCAACATAGAAAAGTTAAAAAAAAAAAAAATCTCACTTCCAACTTTCCAACTCCCCAAAAAAAATCGTCACCAGAAACATTTGAGGAATGTAACTCAAGACCCAAATCTCTCCAACTCAAAACAATAGAAAGACACATTTAAAAGTCTTAGAAATATGGGATCATACAATTCATGCCCTTTTCAAATTAAAAGTATTCAATTTATTTCTTTTTCTTATCAAATGTATTGAGGAATAATATATGTACAATAAACTGCATCCAATAGGTGCACAGTTCGTTGAGTTTTGACAGTTATATACACCCATGAAATCATCACAATCAAAAACCAATATATTTCTACCATTCTCGAAAGATCTCTCCTGCCCCCTTGCATTTCATTCCTTTCCTCTACCCTAAGCCCCAGGTAACCACTGTCCTGCCGTTTGTTGCTACGTATTTGTTTGCATTTTATATACATGGAGTCATAAAGTATATAGCCTTCTGTGTCTCTTCTAGAGAGATCTCCTGAATGTAGTGTTGTGTATCAGTTAAGTCAATGTGGTAGTATTGTTCAAGTCTATGTCTTTGCTGATTTTTTTAGTCTAGTTTTTCTATCACTTATTCAGATAAAAAAAAAAATTTTTTTTTTTTATTCAGATAGGGATGTTAAATTCTCCTTCTGTGATTGTAGAACTATTTCTCTATTTGTATCAGTTTTTCTTATGTATTTTAAGGCTCTGTTATTAGACACATATGCATTTATAATTATTATATCTTCTCAATGAATTGAATCTTTTCTTCTTATAAAATGTTCTTCTTTGTATTTAGTAACACTCTGTCCTGAAGCCTATTTTTGAATTTGTCTCTGGTATTGTTTCTCTTCAGTCTGATGGATTTCCTTTAACGTTTCTTGTAACGTAGATCTGGAGGCGACAAGTTATCTTAGAGTTTCCGTTTGTTTGCTTATTTAATCTGAAAATGTCTTTATTTCACCTTCATTCTTAATGAATATTTTTTGCTAGATTTAGGATTCTAGGCCAACAGTTTATTGTCTTTCTTCAGTATTAAGGACATTGTTTGACTGGTCTCCATGGTTTCTAACGAGAAGTGCATGGTCATTTGAATTGTTATTCCCTCGTGTGTAATGTGTCATTTTTCTCTGGCTGCTTTCAAGATTTTCTTATCTTTGGTTTTCTGAAGTTGGACTATGATTTGCCTAGGCATGGTTTTCTTCTAACTAATCCTGTTTGGAGTTTGCTGAACTTTTTGAACATGTAATTTTGTGTATTTCACCAAATTTTGTATACTTTCAGGCATTATTTCTTCAAGTATTTTGTTCGGTCCCATTCTCTACCTCTTCTCCTCTTGGGACTCCAGTTACATGTATCTAGACCTTACAAAATTGTCGCACAGACCCCTGAAGCTCTGTTTTTGCTTTGCGTAATCTTGTTTTTTTCTTTCTTTCTTTGTCAGATTGAATGACTTTTATCAATCTATTTTCACTGACTCTTTCCTCTGTTATTTCTATCCTGCTATTTAGATCTTCAGGTAAATTTTTAATTTTAGATGCTGTATTTTTTAGTTCTGTAATTCCATTTAGTTTTTTTTTAATTTTCTAGTTTTCTGCTCTAAACTTTATAATCTTTTCACTTAAAGCATATTTTCCTTTACCTCACTAAGAAAAATTATAATAGCTGTTTTGTAGTCCAGTCCTTTTCTGATAATTCTAACATCTGGCTCATCTCAGTGTTGACATTTCTTGATTGTCTTTTTCATTGGGAATGGGTCATAGTTTCCTCTTTCTTTGAATATTGAGTAATTTTGAATTGCCTCATGAACATTGCGGATATTATGTTGTGTAGGATCCTGATTCTGTCATACTGCTTTGAAGAGTGCTGAAGTTTTTGTTTTAGTTTTAGTGAGCAATGGACTACTCTTAAATTGTACACTCTCATGCCTATAGTGGTTGACAGCTCAGATATCAACTTAGTCTTAGTTGTAAGTTGCTTTCCGTTTGTCCCAAGGATGTGTGGTGCAGGAATTAGTCTGAGATTTGAGCTAAATTTAAACATAGAAGTTTGGATGTTTTTTCTCTAACTCTCCCTTCATGGAGTTTCCTTCTCGTTCTCCCACAGCTGTGGTTGTTGTGAGGTCTCTTTTCCCTGGTATAAGAAAGACAAGGCATTTTATAGAGAAGTTTTAGCGTCCTAGTGCTGCTTCCATAGTCTTATGACTGCTCTGGGGATAAGTCACAAAATATAGAGAACTAATTCCATGTAGGTAACTTGCTCCAAGTTTCACCTCCACTTTAAAAAAACTTCTTACTTTCTTTCAGTCTCTGGAGTCCTCCAAATTAAAAACCAAACCCATTGTCAATGAATTGAGTTTAAATTAATGGTGACCTCATGTGTATAAGTAATAAGTGCTCCATAGGGCTTTCTTGGCTATAATCTTTATGGGAGCAGATTGCCAGACTTTTCTTCTGTGGCACTGCTAGGTGGGTTCAAACGGCCATCTTTTAGGTTAGTAGTTGAGCACAAACAATTGGAACCACCCAGGGACCTTCTGGAGCCCTTCAGTAGTTGCTTTCTTTTCTCTTTTAAATTTTATTTTTCCAGAAATTTGTGACCTTATTTATTGAGGAATGGTTTTTGTTTTTGTTTTTTTAGGTCCTCACACTTCCATAAGAGAGGTGGAAACCTGTTCAGTTTAGTTTTAAATGAACACAGTTTAAGAAAAAGAAACTGAAATGAAATTAATAGAATTTCTAAACTTCAGACAAATGTTTCTTTAGTATGAGATATTTCCTAAAAGATCCCTCTGGAAATAAAAAAAGAAGATTAATAAATACTTAAAACATCACCACCCCCAAAAAAATCACAGTCATTGAAATTTTTTAAATTATGTTTCAGGTTTACAGAGAATATTTTCAAGTCATGCTGTGAAGAATAATTAACATACTTCCTGCATTTTTCCTCCCTAACACTTGATTTTTGTTGCTTATATTATTTTCCGTACGTTGTCTGGTTTGTATTTCATTCTAGAACTGTAATTTACATAGTTACTTAATCCTAGCTCTCTAATGAAATAGATCTGATTTTTATGACTTTTATGATCTCTCCTTTACCACAGTTTTAACATTCCTGGTTCTTTGTATGATTCATGTATTAGATACATTTTATCACCCAGTTCTGGTCTGTTTTGTTCTAATAACTCTGTTATGGTATTTCATAAAGTCTTGGTTGCATAAGAAAGTTTGCCTGTTACCTTTATATCTGAAGAGCATTTCAGATAGGCATAAAACTCTTGGTTTATTTTTCCCCATATAAATTTTCAGACATTGGCTCCACAATCTTTTGACATTGAATTTGCTAAGAGTAAGTCTGAGGTCTGCTTGATTTTTTTTTTTTTTAGTTTTATTTTGGTTACCTCATTCTGCTTAGATTCCCATATGATTCTTCCTTTAGCTTTGTTAAGTTACATAATTTCACTATACTATGTCTTGGTGTGATGATTCTATATTATTTTTCTCCTGGGAAAATGTATGCCCTTCAATTTGCAGATACAAATATTTTTCCAGAATTTTTTTTTTTTTACCTTGGCATAAATTTTTTTTTTAATATATATTTCTACTTCATTTTCACGATCACAAAATAGTTGCTAATTAGTTCTTCTTTGTCTTTCATATTCTACATCTTCAAAATGATCACTTTTTAAAAATAATTCTTTTATCTTTTATGTTGGGTAATTTACTAAGTCTATGGCTATGGCTATGTTTAAAAGAGCAGGGTTAAAGCACTCGGCTGCACCAAAATGTTGGCAGTTGGAACCCAGCAAGCTGCTCCTTAGGAGAAAGATGTGGCAGTTTGCTTCCGTAAAGATCACAGCCTTGAAAACTCTATGGGGTAATTCTACTCTATCCTGTAGAGTTGCCATGAGTTGGAGTCAACTCAATGGCAACGAGTTTAGTTTTTTTCTTTTTTATTACTATGTTTTGAGTTTTGCTCTGTATTTTCTCTTTATAAAAGACTTTCACTTCTGTGATATTTTCAATTCTTTCCTGAGATATGCCAGATTACTTTTTTTGTCTGTCTTAGTTATCTAGACCTACTGTAACAGAATATCACAAGTAGATGGTTTTAACAAAGAGAAATTTATTCTCTCACAGTCTAGGAGGCTAGAAGTACAAATTCAGGGTGCTGGCTCTGGGGAAAGGTCCTTGTCATCAGTCTTCCCCTGGTCTAGGAGCTTTTCAGCTCAGGAACCCAGGGTCCCAAGGATGTGCGCTCCTAGCTCTTTTTTGCTTGGTGGTAATGAGTTCTCCCTGTCTCTCTGCTCACTTATGTCTTTTATAACTCAAAAGAGGTTGACTCAAGGTACAACCTAATCTTGTAGATTAAGCTCTGCCTCGTTAACATAACTAACTTTAATCCTGTCTCATTAACATCATAGAGGTAGGCTTTATAACACATAGGAAAATCACATCAGATGACAAAATGGTGGGCAATCACACAATACTGGGAATTGTGAACTAGCCAAGTTGACACACGTTTTGGGGGGGATGCGATTCAGTCCCTAATAGTCTTCATTTTTAAAATATCTCTTCTGGGTTCTTTTAATTTTTAATATTTTTTTTTATTCTTGCGAAGTTATGTTTTCTACATTTCCATTGAAATGATAGAAATTGGTTTGTTTAAACTCCTTTGGTGTTTTGTAGTATCATTTCTCTTGTGTGCATTTTTTTTTTTTTAATCTCCTTCGTTTTGCATCTTTTTAAAAAAGTTTTTATGCATGTGGCTTACAATGGTTCCTTTACTATCAATTTTCATCTTTGAATAGGACTGTCTCCTTGGCAAGGTAAGAAGAGGTATAGAAGCTGTCAGTGACCTATGCTCAAGTTTTCTTGCCCTGGAGTCACATCTCTACAAAATTGTTAGCTATAAATAGGTGCATACAGTCCCTTGATGTATAATATCTCTGTGTTGGGGTGTAACTGTAGCTATCATTACTTTTTCTCCCTTTTACTTTCTCCACCTTATCTCTCGCAGTTTTTCTTGTCTAAGAGGTCTAAAGAGGCAAGAATGCTACAGTATGTAATCTGTGGTTGTGGCAGTTACTTCACTTCGTTTTATTTTTCCTCTTTTTTTTTTATTGTGTTTGTTATTGTTTTCTCATGTTTTAAGGGAACAGGAGGGAGTAAAAATGCTTTTATGTGTTATCTTTGTGCTGAAGTCTCCCAGTTCCTCTTTAAACTGCTGTTATATGAATTCTAAATCCACCATAGTATTGAAGCTTGTCTCAGAGTTTATGTGTAAATTCTTTATCACCCAATCCAATGGAATCTTTTCAGTGTGTATTTCCTTTGACTTTACTGCAAGATTTAACAAGTGCAATCACTCCAGTCCTTTTGAAGTTTTTGCCTTCTGGGATATCATCATTTCTTCCTTTGTCTTCCAAAATCTAATTTGCCTGTTTTCTTAGTTCTTCACCTTTCTTCTTCCCACTATTAGTTTTTCTGAAGATTTAAGCTTTTACTTTCTGATCTTTATTTACTATGTTTATTTAAAAAATCTGAATTCTATACATTATCTCAACTAGTACCACCAGGTCAATTATTACTAAATCTATGTCTACAAACTTGATTGCTTTTCCATGTTTTTGCCATTAGTATTATCATTTTTCCAGTCACCCAAGTTTGATTGCCAAATCATTGTTGACTCTGCCTTGTCTTTGTATTAGCTTCTATTTCAGAAGTACTAATTCTTGATTTTTCTCTTTCCATCTGCTAACTGATTTTTATACTGGTCCATTTTACTGTGTAGGTTGTAGTTTATGTCCTAGGTTGTATAAGAAACCTTACAGAGTGATTTGTGCTTGCCTCTGCAGGGGACTTACGAGTTTTCACTGGCCCCAGATTGCTTTTAAGCCAATTTCTCATAAAAGGGTTTCTGTACCACTTGGGTTGCTTTCAAATGATACATGTGTGTGCCACAGGCTTGATTCTCACAGATGAATCTTTACTAAACATGGTTCTGGGAAAATGGTAAGCTTTCTAGCCGCTTTCCAGGGCCTGGTAGATGTAGGTTTTCTCATCTCTGTTTCACTGACAGAACAGTACATCCTGACTCTATGCTGCATATCAATAGCTCAGTTCCAGTTCTCTGTGCGTTCCCTTGGAAAAGTGCTAACACCCATTCTAATTCTTTCATGAAGCCTTCAGGTTCAGTTCCCTATTTCTAGCCCTGGTGGTGCAAACGGTCCCAGCCTACCCAGTGGCTCCAAGGGAGAAACACATGGTAATCCACTTCTGTAAAGCCCTATGAGGTAATTCTACTTTGTCACTATGCATTGGAATCAATTTGATGGCACCCAACAACAACATTACTACTCTGACTTTTAGCTCAGCTCAGCTGTGAATTTAATGTTGTTGTTACGTTTTATGTCTCAGTGGTTAAAATGGGAGGGGATATTTCACCCAGCAGCTTGCTCTGCTGTATCGACAAGTCTTTTTTCTTCTCCCACTTGCAGTCATACAGTCAATTAAGTCTAATGTTTATCCCCCCACCTTTGTAACTTTTCTTATATTTAATATTCTTTTTATTCCCACCACTGTCCTTTTAGCCCCCAGTTGAGGCTCTTGTCATATCACAGTGGGTTAGTGCCTTAGTTTTCTAAGCTTCTACTGCCATTCTATTCATACTCCAATCTATCTTAGATAATGCTATCATAGTATTTGTCATAAAATTGACTTCGATCATATTGCTGCTCTCAACAGAAGTCTTTCACTGCTCTTCGTTGCCAAGCCAAAACTCTGTTGCCAGCATAACATGACCCCAACATGTCTTTGTAAACCTCTCTTTTGCTACACTCAGTACAAACTGTGAGATTCGTGAAGGTTTTCTACTCATCGACCCCTTAGTCATGCAACTTTCTCATCACCACTTTTACCTTTGCTCACTAAAAAAAGAAAGAAAAACAGTTATTGTCCAGTTGATTCTGACTCATGACAATCCCGTGTGTATCAGAGCTGTGCTCCATAAGGCTTCCTATGGCTGATTTTTCAGAAGTAGGTCACAGGACTTTTTTCCGAGGTTCCTCTGGGTAGACTCAAACCTCCAACCTTTTGGTCAGCAGTAGAGCCCATTAACTGTTTGCACCACCCAAGGACTCTCACCTTTGTTCATACCCATTGCTGTTGAGTCAATTCCAACTCATAGTGACCCTATAGGACACAGTAAAACTGTCCCATAGGGTTTCCAAGGAGTGGCTGGTAGATTCAAACTGCCAACCTTTCAGTTAGTATCTGAGCTCTTAACCACTGTGCCATCAGGGCTCCACGCTTTGTTCATCCTATACCCCAAAATATGGAATATGGAAAAATGTGGAATTGCTTGTCCCAGTCAGCATACTTCTTCAAATAATATTCTTACTTTAGACAAAGTTGAAGGCTCTCTCTTTCCATGGGCTTTTTCCTGAGATTCTAGTTCATGTAAATTCTATAAGTTGCCTCTGTAAATCCTTTGAAACTTGTCTTGGCTCTCTCTCTCTTTTTCTCTCTCTCCCTCTCTCCCTTCCTCCATCCTGTCTTCTTTCTCTACATAGAAACTCCTTGAAGACATAAAGGGAGGTAAGAAACATTATTGTATGAGCAAAATTTTATCTGTAAATTTTATTATTTATACTTACAGAGTGCCTTTCACATAATTTTTTTTGATCTAGGAAATGAGAAAGTGCATTTTCATGTGGGAAAAGGATATAAAAAGGAACAGAAAGTAAAATCATAGTTGTCACTAAAATCGAGAGGAAACTTGAAACATTGTCTTGAGAATAAAAGCTGTTGAAAATCCCCAGCCACTTGATTTTCACCTTCTTAATTATCTGTTGTGCTTGGGGCAAGCTTCAGTAGTTCCATGAAGATACAATCACTTGAGACAAAGCAAAATAAACACTAAAAACCCAGCTCGGTGCTTATGTACCTGTATTTTTTTTAATCCATAAATTTTAAATACTTATTACTTTCACAATCCTCATTTTCAACTTCTTTTCAACAAAAGAGCGAATAAACAAAAAATATGTATTGTTGAAAGTTCTGTCTACCTATCTATATCAGATTGATAAACATTATCTGTCAGTTTTTAATCCTTAATAAAACACAATGCCTTTCTTGCTTTGCTGCAAAATGTGTAAAATATATATCAGGATTTTGTATGACCACAAGCTTAGTACCAGCTCATAACATGATGGGCAAAAGAAAAAAAAAATTAAGCTTCATGAAATAGCATACTAATATCTGGGGGAACATAATCCCATCATACTCCATACTCCACATAGAAATTTGTAGATTCATAAAAACATTAACACTGCAATGAAGTGACACATCGTTGAATTGGTTTATTTAAAATACCAGAGCCAGGTAAGTGAGGGGAGTTGTCCAAGCCTCCAGTCCTTGTTGGCAAAGCTGGAACTTTGCTGATTGCACTAGTCTGGAACTGTGGCCGCTGCCTCATGCACCTCCCCATAGGGACTGCCCGCTTGCCTGATGCTTTAGAATGGTCATTGGCAAATGGCACAGCATACTGAGGAGGGAATAGTTTGATAAATGTGTTGGTAATAGTCTCATGGCAGAAGCGGTGAAAGGGATTTAGAGAGAATTAATTTTGTCTTTTGTGAAAAAGGAATAAAGTAGCAATGTGTTGCTCAAGGGTGCAAAACAAGGACCGTGGGCTAGTGGGGTGGAAGTCACTACGTAGAGGCAGATTTCAGCTTAGTATGAAAATACAATGGCAGGCATGGTGATGCTCACCAAATAGGCAGTTGCTCATCTATATTTCCTGGTTCCCTCGAATTTAGACAATGTGTCCTGTTCTGACCAAGGAACTGTGAACAGAGGAGATGAGTGTGCCTTTTGGACTGAGACAGTAAAAGGCCCAAGAGTGGTTCTCCAGTCTTTCCCTTTCCATCAAGGAAGTGTTCCATCATGGTGCCAGCCACCAAATGCTGTAGCCTTGTCACCTTGTGTCCAAGAGTCACTGTGTGAGCAGACAACCCCAAACCACTATCATCATAGCCCTTGTTGTCCATAAATGAATTGTAGCAACATGAATTTTGTTCTTTACAGCTACTGGAATTTGCTAACTGCAAGTTGATATAAAGTGGTATCTCTCAACCAATTTGTTTCATTTTGCCCCTTTAAGAAGACTTTTAGTCCATGTTTTTCCTACTCATCTTCCCTCTGTGACATTTCAATACCATGAACACATTGCACATCCGTTTAGGTACTGTATGTGTGTGTATGTGTGTAAAGAGTATTTACTTTTTCCCTCAAGAATAAATTTTTGCCCTGTTGGGGGCAATATAGCGCCCATTGAGAATGCATGGTATAAACTATAACAACTAGAGTGGTACGGCAATGGAGTGGGCTACCTTGTAGGATGAGCTCCTCATAACAAGAAATGTCTGCACAGAGGCTAGAAGGATGTCACCAAAGATGCTGTAAACAGATATTTTCCAGTGCAGGAGACTTCTTGGATTCCTTAAAACTCTTTCATTATTTGGCTTCTTAAGGGCTCGACTACTATCCAAAAGGTCAGCAGTTCAAAACCACCAGCTGCTCCTTGGACACCCTATGGGGCAGTTCTACTCTGTCCTGTAGGGTGGCTGTGAGTGGGAATCGGCTAGCCGGCAAATGGGCTTAGTTCTTCAGTTTTTGTTTCTGGAATATTTTCCTCTGGTTTTTGCCATAGTAAACCACATAAATGTTAATATTTCTTCTTTCTGTGCTTCCCAATTTTGAGTCTTTTATGAAGCTCAGGTGATCATAGTTTGTTTTTATCCTCTGTATGTGAATAATCAATTTAGTCTCAAAGGAAACTTTTAATTCTATGTATATAAATCCCATACTTATTACTTCAGCCCTGACCACTCATTTGAGCTCCAAGACCATATCTCCAACTGTTTGAGATAGCTCTGCTGAGACACCCAGTCATCGTGACATGTGCCCCATGTTTAAGAGCTCAGTTTTCCCTCCAGGCTCATTGAAAACTCACTGAGACCAAGATCCGTGCGATCTGGCCTGAGAGTGGTGTCACACACTCCACAGTCCACACTCCAGTGGCCAAAAGTATTTTCAGTATGGTTGCAATCATTTTCTTGTGGTCACTAACATAATGAAACAATATGTAGTCCACATAAATGCTTCTTGTAATTATATTTTCCTCTTCCATCTACAACATGCAGTTACATCTGAGTATTTCTTCTCCCCAAAACTCCTTTGTTAGCTCTAGATCATTCACTTCTCTTTCCTCTCTCAATTCTTCAGCACAAGAGCATAATCACTTTTTAGCAAAAAAAAAAAAAAAATTATTCCTTCCTAGAGGGTGTGGGAGAGAAAGAACCTGAGCATTCAGAGCCAGAAATCTCTTTAGCAAGTAGAAGCAGGAGAAAAGTTGGACATATGTGTATGTCAATTTTTGCCTTTAACAGTACCTATTTCTGCCACCCATTGTTGACAGGCCCTCAGCCTTGGTATCTAAAAGTCTTTAAGAACTCTTTTCTTTGATGAGCCCTCTACTGGACACCTATTGGAATGCCTACCCATCACACAAGGACTCCCTTATCACCCTAATGGGCTCTTGGTAGTCGTTTTTTACAGCATAATCATACAGGCCCTGTCATAGATAGTTAGACCCAGATTCAAGTTGGGCCAATCAGAATCTGCTTCCTGGGAATTTTTGAAATAATACTGAGAGATGGTCTCTTTGATCAGCCAAATCTCTAGCTTGCAAGCTCAAGAATTGCTGCACTGGTAAATGTCATGAAAAAAATGCACATGGTGCTCAGAGTAAATCAACCCCTCTCTGGTCTCCACTTGTTGTTAGGTGCCTTTGAGTGAGTTCCATCTCACAGTGACCCTATGCACAACAGAACAAAACACTGCCTGGTGCTACGCCATCCTCACAATTGTTGTTATGCTTAAGCTCGTTGTTGCAGCCACTGCGTCAATTCATCTCTTTGAGGGTCTTCCTCTTTTTTGCTGACCCTCTACTTTACCAAGCATGATGTCCTTCTTCAGGGACTGATCCCTCCTGACAACATGTCCAAAGTATGTGAGATGTAGTCTCGCCATCCTTGCTTCCAAGGAGCATTTTGGTTGTACTTCCTCCAAGACAGATTTGTTTGTTCTTTTGGTAGTTCATGATATATACAATATTCTTTGCCAACATCACAATTCAAAGACGTCAGCTCTTCTCTGGTCTTTCTTATTCATCATCCAGCTTTTGCATGGATATGAGGCTATTGAAAATACCATGGCTTGAGTCAGGTGCACCTTAGTCTTCAAGGTGACATGTTTGCTTTTTAACACTTTAAAGAGGTCCTTTGCAGCAGATTTGCCCAATGCAATTCGTCTTTTGATTTCTTGACTACTGCTTCTGTGAGTATTGATTGTGACCCCAAGTGAAATGAAATCCTTGACAACTTCAATCTTTTCTCCATTTATCACGATGTTGCTTATTGGTCCAGTTGTGGGGATTTTTGTTTTCTTTATATTGAGGTGTAACTCATACTGAAGGCTGTGGCCTTTGATCTTCATCAGTAAGTGCTTCAAGTCCTCTTCACTTTCAGCAAGCAAGGTTGTGTCATCTGCATAACGTAGGTTGTTAAGGTGTCTTCCTCCAATCCTGATGCCACATTCTTCTTCAGATAATCCATCTTCTCAGATTATTTACTGAGCATACAGATTGAATAAGTGTGGTGAAAGGATACAACCTTGACACACATCTTTCCTGACTTTAAACCACACATTATCCTCTTGTTCTGTTTGAACGACTGCCTATTGGACTATGTCCAGATTCCTCATGAGCACAATTAAGTGTTCTGGAATTCCCATTCTTTGTAATGTTATCCATAATTTGTTATGATCCACACAGTCAAAGGCCTTTGCATAGTCAATAAAACACAGGTATACATCTTTCCGGTATTCTCTCAGCCAGGATCCATCTGACATCAGCAATAATATCCCTGGTTCCATGCCCTCTTCTGAATCCTGCTTGAATTTCTGGCAGTTCCCTGTTGATATACTGTTGCAGCCGCTTTTGAATGATCTTCAACGATCTTTTATTCACATGTGACATTAATGATCTTGTTCGATGATTTCTGCATTTCACCTTTCTTGGGAATAGGCATAAATATGGATGTCTTGCAGTCAGTTGGCTAGGTAGCTGTCTTCCAAATTTCTTGGCATAGACGAGTGAGCACCTCCAGTGCTGCATCTGTTTGTCAAAACATCTCATTTGGTGTTCCATCAATACCTGGAGCCTTACTTTTCACCAATGCCTTCAGTGCGCTTTGGATTTCTTCCTTCGATATCATTGGTTCCTGGTCATATGCTATCTCCTGAAATGATTAAACATCGATCAAAAGAAGACTTAACATTTATTCCTTAGCTCCTACCAATAGTTAATAAGCAAAAGCTGGTAGTATGGTAGTTTTTTGGTACTTTGGTAAAATTTTTATAGATGGTAGTATAATTTTTCCTTTTATAAACTTTAAAACAATATATTTTAATATTTAGAGATTAGTGCTTAGAAAATGTCTCCTCTGTTGAATGGTTATAATTCCTTTTGTTGAATGATCATTATATAATGTATTTTGCTTTATTTTTTTATTTTTTTTATTTTTATTTTTTTTCCTTTTGTGTCTAATTTATTTCACTCAGCAAAAAATGTTTTCAAGGTTCATCAATGTCACAGCATGTAACAGATTTTCATTTTTCTTTTCACGGCTGAATAATATTCCACTGTATGCATATACCACAATATGTTTATCCATTCATCTACTGATGGACACTTGAGTTCTTCCCACTCTTTGGCTATTGTGAATAAAGCTGCAGTGATAACTTTTCTGCAAGTATCTGTCTGAGTCCTTGATTTTAAATCTTTTAGATATAAACTTGGGTGTGGAAATGCTGAGTTATGTGGTAATTCTTTTGGTACAGTGACTCTGCATTTGCGTTCCATCTTCTTTTTTTTTTTTTTTTAATAACTTTTATTAAGCTTCAAGTGAACGTTTACAAATCCAATCAGTCTGTCACATATAAGTTTACATACATCTCACTCCCTACTCCCACTTGCTCTCCCCCTCTTGAGTCAGCCCTTTCAGTCTCTCCTTTCTTGACAATTTTGCCGGCTTCCCTCTCTCTCTATCCTCCCATCCCCCCTCCAGACAAGAGTTGCCAACACAATCTCAAGAGTCCACCTGATATAATTAGCTCACTCTTCATCAGCGTCTCTCTCCCACCCGCTGACCAGTCCCTTTCATTTCTGATGAGTTGTCTTCGGGGATGGTTCCTGTCCTGTGTCAACTGAAGGTCTGGGGAGCATGGCCGCCGGGATTCCTCTAGTCTCAGTCAGATCATTAAGTTTGGTCTTTTTATGAGAATTTGGGGTCTGCATCCCACTGATCTCCTGCTCCCTCAGGGGTCCTCTGCTGTGCTCCCTGTCAGGGCAGTCATCGATTGTGGCCGGGCACCAACTAGTTCTTCTGGTCTCAGGATGATGTAGGTCTCTGGTTCATGTGGCCCTTTCTGTCTCTTGGGCTCTTAGTTGTCGTGTGACCTTGGTGTTCTTCATTTTCCTTTGCTATGGGTGGGTTGAGACCAATTGCTGCATCTTAGATGGCCGCTTGTTAGCATTTAAGACCCCAGACGCCACATTTCAAAGTGGGATGCAGAATGATTTCATAATAGAATTATTTTGCCAATTGACTTAGAAGTCTCCGCAAACCATGTTCCCCAGACCCCCGCACTTGCTCCGCTGACCTTTGAAGCATTCATTTTATCCCGGAAACTTCTTTGCTTTTGGTCCAGTCCAATTGAGCTGACCTTCCATGTATTGAGTGTTGTCTTTCCCTTCACCTAAAGCAGTTCTTATCTACTGATTAATCAATAAAAAACCCTCTCCCACCCTCCCTCCCTCCCCCCCTCGTAACCACAAAAGTATGTGTTCTTCTCAGGTTTACTATTTCTCAAGATCTTATAATAGTGGTCTTATACAGTATTTGTCCTTTTGCCTCTGACTCATTTCGCTCAGCATAATGCCTTCCAGGTTCCTCCATGTTATGAAATGTTTCAGAGATTCGTCACTGTTCTTTATCGATGCGTAGTATTCCATTGTGTGAATATACCACAATTTATTTACCCATTCATCCGTTGATGGACACCTTGGTTGCTTCCAACTTTTTGCTATTGTAAACAGAGCTGCAATAAACATGGGTGTGCATACATCTGTTTGTATGAAGGCTCTTGTATCTCTAGGGTATATTCCTAGGAGTGGGATTTCTGGGTTGTATGGTAGTTCTATTTCTAACTGTTTAAGATAACGCCAGATAGATTTCCAAAGTGGTTGTACCATTTTACATTCCCACCAGCAGTGTATGAGAGTTCCAATCTCTCCGCAGCCTCTCCAACATTTATTATTTTGTGTTTTTTGGATTAATGCCAGCCTTGCTGGTGTGAGATGGAATCTCATCGTAGTTTTAATTTGCATTTCTCTAATGGCTAATGATCGAGAGCATTTTCTCATGTATCTGTTGGCTGTCTGAATATCTTCTTTAGTGAAATGTGTGTTCATATCCTTTGCCCACTTCTTGATTGGGTTGTTTGTCTTTTTGTGGTTGAGTTTTGACAGAATCATGTAGATTTTAGAGATCAGGCGCTGGTCGGAGATGTCATAGCTGAAAATTCTTTCCCAGTCTGTAGGTGGCCTTTTTACTCTTTTGCTGAAGTCTTTAGATGAGCATAGGTGTTTGATTTTTAGGAGCTCCCAGTTATCGGGTTTCTCTTCATCATTTTTGGTAATGTTTTGTATTCTGTTTATGCCTTGTATTAGGGCTCCTAGGGTTGTCCCAATTTTTTCTTCCATGATCTTTATAGTTTTAGTCTTTATGTTTAGGTCTTTGATCCACTTGGAGTTATTTTTTGTGCATGGTGTGAGGTATGGGTCCTGTTTCATTTTTTTGCAAAGGGATATCCAGTTATGCCAGCACCATTTGTTAAAAAGGCTATCTTTTCCCCAGTTAATTGACACTGGTCCTTTGTCAAATATCAGTTGCTCATACATGGATGGATCTATGTCTGGGTTCTCAATTCTGTTCCATTGGTCTATGTGTCTGTTGTTGTACCAATACCAGGCTGTTTTGACTACTGTGGCTGTATAATAGGTTCTGAAGTCAGGTAGAGTGAGGCCTCCCACTTTCTTCTTCTTTTTCAGTAGTGCTTTGCTAATCCGGGGCTTCTTTCCCTTCCATATGAAATTGGTGATTTGTTTCTCTATCCCCTTAAAATATGACATTGGAATTTGGATCGGAAGTGCGTTAAATATATAGATGGCTTTTGGTAGAATAGACATTTTTACTATGTTAAGTCTTCTTATCCACGAGCAGGGTATGTTTTTCCACTTAAGTATGTCCTTTTGAATTTCTTGTAGTAGAGCTTTGTAGTTTTCTTTGTATAGGTCTTTTACATCCTTGGTAAGATTTATTCCTAAGTATCTTATCTTCTTGGGGGCTACTGTGAATGGTATTGATTTGATTATTTCCTCTTCGGTGTTCTTTTTGTTGATGTAGAGGAATCCAAGTGATTTTTGTATGTTTATTTTATAACCTGAGACTCTGCCAAACTTTTCTATAAGTTTCAGTAGTTTTCTGGAGGATTCCTTAGGGTTTTCTGTGTATATAATCATGTCATCTGCAAATAGTGATAACTTTACTTCTTCCTTGCCAATCCGGATACCTTTTATTTCTTTGTCTAGCCTAATTGCCCTGGCTAAGACTTCCAGCATGATGTTGAATAAGAGCGGTGATAAAGGGCATCCTTGTCTGGTTCCCGTTCTCAAGGGAAATGCTTTCAGGTTCTCTCCATTTAGAGTGATATTGGCTGTTGGTTTTGCATAGATGCCCTTTATTATGTTGAGGAATTTTCCTTCAATTCCTATTTTAGTAAGAGTTTTTATCATAAATGGGTGTTGGACTTTGTTAAATGCCTTTTCTGCATCAATTGATAAGATCATGTGGTTTTTGTCTTTTGTTTTATTTATGTGATGGATTACATTAATGGTTTTTCTGATATTAAACCAGCCTTGCATACCTGGTATAAATCCCACTTGATCAGGGTGAATTATTTTTTTGATGTGTTGTTGGATTCTATTGGCTAGAATTTTGTTGAGGATTTTTGCATCAATGTTCATGAGCGATATAGGTCTATAATTTTCTTTTTTTGTGATGTCTTTACCTGGTTTTGGTATCAGGGAGATGGTGGCTTCATAGAATGAGTTGGGTAGTATTCCGTCATTTTCTATGCTTTGGAATACCTTTAGTAGTAGTGGTGTTAACTCTTCTCTGAAAGTTTGGTAGAACTCTGCAGTGAAGCCGTCCGGGCCAGGGCTTTTTTTTGTTGGGAGTTTTTTGATTACCGTTTCAATCTCTTTTTTTGTTATGGGTCTATTTAGTTGTTCTACTTCTGAATGTGTTAGTTTAGGTAGGTAGTGTTTTTCCAGGAATTCATTCATTTCTTCTAGGTTTTCAAATTTGTTAGAGTACAATTTTTCGTAATAATCTGAAATGATTCTTTTAATTTCATTTGGTTCTGTTGTGATGTGGTCCTTCTCATTTCTTATTCGGGTTATTTGTTTCCTTTCCTGTATTTCTTTAGTCAGTCTAGCCAATGGTTTATCAATTTTGTTAATTTTTTCAAAGAACCAGCTTTTGGCTTTGTTAATTCTTTCAATTGTTTTTCTGTTCTCTAATTCATTTAGTTCAGCTCTAATTTTTATTATTTGTTTTCTTCTGGTGCCTGATGGATTCTTTTGTTGCTCAGTTTCTATTTGTTCAAGTTGTAGGGACAGTTCTCTGCTTTTGGCTCTTTCTTCTTTTTGTATGTGTGCATTTATTGATATAAATTGGCCTCTGAGCACTGCTTTTGCTGTGTCCCAGAGGTTTTGAAAGGAAGTATTTTCATTCTCGTTGCTTTCTATGAATTTCCTTATTCCCTCCTTAATGTCTTCTATAACCCAGTCTTTTTTCAGGAGGGTATTGTTCATTTTCCAAGTATTTGATTTCTTTTCCCTAGTTTTTCTGTTATTGATCTCTAGTTTTATTGCCTTGTGGTCTGAGAAGATGCTTTGTAATATTTCGATGTTTTGGACTCTGCAAAGGTTTGTTTTATGACCTAATATGTGGTCTATTCTAGAGAATGTTCCATGTGCACTAGAAAAAAAAGTATATTTTGCAGCAGTTGGGTGGAGAGTTCTGTATAAGTCAATGAGGTCAAGTTGGTTGATTGTTGTAATTAGATCTTCTGTGTCTCTGTTGAGCTTCTTACTGGATGTCCTGTCCTTCTCCGAAAGTGGTGTGTTGAAGTCTCCTACTATAATTGTGGAGGTATTTATCTCGCTTTTCAATTCTGTTAAAATTTGATTTATGTATCTTGCAGCCCTGTCATTGGGTGCATAAATGTTTAATATGGTTATGTCTTCCTGATCAATTGTCCCTTTTATCATTATATAGTGTCCTTCTTTATCCTTTGTGGTGGATTTAAGTCTAAAGTCTATTTTGTCAGAAATTAATATTGCTACTCCTCTTCTTTTTTGCTTATTGTTTGCTTGATATACTTTTTTCCATCCTTTGAGTTTTACTTTGTTTGTGTCTCTAAGTCTAAGGTGTGTCTCTTGTAGGCACCATATAGATGGATCGTGTTTCTTTATCCAGTCTGTGACTCTCTGTCTCTTTATTGGTGCATTTAGTCCATTTACATTCAGGGTAATTATAGATAAATAAGTTTTTAGTGCTGTCATTTTGATGCCTTTTTATGTGTGTTGTTGACAATTTCATTTTTCCACATACTTTTTTGTGCTGAGGCGTTTTTCTTAGTAAATTGTGAGATCCTCATTTTCATAGTGCTTGACTTTATGTTAGTTGAGTCGTTACGTTTTTCTTGGCTTTTATCTTGAGTTATAGAGTTGTTATACCTTTTTGTGGTTACCTTATTATTTACCCCTATTTTTCTAAGTAAAAACCTAACTTGTATTGTTCTATATCGCCTTGTATCACTCTCCATATGGCAGTTCAATGCCTCCGGTATTTAGTCCCTCTTTTTGATTATTGTGATCTTTTACCTATTGACTTCCATGATTCCCTGTTATGTGTATTTTTTTTTTAATTAATCTTAATTTGTTTTTGTGATTTCCCTTTTTGAGTTGATATCAGGACGTTCTGTTTTGTGACCTTGTGTTGTGCTGATATCTGATATTATTGGTTCTCTGACCAAACAATATCCTTTAGTATTTCTTGTAGCGTTGGTTTGGTTTTTGCAAATTCTCTAAACTTGTGTTTGTCTGTAAATATCTTAATTTCGCCTTCATATTTCAGAGAGAGTTTTGCTGGATATATGATCCTTGGCTGGCAGTTTTTCTCCTTCAGTGTTCTGTATATGTCGTCCCATTCCCTTCTTGCCTGCATGGTTTCTGCTGAGTAGTCAGAACATATTCTTACTGATTCTCCCTTGAAGGAAACCTTTCTTTTCTCCCTGGCTGCTTTTAAAATTTTCTGTTTATCTTTGGTTTTGGTGAGTTTGATGATAATATGTCTTGGTGTTTTTCTTTTTGGATCAATCTTAAATGGGGTTCGATGAGCATCTTGGATAGATATCCTTTCGTCTTTCATAATGTCAGGGAAGTTTTGTGTCAGGAGTTCTTCAACTATTTTCTCTGTGTTTTCTGTCCCCCCTCCCTGTTCTGGGACTCCAATCACCCGCAGGTTATCCTTCTTGATAGAGTCCCACATAATTCTTAGGGTTTCTTCATTTTTTTTTAATTCTTTTATCTGATTTTTTTTTCAGCTATGTTGGTGTCGATTCCCTGGTCCTCCAGGTGTCCCAGTCTGCATTCTAATTGTTCGAGTCTGCTCCTCTGAGTTCCTAGTGCGTTGTCTAATTCTGTTATTTTAATGTTAATCTTTTGGATTTCTACATGTTGTCTCTCTATGGATTCTTGCAACTTATTAATTTTTCCACTATGTTCTTGAATAATCTTTTTGAGTTCTTCAACAGTTTTATCAGTGTGTTCCTTGGCTTTTTCTGCAGTTATCCTAATTTCATGTGTGATATCATTAAGCATTCTGTAAATTAGTTTTTTATATTCTGTATCTGATAATTCCAAGATTGTATCTTCATTTGGGAAAGATTTTGATTCTTTTGTTTGGGGGGTTGGAGAAGCTGTCATGGTCTGCTTCTTTAAGTGGTTTGATATGGATTGTTGTCTCTGAGCCATCACTGGGAAACTAGTTTTTCCAGAAAATCCGCTGCATCCAGTCCAAATCCCTGCGGGACGGTTCCCTGGCTCGGACGCTGCTCTTTCTGCTCCAAGACCAGTCACTGCCTCCCGGGGACTTCTCCTACCGGCTGCGTCCCACGCCGCCCGCGGAACTGGCTGGTCCCCCTCCCGGGGTTAGTTCAGGGGGGTGGAGCCGCTTTCTGTGCTTGTGCCGTACCTGACTGGTACGCTGGCTCCAGGCTCTGGAAACAATCGCTGCTTCCCCGTATTAGTTTGTTCTCCGTCTCTAAATCTGTGTTTGTTGTTCCGGGTTTGTAGATTGTTATGTATGTGATCGATTCACTTGTTTTTCCATGTCTTTGTTGTAAGAGGGATCCGAGGTAGCGTCTGCCTAGTCCGCCATCTTGGCTCCGCCCTTGCTTTATTTTTTGACTGGGCAAGCAGGAAGCTCAAAGCAAAATTTATACTAGCTATTCTTCGCCTTCCTCCCCCCCACCCCCGGTTAAAATTATCTCCATATCTCTTTATTTGGATTATTTTTTTATCCTAATAATTTTAATGACATGTTTTATTGTGAACACTTCAAATCCTTTGGCGATAGAATAAAACACCTGGATTAAAATTAACACAATGTAAATAAAAACAGAGGTCTCTGAATGGTACAAACAGTTAAGCACAAAGCTACTAACCAAATTGTTGGTGGTTGGAACCCAGTCAGAGGTGCTTCAAAAGAAAGACTCGGCAATCTGCATCCAAAAGGTCACAGCCATGAAAACCCTATGAAGCGCAGTTGTACTCTGCAACACATGTGGTCTCCATGAGTCAGAGTCCACTCAGTGGTGACTGATTATTTTCATCTTTTAAAATAACAACATGGTAACCTCCATGCATGTTAGAGTAGAATTGTGTCCCATGAGGTTTTCAGTGGCCGATTTTTTTCAAAGTAGACCACCAAGCCTTTCATCTGAGGTATCTCTGGGTGGACTTTGACCACCAGCCTTTCAGTTCATAGCCAAGCACATTAATCATTTGTGCCACGTCGCCATGAGTCAGAATCGATTCAACAGCAGCCATTTTTAAGTAATAATGGGTGACTGTAGAGCAGCCATACCTCAGTTTTGTTAGAAATTTATATTTTTAATTATTTGTAATACATTTAAGGTTCCAATATGTGAGAATATTGCTTAAGTCCCCTTTATACAGCTCTCTGGGGGTAGGTACTTGTTGAGTCAATGGCGCAGCTTTAGAATTACAGAAATCTTGATGGTCTTAGCAGAAGTGGCTACACCTCATCAGTCAACAAAGTGACTTTAGGGGAGATAAGAAACTGGAAACAGGTTAGATTTATTCTGTTCACTCTGAATGATATTACATTACTTTGTTTTAGAATGTTTGAAAAACAGGTTCTAGTTCTGTAATGTCTGATGTTCATTTCAAGAAAAAGAGTAACTGTTAACGTCTAAGACAAAGTGTCAATAAATAACACTAAATAGTATATTACTTTATAATTAGATCTTTTAGAAACTGTACTTGTTAGAATTGATAGTTTACTGGTAACATACAGTTTGTTGTAACATGAATTAGTAGTATTCTAGGACAATTTTATATTAATCTACCCTGTGACAGATTTATATAAAATAATACATTTAGCAGATTATATTATGTAACCACATTATTTTAATCCAAGATTGCAATGTAACCACTACTTTAAGCACATTTCCTTCCCACAAAATTCCTAAGAAAAAAAGTTGAATTATAGAGGCTTTTGTTTTAAAAATGGGCAATGAATTTTGAATTTTAAGTACAAAAGAACCCATCTCCCCTGTACAAAAGAACAACAAAAAAAAAAACAAGTTTTGACAAATAGAAATAGGCAGATAGAAGAAAATTTGTATATTCTAATCTAAAAACAGATTAGAATATACAACTAGCCTTAATAATGAATTGTCTTTAAGCAAGATGGTAAGGTGTGATAGAAATAATAAACTTAACTTGGTTCCATAAATATAATAAAGAAAAAATATTTTCCTTTCAATGGGAAGGCAAGAGAGAAAACTTGACCTTTTGTATTTATTTGAGTAAATGTGTATTTGGCACATTTCCAAAAAGACTTGGGCTGGAAGAAAATAACTAAAAAGAGGCCTATGTTTAAATATTACGGTTGTGACATACACTGACAAATGCCAGGCCCTGCAGTCTGTCACTCTCCCAGTTGAAGAAAACAAAACAGAGACCTGAGGGAAGAGTGGCATGTCCGTCTGAACGCACAATTTTCTGGCTTTTGTCATCATGTCACACATTGTATTTCTCTTAAAATTTGCTTTTGTATTTTATACAAACCTCT
This sequence comes from Loxodonta africana, assembly GCF_030014295.1. Classification (NCBI taxonomy): domain Eukaryota; kingdom Metazoa; phylum Chordata; class Mammalia; order Proboscidea; family Elephantidae; genus Loxodonta; species Loxodonta africana. The sequence goes on from NC_087342.1 coordinate 132,980,480, forward strand.
CATGGACCTGGGGCATGTGACAGGCAGTCTTGAAAATAAAAAAATAAAAACAAAGACACTGGTGAAATATAAAAAATGTATCCCTTAATCAATCATAGTAGGTGACAGGAGACATGTCGGTGTGGGCAGCATGCAAATGTGACTGTTACGGAGACAGGGAAAAGAGTAGAACACTTCAACTTTTAACCAGCTACACTGTTACCGTTTTGGTTTCTCTGAAATCAAAGCTAGATTTTTGCAGTTTATTTCTATCTCTGTATCTCTGCCATCATCAGGTGGTAAAAGAATGGCAAACAATAGGTCAGAGATTGCAAAACAATGCACCATAAAACATTATGTTTGTCCATTTTGTCCAGTGTTTATTCCAAACACTCTAAGAAAGATCATCTGACCCAGAGCACCTAGCTTGGTTATTGACTGTGTCAAAGGATAGAAGTGACTGCTCTGCTAATGACATCGACCATAACTGCAACAATTTTCACATGTGACCAGTCTAATGGTCATTCGCTAGCATAGTGCTGCATGCACAGTTAAGTGTTTAATACACAACTTGACGGAAGTTTACTTGACTTTGACCTAGGAAACAATGAATTACCTGTCTATGACTGAAGTGCCTCAGTTAGACAAATCATTCTCAATAATTGTACCATTTTAGGACTATATTTTATATAGTCCTAAAATATATAAAATATAGTCCTAAAACGATGGCACTGGGGGGGGGGGGGCGGGGAGGACTGTATTGACCATAAGTGACAGAATCCAGCTCAAACTGAGTTAGGGCCTTTATTGTCTCACATTACTGAAAACTTCACCTATCTGTGGCCAGAGGCCAGTTCTAGGTTGCCAAAAGATACCATTAAAAAAAAAAAAAAAAAAATTTTTTTTTTTTTTTTTTAGGAATGTCTTTCTTCACGTCTTTTGTTTCTGCTTTCCTGTGTTTCCTTCTTCATCAGAGAAATTTTTCCCATGCACTGGCAAAGGTAATGGTGAGCAGCTCCAGGCTTACATTCTCGTGGCTCAGCAACCCCAGCAGAAAGAGACCTTCTCTTTCCATAAAAGTTCCAGCAAAAGTCTTCAGTTTGATACTCATTTGACAGATTTGTGTCACCGGCCACCTTGAACCAGTCATCACCCCAAGGGTATCAGGCCTGTGTCATATTACCATGCCCAGAATGGGGCCTGGAGTGGGGTGGAGAAGGATGTAGGTCTCCAAACATGTCAGAACCACACAATGGATTATAGGTGGGGGAAGGCGTGGTTTGCCAGTTAAAAATTATAAAGTTAAAAGGATGCTATGCAGAAATAGGCGATTTGTCCCACAATAATCCAACCTTAGCATCCCCAACAATATTCAATATCCTATTGGCAAGAAGTCTCCAGATCCTTAGGGGAAAAGAACTGTATTTGACTGGTTAAAATAATTCTCAAAAATGTTCGATGTTTGTGGTCTTTATGTGATAGCTTCATTGTTAAGAATATCTGATTTTCAAGCTTTCCTAAATTACATATCCACAAGTTAGTACTGTTTGCATGAATTCCATCAGTAAAGGTCAGTCTCTACTCTTCATGTATTTTCAATTCTTGTTTAAAAAAAAAAAAACTTGCAAGCTATACGAACTGTGTGTAATCAGACCAAGTGTTCCACAGAACTAATGCAATCTAGTTATTTATTTTTTTCTTTTCATGTACTTAACAGATTCCTTTACACATCTTTGTTGAGTGAATAGTAAAAGGTCGTATCAGTCTGGGTTCCATCAGGAGAGAGAAACCACACAGTAAGTAGAACAGGGAAAGTTTAGTATAAAGAATTATTAACTGTAACAGAGATTTAGAATACAAGGTAGTAAGGACTGAAAGCAACTCTTAGGAGTATAGGAATAGCAGATAGAAGGAACAGCCACTACCCCTAGGGCTGAATAGATGCTCAAAGAAGAGCCCTCGCGTGCTGAAATCCAGACCTTGTTGGAGGGGGCACAACTGCAAGCCCACTGGATGGCAGAGAAGTTGCTGTGGTGTGCATTGGTGGAACTTGCTGGAAATTCATCCTCTGAAACTTTCTGGAAATCTGCCGTGTAGGTTGTTGAGGAAAACTGTTCATTCGGAGGCGTCTCATCAGTGGCACTCTGCTGCAGCACCGTCTGAGAGTGATGCCGGGGGAGCTGCCAGCTGCTGGGTGTTGCTGAACACTGTGTACCGTGAGAGCTGGTTCTGGAGAAGCCGCCTGCATTGCAGAAACCCCATGTTGGGACCTGCTGAGTGGAGCACACTGAAACCAGGAAGGAAAATCCCTTCCCCCTGAAATGTCTCTCCAGTGCCTTCTACTGACAGAGCTTGGCATAATACCAGCTGGCCAAGGAAAAATATTTAAAGGGCCCACATCCATTTTCACAGAGCAGGCAATGTGCGGTAAATTTGGAGCTGAGAAGTAATACATAAATAACCAGTAAAGAGGCTTTAATTTTATTTTGATGCTATAATTTAAAATGTACGTATCCTTTAATTTATTTTCCCATGTTTCTTTTCTTGTGGGATAATGAGTATACACAAGTAATTCTATTTCTCAGGCCATGCACTGATGATTCTAAGCCTCATTTAGCAAGCTCTAGAGAGAGAATTAGTGAGAAGCAGCACAGGTGGATTTCAGAAGCAGGGATCAAGTTTCAGACAATTTTTTTTTTTTAACATAGTAGTTTTCTTAACAACCTAAGGGAAGTTATTAATACTACATGATGAGAGTAATCAAATCTCAAAAGACTTTAATAACTTTTACCATATATTTACCTCAGCACTTGGTGAGGATTAACTATTTTATGTGTTTTAAGTTTGGAAGCACATGCAGTTAAATGGTCCTTAAACTCCTCAAGTCTTTTCCCCAGGAATCTTAAGCACACAGCTTGATGTATTTTTACAAACTAAATCCACTTCTGTATCAAGTATCCAAAAAAAAAACATTGCCATCAAGTTGATTCTGACTCATAGCAACCCAACAGGACAGAGTAGAACTTTCCCATAGAGTTTCCAAGAAGCGCCTGGTAGATTTGAACTGCCGACCTTTTGGTTAGCAGAAGTGTTCTTAACCACTGTGCCAACAGGGTTTCTAACAAGTATGCAGAGTTTCATAAATGATTGAGCTTTCAGGAACTCTCTTGAGAATGTGAATAAACTTATAATCTCTTGTTCCAGAAAATGCACACACACAAAAGGTTTAGTTTAAAATTCCAAAGTTGGAACAGGTAAGAACTCCTGTACTACATAAACATAAAATGTGATTTCCTTTCTGTGTGAATAGAAGAGTCTATTCATTCTGTTTTAGTTTCTGAGTTCCAAGGACAGATATATACAGTATTATTTACCAATCCCGTAGATTTCTTTTATCACTGAACTTTATGTTGTATTTTACATTTTCACTTGCAATGTACACTAAATAATAAACTGGTACTAATTCTAATGACTTGATTAAAAATAGTAATGGATTTTGTTGCTTTTTATGTTAAACATATCAATATATTTTTAGATGAATACAAGTGTTTTTGGAAGATAGTTGAAGAAATAATTTTGGATACTGGATTTTTACCTCTTTTACAATTTCAATTTAGTTAAACAAAAATTTATTAATCATATATGTTGTGAAAGAGACTAATCACAAGTAGAAATGGTAACATTCTTGAACCTACATTTATATTCTAAGTTCTTCAATATTTGCACTTAAGTGGACATTTTCAAATCAAGAAAACAAAGTTCAATAATCTTAGACACAGATGCTATTGACTGAAAATTATTACTTTGGCCACCAGATGGAGCCAGTATCATTTCAGAAATGCAGTGGAACCTAACAATTACAAATTTTTCCATTATCACTGAACATAGGAGTTGTAAATTTCCTTCTAAATTTGGACAAGGGTTCCAAAAGTATTATAGATTTGGCATATTCTTGTTAACTCAAAGCTATCTTCATTATTTCCTATAAACAAATATCTAAATTCCTTATGTATAAAATGAAGGGACTGCTATAGGTGACCTGTAAGGTCTCTTTCAAATGTAGAATTTCCTAATGGTGGGAATGATTTAAGAGTACTGTTCAAATTCCATTTTATCATCTAAGAGGCATTCTTGGATATTTCATTATTTGCAATCATGGCAGTCAATACTGATGTTATGTATGAGAATTTAAATTGTACATTAGGGAATAAGATGAAGAGGAACAGAGGCCAAGATACAAAAGGCTCTTAAATGGTGTTTATTATGAAAGTCTATTGAATGTCTATACGTAGACAATTTCAAAATGTTGAGCAACCAGGTCCAAAAGAACATAAGTTTATGTGTTTGAGGGCTGAACCTGAGGCCTGGGTTCTGAAAAACCATGTATCGCTTCCCGTCAGGAAGATCAAGTGAGGTAACATTGAAATGCAAGCATTATTTGTAAAAATCTGAAAGCTTAAAATCACCATATGTTCAAATTGGACTTAAAAAAAATTGAAATTCATAAGAACTTATGATATATTGAAATATATATATATATAATTAGATGTGTTAGTTTCTACCATACCTGTGTTTTTACCTCCCACCGTTTGTGCACAATAAATATCTATATTCCAAGAAGTCGATTAATACATGTTTTTGGTTTTGTCTTTATGTTTCAACTTTACTTTTTTCTGTTCACTGCATACAGCGACAAAATTGGCATTGGTGCTAAATCCGAACATGGAGTTGCTGCTGAAAGAGAAAACTGGAACTGAAAGATGAGACAACACAGAGTGGCCAAAACCAAAAAAAGGGAAACCCTGGTGGTGTGGTAGAAAAGGGTTAATTTGAATAAGGCCAAAGTACCACTTAGGAAGATTGTGACCGTGTTGGTGACTAGATGGTGACAGAGCTGAGCAACCTTTCAAAGCCAGTAACTCAGGGAAGTGGAATTCACACAACTAGCCTAAGTGTGTAGTTGAGAATGAATTTGACAACATGTGAAAAGCAAGAACATGAGTCTGTAATTGATTTCACTGATAAGAGGCCAGAAGGGAAGCTGTACGGAACAACAGGAGAAGCTGAGTGTATGATGTTCTATAAACTTAGTGGGGATAGTTTGGAAGCAGCGTGTGGTCTCTAGGTTACTGTCAATTACAATTTAAAGACAAGGAATGGGTGCTGTTTCTAGGAGTGTAACCAAATTGAATTGTGCAATGATTAGAATAATGGAATATAAAATCTAGTTTGGGAGCAAATCTTTAAATGCAGAATTAAGGTAGGAGCAAGGGTGAAAAGGAACAAGCAAGTAAAACTAGTGGCTAAGAATACAGACTTCAGGGTGGAACTGTGAGTTCTAATCCCTGTACCATCACTTCTAAGCTGGGTTACTTCAGCTCTCTATGTTCATGTTTTCTCATCTACAAAATCAAATAAAAATGATACTATTACAAGAGATTGTTATTAGGACTAATTGAGATATGTAACAACAGTGCTCAATTTGTGATATATACTTGATGAATTAAGTAATAAAAATAATATTAATATTTTGAGCCTATTTATTCCAGGAGATACTGGGATGGCACCGAACAGCAAAGAATATCTCAGAGGAGTAGACAGGTATATCCTAGTTACTCAGGTGAGGAAATAGCAAATGTCTAAGATTTACCAAAGGACTAAGTGCCTTTTATTCTGGCAGGAAAAAAGTATCCCATTCCATGAATGAAGTTCCCTGGGGAAATGCTACAAATAGAATAGCTTCTACCTTCCAGAATATGCACTTACTAAGTGGTTTGCCTGTGGCCGGTGTCCCTGTTTACTAGCAGGGATCTTTAGGAAATGTTGCCCAAGGAACTGGGAAAAGTAGATGAGATTACCTCCCATTGCACCTCTTTGAAGCTTTGTAATTTGGGAAAGAGCCTAATTCTTAAGACGGTATTTCACTGTTAAGATAATTTTACTTACAGAGCAAAAAGAGAGATATACATCCTTGTGATCCAGGGTCTTTTAACTCTCTAATTATCCAACAGACATAGAATTCTCCTCAAAGCAGAATGTCTGAAAATTCTTTGCTTGTCCACGAGGACATTTTTATTGCTCAGAAGGTAGAAGAAGCAAAAAAAGATTGAAAACTTCAGACCTAATTTTGGACAGATGATATGCTATGGGCAGCGAGCAATTAGATGGCAAGTCCTATCCCTAGAAAACAGGCTCTGACTATTAAAATGTGGGACACATTTAGCTAATATGCTGCAAGACAGAATTAAAAAAAAAAATCAAAGAATACTGTAACCTAGAACATGGATTGTTTCTCCACCAGGGGCAACTTTGTCCATCCTCTAGGGGACAACTGGCACAGTCTGGAGACATTTTTGGTTGTCACAATTGGGGTGAGATGCTACTGGCATCTAGTGGTAGAGGCCAGGCACGCTGCTGAACATCCTGCAATGCATAAGCGCGTAAGACATCTTCCTATAGCAAAGAATTACCCAGCCCAAAATGTCGGTAGGGCCAAGGCTGAGAACCCCTGGTCTAGAATGAAGACCCAAACTTAAAAGAGTAGTATGAAAAGGGATAAATATGAGGTATAACATATAATAAGGAGATAGTAAAGGAGGAGGAAGGCTAAAACTCGGGAATGGGTCCTGTCATTGTAGGACCCCAGTAACTCACGGTCATGAAAAAGGACATGTGAGCCTGATCCAGGTAGGATCCCCCTTACTATAGTGGGATACAGCTGATGGAAAATGACTTCTCGAGGGGCTAAAGTATGGGGTTTAAAGTCTTAGTTTTTAAGAAAAATACAGTACAATAATTTGTGGTGTCATAATGGAGAAAGCAAAGTAAATTTATGATTTTAAAAACAAATACATTTTCTAGCTCCATATGAAAAGTGACCAAGAGAGCAAGCAGTGCATTTGGCCACCACCGACATACTAATTCTATATAACCCTGTGTACAGATTTAATTTCTAATACTTGTCTCCACAAAGAAACACCAGGGTTCCTTGGGGAGTAGCTCATTCCTTATTGTGGGCAATGGAAAACACGAAACAAGCAAAGAATGTTTTATTGTTGCTGGAAAGGAGGCAATCTTTTGAAGAATGTGGAGGGTAGTGCCAAAAGAATAAAGAAACAGTTTAATGAGGCTTGTTTTGGCAAAAGTGGTGACAATTTGATTAGAAGTAATGAAAATCAGTGTTTTTTTTTTTAATTCTTAAATATTCAAGAAGTTAATACAAAGGACACAATAACTCTATAGAAAACATAAAGGTACATGTTTATTTTATTGATTTTAATATGTAGAAGAATATTTATATGATATCTTGATTTTGTTATTAAATTTATATTTATAATATATAGATAATGCACTTCTTTTATTATGTGGAAGTAGGAAATGAGGGACCCAAAGGGACTTGGGAAATATAGGAACTGGACCAAGAACTTGTGGTACTGTGGGCACACTGAGCAACCAGAGAGAAGAGGGTCCCACACATTTCAGAAGGGGTGGTCTACCACAATAGCAAGTCGAAGGAATCAACACTGTATTCTAAGATAATAAACTAACCAACACGTCATAAAAAGAATTGATAACTGGATAAACTCTATGCATTATCTCCTAGGAGAAGAAACCTCAAAAGTGCCTCTAACACAATGTAATACAACATAAGTGCATTTTTTATAATGCTAGCAGATGAGGTCTGTATAGCATGACAAATGAGTTGTAACACACTGGCCACGCAAGATTAAAAAATAGTAATAGTAAGAGAGGGTAAGATGCCAGGTTATAAAAAACCTAGGTGAAAGCACGCAGTTAAAAAAAAAAGCATATTGTTAGGTGCCATCAAGTCGGTTCTGACTCATAATGACCCTGTGTAGAACAAAATGGAACACTGCCTAATCCTGTGTCATCCTCACCATCATTGCTATGTTTGAGCCCATTGTTGCAGCCATTGTGTCAATCCATCTCATTGAGGGTCTTCCTTTTTTTTTTTTTTTGCTGACCCTATTTTTTTACCAAGCATGATATCCTTCTCCAGGGACTGGTCCCTCCTGATAAAATGTTCAAAGTACCTGAGACAAAGTCTCACCATTCTTGCTTTTAAGGGGTATTCAGGCTGTCTGCACTTCTTCCACGACAGGTTTATTTGTTCCTTCTTCTGACAGTCAAAGGTATATTCAACATTCTTCAATAACAGCATAAATCAAAGGCTTCAATTCTTCTTCAGTCTTCCTTATTCATTGTCCGGGTTTCATATGCATATAAGGCAATTGAAAATATCGTGGCTTGGGTCCTTAGTGCCTAGTCCTCAAAGTGACATCTTTGCTTTTCAACACTCTAAAGAGGTCTTTTGCAAAAGATTTGCTCAATGCAATATATTGTTTGAGTTCTTGATTGCTGCTTCCATGGGCATTGATTGTGGATCTGAGTAAAATGAAATTCTTGACAACTTCAATATTTTCTGTTTATCTTTTTTTTTTTTTTTTTGCTTATTGGTCCAGTCGTGAGGATTTTAGTTTTATTTATATTAAGGTGCAATCTATACTGAAGGCTGTGGTCTTTGATCTTCATCTGCAAATGCTTCCAGTCCTCTGTTTCAGCAAGCAAGGTTGTAACATTTGCATAGCACAGATCGTTAATGAGTCTTCCTTCAATCCTGATGCCACGTTCTTCTTCATGTAGTCCAGTTTCTTGGATTATTTTCTCAGCATACATATTGAATAAATATGGTGAAAGGATACAATCCTGACATACATCATTCCTGATTTTAAACCATGCAGTATTCCCTTGTTCTGTTCGAATGACTGCCTCTTGTCCTATGTGCAGGTTTCACATGATCACAATTAAGTGTTCTGAAAAAATAAAATTTAACTATAAAAACTAAAACAAACAAAAGCCTCAGATAGATGAGTATTAGTTTACATATGACTCACTTTGGAAGAAGAGACCAGATTCTTTGACCCAGCCAAAAATCATTTGGTTGCTCCTCAAATCCTGGTACCTTAATCAATCTGAGATGTTAATGGAGGGGAGAAGAAAGCAGGTTACAAACCAAAAAACCAAACTCAGTGCAGAGTCAAGTCGATTCTGACTCATAGTGACCCTACAGGACAGACCAGAACTGCCCCATAGGGTTTCCAATGAGTGGTTACTGGATTTGAACTGCCAACATTTTGGTTAGCAGCCAAGCTCTTAACCATTGTGCCACCAGGGCTCCATTGGAGGGAGGGGAAAGCAGGTTAGGTATAAAAAAAAAAAAAGTTATAATGAAAGAAAGTGTGTGAACAAAGATAGAAATAATGAGAAAAGTTAACCCAGGATTTTAATTTTTACAGAATAGTGTACATGTAGAAATAAATTCTGTACTCACTGTATTTGTGTACATTTTCTCTGTTTTTTGGAATTTAAAAATATTCAAAAGACTTATTTGTAGTAAATTTATAACTATTGTTTAAATAATTTAATAGATTTTAATTAAGGTTTTTTTCAATTGCGCTTTAGGTGAAACTTTACATAGCAAATTATTTTCTCATTCAACAATTTATGCACAAATTGTTTTGTGACATTGGTTGTAATCCCCACGATGTGCCAACACTTTCCCACATCTCAACTCCCCAATCCATTTGTCCATTTTTCCTGTCCCTTCCTGCATTCTTGTCATTACTTTTGGGCAGGTGTTGCCGTTTGGCTTTATATACATGACTGAACTGAGAAGAATATTCCTCATTTGTATTATTGTTTGTTTTGTAAAAAACCAAACCTGTTGCCATTGAGTCGATTCTGACTCATAGCAACTCTACAGGACAGAGTAGAACTGCCCCATAGTGTTTCCAAAGAGCAGCTGGTGGGTTCAAACTGCTGACCTTTTGGTGAGCAGCTGAGCTCTTAACCACTGTGCTACCAAGACTCTGTTAGCTTTTATAGACATATCTAATCTTTGGTTGTAGGGTGAACTTCTGGAGCAGCTTCAGTTCTGAGTTAAAAGGGTACCAGGGTCCATAGTCTCGGGAATTCTTACAATTTCTGTCAGACCAGTAAGTCTGGCTTTTTTTTTTTTTTTTTTGCAAATTTGAATTTTGTTCTACATTTTTCTCCTGCTCTGTCTGGGGCCCTTTTTTGTGATCCTTGCAGGGCTGTTGGTAGTGGTAGCCGGGCACCATCTAGATGTTCTGGGATCAGGCTGGTGGAGGCTGTGGTATTTGTGGTCTGTTAGTCCATTGGACTAATCTTTCCCTTGTGTCTTTGGTTTTCTTCTTTCTTCTTTTGCTCCAGCTAGAAAGGGACCAGTAGATGTATCTTAGACGGCTGCTCGCAAGCTTTATTAAGACCTCCAGATGCTACTCACCAAATTTGGAGATAGAACATTTTCTTTATGAACTTTGTTATGCCAATTCACCTAGATGACCCCCTTGGCCATGGTCCCCAGCTCTCAGCCCCAGTAACTCAGTCCGTCAGAGTGTTTTGATGTGCTTATGAAGCTTCTATGGCTTTGTCTTGGTCAATTTGTGCTGACTTCTCTTATACTGTGCACTGCCTTTCCCACCATCAAAGTTAACACTTACCTACTATTTAGTTGATGGTTTCCCTCCCCATCTTTCCCCTCCCTTGTAACCATCAAAGATTGTTTCTTTCTGTGTGTAAGCCTTTTCTTGAGTTTTTATAATAGTGGTCTCTACAGCATTGTTCTTTTGTGATTGACTTATTTCACTCCGCATAATGCCCTCCAGATTCATCCATGTTGTGAGATATTTTGCGGATTCATCATTATTCTTTATAGTTGTGGAGTATTCCATTGTATTTGCCATAGTTTGTTTATCCATTCATCTGTTGATGGACACTTAGGATGTTTCCATCTTTTTGCTATTGTGAATAATGCTGCAAAGAACATTGGTGTGCATATGTCTATTTGTGTGACAGCTCTTATTTCTCTAGAATATATTCCTAGGAGTGGGTTTGCTAGATTGTATGGTATTTCTATTTCTAGCTTTTTTAGGAAGTGCCATCTTGACTTCTATAGTGGTTGGACCATTTTACTTTCCCACCAGCAGTGCATGAGATTTTCAATATCCCCACAACCTCACTGCCGCCCTGGGTCTGTCCCACCCCCAATGGCTGGCTCCTTCTGCACCATTTTTTTTTTTTTTTAAATTTTTACTGGGCTTTTAGTGAAAGTTTACAGATCGTCAGTCTGTCATACAAAACCTTATATGCACCTTCCTATATACTCCTAGTTGCTCTCCTCCTAATGAGACAGCACATTCCTTCTCTCCACCCTGTGTTTCTATGTCCTTTCAGCCAGCTGCTGTCCCCCTCGGCCTTCACATCTCCCCTCCAGACAAGAGCTGCCCAGATAGTCTCATGTGTCTTCTTGATTCAAGAATCCTACTCCTCACCGGTATCATTTTCTGTCTTGTAGTCCAGTCCAATCCCTGTCTGAAGAGTTGGCTTCGAGTATGGTTCCTGTCTTGGGCTAACAGAAGGTCTGGGGACCATGACCTCCAGGATCCCTCTGGTTTCAATCAGACCATTAAGTCTGGTATTTTTACTAGAATTTGGGGTCTGTATCCCACTGCTTCCCTGCTTCCTGAGGGATTCTCTGTTGTGTTCTCTGTCAGGGCAGTCATCGATTGTCACTGGGCACCATCTAGTTCTTCTGGTCTGAGACTGATGTAGTCTTTGATATATGTGGCCCATTCTGACACCTGGGCTCATACTTACCTTGTGTCTTTGGTGTACTTCATTCTCCTTTGCTCCAGATGGGTTTACACCAATTGTTGCATCTTAGATGGCTGCTTGCTAGCGTTTAAGAGCCCATACACCACTCTCCAAAATGGGATGCAGAATGTTTTCTTAATAGTTTTTATTATGCCAGTTGACCTAGATGTCCCCTGAAACCCTGGTCCCCAAGCACTCACCCCTGCTACTCTGGCCTTTGAAGCGTTTGGTTTGTTCAGGAAACTTCTTTGCTTTTGGTATAGTCCAGTTGTGCTGACCTCTCCTGTACTGTGTGTTTTCCATCCCTCCACCTAAATTAGTTCTTGTCTACTATCTAATTTTAGTGAGTCACCCACTCCCTCTTTCTCTCCCTCCCCCATCTCGTAACCATCAAAGAATATTTTCTTCTCTGTTCAAACCATTTCTTGAGTTCTTATAATAGTGGTCTCCTACAATATTTGTCCTTCTGCATCGGACTAATTTCACTCAGCATAATGCCTTCCAGGTTCCTCCATGTTATGAAATGTTTCTCAGATTCTTCATTGTTCTTTATCAATGCATAATATTCCATTGTGTGAATATACCATAATTTATTTATCCATTCATCCGTTGATGGGTACCTTGGTTGCTTCCATCTTTTTGCTATTGTAAACAGTGTGTAATGAATATGGGCGTGCATATATCAGTTTGTGTGACAGCTCTTATTTCTCTAGGATATATTCTGAGGAGTGGGATTGCTGGATTGTATGGTAGTTTTATTTCTAGCTTTTTGAGGAAGTGCCAAATCGATTTCCAAAGTGGTTGTACCATTTTACATTCCCACCAGCAGTGTATAAGTGTTCCCGTCTCTCTACAACCTCTCCAACATTTATTATTCTGTGTTTTTTGGATTAATGCCAGCCTTGTTGGTGTGAGATGGAATCTTATTGTAGTTTTGATTTGCATTTCTCTAATGGCTAATGAACATGAGCATTTCCTCATGTATCTCTTAGCTACCTGAATGTCTTCTCTAGTGAAGTGCCTGTTCATATCCTTTGCCCATTTTTTTAATTGGTTTATTTGTCTTTTTGTTGTTGAGTTTTTGGAGTAACATGTAGATTTTAGAGATCAGGTGCTGATCGGAGGTGTCATAACTAAAAACTTTTCCCCAATCTGTAGGTAATCTTTTTACTCTTTTGGTGAAGTCTTTGGGTGAGCATACATGTTTGACTTCTAGGAGCTCCGAGTTATCTAATTTCTCTTTTGCTGTTTTTGCAGTTCTAGTAATGTTTTGTATGCTGTTTATGCCATGTATTTGGGCTCCTAGAATTTTTCCTATCTTTTCTTCCATGAACTTTATCGTTTTAGATTTTATATTTAGGTCTTTGATCCATTTTGAGTTGGTTTTTGTGCATGGTTTGAGGTATGGGTCTTGTTTCATTTTTTTGCAGATGGAGATCCAGTTATGCCAGCACCATTTGTTAAAGAGACTGTCTTTTACCCATTTAACAGACTTTCAGCCTGTGTCAAATATCAGTTGCTCATATGTGGGTGGATTTATGTCTGGGTTCGCAATTCTGTCCCATTGGTCTATGTATCTGTTGTTGTACCAGTACCCGGCTGTTTTGACTACTGTGGCAGTATAACAGGTTCTAAAATCAGGTAGAGAGAGGCCTCCCACTTTGTTCTTCTTTTTCAGTAATGCTTTACTTATCCAGGGCCTCTTTCCCTTCCATATGAAGTTGGTGATTTGTTTCTCCATCTCATTAAAAAATGTCACTGGTATTTGGATTGCATTGTATCTATAGATGGCTTTGGGCAGAATAGACATTTTTACAATGTTGAGTCTTCCTATCCATGAGCAAGGTATGTTTTTCCACTTATGTAGGTCTCTTTTGGTTTCTTGCAGTAGTGTCTTGTAGTTTTCTTTGTATAGGTCTTCTACATCTCTGGTTAGATTTATTCCTAAGTACTTTATCTTCTTAGGGGATATTGTAAATGGTATTGATTTGATTTCCTCTTTGTCACTCTCTTTGTTGATATAGAGGAATCCAACTGATTTATGTATGTTTATCTTGTATCCTGAAACTCTCCTCAGCACCATTTTTTTTCTCTTTCCCTTTCTTCCTTTTCCTTCTCCCTCCCATTTAGCCCCCTGTGCTGCCTCTGTCCCTTCCTTATGGGCTGTGCCATGCCACTTGGCTGGAGAGGCACTGGCTCACTACCACCCTGGGTCTGGCCAGCCACTATCGGCTAGCTCCTGCATGCTGCCATTTTTTCTTTCTTTTCTTTCTTCTTCCCACCTAGCCCTGTATGTCACCTCTACCTGGTCCTACCAGGCCACACCTCATGCCTAAGCTAGACAGCCACCAGCCCATGGATGCCCTTGTCCTCCCTACCCTGACCTTCTGGCTCCCACCGCATCACCATTTTTTTTTTTTTTTTGCTTTTGTTTCTCTCTTTTCTTTCTTTTCTTTCTCTCTCCCACCTAGCTCCCCACACAACATCCCCACCCTTCCAACTGGCCCTTGGATCCACCCCACCCCCACTCACTGGCCCCCATAGTGCTGCCAGTTTTTTTTTTTTTTTTCCTTCCTCTCTCTTCCTTTACCTCATCCCTCAGACCTAGCCCCATACCACCTCCCTCCCACTACTGCCGGACCCGCTGTGGCTGGAGAGATATTGGCCCACCACTTCCCCGGGTCTGCCCTACCCCTGCCATGTAGCTACTTATTTTTTCTTTTTGTTCTTTTACTTTCTTTCTACGTCCCACCTAGCCTCTTACACCACTTCCCCCCACTTTTCCACCAGCCCCCAGGTCCACTCAGCACCCCCTCACCGGCTACCTTTTTTTTCTTTCTCTCTCTTTTCTTTTTCCCTCCCACCTAGCCTCGTACACCACACCCCCCTTTCCACTGGCCACCAATGTGCCACCACAGCTTGAGCATCCCATGGTGCTCAGGCCAGCTGCCACACTGGCCCTGCATTGCCCCCCTTCCCACCAATTGACCAATTGCTGAATAATGTGAAATAAGCCAGTGCCACTCCCCATCTACCACATCTATACTGGTGAGGTGGCTAAGGGTGGAATGGGAGGGTGTTGTCTGCCTCCTAATGTTGATCCACAGTGTGGGAGCTTTCCCAGCCCCTCACCAGATAGGTGGAAGTGGCATACAGGGCAGAAGGATTAGGGGTGGGAAAGTATGTTTCCCTGGTTACCAGGTGCTCTGTCTCCTGTTGGGAATTCCCTGAAGTTGCTTCCCTATACTCCTTGTCCCAGGTTGTTGCTAACTGTGCTCCAAGATGGCAAATCTGTGCTGTGTTAGCTGGCAGGGGATCTGCATATTCTCTCCACATTCTCTGTTCTCTGTCAGTTTTTTTCTTTCATTTGGTGCTTGATGTAGTTCTTTATCCTTGCATTTGATGCCTGGGGTTTCAGAATTGATGTTTGTATCTGTTTTACTTAGTTTTTTGGGTCTTTGCTGCAGAGGGACAGCAGGGTGCTTTTGTCTATAGTGCCATGTTGGCTCCAATTCTTTAATTAAAACTTTCATCAGTGTTTAATTGTTTAAGAAAATTTAATTTTCATAATTTTGGTAATTAGGTGTGAGTTTAATAAATTGAACATTAAATAAAAATGATGGTGGGTACTCCTTTCAAAATTAAAAATAATCCTTCCATATAGTCACTAATTTAATAATTAAACTAATTTAATAATAAAGTGGTTATTTTAATTAAGTAATTTAATCCCAACCCCGGAGAAACACAGCTACGAGAAGTAAAGTAGGGTGTGAGGTGGTCAGTAACTGGCCTGGAGTTAACAGCAAGTCTCAGACCTAAGGTTGGACAGGCAGGGGGGATTCACAGGCAGAGAAGCCCATACAGTGTTGTGATTTCCATTAATGTTTGTGGGGGTTGGTGGGAAGTGGCATAGAAGGGTAGCTTTCTCTTATAAAAAAAATTATTTCAAGCTTTTCCTGAAGATATGCAAATTGAGGCGAGTCTCCCTACTCTTTTCTTTTGTTAGTTTATTTCTTGATTCTTATATTTCTGAACATGGCACGTGTTCTTAAGAGGCTGCGGAATATGTAGACATTTGACTGGGATACAAGGTGAAAAGGCTAGGGCCCATCCAAGGTCTTGTGGCTGAGCAGCAAGATGTATCTGTGTGACAAGATTTCAAGGCACGTTCCGGAAGCTGCCCTGTATTCTGCACCAGCAGCTTTTCAATTCTGATTCTAAATTTACTGCTTGATCTGTCATCCCAACAAACAAAGGCATCATTACTCACATTTCTGTCTTGGATTGCAAAGATTTTCAGCAGCTTGAATTGACTAACAAGGAAATTCTGTTTCTTCATTATTTCAAGAACCTCATTTTCATGGGAAAAAACTTTAACCTTTCTTTTCTGACCCCTCTGAGAAAGTAGGCTAGTGATATTCTTGTTCCTAATCTCTACAGCCACATTCCCAAATTTTGCCCCTCTGAATTAGTCTCAGAATGTTAATAGTTATTTTCCAATAAAAGGGTTGAGTGGTTAAATAATTTTTGGAAACTACTAGATTAAACATAATTTCTTCACTGTAAGAGTTTATTTAACCAAGGAATCATTTTGGGGGTAGCCACTGGTAAGCCTATTTTTCTGCTGAACATATTTTGGGAATTGTGGCTACTTCCCTGTCCTTCCCATTCCCAGTACTCTCAAGTCTGATTGAGGGCTAAGAGTGGATCAGTAAATCTTTAGCTTAAAAATAAACAAAATCCATCATTTGCATGATAGTAAAAATAGACAAAGCAAAGCAAAACAATTCTCTTTCCCCTCTGTAAAACAAGAAAACAAAGGGAAACAACAACAAACACATGGATTGAGGTAGTAGCGAAAACTGGCTTCAGAAGTGGTGCTTCAGCCTGTGAACCAGGTGCAGGCAATTAGGTCTAGACCCTTTTCACGTGTCCAGCTAAGCTAACAATGCCTTGAAGGATTGTGTTGAGGGTTAAATAAGCTTAAAAGCTTACACAGTATAAAATATCTAACACAGTACTTGTAATGTGGTAGGTGTTCAATAAATGGTACTTATTGGTTTAATACAACCATACTCTGAAATGTCTCCTTTCTTGATACTATAAATGTCCTTGAAAAAAATTCACATTTCCTAGATTTTCACACTGTAGAGCACAATCAGTGTCTTTAAATCAGTTTACTGGAGTTAAAAATGATACAGTTGCTAAAATCCCCAAAATGTCTAGGTGAGTTTCAATTTTAGATGTTTATCATAATCTTGTTAGATGAACACTTGGTGATATCAGATACGGCCATGAGAGACTGATTGTTCACTAAAAGGACTTCAGAAGTGCCACAGTTTTGAGGGAATTCACCAGAGTAGAGGTGTAGGTTATTCTGGCTCAGGCTCCTGGTCTAAGAGACCACTAAGAATTAATTAGTCTCTCAGGGTTGTACTGATAGTACGAGAGCTCACAAAGACTCAAGCATAAAACTGGAATAACAACACATTTAGAATGAAAAATGTAACTGCAAAATTGAGTAGATTCTTGCATTTTTTCCATTGATGAATGGGAATCACAAAAGGGAAATGGCTTACAATGACCACTTGTTCCATGTCTGCCATGTACAAGACATTTTACAAACAGTATCTCCTTTAATATCCTTGCAACCATCCTGCATGATAGACACTATTTGAGCTCATTTTACAGAGGAGAAAACTGAGAAGTAAATTACCAGAGATGACATGGCTCACAAGTAGTGTAGCCAGAGTTTGAATCCAGTTGTTCAGGCCAAAAGCTTTGATGTCATTCTTGAATACTGTCTTTCTCATACTCCCCATCCTATCTTTCAGAAAATCTTATTTGCTCTATCCTTAAAACATATCCAGAATATGACTTCTTACCACCTTCACTACTACCATCCCAGAACCTGCCACCATTGTCTCTCACTTGAATCGCTGCAGTAGTCCTTGCACTACAGTGATCTCTTTTGCCTTATCTCTTCCTACTTTCCTTTGTGTCACTCAAGCCCTGCCATCCTGGTCTCCTTGAAATTTCCCAAACAGGTGGGAATGGTCCTGCTTTCAGGCAGGCAGTTGCTTTAGCTCTTCCCTCTGCCTGAAATGTTCTCCCCCAGATATTCACTTGGCAAACTCCTTCCCCATCTTTAGATTATTGCTCAAATATCATTTTTCAGTGAAGACTCCCTGACCATTCTAATTAATGCTACATCCACCCCTTCCTTCAGAGCCTTCACAATCCCTTATATCCTGCTCTATGTTTTTATTTTCAACAGTACTTATTTGGTTTCTAACACACTATGTGATTTATTTACTTATTATGTTTACTAATTATTGTCTGTCTGTTACATAGGGCTGGGGTCTTTGTTTAGTTCACTGACATACACTGCGTATCTAGAAAATGTATCTGGGACATGGTAGGTGCTAAGCAAATAATTCCATAATGAACAAAAGATTTATCTGACTGTGAAGCCCATGATCTTTCCAATGTACGACTTTAAAAATGTATGCCTTTTCCACTCTATGACCACCATCTCAATAAAGAGAGAATACAACAGATTAGATCTCTGTTCAAGGACACCCTTAACTCAGAGAGGTCTTGGATGAATCATGCCAAAGTTTTTCTTTCTAATCTCACTTCCATGGCTGATCAGTTCCTTTCTGACACATTCTTCCCTTATATAGGGAAGGATTTTTTTTTTTTTTTTTTTTTTATGTAATGCACAACTCTGGCATGCTTTGTTCTATTTATTGATTTTGTGTACCTGTTTTCTATTGAGAGTGATCTTCCATCTCACTTTCTGAAAAGAGGACGCATTTATGGCACCCTATGAACTGCTAATATCTTAGTGCCCATAAACCATTGAAATGGACTGAATTTCCAATATTCTTTTTAAATTATAATTCCCAGATGCCTAGAAATAGCATCGAATTTCTTTGTCAAATCTTTTGTCCAGGTTTTTGGTTTGGTAAATATGGTTATTATACATATTGGTGAATGTTTTATTCTCAGTTCTTTTCTTTGCATATTTTGAGCATAACACAAGAAAAATACTGGTGCCCAAAGGCTCCAAGCTATAAGAAAGCCATTCTCTGCTCCAACCAGCTGGTGGCTCATTCAAGCAAAGAGGCAGGGTCAAGGGAAGAAGAAGCCATTCCTCCATGTTAATAGAGTCAGAAATTCCACTCATGTGCTCTGGCAAGACACAAAGGAAGAAATAGTCAGAACCTTGACTAACCTCAACAGAAATAGCAGAAGGTCTTCTTCAATTATGTTTTTTATTTTTTCCACATTCTGCTTTGAGGAGAAAAGAGGCAAATGTCAAGGAAAGATTTTAGGAAGTGGTGAAAATATCAAGGCAATTACAGTAGACAGCTACTTCTTTTCACCTGTTCTTTATTTCTTCCTTTGGGAAAGAGATTATTCCCAGTGAATGAGGCTGTTTACCATGTTGTCCTTCTTTCCCTTCACGGCGGTGGACAGGTGACATGAGATGGTTAATCAGAGTATTCTATCATCCTGGACCCAATGATTGGTCCGATTGTGGGTATGTGAGCCAAGCAAGGACAGCATCCATTTGGCAGGCTGATATGAACACTGTGGAATGAGGGGCATGGCCTTTTCTCTGGAATGCTAATTACAAGGAAGGTATAAGGCTGGACATATGAATGGCCATCTTCTCTGCTATATGAGGAGACCTGCCTAGGAATTAAGCCATCACAGAGGAAAGTCAAAATAAGAAGGTCAGAGCAAATGAAAATGTTATTGTTTGAACTTCCAGATCTGGTTGTACTGAAAGCTAGCTCCTTTCCTAGGACTTCCCAGTTACATGAGCCAAATACATTGCCTCTGGTTTTTTTTTTTTTAAAAGATGGTTTGATTATTTTTTTCTCTTGCAACTGAAACTGAGTCCTGAATAATAATAATAATAAATGTTACACAATAGAATCATTACAGTGCCTTGCATCTTATTCAATTACAGCTGGAATTCATGTGTAGAATAATGACCTGATTCTCTGGAAGATCTCTGAATAATGAAGGAAAAATCAATTGTTTCTTTTTTGTCTTTCCTCCTTCTGTTTCTGTCTTCATTTCCTCATTCCCCTCCTCCTATCAGCCCCTATCTTTATTCTAAAAGGTTTTCAAGTGGCTGTATCCACTCAGTAAAAGGGCATAAAAGCGGACATTATTGGAAGATGTTGTGTCAATGGTTAAAACAACAATTTTCTGATTATTCTTCAGTTATCAAGAAAATTACAGCACTCTCCATTCCCTAAATGCCCTGTTACCTGACTAACAAGAGTTCACTAGCAAATGGAGAGTCATCCCCTATATTCTCTTTTTGCCCCTCTCCCACTTACTACTTGTGTTACCTTGATCAAATCATTTAATTGGTGATTCGATTATTTTCTGCTTTGGATTTTTTGTTGATACCATGTGTTTTCATTAATGGAAGCATGGCGAATCATTCAGTGTATCTGAAGTTTTGGTGGGTAGTACAGATTTTTTTTTCTTGCCATCTCCCACTAATCTAAGTATTTAGTGGTTCATAAGAAGTACCACTAATTATACCCCTAAGTCCTCACTGGGGGTCTATAGGTACATATGTGTAACAAAAATTTTAAAAAATACCAAAAATTCAGACACCTCATACAAACACTGTAATTTACAGCAAACCCTTTTTTTTTTTTTTTTTTTCAGTTTCAAACAGTCATAAAGGTCCCAGCCTTGTGGCAGCACACACTGTCAGTGGTAGAGAAGAACCCAATAAACCCCAGAGGCTGAAAAATTCATGGTCGCTATATGTACTGCTGAGCATGAAAGGGTTAATCTTTCTGAGACTTAGTTTCCTCACTTGTAAATTCAATTATAATACCTAATTGGAAGGCTCCCAAAGAATAATGTCATAAAACAATGTATGTAAACTTCCTGGTCCAGAGTAGATGCTCAATAACTGGGAGGTATTTTTATACATACCATGATCACATTACTTTTGCCCCGTATTTTTAGAATCAGAAAGGAGAATGATGTAAAAAGGTGTTCTCACTCAGATTTTAAGAATAGCTAAGGAAAATAGGACATTGCTAAGTAAGCAGAAAAATTTGCCTCTGTTTCATGCCTACAATTGTGGTAATTTTGTGAAATAGGTATAAAATTAAGTTTCTGACCTAAAATAGATATCTTAATAGCTTTTTTATTTATGGTAGCTTCCATGTTTTCTATCCTTATACCAATGTTTTTCTGTTTTTCTCCTATTTTAAAGAATCTATCAAAATGATAAAACCAGTGAGGTGTAGCGGCAGAAGTGATAAAGTTCTAAGGGAAAGAATGTTCTTTACTCACATGCAGATTCAGCATACCTTCTCTATAACAGAGAAAACTAAGCTTTACTGAGTTAGCAGCACATTTGACTACAGATACTGTCCCCGAAGCTACAGTTTCACCCACTATGATAATGGCATTTATTTCTGCCATACTGTTTCCATTAAAAAAAATTATGCGTGTATATACATACGTACAAATATTTATATATGAGTTGGAATTGACTCAACAGCACACAACATATATTTATATAGAATATGTATATTTATACACACACATATATAACTATATACATGTATATATTCTCTCTCTTTCTCTCCATGGCTAAGTATGTAGCCAGGGTGGGTAGGAGGATGCTGATGGAAGATTAAGAAGGAAACACAGCATGACTCTGTTTTATTGGCTTTTCTTGGACAAAGCTCTTTTGGGGTGTTGGTTTCATCTTTGCCAGTGTTTGATTAAATGCTTATGTCAATGGTAATGGGGATCTTTAATGTAACTGAAAATCTTAAAACAGAGTTTTTCATAACCATATAGCACGGTCTACAAGTACTCCTTCATTTTTCTCATAATAGGTATCAGTGCAAAAATAATGTCTTCCAGCTGCACAGCACTAAAGGCTTTACAGAATGCTTTCCTGTGCTTTATCTCATTTTATCTTCCCAACAAAATAATCATGGACTTAGTTTTCTATGCATTTTCTTGTCTTTCTTAAAATTGTAGAAATTGGGGCTTAATGTGTTTAAGTAATTTGCCAAAGTTCCCAAAGCTGGTGACAAACCTGGGATAGATTTGTGGGCCTAAGTGCAATGCCTTTTTTTTGCTATACCAGATTCTGAAGGTTGTTTTGTTTGTTTGTTGCTCATTTATCTGTTCTATTTGCTTTGAAGTATTGAACATCTCAATATTTTGTGCTGAGAAAGTCTTATTTCTCAGGTGAATGCAGAGAGAATTCTTTGTTCTCATTTGAAATAAATCTAGCTCCTACAAGAGGCTGACTTGCCTCATCATCTTTTAATAAGCAGAGAGTGGCTATTCCGGAAGTATCACTAGCTGGCTGGTAGCACAATCAGTTTATGCCTTTAACAACTAAAATTCTTATTTGTATTGTGCATAGTAAGAACGTTTTAATCATATTACCTTGTATGAGGTATAGCGGAGCTCTGGTGGTGCAGTAGTGGAGAGTTCGGCTGCTAACCAAAAGGTCAGCAGTTCGAATCCACCAGCCTCTCCTTGGAAACCCTATGGGTCAGTTCTACCCTGTCTTTAGGGTTGCTATGAGTCGGAATCGACTCAATGGCAACAGGTGTATGAGGTATGGTAAGGCTAGATGCAGATCGAGAGAGAGAAAGAGACCTTGAAAGTTTTAAAGTTTTTATTATACTCACAGTTCCTTGGGGAGAACATAGGACGCCACTCAGGAGGTTGCACTCAGGGACAGGGTAAGAGGTGGCTTATGTATGGCAAGCAGGGTGGAGTGAGCTAGATTTCCCAGGATTCCTGGGCGCTGTGTATTTTGAATAATTCTGCAGGCTCCTGGGCATTGGGGCTGTCCCTAGCTGTTTGATACCTGGCTTTGGGGTAATTAAAAAAAAAGAAGCCCTTGCTGTGGAGTCGATTCCAACTCATAGCAACCTATAGGGCAGAGTAGAACCTCCTGCATATAGTTTCCAAGGAGCGCCTGGTGGATTCAAACTGCCCACCTTTTGATCGGGGTGATGGGTGGCTTAGGAATATGAGAATAAGATGAGGGAGGTGAAATTGTTGGAGATTGCCTCTAGCCAGGGCTTCAAAACTGTGTCAAGACACCATTTTATGGAGCAAAACAAAACAAAACGGTATTACAAGGTACAGAAGACTATGCAGCAAATCCAGGCCGTTCTTGGGGCATGCACTTTAGAACAGCTGTGAATGGGAGAATCCCATGGAAGTTTTCTGTTCTTAATTATCGAAGCCTGAAAAAGTGGGCAAGGAAATATAAGTGCCACACATGCTTTATTTCTTTCTCCATCTTTTCTTCTTTCTCCTAGTTGGTTCGTGGTAAGAACTGGATGATAAAATACTGTGCTAAACTGAAATGACTGGGAAAAATAGTCTAGACTAGTGATGCTGGATTGAAATTAAAAGTCATAATATTTTTCTCAACCCAGGTTCTGTAAAATCCAGCCCCGCCCTCCTTTTTTTTTTTCCCAGTAAAGGGCCTTCAGTTTTGCTTGATGTCCATCTAATGTCCCTCTCTCCAACCGGAGAATATCATTAGAAGATACCCAAGAGTAAATCTGGCTCTTTATCTCTTCAGACTAAATGGTCCAAGGAACCTACAAACTCACCTGGAACAAGTGCTGGAGATTCTGCTACATCTCAGCTCAACTGAGTGTGCTTGCCCCAATACTATTTTTGTTAATTGGGCTTATGTGGAAATCACAAGTCCTGACAAACTGTAAAGTGGGGATAATAACGCCTACCTCACATCTTTGATGGAAGTATATTCTGAGTTAAATCTGAGACTTGTGTCTGGCAGGGGTTAAGCAATACTCCCTCTTCCCTACATATTATTTGGATGCTCTGAATTCTTTTTGGATTGAAGAAACTTCCGAGAAACACGCATGCAAAA
This sequence comes from Loxodonta africana, assembly GCF_030014295.1. Taxonomy (NCBI): domain Eukaryota; kingdom Metazoa; phylum Chordata; class Mammalia; order Proboscidea; family Elephantidae; genus Loxodonta; species Loxodonta africana. The sequence continues at coordinate 133,004,094 of NC_087342.1, forward strand.
AACCTTGAGCTTTGTTCACAACCAAGATTCAAACATAGAGATTTTTATGCTAGATTGGGCAAATATGGTGACGGTGATACAAGGTAGTTTTGGAAATATGACTCTGGTAGACATCCTTTGAGGACACCTGGAAACACTTGAGAAAGGCATCTTAGTTTTTTAGTGCTGTTGAAACAGAAATACCACAAGTAGGTGGCTTTGAAAAGCAGACATTTATTTTTCTCACAGTTCTGAATAAAAGTCTGAATTCAGGGTGCCTTCTCTAGGAAAGGCTTTCTCTGTTGGCTCTAGGGGAAAAATCCTTGTCTCAGCTTCTATAGCTCAGGCGTTCCTCACTTCCTTGCAATCCTCACATATGCTTCCGACTCCTCAGTGTCTGTTTTTTGTCTCTGTGTCTATATTGCTCCTTATAACTCAGAAGTGATTAAGTTCAGGATATACCCTACACTGATATGGCCTTATTAACATAACAAAGAAAATCCTCTTTCTAAGTAGGATTTAGAATTTGAACACATATTATTGGGGGACATAATTCAGTTTATAACAGGGTTTTTTTAGGAGACTGGGAATTCTATTCTGAGTAGGTGAGAGAGCAAGCAAGGTGGATGTTAATGTTAATAAGTCCTCGTTCATTTCCATGGGAGATGAAGGCTAAGTATATTCAAGTTATATGAGAATCAAGTGAGGAAACAAATATAAAAGGCGTAATACAAGCCTAATTGTATTAGGGCACTCATTTTCTTTCCAGTTTGCTCTCTTATACTTTAAAAAGAGCAAGGAATAAACGTGTGTGTGTGTCTGTATCTCTTATGATGTTCTAGTTGACATTTTTCAGGAGAAGTAAATTATGGCGTAAAAGATATTAAAGGGGCTAGGAAGTTACATAAAAAAGTATGCTTGCTTCTAAATTAGATTAATACATTTCGTCATGTAAGTTCTATGGAGAAAAGCCTTTTAGTAAAGTTTAACACATGTGTCTGACATTTCTTCAATAATTCATAATAGAAGAAGCCTTGTTAAGTACGGCATAATGTGCAAACAGATTTATTACCTCCAAATGTGACAAAGAATATTCATTTCTTATCTCTCCCAGTGGGCTGTCTACAAAGAGTGCAAAGGTGTAGAGTACAATGGCTTTCACTCTGTATTCCACAGAGCCTTTGGGTTTCCCACAATCATGTCTCAAGGATGTGGGGTTTGGATGAGTTGTAGGGGAGAAAGGAATCCCCTCCCACTTTTTCTGTTTTAGGTATTGTGGTTCCAAGTAAGACTTCATTTGGAAAAAAAACTGATTTTGCTATTTAGAAAAATGTAGAACAAAAGGAGGAAGAAGTAAAAGCCACAGATATAACAGGGAGATCATTGTCTAGAGATCAAGACATCTGGGATATAATCTAGCTATGTGATTTTAGACAAATTATTTAACTTTTGAATTTGAATCTTAGTTTCTTAATACGCAAAGATTAAGTTTATTTAGCAGCCACTAAATCACCCTAGAATGCATTGACAAGGTGATGTTGCTTTCAACTTAAAAAAAAAAAAATTGATTATCTGACTTTCAATACACTGTTGTTAGGTGCCATCGAGTCAGTTCTGACTCATAGCTACCCTGTGTACCACAGAATGAAACACTGCCCAATCCTGTGCCATGCTCACAATCATTGTTCTGCTTGAGCCCAGTGTTGCAGCCACTGTGTCAATCCATCTCATTGATGGTCTTCCTCTTTTCCACTGACCCTGTACTTTACCAAGTGTGATGTCCTTCTCCAGGGACTGAGTTATGTTCAAATAACCATTATTGAGACATTTTATCTTAGTAGAACATATTTTTTAAATTATGTTTAAAAATTGCCTAATAATAAAAATTAACATTTATTGAACTATTATTTCACTAAATTGAAAACTTCAAACAACCTTATAAGCTAAGTATTATTTCCATTTTGATAATGAATGACAATAAAGTTCAGAGAAGTTGAATGACTTGCCATGATGACTTAGTTCTCTAGGCCTTTTTGGGCCTCAAATCTCACCTTTCTATCATATGTGGCCTTGTTTTAGAATGGCTTCGGGCTAGTGATTGGGCTTATTTATGGAAGCAATGACTGAGTGTCAGGTATTTCGGTTTCTGTTATGTAATGAATTGTGTCTATTTGAGTAAGTGTCTGGATAAGGATATATACATAGTTACCAAATGATCAGGATTTTCTTGAACAGACTCAAGAGTAAGTTGTTAGGTGCCACTGTTGAGTCGGTTCTGACTCGTTTTGACCCTACATACAACAGAATGAAACACTACTAGGTCCTGCAACATCCTCACAATCATTGCTATATTTGAGCCATTGTTGCAGCCATTGTCTCAATCCACCTTGTTGAGGGTCTTCCTCTTTTTCACCGACCTTCTATCTTTACCATCATGACGTCCTTCTCCAGGGACTGCTCCCTCTTGATAACATGTCCAAAGTATGTGAGACAAGCCTTGTCATCCTCGCTTCTAAGGAGAATTCAGGCTGTACTTCTTCCAAGACAGATTTGTTTGTTCTTCTGGCTGTCCATGGTATATTCGATATTCTTTGCCAACACATAATTCAAAGGCATCAATTCTTCTTCGGTCTTCTGTATTCATTGTCCAGATTTTGCATGCATATGAAGCAACTGAAAATACCATGGCTTAGATCAGGTGCAGCTTCATCCTCAAAGTGACATCTTTGCTTTTTAACAGTTTAAAGAAGTCTTTTGCAACAGATTTGCCCAGTGCAATACATTGTTTGATATTTTGACTGCTGCTTAGATGAATGATGATTTTGGATCCAAGTAAAATGAACTCCTTGACAATTTCAGTATTTTCTCTGTTTATCATGATGTTCCTTATTGGTCCAGTTGTGAAGGTTTTTGTTTTCATTATGTTGAGGTGTAATTCATACTGAAGGCTATAGTCTTTGATCGTCATCAGCAAGTGCTTCAAGTCCTCTTCACATTCAGCAAGTAAGGTTGTGTCATCTGCATATCGCAGATTGTTAATTTGTCTATTTCCACTCATGATGCCCATTCCCTTCATATAGCCCAGCTTCTCAGATTATTTGCTCAACAGACAGAGTGAATAAGTGTGGTGAAAGGATACAGCCTTGACACACACTTTTCCTGATTTTAAACCACGCAGTAGCCCTTTGTTCTGTTCAGATGACTGCCTCTTGGTCTATGTACAAGTTCCACATAAGCACAATTAAGTGTTCTGGAATTCCCATTCTTTGAAGATGTTATCCTTAATTTGTTATGTTCCACACAGTCAAATGCTTTCGCATAGTCAATAAAACACAGGTAAACATCTTTCTGATATTCTCTGCTTTAAGATTCATCTGACATCAGCAGTTACATTCCTTTTTCCACGCCCTTTTCTGAACCTGGCTTGAATTTTTGGCAGTTTCTTGTTGATGTACTGCTGCAATCATTTTTGAGTGATCTTCAGGGAATGCCAACCATGTTTTTCCCTTTTTTGTTTTCTAGCCCCAAGTGTTTGTGCATTTCATTATAATACTTTACTTTGTCTGCTCATGCCGCCCTTTGAAATCTGTTCAGCTCTTTTACTTCATCATTTCTTCCTCTCGTTTTAGTTGCTCTGTTCAAGAGCAAGTTTCAAAGTCTTTTCTGACAGTTATCTTGGTCTTTTCTTTCTTTCCTGTTTTTAAAATGACATTTTGCTTTCTTCATGTACGATGTCCTTGATGTCACTGCACAACTTGTCTGGTTTTCAGTCATTAATGTTCAATGTGTCAAATCTATTCTTAAGATGGTCTGTAAATTCAGGTGGGATATTCTCAAGTTCATACTTTTGCTATTGTGCATTTGTTTTAACTTTTTTCATCTTCAAGTTCAACTTGCGTATGAGCAATTGATGGCCTGTTCAGCAGTTGGCCCCTGGTCTTGTTCTGACTGATGATATTGAGCTTCTCCATTGTCTCTTTCCACAGAAGTAGTCTATTTGATTCCTGTGTATTCTATCTGATGAGGTCCACGTGTATAGTCACCAGTTATGTTGTTAAAAAAGGTATTTGCAATGAAGAAGTTGTTGGTCTTGCAAAACTCTATCATGTGATCTGGACATCCTTTCTATCACCAAGCCATATTTTCCAACTACTGATCCTTCTTCTTTGTTTCTTTCACATTCCAGTCACCAATAATTATCAATGAATCTTGATAGAGTATTTGACCAATTTCAGAGTGCAGAAGTTGGTAAAAATCTTCAATTTCTTCATCTTTCGAGTTAGTGGTTGGTGTATAAATTTGAATAATATTCATATTAACTGGTCTTTCTTGTAGGTGTATGGATATTATCCTATTGCTGACAGTGTTGTACTTCAGGATACATTCTGAAATGTTCTTTTTGATAATGAATGCAATGTTATTCATCTTCAATTTGCCATTCTTAGCGTAATAGACCATATGATTGTCTGATTCAAAATGGCCAATACCGGTCCATTTCAGCTCACTAATGCCTAGCATATCTATCTTCAAGCATTCCATTTCATTTTTGACTACTTCCAATTTTCCTAGAGTCATACTTTGTACTAATGGATGTTTGCAGCTGTTTCTTTTCACTTTGAGTTGTGCCATATCAGCAAATGAAGGTCCTGAAAGCTTTATTCCTTCCATGTCATTAAGGTTGACTCTACCTTGAGGAGGCAGCTCTTCCCCAGTCTTATTTTGAGTGCCTTCCTATCTGAAGGGCTCATCTTCCAGCACTATGTCAGACAATATTCTGCTACTATTCATAAGGTTTTCACTGGTAGTTTTCTCAGAAGTAGATCACCAGGTTCTTCTTCCTAGTCATCTTAGTCTGGAAGCATCACTGAAACCTGTCCACCATGGGTGACCCTGCTGGTATTTGAAATTCCAGCAGCATAGCTTTCAGCATCACAACAGTATGCAAGCCACCAAAGTACAACAAACTGACTGATAAGTGGTGGCGAGTATAAGCACTTCCTCCCCTTCTCCTCTTTTGTGCATTAAAGGTAAAATTTCCTTGAATGCTAACTTATGTAACTGTTTAACTGGCAGAGCTAGGATTCAAATCCCCATTAGTTTGAGTCTAACATCCATGTTATTCTAGCTCCCAAATATATCCTCTCATTTACCAACATGGTTAGGTTCCAAAGACCAAGTCATTATTCAAAATCGGTGTTATTAAAAAATGGAGAATGACCACATCAGATCGCACAATGGAGGATGACTATATCATTACATAACTGCCAAATCACTTCATTACATAAGTGCCAAACCACTGAGAATCATGGACTAGCCAAGTTGACACGTAACCTTAACCATCACAGTCAGAGTGACTCTAGCTTTGCACCTCAGCATTTGTACAGCCAGATGTACATGGTTAATGTGCAAAATTGTTGGATAGTAGATTTTTACTGTTATCATTAATACGAAATATTAGATAACGAGATAGTTGATAAGTGAGGAGAAGCTGTACTTTCTCATCCAGTGAATTTCAACACACCTTAAAATTAACACTTTAATTTCAAAATGGTAATCCAATTATAAAAATCTAACCTAGAAAAATCTCTAAGACATTGAACTTTTTCCTTTTTCACTTCAGGCACTTGACTTGTTGGACTAGGGTAGGGACTAGTCATTGATGGGTTGGAAAAACTTCCCAAGTGATTCCATGTCAGTAAGATATGCATATTACCATGTAACCAACAATGCTGCATTGCATTACATTAATTTGAACAGAGATCTCAGATCTGCTAACAGTTTCAAAAAAATTCAGTACGTGCATAAGCCACTCTCTAAATTAACCCAAACCAAACCCATTGCCATCGAGTCAATTCCGACTCATAGCAACTCTATAGGACAGAGTAGAACTGCCCCATAGTTTCCAAGGAGCACCTGGTGGATTCAAACTGCCGATCTTTTGGTTAGCAACCATAGCTCTTAACCACTGCACAACCAGGGTTTCCCTCTCTAAATTAGTGGTGTCTAAGAAAAAAAAAAAAAAAGTTAATGACATAGATTTACATGTACTCACAGACCTAAAGACAGTGCATCAATAAAATACATTTACACAGTATATTAGTCTTTCCCATTCTTGGGTTATTTAATAGTTGCTAAGTAAACTACATTAAGCAATGACCTTAATTATTGGCAATTTAAGACAATGGGAAAATGCACACCTCTATTTGAAACGTAGCTCAAATTTATAAGAACACTCAGTCAATTACACCACTTAATCATTGTTACTTTAATTTTGCTTCTGAGGTGTAAAGTTATTTTTCCTGATTGGTAAACCAATATTGCAGCTGGATTAAACTGCCACAGACCCCTTGAGCCTAAGTATTTAGTATTTAAGGCTCATCGTAGTGCTGCAGCTTGGATTTTCTTCACTTCTTCTTTTTCTCTTCTTTTCTTTCTTCTTCTTTTTGTCTTCCTCTCCCTCCTCCTCTTCTTATCTTTCCTCTTCCCCCACCCCATCCTTCTCCATCTTCTTCTCCCTCCTCTTCCCCTTGCTTCTCCTCCTTCTCCTTGGTTGCTTGTAAATTAAAAATCACAGCAGAGCCCTGTTAACATTGATTCTTAGTGGTTACAGTATCTCTGTTTTAGAAGGCGAGAAGAGCTATGAACACTACTGGGTGTACAGCAAGCAAGGTTGTTAAAATGAAACACTTTATAATTGAGTGTGTTTTATAATATTTGAAATGACATAGGAGGGATTAGAGTTTGAAATATATCCTCAAAATTCAGAATTGTATTAGTTATTAGTGCTGCTAGAATTTCTGTTCCTTATGCATACCCTCCGCCCCAAGTTATAAATTTATGTTGTTATGGCAGCTGTCTTCCAAAACAGCCTAGGGCATATTGCACAGTGTAATTCTCCCCATGCCTCTGGGAAAAGTGGAGGAAACTGGCCAGAAGTCGCTCCCACTCAATCTTATCTGACAGCCTCAAGGATTTAAATAATATCATGGAAATATGGTATTTCCAACCCTGACAAGTCAATGGTTACACACTGTATTTAATTAGCATTATTATATAATTACATGAACTTGACAAATGAAAAGCAATGTATAGATTATCTGTTAATATTACTAAAGGTTTTTAGGGAGGCAGTTTTGTATAAAAATTAAAAGTCTGAGATCTTTATTTAGACTGCCTGTCTCAGAATTCAGGTATCAGGACAAAAGAAACTTGATTATGGATTGATCTCTCTCTCTCTACCCATCACTCTTCTTCCCCCTCCCCTCTTCCTTTTTTGGTGGACAAGGGGCACTGAGCCTGGTATCACAATGAAGTAAAGATAGCATTCCAGTAAAGATCAGGTGGCCCAGGTTCTAATTCTAGCTCTGCATTCCAAACTGTTGCATGGTTTGGCTTCATCTGTAAAATAAGGAGATTGGACCAGACTATTAAATTTTTTTTTCCTTCTAGACTACGTGAGGAATAAATTCAACATGGCTTTTTTCTACTCATTCTGAACCTATGCTACCAGTTCAGCTACCCCCTCAAACAGACCCTGTAAATATTGCTCACCTGTATTCCCAGAGTTCTCTTGGTACAAGACAGCATCAAGATCTTGAAATGAGTTCAGAATAAAACAGTGCTTCCCAACTCTGCTTTGCCTACTTCCTCTCTTTGTTCTTTTGTTCTGTCAGTTTATCATGATAATTTTGACAATAATACCACTACCTGCTTAGTGAAAAACATCTCGTGGTGGATCTTAAACAGCCACTCCAGTCAGGGCTATAGGTTACTTATCTACAATAACTGCCTTCGGTGAGCATTCAAGACAGTAGGTCAATAAGATAACATAGCACTATGGGACCAAACAATCACAGTGGTTAACAAAATGCATATATAATGTGGTAATAATATATAAGAATGTTAAGTTTATATTGTAGGAGCCCGGTGCAGTGGAAAGAAGGCTAGTTTAGGAGTCGGGAGATCAAGGTATGGTTTCTACTTTGCTACTGATTCCTATATTGATATTGATCGATTCATTTCACCCTTCTGGGCCTCAGAGGAACAGAAGAAAAACTGTTTTAAAAACTGGCTACAATTTGAGCAGTAGCAGCCATGGCTTTGTACTTCGTTCATCCAATTCAGTGGTTGTTGACCCTGTATGCACATGAAAATCATCTACAAAGATTCTAAAACATACCAATACCTGGGCCCCTCCCTCAGAGATTCTGACTTAACTGGGCTGGGGTATTGGGCGACCACCATGAGTCAGAATCAACTCCACAGCAATGGTAATGGATAGGGACCAATCATTGATGGGTTAGAAAATCTCCTCAGATGATTCTCACATGCAGCCAGGTTTGAGAATCGCTGCTTTAAGAGGTAAGCAGGATCCCTTTTCCATGGCATTGACATTCAGAGTCCTGGCCTCGCTGCATACAGGTCAGATAGCTTGGTGCCCTTGTCGTTATCCCTGTTAATTGAATATTACTCCTGGACAAATGGCCCTTTTATTTGGGAAGACAACTTAAGTTTCCTTTTGATTATAAAAGTAAAAATAATTTTAAAAGGACGATGGCTAATTTGGGTGAGACAGGTTGAGACCAAGAGAGAAATAAAATTACTCTGCAGGATGAAGTCATAAAAAAAAAAAAGTCATAGGCATCTGAATTTTCTGATAGGGCCCATATGGCTGGTTGGAGCCCTGGACATGAAGGGTTGAGAGAAATCTCCTGAGAGGAGACACTAGGCCCAGCAGATGGCAGCAGGCTAGAGCCTAAGGAATTAGAAGCCAATGAAGGACAAAGGACAGGGTTGCCACTGCAGAGAAAATAAATGTCGAAGGGATTGAGACAGAAGGAGTTGGGTGGTTAATAATTGAATTGAAAAGTAGGAATTTAGAGTCAAAGAAGACAGATAACTTATTATCAATAGGCAGTGTTCCTCATAAATGTGGGAAGGGCACTGGGTTTGACAGGATTGCCTGGGATGACCTTAAATGGTTTTGTTTAGGAATGAATGGAAAAGGAATCACATTATTTTTGTAATTTAGGGGGCCAAATTAAGCTTTCTTCTAGTTGAAGCTAATTTTGTTTTTTAAGTTAAATTTGCTTTAATACACATCAGTTTTGAAAGTGAAGAAATCTGGAACATACTCTTATATTGTTGTAGAAAAAATTGTAATTTAATTAAAAGCATTTCCATTTTAGGAGAGAACAACAATTTCTAATTCTGTAGCTATCATCATATATATACAAAATATCAATGTCAACAGTTATATTTTCACTCTTGTTTATTTTTTTCCCTAGCTTGATTGAGTTTTACCAAGTCTCTGTCATGTCTCTTTATATATATATATAAGTATATATATACAAAATTTAATCTGTATCTCTTTTGGGTTTATTTCCCCTATCTTCTATAAATAAAACATGGCCCTTAAACATGAAGTATTATTAATGTTTTGTTATTAAACTGAGGGCAGGATAATATTTCAGGGACATGTCTTACAATGAATGAAATACAGCCACACAGAAAAGTCCACAAAGCAAGCACATAAAATAGAAACAGTCATATGAGAATAGAATGCTGAACAGGAATTCCAGTAGCTATATTTTATAGTTTTGTTTTCTCTTTTGCCATTAGCTTGGGATAAATGATTTAATGTTGTTTCTCAATCTTCCATTTTTGAAGAAAAATTAACGTTAAACCTGTTTCAACAGAAAGATGAGAGCTGTTGCTGCACTACTTTGGCATTGGTCAATTTTATTCTAAGTAAACCTAGAAACAATCTGGATCTTTAAAGAGTTAATCTTGGGGCTAATCATTTACGTTTCCAGGAGATTTTTCATTTAGTCTTGGACAAGTGTAGGGGACAAGAGGGGCACATAAATATGCTACATAACAAAGCAGAAGGTAATGTGCATTTCGACATGTGTATCAGCTTCTAGAGAAACTGAGATGAAGAAGAGACAACTTTACTATTTCAATGGCAATGTAAGCATAGTAACCTAAGTTGGCAAATTAAAAGAATAAATCAATGAGTATCAAAAGCTTCAAAAAATCAGGTAATATTTCATTGCCCGGAAGATCCCTCTTGAGGCTATGTAGGTTTTATGTGGGGTGACCATATCATTTATTTTCCAAACTGAGGCACTTTTGATTATTATTATTATTATTGGATAGTAGGTATAAACTGGGACTGTCCTGAGCGATATGGGATGTAACGTTAAGTCTGAAACTGTGAAGAGTCTGAGATGTTTACCTTACATGTTAGCCTGCCACAGTTTTATACACACACACACTAACAAAAACATGAGACCTCTGTATCAGGGAACATCTGTATCAGTTGCTTACACCCCAATCCCCCATGGGATAAGGCTGTGAAAGCCATATGTATCTGCACACGCAGTAGGGTTTGCATCATAAGAGAGGCACCCCCACATTATGAATACACACTGGTGTATTGGCAGCTGGCAAGTCCTATCCTCCCCTCTGGGGAGGGTGGGGAAAGAGAGAGCTTTTTCCTGGAATGTAAACAAATCCTGTCTGGAGAGTGGTAAGGAAGGCCCTACTGAACTTCACCACCCTGGAAAGCCAACAAGTGGCTCCAGGGAAATAAATCTCTATAGCTCACTGGACATCTCTATCTTTAGGGTTGTTAATCAACTTTTACCAAGGTGCCTGTATTCTTTGCACAGAAACATGGCAATATTCATGGAGCATTGTCTACCAACAATTATGTCACCTAGTTGTAGATCACTGGTGCACCTGTCTTTTCAAAACTAAAGACCATTAATATTATGTTTGGGGTTTTCAGTGTTACTTAATGCTGCCCTAGACTTCTCAGGGAGTCTGGTTGGGACCATATGTACGTGTTCGTATTTGAATTTGATATCCACAGTGAATCTAGTTGAATTCCCCAGTCTTCTGGGATAAGGAAGTCCTAGTATACATCTTACTTAGTATTTTATGTATTTCCTTATCTTAAGCTTTTGGTCGAAAGAAATAAAGACTCAATCAAGTTACCCTGAGACACTTGTACGATGTCAAAGAAGACTCAGAGAAGCTTCAAAAAGAAACAGTCATGGGTGGGTTCCCAAACAGGCAGGAGTCAATACAGAGGGAGAAACTGAAACTAAATTAATTTTTGACCCTAGGAAGTAAGATGTATTTTTCCCCCTTTAACTTGATTTATAAAATCACTCTGTCCTTCTACTGTGACTGGTGCCACCTATCAATGGTTATATCATCACTGGGCAGTCTTTATGAGAAATATGTCCACACCCGACCACCCCTTGGCCTTCCTCTACATGCTTTTCACCTTCTGTTTTTGTTAAGAACTGCTTAACTCTCTTTTCAGTGACATTATAGGATTTCTGTACAGATGGAATGTAGAGCCAGCAATAGGGTTTGAAGAGGGGTTTTAGAATGCTGTTTTCATTATTATGAAAATTACTCATTTTATGGAATTGAGGTAGGTGGTGATAAAGATTATGGGGTAGGTGTTAGCCTCTTTGTTCCCTCAACTGTCAGGTCCATCAAACATTCACATTTCCAAAAAAGAGGATTTGATTAGAAAGCGGCTATCATTTCCTTTGGGGCAGAGATTTTGCACTGCTGTCATGTGCTCTCCCCAGCCCAATCAGAGGTGTTCAGGAAAGCATGGTCGTGTGGCATAGCTCATGAATTTCTCCATAGAAGAATTTTCCTAGTACCGTATATCCTAAGACTCACGTACCATCATTGCCAGGGTCTCTCTGACGAAAGCGGAGGGAAACTGATTTGCAAGAGCACTAATGTTGTTAACTTGAGCCCTGGCTCTATGGTTTGGAGGATGGGCAATCTCAGGAAAGTTATTTTCTGTCTATAAACCTCAATTTTCTTGCCTTTAAAATGGGGATATCTACTGAAGTGAATTGAGAACTGAAGTGAAAGTCAGATAAGACAATGTACATAAGAAAGTTTTGTGACTGGTTGAACTGTGTAAAAGGGGTTGACATTTGTAATGATGTAAACTTTTAAAAGACTCAGAAAATATTAAGAATTAAATAGCCAAATGCTTCCTAACACCAGGTATTGCTCTAAAAACTTTATGTATATTATTTCAATGAATCATCGTAATAAGCCTATAGGGTAAATATGATCATTGTTCCCATTTTCAGATGACAAATCTAACATGCATAAAGGTTAAGTAACTTGCCCAAGGTCACACAGCCAGTAAGTAAAGTTAGGATTTAAATTTAGGTGGTCTGGCTCCAACACTAGTACCCTATTCTACCTAAGTCTCCAAGGCTCTAATAACAGCTCCACAGTAACAAACAGGGTAAAAAGAGATAGCGGCAATATAAATCCATCCATTGGGTATAAAAATCAGCTTTCCATACTGTCCCAATGAGCTGTGGATAACCTTAATAAGATAAGGAGTTCTCATAGGAGATAAACCTTTATTTTATGTGCAGCTGATCTGGCTAGCTTGGCTTCTTGCTGGTTTACCAGTTGCAAGAAACAGATTATTTTCTTTTTATAAAATAGAAATCTGGTTGCAAAACCAGATTACTTTCAATTATTTTACTTTTGTTTTCACGTTTCAATTGGGAAGGCCTTCACCTTATTCTCTCAGAAGTAACCTTAGGTACTGGTGAACTTTATTGGGTATATTCCTGGATTAAAGTGGTGTTAGGCCAACACATTAAATCCTTTGATCTTTTGTAAAGAAAAAAGCTCTGCAATTGTCAAATCTTTTTGTTAGGAAATTCAGTTCCTTTCAAACTTGAGAGATCATATGCCAACTCAAACATTGGTTTTTTTTTTTTTTTAATTACACAGTGTTCTAATTTCCCTAGTTAATACCTTGATGTATATATATATATATAGATTTTCTGAAAATAACATAGAAAAATTTTACTGCTCAAAACTGGTTTTATTATAATTATGTAACTTTTTATAATTGAAAGGTTAGATGGGTGATTCTTATTTTGCTTTTTATTTTCATGTATTTTAATTTAAAAACCAACAGATTTTTCTTAACATAATGTTATTTTTTTTATGTAAGGGGTCTAATACTTAACGTATTTCCCTAGAAATAATAAGAGACAATGAAAAAGAAATCACTATTTATTTATTATGGTGGTAAAATATATATATACCATAAAATTTGCCATTTTAACCATTTTTAAATGTACAATTCCTTGGCATTAATTATATCCACAATGTTGTACAACCATCACCACTATTTCCAAAACTCTTTCATCACCCCACATAGAAACTCAGTACCCTTTAAGCAATAACTCGCTCATTCCTTTCTCCTCCCAGCCTCTGGTAAACTTTAATCTAGTTTTGTCTCTATGTATCTTCCTATTCTAGATATTTTATATATGTGGGACATACAATGTTTGTCCTTTTGTATCTGAGTTACTTTAGTTAGCATGTTTTCAAGGTTCATAAAATCCTGTACAAACCTGTATCATGTATCAGAACTTCATTTCTCGTTATGGCTAAATAATATTCTATTGTGTGTATATACCTTATTTTGTTCATCCATTCATCTGTTGATGGATATTTGGGTTGTTTCCACCTTTTGGCTAATGAGAATAGCGCGACAATGAGCATTGTTGTATAAGTATCTGCGTAAGACCCTGTTTTTAATTCTTTTGAGTACATAAGTAGAAGAGATAAACATCACTATTTTTGGTGGTTGGTGTTGTAGCTGACAAATCCCAAGCACAGATTTTAAATGAAAGAGGGGTGTTATATTGGAGAAGGAGCAGTTAAAATAAGGATACCCCACGAGCCATATTTAGCCAAAACTTCTGTTGATTATGAGTGCCTATGTTCTCTTAGGACAAAGTTTAAAATGACAAAGAATGTTCATTTCTTTCACTCTCAAACCCAATTATTAGGAAAGAAATTAAGCATAGGATGAATCCTTCCACAAAGAAATTCATTTTCTCAAATCTCGCTCCTTATAAAGCAAGCCCATCTATAACGCAGTCCACGGAATATTAGGGAAGCACCATTGTGTGTCTGTGGTGGTAACTGCCTTTCTTCTGTTTCCATGACAGGAAAGTAACAATTGAGAATTAGAATATTTAAAAAGAAGACTTTAATAATAATATTAACAACAGCTAAATCTATTAAGCACTTACATGGCAAGTGTCATAATGCAAGATATAAAAGATTCCATTTAATCCTTATAGCAACAGTATGACATAGGCATTGTTATTATCATTTTAAAATGATGAAATGAAGCTTAGAGTTGGTTATGTTCTGTCTCCAAGGTCATAGATTGTAAATGATTTAGCTACAACTGAACTGGGTGATTCCAGTACCAACTGATGTACCCCTGTATAATGCTGATTTTCTCATTTGAGAATAAGTGATTCTCACTGTCTACAAACACATAGTCCAAAAGAAGGGAGAAGGAAAAAGGCATAATAACTATTTGTATTGCTCTAGCCTTAATAGCTAACAATCATCAAGGGTATACTATGTTTTCGGCACAGTTTTAAGTGCTTACATGTGTAATTCATTTAATTTATACAACACTATGGCATTAGTGTGGAGCCCTGATGGCACAGTGGTTTAGAGCTATGGCTGCTAACCAAAGGGTCAACAGTTCTAATCCACCAGCCACTCCTTGGGGCTACATGGGGCAGTTCTACTCTGTCCTATAGGAAGGTCACTATGAGTCAGCATCCACATGACTGCGACAGGTTTAGTTTATGAGTATGGTGTTGGAGTGGTAGAGGTTACTGGGTTTCCCTATAATTTCTAGTCTCCCTTTTTGCTATAGTAATGGACGTTTAAACAAAGCATATGGCATCCTTGAAACAAAATATGGGCATTTACCTTGTTCTGGCCGATGGGGTTTGAGTGGAAGTGATGTGGAAATCTTCTAGATTATGCCCTATAAAGGAAAAGAGGGCATGCTTTCTCTCACTCCTCTCCTTCTGGCTAAAATGTGGACATGATGATGGGAGCTGGAGCAGCCACCATGATCCATGAGAGAGAAGCTATGGTTTGAGAACAGCAAAAGAACAAGACAGAAGAAGTCTAATTCCACAGAGTCATAGAGCCACCTTATCAGCCCTGCACTCCTCTATCAGAAAGAATTAAGCTTCTATTTAAGTGGTTGTTATTTTTGCTCTTATTGTCACATAGCCTGTTATCAATTGAATGATATCTCCAAAAAAATATGTTGAAGTTCTAACCCCTTTAACCTGCAATGTGACTTTGTTGGGGAAATAGGATCTTTCTTTGAAATTATTTTCAGTTAAGTTATAATAGATTAGGATGATTCCTAGTACTAACCATTTCTGAGTAGTGTCTTATAAAAGGGGAGAATAGACACAGAAAAAGAGACACACGGGGGAAGACAGAAACCATGTGATGACAGAGGAAGATGCTTCCATAACCAGCAAAGGAATACCCAGGGTGGCTGGCAGCCACCAGAAACTAGAAAAGAGTCTTGGAAAAGTTCCTTTCTCAAAATCCTCAGAACAAATCAACCCAGCGGTACTCTGATTTAGACTTCTAGCCTCTAGAACTGCAAGAACATAAATTTCTGTTCTTTAAAACCACTCATTTTGTGGTATTTTGTTATGGCATCCCTAGGAAACTAAGAAGCAGCCAAGCCTTCATCCTAAGGCAGTTGGTATCTCATTTTAAAGTTGGGTAAACTGAGGCATGTGGAGGTTAAATGATGGAGTGGTTGAGTTAGGATTTGAGCTGGAGATCCTAGCTTCAGTGTCTTCCCTCTTAACCAGAGTGCTCTACTGCATCTGATAATGTATCATTTGTATATGTGCTTAATTAATTTTACCAAACATGATTTTCTGTCATTTGTGATTTAGGGATGGGGGTCAGGTGAGAGGAATGGTTGAAATCAATCTGGATATGGCTATATTAAGACAGGTTAGGACAGGAAGGCTGAGAGTGGAAAGCAGTAAAAGGGTGGCACAAGGGATGGTGGGCAGAAGATTGGGGTGGGAACGTATTAAAATGGAGAAGGTAATGTGATTAAAGTTTTTAATTCCTGCATAGCTGATGTGGTGAGCAAATAACAAGTGTGGTGAAGAGAAAGTAGATAAAGCAAGTGTTTTCGTATCAGTGGCTCACCTGGCTCCATGCCAGGTGCAATCAGGGATGTCTGGCATCTTGCACTTGGTCCTACTAACTGCAAAATTCATAGAACTATGATTATCTTCTCTATGGATGAGATCTAAAGAAATATATGCTGCTCTCAAAACTTGAGCCTCAGTGTGACTCTCTCTGTTGCAGAGTTTTCAGTTTTAGTCCTTCCTGACTGCCTGGAAACCAGCCACCTCAAACATGTACCTGAAATGAATTTCATGTAGCAGCATTGAAAGCTACTATTCCTTTCCTCTGTTTCTTCTGTCTTCTCTTTCTGACAACGTCTTGATGGCAAAGGCAAGATAACCCTTGGAATTAGAGAAGTATGATGCCTAAAATTAGAAGATTCTGAAACTATCTAAAATTGATCTCTTGCTTTCCACATCCTACATTCCATCTCAAGGCAAGTCATATTTTGTTTCCTGTCACCACATGATTTTTGCATTTGTTTCTTTACCTCTCTGGTTCTCATTTTCCTTACATGCAAAAGGAAGGTTTGAACTAAGTGAGTGCTGAGGTCATTCACAGAAATAGCTTTCCATCATTTGCCTTTCTCCATAGACTGAACTTCCCAAAACACAGCAAAATTTGTCAAAGACCCTGAATTTTCCTGAATACTGTCTTACTTACATAATTGGAAGTTTTATGCAGTCACGCCATTGTCTAAAAAACTATGACAAAAGAAATGTCTTATTAGGAAAGGTGACTTGTACTTGCCAACACTATGACTAAGCAAAAAGACAATTCCATCTTTAGGGAAGTGCAATTGCTCCGGGGAAGAACAATAAGAAGAGGCATTTGAGCCCCACATTTCTGCCTTCCAGGCATGCCTCACTGAGAGGAGAATTTTCTTACTCTTAATTCCATGAAAGTTGCTAGAGAAGAGGTGTGGCACTGACCCTCATTAACAAAGAACATAATAAAATCCAGAATATGCATGATGTAAATCACCATCATCAAGTTGATAGTGCTTTCTGCTTGGAAAATTGCTTTCGCAGTGCAAGGCCCCCTGCCCAATGTGGATGAGATACAATGAATAAAATATGATTCCTGCTCAGGAGGAGTCCATAATCCTGGGTAGAAAATAGACACATGCATAAATAATTCTAACTCAAGACAAACCCTGTTATGTGCTTTATTAGAGGTACAAAGGAAATGCTAGGAGAATGGTAAAGAAGAGGTTACTTCCCAAGGGGTTGTAAACAAGTTTCTTGGAAAAAGTGAGAATTTTTCAGGCCTTATTGCTAATAGAAAATATAATTAGTCACCTACTTTACATGGATTATTTCTTTTAATTCTCGCAAAAGCCTGACGAAGAAGCAAAATATAAACAAAAAAATAAAATGGAAAATATATGAAATTTATGAAAATACAGGTACATGAAGCAGGAATTGATGTTGCTATTCACCCTGGAACACACCACAAAAAATTGTCTGTATGAGAAGCATGTAGATTTTAGATCAGTGCCCAAAATTCAAGAGTCTGCCCTTATCACTTTTGACCTCTGACGGTAATATAAATTTTATGCATGCTTCATAGCCCATATTTGAAGTCTGATCATACCTAACATGCTTTCCAAATTTGAAAAAGATGCTTATCAACATTTTATATGACATAGTAGCCAACAAACAGAAAAATAGAAACTTCATTTCACTTTGTTGAACTATATAAGATTGCCATCTTTGTAGGTCAAAAATCAGTCAAATAATGACAACTTCAACATATACGTATATTGATACACTGGGTAGCCATTCCTTGGCCTTAGGCCAGAGGGTGACATGATCAGATTTTAGTTTTGAAAAAATAAGTATTGGAAGTTTAGCAGATGCACTGGAGCAAGTAAGGCCTGGAGGCAAGAAAAACCTAATATCGTGGTTTTGGTGAGAGGTGATAATGCCTGAATGCGTGGGTCTTCCCCACTAGGTTGTGGGATTCTCCAGAGCAAGTACATGTTTGCGCCAGATGCCTACTTAGCAAAGTAGGTACACGATGAATATTTATTAAGTGAATGAGTGAGGCGGTGAGAATAGAGGGGAGAGAGAATATTAGAGATATTCCAAGTACCATCAACAGACTTGTGTACTTGAATGTAGACATAGGTGTGGGGTCAAACAAAAAAGGATGGTTTTAAGGTATCAAGGCAAAAAAGGAAACTTATAAGAGGAAAGGAGGAATCATAAAATAATGTTGGTGGTTCACTTTCCACTTGTGATTTCTCCAAGCTTCTTCTACTAGCTGATAACTCTGACAAGGAAAATTTAGAATCCTGAAATGTTATGTCATGCGGGGACTCCAAAGACATTGGAAGGCCTGAATGCTGAATGCTAGATTCCTGAACGTAGTTTCCAAATGCAGAGTTCCTGGGTGTCTGCATTTCCTGTCTAGCTGATCTAGAAGTTCCCTATCTTCCAGTGTCTTTCCCTATTGGCCACTGCAAGGTAAGAATAGCCATATAGGATAATATCTTTCTTTAAAAATCCAGCACTTGAAAATAATTCTAGAGAAGATAATTCAGTGTATCCCAAAGTTTGTTCCATAGGACATTAAACTAAAATAAATAAATAATAAAAAGTGTAAAATATTTAAAAACCACTTTCATTTACAAATAAAGTTAGTAAATATTGAGCTGAGCAAAGTAAAAAAAAGAAAAGTTTTCCCTTTTCTTAAATACTGGTTCTTTTTGTAAAAGAAGAAAATCTCGTATTCTGCTAAGAATGAAAGAAAAGGAGTTTTATTGTGGAATAATACAGCTCAAGCTGAGCAGTGCTAAGTGACAATACAGCGCACTCCACCTTTCAAGCAGAGAGAGAGGGATCTATATAGAGAGAGAACAAAGGAAAGGTAGGGGATTAATGATTGATTATAGATAAGATTAGCTTCAGCTTGAAGTCTTTTTGTAAATGTCAACCACTTGGCTATTAGGGAGTGAGTTACTGCTTAGGTGAACGGTGCCAGTTGGTGTGTTTATACATGATCACGGTCATGAACATAGTTTTCCCAGGAACAAATTGTTTACATCTTGACACTTTCTTCCCATGAACAAATGGTTTACATCCTGACCTTTTGCTTCCTGGGAATACATGTTGGCCCCATCATTCTTACATCTGACATGAGTGTCTCCAGTTTGAAAATTTTCCATTTACGTTGTTTACTTTTCCCCTCTTTGATCAAGTCTCTGCTAGGGGGTGCTGATCACCCACAATGGAGTAGCCTTTCTTCTTCAAGGACTTTTTTTTCTTGAGGAGCTTTCCATAATAAAAACTATTTTCTTCACCTTGCTGAATATTGGATTAAAGACTGGCAATACTTCAGTAATTCAGGTTGAACAATGTTAGGATCAGTGCAGGCAACGTAATGAAGGGCCATGGGTCTCCCAGTAATTATTTCATAGGAGGAATATTTGTGAGATCCAAATAGTGTGGACCTCAAATTCAAAAGAACTAAGGGAGGGACCATAGTACAAGACAAAAAAGGTTCACAAAGTTTTGCTATTTGGTCTTTATTATTCACTTAATTGTCTCTATTAGACCAGAAGACTGAGGATGATAGTGATGATGTAGCATTTGATAAACAGGAAAAACTCAGTTCTTGGATAACTTTACTGGTGAAATGAATTCTCTGATCACTCAGAGTTTTTGGTTCTCCCCAGGTGGGTATGATGTTTTCAAGAAGTTTCTTTGCTACAAAGGCTGCAGTAGCAGGGGAAGGATTCTACCTAATGTGAACAGCTACAAAATCATTACTAATACATATTTGTTACCATTTGAGGGTGGAAGCTGAGTAAAATCTAGCTGCCCTTCAAGCATAGGCCTGGAAGGTAAAGGGTATTGTCCAGGTGGGACTTCAAGATGTTTTCCAAAATTGTAATGAGGGCAAATAAGGCAGTGGGTGGCAGCACGTTCAGCAGCCTTGGAAAATTTTCCCTAACAATATTGTTTTAAGGTCTCAATCATTTTATCTTGTCCCATGTGAGACCCTTCATGTAAGGCTTGCATCATAGGAACAAGCAGGAAATTGAGTAAGACAGTTTTCTTATTAGGCCCCGTCCACAATTTAGTGGCAGGATTTGGATAACAGCCTGCTTTTCCCATGCCTTAATTTTGTCTTCTTGGGTTAATTGTCGGTGTTTTAAAATTTTTTCTAAAGTTAATTCATGAAGGTTGGAGTTATCAATAGACAAAGTTTGAGAATCCCTTTATTTATCATAAGTACAGAAATAACTTGAGACTCAGCTAGTTTGGCTGCCATATCAGCAAGATTATTTCCTCTAATTTCTTCAATTTGGGGTACTCCTTTTGGTTGGTGAACTTTTATTTTTATCTTCGCAATTTCAGAGGGAAGTAATAGAGCACCTACAAGGTTTGCTACTAAATCTTCATTTTTACAGCATTTATGGAAGAGGTTAAAAACCTTTGTTTCCATAACAAGATCAAATCATGTACAAATCCAAAACAACATCTACTGTCTGTAAAAATATTAACAGATATTCCTAAAGCAATTCTACAAGCTCTGAAGGGGGTAATTAATTCAGCTTATTGGGCTGCAGGGAAACCCTGGTGGCATAGTGGTTAAGTGCTATGGCTGCTAACCAAAGAGTCGGCAGTTCAAATCCACCAGGTGCTCCTTGGAAACTCTATGCGGGCAATTATACTTTGTTCTCTAGGATCTCTATGAGTCGGAATCAACTCGACGGCACTGGGTTTGGTTTTGGTTTGGTTATTGGGCTACAGTGGCTACAGGGACAGCCTGACTTTCAAGGACTTCAGTAGCAGTCATAACAACATGTACTGCTTGATAGTAATGACTAGTAGGATTAGGTTTTAAATAGGAACCATCCACAAACAAAACTAAATCAGGATTAAAGGGGTCTCTTTTAAGTCTTTCTGAGGGGTTAAAAGTTGGTCAGTGTGATGGTTAAGATTGTGTGTCAGCTTGGCTGGGCCATGATTCTCAGTGTTTTTATGTGATCACCACCATGATGGGATCAGCTCTGAGTAGCCTAACAGTTGAAAGGGAGTTTCCTTGGGTATGTAGCCTGCATCTGAATATAAGCAGATGTCCTGGCTTTTGCACTTTCTGGATCCTGCAGCCACCTCTTGTTTGTCTGACCTCTGTTTCTCAGTACTTGAGCTAGCAGCTTACCTACTGATCCTGAGATTGGTCGACCTTCATAGCCTGTGAGCAAGAGCGTTGCTCTCCAACCTGATGATCTTGGGTTTACCAGCCCCTGCAGCTATGTGAATCAGGAGAAGCCTCTATTCTGATTCACAGACGTGGGACTTGGGACGTTTCAGCCTCTACAATTGCTCGAGCTGTTTCCTTGATATAAATCCCTTTATATATATATATATATTATATATATATATAATATATATTATATATATAATATATAATATATATATAATATATTATATATATATAATATATATTATATAATATATATATTATATATATATATAATATATAATATATATATATAATATATATATTATATATATATATATATATAATACATATATATATACACCCAGTGCCCTCGATATATGTATATACATACACACACAGTCATGTGTCGGATAGTTGTTCTCATTAGTTGTGGAGAGAATAGCTGGATTTAAACTGACCATGGAATGTAGTCTAATGTAAGATGCAACCAGGAGGAGAACTTTATAGAAAGTGAGTCTGCTGGCAGAAAGATGTTGTGTCAAGGCAGAATTAAGTAAGGCAGACACAGCATGGGGCACATAAACATCTAAAATGTTTCCCAGCACCACATCTGCTGTGGTTTCCACCAGTTTGGCAGTAGCAGCCACAGCCCTAAGGCAGGGAGGGTATCTCCTGACTACAGGTTCAAGTTGTAGGCTATAATAACATATACATCTTTGTTGTCCTCCATGTTTTTGAGTTAGTATGACTAAGTGTTTCCAGATACTTCATGTAGAGAAAAGGAAAAATATAGGTAGTGCTTAGGAAAACCTCGAGCAGATGTGTTCATTAAAACCCCTTTTAACTGATCTATGGCCCCTTGATCTTCTGGTGTATTTTGGAAAGAATTGGGCTCAGAGGTTTTTAAATATTTATGTAAATGTTGAGCCAACAAAGAAAAATTGGGAACCAGGTTTGACAATAGTCACAGAGTCCTGGAAACCCCTATAACTGTTACTTTGTTTTGGGTATAGGAAAGACAATAATAGTTTCTTTCCATTTAGGATCAATAGAGATGGTTTCTGCAGAAATTAGGTGGCCCAAATATTTAACAGAAGGCTGAGACAACCGTAACTTTTCTCTAGATATTTTATGTCCACTTTTTTTTTAAACAGCCAGATGTTTTAGTAAAGCTATACATCCACTCCTCACTTATAGACATGATTAGGTTCCAAAGACAGGTTTTTATGTGAAAATTGGCATTATCTGCAAGTCTGGACCATGCACTGTCTTTAGCATTGGTGTCCCCCCAGGTCACTCACTGCCCATGGGGTACCCCCGGTGTGTCTCAGGGTACATGTAACATGGTGGGGCCAATTTCCCTGCCATGTCTCCCCAGCACTGTGGAGCTCATGGGTGTTGAGGGTGGTGGTGGTAGTGGTCAGGGGTTGCCTGCTGCCTCCAGAACAGCAGGAGATACCATCACCTAGCCACACTCCAGGCCTCCATGCAAAACCCCACTCCTCGCCTCTCCATCTTCCCACTCCACTGGCCCCAGAGATGGGCCTCAGCAGCAGGTGGCTCCTGGACCTGTGGGTGGGTGAGGCCCAGCCAGCTGGGTCTGGCAGAGGCTGCAGAGGTGGCAGAGAGACCTCTTTGGAAGAAGAGACTTCCAAGCTCCCCACCCAACTCCTGTGGCTCCAGCTCCTGTTGCCTCCTTGTGGCCCAGCCAACCCACCTCCTGTGCACTCCCCAGCAGCCACATACTGGCCGTGGGCCTGGCCCAGCTCCTCTGCCTGATCTGGGTAATACAAACTGCCAGTGGTCCACATGGCCTCATTCCCTCTCACAAACCTTGCCCCCCTCCTCCTTCTCCTCCTCCCCCTCTTGCCTTAGCTCTTCTTTAATGTGCAAAATAGTTGGATAGTAGTTTCTTTTTTACTATTGTCATAAATGTGAAATATCAGAGAATGAGATAATCGATAAGTGAGGAGTAGGTGTACTGTAATCAAAGCAAACTTGCTGAAAGGCTGAGCAAGCTAGCAAATCATCAACATATTGCAGCAATGTGGATTTGTTTATAAACTGTAAAGGCTGCAAATCTGCATGCAGAATCTGAGAAAAATAGGTGGGAGGTCCAGTAAATCCTGGGCACATTACAGTCAAGGTAAATTGTTGATTTTCCCAGGTAAAAGCAAACAAAAGTTGACTTTCAGAACGTACGGGAATACTGAAAAAGGCACTGCAAAAAGATCCACAACTGTAAAATGAGCAGCATCTGAAGGGACATTGGAAAGTAATAAATGACAGTTAGGAACCAGGAGTCTAGGAATAATAATAAGGTTGATTGCTTGAAAATCTTGAAAAAATCTCCAGCCCTTCTATTTTTTTTTTCAGTGGAAGAACAGGATTATTACAATGGCTAGTACAAAGGAAAATTAAACATTTAGAAAGGAAATCTTGTGTAATAGGAACTAGTTCTTTTGCTTCGCATTTAAGTTGATACTGGGGAATTTTTTACAGAGATTTAGATAAATCTATTTGAATTTTAATCAGCTCAGCTGACAAAACTCAACCTATGTCTGTGGATGTGGTAGCCCATAAGGTTTTGGAAACTAAGGAAAAGATGTCAGAAGGGAAAAGACTACAAAACTAAGGAAAAGATGTCAGAAGGGAAAAGACTACAAAACTAAGGAAAAGATGTCAGAAGGGAAAAGACTACAAAACTAAGCAAAAGATGTCAGAAGGGAAAAGACTAGGCTGAGTTAAATTTTGGAGAGGCATGACAAATGCTTGCATATAAAAAATGCCTTCTTTTTCCAGAATATTGTCTAAGTCAAAGCCTGTGTCTGTTTACTTAAGAATATCAGGCAGACTCAGTGATATTTCTCCCTTTCCATTAAATTGTAAATGAGAATTCCATTTAGATATAAGATCTCTTCCCAATACATAGAGGTATCAGAATTAAGCAAGAAAGGATGTAAATCTTCAACAGGACCAAGAGATATTGGAACAGGTTGGGAATGAATCAACATTTGTTCCTAATTGGTGACCCCCACTACTTCTGAGGTTTTAGTACTCTGGCCCAGGGGCTTTTGTAAACAAGTGGGGTTAACAGTAAACAGAGTGACCCCAGTGTCAATTAAAAATTGTCAAGTTACTTTATTAATAAATAGTTTCTCCTTGTGGATTAAGAGCCACCACAGAAAAAGTCCCTGTTTTGTCCCCAAAGACCCTTCATTCCAAATCAGATTGTAGCATTTTTTAAGGGGGGTTATACTAGTATCTGGGGCTCTGGTGGTGCAATCGTTAAGCATTTGTCTGTTAACCAAAAGGTCAGCAGTTCAAATCCAATAGGCACTCTTTGGAAGCCCTATGGGGCAGTGCTACTCTGTCCTACAGGGTCTCTGTGAGTTGGAATTGACTCAACAGCAGCAGGTTTATGCCAGTATTTTGTGTATATTTTTTAATTTATAGCATTTGTTCATCCAATGGCAAGGTTTTTTTTTTTTTTTTTTTTAACAATAGGAACAAATACCTGCCTTTTTGCTATTGGGTTTAGAATTTTTCTTTGACTGGGAGACTGTAATTGTTGCAACTGAAGGGCCATTGATTTATTAGCCTTAAGAGTCTGGGAGAGTTTGTAAGCTAAGTTGGTTAGCTCAACAATAGGAGCTGTCTCCCAGTCTAATCAATGTTGCTTTACTAAGACTGAAATCTCAGGTTTAAGACCGTATATGTAAACAACATTGAAAGTACCAGAGGCACCAGGCAGGCCTGGTCAAAGTGAGGCTAGAGTGTTCAGAAAACTTCTAGAGCAGCCAAGTCTGTTAATCATAAAGACTTTCATCTTTATTTTGTTTACAAGAGTGAATTTTAGTCCAATCCATTAGTGGAGGAAAGACCTTTGAGATAGCCTCTAGCAATATCTTACTCACAGCTCAAGAGTCTTCCAGCAGGTCGGTGGCCATTTTACCAATATTTAAGTCTAAACTATCCTTAAGGTCTTTCTATTCTGCCTGTTCTAGGCATAAGTGGGCTTCACCTGGGCCAGTGGTCATGTGAATAAGCTGATACAAGCCAGGGAGCCCAGGATGGTAGGCTTCAACAAGGATTTTAAGTTCTTCAGAAAATTTGTAGGGGTCCTCATGAAGTTCAGGAAAAGCTTTCACAATGCTATGTAATTCTGAGCATATCTATGGGGAAAAGTGATATGAGAGGAATCTGGTATTACTGCTGGGGCAAATTTTAAAGGGCATTTCAGACAAGAGTTTGTTTGCTGATTTTTTAGAGCGAAAGGGAAGTTCAGATAAAGTGTTATCAGGGGTGTAGGAAGGCAAAGAAGGGTATAAAGAGGTAGCAGATGGCAGGGGAGCAGAAAGGATGGGTACTTAAATTTGACATTTTAATTCTTTATTCTGCTTAGTTAATTTAAAGACACGGTCCTACACAGAAGCATTTTTACTTTTAGAGACCTCAATATACCAATTAAAATAGGCATCCCACTGGGACTGTTTAATCTGAGAGCCTTGGCTCTCTAATTTACTATGCAGAAAAGTTAACTTAGAGAACTCGGAAGAATTTCAAAGTAGCCCCTGATTTTCCAAACTGTTTGAGTGAGGTTATGCCAGGCAGACAAGAACATGCATGATAAGGTACCATATTGCTTGTTCATGTAGTGAGCAGGAGTCCCAGATCATAGCTCCAAATCTCCTTAAGCACAACATTCTCAATTTTATAATGACAACAAACAAACTTTAACTTGTAAGAACCAAAACAAATCCACAATAAAACTTGAAGAGCTAGCAACGCAAGGAAGTAGAGCTTGAATTCAAGAGGGTTTTTTACCTTAAACAATTCCCGAGAATTCTTGGAGGCAGAGAGCCCAAAGCAGCTCAGCATGTACCATGACCATGCCTGGATGTCCTGGGGGTTGTTATAGAGAATACACTGTTGAAATCCTACCTCTGAGACCAGGAATGTTAAAGAAGAAAATCTTATACTCTGTTGGGAGTAAAAGAAAAGGATTTTTTTTTTTTGCGGAATAATACAGCTTGAGCTGGATAGTGCTAAGTAAAAATACAAAGCACTCCGCCTCTCAAGCAGAGAAGAGAGGGGTCTATATATATAGAAAACAAAGAAAACGTAGGAGGTTAATGATTGATTGATTAATACGATTAGCTTCAGGTTGAAGTCCTTTGAAATCTAAAGGTTGGCCACTTGGCTAGGTGGGAGTGAGTTGCCACCTAGGTGGGTGGCGTAAGCCGGTTCAATTACACATGATTGCCGTCATGAACACATTTTTCTTGGGGACAAATTGTTTACATCTTGACACATTCTTCCCATGAATAACTGGTTTACGTCCTGACCTTTTGCTTCCTGGGAATGCATGTTGCTCCTGTCATTCTTACATCTGACATCAGTTTGAAACTTTTCCATTTACATTTTCTTTCAGAGATTTTTGTAAAGTGCATTATGAATCTCCAAAACAGGATGAGAATATGAAATGCTCTCTAAACTTATTTTACTACTAAACTTTTTTCTTAAGGAACATTTTGTGGGTCTAGTGGTAACTTGATTGGAAACCCTGGTGGCGTAGTGGTTAAGTGCTACAGCTGCTAACTGAAAGGTCGGCGGTCCTTGGAAACTCTATGGGGCTTATTTGATGTATTTATAGACACTTTAGTTTGGGGCTTTTCCCTTAATGTTGAGTAAATTTCTAATAAAAACTTGGACACCTAAAGCAGAAATCCACAAAAAAAAATTTATAACTGAGTATATGGTATAATTATAATAACATTTAAAAAAATCCCTAATTCTAGGGAAAAAATAAAAGGAATTATTCCACTTTATTAACAGTCATGATATTAGTATAGTGGAATATGTGATTTTTTTTTCTTCCTTTTTTTTTTCCCAAATACTAACTATATGTCATTAATCCAACCCATTGCCATTGGGTCGATTCCAACTTATAGTGACCCTATAGAACAGAGTAGAACTGCCCCCATAGAGTTTCCAAGGAGCATCTGGTGGATTTGAACTGCTGCCCTTTTGGTTAGCAGCCATAGCACTTAACCACTATGCCACCAGGGTTTCCTATGTCCTTAATAGAAATAGAAAAAAATAAAGCAAAAAAGAGTGATAGGAAGTAGTCAAAGCAAGAAAGTGAGACACCCAAATTTTTTAAGATGTTTTTCTTATGTAGATTTCTTTCATTTTTAAAAAATTCCTAAATATATTGCAGTTCTTGCCTTGATCCTTGTGAGTGAATAATGAAGTTATTAAGTAGAAGCTATCAGGTGGAAGAAAGGGCCTGGGATCTGGAGACTTAAAGGAGTTAGGTTTTTATCCTAGCTCTCCTGCTAAAAAATATCTTATAAGTTAGGGTATGCTTCTGTCCCTTCTAGTTTTTTTATTACAGTGCTGTTATCTTCAGAAGCCGTTGAACTTCAGCAACTGCTCATCTGTTGAGTATTCAACTCTAATAAACAATTGTGTGAAACCACACTAATAAATATAAAATCTGATATTCGTGTGAGGTAGATTTTTAAATATATTTTTATTATAAAAACTACACACTGTCATTGTAGACAACTTAGAAAACACAGAGAACTAATCAGAAAATCATACACATCCCTAATGACCTTACCACCTAGCATAGTCACATTGCTAGCACTTTGTTGAATATACTTCCTATTTGCTTGTCTGTATTTCCATTACATGGTAAGGGAGTTGAGGGCAAGGGCTCCATCTGCCATTATACACCTGTGTGTTTCTAGTACCTGGTCCAATGCAGAGGTACTCAAAAAAAAATGCATTGAGCTGAGTGAAATTAGTCAGTTGTAAAAGGACAAATATTGTATAAGACCACTATTATAAGATCTTGAGAAATAGGTTAAACTGAGAAGAACAGATTCTTTTGTGGTTATGAGAGGGGGGAGGGAGGGAGGGAGGGTGGGAGGGTTACTTACTGATCAGATAGTAGATAAGACCTACTTTAGGAGAAGGGAAGGACAACACTCAATACAGGGGAGGTCAACACAACTGGACTTAACCAAAAGCAAAGCAGTTCCCGAATAAACTGAATGCTTTGAAGGTCAGCAAAGCAGCAGCAGAGGTTTGGGGACTATGGCTTCAGGGGACATCTAAGTCAACTGGCAAAATAAAATCTATTAAGAAAACATTCTGCATCCCACTTTGAACTGTGGCATCTGGGGTCTGAAACACTAGCAAGCGGCCATCTAAGATGCATTAATGAGTCTCAACCCACCTGGATCAAAACAGAATGAAGAACACCAAGCTCACAAGGTAATTACGAGCCCAAGAGACAAAAGGGGCTACATGAACTAGAGACTACATCATCCTGAGACCAGAAGAACTAGATGGTGCCTGGCCACAACCGATGACTGCCCTGACAGGGAACACAACAGAGAACCCCTGAGGGAGCAGGAGAGCAGTGGGATGCAGACCCCAAATTCCCATAAAAAGACCAGACTTAATGGCCTGAGACTAGAAGGACCCTGGCGGTCAGAGTCCCCAAACCTTCTGTTGGCCCAGGGTAGGAACCATTCCCGAAGCCAACTCTTCAGACATGGATTGGACTGGACAATGGGTTGGAGAGGGATGCTGGTGAGGAGTGAGGTTCTAGGATCAGGTGGACACTTGAGACTGTATTGGCATCTCCTGTCTGGAGGAGAGATGGGAGGGTAAAGGGGGTTAGAAACTGGCAAAATGGTCACGAAAGGAGAGACTGGAAGGAGGGAGCAGGCTGACTCATTAGGGAGACAGTAAATGTATGTAGTAAGGTGTGTATAAGTTTATATGTGAGAGACTGACTTGATTTGTAAACTTTCACTTAAAGTACAATAAAAATTATTTAAAAAAAAAAAACTGCATTGAATGGATGGGATGAAAGCACAATTTCCTTATTGTCCTCTTCAAATTTCCTATATTTGCCGCTTAACGCTGAATCTATTTCATGCCTTAGAAACAGGCCTTCTCAAACACTATACCTTTCACTTTTTTTCAGGCCCCAGTTCCTGTTCACCACTGCGAAGCTCCAACCACTCTACTGAGGCTTCTACTATAGCCTTCTGCTGCTCTAGCGAATACTTGTAGAATGATAGAATTTTAGATCCGGATGGGCCCAGGAGCTGGGCTTTTTTAGGCTCCTCCCCAGATTCCAGGAGGAAAATCTGAGACATGGAGAAGTAGCTAGTCATAGAGCTCAAAGTCATAGTTTTTAGTGGAGACCTGACTCACCTTGAAACTTCAGTAGCCGTATACCTGGATCATAACATTTAGAACTAGACAATACAATCAATCTTAAGGTATACCTGTGTGCAGGTAGAGAATTCAAGTTGACAAGTTTAATTCAATCCCTGCTTGAGTTTTTTTGAGTTTATGAGGCATTCCTTCCCTATGCAAGAACTGGTTTAGATTTTACGGGTTTCCCTCACATCTGATACTGCAAAGAAGAGCCACCAACAACAGGTCATCTCCATAGCTATAACATTGGTGTCTGTTGACTTAACTTTTCCTGTCAATACTCCAGCTTGCTTGTTTACAATAGTGATTATCTTGAGGTTCATTTGCATTCTTTAAATCTTTTCTGCCTTAGCTTTTTTTTTCAGCATTAAATGCTTGGTTATATAAAGGATGAGCATCAACTGTGTGGCTCTGGTGAGCATAGTCTTGAATTAACAATAGCAATAACTAGGAAAGAGCTGAAGACCACCAGTCAGCAGCCATGTTATAAAGCAATTCATGTAGGAAACTGTCTTATTACCTAGTATTTTGACCATTTTTATTAGCTTTTGAAATTATTGTATTCATTTTAATGGGGTGGCTATAGTTTGGCATAAGTCAGTGTTTTGTTTTTTTTTTTTATCTTGGGGGCTCAGCTAGACAAAAAACTTTACTATTAACGATAAATAAATTTTCACCTTAGAAGAAATAACCCCATAAGGTATAACTTCTGTATGGAATGCTGAGGGGAATCTAGTTTTCTGTCAGTTGTCTCTTGTGAAGCAGCTCAGGGATCTTGATTACAGGATTCTCAAAGCCCGAAGCAGGGCTGATCACGTGAAAACAAACACTTGCAGACAATCTGGGTTCTAAACAAACTATGCAGGAATTCTGGAGCGTTTTAGAAACATTTCTGCATTTCTAAAATTTCTTCTTGCCTTCTTTTGAACAACAATAATGCTTCTAGGAATTTTTGTGTAATTTGTATGCTGTGACCTTATTTTTCAATATGGTGTATTTCCATACAATAAGTGTGGATTTTTAGTGATGCGTTCAACTTGTCAGAAAATAAAAAAGGGGTGCATATTATGGACCACATTTCTTCAAACAGACTATGTACTTCAAATTATTTCCTTGAAGTCCTACCTATGGCCAAAATTAATTTCATATGTAATGGCTCTTTAAAACCAAAAAAGGGAAAATTCTGGCAAGGTCTTTCCAAACGGCTCTTTTAGTTGTAAATGGCAGTTGCAACACCGCAGTGTTCACATATACAGTCAACTCCAGAACCGGCCAGCCTGCTAGCCATGTACTGTGGCAACAAGATCCTGGGCGCCTATTTGCGCTCTGTGTGCAGCAGCGTGATGTTCCAGGAACCTAGCTAGCCCAGCCGGTCGCATTCCCTCCGAGTTCCGAGAGGAACCTGCAGCAGAGCCGAGCTCCGCGCTAGCTTGGCCCCACCTCAGCTCTCTGTGCGCGCCGGGAGCCGGAGCCCCTGAGCCTTTTTTCTCAGTCCCCGGATGGTGTAGGCGTCGCAGCCTCGCTGAGCCGAGGAGTGAGCTGGGACGAAGGGAGCATATGGCGGCGGCCCGCAGGGCAGGTCGGACGAAAGGGACAGGCCCGCGAGAGTCAGCTTGGATTCTCTGCTGTCCTTCCCCAGTAGAAAGGCTTCTATTTTGTGCCTGCAGACTGCAGAAACTCAGGCAGCTCCCTGCTCCCCAATCCGCAGAGGGCTGGGCGGTGATGGATGATGCGGTTGTGGGGATGGGGGGGTGGGGTTACAGGGAGTGTATTCTCCCCACACGGAACCACAGTTCTGTTATTCTGACTCCTTTGGTTGACTGTTTTGATGCACTAATTTTCTATTTCAAACCAGCAGCGATCATTTTCCCAATGTTGGCATTTCTAAATAAATAACCCCTTTCTGGAACTCTGCTTTAGATTTTTGGCCCAACCTCCACGACCTACCTACTGCTCTGCCCCTTAAGGTGTCCTTGAGCCTGGGGCCTTTAAAATCGTCAAAAACACCGCTGGCTCTTTGAATGCATGTGGGACATCCCCTTTTCTGGGAGTGGTGTGTTTAACTTATTGTCAAAAATGTAATAATTACCGTGCAGGGTAAAATATTACTTATCATTTAGCCCCCCCCCCCCGCCGCCGCCCCCAAAACCAGTAACATGCAGCCTAAGTCACACTGGGAACATTGCTGGGGAATTATAAGCCATTAATTAACATAGTTTCTTCACTTAAGTGAGTCATGATCATGTGAAAACTGCTGAGAGTTAGAAATAAGGTACAACACACACACCTTTTCTAAACAGAGCCTCCTTGTCATCCTTCCCCATTCCAGTTTCTCTGGGGACTAAAACCTGTTGCCTTCTAGTAGTTTCTGCTCATGGTGACTCCATGTGTGTCAGAGTAGAACTGCCTCTTAGGGTTTTCTTGGCTGTAATCTTTAAGGAGAAAGGAGCCCTGGTGGCAATGGTGAAGCGCTTGGGTACAAACTGAAAGGTTCTGAAAGGCTGGCAGTTGGAGCCCATCCAACCGCTCTGTGGGAGAAAGACCTGGCAACCTGCTCCATAAAGATTACGGCCAAGAAAACCCTATGGGGCAGTTCTACTTTGTCACGTGGGTTTGCTATGAGTCAAATGTCGACTCGACTCACCTGCACCTAATAACAACAAAAGCAATCTTTGTGGAAGCAGATCACCAGGCCTTTCTTCTGCAGCCCCCTGGGTGGGTTCAAACTGACAACCTTTCAGTTACTAGACCCTTTGTGCCCA
The DNA here is from genome assembly GCF_030014295.1 of Loxodonta africana. Taxonomy (NCBI): domain Eukaryota; kingdom Metazoa; phylum Chordata; class Mammalia; order Proboscidea; family Elephantidae; genus Loxodonta; species Loxodonta africana. The sequence goes on from NC_087342.1 coordinate 133,036,358, forward strand.
TGTTGCGTAATATTTTGAAACTGCAAATTTGCTAATTTGATTTGGTTCAGTGCTCTATCGACTCAACTAATAAGAAGAAGAAGAAGAAAATGAAAATGCTGATATATGGTAACTAGTGCCTAATGCTTCCAGGAGCAAGCCCTAAGTGAGAGGTGGCCAGTGATATGAGTAGACAGGGAAGATGGAGGGTCAGGACAGGGATGATGGAGGGTTAGTGAGATACTGGAAGGAAGGGCTTCGAGTTCCCAGCTCCACTTCCTCTCTCTCAGGGAGCAGTTTAGTTGAAGGTGTTGTACTGCCTGCCCATTTGGGCAATAAGTAGCTGGGGAACCCTCCTTGCAGGGGTTTTGGGATCCAAAATCTTCACTCCAGGTTAACCTCCACCTGGCAGTCTCTTCACGGCTCAGTGCCCCACTCTTCAGCTTTCTGGCTGGTCACATGGCACATCTCACCCCTCCCTTGTCCACAGCCAGGACCTGTGCTTATCCTTGGGTGTCTTCCCCGGCTTCCTGATGTTAAGAAAGGCATGAATGTCTCCAAACAAGTATATGGACCTTTTGTAGATTCTGAAGTTTTTTCACTTGTCATGGAGTGAAGTTACAATATGAGATGAAGTTTTTGTTATAAAAGTTACCCGGAATCTGATAAAATGCTTTGGACTTGGAGGCAACTTCTAGTAGGGACTCCACTAGCTTGAAGTTCATAGACACTTTTAGTGACTTAGCTCTATAAGTCTAAGGGTTCTTCATTTGAAATTGGGAGTAATACTATCTTACTCTACTTACTTCTTAGGAATGTCATGAGAATTAACCCAATTTCATGTATATATATATTTTTTTTCCTAAATATTTGCATATATTCATACCTCCTTCAAGAAATTGTATAATGATATGATAGATAAGAGCATGGAGTCTGTCTAGAGCTACTTTATCATTGTGTGACCTTGAGAAAGTCACTTAACTTTTTTATGCCTTAGTTTCTTCAACTGTACAACGGCAATAGTAATAATATCCAACTCATAGAGGATCAAATGAGTTATTATGTGCTAAAGTACATAGCACACAGTACCAAGCCAAACCTGTTGCCATCAACTTGATTCTGACTCATAGCAACCCTATAGGGCAGAGTAGAACTGCCCCATAGAGTTTTCAAGGAGCACCTGGTGGATTCGAACTGCTAAACTTTTGGTTAGTAGCCATAGCTCTCAACCACTATGCCACCAGGGTTTCTGACACACAGTAGGGACTCAATAAATGTTACCTTTCCTGGCAGCTATGTTGCCCACACCTTGTATATGAAGAAAACAGAACTGCAGAGGGTAAGTGGATGGGACTTTGGGGTCCTGTATCGCTAAGTTCGAGCTCTGGCTCTGTCACTTACTAGATGTGTAACTTCGGGCAAGTTATGAAAACCATTTCATGCCAATTTTCCATATTTGTACAACGACAATAATAGTAGTAGCTGCTTCATAGTGTTGTAGTGACAAGTAAATGAAATATTACATGTAAAGCCTTGACACATAATGAGCTATTAATAACTATTATTTCTGTTATTTTTCTGGCTCTACCTCCTACAAGCTGGGTTACTTTGAGCAAATGTGTATGTAGCATGAGGGCTGGGGTGTACTGGTAACACCTTCTCTTACAGTTGTTGTGAAGATTAGTGAAGCACAAGCACTAGAACAAGACTGGGCTCATAGTAAATGCTCAGTCAGTGTTAGCTAAGTTTAGTCCATTTATCAGTGCTTAAATGTGGTCCCTCAATTAGTTGAGGAATCAGAAGGATGACAAAGTCTAGGTCTCCTTACTGTTCTATTAACAGCCCAAAGTGAATATTAGGTGCCTTGTTTTTTAGTTTTTAGTGATGAAGAGGAAACCCTGGTGGTGTAGTGGTTAAGTGCTATGGCAGCTAACCGAAAGACCGGCAGTTCGAATTCACCAGGTGCTCCTTGGAAACCCTATGGGACAGTTCTACTCTGTTCTATAGGGTTGCAATGAGTTGAAATCAACTTGATGGCAATGGGTTTGTTTTTTTTGTTTGTTTGTTTGTTTTTAGTGATGAAGAAAAGATCACTCAAATTTGACTGCAAGAACTCCCAGGCTGCCCCGTCCTCCTCGCCACCTGTGTTTCTAGGCTTCAGCATACTAGGTCATTCTCTGCCCTAGTAGAGGGAGAAATTCAATGGAGGTAGGGCCAGGAGCCATCTACCCTGAAGAGACAGAGCCATACTTAAACAGAAATGATACAGGGTTAGTCATTGGGCTTTGGTGATCTTCTGGGACTCCTATGCTTCTCTCACCAGGCTGGCTGGTCAATGAAATCTACTGTCTAGTCATTATCACTTGAGCTCAAGGGTCTGAAATCTGTTAAGTCATACAAACCCTTGGAGGATTAATACTTTTAAATTGTCTACAGTCAGTATTCATCCATTCCTCCAACCAGTGTATTAACTGAGCTGCTGCTATATATCAGGCACCTTACTAGGTTTCCAGGAATTCGGTGATGAACAGGGCACACCAGTTCACTCTCCCTTATAGACATCAAATGCATAATTACGATAATTTCTCAGCCTTTGTTGTGTAGATTTTGGTAGTAGTGTGGATATATGGAACCTAATAGTGTTGGGAATTTCCTGAAAGAGGCAAGGCAAGGCCAACTAAATAAGAGAAATGAAAGAATAATGCCAAAAATGTGTTTCTTGACATTTTTCTAGGGCTAGCTGAGCCTTCACAGCTAGCTGCTTAAATTCCAGGTAGGACCTGAGACAAGTTTTCCTCCTGCCACTTTGCCATTTTCACAGTGTTGCCCTGTTGTACCAAAGCATATGTCATATATTTTTGAGAGGCAAAGCTCAGTGTCTTATCCCTGGATTGAGAAAAAGAGAGCATTCCACTTGGAAAAGGCTGATTCTTTCTCTTAAGGTTAGATGTCTCCCACTATAGCAGTTTTAAAAAAGAGTGTCAGCATTGCTTATTTGGTATCAGCGGATGGGGTAAGGATGGGAGAGATGACAGAAAACATGTTTTCACTGCAAATTTATAAATATATTTTTTAAATGTTTGGATGTCAAATCATCTTGCCTGCCAAATTCTTTATTTTCTCTAAAATTTCTCTTTATTTTCATTAAAATTGAAGGCTTTTCTAAAGAGAAAATGCAGAGTATTTCCTAACATATAGTGCTTGATTTCTCGGTATTGGTGAATGCTTTAGGGTTGCAAAAGGATACAGTTGGTCATGCAAGTATCTGAGAAAAGTCCCTTAATAAGTTTAGTTTCTGAAAAAAAAAATCTGTTTTTTGAGATGGGGAAGGATGGAAATGAGGGCTAATTCATTAGAAAAATCTGACAGGACTGCCTGTGGGATATGGATAAAAAAACAAAAAATAAACCAAATCCATTGCCATCCAGTTGATTCCAACTCATGGCGACCCTATAGGACGGAGTAAAAGTGCCCCACAGGGCTTCCAAGTAGCTACTGATTGATTTCAACTGCTGACCTTTTTTTTGGTTAGCAGCTGAGCTCTCAACCACTGCAGGCAAACTGCAGAGTGTTTTAGATCTAGTGATTATGCAATCTGTTATAACATAAGTGAATATCAATTTTAAGCTCAAAATGGATTTTCCTAGTGGCTCATGTGTAAAAGCTCTTTTCAAAAGAAAAAAAATCTGATTGCAGTTAACTGTGAAATATTTTAGCTGAGTAGAACTGCAAAAGTGATTGATTTGGGTAAAGAACTTATTTTTCATATCATAATTTTTTCTGAAATAAAGAAACAAACAGAATCATGTGGCTTAGTTACTTGATTAATCCGGGGAAAGGTTTCAGTTATTCTAGTGATAATATTTGTAAGGAAAAAGTTCAGAATTAAAACACCTGTTCTGTTAAAATTATGGTATTACTTTCAGGGAAAACAACCCAGTGTAGACTGACTGTGGTAGTCTGTAGACAAAAGTCTAACCAGCACTATTGTAGGAGAGGGTAAAATTCCCGGCAGGGCTTGGCAAAGAGGGCCTGAGGTCCACAGATACATTCAGAAATACACTTACCAGTTTTATTTATGACACATCACATGGTTTATAGGAATTATGCAGATTATTTGGAACTAGCAGTATTGCTAATTTCCAAAGAAACAAGAGACAAACTTTGACCTAAATTCCTGGAAAATTTGTATGGCTACTGTCTTGCACCCCAGGTTTACTTTTGCAAAAGGTAAAAAGTCTTTCAAAAAGCTCCGACCCCCACCCCTGCAGCTTCTATTCACTAACAGAATTTTGGGGTAGCGTTAAATAATTTAACGTTTTCAGCCATATTTAATTAATTTTCCACCTCATTACTGTTTTCAATGCTATCTCATATTGAATAATGACTTTTTGTTTGCTGGATAGACTAATACAGTCAGAATAAAAGCTGCAAATTTGCAAACATAGAGAAGAGCTGTCTAAACAACCAAAATAATAAGGAAACTTAATTTATTCTATGGACTCTGATTATGTTAATTAAGAATTTTCATACAAATTTAAAACGGTGGTTCTTTACTTGGAGTCTGTGGACTCTAGGCCAATTTTTAGGCTGAAGAATGTCTGTGACTTCACTGATATTTTAAGCAGAATTTCAAATATGTGTGTATACATGCCTTTTACTGGATATAGGTTTTCTCATTTTCATCAGATTTCCAATGATTTTTGAGATTCAAAGAAAACACTTAAGAAACTCAAATTTAAAGGATTCATGCATGCTAATTTCTAAATAAAAAATAAAGACATACATAATTTATAAACGGGTCTTGGTGGTACAGTGGTTAAGAGCTCAGCTGCTAACCAAAAGGTCAGCAGTTCAAATCCACCAGCTGTTCCTTGGAAACTGCATGGGGCAGTTCTACTCTGTCCTATAGGGTCACCGTGAGTTGGAATCGACTCAGCAGCAATGGTTGTTGTTTTTTTTTTTTTATAATTCATTAAAATTGCCATAAGATTTGATCTTCCCCCAAATAATTAAGGGTATCCAAGATCATCTTTTCAAATAAATATATTTAATAAATGCTTATTACAAGCAAAGAATGCTATGTAGTTTATTGCCATAAAGTATTAATCCTAGTATTTAAGGCATGGGCTTTGTCCTATCGAACAATGGCAGCCATTTGTAAAATTGATGGCATGAAAAAAAAGAGGGCAAACTTAACTATTTCATCGGGAATTGATTCTTTTAATTATAAAAGAATTATCTTACATGGCTTAATAAACATGGATAACCAATTTTCCAGCAATTTAATGCAATGTCTCTCTCTCACTTTTGCTTACCCAACCCACTGCCATAGAGTTGATTCCAACTCATAGTGACCCCACAGGGTTCCAAGGCTGTAAATCTCTACAGACGCCAACTGCCACATCTTTCTCCCACAGAGCTGCTGGTGGTTCTGAACCATGGACCTTTCGGTTAGCGGCTGATGGCTTCAAACACTATGCCTTCAGATTTCCCCAGTCGTTTTCATATCTACTGCCTTGTTTGAGCGTCACAGTCACCTTCTGATGCATATGCAGCAGGGATTATAACCCTCTTGTTATAGATGATCGAATTGAAGCATAGTAAAGTTATTGCAGGATTTGACCACAGTTAATATGAGGCAGACTTGAATGTAGGTCTTTTGACTCCTAAAATAGTGTTCCTTTTTTATTGCAACATGTCACTTTTCTGTACATAACGATAACTGGTGTTATTCTTTAATAATTCAAAGAGCACCCTAGTAATACAAGTTGGTTACTATTTTGACTATTGTTATCACCATACTGTTCAAAATAAAACTTTACGATTTAAACTTTCTGATTACTTGGATTCTCAAAAAGGTAATAAACACTGATTATTTCCTAATAATAAAAGTGGTTGTACACGAAGTTCAGTTTACACCATGTGGTGAGTTTCAGACTCTTTTTTTTTTTTAACAAATAGACGTTTATTCTCTCATAGTCTACTTTTTTTTTTTTTTACTAGGCTAGAAGTCCAAGTTCAGGGCATCAGCTCCAAGAGAAGGTTTTCTTTCTCTGTCGACTCTGGAGGAAGGTCCTTGACATCAATTTTCCCTTGGCCTAGGAGCTTCTCTGCATGGGAACCTCAGGTCCAAAGGACGTGCTCTGCTCCTACTGTTGCTTTCTTTTTTTTTTTAATAATTTTTATTGAGCTTTAAGTGAACGTTTACAAATCAACTCAGTCTGTCACATATAAGCTTATATACACCTTACTCCATACTCCCACTTACTCTCCCCCTAATGAGTCAGCCCTTCCAGTCTCTCCTTTCGTGACAATTTTGCCAGATTCTAACCCTCTCTACCCTCCTATCTCCCCTCCAGACAGGAGATGCCAACACAGTCTCAAGTGTCAGACTCATTTTTAATCACATCAATAAAATCACTCACATCTCCGACTTCATCACCTAGCTGTGAACTTAACTACCCTAACGCTTTCCCACATTTTGTTTATATGTCACATGTAACATAACAGGAAAGGATATTCATCTCTGTAAAACAGTAACCCACCACTCATCCTTCAGTTTATTGTACTGTGGTTGCTCACATGTTGCTGTGATGCTGGAAACTATGCTACCAGTATTTCAGTTGCCAGCAGGGTCATCCATGGTGGATAGGTTTCAGTGGAGCTTTCAGACTAAGACAGACTAGGAAAAAAACCGGGCAATCTACTTCTAAAAAAATTGGTCAGTGAAAAACTTAGGAATAACAGTGGAACATTGTCTGATATAGTGCCCAAAGATGAGCTCCACAGGTTGGAAGGCACTCAGAATATGACTGAGGAAGAGCTGCCTCCTTAATGACGTGGATGGAGTAAAGCTTTCAGGACCTTCATCTGCTGTTGTGGCATCACTCAAAAAGAGAAGAAACAGCTGCAAACATCAATTAGTACAAACTATATGCCTAGGAAAAAATGAAATGGAATGCTTGGAGATAGATATCCTAGGCATTATTGAGCTGAAGTGGACTAGTATTGGCCATTTTGAACTGGACAATCATATGGTCTACTAGATGGAGATGACAAATTGAAGATGAAAGATGTTGCATTCATTGTCAAAAAGAACATTTCAAGGTCTATTCTGAAGTACAATGCTGTCGGTGATAAGATAATATCCATGCACCTACAAAGGAAGGACAGTTAATATGACAATTATACAAATCTACAAACCAACCACTAATGCTGAAAATGAGGAAATTGAAGATTTTTACCACCTTCTGAAGTCTGATATTGATCAAACATGTATTCAAGATGCATTGATAATTACTGATGATTGGAATGTGAAAGCCAGAAACAAAGAAGAAAGAGCAGTAGTTGGAAAATAAGGCCTTGGTGTTAGAAATGATGCCAGAGATCACATGATAGAATTTTGCAGACTAAGTCATTTAATAGAATGACTTATTCATTGGAAATAATTTTTTCAACAACATACTGTATTTTTGTGCAAATAAAATGTGCCTTGTACATTTCTTTGTGAACTGATCCCTCCCCCCTCGAGGTATTTTCATAAGTGCCTTATGCTAATTTTTGTTTTTTACAGCAAAATGTAAGAAAAAAAATTGACATAGAGGCACTAACAAAAATACCTCACTGGAGGAGGGCACAGTTGTCAAACAAACATAGAAGGCATGCTTTATTTGAGTAAAATATGCAAAACAGCAGCTATACCCATGGACCTCACCAGACGGAACGCACAGGAATCAAATCAACTACATCTGTGGTTAGAGACAATGGAGAGGCTCGATATCATCAGTCAGAACAAGGCCAGGGGCTGACTGCTGAACAGATCATCAATCGCTCATATGCAAGTTCAAGTTGAAGCTGAAAAAAATTAAAACAAGTAGACAAGAGCACAAGAGCAGCTTTGAGTATGTTGTTGTTAGGTGCCATCAAGTCAGTTTTGACTCATACTGACCCTATATATACCAGAACGAAACATTACCTGGTACTGTGCCATCCTCACAATCATTGCTGAGTTTGAGCCCATTGTTGCAGCCACTGTGTCCATCCATTTCATTGAGGGTCTTCCTCTTTTTCGCTGACCATCTACTTTACCAAGCATGATGTCCTCCTCCAGAGACTGGTTCCTCCTAGTAATATATGAGACAAAGTGTCTTCATCTTTGCTTCCAAGGGGCACCCTGGTTGTACTTCTTCCAAGGCACACTTGTTTGTTCTTCTGGCAGTCCATGGTATATTTAATATTCTCACCAACACCATAATTTAAAGGCATCAGTTCTTCTTTGGTCTTCCCCATTCATTGTTCAGCTTTCAAATGCATATGAGGATATTAAAAATACTATGGCTTGGGTGGAAACCCTGGTGGTGTAGTGGTTAAGTGTTACAGCTGCTAACCAAAGAGTCGGCAGTTCGAATCCACCAGGCGCTCCCTGGAAACTCTATGGGGGCAGTTGTACTCTGTCCTATAGGGTCACTATGAGTCAGAATCGACTTGATGGCACTGGGTTTTTGGGTTTGGTATGGCTTCGGTCAGGAGCACCTTAGTCCATTTCAGCTCACTAATGACTAGCATGTTGATCTTTATGCATTCCATTTCATTTTTGACAACTTCCAATTTTCCTAGATTCATAACTTCGTACACTCCATATTCTGGTTATTAATGGATGTTTGCAACTGTCTCTTCTCATTTTGAGCCATGGCACATCAGCAAATGAAGGTTCTAAAAGATTTACTCCAACCATGTCATTAAGGTGGATTTTGAGGAGTCAGCTCTTCCCCAGTCGTATTTTGAGTGCCTTCCAACCTGAGGGGCTCATCTTCCAGCACTATACCAGGCAATGTTCCACTGCTGTTCATAAGGTTTTCACTGGCCATTTTTTTTAGAAGTAGACTGCCAGGTCCTTTTTCCCATTCTGTATTAGTCTGGTTGCTCTGCTGAAACCTGCCCACCTGTCGGCATTTGAAATGCCAGTGGTATATCTTCCAACATCACAACCACACGCAAGCCACCATGGTATGACAAACTGAGTACATCCCACCTGAATTTATAGACTGTCTCAAAATTCAAGAATAGGTTTGACATATTCAACATTAATGACCAAAGACAAGACAAGTTATGAGATGACATCAAGGACATCACACAAGAAGAAATCAAAAGATCATTAAAAAGACAAGAAAGAAAAAAAGACCAAAATAGATGTCAGAAGAGACATTGAAACTTGCTGTTGAATGTAGAGTAGCTAAAATGAATGAAAGAAATGATAAAATAAAAGAGCTGAACAGAAGGTTTCAAAGGATTGCTCAAGAAGACAAAGTATTATACTGAAATAAGAAAAGACAGAGTTAGAAAAATGAAAGAAAGAACACACTCAACGTTTCTCCTGCTGAAAGAACTGAACAAAACTTTCAAGCCTCAAGTTGCAATATTGAAAGATTTTACCAGCAAAATATTGAACAACGCGGGAAACATCTAAAGAAAATGGAAGGAATACACAGAATCACTATGCCAAAAAAAAATCAGTCATCATTCAACCATTTCAAAAGGTAGCATATGATCAAGAACTTATGGTATTGAATGAAGAAGTCTAAGCTGCATTGAAGGCATTGGTGAAAAGCAAGGCGCTGGGAATTGACAGACTACCAGTTGAACTGTTTCAACAAATGGATGCAATGCTGAAACTGCTCATTTTCTATTAAAAGAAATTTGGAAGACAGCTACCTGGCTAATAAACATGAAGAAATCCACATTTGTGCGTATTCCAAAGTAAGGCAATCCAACAGAATGTGGAAATTATCGAGCAATTTCATTAATATCATAAGCAAGTACAAATTTACTGATGATCATTCAAAAACGGTTGTAGTCATACATCAAAGGGAACTGCCAAAGATTCAAGCTTGATTCAGAGGAGAACATGGAATGATGTCGGATAGATCTTGGCTAAAAGCAGAGAATACAAGAAAGGTGTTTACCTATGTTTTTTTGACTATGCAAAGGCATTCAACTGTGTGGATCATAACAAGTTATGGATAACATTGGGAAGAATGGGAATTCCAGAACAGTTAATTGTTCTCATGTGCAGCCTGTACATAGATCAAGAGGCAGTTGTTCGAACAAAACAAGGAGATACTATGTGGTTTACAATCAGGAAAGGTGTGTGTCAGGACTGTATTCTTTCATCATACCTGTTCAATCTGTATGCTGAGCAAATAATCCGAGAAGCTGGACTATATGAAGAAGAACGGGGCATCAGGATTGGATGAAGACTCATTAACAACCTGGATTTTGCAGATGACACAACCTTGCTTGCTGAAAGTGCAGAGGACTTGAAGCACTTACTGATGAAGGTCAAAGACCACAGCCTTCAGTATGGATTACACCTCAACATAAAGAAAACAAAAATCCTCACAACTGGACCAACGAGCAACGTCATGATAAGTGGAGAAAAGATTGATGTTGCCTAGGATTTCATCTTACTTGGATCCACAAACAACACCTATGGAAGCAGCTGTCAGGAAATCAAACGACACATTGCATTGGGCAAGTCTGCTGCAAAAGACCTCTTTAAAGTGTTCAAAAGCAAAGATGTCACTTTGAGGACTAAAGTGCTCCTACCTGGAGCCATGATATTTTTAATCACCTCATATGCATGTGAAAGCTGAACAATGAATAAGGAAGATCAAAGAAGAATTAATGCATTTGAATTATGGTGTCCTCATAGAATATTGAATACACCATGGACTGCCAGAAGAAAGAACAAATCTGCCTTGGAAGAAGTCCAGCAGAAATGCTCCCTAGAAGCGATGATGGGGAGACTTTGTCTTACATACTGTGGACTTGTTATGAGGAAGAACCAGTCCCTGGAGAAGGACATCATGCTTGGTAAAGTAGAGCGTTGATGAAAAAGGGGAAGATCCTCAATGAGATGGATGGACACAATTACTGCAACAATGGGTTCAAGCATTACAACGATTGTGAGGATGGCACAGGACAAGGCAATGTTTCGTTGTGTTGTATGTAGTGTCTCTATGAGTCAGAACCGGCACGATGGCACCTAACAACAGCAACGACAATTTCCATTTCTCCCCCCTTAGACTTTGTGCTGTTGTTTTTGCCATATACTTTATTTTGTATGTTATATATACCATATGACATTTTTTTATTTAATAATTACATTTTAATGATATTTTAAATAATTATATATATATATATATTTCCATGCAGTTATCATTTCTGGTGCTCCTGTTTTCTTTGTGTAGATCAATATTTCCATCTCGTATAATTTCCTTTCTTCCTGAATGACTTTCTCTAACTTTTCTTGTAGTAACTGTCTGCTGCTGAGGAATTATTTTAGCTTTTGTGGAACTGAAGAGGACTTTATTTTGTCTTTGTTTAAAAGGTATTTTCGCTGGGTATATAAATGAATAATTTCTTTTATAAGGACCAACACAAAGCTGGTTCCTATGAGGCAGAGGTTAAAGAGGTCCCAAATGTCCAACTTTCCCAAACTCCTGTACCACTCCATCATCTCTAACATCAACTACTCCCCCCGCACCCCTGGTAGTTTTCCCCCATTCTTTAGATTCCGTAATTTGCTGCAATGTCCCACAGAACTCACAAACCATATTAAAGAAATGGCTCACAGAGTTGTGGAGACTGGAAAGTCTCTAATCCATGAATCAGGCTTAGGCTTCTTCCAACCCACATAGCTGCAGGGCCTAATGTACCCGAGCCAGCAGGTCAGACCACAGGTTGCTGGCTCACAAGGCTGCAGAAACTGGTGAATCAAGTCAGACGATAGACTGCAGACCCATGGGGCTGTGGCAGCAGGCGAATCCCAGAATTGGTAGGTCAGATGGCAGGCAGCTGGGCCAAATCCCAAGAACTGGACATTAGACTATCAGGAATCAGAAGCGGGATCCAAATGCAGAGAGAGAAAGAGAGACAGCCCTGCTAGACATCTATATATATATATACCTTGGATGCAGGCCACACCCCAGGAAAGGGTGTAACTTGAGTAAGGGTGGGACTTGAGTCACATCCTCCTGCAAGGCTGTGACTCAAGATATACCCACACCAACCCTGCCTCATTAATATGCAGAGGTTAGGATTTACAACACATAACATGGAGAACAACCGTACAATACTGGGAATCATGGCCTAGCCAGGTTGACAGATAACCCCAAACATCACAGGTTTCATGTGCCTTATTTATATGGTCCCACTCAATCACTGTGCGTGAGTCACAAAGACCATGGCTAGCAGGGCCATATTAAGTAATTCATTGCACTGCAGTATATAATTCTAGGTTATTTGGTTTTTATCTTTCAGTATTTTTGAAATGCTCCTGCATTGTCTTCTCAGTTTTTTTTTCTGATTAGAAATTGATGTCACCCTTCTATTTGTTCCTCTGTATGTAATGTGTCTTTTTTCTTGGCTGTCTTTAAGATTTTTTTTTTTAATCACTTGTTTTGAGCAATTTGATTATAATGTGACTTGGCATTGTTTTCCTCATATTTCTTGTGTTTAGAGTTGGTTGACCTTCTTAGATTAAGGGTTTATAATTTTCATCAGATTTGGAATAGTTTTGGCTGCTATATCTTCAAATACTTTCTTCTTTTCTCTCTGTTTTCCTCCCATTCAGAAAGTTTTATTACGTGTATATTAGGTCACTTTAAGTTTTTCCACAGGTCATTAATACTCTGATCATTGTATTATTATTTTTTGTGTGTGTGTGTCTCATTTTGGTTAGTTTCTATTGTCGTGTTTTCAAGTTCACCGATCTTTTCTTCTACAATGTTCCATCTACCATTAATCACATCCAGTGTATTTTTCATCTCATATGTAGTTTTCAACTCTAAAAGTTTGATTTGCATCTTTTTTATATTTTCCAGGTTTATATTTAACTTTTAAATACATGAAATACAGTTATAATGACTGTTATAAAGTTCTTGTTGGACAATTTTAACAACTGTATCAATTCTGGGTCAGTTTTGATTGATAGATTTTTTTTTTTTTTTTTTCCCTCATCCTGGGTCCTGTTTTCCTGCTTCTATGCATGACTAGTAATTTTGTATTGGATCTCAGGCATTGTGAGTTTTATCATGTTTATCTTTTAACTATATTTAGGCTTATTCTGTGATGTATTAAGTTATATGGGAATAGTTTGATCCTCTTGGGTCTTGCTTTGTAGATTTAGGTGGAATTTTTAGTCTAGGGCTAATTATTCCCCACTACAGGTAACCCGTCTGAATATTCTACACAAAGGCCTGTGGATTATTAGGCTTTGCAGTGTGGCTGGTGGGAACAAATGCTATTTCTGGTCTGATGTGAGCCTCATCTACTGTTCCCTCCAATTCTTTTGGGTAGTTCTTTCCTCTGGTAGGTGCTACGGCTGCTAACCAAAGGGTTGGCAGTTCAAATCCACCAGGCACTCCTTGGAAACTCTGTGGTGCAGTTCTACTCTGTCATATAGGGTTGCTATGAGTCGGAATCGACTCGACGGCACATTAATATAGTGAACTGTACTCAGCTGAATACTCTGGAAGGAGCCCTGGTGGTGCAGTGCTTAAGCACTGGGCTGCTAACCAAGGGTTCCTAATTTGAACCCACCAGCAGCTCCACAGATGAAAGATGTGGTAGCCTGCTTCCACAAAGATTTACAGCCGTGGAAACCCTATGGGGGCAATTCTACCTTTTCCTATAGGTGCTGCAAGTCGGAATTGACTTGATGGCAACAGGAATACTCAAGGGGACCCTTTGTAAATATCCACATTTCTCCATCTGAGTATTTCTCTGCTCTGCAGTACTCTCTTCTGAAAATTCTAACTGCCTTGGTCTTCCAATTTAGGGAGCCTGTTGGACTCACTTGGTTTCTTCCTTCCTGCCCCATGATCTCGATTCTCTCTTAAGGCTATAAATCGGAAATAGGGCTCATGTCATTTATTTCATATTTCTCAGTGATCATTGGCCTTCATTGCCTGAGATCCAGTGTCTTGATAACCGTTGTATCTTATATGTTTATTTTTATTTTTTGGTTGTTTTAGGTTTGAGGGTAAATCTGGTCTCAAATGCCCCAGCTTTGCAAAAAAAAAATTAAGTCTCTCCTAATCTACTTTTGTCATAGGAATTTTTTTATTTTCCAGTATACAAGATAAGGGTACACAATTTGCTCCTTACACATTTGCTTGCTGAAGACACAATTTTCCAAGCTAATCTCCTGAGGAGTCTTCATGATCAATTTTCTAAACAGTGGCACAACCGCTTTTGTTTAACCCATATTGATCCTTTTAAGAACAGAACAATTTAATTGATAATACTTCTTTTATTACACAGCTTTCAATTAGTCCTGGTAGCTTTCTTTTCACTGCTTCTGGCAAGGATGCCTCCAAAGAAAGACTTTTTGGGCTGACTGGCCTACAGAAGATTTCTTCCAGCTGCAATTGAAAGCCTTGAGCTGAAGAGAAAGCTCTAATTCATGTGCTTTCTGATTTCTATGATAGTGTACGTTTCTCTAAGCACAGTACAGAGTTAAGGTCAGCTGCAGCTAATTATAGCAGGATTTGAACTTCAGAAAAATGGAAATAGGAGATTTTCATGGAGACCTCTAAGATCCTTTTGCTTCCTTCCCAAGGCTTACTAGAGCCTACCTTTTTTTTTTTTTTTAACTCTCAGAGCAGAATGAAATCACTATTCAGTTTTGTCCTAAGGGATAAGCATCTAACTAAATACCCATTTAAAAATATTTCCTTTTCCTAACATGTACATTTCTCAATGGATTTTGTGAGGATTACTAAGCTCTTATTTTTGTTTTTCGTTTTTCTTTTTTTGTAAAATAGGCCAGCCTCCTTAGAGGAAAGTAATTCAATAGAATGCTTGTCTAAAGTGTGAGATTTAAAAGATATCTATTTAAGAAGGTTAGACAAGGGGAAATGGGAGGAAATGGCTTATATATCAAGTCCCCTATGCACAAACATGCCCACTTATTTTGTGGCTGAAGAGTTATTGGCAAACCCATTAGGCTTGCAGGGGAGGCCCTGGTCTCTGAGCCAGATTGCCTGGATTCAGGTCCTGGCTCATCCTCTTAGTAGCTGAGCAATCTTGGCCAAGTTATAGAACTTCTCTGTATCTCCATTTCCTCAACTATAAATGGGAATAGTGATAACACTTCTTTCATGGGATTGATATAAGGATTATACAAGTTAATATTTATAAAGCACTTAGAATAATTCCTGGAACGCAATAAGAAGTATATAAGTCATAGATAAAATATTCATTTTTAAATATATTACCGGGAAATATAAATATTTACTGGCTCAAGGATCACTTCTTATTCAGAACTGTCATTATATGCAAATGTATAGAAGTTGAGCTCTAGTGAGAAATTTAATTCAAAGATTTTTAAAAGTACTTGTATGGTAAAATCTATTTGTCTCCTATTATAATAAGTTAGCAAAGCATCTTTTCGTCAAAAACGTACTTATGGATTCCTGTTATTAGGCATAATACAAGGTGCTAAGAATTCAAAGATAAATAAGGCCTGGGTCTTGATTTAAGGAGCTTTGCAGTTAATGGGGGAGGCAGACCTAAAAACGGAATATTTTAAAGCAATGTGCAGGTGCAGTAGCAAGAACATGCATAAAGAACACTAGATAAGAACAACTAATCCAGGAATGCATGTGGGATTGGGGGAAGTAGGTCAACGAAGTCTTTCTGCAATTGGTGAGTGCAAGGTGACCAGGCCAGGAGGACGGACAGGGTGTTGCTGGCAGAGGGAGAGAAACAACACCGTGATGCAAAGAACAAAATAACGGGTATGTTTAGCATTGCTGGAGCCAGAGGGAAGTAGGGAGTTCTGCGATTTCATGAACATTACCCTTATTTGCTAAAAGTTTTTACAAGTGTTCTCTTTAGATAGTGCTCTACGGTATTTTTTTAAGCAAGAAAGGGAAGTTGATTGCCCTAGTGGGGCTGGGTCCTACAGGTTACGCATATCCTTATGACTTACTTTAGGTCCTGGGACTGGACTTAAACTTTGAAGTTCAGGACACAATTCCATTACTTCTCCTACAGGTGAGCTGAGTCTTAGGGTTAGTATATAAGAACCTGATCCATAAGAAACAAATTGTCAACCAGACATCATACTATGAATATACACAAAACTCTAAATCTTTCACAATAGCCCAAGGCTGATTCCTATGAAGCGGAGGTCAAACATGCCTCTCTGTCATCTTTACTAATTCTGACACCAACTGTCCCTCCCATGTCACTCTCTACTTCTCTACTGATTTCAATAATTCATTGAAATGGCCACACAGAGCTCACAGATCATACTCACATTTATGGGTTTATTAGAGAAGCAACAGGTTACAATTTAGGTTCAGAAATGCTCAGGATACAGTTTTTCTATAAGGACGGCCTTTTCTCAGTCATGCCCACAGGCACACCTCTCTCTGGTCCCTTGGTCTCTGCCCTGCTCAGGCAAGCATTACAAAGCTCCTTTAGCTCTGCCAATAAGTGCCCAGAGGCACTCCACTCTGCCAGTAAGCCTCAGCCTGAAGGTACTCAGCTCTAGCTCCATGAGTCAACAAATCTAGCTTCACCAAGTGCCTAGAGGCACCCTACTCCTCCAGCAAGCCTCCTGCCTGAAGGCACACAGCTTTCTTGCTCCTTGGTCCGGGCCATCTCCTGCCGATCTCCTGGTTCTGCTCCTGCCATTTCTCTGCCACTGCTTCTCACCGTCTTCTGTGTTACAGCTCTCTCTCTCTCTCTCTCTGCTGGTTCCAGAAGCTTCTCAGGGGAGCGATCCCAGGTCCAAAAGATGCGTTCCACTCCTGACTCTTCTTTCTGGTGGTGGTGAGATCCTCTCTCTTCATCTGGATCCTGCATCCGGTTCATTATTGTCTGGTCTCCGATTCTTGGAACTTGAGCCAGACGCCTGCAGTCTGACCTGTTGATTCTGATATTCATCATCTTCCACAGTCCCATGGGCTGGTGGACTATCATCTGGCCTTATTTGCCAGCTTCCACAGCTTTGTGAGCCAGCAGCCTGTAAACCTACCAGTTTGGGTTCATCAGCCCCTGCAGCCATGTGGGTAGGGAGAAGCCTACACCTGACTCACAGATTTGGGACTTGCCAGCCTCCAAATCCATGTGAGCCATTTCCTTGATACAATTTGTGAATTCTGTGAGACATTACAGCAAATTATGGAGCCCAAAGTTGGAATGGAGGGTACTGAGGGAGGAGTAGTAGATGATGGAGTGGTAGAGCAGTTTGTAGAAGTTTGACATTGGGAACATTCTTAACCTCTGCTTCATAGGAACCAGCTTTGTGTTGATCCTTATAAAAGAGATTATTCATTTAGTCAGGCCATGAAAAGAGTACAGGGTCAACAGAGAGAGAGAGAGTAAGTTTTGCCGTAACATTCATTTGTGTTCTGGAGACAGACCACACTCCCAAGGAAACTCATTTCTCAACTCATTGGTTGATCACATAAGATCACACCATGAAAGGTGATTATGTTACATTGTATTACATTACATTATAGAATAGCAACCAGTGCAGTGTCTGGCCAAACCTCTAAGAGCCATAGCCTAGCCAAGTTGACAGATAAAATTAACTATCACAGCAAGTAAGCTTAGGCTTAGTTATACAGCTTATACAGTTTATTCAGGGTTATACAGCCAATGAATAGTGTAGTCAGGATTGGCAATGAATAGTGTAGCCAGGATTGGCACCTTGAAAGCCTGACTCCTGAGCTCAGGCTACTTCTTTAGGAGAATCAGGCCACATCTTTCACATATTACTTAATTATAAGAAACAGGAATTCTGGCTTGCTGCTTTAAGGTGACAGAAAGCCATTGCAGCTCTCTGAGTGACATGATGAAAGTGACATCTAAGGATCAGTAGCCTGTCAGAGGTACATAGAGTGTTTTGAGATGAAGACATGAAATCAGCACTGCAGTAAAGAGGCAGGTGTTGTTAGCACAGACTAAAGGGGAAACGGTGGGGAGAAAGGGATGAAAGTGAAGACAAGTTAACAACAGATATTATTACCACTTCCTTATCCTTCTGTGCTTTTTTTTGGCTCTACTACTGCAGGTATTTTGGATATGGTTAAAAGTTGAAAAGCCTAGAAACACAAACACACCACCACCACATCCACCACCCATCTACCCCTTGAGCTCTTCTCATTTAACTGAAGGGACTAGACGGGCCCTAATTTAAGATATATGGGTGATTTGGCCAGCTGGGAAGAGATTACTTGGTGAGCAATTTGTTGCTTAACCATGCATCACACTCACCTAAAGGCTCATTTGACCTGACTGTAATCCAGGATATGCCAACATTTTATTAACGCACAGCACTACCATAAACATGTTTCCTGTCTGCTATGTATGTCAGTGTGATCTGATATCTGACTTTCCATTTTCCTCTTCCACTTCCACCTTGGATCCTAACTAAGTCCCACTATACCGATGGTCGTTTGGAATGATAGATGCCTTTTAACTTTTCTGAAGGATTCCGATGTGCTTTGACATTGAAAGTTCCACAAATCAATGAAATAAGTAGAGAAATATGTCCACACAGCCATAAAAAATTTCTTTTGACTGCAGCAAACGGAAATGGTTTTCTAACTCCCTAGTCTACTCAATACAGAAAAACATATTCTTGTTAAAATAAGAGAAAAAGAATAACACAGAAGTATTCTGTGACAAAACAACAAAACAAGCATGCAATGAGCTTTATTATTGCCTAGAGTAATTAAGTGGTTCAGATTTTGAACATGTGGACTATAGTTATAATCACTGCTTTAATGTCCTTTTCTACTAATTCAGTCATTGATGCCATTTTAGAGGCTATTTCAATAGATTAATTTTTCTTCTCATTATAGGCTGTGTTTTCCCACTTTTTCCATACCTGTAATTTTGAATTGGATGTCAGACACTGTGAATTTTATGTTGTTGGTTGCCAATATTTTTTTGATTTTTAAATATTTTGACCTTTGTTCTGGGTTGCAGTTAAGTTACCTGGAAACAGTTTGATCCTTTAGAGTTTTACTTGTAAGCTTTGTTAGGTGAGACTAGGGCACCTTGAAGCCTGGGACTAATTATTCCCCACTAGGTGGCTCTGGAAGTCCTGGTGGCAATAGTGGTTAAGTGCTACAGGTGCTAACCAAAAGGTCAGCAGTTTGAATCCACCAGGCGCTCCTTATAAACCCTATGGGGTGGTTATACTCTATCCTATAGAGTCTCTATGAGTCGGAATCGACTCGTCGGCAATAGGTTTTTTTTTTTTTTTGGTTTAGGTGGCACAGGAAGCCCTGGTGGCGCAGTGGTTAAAAGTTCGGCTGCTAACCAAAAGGTCAGCAGTTCAAATCCACCAGCTGCTCCTTGGAAACTCTATGGGGCAGTTCTACTCTGTCCTATAGGGTTGCTGTGTGTCAGGATCTACTCGATGGCAATGGATTTGGTTTGTTTTTTTACTGAGGCAATATCTTCTAAATACTCTACCTACTGCCTTTTGAATTGCAGCTTTCTTCTGTTCTAGCTGGTGGGAATGTGATCTATTTTCAGCCCTATTATGAACTATGGAGATTATTCTACCTGCCCTTTTCTGGTAGCTCTTTCCCTGCCTCAGGTGACTTCTTCACACGCAGGTTCCGACCAACAGCCAAAGACCCTCTGCCAATTTCTTTTTTTTTTTTCATTGTGCTTTAGGTGAAAGTTTACAGCTCAAGTTAATTTCTTATACAAAAATCTAAACACATATCGATATGTGACATTAGTTGCAATCCCTATAACATGACAGCGCACTCCTCCTTTCCACCCTGGGTTTTTTGTATCCATTCTACCAGTTCCTGTCGCTTCCTGCCTTCTCAACCTGCCTCCAGACTGAAGCTGCCCATTTGGTCTCGTGTATCTGCTTAAGCTAAGAAGCACCCTCTTCATGAGTACTATTTTATGGTTTATAGTCCAGTCTAATCTCTGTCTGAAGAGTGGACTTCAGGAATGGTTTTAGTTCTGGGTTAACTCTGCCAGTTTCTTGATCTCTCTCTCTCTTTTTGTGCATCTCTGTCTTCTCTGCAACTCTCTCATCTCTGTGCAGCTCTCTCCTCTCCAGTACTCTAAGCTAAGAGACCCTAGGCCTCACCTTATTTGTGTCCCATTTCTCAAAGATTGCTCTCCCATTCTGCCTGTTGTCCAATGTCTAAAAACTATTATTCCATATACTGAGGCTTTTTTTTTTTTTTTTAAGTTAAAGATAAAGAGTGAATCTTGTCTGTTACCCTGTCTTGGTTGAAAGTAAAAATCCAGTTCTTCATATTTTAGATATGTCAAACAAAATAAAATTTTAAAAACTGTTAGTGCTTACAATAAATTATAGGAGACTTCCTTGTGCTAAAAACTGAACCTGGAATCAGTTAGTAGATATTCTGTAAGCCTTTTGAGCAGAATGTGGATCTCTTCCACATCCTCATTATATCTCTTCACAGCAAAAATTGATGTTCCAGAGTTCTGTTGTCCTACATATCAAAATTGTATAAGAAAGAATGAAAAAATGAATGTCAAGCCTAGCAGATATGGAAGGTTATTAACTACATTTGGGATCAAAGCACTGTGGTGATATGTATATTTATATATGTACAAGCACATTCGTTTTGTGCTTAACTGATAACTGTGTGTAATGATTAACTGGATTTCTGGTTAAGGGAATATTAATTTGAAACATCTTGTTTCATGTCTGTGATAAAAATATTTCTAACATTATTTTATTTATTTACCTGGTAAATAGAGAAATTTTAATATACCTCAATATAATTTCATGTTCCTCCTATATCTGTGATTCTAGTAATATTTCCATTTTGAAAATAAAAAATGACTTTGTAGTACTGTATATGTGGTCAGTGTAGCTTAACTGGGGCTTAATTGTTGATATATTGATCAAATTAAAGATACTCAGTATCTAGAAAACTGGACGCATTTATGTTCTTGGATCAGGGCTAACAGATTGTCAAGGAGAGGTTCCAGGAGAGTCAGCAGGAAAGATTCTGGTTAGTGAGGACTTGACAACCAGGAATCCAACAGGAAGCAACAGGTGACTTGCAGATGGAGAGGAAGGTCTGGCAGTAAGTAGATGTGTAGGTAACACAGGCAGACACATGGAAATTAGAACTGTAGTACCTGAAGAAGATGGAATAGGTAGGGACAGGCAAGGTCCTATTCTTCAAGGAAGTGGAGGAAAGAGAAAAGGTGACCTAGATAGAAACAAAAGAAAAAAAAACTTAATAGTGATAGGAAGTTATTGGTTCTAGAGGTACTTGCTACAAGGCTGAGGATGCTATTTCCTCCAGCAGTTTACCAACACTGTGGAGCTGACTCATTTAGGATGAAGTGGGGTTTAGCCTACAGATGCAAATGACTTTAGACAGCAGTGTGAGAATCTTCAGACGAGTGAGCCAAGAAGATTGTTATAATGTTAGATAATGTGCTAAATTTACCATTCCAGACCCTTTAAACCTACTCCACATAGCTCCACAAACGCAGGCCAGGAGGGTATCAAAAGCTGTCAGAGGCGTGTCACATTGGGAGTTAATGCAGACCTCCTCTCTCTAGCCTGCCCTACCATTCCTTGTGTTTCAATACTTCCAATCTTTCAACTACATACTCCCAGCTTTTCTTTTGGCCACTTTGCCCTTGAATATGGTTCTTGCTTGGATTAGTCTTTCCAAATATATTGACCCTCCCTCCAGGACATGACTTTGGAAATTCACTCTCTGATGCTTTGACATGGTAGACCTTGTCTGTCACCCAAGGCTCTTCAAGACTGACTGGTGTGTGCTCTTTAAGCCCTCAATCACCTGGATAATCTTGGCTCTAAGTTATATTGCAGAAATGGCTTCTTTGAATAAATCCCTGATATGTATTTGTTGTATTTAGCTGAGTTCATCACCCTGATAGTAAATACCTACTATGAGCCGTGGCGCTGGACTAGGTACTGGAGCTGAAGAGATGAATAAATAAGTCTCAGTTGCCATAGCTGAGGAACTTGGAATTTAGGGTGAGGAACACACAGGCAAGAAGAAAATTACATTTGAGTGTGATGAATGTTACAAAGAAATCCATAGGCGTATTACCAGCAAAGAGAAGGGGGGCATTTGACAAAGAGAAGGGGGACATTTAACCCAGCCTTGGGGTGGTGGGAAGGTTAGAAACCTTAGGGGTGGTCTTGTTATTGCTTCTCTTACTTAATAAAGAGTGGAGAAAAATTATCACTAGGTAATTTGATCATTTGGTCATATTCAGAATAATAATGGACTCAAAACATAAAGCTATCTATAAAAGACTTTAAGTGGACAATTTTCATCATATTCCTCTTGAGGTGTGGTTAGAGCCTAGTTTCAGGAATTATTGATCATTTATAGCTGTGGACATAATTTCTGGCTCTGCCATTTAGTGTCTGGATTCTCTTCTCTGAGCCTTGATGTCTCCATGTATGACTATAGGTAATAGGTACTTCACAAGTATCGCAGTTATCAATTTATTGCCGCTTGCCCTATACAGTCGCTATGAATCAGAATTGACTTGACGGCACTGGGGTTTTTGCCCCAAATGCCCCCTGTCATGTATGCTCTGTGACAACAGAATTCCTCTAAGCATTTTCTGTTTAAATGTTAAGTTTTCTTACTAAAGTTTGCTGGAAGGACGTAGCCGAAGGAAGGGGTTTCTTACAATTTCTGTTGTGGGCCAGGGGGTCAGCAGTGTGCATATGCAGACATCCTGTATAGCTTGCCCCAGCCGCAGGCCCAGAATGCGTGCAGTCACTCTGCAAGCCTGTTGCCTCTGCCTGATAATAACCTTTCTGTAGCCCTCTGGATGTGAAGCCTAGAGCTCTATTCAGCCTGCATGCAGCCGCCTGCCCTCCCCTAAGTGTGCATGCATGGCCCAGAGGGTCATATAACAGGTAGTCCTTCTGTCTGCAAGATCCTCCACAAATCTCGCACTTTGAAGGCCTTTGCCCCATTTGGTCCTCAGACTTTTACAGCATGTCTGGACTACCAGTTACTCATCTTCTGCTTCCTGTCCGCATCCTGCCTATTGCTTACCCAGCAACTCCAGACCAGCTCCAGCCTGGTCAAACCTGTAAACTTCTTTGTCATCTGGAAGCGGAAATACACCTCTTTCAATTAGGTCTGATTCCAAGTTTGTCCTTCCTTGGGTACTCTTTTTCAGTCCTCTGGTGCCATATAGGGTACAGCATAGTTTTCTTACATTTTGTGATTAAGGAGCCCTGGTGTTGCAATAGTTAAGTACTCAGCTGCTAACCAAAATGTTGGCTCCACCATGGGTGAAAGACTTAGCGATCTGCTTCCATAAAGATTACAGCCTAGAAAACCATATGGGGGAAGTTCTACTCTGTCACAGGGGGTCACTCTGAGTCAAAAAGCAACTCAATGACACTCAACAACAACAATATCTTGTAATTATTCTTTTATCATAGTTATTAATTCTTTATATTAAACGTCTTCTGTTAACCTACTATGTTGTTTCTGTCTTCTGACTAGACCCTGTTATGGACCGAATTGTGTCACCAAAAATACGTGTTGAATTCCTGGCCCTTGTACCTATGGGTGTGATCCTGTTTGGACATAGAGTTTTACTTTTGGTATGTTATTAAGGCCATACCAGCATAGAGTGTATCTTAAACCTAATCACTTCTGAGTTATAAAAAGACCAGAATAGACAGAGACTGTGAAGATTGTCTATAAGCTAAGGAATGCCAAGGATCTAAGGAACACCTAGGGCTATTGACAAGGAAGAAATTACACAGCTGATGACCTGACTTAGACTTTTAGCCTCCAGAACTGTGAGAAAATAATTTTCTGTCCTTTAAAGCCACAAACTTGTGATATTTTTGTTACAGCAGCACTAGGTGACTAAATCAGACCCAGGCTGATACACAGAAAATTTATTCTGAGGATTATATGAAACAGCATTTGGCATAATAAATAATAGCAATTATAGCTACTCTTATGTTTTCTTCCTTCTATACCACTGTAACCTAAACCCAACAGTTTGCTTATAAGAATATGTGTGAGTGTGTTAAGACCACGTGTGTGTGCGTGTATGAGAAAGAGAGAGACTGTATGTGTTTACGCTGTGGTAGTGTGCTTCTCCCCCCACAGTTTGCTACGCTGTCATTATCAGAGATGTAGATTTTGGAGCTGGAAGAAAGCTTTAAGATCATTTAGATCAACTCCTCAAAGTACACTGATTAACAGGAAGACTAATATTCTTGCTCAAGGTCACGTAGTTAATTCTGCATGGAAACTGGATAAGAAGCCATCTATCCTAAGCACCAGTCCAGAGTTTTCTCTGTAGTAGGAATTAGTTCTCTATACAAGTTTAAAATACAGAATTCTCTAGGTGGCTGTTGGTTTCCTGGAGCTACCACAACAAATTACCACAAACTTTACAGTCTAAAGCAACAGAAATTTATTCTCTTACAGTTCTGAAGTCTAGAAATCCAAAATCCAGCAGAAGCATGCTCATTCTGAGAGATTTAGGGAGAACCTGTTCCTTGCCTCTTCCAGCTTCTGGTGACTGGTCAGGTATCCCTGGGCTCGTGACTACCTCACTGCAATCTCTGCCTATGTCTTCACATCACTTTCTCCCTGTCTGTCTTCCCCTTCGTGTGTCTCTTATAAGGACACTTGATATTACATTTAGGGCTCACCTAAATAATCCAGGGAGCCCTAGCGGCACAGTGGTTAAGCATTTGACTGCTAACCAGAAGACTGGCAATTCGAATCCATTAGCTGCTCCTTGGAAACCTATGGGGCAGTTCTACTCTGTCCTATAGGGTTGCTATGAATTGGAATTGTTTTGATAGCAATGGGTTTGGTTTTTTATTTTAAATAATCCAGGATCATATTATCTCAAGATTCTGAACTTAATTGTACCTGCAAAGATCCTTCTTCCAACTAAGGTGATATTCATAGATTCCAGCTATTAGGATGTGGACACATTTTTTGGGGGGGGCCCACGTTTCAGCCCACTACAATGGCTCTTTATAGATTTAGACTCCTAAGGTGCCATGATGCAGTACTCTATTAGTTCAGTTTATTGAAATACCAGAGATGTTTTTTCTGTAGTTACTTATTCCATGGGCATATTACTTACTGTTATGGATTGAATCGTGTCCCCCAAAATTATGTGTTGTAAATCCTAACCCCTGTGGCTGTGGTTATAATCCCATTTGAGAATGGGTTTTCTTTGTTATGTTAACATAGAGAGAGTCTTGAATTAATCTCTTTTGAGATATAAGAGGAGCAGATTAAGCAAGGAAGCAGAGATGGGGGAAAATAGATGCCATGGCACCTGAGATCTCCAAGGAACCAAGAATCAGAAGCTGAAAAAGAGACAAGAACACTTCCCGAGAGCCAACAGAGAAAGACTTCCCCCAGAGCTGGCACCTGGAATTCAGATTTCTAGCCTCTTAAACTGTGAGAAAACAAATTTCTGTTTGTTAAAACTACCCACTTGTGGTATTTGTTATAGCAGCACTAGATAACTAAGACACTTACCGAAGTGATTTGCTTAGTTTTTAACAATGGTCATGTTACGTGAACTTAATTTGGGAAACATTTAGCCTTTTCATTGTCATGCATTATATCCAACTTTTCTTGTAGCCTACAGGCTGATTTTAATGCAAACACATGTATGAGGGGTAGCTGGTCATGAAACAATGTACCCATTGCCATCAAGTTGATTCTGTCTCAGAGCAACCCTATAGGACAGAATAGAACTGCCTCATAAGATTTCCAAGGAGTGGCTGGTGGATACAACTGCCAACCTTTCGATTAGCAGCCAAGCTCCTAACCACTGCACCACCAGGGCTCCATGAAATAAGGTTATGTATCCTCAGTGTAATATTTCCCCCCATATAGTCAGGCAGATAGTTTCTTCCACTAAAATCTGAGGCTGGTTAAGTTTTATGGAACATACCAGAATTTCTCATTACTTGTATGAAGTGTTAAAATGCCTGAGAAGAATTTTGGGCAAGTGATCATATGGACCAGTCCATTGGCTACTTTTAATAGGGATTTAACAACATAATTCCTTCAGAGATTCAAACATAACCTATTATTTCTGTTGAACTCTCATGCTTTACAAGATTTTCCCCTATATTTTGTAAATTTTACCCTTCCTCTTCCTCTTAGATCATCACTTGTTTAACTTCTTGCCCACCAAAAATAAATCTAGGATTTAGACATAAGTGTTTTTTAATATTCATTAAATTAATCAAGTATTTATTTTGATCATGTAATAGCCATTGCTAGATCAGCAAGCTTATGTGCTAATGTTGTGTAACAGAGAAAAATATATGTCTTTCTGGCATAGGAAAAAAAAAGCTAGTTAAAATACGTATTAGATTCAGGATAATCCTTCTATTACTAATGCATGTAATTAATTCTGGAAATAATTGAGAATGTAAGGCCCTTCCTTTCTGCCACCCAAAGTGGAACGAACTTCATAAAATTGTGACTTCTCATAGGTCATCTTCTCCCATTTCTTACCAACACTTATGGAAGAGACATAATCTATTTATAAAAATGATGACTTTCTTCCCACATATATTTGTCTTTATTATTTTTTAATAAACCAGGGGTGATGACTCTTTCTAAGCCAATTTTAGGACTTTTAAGATTCAAATTAAGTTGAATTGACTGAAAGCTAAATTCAGACGATTGTATTTGCCAAAGTAAATGTCAAAACACTACAAGTTGTATCTTCTTTTCTTGCAACGGATAAAAAACAAAAACAAAAAACAAAGCCCTGTCTTCCGGAAAATGGAATTCTCTACATAGGCTCTTTCCTCCATTTTTTTTTTTTCTTTCTTTCTGGCATTTAAGAAGACAATGACTATCACCGATTCCTCTTGTGCATGCTTTCTAATAAGAGGAACTCAGATTCCTCTCTCCATACATATAGTTTTGAAAGATTTCAGTAAAGGACAAAATTGTGAGTATTTGTTCTTGACATAAAAATGTTTTGGACATCTGACACATATCCCCTCTCTAAAGTGCTCTCTATGTCAAGGATCTTTTAATTCCTATGATCTTAAATGGAAAATCACCATTAGATATTCTCTCTAATGCCTGAAAATATCTTTTTCTACTATCAGTGAGAAACTGGGAATGAACCTGGTGGTGTACCAGGTAGCAACTCCTAGTGTCTGGGAACCTGGAAGGCACCTTTGCCCTGTACCTTATCACAACACAACTGATGCAAGGATCTTGAGGAAGATGATAAAAGAAGGAAGAATGGGGATGGGTCAGAAAATAGAGATTCGTTGACTTGACTGAAGGATACTGCCTGGTTATGTTTTAAATGCTCTAATTCTGTGCCCCTTGCATTCCCTTCTCTACTATCTTTCTCCTACTCTGTCCTGCCCATGCTTCTTCCACAGCTCTCTTCTACTGTACACTAGGAAAGTCTGGACATATTTTCATTAAGTTTGACTTTATGCTTTGCATGATGTTGGATGCTGGATATAGGGTAATAAATAAACAAAATTCTGGCTCATGGAGAGTGACTAGCAGAAAAGTTAGATCCGGAACTATGAGTTCTATGTGTCATAAGGTGGAGGATTTTTTTACCAGAATCCAGAGAGCTGTTCCCTGTAAGAGAATATCATCAGCAAGACAGACCAGAATCCATATTCAGGGTCTGAGCATAGGAGGGAGGGTCCCAAGTGGAGAGGCAGAAAGGAAAAGGGAGCACACTGGCAGTTAAGGAGCTGGATGAACGGAGAGAAAATTTGTGTGGCTGTCTAGAGTGAGAAGTTTTAAGGAGTCAGATAAATACATCAAGTGGTTTTTTGAAAGCTCTCTTCATGAAGTGCTATATAAAACCCCTGGGCTTTTAAGGTAAAGCAAATAAATGTTTTTTATGATTCTTCAGGGTTTACAGAGAGGGATTTGGTATTTTTTTGTGCTTCTGTGTAAGACATTTTATGTTTCTGGGTATCACAGACCCAGCTAATTTAGAAGGATGAAGTCAGATGAGTGCCGTGGGCAGAAAGATACAGGAGACTAGACAAGCCCACTGGGGGAGGGGGTGAGTTCTCTATCAAGTCATCATGTCTCTCTCACTATCTCTTTCTCTTCCCTTCTCCTCTGCAATGCTTGTTTATTCTCTTAGCTGCGCTTGTTAAATTCTGACCTAAGCGCCATCCTGACCTCTATCCCAGTAATTCTTGCAGAAGTTCTCCAGCTTGTGCCACAGGCCCATCCCAGACACCTTCACGTAAATAGGGGTATATAGAACTTTGAGTGGCCTCCCAGAGTTGGGAATATAAATCAACCCCCTAAATCCATAGAAAGTAAGAACTGGGAAGAAGTGGCACCCAAAGGAGAAAGGGTTCCATCACTAAGAGAAGAGAGAATGAATTCTGGGCAGGCAAAACAACAGGTGTTAACTACAGAGTTTAATAGAAAACAATCATTTCAGTCTTAAACATTTTGTCTCTTTTCATCTTTGGAATGCTTTTCTTTTGCTTCTCTTTTAAATAGTATTTGGTTAATTAAAAGTTTCCTGTTTAAATAAGTCTTTTGCTACTCTACATTTAGCCTTAATGGACTTGCTTTCCTGCCCAAAGATGGAAAGGAAATATGTTCTAGCATAAGGCTATGGTGAAAATGATACTTTCCTATATTGTGGATGAAAATGTAAATTGGTACAATCTTTAAAAAATGAAAATGTGTATAAAAATGTTAAAGAGTTTCATGCCATTCGATGCAATATCTTTATAGTGGGACAGCTTTGTATAATCACAAGCCAAATGTATTTTGGTTTAGAGGTTTCCATTCCATTATTTTATTCATTATAGTGGATAATTAGAAACCCTGAAGTTCCAGACATAGGGTATTAGTTTAATAAATTATGAAGTATCTAAATAATTACTTACTACCCATGCATAAAAATTATATTCTGAAAAATATTTAGGAAAGGGAAATATTTAATATAAAAGGTTAAAAATGTTCAAAGCAGTATTCAGGATTGTATATGCTATGTATTATTCCAAACTAAAATTTATAATGATTATCAATATGCAAAGAAAAAAAGTAAAATAAATAGGAAAAGTAAAAAGTAATCTAATACATTTTTAATCTCTAGAGTGGGTGGAATTAGGAATGTTATTTTCTTTAGTTAATAATTTAAAAAATTATATACATTGTTTTAATAATCAGGAAAAAGCAATAATTAATGTTGCAAAAACTGCACAGATTTACAATAGCAACAAGCAGGAAAATCTTGTTCTGCCCTAATGCCAGCATGTTTGGTGCTAATTACTGCAGGGTTTTTGTATGTTGTTGTTAACAGCTAATTGTTATTATCATTCTACTATTTTTCTTTTGTCATTGTTGTTGTTTGTTTCAAATTTCTGTATGTTAGTGACCTACTTCTGAGCATTTATTTATAACTCATCCCTTCAATAATGTGTTTTTTGATTTTTTATACATTATCACTTTTTTCTAATCTTCTTTCTGTATTTTTTAACCTTATTGCCTTTATTTTAAGCCTGTCAGCTTCTCACTTTAGGATGTTTCTTTCTTTTTTTCCTGTTTATTTAGGGAGGAAGAACTCTGGCCTCATGAAGTAACTCAAAAATCTAAGAGTACGGAATATGAACCTCGGCTATTTACTGGTAGCTTTATGATCTCAAGTAACTCCTCTAAGTTTTAGGCTAGAAGGTACTTTGGAAATCATGGTTCAGCCCATTTATTCTTGCTTTGTATCTTCAAAAATTCAAAAGGTATAAACTGAGGTTTCTAGGGGTTAAGTAATCAGCCTGGGGTCAGAGAGCTAGTAGCTAACTGCTGAGCCAAAGCGGGAGTCTAGAACTACATATGCCAAATGCCTTGTTCTTTCCCTATATGGGAAACCCTGGTGGCATAGTGGTCAAGTGCTACGGTACTAACCAAAAGGTTGGCAGTCCGAATTCACCAGGCACTCCTTGGAAACTCTATGGGGGCAGTTCTACTCTGTCCTATAGGGTCACTATGAGTCGGAATTGACTCGATGACAGCAGGCTTGGATTTTTTAGGTTTTCCCCATATGCTGCTCCTGACTTCTTTCCCCTGCAATTTCCTAACCCATAAAATAGTGTTAACTTTTTGCTCTCTAATAGAAAGTATGCTGTCATAGCATGGCAAAGTCTCTCTGCATGTGAGAGTATCGTCATTCAGTATACCCATAAATGATGACAGAAAAGGGAGAATCTGAAAACAGACACAGGCGATTTCAGAACCAAACACTCAAATGTAGGTTACATTTAGCACCAACAACAAACGTATTGATTCTGATTATACTTTTAATGCCAAACTAATTAGTTAAGGGGTTCTACTCTGTTAGAATTGACTCCACGGCATACAACACTTTGATTGTGGAGTCCCTGGGTGGTACAAACAATTAAAGTGCTCAGCTGCTAACCAAATGGCTGGCAGTTCGAGTCCACCGGGAGGTGACCCAGAAGAAAGGCCTGGTGATTTACTTCTGAAAAATCAGCTATTGAAAATCCTGTGGAGTGCAGTTCTACTCTCATGCACGTGACATCACTGTGAGCCTCGGTCTGCTCCACAGCAACTGGTAATCGGTTTCTGTGACTGTGGCAATTTAAATACGACAAACACTGAACTTATGGTCTTCCTCCACGACGCCCAAAGCTGCACCATCCAGCCTGCCGTACAAGCCAGAAGCCTGGTGGTTCTTTTGTCCCCTCTTTCTCCCTCGTACTTTTTATCCAATCCACTACAAGGCCCTGTCAGTTTTAACTTTCAATTATCTCTTGAATCCATTTACTTCTTTGCCTCCATCACCCTTTCCCCTCCCTCACCAACTCACACCTACCATCTCCTGTAAGGGTCTTCCCTTCCCTCGCAAATCCATACCTATTACCTCTTGTAGGGAACTTTCTAACTTCCCCCACTGCTCCTAATATCAGCATGGTCTTTGGGAAATGCAAATCTGATCGCTAGACCTTCTGCTGACAACTTCATCAGGTTCCTTTGCTCTGAGGGTAAAGGCAAAAATACTTAACCTGAACCTCAAGGCCTACTCTGTTTTTTTTATTAACTAACTCCACCCTTCCCCTTGCTGTCTTTCAGGCCCTGCTACTCATTGAGCTCCCTGCCACAGACGCAACAAACCAAACCAAACCCATTGCCGTCGAGTCGATTCCGACTCACAGAGGCCCTATAGAACGGAGTAGAACTGCCCCATAGGGTTTCCGAGGAGTGGCTGGTGGATTAGAACAGCCAATCTTTTGGCCACAGACCCAGGGTTTATACATATGCTGTTTTCCCTGCCCAGGGTGCACTTCCCTCACCCATTTCCTCTAAGGACTCCCACTCCATCAGCAGGTCTTTGGTCAATCTTCACTTTCTCCCTTGGGAAAGTTTTCTCAGCTCATCCTGCTATGGAAAAAAAAAAAAATCACTATCGTATGCTGTTATAGCACCTTCCTCCTCTCCTCACCTTCTCCCAGGGGGCTCGCTATTGTGATTTTCCATTTATTTGTGAGTGAATTTGATTGTGTGCTTCTCTTAGACTGTAGGCTCTAGTTTTTGTTCATAACATGTAGAAGACACTCAGTAACCTTTTGTTGAATTAATGAATCAATGAACATTCATTTAATATTCCTCAAGTGTTACATTCATATTAGAGAGCCAGCCTCACCTAACATTTTCTTGTTCTGGTGCCTCTTATTTAGGAAGGAGCTAAATTCCATATAAATCAAGACGTTTATTTTTTAGCTTCAGAAAATGCTGAAGAAAATCATACAACCATATGGGCTGCTGATCCCAAAAATATATGCTATCCAATGTCAACTGGTTACTCAATGACACTTAACAGTCTGTTCCACACACTTGTTCAGCACTTTCTTTCATCCCTCACGGTTAGTTGCTCTTCCAAATCCAGGCTGTTTCTTTAACTTGCCTGCTGTGCTCCCAAAGCTTCTGCTATTCTTCACTGTAGGCATCTCATCAGAGAAAAGAGATTCATTCTGTTAGGTTTGAAATCCCTCTGAATACACACATCTGCACTTGTGGCTGTCTTTACCTCCTTCCCTCTTGTCCAAGACTAACACTTGTGTTTGAAATCCCCCTTTCATGTATTCTTTCAGGATCATTTAACCACTCTTTCTTGTGTATTTTCAACTTTCTTACCACTATCTCTAACCCACTAACATACATATTTTATAAATATAAATATATAAACTAATCATCACATACAAACATATTATAAACAAAACCATAAAGTGTGAGAAAATTACTTGTACCTTATTCCAAAAATATGAATTTCTGAATTTTTCTAACAGAATTTATATTATAGTAATAATGCTAGTAATATTTTATCTCTCCTAAACCCTCCAGCATCTCATTCCCCTTCCATACTCTCAGGCACTGACTTTGCTTCATAGTTCATTGAAGAAAGAGAAGGAACCAAAAGAAAACTTCCAGAACATCTATGCCATATCAGCTGACCTAATTGCATTTGTGCCCATGTACTCTGCTTACCTCCTGTCAGTGGGAAACAGCTATCTAGGCTCTTATTAGGAAACTCTAAGATCGGCAGGTAAGCTGATAGCTCAAGTCCCAAGAACCGGAGGTCAGATGGACAGGAGGCAGCCAGAGGATCCAGAGCAAGCAAAAAGCCAGAACATCTGCTTATATTCAGATGCAGGCCAAGCCTCCAAGGAAACTCCCCTTAAACTGATGGGCTACTCACAGTAGATTCCATCATGGGACTGATCACATGTAAACACTGAGGTCATGGCCCAGCCAAGTTGACACACAATCTTAACCATCACAGGGCCTTAACCTCTGCTCAGTATCAGTTGACTCACTGTGGCATTCTTTTCTCACAATGACTCTTCCCAAATTTTTCTATTCCTTTAAGTATCTGCTTCTGCACCTACTGACTCTGAAAAGTTGACTTTTGCTTTTACCTCTCCAGAGGATGAAGACCACTAATTCCTTAATTTTTCTCTTCTGTACAAAGTAACACAACACACACATAACAAGCAAGGAAACATTTTTCTCTATTTGCTGCTCTTTTTCGTGGCTCTTAACTCAGAGGACATAGTCCCTGCCCTGTGTTTGATATCATACCCTTTGATTATTTCTTTTTGTTTGTGTTATTCCAATCTCAACCCCTGCGTTACTGCACTGATTCCTTCTTACAACTTTTGAAGGGGCATTATGTATATATATATGTATGTGTATTTCTGGGTTTTATATATATATATACACGCTTCAATTCATCAGTCAGTTCCAAACCAAAAAACAAAACAGAATTCTCCCCTTTATGGTCAGGGTGACTCTCAAACAAAATCTGATCATGTATGTATCTAAGTTCCCGATTCATGTACTCTACTGCACCACTTCCCAAGGCTTTTAGATACATTTTAAATTCCCTCACATAATCTGTATCTCCCCCAAGCTCTCTTCATTTGGCAGTCCACATCCTTCTATCTTTTCTGAGATTGTCTAACTTTTCAAAAGAAAAAACTACACATTTGAACTCACTCACTTCCCATTTCTTCCTTGCCTCTTGCACTCTCTCCTTTTTAGCATTCTGCAGACCCTGCTTTCAGAAAGGACACTAGTGATTCCAAATAACATGTCATAGCAAATCCAGTCATCTGTTCTCTATCCTCTCCAGCCACTGCAGTATTTAATGATGCTGTTCAACTTTTCATCTGTCTTAGGCTGTGTTCTCTAGAGAAGAAAAACCAGTGAAGTGTATAAATATATATAGAGATTTATATCAAGGAAATGGCTCACGTAGTTTTAGAGGCTGGAAAGTCCCAAGTCTGTGGGTCAGGCCAGAGGCTTCTTCTGTTTCAAGTAGCTTCAAGGGCTGGTGAACACAAGATCAGCAAGTCACACAGCAGGCCTCTGGCTCACAGGCTGTGGAGGCTGATGAATCCCAAGATCGACAGGTAAGATAGCAGGTAAGCTAGTAGCTCAAGTCCCAAGAACCAGAGGTCAGATGGTGGGTGAGCCAGGATCAGAATGAGCAAAAAGCCCAAAAGCTTGCCCAGAAAGTCCACTTATATGAATGCATGCCACACCCCCAAGGAAACTCCTTTTTATGATTGGCTGCTCATAACAGACCTCATCATGGAGGTGATTACATTACATCAGATCTCATTATAGAGATGATTGCATCATTACATAGCTGCCAAGCTACATCATACCTGCCAAACCATTGAGGATCACGGCCCAATGAAGTTGACACACAACCTTAACCATCACATCATCTTAAAAAGTTTCTTTACCAGTGACACTCAAAGAATGCCTTTTTTGTCATGATTTTCCTCCTGAGTTCACTCTTTTTTTTTTTTTTTTTATGTCTTCCGTCTGGATCTTCTTTCTTTTCCCCACCTCCTAAATGGAGTTATTCCCCAAAGTTCTGTCTTCCATCTATTTCAGTCTCTGCACACACACCCCTAACTAAAAACCTTATTGCTTTTCTTTTGCTCCGAGAGACCTTTGCATATATAAGATTGTATTTGATTATGTCAGCTTTATGTTGATTAGCTCTATGCATAACTTATTCCCTTTAATTCTCTCTAAGTCTTTTTGCAGAAGGAACTGTGCTTTAATAAGATTTATATCTTTTTATGTGCCTATCACAAAAATATGCATGGATATGCTAAGTGCTTAATACATATTATTTGAAATGAATTAATGGGGCCAGGAGAAGCCAAAGTCCTAAACTAGAGAGCATCGTCCTACTTCGTAGACATAGGCCATGTCAGGGGCTTCAAGTGTTTGCTTTTCCTGCGTCAAAGGATGGAATAGGTAAAAGTGAACTAACTAACCTTAATGACGAATCCTGACAAAATAAATCAAATCATGTATCCAAAAAAAAGAAATAAATCAAAATCCTATGTATATTCTGTAGTCAGCAATCAACTTTTGTTAGGAATTGAGGAGAAAAATTGTATATCATTTTTGCAATCTGCAGAGTGAAACCCCATTATCATCTGATCAATCCATCAGCCGAATCACAGGGTTTTTTTAGTATTATTTTTGCTTTCTGTCTCTCTCTTAGTGCTGCTCATCAATTCAGGAGATGGGAGATATTAAAAAATACTACTATTTCCTAGCTACCATAACTATGTGCCAGGCAAGGGTAGAGTGATTCCATTTAATCCACACAACGCAATGTAAGATATTAAAATCTCCATTTTACAAGTGAAGAAAACGAGGCTTGGAAAGATAGAATAATTTGCTCTAGGTGAAACAGCTACGAAGGGTCAAACTTAGACAGGAATCATGGTCTATCTAACTTTAGTAGCTAAAATTTTAAATAGTATGCTCCCTAAGGGGTCAGAAACCCGAAGGCTAAATTTTTCCCTGCCCGGAGGTGTTCTGTTTGGGTGTAAAGAGTATTTACACATACTTTTTTTTTTTCATTTGAATGTCTTTAGGTGGGGTGTGCTATGGGACTAAGACTCTCTTACTAATACCTGCGTGATTCACTGCTTATCTTATCTGCCTAAAATCTTTAGTCATTTGAACTTCCCACCTCCTCACAGCCTTTACTGACTTTTTACTAGAGTTGAGGTGATAAGAATAAAAATCAAAAAAAGATAGCCAACCTTACAATTCTAATATGTCAAGGACTGTTTCAGCATTGTGCAGAAGTGAAAGAAATGTACTATCTAGCTGTACTGTGAAGTGCCACCAAGTGGTTTCCAATTCATTGCAACTGTATGTACAACAGAATGAAACATTGCCAGGTCCTGTGTCATCCTCACAATCGTTGTTATGCTTGAGCCCATTTTTACAGCCAATGTGTCAATCCATCTTCTTGAGGGTCTTCCTCTTTTTTGCTGGCTTTACCAAACATGATGTGCTTCTCCAGGGACTGATCTCTCCTGATAACCTGTCCAATGTACATAAGATAAAGCCTCACCATCCACACTTCCAAGGGGCACTCCGGCTGTACTTCCGCCAAGACAGATTTTTTCATTTTTCTGGCCAAAACCAAACCCGTTGCCACTGAATCAATTCCAACTCATAGTGACCCTGTAGGACAGAGCAGAACTTCTCTGCAGGGTTTCCAAGGAGCAGCTGGTAGATTCAAGTGCCGACCTTTTAGTTAGCTGAACACTTAACCACTGCACTACCAGGGCTCCATTCTTCTGGCAGTCCCTGGTATATTCAATATTCTTCACTAATACCACAATTCAAAGGCATCGATTTTTCTTTGGTCTTCCTTACTCATTGCCCAGCTTTTACGTGGACATGAGGCAATTGAAAAGGTGATGGCTAGGGTCAGGTGCTTGAACACTAGTGACCACAGACCAGACGAGTTGTGGAATGACATCAAGGATATCATCCATGAAGAAAGCAAGAGGTCACTGAAAAGACAGAAAAGAAAGAAAAGACCAAGATGGATGTCAGATGAGGCTCTGAAACTTGCTCTTGAGGGTCGAGCAGCTAAAGCAAAAGGAAGAATCGATGAAGTAAAAGAACCGAACAGAAGATTTCAAAAGGCCTCTTGAGAAGACAAACAAAAGTATTATAATGACATGTGCAAAGAGCTGGAGATGGAAAACCAAAATGGAAGAACATGCTCGGCGTTTCTCAAGCTGATAGAACTGAAGAAAAAATTTAAGTCTCGAGTTGCAATAGTGAAGGATTCCATGGGGAAAATAATAAATGACGCAGGAAGCATTAAAAGAAGATGGAAGGAATACACAGAGTCATTATACCAAAAAGAATTAGTCAATATTCAACCATTTCAAGAGGTGGAATATGATCAGAAACGATGGTACTGAAGGAAGAAGTCCAAGCTGCTCTGAAGGCATTGGTGAAAAACAAGGGTCCAGGAATTGATGGAATATCAATTGAGATGTTTGAACAAACAGATGAAGCCCTGGAGGTGCTCACTCATCTATGCCAAGAAATATGGAAGACAGCTTCCTGGTGAACTGACTGGAAGAGATCCATATTTATGCCTATTCCCAAGAAAGGTGATCCAACTGAATATGGAAATTATAGAACAATATCATTAATATCACACGCGAGCAAAATTTTGCTGAAGATCATTCAAAAACGGCTGCAGCAGTGTATCGACAGGGAACTGCCAGAAATCCAGGCTGGTTTCAGAAGAGGACGTAGAACCAGGGACATCATTGCTGATGTCAGATGGATCCTGGCTGAAAGCAGAGAATACCAGAAGGATGTTTACCTGTGTTTTATTGACTATGCAAAGGCATTTGACTGTGTGGATCATAACAAACTATGGACAACACTGCGAAGAATGGGAATTCCAGAACACTTAATTGTGCACATGAGGAACGTTTACATGGATCAAGAGGCAGTTGTTCGAACAGATCAAGGGGATACTGATTGGTTTAAAGTCAGGAAAGGTGTGCATCAGGGTTGTATTCTTTCACCATACCTATTTAATCTGTATGCTGAGCAAATAATACGAGAAGCTGGAGTATATGAAGAGGAACGGGGCATCAAGATTGGAGGAAGACTCATTAACAACCTGCATTATGCAGATGACACAACCTTGCTTGCTGAAAGTGAAGAAGACTTGAAGCACTTACTAATGAAGATCAAAGACCACAGCCTTTAGTATGGATTACACCTCAACATAAAGAAAACCAAAATCCTCACAACTGGACCAATGAGCAACATCATGATAAATGGAGAAAAGACTGAAGTTGTCAAGGATTTCATTTTACCTGGATCCACAATCAACAGCCATGGAAACAGAAGCCAAGAAATCAAAAGACGCATTGTCTTGGGCAAATCTGCTGCAAAGGACCTCTTGAAGGCGTTGAAGAGCAAAAATGTCACCCTGAAGACTAAGGTGTGCCTGACCCAAGCCATGGTATTTTCAATCACACCATATGCATGTGAAAGCTGGAGAATGAATAAGGAAGACCAAAGAAGAGTAGACGCCTTTGAATTGTGGTGTTGGCGAAGAATATTGAATATACCGTGGACTGCCAAAAGAATGAACAAACCTGTCTTGGAAGAAGTGCGGCCAGAATGCTCCTTAGAAGCAAGGAGGGCGAGGCTGTGCCGTACATACTTTGGACATGTTGTCAAGAGGGATGAGTCCCTGGAGAAGGACATCATGCTTGGCAGAGTACAGGGTCAGCAGAAAAGAGGAAGACCCTCAAAGAGGTAGATTTACACAGTGGCTGCAACAATGAACTTAAGCATAACAATGATTGTAACGATGGTACGGGACCGGGCAGTGTTTTGTTCTGTTGTGCATAGGGTCGCTATGAGTGGGAACCGACTCAACGGCACCTAACAACAACAACAACAGCAAGGGTCAAGTGCACCTTAGTCCTTAAAGTGACATCTTTGCTTTTTAACACTTTAAAGAGGTCTTCTGCAGCAGATTTGCTCAATGCAATGCATCTTTTGATTTCTTGACTGTTGCTCCCACGGGTGTCGATTGTGGATCCAAGTAAAATGAAATCCTTAACAACTTCAATATTTTCTCTGTTTATCATGATGTAGCTTACTGGTCCAGTGGTAAGGATTTTTGTTTTCTTTATGTGGAGGTGTAATCCATACTGAAGCCTGTGGTCTTTGATCTTCATCAGTAAGTGCTTCACGTCCTCCTCACTTTCAGCAAGCAAGGTTGTGTCATTTGCATAACGCAAGTTGTTTATGAGTCTTCCTTCAATCCTGATGCTGCTGAACCTAGAAACAGAACTGTTTTACAATTATCATCTGATTTACTCTTGCTAATAACACTATCTCTCTATGTTTTTTCCCATTACTTAGATTTCAACTCATGGTAGCCCCATATACGTAAGTGTTGAGCTGTGCTCCATAGGGTTTTCATGGTTGATTTTTTGAAAGTAGATCACCAGGCCTTTCTTCAGAGGTGCCTCTGAACTCAAACTTTTAATCTTTTGGTTAGCAGCGAAGTGTGTTAACTCTCTGAGGTGGGTCTTTTACCATCCCCATATTACTGATGTCTGATTTCTGGAGAGGTTGGGTCATTTCCCTAGGCCACACAGCTGGTAAGTAACGGAGCAAGGGCTCAAACACAGGCCGCCGGACTCCAAATCAACAATTTGTAGCCAATACTTCATATTGCTTCTGATTTAACCTGTGGCATTTAAAACAGGGGCACGTGGAGACATTTCTAGTGGGATTTTAATAATAACTTTCTATCGAAGCATAATTTACAGAAAACTGCACTTCAGGCGTGTACACCACAATGAGTTTTCACAAACTGACCACACCCAGGTAATAAGCACCAAGATCAAGAACCGAAACATTACCAGCACCCCAAGAAGTCTCAACTTGTGCTCTGCCCATAAGACTAAACACTATCCTAACATCTAATAGCATAAATAGGTTTTGCCTGTTTTTCGGAGAGATGGACGCATACGTTTCTCTCACTTGTCATTATGTTTGTGAGATTCATCCACATTGTTGCATATATTTTGTAGATCATTTCTTTTCATTGTGGTGTAATTTAATGGAATATTATTACATTTTGTTTTGTATTAAAGATACTGCTGATTGCTTTCTCTTTTGACACTGAAAAAATTGATGTCCAAATAGATAGTCCCAAAATACCATCATTTAAGTAGGTGCAAGAAGGCAATAAAAGGTAAGAGGAGCTCATGCCAAGATATTACCCATATATGTTTGTAAGTTTGTAGCAGTTTCGATGGAGAATGCTACACTATATTTTGGAAGATTACATGCTATTATTTAGTTTTAATAACCTGCTGTGTATACTTATTTTGTTTAATAAGAATCATTCACTTTTTTTGAAGGACG
This sequence comes from Loxodonta africana, assembly GCF_030014295.1. NCBI lineage: Eukaryota > Metazoa > Chordata > Mammalia > Proboscidea > Elephantidae > Loxodonta > Loxodonta africana. The sequence goes on from NC_087342.1 coordinate 133,076,191, forward strand.
CTTCATATTCTGAATGAGTTCTATCGAATAAGATAGAAAACGACCTAAGTAAAATTAATTGTATTTCTCTATTAAAGTTACTTTCACCTTTGTGTTCTAAAGTGCCTTCTTTAAAAGGTAGGATTGACAAAGATAGAAGAGCGAGTGAGTGATGTGTTTTGGTTTAATGTTTTCAAACGTTATAATCACTTAAGTTTTGTTTCCAATTAATTTTTTTTCCAATTCAAAAGTTCCTTCAAGCAGTCCCAAACTACACAAATAGGAATCTGGAGGAAACTCAAGTTTTAGATTTCATCTGCAATGGAATATTTTCTTTCATTAAGATGTTCTCTCCTCTAGGCTTTTCATCCTATTTCTGTAGCCACCCACTCCTCCCCACCAAGGCCTAGGTTAAACAAAAACAATGGAAACAGGTAAACGCACCTTCGGGTTCTAGTTTTTTTTTAATTCAGTGGGAACTAGCTAAGCCACAAAGAATGTGTAGCACACAATAATGATTACTTTAAAGTAATGTCTCCACGGATTGCTTTGTTTTAATCTCTGCTGCATGTCCATTATCCCAAACTGAATCTCTCTCCTGGTTCTGAACTATCGCTGTGCTTTGTTGGTTTCCCTAAAAGCCCCAGACCAGGCTTATTCTACTCTGCTTCTAGTCCCGCTTTGGCTCTGGTTTAGATCTCCCGCCATCTCCACAAGCCTCCTCTGTCTGATTCTGGTACTTTCAATACGATGTTGAACGTTGTGGCTGCCATCAGTCCTCTTCATGACCATGTCTGCCTGGGGCTCTGAATTCCTTCAAAGATGACGTGGGAAGTTTATTCTGCTTGGCTATCATACTAGGGCAGTGGTCTTCAATGCTGGGTAGTCATTACACCTTGGGTGTTTTAAAAACATTCCAAAGTTCAGATCCTATGCCCAGAGATTGTGACTTAATTCATATGGGGTGCAACCTGGATACTGGGATTTTTTAAAAATTGTTTAGCGAAATTTGAGAAATACTGGCATTGGATTGCACAGTTGTGCTCTCATCTTCGCTCTGAATCCAGGCCACTCACTGCATTTGGAACAGCTTTCTTTTTTTCTTAGCATGAACCTGTTTTCTTTTTGCCACTGTCTAAATTTTTTGCCAAACTCTGATCAGGTGTCAGTTTGTCTTCTCACCTGAGTTCTCAATCTGAGTTCCTGCCTATTTGGACTTCCCTCCCATTGTCTCATTCTGGTGATAAGATCCCACTTCATCCTTCACACTGGTCTGTTCCAGGGACCAGAGATCCCCTGATGTCATTGGAGACAAGCCTTGATTCCCTGCTGGCGGCTCCTCTGTGAGCACTGACCTTCAGCACCTGCCTGGCTCTCTGTTATTCCTTCACCTAAGCTAAGTTCTGGCTCACTTCACTTCTCCTCATCCTTCTTTCTCATACCGAACCTGGTGCCGTATTTATGCTGTGACATAATTTTGAGATAAGGAGAGTTGGAGAATTTGTATGGTCTCAATTAAGACAGTGAACATGGGGCTTAATTTGTACCCTTTAGACTTCTCTTGGCTATTGATGATTATCTTTTGGTCACCACTCCTTCTGATGTAGCCCCTACACTGACAGAGTTCTTAACAACATCAATTTATTAATCCATTCATAAACATTCACTGAGCATCTTGTGAGCCTTTTTTTAGTTTTATAATCAAAAGTTCATAGCCTGAGTCTATTAGTTATTACTGATTTCACCTGGAAGTAAAGAAATCTGTAATGAATAAACACCTTTTCAGAGAGACAATTAGCCTGCTACCAATTTAAGCTTACACTAGAAGTGGTCATCCAAGTCTTTGATACTGTCAAAATAGATTGTAAAATCTAGATTGCTTAAGCAGGAAAAAAGAAAACACTCCTGCAAAAGAACCATGACTTTTTATTATTAGTAGTTTTTTGATTCATACAATAATAATTAATCATTTATCACACGGAAGACATCGTCACTGTCCTTAAAAATATAATTGGATGGAATATACAGATAAGTAAATTTTAAAAAATAGTAACACAATTATATATATATTATTGTAAGATATAGGTAGATTAGATAGAGAAATAGATAAATAGATAGGTAATGTAGTGGAAGCATAAAACCCTCAGAAAGTAACTTTGGTGGGTTCGGGAGGGGGCAGTTGGAGAATTCTCACTGAGGAGGTGCCATTGAAGTGTAGCCATAAAGAGGGAATAGACTTTTAACGGAAGTGAAAATGGGGCATGGTCATTCCAGACATGGGATAACACATAAGGTATACATAGGGCAATGGAAAAGCTGGTGGGAGAATTCCAGTGTTTTAAAATATTAGCATGAGTGGCTGGAGAGAAGTGTGTACCTGTCCTGAACAGAGATTTGTTGTTGTGTGCCATCACATCGATTCCAACTAAAAGTGACTCTATAGGACAGGGTAGAGCTGCCCCATAGGGCTTCCTAGGCTGTAAACTTCAAGGGAGAAATTGCCAGGGCTTTCTTCCCATAGAGCTGCTGGTGGATTCCCTCTACCAGTGGGTTTGAACTGCTGACCTTTCGGCTAGCAATTGAACTTTTAAACATTGTGCTACCAGGGGTCCTCTTTAGCACAGAGTCCAACCAAACCCAACCCACTGCCATCTAGCCAACTCCCACTCATGGGGACACTGTAGGACATAGAACTGCCCATATGGTTTCTAAGGCTATAAATCTTTACAGAAGCATACTACCACATCTTTCTCCAGCAGAGCGGCTGGTAGATTCCAACTGATGACCTTTAGGTTAGCAGAGGAGCACTTTTAACCACTGTGCCACCAGAACTCCTTAGCACAGAGTACCAAAACAAAGCCCACCGCTTTCCTGTTGATTTGACTCATAGCAACCCTATAGGACAGAGTAGAACTGTCCCACAGGGTTTGCAAGGAATAGCTGGTGGATTCAAACTGTCGACCACTTTGGTCAGCAGCTGAGCTCTTAACTGCTATGCCACCAGGGCACCTAGCACAGACAAAAAAAAAAAAAAAAAAAAAAAACCCACTGCTGTAGAGTCGATTCGTACTCATAACAATCCTATAGGGCAGAGTGGAACTGCTCCATAGGGTTTCCAAGAAGCAGCTGGTGGATTCGAACTGCCAACTTTTTGGTTAGCAGCCAAATGCTTAACTACTGCCACCAGTAAAACCAAAAACCCAGTGCTGTCGAGTCGATTCTGACTCATAGCGACCCTATAGGACAGAGTATAGAACTGCCACCAAGTGAATGACTGGTAGGAAAGATTCCTTAAGGAATTCACTAGGTGGCACTCTTTCTTCTTTGGCAGCATCTACATAACAAGTGGCAGAATATTTGGAATTGTTGAATTTTGGGGTTTCCTCAGATTTTTTTTTTTTTTCAGATGTATGGTATAAATAGATACAACCTGAGGCAGTATAGCTTTTCCATCTCTGTGGATGGTTAGGAAATGCTACGAATGAGAGTTTTCAAGTGACATGGAGAACATAACTGCATTGTTGAAATTCTTAATGCATGTGTGATAGTCTGGAACTTTTTGCCTTGGTAAATTTTTGTCCGTGTTCTTAATTCTTTAATTTCAGTTACCTAGAAATGTTTGTAAAATTTTTGTATGTCTTACATTTGTTTGAAAGTCATTCAGTGAATCTAGTAGAATTAAAATACTTATTTCACCTACCATTTTGGAAACAGGAATACTAAAAGTTAAGTTTGCATGATTTCAAAGGCATTTAATAGAACATGTCTTAAAAAGGATTTTACAAGTATATAGCTAATAACTTTTACCTAATAAATAGGTTATATAATAATTTTAATACATAAATTTAATTTGAATAACATATTTTATAATCAATTCACTGTGTTGTAGAAATAATCAAAACATAAAATTCATTTAAAAATTATAGCATATACATGTTAATTTGAATATAAGCACATAACATTAATTTTGAAATATAAAACTTCTGAAATCAATTCATCAGGCATTGCATTATTTTTGTCATTGATTCTGACATCTTTAGAGAGATTGGCAGGTATTTTAATAACATATGCAGTGAAGTGACAATTTAAATTCAAAGTTCTCTTGAATAATTACTCTTCCAATTACTGCCAATAGTACTGCACATCACATTTTGTTGTTGCCTTTTAATGAAATAAGAGACATTGTCCTGAAATGCCCTTTTTAGATTCTTCACCTTCTTAAAAAAATTCAGTTATGTAGGAAAAATATTTTTTTTAATTAATTACAATAGAATCTCAAATTTCAACAAACTTTCTTTTTTACTCTGAATTCTGTTAGGGAAATAGCAATGAAGTTTCATAAGACTCACAGATAAAATGTCAAATATTGTCCTTGAGAATTACAAAATAAAGTTGGGGGATAAAGATTAAAAAAAAAAAAAGTGAGTAAACAAAACTTACAGCAAAAAATGTGTAAGTAGTATTTCTATGTATTAAATGCTTGATCGTGATAAGTTCATTGCATGTAGGAGAATATAGTAAACCAAACCCATTGCCATCGAGTCAATTCCAACTCATTGTAATCCTGTAAGACAGGGTAGAACTGCCCCATAGGGTTTCTAATGAGCGCTTGGTGGATTTGAATTACCAACCTTTTGGTTAGCGGCTGAGTTCTTAACCACTATGCCACCAGGGCTCCAGTAGAGTATAATAAGTATTGTGAAAGGAGAAGAAACTAGCAAAATAAAAGTTCTTTTCTATCTTTTTATTTTTTGGACCTAGAGCAGATCCTAGAGACTCATTACTAACTTGGTCTGGAAATACCCTTGAGATGAGGTACTGACAATTATTTGGCAAAATCCTTCATTTTTAGGATAACACCACTAACTTCCTCACTTCTGACATACACACTGTCACCGCATCTCCCTTATGATCAATGCTATATGTTTGCTGAGTTATGCTCTTAGCATACTCAGTTCTTCGAGTCTGGAATGCCATCTTTGATTTCCTGGTGAACTCCTCTTCAAGACTCAGGTTGGATGTCACTTTCTTTTTAAATGTCCTAAGAGAGTAACCCTCATTGGACTGTGAAGTGGGCAGTTAAAGTTCATCGTATTAAGCCACACATTTTGGGACTGATGTATTACAGAAGCTAGTATTACTTAGATCCTCATTCCTCCTCACTCCATTCCTTCTTACACTACTCCCCTCCTCTCAAAGTATTTTCACTAAGATCTTCAATGACCACATAGGGATGTGTTGCTAAGCTTAATGGGAATCTTCAGTTACTGGACTCTTCATTTCTCTGAATACTCCTAAAGTAGCATCTACTCTTTATCCGTGAACTTCACACATGTGTATTCAGAATTTATTGGACATCTTTGCCTGGATATCTCCAAACACCTCAAATTGAATTCATATCATCCTTTACAGGGTTGCTATGAGTCAGAATCGACTTGACGGCAGTGAGTTTGGTTTTTTTTTCGGGGGGGGTGGGTTTCCTAGTCTGGAAACCCTGGTGGCATAGTGGTTACAAGCTATGGATGCTAACCAAAAGGTCAGCAATTTTTTAACATTTTTTTAAATTGAACTCTAGATGAAGGTTTACAGAACTAGTTTCTCATCAGTGGGTACACACATTGTTGTATGATATTGGTTAACAACCCCACAACATGTCAACACTCTCCCTTCTCAATTCTGGGTTCCCTATTACCAGCTTTCCTGTTCCCTCCCACCTTTCAGTCCCTGCCCCAGGGCTGGTGCACTCCTTTAGTCTTTTTTTTTCCAGCGGCCTGTTCAATCTTTGGCTGAAGGGTGAGCCTCAGGAGAGGGCCTCATTACTAAGCCAAAAGGGTGTCTGGGGGCCATACTCTCAGGGTTTCTCCAGTCCCTGTCAGGCCAGCAAGTCTGCTCTTTCTTTTTGAGTTAGAATTTTGTTCTACATTTTTCTCCAGCTATGTCCGGTACGCTCTACCGTGATTCCTGTCAGAGTAGTTAGTGGTGGTAGCCAGACACTGTTGTACTGGACTCAGTCTGGTGGAGGCCATGGTAGATGTGGTCCCTTAGTCCTTTGGACTAATCTTTCCCTTGCGTCTTTAGTTTTCTCCATTCATCCTTGGTCCTAAAGGGGTGAGACCAGTGGAATATCCTAGCTGGCCGCTCACAGGCTTTTAAGATCCCAGACGCTAGTCACCAATGTAGAATGTAGAACATCTTCTTTATAAACTCTGTTATGCCAACTGAGCTAGATGTCAATAGATATTAAGTGTTTTTCCATCCCTACCCATCTCCTCCCTTGTAACTACCAACCATTGTTTATGTTTGTATGTAAACCTTTTCATGAGTTTTTAAGGACTTTATATTTTTCTTCTTTATTTTGATGAGTAGGTTTGTTAAGTTTCTTTGTGGTTACCTTGAAATTTATCCTTATCTTCCTAGGTCTGAGCCAGTCTATTACCACCTGCTATCGCCTTGCCTTCCTCTCCTTTGGAAAGTTCTATACCTATGCCATTTATTCCCTCTTTTATTGTTCTGACGTTGTTGTCATTTACAGGTTAACCTCTCTGGTTCCCTGTTGCAATTGTTTTGGTTTTGGATAGTCCTTGAGAGTTCATTTTCTAGGTTGGTATCTGGCTGGTACACTCTTGCATCCTAGATTCAGGCTGTGGTCTGATGTTGTTTGTTCTCTGACTGAAGGAGTCCCTTTAATGATTCTTGTAAGTTTGGTTTCGTTTTTACATATTCCCTTAATTTCTGTTTATCTGGAAATGTCCTAATTTCACCATCATATCTGAATGAAAGTTTTGCAGGATATATTATTCTTGGTTGACAATTTTTTTCTTTCAAGATTTTATATATGTCATCCCATTGCCTTCTTGCCTGCTTGGTTTCTGCTGAATAATCAGAGCTTAGTCTTATTGTTTCTCCTCTGTATGTGATTTTTTGGTTTTCTCAAGCTGCTTGAAGGATTTTGTCTTTATCTTTGGTTTTAGTGAGTGTGATTATGATATGCCATGGTGTTTTTCTTTTGGGCTCTATCCTATATGGGGTTCATTGAGCTTCTTGGATGGTCAGCTTTTCATCATTCATGATATTAAGGAAGTTTTCTGTCACCAATTCTTCAGTGATCCTCTCTGTGTTTTCCATTTTCTCTTCCTATTCTAGAACTCCAATCACTCATAAATTTTTGCTTTTGCTTGTATCCCACATAATTCTCAGGGTTTCTTCATTTTTCTTCATTCTTTTTTCTGATTTTTCCTGAAACAGAGTTGTATCCAAGCATTTGTCTTCAATTTCACTGATTCTGTCTTCCATTGTTTCAAACCTGCTCCTCAGCCCTTCTATGACACTGTCCATTTCTGAAATCTTGTTGTTTATCTTTTGGACTTCTCATTGTTGTTTTTGTATGATTTCTTGTGAATTTCTTTTGGCATTTTGTTCCTGTATTACTTTCCTGAATTGTCCCATTTTTGTGTCTGTATTTTCCATGAATTTGTTTGCCTTTTCCATAAATTTATCTATTTTTTCCTCATTATTGTCTGCTTTTTGCTTCAGCTCTTGGATTGCTCTGAATATTAGAGATTTGAATTCCCTGTCAGGTAGTTCTAGTGCCTTTTCTTCTACTGGAAAGTCATCTGGTTTTTTTTTTTTTTTTTTTTTTGGATGACTACTGGAACCATCCTATTCTTTTTTCTTTTTTTTTTTTTTATGTTTTGATATTGCCTGCTGTCTTTGGGACATTCAGTAGTTATTTTCTTCATTTCTTGATTGTAGATTTGTTTGTTTTGTCCTGCTCTTTTGTTTCATTTGGTTATGTCTGAGCAGATGAGCTGTGCATTCTTTGTTGTTTGCTCATCTGTAGTCACGATAATTTTCACCTCCTTGTCCAATGAGCAGGGCCAGTCATTCAGCTATGGTGTAGCAAGGCAGGTCCAGCTGAAGGGGAGAGGCTGGGATGGGTTGTTTGTGGCACATACTAAGGCCGGCAGGGCAGCCTAGGAATCGGTGCTGGGCAGGTTCTAGTAGGCTGTCCCTGTGCTGCTCGGGGGTGTGATATTCAGTGCACAGTGCAGGTAGGCAAGAAAGAGGGGGGAGGTTGTGATGTGTGGACCTAATAGGGGTATGGGAAAGAGGATAGAGAAGAGAGAAACAGGAACCAGAACAAACAAGCAAACAAAGAAAAGAAAAGAAAAAAAAGAGTGCTAAGGGAGCTTGCTGTTGGAGTAGAGAGATGAGAAACCGAGAAATGGAGAAAAGCAAAAAGAAAAAGGGAAAAAGAAAGAAAAAAAAATAACTACTTAAAAATTTGGAAAAGAAAAGCCCCCAGGAGTCCTGGAGTTCCACTGGTGGGGCTGCTAAAATTGGAGAAGTGGTTCCCAGGCTGTGCAGTGTAGCCTGGCTAAGGGGATATAGACGTCACACAGCATCAGGCATTCAGGAGACAGGAAAAGAAGATAAATGGAGAGAGAGGAGAACTGAGAAATGAAGAAAGGCAGAAGGGGAAAAAGAGAAAAGAAAGAAGAAAAAAAAATGCCCCCAGGATCCTACCTACACGGGTGTGCAGATTGGGGGAGTGGCTCCTAAGCCATGCAGTGCAGCCCAGCTAGAAGGGGCTCCCGAGCTTTGAAAAGAAAATAAACAAAACAGAACAAAGCAAAACAAGGGGAAAAAAAGGCCCAGGGATCCCACCAACATAGTGTCGCAGGCCAGGGGAGTAATTCCCCAGTTGAGAGTGGCTTCACAGCCTTTCAAGAAGAAGCAAAGATGGCACACGGAGCCAGGTGTTCCAGAGAAAGGAAGGGAAGGTGGTAGGAGGCACAGAAGAAACCAAAAGAGACGGAAAGAACCAACACCAGCTCAGGGGCCCAACCAGTGTCGGCAGGGTGAATCCAAGCAGCCTGAGGCCAAAGCAGCTGCCTCCCAGCCAAGAGACTGCAGCTGGCAGGAAGCAAAGTGGGCCGGAGGAGGGGAAGGGGGAAGAAAGGCGGGGGAAGGGAGGGTTAGGAAAGCGTACATCCCTGGTTACTGGGTGCTCTGTCTCCTGCGGAGAATTTCGTGAAGCTGCTTTCCCTACTCCCTGTCCGCCGATCTCCAGTGTGGGTGGGACGAATCCAAGTGACATGGACACTGCACTTCCTGGCTGGTTGAGCCACCACAGCCAGCCAGAAAGCTTGGAGGTAGGGCAGCGGGGAGAGAATGAGGCGTGGGAAAGCTTGTATCGCTGGTTACCTGGTGCTCTGTCTCCTACTGGGAGTTCTGCAAAGCTGCTTTTCCCGTGCTCCCTGTTTGCCAATCCCTGACAGGAGTCCAAGATGGCAGATCTGTGCTGTGTTAGCTGATAGGGCCCTCTGCACATATTGCTTCTCCCTCTCTGTCTTCTGTCAGTTTCTTATTCCATTCGGTGTTTGGCTGAGTTCTTTATCTCTCCATTTGACACTTCAGGTTCCAGGAATGAGATTTGTCTCTGTTTTACTTAGTTTTTTGGGTCTTTGCTGTGGAGGGATGGCATAGTGCTTCTGTCTATGGCCTCGTGTTAGCCAGAAGTCTCAAAACGTCAGCAGTTTGAATCCTCCTAGCTCCTTGGAAACTCTATGGGGCAGTTCTACTCTGTCCTACAGGGTGGCTATGAGTCAAAATTGATGTGATGGCAGTGGTTTTTTTTGTTTTTTTAAACGGGCCTCTCAATCTGCTTCTCCTCTAGCGTCCCTATCTCAGTTACAGGTCCTCCTAACCAAGCCAGAACCCCACTTTCTCCCCAACCTCCTTAGTCCGATCTACGTTAAGTCTTATTAATTCTATCCAATAAACCTCTCTCTTTACATCAATTTCTCCCATTTTAGCTGCCACCACGCTGGTCCACACTACCAGCCTCTCCCGCAAGACCAGTGAAGTGACCTCCTCATTGGTCACTCAGCATTCAAAGTGACTGTGGTCCATCCTGAACTAGGCTGAGGAACTTCCAAAAATACAAATCTGTTGATGTTTCTCTCCCGTTTAGAACTCTTCAGTGATTTCTCATTGCTTTTAGGATAAAGCTTAATACTCCTTTGTTGATTTTGTCAGGCTTCCCGTGGGCTGTGCCCTGCACACCTTTCCAGTCTATCCCTCTTCCACTCTGTCTAGGCTTCTAAAGGAATAAAAATTTCTCAGCTCTTGCTATGTGCCAGCCTTATCTAGCCTCTAGGCACCTTTCTACACATACCAGTTCCCTTACCCCGTACCAAAAAATCCTGTTAATGTTGAGTCCATTTCGACTCATGGCAGCCTCATGTGTCACAGAGTAGAATTGCTCCATAGGGTATTCTTGGCTGTAATCTTTATGGAAGCAGATCACGGGCATTTCTTTTGCGGTGCCACTGGGTATGTTCAAACTGCCTGCCTTTAGGTTAGCAGCTGATTGCAAATGCTTACACCACTCAGGGATCTCTTCCTTGCCTGAGAGCTGGCAAAAATGGTATGTAATCTTCAGATAAATGGTTACAGACCACTTCTTTAGAGATACCTATGTGGATTTCCTAGACTATGCCTATACCCAACATGTTCTCTGTATTCATATTCATATATATATTTAGTATCTATCATGTCCACTACAGTATCACTAGATCTTCACACAATTCCTTGCACAAAGGAGAAAAATAAAGGTCAGTTAATTGAAGTATTGTACTTATCATACAATAGCATAAACATTTACTTTCATGTGTATTTGTTCTGTTATATTTTGAAGTCCTTGAAATCAGAGGCCAGAATTTCCATTGCTAGCACAGTGCCTGATACAGACTGGTGTTTAAAAGCTTTGAATGACTGAGTGAATATGAATAAGCAAGGGGTTGTCTGTGCTTGGGCCCTATGCTAAGTTTCGGGATGGGGCAGTAAAATGAGATCAGGGTTATGCTGGTGAGAATGCAGAGTTCTGAGAGACAATAATCCCTGTGTGTGCATGACTGTGTGTCTTTCCTAGAGCTCTGTGTGTCTTTTCCTAAGCATCACATATGTAAAACAGGAATACAAACTACAAATATATGAGTGTTCGTGAGCTGTTTTTTATTGTTTTCTGTTCCTTTGAAAAAAGATATTGATGGAGCAAATTGTGGGGGGAGGGTGAGGTTGGGGAGGTACATGTGAAGAGAAAAGCCCACACTGGTTGGGTAGGAATAAGGACTTTTGGTGGGGAGTTGAGAAGGAGGTGTAAGGAGAGAATGAGGTGGGGGTAAAACGCATTAAAGACAAGTAAAGTGCAAGAAGAATAGGGGTGGAAGAGGGAATTCTCAGAAGTTGTGGATTATAACTATGTTCACTGAGGAGCACAGGTAATGGTTTTTGTCGGACTCCTTCTTTAAGTGTAACTGGATGTTGAGATGGGGGCACATAGAATCCAGAGCTTTACTTAGAAAAGAAAAAAAAAATTTCTTGCATTCTTGCTGTCATAGAGCTGTCTCATTTCATATACACTGAAACCTCATGAGTGGTTTGGATAATTGTTACTATAAAAAAAAAACCCATATAAGCATTCTAAACATACCGAAACAGACTTTGAAGGTTTAAGGGACCTGTGGCTCCCACGGGAGAAAGAACTGGCCATCTCCTTTTGTAAAGATCACAGCCAAGAAAACCCTGTGGGGTAGTTCTACTCTGTCACATGGGGTTGCTATGAGTCAGAATTGCCTGGAGGGTACCCAGCAACAACAACAAATGGGAAAGACAGGACATTAGGCAGGTCTTCCCACACTGATCCCAGTGCTGCTTCCACAAACCATGGGTCCTGCCATTACTGACAAAAGGAGGCTGCATTTTTTTTTTTTAATAAAGCTTTCAAAATAAAAAAAGGACTATTAATTAAGAAAAGCATCTCACTAAAACATTTTATAGAGTTATAAAAAAACGTAAATCTTGCCTTTACATTCTTGGACTATAAAGTTTATGCACATATTTGCCAATGGGACAACCTGTTAATGTTTAAGCATGTTTCCTTCTCTAGGCCACAACATTGACTGACTGATTTTTTAATTTATTCATTCATTCAACAAACATTTATGAGCACCTATTTTTTTTTTTATTGATACCAGCCAGGAAACCTGAAGATAAATGAGTCCATGTTCTCAAGGAATTCACTCACAGTGGGTAGGAAGATGTATTAATAGAAAATGAGAATACAATGAAGTTAAATGCATTTACGTAAAATAGGCACAGCGGAATATGGTCTGATATAGTGCTGGAAGATGAGCCCCCCAGGTTGGAAGGCACTCAAAAGATGACTGGGGAAGAGCTGCCTCCTCAAAGCAGGGTCAACCTTAATGACGTAGATGGAGTAAAGCTTTTGGGACCTTCATTTGCTGATGTGGTGCAACTTAAAATGAGAAGAAACAGCTGCAAACATACATTAATAATCAGAACCTGGAATGTACGAAGTATGAATCTAGGAAAATTGTCAAAAATGAAATGGAACACATAAACATTGATATTCTAGGCATTAGTGAGCTGAAATGGACTGGTATTGGCCATTTTGAATCAGACAATCATGTAGTCTACTACGCTGGGAATGACAACTCGAAGAGGAATGACGTTGCATTCATTGTCAAAAAGAACGTTTCAAGATCTATCCTGAAGTACAACACTGTCAGTGATAGGATAATATCCATAGGCCTACAAGGAAGACCAGTTAATACAACTATTATTCAAATTTATGCACCAACCGCTAGGGCCAAAGATGAAGAAATAGAAGATTTTTATCAGCTGCTGCTGTCTGAAATTGATCGAACATGCAATCAAGATGCATTGATAATTACTGGCGATTGGAATGTGAAAGTTGGAAACAAAGAAGAAGGATCAGTAGTTGGAATATATGGCCTTGGTGATAGAAACAATACCGGAGATCGAATGATAGAATTTTGCAAGACCAACGACTTCTTCATTGCAAATACCTTTTCACCAACATAAACAGTGACTATACACAAGGACCTTGCCAGATGGAACACACAGAAATCAAATTGACTACATCTGTGGAAAGAGACGATGGAAAAGCCAGGGGCCGACTGTGGAACAGACCATCAATTGCTCATATGCAAGTTCAAGCTGACACTGAAGAAAATCAGAGCAAGTCCACGAGAGCCAAAATATGACCTTGAGTATATCCCACCTGAATTCAGAGACCATCTCAAGAATAGATTTGATGCATTGAACACTGGTGACTGAAGACCAGACGAGTTGTTGAATGACATCAAGGACATCATCCATGAAGAATGTAAGAGGTCACTGAAAAGACAGGAAAGAAAGAAAAAACCAAGATGGATGTCAGAGGAGACTCTGAAACTTGCTCTTGAGTGTTGAGCGGCTAGAGCAAAAGGAAGAATTCATGAAGTAAAAGAACTGAATAGAAGATTCAAAGGGCATCTTGAGAAGACAAAATAAAGTATTATAATGACATGTGCGAAGAGCTGGAGATGGAAAACGAAAAGGGAAGAACATGCTCAGTGTTTCTCAAGCTGAAAGAACTGAAGAAAAAATTCAAGCCTCGAGTTGCAATAGTGAAGGATTCCATGGGGAAAATATTACATGATGCAGGAAGCATCAAAGGAAGATGGAAGGAATACACAGAGTCATTATACCAAAAAGAATTAGCTGATATTCAACCATTTCAAGAGGTGGCATATGATCAGGAACTGACGGTACCTAAGGAAGAAGTCCAAGCTGCTCTGAAGGCATTGGCGAAAAACAAGGGTCCAGGAATTGATGGAATATCAATTGAGATGTTTGAACAAACAGATGCAGCCCTGGAGGTGCTCACTAGTCTATGCCAAGAAATATGGGACACAGCTTCCTGGCCAACCAATTGGAAGAGATCCATATTTATGCTTATTCCCAAGAAAGGTGATCCAACTGAACGTAGAAATTATAGAACAATATCATTACTATCACACGCAAGCAAAATTCTGCTGAAGATCATTCAAAAACAGCTGCAGCAGTGTATCGACAGGGAACTGCCAGAAATCCAGGCTGGCTTCAGAAGAGGACGTAGAACCAGGGACATCATTGCTGATGTCAGATGGATCCTGGCTGAAAGCAGAGAATACCAGGAGGATGTTTACCTGTGTTTTATTGATTACGCAAAGGCATTCGACTGTATGGATCATAACAAACTGTGGATAACACTTGGAAGAATGGGAATTCCAGAACACTTAATTGTGCTCATGAGAAACCTTTACATAGATCAAGAGGCAGTTGTTCGGACAGAACAAGAGGATACTGATTGTTTTAAGTCAGGAAAGGTGTGCATCAGGGTTGTATTCTTTCACCATACCTATTTAATCTGTATGCTGAGCAGATAGTCTGAGAAGCTGGACTATATGAAGAAGAACGGGCATCAAGATTGGAGGAAGACTCATTAACAACCTGCATTATGCAGATGACACAACCTTACTTGCTGAAAGTGAAGAGGACTTGAAGCACTTACTAATGAAGATCAATCCAGCCTTCAGTATGGATTACACCTCAACATAAAGAAAACAAAAATCCTCACAACTGGACCAATGAGCAACATCATGATAAACAAAGAAAAGATTGAAGTTGTCAAGGATTTCATTTTACTTGGATCCACAATCAACAGCCATGGAAGCAGCAGTCAAGAAATCAAAAGGCGCATTGCATTGGGAAAATCTGCTGCAAAGGACCTCTTCAAAGCGTTGAAGAGCAAAGATGTCACCCTGAAGACTAAGGTGTGCCTGACCCAAGCTATGATATTTTCAATCACATCATGTGCATGTGAAAGCTGGAGAATGAATAAGGAAGACCAAAGAAGAGTTGACGCCTTTGAATTGTGGTGTTGGAGAAGAATATTGAATATACCATGGACTGCCAAAAGAACACAAATCTGTCTTAGAAGAAGTACAACCAGAATGCTCCTTAGAAGCAAGGATGGCGAGACTGCATCTTACATACTTTGGACATGTTGTCAAGAGGGATGAGTCCCTGGAGAAGGACATCATGCTTGGCAGAGTACAGGGTCAGCGGAAAAGAGGAAGACCCTCAACGAGGTGGATTGACACAGTGGCTGCAAAAATGAGCTCAAGCATAACAACGATTGTAATGATGGCGCAGGACCAGGCAGTGTTTCGTTCTGTTGTGCATAGGATCGCTATGAGTGGGAACCGACTCGATGGCACCTAACAACAACAACAACAAGACACAGTTTTATGGGATCATCAAAATAAGTCATGTAATTCAGTCCAGAGGTGGGGTCATGAAGGGCTTGCAAGAGCTTGATATGAGTGTTTTAGGCTGAGGAAGTATTTCAGACGGTGGAACCAACATAACTACAACTGTAGATGGAAACCAAGAATATGTGTGTGTGTGTGTGTAGGCTTGGATTACAATCAGGCATATGTTGTGTGTGAGTGTGTGTGTGTAGGACTGGCTGCAATCAGGTGTATGTTGCCAAGACTGTGTGCATGTTGTAGGCTTGGACTACAATCAGGTATGTGTCATGTGTGTGTATGTGTGTGTGTAGGATTGGACTACAATCAGGTGTATTTCATGTTGAAGCATAAATACAAGATAAGGTTGGAGACAAATATGATCAGGTTATGAAGGGTCTTGTATGTTATGTCACTCAGAATTTGCACTGCAGGTACACAATGAGGGAATTTTGGAAGATAGCTACAATGCTTATATCTGCATTCAGATAGATGCCCTTGGCCATTGGCTGAAGAGTGGATTTGAGGAGCAGAAGACTGGAGATCTTTTACTGAATTATCTTTAGGACAATTTATTCCATGAAGCAAAGAACAATATACCTTATATATTCGTAGGAATGAAACAATGGTAAAACAAATGAATAAGAACAACAAACCCACCAGGAATAGATCCCAATTCAGGTTTATCATGCTTTACTGTTTTATTTGTATAAATAGCACCTAAATATTTTGAGTTTTCAGACTCTTGGCATGAACTTCCAGTTCACAGAGTAAGGGTAAGAAAGTCATCAAATTATGGAAAAATAAAGCATTTAACAATAAATTCATTTAAAAAGAAATCAACTCATTTATAATGAGAGATTAAAAAAAAAAAAATGTGCTTCTGAAAATAACCAGCAAAGGAGAGTTCATGAGAAAGATTCTGGGAGCCTGTGATATGAGACAATGAGTGATCAGGGTTGACAGATGAGGACATTCTAAATTTGTATAGCACCTGGACATTTGGACCACAGTGACCAAAGGTTTTTAACTGAAAGGATTTTGTTCAGAAAGAGCTCTAGTACTAACATAACAGTGGATTAAAAATCCAGCCAATGCTTTAAAACCAGAAGATCAAAAGTAAGGGGTAGTATGGACAAAGTTCTATTTCTCCTATATTTTTCATACATAAAATGATGAATATAGATATATCTTGGCTTTAAAATCCTACAAGGAAATTGTTCTACTTTATTTGGGATGGCAAATTATTTTCTATTGACCAGTGTTTTGGGAATTCAAATAGATACGTTGTCGAGAAGGAAGATCAATCTCAAGCTTTAAGGACTCATCTCAATTTCTGCAGATGGCTCTAAGCGTCCTTCTGAAGGATAACAGTCACTCTACTATAAAAGGGAGTTTCTTGAAAATAATCCAAAAGAAAAATAATCGGTGAATTTTTGCCTCCAAGTGATGCCCTAAGGATAATTGTAGCTCTATTTTGTCTGCCATGCTGTTAGGAACAATACTAGAATCTTAGGATATATGATATTTTCTGGGGAGTCTTCCTTTTGCTTGTTCTATAGCTAGAGAGGAAACCCTGCTGGCATAGTGGTTAAGTCCTATGGCTGCTAACCAAAGGGTTGGCCGTTCAAATCGGCCAGGTGCTCCTTAGAAACTCTATGGGGCAGTTCCACTCTGTCCTATAGGGTCACTATGAGTCGGAATTGACTCGAGTGCACTGGGTTTGGCTTTTTGGTTTATAGGTAGAGAAGTCAGATATCTCAAGCAATAATTTTTTTTTACCAAAGCAAAAACCAAACCCACTGCCGTCAAGTTGATTCCAACTCATAGTGACCCTATAGGACAGAGTAGAGCTGCCCCACAGAGTTTCCAAGGAGTGCCTGGTGGATTCAAACTGCCAAGCTCTTGGTTAGCAGCTTTAGCACTTAACCACTACACCATCAGGGTTTCCAATTTTCTTTATAGTTACTGCTAAAAAGGAAAACACAGGTGGAAAGTTTTCTTAAGGAAAAAGACTGTATATGTATGTATGTCCCATTGCTGTTGAGTCAAATCTAACACACACACACACACACACACGTCCCTGAGCTGCAACCAGAAACTCTTGAGTCAGATATTAGGAGTATCTCTGGGTTAATATATGCTTTATGAAATATAAAAAGAGAAAAATTCTTTTACATTAAATGGTGAATTATGGTACAGCGCAGTAAAGTGATTTTTAAAAGTTGATAGCCACTGCTCCCTGCCTCTGCCCCCACTAATACATATATACTTCTTCATCATTGTTGATGTCATTTAGGAAAGGAAGAACAGCTATGAGTTGGTGTGGTCAAAGATTTAACCATGGCAGTTCCAGTTAGTTGCATTTAAGAACCCAGGTTTCCAAAAGAGAAGAAACAGTTGTACTATTTGGATTTTTGTAATAATTATTTCTGAAAACTGGTCTTTGTAGAAATCTAATATGAAGTGATAGGGATGGTTTGCATCTATAGCTTTGGATTTTAACTACAACTGAGAAGCAGAAAAGTTTAAGAATTTGTACAGTAAGTTTGACAGTACTGGCACAGATACTTGGGAGGAAGGAGAGGGAAATGTCAAAGATTACTAGGTCTTTTGATCACCACAGTCCTCTGTGGTGAAGTGAGCCTTCCATCATCTCCCTGAATACAGCAGACTTCTGGGAGTCTAAGAATTATCATAAAAAAAAAAAATTATTATCATAGTTTCCTAATAATAGTCAAATTTCTATATTTAAACTAGAAGTTCCTTGGCTCAGGGATTGTCTTAAAGTTTCTTTAGTCTTTTATATTCCACAATAATTACCACAAATTGCCTCATATATTAGTTTCTTAAAAAAAAAAAAAAAGAAAAATCTTTTTTCCTTTTTAGTACTGAAAATGAGATGAATTAAAGATTTTATTGATTATGTCATCATTCTTTATTAGAATTAATTGTTTTGGGCTTTTAAAGTCCCTTTCCCCAATAATAGGAGAATATGAATAAAAATTTCAAGTGTTAAAAAATTCAGAATTCTGGACTGCCTGTATTTTTAAAAGGTGTATACATTAGAACACGGAAATGAATTTTATATAAATCCCTATTCTTTCCCAGTGCGTGTTCTTTAGTCCAGATCACATTTGTGTAAGATTTGTAAAGTGGAGGAAATTGATTAACTATCAAAAAAAGTTTAAAAAGGAAATGACACAGTTTCTGGAATACTCTGTCATGGCCTGTGCATTGCAGAACATTGAGCTTGCTTCACAAGGAAAACCTTCATTTCCTGTGTCAAAAAAACAGACTACAGTACAATGAATGACTCCAGAGAAAGACTTATAAAAAATCAGAAGTGCCTTTTTAAGTGACTTTCAGTGATCTCATAAGAAAATATCTTATAAAATAAGACACAAAGCTTTGATACTCCCACATGCATTTTTATTTTCATGTGTTTTGCTAATCATTTACTCCGGTGTAAGCAGGAGTTTAATGATAACATTTTTGTTTTTCCATGCATCCTACACAGAAGGTAAATAAATAGATTGATGGCACAAGTAGTTCACATCGATCTATGCTAAATAGCAGAGTATGTCTCATAGTCTCATAGAGTGATTTTTACTTTTTTCATTCCTTAAAAAGGGAACATGGCCATTTCACTTTTGTGTATTCTAGGGCACATGGGCCCACCTAGCTGTCTCCTCTGGTATCCCCACTGGTCACTCACTTGGCTGGCCTAATTGCGTGATCAATAATTGCCTTGCAGATATTTCCTTGGATGCATGGTGGGCAGAACAAAATTAAAAGTAGTTTAAGCCTTCTGATAACACGAACAACAGGACAACAGCATTAATGGCATGGGGTCACGGCATTGTGGAAAGAGATGTGGAGAGGCTGAGGCAGGAAGAAGTGTCTAGAATGAAGAAGTGGGTGAGTTTGGGAGACTTTATGAAAGGGACAAAAATTGAAAGAGTAAGAACATATATGAAATGACTAATGCTAAAGACACCCACACATCTGTTAGTTTGTCATACGTGGGGCTTGTGTGTTGTTGTATTATGAGAAGCTATGCCACCTGTATTCAAACACCAGCAGGATCACCCATGGTGGACAAGTGTCAGCTGAGCTTCCAGACTAAGACAGACTAGGAAGAAGGACCTGCCAGTATACGTCTGCAAAAGTTAACCAGTGAAAACCTTATGAATAGCAGCAAAACATTGTCTGATATAGTGCCGAAAGATGAGCCCCTTGGGTGGAAGGCACTCAAAATACAACTGAGGAAGAGCTGCCTTTTCAAAGTAGAGTTGACCTTAATGATGTGGATGGAGTAGGGTCAGTGAAAAAGAGAAGACCCTCAATGAGATGGACTGACATAGTGGCTGAAGTATAATGACAATTGTGAGGATGGTACAGGCCCGGGCAGTGTTTCATTCTATTGTACTTAGGATTGCTGTGAGCTGGAACTGACTCCAGGCACTAATCTGTGGAGCTAAAGAGCTCTGGAACTTGGTCCAGGAAGGCAGACATGGGCATTGAGGCCTGATGGTTCAAGAGGCCAAGGAATCAGGAAGCAGAAGCTGAAGAAACAAGGAACACTGGAAGCAGAGCTGCCTCAGTCTCAAAGGGTGGAGTTGCCACTCAGATGGACTAGGAGAATGGGGACCTCATATCGACAACAGCAACAATGCTAAAGAAGGAGAAAACTTGGCATCCTCACTGTCTTTTATCTTCTTGAGGCTCATAACCATATGTCATATAACAATATCAACCTGTCTCCAATTCTATATATTACTGTACCCAGGCATTGTCTGCAGGCATATGACTTTTCTGGAAGCAGTATTCAGTGATGGGCTCCTCAGCCTCAGTATTTTCACCAGACTTGTCTTACCAAATTCCATCCTCCTTTGGCTTAATATTTCTCAACCAATTTATAAAATGGAGGGCAACGTAAGGCTAGGCTTTGCAAACTGTGGGGCACACATCTGCTGGGCTACTGAGGTTTCAGGGGAAACCTAATACAGCATCAACTTTCCTTTTTGGGGGGCAACATTAAACATTAAATTGCAGATTAATTTATAGAAAAATAATTATGATATTAAATAATATTGTATAAGAAAACAAATACTGCTATACAATTATATGGGATAAAATGTTTGCATAAATTTTAGGAAAAATGATGAGAAAACTTGAAAAAGAAATAAAATTTAATTTTAGAGTTTAAAATTTTAAAACAAATACAAAACAAATTGGATTCAGAATTACAAACTTTGACATAACATTTAAGGTTGAAGAAAATAAGTAAAAAATTGAGGCAAAAAATATATTAAAGGCAAGTGTTAAAATGGCATGGTAGTGGTGTCTGACCTCCTCTAACTTCGCAACAGTGAAGGAGAACCAAGATCAACAGCCCAAGGCTGATTCCTATGAGGTGGAGGTCAGATACACCTCCTCTCTCTGCTATCTCTACCAATTCTGACACCAACGCTCTCTCCCATAGCACTCTCTACTGGGTTTGATAATTCACCACAATGGCCACACGTAACTCACAGACCATACTCACAATTTGAGAATTTATTAGGGAAGTAACAGTTACATTTCAGGCTCAGGAACACTCAGGATACAGTTCTCCCATCAGGTCAGCCTCTTCCCAACTGTGCTGGCAGGCACGCCTCTCCCTGGCCCTACGCTCTCCCCAGAGGCACTCAGCTTGCTCTGTCTGTGGACCAGGAGGCCCACTGCACCACCTCCTGCTACTGGTTCCCTGCTGCCAGGTCTCTCCTGCTACCACTTCTCACCTGCTTCAGGATTACAGCTCTCTTTAAAAAAAAAAAAAAATTTTTTTTTCTTTCTCTGTTTTATTTATCCTTGTTTTTTTCCAAAATGATTTTTTTAATCTTTTCTTTTTTACTATATCAGAGGTACAAACTCATGGTAAAACATTTAGATAATACCTAAAGAAAAACTAAAATTTGCTTGTCCTATCAACTCTCAACTCTGTAATAACATTGAATAAATGCTGTATTTCTCTAGAGGAGGATGTGGTTATAAGGTTTCTGCTTATAATTTTATCATATAAAACCTTTTATATTTGGCATGATAATATTATTATATACTTACAGATGTATTTCTAACTTATGGAATTTTTTTTTTTTTTTTTGTCCCTGGGCCAGCCCCATTCAGACATTCTCAAGAGATAAATGAAGATAACTAAGAAATTATGCCTCAGTTTTTGAGTTTCAAAGTAGACCCTTGAAAATTATGTTAGAGAGATAGTTTTCAGGAAAAAAGGTTTTGAGTTTATACCATTTCAGTGTGGTTCTCTTTCAGTGTTTTCTATCTCACTTAAATGCTGTTCCCCTCTTTACAATTTTGCAATTCAGAAACTCAAGATTTGTGTGAGCACCTCACCCATTTTTATCTCTATCTTCGATTCATCGTAGAGTCTTATCAATTTTATTTCTTAAACATCACTAGGAAAATCTAGTTTCGTTTTTTTCTTTTCTATTGCCTAAACTAGTGGTTTTTCTTGTCTGTATTTCTTACTATATAGTAGAATAGTGGACACTATCCTCATAAATCTCCATCCAAAATTTATATCTACTACAACTCAAATAAAAACTCTTCCCATGTTTGCAGCCAGAAGGATTATTTCAAAGTGCAAATGTTATTATATGTTTCCTGCATTAGTTTCCGTGGGCTTCCATAACAAAATACTCCAAACTGAATCGCTTAAAACAACAGAAATTTATTCTCTTACAGTCCTGGAGGCTGGAAGTCTGAAATCAGGATTTTGTCAGGGCCACAGTATCTCTTAAGACCCTAAAGGAAGAATCCTTCCTTGCCTCTTCCAGTTTCTGGTGGTTGCTGGCAATTCTTAGTGTCCTTGGCTTGTAGATGCATCACTCTGATCTCTCCCTCTATCTTCACACGGCCTTCTCCCCTGTGTGTCTGTGTCTGCATCTGCACATGACTTCCCCTGTGTCTCTCTGTCCAAATTTCCGTTTTCTTATAAGGGCACCAGTCATTGGATTAGGACGCACCCTAATCCAGTATGACTTCATCTTAACTTGATTATATCAACAAAGACCCTATCTCCAAATATGCTCATACTCACAGGTTCTGAGTAGATACGAATTTCGGGGGGAATATTATTCAACTCGACGGCACTGGGTTTGGGTTTTTATTATTCAACTGAGTATAGTCTCCCTTAAAACTCTTCAGAGATTTTCTATTGCTTTAGGAATGAAGAAAATAAAAATCCAAATCACACTTTACAAAGCTCCATTTTAACTCTCCAGCCTCCTTCTGCATTCTCTCCCCCTTACTCTCAGCTCTACCCACACTGGCTTGTCACTTTTTCACTGCTCTCACTCTCTTCTTTTCTTTTCTTTCTTTTTTTTTAATTATTGTACTTTAGATGACGGTTTACAGAGCAAATTAGTTTCTCATTAAACAATTAATACACATATTGTTTTGTGGTATTGGTTGCCAACCACCTGACATGTCAACAATCTCCCCTTCTAGACCTTGGGTTCCCCCTTAGCAGCTTTCCTGTCCCCTCCTGCCTTCTTGTCCTTGCCCCTGGGCTAGTGTGCCAGCCCATTTTGTTTTATGGGCCTGTCTAATCTTTGGATGAAGGTTGAACCTCAGGAGTGACTTCATTGCTGGGCTATAAGGGTGTCTGGGGGCCATACTCTTGGGGTTTCTCCAGTCTCTGTTAGGCCAGTAAGTCTGGTCTTTTTTTTTTTCCTTCTTCTTCTTTGTGAGTTAGAATTTTGTTCTAGAGTTTTCTCCAGCTCTGTCCTGGACCATCTATTGTGATCCCTGTCAGAGCAGTCTGTGGTGGTAGCCCAGCCCTCACTCATTTCTGACACAGTTGGGACATATCCACTCAAGCTGAATAGGCTTTCTGCACTTTCCTCAAAAGTTCATTCTTAGATAGCTTGTCTTTTCTGCTGAGTCGGAATCGACTCGACGGCACTGGGTTTGTTTTTTTTTTCCTTGTAAATGAAGTTTTTACTAATTATACATTCTGATGATTGCTTTTAGTATAACTTTTCCCAAATCCTGTCATTGTTTTGTTACTTTCTAGAATTAATTTTCTGTATTTTTCAAGCATAAAATTATATCATTCTTAAATATTAATCATTTTGTTACCTACTTTCCAATATTTATGCCTCCTGTTTTCCCCCTCCCCCTGCATTTAATTGTATTGGTTAATACTGCTAGAATAATATTCAGTAATAGTGGAGAGAGAGCGCATCTCTCTTGATTTTCCAGTGGTGTGCCATTAGCTATTATCCAGGTATATATGTGTGTATGTGTGTATATATATATATATGTATATATATATATATATTAAAGAGATTAGGTAGACAGACAGACAGACAGATAGATGAAAATAGTTAACATAGCGAGGCTGAACTTTGGATTTGGGGAGGGTTCCCACCATGCTCTGATAAAAATGACTTCCTGTGCCTAAACTGTTTGTGCAAACAATATGGTTCATACTGAACAGCTGCTTTCCTTTTGGGAGTTTCAAATTTTACTAGGCGGAGAGTGCCTACATGATCAGCCCTCAGAAACAACCCTGGCACTGAGTTCTCTGATGAGCGCCCCTAGTAGGTGTTTCACTCATGTTGTAAAGTCATTGCTGGAAGATTAAGTACACCCTGTGTAACTGGACTGAGAGAAGACTCTTGGAAACTTTCACATGATTTCCTCCAGACTCCACGCCATGCACCTTTCCCCTTTGCTGATTTCAGTTTATATCTTTTTGCTGTAATAAATCATAGCTAAGTACGATGATGTGCTGAGTCCTGTGAGTCCTCCTATTGAGTCATCAATCCTGGGGTTGGTCTTCAGGATCTCCAACACACACACACACGTGCACGCAAACCTGCATATATACACATGTATTATTATATTAAAGAAGCACTTGTCATTAACCATTTTACAAACAGTTTTATTCAGCAGATCTACTGAGTTTTATCAACTCCTTTTTGTCATCTGTTGATATGATTATGTGATTTTTCTCCTTTAATTTACTATTATGGTGTATCTTATAAATAGACTTTTTTTTTTTTAACACTATGTTTCCTTGAGTTCTGTGACACTGACTTATGCTGGATACTTTTCTTCCTATTTAAAAGTTATGTCTGTCTCCTCCCTGCATGGGTGTCTCTTCTTTTGCTTGTCCTTGAGGTATGTTTGTCCTTTATCCTAAGCTATTTTTCTTTTCTCACTCTTTATAATATTCCCAGATTATCTCACGTATACCCATGGTTTAAAGTATTATCCAAATACTCATGATTTAGTAAATCCTGTCTCCAGCAGCATCCTGAATTTCAGGCACATATATCTAATACAGCATCACACCTAGATGTCCCAATGATGCTTTAAACTCAACATGCTTAAAAACGAACTTATAATCTTTCCCTCACTTGCTTTTTTGTTTTTCTCCCTCAGTTAATAACACTAAGCTATAAATCCGAACTTTATCTTTGACTTGTCCCCACCCTCATCCCGCACAAAATTCTCATTCTCCAGGCCCAGTTGGTTCTAAATATCTTTCAAGCTTTTGTAGTTTGCTTCCACTCACTGAAATATCGCTAGTGCAGGCTACTTTGTCTCTGCTGGTATTCCTAATGCCACCTCCCAATTGATTTCCCTGCCTCTAGGCTGTCCACCAACCAATGCATTCTCTGCATTGCAGTTATGGATTTTTATAACTTGCAAATTTGAGCCCTTCTCTCCCTGTTCAAACTTATCGTAATTATCCACTGCACTCAGAGGAATGCTAAGTCCTTAATGTAGCTTACAAAGCTCTACTTTCTCCCTACCCTTCCAGATACACTGCTTGATATAATTCCTAAAAGCACACACAAATTCAAACTCCAGCCATTCTAAACTATTCTCTTAAGAAAATGTTAATTGCCCATGCCTTCCTAACTTTCCTCCAAGTTTGCTTTGGGTTCTCCTTGAGGATACTCTCCCAGCACAGGTTTATTTTAGCACCGCATGCGTGGATTTTAATTGTCTTTACTTTGTTCTAAACTATAAGCTCTGTGAGGGCAGGGTCCATGTGTGCCTTTGTAAGTACTCAGTGCATACATGTTGAAAGAATGAACGAGGGAGGGAGAGAAGGAGTACGTTTTGAGACTGTAAATGTAGTTTCGAACCCTACTTTATTTACTAGCACCGTCAGCATGCCTACTTCCTCACAGGCACTTCAGAGCAAAGCCACTTTCTACTTAATCCTGTCTTCATGACAATGGTAGACAGCCATGTCTAGAAATACGTGAGCATGTGCTTCCGTCTTCCCATTGGTAGAAATGGGATCAGTGAGATGGCTATATTAAAAAAGGCAGAAGTGCAGAGAGAGTGGACAGGCCAGAACTTCCAAGTCACCCCAGTTCCTGATGGCTCTTTATCCTATGCCGGTTTCACTTCAGGTATATCCTTATGAAAAAATTCTCCCTTATTGAGATAACTTGAGTGGAACTCTTCTTTGAAATGAGAGAAAAGAAAATTTTAGTAATATTTTTCTCACATCATTAAAATTCTATATAATGCTTTTTAATAGCTGAAAATATTCAATATGGGTTAATGATTACTTAACTAACACTTTATTGTTATTTATTCAAAACATTTCCCTCTTTTTTACTATAAATATCTCTATAATATGCATTTTGTGCTTAAAAATCTTTGTGCTCATTTTAGATGACTTCTTTACGGTATATTCTTAGAAATGACATTCTGGATCAAATGTTTGACATTTTATAAAAGGCTTTTGATAAATATGACCAAATTCTCTAAATTGTTTTCAGGAAATTTTCTACCAGTTAACACTTCTATTAAAATGAGCTTAATTTTCAAGCATTTCCTGCAATTAAAAAAGGTAAACCCCTTGGGAAGAGACAGTCATGGTTTGTTAAGTCAAGCCGGCTGTTAACTGGGTGACAGTTTTCCAACCTGCACCTCTACCCTTCTCTGCTCCCTTATATTACATACGCAAATTGTGCTGAGAGGTCGGGCAAGATAAGGATACTGAGCACTACTTATGAAAGCTGAAGGCACAGGAGAGCTATCTGACTCCCAATACGGTAATAACAATATTGGTGTTACTATTTCTATTGCTATTTGCTTTTGGCACAAATTACAGCCAGTTCTGGAAATGCTGAAGCTGTTTTCTACTACCAACATGTTCTACTAACCATCACTTGCAAAAACACCAGCAGCAGCTATGGAGGGAAAGATTTTTCCAATTCTCCTGCCTTTAAGAAAGAAGAAAAAGTACTAAATAAATGTGTATTGGGAGCCAGTTACTTAGATATCCTTTTTTTTCTGGTTCCCTGTAAGAGCAAAGATGTCACCTTGAAGACTAAGGTCCACCTGACCCAAGCCATGGTATTTTCAATTGCATCATATGCATATTGGGTTCATATGCATATGAAAGCTGGTCAATGAATATGGAAGACCGAAGAAGAATTGACGCCTTTGAATTGTGGTGTTGGAGAAGAATGTGGAATATATCATGGACTGCCAAAAGAACAAAAAAATCTGTCTTGGAAGAGGTGCGGCCAGAATGCTCCTTAGAACCAAGGATGGCAAGACTGCATCTTACACACTTTAGACATACTGTCAAGAGGGATCAGTCCCTGGAGAAGGACATCATGCTTGGCAGAGTACAGGGTCAGCGGAAAAGAGGAAGACCCTCAACGAGGTGGATTGACACAGTGGCTGCAACAATGACCTCAAGCATAACAATGATTGTGGGGATGGCTCAGGACCGGGCAGTGTTTCATTCTGTTGTGCATAGGGTTGCTATGAGTTGGAACCGACTCAATGACACCTAACAGCAACATTCTACTCAAAGCCCCTGCAATGCACTGCTGGGGATAAAATTCCTCCATTTCCTCTCTTAAGTTTCTTCTGCTTAAACTGTGGATTACATCCCTATTACATTCTGGAATGGTGTCGACCACATTGTTATATTCATGTGAAAACAGGAGAGAAGTGCCACCTCCCATTCTACTAAGCCACTCTTCTTGCCGGCATTCTTTATAGCAAAATCCTGGTCAAAAGGGGGAAAATACAGAACAGAATTTCAAATTTTACTGGAATCCAGACTTTCTAGAACCATAAAGGCTAGTTGAACCCCTGAAACTACTGCCCTGAGATAATCTTTAAACCTTAATCCAAAAATATACTCTGAAGTCTTCTTAAAACCAAACAGTAGTTTAGCTTAACTAGTAAAAAATGTTTGCCTTGAGCATTATGTTCCTTTAAGGACTATCTATTCGGGATTAAAAAGTCAACAGTAATTCAAAAGATTACTTTTGTCTAAAAGCAAAAGATTTTGCATTTAGGCTGAAAACAAACCAAAAAAAGGTTGGCTGTTCAGATCCACCAGGCGCTCCTTGGAAATTCTCTGGGGCAGTTCTACTCTGTCCTATAGGGTTGTTATAAGTCAGAATCGACTCGATGGCAATAGGTTTGGGTTTTTTTTTTTTTTTTTTTTGTACCTGTGAAAGGAGTCCTGTGAAAGGAGTCAGTGGTTAAGTGCTCACCTGCTAACCAGAAGGTCAGCAGTTCAAACCCACCAGCAGCTTCGCAAGAGACAGATGAGGTGGTCTGTTTCTATAAAGATTTACAGCCTTGTAAACCCTATGGGGCAGTTCTACTTTGTTCTATAGGGTCATTATGAGTCAGAATCAACTGATGGCAACGAGTTTGTGTTTTGTTCTGGTACCTGTGAATGTGACTTTGTCTGACTATGGGGTCTTCAACGACGTTATCAGTTAAGAGGTCATACTAGGATAGATCGAGTCCCACTGCAGTCAGTGTAGCGTCTTCATAGAAGCGAAGAGACACAGAGAGACTGACAGAGGAAAGACTGTCATGTGAAGATTCATCTACAAGCCAAGGGACACCTGGAGCTACCAGAAACTAGGGATACAAGAAATGATCTTTCCCTAGAGATTTGGAGGAAGCATGGCCTGGCCAATATGTTGATTTGGACTTCTAGCCTCTATAACTGTGAGACAATAAATTTCTATTTTTTTAAGTCACCTAGTTTGTGGTATTTTGTTACAACAGTCCCAGGAAGCTAATATATATTATATTTAAGTTTGACGAGAGATTTTAATGTGAAAGAAGTTCGTTGTACTTAAAACTATTAATGCTTCACAGTGAAGAACTAAACTGTCCACGTCCCCCTGGCTCATCAGCATTAACTTCTCTCTTGTTCTCCCTTCCCAACTGGAAAGGGTCTATGATACGACTCAGACTCTGCAAATCAGATCATGTCTCGCGTTCATTTAGAAACCTCCAAAGATTTTTCCATCTTTTGACGTTAAAGTGGCAAATTACATTCTTAGCTCTCACTACTCCCCATTTTCTTCCCCTTCCCCTCTTATTCTGCCCACGCTGAACTATTTTCATCTCCTTGAACAAACCTTCCTCACTTATGTCTCTCAGGCATTGTGTATACTGTAACCTCTTACAGGAATGGCCTCCTCCACTCCATGCTTGGTCCCACTTATATCTTCTAAGACTCAGTAACGTAAGACTTACCTACTCTCAGGAGCCTTCCCTGACTGAGCATCCTCGTCTCCCTTCATAAGATCAAACTAAGTGTTCTTTCTCTGTTCGGCTAATATTCTGCACTAACCACTATCAGCACATATCATGCTGAGACGTGATTTGGTTTCCAACCGTTCTTTCTGACTAGACTGTGGACTCCTTGGGAACATGTTTTGCTCACTTTCTGTTCCCAGTGGCATATGCTAGGCAGTTAACACAAAGAATCATGAGTTAGGTTCTCTCTTGAAATTTCTAGATTCTTACTTTCCTTGGTCAGAGAGGTGAAATGCTTCTGGATGAACACTTCCTGCAAAGGGGAAATTAATTTTGAATTAACAGGGCACTTGTTTAAGTTCAGCTTCAAGTATTTATTGAATGTCTACTGCAAGGACCTCTTGAAGTCCTAGAATAAATAGAAATATCGTTTATCTAAAAAATAGAGGCTTAACCAAGAGACAGAAAGGGCCACATGAACCAGAGGCTACATCATCCTGAGACCAGAAGAACGAGATGGTGCCTGGCTACAACGGAAGACTGCCCTGACAGGGAACACAACAGAGAACCCCTGAGGGAGCGGGAGAGCAGTGGGTTGCAGACCCCAAATTCTCGTAAAAAAAACCAGACTTAATGGTCTGACTTAGACTAGAAGGACCCCAGTGGTCATGGCCCCCAGACCTTCTGTTGGCCCAGGACAGGAACCATTCCCGAAGCCAACTCTTCAGACATGTATTGGACTGGACAATGGGTTGGAGAGGGATGCTGGTGAGGAGTGAGGTTCTTGGATCAAGTGGACACTTGAGACTGTGTTGGCATCTCCAGCCTGGAGGGGAGATGAGAGGGTGGAGGAGGTTAGAAGCTGGTGAAATGGACACGAAAAGAGAGAGTGGAGGCAGAGAGCAGGCAGTCTCCTTAGAGGGAGAGTAACTGGGAGTGTGTGGCAAGGTGTATATAAGTTTTTGTGTGATAGACTGACTTGATTTGTAAACTTACACTTAAAGCACAATAAAAATTATTTAAAAAAATAGAGGCTTAAATAGAGAAGGTTGCAAGCTATAGCTTTGAAAAGAAGAATTTGCTACAAATAGTCTGAAACATTTTTTATATTCCAAATTGATCACATGCAGCCATGTATAACGGAGAGACTCTAAACTGATAACCTGCTTTTAAACCGTAAGTCTGTAAACTGATATTTGCTTTGATACCAGGTAACGGGCATGGATGATAATGTCTTCCAGAGGAGTTAAATAATGAAAGCCAAATATCTGCTTAAAATATATTTTTATATGAAACAAATATCTGAAAACAATATGGTATAGTTTGACCTCCAATATGTTCTCCTTTAGGTTTTTGGTCTACACGGAGTTGAGAAAGAGTAAAGAATAATGTTGGTTTTAATGAAAAAGTCTGTCTGAGCCATAAACTAATACATAAATAATTCAAAGTGCCACATTCATTGATAATAATCCTGTGCTGTGTCATAGGTTTAGATTAAGTGACTTAAAAAAAGCATAGGTTTCACTGTATTAAATCACACGAATATCAAATAGTAGTGGTTGAACAACAGGATTGGGAGAGAGGAAGACTGGGTTTTACTGAAAACCTACCACAGATTCTGTGGTGCACAAACTGAATGTAGTGTAGACTAATAATGTAGTGTAGACTAAAAATGCAGTATAGACTAATAATGTAGTATAGACTAACAATGTAGTATAGACTGACAATGTAGTGTAGACTAATAATGTAGTACAGGCTAATAATGTAGTGTAGACTAATTATGTGGTATACACTGGTGATAAGGTATAGACTAATAATATGGTGTAGACTAAAAATGCAGTGTAGACTAATAATGTAGTGTAGACTAACAATGTAGTGTAGACTAATAATGTAGTGTAGCCTAACAATGTAGTGTAGACTAATAACAGTGTAGACTAATAATGTGCTATAGGCTAATAACGTGGTGCAGACTAATAACGTGGTATAGACTAATAATGTACTATAGACTAATAGTATAATCTAATAGTAATGGTAGCAACAGATCCACGTTATTACACCTTCTCGGTGAGTCATTTCATTCACAGAGTTCACAGTGTCATTGTAAAGTCTACTTAGATCCCTCTTAAAGTAGAGCAGCATAACTCCTTAATGCAGTGTAGAATGTAGAGTATTATACACGCATTTTCTATGCACACATTTTTCATTTTTAATTGACAGACAAAACCAAATATCTATGGATTGTTTAGATAAGTATTTCACATTTGAGAGTAAACAAACAAAAATGTAAAGTTGATCAACAGTTGCCAAAGAATAAGCAAACTTTACCCAGTTTAAATAACTTTGTAAATGGCTTAACTAGTGTTTTTCAACCTTTTAAAAACCATTACCCCTTGTTAAAATTCTTGATGGAGCATAACTTTCTGCAGTTTGCATTACAAGGTCAAGCTTGGGTTGTTTCCCAGTGTAACATTATTGAACATTATTTTTTCAAACTGCATAGTACCCTCCCCTGTCAAAACAAAACTCTGCCATCTAGTAGGTTCTGATTCATAGTGACTCTTTAGGACAAAGTAGAACACCCCCTAGGGTTTCCAAGGCTGTAAATCTTTATGGAAGCAAATTGCCACATCTTTCTCCCATGAAGAAGTTGGAGGGTTCCAACCACCAACCTTTTGGTTAGCAGCCAAGCGCTTAAGCACTGCACCACCAGGGCTCCTTCAACATTACGTGTCAACTCTTGTAGGCACAGAAATTTACTCACTGCTTAACCTACCACCAGACTTCTAAAGATATACTTTACATAAAAAATGCTTCCATAGGGTTGGTTTCTACCCACGGTCATTATTGCAAAATGTTCGTCCATGGAGTGACTGAATTTTCAGGGAAGAACTCATGATATGGAAGTCCACTTACTTAAAAGGACCTGTTGCCGTCAATTGGATTCCATCTCATAGCGGCCCAGTAAGGCAGAGTAGAACTTCTCCATAGGGTTTCCAAGGAGTAGCTCGCCATAGCTCTTAACCACTGCGCCACCTGAGCTCCTACTTAAAAGGAGCAGGACATAAATGTAGGGAGATTAGGAAAATATCAATTTACTGTGCAATTATAGTTTCAGCTTTTTCCTTGAACTTCAAAAACTATTGCTTTGTCCTGATAAATGCTTATTTCAAAAATTGTGTCCATATAATCCTTCACTTCTAAATATTGTAAAACTGTCGATTGTCATGTTTTTAAAAATAAAATATATAAAAAAAATTAGTATTTGAATCTGGTTACATGATGAAACCTCATTAGCCCCTTGCTGTTGAGTGGATTCCGACTCATAACATCCCTAGGGCAGAATAGAGCTGCCACATAGGGTTTCCGTAATCTTTACGGACCAGACTAACACATCTTTCTCCCACAGAGGACCGGTTCTTCCAACAGCCCACCTTTCGGTTAGCAGCCAAGCACTTAACGACACGCCTCCAGGGCTCCTTAAGCCTACCTTAGGTAACTACTAATTCTGAATAAACATTTGAAATTTGAAAAAATGAATATTTTAGCCTTTTTCTCCCTTGAGGGCTTTTAATTTGTTAATCTGTTTACTGTTTCATTAGGTGAGCAATGTAATCAGAGACTCATAGTAGCTATAGAAATTACTAAGTCTAATGATTCAGAATTCCCCTGAAGTGAGAATAATAACTAAACAGAATAAGCTAAATTGATTGGTTTTGTTTGTTATCATAAGATCTCTTGAGACCATAATATTAAACCTAGGACTTCAGTATTTTCCATTATTTCATGTATAATGATTCAGAATTCCCCTGAAGTGAGAATAATAACTAAACAGAATAAGCTAAATTGATTGGTTTTGTTTGTTATCATAAGATCTCTTGAGACCATAATATTAAACCTAGGACTTCAGTATTTTCCATTATTTCATGTATATTCCAGTATCCAAAAGCAATTCTGCAAATGCAGTTTACCATTTCGTTCTTTTTTGTTTGTTTGTTTAATTGCTTTTGGCTTTGTCCGTTGGGGACTTTTATCTGTTAAAATGCAAAATCATTATGCAAATCTAATAACAAAATCAAAAGTCATTTCCGATACGAGGTCTAGCTCACTGACTCTTGAATTACATGCTGAAGCACTCTCATGCATTGTATTGACAGGAAGTCCTGTATGGCCACCTCATCAAACATAAAGATGTTTGTCATTGTGAAGGTTATGAAAATATGAGGCAGAAACTGTGTCATTGAGGAGTTTACAATCTTTGATTTTGAAAAGACAAAATACAAAACAATATTTGAGTAATATGTAGCAGGTAGGGATAATTAAAATACACAATGTGATTTATACATGCAAAAGAACATTGTCATTCAAAGGGCCACTTTGGCAAATGAGCTATTAAGTCCATTGATATTGCCATAGCTTAAGAATTTTGGAAAGGATGTTGTCGTTTGGATTTGCCTTCAGAGTTTGTTCCAAAACCACTTAAGAATACTTGTCTCTTATTGACACACTTTTTTTTTTTTTAACCAGAAGAGGCTATTGGGCAGTTTGATTGACTTGGCTTTTACTGACTTGAAAATCATATTTCTCATGTAGAAGGTATTAAAATTGTGTATATGCCTATCTTAGGCTGGGTTCTCTAGAGAAGCAAAACCAGTGAAGTATACATGTATATAAATAGAGAGAGATTTATCTCGAGGAAATGGCTCATGCAGTTGTAGAGGCTAACAAGTTTCAAGTCTGTGGGTCAGGTATCAGGCTGGAGGCTTCTGGTGACTCGTGTAGCTGCAGGTGCTGACGAAGCCAAGATCGGCAGATTAGACGGCAGTCTGCTGGCTCACAGGCTGTGGAGGCCGATGGGTCCCTAGATCAGCAGGCAATATGGCAGGCCACTGGGCTCAAGTCCCAAGAACCAGAGGTCAGACAATGATGAGCTGGATGCAGGATCCAGAGCAAGCGAGCTTTGCCAGAATGTCCATATTTTATTGCATGCAGGCCATACCCCCAAGGAAACTCCCCTTACAACTGATTGGCTGATCATATCACATCACATCACCAAAGATGACTACATCATTACATAACTGCCAAACAACTGAAAATCATGACCCAGCCAAGTCTGCACACAATCTTAACCATCACAATGCCTGTGTCTAAGACAAATTCCAATAAAGACATTACCAGTATGAAGTTACCTTAACATAAGTATACGGATTTTAAGGTGACCAATTTGAAAGAAGGTACACCAATGACTTTTAGTATATTTGTATTTATACAAATCATAAATTTTTATTTAATTATAAATGCAAATTAGGCATTTAGTATATTAGTACTGTGTATTTATAATATTTGTTTATAATGTATGTATGTATTTCTATAACATTTAAGTGTACAACTGTATTATACAGAGTACAATGCTATAGGATTTCATGTGAATAAGATTTGGATAGCAGATGGAATGGATGGGGCATTTCTAATAGATAAAAAAGAGAGAAAAATGATAAAAGAATGGTGAAAGGAACTCAAATGATGGTTTCTGTGTTGTTCCTTATTCTTCTTTGCCTCAGCTTCCTTCCCTTCCTTTTGGTCCACTGTTTCTGAGGTCCCAGAACACCTGACATTTGAGCCCTCTGAGTATTCTTTGGTTTAAGAAGTTGTCCACCTCTTCCCAATTCCCATTGTGAATTGTAAAACATGTTTGCACAGTGTTGAGTCAAACTTAAGGATGCAGTAACTAAGATTGTTTTATTTTATGAAAGAAGTAGTGTTTCATGTTGGACCTCAATGAATAGATAGGCTTATTCCATTCAGAGATGTGGAGAAGAGTCTATTCATCCTTGCTCCTTGGCAGCAAAGTCAAGATAAAGGAAAGCCCACAGGTGTTTTCAGGAAGAGCAAGTAACCTTGTTAAACAGAGAATGGGTGAGTTGGATACTAGAAAAGTAGACAGAATCAAGTGTGGGGACCTTGTATCCCGTGTTAAAAGAAGTGGGGATGGGGTTACATTAAGGCAGTAAAGAATCTCTGAGTGTTTGGAAAGTGAGTCAAGTACAACGGGCAATTTTTTTTTTTTTTTGTCTCTGTATTATCATGGTGCTTCTTTTTTTTCTTATTGGTCTCTATCTCTAATCTGGATTTGCAGCATATGGTCACACAAAACTAATCTTTTTCCCTTGAAATGATCATTTCATGTTTTGAAACCGCCATTAATTTAATTTTTACACAACTCTAATGGTTATCATGAGTCACATTCATTACCATTATTTTTAAATAGGTTTTGTGTTACATATTAACTGGGCTTTTAAAATTTCTAGCTAGTTTATCTCAGACTCCTAGATTTCATGCTAGTTGTTTTGTAGCTGTGATGAGCAAATAGAATGTTTTAAAAAATTTGGCACATAGGTAGCATAAATTAGAAAAAAGAGATTTTTTAAATTAATAATTTATAATATAAAATTGCTAAATGAAACTAATATGAAATCATTAGGAATCAGAATGATCACACTGTCAGGTTGGTTAGTTTGCACATTGTAGCTACATAAACAGGTGAATTTTTGTCACTGACTCCCTGTCACATTTCATCTGACACTGTTTTAATAATATTCTAGCATGATCCAGAGAATCAGTTTTGATCACTGTCACTCAGTTTCCGTAAGTCCACTTAAAAACCAAACCCATTGCCATTGAGTCGATTCTGATTCATAGTAACCCTATAGGACAGAGTAGAACTGCCCCATAGGGTTTTCAAGGAGCATCTGGTGGATTCAAGCTGCCGACCTTTTGGTTAGCAGCCGAACTCTTAACTACTACACCACCAGGGTCCACTTAGGTGATTATTCATTTAGCTATGCTAATTATCATAATTCTATTTACAAGGTATCTCTAGAAAATCTTCTATCACTTTTTTTTTCTCAGTTGGAAATGATCTTTCTCTTCCCTCAAGTCCTCAATATTTCAATTGTCAGTCATTACATCTTTCACATCCTACTTTGTACCTAGTTATTAGGTACACCTCGTCTCTTCCACTCTTGGTAAGCTTACAGAACCATGTTTTTTTTTTCCATCCTCCATTTTGCCTAGCAGAGCAAACCAAGGAGTAGACAATCAACTGCCTTTGAACAAATAACGAATGAATGAATGAGTGGTATTGCTATATTTTTCTCATGGTCCCTTTTAAGATCCTCTCTTCTTCTAGTGACTTAGCTAAAATTTTCTCCTGTTAGCCATGTAGTGAGATTCCTTTCAAAATTATTAGCATCCACCACACTTTAGTGTAAATTATCAAATACCTGCTTAGGAAAATGCACTATATTTAGAAGACAGTTGGTAGAGAGAGTAGCAGAGATCCTCATGGAGATTTTACATACTGTATACACACACACATACTATCTATACACACACTATGTAAGTAATTATACCATATAATATAATTATGTTGTTCTTAGGTGCTGTCTAGTCAATTCTGACTCCTAGCAACCCTATGCACCACAGAACAAAATACTGCCCGGTCCTGCACCATCCTCACATTCGTTGCTATACTTGAGCCCATTGTTGCAGTCACTGTGTCAATCCATCTCATCAAGGGTCTTCTTTTTCGCTGACCCTCTACTTTACCAAGCATGATGTCTTTCTCCAGGGACTAGTCCCTCCTGATAACATGTCCAAAGTATGTGAGACAGCAATGGTTTTTTTAATATGATTATATATACATATATTTTATATATATTATGTGTATAAAAATTTATTTATTTATTTACATACACATACATATAAAATCTAATATTATCAATTTTCCAAAAAGCAAATAAAACAAAGATGGGGATATATATTTACACATCTTTGTCACTAATTAAAAAAAAAATGAAAATAAGTTTTTAAATACTGCAAATCCATTTATTTTAAATGAGAATCTGGGCTTATCTACTTTGACAAAAAGAATTTGTCTCTCTGGAGCAAAGGAGAATGAAGAACACCAAGGTCACACGACAACTAAGAGCCCAAGAGACAGAAAGGGCCACATGAACCAGAGACCTACATCATCCTCAGACCAGAAGAACTAGTTGGTGCCCGGCCACAATCGATGAGTGCCCTGACAGGGAGCACAACAGAGAACTCCTGAGGGAGCAGGAGAGCAGTGGGATAAAAAGACTCCAAATTCTCATAAAAAGACCATACTTAAAAGTCTGACTGAGACTAGAGGAATCCCGGCGGTCATGGTCCCCAAACCTTCTGTTGGCACAAGACAGGAACCATCCCCAAAGACAACTCATCAGACATGAAAGGGACTGGACAGCAGGTAGGAGAGAGATGCTGATGAAGAGAGAGCTAATTATATCAGGTGGACACTTGAGACTGTGTTGGCATCTCCTGTCTGGAGGGGGGATGGGAGGATAGAGAGAGTTGGAAGCTGGCAAAATTGTCACGAAAGGAGAGACTGGAAGGGCTGACTCATTAGAGGGGAGAGCAAGTGGGAGTATGGAGTAAGATGTATATAAACTTATATGTGACAGACTGACTTGATTTGTAAACGTTCACTTGAAGCTCAATAAAAGTTAATAAAAAAAAAAATGGGCAAAGGATATGAACAGGCACTTCACCAAAGAAGACATTCAGGTAGCTAACAGATACATGAGGAAATGCTCACGATCATTAGCCATTAGAGGAATGCAAATCAAAACTACAATGAGATTCCATCTCACTCCAGGAAAAAAAAAAAAAAAAATTTTTTTTTTTTGAAGGCTGGCATTAATCCAAAAAACACAAAATAATAAATGTTGGAGAGGTTGTGGAGAGACTGCAACACTTATACACAGCTGGTGGGAATATAAAATGGTACAACCACTTTGGAAATCAATTTGGCGCTTCCTTAAAAAGCTAAACATAGAACTACCATACTATCCAGCCATCCTACTCCTTGGAATATATCCTAGAGAAATAGGAGCATTTACTTGAACAGATATATGCACACCCATGTTCACTGCAGCACTGTTTACAATAGCAAAAAGATGGAAGCAAGCAAGGCGCCCATCAACGGATGAATGGATAAATAAATTATGATACATTCACACACTGGAATACTACACATTGGTAAAGAACAATGATGAATCCATGAAACATTTCATAACATGGAAGAATCTGGAAGGCATTATGCTAAGTGAAATTGGTCAGTTGCAAAAGGATAAATATTGTATCAGACCACTATTATAAGAACTGGAGAAATAGTTTAAACAGAAAAGAAAATATTCTTTGATGGTTACAAGAGTGCGGAGGGAGGGAGGGAGAGGGGTGTTCAGATAGTAGACAAGAACTATTATAGGTGAAGGGAAAGACAACACGCAACACAGGAGAGGTTAGCACAACTGGACTAAACCAAAAGCAAAGAAGTGTCCTGAATAAATGGAACTCTTCGAAGGCCAGCGTGGCAGGGGTGGGGGTTTGGGGACCATGGTTTCAGGGGACACCTAAGTCAATTGGCATAATAAAATCTATTAAGAAAACATTCTGCATCCCACTTTGGAGAGTGGTGTCTGGAGTCTTAAACACTAGGAAGCAGCCATCTAAGATGCATCAATTGGTCTCAACCTACATGGAGCAAAGGGGAATGAAGAATACCAAAGGCACAAGATAATTATGAGCCCAAGAGACAGAAAGGGCCAGAGACTACATCAGCCTGAGACCAGAAGAACCAGATGGTGCCTGGCTACAACTGATGACCGCCCTGACAGGGAACACAACACAGAACCCCTGAGGGAACAGGAAAGCAGTGGGATGCAGACCTCAAATTCTCATATAAAGACCAGACTTAACGGTCTGACTGAGACTAGAAGGACCCTGGAGGTCACGGTCCCCAGATCTTCTATTAGCACAAAACAGGAACCATTCCCAAAGCCAACACTTCAGACCGGGATTGGACTGGACTATGGCATAGAAGATGATGCTGGTGAAGAGAGAGCTTCTTGGTTCCAGTACACACATAAGACTATGTGGGCATCTCCTGTCTGGAGGTGAGATGTGAGGGCAGAGGGGGTCAGAAGCTGGCCAAATGGACACAAAAAGTAAGAGTGGAGAGAAGGAGTGTGCTGTCACATTGTAGGGAGAGCAACCAGGAGTATATAGCAAGGTGTATATAAATTTGAGTATGAGAGAATGACTTGATTTGTAAACTTTCACTTAAAGCACAATAAAAATTAAAAAAAAAAAAAGAATGTGTCTCTTTTGTGCTATTCTGAATCGTTGATAACAGATTTCTCTAAGTTAAAGCCACAGGTCAAAGTTATTTATGTGGTCTTTCCTGAATCAAAATTACATGTAGACTTTGGTCGATAATTTTAGTAACCATTTATTTTTAACTTATTAAAGGGTTGGTTAATTTAACAGCTTTAAACTTTTGAAACTCTCAGTTTCTATATAAAACTTACGGCTCGTGATCTCAGAATATATCCAGGTGTTGTGATTGTTTTCAGTATCTCCTTGTCAAGTGACACAAAGAAGAAATTTGGTGGCAGCCTTTAGAATTCTTTTTCTGTAAACTGATACACAGCACATTCCAAGATATAATATGTTATATGCTCATATTTGGTAATGAATTTGGAATACACAGTATCATTGCTACATTTGTATGTTGCCCAACAGAAGGAAGCAAATGCTGGATCTCTCCAATCTTCACCAAGATTGAGTAGATAACTTTGTTGGCCCCAAGAGTTTCTTGGCTGGTGAACATTATGAAGATTCCTTCATGATGTTGTGTATTTGTTTCCTAAATTAAATTAGTCAAGGATGAGGAAGATTGAAGACAGAGGATAGCTCAGTGAAGAGATGAACTGTTGTAAAGCGGAGAGACCTGCAACATTAACAATTCCGGGAAATAAACTGGGGCATGCCCATCAGTGTAAATCCAAGTATCTGAGGATTTGAGAGCTGAAATAAAAATCTAAAATAAAACAGGACCATCTATGAATGGCAAATCAAAAAATATAAAAATCACCCAGAAGTGGCAACATTCAAAGTCAGTAGCCAAAGTAAGAATGTGTCGTTTTATACACATGCAGAGTGGTCTCCACTAGAATAACCAGCTTGGCCTCTAGCCTCACTTTTTATTCACTCTTCCCCGTAGAAAAGGCACATGTTATCTGTTTGGTGGATCATCGGCGTTGATCCATTTCTTCACCCGAGAATGATACTCAATTAAAAGGTCCTTAACTTGGGTGATTGTTTTTCTCTTCCTCCCTCTCCACTCTAGGTCAGTGTGAGGCAGCAAGCCTGGGTAAATGTATCTGCTCTGCAGCCCACATGTTCCCTCAGGTGACCTATCCTCATGTCTCTAAAACAAAAACCAAATCTCTAGCGACGAATGGGAGATACGCTACTCTGTTCAACATTTTTACATAAACTTTTTTATTTAGAACAGTTTTAGATTTACACAAAATTGCAAAAACAGTACAGCGAGTTCCCTTTGCTCTACACTCAAACCAAAAAACCGAACCCATTGCTGCCAAGTTGATTTAGATTGATTGCCAGGCCTTTCTTTCACAGCACCAGTGGGTGGGTTTAAACCACTAACCTTTCAGTTAGTAGCCGAGCACAAACCATTTGTACCAACCAGGGACTCATACTCTATAACCAGTTTCTACTGTTATTGACATCTAACCAAACATTTTTATAGTACATTTGTTATAATTAATGAATCAATATTGATACATTGTTATCTACTGAAGTCCATACTATATTCAGATTTCCTTTGTTCTTGGTTTTTTTTTTTAATCTGATATCCTTCTTCTGTTCCTGGATCCCATCCAGGGATTACATTTAATTGTCATGTCTCTTTAGGCTTCTCTTTGTTGTCACAGTTTTTCATACTTCTCTGTATTTGATGACCTTGTCAGTTTTGAGGCATTCTGGTCATGTATTTTGTAGACTGTCCCTCAGTTGAGATTTGTCTGCTGTTTTCCTCGTGATTAGACTGAAGTTATGGGTTATTGACAAGAAGACCACAGAGGTGAGGTGCTGTTTTCATTGCATTTTATTAAGGGAACATACTATCAACACAACTTATTACTGTTGCTCTTAATCTTTATCATTTGGCTGAGGTAGTATTTGTCAGGTTTCTCCACTGCTAAGCTACTTTCTCCCCCCTTTCCATACTTTAGAAGGAAGTCACTACTTGGTTCAGCTCATACTTAGGAAGTGGGGATTTATGTTCCACCTCTTGAGGACTAAGTGTACTCTGCTCAATTTTAACGTTAATCCTTTGATACGTATGTTTGCCACACTGCAACATTTTACAAGGGGATTATGCTCTTTAGTTTGGAGGATAGTAAATGCAGATATAAAGCAACTGTCAAAATGTTATGGATGGGTAAATGTATGCAACTGAGTAAAGAAAGCAAATATATCTTTTCTTTTATTGGGAGCTTGTTAAGTAGCATGACCCTGAACTCAAAATTGAAGCTGTGGGTAACAGACAAAGCCCCACTTTCAAGGACGTTATAGTTCAGCTCACAAATATATGTATTTTTTTAATAGCAGAATCTGCACTATGACATGTGGATAACAATTTTAAGATACAAATAAAAGTATTTTTGCCGCCTGAAGGCAAATTTCTACAGAATAATGCTGCTTTGTTTCCCAGAGGCTAGTGGAAATTTAGTACCAATCAACATACAGAGGTGGATCTTCCAGGTTGTCAGAATGTGACCCTATTCATGACCTAGAGAAGGGACAGGGTTTATAATGCTCAGCCATCCATTGTTGGGTCTCCTGCAGTGCCTAAGGCCAGCATGACCCCCTGAGGCATCTGTGAGATAAACCACAAAATGACTGGGCCAGTGAAGATAATTCTCTCTTCTTATCCAAAGGACTTTTTCACAAGGTGTTGTTGTTAGTTGCTGGCCAGCCCATTCCACTTCTATTTGGAATTAAACAGTAATTTTACTTTATTTCTTCAATAATTAGGTGGGGTTTTAGAGCTTCACCTGTGCAGCCTAGACAAGAAGTTCCCAAAGAATATTCAAAATTACTGGTTCACGGGATGCCAGTAGATAGTACACACACAGCTGTTTTCATGGTTAAAGAAACTTGGAGTCATTGGACTTGGTGAGCTCTGAGGTTTATGTTCTTTTTTTAATTAGACCTAAAATAAACAACAGCTGGAATCAAGAGCCTCATAACCAAAACCAAACCCTTACCCTCAAGTCCATTCCAACTCATAGCGACCTTGTAGGTCAGAGCAGAACGGCCCCGTACGGTTTCCAGGGCCTTGGTAAATCTTCACAGAAGCAGGCTATCAGAGCTTCCCCCCGCAGACTGGCTGCTCGGTTGGAACCGCTGTGTAATCTGGTCTTGTCTATTTTGACAAAAAGGCTGTGTCTTTTTTGTGCTGTTCTGGATTGTGTTGATAACAGATTTCTTTAAGTTAAAGTCACAAGTCAAAGTTATATACGTGGCCTTTCCTAGATCAAAATTACATGTAGATTTTGGTTGACAATTTTAGTGACAATTTATTTTTAACTTATCAAAAGGGTTGGTTAATTTAACAGCTTTAAACTCAACCACTTAATGTTTGTTAACTGACTGAGCGCTTAACCAATGGACCACCAGGGTTCCTAAGAGCCTCATAGGTAAGTCTTAAATTATTCATTTTTCTCTTCTTCCATGTTAAAAGAGACCTGATTGTGTGTGGTGTCCAGCCTTGCCAAGAACGAACCCTAGCTAAATACTGATTAGTGCAAACCTCCTACTCTTCCGGCAAGGGATTTATTCAGAGGTGGGTTCTGTACCAGTTCCGACCGATTAGACTCAAGAGGAGGCCTATGGGAGGCGGGTGGACTTGGAAACAATGTGCATCACTCTTTAAGAGAGGAACGCAGAAGAGACTGTGTATCCTTCTCTCTGAATTAACACCCTATCTGCTGTGGTCATTTGTGAGCACAAGGAGCGCTAGCCAGGGCAGTCAGTCATGGTAAGGATGACAGAACAGAAACCTGAGCAGAATTTTGGTGCCCATGATGTCACCGAATGACTGAATTAACAATCCCTGGAACTACTTGTGAGATGAAAAGCTTCCTTCCGTGTTGTTTAAACCACAAAAAAACGAAAAACCAAACCTGTTTCCATCAAGCCTATTCCGATTCATAGCGACCGTATAGGACAGAGCAGAACTGCCCCATAGTTTCTGGAAGCACCTGGTGGATTCTATCTGCTGACCTCTTGGTTAGCAGCTGTAGCATTTAACCACTATGCCACCACGGTTTCCATTAAGCCAATTAGAATTATTTACTATTTACTGCAAAAAATACTAGGATTGTACACATAACACTCATAAGTAAACAAATTTAGGCTGATTTAGGATATTTTGTCTGGACTTGGTTTTGCAATGTGTGCTGACTATAGAACCTAATCCCTACTTAAGCGGCAACTCCCTGAACATGTTTATTGACTAAAGCTGGTAGCTTTTTCTTAGCAACATCTATCCTGTCTCTTAGACAACATTTGAGTTAATAGCCTAACCTGGGTTTTCCTTGTCTGAGAACTTCCTCACCCCACTATAGTGGTGAGCCTCATTCTCTCTTGAGTTCAAAGTAATCTGGACAGTGATGAAAACCTAGCTCAGGCTGGGCCACTTAGCTTTCCTTTTTTGGAGTTTGAGACTCAAAGACATAGGCCAGTTGCCATTAGCTCTTGAACTGAGATGTGATGCAAATTAAAGTATGGGGCAGCCATGTTTGGCCTTGTGCACATCAAAGTAGAGAGAGCAGTTCTGTAGAAAAAGAGAAAAATGAAAGGGAGAGAAGCAGAAATGAAAGACCCTGCCACTCTGGAAAGAAAGAGAGTTTTTGGTTTCTAATTATCTAGTTTCTAGATGTGTTTGATTCCGGAGGCTGGTCTTAGGTTCCATGAGATAAATTTATATTTGCAAATAAATTTCCCCCTTTTGTTGAAAGAAATTGAGTGGGTCTATGACATTTCCTTTCGAGTCGCTAAAGCAAAAGGAAGAAATGATGAAGTAAAAGAGTTGAATAGAAGATTTCAAACAGCGGCTCGAGAAGACCAAGTAAAGTGTTATAATGGCATGTACAAAGACCTGGAGATGGAAAACCAAAAGGGAAGAACATACTTTGCGTTTCTCAAGCTGAAAGAACTGCAGAAAAATTTCAAGTCTTGAGTTGTGATGTTGAAGAATTCTATGGGAAAAATATTAAATGACTCAGGAAGTTTCAAAAGAAGATGGAAGGAATACACAGAGTCACTACACCAAGAAAAGCTGGTTGACTTTCAACCATTTCAGGAGGCACCATATGAGCAAGAACCAATGGTACTGAAGGAAGAAGTCCAAGCTGCACTAAAGGCATTGTCGAAAAACAAGGCTTCAGGAATTGATGAAACACGAATAGAGATGTTTCAACAAATGGATGCAACACTAGAAGTACTCACTTGTCTATGCCAAGAAATTCAGAAGACAGCTACCTGGCCAACTGACTGGAAGAGCTCTATATTTATGCCTGTTCTCAAGAAAGGTGATCCCACCAAATTCAGAAATTATCAAACAGTATCAATATCACAAGCAAGTAAAATTTGGCTGAAGATCATTCAAAAGTGGTCGCAGCAGTACATCTGCAGGAACTGCCAGAAATTCAAACTGGATTCAGAAGAGGACTCGGAACCAGGGATATCATTGCTGATGTCAGATGCATCCTGGCTGAAAGCAGAGAATACCAGAAAGATGTTTACCTGTGTCGTATTGACTATGCAAAGGCATTGGACTGGGTGGATCATAGTAAATTATGGATAACATTGTGAAGAATGGGAATTCCAGAACACTTAATTATGCTCGTGAGGAACCTTTACGTAGATCAAAGGGCAGTTGTTTGAAAAGAAAAAGTGGATACTGTGTGGTTTAAAGTCAGGAAAGGTGTGTGTAAGGGTTGTACACTTTCACCATCCCTATTCAGTCTGTATGCTGAGCAAATAATCCGAGAAGCTGGACTATGTGAAGAAGAATGGGCCATCAGGATTGGAGGAAAACTCATTAACAACCTGCATTATGCAGGTGACACAACCTTACTTGCTGAAAGTGAAGAGGACTTGAAGCACTTACTGATGAAGATAAAAGACCACAGCCTTTGGTATGGATTACACCTTAACATAAAGAAAAAAATCCTCACAACTGGACCAATAAGAAACATCACGATAAATGGAGAAAAGATTGAAGCTGTCAAGGATTTCATTTTACTTGGATTCACCATCAACATCCATGGAAGGAGCAGTCAAGAAATCAAAAGACACATTGCACTG
Organism: Loxodonta africana; assembly: GCF_030014295.1. NCBI lineage: Eukaryota > Metazoa > Chordata > Mammalia > Proboscidea > Elephantidae > Loxodonta > Loxodonta africana. Next base: position 133,121,187 of record NC_087342.1, read on the forward strand.
GGCAAATCTGCTGCAAGAAAATGTTGCAAAGCAGTCACCTTGAAGACTAAGGTGTGCCTGACCCAAGCACAAGTGTTTTTGATTACCTCCTATGCATGTGAAAGCTGTACAATCAATAAAGAAGACCAAAGAAGAAATGACACATTTGAATTGTGGTGTTGGAGAAGAATATTGAATATACTATGGACTGCCAAAAGAAAGAACAAATCTGTTTTAGAAGAAGTACAACCAGAAAGCTCCTTAGAAGCAAGGATGGCGAGATTTCATCTCACATACTTTAGACATGCTATCAGGAGGGATCAGTCCCTGGAGAAGAACTTCGTACTTGGTAGAGGGTCAGTGAAAAAGAGGAAGACCCTCAATGAGATGGATTGGCATAGTGGCTGCAACAATGGGCTTAAGCATAACAATGATTGTGAGGATGGTGCAGGACCAGGCAGTGTTTTGTTCTGTTGTACATAGGGTCGCTATGAGTTGGAACCGACTACCCAAACCCAGTGCCGACTAGATGGCACGTAACAACACAACAGCATAATACTTGCAACATTTTAATACTAGGCCAAAAAAAAAAAAAAAAATACTAGGCCAAGATACTAAAAAAGGCTCACTTAATAGGCTTTCGTTTTTCCTTTTTTGGTAATTCATATTCTTTTACAGTACTAATTTTAATCTGCCTTATATTAGAATTGTTTGGGGATTTGCATAATCCATGCAGTAGTTTGTGAGTTTAAGAGCAAAGATTTGACAAATTTTTTTTAATGCACTAAATCATAAAGTATCCTCTTCTGCCTATAATAAGAATTTCAAATATTTATTGAAAGGGAACTATAGCCTGAAGAAGGAGGAAATGAGTTTTTACCAACCCAAACTGAATACTTATTTCTGGTGTTTTAGGAATGCCCTGAACCATTAAATAAAGACATATCTAAATAAAAATCATTTTATTTATTCAAAGCTATTCAATACAATTAAATCCTTTTGTAGCATTAATCAATATTCTTACCCAAGGAATGTTTTAAAATAACTATGAATGCCATTGAAGGGTTTTTGCATATTGTCGGAGATTAAGTAGTACTTTTAAAAACCCACGTTCCTTTTAAATTAATTTAGAGAAAATAAATTTCAGATGGGATTTTAGTGACATTGATCCTAAAATTTTATTAAAAGGAAGCATTGCTCTATGGGTTGACATTGCTCTAATGACCCTTCTTTTAAACAGTACATGAATTATGCTCTTTGAGGAATGAGAAACGAAGTAACCTTGTAAATACTGTGATTAAAATTTTAAAGAAAAAGGTAATTTCCCTCAGCAGCACTTATAAAATGGCATTGGAAAACTATCATTATTAAATGTTTTCAAGTTTAAGATATTTAATGGCTTTACGTATTTTGTTTGTGAAGTAATAATAGATTCCTGTTAAATAAAGGTGTGCTGACAGGCTTTGCATCACTAACTTCAGAGAGAGCTCTTCCCAGATCTATTTCTGCCATGTTTGATGGGAGTGGCTCTAATTCCCTATTAGTGCTGGGGCATCTGGTGTTTCTGGAATTGTTTGCTTTCAAGATTCAGGGTCCTCTTAAAGAGATCACTCTGGTAATTATCAAGGATTGTCCTCTTGAAGGTTACACATTGTGATTTTTATTGCTTGTAACTTTTACCTCCTAATGCTTCATGCTTTGATAACTCTTGATAACAGACATTTTCATCTTGCTTTAATTGTTTTTCCCCTCTTTTGATCAAGATGTCTTTCCAGGGAAGTCCACACATGTTTGGGAACCACTGCAGGCAAATGACTAAGCTTCTTTCTGTGCTTTTCTCTGCTTTCCAGCTCCACTCAGGTATCCCATGGCCTCTTTGAGTGGCTCCCTTTACCTGCGATTTCCTATCTGGGAGACCCTTCAAGGACAGAACTGGAAAACTATTCATAGATGAGGGATAGGAGGAGAAAGGAGAGGATAGTCCAAAGTATTTCAGGGAAAGAAGGGTCAAAGAATAAAGCAGAAAGATACTGCATGTCACAGAAGAAGACACTGGGTAGCTAGAAGGTGACTTTGCTTGACCAAGAAATGGTCAAGATAATAAGAAATTTTGAAAAGAAAAATTTAAAAATAAAGAAAAACACAAAGGATAATGAAATAGACACACATATTCTTCAAAATCAGTTGACATGGAGTCAATTCTGACTCACGTTCTTGTTATTAGGTGCTGCTGAATCAGTTCTGACTCATTGCAACCCACGTACAACAGAACAAAACACTGTCTGGTCCTGCGCCATCCTATAATCATTGCTATGCTTGCACCCATTGTTCCAGCCACTGCATCAATCCATCTCATTGAGGATCTTCCTTTTTTTTTGCTGACCCTCTACTTTACTTTTTTGACTCGTGGTGACCCTATATATTGCAGAGTACGGCTGTGCTTCATAGGATTTTCAAGGTTTTGACCTTTTCAAGCAGATCACCAGGCCTTTCTTTCAAAGCACCTCTAGGTCGGTTCTAACCACCAACATTTCAGTTAGTAGTCAAACAACCGTTTTCACCAGCCAGGAACTCCCATATTCTAACAACTCAAGATTAATATCTGTGAACACTGGATTACATTTACTTGCTGTCTTAGTTATCCAGGGCTGCTATAATGGAAATACCACAAGTGGATGGCTTTTGCAAACAAAAGTTTATTCTCTCATAGTCTAGTAGTAGGCTAGAAGTCTGAATTCGGGGTGCCCGCTCCAGGAGAAGGCTTTCTCTCTCTGTTGACTCTGGAGGAAGTTCCCTGCCGTTTTTTCCTCTGGTCTAGGAGCTTCTCAGTGCAGGAATCTCAGGTCCGAAGGACGTGCGCTCCTGGCTCTTCTTGCTTGGTGGTAATGAGGTCCCTCTGTCTTTCTGCTCACTTCTCCCTTTTATATCTCAAAAGAGATTGGCTCAAGACACAATCCAATCTTATAGCTTGAGCCCTGCCTCATTAATGTAACTGCCTGTAATCCTGCCTCATTAACATCATGGTGGTAGGATTTACAACACATAGGAAATTACATCAGATGACAAAATGGTAGACAATTACACAGTACAGGGAATCATGGTCTAGCCAAGTTGACATATATTTTGAGGGGATACAATTCAATCCATGACATTTGCATCTGACACTGCAGTCAGCAACAGAGTCGACCTGAATGTATTAATTAAATGGTAAATGTCTCCTATCTCTTCCTTGATGTTACCTAGTCTATAATCTATTAAAGAAGTCTTAACAAAGCCTATAAGTTTGCAACAGTAATAATTAGAGTATTAGAATTAGAAAAAAAAAAGCTCTTAAATAATAGATATGTATCACTTTTTGAACATTTAGATTTGGTTGAAGGTTTATTCTGAATTTCTAGTAACTACTTTTTATTATCTCCAAACACTTGAAGTGAATTTCTTTCTACCTGTGATGAAATTTATTTTAACTAATTGCCACTTCATGAGGAACTTTAGACCTAATGAGATAATAATATGTTTATTTATTTGACAGATGACCTGTCTACTGTAGCCTGGTCATCCAAGAGACAAGACCCATTAGGTGGAGACAGGAAGGAGGGCTGTGTATACAGGGAAAATGGATTTCCAAGGCCTCTAGAAGGTACTGGTTTGCAGAGAGTGAAATAGGAATCCTGGATAGTGACTTTGGAAAACAGAAATAAGGAATGTAATGTTAATTAAGCTGATTGCTGTGTGGTATACATTTAAATTCTCTTTCCCCTCATAATGTTCAGAAAAACCTACTGAAAAATCTTGAGTAAAAAATCTACACTTTTTGCTGCTGCTTTGGATGTAAGAGAATTCTTTATGGTAAATAAAAAAGGGCTAAAGTTGGCTTCAATAGAGGTTGCACGTGAGCTAGCCAAGTCAGGGTAACCTCTAAAAGTCTTTATGCAGAACTCCTTCACCGTCTTCAAGTCTACAAATGGAAAAGCAAATCAACTGGTAATATTCACTGAGTGCCCAACCTGTGTGGATGACACACTAAAAGGCTAATTTAATTCTGTTTGTTAAGAATTAATGTCTGTTCTTGAAATTACCCATTTTACACATTGAATAAATGGTTTATTCCATCACTTTCATATAGCCTGGCTAGACTTAAGATATAATCAAGGCCTTGTTCTTCATTGCTTATGGAATTACTCATTTCCTTAGCAAACATTTGTTAGGTTTATACTCTACTACATGCCATAATGCCAGGGATGACCTCCTCAAGTTGTTCATGATGGGGAGTTGAGACAAACATCTAGAGAGATGATTATAATACAACACAACATGTGAAATGACAGAAGAACTTTTTAAAATGTTATTTAAGTGTGGGAAAAGGTAGTGAGTGTTATCTTGATGCAGAGCACGTTTGGGAAGATACTAGTGTACCTGTTTATTCTATTATCTTCCAAGCCAGAACTTTCCTGCAGGTGTTTAAAAAGACTTTTCAATAATGGTTCAGGACATAAGGTAGTTTGCTAGAATGTGATTTTTTCTTGTTTTCTGGTCAGTTAACAAACATTGGCACTAATGTACTAGTTATGTAGCTTGGCATGAAAACTTTAGAATGGGGGAAAAAAAATCAAAACAATCTGCTGCAAAATGAAGCCAGTAAGATATTTCTGCCAAGAGATTAAGGCAGCGCTCTAAATGGCATCTTCTGTGATGGTGGAACTGTTTCTCATTTTCCTTTCGCTTATAGCATATCTTGTTTACATTTAGATACTGAATGCAAATGGAATTGTCACCACAGAGCAGGCCACTTTAAACAAATCTGTTTCAAGTGAATTTTATTTAGGCTACATCTGACCCGCATTTATCTATGGAACATCATCGTGGTGTTAGCTACTTTGAGCGCACCTAACTAGCACCTAGTAACAGGACTGCCGTGCACATATTTGGGTTCCATGGGAGACATATGTTCATTTAGGTAACTACTATGGTTTCTGTGTTATCAGTGGAATTCTATAAAGAAATCATCAAGACAGCATGTACCAGACCAAAGAAGATCTGAAAACCAGTAACTGATCACCTCTCCCTTCCAAACTGAGGTAAGAGAAATCTTCATAGGTAAAGACATGCAAATATTTGAAATTAAATAGTGGTAGTAAAATTTGTGTATATATTAAAAAAACAAAAAAGGTTGAGGAAGAATTGGGATATAGGTGATATAAAGGTATCCTTTATAAATGCCATCTCATTAGGGTGGTGGTGGTGGCACTGGTTGTAGTTTTTGCTTTCTGTTTGTGTTTTGATTCTTACTTTAGAGAACTTAAACTTTGGCTTCCTAGCTAGGGTCATTTGTGATCCTAATTTAATCAGACTCTAATATCCCTGAGAAAGTATGATTTCCTCGGTGCCAGTGGGATCCAACCCTTGGCAGGCTTTAGAAACATTTGGGAGTGCTTAACTGAAAATGCAGATTCTCAAGCTTCTCCTTTGAAATTCTGTGTTAGTGTACCAGGGTGGATACTGGGGAGCTGGGTTCCTATAAATATCCCTATGTGATTTTATGTTTATTAATTTACTGTTAATATTTTTTAGTATATGCTTACGTATGTCATTTATGTTATTTGTTTTGTAAATTGTTACTTTGTGCCCTTTGCCAATTTTCTTTTTACTAATTTATAACATAGACATGAAGGGTACCTGGTGGTGCAGCTGTTAATAGCTTGGCTGCTAACCAAAAGACTGGCAGTTCGAACCTGCCCGGTAGCTCTGCGCTAGGAGTTGTAATTGAGTCGACAGGACCCCAAAACGACGACTATATATATAAAGATATTAACTTTGATCTCTGGTCTATATTGCAAAAAATGTTTCCCTTGTATTGGCCTTTTAATTGTGTGTATGCATGTGTATGTGTGTGCGTGTTTGTGTATGGTAGTGCAATGATCTTATGGCATATTCCTTTGGAAGAACTTGAGTAATTGGTTTCAGTGGGGTTATGTTTTGGAATACTAACCAAATCTTAACTAATTTTCCCCTCGCCATTTCCTGTTTCCTTTTGTTCCTCTATGCCCAACTAAAGGTGAGAGGGCATTCTTGGCTCATTGCTTTATGAAAACGATACGTTGGCAAAAAGCAGCAGAGGAGGAGCTACTTCTGGCTTTTAAGTTTTAAGAGCGCAGGCCCTAAAAGGAATAGAAAAGATGAAGGGTAACTAATAAATTTGAGAAGTAAATTTGAAGCAACTCTTAGATTTCTTCCTCCAAATTTTAAGAAACCGTTTCTATGCTGTGTCTAGGAACACAAGTCCCGGGATGACCTCGTAAAACTTCTAGCGAGGGGACAGAGTGAGTCTTGTATACCAGAGAGTTAAGGAAAAGTAGTAGAGAGAGATGCTGGGATCTGTAGGGAATTTGCAGATAGAAATAAGAGATGACATAGAGGCCGATTTTGAGGAACAACAGATGGGGAACCAGGCCTCTTTCACTCCCTTCACCCTATACCTAAACAATGTACAAACCTGATTGTCTGGGTGGATTCAGAGGCAACCTCAGGGAAAACTGGTTTCCGAAAAATGGAGAAAAGTATCCTTTGTACATACCCACTTTGTGTACAAGCTTAGCTTTGTGTGATACCACATTTGAGTCCTGAGTCTGAAACCTACTCCAATTGTTCGAGAGGGAGAGCCTAAACACCTTCTATAAAATGCTCTGGACTAGAACCTCGTGGAGGCCAGGTTCAGAGCCAGAGCCACCTGTCCCCTGGATCCAAGGACACTTGATCCCCCCATGGGTCACCTCCAGTCTCATGACAGCTTTGTGTTAGTTGCATTGTAAAAGTACCCTCTTTATCCTGATCAGCAGTGTGAGAGAGAGCAGGGTGAGGTTTTTAGAACAGGATATCACCTTTTGCCACAAGGCTTCGTTCACTACATTGTAGAAAAGTGTACCTATGCAGTCAGTGGATATTCACAAGGTGAGCTGCTGACCCCATATTTCACCTTCTTTTAATGTGCTCTTTTTCTTGATCCTCTTTTTTATTGAGGCTATAATTCTTTGGTACTGCTTCAGTTTATAGTCTTTTTGGCTGATTCACCAGGGAGCTAGCTTTCCAGCTCTGATCCCAGGCTACATTTCTTACCTAAGATCAGTACTGGAAAACTTTTTCTTCAAAGGGCAGATAGTCAATATTTTAGGCCTTACGAGCCATACAGTCTCTCTCGTAACTACTCAACTCTACCATTGTAGGTTGAGAGCAACCATAGGCAACATGTAAACAAATGCACATGGCTGTTCCAATAAAACTTTCTTTACAAAACAGGGAGTTATAAATAAATGGGGCCTTAGTTTGCTAACCCCTGCCTTAGTGCCCCCGTCCACCCAAGTGTAGACCCAGCCCCATGCACAGCTCTGAACTCCCACTGGTCATCCATTATGAGATGACCCAGAGCTGCCACAAATCCATACTTGAAGATGAACAGCATTTGACTCCTAAGTGACTTCAACTAAAAACTAAAGTAAATTGCAAAGCTGCTTGGTATCTAAAGGAGAAGCTCGGAAGAAGTGAGGAACTGAGGGCATTGCTAAAGTTTTGGTAAGTTTTCAAAATATATTTGTGATTTACAGAACATTGTTTGGAATGTATGTGTGTGTGTGTTGTTATTGGTTTTTGTTGCCATTGCATTGATTCCTACTGATAGCCACCTCATGTTTCAGCATAGAACCACCCTATAGGGTTTTCTATGCTGAAATCTTTATGGGAGCAGATTGCCAGGGCTTTCTCCTGTGGAGCCATTGTGTGGGTTCAAACTGATAATCTTTTGGTTAGCAGCTGGGAACTTAACCTGTCGTGTCACCAGGGCTCTCTGTCTTTCTTTTTCTCTCTCTCTAGATTATGTGTGGGTGCTTGGTGAATCTCATAATCATTAAAATTGGGAAACTACCATTTTATAAGTAACAAAGTAGTTTCAGAATTAAGAGCAGAAAATGGAAGTTCTCTTTGAAGCAGACTTTTCTTTGTTCTTTTAAGGAGTATTCCATCTGCCCTTTTATTAATGCAATTGTAAGGCAGATATGTACCTTTCGTTCTTGGACAAATTCTTCTTGCTTTGTTCACCCCTGAATTCCTAAGATCTGGCAAAGAGTAAGTACTTAGTAATTTTTAATTTAGTGAATGACTTAGGCCAGCTTAAGAAAAGTATGTCAAGTATTTTATTTAGAAATGAAAATGTATTCTTAACTGTATTACAGATTGTTTTCTTATGGAGTTAGACATGTGTTTTATTTTCATTTTCCTAAATATGGATTCAGACTGCTGTATACCTAAAAATTACTTTTTTTTTTTCTGTGATGTATATACCTTTTTGTATAAGAATTTGCTTGCTAGACATAAGGATTTGGACCGTGGTGGGAGGGGGTATTAAGCCCTAATCTTCAGTTTGCCTCTTGTTTGTGGAAAGATGAGGAACTGGAATGGACTAGCAGCATAGCACTGTGCAGTCTAGACTGCTGTTCTAAGATTGATTAACCCAAACTTTGGGATGGGGACTGTGAGCTCTTATGACCATCTCATCCTAGCTATGGGAGTGAGACAGACCACATTCATAGAGGATAAGATTTCCAACAACACCATGCATTTTCTCTCAGTGGGCCTGGGGCATAAAGGACAGTGTCTTCTCCCTTGGGGTATGAGCACATGGGTGGTGGGGTGAGGTTACATCTCATTTCTGAGGCATAAAGAGTCCTGTTGGTAGGGGCTGAGGAGGCCCTCACCGTGTGGTATTCTGTTGGTGGCCCAGTGGGTCCTCAAAGGTGGGTCTGGGCCACTCAGTTTGGCCATTTCTGGTAGTGGACTTCTGAGCTACACGTTCCTCATTCCTAAACTATTAGGGTGACTTAATAAATCTCACAGCTCTTCTCAGTTGGGCTGCGGGGCGAAGAAGGCAGCCTCTCTTCCAAAGGGCTGGAGAGGACGCCTCAGTGATGGTCACCAGGCATTCTCAGTGGAAGGCCATCTGCAGCCAAAGAAGCAGAAAGGCTGTGAGATTAGGAAGACATGAGAGAAATTGATGGGATAGCCTGGAGCATGTGTGAGCTAGTGACCTCGGAAACTCCCCAAACAGCTCATAGAAACGTTGCAAGCAGGACGAACTTTTGACAAACAAACCAATGGGGAGTGGAGTTATGGTAATAGGATGTAAAAAGAAATGTAGGCTCATTTCATGTTCGGCAGATAATGAGGCCCCTGAGATAGGTTACAGCCGATTTCTAGCCCATACATATGCACTCATCAATAAACATATATTGCATTTGAAGGTTGCTTTGTGTGTACACATCATGGATAGTCTTTAGATTTCCTCCAAATATTTAGGAAGTGTCAAACTTTTCACCGGTAGAAGTACCTTTGTGTATAAAGTGTAGTCTGTGTTTTTCAAATGATTTCCTTGAGATAGATTCCTAGAAAGAGAATCCCTGAGTCAAGCTGCATGAGCATTTTTAAGATTCCTGATGATACTGACGTTTTGTTTTCCAACAGAGTGTGTCTCACCTAGTCTTTACCAATCCTGGGTATTTGGGGAGATCATTACTAATTTAATGAATATTTTAACTTTATTTTTTTGATTACTAATGAAGTTGAATATACCATTTGTGTGTCATTTCAGGTAGAAATTTGTGGACCTGGTCTTCAATCTGGTTCTCGATCAGTGTTCATTCCATTAAACAAAATATCCTGAAAGAAATAGGGCTTCTTCAATTTTCTGTTGTGATTCTTTCAAAGTAACATTTTTTTTATTATTAATTCCTGGAAATTGCAACTGATACCAGGAATCTCAGGAGAAATTTATTATAAGAGACTATGAAGCCTCATTCAGAGATGAAGGTCAGCAGAGACAAAAGAGATACAATTTCAATCTGTTTCAACGAATCAAGATTGATGGAATGAATTCTTTTAAGTGAGAAAGAAAAGGCTGTTTCTGTAGTTTCCTTTCAAAAGAAGATTTTGTTCAGTCTTTGATTAAACCAAACAGAACATAACATTTCAAGGACAAAATTCACCTTTTTCCAGATGCGTAAATACCTTCTCATTTAGAATCCATACTTATTTTCTATTAAAAATAAAATTTATAGAAAGTGGGGTTGGGGTTATGACAAAAAGATGGAAGAGAAGACTAAGAATGCCCTTTGGGAAAGGGCAAAAGCCAAAATAAGCTTTTACTCTAGTTGAGCTCTGGTGGCTCAGTGGCTAAAGCGCTCAGCTGCCAATGGAAAGATCAGTGATTCAAACCCACAAGAAAGATGTGGCAGTCTGCTTCTGTAAAGATTACAGCCTTGGAAACCCTATGGGGCAGTTCTACTCTGTCCTATCGGGTTGCTATGAGTTGGAATTGACTCAATGGCAGTGGGTTTCTAGCTGATTATATCTTCTGAATAACCGAAGTCCTTGACTATCTGGCTAATTATAAGTTTTTCTGGATCAGTCCTTTCACCTTTGGGGAGGCCTCATTGGTGACATGTCATCAATACTCTCCTCTCTTTATTGTTCTCTTTATTATATGTTTCCTTATTATGTGTGAGGCATAATAAAGTGAACTCAAACCTCCAGCCTTTTATTTAGCAGGCAAACACATTGTTTGCACGTTGTTTGCACCACCCAGGAATTTATCCCCTTGCTTAACTCATATTTACAAGAATTTGTTTTACATACTTCATATTTTGCAAGAAATCTACTTATCTTCTACTCCCTGCTGCTGGTTTTCTCTCCTTTTCTTGCTCATCCTTTTCTCTTTCTGTGTCTGAGTGTCCCCAGATGCCAAACACATAGGCGCAGCCCTGGGAAGAAATGTAAAGCAGGTGAGGCTTGCTTATTGGCTGCCCAAATTTTCTTCATTGAGGCCTCTGTTTAACACCTACGCTTTCCCATACCAAACAGTACAGGAATGACATTTTCTTCTCATTAGGAGTTTCTACCAAAAAAAATTCAGCTATTCCCACAGTATCTATTCCTTCTGATTTTTACTTCTGTTCTCCAACTGGATCTCTCCACCAGCATCTACTACCCACGTGTTTTCTTTCCTCCTCATTCTTTGTTAGCCTTAGCTCTACGTCTTCAGCTCCTCACTTCATACAGAGAATATTCTATCCTGTTCCAAACTCATTTATAGGTTAAATAGGTGATAATATGTCACTACCAAAACCACCTCCCTCTCCTGCCTTAAGCAGCCTGTGTATCTTGAACCTAATTGAAAGGACAGGTATGAAAAATGTGAGCATAAGAGAAAACAGATTTATCATTCTTTGTTTACTTATTTGGAAACCCTGATGGCATAGTGGTTAAGTGCTATGGCTGCTAACCAAGAGGTCAGCAGTTCAAATCCACCAGGCACCCCTTAGAAACTCTATGGGGCAGTTCTACTCTGTCCTATAGGGTCGCTATGAGTCAGAATTGACTCGGCAGCAGTGGGTTTGGTATTTACTTGTTTATATCCTACTTTATTCCAGAAATCTTTAAAGCAAGGACTTAGAGTAATATTGGCAAAATCGCGAAGAGGGCTTGGCCTGTGCTTTTTGCTAGTCCTGACTAATAAAAGCGGTGGCCACATTCCTGAACAACCGTGACATGGCCACTGCCACCCCCTCCAGATTCTAAGAGAATTCATAGCGCATAAGATCCTCCAGCAAGGGGGTGGTGGTGGTTCAGTGGTAGAATTCTTACCTTCCGTGTGGGAGATCTGTTTTAATTCCCAGCCAACGCACTTCCTGCGTAGCCAACACTTGTGGTCTGTCAGTGGAGGCTTGCACGTTGCTATGACGCTGAACAGGTTTCTGTGAAGTTTCAAAACTAAGACGAACTGGGAAGAAAAGTCTGGCAACCTACTTTCAAAAAATGAGCAATGAAAACCCTTTCAATCAGAACAGCCCAATCTATAACCCATCATGGAGATGGTGCAGGACCAGGCAGTATTTCTTTCCGTTGTGCATGGGATCACTGTGAGTTGGGTGCTGACTCCAGGGAAGCTAATAACAACAGGGATCTCCAGCAGTCACACATGGTAATCTGGAGCTTTAACACCCTCAAATTCCTACACGGTCTCCTACAGTGGTGAGCTCAGTGACCCCACAGTCTGAGGGTCATGCTTTTTTCCCTGGGCCCTCATGGTAACTCTATTGAGAGGCCTTCTCTTTCTTAATTGTAAAGATGTGTTTGAAGTTCTTGTCCCTGAGACTTTTGCCCCTCCTGCTCATTCTCTGTTATTCCTCCAGTCTCTAACTCTTGCTTCCCACTTTGAATTTCCCCTTGTTTTCATATTTCCTCCCCTGAGGAATCCTTCCCAAAAGACTTCTGAACTGGGGATGCTGTTGTGGATGTTTGCCCAGCCTGCTCACTCAGGGACCAAGACAAATGCCTTCTTTTCTACCAGATGCTGCTACTTAGAATTTTCGCGTTTCTTAGCCTCTGAATTTCCAGGGTAACTCTCCTTCCTCTGTTATGCGCACATACTTCCTTTCCATCATCTTTTTCTGCCATGAATCTTTTCCTGAGAGCTATCCTTGTAGTCCAGTATGGAGGCTTGGGTCCGTGGGTGGAATTATTCTGTTGATAGGGCTTGGGTTTAGGAGGCTTCTCTGAAGATGAGGATAGGATTCTGAGTCCTAACAAAGTGAAAAAGTAATTTGAGTAGCACACGGGGGGATGGGCAAGGACTTTGCTTAGCCCATGTCTAGTTTCAACCTAGGTTCTCTGAGAGTCATATGTGGACTAAGCCTTTTTCAAAGGCAGAAAACCAGATGAAGATTTGGAGCCAGGCCTAAATTAGCACTAAGCAATGACTTGAGAGCCTAATGGAAGTATCTCTGGCCATAATAGTAAACTGTTGAAGATCCAGATATTTGGAAAGATAATTATTTCTCTCTTCAACATGACTAAAATGGGCTATAAGCAATTGCTTCACTTTTTTGGTCTGCTGATGCTAGGAGCACTTTGCTGTAAGTTTAAGGAAGACATGAAATAGGTACGTATATTAAGGCCAATCAATATTTTGTGAAACAAATAATTTTCTGTTTATTATGGAAGATAGTCATTAAGTACCAATACAACAGAAGTTCTTCAAAAGACATTAAAGAAATAAATTTAAACACTAAATTATTACCTGGTAGATTTGGTCAATATTTTCACTGTTTCATGCTTTCTAGTTTTGTAAACCAAACCCATAAATTCTTAGTATGAATTGCCTGACCCTTTTAAGTTTTAAAATAATTGAAATAATCTCCTTAATCCAATTATGGTATTTTTTTTTAAATTTTATGATCAGTTCTCTTGTCTAACACATATGTGTATAGCCAACATTATTTTAAAGAAAAAAATTTAAAGAGCCTACCTAAAAGCCCCCCACAACCAAACCCACTGCTATTGAGTTAATTCTGACTCATAGTGACCCAATAAGGGACAGTAGAACTACCCCATTGGGTTTCCAAGGCTGTAATCTTTACAAAGCAGACTGCCACATCTTTCTCCTGCAGGGCAGCTGGTAGGTTTGAACTACCAACCTATCAGTTACCAGCCAAGTGCTTAACCACTGCGCCACCACAGCTGCTCCAAGAGCCTATTAGACAGTTCAAATTATGTCATTGAATATATTTCTCTTTCTTTAATAGTAGAAGTTTTATAGCAAATACATCATACTATGAAAATAAGCCTTCAGTATACATTGCACCTCAACATAAAATGAAAAGTTTCACAATTGGACCAGTAAGCAACACCATGATAAACGGAGAAAATATTGATGTTTTAAAGGATTTCATTTTACTTGGATCCATAATCAATGCCTGTGGAAGCAACAGTCAAGAAACCATATAATGCATTGCATTGGGCAAATCTGCTGCACAAGACCTTTTTAAAGTATTAAGAAGCAAAGAAGTCACTTTAAGGACTAAGTTATACCTGACCCAAGCCAAGGTGTTTTCGATCACTTCATATGTGTACAAAAACTGGACAATGGATAAGAAAGACTGAAGAAGAATTGATGCCTTCAAATTATGGTGTTAGCAAAGAATATTGAATATACCATGGACTTCCAGAAGAAGGAACAAATCTGTCTTGGAAGAAGTACAGCCAGAATGCTGCTTAGAAGCTACAATTGCAGACTGTCCCACATCCCTTGGGCATGTTGTCAGGAGGGACCAGTCCCTGGAAAAGGACATCATGCTTGGTAAAGTAGAGGGTCAGCAAAAAAGAGGAAGACCCTCTATGGGATGGATTGACACAGTGGCTGCAACAATTGGATCAAGCTTAACAATGATTGTGAGGATAGGACAGGACCAGGCAGTGTTTCCTTCTGTTGTACATAAGGTTACTATGAGTCAAAACTGACTAGACAGCACCTAACAACAACAGCAACACGAAAGTAAAGATTACATTCAGAATAAGAAATGACTTCAGTGTTAAGGCTAGAATTAGTAGCCCTCTGATTTTTTTCTTGCTCATTTAGAAACAAAGTACTAATGAGACATTAATTCTGATCATTCCTATCCCTCTATCAGTTCAAGAAAGAAAAATAACAATCCAAATGCTTTTGAGAACAAAGTTAACTTTCAATAAAAATATCATATTACAAAATATTTGATATGGTTTATTGATTTTTTGTTATCTTTAAGAAGAAAACTTTTAATATAGTATTAATACCTTTTAACTGAATAATTTAACTGAAAATAATAATTGTGTACTTTTTAATCATTCATCAAGAGAATCCTAGACCTTGCTATTACATGTTTTACAAACATCTATAGTTTTTTGTAGTTGAAATGCTATTCAAACATTAATGTTCCAAATGAGAAAGAAACTGGAGTATATTTTTTGTTGTTGGAGGTAATAGAACTGAGTGATTTTGTTTTTATTGAAATTTTATTAACAAAGTTCTCCATGAATGATAAGATTTCTTAATTTAGCAACATCCAACATTAATTTAAGAACTTCAGTGGTTTTCCACTTACTAGTCCCTTGTCTAGTTCTTTAACTTAAATAACAAATTTTGACTTCATAATTAAGAAAGCAAGTCCTGAATGTTTCAGTGGGTAATGAGAAAACAGGAAGTAATTTCATGTCTTCTTAATAGAAAAGAATAATGAAAAATCATTGCTATAGGGGACCTTAGAAACCACGGACGTTATGTAGCAGTGAGCAGCATTACTGCCTTGGAGTTAGGACAGACAGACTTTAAGATAGAACAGAACAAGGTCCGAGAACATAGTTACTTAAATTACTACACTATCAAGGTAGGTCAGACTAAAATGAATTTTAAAATCCTATTAATACATTTTTCCCTTAGCTTTAAAATCTGTGCTTTTCTTCATCTTGTTAACTGAAACACATTTTCCTATAAACTATCAGAACTACCTGCTACCCACTGGGTTTTAGTAAGTGGCAGCTCAGTCACTTACCAGCCATGTCACCTTAGGAAGCCTACTTAACTCTCTGAGATTCAGCTTCACCATTTGTAAAATGGAGCTAATATTATTCTCCTACTCAAGGGATTTTTGTGAATGCTCAATGAGATAATGAATACAAAGATTTAGCACGGTAGTTGGCACATACTAAGCACTCAATTCATTACAGGTTTTATTATTATTATTATTTTAAATTAGTCTATCCCCACCATTTTATTCGATGAGGAAGTTGAGGTCCAGGGAAGTAAAATGATAATCCCAAGTTACTTCTGTTTATCTTTTTCATTCTATGCAAGGTTTATAGAATCTAATCTGATTCCCTAATTGAAATAGGAATAGCAACTTGAACATAGAGTATTTAAATAGTCTGTAATCTCTATCTTGCTCCAGAATCATAAAGATAAGCTTAAACATTTGAGGGGGGTAAACTTAAATCAACTCTCTCACTCTAAAAAGTAATACAAACACACACACATACACACACACACAATGAGAGAGAGAAACAAATACATTATGTGTTCATTTGTCATGCCACTGTAGAACACCTAATCCCTGAATGACCAGGAGAATGTTTTTATGTTCATTTTTATAAATATTCTACTGTAGAGACATCTGTGGAATAGTGAAAGCCAGCAATTGTCCAGAGGGTCAGAATACCTGCATTCCAGTCCTGGTGCCTCTTCTGAGCCATGTGACATGATCAACAACCTTTCTGAGTCTCCATGTGCTCATCTATAAATGGGTGATGATGATGTTTACCTCCTAGTGCTGTTATGAAGCTCAACACTTTTAGAAACATAAATGTAGATTTCAAACTCTAAACGCTGTGCAACTGAGAAGGATTAGTGCACAAGATCACAACTCCAGGGGTTAGCGGGTAATTATGATGGTTTATATGAAAACATGTTTCAGTTAACAAAATGAAAGAAAAGCATAGATTTTAAAGCTAAGGGAAAAAATATATCAATAGAATTTAAAAATTTCATTTTAGCTTGAACTACCTTGATAGTGTAGTGACTTAAGGTTAATCTTTTCTGTAGTTTCATGCTGCTTTATATGCCACTATGGTCTTCCAAATAATTTTATATTTTGCTTTGAACCCAACAACACATTTTCTGACTAAAAATTAACAAATTTAAAGAAACTCCATTACTTGTAAGCAGTTATTCACAACTCTGTTACGAATAGGCTCATCATTTTTTAAGATAAAGAGAAAGAAGTAGGAAATTATACCAGACTCGTAAGTTGGAGAAGCAGAGAAGAAGGATGTGAGTAAGAGAAATCGGGAAAAAGAAAGTGGAGGAGATTTAGGAGAACAAATGATCACCTTAGTCTTCTCAATGATGTTGAATATGAAAGTGTCATTGGGGTGGAATGAGTTAGATGTTGAGATCCAAAATGTTGTGATTATCTCCCAGGCGGATGGTAGTTTAACTGTAATTAAGATGAAATCGCAATAGAAGAAAGCAGAGAGAATAACAGAGGTCAGAGACTGAAAAAAAGAAGCATCTTTACTATATTATTTCTGGGTGATAATAAGAGATGTGAAACGACAACCCACAGAGAATGTAATCACTGAATCCAGGGCAATAGCAAGAACGGAAGCTGATGGATGAAAGGAAGCAGAGGAGAGGAATGGGGCAGAGTGGGAAAGAGAGAGAGGAGGACACAATAAATGGAGCGTATAGTCCACAGATAGAAATGTTGATGCTTTGTAAAGCTATTTGAATTCATCCAGTCATGATCTAAGAGAAGATTCTCCTTGAGAAGCAAGTACAGCAAAAATATAGGTAATGTGGGGGGGGGGGGGGAGGATAAGAAAGACACTGGAAGCCAAGTTTAAAAAGTCTCTTCCATTTGATTAACTTAGGTAATTTGTATTAGTATGTACTAGCAGCCACTAAATAAAAGCTTTGTACACAATTACTTTTTCATCATTTTCTAAAAACATCTTTTATTGGATCTATTTATACATTGCCTTGTGTATCTATGTGTGTTCCTAAAGCTATTAACATTTTATAAGAGCTACAATTTTAATGAGACTGTGCTATAACAAGTTCATCAAAATATTGTACACAAAACAGGAACAAATTATGTAATAGTGTCAGCCCTAACAGAAATAAGAAGCGTCTCGTGTTTTACAAGGTGTTAATTGGTATATTCAGAAAAAATCACAGCATTTGATCTTAATTAAGAAAATATTGGACTACTGTTAAAGAGCCCCCAATGGCAAAGATGATCTAATTCAAAGCACTGAGATTTCAAGTTATTATAAGATTTTTTGTTAAATAGATAAAACGTTTATGTCAAAATGTTGGTAAAAACACTACATAAAAAGGTCATGCAATTTACAAGGTAGGGTTTTATACTTTAAGTTATGTGTATCATAAAACATAAAACACTTCTCTCATTACCTGCTTGAAAGAAAGGAGCCTGTTGAAAGCTTTAATTCACCGTAGTGAAGACAGTCTCAAAAGCTACTTGAGATTTATATAGTTGCATATAGATAAAGTGGTTACTAAGCAAATAGCCATTCATTGATTCATTAATACTTTCAACACTGATGGATCGAACAACTACTATGAGCCAGACACTGTTCCAGTACTGAATGAAACACACTCAGTCCCTCTTGATCGCATGTTGCAAACGTTTTTGTGGGAGGGGTGGCATCTTGGAGATGATTGATGATCTTGACAAGAAGAGATTAGACGGGAGCAATGATCATAAGAGCTTTACTGGATTGGGTTCAAGAGAGAACCGCATAGTGGAAGTAAAGACAATGACTAGAGTCAACTCTTTCCAGAGTTTTTCTGTATAAGGAGGAAATAAAATGAGAGCAGATTTTTAGAGGGGTATCTAGAGAAAGTTGAGTTTAATTTCAGTTCAAAACATTTTTGATAAACTCAGAT
The DNA here is from genome assembly GCF_030014295.1 of Loxodonta africana. Classification (NCBI taxonomy): domain Eukaryota; kingdom Metazoa; phylum Chordata; class Mammalia; order Proboscidea; family Elephantidae; genus Loxodonta; species Loxodonta africana. The sequence goes on from NC_087342.1 coordinate 133,139,488, forward strand.
AATACATATGATTAGGGATGATAATATAAGACACAGAGCTATATTGTTTTCAGTTATTCCAGGTGCTTCATTTGCATTTCTAAAAATAAATTTGTTTTTATGCACACAATTACACTTAAAATTCACTGTGAAAAACTTGCGCAAAGCACTGACAGCTCTCCTGTTTTTTTCGCCCAGATCCCTCATGATCTTTATATCCAAATATCACATTTACCTTCAATTTGCTACAGGCAGTGATTTAAATTGCCTTTGAAATTACAACTCAAAACACTTTTCAACCCTGTATTGTGTTAGACGCTGTTAGCTGTCTGCCTAACAGCCATATCCCTTTCTTCCTTATTAACAGAACCATAATTTTTTTATATAATGATATTATTGATGGAACTGTGTCCCCCCAAATATAGGTATTGTAAATCCTAATCCCTATACTTGTAGATGTAACCCCATTTGGGAATAGAGTTTTCTTTGTTATGTTAATGAGACTGTATCAGATGTGTCTTAAGTGAATCACTTTTGAGATATAAAAAGAATGAATTAGGCACAGAAGCAAAGAAGCACAAAGGGAGAAATATTGATACCACCTTCAGATCACCAAGCAAAGGAGGACGAGAAGCTGGAAGAGACAAAGATTTTCCCCCAAAGTGAACAGAGACAGTCTTCTAGAGCCAGGCCCTGAATTTGGACTTGTAGCCTCCTAAACTGTGAGAAAATAAATTTCTGCTCACCAAACCACTGACTTGTGGTATTTCTGTTACGGAATCACTAAAAGACTAAGTTAAATGGCAACTGAGGATAGCAGAGGAGAAAGATAATATCAATAATAACAATAGCTTACACTTACATCGCACTTAACAATGTTCCAAGCACTGTTTGTTGTTGTTGTCAGGTGTCCCAGAAGTTAGGATTCCCCAGAAAACACATCACCTGTCTATATAATCTCAGAACTTTCTGTGTACATTGCGAGGTTGTTCTGCAGGTTATAATATCAAATGTTTAAGTTGATTGGTATTGACAAAGGATAGACAATGTTTTAGGAAATGGAATTCTAACTTAAAAGATGCAGTACCTCATACAGGAAGAGAAGGAGATGGTCATTGATTAGGAGTGGATGAGTGTGTAGTCATGATTTGAGTAAATGGGATTTGCTAATTTTCTGTCTGAGTAAATACACTAATAAGGAGACTCACTTAGGTGGCTGTTAATCAGCATTTCTGTTAGCAATGTGACTGAGACCTATTGATCTGGCTATGACTGTAGGCTTCCAACACATGCAGTATGGCCGCACGACTGGTTTCTTGCCACAGGATATGTTTGGCATAAGTCAGGGTCATCGCAAAGCAGTAAGGGACACATTAGACAACTCAACATGATCTGGTGTCTTTTGCAATCAGCAATATCATTATTACTTTGATTTTCTTTACTAATGTATTTATCAAGATATTTTAAATTGGATATATTTTTATTCTAAGATAATCATCACTATTTTCTATTACTAATCAAATAATTTTTAGTTTACTTTCCAATACTTTCTCAAGTTTATTTGATTGACTTGCCCATTTTGTTTGTTGCTTTGTTTTGTTTTATATTGGTTAGTGGTTATTGCTGAATCCCTGTGTGGCACAAACAATTATGTGCTTAACTGTTAGCCAAAAGTTGGTTGATTAAACCCACCCAGAAGTACCTTGGAAGACAGGCCTGGTGACCTACTTCCAAAAGATCTCAGCCTTGCAAACCCTATGGGGCAGTTCTACCCTGCACATATGGGGTCGCCATGAGTCAGAATCAACTCAATGCCAACTAACTAACAAGAACAACAACAGTGGCTATTGCTATTGTTAATATTTTATAGAACCTTTGCATTGCCTCTGATTCACATTACTTTGGTTAAATAAATTTCTTGACTAAATCCAATGTATTTTTATTATAGATAAGTTGGAAAATGCAGAAAAACAGGAAAATACAAATTTCTGTAAGTCCAAGTAAACAAGGCTTTTTTCCTTTGCATAAGAAAATTTTTATAATATCTGGAGGGAAAGAAAGGGTGAGTTTGGGTTTTGATTTTCAATCACCTCATATGCACGGGCAAGCTGGACAATGAATAAGGTAGACCAAAGAACTGATGCATTTGAATGTGGTGTTGGCTAAGAATATTGAATATACATGGACTGCCAGAAGACCAAACAAATCTGTCTTGGAAGAAGTGCAGCCAGAATACTCCTTAGAAGTGAGGATGGCACGACTTCGTCTCACGTGCCTTGGACGTGCTGTCGGGGGGGGGACCAGTTCCTGGAGAAGGGTATCATGCTTGGTAAAGTAGAGAATCAGTGAAAAGAGTTGAGGTGGGTTGACACAGTGGCTGCAACGGTGGGCTCAAACATAGCAAAGATTGTGAGGGTGGTGCAGGACCAGGGAGTGTTTCATTTTGTTGTACATAGGGTCGCTATGAGTTGGAATTGGCTCGATAGCACCTAACAACAAAAACAACGTTGCTAACATTTAGTTCATTTTCACATCTAATTGAGAGAACTTAATTTAGAAGAGTAATCTTATATTTTTTTAACTACGAGATTCAAGTAACACCTTGAACCAAACTCCTAAATTCTGAATTTGAATTAGCTATTTTTACAATCAAAGAAGTGAGAAAAAAATTATTATCTCAACTTTTATAGAAAGAAACATAATGAAGATAAGAGCAAAAGTTAGTAAATGAAAAATTCATAGGTAATAGTAAAGGTCAACTTTGCAGGGACTAATCATTTTCACCCAGTATCTATTCTCTTTTTGTTCTCTTCTCTTCTTGTTCTTAGGAACACAACACTCAGTTAAAAACTGGGCACATGTGACCCAGGATAATAATTACAGTTGCAGCTAGGAGTGATTATGGAAAGAGGCTCTTGCAAAGGATAGGCTAATGAACATGTTTTGTGGCAGCTTTTAGGAGTCCTTTTAAAAAGAGTTACTAGGTAACTCTTTTCTTATTTATTTCTTCCTCTATCTTGGACCATGAGGACAAAGGTGAAAATATCTACTGGAAAGAGCCTCATTCCTTAAGGTCTTCATTGAACAAAGTCAGTATGTTGATCCTGGAAAGACCTCTCTGAACTTTTATGTGAGGTGAAAATAAAACTGTATAGTTATTAAATCATTGTTATTTGGGATTTTCCTACTACTGTCGCCTAAAACTAACCCTACCTAATATAATCAGTAAAGCCAAAAAATGGCTCTTTGAAAAAGTAATAAATCTCTAGGTAAACTTACTTCTCTCTGCCTGAAATGGAAAGAGATATGAAAAGAAATGAAGAAAGCCCAAATATACAATATGAAGGAATGAGAAAAGGGACATGACTATAAGTTTCTGCTGGCACTAAAAATATAAAAAGAGGATACTAGGAAAAAAAGCTGTACCGAAAAATTTTAAGTGTAGATGAAAATCTAAGAATGTTATCAACCTGCCTAAAGAAGACATAGAAGACCTGAATAGTCTTATAACCATCAAGAAAATTTAATCAGTAGTTAAAATCTTCCCCCAAAGGAAACACCTGAACTGGTTTTATTAGTAAATTTTAAAAAAATATTTAAGTTATAGCGTTTATTAGTCAATTTTTACTAGGTTATACTATGTAACATGCAATCATAAAATAGCACTAGCTTACTTTATGTTATATTATTTTTTCTTGCTGTAGTTTTTCTCCAGCTGTGAACTGTGATCATCTCTGCTACACATGACTTTTAATTCTAGGACTCACACTGAAGGAGCAGCCCCTTTCCTGGATAAACCTTTCTTACCATAAAAACACAGGAACAAGAAAGACCCACCATAACCATGCAGTTACAATATTGCCTCTGCTTGGATGTGGCTTGTATCACATTTACTCACATCCCATTAGCCAAAGCAAGTCACACTGCCAAGTGTAACATCAGTGGGGTCAGAAAGTTTATTCCACAGGAGTTGGGAAAAGAAATATTTATGAATAATAAAATGATGAACTATATAGAGTAAATACCAAGGTTCTTTGGGTGATATAAATGGTTAACACTGGTTAACACTTTTCTCTGTTCACCAAAAAGTTGGATATTAGAATCTATCATCAAGTGGTGCCTTGGAAGAAAGTCCTGGAGATCTACTTTCAAAAATCAGCCATTAAAAACCCCGTGGAGACAATGGGTAGGAGAGAGATGCTGATAAAGAGTGAGCTACTTGTATCAGATGGACACTTGAGACTGTGTTGGCGTCTCCCGTCTGGAGGGGAGATGGGAGGGTAGACCGGGTTAGAAACTGACAAAACGGTCATGAAAGGAGACTGGAAGGAAGTCGCAGGCTGACTCATTGGGGGAGAGTAATTGGGAGTATGGAGTAAGGTGTATATAAGTTTATACATGACAGACTGACTTGATTTGTAAACTTTCACTTAAAGCACAATAAAAATTATTAAAAAAAAAAAAAACCCTATGGAACACAGTTCTACTCTGATACATGTGGGGTCACCATGAGTCAGAATCAACTCCATGACAAACGTATTAGTACACAAACTTATAAAAAAAAAAAAAGAGAGAGAATAAAAAAGAGTGAAAATTCTCCAAGTCATTTTATTACAAAATTGAAACTGAGAAGCAGGAATAAACATTATGGGAAAGAAAAGTAACAGCCAATCTTACTCATAAATACAGATCCAAAAATTACAAATAAGAAAACAAACTAATTCAGCCCTGTTTAGAACCTGTTGCCATCTAGTCAATTCTGACTCTCAGTGACCCTATAAGACAGAATAGAGCTGTCCACAGGGTTTCCAAGGAGCGGTGGGTGAACTCAAACTACTGACCTTTTGGTTAGCAGCTGAACGCCTAACCGCTGGTGCCGCCAGGGCTCCATTGTTTAGAAAGATAATATTTAATGACAAAGCTGTTTTCCCCAAGAGTGCAAGTTTTATTTAGCAGTAGAAGAATTAAATAATGTGGGTCACAATATTAATTGTTGAAAAATATTATCATTTTAATAGATGCAGGGTAATAATTCAATAAAATTAAATATTTGAAATTATTAAAAATTATTAGGAAAGGAAGTATAAATAGGAACTTGTAATTTTTTATTTTTCTAAAATAATTTTAGACTTATCAAAAATAGTGCATAAGATTCCTATGTATCTTCTCTCAGTTTTCCCAAAAGTTAAGATCTTAAATAACCAGTGTACAACTATGAAAATCCAGAAATTAACATTGATACAATACTATTAACTACTCTACAAACTTCATTCAAATTTCATAAATTGTCCTGTTAGTTTACTTTCCCTGGACCAGGGTTCAATCCAGGATCAGACACTGATGTAGTTATTATACCTTCTTAGTCTCTTTCTTAATCTGACACAATTTTTCACTTTTTTTTTTTTTCTTTGTGTCTTTCAAGACCTTGACACTCTTGTAGACTACTGGACAGTTATTTTGTAGTATGTTCCTTAATTTAGGTTTGTTTTATGACTCCCAATGATTAGATTCAGGTTTTGCATCTTGGGCAAGAATACTGTAGAATTAATGTTGTGTCCATCTCTGGGCATGGTATCAGGAAGTGTGTGATGTTGATCTGTCTCATTAATGGTGATGTTAAGGTAGTGTCTGCCAAGATTTTTTCACTGTAAGGATACCATTTTTTCCCTTGGTAAATAAGTAGGCATCTTGTGGGGATATTCTCTGTGACTGTATAAGTATCCTATGCCTCGCCATATTTTGGCCATAATTTTAATATCCACTGATGATGCATGACTGCAAAAATTGTTACTGGGTGTTTGCTAAAATGGTGATCTTCTGTTTTCATTATTTACCCTATATTTACTAGTTGGAATTCTATTGTGAGGAAGAGCTTCCCTTTCTCTCTGATCTATTTGCTTATTTAATTATTTATTTATTTGGACTTATGAATATTTGTCTTACTCTGAGGGTTATAATGGATTGTTCTATTTCTCTTTTTGCTCAAATTGTACCAGATTTGGCCATTGGGAGCCACTTCAAGTTGACTCCTGTGTCCTTTTGAAACATCTCCCAAATTTTTCAGTACTTTCTTGTTTTCTGGACTGAAACGATGTTCTAGGCTCATCTTGTACTTTTCCTTTCCCAGCCCTAGAATTAGACATTTTCTAAGAAGCTCTGGTTCATTTTATTGTAGAATGATATTTAGAAACCAAGGTCTAGGCATTAGATGCATTCAATTGCTAGTGAGGTATTATTTTTTTGAGGCCCCCATCAGAAAACAGAGCAAAGAAATAGATATATTAATATATGTTTGTCACAGTCTGAGTTCTCCAGAGAAGCAAAACCAGCAAAGGGAATATATATATAAAATATATATATACACATATATATATATAACCAGACCTATTGCTGTCCAGTCAATTCTGACTCATAGTGGTCTGACTCATAGTGACCCTATAGGACAGAGTAGGACTGCTTCATAGAGTTTCCAAGGAGCACCTAGTGAATTCGAACTGCCAACTCTTTGATTAGCACCGTAGTTCTTAACCGTTATGCCACTATACATATAAAGAGAGATTTACATCAAGGGAATGGACCACGTGGCCCCTAGAGGCTGTATGTCCCAAGTCTGTGAGGCAAGAAAGAGGATTCTCTTGGTCCATGTAGCTCCAGGAGCTGGTGAACCCAAGATTGGCAGGCTGGAAAACAGTGTTGCTGCAGGCTGTGAAGATCTACGAATCTCAAGATCGGCAGGCAAGATTGCAGGCAAGCGACCAGCCCAAGTCCCAAGAACCTGAGGCCAGATGAACATGAGAAAGCTCAGGATCCAGAACAAGCAAAAGCCCTCCCTGGCAAGGCGAGCAGAAAGGAAGGAAGCAGAGGAAGGTGGAGAGATGAAGGTGGAGGGGACGGTGAGCTGCCACAGGCCCCACCGCCACCATTACCACTCAGCAGATTCCATCATGGGGTTGATCATCTATCAGATTTCAAAAGGGAAGTTGTCACATGATACAACTACCAAAACACTGAGAATCATGGTCCAGCCAAGCCGACACACAGTCTTAACCATTGCAATGTTAATAACACTTATATATGTATTCACACCATCATGCATCATGCATCTATCAGTTTGTCATACTATGGTGGCTTGTGTGTTCCTGTGATGCTTGAAGCTATGCCACTGGTATTTCAAATACAGCAGGGCCACCCATGGTGGACAGGTTTCAGCAGAGCTTCCAGACTAAGACAGACTAGGAAGAAGGACATGGCAATATATTTCTGAAAAAAATTTGGCCAGTGAAAAACCTTATGAATAGCAGCAAAACACTGTCTGATATAGAGCCAGAAGATGAGCTCCTCAGGTTGGAAGACACTCAAAATATGACTGGGGAAGGGCTGCCACCTCAAAGTAGAGTTAACCTTAAGGACGTGAAGGAAATAAAACTTTCAGGAACTTCATTTGCTTATGTGGCACAACTCAAAATAAGAAAAAATAGCTGCAAACATCAATTAGTAATTGGAACGTAGAATGTACAAAGTGTGAGTCTAGAAAAATTTAAAGTCATCAGAAATAAAATGGAACACATAAAGATGGATATACTAGGCATTAGTGAGTTGAAATGGACTGGTACTGGCCATTTTTAATCAGGCAATCATATGTTCTACTGTGCGGGGAATGACAAATTGAAGAGGAAGGGCATGACATTCATAGTCAAAAAGAACATTTGAAGATCTATCCTGAAGTACAATGCTGTCAGTGATAGGATAATATCCATACATCTATAAGGACAACCAGTTGATTATGACTATTATTCAAATTTATGCACCAACCACTAACACCAAAATGAGGAAACTGAAGATTGGTAACAACTTCTGCAGTCTGAAATTGATCAAACATGCAATCAAGATGCATTGGTTATTACTGATGATGGGAAGGCAAAAGTTGCAAACAAAGAAAAAGGATCAGCAGTTGAAAAATATGGCCTTGGTAATAGAAACGAAACTGGAGATCACATGATAGACACTGGAGATCACACAGCTTATTCATTGCAAATACCTTTTTTCAACAACGTAAACAGTGACTATACATGTGAATCTCACCAGATGGAATACACAGGCATCAAATCAACTACGTCGGCACAAAGAGACAATAGAGAAGCTCAATATCATCAGTTAGAGCCAGGCTGGGGCTGACTGCAGAATAGACAGTTGTTCTTATGCAAGTTCCTTTGCTTGGGGGCTACTACTTTTGGCTAGACATTGAGTCTTGTCTTGAGATACAAATATGTTCTCATGGAGCTCACTCACAGACTGCTAGGACCTGAGTAATCAACAAGATCATTACAGGACAGGTTGACATATGACAGAGTTATATCCAGAATGCTACTGGCATACAAAGGAGGGAACACAAACTCGGGGGGAATTGTTTGTCATTTCTACTTAGAAAACTTCTATGATCCCCTGACCATGGTGATATTATAGGTAATTATAGACAATAGGCAGCTCAAAATAGGTCCAAAATGGGATTCTTTGTTCTTATTCTCTTACCACCCTCCAAACCTATTCTTCTCATATTCTTTCTCATTTAATGATGTAAATGCCACTGTAAACCACACATAAGTGAGCCAAAAATCTAGGAGGCATCCTTGAAATTTGTCTTTTGAGTAATAATTTTATCTCACCTCCCAATTTCATGTAAATCTTACTGTCGTATGACAAATATGTATCTTTAACCTGACAGCCACTCCTCTCATCCTATGTTCACTTCCACAATACCTCCCCAGGATGCTGAAATAACCTCCTGTTCTTTCTGACTCCATTCTTGCCAACTCTTCTTTTCTTCTAGACCCAAATCTATTTCCTGTGCACCTATCACCTTATAAAAAATGTATGTAAAAACATGTTACTCTTGCATACTATGATTTGATGGTTTGTCACTTTTTTCTTTTTTTTCATTGCTCTTAGACTAAAATTCTCAGTGTTTACTCTGGATCTAAGAAACTTGAGTAATCTGACTCCTGGCCCCTTCTTTGACATCATCTCATACCATTTTCTCCACTGAATACCAGGCTGTGATCACATAAGACTCCTTTCTGTTTTTCAAACACACCATACTCTGTCCTGTCTCAGTTCTTTTATGTCTACTGTTCACTTGCCTGGATCAGGTTTATCTTTTGGGTGGCAGCTGAGATGTCATCTCCCAAACTGGATCCTCCCTGATCCACGTATAGCCCCTCCTCACCCCACCCAACTACTCATTGTCACATAATCCCTTTTATTTCCTTCAGAACACTTATCACAATCAGAAATAATATTGTTTATTTGTGTGTGCTCCTGTTTTTATCTTCCCCTTCTAAAATGGAAGCTCAACAAAAGAAGGCACTTTGTCTATTTTGCTCCCTTCTGTATCCCCAGTGCCTTATACAGAAAAGATGCCCAATGAATGTTTGGTGAGTGAAAGTAGAAGATTTGAGAGACCTGAGTGCACCAGTCTACTGTGGAGGCTGGATACTACAGTGAAAGAGGAGCAATAAAAATATCTACAATAGCCATTCTTTATTGAATGTACTTTTATGCTGAGTATGATTCTAACTACTTTATGTACATTATCTCATTTAATCTTTTCAACAGCCCAGTGAATTAGGTATTATTATAGATAATGCAATTGAGGCTTAGACAGGTTAAGAAATTTGTCCAGAATATAACTAGTAAGTGGGAAAGATGGGATTTAAACTCAGATCTAACTTCAACATGTGCACTCCTAACACCTCTGTACCCAAATTCCACAGAAGCAACTGATGACATCTGAAAAATCTGTAAGCCACATGTTAAACCAACTGGCAGTCATTCTGTTGAAATTCTTACCAACCGTGTCAAACATTGTTGCCTATTTGTATAATTAAGGCACAATATATGTGCTTTTAAAACAAATAACCACTTTATTCATTGGCTAATTTATCACCTGATATAGAATATTACCTCAAGGGAAAGCAACATGGGAAGATTGAGTTTGTTAAACAGGATTGCAGGTAGGGAACCAATTAGGAGCTTAATCAAGTGGGGAAGAAGGCACTAGGAAATTTGACAAGAAAATAGGTAAATAATTAACTTTAAAATATACATAAGTCTATACACAGGGAATTCCAAATATAGAATTGGGTCCCCATATTAGAATAATATAATCACAGATTTTGTAGCAAGAAAGAACCCACATGAGATTATGCTGTCCAACTATCTACCTTCAATCAGCTGAGGTAGTGCCTATGTTTTTGCCTAGGCAAAGCCCAGAAAAGTTAAATATTTGCCCACATTAGCCAGAAATGGGGAGCAAGTCTACAGCAGAGGTCTCTGAGTTCCAAGTGAAATGCTTCTTGCAATGCATCAGGTTCTTTATAACATGTAGTGGGTAGAATGTGCCCCACCCCCACCCCAAAGATGTCCATGTCCTGGGGATATATTACTTTACATGAAAAAGAGACTTTGCAGATGTGATTAAGTTTAAGGATCTTGAGATGGGGAGAGTCTCCTCGATTATCCAGGTGGTTCAATCTAGTCACATGGATCCTTAAAACAGAGAACCTTTGCTGGCTGTGGTCAGAGGGAGACGAAACTACAGCAGAAGGGTCAGAGAGGCACAACGTTGCTGGCTTTGAAGTTGGAGAAAGGGGGTCATGAGTCAAGGAATGTGAGTAGTCTCTAGAAGCTGGAGAAGGCAAGGAAATGAATTCTCTAGAGCCCCCAGAAAGGAATGGAGCCCTGTCGACACCTTGAATCATCCCAAGACCTGTGTCAGACTTCTGATCTACAGAACAAACGGTATGGCAATTTTTTTTTTTAAGCCACCAAATTTGTGGTGATCTGTTATGGCAGCAATAAAAAGCTAATACATAAGAAAATTTGAATTTTAAACAATTATTTAAATTTTATGCAGAAGGGCTCAAACTAGAGTATGTTCCAGTAACTCAGGCTGAAAAGTTGAGATGACTTCACTACCCTAAGAACCCCGTCATGAGTAAAAACATATTCATTCAACGAACATTTGTTGGCTGTCTGCTTGTTTCATGAAATGATTTGGCTCAGTTTCAAAATGCAAATAACACTAAATCCTTTTCCACAGAAGAACACAAGTCTCTTTTTTTTTTTTTTCTCTTTCCCCTCAGTCGGATGTTGATAGACAAAGTTTCTTGAGAGAAGCAATGGTTCTAATGCTAGCCAGCAGGTTTTGCTTATTGTTTGTTTTGTTTTGTTTTTGATGTGATCGCTAATATTTCATCCTTGTCATGAATTTGGAACAGTTAATGAAATTTTATAATTTATATACTAATAAAAGGTGAAGTAAGAGTTTTAAATACAACCTGTGTTTTTATAAACTGCCTGTCTTTTGTTAATTTCTTGTTTATTTTTGAGACAATGTGGGGGTTATTGTAGAAGGTACAATCTTCTGGTTATGATTCATTATAGAAGGTACAACCTTCTGGCTGTGATTCATCTTCTTTCCCTCCTTCCTGCAGAAGAAAACAGAAAGCAACTATACTGGGAATTAGAACTGTTATCAGGCTCAAAACATTTAATTAAAGAATACATTTAGTTACTTCTAATCATGTTGAATTAATCTTCTTAGTTCTGCCCTTGTATTAGGAAAGTCTAGGCTACATTATACTAATAAATTCTCAGAGGCTAAACACACCAAAAGTTTATTTCTTGTGAAGAGTCTTTAACCTTTTTAAATCAGATTCCCGTATGTAGTAAGTCAAAAGCCAAGACTTGTTCCAAAATGTAGCTCAACACCTCATTATGAGACCTCCACGTGTGCCTAGGCAAGGGAAGAGAGTGCGAGATCATTCTACTGCACCAGCTCTTTAATCCTTTGGTTCAAAAGTGATACTGCTCATATGTCTTTGGCCAGAAGCAAGTCACGTGGCCCCCTAACCTCCTGAGAGCTGTGAACTAAGGGGGAGGACATGGATATTCTTTGTTACAACTCCCAAGCCATAATACCCAATTTCACAAAGAAGTCCCTACAACCTGAAACATTTTTTACCGGTAGTTTAAGGAAAACAAATACTATAAATTGTACTCCTTGTCATCCAGCATCAATTTGGTCAGCTTCATAAATAAGCTTTATTGGATGTTTTTTTGTTTTAAAGTTTAAACACAAGGAAGGAAAACAAGAAAGTACTAATAAATGCAAAAGGTTGGTGTGAGGTCTCACTAGTAAGCAGCAGAGCACATGCAGTACATAGAAAGAGCACTAGATGAGGAATTGGTTTCTGTTCCCAGCTCTGCACATATTCCCACTGCCTTCGAGTCAATTCTGACCCATAGCGACCCTGTCAGGCAGAGTACAACTGTCCCGTATGGTTTCCAAGGCTGTAATCTTTCTGGAAGCAGACTGCCACATCCCTTGCAGATAGTGAGTCCCAGCCAATAATATACAATTGATGTACTTGGAAGTCACTGGATGGAGCCTTGGGAAGGATTTCTTTTTAAAAAGATAAGAGATTTCAATTTTTCTCCTTTTACTGTTGTTACTTTGCTGTTTGCCCATCTCCTTCTTCATGGGACTGGGATATACTAGCTGAAACTGAGCATCAATGTGGCAAGTATGAGGACAAGATTCATAGCCTACGTAAGAACAAAAAACAAGAAGCTTTCATTGCTGACAAAATCAAGACACCACACTAATCTGGGTCTGGCCACAAACTGTCTTGTTACATGAGAGAGAAGTAAATTCTTATCTGGTTTAAATCATGGTTATTTGTGATTTCTCAACTCAATTTTTAACTAATGCACAGATATTATATCATTTGATTTCAACAATGTCTTATGAGGTAGATAAGAAAGCTTTTATTATCACATTTATAAATGAGGAGACTGTATTTTTACACAAATAACACATGCCTTATTTTTAAAAAATAAATAAAATAAATAAATTTTTATTCATTTTTTTATTTTCTACATTTGTTTGCCAGCCACCCCCTCCCCCTGTGAGATATTTTCTTAAGTGTTTCTCTGCCAATTTATTTTTTTAACTGTTTCTGTAAAAAAAGAAAAAAGCATAGTTCACTTACGAAAATACCTCGTGGGGGGAAGGTGCAGTTAGCAAACATAAAAATACAGTATGTATTTAATTTTAAAAATTAATGCAGCATTGACTTTTTTGGTGTACAGTTCTAAGAATTTTAACACATGTATAGATTTATATAATACCACCACAATCAGGATGCAGAATAGTTCTGTCTCCCCCAAAACGTCCCTTCATTCTGAGCCTTAACCACACACTGATTTTTTCATCACTATAGTTTTATTTTTTTAAGAATATCAAATAAATGGAAACATAATATGTAACTTTTTGAAACTAATTTTTTAACTCCATATTCATACAAATTGTTATATGTATCCACATTTATTTCCTTTTAACTTCCTTTTTTATTTTCTTAATAATTTATTTTACTCTTTTGTTGTTGAGAATATATGCAACAAAACATATACCAATTCAACAATTTCTGCCTGTAAAATTCAGTGACGTTGATTACACTCTTTGAGTTGTGCAACCATTCTAACCCTCCTTTTCTGAATTATTTCTCCACCATTAACATAAACTCACAGTCCCCTAAATGTCCTGTCTAACCTTTCAAGTTGCTGTTGCCAATTTGATCCTATATAGATAGTTCTTTAAAAGAGCACAATGCTCAAGGAATACACTCTTTACTAATTAAGCTAGACTATTGTTTGATTTAAAGATGACTTCAGGGGATATTTGTGGGTTTAAGGTTTAAAGATTATCTTGTTGTTAGGTCCTATTGAGTCAATTCCAACTCATAGTGACCCCAAGTACAACAGGACAAAACACTGCCCAGTCCCACCCCATCCTCACAATCAATTCCTTGCTTGAACCCATCATTGCAGCCATGGTGTCAGTCCAGCTCGTTGAGGGTCTTCCTCTCTTTTCCTGACCCTCTACTTTACCAAGCATGATGTCCTTCTCCAGGTACTGGTTCCTCCTGATAAAATGTCCAAAGTATGTGAGACGAAGGCTCACCATCTTCACTTCTAAGGAGTTTTTGGTTGTACTTCCTCAATGACAGATCTGTTTGTTCCCCTAGCAGTCCATGGTACATTCAATATTCTTCGCCAACACCATATTCCCAAATATATCAATTTTTTGGTCTTCCTTTTCATTGGCCAGCTCTTGCATACATACGAGGCAATTGAAAATATCATCGCTAGGGTCAGGATCCTCAAATCCCTCTTTGCTTAGGGCATTAGTTTTGGGAGTTCATCCAGCCTCAATGGCCTCAGGAAGTCTGAATTCCATGAAAATTTGAAAGTTTGTTCTGAATTTACCCCCTTTTGATCAGGATGTTTTATTTCTTCAAGATAAATATCTAGGAATGGGGTTCCTGGATCATATGGAAAGTGTATGCTTAATTTATAACAAACTCCCAAGTTGTTTTCCAGAGTGACTATACAATTTTCATCTTAATTTTGAATTTTTTTTGTTTAATTTTTTTAGAAAACCACAAAACAATATTTATTTTTTATGTAGGCTACATGTACACACATGGAGAATAAATACAAAAACATGCACAGGGATGATATGCACAAATATATGTCCTGGAATAGAAGAGGAGGTAAAGAATGTTTGTATGACTTATATATATATGTACATATATTTTCCCCCTAAAAGGAGAGATCTGAAAGCAAAAGTCAATGTTTATTAGTATTTGTTTAATCTCAAGGATAGATAGATACATTTATGTGTTTTACATTACCTTTGTTTGAAATATTTCCCAAGTCAACTTAATTTTTAAGTTTAAAAACAAAACCAGGTGTCAAAGTACACTTCTTAAATACAGCTGTTGTTCAACTCTTGATATTTGTTTTTCATATTTCTGCCCTGTCTGGAATTTTAAGGCATAAAGAGGAAGAATAAACCATGGTATCTCAAACCATGAGCCTCATCTTATTCAGAGATCAGCAAAGGAGCTCTACTCCCATATCTAGTCTCAGCAGAGTGATCCAGGCACTAGGAACGGTTATAACTAGGGAGTGCTCTGTGGAACCAGGCCCAGAACTGGATGTCTGCAGCAAAATGGCAGAGATTTTACTGTAAATGCTTCAGTACAAATCATGTGGGTAGACAGGTCCTCCCAGTCTAGACTCAGTATGTAGGGTCACATCACTGATATCTCCATGCTTTGAGAACTGCAAAAGTAGAATCTAAGAAATTTAGAGCAAAACACGTCCTTAGCTAGTGTAGCACAAATATTATATATATGATGATCCACAGGCTAAATCTAGCCCTCACTTATACATTGTTTGGCCCACAATGTGCTATTTTATAAAGTTTTGATTTAGCTGCTAATGCTAAAAATTGGAGAGATTTCTCATAGAATCTAGGTGCCTAATTTATCTCCTGAAAAACAGGAAGTCTGGTGCTACGAACTCTAGAATGCCAACAATTAGCATTGAAGAGCACCTATCCCTCTCCCCACCTCTGCTTCAGTCATTATGTCACCTACTAACCCCAATAGTCATTTCAACACCCCACTTTACAGATGAAAAAATTGAGGTTCAGAGAGGTACCATGCTTTGTCCAACGTCAGAGTTACCCTGTGGAGGGATTCATGTTTGCAACATGTCAGCCAAGTATCAGTTACCTTGTTGTGGTTCCTTTTCTTTGCAAGATGAAAGCACATTTCATAATTTCTAATGACATATTTTTCATGTAATTCAGAAGATAAAATGGGATTGATAATCCTTACAACTTTTAACAAAGACTTACTTTAAATGACTATAGAAACATGGAAACCTGGTGGTGCAGTTTGGTTAAAAGCTATAGCTGTAAACCAAAAGGTTGGCAGTTCAAATCCACCAGCTGCTCTTTGGAAACCCTATGTAGCAGTTCTACTCTGTCCAATAGGGTCACTATGAGTTGGAAGCAACTCAACAGCAAAGGGTATAAAAACATACAAATGAACTAATTGTAATATCAGCAAGAAGTTAACAAGATTTGACCAAACTCAGAACAGAAAATTTTACATGTGAAAAATTCCAAGAAAATATGATACTATAATTGAAATTTGATGTAATTAGAGACTGAATCTTCAGGGAGCATCCATTTTATAGGATGATGCTAACACACAGGTAATTCCTCTGTTCTTCTCCCAGCACCTTCTCCCAGTTTCTCTCTTCTTTGGAGCCCAGAAAGATGTGCAAACTTTGTTCTGAAACTCTTCCCCAAGCCTCCCTAAGACATGCAATTATTTTGAGGTTTTTATTGTTTATTTTTGAGGTTTTTGTTGTTGTTGTTTTTAATCTTTTTTTAATTGTACTTTAGATAAAGGTTTACAGAGTTAAATCTGAATTTTTAACAAGTGTCCTAGGTGAATCTTAGGCACAGGATAGTTTGAAAGAAGCTCTTGCCTAATGCCTCCAGTGGTTCATACAGAAAGCTGATCTGTTAGTTAATAATAAGAACATGTATGGTAAAATTGGATTTGTTTTTCTCCATGGGAACACTGACTGTCTTGTATCAAGTACGTTATAATCTATGGACAGAATTCTATTATCTGTACCTTTCACTACTTTAAAACATGTTCCATCAAAGACAGGAATACAAGCATACACAGACAATATGTCTTCACATCTAATAATAACTTGTTCTTTGTTACCAAAATGCTTATTAGAGCAATTTTAAAATGTGCTATCTTAAATACCCACAGAGAATGGAGATTATGTATAAACAGTTGTGTTGAATAATTAATCCGATTTTTATTTAGAAGTATGTATTATTTATAAAAGCCGTCTCAGGTATGTTTTTAATTTTTAGAATTTCCTTAAGCAAATAGAAGAGAAACTGATTTGAGACCTATACCAATAAAAATGTAAACTCATCCTTGGTTTTCAATATCTCTTACAGATTGAATTTGTCTCTCAGTTCTGTGGGATGAAGTCAGTCAATACAGCATACAAACAATGCAATTGGGCCAGGTAAAATTAATAACAAACATCTCCAGACCCTATATATAGCATTTAAGCAACATTCATTTTAATCAATATTACATACAAAAATGCAATTGGGCCAGCTAAAATTGTTAAAAACAAACAAACAAACTTCAAAACCCCGTACATGCTGTGTTGACTTCTACTATTGGAATCAATTTGGCACCATGTATTTTCTGCAGAATAATTAGTTAATTGTTTAAGTGTATGGAGTTGACTGAAATTTTCATTTATAGTGTGGTAATAGAGGAATGTAACATGCAAAATGAATTTCTGATGGAAACATATTCTGGAGTGTGCCACATGGGAAACCCTAACATGACTAATAATATTCATAGTAATAATTTAACAGACTATTCTTTTTCAGATGCGTATTTTGCAGATCTGATAACTCCTTGCATTAGCCAAATTACCTTCATCCTTGTTTCTTACCCCTAAATTTGGAACAAACTAGCAGTTTTGAAAATAGCTCAAACTATCTCTCTCATGTTTTTAGAGTAATAATTAATAAATATAAGGTGCTTTGGAAATTTAATACACTATTCAGGTACTAAAAAAAAAAAAGTCCTTTGTTGCTTAATGAAAAGATCTAATCATTACAATAGATTAAAATTTGTTTTCCTCTATCAGGCTGTATTTTAGCAAACCCCCAACCTCAGTGCCATCGAGCAAAGACACTCTATAATTGAATATTAGGGGGGTCTTTTGTCATAAAGATTTCAGTTCTAGTACACATTTGTCACAAGTTTGAAGGATGACCCTTCAGTAGCTATTAGATTTCATCAGAAGGGTTTCTAAACATGTGTGATGGCAAACAATGTTATGGAAGAGTGCACATCAGGTATGCTGAGTGATTTATTTGCTTATATACTAAGTTATCTTAACCTTGTTGGTGAGTAAACGGGCCCAGTTTATGAGTGTTTTATTAGTGTGTCAGAGCTGAATTACTAGTTTGCTACTAAATTATAATACATAGTCATTCTAAGCCTTAATTTCCTTTATATAATGTAAAGATTGATATGATATTTGGTAGAGGCTTTGAAAAAGTTAATTGCTATTGCAAAATTCAGTTTTCCTGATCTTGTAAAAATTTCCTCTAGGAAGTTATTGAAGGAAGACTAAGACAGGCTATTTAAACTTTCACTAATGGGACATTTGCTGCAATTTTCAGAGGCAACATATAAAAAATTATTTTGTTTTTGTTCTAAAAAGTAACTAAATAAATGTTCCCTAGACAATCTCTAAATACTACTTAAGTTTACATTAGCTTTTAAGGACCAATCACAGGCCTATGACACTAGACTGGACACACAGACAGAGCTCAATAAATACATTAACAAATTAATAAAGGGACTTAAATACTTAAGTGTGGCTTTTTTTTTTTTTTTTTAATCAAGCCAGGCAAAATGATGCATCTTTACATTTGGAAGTGATATGAAGTAATAAAATTCTACTATCAGCAAATTGAAATCCTCTTATCCACCCTAAAATTATTACTGAAATGGAGGTAACCAGCATTGTAAAATATTTTACATTAAATGGAATTTATTACTATATATGATTAAATGCTTTAATCATATATAGTTTTGCCTCTCAAATGATGGCTTTAGAATTGACATTAGGGAGTAAAGAGCTAAATCACTGAAATAGCAAAAAGAATAAGGAAAATGACCATTGCCGATAGCCTTGTATCTGAACTACAAATTCTTTGTCTTAAGAGGTCAATGCATATGTGTTCAAATGAACCACAGAAAGAAAAGCAATGCACCTACAGCAAACCAGAAAATATCAAAACAATAACAACCTCTGAAGAAATTAATCTCTGTAAAATTTAAAAGCTGGAGTAGACAAGGGTGCTAAAAATTAAAAATAATGTCCTACAATATTGTTTTATATTAGTACTTTCTGAATTTTATTGAATCTAAGATGTTATTGATTGGAAGGTACACTATTATTTTATGTATGACTAGAGAAGAAAAAACGCTGTCAATTATAATTGTAGCATATCATTAGTTGTACAAATTTCAGGGATGAAAAGTACATTGTAGAATCAACAAAATACAGTATATGAAGCACTAACGAAGGGTAACAAATGGCATCCCTCCCCCACAAAAAAAAACAGAAAAAACAAAAAGCCCACAATGATAAGGATATTCCAACTGAAAGAGCAGGTCAAAGCTGGAATAATTTGAGCAACAAACTAATTAAGTAGTATTGTATTATAACCAAAACCAAAACCAAACCCGTTGCCGTGGAGTCGATCCCGACTCATAACGGCCCTATATGACAGAGTAGAACTGTCCCCTAGAGTTTCCAAGGAGCACCTGCTGGATTTAAACTACTGACCTTTTGGTTAGCAGCCCTAGCACTTACCAGTATACCACCAGGGTTTCCCGTATTATAATAAACAAAAAAACCCAGCGCCCTCCAGTCAATTCCAAGTCATAGCAACCCTATAGGACAGAGTAGAACTGCCCCATAGAGTTTCCAAGGAGCGCCTGGCAGATTTGAACTGTCGACCCTTTGGTTAGCAGCTGTAGCACTTAACCTCTACGCCACCAGGGTTTCCTGTATTATAATACAAAGTATAAAATAAATACCTGTGAGCCTATACTTACTTATTTATCCGATCATTTGTTTATGTAAGCAGAGGAGCATAGACAAAACTTCCATGTAGAAGAATTTCAAATAATTTATGTAGACACTCCACCCTCAAGGAAGTGGAGTATAAGTCCCCACTCCCTCAAGTGTGGGCTGCACATAGTAAATTCCTTCCAACGAGTACAGTATGGAAACGGGGGAAAAAAGGAATAACTTTACAATGGAGAAACCTGACAAAATTATCTCAGCCAGATGGTCAAGATAAACATTGACATTGATGTCATGTTGATCGTATGTACTCAGTACGATGTGGTAAAAATGGCACTTTACTTCCATGGTCTTCCTCCCCAAAACCCATTAACCCCAGTCTAATCATGAGAAAAACATCAGACAAATTCCAGCTGAGAGACATTATACAAAATACCTGGCCAGTACTCATGAGAAAAAACATTAGATGAGCCCGAAGTGAGAGACAAAATACCTGACCAGTACTCCTCAAAACTGTCAAGGTCATAAAAAAACAAGGGAACTGTCATTGAGAGGAATCTAGGGAGACGTAACAACTAAAAGTAACGTGATAACCTGGATGGGATTCTGGAACAGAAAAAAGACACTAGGTAAAAACTAAGGAAATCTGAACAAAGTATCTACTTTAGTAAATGCCAATGCATCAATACTGGTTTGTTAATTGTAACAAATACACCATACTAATGGAAGATGTTAACAATAGGGGAAACTTAGTGTGGGATATATGGAAACTGTGTACTATCTTTGCAATTTTTAAAATAAATCTAAAGCTATTCTAAAATAAAAAATATATTTTAAAAATGTGCATTGTAGAATAAACAAAATGGTTTATAAAGAACCACTTGGGGATAACAAATACAGCCTTCCCTTTCTCAGTTGGAAAACAGATATTGGGAATGTGATATTGATTGGTGTATTTACACCTAATAGATCCTTAATGAATTTGCCAAGGATAATTAGTGAATATGCGTTTCATGTTATGAACCTAAAGGAAGGAGATAATTCTTATGTGTATTGAGCATCCTCATTTTTCAAAGCCCCATGCTAGATGCTTAATAATTTAATGTTCACATCAATCCTAAGGGTATTATGCCTTTTTAAAAAATGAAGAATCAGGATCTAAGCATATATTTTTTTTAATGTTTTAAATTGGTCTTCTTATATCATCCTCCCCAGTAATGGAAATCTGATTCTAATCAGGTCTTTATTACCCCAAACCCTGTGTTCATTCCTTTATAAGTACCATTGTGCCTTTGGTCATTGACCAGTTACCACTGAGTCAATTCTGACTTGTGGTGACCCCATGTGTGTCAGAGAAGAAATGTGTTCCATTAGGTTTGTCCATAGCCATAGTTTATTTAGGTTTCCTATGATAGTTCGGCCACAGGAGAAGTTAAAATTTGTTCAGCTTTTTTTTTTTTTCCACATTAATCCATATTTAACATAGTTAGAAGTGGAAAACAGGGGCAGATTAACCAGGAAGCAAAATATGCACAGGCTTACATTAAGGAAGGTATTCATGGGCTTAATTGTGTTTCCTTACCAATCTGTTGTGCACAATCCATGTGAAATTGTGCACTCCAGATTAGTAAATACGCACAAGTAAGCCCACGGGTACCTTGCTTATCGGATAACCCATTCCTGTGAAAGGTAGTAGGAGACTTGAGCCATGGTCCCAATCAGACAGAGCTAGATTTTACACTTGTTTGGCTATTATATAACTATGCTACCTTCAGCAACTTAATCTGTCTCAGCCTTAGGTCTCTCATTGGTGAATGAGGAACAGTAAGAGTACGGGCAGTCACCAGGTTACAAACAAGGTCCATTCCCAAGTGTGTCTTTAAGAATTTGTATGTAAATTGGAGCAGGTGCGTGAGCTTGAAGGTGTTTCGGCGATTTAAAGGCTGCACGTGCAGCAAGTGAGGGTGATAGTGACGAAGAATTTGTTGTGAGTATGTGTTGGTTCAATCATTTCAAAGTGAGGGCAAACTTACATAACATTAAAGACCCACTTGTCCATAAATCCGAGTTCCTAACGCAGGAGACTTACTGTACTTTCCTCCTGGGATTGTACAGAGCCATTAATGAGATTATACAGATAAACATTTAGCTTGAACTAAATTATCAGCAATGCTCTTATTTAGAGAGAATAGTAGTATAAGAAGTCTGCCTGTCTAACAACTACAGTAATTATATGATGACCACAGTGAGATGTTTTCCAGAAAGTGAGAGAAATAAGATGGACTTTTGAAAGTTAAACCTCAAAATCATCACCTAATGGATAGAAACAGGCTCTTCTTCTAGCAGCAGTAATCTGACTGGAGCTATTAATACAGCTAACGGAAGTATGTGCCCCTGTGAGGTAGGAGGTTGGACAAGCCATGGAAGCCTAGAAAAGGGAGTCACAGAGACAAATATTAGGAGAATCCATCTGAGCACTGTTCAGGAGATGGAATTTTAGCCAGTAGATTTTTAAGTATTAAGGTCTCTTTGCTAAGCTCCACCTATGGGATCAATCCTTCCGCCTGTATTAGCATTAAACCATAAAACATTCACACATTCCAATGAGCTCCTGTGCCTGAAAACCAATTTTACAGCAACTGTGTGACTGTAATGCACTATAGGTGTGCTTATAGAGACTGTATGGGCCTATCATGCTAACTTGGGTATTCAGTGACCTGTTATTGGTTTTTTTTTTTTTTTTTTTTACTGTAAGTAAATAGATGTTTATGAATTTGGTTAACGTGACTGAGCTATGAGTGTAATCTCTGTTACCAAGCAAGTCTGGTTTCTGTGTCTGAAAGGCTATAGACCCAATTCTACCACATTGTGAATTTAATCTGTGAGGCCCAAGGTTTAGGGATGCCAAATTTAGAAAATAAAAATATAAAATGCCCAATCAAAGGTGAGTTTCATGTGAACAATGAATAATTTTTTTAGTATAAGTATGTCTCATGCAATATTTGAAATACACTCATATTAAAAAGTATTCACTGCTCATCTTAAATTCAAATTTAACTGGTCATTCTGTATTTTATCTGATGTCTTGTAACACAGCTCCTAAATTTAACGTACTTAAAGCACCTGCTGTATTTCCTGGCATACAAACACCCTATAAAGAGTAGCACATTCTAGTTTTTTTGCAAAAGAACTTATATTGAGTAAAAGCATTTACCTTCATTGATACTGTTAACTAAGTGGAAAAACAAATCTTTGCTCTTTTACTCTTCAGCGTGAAACTCTCCAAAGTCAGTTATTGATCCTTTAGATTAAGCAAGATTATTTTGCTTCCATTTTGCCTATGAAGTCTCCAAATAAGAGAAGATATTTATGAAATGGCCTCAAATTTCTGCTTTTCCCCTAAGACTGGATGATTATAAAATAGCCTAAACTCCTCCATTTGTGCATGAATACTTCCTGATGGGTGGGGTAGATTTTCGGTAGACATTAACCTGACAGTCTCAGCTTTTAAAAGTACTTCTTTTTAATCTAGCCACTCTACACCTGGTCACCTTCTATTGTCACAATGGAAGCAGCATAGATGGGGCAATTGACATGACCAACTCTAAAACTTTTGTTGACAAGAAGCAGTTGACTTTCGGGATGGATAAGTGTTAGAAAAGTAAGTGAGACTTAGCAAAAGGAAGCAGTAATAGTGTGGATTATACTAAGACCTAAGAAACTTCCATAAGAAAAAAAGACTATCTTGATGGGCAATTTCAAAAGTCCTTTTCTTTCCAAGTTTGTCTACTAGACCAAAAATTTCTTTAAGATCAAAGGCTCTGTTACCAGCTTTTTTTCAATTACTTGGTAGATTGCAGCTGAGACAGCAGCTTTCTCCAGATAATTCGTGTCAAGCCAATCAGTACATTCTTTCCCTTTTTTCTCTTCTTTTCTGGATTGTTCTTCAAGGAGACCCCTAATGTCATGAAATGTAGCACTTGGCTCGCCCTCTGCCGGAGGGAATCCACTTAAAATTGATCATATAGAGAAGAAATCTGCCATTCTAAAGAAATGCCCTATCTGATTACTGTTTTGAGCATAAACAACAAAGTAGAAATATATCGGTCAATGAAAATATATGCTCAGTCTAGAGCTGGGGAAGCTTTTTTTTTTTTCCCCTCGAGTCTATCTTTGAAATTTATTTATTTTTTTCATTTCGAGAAAAGACTGGCATCGTTAACAAAAAACAAATGCACAGAACACAATAAAAGAAATATGTGTCCTGTTTATCGTCACTGAGCATCCTACACTTACGTATACATCTGTTTTAATACGGCAACAATAAAATAAAAGGAAAATAATTGTGAATTATATGTAAAAAGCTCTGGGCTTTCTTTTCCAGCCCTTTGTAATGAAGCAGTTAAAATAAACTCTCCTCCTGTTATTTAATTTCAACAAATAAGATAAAATGGTGGTTTAAATTACGTGTCCTGTGGAGTGATTTGGTTGGCAAAGCCGAAGTGTGTGCATTCTTTAGGAAACAATTACCCTGACAACAACACGCATTTACTTGGCTTCCTTTACAAAGATTCACAAGATGCTTTACAATTAAAACACAGCAAGCCGACCTATTTTCTTAAGGGTGTTCAGGAACAGGAAAGAACAGATATGTCTTTAATTTTAACAGTCCAGACAGAAGGGTACTATGAATAGAATCTGGAAAGAAATTCCAGGACTCCAAAAGCCTGGAGCTCATGAGTGGGATGAAGCAAATAGCCTGCTGATTCTGACCTTAATGATCGACCAGGGACATATGGTCGTCACAAAAGATCTAACAAATTTCCTGGGCCTTAGCCATTAACCAACTCATCAGTGAGTGATACACCATTTAAGTCAGCATAGAGTTTTATGGGGATTCAGTTCTGGAAAGTGTAACAGGAGGGCAGAACCACCTGAGCCCAGCAGCCAATAGCACTGACTGAGGGGTACTGTGTCTAAAGCTCCTGCTCATAGGAGGTTACTGCATCACTGATAACTAAGACCTAGGCCTGTACTCTGAAGTATTGTGTTTTAGAGGAGGTGTCTCCAAGACAGTGGCAGGAGCTGAGGTCAGAGCACTGACTAAGCAGAATTCCCTGGGGCTGACAGTAGTGACATCCAGGGGAGGCTATGGCACTAACAGCTCCAAAGGCTTTATCTGATTTTTCAAACGAAAGCAGCTTGCTCAACCAGCAACTCTGGATTTTATCGGGACATTTACCATCTCTGACCACCTTCCTTACCGTTAGGGTGCTCAGACAGGAAGTACAGAAAGTACCTGAAAGCTTTCCCAGGATTTGGACTCAGCCCTCTATTGTCCTTCACAGAGGCTCTAGGCCCCCAAAGGCTATGTCATTTGCAGATATGTGGGAACAAACAGCCTGTACTATTCCATGGAAAATTATTTCATGGAAATTATAGTTAGGAAATCAAGTATCATACCTATAATAAAAAATACCAAATATAAAAAATATTCCAATATCAGGTTAGATCAGTGGTTTTCAACCAGGAGTGACTCTGTCTTTAGGGGACATTTGGCAATATCTAGACGCATTTTTGATTGTCAGAACTGGGGTGTGCTACTGGCGTCTAATGGGCAAGGACCTGAGATGCTCTTAAATACCCTACAATGCACAGGACAGCCCACCAAAACAAAGAATCATCCAATCCAAAATGTCAATATTGCCACAGTTGAGAAAACCTAGGTTAGATTATGTTACATTTGAATTATTTCAGTCTAGTTGGGGAGGCTTATAGATAACTTGAGAAAGTTTCAAGATAGTGTAAATATGACTTAAATTAGGGTACAGGCATATATGCTGCAGGATTTGAGAGAAAAGTCCAATCGGGGTGAAACAGAAGGGCTTAGGGAGGAGGGAGGCTTTAGCTGGGCTTTAAAAACTACACAAGCAGACAACAGTGGTTCTTGGAAGAAGCAAAAATGTGTCAAAACTGCAGAGAAGTGCTGAAAAGTATAACATAACCATCCCATTTCTCCATCTTCATCTGAATCTACAGAGGGCTAGAAAGTTCCCATGAATTTTACCAGGACTGACTACCTCCATCTTTCTGCCCCCTCCCATGCCCCAGGAAGTACCTGGTGGAGCAGCCTTGTGAGTGGTGAGACCTGGGGGAGATGGAATACCAGTGGAGGATTAGGAAATAATTTGCACATGAATAGCAGCGCCTTAAGTGTTGCTAAGGGGGCAGTGCCCATGGCCATGAAGGCTTGTGGTCTGCGAGAGGACCTAACCACTGGGTACATTCAGACACTTCACTGATTATTGTGCATCTCAAACTGTTGATGCATTTTATTCCATATAGTTGAGGATATGGGGCTTTGTCTTATTCAGATGGATCTTATTTCTATTATCTGTCATATATGTCTTTGCCCTGTGCAGTGGCAAAAGTAGTGTGACTCTCAAACCATTCTAGCATTCCAATTGGCCCCAAGACAGAAGACTTTCACACTTCAATAATCAGTACATGTGGGTAGGGTAAGGTCAGGACTAGGTCTGGAAAATTCAAATTGAAACTAGTCATGGAGGAGGTTACCTTTGTTCATAAAGAACTCACCCAACTAGGTGGCAATAGCCACATTTTCCAAGTCTCCATTTAACTAATTAGAATATATCCTCAGGTAAAAGGGTTTTACTGCAACAAATATGATCAAACTGTTATCTACAACTATATTGGATTACTTGACTAGTATTACGCCTCTCATAAATAGTATTATTAATTACTGGTAGATGTTGTTGTGTGCTTTCAAATGGATTCCAACTTAGCAAACCTGTATGAAGGAGTAGAACTGCTCCATAGGGTTTCCTAAGCTATAATTTTTACTGGAGTGCATCGCTAGGTCTTTTCTTCCACAGAGTTGCTAGGTGGTTTGAACCATCAAACTTTGAGATAGCAGCCAAGCACTTAACCACTGTGCCTCCAGAGCTCCTTAATTATTGGTAACAAAACAAAACAAAAAATTGCCATCCAGCCAATTCCGACTCATAGCGACAGAGTAGAACTGCCCCATAGAATTTCCAAAAGCAGCTGGTGGATTCAAACTGTTGACCTTTTGGTTAGCAGTCAAGTTCTTAACCACTATGCCACCAGGGTTACTAATTATTGGTAGTAACTGGCTTATAGATAACAACCAAAGAATCTGGCTGGTGATTTGCTACCAGGAAGCTACTAATGTGCACGGAGTCTACAAAAAGAAAAGTCAAAGGACAAGTATTTGGTCATTGTTATCCATTAGTGTTTAGGAACAGAAGGCTCTGAATGTAGAAAACCATACCCATTCCTGAGTTAAATAGAAAAATCCCTGTTAAGTAAGATGGGTCATTTTTCATGCACTTTATGACTATCCTTTCTCACATTGTTTGGATGCTACTTTATTTAGTGATCTTCTAGTCCTGAATTTGTTCCCTTGAGCACCCCTGCCCTGTCGAGGGGAATGCTCTGCAAGGGTGAAGGGCCTCAGTCCTCAAGCTAAGGACCTCTACCAGGGCTTTCCATTTGTAAAATGCTCGAACTTCCAAATCATCATATTGAATCTGAATGCAAACCCAGTGAGGTCAAGTGAGCAGTTATTATTATCAATGCATCGTATGAAAAAGGAAAAGGAAAATCAGAAAGCCCAATAGTTTTTCAAAGTTCAATCAAGTGCCAGAACTAAGACTCAAAAGAAAGTTTGCCAACTGTTTCCATGATGATACCCTCCTAGGAGAGTAAATAGCAGGAAGGTCAGGAGGTGAGAGAATGATTGCTGGGGACACAAAATGTGACTTTATCTCCCTGACACTTCTCCCAGCCTCTGCTTCCCCTCCTTCTGCCGCCCTCGCTGTCCTAGTTTAGCTGTGGTTTCCATTCAGAAGCCCGTTTGGGTGACTCATAATTCTCTTTCACACCCTGAAGGCATCAAGGATGACATCAGAGATGAGGGGGAAAGAAACTGTTGTATTTCCGGAGACATGCTTAGAACAGGAGCTATTCCTTCATGTAGTCTTTGAGAGGAAGTGATAGTTACAGATGTGAATGCGAGAGTGGTCTGAGGAGTTAGACAACTTAAATTTTACACCTACTTGTCCTTCTTGATTTTTAAGTGATTGGACAAGTTGCTGCATCTGTCTTCCTCAATATTGCCGTTTGTAATGCTAGAATGAGGATGCAAAAATGACTTGATAAAAAGAATAATAGGATCTATATTTTTAAAAGTACAGAACTAAAAAAGTAAATGTATCATAATGAATTAGATTTCTTGAATCATTTTGCCCATCATTTCTTTCATAGACTCACCACATTAAATCAACCAGGTATGGTAATAACATTTTCTTACTTCATTTGTTTCTTAGGAGTTTACTAATCCAATTCCTTTCCGAGGGTGAGATACACGAGACTTTTCTTGGAGCATAGTTTTTTTTTTTCTATTTTTGAATATCCCATACTTACGTATTATTAAAAGGGCTCTGTTCAAAATATTGAAAAATGAATTATTTGAAGAAATTTCTATGTGAGAAGAATTATGAACAAATTCAATCATATTTAAGGCTATATACATAATTATGAAAGCAATTTGATACAAGTATTTAAGGGGAGTTTAACATTAACTTTTATATTTATAAAGGGGGTTTGAGAAATTGAGTTACTAAAATTCCATAGAGTCTGTGGTCCATAGATAAAAACCTCAGGAAAGCAAAATCGATCTAGTAACAAGTTAATTATTCTTTCATCTTTAAATTGGCAGTTAATGGATTCCAAGTTTACTTAACAGAGTTAAGGAAGAGCATATAAATTTGTTTATATTTATGAATCTTCAGATTCAAAGGCTTGTCACCTGGCTTCAACTCTATGTGGTTCCTTTGAATTTTTTCATTTTCTTCACCAAGGAGCAACAGTGTAAAATGCTGAATCTCTCATTGCATTTCTTCATGAAGTGCCACATGCCTCTGGAGCTGCCTAGGTTCCATGATTATGTACTTTATGTTCTGCCAATTTTGATTCATTTTTATTCTTTATGAAATCTCTGTACCAGAAGACTTGGGAGTAAAAAGATTCGCAACAATAACTCACTACTGCACACAAACCTGCTGCTGCCTATTTTTTTCTCTCCCCTGATGTGAGAAAGAAAAACGTTCTGAAATGTTATGCTCCAAAGCCCCTAAAGAATTTCCCCCTATATCAAGATCAAAAGTCAAAACCTCAAACTGAAAATTAGGACTTTAAAATATCCCTGATTAGTGTTTTTCATCTAACTTTAGCTGCAGCACATGGACAGGTTTTTAATTAGCAAAGTGTGAAAACAAATGGAATCCTAAGTAAATGTCTTAATTTGGAATATTCTTGTGACTCCGATGCAGAAAATTTGCAAGAACGTGCCTTACTTTTGTAAAACTTTTTATTATAGAAAAGAATCGAGGAGCAATACATTTTTATCATTTTCTAAAATGTGTGTGTGGTGGAGGGTGAAGTTTTTTAATATCACATGGCAGGCTCACCGTTTGCTGCTTGGAAAGTGGATGCTTCTTGCTGTGAATCTGATTCCTGAGACCCTCTTGATTCATTTAAAGTTTCACTCTAGGCAAACATTTCTTGAAATCCCCCTTTTCTTCAACTGTGGTCAGTAGCCGGCAAGCAAAAACATAACATTATTGTCTAGAAATTTTACAAAGTTAAATATGAATATATTCAGGAACCATAAATCTTTTTTTATGATAATTAATTTGAATGTTTTAAATACAGTAGAGAATTCTTTATTTTAAAGAGAATTCTTTATTAATATGATCCAAACGAAGAGAAAAACTAAGGAAATGTTCATGTTTTCCTGGAAAGAACCGCAAAATCTTAGAAATGGTAAGAGAAGTTCCTAGGAATTTGTTTTTCAATTCTGAGAAATTTTCTTTCTTAGCTTAGTCATACTTGGGAGCATTCAAATGAATTCAACAGAACTGGATTTAAAGCATTTTGGTAAGTATAGTAAAGAATGAAAAAGTTAAGTGAGATACTACGGTATGTACTTTCATGGCATGCCTGGTAGGACACTGACACAATAATTCTTCAGAGCCCTTATATTTATTGTAGTTATATTGCTTTTTCCTCCCTGTTAAACTGTAAGCTCCTTGAATACTGGGACAGGTCTGGTATGTCTGTGTTATCAACAAGTAGCACAGTGCCAAGAACATAGTAGACACTGGAGAGTGTTTATACAGTACATGCTGAATTTTATTTTGTAATACAAGAAATGGTATCTGATGTTAATATATTTCTGGGTAGTTTCTTCTATTGACACAACCTTGCTAGGATTGCCATATTTAAATAAAAAATTAAAAAAGACTCTCAGGCTCTCTCCTCATTTAACTAAGATCTAAAATTTTTTTTTAACATGTTTACTAGGGATAATATCAAAACACAATTATTATCCCAGAGGCCACCTCTCAGATAAATAATAGGCTGGGCTATAAAATAAAAGATAACACCCATGAGGAATGCGCTCCAGAGAACAATCAACCGTACGGGACCAAAAGGGCAACATTTGCCCAAAGGCAAAGATGAGAAGGCAGGGAGGAGCAGGAAAATAGGACAAACGGAAACAGGGAACCCAGGGTGGAAATAGGGAAAGTGATGACACATTGCAACCGGTGTCATGGAATGTTTTACGTACAAATTATTGAATGGAAAGCTACTTTTCTGTGTAAACTTTCACCTAAAACACAATACAGTGTTAAAGTATATATATAGGGTTGCCAATCATCAGAATCTACTTACATAATTGGAGTTTATGAATTCTAACTGCGCGGAATTATATATTCTAGTGGTTTACAGGCCCAGGCTCTGGTGCAGGCTGTTGATTCAGTGACCTTGGGCAAGCATCCTCAGTGTCAATTTTATCGTCTGTAAAATGTGAATAATAAACCCAGTTGCTATAAAAAATGATTACTAATACATCCCTTTTACTTTACCTTCACGAGTGTGCTTGTCATCCTAATAGCCTCAGAGCCATCTTTTGGGGGAAAGGGATTGTGATGGGGAAATTAGGAATGCTGCCGGATAAATATAAAGTGAAAAATCTAGGTAATATGCCGCTTTGGACCCTCAAAAGAAACTTTTTCAGTAAAGCCATGTCTTTTGAAGACATGCTATTTTTCTGGAAGAGAATTTTCCAAATTCCTCCACTTTCCGTTTAGCAAATCAAGGGTTATAGCTTGCTTTGGAGTCAGACAGAGGAAGGATTTGATATAGGAAAAGTACAAGGAAATTTAGGGTGTTTCCAGTGTGGGAATTGTGGCACAACTGGAAGAGGCACAAAGAGGAAAGAGATCTAAACAAATGTTTGTGTCTGGCTTTTCCTTTCTATGCGCTTAAAAAAAACAAAGCAACACTAAAAATAAGAAAACCAAACCTGTTGCCATTGGGTTGCTTCTGATTCAAAGCATCCCTATAGGACAGGGTAGAACTGCCCCGTAGGGTTTTGAAGGTTGTAATCTTAACGGAAGCAGACTGCCACATCTTTCTCCCACAGAGCAGCTGGTGGGTTCGAATGGCCACCTTTTTGGTTAGCAGCCGAGCATTTAACCACTGCACCACCAGGGTCCCTTTATTTCATTAAAGGTAAATAAATTAGAGTCACATGGTAAATTGGTGGGGGTAAGGAGGGACTCTTGCCTGCACTCCCAGTTTTGAACTCTTGAAAGAGATGATTCCTTGATCTTCCTTTAAACAACCTGGGGGGTTACAATATCAACTTGAAGATATAGTGGGCAATTAAAGGCATGAAGTGTTTTGGCTTCCCCAAGTTATTATATGGGACATAGATGCTAAGTTGAGCTCTAACGCATCAGCTATCAAGTCTTTTGTGGCAGGTAAATGACCAAGCCAGGAGGCTGAATGGAGAAAGTGTACAGATTCAGGGGTCTTCAATCTGTAGGAACTGAGAAGACACTCAGTCAGCCAGGGAGCTCCATCCACCTCTCACCAAGCTCAGACCAGGCTGCACATTCTGCCAGTCACAGGCCCAACCATGAAGGCAGGGCAAGGAACCGGCAGCTGAATTAGAGACGTGCCCCCCAAGACTGTGTGACTAAACTTAACGTGTAGGTGGGAACTTCTGAAGAAAATCTAATCATATATGGATGAAAATATTGCCATTGGTCTGTCCATCCAAAGGGTAATTAAATTTTGCAAACCCAATTATGACAGCAGCAGTTGTTTGCCAAAATCTGGGAGCAGAATGGTCTTGTTTCAGCTTGTCAATGATCAGGCGGTATTAGTACAGGGCAAGGTCTCTCTAAATAGCTATTTGGAGCAGAGAATTTGCAATTCTTTATCACAAAGTGTTACTGATAGGAGAATCTCAGCCTGCTTATGTCTTCTCAGATTTGTCATTCCAGGTCTCAGAATAAACAGACTTGAGGACATTTATTTTTAGGGTTAGGATAGAGAGATAATGAGTGCTTTCAATTCACTCTAGAATATCCACAATAATAATGACTTCTAATCAATAAAATAGGCTCTTATTTACAAATGGTCATTCCATTGACTCCTATTTGGCAGCAGTAGCAATAACAATTTATTGTATACTAAATTCAGTTTACACATGTAATCTTTTTTAATTCTCACAATCACTCTGAGGGTAGACGTTAGTATCCCCACGTTTGAGGGAAATGGATTCTCAAAGAACACATGTAAATATCTGAATACTATAACTAATGTTATAACTAATAAGAGGGAAGGGCCTATGTTTATTGAGCACCTATCATATTATCACAGATCAAGAGGTTTACATAAATTATTTGAATTAATTCTCATGACAGCCTCATAAAGTAAATACTAATATGTCTAGTTTATAGATGAGAAAGCTTAATTTGTTCAAGATTGCACAGCACAACTAAAACCTGCGTATGATCTGACTTAAATGCTGTTGCTCTTTGCACTCTTTTATCCTGCCTATTAATCACATCTGTTTGAAAATCAATTTGATGTCCATAAAATTAATAATATCTTATAAAGCCTTATATATATTAGTTGGAGCCTCATATATTATTTGAAGGATGAAAGAGAAGATCAAAACATACCAGACTGAAATGCAGTCTAAACTTTCTGAGTCTTCTTTTTGTCCCATGTTTAATCTCCTATTTTGCAGGGATTAAATGAGATAATATAGGAAAAGCACAAAACATAGGCCTGATGCATTACTCTTAACTCGTTTTATTTCTTCTGCTATAAGCTCAGAATATATATACATATATATGTGTGTGTGTGTGTATATACACACAGTCCTTTACATAACACATATGCCTTTGTATTATGTATAACTTTATATTACATACAGATATATAACCTATATATAAATACAATTTCTTCGGTTTTATAAAGCTATAAAGGCTAAAAATAAAATACTTGAGCAATTTGCACTTGGATTTTTTTTACAGATGCAAAAGAATTTAAAATAAGATTCTTACAGAGAATACATAACTGAATATTTAAAGAGAAACATCACAACTTGATAAGCCCCCAATCTTATTAAAATTATAAATTCTTATTTTACTGTTGACCATATATTGTTGTTAAATGAGATTGTGTATAGTCAGGGAAAAGAGTTTAACTGTACTTTGAAACTCAAAATGTTTTAAAATAATATACCAAATTATGGATTTAAAAAACAAAAATCCTATAATCCTGGAAAATACATGTTAGTAAATGCACAAAGCAAAGATGCTTCACAATGCCGGGTAACCAAAGCCCTCTCGCTCCCTGGGATTTCAGCCAGTCCATATGGTCATGTATTAAGGCGCCTGAAGACTGTGGGTGATCTCGCAGACCATATGTGCTGCAATACCTAGGAACAACTGGGGCCTGGCTAATAATGTGGCAAAAGCCTAAATTTGGCTTTAACTTGTTTTTATTGAACAGAACCCAAACTTCATTGTTATTTTGAACATTACTTGCTTTGTATTTCATTAACTTTGAAATGGGGCTGCAAAATACCCTTTTTCACTAGAGACTTATTTCAAGTGACTTGTTTTACCAATATCATACCTCTTATTCTATGGAAAATTTTAAAAAACGAAGAGAAATAATGTTTCAATTCTCCTTGTGATGAGAGGTACAAAGACTGGAGGCACCCCTGGGCTGTCATTGGCATTGCAGCTATGAATGACCTAGGTTACCTCTCTGAGGCAAGACTGTCCTTTAGCTTCAGAGCTGAGGTAAGAAAACATGAATATATAGCCACTGAGGTTATTACAGAAACCCACAGAGAGTGATAAGAGAATCAAAATAGATGGAAAATAAAGGTCTGATAAGACGATCACCAAAATCATTGGATGTAGAGAGAGGATTTAAATAATTCAACTTCCCCAACCCACCTGTGCTTTTGACCATGGAGTTGTCCCTCATATTTGTACCCTGTTGTCTGTTTCTAGAT
This sequence comes from Loxodonta africana, assembly GCF_030014295.1. Lineage (NCBI taxonomy): Eukaryota > Metazoa > Chordata > Mammalia > Proboscidea > Elephantidae > Loxodonta > Loxodonta africana. Next base: position 133,173,485 of record NC_087342.1, read on the forward strand.
AAGCATCCTCTATTGTGAGAGGCCATGTCATTTAAATACTTCACCTTCCTCATGTCACTTTAGCACTATTTACAAACAGCAAATACTATCACTAGGACTAGGTTGTGGGAGAATGAGCAAAATAAGAGAGCATTCAGAAAGAGTGATATTACTCTGCACTGAGTTCCCTATTTAAATTGAACAATTAATTACTTGCTTCATCTCCAGTTTCACACTGATTGTTAGACTTGCTTAAATAAATGTCAGTCAATGATATTGAGAAGTTCATTCTCAATTCAAGATTGGTGCAAAATAAATTACAAAATGGAGAAAAATTATTTTACATAAGAGATAAGCAAGGAAACATCTTTAAGATGACTGATGCATTTATCTAGGAGAAATTGTAGAATCCCAAAGAGGGAGATGGGATGTTTTACATCTACAGGACAATTTCTGTACTTCATTATCTTTGCGAACAATTTGCACTGGATTAGGAAGTATTAACTCTGATCCTCCTTTTTAGGTTTCCCATATCAAAAACTTCATCTGATGTTTAGAAGCAAATTAAAAGTTCAATTAAGCTTTACGTAAATGCTACATCTATTTTTTTTTTTTAATTTTGCTGGTTAGAAATTTGAAGAGTTGGGGCTGTCTCCTAATTTGTATTGTGTTATTTCAAATTCCAGTTTGTTCTGGTTTGTGATTTAAAAACTGGTAAATATGCCAGGGAGATGCCACATTTAATTCAGCAATGTGTTGTCAGATTGTTAGGGAGCAATTTTTTCTTGAACAGAAGTGAAATCATTTGAGTAATATTAACTTCTATGTTCAAAATTGTCTTGAGTTACTCGCAACATCATACTTAATAGAGAATTATAAAAGAGAACAACTGCTTAGGTGTGTGGAGAGTTTTGAACATCTTAGGCACTGAATTCTCTCAATTTATTTAGCAGTAGGCTGTTTGGTTACCACTAAGTAAAAAAGAAAAAAAAAACTATATTTGTGGAAGCTGATGTAGAGAATGATATTGAGAAAGTAAGTAGCTTATCCATGTAGCAATGGTGTCGTAAGGATGAGAAATACATTCCTGTTACTACTTTCAGAACCTGGTTGTTGGATTTCATACTGAAGAGACAGTCCCAGTTAATTTAGATAAGCAACTGCAGCTAACAGGATAACATAATACTTTCATTCAAGATAGAGGCAATAAAATAAAAATCAATTAGCAAGCCAAACAATGAAATTGTGGCAACTCAGGTAGATTTCAACACAAAATTCTTTGTCCAGATGATAAGAACACACCAAGAGTCTTGTGGGTCGTTTGCTTGAAAAGTTTGTGGCAGAATTCCACAAAGAACACATTGTTTTTTTTTCATCCATTCAACAAATATTGACATGGGTATCAATCAAAGCCTAGTCAGGAGACAGAAAATACATCAGTTATGTGCACAGAGAGAATTTAATCTAAAGAATAATTAGGTATTGTCTCAGTTATCTAGTGCTGCTATAACAGAAATAGCACAAGTGGATGGCTTTAATGAAGCGAAATTTATTTTCTTACAGTCCAGTAGGTTACAAGTCCAAATTCACTGCATTGGCTCCAGGGGAAGGCTTTCTCTCTGTGTAGGCTCTGGAGGAAGGTCCTTGTCCTCGATCTTCCCCGGTCAAGGAGCTTCTTAGGCACAGGGGCCCCGTGTCCAAAGGACACGCTCTATTCCTGGCGCTGCTTTCTTGGTGGTATGAGGTCCCCACTTCTCTGATTGCTTCTCTTTCCTTTTTTATCTCTTGAGAGATAAAAGGTGATGTAGGCCACACCCAGGGAAGCTCCTTTTACATTGGCTTACAGGTCTGACCTGGGTAAGGGTGGTGTTACATTCCCACCCTAAACCTTTTAACATAAAATTACAATCACGAAATGAAGGACAACCACAGAATACTGGGAAGCACGGCCTAACCAAGTTGACACATATTTTTTGGGTGACACAATTCAATCCATGACAGGAATCTAGCAATTAACTAGATACTCGAAAGGGTAAAAAACAGAATTTTAAGTCTCATGGCGGTAGCAACTGCGGGAAAGAATTCTCTCCTAGACCTGAAGGAACAAAGGGAAGAGGTTTGAATAGTTAAAACTGCGGAAAAAAAAAATTTTTAATTGTATTCTGGTTGATATTTTTTCTGTAATTCTTTTTTTAGTTGTTGTAAAAATGCAGACAACACATTTGCCAATTCAACATTTTTCATATAAACAATTCAGTGACACCAATTGCAACAATCATGTTGTGTAACCATCTTCCCACAAACCTTAAACTCACCACTCTGGGGAGTGGGTGCTGCTTGCCTGATGCTGGTATCTCTTCACTTATGGAGCATTGTTTTCTTGATTAGAAGCAATATTGTATGGAATATAGTAATGACGACTAAGGCATTCTGTAAGTGTACAGTTTGTAGTGTTGGCAGATGTGTTAGGAACAGGAAAGAAAGAACCATATTCTGAATAGACATGTATTTCAGAGAGGACAAATTTTTGCCCGTTCCATGGTAAAAGAGGTCCAGTGTAATCAACCTGACATCAGGTGCCATATTAGTGGCTCAGTGTTGGTTTTGGCTGTTCATTAGTAAGGCACTCCCCAGCAAATTGTAACCAGGTCAGACTTAGTGAGGGTCTATACATGGGCCCATTTTTTTTTTTTTTTTTTTAATACATGGGCCCATTAAGCAAACATGGAGTATTTGGGGAAAGAGACTGACTGGCATTCACAAAACATGTTATTTTTTCACCTAATTATTGAAAGCTTCTCTATAGAGATGCCCTTTACTGAATATTTACATGGGACATAATATTCTGTGCCTATTTTGATAATTCCATCTACTTATCTCTTCCCCCGATGATTTCTTCACCATTCTTCCAATTCTGTTCTTTCCAAATCCCTAAAAAAATAATAATAATTAGTTATCACCTAAAAATCAGTGCATATCTGTATGTATGACCAATTATTTCCACACAAAGTAAAAAAAAAAAACAAATATACCATTCAAAGGTCTTCCCACTGAGAGAATTTTTCTTCTCTATTCTTCCACAGACCACCTCTAAGTGGGGTTTTAATACTACCCAAAAACCCGGTGCCTACAGACATCCATTTTTAGTTGCTGCCAGCATTTCTAGCAGAACCATCTAGAAACTGGTCCAATATTTTTCCTCTTCAGTTAAATGGTCATAAGACACTCCCAAGGTGGCCATAAGTAGGATTGAGGGAACTCAGTGCAGCAGGAATCAGTGTCAAAGAGACATGTTCTCATGTATTTACTTGTCTCATGTGGACCTCCACAGGCTTGATCTCTTATGTACTATTTCCATTTGTGGCTATATTGAAGCTGTATGGCCAACATTATGGCTTGACTGGTCAGACAATATCCAGTTTATGATAATCACTCTGTGTCTCATGGTGAGGGTTTGCTCTCTACCAGAACTCAGTAACAAGCTAGGAATTGTTTCTCAAAAGGAGAAATGTTATAAGCAGAAAAAAAAAAAGAGAGAGAGAACAAGAATTTGATCCACTACCCTAGAGGTCTGACTCTTTTACAACTGGATGTCAGAGGGTCCATGCATACAGCACCCACATTTGCCATACACATTTTGGATACCATTGGATCTGATGGGTCATTTAGGTCCAGGTGGAAAATCAGCTTGCATTGCACTCTAGACTTAAGGTACAGTTTTCTCTTGCTCTGCTTTTCACTCAAAACTTCAACTGCTTCTTAATCCAGTGCAAATTGTTCACAAAGATAGTGAGGTAGAAAACTAGTTCCGTAAATGTAAAACATCCCATTTTCCACTTTTGAGGTGTATAATTTCCTCTACATAAATGAATCAAATTAGCACACTCAAACATGGAATACTTTGCCTTCCAAATTCAAAACAGCACATTAAGCACTGTGTTTTTTGTGGTGCAAGATGCCACAACTTATCTTTCACTTAGAAATGATGTCTCAAGATATTCTAGGCTATTGAAGCACTAGAAATTTCACTGAGGTGGTGTACTTCTAAGGTTTCATATAACTTATATCCAATACTCTAGTTAAATATGCCTTACTGAGGTATTTAAAATACTTGCAACACCATGTGGAAAAATTCAACCCTCATCCATTGCTGGTGGGAATGTAAAATGGTACAGCCATTGTGGAAAACAGTTTGATGGTTCCTCAAAAAACTAAAGGTAGTGCTGCTGTTACCAATTGCCAATCTGACACAAAGGGTTCTTGTCTTTTCCTGAGTAAGAATACAGGCAAAAGACAAACCTTATCTTCAGCAAGCTTTATTTTGCTTGAGTCAAGCAAAAGGAGTCAGCAAGGATCTAAGCCTCTCCAAAAGACTGACTCGAAAAAGGAAGCAAGGCTAGGACCTATATGGAAACACTAGTGGCTTAGTGGCTAAGTGCTACAGCTGCTAACCAAAAGGTTGGCATTTGAAATCTACCAGGTGCTCCTTGGAGACTCTACTGGGCAGTTCTACTCTGTCCTATAGGGTCACTGTGAGTCAGACTTGGTGGATTTTTTTGTTGTTGTTGTTATATCTCTGAGCTATAATAATGGAAATCTGTTACAACTTCAACCTCTTTCTTTTACAGTAGTATAGTGGATTTATGCTCAAGCTTCTTGATCCCTTAAGCCATAAAAATTCAGGACCATCTGCAGATTATGAATGTTAGAGTGCTTTTGGACATGCAGCTGTACCAGGGATCATAATCAAACTATCAAAATCCCATTATCAGCAATATTAAACACATCCGATATGTCTAAATATGACAGATATGGCATTAAGTGGAGACCATTCAAAATCGTAGTGTTCTCTTCTCCAAACCAAACACCTTTCTTTAACCCACATTATGCAAAATAATGGCGTTTTAAGAGATGCTGTAACGGAGCCCTGGTGGTCCAATAGTTAAGCGCTGGGCTGCTAACGGAAAGGCTGGCAGTTGGAACCACCCAGCTGCTCCTCCGGAGGAAGACCTGGTGATCTGCTTCCGTAAAAGTTACAGCCAAGAAAACCCTATGGGACACTTTTACTCTGTCACATGGTGTTGCTGTGAGTAGAAATTGACTGGAGGGCACCTAAAACAGCAAAGAGAAGCTGCTAGGCAGTTAGTAAAGAAAACAAAACAACTGCAATAATAAAACCTTTCAAGGTCAACTTGAGAAATGCTACATCTTCTATCTCTTTTTTATGCAGAATGCAGAAGTTCTCAACTTCGGCTGCACATTAGAGTCACCTGGGGAGTCTTTAAACACCCAAAAGTCCAATGAAGTTGCAATCTCTGCAGGTCGGACCCATGTATCAGTATTAAAAAAAAAAAAAAAAGGGTGTGTAGCTAACACTGATAACCAGTGCACTGAAGATTCTTGAAGAACATTAACAGATTAAAGACCCCAAAGAGTACCGCAGTAAAGCTGCCTGTTTTCTGTATTTAGCCTGCAGTTTCCAAAATGAAGTGGTTTATTCTTTATGTGCATTCATAATATCTCAAGAAGCAATAGTATCACACCAATATATTTCTAGAACATTGCCATAGATAATTCTTATATAATCTGCACCTTCCAACTGTGCAAATCTGAGGGGTTAAAACTGCATCTCATTGTTTTTCCATTTCCATTTATCTGTTTATTAGTGAGGTGAACATCTGTTCAGATGTTTATTTAAAGGTCCAAAAGCTTTCAGGGTTGCTGCTTGTGGTTATGGATAATTCAGAGAAGGGATTAGGGGAAGAAGCTCCAGAACATAAAGGAGAGGGCAGCCTGTGTTCTGGGAGAATTAGTCATTTAAAAGCTGAGTCCGAGGGTTTTTGCTGATATCAGCGCAAGATGTAACACCATGTTTTCCCCTTGAAAACCTAGGAAGGTGGTGATGTTGGAGCCTTGTTATCACACTGATCTGTGTGGCCTAAAAACCTTGCACAGTGCGTGTCAAACTCTCAAAAATGTGTTGAAAAAAATGAATGAATGAAGTCTACTGCCAGGACATTTCTAGACCTTGATAGAGAGACCAGATAGAGAGAGACGATAGAAAAATTTACCTGGAGTCCTGCAAACTTTCTTATCCTACTTGAATTTTTGTGGATCTAGAAAACTTTTTTCCTTCCCTATCAGTCTTTTTTGGGGGTTGTATGTGTGTGTTTGTGTGCGTGAGATATGTATATGTGTGTGATATGTATGTGTGTATCCCAGAGAGAGAAAGAGAAGCTGCTTGCTTTATATTTTCCCTTAGGAAGGAAACTTCTAAATAAGTTGGGTTATTGGAAATATTCTAACACGGGCTTAGTCTGTCCAGGAGTTAATGGGGAATGAGAGACTGGCCATATTTCTCCTTTTCTGCTTAGTTTTCTCAGAGATCTACACTTTGCTTGAGAGTTCAGAACCTCTGAAAAGATTTTTAATAGAGGCCTTGCAAATATAAGATTGTTGACTTCTTTAGCCCCAAGATAGACTACAGATCTGTTTTTCTCTTAATATTACTTAATTTCCACCAAGTCCAGAGTTTGTATCATATTTAAAAAGGCAAGAAGAGCTTAAAAACACTGTTACAAATTTCATACAAAGTAAAGAATATCTTTAATATCTCAATGATATCTACAGATGGTCTTTGGTTTCTGAAGCGTTCTAGTACACTTTTCTCCCAACTTAAGATTTCTAATCCTTTCCATTTTCCTTGTATTGCAGGTTTATTTTTCCCATTGTTTCTAGTGTACTATGGTGATAAAATACAAGATAAATCTAGTAGAATAATATTTGAAACTATTCTTTCTCATTTACTTTTTTATTATCTACTGTGAAGACAGATTGAATTGTTAATGTAGTCTTTTCATTTAGGTTAAGAGATTTGGGACTCATCAATATTTTCATGTATGTTATTTTTCTTTGTAGTTCTCAGTCACTTGAAGAGAAGTATTTTTATCTTCCTTTTCATTAAAGAGGGAAGGAGAAGGCAGCAAATCAACCCTCATTGTGTTGGAGTAAATTTCACGTTACAATGAAGAGATGACAATTACCATGTTTTCTTAAATTTGATATAGCGTAATTGCTAAATTTGATTATTAGGAACTTTAAACAGGGTCATATTTATGAAAAATTAGTTTACTGTGTATAATATTTCACAAATGTCTATGTGACAAAAGGAACAATAGAAGTATCTATAAGCTGAAGATCACATGAAACATATTTAGGAAAACTGATTTGGAGAAGAAATATAGTTCATGTGTGATCTTACTTTTCTCTCTAAATCTAATCTATGTAATATAAGTACAATTTACCTATCCACACAGTAAGTACAATTTCATTTCCTTTGTAATGTGTATTTTTCTAACAAAGGTCTTCTGAAGGCAGAAAATGTACTGTATTTTTACGCAAATAACGCCCGCACCTTCTACATTTGTTTGCCAACCATCCCTCCCCGCAGAGGTATTTTCATAAGCACCACTATGCCAATTTTTTTTTTTTTTGCTGTAAAAAATTAGCATAGCACTGCTTATGAAAATACCTGAAGGGGAGGGGGAGCAGTTGGCAAACAAACATACCAGTTGTATGTACCATTTGTCTATTTGCATATTTTGCCACTAACAGCAAATTTAGCAAATTCTACCTCAGCTATTTTCATGTGTGTTTAGAAGCTGCAGTGTATTTGGTGGTGGTGGCGGCAGGGGCTCTTTATAAAAGATTTGCTGGTGGTTCAACTTCTCAAGGAGAGAAAGGAAGTTCGGTGAAATGGCTAGGCCAGGAGCCCAAGTTAAGACTTTTAACTCTGCTGCTTATGGACTGGGTTCTGTTAGGTTTCCAAGGCTATTTTCTCATCTGTAAAATGGGTATAATAATTGCATCTTCAGATTGGTTTAATAATTAAGTAAAATAAGTCATGTATTAATAAAATATCTACAACAAACTAAGAACTTGATGATTGGTATAATTACTAGGTTATAGAGAAGGATTGTTTCAAGGGCTCCTAAATGGCAGCTGGCACAGGGGAATATAAGCATCTGGTGTAATGAGAAGTCTCAACTCATTAGAATATTATAAAGAAGCAGTTCTACCATTCCAACAACTATACTATCTGCCTGCTGCAGAATTCCTCTTTTCTTCTAGAGAGTGGGCTACTAGAACTGCAAATCATTTCAGGACCAGAACTATGCTTTTTCACTTTTTGTAATCTCAGTGGACAGCACAATACCAGAAACATAGTAGGTGCTCAATAAATGCCAATGGTTTTATCAGGCTATTGTGGTTTTTAACTCTTGGTGCAAGCTACAAAAGATCTTTCACCTATACAAAGTTAAAAGAAAAGCAAACAGTCATTACCAGGGCATATTTAAAAAGAAAAAAAAATCTAAAAAATAAATGAAAAGACATATCTTGTTCCTGAATTAGACTGAATATTTTAATGTCAGTCTTCTCAATTTAAGTTACATGTTTAATGCAATTCAATAAAAATCCCAATGAGAAGATGATAGATAGACAGATAGGATAGGATAGGATAGGAAAGGTATAGAGATAGAGATGTTTTAGAAACTTAATAGATAATTTCAAGTTTATTTTTACAAAAACAACCAAGAAATTTGGGGAAAAAATTGTCATGAGTGGGAAATGCCCCACCAGGTACAAAACAAAGGCTCGATCTAGTTCTATGATAGTCAGCCATTTATTAATTTTTTTTCTTAAAGACTTAGGATCCATTCCTGTTTACTTAGAGTGGTTTTCATTCATAATCTCTGTGTGGGCTCATTGTTTATGAACTCAGATCAGTGGTGCATCTAGAGCTTTTGACACCCAGAAACAATCATTTTTTTTATCCTCCCCTTCTTTTGCACGGCATAACTATGTTCAGTAATAATCACAAAACAAAGTGAATAATATTAATGGACAGAAAAACGCAGTGAATTTTTTTTAATTTATCTTCATACATATATGTAACAATTATGTTGGTAAATTTTTTAGCTAAAAATAAAACACAAGGGAGAAAACTAAGGCTTTAACATTATCTAATTACAATAATGTATTTTTTATTTAAAGAATCTCACGCTTACATATTTGCTTGTCACAGTTATTAATAATTTAGTTACATTTGCTGTTTTTGAGATTTATCTTTGAAAAACGTGCCAATGATTTTGTGACAACTGCTCTTTTTTATACATTCATATTCAATAGACAGTATAGCCAGATAATCAACATATCTTCATTTACACTTCACATAGGAACAATTTTTACTAATTTTAATCTCAAAAAGACTTTTTTCAAGAAGCAACATATGCTTAAATTGTTAGAAAAAATACTAAATATGAAGATACAATTGACAGATTCATAAAGTCTCATTTTCCAATAAATTCCAGCAATTTCAACATGTCTTTTTTCCCAGGATTAATTCTAGAGGCTTTCAAATATCTCTGCAGTGGAAAAAAAAAAAAATTAAACATAATTGAAAATTCCAAGTAGTCATATAAAAAACCAAAACCAAGCCTGCTGACATCAAGTCGATTCGGACTCATAGAGGCCCTATATAGTACAGCATAATTGAAGGAACTTAAGCTCTGTTTCTTCATGTTTACCATCATTGTGCTGTTACTGTTTAAATGCAGGAATATGTAGTCATACACATGCAGTTGGGGATAAAAACTGCACCAAAGTGAGTCTGAATTATTCTGAACTGTTGTAGACTTACTCTTAGAAACGAACACCCATGAGTTAGTTCCTGTGTGTTAGGGGACTACTCACTTTATAACTGTGAGTTCTCCAAGATAACTTTCACAAATAATACAGTTATTATTAAAGCATAAGTAATTAAAATGTGCTAATTTTTTTTTAATTTGAATATGACATATATTATTAAAATTCAACTATATTTGCAGCAAATGTAAAATTAGAGAAACAAAAGAAGGTTTTATGAGTGTGTGTGTTTTCTACCCCCTCCCTCTCAGGGAAGAGTATTTTATCACTGACATTATTTAAAATTGCTGGCTATTTTTATTTTCTGCACCCAGGACAGACCTTTCTCATTTTCCCTGTCCTTGGCACTCCAGTATAAGGATGGAATTTTTCCTGAATTTCTCATAATTCTGATTGTCTTGTGAGCTGAGGCACTGACTGTCCTTGTTCCAGACTACCTCTTCCAGGACGTTTGTATTGAGAACAGTCTGGGAAGGTAGAGGTTGTACCCCTGCCCGCCAACCCCCACCGCCTGAGGAAAGGGCATGTTTGCACATCGTCCAGTGTAACAAAGATAACGTCTTTCTTTAGGGCAAAGGGCAGACATGTATACCGTCAGTTATGAAAGATTTGGATCTCCTAAGCTTGGAGTTCTCTTCTGTAACACAAGCCACTGCATGGGCAAGTATCATCAAGCCCTCTTTATGTTCACCCTGTGGGAATTGGAGCTCTGGAAACTGGCACAAATCCTCGTTTTCTGACTATTGCTATTGCTGTAAACCACAAAGTCCTTTGTTTCTGACCCTGGTTATCTTGTATCTTCTGTCAGTATCCATGAAACCGAGCCAAGCTAACTAATGAGCTTGCAAGTAGTGTAAAATCTCACTTAGCACATAACATAATCCTGTTCCAAATATTCGGAGGTGAATGAAACTGTTAAAAGTGCAAAGCAAAGTAGATGACTTGTAAAAGGAATGAAGACACACTCTTGATTTCTTAGGTGGGGTAATATACAAACTGTTTTAGTCTTTAAATTTCATCTCCATTAGGCTTGTGTCATCTGTGTGTCAACATGGTAGCAAGGGACTTGTGAGGACAAGACCAGAAACATTCAAGAGCCACGCAGAGAAACAAAGAGCAGGCAGGTGTTAGATATGTTTCCTAACAAAAGCAGTGGCTTGTTGGAAAGGATGCAGTCAGGACCTGTCATTGATTGTATTGTGTCCCCTAAAAGTATCTGTCAACTTGGCTAGTCCACGATTTCCAGTATTGTGTGATCGTCCACCATTTTGTCATTTGGTGTGATTTTCCTATGTGTTGTAAATTCTACCACTATGATTTTAATGATATGAGGATGCATGTGCCATTTCACATGCCATTTCACCATAAAGATGCTGCCCAGGATCTGAAAATCTGCAGGTGTAGTGAAAGCCTAACTTGCATTGTCTCTCTCTTTCTCTCTCTCTCTCTCTATATACATGTATTCAGTTTAGAACACTATCTTTCGAGTCTGAACATTTAAAGAAAAGTATTAGCTAACATTAGTTCATCACACTTTTCCACCTCTAGATATTATTATAGAAAGTTCTTGTTTGTGTATTTCTCTTTATTTTAATTTATTGTTCATGATCTTCTTTACAACTCATTTGGAGACTCCTTTCCACTGGTTACTAATGCCTTTAGAGTTGATGGCTGTATCACAAGGACTAACATCATCGCTATTATGCACTGGAATGTTCTTAGGGAGACAGAATAGGAAACGAAAAACATCTACATCTTTCCCCTGGAGGAAATTCTAAATGTATGCTGATAGAGGCTAAAGAGACCATATTAATGTCACAGGCTCTAGAGAAACTATTAACTGAAGACTTTTTGAAATCATACAGCTATTTCTAGATTGATACTGTTTTATATTATATTAAAGTTTAAAAATACATCATTTGGACTAGAATTCTACCATACCACTAAAAATAAAACTAGTGTTTATGTGAAACCAAATTGAAAAAATTTCTTTATTCTCTGATGTTTAGAGTTAACTTTCAGCTATAAGGGAAGATTTTAGATTGAGAGACTGGGACTTTCTTGGTTTGTTGTTCTTGTTAGGTGCCTTGGAATAGGTTCTGACTCATAGCAAGCCCATGTACAAGAGAATGAAACATCGCGCAGTCCTGCACCATCCTCATGATCGCTGTTATGCTTAAGCCCATTGTAGGAGCCACTGTGTCAATCCATCACACTGAGGGGCTTCCTTTTCTTCAGTGACCCTCTACTTTACCAAGCATAATGTCCTTCTCCAGCAACCAATCCCTCCTGGTAGTATGTCCAAAGCATGTGAGACAAAGTCTCACCATCCTTGCTTCTAAGGAGCATTCGGGCTGTACTTCTTCCAAGACAGACTTTTCCATTCTTTGGGCAGACCATGGTACATTCACTATTCTTCATTAACACCATAATTCAAAGGTGTCAATCCTTCTTTGGTCTACCTTATTCATTGCCCAGCTTTCACGTGCCTTTGAGGCATTTGAAAACACCATGCCTTGGTGTTTGTCTTCAAGGTGACATCTTTGCTTCTTAACACTTTAAAGGGGTCTTTTGCAGCAGATTTGCCCAATGCAATGAGCATTGGTTTGATTTCTTGACTACTTCTTCCATGGGCATTGATGTGGATCCAAGTAAAATAAAATCCTTGACAACCTCAATCTTTTCTCTGTTTATCATGATGTTGCTTATCAGTCCAGTTGTGAGGGAGGATTTTCATTTTCTTTATGTTGAGGTGTAATCCATACTGAAGGCTGTGGTCTTTGATCTTCATCAGTAAGTGCTTCAAGTCCTCTTCACTTTCAGCAAGCAAGGTTGTGTCATCTGCATAATGCAGGTTGTTAATGAGTCTTCCTCCAATCCTGATGCCCCGTTCTTCTTCATATAGTCCAGCTTCTTGGATTATTTGCTCAGCATACAGATTGAATAGCTATGGTGAAAGGATACAACCCTGACGCACACCTTTCCTGACTTTAAACCAATCAGTATCCCCTTGTTCTGTCCGAACAACTGCCTCTTGATCTATGTAAAGGTTCCTCATGACCACAATTAAGTGTTCTGGAGTTCCCTTTCTTCGCAATGTTATCCATAATTTGTTATGATCCACACAGTAGAATGCCTTTGTGTACTCAATATAACACAGGTAAACATCTTTCTGGTATTCTCTGATTTCAACCAGGATCCAGCTGACATCAGCAATGATATCTCTGGTTCCACATCCTCTTTTTAATATTACTTGAATTTCTGGCATCTCCTTGTCGATGTACTGCTGCAACTGCTTTTGAATGATCTTTAGCAAAATTTTACTTGCATGTGATATTACTGATACTGTTCAATATTTTCCACATTGAATTGGATCACTTTTCTTTGGAATAGGCATAAATATGAACCCCTTTCAGCTGATTTGCTAGGTAGCTGTCTTCCAAATTTCTTGACATAGAAGAGTGAACACTTCCGGCGCTGCATCCACTTGTTGAAACATCTCAATTGGCATTCCGTCAATTCCTGGAGCCTTGTTTTTTACCAATGTCTTCAGTTCAGCTTGGACTTCTTCCTTCAGTACCATCAATTCTTGATCATATGCTGTCTTCTGAAATGATTGAACTTCAACCAATTATTTTTGGTACAGTGACTCTGTGTATTCTTTTGATGCTTCCTGTGTAGTTTAATATTTTCCCCGTAGAATCCTTCAATATTGCAAAACAAGGCTTGAATTTTTTCTTCAGTTCTCTCAGCTTGACAAATATTGAGTGTGTATGCCCCTTTTGGTTGTCTATCTCCAGGTTTTTGTGTGTTTGCCCCTTTTGGTTTTCTATCTCCAAGTCTTTGCACATGTCATTATAATACTTTACTTTGTCTTCTTGACCCACTCTTTGAAACATTCCGTTCAGATCTTTTACTTCATCGTATCTTCCATTTGCTTTAGCTACTTAACATTTGAGAGCAAGTTTCAGAGCCTCTTCCAGCATCCATTTTGGTCTTTTCTTTCTTTCCTTTTTAGTGACCTCTTGCTTTCTTTATATATAATATCCTTAAAGTCATTCCACAACTCATTTGATCTTCAGTCATTAGTGTTCAATGCATCAAATATATTCTTGAGGTGGTCTCTAAATCCAGGTGGGATGTACTGAAGGTCATACTTTGGCTCTCATGGACTTGTTCTAATTTTCTTCAGCTTCAACTTGGACTTGCTTAGGAGCCGTTTATGGTCTGCTCTGCAGGTGGCCCCTGGTCTTGTTCTGAATGATATTGAGTTTTCCCATCATCTCTTTCCGCAGATGTAGTCTATTCAATTCCTGTGTACCCCATCCAGCGAGGTCCACATGTACAGTCACCATTTATATTGTTGAAAAAAGGTATTTGCAATGAAGGAGTCATTGGTCTTGCAAAATTCTGTCATGCAATCTCTGGCATCATTTCTATCACCAACGCCATATTTTCCAACTACCAATACTTCTTTGTTTCCATCTTTTGCATTCCAATATCCAGTAATTATTAATGCATCCTGAGTGCATGTTTAATCAATTTCAGACTGTAGAAGTTGGTAGAAATATTCATTTTCTTCATCTTTGGCCTAGTGGTTGGTGTGTAAATTTGAATAATAATCATATTAACTGGTCTTCCTTGTAGGCGTATGGATATTATCCTATCACTGACAGTGTTGTACTTCAGGATAGAGCTGGAAATGTTCTTTTTGACAAGGAACGCAGTGCCATTTCTCTTCAAGTTGTTATTACCCGCTTAGTAGACCACATGATTGCTTGATTCCAAATGGCCAGTACCAGTCCATTTCAGTTCACTAATGCCTAGGATATCAATGTTCATCATTCCATTTCATTTTTGAACATTTCCAATTTTCCTAGATTCACACTTTGTACATTCAACGTTATGATTATTCATGGATGCTTGCAACTGTTTCTTCTCATTTTGAGTCATGACTCATTAGCAAAGGAAGGTCCCCAAAGCTTGTCTCCACCCACGTCATTAAGGTCAACTCTACTTTGAGGAGGCAGCTCTTCCCCAGTTGTCTTTTGACAACTTCCAACCTGAGAAGGCTCATCTTCCTGCACTACATAGACAATGTTCTGCTGCTGTTCATAAGGTTTTCACTGGCTAATTTTTTTTAGAAGTAGACCACCTGGTCCTTCTTTCTAGTCTGTCTTAGTCTGGAAGCTCAGCTAAAGCCTGTCCACCATGGATGACCCTGCTGGTGTTTGAATACCGGTGGCATAGCTTCCAGCATCACAGGAACAGACAAACCCCCGCAGTACGGCAAACTGACAGATGCGTGGGGGCTGACGGATGTGTTTAATTAAATGCAATTTCGTGTCTGCTGACCACCCACTAGGTGCTAGGATGGGAGATGGTGTTTAATTAAAGCACAGGACCTCTCCTTTCAACTATAATATTAACTTGGGAAATTGGGTATCAGTATGAGTTTCTTAAGGAGCCCTGGCGGCACAGAGGTAAGTGTGCTTGGCTGTTAACCAAAAGGTCGGCCGTTTGGAACCCACCAGCTGCTCCGTGGGAGAAAGATGTGGCAGTCTGCTTTCATAAAAATGTACAGCCTTAGAAACCCCATGGGGCAGTTCTACTCTGTCCTGCAGGGTCGCAGTGAGTTGGAATCAGCTTAAGGGCAGTGAGTTTTATGAGTTTCTTGGAAAATATTTATGATATTTTAGGAAGGAAAAAACACACATGAAGAATAATTCTAAAAAAAAAATTATGAATAATACTTGCTCCTTTTTAAAATGAGATATTTTTACACATTTTGGGCTGCAGAGGTGCTAGTTTCAAGGACACTGGTTTTAACCAGGCAAACCTCTTTTGAAAATAAAAAAAATAAGAAACTTTGGGAATTTGATGCTGTAAACAACATTTTGAAGATAACTGGTGGAAATGAAAAGAGCTCATGATGAGGGAATCTCCTAAAAGAGGCAACTCAGCCACTTGAGACTGCACCTAGTCACATCTTCTCAGTCACGGTTTCAGACATGATGCTTGAGCAGGGAGAGTGGGAGCAAAATAGAACTTTCCTCCTTCGTGAGCAAGCACCAGCTAACTGAGCACCACAAAATGCCGCTCAGCAGGCTGCGGGTGGGCAGGTGCAGCAAGAGGCTCTCAATCCTCCTTTATGTCTTCCCTTTTCCTTTTTTTTTAACACTATCTCACATGATTTTTCAGGCATTTGATTTTATTTTCTCTACCAGGGTTTATCAAATCAGTGAAAATCAGTACTTGCTTATTATGGGAAACAGGGAAATTATTGGGTAAGATGAAGATTTAAAAATAGATTCCATTTGAAAAATCACTGGATAAAGAAAAATAATTGAAAAAACATGGAGGTTAAAAACAAAACAGGCTAAACAGTATATCTGAAGGATAATGATCATATTCAACTTTTCTCTTTGTTTAAATTATTCAGCCTGCACCAACTGGTATTTATGATGAATAGATTAGTAGTTATCAAATGTCGAGTTATTTGTACTGGTTACGTCAGAGTTGCTGTGGATGTCTTGATCTTATCCTTTTGCTGGTTGCATGCTGTTCAAGGACAGAAGCCAGGCCTCTACTTATACTGACTGTCAGGGTACAACACGGAGTCTCCTGTAGACCCTGAACAAGTTTTATGAGTTTCTTGCTGAGTGTCCTTGTTTATATGTAAAGAAGTGAGGAAGAAAGTTTATAAAGAGATGTTCTGCAAACAGGTTTCTAAATGCATCTTTTTTATGTAATTGGTTATCTGTTGTATTATAATAATATACATATTTTATATACATATAAAATAATATATGTATATAATATCATATAATACCATATAATACCATACAATATCATATACATATACATATACATATACATATACATATACATATACATATACATATACATATACATATACATATACATATACATATACATATACATATACATATACATATACATATACATATACATATACATATACATATACATATACATATACATATACATATACATATACATATACATATACATATACATATACATATACATATACATATACATATACATATAATATGCATATTTTGTATACATATATAATAATATATATGTTTTTTACTTCAATTATTGGATGTATGGAGCTCAAAGTGATTAAGAGCTATGGCTGCTAAACCAAAGGTCAGCAATTCGAATCCACCAGCTGCTCCTTGGGAACTCTATGGGGCAGTTCTACTCTGCCATGTGGGGTTGCTATGAGTCAGAATTGACTCAATGGTAACAGGTTTATTGGACCTGTAAATCCTTTCAGGGCAGGTACTATATCTTTTTCAGTTTTAGTAATCCCAATAAACAGCAGAGTGCCAGGAACATAGTAGGTGCTCTATAAGTGTTTATGATTTTATTTGACTACTTGTGGCTATTGATTCTTTGAGCAAGCAACAAGAGACCCCTTGTTATGAACTGAATTGTGTCCCCAGAAATGGTTGTCAACTTGGGTAGGCCATGATTCCCAGTTTTGTATGGTGGTCCACCATTTTGTGACCTGATGTGGTTATCCTGATGTGGTTGTCCTATGTGTTGTAAATCCTAACCTGTAGGATGTTAATGAGGCAGGATTACAGGCAGTTATGTTAATGAGGCAGGACTCAAATCTACAGGATTAGGTTGTATCTTACTCAGTCTCTCTTGAGATACAAAACAGAGAATGCAACAGAGGAGAGGGACCTCCTACCACCAAGAAAGCAGAAACAGGAGTGGTGCACGTCCTTTGGACCTGTAGTCCCTGCACTGAGAAGCTCCTAACCCAGGTAAAGATTGATGACAAGGACCTTCCCCCAGAACCAACAGAGAAAGAAAGCCTTCCCCTGTAGCTGGAGCCCTGAATTCGGACTTTCAGCCTCCTAGAACTGTGAGGGAATACATTTCTCTTTGTTAAAGCCACCCCACTGGTGGTACTTCTGTTATAGCAGCACTAAATAACTAAGACACTCCTCGTCCCAAATGAAGTTAAAGAAAAAACATGCAGTCTTTACCACAGGGTATTTAAAAAGAAAAAGACTAAAAACTTCAATAAAGGAAAAGAAATACCATGTTCTTGAATTGTAAAGATCATATATTTTAATATAATTAATGTTAGTTCTTTCCAAATCAATGTACATGTTCAATGTAATTCAGTAAGAATGCCAATGAGAAAATACACAGATGATACAGACAGAGAGGGGGAAGTATTTTTTGGAGACTTGAAAGTGATCTCAAGTTTATTCTGATAAACACAGCCAAGAAAATTTGGGGAAACTATGGTCACGAGTGGGAAATATTATACCGGGTAGAAAATAAAATGCTACACTATTTAGAAACACGTAATTCTAAACGAAAACTTAAAAGCTCAAAAAGAACAGAACAGACAGAGTAGATAGTGTATAGATAGACAAGGCAGGTATAGGAATTTAGTTTATGATAAAGATGATACCATGAAGTATTTGGAAAAAAGATTATTTAATCAACTATTCGTGGAAAATATGTATGTAGTTAAGTGATCACTCCTCACCAACTCTTGCTCATATGAATTCCAGAGGTATTAAAAAGTTAAATAGAAGAAGTAAAACTACTAGATAAGAAGACAATATTGAAGATCAGCTGATTATGAGCTGAAAAATTAGAGTATACCTATAAAAGCAATGCAAGAATACTAAAAGGAAAATATTTGTAATTTTATTTAAAAAAATTAGAGAGTTATGTAGACTATAACAATCCAAAGGCAAAAAAATGATAAATTGGAAAACATATTTGTAACATTAATGGCAAAATTTTTTTTTATCATTTTTATGTAAAGATTTGGAGCCTTGGTGGCATAGTGGTAAAGAGCTCAGCTGCTAACCAAAAGTTCAGCAGTTCAAATCC
This sequence comes from Loxodonta africana, assembly GCF_030014295.1. Lineage (NCBI taxonomy): Eukaryota > Metazoa > Chordata > Mammalia > Proboscidea > Elephantidae > Loxodonta > Loxodonta africana. The sequence continues at coordinate 133,192,070 of NC_087342.1, forward strand.
ACCAGTGGCTCCTTGGAAACCCTGTGGGGTAGTTCTACTCTGTCCTATACGGTCGCTATGAGTCTAAACCTTTTCAATGGCACCTAACCACAACAACAACATGTAAAGATTTATTTGGGAAAACCCATGAAATCTCCCAATTATGGTGGGCAAAGGACATCATGGTAGAGACTGCAAGCTGTCCACAAAAATCCATTCTCTTTTTCTTCAGTAGTTTCAGAATTGAAGTGTGATGCATGGCTAGACTCAGCCCCAGCCTCCCTCATGGCCACATTGCTAAGCTCTGGGGAGAGCTTAGCAGAAATGATACACCACTTCAAGGGCAGGGCTTTTCAGAGAGTAGATGTGTCTACTCCACACTCTCCTTCCATTGCTATATATGGCATGACCTGGACTAAACAAGAAGGTTTTAGCGGGTGATGGAGCCACAAAAGAAAAAGAATATGTCCCTGGATCACCATGTGGAGGATGATCACGTGCTAACCTAACACCTGCACAAAGGGATGATAACTTCAGTCTTTTCATGACAACCATTTGTTATAAAAATTTAGCATTGCTGTTGAGTCAGTTCTGACTCACAGTGACCCCATGTGTGTCAGAGTAGAACTGTGCTCCATAGGGTTTTCAATGTCTAATTTTGGGGAAGTAGCTTACCAAACTTTTCTTCTGTGGTACCTCTGGGTAGACTCGAACCTCCAGCTTCTTGGTTAGCTGTCAACCACTTTAACCATTTGCACTACCCAGGGACTCCCATAGCAATTTAGTCTAAGAAGAAACACCAATGACTACTAACCATATGAAATACAGTCATCTGCATTAATAGTTAAGAAAAATTAAAAGTTACTATATTTACCTAGCAAATAATTATTGCAAATATTGAAAACAGTAAAAGCAAAAATGCTCATTTTGGCAAGGATTCAGGGAAACTGCTTGTCTCATACACGGTTACTGGGAATAAATAACTGGTCCAAATTCTTTAGAAATAATTTTGCAATAAATATTCTTCAAAGAATCTTGGAAAAATTGTGTTTTTACTCATTTCTTTTTGATAAATGTATTCTAAATAAGCACTTACTAATAAAGATTTATGTGTGAAGGTGTTTACTGCAGTGTTCTTTATAACGACAAAACATTTGGAAGGAAATTAATGCTCCCAAATAATAAAATGGTTAACTAAATTTTAATGCATTTATCTGATTATGGATTATTATATAGCCATTGTAATTCTGTTGAAGATTTTTAAATTACGTGGGAGAAATACTCATACCAGAATGATTAGTGTAAAAAGCCAGCACACAAAATGGAGTATAGAGTATGCATCCAAGATTTGAAGAAAAGAACCAAAACTGTATTAAATTTATGAATATAGAGGATTATATGTATAGATATTTGAAAGACTATATACTAGAATATCAATTGTACCCAACACAAATGACATCTACAATCTTCCCTTTGCCTTTCTGTATTTTCTGTAATTCCTACAAATATCTTATTAGTTTATAATTAGAAAAGACAAGCTATTTTGAAAAGATAAAACAGCCTGTCAAAAAACTGAAATAAAAAATAAAAAAAAAAACAGTGCCGTCAAGTCGATTCTGAGTCATAGCAACCCTATAGGACAGAGTAGAACTGCCCCATAGAGTTTCCGAGGAGCGCCTGGCGGATTTGAACTGCCGACCTCTTGGTTAGCAGCCGTAGCACTTAACCACTGCACCTATATAAAACTATGCCTATATAAAACTGAAATACGTTTGTGAAATTGTATTTGACAATGTAGCAACCATTGTAGCAATTAATTTAAAATATGCTGCTATTTAGAAGACTAACTTAGCTTTATTTATTTCTGTTCTCTGGTTGTGAAACATTTTCTAATTTTAGAGCTTTAGAGGTGTAGCATTTTCTACAGAGTGGTACGAGGTCTGAAACTTTGGATATCAAATATTTTAAAATCTTTTTATTAAAGTACGGTATACATATAGAAATGTGTACTTATTTGAAATGTGTATCTTCATGAAGTTTCACAAACTGAAAGCTCTGATACCACCTATACCCAAGTCAGGAAACAGAACAGCGCCGGTACACAGCAGACTTTTTTTATTTTCCTTTCTAGTCACTTGCCCCTGAGGTAACTGCATAGACTAGTTTTGTCTTATTATAGAGAGAGAGAGAGAAAGAAATCATGTATTTTCTTTTGTACCTTGCTTCTATCACTCAACCATATGTTTGTGTGATTCATCCGTGTTGCATGCAACTTTTAGATTATCCATTCTCATTGCTGTGCAGTATTCCATTGGAAATAGAACACAATTTATTTGTATCCTCTACTGTTGGTAGACTTTCATGTAGTTTCAAGTTTTGGGCTATCATGAATAGTGCCTAGAACACTCCAGTACAAATCTTCTGGGGAACATACGTATGCCTTCTAGTTAAATGTACACATATCTAGGAGTGCAATTGATGGACAAGAGGGTATGCCTATGGTCAACTTTAGAAGATATTGCTGTACATTTTTCCCAATTGGTTTAATAATTTATACTCTCACCAGTAGTGTATGGGTTTGTGGTTTCTCTACGTTCCCACAAACCATAGAAACTGCAAACCTTTTCTTTTTTTCTTTTCTTAGTCATTCTGGTGGCTGTTGTTAGGTGCTGTCAATTCCAACTCATAGTGACCCTATGTACAACAGAACGAAACACTATCAGGTCCTGCACCATCCTCACAATTGATGCCATGCTTGAGCCCATTGTTTAAACTTTAAACCACACAGTACTCCCTTATTCTGTTTGAACAACTGCCCCTTGGTCTATGTACAGGTTCTGCATGAGCACATATTAAACGATGCTGGAAGCACCAAAAGAAGATGGAAATTAAAATATTAAAAGATGCCGAAAGCACCAAAAGAATTTGCCAATGGTACTGAAGGAAGAGGTACAAGCCACAATGAAGGCATTGGTGAAAAACAAGGCTATAGGAATTGACAGAATGCCAGTTGAGATGTTTCAACAAACGGATGCAGCACCAGAAGTGCTCACTTGTCTGTGTCAAGAAATTTGGAAGACAGCTACCTGGCCAACAGACTGGAAGAGATCCATGTTTATGTCTATTCCAAAGAAAGGTAATCCAACAAATTCGGAAATTATCTAACAATATCAATATCATACGCAAGTAGAATTTTGCTGAAGATCATCAAAAGCAGTTGCAGCAGTATATTGACAGGAAACTGCCAGAAATTCAAGCCGGATTCAGAAGAGGATGTGGAACCAAGGATATCATTGCTGATGTCAGATGGATCCTGGCTGAAAGCAGAGAATACCAGAAAGACGTTTACCTGTGTTTTATTGACTGTGCAAAGGCATTTGACTATGCGGGTCATAACAAATTACAGATAATAATGCAGAGAATGGGAATTCCAGAACATTTAATTGTGCTCCTTGTGGTGGTGGTGAAGTGGTATTGACGTCTGTTTTAGTTTCCTAGGGCTGCCATAACAAAATACCACAAAGTGCCAAGGCCCACCGCTGTCGACTCAATTCTGACTCATAGCCACCCTATAGGACAGAGTAGAACTGCCCCACAGAGTTTCCAAGGAGCGGCTGGTGGATTCAAACTGCTGACTTTTGGTTAGCTGCTGAGCTCTTAACCAGGAGCCACTAGGCTCCCACAAAGTGGGTGGCTTTAAAGAACAGAAATTTATTGTCTCACAGTTCTGAAGGTTAGAATTCCAAAATCAGAGCACTGGCAAGTCCTGTCTTTCCCAGATCATTCTGGGGAAGTGTCTTCCTTGTTTCTTTTAGCTTTTGGTAGCCCTAGGTGTTTCTTGTTGCATTTTACATGGCCTGTATTTTTCCTCCAAGGCGTGTGTGTCTCTCTTCATTCTTTTCTTTCATAAATCACCACTCAGAGAGGATTAGTACCCAACCTACTCTAGCATGACCTCCATAATTTAACTGATAACAACTTGAAAGAAAGACCTTATTTTATAAGGAAAGTCACATTCATGGATACAGGGGTTATCTTTTGGGGGGATACAGCTCAAACCATAACTAGATATTAACAATATTGAGCATTTCTATCAATGAATGTGATATATGCCTCTCCATTTATTCATTTATTTAGGTCTTTTAAATTTTTTTCCTCAATAATACATATTAGTTTACAATGGACAATACAGTTTTCTAATTATTCTAAGTATTTGATGTTCTTTGATTCCATTGAAAATGGTATTATTAAAAACAATTTTTTTTTTAATTTGTTTGCAATACTCTCTGGTCTTTTACCTTGTGAACTATAGCCATGATTGTCTCTCCAGACCTTCAGCTCTGCTCCCCAGCCCAGGAAGTCCTCCAGGTGTACCCTGTCTTCCCTCCTTACATTGTAACCTGGAACTCTCACAAAAGTAAACTGGAGTAATTTTAAGGCTTACTCATTTGTTTTCTGTTTCTCAGGGACCACAGGCCTTTCTTTCCTAATGCCCAGTTTCTTGAAAACTGTTGTTTCGCTTATTTTATCCTTTTTTGTGGCTGTTTCAGGCAAGAATATCTTTCTAATTTTTTCTTTAAAAATTCACTATAATTTTTTATAATTTGGTTGTCATCAATGGTGTCACAATATCAGATAAAGAATACATGCTTGATTACTATCCAATTCAGCAAAGAAGTTGCTCATATCATTGACAAGTAAGTGCAGTTCTAACGTGAATGTTGGTTGATATTTTCATTTATTCTAATGAGAATGAAACAGTGAAGATCTAAAAATTTCATTCATTCATCAATGACATGAGTGACTTCTCGACTGAATCCAGTAATAGTTTTCAAATACTCGAAGAATGCCTCCTCAATTTTTGTCCTATTCGCAATGTAACAGCTAGAGACACTTAGAGATAAGAAACGGTCTGCTATTTGCCACAATGAAGATTAGATTAAAGAAAGATGTAGGAGCACTTTTACACTTTTGCCTTATATCTACATTAGTAACATCACTTTCTCAAATCCGTACAATCAGCAAAATAATATATCATGCCCTGATTTGTAGTGTTGGTTGATTTCCATTGTATCAATACTCTCAAAATGGTCAATTTGAGGTTATCAATGTGATGTCACTGAACGTGGCATTGGGAAAAGACGTGCAGTAGCACACCATTATAGAGTGTTTCCACCATACAGATAGGTACACATAAACAAGTTCAAGAGCATAGGTAATAGTAAAATAATGAGGAAATCATGGGATTTTAGTATTTCTTATCTTTGTTTTTAATGTAAGTTTATATAACTTAATTTTTAATAATGGCTGTTTATTAACTGGCTCAAAATTTTTCTGAGAATTTAGCAATTGATTTACAAGCTGGTGTGAGCTGACTCTAGCACACCACCGCTTAATTGCAGAATAGTTGAAATGCTTAGAAATTGCATAGGTAAAGTTCCTGAAAGAAGCCCTGGTAGCGCAATAGTTAAGCACTCAGCTGCTACCCAGAAGGTCAGTGGTTTGAACCCACCAGCTGCTCTACAGGAGAAAAGACCTGGCAATCTGCTCCTGTAAAGATTTGAGCCTAGGAAACCCTACTGAGCGGCTCTACTCTGTCCCATAGAGTTACTATACATCAGAATTGACTGGACGCCACACAACACTAACAACAAAGTTACTGGTATATTGAAGTGGCTCCATAAAGGGAACTATAAACTACACAACCCCTCCCCTTCGCCCAAAGTATTTTCACTTTGTTGTGGAAAAAAAGAGTAGCATGTTGTAGAGCCACCTCTAGGGTAAGGACTCCATGTGGAGGAGGAGGATTCAGAACTGTTTGCATGTTACCGTTTCTTGGATGATCACTGTAAACTTCAGATTCCTCCTCTGTAAAGTGAGAATGGTAATTAGATCCATCAAAAGGCTGTTGTAAGTATTAAATAATGTGCACAACGCAATTCTCAAGCATAACATGCTAAATTTAAAAAGTTATGTGGCAGTAAACTCATTTCTAAACTGGACACCAGTTCCAAGATTTAACAAAATTCTTAATTATCCCATCCTCCTCCTTTCAGGCTTCCTTCTATATTCACTGCGCAATCTCACTCATCCCTGCAGCACTGAGAGCATCTTCCAGACCCTTCCTGCAACACTTAAATGTGTTCTTCAGATAACCTGATCTTTGTTTTTGGAAAATAAATAAATAAACAAATCAGTTTCCACACTTGTGTCATGATAACACCCCTCAAACTTTGTTTTAAAGTGTACATCCTCAATAAAATGCCTTACAGCATGATTTGGCTTACAGAATTTTTTTTGAAAATTACACAAAACTCCTCGAGATAGTTGAAAACTTTCCAGGTGTCCCAAAAGCAGAAAAGGGAATTACTGAGAGGAGCTTAGGCAAAGCATTACAGAGTAAGGAAGGAGGAAAAGTGGGCTGAAGGCTTAGCAGCAGGAGCCTATGGAGTTGAATTTGGCTCTGAACATAAGCCCCTAGTGAAGAAGGTTGTGGATTGATGGGGAGAAAGTGTCTCAAAGGGAGCCTGAAGTGACTCTCTCTGCCATATTAGAGTGGGGTGGATTGGGAAAGGGGAACATTGTTTTAAGGAAAGGAGAAAGAAAGGAAATAAATCTTTCATTTTTCACTCTATGAAGGCCATTTTGCTTGGAATATGGGGCTTTCAGAATAATGAAAGAGGTGAGCCCAGAGCCAGGAGACTGCAGAGCTGCCTCCCTACCTTAAGAAGCAGGAATTTAAGTATTCAAAGGAAGACATAAGAAGTTGTGTTGGTGGAACAGAGTTCAAGTAGCTTGAAGCAAGAAGACTTTGCGTATCTGCAAGCGTTCTGAATGAAGCCAAAGATGTACAGTGGTCTCAGAGGAACAAAGATGAGTTGTCAGCTTTCTATATCATCAACAGACTAGTGTTATTTATGGATGGGATTTTATTGTAACCATTTTATTGATTGGCTGTACTTAGCAGTACACATTTTATTTTTTTCTTCCATTGCTTTCAAACAGGCACCATCAGATCTCTGAGGCTCTTGGTTGATGCCATAATTTTAGGTCACTTTCAGATAGAAGGATAGATTCATTTTCAATAAAATTTATGCCTGGTTTAAATCTAAGATTTCCCCTTCTTAGAGCCCAGGTTTGATCCATGGCTTGGGGAAAAGCAGTAGGGATGGATACGGAAATCTTCAATGTGTGGAATGACTTTAGCCACAACAATGGGCTCAAACATGATGGCAGAGGACCAGGTAACAGTTTGTTCTTTTATACATACGGTTGCCATGAGTCAGAGATGACTTGATAGCAACTAACAACAACAACATGACATTGTTTAGAATTGTCAGTGCGCAGTGATAATAAATAACAAACTGACTTTTGGTCAGCTATATTGCTGTTTTTTAATTTGCTACACACATGCTCCTCCTATATCCAGGACAGACTGCTCCCATCCATCACCAGTGGCCTAACCAGTTACTGAGCTGCAGAAATTTCAGTGCTGTCCTGAGCTGTTAAGATTGGAGCACAAGGGATATTGGGAGAACTTGAGATATAAATATGGCATCAGGGTTTCTCCTGAGAGTCAAAACCAGTAGAAGATGGATGAATAGACAGATGGCAGACAGATGAGAGAGAGTTAGAGAGAGAGAGAGAGAGAGAGGCAGGCATGCAGGCAGATAGAATTTAAGAAATTGGCTCATGCAATTGTGGGAACTAACAAGTCCAAAAGTCATAGGTCAGGTACAGACTAGAAACTCCAGCAGGATGTCTGTTACAGTCTTGAGGCAGAATTCTTTCTCTTTGAGAAACTTGGGTTAAGGCTTTAAATTGATTAGGTGAGGCCTGTCTACATCATTAAGGGTAATCTCCTTTACTTACAGGCTACTGATTGTAAATGTTAATCATATCAACAAAACACCTTCAGAGCAACATCTAGACTAGTGTTTGACCAAAGAGCTGGGCCCCGTAGCTACTGAAGCTGACACATAAAATTAACCATCACATGCTGGAAAGTATCCACAGGGTAGCCAGCACATACAGAAAGACCTGCCACTCTGACGAAAATATTCCAAAGGGAGCCTGGTCCAAAGACTGAGACCAAACTTCTGATTTCCTTGTTAGGAAGGTCTGTTCTTTTGAAAAGGGAGCAAGAGGCCTCAGGGAGCTCCTGGGTTACAACCCTGTTCTACAATTGTTTGCAATTTACGATGTGCCCAGAAAAGGACAGAGGTTGGTTCAGTGTAATAGATACTCCCTAGTGTGCTATATAGTTCACAAAGAAGGCCATTCATTCTAGTTGCTTTGTATCCGCAAGAACCATCATAGGGGTGACATTCATCTCTAACATATTTCCTGCAACGTCCCCCAAAGCCCTCTGCTCCAATCCCAATGACCCCAGTGAATCTGATACATATTGTATTTCAACATCTTCAAGCCTTGCTCTTAAATAATTTTCACTCTCTATTTAACTGAAGTGCTACTTCCTGGATTAAACCTGAGCTCCTAAATTAACTATGTGCCTACTCTGATTCTACTTCTTTTGCCATTTTTGAATTTCATTTTGAATTATACTTCATTGATTTCCACAACTGTTACCCTCACCAAATTTTCAGCTCTTTAAAGTTAGAGTTTATGTTCTATATACCTTCATACCCATAGCTATCTTTCACTTAAGTACTTAATGAAACACAATTTTTTAAAATTTCCCCTACGAGTTATTCAATAAACATGTCGAAGACAATTTAATTGGATTCCAAAATAATGACCATGTTGACCAGAATGAGAATTGCATATTAATCAAACACCAAGTTTCTGGGGAAAAAAAAAAAAAAAATCCATTTTTATTGAACACCTACCATTTTCTATAACAGAATATATATTTCAACCAATGAAGAAAATGTGAAAAGTTTACCTAACTGGTTCTAGGATTAGAAATGTAATAGTGACTTAAATTAGAAATATAATAAATTGGGGAAAAAGAGGGTACTTTTTCTAATGAATCACTGAAATTGATTTAATGAGTCTGGGCATAGGGCGGCAGCTCTAGAAGACAAAGTAAAGTATTATAATGAAATGTGCAAAGAACTGGAGATTCAAGACTACAGCCTTCAGTATGGATTACACCTCAACCTAAAGAAAACAAAAATCTTCACAACTGGACCAATAAGCAGCATCATGATAAACAAAGAAAATATTGAAGTTGTAAAGGATTTCATTTTACTTGAATCCACAATCAATGCGCATGGAAGCAGGAGTCAAGAAACCAAATGATGTGTTGCACTGGGCAAATCTGCTGCAAAAGACTTCTTTAAAGTGTTCAAAAGCAAAGATGTCACTTTGAGGACTAAGGTGCACCTGACCCAAGCCATGATGCTTTCAATCGCATCATATGCATGTGAAAGCTGGTCAATGAATAAGGAAGACCAAAGAAGAATTGATATCTTTGAATTATGATTTTGTCATTGAATATTGAATATAACATGGACTGCCGGAAGAACAAACAAATTTGTCTTGGAAGAAGTACAGCCAGAATGCTCCTTGGAAGCAAGGATGGCGAGACACTGTCTCCCGTACATTGGATATGTTATCAGGAGGGACTAATCGCTGGAGAAGGACATCATGCTTGGTAAAGTAGAGGCTCAGCTAAAAACAGGAAGACCCTCAACAGATGGATTGACACAGTGGCTGCAATAATGAGCTCAAGCACAACAAGGATTATGAGGATGGCACAGGACCAGTCAGTGTTTCGTTCTATTGTACGTAGGATCTCTATGAGTCACCTAACAACAAAAACAAAGCACAGGCCAAGGTCAAGAACTCTCAAATGGAATTGTCATACAAAGGATGCAACCAGAAATCAGAATTGAGTAAGCAGGATAGGCTCAGAGACATCAAGACAGAAGTCTGGAAGTGAAGAAAATATATTCTAAAAAGAAGTAACATAAAGAAACCTAAGGTCAGAATAAGGAGGTAGAGGAAAGATAATTTGGTTCAGCCCTATTGAAACACTGATGAGACCTGGCAGCACAATGATTAAGCACTGGGTTGGTAACAGAAATGTTGGCAGTTTGAGCCTACCCAGTCGCTCTAGAGGAGAAAGGCATGGCAATCAGGGCCCAAAAAGATTATAGCCTAGAAAACTCTGTCACTATGAGTCGGAAGCCACTCCATGGCACCTAATACAAAAAAAAAAAAATACAACAACTTATCAAAACAGGATGAACCAGAGAATCATATCATTATCAAGAAATGGCCTGTTAGTGCCTTTAAAGTTGGTAGAATCTATCAGTGTCTTCTCTGTTTACTTTTAGCTCCCTTTTACTTCTCTTAAGAAGCCCTAATAGCACAATGGTTAAGGGCTCAGCTGCTAAGTCAAATGTTGGTGAATTGAACCCCCCAGTGGCTGGCTCCAGGGAAGAAAATACTTGGTGATCTTCTCCTGTAAAGACTACAGCCTAGAAAACTCTATGGGGCAGTTCTACTCTGTCACATGGGGTCACTATAAGTCAGAACGGACTAGTCAGCACCTAACAACTTACTCCTCCTTTGCAGACCATAGTCCCTGTGCCAGACCAGCTTATATTAAGGATCTTGATTAATTTATGATTTGATGGCAAAACAAACCAACAAATACTCAACTAATTACAAGGAGACCACATTCAAAGTTGGTGTATAGTTTTGACATAGAAAAAATAAACAAAAACATTCTGCTCAGTGTCTCATTCTTCATCTGAATGTTCTATTTATACTCATTCTCCAATGATACAGATGTGCCCCACTTTCTTAAGAAAGAACAAGCATGCAAGAATTCAGATTTTCAGGAGGGGAAATAAGAATAATTATTTCAATTACGAAGGAAAAAATAATTAAAATATTGATGTTGCAAGTAATGAACTATTTGATTCCATTAAAGGTGTTTCCTTTTGTATAAAAGTCAGTTTGCAGAGCTTTACCTGGGGAACGGGGCAAAAAATTTAAGGTAATGTATTTGGCACTGGGTGTATATTGGAAACTACAAGAAATTGCCCCCATGTGCCTGTCAGTTTGTCTTGCTGTGGGGGCTTGTGTGTTGATGTGATGCTGGAAGCTATGCCACCAGTATTCAGATACCAGCACGGTCACCCATGGAGGACAGGTTTCAGCTGAGCTTCCAGACTAAGACCGAGTATGAAGAAGGACCTGGCAGTCTACTTCTGAAAAGCATTAGCCAGAGAAAACCTTATGAATAGCACCGGAACATTGTCTGATATAGTGCTGGAAGATGAGCCCCCCAGGTTGGAAGGCACTCAAAAGACAACTGGGCAAGAGCTGCCTCCTCAAAGTAGAGTCAACCTTAATGACGTGGATGGAGTAAAGCTTTCGGGACCTTCATTTGCTGATGTGGTGCAACTCAAAATGAGAAGAAACAGCTGCAAACATATATTAATAATCGGAACCTGGAATGTACGAAGTATGAATCTAGGAAAATTGGAAATCATCAAAAATGAAATGGAATGCATAAACATCGATATCCTAGGCATTAGTGAGCTGAAATGGACTGGTATTGGCCATTTTGAATCAGACAATCATATAGTCTACTATGCTGGGAATGACAACTCGAAGAGGAATGGTGTTGCGTTCATCGTCAAAAAGAACCTTTCAATATCTATCCTGAAGTACAATGCTGTCAGTGATAGGATAATATCCATAGGCCTACAAGGAAGGCCTGTTAATACGACTATTATTCAAATTTACACACCAACCACTAGGGCCAAAGATGAAGAAATAGAAGATTTTTATCAGCTGCTGCAGTCTGAAATTGATCAAACAAGCAATCAAGATGCATTGATAATTACTGGAGATTGGGAAGCGAAAGTTGGAAACTAAGAAGAAGGATCAGTCATTGGAAAATATGGCCTTGGTGATGATAGAAACAATGCCGGAGATTGAATGATAGGCTTTTGCAAGACCAACGACTTCTTCATTGCAAATACCTTCTTTCACCAACATACGGCGACTGTACACATGGACCTTGCCAGATGGAACACAAAGAAATCAAATTGACTACATCTGTGGAAAGAGACAATGGAAAAGCTTAATATCATCACTCAGAACAAGGCCAGGGGCCGACTATAGAACAGACCATCAATTGCTCATACACAAGTTCAAGCTGAAACTGAAGAAAATCAGAGCAAGTCCACGAGAGCCAAAATATGACCTTGAATATAACCCACCTGAATTTAGAGACCATCTGAAGGCTAGATTTGACACATTGAACACTAGTGACCGCAGACCAGATGAGTTGTGGAATGACATCGACATCATCCATGAAGAATGCAAGAGGTCACTGAAAAGGCAGGAAAGAAAGAAAAGACCAAGATGGATGTCAGAGGAGACTCTGAAACTTGCTTTTGAGCATCGAGCAGCTAAAGGAAAAGGAAGAATTGATGAAGTAAAAGAATCGATCAGAAGATTTCAAAGGGCGTCTTGAGAAGACAAAGTAAAGTATTATAATGACATGTGCAAAGAGCTGGAGATGGGAAACCAAAAGGGAAGAATATGCTCAGTATTTCACAAGCTGAAAGAACTGAAGAAAAATTCAAGCCTCAAGTTGCAATAGTGAAGGATTCTATGGGGAAAATGTTAAACAATGCAGGAAGCATCAAAAGAAGATGGAAGGAATACACAGAGTCATTATACCAAAAAGAATTAGTCCATATTCAACCATTTCAAGAGGTGGCATATGATCAGGAACCGATGGTACTGAAGGAAGAAGTCCAAGCTGCACTAGAGGCATTGGCAAAAAACAAGGCTCCGGGAATTAATGGAATATCAATTGAGATATTTCAACAAACAGATGCAGCGCTGGAGGTGCTCACTCGTCTATGCCAAAAAATATGGAAGACAGCTTCCTGGGCCAACTAACTGGAAGAGACCCATATTTATGCCTATTCCCAAGAAAGGTGATCCAACTGAATGTGGAAATTATAGAACAATATCATTAATATCACATGCAAGCAAAATTTTGCTGAAGATCATTCAAAAACGGCTGCAGCGGTATATCGACAGGGAACTGCCAGAAATTCAGTCCGGTTTCAGAAGAGGACATGGCACCAAGGATATTATTGCTGACGTCAGATGGATCCTGCCTGAAAGCAGAGAATACCAGAAGGATGTTTACCTGTGTTTTATTGACTGTGCAAAGACATTCGACTATGTGGATCATAACAAACTATGGATAACACTGCGAAGAATGCGAATTCCAGAACACTTAATTGTGTTCATGAGGAACCTTTACATAGATCAAGAGGTAGTTGTTCGGACAGAACAAGGGGATGCTGATTGGTTTAAAGTCAGGAAAGGTGTGCATCAGGGTTGTATTCTTTCACCATACCTATTTAATCTGTATGCTGAGCAGATAGTCTGAGAAGCTGGACTATATGAAGAAGAACGGGCATCAAGATTGGAGGAAGACTCATTAACAACCTGCATTATGCAGATGACACAACCTTACTTGCTGAAAGTGAAGAGGACTTGAAGCACTTACTAATGAAGATCAATCCAGCCTTCAGTATGGATTACACCTCAACATAAAGAAAACAAAAATCCTCACAACTGGACCAATGAGCAACATCATGATAAACAGAGAAAAGATAGAAGTCAAGGATTTCATTTTACTTGGATCTACAATCAACAGCCATGGAAGCAGCAGTCAAGAAATCAAAAGACACATTGCATTGGGCAAATCTGCTGCAAAGGACCTCTTGAAAGTGTTGAAGAGCAAAGATGTCACCCTGAAGACTAAGGTGCACCTGACCCAAGCCGTGGTATTTTCAATTACATCACTTGCATGTGAAAGCTGGACAATGAATGAGGAAGACCAAAGGAGAGTTGACGCCTTTGAATTGTGGCGTTGGCAAAGAGTATTGAATACACCACAGACTGCCAAAAGAATGAACAAATCTGTCTTGGAAGAAGTGCAGCCAGAATGTTCCTTAGAGGCAAGGATGGCAAGACTGCGTCTTACATACTTTGGACATGTCAGGAGGGATCAGTCCCTGGAGAAGGACATCATGCTTGGCAGAGTACAGGGTCAGCGGAAAAGAGGAAGACCCTCAACAAATTGGATTGACACAGTGGCTGCAACAATGAGCTCAAGTATAACAACGATTGTAAGGATGGCACAGGACCGGGCAGTGTTTCATTCTGTTGTGCATAGGGTCGCTATGAGTCGGAACCAACTCAACAGCACCTAAGAACAACAACAACAAGAAATTGAATATCCTTTAAATCTCAACTCAAATTTCACCGAGTGAAGCCTTCCCATTCCTTCTAGTCAGAACACTCACGTGAACAATTAGGAAGGAAACCGAATCGCTAAAATTTTTCCTTGAAAGAATAATATTTCTTAATATACCTCAAAAGGAATTATGTACAACTTTAGAAACTAATGAATCACATAAGATTGTATGCAGTGTAAAATAGTAAAGCTGCATCATCCAACACAACATGATGGAAAATCTACAAATACCAGTACTTTGGATCTCCCAATTTAAATCTTACATTTAGTATCCATCTTGATAAAAGCAAACTGAGTAGTCACTTCACTGGAGTTAGATAGCTTCTATAGATGTATCATTCATCTCTGCTCTTCTTAGAAAATCTTAACTGTGGTTTAGTGAGGAAGTATTGAACTAGAAAGGAGATCTATCTGATTCTGAAACCGGGCTTTTCCATTTTGAGGTGAATTTAAGTAAGCCACTTCACCCCTTTGAGATTTTGTTCACTTATCTGTGAAGCAACGTAATGAGCAAACTTTACATAACTGTTGTGAGAATTTATCGAGATCATGTATATGCAAAGCGTGTTTCACACAATATCTACCACTGAGCAGAAGGTCAGTAAAGCCTTTTTCCTTGCTTCTCACTTTTAATAACATAATGATGAATTGTCTGCTTTTTTATTTAGCTATTACTTTCAAGAAGAAAAGGATGGGAAGCACAAAAAAATCATATGGAACAGGGTAAACATGAGAGAGAGTGTGTGTGGTAGTACAGCATCATAGAATTTCTCATAACTGGAAAGGGCCGTACGTGCAGCTCTGGAAAGTAGCTTGGAAAACTTGGTGAAGAGCTGCAGGTCCAGGAGCAAGTGGCCTGTGCCTGTGTGGTTTGCTTATTGAGTGGTGGGGATAGGATGTAAAAGAACGCCTAACCCTTAGTTTTTATTGCTAATGTTGTTTGAATTAAATTCGCTCTAGATTGGGCATTTGTGCTTTCACTCTCCAGCTCTCTGCGTTCCAGATTCTTGTTCATTTTCTTGTATACCCTTGTATATTACACAGTGCTACATGTTGCCGCATCTTACCCCTTTACAGCACCTGAATCTAGTCTCCCTCCCCTCAGATTACAGCTAGGTATCTAAGCGAGGTAACAGGAGTGGCCCGTGATGACGAATTCTTTAGAGACTCAAGTACTGAATTGAGAGGCAGGGTTCAAGCACAATCTCCCCCAACAAACTTCATCTTCCCCACTTTAATCTCTGTGGGTTTTCAGCCTGTAAAGTGTGGGATTTGGCTAACGCTACATACACTCTACCACCACCAGCCCGTCATTTTGTCGTACTGCAGTGGTACGCCTGCTGCTATGGTGCTGGAAGCTATACCACCGGTATTTCAAATACCAGCAGGGCCGCACATAGTGGGCAGGTGTCAGTGGATCTTCCAGACTAAGACACACTAGGAAGAAAGGCCTGGCAACCTACTTCCAAGAAATTAGCCAATGAAAACCCTATAGATCGCACCAAAACATTGTCTGATACACAGCCAGCAGATGAGCCCCTTAGATTTCCAGGCACAAAACACACAGTTGCCATAACAACGGACTCGAGCATACCAATGATCATGAAGAAGGCACAGGACTGGGGGTCACCATAAGTCGGAGTGGGCTTGACAGCAGGTAACAACAAGCAAAATGAGCTTCAAGATCTCCCTAATTGTTAAGACTGAATTCAGGCCTTAAGAAGCTGAATGAAATGCTCTTTTTTTGCTATAATCACAACTCCTTCCTTCTCTCCTTTAAAGGAATAGGAATTGTCTGCACTTAGAAATCATTCTGAATCTGACTTCAAAAAAAGTTAATGTATGTGTACTTACAGGTTCAATCTGGAATAAAGAAGCTTACATACTGCCAACCTGTAAACTCCTGAAGTTGTTGCAATGCAAAAGGAAAGTAATAGGGCAAAAAAATTTTTTTTTCTATGACACAATAAAGAATACAAGTAACTTTGCCTCTAATATTTGGCTTTTTTTGCCAATTTATCAAATAAGAAAAAAAATGAGTCAGGTTTAAATATCCCACTATTTCTAAAAATATATGAAACGATGAAATAGTATTGCAAGTGTCTTTTTTGAAAGAGTGGATATTTTAAATGACCTGTCTAACTTTTGTGGATCTAGTCTTTGTTTCAGGGCATTGTCACTAGCAGAAGGCAGAAAGCTGGTTGCTTCACTATTTTCTAAGAGGTAAAGCAGATTGCAGCAGTGAATTTCCTAACACCTACTAAGAGCTTGTTGTATTAACGGTTTTTTGAATGGTCAGAATTATATTTTCTTTACTACTTTTATCCAATTATTTTAGTTCTAAAGCTAATTGGAGAAGTTCTCGGTGACAAGGATATACCTTACACATTACACTCCACACTGATTTGTGTTCTTCATTTTATGGTTCTCTTCATCAAACCCCTTATCACACATGTTAAAGATCTTGTCTCAATGCCACTTGTAGGTTAACCAAATCCCTTATTTTTATTGCATATTCTTCCATGGACATCCACAAGATCTATGTTGTTCTTCTCTTATGCTAAAGAATGTAATTCTTGGGTCTGGCATGTGCTCTTTTACGTTTGGCAATTGCCATGATCTATTTGCAAGATTGTAAATCTATTTAAATAACAAAAAGCTATCAACTTGACACTGAACTGAAAATGTACTTAATTCTGTTAGTTTTTTATTCATCTCTCTGATTAGATTCCACCACCCCCCCACCCCCCACCCCCCCCCACCCCGCCCGGGTCATAGGGTCACTTACTTACTTAGGGGTGAAAGGAGGAGAGGAATGACTTATTGTTACCTATAAATTGGATGGGTGAGGCAGAGAGTGACGGGAGAGGGAGATGGGAAGTTACACAGACTTTGAAAAGGCCACTTGGGGCTACTCTTGCTGCCAAATCGTCAGTATTTATGACATCTTCTTTGAAGTTGTAAAGTGCTGGTCCCAGGTATTATATGACAGTTGTATTACAGGGGTCACCTATCCTATTTCTGGATTTTTGCTCAAAATATTCCTTGAGCCTAGACTTATCTCTCCTTGCTCCTTCAGTAAGTTTTGCTCTTGCATCTAAACTTGATTCTTCAAGAGATCCTGTCCAGTTTGACACAGATGAGCATTCTGCACTATTGCTTTAATGTTTTGTAGATAGTTATTTCCGCTAAATTTAAAGCTAAAAAATACTACGGGTCAAGCACCACAATGGCAAATTATGTTACCACATTTGTATGGATTTTCAGAATATATAAATCTAAACTCTCAGATTTGAGGGGGGACTGGGCAGGACCTTCTGATCCACCCATACATTGGGGCCAGAAATCCAATCATTCCCTGGCCATTTCTCTTGTTCTAATTGAACACTCTACACCTGAATGAGGTGACAACAAAATTTGTGATTAACACTTGAATGTGATAGGTTTGCTCAGCACTTCTGGAGAAAGGGAAGAAAGCTCATAAGGAAGAGAACTTGCTGGAACTGTACTGCAATGGCAACAATCTGAATCGAGTCTGCAGATTCCAGATACATCCTTGAGCAAGGCAAAGGAGTTTCCCAGTAACCCTCCAGGAATGGCTGACAGCCCCCTATGGTACAATCTTCTCTGTAAAAGCTTCCTCTTCAGAAAGGCAACTCTAAAAAGGAAAAGTGTATAACACATTCAATAATATTCTCTGTATAGAAAAGCAAAGGACACAAAACAATATATTCCCATCTCTCGCAGGATGATCAAATCACTTATTTTTATTGCATCACTTTCATTTATCCCATTATTTATTTATTGCATATATTACACTTATTTTATTGCATATTCTTCCACTTACATAAATAGATAATGTTATCTCATCAGTTACCCTGAGTAGGAGCTCCTCATTGTACCCCCGCTCTTACGACCTGCTTTGCTATCACTTCTGTAATGATACAAAGGTCCTCATGGTATCCCTCTATCCTTCTTAAGGTTGCTTATGAAGCAAAATCACTCATATCAAAAACTGTTTCTCTGTTTGCACGCACCTGAAACTTGGACATGTGATGTGATGAGATACCAGTGAACCCCAGTCCCTGGCAGCCCCCTACCCTCACCTTGTTGCTCAGACTGCCTGTGGGGATCCTATTATGTACAATGAACAATCCAAACAAGAGCTTTGTTATCTTTTATTTAGAAAAGCGAAGATCTGTAGATCTTCAGAGTAAATCTTCAAGCAGGGTGTAACAATGGGCTCTTTGACTTATCAAATATACTAAGTTAAATTCTGCATCAAATATTGGTGGGGGCAGTGGTGACTCAGTGGTAGAAACCTCCCTTCCATGTGGGAGACTTAGGCTTGACTGCTGCCCAACACACCCTCTGTGCGTGGAGGCTTGTATGTTGCTGTGATATGGGACAGGTTTCTTCACCAGACTAAGACAGGTTAGGAAGGAAGACCTGTTGAGCTACTCCCAAAAAACCAGTCAATTAAAGTTCTGTGGGCCACAGCAGTCCCACCCACACCCCTTCATGGGCATGAGGACCAGGTGGGACCAGGCAGTGTTTTGCTCTGTTGTGCATGAGGTCACCATAAGTCGTAGGCAGCTAACAACAATAAACCATAAAGGAAACTTGGTATCCCTGAGGGCCCATAGTCAGTGTTTCAAATGAATAAAAGAAGTAATTGAGTACAGTAAAACAGGGGTGACTTATCTGAGAATAGACATCTATTCCAGGGAAAAGTCCTCTTCCTTCTTTCCCTCCCTTCCCCCTCCACCTCTTACACACAGAACGCCCACTCAAAGGGCTGACATCACCTAGTGTGATCTCATTAAAGCAGGTGACACTGTGTTGTGATGGCTGAGAGATTTAACCCATTCAGTATAGAGTTTTTTAATCCAGCTTCTAATTTCTTAGAGCTAAAAGCCTTTCAGTATCCCCTGTTTGTTCTGGGAGGTCCCTCGTACCCATTTCCCTCTCAGAATCTGGGCTGCCCTTGCTATGCACACCTCTGACCTTGTTAAGCCGCTCATCACTTTCACGGGGTTAGCAAAGACTTTGTCTAGAACAAGATTTTAAGGGCTAGTAAATCAAATGGAAAAACCAAATGGAGATTCCCATACACAAAGGGTCTCAGGAATTCTCTTGTGGATATAAACACAAGGCAAGAATTCATTATCATTTCTGCATTAATTCTAAGTATCACATCTGTTCTTTCATTCTTTTGTTAACTTCAAAAAATTTTTTTGATATTTTATAAACATTTGTCAAATTTATACTTACACACACCTATTAAAACAAACAAACAATCAAACAAACCCATTGCTGTTGAGTCAATTACCATTCATGGCAACTCCATGTGTTACAGAGTGGAACTGCTCCACTGGGTTTTCTTGGCTGTAATTTTTATGGAAGTAGCTTACCAGACCTTTCTCCCATGGCACTGCTAAATGGGTTTGAACCTTCAACCTTTGGATTAGTACTCGAGTGCAAACTGTTTGCACCACCAAGGGGCCTATACATACCGACACATAGCTTAAAAAGGCAGCATGCACCCACTTTGAAATGTGGCGTCTGGGGTCTTAAATGCTAACAAGCGGCCATCTAAGATGCATCCATTGGTCTCAACCCACCTGGAGCAAAGGAAAATGAACACCAAGGTCACACGACAACTAAGAGCCCAAGAGACAGAAAGGGCCACATGAACCAGAGACCTACATCATCCTGAGACCAGAAGAACTAGTTGGTGCCCGGCCACAATCGATGACTGCCCTGACAGGGAGCACAACAGAGAACTCCTGAGGGAGCAGGAGAGCAGTGGGATGCAGACCCCAAATTCTCATAAAAAGACCATACTTAACGGTCTGACTGAGACTAGAGGAATCCCGGCGGCAATGCTCCCCAGACCTTCTGTTGGTCCAGGACAGGAACCATCCCTGAAGACAACTCATCAGACATGAAAGGGACTGGTCAGCGGGGGGGAGAGAGATGCTGATGAACAGTGAGCTAATTAAATCAGGTGGACACTTGAGAGTGTGTTGGTAGCTCTTGTCTGGAGGGGGGATGGGAGAGTAGAGAGAGAGGGAAGCTGGCAAAATTGTCACGAAAGGAGAGACTGAAAGGGCTGACTCAATAGGGGGAGAGCAAGTGGGAGTGGGGAGTAAGATGCATGTAAACTTATATGTGACAGACTGATTGGATTTGTAAATGTTCACTTGAAGCTTAATAAAAGTTAATTAAAAAAAAAATTGTCACTAAAGGAGAGACTGGAAGGGCTGACACATTAGGGGGAGAGCAAGAGGGAGTACAGAGTAAGATGTATATAAACTTATATGTGACAGTCTGACTTGATTTGTAAACGTTCACTTGAAGCTCAATAAAAGTTAATATTAAAAAAAAAAAAAAAAAAAGGCAGCATGCAGATCTCCAGCCCACCCATTGCCATAGAGTCAATTCCAACTCGTAGTGGCCCTACAAGACAGAGTAGAACTGCCCCATAGAACTTCCAAGGAATGGCTGGTGGATTAAAACTACCAACCTTTTGATTAGCAACCTGAGCTCTTAACCACTGTGCTACCAGGGCTCCCAGATCTCCAGAGTTCCCTCTAAATACAGATCTCTCCTCTCTAATATTCCTGCAGACTCTAGCTGTGTTGGTATTCACGGACTTTTCAGCTCCATCTCTTCAACTCAGGGAGTCTGTCTGACTTCACTGCAGACTGGTAACTCTCTTAAGGCAGTTTGCTGATACAGTAACAGGGCTCACCTTTTGTGTTTCCCATCTCCCAGCCATCACTGTCCTTTGTTGCCTGATGTCTGTTACCTTGAAAACTGTTTTTCAGATACTTTATCTGGTTTTGTGGTTGTTTCAGATTGAAAGGTAAATCCAGTCCTTTTTACTCCATGTTTTCTGAAAGTAAAAATCCTGACTTATTAATTTTTAAAGTTTGCTCTTAAATTCTTTTTTTTTTTCTTAAATTCTAGAAAGACTTGGTCTTTGCTTCTACACACTTACTCCCTTGTATATCATCTTAACGTGCAGTATATTTTTATAGTAGGTAAGAGTAGCTTCAATTTATGCTTTGTAAATCACTGGTGTGATTTTCCTCTCTTCTTACCTCCCTCTCCTCACCTCCCTCTCCTCTTGTGTTATATATTCCAGTCAGAGAGCTTTCTGATTCATAGAAAAATGTTTGTTTAGATGATGATTTTGGCATTAGACTTCCTCAGAAGTCTCTACATATCTTTTTTTTTTTTTAATAGTTTCATCCTATCCTTCTTTCAGTTTTATGGCATCTTTTTATTACTTTTCACCTTTCTGAAAACCAATAAACCTTTGTAATCAAAAAGATGCTGAGCACTAGCCAGAAATGGCAATGGCCATTGATTTCAATATGTGGTATAATTTTTTTTTTCGAGTTAGTCAGAATTTTTTCTTTAATGAATTATAACAAAGTCAATTCTTTTACTAATAGACTAATTTTAAAGCAGGTGCATAGAAAAAAAAAAGTAACTTATTTGAATATTTACTCTATGTACTCCAGTAAAAAATATATCATACCCTGTGTTAGCTATTTATGAAAATAGTTATTTTAAATGAAGTGTTCTGCTTTGCTGGGGCAAGTATGACTCAGGAAGTCTCTTCTCTGAAGCAATCTAAACTATCAATATCCTTCTTGGCAACGGTCAAGATGAAATTATTGAGGAGGCATGTAATAGGTAAATCTGATTTTTATCACATTTATATCTTTCCCTACATTGATGTTTAAGAGTGAGAAGCCATAGATTTACTGTTTTACTTTTAGTTTTACTTTTTGTTGTCACAGACCTACTGTTTAAATAAACTCTTACTTGGAAACTCAATAAGAAAAAAAGATGAAAGCATGCTGTGCACTGCTGAGTTACTGACACCTTGAAAACACCACTCGGAGCCAGCAGATGTGGAACAGCCCTGAAGGTATACATACTTCTCTTCTCTATTCTTCCACTGGCATCTTTTGGTGTTACCAAATTGCAGGTAGTGCATTGTGTATTTTCTCAGAAAATCAGTGGTTAACATCTGGTTCTAGGGCAGCAGTGGTACGGACCAAACTCTTAGACTCATGAAGATTAAAAGAGCTGACAGAATATGAGAGTTCTGCACGGCCAGGGGTACCTTTCAATAACCATACTTATGGCATACTTATTGTTATTTGTGTTCACTCACTCAACTATTTTCGAACATCTATTACATGCCTGATATTGCAAAGAATGTTGTGGAGGACTGAGAGAAGTAGGACCTAGCGCCCATGGGTTTATCTTTGGTTCTGATGTCTTCACTTATTTACAAAAGGAGAGGATGAACCTGCATATTAGCAATAATCTTAGTTAGGCTAAGAAGCATCCAATATCAAGGGAGTATCTGAACAGATTTGAGAAGGTAAGTTTCAGTGCATATGAATGTTGAATGTATAAATCTGACCTTATAAGTGGTGACTGTGTGGTATAATTTGTGAGCCTAAAATGCCATCATTCCTTTGGGTTAAACATGTTTATTCCCTGATGGCTATTTATAGATATAAATTGGCTATTGCATTACTTCACTATAAACTTTACTAAATTTGATCCACGGCTAATCAAAAACTGGACTGGTTTTTGAGCAAAATTTAGTAGGTGATAAAATGTCCTTGGTGAGCTGCAGAATCTCATTTTTACTCTTGCTATTCCTTTAAATATATTCTCCAATTTTAGACCCCGTGTTTTCGTATTGACCTATGGTAGCATTAGATTTTAAGACTGTTACTTAGGAGATGTATATGCTAGTCTTAGTTTTATTACTAATCAGCACTAAGACCTTAGTTCTGCAAAACGGAGAGTTTGGTCAGGATGATTTCTAAGATTCTTTAAAACTTTCAAATTCTGGAATGCTAAGCTTTCCATCAAGAAGGAAAGGATCTAATATGCTCATATGAAATGCTAGTTACAACATGTGTCACAAATCCCAGAAAAATTTGCATCTAAAAAAAAATGTATGCTTAAAATTAGTGTGCCAAGTGTTGAGAACTTCGGAATTACAGTTTCATTATTGCTGCTAAAATACTTCTGGTCCATTCAAATAAAATCACTTCTTATTTCCTTTTGAATATGCTGTGCATTCACTCATACAACAAATATTTACTGAGTGTCTACCATGTAGCAGTCACTGTCCTAGATGCTGCTGCAGATACTATTTACTTCAAACACATGTTCTACATGCTAGTGTGAAGATCTCCTGTGCAAAGACCTGGAGTTAGAAAACCAAAAGGGAAGAACACGCTCTGCATTTCTAAAGCTGAAAGAACTGAGGAAAAAATTGAAGCCTCGAGTTGCAATATCGAAAGATTCCATGGGGGAAAATATTGTGCTGTGTGGTTGAATGTCAGGAAAGGTGTGTGTAAGGGTTGTAGCCTTTCACCATACTTATTCATTCTGCATGCTGAGTAGATAATCCCAGAAGTTGGACTATATGAAGAAGACTGTGGCATCAGAATTGGAGGAAGACTCATTAACAACCTGTGTTATGCAGATGACACAACTTTGCTTGCTGAAAGTGAAGAGGACTTGAAGAACTTACTGATGAGAGTCAAAGACTACAGCCTTCAGTATGGATTACACCTTAACATAAAGAAAACAAAAATCCTCACAACCGGACCAATAAGCAACAGCATGATCAATAGAGAAAAGATTGAAGTTGTCAAGGATTTCATTTTACTTGGATCCACAATCAACACCCATGGAAGCAACAGTCAAGAAACCAAGTGACATATTACATTGGGCAAATGTGCTGCAAAAGGCCTCTTAAAAGTATTAAAAAGCAAAGATGTCACTTTGAGGACTAAGGTGCACCTGACCCAAGCTATGGTATTTCCAGTTCCAAGCTATGGTATTTTCAATCACCACATATGCATGTGAAACTGGACAATGAATAAAGAAGACTGAAGAATTGATGCCTTCAAATTATGGCATTGGTGAAGAATATTGAATATATCATGGACTGCCAGAAGAATGACAAATCTGTCTTGGAAGAAGTACAGCCAAAATGTTCCTTAGAAACAAAGATGGCGAGACTTCCTCTAAAGTACTTTGGATATTTTATCAGGAGAGACCAGCCCCTGGAGAAGAACATCATGCTTGGTAAAGTAGAGGGTCCACAAAAAAGAGGGAGAACCTCAACGAGCTGGATTGACATAGTGGCTGCAACAGTGGACTCAAGCATAACAATGATTGGGAGTATGGAACAGGTTGGGCAGTGTTTTGTTCTGTTGTACATAGGGTCACTATGAGTTGGAATTGACTTGATGGCACCTAACAGCAACAACACTGTGAACTGTGGAAAATTATGGGATGTGAAGTAAATGCTCTAGAAAATAATGGAAGACTGCAATGTATGTAAGGATTGTCTGACCACCAGCTATCCGACTCCCTATTCCCATCCTCCCCACATCCTGGCCAGTCTTTAAGTCTATTTCCCAAGTATTTTGGTTGGAATGTAGGCAATAATTTTGACATATAGGACAGTACTTGAAGAAGGAACTATTAAGATATTCAGGAGGTACTCTATTTATTTAGACAGAACACGGAAGATAAATAGCCAGGAAATGGAGGAATGTAAGAGTAAAACATTCACTTTTTTTTGCAAAGGCTTGTTCTCATGCTCCCCAGGAATGCTATTTTTTTTTTTGTAAAGGCACAACCTGGGTGTGAGTGCGTATGTGTTTGTGTGTCTGTGCATATTCACGCAAAAGGTTTTGCTTTGTGTTTTTTACCTGATGGAATTACAGTTTCCAATTTATTTTACTATATTTGTGATGGTTGTGTTATAAAGTAATCTGTACAACTATGATGTAAAAGACATTTTCGTTAGAAATAAAGTCCTTAAAGTAACACATATCTCTCTGAGCTTAGCTCTGAGTACCTCATGTCTAAACTCTAACGTTCATTTTTTTAGGTCTCTCCAACTCTCAGCCTGCACATTTGTCATCTTCATTTCATTGTTTAGATGTTTATTTAGGGAATGCAGCATTTAGAAAACTGGAATCTGCTTCAAGAAATATGAAGTGAGAATTCCATCACAAAGTAAATACTGGAATCAAGTGGCATTTATTTTTCACACATCTTTTATTGAGTTTTGTATTTTTGGATATCACCTTTTAGAGAGCTTGCAATGAACAGGATATAAAGTATCAACCAACTGTCAACTGAAATTCTTATGTTAAATTGTGGTAAAAGTTTTAAAACTGGGATTGATTATAAGGTAGTCGTTTTCTTTTTGACCTCAGCAAGGTGAATAAGTAATGTTGAAAGAATGAACAACTTTTTTAATCCAAAGCTCAATGTCCTAAGAGATTACTATTGAAAGACTTCAACATATTTTCTGAATCCATGCTTTATTCAAAAAGTGCCTATGGAAAATCTAATATGTATAAAAACTTGGTGCTAGGAATGGGAAAAGAAACAAGTACAGAACAGTATAAAACATGATCCCTACTCAAAAAAGTTTACAATAGGAAAAAAAAATTGTCTCTAAAACCCTAGTGATTGTGTTGTTGATAAAATAAGAGTCATATGTTTATTTATTTTACCTTTTTTTTGGAAAACTTATCAATCATTTATCTGATGGCTTCTAATGTTCCAGTGCTGAGGAGAAATGGCCTAAACAGAAGCTCTTTAAATGCATTATGAAGAGTTCACCACAGCAGAGAGCTCTACCTGAGAAGAAACTCACTATCGCTGCCCTGTCACCAGCTCTGACAGATTAGAGGATAATAACTTCCATTCACTATCTAGAGGAAATCTAGATGGTTCTTTCATAGCTATCATTGCCATACACATGATGTGTTCAGGTTTTCTAAAGGGAGGTCAGTGTGATGACAGCTACCTCAAGATGACCACCAACATCCTCATCTTCAGCTCTCTGAACCATCCTTGCCCACAATTCATGATGTGAAGTTTTTCCAGAAGCAATAGCAGAAAATGTGTAGGGGCTAAAAGGGGAGAATTTTAGGGGACATCATTGATATCCTCCTCAACTCATTTTGTAGATTAGCTATTTATGGTTGTCCACTACCAGAATGGTAACTCTGGGCCAAGTAGTCAGGTGACCCTATTCCATAAATTTAAACATAGATTCAAGTCAATTTGTTTTCAAGCTTATCTGTATCTGAATTATTTACTTTAAAGTCTTGATACTAATTTACCACTCACCTAGATAAAAAAAAAAAGACTAATTTAGAATTCCTAATTACAATAGTTCTCTGAATTTTTAGTGATTCAAAACAATAATCCCAAAATAAGTCCTTCAGATAGAGAACTGAATACAAGAAAAATATTAAAATGAACACTTTAAGACGAAGTGAGGACTGGGAACCACATGTAAGGAAGGATAGTTTCTAGCGTTTGACTATTATACGTTTCAAAACAATGCCAATCATACAATAGTGGTATAGATCAGTGGTGAATTAACCAATAAGCATGGTATGCACAGGCTTAATTGTGTTTCATTACTCATCTGTAGTGAACAATTTCACCTGAACAATTTCACATGGATTTCTCCACATCTTTGATGTAAACCTGGTGAAATTGTTTACTACAGGTTAGTAAGTAAGCACAATTTAAGCCCTTGCCTACCTTGCTTGTGGAGCCCTGGTGGTACTGTGGTTAGGCATTCAGCTGATAACCAAAATGTCGGCAGTTTGAATCCACCTTGGAAACCCAATGGGGCAGCTCTGCTCTGTCCTATAGGGTCGCTAAGAGTTGGAATTGACCCAATAGCCATGGGTTTTGGGGTTTGGGGCTGCCTTGCTTATTGGATAATCTGTCCCTGTATAGATAGGTAATGATGAGAGAAAACTTATACAAGGTGAACAAGGCAAAGTTGCAAAAATAGAGAAACTGACAAAAGAGATAGAATCCCCAAATTTCTGAAGTGACCTCAGGATACTAGAAGGTATAGGGAACATGAGGCTAGAAATAAAGTGTGTAGCTGCTGGTTAGCAGGGAAGATATATAGGAAGTTATGCAATCTCTACTCACATAACTCCATGGAGAAAGTTTCACAAAGATTGTTGATTTCATTGTTTTTTCTTTTTTTCCCCCTGCCAAAGTACTGCTCTGTTTTATGGCCTTAAGCTCTTATTGATTCTCACTAAACCAACTCCTTAATTTTGTGAGCCAAGGAATAAAATAAGATATATTTTAAAACACCAGAAGCAATTATTTTAGGTTACAACTATTTGTGCACTAATTTTAAATCCAATTACATGAGATCCTAATAGACTCCAATCTGTTCTTAGAATATGTAATTCATCTGGGCAGTAGAGAAGAGAGGCAAAGAACTTTTCGTGAACTATGAAAATGTAAAGCGGGTTGGGAATCTGGCCCTGTGTTATAATATCATGGGTGATCCTCTTCACTAGACATGACTGAATAAATACTAGCTGGTAAAGACATGCTTGCAAATATACCAATTCCATTATATATATTAATGTGCCTGCTAGAATATAAGCCATAAGGAGCAGTGACTTTACCTATTTGATTCATTGCTGTATGTTAAAGTATGGAACTCAAAAATAAAACAAACCCATGGCAGTCAAGTCAATTCTGACTCATGGAGGCCCCATGCGTTAGAGAATAGAACAGAGCTCCGTAAGTTTTCCTTGACTGTAATCTTTACAAAAGCAGATCCTTAGGCCTTTCTCCCCAACATTTCTGGGTGGTTTTGAACTCCAAACTCTAGGTTAGTAGTTGAACACAAATCATTTGCACCACCTAGTGAACTACATGGAACTCAGTAGTCATTAAATATTTGTTGAATGAATGTATGAATGAATGAATGAATTTCTTTATTGGATATATTTTCTATGTTACTATTAATCTAACATTAAGCAAGCAGTTTTAATTTTTTTATGTAAATAAAATTTTTTAAGTAGAATAAAATCTTAAATGCAATAGAGAACAGAGTCCCCTGATAATCTTAAAAAGTAAAGCACCTTCTTACGTATTTTTTAGATTTTAGTTTTGTGTATTTGTATATGCATATATTTTCAGTATATTTGGATTGGATTTTATAAACAGAATATTTATCAGCAGAATATTTAATAAGATTACTTACGTGGCTCTATGGTGAAAGAAATTTATCTTTAAACTACCCATTACCCGTTGCCATTAAGTCGATTCCAACTCATAGTGACCCTATAAGACAGAGTAGAGCTTTCCCATAGAGTTTCCAAGGACTGTGTGGTGGATTCGAACTACTGACCTTTTTGTTAGCAGCCATAGCTCTAAACTACTACACCACCAGAGTTTCCATCTTCAAACTAAGAGCAGTCAAGTATAAAAGAAAAAAATTAATGAAACCTATGCCCTTCTTGAAAATTAAAACAGTTAAATTTAGCTCACTTATTCAACAAACATTTAATCTGCATATTTTATGGGTAAGACACCATTTATAATAGAAAGTTAATCATAATCTTATGTAATGAATTTAGTGATAGCTTTTCTCCATTGGAAATTGGTAGCTCTTGGACAGGTACAAAATTCTCTGTTCAGTGAAGAATACTTCTATATGAGCACTTGGTCTAGGTCATGAAGGAGCTCAGTGGAAATGGGCCTTGCTTTGTTTTTCTCTTATATTTTTGACTTTCCATCTATTCTGTATCCTTAACCTCAGTACATAAATATGCTGAAGTCTTCTCCGACTTCCTCTTAAACTTAAGGATCCTTTAGGTACCGCTCTAGCCCTTTCCTTTCATTCTCTACAGAGTCACTAAAAAAAAGATAACAAGAAAAATAAAAAAGCAATAGGACGACACCTGCTGTCTCCACCCAATTTTTGTCTTGTTTTTGTTAATTGCCGTCAAGTCAGCTGCAACTCATGGTAACGTTATAGATAACGGTAACGAAATGTTGCCTGATCCTGTGCCATCTGCATGATCATTGGTATGTATCAGTCCATTCTCTAACCCATTAAGTAGCAAAGTGGTTAGGAATGTGGACTCTGAAACCAGACAGCCTGTATTCTAAGCGTGAGTCTTCCACCTCCTGGCTCTGTGGCCTTGGTATGTTATTTAACTTTTATGTGCTGTAACATTTTCATCTTTAAAATGGGGATGATGATCATACCTCACTCTTAGGATTGCTGTGAAGATTAAGTGAGATAACTCAGATAAAGTACTTAGAAATATAATACCAGTACTTACTATGTGCTGGGTATTGTCATTGTAATTAGCCCATAATTCCTTTGAACCTGCCATCTGAATCTTGCTCTAGCAAAGATCACAAATGCCATGCATGATTGTCTTTACAGGTGTGCCAGGGACAGTCTCAGTGTAATGATTAACACCATTCTATCTCAATTCAAGGAAACCCTGGTGGCATAGTGGTTAAGAGCTACAGCTGCTAATCAAAGTGTCAGAAGTTCAGATTCACCAGGAACTCTTTGGAAGCTCTATGGGGCAGTTCTACTCTGTCTTATAGGGGTGCTATGAGTTGGAATTGACTCTACAGCAAAGGGTTTAGTTTTTTTTTTGGTTCATTTCAAACAGGGGAAGTCAGCACAACTGGACCAAAGCAAAAGCTAAGAAGTTTCCTGGATACATCCAGACACTTTGAGGGACAGAGTAGCTGGGGCTGGGCCTGGGGACATAGTCTTGGGGGACATCTAGGTCAATTCGCATAACAAATTTTATTAAGAAAATGTTCTACACCCTACTTTGGTGAGTGGCTTCTGGGGTCTTAAAAGCTTGCAAGCAGCCATTTAAGATGTATCAGTTGGTCTTATCCCACTTGGAACAAAGGAGAATG
Organism: Loxodonta africana; assembly: GCF_030014295.1. Classification (NCBI taxonomy): domain Eukaryota; kingdom Metazoa; phylum Chordata; class Mammalia; order Proboscidea; family Elephantidae; genus Loxodonta; species Loxodonta africana. The sequence continues at coordinate 133,222,131 of NC_087342.1, forward strand.
AAGAAAACCAAAGGCACAAGTAAAATATTAGCCCAAAGGACTAAAGGACCACATGAACCTGAGACTCTACGAGCCTTAGACCAGAAGAACTAGATGGTGCCTGGCTACCAACAATGACCACCCTGACAGGGAATACAACAGAGAGTCCAGAAAGAGCAGGAGAAAATGTTGAACAAAACTCAAATTCACGTAAAAAGACAGAATCAACGGTCTGACAGAGACTGGAGAAACCCCCAAAACTATCCCCCCTGGATACACTGTTAACCCAGAACTGAAACCATTTCTGAAGCCCACTCTTCAGACAAAGATTAAACAAGGCTATGAAATGAAAAATAATACACACGAGGAATATGCCTCTTAGTTCAATCAGGTATACGAAACCAAATGGGTAGCTCCTGTCCAAAAGCTGGATGAGAAGGCAGGAAAAGGACAAAAACTGGTTGAATGGATACAGAGAACCCAGGGTGGAAAGGGGGAATGTGCTGTCACATTGTGGGGATTGCAACCAATGTCACAAACAATATGTGTATACATTTTTGTATGAGAAATTAACTTGAGCTGTAAACTTTCACCTATAGCACACACACACAAAAAAAACTATCCCAGTTTAGAAGTAAATTACGTGATCATCCTTCCAGTGGCTTTGTAAGTGACAAATCTAATGGACTTTTTCTTTCCCTTCCCATCAATTCTCCTTTGTCTTTTGTAATTTGACAATGATGTCCATGTCCACCCTGTGCCCACTCCTAAATGTTGCAAGGACTGGAGGTAGCAAACCTTCACGCAACTTCCTATTATGACCCAAGATATCCAAGAGATTATATTCAACCCACAGTCCCACGATTATGTTCATATTGTTACAATTATAAATTACCTAAACAACATTTAGAAAATTACTATGTCCCACCCCCAGATTTGACTAAATCCCTTCAGTAGTTGGAATTTAATGTCTTCTCCAGGTCTTTGATTTCTGACCTGTAAAATTAACTATTCTTGCTTTAAGTCCAACCTATCACCTCTTTGATGAGTAAAAACATTAAGGTACAAAATGGTGAATTAATGGCAGATGAAAGGCCCACTCTGAAAAATTACTTTGCTGTGCCAAAATATAGGAAACCCTTGCTACTTTAAGCTTTGTAAATCCCTCATTTACAGATTACCTGTATTTGAGTCATGGACCCGAGGAGATCTTTTACTAATACCACACTCTTTAAATCCTGACCTTATGGAGGGTGATGAATGGCAGCATGCCCAGTAAATGGGTGGAAGTGAGTCACTCCCCTAGGTTTGAGAACAGATCATCCAGAATCTCAGATCCCCAACTGCCCTCTCTGCCAAGCAGGTCTTGCTTTTTTCCAACTAAAATCAGGATTCAGTGCACCCAGGTGAGATCATTGGCTGTGTATAGTCCCACAGTTGTAGCATTTCTTGATTGCTGTCAGGCTCTGAGTCTCAGATTCTGCCCTGATTCCTCACTTGACCATCTTTCCAATTAATACCAAAACTTTCTGGGCTACAACCAATTGAAAACTGCAATTCACTTAGGTGAGGCCCAGGTATTTTTCCTTAAACTTTCCAGTCTCTGTCTAGAAGTTTATTTCTACCTCCTTATTTGCATCTCCGATACAGGGAGATAACTCAGAACTGGGGTTGCTGTAGATTGGACTTTTACATTTTATCTGTTTACTGGGTTTATTGCTGCCTACCTACTTGGATATTCCAATCATATCCACTTGCAGAGTTTATTAGGAGACAGTTGCATTCTCTTCGAAGTCAGTTCTCCCCCATTCCCCAGTCCTAGCTAACGTGTCCATTCTGATATCCTCATGCCGCGGGCCTTTCAGAATGCTCAAGTCTGAACATATCAAAGTGACAATAGCGTCCTGCTTCTTTTGCTGCCACTTATAAGCTGTGAGACCCTGCGATGTTTGCGTATTGCTCCTGTGCCTCAGTTTCCTAATTGTTACAAATGAGGATAATAATACTTGCTCTGCCTATTCAACAGAATCGTCTATGTAGGAAACCAAAATGCAATGATACATATGAAAGTATTTTTTAATTATAAAACAATATTCAAATTAAAGTGTGTTATCATGATGCTAGTGATTCACGGAAGGGTGTGCATATCACTCCTCTATGCCACAAAATGGAAACCCTGGTGGCGTAGTGGTTAAGAGCTACAGCTGCTAACCAAAAGGTTGGCAGTTCAAATCCACCAGGCACAGCTTGGAAACCATATGGGGCAGTTCTATTCTGTCCTACAGGGTCGCTATGAGTTGGAATTGACTCAATGGCAATGGGGTTTTATGCCATATAATGCAGTTTTTTTTGAGAATAGAATTGTGAGGTAGAAACTCAGATCTTCAATGTTAGTGCCTCTTAATAACTCAGGCAAAATAAGTCTGATTATCTTGAAATAAAAGACATTGAGTGTCACCTCATATCTCAACAGCAATACTAAGAGTTAGAATGCAATGGTAAAATATGCCAAGAGAATATTTTAACTGTCAGCCTAGACTTATATACTCAGTGAGAATATCTTTCAGGAATAATGGTATATGTAGACATCTTCAGGCAAACTAAAACTGAGAATCTGCCATTGAAATATATTCACTATATAAATTCTAAAAGATGTACTCAAGTGGGAAAAATATTTCAGAGAGCAAGTCTTAAATGCAAGAAGGAATGATGAGAATATGGCAACATCTGGTTAAATCTAAAAAGACATTGATTATATGAATAACAATTACACTAACGCTTTGTGTAATTAAAGAAAAACAGAGCTAAAATATATAATAAGAATACCATGTAAGTTTAAAAGGGGTCAATGGAGTTTAAGTGTATTGGGGTTAACTGTATGGCTTGGGGAAATCCTGGTGGTGTAACGGTTAAGAGCTATGGCTGCTAACCAAAAGGCTGGCAGTTTGAATCCACCAGGCACTCCTTGGAAACTCTATAGGGCAGTTCTACTCTATCCTGTAGGGTCACTATGAGCCAGGTTTTTTTTTTTTACGGGTATGGCTTGGAGGAGAGTAAAGATACTAATAAATAGTAGACATTGAAAAAAAAATTTTTTTTTTTTTTTTTTTATTGATAAGTATAAATCTTAAAGAATTCTTGTACTATCATTGGGAAAAAAGGGAAATAAATTGTATAACAGTAGAAGCAAAGAAATGGAATGAGAAGAAGTGATTAATTTAAGAAGGAAGCAAGAAAGGAGAGACAGCATACAGACATGGGTAGGCCAAATGAAGAACATAAAATAACAAGGTAGAAATGCTCTATATAAAAATTTAAGAGTGAATTTTTTAAATCCATTTTTATATTGTTTACAATATCTACATCTATACGTATGTATGTAGAAAGATTGAAAATAGAAGAAGATAAATAATAAAAATACTACAAAAAAAATAAAAAGATGGTCTATCTATATAAACACCAGAAAGAATAAACTTTAGAGTACAAATAAGAATTAGCACAGGTAAAGAGGAGTACATAATAGTAAAAACTTCAGTTCTCCAGGAATATATAACATTAAATTTCTATGTGCCTAATACATAGCTTCAAAATGTAGAAGGTAAAATTTACAGAAATTCAAAAAGAAACAAGTCAACTCTATAATTATAGGAGATTTTAACATAACTTTCTCAGGACTTGGTTGATCAAAACCTAAACCAAACCCAAACCCACTACCATGATCAAGTAAATAAAAATTAGTATTTGAAGATCTGAATAGCATAATTAAAAAGTTTCTTCAAATGGACACATACAGAGAGACGGAGGAAAAGAGAATGAAAATCTTGGACTCTATCAACTGTATAATACATATTTTATTTGAGCACACATAGAGTATTTAAGAAAGTTTTCTACTTTCTGAGCTCCAGTGCACATTATAACAAATTTCAGAGAATTTCTATTATATAGACCATGTTCTCTGACCACACACAGTTATGGCAATAATCAATAAGAAGATAAATATAACTATAAAAAACTCCTCACGTATGATATTAAGAAATAATTCATGGATCAAAGGAGAAATTCCTAAAAGAAATTAAAAAATATTTAGATCAGAGTGATAATAAATATATTACATATCCAAATATGTGATGATCAGTTAAAGTAATAGAGAGATATTTATATTGCATGTTTTATGAATGAATAAATTTTGTAATTGAATGAACTAAGCATTCAGCAAAAGAAGTTAGTAAAGATCAATAGAATAAATCCAAAGAAAACAAAAAAGAAAAAAGAAGGGAGGAAATAATAAAGAGCAAAAATTAACGCAACAAGAAGTAAACATATAATGAAGAGAATCCATAAAGCAGAAAGTGAAAAAAAAAAAGTTGCCTAAAAATAACATATATACTATATATTACATATACTATATACCTACATACTACAAGTGCAAGTGAAATCTGGTACAACCACTTTGGAACATAATTTCACATATCTGCTGTAATTGAAGATGAATTTATCCTACAACCTAGCGGTTTCAGTCTATACTACATAAAGTCTTGAGGTTGTGCACCCAGAAACAGGTGCACGAATCTTCATGAAAAATTCCTCTGTACTCTCTCTGTAATAGCAAGGGCAGAAAAAGTGTATGCATCACAAATGACATTGAAAGTAAAATAGATAAAATGTGACATATTCATACAATGAAATGTAGACTGATTAATTATAGCTTCATGAAATAACATCGATGAATCTAATGAACATATTACTGAGCTAAAAGAGCAACTCAGAGAATAAACACTCTATATTATATAAAAGGAATTAACAGGGATTCAAGGCCTGTCATATTCTGTGTCTATCTTAACATTTCTATATATACCATTACTTCCTAAAATTAGCTCTGCGCTATATGCAACCCAGGCTATTTAGTGTTCACCAATTGGGATTTACTGGTTTCTCTTTTTCTGCCTTTGCTCATGCTGTAACTTTCTTCCAGAATGCTGCACCTCCCTTCCCCTCACTCAAGTTACACACCTTATTCAAGACAGAGACAAGAAGCCTTTATTAATGATCACCCCCTACTTTAAAAGACTGGATACTTTCTAATCCAGGAGACTCAGTTTAGTACTTAATTATTTGTTGTCATGTGCCCGGTTACCTAGGATTCAGGCTTTTTCAATTTCAACCATTCAGAAAGAAACAGAAAATTTGGAAGCAAAAAAAAAAAAAAAAACAGATGACTTGTTGAGAAAACAGGACTCTAAGTGTACTGATGAGACTTCTGGCCACCCCAGAACACACATAAGGTTCATGAATTATTATTCTGTTAAAGTCCTGTTGTAAGGACAACCAAAGATCTGTTTGTTTTCACTGTCTGACAACCGGACTACCTAGACCACTAAAAATCAGCTTTTAATTAATGTACTCCTATAAAAAAAGATCCCAATATCAGGAAGCAATTAGTAATGATATTAGCACTGTCAATGTTATTCCAAAGAGGGAAATTGGATGAAAGACTGTGTTAACCATATTTAGGTTGATTTCAAGTTGGGTAATATTGAATGGAAGGAACTCAGCCTGTGTCATGTGAATCTGCCTGAGGTAAGTGGGGCTGAAAAAACACTGAATCCTAAAGGAAAGAGAAAATCTATGCAATATTGTGGAATTAGAATCAGCAGAACTTCACGACATCAATATTTACAGCTCTGCCAGTTCAAAATGAAAATTCAAAATGAAGTAAGGTTAGAGCTTACTTCATTTGCTAAAATGTTGTTGTTAGGTGCTGTCCAGTTGGTTCTGACTCATAGCAGCCCTGTGGACAACAAAAGGAAACACTGTCCAGTCCTGCACCATCGTCACAATCCTTGCTATGTTTGAGCCCGCTGTTGCAGCCACTGTGTTAATCCATTTTGTTGAGGATTTTCCTCTCTTTCACTGACCTTCTACTTTACCAAGTATGATGTCCTTCTCCAGGGACTGGGCCTTCCTGATAACATGTCCAAAGTAAGTGAGACGAAGTCTCGCCATTCTCGCATCTGAAGATCATTCAGGCTGTACTTCTTCTAAGACAGATTTGTTCATTCTTCTGGCAGTCCATGGTATAGTCAGTATTCTTTGCCAACACCATAAATCAAATGCATCAATTCTTCTTCAGTCTTCCTTACTAATTGTCCAGCTTTTGCATGCATATGAGGAGATTAAAAATACTGTATAGTATGGGTCAGGTGCATCTTAGTCCTCAAAGTGACGTCTTTGCTTTTTAACACTTTAAAGAGGTCTTTTGACATTTGCCTAAAGCAATATGTCATTTAATTTTTTAACTTCTGCTTCCATGAGTGTTGATTGTGGATCCAAGTAAAATGAAATCCTTGACAACTTCAGTGTTTTCTCCATTTATCAGTTTATCACGATGCTGTTTATTGGTCAAGTTGTGAAGATTTTTGTTTTCTTTATGTAAGGTGTAATCCATACTGAAGGCTGTAGTCTTTGGTCTTAATCAGTAAGTTCTTCAAGTTCTCTTCACTCTCAGCAAGCAAGGTTGTGTCATATGCATAACACAGGCTGTTAATGAGTCTCCCTTCAATCCTGATGCCTCCGTAAAGATCCCACCTGGCTCTTTACAGCTGGAGCCATTCCTGTTGCCTTCCTTTGCCTCAACTGTTAAAATTGAGCCACCTGCCCCCATCCAACTCCTTTAACACACACAGTCCAAAACACCATTGTTCAAGACTAGCACACACCCAAGGGCTGGGTAATCAGAACTATTCAGTTACTCTGATAATTCATCACAAAATGTAAAGAAGGAAATTCCTTCATCTAATCCTAAGTGCATTAAACACATAAAAGAAAGGCTTTCAAGTATTAAAAAAAAAAGCTTCTATGATTGAGGAAATTTTTAATTATATTAAATAAGCTCCTTCTAATTATGTAGAAAAGACTATTAATTACATTTTATAATATTTTCATCTAACATTATCTAAAGCAGAAATCCACAAACTTTTTCTGTAAAAGACAGGATAGTAAATAGTTTAGGCTTTAGGAGTCAAGAGGGAAGTTCGAGGATATTACTTACATAACAAGAGAGAAAATGCCTGTCTTGCTCCCCCCCCCCGCCACCCCATTGCCTGGGGCTGGCCTTACTCTGGTGGTACCCATTAGCTGTCCTCAAAGGCGCCCTGGTGGCACAACAGTTAAATGCTCTGCTGCTAACTGAAAGGTTGGGGATGGAACCCACCATCTGCTCTGTGGGAAAAAGATGCGGCAATCTGCCCCTCTAAAGATTTACAGCATTGGAAACCCTGTCGTACAGTTCTGCTCTGTCCTATAATGTTGCTATGAGTAGGAATTGACTCAATGGCAAATGGTTTGGTTTTCTTTTTCTTTTTTTGGTTTAGCTGTTCCCTGGAGGCATTCTTGGGGTGAAGAGCAACCAGCCCGAGGTAATGGGAGATCCCAGCATCCTCTTCTCTCTTTGCAGAGAGCCCAGCCATCTCAGCTTGGTTAAGTACAGGGTCAACGAAAAAGAGAAAGACCCTCAATGAGATGGATTGACACAGTGACTGCAACAATGGGCTCAAGCATAACGATTGTGGACATGGCGCAGGACCCGTCACTGTTCTGTTCTCTTGTACTATGAGTCGGAACCCACTCGTCGGCCCCTAACAACAACAGCTATCTCAACTTGGACAGTTGGCTGAAGGCGAGACAATTATCCAAGTCATAGATTCCTGGACTGAAATTCTAGTTGTCAGCAGTGGCAAAGAGATTTACCTGCTGGGGCAACAGGCTTTGGGAACGAAGGGAGAACAGGGGCTAGCAGAGGAGGCTAGCGGTGCTAGCCTTCTCAGGGGTGCTACAAAACATACAAAACAGGTCATGTTTTGTTCACAAACTATACTTTACCTATTCCTAATCTAAATTGTTAACTTTTAAAGGAATTAATAAATTAAGTAAGCTGTAATGTTATTTTTGTGAAATTGCCCCATTGCCCAAGATCGATGAAGAATTACACTGTTTAATATATTTTTCTGTTTGTTTCCACCTGGCTAGGAGCATTTTTATGTCACCTGATGGAAGCATTTCTTCTTTAGAAACTAAAACCTTTAAGCCAGCAGAGACCAAGAGTGCAAAAACAGGAGATGAGACCACTCCCCAAGTAGATTAGTAGGAGTAATAATACTTTCACCCCAACTTCCTGGGAGCAACAATCTTATACTGGTTGCTGGATCAAAGATCACACCGTATCTTATTGCACAGCACATCAATTTTTAAGGTGCAATTTCCCAGGTGGCACTGTCACTGAGTCTTCTCTGGGCATTCTATCATTCTGTTGAGCCAGCAGTTTCTGAGAAGCAGAATAAGTGGTAAGATCTTTGAAATTCTGGAGCATAAAGTGGTGGTTAGGGTTGTGTGTCAGCTTGGCTGGGCCATGATTCTCAGTAGTTTGGCAGTTATGTAATTATGTCATCAACTCCACGGTGAGATCTGCTATGAGCAACCAATTAGTTGGAAGGGAGTTTCCTTGGGGATGTGGCCTGCCTCCAGTATATAAATGGATATTGTAGCAGGACTCTCACTGTAGATCCTACATCCAGCTGGTTATCATCTGACCTCTGTTTCATGAGACTCGAGCTAGCAGCTTACCTGCAGATCTTGAGATTTGTCAGCCTCTGCAGCCTGTGAACCAGTGGCCTGCCATCTGACCTACCAGTCCAGGTAGCTATGTGAGTCAGGAGAAGTCTCCAGCCTGATGTCTGACCCATGGACTTGGGACTTGCCAACCTCTACAACTACTTGAGCCATTTCCTTGAGATAAATCTCTATCTCTGTCTCTCTATATATAAGCTTCACTGATTTTGCTTCTGTAAGAACCCAGCCTAAGACAATGAGCATAATGTGTTTCAGTGTAGCTTCCCTGGAAGGACCCAGATCATGAAGGTAAGACACCAGAAGCATGTGCTCAATGAGGAACCTCAGTTTGTCAGGAATGTGAAAGTCCATTACTATATTTCATCACCCCTAGAGATGTTCTTAACCAGAACGCTTAAAACAGAGACTACAGTAAATGTTGGGAACTTCTTCCCAGCACAAAAGGCGCAATTCAGCTTCCTGGTATATGTTTTCAATCCAGTGTTTTGTTCATTAGACCCCTTTGTTTAGTGTCTACTATGTGCTCAGTGCCTGGGTGGTGCAAACATTTAAGTGCTCAACTACTAGCCTAAAGGTTGGTGGTTCAGACTTGCTAAAAGGTGCCTCGGAAGACAGGCCTGGCTATCTATTTCTGAAAGGTAACAGTCTTGAAAACCGTATGGAACAGTCCTACTCAGCACATGTGGGTTATCCATGAGTTGGAATCAACTGATGGCAGCTAATAGCAACATGCTTTATTCTATGCACTGAAGATACAGTAGTGAATCAGATCTTACCTTTGCTGTGCTCACAGTCTTATGGGCAAAACAGATGACATTCAAAAATTTGATATAATTGCACGTTGTAATAAAAAAAAAAAAAGAAGTAGTATGAGGAAATAGAAAGTAAGAGAGGCTTCTATACAAAAAAGATGATCAAGATTAAATCCACATGTTGATATACAGCTCTTTTGGGTGGTCAGAGGGTAATGATTGAAATGCTGCAAGACTAATAATGGAAACAAACATGTCAGTGAGCTTAGAATGCATTTTAAGGAATAATGTGTTATAGAACCATCAAAGTGATGCACTTCTGAAAAAAAGAGGGTGCCTATAAGGGTTGGAAGGAAAGGTATTGATGAAAGCGAGTTGTACAGGTACAAAATTGATCATTTTTAGTCCTGATATTTTTGACAAGTGTTGGAAAAGCTGCTTCTAGGTGATATATTTACAGTAAACCAAACTTGTTGCCATGAAATCGATTCCAGCTCATAGAACTGCGTCAAAGGGTTTCCAAGGCTATCCTCTTTACGCAAGCATACTGCCATATCTTTCTCCTGTAGAGTGGCTGGGAATTTGAACCACTGACCTTTCAGCTAGCAGCTGAGCATTTAGCCACTATTCCACCAGGGCTCCTATATTTACAATATCTAAAGTGGGTTAAAAAAAAGGAAAGAAAAACTTGATAATTATAAAGGTAGTGTCTAAATTTTGTGGAAATCTTAAAATCCTGGACTATCTTTTTTAAAAATATAGTTTATTCCTTTCAAATGAACTTTCAAGTTAAATTAAGCTGACCTACCTTATTAAATAAAAATTGTTTTTAATGGAAATATTGCCTTTTTTCCTCATTAAATTACTGTCCATAGAGTTCTTTTAAAGGTAGTTTTAAGTCCCTGACAAATATTGAATATTGTTTATATCTAATATTAGTAATTTACTTAGCAGACCCTCTCTCAAAGATATCATGGACTTAAAACTGCATACTCTTTGTCTTAAACACAAATCTTGATGAGCCTATGCCGATTGAAAGGAATCCTGGCAGTGCAAGGTTTGAAAGCTTGACTGCTAACTGAAAAGCTGGACATTTGAACCCACCATGATCTCCACGAAGAAAAGACCTGGCTATCTGCTCCAGCAAAGATCAGAGCTTAGGAAACCCTATGGGGCAGTTTTACTCTGTCCTATAGGGTTGCTAGGAGTTGGAATTGACTCAACAGCACACAACAACAATTGAAGATAGTATAAATTTATGAAGTTTTCCTGTTTCTGTTTTGGTCACTTCCTTGAACCAGTCTGTCAGGAGCTAGATCTCAGAGTAGCCCAGAAGCAGAGAGCCTGATTTTTAAGGAGGTAATGCATGTCGACATTTTGAACTTACAATTTAACAGGAGTGACATATTTCACATTGTGGGATTCAGAGAGATTATCACAGATTCCGTATAGATGAAGCAGGGGTTCATCTGACCTATATTCCCCATGACAAAGCCCAGTTTTTAATGAAATTATATTGTGATTCTACTAAAATGAGAAGCTTTTCTTTATGACTTCCATATTATATTCAGCATGGGATCTGTAGGGGAAAAAATTTAAACTTTTAAAACTTTGAAGGTTCTGACCTTTTAGATTTTGAATCACTGGAAAATGAAGAAGGCAGTTTTCCAGAGATGGGAAGGGGAAGAACAACCTGACAAGAGACCAAGAAGAAACATTGAGAGTCACAGGCAGATGGGGAATAATTTGGGGTAGTATCAGACGATTTTATTAAAAACAAAAGGATGTGCTTAGATACTTTAAATGAGTTCAAGTTTCCAGGGCCTGATGAATTTCATTCCAAGGTACTGGAAATACATGTAGATATGATTATCAAATCCGGTAATTACATGGGCTTACTTTTTTTACTGAGTACGGATCAAGAAAGAGGCAGGAAAATATTTTCAAAAATTAGGAAAAGAGTGGATTCTGGCTGGAAATACCATGGATTTAACATTAATTCTCAGTAAAATTCCAAAACTGTTCATTAGGCAGATGGCTTGTGAATACTGATAAAAGGAGTTCACTAGAAACATCATGAGTTGTCTAAGAACAAGTCGTATCGACCAAAATTAACTCATTTCCTTTTAAAAATCCTGAAGTAACAGCAGATTTTTGAGGCGTTTGACAAAGCCTCTCATGAATACATTGCAGACCTGTAGGAATAAGTTGTGAATTTGATTCACAGTCTTGATTAGAGGGCTTAGGTAACACTCTATCTTTGGCTCTGCCCTATTTAACATTTTCATCAACAACTTAATTGAAGATAAACATGCCATGGTTAGTGCCTCCGAAGGTAGCAGAATTAGGAGGTGGTTAACATGTTTTTTTTTTAACATGTTAAAAGACAAAATCAGAAATTTAAAAGAACACAGTACATAAGGAATAAAGAGGAAAAAGGCTGTCTAATCAAAAGAAACATAAAACCCTACATGAAGTATTTAAAAAAAAAAAATCAACCACATAGCGTAGACCTTAATTAATTTGAGGCCTAAAAATCATTTAGTCACTACTTTTAGCATAAGCTTATAGCGACAGGTAGGTTGAGGACTTTTTTTTTTCTCCTTTCATTTCGCTTATTTTTCTAATAAGTCTACCTATATTAAGGGATTGTTCTTTAGAAGAGAGCAATGCTTGTGACAATATACCTTGCTGCTGGCTTAGCAAGAATTGACCAGCCTGCTTCAGGCTAAATCAGAGACTCAGACTGTGGCTGGAAAAGGAATTGGCAAAAGATTTACAAAATAAGGACATTAGTCCAGATCCTGAGCTTTCATGTTTACAGCAAAGGATCGGCAGCATTGGGCCGGAAGGCACACCTAGCTCACCGCCTGTTTTTTTACAGCCCAAGAATTGTTCTTATATTTTTAAATGATTGGAAAAAATCAAAAGACAAATGATATTTTATAACAGGTGAAAATTATATGAAATTCAAACTTAAGTGTTCATAATAAAGTTGTATTGGAACACAACCACACTTATTCATTTGCATGCTGTCTATGTTTGCTTTCAGACTTACAATGACAAAATCGATCGGTTGCAATAGAGGCTGTATGGCCCAGAAGGCTGAAAATGTTTTCTATCTGACCCTCTACAGAAAAAATTTTCTGACCCCTGGTTTACAGGAAGGGTTTCAGTAGTAAAAACCAAACTGGTCCCTTGATTTACACATATTCTGGTACTCTAATGATTGTATGAACATTTATTCAGCAGTTGTAATTCTCTCTTTGTGCATAATATATATTATTTGAACTATATTTAAAGTTAATAAGGAAAAACATACATTCTGGAATTCAATCAAAATGACATTTTAAATCTTAAAGCTAACTTTCTTTTCAATTAAACCTTTTTAAAAACCACCAGAGATATTTGCTCTTACGTTGGCAAATGCCCTTCCATGCCCTTCTAGTTTTTGCCTGTGCTGTCTATATGTCTGTATGTCTATCTCTCTCTACTTACCTACCTACCTATCTCTTTAACAAAAAATGGAATCAAATTAAAAGTGTTCTCTAACTTGCTTTTTCACTCAATAATGAATGGTGAATGTTTTGCCATGGAATATTCTTCTGGCTCATCTTTAGCGATCTTAGAGCATTTCTTTTTTTGTACCACAACATATTTGATGAATCCCTCATTAAGGTACATATGTGCTCTTTTTTTTTTTTTTTTAATTTTGGTGAGCTTTTTATAACCAGCACCATTATCACATTTGATCACAACAGACTTCACATGTCCATCTAAGTAACTGGATGTAGAGAGAAATTCCCTCCAAGTACCACTTCTTAAAACATTAAAGCTTTGTTGGGTACAATTAAAATAATTAGATATTCTAGAGCATAAGTTTTAATCATATAGTATTACTTTACTTGAGGAAATAAATTTTATTGTGGTGAAAATATACACAGCAAAACATTTGCCCTTTCAACAATTTTTACATGTACAGTGACGCTGATTACATTCTTCATGTTGTGTAACCAACATCGGTATCCTTTCCCAAATTGTTCTGCCATCGCCAACGAGAACTCAGTGCCCCCTATGTAAAAACTCTCTTTGGGGAAATATTTGAAGCGCAAATCCTCAGTTCTTCACCTATAGAATTTACATCTTGTCTCTTAAATTAAGGGTTTTGTCCATATGGTAACCATAACTAGTAAAACATAAAAGAACTCAAATCTCAAATTGTATTATCAAGAGTTTCAATTTTAAAACCACTAAACTGTATAAAGGAGATAGTAGGAAAAGGTCAGAGGAAAAAAAATACTTTCATCCATCTATAATATTTTAGTATCTAACAGAATAATCCTCAATCAGCAAACTTTACTCTCTTTCCTCGCTGGTAAAAGAAGAAGGTTGGGCTTAATAAATTTTAACACCCCATCAAACACTAAGATTTCATAATTAAAATGTTATTCTAAAATCATTTGTTAAAAACTAGAATGCTTGACCACCCCTGGCAAGTTTTCTCAAAGAAAGCTTTCCATACATGTGCATTAGTGAAATAGGCTGATCTCAACTTTCAGAGTCAGATGAAAGCTATGTGTGAATCAGTATGGAATCAAGAGCCAGCAGAGACATATATGAAAAGAAAGCAGAGGAGCAGGGGAAAGTGCATTGCAGACCTGGGAGAATTATGTTGGGAGTAATTTGTTTGTCCTAGTGCTCCTTTCAAACACCTACAGCTAGTCTCCCATACCTTTATTATTGAAGGCAGAGTCCTTTGAATCTTATGTCTGAAAAGTTAGTACTTGTTAACATGGTGCATATGAGATTCCTCTTGTCATTTTCACCTCTGCTAATACGGAAAGCTCATTAATTGGCACAAATTTGATTAAGCAGACTCCTGTACCAAAAAAAAAAAACTCATTGCCATCAAGTCAATTCTGACTCATAGTGACCCTATAGGACAGAGTAGAACTGCCACCATAGGGTTTCCAAGGAGCGCCAGGTGGATTTTAACTGCCAACCTTTTGGTTAGCAGCCAAACCCTTAACCACTACACCACCAGGGTTTCCCCAGACTCCTGTACGGGGGAGTAAAGCAAAAAAAGTACTCGTTTCTCATACCCCCCCAAAAAAACCCCTTTGCCATCGAGTGGATTCCGACACATAGCGACCCTATAGGACAGAGTAGAACTGCCCCACAGGGCTTCCAAGGAGAAGCTGGTGGATTCCAACTGCTGAACTTTTGGTTAGCAGCTGTAGCTTTTAACCACACCACCACCAGGGCTCCAGTTTCTTCTATATTGCTGTTGTTGTTAGGTGCCGTCCAGTCGGTTCCAACTCTTACCGACCCTTTGTACACTGCCCGGTCCTGTGCCATCCTGGAAACCCGTAAACCTAGGAATAGATGCAACACCAAAGGACTTATTCTTTGGTCCTCTTTTGTTTTCTACCTATACCAATCCCTCAGTGATCTCAACTGTTTTCATGATTTTGAATACATCTCTAAGCCTATAATTTCCACGTTCATGTACCTACCTTTTCCTAAACTCTTAGTACACATGTGTCCAATTGCCTACTCAAATTGCCACTTGGGTATCTAATAAGTATCTCAAACTCAACATGTTCAAATTGAAAGACTCATCATCCCTTCTTTCCTTTGCCAGAATTTCTCCATTTTAAGCCTCCCTCTTCTCAGTAAATCGCATTTTTTTCTTCTATTTACTCAGAACAAAAACCTGGGAGTCATCTTTGAGTTTTTCTTTTTCCCTCATCCTACATTCAATCTGTTAGAAAATCCCATTAGCTCTATGTGAGGAATCAGGAAATTTGGAAGGCGAAAAAATATAAATGATAGTATTTCAAATTATACAAAATTGCTTCTGAAAATACTTTTTCTCAGGTGAGGAAAATTGACTCAGGTTGGTTATTAAGTTCTACTCCTGCTTGCTTTGCTAAGTGATACACTTCCAGACATGTGACGCATCAGCTGACATAGGGACCAAAAAATAATATTGAAAATTTCCTGTTTTTTCAATCAGGTGACTTTTTTAAAATAGCCTTATTGATGTACAGAATCAGAGCCATATTGGAAAACAAAACTTCACAGAGCTTAAGAGTAGTTTTATTCTTTACTCTCCAAGAGGGGGAAGGCAATTTACAGTGGAAGCTACTGCAGGTTTTAGGAGGTTTTTCTGCATTGGGAATTTTTTCCTTTGCCTATTTGTCAAGGAAAACACCTTTTAAGCCTTTTCTTGGAGTTCTCAGAAAATTCTTTTTGAGCCATTTCTCATAAGGACTCACTTTTCTTCCAAATAAGATACCTAAAACTTCTTCAGGAAAAGGGAGAAAAGTAGCTTTGCCTTCTTTTCTAATGACCATAACCAATGATTCCTCTTTCAAAGGAGTTGTGCTCATTGTATTACGTAAATAAAGTCTTCATCACTTCATCTCGGCTTGTAAATTTTCATCCAATGCCTTGAAAACATCCTGTAAACTCTTCTTAAAACTGGGATGTTCAACTTTCTCATTAGCTGTCCAAAACTGTTCATCACCATCTTTAAAATGGATTCAATAGGGCTCTAACACAATCATCTCTACCCTTTTTGTTATTTTGCCTAATCAGTAGCATTACAAGACAGGAATGTGTGAATTGCTGTTAAAAAACTAGGTCCCTATCACCAGCCCTTTGTGCCTGCTCTCCCCTCATTGTCCCATCAAGGCATACCAAGGTTTCTCCTACACCAAGTCTAGCCTAACCCCTACCCCTTAGTTGCTTATAACTGACTCACCCTTCATCTCCCTAAGAATGTATTGTCAGCCTAATGCCTTCTGTAGGCATCCCACTTCTTAAAGCTGACAAGTTTGCAGTATATTAAACCAATGACTACTTATAAATACTACCATTTTATATAAACCACCCTTTACCAATATGGGTAGTAATATAAAACCAAACCAAACCTATTCCCATGGAGTCAATTCCAACACAAAGTGATCCTAAAAGTAGAAGTGCCTCATAGGGTTTCTAAGACTGTAATCTTTACAGAAGCAGACTCCCACATCTTTCTCCTACAAAGGTCCCCTGACCTTTCCATTAGCATCTGAGCTCTTAACCATTGCAATACCAGGGCTCCTGGTAGTAATATAGTGATAGAAAAATGAACAGAATACCTATGTCAGATCTATTGGCTCAGTTCAGAATCTCAAGCAGTGCTTCATGATAACTTTTCATGTTTCTGCACAAAGATGCTCATGGTAATCAGTATTTTTTTTTAAAACAAGCAAGATTACATTGTGTATATCACTCTATAAGATAAATAAATGGCTAATACGCAAAAAGAGAAGAAGCATATCTGCCTCATAGGACATAATCTTAGTTTCTTCTCACATTTTTCCTCTTTTTAATGAATGACTAGATTCCTGGTCTGTTTCACAGGGATACCACGTGGGGAAAAAATGAAGAGTATAGTTGAGATTTAAAATGTGGTGCATGAAATAAATGTGAGAATTATTTTAATCCACGAAATGCCATGATGAAACAATTCGTTGTAAAGCAGTTTAGCATCAGGACAGTTCTGAGAAGGTCTCTTAGAATGGCCAGCTTCTCGTTCAGCATTTTGGGGTATTGATTTATGCATTTAACTGTTACTACTGGTTCTTCTGAAACTATTGCCTCTGAAAGCCTTCCCAAAGGAGTCCTGTTTCCCACCCCCAACTTTCCCTAAGCTGGTGGTGGCTGTAGCCCCAGGAGGCTTCTGTTTAATTCCAGAGCTCTGGGACTCATACAGCCTTTATAAGGAGAGTCCTTCAGGAGCTCACAACTATCTTCAACACAGGGCTCTCCAGGACGGGAGCTGTGCCGTCCTCCTCTCTCGGCTTAACACTTGGCTACTCTTATTGCGACTATAAGATAAAATGGAATAAATCAAGATAAAGCATGCTAATAAATACGCATTTTAAAAAACTGAAATAATATACCTATTACTGAACTGCTGTTTAAATTATTCCCACATTAAATACAAAAGCTATGGCCGTTAACATTAAGGTATAATAATTTCCAGTTTATTATGAAAAAGGAGCATATTCAAGCTGTCATTATACGTTAAGGACCATTTCCCTAAAAATTGGAGGAATGTTGCGCTGTCTGTAATTATGTTGCTTTCACAAAACATTTCTCCAAAAATCCAAGAAATAGTGTCCCATCTGGAAAACTAGTCATTTCAAATTCAGTATCTCTCTTAATTATTACGGTATAGACCTTCCAGATACAATTTAAGGATTCCAAAATCTATTTTGCTAATGATAAATTAACTATGAACATTTCTGTTCATTATGTGTTACTGAATCAAGTAATCTCTGTCTTTTAATTTTATAATTACTTGGAGAATACGTTATTGAAAAATACAGGCGGGTCTCAATTTAGCCAAGTAACATAAAAATTAATTATACAAGAATAAACTAGGATGTGATTATTTAGTTTATAGGAAAGAGATAAAATCTTAGCTTAGACCAGAGGTTGGCAAACTACTGCCTGCAAACCAAATCTGGCCCATCACCTGTTTTTGTAAATAAAGTTTTATTGGAATGCAGCCAAATCCATTCATTTTCATTTTGTCTATGGCTGTTTTCCTGCTACAGGGCAGAGTTGAGTAATTGCAACAGAGACCATATGGGCTGCAAAACCTAAAATACTTACTATCTGTACCTTTATGGGAAAATTTTGCCATTCTCTGGCTTAGATTTTCAAACAGGAGTGCTTTCATCAGTAGGCATCTTTTTGAATTAAGCAATTTTCTTGGAAAGCTTTCAGATTTCTCATGACTTTTAAAACATACAGCTATTATATATGGGAAGATCCACCCATACTTACAAAGACTTTAAATCTCTATGGTTTCCTCTGAATGTAAAAGGGCATTGGCTAATATTCTGTTAAATTATAAATGAAGGTGGATCACCCTTGTCCCCATCCTGTTATTCTCCCTTCTATATATTAAGGATAGAATTGTTACTCCTTAAGCAGCAGCCTGTGTTTAGATTTCATATCAATGAATGGAGGCAGAGGTAAAGGATAAATTGGCTTTTGAGTTTTAAATGCTTGTTTTTTAGTACCTGCAACTTTCTTACTCCTTATCTTTATTCTACGTTCACACAGAAAAACTCTGTCGTTGAATCAGTTCAGCCCTTCATCTTTTCTGTTCCTGTACCCAGGCTGCTGGGTACTGTTGGAGAAAAATCTCACATCAGTGCATACTGGTGACACTAGACACTCACGGTCAGCAAACTAAGCCAGGCTTCCTTAGATTTCTTACCCATTTCCCATTTCCACAAAAATTATTTTACAGCTATTCTCTCCTCATGAATGACTCTTAAAAGATGATCTTTACCTTCTCTTTTAACAAGTTAAAAAAAAAAAAACCCACTGCCATCAAGTCAGTTCCGACTCATAGTGATCCTACAGGACAGAGTAGAACTACCCCATAGAGTTTCCAAGGAAGGCCTGGTGGATTCATACTGCCGACCTTTTTGGTTAGCAGCCATAGTTCTTAACCTCTATGCCACCAGAGTTTCCAGCTTTAACAAATAAGAACTTCCTTAATGCCTACTTTTTCCCTCCAGAATGCACCAAATCTCTATATCCAGACCAATTATTACCTGCTTTTCTTCAATTTTGATATAACACAGAGGATCAGATTGTCAAATCACTCACGTGAATCAAGCTCTTATCCCTTATAAAGTTGCGCTGATAACGTCAAGAATACAAGTGTCAGGAGGCACAGGTGAAGTAGAGAGGTCCAAGACCACTGGTGTAGCTCCCGCATCCAGCACTTTATGCCTGAAACACCTGCTCTTAGTCTTTGTCTCCAACCTCGTGCCAACAGTTCCTACTACCATTCATCCCCAACTCAGATGATACTGCTTCATTTGTTGAACTGAAATAAACTGAATTAAACCTTACCTGAATCCATGTCCAGGGGAAGGTGCCCGGCCTACATGTTCCCTACACCCTGTGCCTGACTGCATCATGACACTGCTCTCACTGCATGGCAATGTTTTTCTGTAACCTCACTTACAAGCAAGTTGTAGAAAATATTTTTATTCTGTATCTTAGCTATTTTTTAGTGCCTGCAAAAATTAGATGTTTAATAAACGTTTATTAGAAGATAAATACTTTAAAGATCTCTGTCCACTGATGCATTTTACAGTCACCTGAGGAAAAGCAGCATAGAAAAAAAGTGACGAAAACACAATGTGATAAGAGTTGTAATAGAGGTTAATGCAAAAAGCTACAGAAAAATCAGGCAGCCGAGAAGTATTTCACAAAGGCACTTCTGCGATTAATTACTTTTGTGTGTGGCCCTTCTAACCATGGTCTTGTATCACCCACCCAGGGATTGTGTGATAGGGTAATTGTGGCCCACCAAGGGGATTGGTCAGTTTTGTCTTTAAAGAGCCAATTCCAGAGCAGAGAGGAGGAGCCCACCACCATCAAGGAAGGAGAGACCCAGCAGCAGGAGGACGGCTTGGTAGGCTTCCCAGCCATCAGAGAGAGAAAGCTGAGTGCTTTTAGGGAAAGACTGAGGGTCAGGGTTAGGAGCGTTTGCAAGCGCAGCTGGGGAGAGGCTATCCTGATAGAAGCACTGTATCCGGAGTGTTCTTGAGCCTGAGTTATAACTGTTACTTCCCTAACAAACCCCATAACTGTGAGTATGGTCTGTGAGTTCTGTGTGGCCATTGCAATAAATTATCTAACCCAGTAGAGAGTGCTGTGTCAGAATTGGTAGAGATGGTGGAGAGAGGAGGCATATCTGGCCACCACCTCATGGGAATCAGCTTTGGGCTATTGATTTTAGTTCTCATTTCCCCTTGTGAAGTTACAGGATATCAGACACTGCCCCCATGCCATTTTTACAGACACAGTAGAAATAAAGCTATATCTTGAAGAGAGAATCAATTTTTGCCAGATAGAGAAAAGGGGAAAGATATTCCGGGCAGACAATGCTATATCTGAAGTCATCATTATCATTCTGAAATATTCAAATGTAAGGAAGAAAATTAGGTACCTCATGTGATAAATTATTCAATGCTTTTGTTTAGTTATGGAAAGCATCTGGTATTTCAGAATTTACAAAAGGAAGTGAATTTAGCCTAACATTTGTATTATTGGATGCTGCAAGTATTTTTAAAATTAGTGCCTAACTTGAGGACAGATTTTTTTTGTGGACCATTATGCTATGATTATTACAGATGTACTGTGAATTATTGACTTAGCAAGCAATTGAGTTTTAAAAGTGCTTAAACTAAATTTATAAGCGTTTTATTTTTTAAATGATTCATGCATCTGAGTACACAAACCGGTTATATTTGGAAAAAAACAAATACTGTTGTTAATCAAATGTTCAAATAAAGAAAGTTCTCTATCAATTGCTCTGAAGTTCATAATGACCTCAGAACCTCAAGGGAAACTTTTCACTATGAAAAAGGATTGGAAAGAGCTATGGAAAAGAAAGCAATGACACATGAACTGGTTTTAAGGGAAAGAATTATATTCAGCCATTCATAGATATCCTTTCACAATCATATGTAGTCAATTGTAATTTGCAGCACGTACAACATTTCTGGCTAATAGTTGACATTATCGTTGTGATTTAATACTCATCACTGACCAAATTTGGTGGATAAGTGGGCTGGAAGAAGGCACGGGGTGATGCCCATAAATTATGAAATTTTCCGGCACTCTAAGTATTTACCCAGACAATTGTTTGCATGTTCTTAGGTCTCTAGAGAAGCATGGGGCCCATGAGGACATTTACACACTAGGAAGGCCTAGCCTTGCCCAAGAGGATTCAACATCCTTAGGGGAAACTAGAGAGACAAACATATACAATGGCAACAGTGTAGAACGGACATAGAAGGAACCATTAGAAAAGTGGTTCTCAGCCTAGGGGATTTTGCCTCCCAGGAAATATTTGCAAATGTCTGGAGACTATTTTGATTGTCACAACTGGAGGGTGGTACCAGCATCTAGTGGGTACTGCCCACGGATGCTGAAAAACAACTTAAAGTACACAGGACAGACTTCACCACAAAGAATTCTCCAACCCCAAATGTCAATACTGGGGAGGTTGAGAAATGGCACTATGTGATTGTTGACTGAAAAAATTTTAATGTTAAAAAGCAAAAGAAACAGGGGCAAGAAAGAAATTAGCAGTACATTACTTTTTAGATTATAAATTACTTTTAAGGGTCTGTATACTCTTTTGCATATGTCAAATTTTGAAATGTGGAAAATTTGGCATGTAAAAGCAGAGCAAACCAAAACCAAACCCAGTGCCGTCGAGTCGATTCTGACTTATAGCGACCCTACAGGACAGAGTAGAACTGCCTCGTAGAGTTTCCAAGGAGCACCTGGCAGATTCGAACTGCCAACTCTCTGGTTTGCAGCCATAGCACTTAACCATTATGTCACCAGGGTTTCCAAAAACAGAGTAAAGAAAATAAAAATCATTTGTAGTCCCACGATCCAGAGATAACCGCTTTAAAATTCCTAAATTTACTTTTAGTAATTATTCTGCAAATAGGTTGAAAGAGCACTAGTGATGAGATGGAAAATCTGCTGTAGCACAGGCAGGTAAACTATCAAGGAGGGTTGGTAGAAATAACAGGAGAGAAATTAGTGAATTTAAAGAAGAAATGTAGAGGTTAATGAGGACTTGTGAAGAGACAAATGAGAGAGGGAGGGCCAAAAACATATTTTGAATGAATTGAGTAGAGTCAAGGTGTCTGTAGAGGGGCAATGGTGATTCACCGGTAGAATTCAAGCCTTCTGTGAGGGAGATTCAGGTTTGATTCCTGGCCGATGCACCTCACGCACAGGCGACATTGTCTGTGGAGGCTTGTGTGTTGCTATGAGGCTGAACAGGTTTCAGCAGAGTTTCTAGACGAAGATGTACTAGGAGGAAAGGCATGGCAATCTAGTTCTTAAAATCAGCTAATAAAAACCCTGTGGATCACAAGTCTGATCCCATTGTGCATGGGGTTGTCGTGAGTGGGGGCCGACTCACAGCAACAACAAAAACAATCAGAAAATAAAAACAAAACCCTTGCAAATGAAGTAAACAGTAAAAGCAGAGCGACACTATGGTTGGCAGGGAGGAGTGTGTCCTATAGTCGGAGAATGATATTTATTAAGTATAAATTGGTTTATCGAGACCTACATTAAAGAAAACATTTAGATATTGCTTGCATTTGTTTTTTCAGTGGTTTATCTCAATCAGTGCCAATAAAAATAATTCTAGAGATTAGAAATTCACGTCTTTCCACCTGTTCTATCTATTGCCATTAGTGCACAGAAGACTCATACTAGGAAATGGCAGGATGTTTGTCTTCACGGTCTGTGTGCAGTGGTTTAAAATTAGAGCAATTGTAACAGTCACAACCACAGAGCCATCCTGTTGACCAGAAGGGTTGAGATAGGTGAAAGAAGTCATGGAAATACCATCCTGTGTGTGATACACACATGCTTTAATTACTTTATTCAAAAACTTAGGGTCATAGATCATAGAGATTTTGATTTTTTTTCCCCCCTGCTTGGAAGTATGTCATGAGCATTTTCCCATTTCATTAAATAGTCTTCTAAACATGATTTTAATAATTTTCTAAACACATAGGATTCATCACTTGGTTCTGCCATAATTTGTTTAACAAATCCCCTATTGTTGAACATTTAAGCTGCTTAGAAGTCTTCTGTATTATAAAATACACCACACCAAATATCATTATACGATAGTTTCTGTTTTTGATGAAATGTATTCAGAAATGTGTTGTATGGACAAGCAACACATTGGACATTTTTTGTTATTAACAGCCCTTGTTAAAATATGGTTTACATATTAAAAAATTTGCCTGTTTTCAATGCACAGATTTGCCTTTTTTTTGGAAATTTCATATAAATGGGATCATATAAAATGTCTGGCTTCTTTCACTAAGCATAATATTTTTGAGGTCCATCCATGTTGTAGCATGCATCAGCACTTTATTTCCACGTTGGACTTTTAAAACTACCAGTTACCTATCAAGAACACGCACACTTTTTCAGATTATTTGACTAAGAAGCTTCCGATGTGTCCCATTATCTAGCGTCAGGATTGATGACAGGTCTTGGCTAAGTTCCCACACTCCTCTTATGTAACAGGATGTGTAGTTAGTGACCTTTATTTTAATATCAAGATGCAGTTTAGGTTTTAAGGATTTCTCTGTTCCTTCCAGTTGGAACACACACAATTTCTTCCTACATTCCTCGGTTTCTAGATTAGTATTTCAGTCATAATATGGTCATGCTAAATCTAAAAATGATGGATAAAAAGACAAAATATATTTGTTTGAGTTGCAACTCGGACCTAAATGAAATCACTTTGCTGGCGATTAGCCTTGGATTTAATTTTCCAAGGTAGCACTAAAGAGACACAAACATAATTTTTAAAGCAGTTGCTTTTGTAAAAGCCATCAATCAAAAGCACTTAAATTTAAACTTATCTAAGTACTGTTGCCTAAAACCTCATAAGCAAGAGTAGGGAAACAGCAGGATGGCCCAGGATGTGTTCTAAGATGTGAGGGGAAAGGATAATTTGAGTTTGAGAATATTACTAAATATCCAATATAATGTCAATGTTTCCAAAAACACGAACTAAAAATATAGGTAAGGCAGAGAGTGGTAGGCAGAATAATGATCCTCCAAAGATACGCACATACTAATCCCCAGAACCTGTGAATGTGTTTCCTTCCATGGTAAAATGGACTCGGCAGATGTCATTAAGATAAAGATCTTGAGATGGGGAGGATATCCTGGATTATCTGGATGAGTCCAATGTAATCACAAGGGTCCTCATACAGGGAAAAGGGAGATAGGAGAGCAAGATAAGGAGATGTGATGATGGAAGCAGAGGTCAGTGGCAAAGGGCCATGAGCCAAGGAATGCAGGCAGACTCTAGAAACTGGAAAAGCGGTGGAAATTGATTCTCCCCTAGATCCCCCAGAAGGAACACAGCCCTGATGACAACTTGATTTTAGCCCAGTGCATTTTGAAATTCTAACCTCTAGAACTGTAAGATAATAACTTTGTGTTATTTTAAGTTGCTAAGTGTGGAAATATGTTACAGCTCCAATAGGAATCTAATATACAGAGGCTTAAGGTAAAGAAAGAGGGAGAGGAGTCTGACCTACTTTCAGATAGGGGACTGTGAGGGAAAGGAGGGATGCTGGGTGATCTCTGGTTAAGACAGCTTTTGGAAGAGATGCTGGGAACAGGCCTTCAGCAGCTATACCTGGCCGGCCCATGCCTTGTCCCCAGAGAACTCTGACCATCTTATGTCTCCCTGCTCTGCTTTCCCCCAATACAAAAGTTACCCCAAAATGTCTAATTCCGGTTTAACTTCAAGATGGAGCTTACTTAAAGATATAAATTAAGTTGGTCCTGTAGGTATGTTTTCACTTTGCCTTATATGTGATTGAAATTAGTATGACCTGACAGATCTAGTTTTGCATATTGCTTTTAATACTTTCCATCTCTGCCATGGTAGACAGCAACTTAACATATCTTAATGTTAGTGTTTTCATCTGAAAAATTATGAAATGTTAGTACTTACCTCGTGGAGTTGCTAAGGAGGTCAAATGAAATGCAATTATCTGTTTCTTAGACAGCCATCAAAAACAGTACACACTCTTGGTATCATCATGACCACCATCATCACCATCATTGGAAATCGTTTAGTGCCTAGCACACAGTAAGTACTATATAAGTGTTTGTGGTATAAATTTAAAAACAGAGAGAGAGAGAAACCAGGCAGAGCCTGGAAATAGGTGATTTGCTCATGTTTGGCTCTACTTATTTGCAGATTTTCTGTGACAAAAGCTACCTGAAGAGGTATTCCATCTTGCTTAGCTGTGTAACCACTTACCTTACCAGCTTGTAAAAAAGTGTGATTATTTCAAATAGTACTTACAGAGTTTACTTACAGGAATTAGCAATAATTTAATGCTTTTTTTCCCCTCCTCTATGATCATAAAATTGTAGTTACAGAAAAATTCTAACAAAAATGTATTATTTATTTCATAAACAAACAAAAAATATATATGAGCAAACAGACTTTTTGCACTAACGTATCCCATCATCTTCCCATGTTATTTATATTTCATTTCTTATTACTATGCATAGTCTCCACTATGCTCCTGTCAGTTTGTCATAGTATAGTGGCTTGCATGTTGCTGTGATGCTGGAAGCAATGTCATTGTTATTTTACAACCAGGAGGGTCACCCAGGGTGGACAGGTTTCAGCAGTGCTTGCAAACTAAGACAGACTAGGAAGAGGCAACTGGTAGTCTGCTTCTGAAAAATTGGCCAGTGAAAACTACGAATAGCCGTGGAACATTGCCTGATATAGTGCCAGAAGATGAGTCCCTCTGGTTGGAAGGCACTCAAAATGTGACTGAGGATGAGCTGCCTCCTCAAAGTAGAGTCAACCCTAATGTTGTGGATGGAGTAAAGCTTTCAGGACCTTTATATGCTGATGTGGTATGACTCAAAATGAGAAGAAACAGCTGCAAACATCCATTAATAATTGGAATATGGCATGTACAAAGTACAAATCTAGGGAAATCGAAGTATTCAAAAATGAAACGGAAGAGGTACGGGCAAGATGGCAGAGTAGTCAGACGCTTTCTGTGGTCCCTTTACGACAAAGACCCAAAACACAAATGAATTGATTATATATGACAATCTAGGAGCCCTGAACATCAAAGACAAAGTTGGGGAGTCAGATAGAGTAGCAGGAAGAGGGAGAGAAAGTTCAGAAGCAGTGAGAATTTTCCAGACCTGACCTGGCCAGTACCCTGCAGGCTGGATTAGCTGGTGTGCACCTGCTGAGGCAAGCAGTAGCGCTTGGAACACATTATCCATATTGGAAGAAGCTGAGCTGCGGAGAGTCTGCACAGGCCTCTGTACCTAGAGGGAAGTGGTGCCGGATCTGAGAAGGCTAAGTGCAAGCATCTAATCTACTGTGCAGGATCAAAATAACTCTTTCCCTTCTGGAAAGTACCTCTCTCCCCTTCACCCCCCCACTCCCTGCTCTGCTCTGGTCCCAGTCCAGCTTCAGCAATTGCTGCACCCCCTGGGCCAGAAGTGGGACCTGTCACATGCCTGAAGCCATTCCCCTGGCTTTGGAGAGGGAACAAATTAACAAACAAATAACAATTGGGAAAAAATAATCTGCCACCTCCCCTAAGCGGGGAACTCAGGGCAGGCATAGGCCCTTTGCTTAGGCACAGGCATAAGGGATCAACAGACCCTGAATGCCTTTCCCCCCTGCCTAGACCTGTGTGGGCCAATTTCAACAGTGTAGGTCCTTATTAGCATAGTACAACAGGGTATATACCTGAAGCCTATTTTAAACTACAACTGCTAAGGGGGAGTGGCAGATACATGATATTTGACACCACCCTGCCCATTAAGCAGGGTCCCCACCTACCCACTACAGGGGTCTGAGGACTAGTGGCTTAACGCACTCCACCTAGCCACTTACGACAGGGGTCCGAGAAGAAATTGGTGCCTCCCAGTACATACAGCTAACAGCATTGGGTTCCCAAAGACCAGCTGCAAAACCCACCCACATACATGCTCTAGGGAGAGGGACACGCCTTTCACCCAGGCACTTAGGGGTAGCTGTCAGCCACCTACTTTGCTCAGCACATAAACCCCTACTACAGCCAGATACCTGTGCCTGCTGCAATCACCCCTATGTAGCCTTACCCATCTGGGACTGTGAGAGCCTGCACCACACACTCGGTGACTGATGACCTGAACACCTGAGCTGAATCCACACAAGAAAAGTAAATAGACTCCTGGGCTGACATTTCTAGTAGCAGCTCTAACCACCTGGTGACAGGACAAAAGAGCTTCAAAGATGCCAATGATCAAAGTAACTCACATGACCAGCCTATCTGGGCACATTAAAACAAAACAAAATAAGAAGCTAGGACACAGTAAGCAAACACAAAACAAATAAACATAATAACTTATTGATGGCTCAGAGACAGCAGTCAATATCAAATCACTTAAAGAGGCAGACCACGATGGCTTCAGCAAGCAATCAAAGCAAATAACCAGGAATCCTCATGGAGGAAGAGAAGGTTTTCAGATTACCAGAGGTAGAATTCAAAAGATTAATACACAGAGCTCTTCAAGAGATCGGGAAGGAGATAGGGCAAAACACAGAGCAAGTCAAGGATCACACAGACAAAGCAACAGAGGAATTTAAAAGAGTTATACAAGGGCAAAATGACAAATTTAACAGGCTGCCACAATCCACAGAGACAGCAAATAGAAATCCGAAAGATTAACACGAAAATTTCAGAATTAGACAATGATTAGAAAGGACGGAAAAGTCATAGAAGTAGAATTGAGGCAATGGAAGTCATAATTAGTGAGACTGAAGATAAAGCACTTGACACTTATTTGAT
Source organism: Loxodonta africana (assembly GCF_030014295.1). Classification (NCBI taxonomy): domain Eukaryota; kingdom Metazoa; phylum Chordata; class Mammalia; order Proboscidea; family Elephantidae; genus Loxodonta; species Loxodonta africana. Next base: position 133,249,975 of record NC_087342.1, read on the forward strand.
TTATTTGAGGAAAAATCAGAGAAAAGAATTTTAAAAGTGAAGAAACCCTAAGAATTATGTGGGACTCTATCAAGAGGAATAACCTATGAGTGATTGGTTTACCAGAGTAGGGTGGGATAACAGAAAATACAGAGAGAATCTTTGAAGGCTTGTTGGCAGAAAACATCCCTGATATTGTGAAAGACGAGAAGATATCTACCCGAGAAGCTCATTAAACCCTACGCAGGGTAGATCCCAAAAGAAAGTCACCAAGCCATATTATTGTCAAGCTTGCCAAAACCAAAGATAAAGAAAGAATTTTAAGAATGGCTAGGGGTAAACAAAATGTCATCTACAAAAGAGAGTCAGTAAGACTAATCTCTGACTACTCAACAGAAACCATGCAGGCAAGAAGGCAATGGAATAGCATACATAATGCCTTGAAGGAAAAAAATTGCCAGCCAAGAATTATATATCCAGCAAAGCTGTCTCTCAAATATGATGATGAAATTAGGGCATTTTCTGATAAACAGAAGTTAAGGGAATTTGTAAAACCAAACCAAAATTACAAGAAAGACTAAAGGGAGTCCTCCAGTTAGAGAATCAATAAGATCGGATAGCAACCCAAGACTAGAACATAGGATAAAACAACCAGATATCAACCCAGATAGAGAAGTCACAAAAATAAGATAAAGCTAAAACACTGAAAATAGGGCAACAGAAGTGTCAATATGTAAAAGACGACAGCATTAAAACAAAAAAGACAGACTAAATAATGTAGTCATAGAACTTTCATATGGAAAGGAAGTCAAGGCGATATCAAGAAATAAAAGATTGGTTTAAACTTAGAAAAATAGAGGTAAATTTTAAGGTAATCACAAAGGAACCTAACAATCCTACTCATCAAAATAAAAAAACAAGAAAAACAAAGACTCAGCAAATAGAAGACCAACAACAATGAAAACAGGTGAAAAGAAAATACATAAAGAAAAATGATACAGCACAGAAAATTAAGTGGAACAACAAAACTGTCAACAACACAAAAAAAAGACATCAAAATGACAGCACTAAACTCATACCTATCAATAACTACACTGAGTGTAAATGGACTAACTGTACGAATAAAGAGACAAGAGAGTGGCAGAATGGATTAAAAGACACGGTCTGTCTATATGCTGCTTACATGAGACACTTCTTGGACTCAATGACACAAACAAAAACTCAAAGGATGGAAAAATACATATCAAGCAAACAATAATCAAACAAGAGCAGGAATGGCAATATTAATCTCTGACAGAATAGACATTAAAACAAAAAGGATAAGGAAGGATACTACATAATGATTAAAGGGTCAATACACCAGAAGGACATAACTGCAATAAATACTCATGCATTAAAAAACAGGGGTCTAAAATATGTTTTTTAAAACTCTAATGGCATTGAAAAGAGAAATATACAGCTACACAATAATAGTGGGAAACTTCAACATACCACTTTAGGTGAAAGACAGAACATCCAGGAAGAAGTTCAGTAAAAACGCAGGAGATCTAAATGCCACAATCAACCAACTAGATCTCAAAGACTTTTACAGAACACTATGCCCAACAGCAGCCAAGTATATTTTCTTTTCCAATGCACATGGAACACTCTCCAGAACTGACCACATATAAGGCCACAAAGCAAGTCTTAACAAAATCCAAAACATCAAAATATTACAAAGCATCTTTTCTGCCCATAAAGCCATAAAATTTCAAATCAATAAGAGCAAAAAGCAAGCAAAGAAAATCAAATATGTGGAAGCTGAACAACACTTTGCTCAAAAACTACTTGGTTACATAAGAAACCGAGGATGGAAAAAATTCCCAGGATCAAATGAGAATTAAAACACATCCTACCAAAACCTTTGGGACACAGTAAAAGCAGTGCTCAGGGGTCAATTTATAGCAATAAATGCACACATCCAAAAAGAAGAAAGAGCCAAAATCAAAACATTACCCCAACAACTCAAGCAAATAGAAAGAGAACAGCAAAAGAAGTCCTTGCACACCAGAAGAAAGGAAATAATAAAAATTAAAACAGAAATAAACAAAATAGAGAATAGAAAAACAATTGAAAGAGTTACCAAAACCAAAAGCTGGTTCTTTGAAAAGATCAACAAAATCAATAAACCATTGGCCAAACTCACAAAAGAAAAACAGAAGAGGAAGCAAATAACCTGAATAAGAAATGAGATGGATGATATCACAACAGGCCCAAATGAAATTAAAAGAATGGTAACAGAATACTATGCAAAATTGTACTCCAATAAATTTGAAAATCTAGAAGAAATGGACAAGTTTCTAGAAGCACATTACCTACCTAAACTAACACAGAGGTGGAAAAACTAAATAAACCTATAACAAAAGAAGAGAGTGAAGAGGTAATGAAAAAGCTCCCAACAAAAAATCTCTGGCCCTGATGGCTTCACTGGAGAATTCTACCAAACCTTCAGAGAAGAGTCAAAATCACTACTACTAAAGGTATTTCAGAGCATAGAAAAGGATGGAATACTCCTGAACTCATTCTATGAAGCTAGCCTAACACTGCTACCAAAACCAGGTAAAGGCATCACCAATAAAGAAAATTACAGATCAATATCCCTCATGAACATAGGTACAAAAATCCTCAACAAAATTCTAGGCAATAGGATTCAACAACATATCAAAAAAATAATTCACCATGACCAAGTGAGATTCATACCAGGTATGCAGGTATGGTTCAATGTTACAATAACAATAGATATAATCTGTCACATAAATAAAGCAAAAGATAAGAACCCCATGATCCTATCAATTGATGTGGGAGGGAGGGAAAAAGGCATTTGACAAAGTCCAACACCCATTCATGATAGAAACTCTCAGCAAAATTAAGAATAAAAGGGAAATTCCTCAACACAAAGATGCCCTTTATCATCACTCTTATTCAACACTGTGCTAGAGGTCCTAACCAGAGCAGTAAGGCAAGAAAAAGAAATAAAGGGCATCCAAATTGCTAAGGAAGAAGTAAAAGTATCCCTATTTGCAGGTGTATGATCTTATACTCAGAAAACCCCAAAGAATACACAAGAAAACTACTGGAACTAATACAAGATTTCAGCAAAGTCTCAGGATACAAGATAAACACACAATAATCAGTTGGATTCCTCTACAGCAACAAAGAGAACTTTGAAGAGGAAAGCACCAAGTCAATAGCATTTACAATAGCCCCCAAGAAGATAAAATACTTAGGAAAAATCTAACCAGAGACATAAAAGACTTATACAAAAAAAACTACAAGGCACTACTGCAAGAAACCAAAAAAGACCTACGTAAGTAGAAAAACATACATTGCTCATGGATAGGAAGACTCAACATTGTGAAAATGTCATTTCTACCCAAATTGATCTACAGATACAATGCAATCCCAATCCAAATTCTAATGACATTTTTTAATGAGATGGAGAAACAAATCGCCAACTTCATATGGAAAGGGAAGAGGCCCCAGATAAGTAAAACATTACTGAAAAAGAAGAACAAAGTGGGAGACCTCACACTACCTGATATTAGAACCTATTAGACCACCACAGTAGTCAAAACAGCCTGGTACTGGTACAACAACAGATAAATAGACCAATGGAACAGAATTGAGAACCCAGAGGTAAATTCAGCCACCTATGAGCAGGTGATTTTTGACAAAGCCCCAAAATCAGTTAAATGAGGGAAAAGACAGTCTCTTTAACAAACGGTGAGGGCATAACCGGATATCTATCTGCAAAAAGAAATGAAACAAGACCCATACCTTACACCATGTACAAAAGAAACTCAAAATGGATCAAAGACCTAAATATGAAATCTGAAATGATAAAGATCGTGGAAGAAAAAATAGGAACAACACTTGGAGCCCCAATACATGGCATAAACAGAGTACAAACCAATACCAGAACAGAAACTAGATAATTGGGATCTCCTAAAAATCAAACACCTATGCTCACCAAAAAACTTCACCAAAAGAGTAAAAAGACAGCCTACAGACAGAAAAAAATTTTGGCTACAACATATCCAATCAGGGTCTAGTCTCTAAAATCTTCAAGATACTGCAAAACCTCAACAACAAAAAGTCAAATAACCCAAATAAAAAATGGGCAAAGGATATGAACAGACACTTCACCACAGACATTCAGGCAGTTAACAGTTACATGAGGAAATGCTCACAATTATTAGCCATTAGAAAAATGCAGATCAAAACTACAATGAGATACCATCTCACCCCAACTAGGCTAGCGCTAATCCAAAAAACACAAAAAAATAAAAGTTGGACAGGTTATGCAGAGACTGGAACATTTATACACTGCTGGTGTGAATGTAAAATGGTACAACCACTTTGGAAATCGATTTAGCGCTTCCTTAAAAAGCTAGAAGTAGAAGTACCATACAATCCAGGATTCACACTCCTTGAAATATATCCTAGAGAAATAAGAGCTGTCACATGAATAGATACATGCACACTCATGTTCATTGCAGCACTGTTCACAATAGCAAAAAGATGGAAACAACCTAGGTGCCCATCAACAGATGACTGGATAAACAAATTATGGTACATACAATGGAATTCTATGCAAAGATAAATAACAATGATGAATCCAAGAAATATCTCACAACATGGATGAACTTGGGAGATATTATGCTGAGTGAAACTAGTCAGTCACAAAAGGACAAATATTATATGAGACCACTATTATAAGTACTCAAGAAAAGATTTAAAGGCAGAAGAAAACATTCTTTGATGGTTACAAGGGTGGGGAGGGAGGAAGAGGGAAATTCACTCACTAGATATTAGACAAGAATTATCTCAGGTGAAGGCAAATACAACACACAATATGGGGGGAGTCAGTACAACTGGACTAAACCAACAGCTTAGAAGTTTCCCGAAAACAGCCAAACACTTCAAGGGACAGAGTTGCAGGGGAAAGTGTCTAGGGACCATGGTTTCAGGGGACATCTAGGTCAATTGGCATAACAAAGTGTATTAAGAAAACTTTGGTGAATGGCATCTGGTGTCTTAAAAGTTTGGGAGCAGCCATCTAAGATGTATCGATTAGTACCAACTCACCTGGAGTAAAGGGGAATAAAGAACACCAAAGACACAAGGAAAGTATTAGCCCAGGAGACAAAAGGGCCATGTAAACCAGAGACTCCATCAGTCTATGACCAGAAGAACTATATGGTGCCTGGCTACCACCAATGATTGCCCTGACAGAGAAAACAACAAAGAGCCCCTGATGGAGCTGGAGAAAAGTGTGAGGCAGAACTCAAATTCATGTAAAAAGACCAGATTTAATGGTCTGACTGAGACTGTAGGAACCCTTGAAGCCATGGCCCCTGGACGCTCTGTTAACCCAGAACTAAAACCTTTCCTAAAGCCAACTCTTCAGACAAAGATTAGACCGGAGTATAAAACAAAATAATACTCATGAAGACTGTGTTTCTTAGTTCAAGTAGTTACTCAAGACTACATGTGTGGCTCCTGTCTGGAGGCAGGATAAGAAGGCAGAAAGGGACAGGAGCTTGTTGAATGGACACAGGAAACCTGGGATGAAAAGGGGGAGTGTGCTGTCACATTATAGGAATTGCAACGGATGTCACATAACAATATGTGTATAAATTTTTGTATGAGAAATTAACTTTTGCTGTAAACTTTCACCTAAAGCACAATAAAAAAATACATTTTTGAAATACATTATCTGCACAGATATAATTAAAATATAGATACAGATATCACTTCAGAGATAGCTCCTGTACATTGTTCTTTAACTTTGGGAGCACTGGGGATCAAAGTGTTTTGTGCCCAGGCCAGAAGTTATTTTCCGACAGTATATGTACAACCCCTGTCCCAGCCTATCCATCTCATCTGAATACATTTATCCCCAGAAATATCTACCTGTCACTTTCCATTGCATAGAATAAGAAATAAATGATAAAGAATGCATGTGCCTGTGGTAGGTCTACACAAAAAAATGAAATGGGATGCATAAAGATTGATATCCTAGGCATTAGTGAGCTTAAATGGACTGGTATTAGCCATTTGAATCAAATGATCATATTGTCTACTATGCTGGGAATGACAAATTGAAGAAAAATGGTGTTACACTCATTGTCAAAAAGAACATTTCAAGATCTACCCTGGAGTATAATGCTGTCAGTGATAATATCCATGTCTACAAGGAAGACCAGCTAATATTATGATTATTATTAAAATTTACACAGCAACCATTCATGCCAAAGATGAGAAAATTGAAGATTTTTACCAACTTCTGCAGTCTGAAATTGATCAAACGTGCCATCAAGATGTATTGATAATTACTGGTGATTGGAATGCCAAAGTTGGGAACAAAAAGGATTGGTAGTCTGAAAATATGGCCTTGGTGATAGAAACGATGCTGAAGATCACATGACAGAATTTTGCAAGACCAACAACTTATTCATTACAAATACCTTTTTTCACTAACATAAATGGTGACTATACAAAAAAAAAAAAAAAATTTTTTTTTTTTTTTTATACATATGTACTTCACTGAATGGAAAACACAAGAATCAAATCGACTACATCTGTGGAAAGAGATGATGGAAAAGCTCAATATCATCAGTCAGAACAAGGCCAGGACCAACCGCAGAACAGACCATCAATTGCTCATATGCAAGTTGAAGTTGAAGCTGAAGAAAATTAAAACAAGTTCACGAGAACCAAAATACAATCCTGAGCATATCCCATCCGAATATGGAGACCATCTCAAGAATAGATTGGATGCATTGAACACTAAAGACCAAAGGCCAGACGAGTTGTGGGATGACATCAAGGGCATCAAATGTGAAGAAAACAAAAGGTCTTTAAGAAAGACAACAAAGAATAGACCAAAATGAATGTCAGAAAATATTCTGAAACTTACTCTTGAACGTAGAGCAGCTAAAGTGAAAGGAAGAAATGAAGTAAAAGATCTGAACAGAAGGTTCCAAAGGGCAGGTTAGGAAGATGAAGTAAAGTACTATAATGAAATGTGCAAAGCCCTGAAGTTAGAAAACCAAAAGGAAAGAATATGCTCATCAGTTCTCAAGCTAGAAGAAATGAAGAAAAAAATTCAAGCTTCTAGTTGCAATATTGAAGGACTCTACGGCAAAATATTGAACGACGCAAGACGCATCAAAAGAAGATGGAAGGAATACAGAGTCACTGTACCAAAAAGAATTGGTCGACATTCAGCCATTTCAGGAAGTAGCATATGATAAAGAACTGATGGTATTGAGAGAAGTCCAAGATGCACTGAAGGCACTGGCGAAAAACAAAGCTCCAGGAACTGACGGAATACTGAGATGTTCAAAAAATGGAGGCATTGCTGGGGGTGCTCACTCGTCTATACCAAGAAATTTAGAAGACGGCTACCTAGTGTACTGACTGGAAGAGATCCATATCTGTGCCCGTTCCAAACAAACGTGATTCAACAGAATGCGGAAATTATTAAACAATATGATAAATTTTGCTGAAGATAATTGAAAAATGCTTTCAGCAGTATATTGACAGGGAACTGCCAGAAATTAAAGCTAGATTCAAGCCTGATTCAGAAGAGAACATGGAATGAGGGATATCATTGCTGATGTCAGATAGATCTTGGCTAAAAGCAGAGAATACCAGAAAGATGTTTACTTTTGTTTTATTGACTATGCAAAGGCATTCAAATGTGTGGATCATAACAGATTATAGATAACATTTCAAAGAACAGCAATTCCAGAACACTTAAATTGTGCTCATGAGGAACCTGAATATAGACCAAGAGGCAGTTATTTGAATAGAACAAGGGGATACTGCATGGTTTAAAATCAGGAAAGGTGTGTGTCAAGGTTGGATTCTTTTAATCTGTATACTGAGTGGATAAGCCAAGAAGCTGGACTACGTGCAGAAGAACAGGGCATCAGGACTGGAGGAAGATTAATTATCAATCTGTGTTATGAAGGTGACATAGCCTTGCTTGCTGAAAGTGAAGAGGTCTTGAAGCACTTACTGATGAAGATCAAAGACTATAGCCTTCGATATGAGTTACCTCAACATAAAGAAAACAAAAATCCTCTCAACTGGACCAATAAGCAATATCATGATCAGTGGAGAAAAGATCGAAGTTGCCAAAGATTTCATTTTACTTGGATCCACAACCAATGCTCATTTAAGCAGCAGTGACAAATTCCAACAACGTGCTACATTGGGCAAGTCTGCTGCAAAAGGCCTCTTTAAAGTGTTAAAAAGCAAAGAGGTCACTTTGAGGACTAAGGTGCGCCTGACCCGAGCGCCTTATATGCATGCAAGAGCTGGACAATGAATAAGGAAGATGGAAGAAGAACTGATAACCTTTGAATTATGGTGTTGGTGGAGAATATTGAATACACCACGGACTGCGAGAAGAACAAACAAGTCTGTCTTGGAAGAAATGCAGCCACAGTGCTCCCTTGAAGTGAAGATGGTGGGACTTCGTTTCAAGTATTTAGAACATGTTATCAGGAGGGACCAGTCCCTGGAGAAAGACATCATGCTTGGTAAGGTAGAGGATCAGTGAAAAAGAGGAAGACCCTCAATGAGATGGATTGACACAGTGGCTGCAACAACGGGCCCAACCAAACATAGCAATGATTGTGAGGATGGCTCAGGACCAGGCAGCATTTCGTTCTGTTGTACATAGGGACACTATGAGTCAGAACCAACTCAATGGCACTTAACAATAACAATAACAACAACACATAGTATTATATCATACACTTAGACTTTATTTAACTCATTTACTACAGTGGTATGCATCATTGCTATCAAGTGTACAAGAGCAAATAATTTTTGCCCAATGACTACATGCAAAAAAGACGGACAACATCAATACAGTTTCCAGAATAAATTTATTAGTCTAATCATTTGATATGGTCAAAAGAGTCAATATCTCCTTCCTTAGAAAAGTTTATAATGCATTTGTCGTATTAGATTAACTGCATGGCTCCCTTCCATCTCTCCTTCAGATATTGCTCAAATACTATCTTCTCAGGAGGTCTTATTATCCAACAATGACTTTATTTAATATTGCACTGTAAGCTCTTGTTCCATTGACATTCACTCTCTCCACTCTTTATTGTATTCTTCTCAGACACACTATATATTTTATTTATTTGTTTACTTTTTTCTCACCTGTCTCTATATTCCATGAGGGTAGGCTTTTTTTTTTTTTTTTTTTTTTTTGCTTACTTAGTTTACTTTTGTGTCACCATTCTCTATACTGGTATCAGGCAAATTCCAAGCATTCAATGAACATTTATTGACTTAATTAATCGATAATGGTGCTGTGTTGTATCTTGCTTACCGGATTCTCTATTCCCAATAGGTTGAAATGAAACTGCAAGAGTCACAATCTTATTCAAAGTATTTAGTGCACTTTGCCTGAGGGTACGGGAGATAGCCTGGACCTGCCACTTGTCCTCAGAGAAATGTTTATAGATCATTAGGCTGCAATCAGGGAATTGAGGGATAATGATGGTTGCTGTGCTCCAGAACCATCGATATAAGAGAATGCAGACTGGTTTAGATTCATATAAACATTTTTCTGTATGCCCTTCCCTTGAAGGGGCTGCACCTGGAGCAAATGCTTTGTTGTTGTTAGTTGCTTCCAACTAATGGTGACCCCATGTGTGCAGAGTAGAACTGCCCCATAGGGTTTTCAAGACTGTGACTTTTTGCAAGCAGATCACCAGGTGCCTATCTTCCAAGGCACATCTGGGTGGATTTGAACCACCAAGCTTTCAGTTAGTAGTCAAGTACTTAACCATTTGCAGTACCTATATATGTGGCAGTCAGAGGTGAAGCCCAGGTGATACAGTTTTCAAGAATGAAGACTGGTCCCTTCCTCATGCCTCCTCATCCGAAAAGAGATGATTCAGCTGACCTAATGAGGAGCCTCCCTTCCTTCTTCATCAGCACTCTATGGAGAAAGAAAATGGCTATGGCAGGACTGATGAGTGACAACTTGTATTTACAATTCCTGCTAAGCTGATCTCAGCTCTGATTCTCTGTACTTGTCTGTTTCTACCTCATATGTGTGCAAAACTGGAAATTAATAAGGAAGACAGAAGAATTGATACCTTTGAATTGTGATTCTGGTGAAGAATATTGAATATATCATGGACTGTCAAAAGAACAAACAAATCTGCCTTGAAAGAAGTACAACCAGAGTGCTCCTTAGAAGTAAAGATGGAGTGACTATGTCTCACATACTTTGGATGTGTTATCAGTAGGGATCAGTCCCTGGAAAAGAACATCATGCTTTGTAAAGTAGAGGATCAGCAAAAAAGAGGAAGACCCTCAACGAGATGGATTGACATAGTGGCTGCAACAATGGGCTCAAGCATAGCAACAGTTGTGAGGATGGCACAGGACTGGGCAGTGTTTCATTCCATTGTGTATGGGGTCACTATGAGTCAGAACTGATTCGACATCACCTAACAACAACAAAAACAACAGTAACGGATTGTGGGGCCTGTAAACTCAGTTCTCCCATGGATTAAAGAAGGTTGATGACTGTCAGTTTGTTCAACTTTTTTCTTACTGTGAGGATGGGAGCAACAACTTCCAAGATCTTTACATGCTGGAGCTGAAACTGGAAGCTCCCATGTAGTTTTTAATCTTTCCACTATCGCTGTGCTTTAGCTGCCCAGGGACCATCAAAGGCTCACAATGCATATCCATCATATCAAGCCAGGGACTATTCATTTCTATAGCTGGTAAATTGTAAACAGCATCCCAGCTTCTCCTCTTGAACAAGTAGGACCAAGTGGGGTGGAAGCATTGTTGTTGTTGTTGTTTTGTTTTGTTTTCCCCAGTGGGTGAGGTCAAATTGAGCTTTTGCCAAATTGGTTACATTTATAAATGTTTAGTGCTAAACATACAATTCTGCTTTGATCAAATCCTGTATGAGAATGGTCAAGAAAGAAAGGGGGAAAAATCATCTCTAGCACCCTTGGCATTAAAATACAAGTTTCCTTATAGTTCCTAGAAAATGTCTGGATCACAACAAGGGGGATTTATCTCCTAGCCTGGGAAAATAAGTCTATTCTGTTATTACAAATAAGTGAAAGAAAAACTATCAGTTTCTTTCCTGGAAACTTTGATTTTTAAGTAAATTCTACTATATTCTTCAGTTGCTGAATCCAAAAGCATTACCAAGAATATGATACTTAGGCTTTTGTAGTTTGAGTATAGGGTTGGTTTTAGAATTTTCCTTGATAAAAATATTCTACAAAATATATTTTTACAATTTAAGTAAGATTCAGCTTGTGGGGATATATTTATCCTAAAAGATGTTGAAGATAGATTTTGATATCCCAGGAAAGTCTGATCTGAGGAAATAATGGCATTGGTTATAATTAAATCTAATAATTAGAAAAGTATTCAAATTTGACTCAAATTTGAAGAAAGGAAAAGAGGTAGAGCAAGAGAGAGAGAGAACATATGGATACAGAAAGAGAAGCTCTAACATTCTGGGTTTTGTAAAGTTATGGTTCACAGAGTAAAGGTGGAGACATCCAAAAATGTAAGTATGTGCTGAGAAAGTCACCTGGATACAGGATGTACATGGAGGCTGGAGGCTGTCTACTGTAGAGAGCCAATGCCAGATGATTGTTCATGAACCAGGTAATAAGTAGAAACCAAAGGCTTAGGAGGGGCCATAGGCTAAGCCAGACAAATAAGACCACTGAAGCAAGTACAAGGGGGCCAGAGGAACCAGAAGAAACTATAACTAAATCCAAGTTTGCTTCTGGCAGATCATTCTCCTTCCTTATCCTGAATGTGGCTGAACAGCTTGGGGAGGTTGGTCAACTGTCTCATTAATAAGAAATGGAGAATCAGTGACTATAAACGTAATTTAAGACATGATATGGTTCTAACTACCCTTCATCTCATCTTACATGAACCACCTCAACAGTCACTATTTTTTAAAGAAAACCACCCCAAAAAACCCACGACTGTTGAGTCGCTTCCAACTCATAGCAACCCCATAGGGTTTTCAAGGCTGTAAATCTTTATAGAAGCAGACTGCCATATCTATCTTCTTCACAGCTGCTGGTGGTTTTGAACCACCATCCTTTCCGTTAGCAGTTGAATGTTTTAACCATCGTACCACTAGGGCTCCTTATTCTTTAGAGAAGCACTGTTCAATAGAGCTTTCTGTGATGATGAAACATGCTAGAATCTGTATTTATTGTATCCAATATAGCAGCCACTAGCCACATGTGACTATTTACATTTCATTAAAAGTAATTAAAGTTTTTTAAAAATTAAAAATTCAGTTGTACTAGCCGCATTTCAAGTGCTCAGTAACCACATGTATATAGTAGATAATGTACTGCAAAATGCAGTTACAGACCATTTCCATGTAATAGAAAATTCTATTAGACAGCACTGGTCTAGATCTACTGGCCTTGCTTCAGTTCCTCAAACATGCTAAAATCTTCCTACATGGAAGTCCTCCCACAAGTTTCTCTTACCCTCACCTCTTTTCTTAATTATTTCCTACTTATTTCGGGGAAGTTTTAAAACAGAAACTAGTTTCCTGTGTTTTGTCTCTCATTCATAGTGCTTTTCATAACAACGATAACAAAAAAAACCAAACCCACTGCCACTGAGTCAATTCCAACTCATAGTGACACTATAGGACAGAGTAGAACTGCCCCATAGAGTTTCCAAGGAGCGCCTGGTGGATTTGAACTGCCAGCCTCTTGGTTAGCAGCCATAGCACTTAACCACCATGCCACCAGCGTTTCCAGTACTTTTCATAGTTGTAATTAATTACTGATGTATTATTTCTCATTGGATTGTAATCTTTATTGCGGCAGAGATTATGCCTGTAGTCCCATTTGTAGCAAATTGTCTGACACATAGTAAGTGCTTAGAAAAGACTTATTTAGTGAAAAAATAAATGAATTAATGAATGAGTGAGTAAAGGTAAGATAGCTACATGAGATTGAAAAGAATATTTACATTAAGAAAATGCTTAAAGAAGGGAGTCAGGGAAAAAGCTTGTTTTGGTAAGATGTTTAATATTGCTTTAATATTAGATATTTTTGTCTTTGAAGTGATGGCGGGTTGTGGTCATCTGTCCATGTGAAAGTCATTTTCATGAATAAAAGAGTTGAAACTCTGGGAGAGAATAAGACCAGAGGCCAAGTGCTTAAAATTGAATTACGGGTGTAAGGAAAGAGAAGAGAGAAGTTATTGAAGAAACCAGGGAAGCAGCAATCAGTGAGACTGAAAGAATTACAATATTGTCTACGATTATGGAAGCCAAAAAAGAAGGGTTTGTGGAAGGAGTGTGTAACCAACAGTGAGTGTCACATGATAGGCCCAATGAAATCAGAAAAGTTCTTAGTTCATCATTCAGCTAGAAAGTGAAGGTGAGCCAGAGTTAGGGATTGGCACAGTCAACACTGCAGATGAAAAAGGGCACAAAGTAGCCCATAAATGAGGACTTTATCCAAGTGGGAGATCCTGGAGATCAGGCTAGTCAGTTGCCACCCCATTCACAAAGAGAGGAGTAGATGGGCTTCTTAGATGTGGTGTAGAGTAAATGGGGAGGGGGAGGGGGAGGGGGGACCCAGTGACTGGAGAGGCTAAAGGGAGGTAATGTGCATGAGATTTTGGCAAGTGTGATACATATGTATTACAGGTGAGATGGGACATGAACTCTGAGACTCTGATATATTCATGCAGGGAGTGTTTATTATGGAGTGTTCTTGGGATCAATACCTGGAATGGAACAAGGGAAGCAGGACTGAACAGAGGGAAAAGTTGAACTGTGATGGAGTGAGTTGTAACAGTTTTTGTTGTTGTCAGGTGCCGTCGAGTCAGTTCCGACTCAGAGCGACCCTATGCGCAACAGAACAAAACACTGCCCAGTCCTGCACCTTCCATACAATCATTGTTATGTTTGAGCTCATTGTTGCAGCCACTGTGTCAATCCACCTCATTGAGGGTCTTCCTCTTTTCCGCTGACCCTGTACTTTGCCAAGCATGATGTCCTTCTCCAGGAACTGATCCATCCTGAGAACATGTCCAAAGTATGTAAGATGCAGTCTCGCCATCCTTGGTTCTAAGGAGCATTCTGGTTGTACTTCTTCTAAGACAGATTTGTTTGTTCTTTTTGCAGTCCATGGTATATTCATTATTCTTCGCCAACACCACAATTCAAAGGCATCAATTCTTCTTTGGTCTTCCTTATTCATTGTCCAGCTTTCACATGCATATGATACGACTGAAAATACCATGTCTTGGGTCAGGCGCACCTTAGTCTTCAAGGTGACATCTTTGCTCTTCAACACTTTGCAGCAGATTTACCCAAAGCAATATGTCTTTTGACTTCTTGACTGCTGCTTCCATGGCTGTAAAATGAAATCCTTGACTACTTCAATCTTTTCTCCATTTATCATGATGTTGCTCATCGGTCCAGTTGTGAGGATTTTTGTTTTCTTTATGTTGAGGTGCAATCCATACTGAAGGCTGTGGTCTTTGATCTTCATTAGTAACTGCGTCAAGTCCTTTTCACTTTCAACAAGCAAGGTTGTGTCATCTGCGTAATTCAGGTTGTTAATGAGTCTTTCTCCAATCCTGATGCCCCGTTGTTCGTCATATAGTCCAGTTTCTCGTATTATTTGCTCAGCATACAGATTGAATAGGTATGGTGAAAGAATACAACCCTGATGCACACCTTTCCTGATTTTAAACCAATTAGTATCCCCTTGTTCTGTCTGAACAACTGCCTCTTGGTCTGTGTAAAGGTTCCTCATGAGCACAATTAAGTGTTCCGGAATTCCCATTCTTTGCAATGTTATCCATAATTTGTTATGATCCACACAGTTGTAACAGTAGCTTCAGTCAATCCCATGAGGAAGTCTGAAGCTAAGAAAGACGTTCATAAATGTCACCAAAGGAGTAAAGAGGACTAGGCCTTTGTATGTTTACCTTGGGCAGTTACTGGCTGTGATTCCTCCAAGGAGGGGATATAGCCTTGGTTGAGGCAGCTTCCTTAGGTCAATAGCAATTCCCAGAGGGAGAAGGGGCTATGAGCTATTAGCAGCCAACATTCCCAGGATTTGGAAAATGTATGGCTCAGTTTGAAAGGGAGATTTGGGAGGTGCACCCCAGAATCAGCTTCAGTTCACTCCTTTTGCTGCTTGAATCCACTTGCTTCCTATAGTAAGTTTACTCCATCTGGGAACAGCTCCTCCAGAATCCTGGTTAGTCTGCTTCTGGGGTGAATTTGACAGAGGAAGATTGGTGAAAAGCTGCTGCATCTAGTGTAGAGGCTACAACTGATACTTTTCATTTCCTCCTGTTACTTTAACTACATTTCTATCACCCTCCACGAGCATATCTGCTCTGTTTAAAAGGGGGATTATTATGATGCTTTCCACCATTATCAATGTCAACTCAGACCCTGTATTTACAAGTCCCCAGAAAGGTAAGAAATTTCCTTTTCAAAGTGTAGAGTTAACCAAGAATACAAGTGTGGGTCATTTAGGGGAATAATTACCATCATAAATTTTCCATGGTCTTGTAAGATCATCATACCTGGGGTAGAGCCTTTTTTAACGAATGGATTCCAAGTCCAAAAATTCACTCAGGTCTGGAAAGTAGGAAAGACACTATGACTTTTTATTAGGGCAGCTTCTCTCAGCCTCCTGATCATCTATCCTTAATTTCTTTCAATTATATAGATAGAGCAATACTCTTACTTTGTATATTTGTGTAGATGGAGCAATTAGTCACCTCCATAACTCTCTGCAACTTGAACAGGTGAGCACGAAGCCAAAGTACAAAATGCTCCAAAGTATAGATGTTAAACCCGTTGCCATGGAGTTGATTCCAACTCATAAGAACCCCGTAGGAACTAGTAGAACTGCCCCATAGGGTTTCCAAGGAACAGCTGGCAGATTCGAACTGCCAGGCTCTTTGGTTAGCAGCCAAAGTGAAGTGCACTGGTTAAGCATTTGGCTGCTAACCAAAAGGTTAGGAGTTCAAATCCACGAGCCTCTCCTCGGGCACCCTATAGAGCAGTTCTACTCTGTCCTATAGGGTCGCTATGAGTCAGAATAGACTTAACGGCAACAGGTTTTGTTTTGTTTTTATAGCTCTCTGTAGGTTAGGATTACCTAGCTGCAGCCCCACCAACTTTGCTGTTCCTTATGATAACTATGTTCACATTGTTGCAGATGGTTAAGCATCATCTGGTCTCTATTATTTTGTGATCCTGTTGTTCCCATTGCTATAAGAGAGCCCAGTTCTACTGCAGCAGCATCTCCTACTATCAGCTCTGGCCTACAGAGGACAGCCGCCATTGAACCTTCTAATGTATGCTGATGCCCTTTTTTGTCAGCTTATTCTCTATTGCTTTGGTGAATGGAATGTCCTTCAGGCCCTTCTTTAGAAGATATTTGGCTATTGGTTTCTCTGGTCTTATATAGAATATTCTCTCTAGAGTGTTTCTTTCTCTGAGCCTTTTGATCCTTCGACTGTCCCAGAACTTCTGTCATTTCTACCTCACTTAATGTGAGCTATCACTTTCTCCATACTTCTAAGAGTCATCTCAGGAATATACACATACTATCATCTCCTGGGACCCTTGCCAGGGTGTTAAATCTTATGTCATTGTGAAGTACTTCTATATCTATATCTATAAACTCTCCGATATCCAGCTTTATATTCAGTTCCCCTTGATCTGGCACACTGAGAATCCAGTCCCATGTGCATTCCCTTGGCTGATACATGTTGACTAGGTTCTATAGCTACTTCTCTGTTCTCTTTTAATAGACCCAGCATTTCTCCAGCTGGGTTATATTGTTGTGACTTAACCCTAAGTATTATTGGACTGATGGCCAGGAAGGAAACTGAGGTAATACCTTCTGGGAGATACCACATACGTATTCAAATAAGGGGAAGCCATAGCCTTTATTACTGCCAGAAATTCAAGCCAGATTCAAGCCTGATTCAGAAGAGGATGTGGAACAAGGGGAATCATTGCTGATGTTCGATGGATCTTGGCTGAATGAAGAGAATACCAGAAAGAGGTTTACCTGTGTTTCATTGACTATGCAAAGGCATTCGACTATGTGAATTGTAACAAATTATGCGTAACTTTGTGAAGAATGGGAATTCCAAAACAATTGTGCTCTTGAGGAACCTGTACATAGACTAAGAGGCAGTTATGCAAAAAGAACATGGAGATACTGCAAGGTTTAAAATCAGGAAATGTGTGCGTCAGGGTTGTATTCGTTTACCATACTTATTCAATCTGTATGCTGAGCAAATAATCTGAGAAGCTGGACTCAATGAAGAACACAGTTTCAGGATTGAAGGAAGATTCACTAACAGCCTTCGATGTGCAGATGACACAACCTTGCTTGCTGAAAGTGAAGAGGACTTGAAGCACTTGCTGATGAAGATCAAAGACTACAGGCTTCAGTATGGATTACAACAGTTCAACATAAAGAAAACAAAAATCCTCACAACTGAACCAATAAGCAACATCATGATAAATGGAGAAAAGAGTGAAGTTGTCAAGGATTTCATTTTATTTGGATCCACAATCAACGCCCATGCAAGCAGGAGTCAAGAAATCAAACAGTGTTGCACTGGGCAAATCTGCTGCAAAAGACCTCTTTAAAGTGTTAAAGACTAAGGTGCGCCTGACCCAAGCCATGGTATTTTCAATCACCTTATATGCATGTGAAAGCTGGATAATGAATAAGGAAGACGAAAGAAGAATTAATAACCTTTGAATTATGGTGTTGGCGAAAAATATCGAATATACCATAGACCGCCAGAAGGAAGAACAAATATGTCTAAGAATGCTTCTTAGAAGCAAAGATGGCAAGACTTAGTCTCATGTACTTTGGACATGTTATCAGGAGGGACCAATCCCTGGAGAAGGACATCATGCTTGGTAAAGTACAGGGTCAGCAGAAGAGAGGCAGACCCTCAACAAGATAGATTGATACAGTGGCTGCAAGGATGGGCTCAAGCATAGCAACGATTGTGAGGATGGCACAGGACTGGGCAGTGTTTCCTTCAGTTGTGCATAGGATCATTACAAGTCAGAACCAACTCAACAACACCTAACAACAACAACATAGCCTTTATTACAAATGAGTGGGCCACTTTCGCTACCACAGAGGGTTCAAGGCAATCTGGGGATTCAATCTTTCTGAGTACACATTCCAAGATTTTGTCATCCCATATCTCAGGGTTCCAAGTCTTCTTAGGCCCTGACCTTGGTATAGAAGTCTTGTTGGGGTTGAATATGCAATCACCTATGGAACTCTAATACTCTTATAATTAAATCCTGGGCCTGAATCTCATCTTTTTTCTGTCTTCCAGCTGCAGGAAATGAGAGCCTTTAAATATGCTGTCAAGGAGGCCCTTTGACTTGCACACCTAGACTTTAATTGATGATGAATCACCTTCAGACTTTCATTGTCTTTCTCCAATACATCATTTGCACCTAGCAGCTGTCTCTACATGAGTAGTCCCATAAAAAAAAAAAAAAAATTTTTTTTTTTTTTTTTTTTAGTCTTTATAATTATACTTCTCCCATAGCTCTCCAATGCCTGGGATATCATACTCATCAACGCAGTCCAGTCCATTGATGTGCCATCCCAGCTCACTGCCAGTGAAAGTTTTAACAGTTTCATTGTTGCTGAGTGAGAAGGTTATACAAGTTCGACCTACCATCACTGATGGGCTCTTCATTGCCAACAGGCCAGCAGGTGATTCAGCTTTAAAAATCCTGTTTTTGAGTCTGTTTCCTTGGACTACTTCTGGTAGCAACCATTGCAGATTGGGTTCCCAGGGAAACAGATTCTATAACTCTGATTAGCATGCGAGAGGTTTATTGTGGTGTACTTTTCAGAACACCTGCGAAGGAGCAAGGAAGAATGGATCGGGCAAGTAAAAAAATTAAACTGCCACACTTTTGCAACAGTGAGTTCACCAGTAGCACAGGAAGCTCTAAATTTAGAATGGCCCTTCAGAGTTATCCTGAACTGAGGTAAAGAGGCTGGGTCTTTGTGTTCCTATAACATTGACCAGTGGTTGAATGAGGGCTTCCTCTAAGGAGGGGGCTTTCTTAGGCCGAGGACACAGCTGTGAACTGTAAACTGTCCAACTCCTGGTAACAGGGGGAATAAGTGCCTCAGTTCTGAAGGGGGAATCTCAATGGCATGTGTCAGCATCCACTACAGTACAGATGTCACTGTCAAAAATACACAGTACTGCATTCAAGATCTCTGGAGTATATTGAAATATATATGATTAAGTAGGTGGATTGAGGAAAAGATGCAGAAACTTAAGCCTTGAAGGAAACATGGGTAATGTTGTCATCACAGATGTGAGAATTTCTAAAGACAGTGAGACCAGTGATTTCATGATTCTATGATTCTTTGATTCTATTATGTTTTTGTCTTATTGTACTCATTGTATATGCTGTACTTCTACATCAGAGAAGGGATAAAATATATCACTTAAACATGGTGTAGATGAAGTGTGTTTCGATGTAGAATAAAATGATGTACTATCTTCATTACTAACTCCATAAAATTTATCAAAGATCACATGCCAGTTTCTGAATCATCCCTTTGACCAAGGCAATGCTATGTACTGTGGAATGGGGAAGGGAATTTCACCACTTGGTTTAGGCACCCAGGTCCTAACCCTGATGCTGGAGTCACAAAGTTGTGAGGGTGAAACAGATGCAGATGAGCACTCTATTTGAATAAGATAAATTACATCATCAGCTTTTTAACTTTTATTTTGAAATATTTATAGACTCACAGAAATTTGCAAAATTAGTAGGTAGAGTCTCATGTTCCATCACAAAGTTTCTCTCAATGGTGACACAGTATACAACTGTTGTAAAATATAAAAACCAGGAAATTGACATTGGCACAACACTGTTAACTAGAGATTATTCCATTTTCACCATGTTTTTACATGCATTTAGGTGTGTATGTGTTTCTATGTATGTGTGTTTCTATGTAATTATATCCCATGGATAGATTCATGTAACCATCACCAAAATCAAGATACAGAACTGTTCCATCATACAGAGGAATCACCTCATGCTATGCTTTATGTTCATACCTACCCTGTTCCCTTGTTTCTGTCCTGGCAACCACTAATCAATCTGTTCTCTATCTCTATAGTTTTGTATTTTCGAGAATGTTATATAAATGGAATCATACAGTATATGATCATTTGGAATTAGCATAATTCCCTCAAAATCCATCCAAGTTATTACATGTATCAATAATCCATCACTTTTTATCATTGAGTAGTATTCCATTGTATGGATGGGTATAAAAAAAATTAAAAAAAATACCAGAGTTTAATTTAACCATTCACCAATAGAAGGACATTTGGATTGTTTCTAATTTTCTGCTATTATTAATAAGGTTGCTATATGGCACTGGGTTGGTTGTTGGGTGTAAACATTTATAGAGCCCTGGTGGTGCAGTATTTAAGAGCTCAAGCTGCTAACCAAAAGGTCAGCAGTTTGAATCTACCAACCACTCCTTGAAAACCCAATGGGGTAGTTCTACTGTGTCCTATAGGGTCACTATGAGTCAGAATAGACTCAACAGCACACAACAACAACATAAACATTTGTGTATAGGTTTATGTGTGAACATTAGTTTTCATTTCTCCGGGCATAATGCTTAAGAGTGTGCTTGCTGGGTTGTATGGCAAAGCACGTTTACTTTTATAAGAACTCCCAAACAATTTTCAAAAGTGGCTGTAAGATTTTACACTCCCACCAACAATGCATGTTTCTCAGTATTTGATATTATTACTACTTTAATTTTAGTTACTCTAATAGTGTGGTGGTACCTCATTGGAGTTTTGATTTGCTTGTCCATATTGGCTAATGCCCTGGTGGCATAGTGGTTAAGTGCTACAGCTGCTAACTACAAGGTCTGCAGTTCAAATCCACCAGGTGTTCCTTGGAAACTCTATGGGGCAGTTCTACTCTGTCCTATAGGATTGCTATGAGTTGGAATCGACTCGACAGCAACAGAAACTCTTACTTCAGAAAGAAATGTTCTTAGGATATTAAATTCTGCCTGCCATATATTATTCATACCTGTTTGTACATTGTAACATTACAGATAGATATTTAAAGAATAGTGTTGGAATCCTTAATTCTACAGTAGGAAACTGAGGCCTCGCTATTCAAGTAACTTGTTCAAGATTGTACCATTTGTCAGTGTCAGGTCTGGGACCAGAATCAAGGCCACCAATTTCTTGATCTAGCATCCTTTTTTGACACTATCATGTCTTGATGTTTGGTCTCCCTAGCTAAACTGGACTTCCGTGTATGTGTGTGTGTTTGTATGTTTCTCTTTACCTCCTTCTGCATCTAGCATATTCTCCTGAACATAGCAAGTCCTCAAAAGATATTTATTAATAGGCTGAGAGTTACAAATGTATCCCCTCCAGCATCATTTTTCAAACCTTTTTCTGGCCAGATGCCTACTTTTAGAATACCTAACTCTTGCTTGATTTTCACTACAGTGAAATGCTGCATTCCAGTAATATAAACACTATTTTGTCTGCTACTTTCTCTGGCACCTGAGACTTCCAGAACCCTTAGCTGGGAGATAATAAGACAACGCGTGTAATTTTTTAAATTCACAAAGCATTATAAGGTCTATCTAGCTGGGTCCCTGGGGACATGTAAGGTTGAGAGGATAGAGGGTGGGCAGGGATGAATAATGGTAGATACAACACGATTGGTAGAAAAGTGAATAGAGCTTTGAACTACTAAGTTGTGAAGAAGCAGGGAAGTAGAGAGAAATTAGCCCAAGTGTCAGAGGATTTCTTTAAAAGTAGATAATCCTATGAGTATGCATTGGGAAGAATTTAACTCCTTAATGGGTTTTTCCTTGAACTAAAGTAATATATAGCATTTAAATTCCTCCCCTTGTATTTTGTAATTCACTTTGGTTCCTCCCATACTGTTGATTAAGTCTGATATACTCATCTGTCTGTGGACATGGGGAAGAGAAGTATGAGACAAGGCCAAGTGAAAACTACTCCACCTTTGCTACCCCTCCACTCTAAGGGTTCTCATATATTATAAACCATGATACTGAGGGGTCTGTAATCATTGAGGTCCAGTTGACCTTGAGGTAAGTGTGCAGTTGGCCATGTCAGAGAGAACATAAAGTTGCCCAGAGAAGAAACAACAGGCAGGTGGTCAGATTGAGAGAGTACATGAGGACTCTGCCTGCTTCCTTCTCCAAACATACTTAAGGGAGGCAACCCATATGGGTAGAGAGAAATATGACTTATAAAAATGAATCATGGAATATCAGCTGAATAACAAGTAAAATAAATACAAACTGAAAGTGAAAAAGAATAAGGAGGCAGTGATTTTAGGTCTCCAAGTTGTCAAAGAGTTTTTGGAGTAGCATTATTTGTAGTCAATGAGAGAGGTTGATGCCATTGTTGTAGCCACTGTGTCAATCCATCTCCTTCAGTGCCTTCCTCTTTTTCACTGACCCTCCATTTACCAAGCATGATGTCCTTCTCCAGGGACTGGTCCCTCCTCCTGTTAACCTGTCCAAAGTCTGTGAGAGGAAATTTCATCATCCTTGCTTCTAATGAACATCCTGGCTGTACTTCTTCCAAGACAGATTTGTTTATTCTCCTGGCTGTCCATGGTATATTCAATATTCTTACCCAACACCATAATTCAAAGGTTATCAATTCTTCTCCCATCTTCCTTTATTCATTGTCTAGCTTTCACATGCTATGACGCAATTGAAAACACCTGTGGCTTGGGTCAGACACACCTTAGTTCTTCAAGTGACGTATTTGCTTTTTAACACTTTAAAGAGATTTTTTGCAGCAGGTTTGCCCAATGCAATGTGTCATTTAATTTCTTGACTGTTGCTTCCATGGGCATTGATTGTGGATCCAAATAAAATGAAATCCTTGACGATTTTACTCTTTTCTCCATCTATCATGATGTTGCTCATTGGTCCGGTTGTAAGGATTTTTGTTTTCTTTATGTTGAGGCATAATCCATACTGAAGGCTGTGGTCTTTGTTCTTCATCAGTAAGTACTTCAAGTCCTCTTCACTTTCAGCAAAGCAAGGTTGTGTCTTCTGCATATTGCAGGTCGTTAATGAGTATTCCTCCAATCCTGATGCCCTATTCTTCATATAGTTCAGCTTCTCGGATTACTTGCTCAGCATGCAGATTGAATATGTCTGGTGAAAGGATACAACCCTAATGCACACCTTTCTTGACTTTAAACCACAAAGTATCTCCATGTTCTGTTCGAATAACTGCCTCATGGTCTATGTACAGGTTCCTCAAGAGCACAATTAAGTGTTCTGGGGTTCTCATTCTATGCAATATTATCCATAATTTGTTATGATCCACACAGTCAAATGCCTTTGCATAGTCAATAAAACACGGATAAACATCTTTCTGGTATTTTCTGCTTTCAGCCATAATCTATCTGACAGCAGCAATGATATCCCTTTTTCCACATCTCTTCTGAATCTGGCTGGAATTTCTGGAAGTTCCCTGTCTACGTACTGCCGCGACCACTTCTGAATAATCTTCAACGAATTTTTACTTATGTATGATATTGTGTTGTTTGATAATTTGCACATTCTGTTGGATCACCTTTCTTTGTAATGGGTACAAATATAAATCACTTCTAGTCCATTGGCCAGGGAGCTGTCTTCCAAATTTCTTGGCATGGATGGGTGAGCACTTCCAGCACCACATCCCTTTATCAAAACATCGCAATTGGTATTCCATCAAATCCCGGAGCCCTGTTTTTCACCAGTGACTTCAGTGCGGCTTGGACCTTTTCCTTCAGTACCACTGGTTCTTGATCATATGCTACTTCCTGGAATGGTTGAACATCAATCGTTTCTTTATGATACACTGACTCTGTGTATTGCTTCCATTTTCTCTTGATGTTTCCTGCATTGTTTACTATTTTCCCCATAGAATGCTTCAATATTACAACTCAAGCCTTGAATTTTTTCTTCAGCGCTTTCAGCTTGAGAAATGCTGAGTGTGTTCTTCCCTTTTGGTTTTCTATTTCCAGGTCTTTGGAGGTTTTCTGTCTTTGTTTTTTTTAGGTAGGTAAAAATAATATTTCTTATAGGCTTTGTCTATTTTTATTATAACTTTATCTGCATATTCATAAAATGGGATATAAAAATTTATGTTTGATATGGACATATTCCATGTTTCTGACATGTCCATTATATGTTTCAATTTTATGTAAATTCAGTCTGTTCTATTCTTTAAGACAGAGGTCTATGATAACTAGAGGAGGATCTCACTGGTACGGCTGGTCTAGGGAGAATGGTATTAAGATATTGATACTTCAGTAAACCACGTGCAAACCTAAGACCCTATTGGAAGAATAAAAGTGGTAAAAAGCTGAGGCACTGTATGGTTAAGGTTGTGTGTCAACTTGATTGGCCTGTGAGTCTCAGTGGTTTGGCAGTTATTATGTAGTTTGGCAGCTATGTAATGATGTAATCACTTCCATGATGAGATCTGATAGAATATAATCACCTCTGTGTTGAGATATATGGTTTTTGGTGTTGAGATATATTATGAGCAGCCAATCAGGTGAAAGGGAGTTTCCTTGGGTGTGTGGCCTGCATACAATATAGGTGGGCTTTCTGGCAAAGCTTACGAGCTTTTGCTCACTCTGGATCCTCATCTGACCTCCTGTTCTTGGGACTTGAGCTAATAGATTAACTGCCAGTCTTGGAATTCATCAGCCTCTGCAATCTGTGAACCAGTGGCCTACCGTCTTACTGGAAGATGTTGGGATTCATCAGCCTCCACAGCTTGTGAGCCAGGGGCCTGCTGTCCAACATGCCAGTCTTGGGTTAACCAGCCTCTGCAGCTATGTGAGTCAAGGAAAGCTTCCATCCTGACCCCTGGACTTGGGACTTTCCAGGCTCTACAACCGTGTGAGCCATTTCCTTGATATAAGTCTCTCTCTGTCTGTCTTTCTCTGTCTCTCTGTCTTTCGATCTTCCTCTCTCTCTCTCTCTAAATATATATACGCTTTGCTTCTCTAGAGAACCCAGCCTAAGACAGGCTCATATCACATAGAATCAAAGCTGAAGGCTTTTCAAGAAATTACTCAATAGAAAAAATGAAATTGGAAGAGAACTGAATGTGAACAAACTATTCACAAACATTGCCAAAATTAGCCTCATAAGTTTGACTAACATGGAAGTTGATTAGCCTCAGAAGTATGTAGAAGAGGCCGTGAACTCGGATTTTGAATCAAGGAACAGGTATTGCAAGGAAAACACTCAAAGAAAGAATAGATAAGAATATTAACTACTTGGAAGAAGCATGTCTAAAGCTGGCATGACCCACAAAGAGAACAGGAGTATGTCCCTTCTTGGTCTAAGGGTAAAGATATTTCTGTACATTGAATTCTATACGAAAAAACGATGAGTGTGGAACCTTACCAAAAGTCAGATTAAAACAGGTATTTGGCTGAATTTGAGCCAAAATCTGATACCCAGTTTTAGCCAAATACTTTCAGTGAAATTTCTCGAGAGCTAAATGTTCTTTGATCCCAGAAAGACTATCCTTTTTAAAATTAACATAACTGTGTATAAGTAGGGTGACCATATAATTTATTATTCAAACTAAGACACTTTTAAGAGCGAAAGGAGATGCTGTTGGTAATAATGCCAGTACAAGAGGCACAAACTCAGATGGTCCTGGACAAACTGGGACATGTAGATCACCTTGTATATAAACCATTCTCGCATAATAAGTTGTGGTGCTCATGGAAAGGGTGGTAAAAATATATAGATGGATCTGATGATAACTTAGTCAAAACTTTAGGATTAGAGTTGATTGGTTAGCCATGATCACTCAGTGATAGGTATTAAAGATATTGATACTGAAAATATTCCAAACTAACTCATTTTAAAATTTCATAGAAATTAAAAACACTTAAACTATTATAAACTGAGTATATAGAAATCTTATTTCTTGGAGTAAAAATCAGCTAGTACCTTGAACTTAGCTCTTATATGAATTCTTAGTGAATTCTTTGCTTTTCTCATTGTGAAGTGAGCAACAAAGTCCCCTTTAGCTCTCACGGTGATCTTGTATAGAAGCAATCTTTAAAAGAAAAATCATCTCTAACTATATTCATTTGGTCAAAAAGATCGGTTAGCAAATTAAATTAAAATGCGTTTCTCTTTATAAGAGCTTAAATAATAATGGTGATGCTGATAATGATGGTGTTGGCCATCATGAAAGGGCCTTGATGCCTCTTCCACAACACCTTACCACCCACCCAAATACTCCATCTCAGTGTATGGAACCACCATCCATCAACTTACTGCCCTGCCAGAAACAGGAATCATAACTGATACCTTGTCTTTCCACATCCCTTACTCTCATCAGTCAACAGAATTCTTGGTTCTACTCACAAAGTGCATCTTGCATGTGCTCAATTTTCTCTATGCACATGACCGCACTAGTTCAAGCCACTTTGATTCTCCTAGCCAACCTTCCTGTTCCTACCCTTGCCATCCATTCTCCTGACACAGGCAGAGTAATTAAAAAAAAAAAAAAAGGGAAATCATAGTGTTTAACTCCACTTTTAAGCTCTTTGGTAGCTTCCCATTACGCAAGAATAAAACAGCAATTTCTTATTGTGGCCGGCAAGGCTTCATCTTGCTTACCTTGGATGGATCATCAGGAAAGACCAGTTGCTAGAAAAGGACATCATACTTGATAACACAGAGGGTCAGTGAAAATGAGAGAAACTCTCTATAAGAAAGACTGACACAATAGATCCAACAATGGGCTTAAACATACCAGCAATTGTGAGGATGGTGCAGTACCAGACAATGTTCCATTCTTTTATACAAAAGGTTGCCATGAGTTGGAGCCAACTTCATGGCAGCTAACAACAACAACAGGCCATATACGAACTCATCTCCCTCCGTTCCCTCTTCTCACAGTGGGGCCACCTATTTTCTCTCCTTCCAGAACCCTGCCCTTTCCCTTATCTCAAGCTCTTTCCTCAGCTTGTAACACTCTTATGCTGAGCTCTCATCAGGGCTAATTCCTCTTCCTCAAATCCCCATCCACAGAACCCCTTCTTAAGACTTCCACTGCTACCTTTCTGTCATGGATTGAATTATGTCCCCCCAAAATGTCTGTCAAGTCGGCTAGGCCATGATTCCCAGTGCTATGTGATTGTCTACCATTTTGTCATCTGATGTGATTTTCCTACAAATTGTAAAAGCTACCTCTATGATGTTGATGAGGTGGAATTAGTGGCAGTTATGTTAATAAGGCAGGACTCAATGTACAAGATTAAGTTGTATCTTAAGTCAACCTCTTTTGAGATATAAAATAGAGAAGCGAGCAGGGAGACAGGAGACCTCATGCTACCAAGAAAGCATCATCACCGGGAGCAGAGCATGTCCTTTGGACCCAGAGTTCCTGCAAGGAGAAGCTCCTAGACCAGGGGAAGATTGATAACAAAGCTCTTCCCCTAGAGCCAACAGAGTGAGAAAATCTTCCTCTGGAGCTGATGCCCTGAATTTGGACATCTAGCCTCCTAGACTGAGAGAATAAATTTGTTTGTTAAAGCCATCCACTTGTAGTATTTTTGTTATAGCAGCACTAAATAACTAAGACACTCTCTAAAGCCACTCCTTGTCTCACAGTTACTCTCCATCATAGCTGGTAAATTATTTTCTAGAACAATTATTATAATCTAAATGTTCTTGTGTATTTATTTATGCCTGTCTCCTCCAACTGCACTGTATGCATTCAGAGCAGGGGTCAGTAAACTTTTTCTTGTAAAGAAGTAGATAGTAAATATTTTAGTTTTGTGGCCATTTAGTCTCTATTTCATCTATTTGATTCTACTATTGTATCACGAAAGTAGCCATAAATAACACATAGAACAATGAGTGTGGCTGTGTTGCAATAAACCTTTACTTACAAAAACAGGCAGCTGGCTGAGTTTGGCTGGAGGACAGGAGGACAGGACCTCCTATACTTCGTTTCCTACAATACCCTCAGTGACGAGCTGAGTGCCTAGCACAAAGCTGGTGTTTGGCAAACATACACTGAAAGAATGAATGAATTGAGTGGCTTGTATGTACCAGAAAATACGAACATACACGTAATCCTTACCAAAACCCTGAAAGGTAGGTATTGTTATTTCCGTGTCATAAATGAGGCAAATCAAGGCTCAGTGAGGTTTACTAATTCACTCAAACTCATATAGTTATTGTATTAGTTTCCTAGGGCAGCTGTAACAAAGTACTACAACCTGGGTGACTTAAAATAACAGAAATGTATACTGCCACTGTTATAGAGGCCAGAAGTCAGAAATCAAGGTATTGGCAGGACAGTGCTCACTTTTGAAGTCTTAAGGGGAGAATTCTTCTTTGCCTCTTCCAGCCTCTGGTGGCATTGGCATTCGTTAGCTTGTACTAGTTTTTAAAACTCCAGTCTCTGCCTTAGTTGTCACATGGCCTTCTTCCTTATGTGTCTGTACGTCCTCTCCTGTTCTCATAAGGACACCA
This sequence comes from Loxodonta africana, assembly GCF_030014295.1. Classification (NCBI taxonomy): domain Eukaryota; kingdom Metazoa; phylum Chordata; class Mammalia; order Proboscidea; family Elephantidae; genus Loxodonta; species Loxodonta africana. Next base: position 133,278,669 of record NC_087342.1, read on the forward strand.
CTCTGGTCCACTATGACCTCATCTTAACTAATTGCATATGAAAAGACCCTATTTTCAAATAATGTCACATTCTGAGGTCTGGCTGGACTCGAATTTGGGGGGATACAATTCAACTGACTGCAGCTATCAAATGGTAGAGTGGGGATTTGAACCTGACCCCACTTCAATGATTTTCCACTAGGAAGTTATAATCCCAGCTATTAAGTAAATAAGAAGTTAACGGTGTTTCTAATTTTAGAGCTATTATGAGAAACAATGATTGGAGAATATCAGTGGAAAGGAGAGGGAAGAAACTTACCTTTGTCTAGGTCACAATTTGCGACTAGTATCCTGAATATACCCTTAGTGTTGACCTTAAGGGCATTCAATATATGTCTTACGAATTCAGTATGTATCTTATGACTTAAGACATTTTTTCTACAGATATCATTGGTTGGGGAAGGATAATCACATCCATAATCTCATCGTCTCCCTATTGGATTTCTTTGTGTACCAGGCCAGTAAGTCAGGGTTTTTCCCAAGACTTATCTGAACCATGTTTCCCCATTAGGAGAGAACATAGTTCTATGGTCAAATACTTTTGGGAAATACCAGGCCAAAACAAGTAAATTATGTACCTTGATTGCAGTAAATAATGGCCTCTTAGCAGTTTTCATTTGTCAAGGTTCATTGTGCATTTCTAGGAGGCGGGTATTGTGCACATCGTCCAAATTTATTGAACATTTTTTTGTCCAGCGTCTACAGGAACTAGTCTTCCGTGTCATGTACTTTGATACACCTACTTTGGGTCTTTGATTGCTGATCTAAGTGCAGATATATTCTGCTTTCCTGGAGGGGAGTTTGCATAAGTGCATTTTCTTGGGTTTTAGAAATTGGCATTGCACCCCTCCATGACAGATGAAAGTCCTGATAGAAGGGGAGACACTGAGGAGGTCCATCATGGCACCTACTCATTAAGTGGTCAGCTCATTCACTCCTTTATTCATTTATTCACTCACTGATTCCACATATGCTCATGGAGCCTAGGGAAGTAGCTACAAACATAATGATTGAGACCCAGACTTCTTTTCATTAAGTTATCCAGAGAATATACTTCAATCACCATTTCCCAAAGTAATTCTAATAGATAGAAACCATTGTTAATTGTTCATTAAGTCCCTGCCCTTGAAAGCTTTACTCAGCTAGTTGTTATGTGTAACGAGGCTTTATAATTCCTTTATTTGCATTTTAGAATAATTTCTTGAGAACCAATTTGATTGTCAGCCTTTTGAGGACAAGGCCTTTGCTCCATTTTTGCATTCCCACATTGGCAAGCATAGTGACAGGCATCTGAGAGAATGAATATATCATCTACATTTCTCCTCCCCTTTGTGCATGAATAATTGAGAGATGGCCTGATATATCTCTTGGGGAGAACAAGAAATAAGGCAGAGAAAAGGAACTACCAAGTATTAAGCACTTAGCTGGATGCTTTAAATAAGTCTTCTCATTTAACTTTGAGGTATATATCTTTATCTACATTTTACAGATGAGGAAACAGAAGGTCAGAGAAGTTAAGTGACTTGGGCAAGATCATATTACCACTGACAGAGACAGAATTTAAACTCAGTGTTTTTTCCTCCTGAATATATGTTGGAATAAGGGAAACACGTACAGTTTAATAAAAATGAATAAAAGATGCTGACTTGAGTGCTTTCAGCAGTTGTGTAATTAGAGGGAAGAGTAAATCTGGCTAGGCAGCAGCACTTACAGAAATGAACTGGATATTTTCGTGGACTATGCTTACTTCAGTGACATCCTCATAAGTGACATGGCTATCCAAAAAGTTAGCCCAATCTTAAGTTCTGCAAATAAAACTAACAATTACCGAGCTTTTATCGAACATTTGCTAAGTGCTGGACACTGTTATGGGTTTTTAAGATATATTATTGATACCACTACCCAGGAGGGTCCATGAAAAAACTTAAGTATATCCAAAGGCAGGTGACCAAAGTAACCAGTCTTTGAAATCATGCTACATAACTATTGGTTGCATAAATTGGGAAGGTTTACTCTGGAGAAGATTGAAGATGACATGATAGCTGTCTGAACTAGTTGAACATTTTTCAGTTAGAAGAGAGATTTAGACTAACAATGGAATTAATAGGTAGTGAGACTTCCGTTGCTGAGGGTATTCAAACAGACGTGTCCATGTAGAAGCAATTCCTGCATTTGATGGGAAATCAACTAGTTAAATTCTTAAGTTCCTTTAAACTTGGAGATTTTAGGATCTTTAGTATCCTTAAGTATTATCATCATCTTCTTCATTAAAAAAGTTAGTCCTGGAGGAAAAAGAAAAAAAAAAAAAAAGCACTAACTTCCCCAGGAGAGAAAGACACCAATTCTCTCATTACCCTTGTTAGGAAAGACATTCACTAGGAAATTATTGTTCAGTTTCAACCCTCCTCAATATCAGTTCTTTAATAAATTATATTACCAACATTCAGTCTCTGGGTTTCTAAGCGACATTACCCGTTTGGAAAGCATTGCCTACTTATTCTTGTCTTTATCAGCAAGAGAAGCTCATCTTTAATTTCTATTATTGGGCCAGTCTTTGAGGAGAAGCTTCTTAAACACAAAAGGATATGGCCGGGTATTTTTCTTATAGGGAATGAGTATTTCTTGAGAAGTACATATCAGAGACTGAGACGTGAGTAAGTGATGGTAGTGAGCATCCTTAGAAGAATTAGAGTAGATAAGCCGTTTATAGGCACAAGGAAAGTTCAGTTCTGTTATGTGATGGGTCTACCTAGAGCCCCAAATGACAAGTTAAAGAGTTACTGTGTTGTGCAGTATCTCAGCGAAAATTAGGACACATTGCAGAACAGTCCTAGTGAGGGTGGGTCAAGAAAAACATGGACTGAAGAATACAATGTACCCAGAAAACCCAGGATGTTGGCGGTATGCGTGTGTGTACCAAAATGATCTAAAAAATGATATTGGTGTGGCTGTGAACACTTCACGAGTAGATGAGAAAGACATGGTGGCATGGGGAAAAAAAAAAAAGCATCCAGAGGGTGTTCCATCCTGCTGTTCAGAACATTGTGGGTGCTCAAATAATATTAATGCTCGATGATGAAGATGGTAGCGAGGATGATGATGATTAATGCAACCCATGGAAAAATGGGGCTAGGGAGGATGACATAGACGAGGGACCTGGAGAGGGAGGATGACTCACGGGTGAGGGGTACCTGGGGACAGAGCACTGTAGTGTGCACGTTGGCGAGCGTGGGGGGAGCGGCTGGGGCACGCGTGGCGCGGACCTGGGGAGTGGGCGGGTGGGTGCCCGTGGGCGGAGCGGCTCCGGGACTGAGTGGCTGGCAGCTATGTCTGCGAGAGCAGCAGCATCACCCGGGAGCGAAGCATCCGAGACTCCGCCTAACTGACACCCAAACTCTCCCTCTCCCTCCTGCAGCCCCATACTGGAGGCAGCCGAGCCTGGGAGCAGCATTGGCGGCGGCGGCCGCCCCAGCCCCGGCCCCGGCCCCGGCCCCGGCCCCAGCCCCGCCCCCGCCCCGCGCGCCCAGCCCGCGACGCCCGGATCGGCCGAGCCTGGCGCGAGCCCTCGCCCCCTCGCCGCGCCCGCCGCGCCTCCTTCGCCCGCCCCCGCCGGCCAAGGCTGGGCTGCGGGAGGTGGCCGGGCGGCCCCGAGCCTCGCCAGGGCCACCAAAACAAAGGCAGCATCCGGGGCTGGGTGGATGCAAACAACCATGAAAGACTGGGTTATCGGTCTCTCCGGCTCTGCTGCTGCTGCCGCCGCCGCTCCTCCTCCTCCTGCCGCCGCCGGGAGGGCTCCGCTGTGAGGGGGAAGCAGGGGCGCAGCTGCTGGGCGTGAATCCGAAAGGTGAGAGGCAGAGAGCAAGAGGAGGGGGCGGCAGGCCACGAAAATGTCCTCGGCAGTGGGGCCCCGCGGTCCTCGCCCACCCACGGTGCCTCCCCCCATGCAAGAGCTGCCGGACCTGAGCCACCTGACCGAGGAGGAGAGGAACATTATCATGGCAGTGATGGACCGACAGAAGGAAGAGGAGGAAAAAGAAGAAGCCATGCTCAAGTAAGCCGCCCCCAGCCGCGCCATTCGTGCCTTCGTGCCTCCATCCGTCCATTCACCACTCACTCACCCAACCCTCTCCGCTGAGTGTGGGGGAGGGGCAGGGAAGGTGCTGGGTGCGGGCGGAGGCGCCCGCTTTGGGGCAAGGGGCTCTGGGCTAGAGCTGGGAGGAGGTTATGGGGACAGGAGGAAGGATGGGATGTCACAGAGCGGGAGCCGAGGAACCGGGAGAAGATAGCTTGAGATTGGGGTGCACAGGAAGATTGGGTGGACAGGTGGTGGGATGTACAGAAGCTGAGAGTAGCTGATCCCACCCAAGTGTCAGGGCCCTAGGCTGGGAGCAGGTTAGGGGGCAGGGGATGAATATAATAAAGGGGAGGGGGGATGAAGAGATGCTGAGAACAGCTCTTCTTCTCTTCTTGGAGTTGTTTAGCAGGTGAGGGTTACCCCAGTGAAGGGTGCCAGTATTTATATAATAACAGCGCTTATTTTAGTGCTCATTTTGGTACTCATTCATCTCACAGATCAAGGTTGGGTCTTTTTTTGGGCAGTTGCCATCTTTGGTAGCCTGCCTCCCCAGCTTCTCTTCAACCTTTTATCCACAGTTTTCTACATGGAATACTTGTGTGAAGACAGATTTCCCTACCCATATACAATGCCATTGGCGAGGCAAAGTTTTTAATCATGGGACGAGCTGATGGGAATTCTGGCCTGAATAAAATAGAGGCTTCTTTTTCCTGGTTTCCAAGAGACCTCTGGGGCCTGCTCAGTTCCTGGTGGAAGCAGTATATAGGAGATTACATATTTGCAATCATCCCCTTATTTGGAGCCCATCAGTCCTTCAAGGGTTCTTTGTCTGGTGCCCCATTTTCCTGAGGATGGGGAGGGGATGAGGCTCATTTCTGGTAGTGCAGGAGTGTGTGAGACACTGTCCCTGCTGCTGCTTGCCTTAGTCTCAGACAAAACTGCTTACAAGGCACTGGCATAGAGAATGGGCTTTCCTTGCTCCTTAGCATCACCAGTAGAGTGAAGCTGAAGGGGACGTCAACTCTGCCTTCCCTTGGGAGATCTTCATGTATTCAGGAAAGTTTTCAACTCTGAGGCAGGGGAATTTAGAGTCCCTGACTGGGACTAATTCCTTGGTGGCCCCCTCTTAGGCCAGAAAGTGTATCTGGGGGAAGGGAATGGGCATGGTGAGCCAAAAGGAACCTGTTGCATCTGGAGTTAGCTGGTAGCAAAGAAGGTGCTGACAGAGAGCAGAGGTGACACCTGGCACTGAGCACACTCAGCACAGCCTCTCCCCTACCCCCAGGCTTACATCCTGAAAAGAGGATGCTGCCATGAAGGTTTCTCACACTTCCCCTCAGTGCAGCAATGCCTAAGAGGAGAGGAATGGAAGGAGGCTGCATTCACAGGCCTATCAGTCCCCAACCAGTGTAATTGCCACCCACATGGGGGAGGGGGCTATGGAGGGATACTGAGAGATGTGTTGGGTTACAGTAAATAGTGGAAATTTAGTCATTTCTTCCCTTTCATTGTAGACTCAGAAAGGGACCATTAACTCGGAAGGCCAGAGCTGTCCTGGCTCTATTAAGAGCAGCAGGTTTCTTTTTTTTCTCATCCTAAAACAAATACTTGAAGCCTACCGGCTTGAGAAAGGAGAACCTTCATTAATCTGCTGCTTTGTCCTTAGTGGAACAATGACATCCCTGGTGCTGCAGGCTTCCCCTCTTCTGAGATTGGAAGTAATGGATGGTGTCTGATGGTGCTGCTGTCTGTCTGTCTGGTTGTCAGTCTGTCTGTCCTCATTGGTTGCAGCCTCTGCTACCTGTCCTGGACACAGTGGTCAAGATGCACAGGTTTGCTCCTGCTCCTTTTGGTGTTCGCTGCAGACAGCAGGTGGATGGCAGTCTCCAGCAGCTAGTGGGAAATACAGTCTGCTGCTTGACAGAGTTCGGGTAGGAAGGAGAAGGCATAATGCAAGTAGTGGCCATCACGACTCTTCATTGGCTGTTTCAGCAATGGTGGAAAGTGAGGGATTTTAAGTAGGAGAGGGTGAGTTTTAGGTCAGAATCCCAAACCTGCTAATTGCCTGAGGACAGCAATTGTAAAATTGTAAGGTCGTCAGTTCAAATCTGCCAGGTGCTCCTTGGAAACTCTATGGGTTTTTTTTTTTTGTTATGGGTAAGGGTTTATGAGGACAAATAAAAATTAGGAGCACCATCTAACTGCTCATGTCTAAAACATCTTTTCCACTGCTGTTCCTATGACTGCTTTCTACTTACTTGCAAATATTGTTCCTTTATTGCAAGGATTCATGAAATATTGCAGCATGTGATACTGTTATACAACAGTCCTCTATAATTCCGGACCACAGCATTCACTTTATCAATCAGCCTCCTCTGCCTTGGTCTTTTGTGTGGTGGCAGATTGGTGAGTGTTTTAGAAACCCAGTTTGCTGCCATGTAAGCATGCGGTAGTGTCCACAAGTAGTGGAACAGTTCTGTACTTTTTTCCTGAGGACACTTATGTCTTAAAATATGGGGACCGTGGGAATTATACAGATGACATGTGGACTTAGTGACACATAGTCATAGGTGGTGGCTGTTTTCTAAACTTTGCATAAAAACAGGTTGGAATACAGGATGTTTTACATAAGGCTTTGAAGTATATGTTAAGTTAGAAATAAGTTTTTGTGGTAATGCTTGATCCATAGATCTCATATCTGTGAAATTATTTTCCAAGAGGTCCTATAAAGCTAAAGTTCTGGGAACAGAGCAATTAAACTTTAAATTCACTTTTGTTATCACTGCAGAATCATCACCTTGTACTAAGTACCATGCATGGTCTCTCTCTTTCTGATGTATAAAAATAGGCATTCATAAGGAGATGATAGAAAACTGGTAGAAGAATATGAAAAAGCAATATTAAAAACATTAAAATATGTATACTTTCATCATCCTTGATTGTAAATTACAACTTGAATTCTGTTTTGATAATGTCTTTAAATATATGTCAGTGGAAAAAATAATCAGGCTACTTTCATCTCAAGATTTTTAGAAAAAATTTATTTAAAATCATCATAAAAAGTAATTCATTTTGTTGACAAAGTGCACTAGTTTTTAAAATGTAAGAGAAATAGCTGACTCTTTAACGATTAATTTAGTGGTATGCAAATAAGAGGTATTTTCTTAATCTCATAGGGTTTTTGATGTGTGTGTGTGTGTGTTCTGGTGGCTTCTCTAAAACTAAGTTCCTCAATGAATACTCCTTCAAGTAACTGTTACCAGACACCATGAACCAATGTATTACATGGGTTAGAAATGGCATTACCTGGAACCTAAATCAGAGACAAATCTCATTAAATCCAAAATCTTATTCCTTTTTTTTTTAATAAAAGCTTCATAGGAGCTACGGAATAGTAAGGAAAAAAATAGAAGTAGAGAGTTGAATGGATGGTTTGAGGATGGGAGTTGAGAGCCATATTGGAATATTTAATAAAAATAGCTAACATTTATTGAATATTTACCTCATGTGCAGCCATTATTCTAAGTCATTAATTTAATGCCAAATAGTTTAACTATGCTCAAAAATATATGTTTACCTATTTTTGATATTTTAGTCAGAATCTGACTCTATAGCAATGTGTTTTTTATATGTTTATGTATTATGTATATATACACATATATGTATGTGTAATATCTTGTTTGATTCTTACAACAGCCTTTGCAGAAGGTAAGTCAGGTAATAACCAAAAAAACCAAACCCAGTGCCTTTGAGTCAATTCCGACTCATAGCAACCCTATAGGACAGAGTAGAACTGCCCCATAGAGTTTCCAAGGAGCACCTGGCAGATTCGAACTGCCGTCCCTTTGGTTAGCAGCTGTAGCACTTAACCACTACAGCACCAGGGTTTCCAAGTCAGGTAATATAACCCTCAAAACCTCATCTTACACTCAGGGTTCTAGTAATTTTCTTAGCTGGCTTACATAGCATGGCCCAGTCAGGATTCACACCCAGAATTTTTGTTCTAAATCCAAGTGTCTTCCCATACATTACATTGTCTTTGTACCAAGAGGAAGCTATCATTTCAGTACCTTTTCCTTAAATGAATTTCTGGTCTTTCCTCAGTGTCAGAGAAGTGACTTGGCAAGAGGTTAGGCTGATTCAGATCAGCTGCTGATTATAAGAATGCCTGGAACTTTACACTTACTCATTAATAGAGCTTCCTGTGGGTTGAGGGAAAGGGAATTGTCTCCAGTTAGAATATAATAAAAAGCATCATGGTATACTGGAAAGATCATTAACTTTGGAGCCAGGCATTTCTGTGTTCTAGTTCTAGCTCTGCTGCTTACTGTGTGAATGTGGGCAAGAAAATTTTATTGGAATTGCATGAGCTTCCATTTTTACTCTGAAATCTGCAACCCATGATGTTGGTTGATATATAAAAAGAGTACTGACTTTGGGCTTTTCATTCTCTTAGCGCTTAATTTTCAATCATCCATAGTGACCACTTTCCTAGTGAGAGAGGAGACAAGAAGTAGAAGGAGTAAGAGAATTATTGTAACTTCAGTTTTTCCTTCTCCTTTTTCTGCCTCCATCCAGCAATAGAGTTGTGGTGTATAATGTATCCATAAGGCTCAATATGAGAGACCACAGTTAGTAACTTGGGAAAGAGGGAAAAGTAGACAAAGGAAACTGGTAAGGTTGAAGATGGAGTCCATGTGTATACAAGTTTTATATATTTTTTGGGGATTTGCAAAGATTCTCATGTTTTACATCCCGAAATATTCTATCACATTGCTTAGGTAGGGATGAGTGAAAAGGAAAAGGGCAAGTAGTAAAGAGAAAGAGGGCTAAAACAGGAGCAGATATCCATCTGTTGCAAGTTGCTGTATTAAGTAGAAAGACCAGGAGAGAAATCTTAATATTCACTCAGGGTCTAGTCTTCACACCATTAACCATAAACTTGGGGAAAACCCCTGAACTCTGTTGGAGTTTTCCGCTTTCATAAAAACAAACTATCTTAGTTAATGTGCATGCCCAGCGTTGAGTTGCCATAAAGGAAATATAGAAAAGGGAAACCTGAAAAATGAGCAACATGAGGAGTTATTAAAGAGAATGGAAGGCAAGATGTATAATCGTCCATTCATGTTTTTGTAAACCTGTCTTGACTTTTAATTTGAATGAATTTCTTCTTATCCAGAAGTAAGGAAGCTTACTATGGTTTAAGTAAATAGATGAGTAAGTTAAAAGCAGAACATGGAAACCAGTGTGGACTGTATGTGCTGTCGCTTACTTGAATAATAAAAGCACAACATCTTGGAGGTGCAATTTGCCTAACTTGTTAAATGGGGAGAGTGATTTATGTTAAACTTGGTGTCATGAACTTCCTGGAAAAGATACCAAATATGAATTACTGAAATAATATTATTATTTTCCTACACTTGTAATAAGAAGATGGACGAAGTTGCTGTACCATGGATTATAACGGCCATTGTGTTTCATCCTATTTATCTTTATATGCTATTTTATATTTTTTAAACAACTTTTTACATTTGGTGCTGTGATGTAGATTGGGTATTTTGCTGACAAGTAAATGTTGGCCCCCAGGTTGAGGTAAATATGCCTGAGGCATAGCACAGAGTAATAGTATCCAGAGCCCATCTACATTGACTCCAAATCTTTAGTGTTCTTTAAGTCTTTTTAAGAGTACATCAAGCTGTGGTTATTGTGGTTTGTTTGCCTCATTTATTGGGTGAGGAGATTAACATTTATTGAGTTCCTACTATGCATCAGACATTGGGCTGGATGCTTACATATTTTATTCTGCCCGTGTTCACTTCTTGATGAGAAGTCCATCCTGCCAGTTTTTTGTTAGTTTTCTAATATTAGTGAATTCACCAGAACTATTTTTTTTTATCTAGGTACTTTCCTTACCCTTTGCCCATGACCTTTGACCCTGGAAGTCCAGAGAACAAAACTTTAAAAGAACTAGAGAATAACTTCATCTGGCTGGTGGCAATTTCGACCCTTTCCCAAGTGCTCCTATTGGCCTTCTCTGGTTCTGGCCACATGTGACTTACTACCCCTGTATGTGCCTGGGGCTTTTCTGATCTTCCGGTGCTTTTGTTTACACTATCCCCTAATATGTTAGCATTTTCCCACTATTCTTCTCCACTGTGAGGTTGTCTCTTCTCCCTACCATTGTTCTGAATTTTATTTATTAGGTAGGCTGTTTCTAATAAGGTATCATGTGATATTAAATACAACAATAAGACTATTAGGTGTTAGAATTGGGTCAGGCAGTGGGCTGTTTGGGTAGAATAGAGGGAGTGTGCTTACAGCCTCATGCTGACTTCATTCCTACCGTTTAAAAACTGTTTTGGTCAAAAAGGAAGGTCAGCATCGGATAGTTGGACAGAGCAGCGGACTAGATCCTGGTCTTAATATTATCACTTCGTATAGGTTTGAACATCAACATGTTACTTAACCCATGTGAGCCTCAGTTTCTTCATGTGTAAAGTGGAATTTTTAATGCCTGCCCTTTTGAACTTATTAGACCTTAAGAGAGCAGAGGCAACTTTGAACTGCAAATTGCTATACCAGAGTAAGGTGCCATTTTTATCTTTACTCTTTAAAACCATAGAAGAACCCCAAGATTATCTTTTCCCTGTGGTTATTATAGGTACTGGGGGTCCTGTGGAAATGGGAACTTGTGTAAGGACCCATCCATGCTCTCATAATAGAATGCACTGTGGCCAGGGCTGACGCTACTGGTGTGAGAATTTTCCTTCTGCTGGCAATGAATTATAAGGAAAAATACGACTCCAGGGCTTAGTCTGAAGTTATATTTACCTTTCTTCTTTCTCATCAAATGGCCTGTAAATGTTTTTAGAAAGAACCTTGGGGGCTTAATGGTTAAGTGCTTGACTACTAACCAAAACCCACCAGCCGCTCCATGGGAGAAAGATATGACAGTCTGCTTCCATAAAGATTATAGCCTTGGAAACCCTATGGGGCAGCTCTACTCTGTCCTATAGGGTCGCTGTGAGTTGTAATCGACTAGACAGCAATGGGTTTTAACTGCTTTTAGCACAAAAAGCAAAGTGGGCAAAATGATAAAGTTCGAAATAGCTAAAAGGTAACGCTATTTCAAAATAAGAAGAGAAACTAGCTTTAAATTGATTCCTTCATCTTTTACTAGAAGAAAATTTGGAGAAACAGACTTATGAGTGTAGTATCACTGGATATAATAAATTATTCACTTTCAGAGTTAGCTTGTCAAGTAGTAGTTTCTCTTTCATCTCTGTGAAATTAGATGACGTCGTAGGCTGTATGTGTTTAAAACTTTTTTAAGATTCTCTACTGGATGTCTGAGGTATTCTGCATGTATATTCCCATACTTTTTATGTCAGGTTTATGTACATTTGTTTTAATCTAGGTCAGTTTTCCATAGATGACAAGAGGCGAATATACTGCAAAATTAACTTAGGGTACTACTAACTTTGGTTTTTTGGTTTTATTGCTGTTTTGTGAAAATATCTGTACACATGAATGTTTACTTAAAGACAAAATAGAGTTGTTTAAATAGAAGGTGACTGCACAAGTTGGTTTGCCCAGGACAGTACCTATTTATGTCTTTTTTTTTTTTTTTTCCTAATAATTGCTTACATTTATTTATTTTATTTTTATTTTTTTATTAACTTTTATTGAGCTTCAAGTGGACGTTTACAAATCAAGTCAGACTGTCAGATATAAGTTTATATACACCTTACTCCGTACTCCCACTTGCCCTCCCCCTAATGAGTCAGCCCTTCTAGTCTCTCCTTTCGTGACAATTTTGCCAGCTTCCAATTCTCTCTATCCTCCCATCCCCCCTCCAGACAGGAGATGCCAACACAGTCTCAAGTGTCTACCTGATATAATTAGCTCGCTCTTCATCAGCATCTCTCTCCTACCCACTGCCCAGTCCCTTTCATGTCTGATGAGTTGTCTTCGGGAATGGTTCCTGTCCTGGGCCAACAGAAGGTTTGGGGACCATGACTGCCGGGATTCCTCTAGTCTCAGTCAGACCATTAAGTTTGGTCTTTTTATGAGAATTTGCGGTCTGCATCCCACTGATCTCCTGCTCCCTCAGGGGTTCTCTGCTGTGCTCCCTGTCAGGGCAGTCATCGATTGTGGCCAGGCACCAACTAGTTCTTCTGGTCTCAGGATGATGTAGGTCTCTGGTTCATGTGGCCCTTTCTGTCTCTTGGTCTCTTAGTTATCGTGTGACCTTGGTGTTCTTCATTCTCCTTTCATCCAGGTGGGTTGAGACCAATGGATGCATCTTAGATGGCTGCTTGTTAGCATTTAAGACCCCAAATGCCATATTTCAAAGTGGGATGCAGAATGTTTTCATAATAGAATTGTTTTGCAAATTGACTTAGAAGTCCCCTTAAACCATGGTCCCCAAACCCCTGCCCTTGCTCCGCTGACCTTTGAAGCATTCATTTTATCCTGGAAACTTCTTTGCTTTTGGTCCAGTCCAGTTGAGCTGACCTTCCATGTATTGAGTATTGTCCTTCCCTTCACCTAAAGCAGTTCTTATCTACTAACTAATCAGTAAACTATTTATGTCTTTTATCTTGCTATAATTATGAGTAGTACCTCTTTCTCATTTACATTTCAGTCTTAATGATAAATTTTATGTTCTTTATAAGTCTTGCTTCTTCTGCCTCAAATTATTTATTTAAAGCTTTAGAAAACTAAGCAAGTAACAGCCATAAGATATATCTTAGTAGGAAATGCAGCAAGTTGTAGACATAGAATCCTGTGATTTGTTGTTTGGTAGGCGGAAATGCTTTTGCTGAGAATTTTCTTTTATGGAGTCTCAGTGCAAGGCTACTTCTTATAATAAAGTTGAATTTGAGATTTGACAACATTTTTCAAATGATGGTAGCTATGAATTGCAACTGCGTGTACAGGATGCTCTTTATGAAAATTCTCCTTTGGACCTTACAAAAGAGCACCCTGTAGTTGAGAGAAGACATCTCTAATTTACGAGAATTCATTTAAATAGGTTTTAGAATGTAATATATTGATAACTCCTCAGAAGTTTAGATAGTAAAATAAGCTCATATTCTAGAAAGCAATTTCATTCTATTTGTAAATAAATTATGTGATTGATTAAAATATTTGCTATTTTAAAGAAGCATAATGAAACAGATATCTTCATGTAATATAGAGGATAATACTACTTGTAATTTACATATTATTAAATATATATATTTTGGTATCTTTGTCATTATGTCAGGTAATTATTGTCTGGAAGATGCTATTTATATAGAGAAGGTACATGAATTGAAAAGCATTTTAAGTATCTGCGCCATCATATAAATGTCTTTCACTGTTTGCTGTTGTTAGGTGCCGTCAGTTTCATAGAGACCCTGTGTATGATAAAATGAAACACTGTCTGGTCCCCACGCCATCCTCACAATCATTGCTATGTTTGAGCCCATTTTTGCAGCTGTTGTGTCAGTCCATCTCCTTCAGGGTCTTTCTCTGTTTTGCTGATCCTCTAATTTACTAGGCATAGTGTCCTTCTCCAGGTAGTGGTCCCTCCTGATAACATGTCCAAAGTATGTGAGACGTAGTTAGTCCATCCTTTTTTCTAAGGAGCGTTCTGCCCGTACTTCTTCCAAGATAGATTTGTTCATTCTTCTTGCAGTCCGTGATATATTAATATTCTTTGCCAATACCATAATTCAAATACATTAGTTCTTCTTCAGTCTTCCTTAGTCATTGTCCAGCCTTTGCATGAATATGAGGCGATTGAAAATAGCATGGCTTGGGTTAGGCACACCTTAGTCCTAAAGGTGACATCTTTGTTTTTAACAATTTGAAAAGGTCTCTTGGAGCAGATTTGCCCAGTGCAATGTATCTTTTGATTTCTTGACTGCTTCCATGGGCGTTGATTGTGGATCCAAGTAAAGTGAAATCCTTGATATCTTATTCGTAATTTGTTATGATCCACACAGTCAAATGCTTTTGCATAGTCAGAAAACACAGGTACACATCTTACTGGTATTCTCTGCTTTCAGCCAACATCCATCTGATATCAGCAGTGATATCCCTCGTTCCACGTCCTCTTCTGAATTCGGGTTGAATTTCTGGCGGTTCCTGTTGATGTACTGCTGCAACCACTTTTGAATTATCTTCAGCAAAATTTTACTTGTGTGTGAGATCAGTGATATTGTTCAATAATTTTCATATTCTGCTGGATCACTTTTCTTTGGAATGGGTACAAATATGGATCTCTTTCAGTTGTTTGGCCAGGTAGCTGTCTTCCAAATTTCTTGGCATAGATCAGTGGGCACTTCTAGCATCGCATCTGTTTGTTGAAACATTTCAGTTGGTATTCCATCAATTCCTGGAGGCTTATTTTTGCCAATGCCTTCAGTGCAGCTTGGACTTCTTCCTTCAATACCATCAGTTCCTGATCATATATACTACCTCCTGAAATGGTTGAACATTGGCCAATTCTTTTTGGTACAGTGAATATGTATTCCTTCCATCTTCTTTTGATGCTTTCTGCATCATTCAATATTTGCCCAGAGGATCCTTCAATATTGCAGCTTGAGCCTTGAATTTTTTCTTTAGTTCTTTCAGCTTGAGAAATGCTGAGCATGTTCTTCCCTTTTGGTTTTCTAACTCCAGGTCTTTGCACATTTCATTGTAATACTTTGTCTTCCCAAGCCGCCCTTTTAAATCTTCAGTTCAACTATTTTACTTCTCTTCTTCCTTTTGATTTAGCCACTTGATGTTCAAGAGCAAGTTTCAGAGATTCTTCTGACATCCATTTTGGTCTTTTCTTTCTTTTCTGTCTTTTTAACGATCTTTTGTTTTCTTCATGTATAATGTCCTTGATGTCATCCTGTAGCTCATCTGGTCTTCGGTCATTAGTGTACAGTGCGTCAGATCTCTTCTTGAGATAGTCTCCAGATTCAGGTGGGATATACTCATGGTCGTATTTGGTTCTTGTGAACTTGTTTTAATTTTCTTCAGCTTGAACTTAAACTTGCATATGAGCAGTTGTTGGTCTGTACCACAGTCAGCCCCAGGCCTTATTCTAACTGATGATATTGAGCTTCTCCATTGTCTTTTTGCACACATATAGTCTGCTTGATTCCTGTGTGTTCCATCCAGTGAGGTCCACGTGTATAGTTGCTGTTTATGTTCTTGAGAAAAGATATTTGCAGTGAATAAGTCGCTGGTCTAACAAAATTCTATCATGTGATCTCCTGCATTGTTTCTGTCACCAAGGCCATATTTTCCACCTACAGATCCTTTTTCTTTGTTTCCAACTTTGGCATTCCAATCACCAGTAATTATCAGTGCATCTTGGTTGCATGTTTGATCAATTTCACACTGCAAAAGTTGGTAAAAATCTTCAGTTTGGTCATCTTTGGCATTAGTGGTTGGTGCATAAATTTGAATAATAGTCATATTAACTCGTCCTCCTTGTAGGTATGTGGATATTATCTTATCACTGACAGTTTTATACTTCAAGATAGATCTTGAAATGTTCTTTTTGACCTTGAATGCAATGCCGTCCCTCTTCGATTTGTCATTCCCGACATAGTAGACCATATGATTGTCTGATTCAAAATGGCCAATAGCAGTCCATTTCAGCATACTAATGCCTATGATATCAATCTTTATGCATTCCATTTTTAATGATTTTCAATTTCCCTAGATTCATACTTCATGCATTCCTTGTTCTGATTATTAATGGATGTTTGCAGCTATTTCTTCTCATTTCGAGTTATGCCATATCAGCAAATGAAGGTCCTGAAAGCTTTACTCCATCCACGTTATTAGCATTGACTCTAAGGAGACAGTTATTTTCCAGTGTTATTTTGAGTGCCGTCCAGCCTGAGGGGCTCATCTTCTGGCACTATATCAGGCAGTGTTCCACTGCTGTTCATAAAATTTTCCCTGGCCAATTTTTTTTAGATTGCCGGATCCTTCTTTGTAGTCTGTCTTCGCCGTCACCTGTTTTGTCAGTTTCTCATACTGTGGTGGCTTGGGTGTTGCTGTAATGCTGGAAGCTGTGCTACCTATATTTCAAATACATCAGGTTCACCCATGGTGGACAGTTTTCAGAGGAGGTTGTAGACTAAGACAGACTAGGAAGAAGGACCTGGTGATCTGCTTCTAAAAAAAAATTACACTGTTTAACGTCTTTTAGTGGATTCTCATGTATAATATGCACGTTATAGTAGTAGTTACCGATGGTGTCTTTTAACTGCATTTGCTAGGCATTTTGTAGTCAATTTGATTAGTTTCCTACTTTATATTACTATACTCAAAGTATTATTGATGGTTATTTAAACAGTACATATTTCAGGAATATTGTTATTTTAAAATTGTCAGTTATTGGTCCACAAAGATTCGATGTGGGCCACATCATTGTTTTTGCCATTTTAAACACAGCTCTGAACAAATGCAATGAGAAACTGTTCATTAGGGTAGCTACCTGTTTTATTTTCAATTTACATGGTTTACATTTTTTAAAAATTAGGCAGATTGTATATCAAGTATCTAAGGAATATATAAATCAAATTATCAGGTTTCTTTAAACACAAGGCAGTATATATCCAAATTTAGAAGTTCTATCCAGGTCAGAAAGA
The DNA here is from genome assembly GCF_030014295.1 of Loxodonta africana. Taxonomy (NCBI): domain Eukaryota; kingdom Metazoa; phylum Chordata; class Mammalia; order Proboscidea; family Elephantidae; genus Loxodonta; species Loxodonta africana. Next base: position 133,295,433 of record NC_087342.1, read on the forward strand.
TTACTTAGCGTATTGGTAGAAAGAGATGAAAACAAAAGTAACCAAATGGCTTTTCATTTTTATATTTCACACAGCTTAACAGATTTATCTTCCTTAGCTATTCCCGTATCGTAATATATTGGAGCTTAAGTCTTCTTTCCTCAACTTCCCCGCCCCCCGGGAAAAATGGATATGTTTTATACCCTCATTATTTAAATGAAAGGATATTGAAAAGAGCTAACTCACTTATTTTAGGTGTTAAATTTTTGGTAAGAGCAAAAATTATGAATGAATTCTACAGTGAAATTAGTCTTGATGACCATGGCTATTTTCATAGCCATGTAATTTGGAAAAATACAGTACAGTTTTCTTACATTTAGTTTGGATATTTCAATTTACAAATATCTGTGTAACCTAGGCCAAATCTACATATTGTAACCTGGAGTTAAAACTTGATACTAGTTTGAAAAAAATACTATAATCTGAGTCTTATTCTAGACACAAACATTAGAAAGGGATCCCACAGTATTTGGAGCTCCAAATGCCTGTTAAGTGGAACTATGGTTGGTAATTAGTCGAGTGGTTATCTAGCCTCTGCTTTCCATATACACAGCATAGTTGAAGAGGCTAGGATGTCCACACGCAACAAAAAGTACGGTCCCAGGCCACAAGAAGGACATCATTTACCTGATAAGTGTCAATTCTAAAAACGGTGATATATATACTTTGGGAAAACACTAAATAGAAAGCAGTACAAAATAGTGAATATTTAAGCGCCCAAACGAGCAGCCATTATAAACAGAGCTGAGAAACTTTTTTGAAGCTCTCTCTTGTCTTTACTTCTGTAATTCCACCTCCTCCTGATTTGGTTTCTGCTATCCTGAATGCCCCTGTTCAGTCTTCTTGTCGCTCTCAAATGTTATCGAGTAGAATTGCTCCATAGAGTCTTCTTGGGTGTAATATTTATGGAAGCAGGTTGCCGGGCCTTTCTTCCTGGGTGCGGCTGGGTGGGTTTGAATCCCCAACATTTTGGTTATTAAAACCAAACCCGTTGCCATCGAGTTGATTTCAACCCATAGTGACCCAATTGGTTAGTAGTCAAGTACAAAGTGTTGCTCTACCTGGGGACCTTTAGATGTCCTATACCACCCAAACCCACTCAAATATATTATGATGCGATACGAACTTCTTGATTTTCTGCCAGAACAAAATGTTTCCTCTGTATTTCTTGTCTTTGTGGGTGGCATCACTGTTGCAGCTCACCATTATCAAACCCTACAGATTCAATCGTCTTAGGTTCCTTTGAATTTCTTCTTTGTTTTCCAGTTCTGCTGCTATGACCTTTTTTTTTTTTTCAAATGAAATGTCTCACATATTTATTAGTGTACTTAATCACTTAATGTGGAAACATAAAAAAAAAAAGGAAGAAACCACAATTTCCTGACTCATGTTCCAATTGTATAGATCACAGCAGAATTTCCAACTTGATACGCTAAAATGCTACCAGATTGCTAGGGGGAAGGCCGTGTTCCATCACATGTGCGACTCCTTACAGACCCAGCTTGGTTCTTCTCCAATGTCTCCTCTTGGAGTTGTACCTGATTTTATTACCAGTTTTCATTCGAATCCAATGGGGAATGGGGCGATTCTGCTTTTGTTTCTTGGCCAGGTATCTCTTGATCCTGAAGGTCTTATGAGAAGACATGGCGAGGAAGGCCGGTGGCCGCACACACCCCAACGGCAGAGAAAAAGCAAAAGAGCTGCTATGACCTTTTTATAGGTGGTTGTCACTACTCACCTGGGTGCTCGCATACCCTCCTGATTCCTTTCCCTGCCACCAGCCTGGCCTTCCCACATTTGAAGTCCACGCTGCTATCAGAAGAATCTTTTCAAAATTCATCTCATCAGGCCCTTTCAATGAAACTCTTTTGCTTTCAGTGTAAAGTTGAAGTGTCCTGCTTACTGTTTGCTTCCACTGGTCCATGCGCACCTACTGCCATGGCCTTACTGAACTAGTTCTGAAGGTGCCATTGCTGCTTCACAACTTGGTGACCCCAAGGTACTTTTCCTCTGTCAGAAATTTCCTGTATAACTGAAGTAATTTTTACCTAGACTTTCAAATTAGCTCAAGTGATGCCTCATTTGATAACGTGTTCTCAGACTTCACAGATCAATTTTGATATTTGTATTCTGTGCACATCTTTTTCATGACCTTTTTCACTGGACATTCTTCCCACAGTGTAGCGTAAGGTGCTGAGAACATGGTCATTCTTATTCGTATCCCTCATATAAGCACAGTGCCTGGAACATAATATATGCTGAATGTTTTTTTTTTTAACTGTGTATAAATGAATGAATAGATTCAGAAGATATGAACTGAAGGAGTCATCTAAGGCTGCTGGGTGGATTAATAGGGCGAGGGTAGGTGGATGGCTTGAGATAGTTATTCTAACCATGGGAATTCTGTCAGCAAAGACATGAAAGCAGGAATAAGCTGAGTATTTTGGCTATTGAGAAAACCAGGCTGACAAGAACTTACCAGTAGAATATGTTGGATATTGGACGTTACAAGGAGAAACTAAAATATAGTTTTCTGGTCTGTTTTGCTTTTGATTTATCATTCATGGCTTTTTACCATGTTGATGTTGTTAGGTGCCATCAAGGTCCTTTTCGACTCATAGTGACCCCATGTAATAGAGTAGGACTGCCCCATAGGGTTTTCTAGGCTGTAATGTTTAAGGAAGCCGATTACCAGCTCTTTCTTCTGTAGAGTGGCTGGTGAGTTGGAACCGCCAACTGTTCGGTTAGCAGCCGAGTGCTTAACCGTTGTACCATTAAGGTTCCTTATTCATGGCTTTTCAAATGACAACACTTTAAAGGTGATTGAACACCAATAAATAGTACATTTAAAAAGGTAATCCTTTTGGACAGACACACATGCTTAACTGAAACATTTTTTTTTTTAATTAAAACGTCATCAACTTCAGGAACAGTTGAAAGCGTATATGTTTTCTGACTTGATATTTAGAGTTAGATCAGGTGCATGTGACCATAAAGTATATCACATTGTATTGATTATATTTCTCAATTAAAAAGAAAACAAACAAAAAATCCTAAAGCACCAGCTAAGTCATCCTCGGGAGCCAAACTCCTTGGAGGCAGGTATCTTACATTAGTCATCTCTGTATTTCTATAACCCAGCCCTATGGCTGGTACATAATAGGGCCTCTGTGAGTGTTGGTTGAACTAATTGGACAGTCTGTGTGCCCAGCACATAGAAGCACTGGTCTTTGACATCTCACAGCTGGATCGAGTTGAGATGTGAACTGGAGCTTAGAGACCATCTAGTCAAGAGCTGGCAAACAGTCAACACTCAGCCGCTTTCCTGTACTAGAGCAGTGTCACTAATAAGTGGTGGATGCCTCAGAATCTTTCTCAACATAGTGCTCCAAGCCATCAACTGATGAGAGTTGGCAATCAAGGTAAAACATTCTAGCCACTGAAGACGTATTCTAACTCTAATTTTAAAAAGAGGAAACCAAGGCTCAAAGACTCTCTAAGATTTTCGTAATTAATTAATGAGAGAGTTAGGTATAAGACTCTAGGGCTTTTATCTCCTAGTCCAGTGTTTTTTCCACTGTTAAACTTTCTCTGCATGGTTCCATTTTAACTACCAACAAATTGGAACAATTACATTTTTTTCAGTTCTGGTTTGATTTGCCTACTCTATAAATTGCACCCTGTTATAGGAAACTCCAAAGGAACCTGTAATTATTTTGTTGATTTTAAGTTTGGTTACATTGAGTATTATTTGAAATAAGTGGATCATTGCCAGGGAATAAGAAATATTTTATTTAGAGATTGCCTTTGCATTATATGTTGCAATTATATTTAAGCCGTATCAAATGTGATAGTTTTATTTTTAATTTTAATACCTCTCTGAAAGATACGTTTCCAGTAGGCGACAAGTTGTGACTCCAGATAGCTTTTTCTACTATGCTTTTGCATTACGTACACATTAAAATCACTTTTTTTTTTATTTAACTTTGAAAAGTCAGTTGGATTTTTTTCATTGTGGGAAGAAGAACTTTCCTTGGTCCTTCCTCATTTTGAAGTTTACTATCCACTAGACAGTTGGTCACTTATCCAAGGATTAGTGGTGGGAAGGGAATGGCTATTCACTGTGCCGAAATAATTAGAGATTTACACACATATATCCGTGAACTAATGTCTACGTTCACACATATTCACTCTGACCTCAACTGTGCACCCACACAAATGATCATCTACACCCATGCCCCTGAAAAATTGAAACAGTCCTTCTCTGAAGTATTTTTAAGTATCTGCCTTATAAAAGTTACATGATCTAGACATGCCTTGCATCATGCTGAATAAAAGAAGTCAGATGCAAAAAGTGAAGACAGTGAGTCCTCTATGTGAAGTTCTAGGATAGGTAAAGCTAATCGATGATGATAGATATCAGATTGGTGGTTGCTTCTGTGGTGTTTGGGGTAGAGGATTTACTAGAGACAGACGGGAGGGAAATTTCTGGAAGGATGAAAATGTATATTTTTATAGAGCTCTAATTAGACATGTATTCATTTATCAAAACTGATCACACATACACTTAAGATCTATACATTTCACTGTATGTAAATTATATTATTTTTTAAAAAAGAATTCTACTGAGACTTCAAATATGCTGAGAACTGAAAAATAGCTACTGGATTTAGGAACATGGAGATCACTGGTGACTTTAGAAAAAGCTTTTTCTGTGAAGCGATGGGGCCAGGAGCTAGATTGGAGTCCTTAGATTGAAAGTAAGTTGAATAAATACATATACTTAGTATGGGCACATCTTTCAAGAAATCTGGCAAATGAGGAAAGAGGATAAGGGGATAACTAGAAGGAAATGAGAGGTCTAATGGTGGCTTCTTTTAAATAGAATTTAAATGGAATAAAATTAAGAGTGTTTTAAAGTCAGTGGAAAGAATACAGTGAAGAACATGGTTTTAAAAAAAGAGAAAGGGTATAAGTTGTTACTGGGAAGATAAGGGAACTTCTGTCTGCTGGTTTCTCTTTCTTCTGTAAGAGGTGGATCATCTGAGAGTGAGTGGAGTTGGAGATTAGAGGTTGAGGAAGAAAGTTTTAAATGGTGGAGGTGGAAAGTGGGAGTGTGGGTTTGCCAGAGAGTCAGATGATAATTGGTCTACAGAGGTAACCATGTTGGGCCATGTACAAGACGGATCAATAGACAAAGATATGCAGGTGAGGGAGGCCTTTTGACCCGTGAGACACCAAAAGAAGAGTCTTTGTTCTTGACCTTCCAGGCTGAGTCATTGTGAGGCCTGGTAGAACATTTTTTTTCCCCCTGTGTTATCTTGATCTGAGCTAATTTGAGTAGGTTCCTGTTTCTCACCCAAAAGAATCCTAATTAGAACCTTGTCATCATTCATTTTTCTGCATATTAGAGTTAGACTAAGTCTGCATCTTGAGTTTTCATATTGAGAAAAAAAGGCCATGATCAATTCAATAATTAATACATACATTCTTGTGTGTTTGTACATATGTATATATGCAGAAGAATGTATTAATTATTAAATACATGTGTGTGTGTATGTATATATATGTATATATACATACACACGCACACTCATAGAATCTCCATAAATTAGTACTCTATCATCAAGGTAAATTGTCCATCTCCTTTTCATATACGTCTTTGGTCTACTCAGTTTATGCTTCTGTCCCCTCTTCTAGGTTGCCCTATTTGCTTTTAACTTGAAAGCATTTAGGGATACACAATAGAGCATGACACAATTTCCTTCAGATCCTTTACCACAAAGGACATCTGGTACCCACAGTGTGATAGGAAACACTCTGACCATATTATTTTGACTTGTCTCCCAAACTCATGGTAGGAGAGTAATTTAGATTTTTTTTTACAGATCCATGAGAAACCACCTATGAGAAGGAGATTATTGTGCAGGAAGTTTATTAGGGAGTGTTTTCTAGATCAACATCTGTGCAGGAAGGGAAGAAAACAGGATGAAAGAAGGAGAAGTTGGGCTGAAGGGTAAGCACGATAAGGCCTCTGCCAGCTCCTTGGGAGCCCTGATACTCTTAGTGGTCATATCTTCACATTGACGAGCCACTGAATTTAGGCCACCTGGGGAATAGGACATGACCTTGGGAGAGGTGGCGCTCTTCAGCTGAGGGCAATTTCTGGGGTGGTGGGGGGAAGGGAGGTTGACAGCTGAGAGCATGTCCAGCAAATGGAGGAATAAGCCTCCCTAGTCCTGAAAAGGGGGTCTGGATGGCTTAGCATTGTATCCACTACATGATTTTAGTTTTTTTTAAAAAAAAAAAACCTTTGGAAAAATTAAATATTTCTTAACTGCTTAAAAATTAAAGGAAGTTACAGGTTAAGTATTAAGTCAGTATAATAAGCATAAACTTAAGACTTGCTAACAAAATTGAATGTTTAAGTCAATTGCTAGGAGTGTCCAAATTTAGGCACCTCTTGGGGATTGACAAAATGCACCCAAAACTTAAATTATAAACATATCTGTAGAAGAATACTTGTAAATAAATGCCTGGGAGGCAATTGATTGTGGAAGGTAGTGACTTGGAAACTCATTTATCTGTCTCATCTACATTTAACTTGAAAGATTCCTTTTCATGAAACCTTTAGCTCTAAAAGATTTCTTCCCACCAGTTTCTTGTAAGCAAGACAATCTATCTGGAACTTCAAGCAGTATTCAAGATACACAATAACGGGATTTTAATTCAGTGACACAGGATTTGGGGCAACTATGGCATTTGGTCCTTGGAAACGCTTGTCCCTCTGTTTATGCCATTGTTTCCAAAATAATCCTCACGTTTTCCCTTGGACTGTGTGCCTGCCTTAAACATTAAACTCTGAAAACTCTCAGAAGGAAAATATAAGAAAAGAGAGCAGTACATTTTAGAAGATCTATTTAGTAATTCTGTCTAAATATGTCCATTAAATTAAAAGTACTTATTTGTCAGAAAAATTAATGCAGACAGCTTCCACATCTTAGTGGATTAACACAATAAAACTTTATTTTTCACTTACACAAAATTTGATATGGGTTGGGTGGCCTTCTTCCTTCTTGAAGCAGTGATCTCTGGACATGTGGCCTCAACAACAGAACAGAGGGATGGACGAGGAGGAAATACCATGCATCACTACTGTTCTTGGGCCATTGGCAACTGTAAGAGAGGAAGGAGAATATAGGGGAGCACATGGAGTGTCTAGTGAGCACTAATTTCAGAAATTTAAGGTGAAATAATTTGAGTAAGTATTCTGTAATTCAGCCACCTATTAATTCATGAATCTCCCGTTATCTTTCTATTTCAAAATGGAGATAGTCTACGCTTCTGATATTGGAAGACTTAACTCATCGAAGATAGAAATTAATACTTAGACACATGGAATTTGAGTCAGAAGAGGTGTTAGCATCCAGACCAGTGGTTTTCACATCGTATCTAATGAAGTTGTCCTGGGGCTTTGGGGACTAAGGTTGACTGGACAAGGAGAAGGCATGGTGGACAAGGCTCTAGCCTAGCACTTAGGCTCTGTACTGCTGCTTCATTCCTTTATCTATTTTATATTTTGCAATTTGGGTATTTTATTTGGAAAAAAAAAATGAGTTCTTCAGCAAAAGGAAATATCTAAAAACTGCTCATCTATTCCAATACTTTCCTTTTATAGCTAAGGCATGTTTATTTATCCACTCAACAATATATTTTGAGCACTTGGTATGTAGCAGGCCCTGAGTTAGGCTGTGGGATCAGAGTCCCTGTCCTCCTAGATTTTATACTCTGGGGTGTGCTAGAGAGGTCCAGTGACTTCACCAGCATCAGAATATGATCTAGACCCAGTTTCCCTAATTCTTAGTCTTGGCTTAAGTTACCATAAGATAGTTAACTGAGCATATTCTGAAGACATCTAGAATATCCTGGTATGGAAATGATTATGTGGGAAGTATCTACACTTCACACTGACAATGGCTTCTGTCTTGGAGAAAGAGCACAAACCTCTTTGACGTTATCTAAGTCCAAAATATGGGCATTTTTAGACTTACCTTCTTATTCACTTCTAATTTCTAATTGACCACCAAATAGTGTCTGTCGCTTTCTCTGAGAGTACAGTATGTTTATTTTACAACAAAGCATTATCATCAACAAATAACCTTTGTACTTATACAAAAAGTACTGATATGCACACCTACCTATTCTCGCTCTGACTTTTTGAGGTCAGTATAAGGCTATTGCTACTATCCCTACTTCACAGAAAAGAAAACAGAGAAAAAATGATTTAGGTTAAGGTCACACAGCACAAGTAGTAAATGTTCCATGAAGCTGGGAAATCAACTTAACTCATTACAACCAAACTCGCGAAGGCAGGTAATGACCAAGAGTTTCTCTAATACACACTTTTACTATTAGTAGTATTAATAGTTAATATGCAATGCAGGAACCGTGGTGGTGCCTCTGTCTGTGGATTTCAGAACCAAAGAGGCCTGGACTTGAATCCAGGGTTTCACCACTTAACTGTGTGATCGTGATTAAGTCACTTAACTCCTCAGTTGTCTGTCTCATCTGTGAAATGGGGTAAGTGGGAGAAGTAAGTGAGATAACAATAGTTATATAATGCATTTAGCACTTTTTCCTCAAACATAGGCAACATTAACAGATTTTGTCTATAATATTATTGTTTTAAGGTAGTATGAATATAAATAGTACTACGCACCCAATATTCACATCTCTTTGAGTATAAAGATAGGTGCATCTATGCTTTGTGAGCACCGTTCCAGCGCGAAAGTACAGTGCTTGCTGTGTTGATACTCTATAAAGGAATTTGGAATCACAATTAGAGCTTTGCTTCTTACATTGTGCTAAGCCAGAATACTCTTATTCATTGTAGTGCTTTCAGCACAATGCAGTTACCTGAGCTTTGGGAACACACAGAAGTTGGGTGTTTTTTGTTGAGCTAGGGTAATAGCCCTTATTTTAGCAGCACTTTAGAATAGATTTACTCTGTGTTATGCTTACAGATTTAGTTCTTCACTTTTGTTGTTTAGCTGAGGAAACATTTTGGCCCCCCGATTGTATAGGGATTTACATACATAATTCATATGGCCTATATTCTATGGAAAAGAATATCTTATCTTGAGTTTGTAACATGGAGGCATACCTCCAACTGGGGATATTGAAACTCTTTGTACAGGAATACTTTATTTAAAAAAATGAGCAGATTTCCATGTTGAATCTACTTAGCATTTCTGAGTAAGTGTTCATAATAAATGCTGAATGAAATGTACAAAATGCCTCTTCAAAAATACTAGATGTAAAGCTAATGTGGACTTCCATCAGGTAAACAGTTGACATGCAGAATTAAAAATCTGTTGCTGTCGAGTCGATTCCAACTCGTAGCGACCCTATAATGACAGAGACTGGTGGATTTGAATGGCTGACCTTTTGTTTAGCAGTTGTAGCTCTTAACCATTATGCCACCAGGGCTCCGATTCGTATAGAATTAGGGATGATAAAGATAATTTTCCAGTATTTTTAAAAGACATATACATCACAGTTCTGTACTTTTTTTTTTTGTTGAGATCAAAGATGTAATAAAAATACTAAAAAATAATTGGAGGTGTAATAAAAACAACTAACCATCACTGCTAAATTTTAATTCGCAGCATGCATGCCTCCATACCAAAAACCAGACCTGCTAACATCAAGTCGATTCTGACTCATAGACCTATAGGACAGCAAGCACCTGGTGGATTTGAACCGTTGATCTTTTGGATAGCAGCTGTAGCTCTTAACCACTACACCTCCAGGGTTTCCATATACATCCATAACACCATGTACATGTCAAATGCCTGCTTTTAACTCAAGAGAAAATCAAGTGCACATAATAAAGGCCTGTGTTTTACTGGTGGACCTCTGGTTATTTGGATACATTTTCTAGAGCATTTAATGCAAATTTTCTAAAAACTCCTTCCAGAATTTTCTTTATACTCAGGTTAGCAATGACTTATAAGAATCATGTAACTCTGAGAATTAGTCTTTATTCGTTTCCCTCAAATTTGGAAGTTGAGACCACTGTATTTGCCTTTATTGTAGCAGACATTGCTAAATCTTTCATCCTACACGATTGTTAGTATGGCTTGGTCATATGAAAGGTAAAGGAATATATTTCCATTTACCCTTTTGGGCTCTTGGTTCAAGTGGGACTAGTGTCCCCCCCGCCAAAAAAAAGAGAGTACTCTTTGGCTGTTATTTTGTTTTTATTTCTTTAGGGAAATCTTAATGGGTAGTTTGGGTAGAAACTTGGGCACTTCATCTTCTTTTCTTTGCTCTCTACTTCTCCTTATTACAGGAGACAGAAATATGAGAGCCTCAGTGGGGAATTTTCCCAGAAGAGAGAAACGAAACATCCATTCCTCTATAATGCCAGCCATTTCCGGAGAGGAGTGGTTTCTTGTTTGGCCCTTGGGCTCTGTCCTTCTGGGTAAATCCAAGCCTTTGTGCCATCCCCTCAGGGCTGCTGGAAGGGAGACCTTCTGGAGGAGAGTTATACAGATAGGAAGTAGGAACCATTTTGTATTAGCTTCCTCTCTTTGACCTCTCTTTCCAGGAGAGTCAGCCTCTCAGGGTGAAATCAGCATCTCTAACTTTATAAGGCTGCCTCCATATAGGGTATTTAACTTACTTGTAGGCTCCAAAGAGTCACAAACAAAAAAGAAAGTGGATGAGGCAGAACAACGCATTTAGAAAGGAAGAGGATGCTGCGTTGGCTACACAGCCGTGGGTAAAGTTTGAGCATCCCCTATTATTTTCCCTTCAGCATGATGTTACAGTGTTTTCCTTAAGCCTAAATAAACTTTTTCATCTGGTAATTAACATTTTTACAATGTTTTTCCTACCACCATATATTTTTGTTTAGAAAATTAAGACCCAGAGCAAAGTGAATGGGTAAAATGTTTGTTTTTGCAAAGAGTGTATTTAAACCTGTCAGAGATGATTAGAGGGTAAAATGAGAAAGTTAAAAGTCGTTTAAACTTTCTTGATTTCCCCACATGTCAATATCTTGATCCTATTGTCTTATACTTTATACTTAAACATTTTTTAATAGGTTTCTGAAATTGTCTTTTATTAACATAAAGTGATATATACAATGTCAGTATATGTCATTTCATGACATTCATTTTGGGGTTGATTCTGAGTTTGTGAAATTTGTGGGGCACACTGACACCAAATCACAAAGTGGCATTGGAATTCCTGGATTATAGCCTTGATTCTACTTTCTCTAATCTAACCCTCTAGGGTCTTTGAGTTTTTCAAGAATGTTTCAATCATTTTAATTAATTAATTGCTTAATTAAAATAATGTTTTGGCTCTGGCTTACATCAGGAAATACAGTGGTGCACTAAAACTAACAACAATCATGTGATTCTGTAAGTTATTGCCGAGCTTATTAAACTTTCAGGAAGCTGTTTTTTATGTACATGTCAGAGCTAGTTTTTAATTTGCTTGAAGTGGTTTGTAATTATTGGTAATGCTGATAATAAAATTTATACTGTTTGGATTAGAAAAAAAAATTAGTATGGACTCAACCTTTGATTAAATGCAGTTTGGATTCTAAAACTTACTTCCTGGCATTCCTCATATTGTAGCTGTTATGCTGTCAGCCCTGCTCTCATAGAACACAGAAGTCACCTGGATGGGGAGTCAACCCACCTCTTCCTAAACACTGATAATTTCCTGTAAGCTGGATGGTTAGATGATCTCAATATGACTGTCTACATCTCCGTTTAGAAAATTAAACTGCAGGCTGCAGCAGGGGAGAGTTAATTTATCAGGGGGATGTATTTACCAGTGATAAAGCTATTTGAAAGGCTGTGAGAATCAGAGAGTCGCCTCTCTGCATATTTTTCCATTGGTGGTGGTGTTGGTTGCCTTTGGGTCAATTCTAACCCATGTGTTACAGAGTAGAACTGCGTTGTAGAGTTTTCTTGGCTGTAATCTTAAGGGAAACAAATAGCAAGACCTTTTCTTCTGTGGTACCACTGGGTGTGTTTGAACCATCAAACTTTAGGTTACCAGCCAAGTACAAACTGTTTGTGTCACCTAGAGACTTCACTTTTTCCCAGTCAGGAGAAAATTAAAAATAACTGCCCACTTGACAGACTGTCAGGTAAGCTGACTCCCAGGCTTAAGGGGAGATGTGAACATTACACACTTTAAAAATACATTATTTTAGAAAGAAAGGGAAAAATGGTAAAACAAAGGTTCCAGTGTTTTTATCTGATTATGGAAGTTTTAGAATACAGTGGAATATTGTGCCTTCTTGGACCCGACATATTTGAGTCAATATGCTGCCTGTGGGATCCCTAGGCTGACAACAGGGCCTGGCATAGTTAATGGTGACCATTTGGTGCACCATGTCCAGTCAATGAATACACACTGGGCCACATTATGCTTACCAATCTCTTGGAATATTATAGTTTTTTACTAGCCCATGCAGTCTCATATTCTGTATTGATAATTTACAATTGTCAATACTGTATAATTTTCCCATGCTTTTAGAGTTTTCTGGTTGTACTTTTTTAAACAAATTTTTAATATTGTGAGGTCAGGCAGTTGTACTGAATAGGGCCATGTTGGCAAAATTCAACTAGATGCCTACCACTGCCACCGTAATGTATCACCCACATTTACAGTTTGAGCTTACTCTTTTCTGGCTAATTTTTTGGTTTTATCAAGACACTTATCCTCTCTGCTCTGTTCTGTATTCTTTATAATCAGGTAAGTTTTTAGAGATACTATGTGTAAGTGTTTGGTGGTGTGTGGTACACACAGGATTGCTCTTGGAGTACCTCTGTGTATGTACTCTGTGCCTTAGAGTGCAGACACAGGAACAAAGGGAGTTAGTTAGGGCTATTTCATGGGAGTTTGAATATTCCAGTGAAGTTGTGTAAAAGGTGCCCTCCGATAGTTTGAGAGTTTACCCTGAGCTAAAGATTAGTTAAAATCTTTACTGTCCTTTGGTCTAGTAAACAACAAAGAACAACTTGGGGAGAGCTAGAATCTCCAAGAAATGAAATGAGATTTATCCAGGAGGGAGGTTAGGTTGGAGGAGGATACGTGGGATCAAGGTGAAAATTTTTCACTAAACCTCTGCTAGTTGTTGTTAGGTGCCATCTAATCTAGTCGGTTCTAACTCATAGCGACCCTATGTACAACAGAAGGAAACACTGCCTGGTCCTGCGCCAGGCCCACAGTCATTCTTATGCTTGAGCCCATTGTTTTAGCCACTGTGTCAATCCATCTTGTTGAGAGTCTTCCTCTTTTTCACTGGCCCTCTTCTTTACCAAGCATGATGTCCTTCTCCAGGAACTGATCCCTCCTGATAACATGTCCAAAATATGTGAGATGTAGGCTTTCCAAACTTGCTTCTAAGAAGCATTCTGGTTGTAGTTCTTCCAAGACAGATTTGATCGTTCTTTTGGCAGTTCATGGTATATTCAATGTTCATCGCCAACACCACAATTCAAAGGTGTCGACTCTTCTTCGGTCTTCCTTATTCATTGTCCAGCTTTCGCATGCAAATGATGTGATTGAAAACACCATGACTTGGGTCAGGCACACCTTAGTCTTCAAAGTGACATTTTTGCTTTTCAACACTTTAAAGAGGTCTTTTGCAGCAGATTTGCCCAGTGCAGTGTGCCTTTTGATTTCTTGACTGCTGTTTACACGAGTGTTGATTGTGGATCCAAGTAAAATGAAATCCTTGACAACTTCATTCTTTTCTCTGTTTATCATTCTGTTTCTTATTGGTCCAGTTGTGAGGATTTTTTTTTTTTCTTTATGTTGAGGAAACCCTGATGGTATAGTGGTTAAGAGCAACGGCTGCTAACCAGAAGCTTGGCAGTTCGAATCCACCAGGTGTTCCTTGGAAACTCTATGGGGCCATTCTACTCTGTCCTATAGGGTTGCTATGAAACATTTCAGTTGATATTCCGTCAATTTCTGGAGCCTTGTTTTTCTCCAATGCCTTCATTGTAGCTTGGACTTTTTTCAGTACCGTCAGTTCCTAGTTATAAGTGCTACCTCCTGAAATGGTTGAACATCGACCAATTCTCTTTGGGATAGTGTATTCCTTCCATCTTCTTTTGATGCTTCCTGCATTGTTTACTATTTTCCCTGTAGAATCCTTCACTATTGCAACTTGAGGCTTGGCAAGGGCAAAGATTATTACAGAGTCAAATCTAGTTTGAGCATTAGGCTCTAAAGGCAGTGCAGTAGGTAAGGTATAGTATCAGTATTGTTAAAATTACTTTGAAAACCCCTTTGGAAGGCACCACATTGAAGACAAACATATCACCTCTCGGTTATGTCCCTCACAGGCAGCTTACCCTCCAGGTTTGAATGAGGAAGCCATTGATTTACTTAGTTTCTGTTCAGCACCAGATTAGACAGTTGGCTTGTGTTTTAATGGCCATGGTGTATGAAAAATGTGAGTCTTTGAATTTATGGAATACTACGGTCTCAACTTGGAAAGATCCTGTGTTAAAGAACACCACACAGGAACCGAGACTATTTGAAGGTGGAAGATTTCTTATCTCCCATCTCATACTCACTTTGGGCAAATGCTTATGGAGAGAATTATTTAAGTCATTTTTTAAATTTCTCCCTCTATCAAGTGGTTTAAAATCTTATAAGGCAAATTCTTGTGCAATACAAATGCAAAGGAAAAAAGCCTCACCTAGACCCTGCACTCTGGCTCTTGGTAGATTTAGCCCTGGAAATAAAAACACCCATTATTAATCCATCTTCTGGGTGAAATTTCTCTGCAGAAATAGGTTGGACCTGCTCTCACTGAATCTTTTTCACATTCAAAACTTGTGAAAACTTTGCTTACTTAACACACATCAGTCTAAAGTAGAAAAATTCAGGAGTGCTTATTAAAAATTTGTTGAGGCTTATGAAGTGTAAGACTGTGTCTGGCCCCTGGTGAGTCAGTATGTAGGAAGAGACACATGTTGTAGACCTTTACAGGACTTCCAGTTGAATTTGGCTTTGTTATTTCTGTTGGTTTGGTATCACTGAAATTTGATCTCATCGCATCACACTTAAGACCACTGTGGCCGAACTCCTATCAGTTGTGCTTCTCCCAAAGGGATATTCTCACCCTTCAGCAATGTCTCAACTCTTGTTTGATTCCAGAGAGGGTGACCTTTTCTTCTTAAGTTTTTGCTGCTCTACCATGGACGTAATATTTTTTTATTAAATCCTCAAGTTCATATCCTAAAGTTAGAACCAATCTAGTCAAGAGGAGAATAATTTTGAATTAGATACAGAAGAAATCTGGTAATGAAAAAAAAAAAAAGGCTTAAAAATTGGCTCAATGTTGTCTTTTCTGTAGTCTACAAAGTTATATTGGAAGAAAATACCAGAATGTGTTTCAAAAGGCAGAGGCTGTTCTTTCATTTTAGGTAATAGATTTTTCAGTTAGTCCAAATATCTTTTGTTAAGGAAACATTGAAAACAAAATATTTAATATCTCAATTAATTCTTTTTTTCACCATTCTTCCTTCCCAGGTTTCTTTATTTTTTGCAATCTTGCCTCTCCAGTAAAGCAAACATAAACGACTGATATGTAAAATATTGAAATAGAATTTAAATATTCTCCCTTTTTTTGCCAGTTACAATTAGGTTATAATAACATTTTTGTTTCTTTTTCAAGCCTTTGTGCTTTTAATAACTCTTCTTTTAGATACTGACATGTTTATTTAAAATGTCATAACAATATGTACAAGGATTATGGTCCCATAATCTTCCTGAAACAATAAATTGTTGCAATGACTGGGAACCTCTGTAATGGTAAAGAGGTCCTGATGAAACATTTGGTAAATATTAGACCTTAGAAATAAATGCAAGCTTAAACATTCAATTTAATTGAACAAATATTTATTGGGTAAGTATTATGTGTCAGGTACTAAATCATATTGACCAACAGAAGAATCTATTAGTAAAATAAATAAAATTTTAAAAAGTATTTACTGTCTTCTATGAACTCTGTGGCATGGCAAAGAAGGATTTGATGTTTTAGTATTAATATAAACAAAACAAAAAACAAATACCTTTATTACAAATTCCTAGGTAAAAGCAAATGTGAAAATGTACTTCATGCAAGCTTCTTGAATTTCACACATCATCCTTTGTTCTGAAAACAATTGAGTACAATCAGATATGGCTTGAACTTTTTAAAGGAAATGGACTCAGACCTACTTTTTCTTTATTAAACCAAAAGCTACTTTGGTCAAATAACGAAATCTGCTGCATGCTAATGCCTTAATGCAGCCACAAAGTTTTTGAGCTCTATGTTCCTTGTTTGTAATTAAAAGCTCATTTTTTAAAAATATGTGAAATATTTTTGTTATGCCATTTAAAAAGACTAGTAAGAAAATTTCATATTGGAAAATATTTATAAACTTGAGTCTTGTAATATATTCCTAGGAGTTAGACTTGGATCATCAGTTGATAGACAAATAGTTAATTCACATGGGTAGTAAGGGGTGACATGTGAAGGGGTGGTCAGTTGGTAGACCACCAAATGTATTTTGATAAACACTAAATGATTTTGTAAACTATAGCATTGTTTTAGGAAAATAAGTGTATATTTTTATAGATATTATAATCTACTTAAATATGTTTCAAGATTATATTCTTCGCTTTTTTCTTGCCCTTTCTCCCACTCCTCCTCCCCCTTCCTGTCTTTGTCTATACAGGGATTTTCATAATGTAACACCTTTAAATAGAGAACAGTTGCATCTAATCCTATTTAAGATGGTTGCTAAAGCCCCATTCATGGAAGCTTAGAAATGACATAAGATCTCCCTTTCAAGAGTAAAGGAGAAAAAGAAAAGGAAATTTATAGGGGGAAGTTTTATATATGGGTTTGTGTCAGGGCTTTGAACTGGTTCTTACCAGTTCAGCCATGGCTGAGACAGTGACACAAGAACAAATCCAAATTTTTAAAATTTGAGTCACCCAAATTTTAAAACTTTTAGGTACAGATATTTATTTAGATGTCATAATATTTAAATATTATGACATTTAAATAAATATGTTAGTATCTAAATGCGTGAACCAGATGATAACCAGAATGGGAAGAATTACAGGTCAAAGCCCTGCTAGAAACTTACTCTCTTTCTTAAAAACCAGGGCAGTGTATGTGTTGCATAGCAACAAAATCTCTTGGCCATAAGATTTGGAGCAGAGTCAGAAACAGTGGTGCCCTTCTCAAAGATGACGGTGCCCCACTCAGTGACGGTGGTCTGTTGCGCCGCTTTGAATGTCGCTGTGCTTTGCACAGTCCTGCCAGTAATCCAGTCTCACACATCAGGCTCCTGAAAGGGCTCACTATGCCTCTTCTGAGTCTCCTGTTCTAGGGCTTTGATTTGTAATTTTTCCCATTCTGGTTGCCATTCTAGATTGTAAAAATTCGGATCAATTCTGGTTTCACATCGGCAGTGGTAGAATGGTTTGAACCGGTTCAAAGCCCTGGTTTGTGTTATGTGGTTTCTGGTATTTAGAATGTGGGAATCAGCTCCCCGCTTTTGAGCCCTGGGCCTTCTCACAGCCTGCTGCTCTCCTGTACTTCTGAGGACCCTCAAGGAAAAATGGTTTTACACAGCTGGGTTTGGGGTGAGAGGGGTACTTCCCTTTCTCTATAACCCAGGTGTGGTCGAAAGTGACTTTGGGATAACTACCAAGTTGCTCTCTCTCTACAGACCAATTCCTTCAGAAGAGGAGGTAAGACTAGTCACTGAGAGGGAGGGATGAGGGAAATGAGCCAGTTGACCAACTGTGCTTAGTTCTTTAAAGGCCTATTTTAGAAAATGTGGAGGCCTATTACATGGCGCTCTGCTTGTCTGGTTTTGTTTTTCCTATTTCAGGATGAATATGCAATATATATTTTTCTCTTCATCTCTGGAAGTGATTTTTATATTACTTTGTGATGCAAATCCCCGGGCTTGTCATAGAACATGTGGACTGTGCTCCTACGATAAACATTGTCTTTCAATTTTTGCCAGTTGCGAATATTCAGAAGCTTATAACAGGGAATTTTGAATGTCAAAGCAGGTGTTCCCTTTGATAAACAGGAAGTTAGAGATTTCTTTTTCTACAAAAATTTTAAGAGTGGGTACAGGGGCTTTTTTTAAATTGAAAACTGGCCAGAGATTTTAGAGCAAAGAAAAAAGTGAGAAAGTTTTAACAATTAAATAAAATGGTTAGGGTGAATTTGTTTCCAAAACTGAAGATGGTGAGAACTGTCTAAAGAACTGAGGTGATATTAAAATATGAAATTTTAATGATAATGATGTTAAATTATTCTTGGATATTTATAGATATGTTTATATACCAATGCTAGCTAATAATTATTTATTGCTTATATAATATTGAGTTCTTGCTCTGTAAAACTGCCAAAATCAAGTGAGAAAATGTTATTGTTTCCATCTTACTTTGTCAAACACCTTTGAGATCTTTCCAAGGCAATAATTCGTAATTTGCCTGTACCTCTTTAGGGAGAAATAGCCACTGATTGCTAGCCTCTCAAATCCAAACAAATCAAATACTAAAAAAAAACCCCAGTGCCGTAGAGTCGATTCCGACTCACAGCGACCCTATAAGACAGAAATCAAATACTAGGAAACATAAAATGATAACCTTTGTATTTCCTGCAGTAATATCAGAGTGCCTTAAATACAGTGGACCCTCAGAAAATATTTATTGTCCAAGCGAGTTTAAATATATAAGCATTTGAACTGTTTTTATTGAATTCAGTTTCAGAAGGTCGATTCTTTACAAAGATATCAATTTCACAAGGCAAAAAATCATTAAATTATGCATACAAACCAAGACCTCCTATTCTTATGGAAGTGTGGATTATTTAGTCTTTTCCTATCACTCTGACCTCTGTCGTAGGGGAAAAACATCACAAAGTTTAGTAAAGCAAAAAGAGAGTTTTATTCAGCATATATTCAAAAAGACAAAAGTGGGTAGCGGACAAGCATGCTGCCAGAGCTAATGTCTGCCCGAATCCAAGGAAATATTACAGAGTAAGCAAGAATGGGAAAATGGACAAGCACGTTTCGTAGTCATGTCTGCCTGAGTCCAAGGAACATTACAGAATAAACAAGAATGGGAAAATGGACAAGCTTGCTGCCACAGCCACGTCTGCCTGAGTGCCAGGAAGGTTACAGAGTCATCAGTATATATTAGCATCACAAATGAGCAAAACCATTGAAAGCTTCACCTTTTCACAGATTGGCTGGAAACTGTCATCCTGCATTTTGAATTGTCTTTCTTAAAGATCATTGGTACAGGTTTCAGTAACTACAGTCAGGAGGGTCTTCATTGGTCCAACAAATTTCTATTCACTATATGTTAATAGAAAAAGATAAGAGTGGAAAGTCTTTTGTGTTCTGGCTTATGTGAAAGGTTCCCTAAAAGATATTTTCCAAGGTTATTCCATCTGTTGTCTTTGTACCTCAGGGACCAGTTGATGCGTTCTTGTGAGTCTTGTTGAGCTCTTGTGAGTCCAGCTCCAGCTGGGTCATATTCTCTGTGCTCAAGAACAGGGAATACTGATGCCAATATTATTTCCTAAATCACCTCCGCCTACCTATGTATCGACAACTTCTCTATTTATAAGATATCCCGACTAATGATATATATGAACACATAATTTTGTTTTCCTTTCCAGGTCTTGCTCTTTATCTTTCCCCAGTCCTGTTGTATATGTTTTTCATCTTCGCTGCCGCTTTCTTTTCAAGTATAGTGAGGCTGTGTCAAAAGGAATCTAGTGACCTGTGAGCTAATCTGCCTTTCTTTGAACGACTATTTTGAATGTAAAAGGTCAGCATCACTGAATATGTTTGCTCTGTGTAGGTGGTCCAAGCTATTTTCCAGTTGTCCACATGCCTTCCTTTCAAATGCCTGTGTGTCTTTCCTTCTCAAGAATACCCACTGTCCTTTGTTCCGCAAACTTTGTTTCTACTCTCTCACATGTTATTAGAAGAAAGGGTAGCTGTTGAGACTGTCAAAGAGGTAGCAGAGCTTGGGCAAGTCACCTAACCTCTCAGTGCCTCATTACGTAAGAATGTTTAGAGGATTAAATGAGTTAATGTTTATAAAGCACTTAAAATAGTGCTTAACACATAGTAAAAAAAACCCCACTGCCATCGCGTCTATTCCGACTCGTAGCGACCCTATAGGACAGAGTAGAACTGCACCATAGAGTTTCCAAGGAGCACCTGGTGGATTCGAACTGCCGACCCCTTGGTTAGCAGCCATAGCACTTAACCACTATGCCACCAGGGCACTGTCAAATTGTTTGATAAATAAATAAAAATGGGTGTAGAGGAGAATATTTACTATTTGCTGTAGAGTCAGTTCTGGCTCACAGCAGTCCCGTGTGGCAGAGTAGGACCGTGCTCCATAAGCACAGTTCCTTTTAGGGGCTGAGTTTCCGGAGTAGATCACCAGGGCTTTCTTCTGAAGCACCTCTGGGTGGACTTGAACCTCCAACCTTTTGGTTAGCAGCTGAGTGCATTAACTGTTTGCACCACCTAAAATGGTGATATTTGGGCCGTGGGGCAGAAGTTCCTGACTCCTAATACGATGCAGCATCCTGGATTGGATACTAGAACAGTAAAAGGACATTAGTGGCAAAACTGTTGAAATACAAATAAAGTCTGTAGCTTAGTTAATAGTCATGCACCGATGTTAGTTTCTTACTTCTGACAACTGTGCCTGGTTGTGTAGAATGTAAATATTAGGGGAGACGGGGTGAAGGCTATCTGGGAACTCTCTGTACTATATTTGCAGCTTCTTAAAAAAAAAAAAATTTTTTTTTTTTGTAAACCTAAAATTATTCCAAAATAAAAAAGTTTATTTAAGAAAATGATATGACACAAAAGAGTGCATGTAATTTGTATGTTGTCTTAATTCCCTTAGCTATTATATCTTCTTGTGGTTAAAAAATTACTCCTGTTTATATATGTTCCTTCCTAAGAACTTACAGACCAGGAAGAGATATGTGCCCACTGTTTACAAATAAATAAATAAGATGTTCTTTAAAGAAAAAAAAAGGTATTTCCTCTTCTGGTCTTCTGGGACATATTTCCACTTAGTGGGTGAGGATTTGCATGGATAACTCACATTAACTAAAAAGCAAAGCCATCTCTTGGATGTTGTGACTTGTTAAGGTTGTGTGTCAACTTGGATAGGCCATGATTCTCAGTGGTTTGGCAGTTATGATGTAGTCTGGCAGTCATATAATGATGTAATCACCCCCATGATAAGATCTAATATAATGTGATTACCTTCATGATGGGATTGGCTGTGAGCAGCCAGTCAGTTGAAAGGGAGTTTCCTTGGGGGTATGGCCTGCATTCATTATAGGTGGACTTTCTGACAAGGCTTGTGGGCTTCTGCTTACTCTGGATCCTTTAGCTGGCTCCTGTTCATCTGGCCTCCAATTACTGGTACTTGAGCTAGCAGCTTCCCTGCCCATAATGGGATTTGTTAGCCTCCACAGTCTGTGAGTGAGAGGTCTGTTGTCTGAACTGTCAGTCTTGGGTTCACCAGCCCCTGCAGTTAATGTGATAGGAGAGACCTCCATCATGACCCACGGACTTGGGACTTTCTAGCCTCTACAACTGTGTGAGCCATTTCCTTGATATAATTCTCTCTCTCTCTCTCTATAGATGTTTCAGTGGTTTTGCTTTTTTAGAGAACTCAGCCTAAGACAGATGATCCTGATGAAAAGATATCCCTGCAGCCACGGCAGGGATATTTCTGTTTGGTTCATGATTGAAGCTGTTGAGTTTGTTTACCAAAACTCTGGTCCTCAACTCATTCCATTTTTCTGCCACTTTCATGTAAAAGAGGTGTTAACCTTTCTAAACCTATTTTTCAACAGAATGTATTAATTAACATTTCCAGATGATTTAAGCCTCTGTTAACGTCGCTTTCTCTGGTATGACTTGTGCTGAGTGTAGTGATTCACAAACAGGGACTCTGCAATTTTGGTCTCTTATAGAATCCCAT
The DNA here is from genome assembly GCF_030014295.1 of Loxodonta africana. Lineage (NCBI taxonomy): Eukaryota > Metazoa > Chordata > Mammalia > Proboscidea > Elephantidae > Loxodonta > Loxodonta africana. The sequence goes on from NC_087342.1 coordinate 133,317,570, forward strand.
TCACTGAATTGCATTTTGGTAGTATAAGAAGCTTGCCTACTGTGCTCGCAAATATATAAGCCAAAATTGTTTATTAAAAAGATAGAAATGACAGATTATTGAAGGCTTTTTCTTCCTTTCCACATATTGAATCATTCAGAATCTAAAATTTCCTAAATATTATACATTCTCTAGTGGGAACCACAAATAAAGTGCCATACAAACAGCACCTGAAAAGAAACTTGTCCTGGTCTTTATTAACAAAAATGCAGTTGAGGAAACTGACCACCATGTCACCTGGTATTTCCTTTATGAAAATCTCTGGTGATAGTTTTCTGCCTTTTTTTTTTTTACCAGTACTTCTCCCAAGCAGTAGCTTTGATTTTTTTTTTTAATGGATATGTATTTGTAAATAGTTGTCTTGGCTGTCAGGAAAATCAGAACAACTTTACATTGTACCTTTAACCATTGTATGGACTCAATGGCATATATTATGTGTACTGACCTGATTTCAGCCCATTTTCCTACTCTTGTTTTCACTTAGTTCCAGTTTTCACATGTGTTCATTTTTTATGCTATTGAATACAGCTCTCTGTTCTTTCCCAAGTCCTTTTTAAAATTTTTTAAGCAAAGACTACCATTACACCCTCTCTCTAGCCCTTGGTAAATACTAACCTACTTTGCTTTCTATGATTTTGCCTGCTCTGGATAAATCATGTAAGTAGGATCATACAATGTATGTCCTTTTGTGTGTCCTACTTATTTCACTTATCATGTTTCCAAGTTTCATCCATGTGGTAGCATATATCAGAACTTCATTTCTCTTTATGGCTGAATAACATCCCATTGTGTGTGTGTGTATATATATATATATATATATACACACACACACACCACATTTTTTAAATCTATTCATCTGTTGATGGACCTTTGGGTGGTTTCCACCTTTTGGCTGTTAAAAAGCTTCAGTGAACATTGGTGTATAGATATCTGTTTGAATGCCTGCTTTCACTTCTTCTTGGTGTGTATCTTGGAGTAGAATTGCTGGGTCATATGGTGATTTTATGTTTTACTTTTTGAGGAACCACCCAACTGTTTTTCATGGCAGCTACATTCCCACTAGCAATCAACAAGTGTTTCAGTTTCTGTACATTCTTGCCAATATATATTTATTTACAAGAATTGCCTAACTCTTTTTGAAAAAGGCAGGATTAAAAAAAAAAAAAAAAGGGAAGCTGGCTAGGTCATTGCTATGGGAGGAAGTAATTAGAGTTTGGTGGAAACAAATCGAATCATGAGCAAAAGGCTTGGATTCCAGTTCTGAGTCTGCTGCTTGCCAGATATGTAATCTTGGGAAAGTCATCTTAATTCTCCTAGTCTTAATGTCGTCTTGTGGCCAATAGGAGCAATGACCTCAAAATAAAATGAATTATGTGAGTATGCTAAGACTAGTAAGTGAAGTCCCTGGGTGGCACAAATCATTAAGTGCTTGGCTACTAGCAAAAGGTTGGCAGTTCAAATTCACCCTGAGGCACTTCTGAAGAAAGACTTTGCAGTCTGCTTTAGAAATATCACACCCATTGAAAATCTCCATAGAGTGCAGTTCTATTCTGAAATACAGAGTATTGCCATGAGTTGGAATTGACTTGACTGCAACTGTTTTTTTGGTAGTAAGTGTTCCACAAAAATAATAGCTTAAAAAAAAATTAGGGTTTCTTTGCTGCCAACCAAGGGCTGCCCCTGGGATAAATTTAAGTGAAACTGATATTTAGAAACTTTAGTGCCCGTCTCAGCCTTTCAATCAGGGTTCGATATTTAAACCTGTTTCTCAACTGTTTACCATTTCTTTAGGATTCTATTCCTAGTTATCCTTTACAGGCTGTCATGAGATAAGCAAATTCAAGCCATGGTGTTATTACGTAATAACTAACAAAAAATTTAATATAATAATAAAAAAATTAAAAAAAAAAACAATAATATAATAAAAAAAAATTTATTTACTTGTGTTTAATTCAAAGGAGTTAGAATTATAGTGTTGGAATTTCAGAGCCTACAGCTGTCCCCATGTGATGATTTTCCTCAGGGTACATATTAGGTGGTGAGCTGGGGACACAGGCTTTCTCAGTCTCTTTGAGCTACATTACATGGGAAAAGGGGTGTGTGTGTGTGTCACGAGGACAGCCCTGTCAGTAATGGCCAGACAGTGGGTTTTAGGATATGGTGCTAAGTGATGCTGCTGAGCTCTGTACCTCTTTCTGTGACTGCTTAAAATGGGGTTTGGAAATCACACAATCTTCAAGTATTTTTATGCTTTTTTTACATATAAAAGGGGGGTGCTGCTTCTACACTTCAGTTGAAATTTCAGTTCTAGTAATTACCCAGGCTAATTAATCATCTGTGCATATTCTCCCTAAACTGCCATTTCTTGCCACTATACTTTTTTCCTGCCCATTTTCTGCAGAATTGTTGGTGGATTGTAATTCTGTCCTGTTAAACAGCTGCACATTTCATACTTGAAGTAGTTTTATTTTACTAGTGGATAAATTGTTCCATCTAAGTAGTTTGGTAGTTGGGAACTAGGTTAGGGTTTGTCATATGATGAAGAATACAAAGCATTTTTAGTATTCTTAGCTCTCTACAGAACATTTGATAGACTTGGAATCAAAGAATATTCATCATAAAGAAAGCCAAGTTTCTATCTATCTTGACCTCTAGGGGAAACAGGATTTGCTGACCTAGTAACTAATTTGGTAATATCATCTGCAGGGATTTATTCTCAGGTTAGTTCCTGTAAAGGAACTTAGGGACTTAAAGATTGTGACTTGATCATTTATCACAAATCAGTAAAATAAGAATAAAGATTTTTTCCCTTTCTCTGCATTTCCCTATTCCTTTATTTGTTTTATACTCAAGAAAATTTTGATAGAAATACCTTTCAGGGTGTTGCCATCACTAATAACACACTGCCTCTTATTTTAAGATGTTAAATTTCCTCCTTTTTAAGAACATTCTGGAACAGAGTCCTAGCTGCTCAGTGAGGGGGCTGTGCTGTACTCTCTTGGCATGTGAAAGGCTTAATACCCAGTAGACGCTTAATGGCCTTGAGTACGTGCATCAATGCATGAATAACTGCTTATAGAAAATTGGAATATATGGTATACTTTTTACAATGCTAATAGATTAACTGGGAATAATTAAAGACAATTACTAATTCCATCTTTGTGTTTTCTCTGTAAACTTTCATTTTGTGATTATAACACCTTTTGACAATTGATTACATCAATTTGGCCAATTAAATGTTCCTCTGTCTAGGCTAAGCTACCCCTTGCCCTGCCTCCCTGGCTGCAACATAGTGAAATCATTGGGATATTGTCTGTCAGAGCTCTGTTCATTTTTTGTAAAATGGAGATGATAAAGGTTGTATAGAGTTTTTTATGAGGAAAGAAATCAGGAGAGGGTCAGGCATGTGATAAATGTTATTTTCCTTCCCTTTTGTTTGAATTGGAAATTGTGGGGCAAAGACCGATGGGACAAATAATTTTCAAAAAGCTGCAAAGCCAGACATTAAGGATAAATGCAATTGAGAAAAATGGACAATTGGAGCTATGTTAAGTTGGAATATTTGTTTGATGTGGTATGTAAAAATGACTACTTAGGTGAAATATTTAATAGTCATGGTGGTTAACATTATAAATTACACCACCCTTGAACAGAATTTGTGAGTAATGCAAAGGCACACAGTTGCCTAACTGTTTAAGATAAATTATTGGATTTCTATATAACCTAATTTGAAGAAATTGAGAAAAATTAAACACTAAAATAAAGTTAGTCTTTATAAAAACACTCAACACTAAGGCTATATTAGCATTGTCAGAGTGGTTGTGGCTTTGGTTAGCCACTGTATTATTTTATAGATATTATCTCTGTTGGTTTTAAAGCTGTTACTTTTGGTGCTTTTTTATAGCAGCCGTAACCTCTATTATATGTTTCATCTGTCGTATGGAGATTGATAACGTATCCAATTAATTCAACCATTTTAGACATGAACTGTGGATTGTGCAAATCAAAATAAATTTTTCCTCTAAAGAAGTTTTCCTTTTATACCTATACATATGCCTTCCATCTTAGTTTCACGTTAATAATGTAGGCACAGATTTAAAAATCCAATATTATCAAATTTGAAATGATATAATGCACATTTAAAACATGACTATGAAGTCACATAAATAAAACTAATGCAACCTCTAGGTGTCCACATCAATCTCTGCTCAGCACTGGACAAACAAACCTAAACCATTTTCTCATTTCATCAGCAGAATCAAAGACAAATATTGCTAGCACTTCAGGGGTGTAATTGATAGCCCTCAACTGAGTTAAGGAGTAATCATTTTTTATAAAGTCCAAGTTACAATAGCAGCCCAAACTTTCCTCCTTACCTTAACATCAGCCTGGTGACTTATATTACCCATGAAGTGAACTTTAACTACATAGATATATTTCATGGCATCATTCTCCAAAGGCACTATATTAATATTAACAAAATACCACCTAGACCACCTAGATCATAGGCATTGTGCTGGGTGATTACATAATGATAAAATGAGTAAGATATTATTAAATGTATTTTATATGTTAGAAAACTGAGTGGAGCTTATAAACCTGTTAGTGATAGAAACAACATATATCATGAGTCTGTTTAGTTCCCAAACCAGTGTTCTTTTCATTTTGCCATATTAGTTTCCCCTATCCCAAGCTGAACATTATATGAACTGCTTAGAGGTAGAGAAAGGAGGCAGAAGAAATTTGAAAATGGATAGGTGGCAGTTAATAATTTGTTTTCCTCATACGTTTTCACTCTGAAATAGGGACATAGAAGACAAAAATCTCCCTCGGTCACTTGTGTAATGCTCCACCTTTACCTTCAGCAACCTTCTCTTTTAAACTGACAAAGCATGGCTGCTTGTATATAAATCTATCTGTTACTGCAGTGCGATGGATTGTTTTGTATGGCCTTTCTTGCCATGGTCTTGTAACGCCCACCCAAGTGATTGGGTGTGACTGTACAAATAAGGTAATCGTGGCTAACCAAGGGGATTGGTCAATTTTGCCATCCCACTAGGTTTAAAACAGAGCCAGTTTCAGAGCAAGAGAGGAGGTCACCACCACCAAGAAAGGATAGCCAAGAGTGGAACATGTCCTTTGGACCTGGGATCCCTGCATTGAGACTTTCCTAGACCCAGGAGCCAGAGAGAAAACTGTAACACTGAAGATGGAGAGACTCATTGGTAGAGAAATAGCGGCGTAAGAGACCGGCGGAAGAGACCAGCAGGAGAGACTAACAGGAGAAGGCATGGTGGGCTTCCCAGCATATGGAGCGAGAAAGCTGAGTGCCTTTGGGCAGGAGGCTTGCTGGTGGAATAGGGTGCCTCTGGGCATTTATCTACAGAGGCCAGGGACCAGAGAGAGGTTTGCCTCTGAGTTGAGAAGAGGCTATCCTGATGGAAGAACTGTATCCTGAGCATTCCTCAACCTGAAATTGTTGTTACTTTTGTAATCTTGTTGTATCTTTTCACCATACTTATTCAGTCTGTATGCTGAGCCAGATAATACCAGAAGCTGGACTATATGAAGGAGAAAGTATTATCAGGATTGGAGGAAGTCTCATCAACAACCCGTGTTATGCAGATGACACAACTTTGCTTGCTGAAAGTAAAGAGGGCTTGAAGCACTTAACGTTGAAGATGAAAGACCTCAGCCTTCTGTATGTATTACACCTCGACATAAAGAAAACAAAAATTCTCACAACTGGGCCAATAAGCAACATCATGACAAACGGAGAAAAGACTGAAGTTGTCAAAGATTTCGTTTTACTTGGATCCACAATCAACACCCATGGAAGCAACAGTCAAGAAATTAAATGATGCATTGCATTGGGCAAATCTACTGCAAAGGTGTCACCTTAAAGATTGAGGTAGGCCTGACCCAAGCCATGGTGTTTTCAATTGCCTCATATGCATGTGAAAGCTGGACAATAAGTAAGGAAGATCAAAGAATTGATGCCTTTGAATTATGTGTGGTGTTGGCAATAATATTAAATATGCCATGGACTGCCAAAAGAATGAACACATCTGTCTTGGAAGAAGTACAACCAGAATGCTCCTTGAAAGCAAGGATGGCAAGACTACGTCTCACATACTTTAGACATGCTATCAGGAGGGCTCAGTCCCCGGAGAAGGACTTCATGCTTGGTAAAGTAGACGGTCAGCAAAAAAAGGGAAGACCTTCAATGAGATGGATTGACACGGTGGCAACAACAATGGGCTCAAGCATAACAATGATTGTGAGGATGGTGCAGGACCAGGCAGTGTTTTGTTCTGTTGTACATGGGGTCACTATGAGTTGGAACCAACTCGATGGCACCTAACAACAACTTCCTTAATAAACCTTATAGTCATGAGTATTGTCTGTGAGTTTTGTGTGACCACTGCAACGAATTATTAAACCCAGCAGAGGAGTAGAGAGTGTTGTGGGAGGGACAGTTGGTATCAGAATTGGTAAAGATGGTGGAGAGGGGAGGCATGTCAGACCTTCGCCTCATGGGAATCAGCTTTGAGCTGTGGATCTTGATTCTCCGTCTCCCTTGTGAAGTTAGAGGAGGTCATATGCTGCCCCCATGCTATTTTTAAAGTTACTCTGAAGGATAAAGACATTTGGAGTGTTTAGACCTGACTGATTCACAATTTTCTTGTTACTGCATAATTTTGTGCGATGGTTTGTAAAATTATTACAGCTAACTGGACTGCATAATAAACTCAAACAACATTGAATATGTATTTGTGTATCCTGTGATGGATAAAGAGTCAGATTAGAAGTGAAAGGCTAGTTTTGGCTGACTAAAGGCAGATGTTATTAATTGACTGATAAGACAAATTCTTAAGGGCATGATATTTGGATTATGTGACTGTGAACTTGGGTGTGTGAATATCTGGTAGGTTTTTTTTTTTATTACATAGTAGAGAAATACATTATGGAAAAATAGTGAAAGGTACTGTTTAATTTCTAGGGAAGTCTACACTCCCTAATAACCTGGCCATAAGAACAAAGTGTAGTGGTTAACTCTCATTTTTTTTGTAATAATGGAGCAGTGTCTTGGTATCATGATCATCAAGCTCGTATAAAAACCCATTGCCATAGAGCTGATTCTTACTCGTAGCAGCCGTACAGGACAGAGTAGAACTGCCCCACAGGGTTTCCAAGGCTGTGAGTCTTTACAACAGACTGTCTTATCTTTCTCCTGCAGAGTGGCAGTTCAAACTGCCAACCTTTTGGTTAGCAGCCGAGCACTTAACCACTGTGCCAGAGCTCCATCCTCATATAGTAAAATAAAATTAGGCACCAATTTATAACATTTTGAAAAATAACAGATTAAATTGCCAGGTGAGCAGAATAAATTTATAAATTGCCACTTGGCCAGTTTTCTTTCTGAAACTACAAAGTCTTATATAAAATTCTATGGGTTTACCATTGTTTTATGGTTGAAGTCGTGGGAGATTCATCTTATTTTTCATAAGCTAAATCAGCATCTGCAGAAATTACAGATATCTGAATCCTGAAGTTTTCAAATAAAATAATGCATGCTTATTCTTTTAAAAAGCTGATCAATGTGTGAGTACATGAGTGAAAAGCGAAACTCTTTCCTGTACCCCAGCCACACCCTGCAGAGGATTCCAGACATCATTCTTTGCATATTTAAATAAATAAATGTTTTTGTATATTCATGCATATGTCCGTGTACAGATGTAAATGCATAGAGGAATGATTTCATGCAAACTGCTCTGAAACCTGATATTTTCCCCCATTTTTTTAACAGTATATGCTGGACATCCTTTCATTCAGAATGTATAGAATGGCATCATTTAAAATAATATCACCCCGTATACATATAACAATGTTTATTTAACCAATTCTCTATTGATAGTTTGTTATTATTTAAAATAATGCTCAAAAGAGCATTCTTCTACATACATCCCCTAAAGTGATTAAATTTAAATTAATTTTATTCAACTATTACCTGATTATCCTCAGGACGATATATTAAAATCAATATGAATTCCTGAATTACGGAAAACCAGGGTGAAGAATATGTATATTTATCCACAAATAACAGTTTTATTTGTATATTGTTTACCTATCATCCATCATCCATTTACTTTTTTGCCTTCATTAGACCCTTGAATTTCTATACAGCACTTTGTAGAGCAGTGCTTCTCAATCTTGGCTGCATATTAGATTTCTGAAATCTTCATTCCCTAGCTGCACCAATTAGAATCTCTAGTGGTGGGACCCAGGCTTTTCCAAAGTCTTCCAGATGATTCCTGTGTGTAGACACTGTTGAAAGCCACTGACTCAAAATAATTTGGTTTGAATGAGGTGATTTCTGGAGAGTAGTAGAGAGGAAGAGAAATTCCTATAAATCATTCTGTCGTGAAGAAATTAATACATGTGAAAAACATGTCCACATAATACTAATTTTTTGCCAGAGACTGAAAGTCTCCATTTTTAGGCTAAATTTGTTTAGTGGAAGTAAAGGGAGGAATTGCACGGTCTCACTGTGCACAGAACTGGACCTATTACCTGTTAAAATCGCTCCTGGCACCTCTCCTTAATAGCACTGGTCTGGTTTGCATTTTCTGTTTTTTTCTTATATTTGGCATTCTTTTTCTTTTGAACATTTTGTTGTGCTTTAGGTGAATGTTTACATAGAAATTTAGTTTCCTGTTCAATGATTGATACGTGAATTCTTCTGTGATATTGTTTGTAATCCCTGCAATGTGTCAGCACTCTCCCCATTTCCACCCTGGGTTCCCCATTTCCATTTGTCCCATTTTCCTGCCCCTCTCTGGCCTCGCATCTTTGCCTTTAGACAAATGTCGTCCTTTTGATCTCCTATAGTTGATTGTTCTAAGGAGCACATTCCTTACAGCTGTTGTTTATTTTATAGGCCAGTCAATTTTGGGTCTATTGTTTGGCTGAAAAGTGGCCTCCAGCAGTGGCTTCAGGTCCAAGTTAGAAGGGTGTCTAAAGACAATAGTCTGGGGGTTACTACAGTCTCTATCAGACCCGTAACTCTGGTCTTTTTTATGAATTTGAATTTTGTTCTACATTTTTCACTCATTCTAACTGGGACTTTGTATTGTGTTTCTGCTCAGAGAGCTCTGTAGTGGAATGGTAGCCATATATTTTTTATTTGTTTGCATCGCTCTTCAATTTCTATCTTTTTCCCCTGGTAGAAGGTACTGTTCGTGAGAGCAGGGCTTCAGGCTCTTACAGTTCATGGCTGCATCCCTAGGGCCCGGTGTAATGCTGACACCGTTGGCACTTGATCAGTATTGGCTCCATGAATTAATGATTCACATTTTGGTACTTTAAAGGGTAAAAGGTAAATCAGAAAATAGAAGTAACAATGATGAGGGCAGATTGCTTTTGTTTTCCCTGTTTTAAAATCTTGTATACTAGTTTGAGAATAAAGTGCATTTTATTTGAAGTATGTATTTTACTTTAAGAAATAGATTTGGGGAAAGTGGTTTTGCATCATGTACAAATGGGGGAAAATGTGAGAAAATGATAATAGAGGAGATTATTAAGAAGAAAAGGATATTTTATTTAACAAGTTAGTAAGAGTATTCTTTAAGAAGGCAGAAAACTATTATGTAGCTGTCTAAAAAGCCTGTCATGTATTTAAGTAAGAGATAATTTTACAGGATACTTGGTTTCCACGATAATTACATTTTAATTAGAAGGAATAAAATTTGAGATGGAATGAAGACAGCATCTAAAAGAATCTGGAAGGGTCAGTTCAGCACTGGAGGGGCTTTCTAAAAACATTAACTCATAAGAAAGTGTTCTAAAAGTTGCAATGAGACAGCTAAAGATATGAGAGTTATTATGTTTAATGTCTGATTTTAAAATTAATAGGACTGCATAGACAGGAAGGAATGATTCTGACGTGCTCCAGGACTCTATAAAACTTTGGTATAAAATGTCTAATCCTATGTCAGAAAAAGAACAGAATATTTCAGCCCACCTTTGCAAATTTTTATTTGCATATTTGCGGAAATAACGAGCAGTATTTTAATGATCAAAGAAATTGCACAGACGATGACAAATATTGTCAGATTAAAATAGAATTGACTTCATACTGTGTAAATTCGAAAATAGGAAATGTCCCAAGGCTATGGGAATGAAAGCGTGAGTACTTGAAGAGATGGAGGAGTAAAAAGGAGAATACTTTTTTTTTTGTCAGGCGTATAATCATCATTATCTACAATAAGTAATTTATTCTTTGCATTGACTCTTTATGCTTTTATGCCCTTACTTTCAAGCAGTTTCAAACTTGTCATTGGAGGAAGTATAATGGTGAGGTGAGCTCATTTTTATAAATTTACCATGACTTTTTTGCCACCCCCACACAGTGTCACTTTTGCACTTGTATTCTCAAGTTCATTATTTTTATTATGAACACCTTCAGTTGTCCTTGTGTATTAGGGTTTTTTTTTTTTTCCAAATCATTATCAGTGTTCTATATAAGCCTTACTAAGAATATCTTCTCTCACAGGTAAAAGGATCCAGCATTTGTGGTTTCAATCGGACACTCTAAATAAAAATTTAAGGTCAACACTGGTTCGTTAAAAGTAATTGTCTTAATACAAAATAAACTGGACGGCCTTTTGAAATATATGTAGTTAATTATTTTGTAATATTTACAATTCTAGTAATACTGTTTCTTAGACGGTGCCTACTGAGGATGGAGTAGCATTTTAATAATATTAAATGATCTTATTAAGGAAAGTTTTAATTACAATTTAGAGGCATATTTCAAGACTATTTAAATATATCTTCATCTATTTTAGAGTATTTTGCAAAATAAGGTAACAAATTTATGATTAACAAATGAGAAAATTTTTGTAATAAAATCTGAAACCCAGTGAAACGATATAATTTTCAATCTGATCATTTCCCAGATTTTTGGAGATCTGAGGTGGAGCAAACAGTTACATGCTTTGCTGCTAACCAAAAGGTTGGAAGTTCAAGTTTACCCAGAGGTGCATTAGAAGAAAGGCCTAGTCATCTGCTTTTGAAAAATCAGCCATTTAAAGCCCTATGGAACACAGTTCTACCCTGGTATACCTAGGGTTGCCATGAGTTGGAATTGTCTTGACAGCAACTGTTTTTTTTTAACACTTCATAGAATCAGAGGATTATATTACTGGTAGAAAGATCCTATGGATTAGTCAATCAGTTCTATTTTACAGATCAGAAAACCTGAGGCCTAATAGGTAGTTACATAGCCAAGAACTAGACTCCCTTAAGTCCAGTCTCTTCCTCTTCCATGTCATATTTTACCGATTTTTTAGTGAATTGGGCCCAAGTATTTTTCCTCTACAGTCTCCCTTTTCTTTACCAGACTCAGAATTCTTTTTTCGTCTTGAAAGTCAAAATTATCCTCTTCCTCCACTCTAAAGCTTGCCTGAAGACATACAAATGGAAATGATGTTAGCACAGCACAAACTTGAATATACCTGCTGTAAGTATTTAGATTATATTAAGGCAAAGGTCAGAATTGGAAAAGTCAGGATGGATTAAAAACAGAACCAGTGTGAGCCCAAAGACCAGCATCCACTAAATACATAAAGCAAGAATTGGCCCCACATTATCTCTTTTTTTATTATGAAGATACTAAAAGTAGATATAAATTCCAATGTGATTATTTATTGTTGACACAAATATATTTGACCCTTGCAGTAAGATTTTGTGATTATAATTTTATGTATTGATGTATAACTGTTTAAAACACAAAACTCACTATGACATTGAGGAACTTGATTCTCTCCAGTTCAAAAATGGGAAGCCCTGGATAATCTTGTGAAAAGGTTATCATGCTTGCATTTAAAAAGTTCATCTAAGGCCTCAGGAGAAATACTGATATATCAAAACTCTAATTTACATATACTTATGAAACAGAAAAGATTAGAAAGAGTCTGATAGGAATATTTTAAAAATTGACCCAAAGAAACATAACCCCATGTTGCAGTGATAAATGCTAGAAGATTCATTGTTTCAAAATTGATCTTTATGTAGAAAGGAATAAAAGGGTAGACATTCACAGGCAAGGTAGATGACCTGTCACCTCCTAATAATGATGAATTCATCGCGATGCCTAGTGGGTGTCATCTAGGATGTATATTTTGACATTTAAATGGTTTCTGTTACCTAATTAGGGTCCACGCCCTGGAGCAGTCGAGCCAATGAAACATACTCCATGTCAGAAAGAGTGAGAACCTTTATTAAGGAGATGCCTACATCACCGGGTACCCAGCAAGCAACAAAGCCTGTCACTGTGGAGTCCCAAAAAGCAGTTTTACGTTAGAGCTTATATAGAATCTTACAAGGGTTACAAGTGCCTTTGTAGTCCACTGCTAGACATTTCTTTATTAGGCTAAAGACATATATTTCTGATACCTGGTCTCCAGCTTTCCTGTGGGGGTCCTCTGTCACAGGTAGTCTGGAAAGAACAAAAGGTTATTTGCATAAGTTTTAAACAAAGAACAGAGTTATTAACATTTGGTCGAAACAAAGTCATTAACAGAGGTATGTGAAGGAGGCAGGCAGAGGAAGAACAACTTTTAGGTTTATCATGGCCTTAGTTCTCAGTTGCCCATTTTGAGAAAGGAGAGAACATGCTGGAGAGTATTGGGGTCACAGTTTCCAATATACCCATGGATTAAAAAAAAAATCATAAGTAGGAAGAGCTCCAGAATAAAATTTTAAGAAATGGGATTGGAAAGTATGTTAAATTTGGGGAAGAAACTGTATAAGTTATGTGAATAGATGAATGAAACACAAAAACTCTTTATTGGGCCCCCAGTATTCTTTTTTTTTTTTTAAACAATATTTATTGAGCTCATACCTAGGTGTCCGGAACTATTCTAGGCATTTAAAGATATAATACTGACCAAAATAGACAAATTCCTGCCATCAAAGAACTTACAGTCTAGTGGTTTGTACTTCTCACTGTCAAGGATAGAATAGTGGGGAGGAGGGTGGAAGAAGGAGAGAAGGAAGAATAGGGAGTGACAAAGAACAAAAAAAACTGTGGAACAGAGATTAAGTAAATTCTGGAGCTGTCTTCGTTGTGGGTCCTTCTCTGAGTGCTTCCGCTTGAGGTGTTCTGTCATGCATTCTGGTAGATCTGGCTGTTCTCACCTCTGCAGGAAGCATCTCACTCTATTTTACCATCTGTGTCTTTTCTTTCTACCTACGTAAGTCACTGATCTTTGAGCCAGCCATGGTGCCTGGCACATAGTGGGTGCTCTATAATATTTGTTCAATGGATATTAATTACAGCTTTCTGGCAAAGTGTTCACTTGTTGTGAAGAAGCATGTGTCTCTGAATTTTACATTCTATACTACCCTGGAAACTTAAGTAGAATATTTTGATTGATAATTGGAAATATTTTTCCTTTTGAATTTTTTAAGACCCAATACTGGTGGCAGTACGAAGAGGTACCTTAAAACCCGTTGCCGTCGAGTCGATTCCGATTTATAGTCACCCTATAGGACAGAGTAGAACTGGAAACCACAGGATTTCTAAGGTTGTAATCTTAACGGAAGCAGACTGCCACATCTTTCTCCCGTGGTGCAGCTGATGGGTTCTAGCTGCCGACCTTTTGGTTAGCAGCCAGGTGCTTAAACGCTGCACCACCAGGGCTCCTTAGAAGTACCTTAGGGGAGAGAATTTTAGCTTTCCTATTGCCCCAAATAATCTCTGTCAGTTCTTCCTCATTCACAAATAAACAAAATCAGAGGGGGAAAAATACTACTTGGTTCAGAACACTCCTGTAGACTTCCAATCAGATTTTCACTCCAATATGATCATAAAGTCCTGCTACCATCAAATTACTATCTATTTAGAAGCAAATTTAAATCTTAGAAACACTTTAATGTATCTTTTAATTGTTTATTACTTTTGTAAAAGCAAAATCGGCAAAACAAAAACCCAACAACCCAAACCTCTCACTTTGTAGCCTTTAAGTGTATTTATTACGAATGAAGGTGTACTTGAATTAGTGCATGGAGAACTCTCCTGCCTCCTTGATTTTCCCTGAAAAGTACACTTTTAAGTTCTCCCTCAACTCTGCAGAAGACCTGCAAGGTGGGAGTAGAAGGATGAACACCTGTGTGTGCTTAGTTTGAACAGTTAGACTTAAACTCCAAGAGTTCCTAGAGGAGCTCTGTATCGACTTGACCCAGTGTTACCTCTGGTATTTACTTTGGCAGACATTTGAAACACATGTAACAGTTGTCTTTGGTTTTGAATTTAGAGTGGTTTGAAACTATTGGCGCCTAACATAAAACATAAAAGCTGGAGATTAAAATGGAACATATTAACACTGAATATAGGTTGTGATGAATCACAGTTTGTCAGCTTTCAAGTATTACAATTATGTTAACTAAAAATATCCTACTGTACTCAGTCACCTTCCCTAGCTGTTTACCCTGCTTGCCACTTTAAAAACTTCTTGTGCTTTTTTATGTTTGCTTTTAGGTTGCAGTGTTAGTACTCTTCAGGAATTTTCACTTAACGGTTACCTTTTAATTACCATATGATTGTCTTTTGAGGTAAATATAGTAGGTCAGTGTTCACACCGCTTGTGGGTGGGCATTGGTAGCATTACAGAGATTTGTAGATTAGTCACTGTGGGGAGGAAAGGGAGGTGATGTTAGTTGGATAATATTAATGCTGGCTAATTGAAGAGAAAAAAAAAATAACATAGACTTTGATTCTGGACTCTAAGTCCTAGGAATAGCTGACGAATGATACCAGATTCCTCCTGTTCAGTATCCGTCATCCCAAGCATGATGTTGGCTTCCTAGCACACCTGTTCCATTATAGGAGCTCAGAAAAAAGACTCTACATGATTATGTTAACATCCACAATGCCCTTGAATTGTATTTTCAGGATACAAACTCCATCCAGAATTAACGTATGTCTTTGTGTATGTATGCCTGTTTGACACTAACAAAAGGGATGAGATGGAACTCACAATTGTAGCTCTGTAAAATTTAACTAAGGAGCCCTGGTGCCCTAATTGTTAAGCTCTTGGCTGCTAACCAAAAGGTTGGTAGTTCAAACCCACCCATTGGCTCAATGGGAGAAAGATCCCGTGGTCTACTCTCCTAAAGATCACAGCCTAGAAATCCCTATGGGCCACTTCTGCTCTGTCATATGGGGTTACTGTGAGTCTACATCAACTCAGTGGCACCTAACAACAACTATTATTGAGATTAATGATAAACTAAGAATGCTGAATAAAAAGGCAAAGTAAAAAATGTAGTTAGAGTGGGGAAAAAAGGGAAACTAGCAACAAGGAAAGAAGCAGAAGATAGCAAATGAGTTTAGCTTTCTTAATGTTCTGGGTAAGACAAAAGACTAACCTTGGGAATTAAGCATTTTCCCTCACTTCGTAGATTAATGCTTAGTTTGGTATGGTACTGAAAACTCTTGAATTCAAACAGAGGTGAGGGATGAATATTTTTCAAGGTAAGCAGAGTTTTACTAGTCAAATGGATTTTCTTTCCACCAGCCGCACATCTTGTTCTGTAAACCAGAAGAAATAATTTATGTGCCAATTAAAAATGTGTCTGAGCACGATCCTAGCTGATTTAAGTGCTATGGATAATTTTTCTAGTACCATATTATTTCACATATGAGCTGCCTTCATTTTTACAAGAAACAATATATAAAAATGTGTAATCACATAATTAACCTCTAGAAAAAATTGTTTTAAGAAGCATATGGTTCTCTCAGTGAAATACACTTTGGTCTCGACATGGTAACTGAGTAAACTAAAGGAGCAGAACAGCTTGCTCTTGCTGGGAAGAGAAAAGAGCCAATCAGTAGCATACGTATGTCCTTCCTGGCCCATTTGTTTTTCTGCCTCTCTCTCAGATTATTGTTATATCCTTTGGGTCTGATTGAGACCCAATCTGATTAATCCCTTAACAGTATGAGCAAGTGCAAGTTGTGACCTAGAGCAGCAGGAATTGGCTGGACATTTCTCTGTCTTGTGAAAGCCGTGATCTTAAATGCTAAAAGTAGATCCTAACTATGAACAGAAATTTGAAGTCTCCCCCTAACTACTTTTGTCTCTCCCTTTTAAACATGACAGTTGCAAATCTTTCTTGAAATCACCCTTCATTGTGAGTATCAAGAAATCACAGCTGAAAATGTGAAATATTGAAGTTTTTCCTGGTTGCATATGTTGGAGACAAGTCAGGTAATGTCTCCAGTTCACATCTTAAATAAAAAATTCTGAGAGATCCCAGTGACTGTATCCTTCGGGCTCTGATGGAGCACAGTCCCAAGTGTGAACAAAAGGGAATTATGAGGGATGATTATAAGTGGCTTTTAACTGCAAAGTTAACAAATGAATAAGGAAGACCAAAGAATGATGTATTAGAATTTTGGTGTTAGTGAAGAATATTGAGTATGCCTTGGACTGCCAAAAGCACAAACAAATCTGCCTTGGAAGACATACAACCAGAATGCTTCTTAGAGGCAAGGATGGCAAGACTTCTTATTACATGCTTTGGACATGTTATCAGGAAGAACCAGTCTGTGGAGAAGAACATCATGCTTGATGGAGTAGAGGGTTGGCAGAAGAAAGGAAGACCCTCAACAAGATGAATTGACACAGTGCCTGCAACAATGGGCTCAAGCATAACAATGATTATCAGGATGGCACAGGATTGGGCAGTGTTTTGTTCTGTTGTACACAGGGCCACTATGAGTCAGAACCAACTTGACGGCACTAAACAACAGCAATAACTGCAAAGTATGGGTGAAAGAGTTCTGCACCTGTGGGTAATTGAACTAGCTGCCTATACCACCTAAAAAATAACAGTAAGGAAGGTGATAAAACACCTGCGCAAAGTTAGATATTCAGTTCAGTTCCTGTCTTTGGAAATAGTAAGTTAGAACGATGAACAGAAGTCTTTTGAAATGTAGAGCTTGCTTTAAAGAAACTGCCCTAGATTCTGTAGTTGGAATTAAGCTCATGAAAAGCTGAATTTAGAGTTGTCTGGCAGATTAGAGAAGTTGTAGAATGATGGCTCTGGCTTTGGGGAAAATGTCTCCTAGCGGCTACTCTGCTGTCCAGTGCTGTGTCCACATGGCAAGACACTCCAAATAGGAATCCTCCCAGAGCTGACCTTTGCTGAAGAGGAAAAGTTGTTTGTGCAACCGAATTAAAAGTCATTCACTAACCCTTCTCCCAGTTCCCTTCTTTCTCATCTGAGCAGTGGTATAGTGCACTGGCTTACAGTCAGAGGAAACTAAAGTGTTGGCTTTTTCCGGCACTGTCGATTTATGCCATCGAACTCTTCTCCCCAGGATATGGGGAAGTCTCGTCTCGCTCTTTAGCCCACCTCTGTCCTGTCAGCCAGCATGGCTCCTAGCTGGCTGTCTCAGCTTACCTTCCCATCCTTAATGGAAGCAGGCACTTTCCAAAGCCAAACTAAGGACTAGTTCATAACATGAACTATATTTTAGCCTTCTGAGATACACAATTCAGTTTAACATAACCACGTCATGGGAAATGCAACTACTGGGACATGGTTTAAATACCGTCTCGGCTAATACGTTGCTGTGTGAAGTTGGGCAAGTCAGTAAACATCTCTGACTTTTAGTTCCCTCATCTGAATGATGGCAGTCATGATATTCCACTCGCTATGTTGCTGTGAGCATTATGAAGCAATTTTCATGAAGCATAGTGTCTATTCCTTAATAAGCACTCAGTTTACAGCTATCATTATTCATAGTTAGAAGTTACTATAATAGTGGTGTTTGGTTCTGTTGGAAGGCGTTATAACTGGGATGCTGGAATTCACCTCTCCAAGCACATTGATATTTCTGTTCTCGCTGCTTCTCTCTCAAGCATTTCCAAGGGAACATCCGTCTACGATAAAGTGAAATACCACTTTCCTTACTAGTTGGGAGCATTTTTAATACCTTGTTGGGGATCTCTGGTAAAGTTTGGGTTGGCACACAGAATCCAGCTCCTTTCATGCTGCCAAGTCTAAACCTTGGAGTCTTACTGCATCAGGCTGGCTGCGTGGAGGGAAGAAGTGGAGGAGAGAGGTTGCTTAGCAAGATCCAAGTTGCTACCTAACCTCATGGAGTGGGACAAAGAGGTCACTATTTAAAGCAGAGTGAACTTGTCCATGGAGTCCCCAGGTGGTGCAAATGGTTAATTGATCAGCTGCTAACTGAAAGGTTGGAAGTTCGAGTCTACCCAGAAGTGCCTTAGAAGAAAGACCTGGCAATTCACTAATGAAAAATAAGCCATTGAAAACTCTATGAAGTACAGTTCTGCTAGACACACATGAGATCTCCATGATTGAGAGTTGACTTGACAGCGGCAGGTTGATTAGGTTAGGTTAAACTTGCCCATGAATTAAGTGTGGTCTCTAATTCTGACTGAATAATTTTCCCTTCCTTATACTATGATATATCAGTGTACTTCTTTTGTTTACCAGAGCAGATTTACTTACTGCTGACCAGACAAACTTATGTAATGGCCCATTAATGCTTTTTATGAATAAATTTGCTTGTTTAATTACAAAGTAATGATGTTTATTGCAGAAAAATATTACACCTAAAGCAAGAGAGAGAAAATAAAATTGACCCATTACTCAGAGATAAACAGTGTTTGCATTTTGTTGGATATGTTTTCACCATCTTTTTCTAATTTTACATATTTTAAAAAATGCAATTGTATTGTAATATCCATTATCACATACGTTTTGCATAACTGTGAATATTGTTTCATTATTACTCTATGTTCTATGATTTTTTTACATTTCTTTACTTTTACCTTATTTCTGCTAATTCACGTAGAAACCAAAACCAAACCCATTGCCTTTGAGTCGAAACTGACTCATAGCGACCCTGTACTATTGGACAGAGTAGAAATGCCCCACAAGACTTCCAAGGAGCAGCTGGTGGATTTGAACTGCGGACATTTTGGTTAGCTGCTGAGCCCTTAACCACTGTGTCACCAGGGCTCCTAATAAAAAAAAATATAGAAAAGTGCCTTGCAAATTGGACCATTCAGTCAATACATACTGATTTTGTAATGGCTTATTAGGTTAAAACTTCTAATAAATTATTTTCATAAATGTGTACAGTCAAGGAGTATGCATTTTTCCTATTTTTTGCCAATTATTTTCTGACTTTTTAAAAAGGATGCCTCTTTATTCATTAAATGAGATCATGAGTCTGGTACATAGTCGATTCTTAGTAAATAGTAGCTATTATTATTATGCAGAGCCCAGGTGGCACAGTGGTTAAGAGCTCAGCTGCTAACCAAAAAGCCAGCAGTTCAGATCCCCCAGCTGCTCATTGGAAACCACATGGGGAAGTTCTACTCCATCCTGTAGGGTTGCTATGAGTCGGAATCGACTTGATGGCAGTGGGTGAGGTTTTTGGTGTTTATTATTATGTATCTATATGGGAGACATTTTATATGGGAGAGAATATTGTAAACCAGGGTTTGCCTGGAGACATTTCAAAATATTGTCTGATGGTTTTATTGCAGAGCATTTGTGTAGTCTGTCTATAGGTTTCATGGGCCACAGACTTCCATATTTAAGTGACATATCAGGTTGAGAATAAAGAGTGATTATCTGGGGTTTCGTTTGTTTCCTTATGACCTCTTCTGTTCTTTCCCTTCCTTTCTTCCTTGTCATAAGTCAGCCCTCCCTTCACAGCATCTCCTGTCCATGGTTTTGGACATTCTTGATTCATATTGTTGTGTTTTCTCTGAATCATTTTGCTGTATTCCTTGTTGCCGCTTCTTTGTCTAGCCTCTTTTGATTAAAATGTTGGTTGAACTGTCTGCTTGGTCCTGCAAGGACATTACATTGTCCGTCAGATCTTTCAGCTTGTGCTTTTCAGCATTTGACCTGGTGCTCCCCCAATCTGAGGTAAGTCCAGGCCTCTTGACCTGAAAAAGAGCCCCGGGTGCAAGGAGGAAATTCATTAACTTCTTATCACTACTCTCCTGGATGTGATTACAATTCCATAGGACCATGCTTTCTTCCAGTTACCTTTGGAAAACAAACCCTTGGTACATTTGTGTGTGAGCCCCGATCTGTCAAGTTACCTTTCCTTAGGGGCTGTGATGGTTAAGGTTGTGTGTCAACTTGGCTGGGCCATGATTCTCAGTGGTTTGGCAGCTGTGATGTAGTTTGGCAGTTGTTTGATCTTGTATCACTTCCATGATGAGATTTGATATAATTTGATCATCTCCATGATGGGATCTACTATGGGTAGCCATTCAGTTGAAAGGGAGTTTCCATGGGGGTGTGGTTTCCATTGAATATAAGTTTACATTCTGGCATGGATTGGGGGCTTTTTTTCACTCTGAATTCTCCAGCTGGCTCCTGTTCCTCTGACCTCCAGTTCTTGGAACTTGAGCGAGCAGGTTACCTGCGGTCTTGCCTGCCAATCTTGGGATTTGTCGATCTTCACATCTCATGAGCAAGAGCCCTGCTGTCTGACCTGCCAATCTTGGATTGGCCAGCTGTTGCAGCTACGTGAATCAGGAGAAGCCTCTATTCTGACCTACAGACTTGGGGCATTCTAGGGTCTACAACTGCATGAGTCATTCCTTGATATAAACCTCTAAATATATTTATGTGCTTTACTGGTTTTGCTTCTCTAGAGAACCCAGCCTAAGACAGGGACTGTCTTAATTACCTAGTGTTGCTATAATAGAAATAACCACATATAAGTGGCTTTAAAGAACAGAAATTTATTTTCTCACAGTTCTGGGGGGCTAAAAGTCCAAATCAGGGTGTTGGCTATGTTGCTTCCTTGTCGGTAGCCTGGGTGTTCCTTGGTCCCGTGGTTTGTAGGCAGTCCTCACGTCATATCTGTCTTCCCCTCTGTGTTTGTCCCTGTGTCTATTCTGGTCTTTTTATATATAATGTAGAAGTAATTAGGCTTAGGATCCACCCCACACTGGTATGGTCTCATTAGCATAACAAAGAAAACCCTGTTTCAAACAGGATCACATCCACGGGTATAAGGGCCCAGGATTCAACACATTTTTTTGGGGGGGGGTGCAGGTGGAGGGGGGCAGAATTCAATCCATAACAGGGACTCTCTGGGGCAATGCTTTACAATGCTGAGGGGCGACAGTGTGTACCATCATGGTGCCAGTGTGGACAGATCCAGAGAAATTTCTTTAGTTATGAAGGACTTTGTGACATTCTTGTCGTATCCATAATCATAGCACATGGTAGTCATCTGCTGTGTCTTATGTAAAGCCAGCCTTTTTAGTGACACAGATAAATAACTCCCTACTGCTCAAAGCTGAGTCAAATAGGCAAATAATTCTGTACTGATAGTTGTGTTATCATTGCGAAGTTAAAAAAAGGAGTTCTAAACCTTGATTAGACTGTACAAGGAGGTTATAAATGACACCTAAAATTGATCACTCTTAATTTGATTAAATATCATTTTAATAGATATCACTTGACTTAATTTATGTATATTATCCATATATTCTACAAATTGGAATTTTTTTGATTGTCCAAGTATTCAAACTTGTAAAGTATTGTTACTTTTCTTAAATATATTTATGCATGTGTTATGTATTTTATAGTTACAGTTTAATGCTATATTTAATTGTAACATTTATCAAACAATAAACAGGTACAGGTAGCTTTTTTAGAACCCTGCAGGGATTTTTTTTTTATGTGTATTATCTGCTGCTGTTTTATCAGAAATTCAATGATATTTTGGAAGGAGGCATCAAAAATGACAAAAAAATATATAGCCTGGAATCAAAGATAAAAACAGTATATATATAAAAAAAAAAAAAACAAACCCAGTGCCGTCGAGTCGATTCCGACTCATAGCGACCCTATAGGACACAGTAGAACTGCCCCATAGAATTTCCAAGGAGCGCCTGGCGGATTTGAACTGCCGACCCTTTGGTTAGCAGCCGTAGCACTTAACCACTATGCCACCAAAAAAAAAAACAACAGTATGCAAGCTATAAAAATTAGATGCTTACAAATTTTATTTTTCTTTAAATCTCTGTCTTGAGAAAATTTAAACATGCTTGCACTAATTTAGAGCACTACTTTGAAATGATAAATGTGTATAAATATTAAGTGTAAATGTATGTAAGTATTAAAACTGAGCATCGAGTTTAAAGGCACATGTATTAGAAGGGGAATATGTGTTTAAGATCAGAAGCGAGTCCAAATCTTAATTAAAAAAATAAATATAACTAGTATTTGAAAGAGTCAAGATACTCTCAAAACCAAAAAACCCAAACCCGTTGCTGTGATACTGATTTCCAACTCATAGCTACCCTATAAGACAGCCCCACAGGGTTTCCAAGGAGTGACTGGTGGATTCAACTGCTGAACTTTTGGTTAGCAGCTGAGCTCTTAACCACTGCATCAGCAGGGCTCATACTGTAGTTACTCCTAAGATAGTATTAACACATCTCTATTAAAACAAACAAACAAGAAAACCTAACCACTGACTTGTAAATAATAATTCTGTATAGCTTTAGCTCTTTAGACATTTCATTCTCAAATTTACCTATAAATTTCAAATTTGGTTGTAATCTTTTTCTGGCTATACTTAAGTATTTGAAGGCTATGACATTTATGACCAAGCAGGATAAGATCCCTTCGGAACAATGTTGTTGGTTTGTGTTAATTTTAAAGGTATCTAGTGGAAATCACTTCATACATTTTCCAGTGAGTCACTGTAAATATTTTTTGTCCATAAACTTAGCAGTCCTTGGAGGGTAGGGTTTTACATTTCTGTGAAAAAAAGTTTCATAGGATTAGGAGCCAGCCATTCTTTGAAAAGGACAAAACTTCCTCTTTAATTTGTTGAATTTTACCTGTACTAAAAATTAGCACTGCTTTAATAATCAGTAATTCTAAGCATGCAGTGGTTCTGTACACATCAAAGAACTGGCTATTAATGTGGATGTAGCATAAAGCAAGCTAGTTATTTAAGGGCAGTTAAACTTTGTTCAGCGTGTACTGTGTAATATAGGCAATAAGCAATTTTTCCTTCTCAAGAGTAGCAGTTAATTATTATAAATGTCAAAATTGTAGCTGTCATGCTATTTTGCTCTCAAACTGTTTGAGCATATCAGCTTTTTAATGGAGTAGTTGAACACCAAAGTTGTAATCCATCCTTTGAGTTGCAACCCTGGAAATATAAAATTGTCAACCCAAAGTCCTGAATGACTTAAGCCTGTTAAGTGATGGAACTTGCAAATGGAAAGACTTAGAATATTTTGTTATTCAACACATGGAAATAGATTAGTTACTAGTTTGAATGTATAGGAAAGTAAATATCTTTAAAATGTATTTTTACATAACTTTTTCATTTTTTACTTTCATGGAACACGTCATGCTGCATAAAATACAATGCATACAATAAATTACACCTGCATATTACTTGGTGAAATCTTATTATGATTGATACAAAATTTGGGAGGCATTAGAGATTATTTTCATATTTATCTATTTCATGTTCACAATGTATTCCATTGTAAAATTTAATGACACATTTAGCTTTTAAAAATAGGTTATATACGTGTGGGTGTGTGTGTATGTGTCTGTGTCTGTCTGTCATCCGTCTTCTATCTACCTACCTACCTATCTACCATGTGTACTAAATGAATAATTTTTTATAAGGATCAGTACAAAGCTGGTTCCTATGAGGCAGAGGTTAAAGATGTCCCAAATGTCTAACTTTTCCAAGCTGCTGTACCACTCTGTCGTCTCTAACATCAACTACTCCCTCTCACCTCTGTACTTGCCCTCCTGTCTTTGGGTTTCCTAATACCCTGCAATGTCTCACAGAACTCACAGACCATATAAAGAAAATAGCTCATGTGGTTATGGAGGCTGGGAAGTCCCAAATTCGTGGGTCAGGTGTAGACTTCTCCCTGGCCCTCAATCTCCGTCCAAAGGCACTGAGCTTTCTTGCTCCATGGGGCGGGAAGCGCACTGCATTGTCTGCTGCAGGCCTCTCCTTCTTTGGTGGTGGTGGGCTCTCCTCTTTGGAATTGGCTCTCTTTTAAAGCTGAGCTGACCAATCTCCTTGGTAGGCCACAATTACCCTATCACACAGTCACCTGGTGGGAGTTACAAGACCATGGCTAGAAAGGCTACACACAAAAGTAATTAATCTACCACATGTACTTTGACATTTATTGCAGTGGAATAAAATGAGAGTTTTTATTTTGCTGATGCCCAACATTATTTTAATTGTTGATTAGCTCCTCCATGATCTGGTCTAGACCTGAGCTTGAGCTTCTTTAGGGAAGAGATTTATTGTCCTTTGGCCTGGGAGGAACCAAGCATATAGGTCGTAAAAAAAAAGTACGTACTTAATACAGGTAAGTAAAAATAGAAATATGTGTGTCAGTCAGCATTTATCAGGTGTGCATTAGGCACATGTTTCTATGCTGAATCATGGGGAGTGGGGAGAAAAAATGAACCAGAATTAAGTCTTGCCTTCAAGGCTATGGTTAAAAAAACAAAATCTTGCCTTCAAGGCTATGTTATAGTAGTAAAAGTCATAAATAGACATAATTGTTACATAAAGTAAATAATTTTATTGAGGCTTGATAAATTAACTATAAAGATCCTATGGAAAACAGAGGGCAGGAGTATCCAAGAACATTTTTGTGGAAAAAAGAAGTGCATAGGTGGTGGAGGGGCTAGTCTTTTGTTATCAGATGTAACGACAACAACAAAATACTATAAAGCTATGTTCATTAAAGCAGTGGGATATTATGGGTGAAATACCCAATGGAAAAACTAGTTCACAGGTACTCACACATTTACATATGAATTTAGTTTATAATAAAGCTTGAATTTTAATAAATGGCATTAGGACATCCATCCACTTGGAAAAAAAATAGACTGATGCCCTACACTACATGCAATATAAATTCGATGTGAATTAAAGGACTTCATTTAAAGCAGGTAAGCAATAAATTAATGTGTTGGAAAAAAACATAGGAAGTGCATGTATAACTGTGTGTGAAATGCCTTATTAAGACATTGTAAAAGATGTGCAGAGTTGAACATATGTAAACTTAAAATCTCTGTATTATAAGACCTAAATCTCCATATTACAAGATATATTTTAAACAAACTTAAAAATAGATGACAAACTCTTTGAAAAACACATAATATATGAGGTATTAATCTACCAAGAGTTTCTGCAAATCAATAAGAAAAAAGGACAACCCAGTAGAAGAAATAAGTAATGTGCGAAAGAAGAGTTTCAAGTTGCTAATAAATATTTAAATTGCTGCTCAGCCCTCATAATACTTAAGAAATGCAAAATAAGAGAACATAGAATTTTTTTACCTCTCAGATTAGCAAACAAAGGTAGATGAAACTGGAAAATCAGGTACTCTTTTTCTCATACACTTTTAGTGGGAGCATAAATCAAAGAAGCCTTTTGGGAAGGTAATACAGTATCTATTGAAATTAAGTTTTGGTGTTTTCTTTGACTCTGAAGCTTCTATGAATATACAGATATACTCACAAATGTGTAGAAAGATGTATACCTAGATGTGCCTACTGGTGCTTTGCTTATTATAGTGAAGGACTGGAACTAACCATGATAAAATAGCTGTGAAACATTTATATATTGAAATGCCATTAAACTCTGAAAAAGATTGGATTAGAACTATTGGCGTTTTCAGGCTTCGTTTTCCAAGATATTTTTACATAAAAAAAGAAAGTTAACAGAACAATGGGTAGCATATAATACCATTTGTGTATAAGCAGCTATAATAGTAACAACAGAAATGATGTAAGCTGTAAGGAAATTGAAGGCAAAAGGACCTGGAAGGGATTATAGTTTTGAGTTGGGGCCTGAGGGGCTCTAATGAAAGGAGACAGTCCCATTTTGCCCTGTCTGGTTCTGTATTGTTTAAGACTTATACATGAGACCATATTGAAGTGCTACATACATTTAAAAAAGAATTGCTAGAAAATAGAGGTATAAGTATAGAAGTGTGCAAACAAAAAGAGGGACCCTTTCCTCTTGGTGGACACAGCCTCCTGCCTGGTGCACAGTGTGGGGAGTGGAGAACAAGCCAGGTCTCATTTCCCACTCTACCATGGCTGCCATCTCAGGCAAAGCACAACCTGCTCAACTGAACTTGGAAGGCCTGCTTATTCTGACGTGAGGGAGGGGCGAGATTAAAGAAGATTTTGCAGAAGAGCTGCTGTTTGATAAGTAGTATTATAAAATGTGGAGTTGGTGTGGGGTAGGTGTGAGAGGGAGAAAGAAAGAGCCCACCCTCCAGGGGTGAGACAAAGGAGAAGTGAGACCAGTGAGGAGGGCTTCAAGTGAGAAATAATGGGAAATGATCTGAGAAATGTATTTGGAAAATGGGGTAAAGGTTTAGTAGCAACATCAGTAAAAACCATACCTATCATTTGAATGTGGACTTTATTTCTTTTGATCTACGTAGAAATCATTGTGAGAAGGTTGGCCTGAACATACTTGCTAAAGTAGTATAAAGCCTGAACTAGAATTCAGGTCCTCAAATTACAAACACAGCTTTTTCAACAATGCCCCACTGAATTCTAGTGATTTATCTCTATGTTGACTTGTTACTACTGGTAGGGAAGTGGTGCAGAAAATTTGGTCATCCATAGAAAAAAGGTGACACCTTTCTTTATGTATCTGAGTATGGAGTGTATAAATTTTCAAGACTTCTACTCAGATTGTCTCCTACACCAGTAGGGCCTGAGTAAGAAACAAATGGCATAATAAAATTAGATAATTTAGAAGGAGTTTAACACAAGGACTAACTACAAAGGCATAAGTAGTGTTTAAAGAGATTGTGCAATAAATCAGAGCTCCTAAGGGGTGCCGGCAGGGGTGGGGGGTGGGATGGGGAATGCCATACCACTCTGGTTTAAAGAAACAAGGAGAAGGAACAATACTGAAAACCAAAGACAGAGCTATGAGGAAAGGGACAGGTGTCAGGGGCTGTGACTTTCAGTAGAGGGACACACACTAGAGAGGTACAGAGGAGCTGTCTGACAAGGACGGTGCTAAATCCCTGAACCATGTTTACCCTCCACCTTTCAGATCTCCTGTCGATGTCTGCTACTGGAAAGCCAACCAGAGCAAGAGGGGAAGGAAGCCCCAAGGCAGTGTGGACAGGGGTAGACATTGGATTGGGAGAGCAAACAAGATGTCCAGCATGTACCCTCCTTCATAAAGCCTGATTTTATTACCATAGCTATCTCATTTATGTGTTCCATTTTTCTTTTCTGTCCGATCTCCATGAGAAGAAGGACTTTATCAGTCTTATTTTTACCTCTAGCTGTCAGAGCATTGCATTACTCATGTTAGGTGCACAATAATTTGTTGATTGAAAAAGGGAAGAGCTATTTATTAAACATATACACTCACAAATGTACATACACATATATCATTTATGTATATATTTATATATGCATAGTATATGTGTGTGTATATAAACACTCTAAATTTCTTCGTAAGCAGGCCTTGTATTTTATAACTAGCTTTAGAATTCCATGGGCAAAATACTGAATGACACAGGAAGCATCAAAACAAGATGTTTTATAACTGGTTATATTTTGTAGCTAGTTTTAGGATTCTGTGGCCAAAATACTGAATGACATAGGAAGCATCAAAAGAAGATGGAGGGAATGCACAGAGTCACTGTACCAAAAAAAAATTGGTCGACGTTCAATCATTTCAGGAGGTAGCATATGATCAAAAGCCGATGGTACTGAAGGAAGACGTCCAAGCTGCTCTGAAGGCGTTGGCAAAAAACAAGGCTTCAGGAATTGACGGAATACCAATTGAGATGTTTCAACAAACAGATGCAGCACTGGAAGTGCTCACTCTTCTTTACCAAGAAATTTGGAAGACAGCTGCCTGGCCAACCAACTGGAAGAGATCCATATTTATGCCTATTCTAAAGAAAGATGATCCAACCGAATGCAGAAATTATGAAACCCATAATGTTAATATCACATACAAGTAAAATTTACAGCGTTACATTGACAGGGAAATGCCAGAAATTCAAGCCAGCTTCAGAAGAGGACATGGAATCAGGAATATCATTGCTGATGTCAGATGGATCCTGGCTGAAAGTAGAAAATACCCGGAAGATGTTTATCTGTGTTTAATTGACTATGTGAAGGCGTTCGACTGTGTGAATCATAACAGATTATGGATAACATTGCAAAGAATAGGAATCCCAGAACACTTAATTGTGCTCACGAGGAGTCTGTACGCAGATCAAGAGGCATTTGTTCAAATGGAACAAGGGGATGCTGCGTGGTTTAAAGTCAGGAAAGGTGTGCCTCAGGGTTGTATCCTTTCACCATACTTATTCATTCTGTATACTGAGCTAATAATCCTAGAAGCTGAACTATATGAAGAAGAACGGGGCATTAAGACTGGAAGAAGACTCATTAACAACCTGCATTATGCAGATGACACAACCTTGCTTGCTGAAAGTGAAGAGACTTCAAAGCACTTACTGATGAAGAGCAGTACTACGGCCTTTAGTATGGATTACACCTCGACATAAAGAGAACAAAAATTCTCACCACTGGATCAATAAGGAACATCCTGGCAAATGAAGAAAAGATTGAAGTTGTCAAGGATTTCATTTTACTTGGATCCACAATCAACACCCATGAAGGCAGCAGTCAGGAAATCAAATGACACATTGCATTGGGCAGATCTGCTGCAAAAGATCTGTTTAAAGTGTTGAAAAGCAAAGATGTCACTTTGAGGACTAAGGTGGGCCTGACCCAAGCCATGGTGTTTTCAATCACCTCATATGCTTGCGAAAGCTGGACAATGAATAAGGAATATTGAAGAACGGACACCTTTAAATTGTGGTGTTGGTGATGAATATTGAATATACCATGGACTGCCAAAAGAACAAACAAATCTGTCTTGAAAGAAGTACAACCAGAATGCTCCTTAGAAGCAAAGATGGAGAGACTATGTCTCATGTACTTTGGACATGTTATCAGGAGGGAACAGGCCTTGGAGAAGGAAATCATGCTTGCTATAGAGGGTCAGTGAAAAAGAAGAAGACCTTCAAGGAACTGGATTGACATAGTAGCTGCGACAATGGGCTCAAGTATAATGATTGTGAAGATTGTGCAGGACTGAGCTGTGTTTTGTTCTGTTGTACACAGGGCTGGTATGACTCAGACGTGACTTGACAACACCTAACAACAACAACAGAAACAGTGATCTACATAAATATAGCTTCTCATTAAAAACATGTTAAAGGATTATAAGTGAATATATATTCAAGATGGATAAATTAATGTATCTAAGATATTATAGTAAATAATGGGTGTACTTTTTATAAGCTGCCAATTGAATTCAGTATTATTGGCATATAGTTAAAATTTATATTTATTTCATTTATTCTGGATTCAGCAATTCATCTAAGTCCTGAGGGTATCAAATGAGGTAATCATTAATGGTGTTCATCAAATATTTCTGGTTATTCTCCTTCCAGGCTCATGAAAGATTATACTTCTCCACTCTCTTACATTAGGCATGGTCATTCAGCTTGTTTGGCCCATGAAATATGAGCAGAGGTGACATTTAATACTTCTGGGTGGAAAGCTTTAAGAACCAGTGTTGAAATCGGCAGTTTTCCCTCCACGTACCTCAGCAATTTGTGATTATCCTAAATGTAGAGACTCTGTCATCCTGGGTCTTGGCATGAGAACAGTGTGGAGCAGAGCCTCTGCCTACCTGAGATGTGCATGGGAAATGGAAAGCGAAAAAAAAAAAAAAAATGCCATTGAGTGGATTCTGACTCTTAGTGACTCTATGGACAGAGTAGAACTGCCCCATGGGGTTTCCAAGCTATAAATCTTTATGGAAGATTTTTCTCACGTGGAGTGGCTGGTGGGTTCAAAATACTAGCCTTTCAGTTAGCAGCTGAGCACTTACTCACTGGTCCACTAGGGCTCCTTCATGTGAGAAATGAATGGGAAATAAACTTTGATTATTTTAAACCACTAAAATAATCTCTCAGATCATTTTCCCATTATTTATCTCATGACATAACTTTGCTGATTAGGATAATGCAGCAAGATACATGAGATTAAGTCTTGACTCCCTCTGTATAATCTTCTATAGTTCAATAAATGAGATAGTCTTAAAAGCAAATTATTATAAAATAATCCAATATGTTCTAGCTAGAACCGTCTCAGGGACCACAGAAATGCAGAAAACGAAAACTCCTGTGTGAGGAAGGATTCAAAAAGAGGTAACATTAGAACCTGTCCTAAAGAAAATCTAAAAGATCCTCCTACGGAAAAGTGTTAGAGAAGCATTCTAAGGTGAGGAACAGCATGAGGGCATAGCAAGTTTGCACCATGACAAAAAGCCATGACTCTTGGGACATGTATTTATACCCACGACAGACACCTGCATCAAATCCTGAGCTCTTTAGCACAGTGTAGTGGCATGGTGGAGAGCATGGTCTCTGAAATAAGAAGCCTGGATCTGAACTCTGATTTGGCAGCTTTGTCATCCTGGGCATGCTGCATCGCTAAGACTCAGTTTCCCCCTCTGTAAATTAGAAATAATAAGAGAACCAATCACATAAGATGTTGTGAAGACTAACAACATAGTATTTGTGGCACTTGACACATAAGAAGTATGCAAAGTGGGAGTTTTATAATTGGTAGTAGTAATATTATAGGGGCTGGAGTAATTTCATTGATGGAGATGAGAAAAAGCTGGACAGTAGAGATGGGTAGCGCTCACCTGAACAAGAAGGTAGGAAAGAACACTACAGGATGCAGTGACCTGGGAACTCCCTGGGGCTGTCGGAGCAGGCATGCTCTGGGGATGTGTAAAGAATCAGGAATGCTGACCTTGCCACACAATATCTGCTTATATTTTTAGTCTTTATACATTAAGAAGAATCCAAGTTTACTCATCAAAGCTATAAATAGAGTGAGGGCATAAGCTAATTCAGACCCGCAAAGCAGAGGCAAAGGACAATTAGCAGGGCCCCAAGTATACTCATCATATATAAAGGCTGCCTTGTCCCTGGTGAATTAGGCAAGTGCATTTCAAACTGCTGAATGCATTTTTGTAGCATGAGAATTTGTCCATCTAAATGCTTATGGGTGTATTTATATGCCTTTCAGTGCAATATCTTAATGCAGGTTCAGGGTAAGTTTAGAATAGGAATGGAAGAATGAACTTGACTTGCAACTTTGATCTTAGTACCCTACATTAGAATTGACACTTCCTTGGGAATGACATTCTTAGATCATGGAGTCTGCGTCTAGCAAGTTATCAAGAAATATCTTCTTTGGAAATCTATCTGGCGTTATCTTAAACAGTTAGAAATAGAACTACCATACAACCCAGAAATCCCACTCCTCGGAATATACCCTAGAGATGCAAGAGCCTTCACACAAGCAGATATATGCACACCCATGTTTATTGCAGCTCTGTTTACAATAGCAAAAAGCTGGAAGCAACTAAGGTGTCCATCAACGGATGAATGGGTAAATAAATTGTGGTATATTCACACAATGGAATACTACGCATCGATAAAGAACAGTGACGAATCTGTGAAACATTTCATAACATGGAGGAACCTGGAAGGCATTATGCTGAGCGAAATTAGTCAGAGGCAAAAGGACAAATATTGTATAAGACCACTATTATAAGATCTTGAGAAATAGTAAAAACTGAGAAGAACACATACTTTTGTGGTTACGAAGGGGGGAGGGAGGGGAGGAGGGAGAGCGTTTTTTATTGATTAATCAGTAGATAAGAACTGCTTTGGGTGAAGGGAAAGACTACACTCAATACATGGAAGGTCAGCTCAATTGGACTGGACCAAAAGCAAAGAAGTTTCCAGGATAAAGTGAATGCTTCAAAGGTCAGCAGAGCAGGGGTGGGGGTCTGGGGAACATAGTTTGAGGGGACTTCTAAGTCAATTGGCAAAATAATTCTATTATGAAAACATTCTGCATCCCACTTTGAAATGTGGCGTCTGGGGTCTTAAATGCTAACAAGCAGCCATCTAAGATGCATCAGTTGGTCTCAACCCACCTGGAGCAAAGGAAAATGAAGAACACCAAGGTCACACGACAACTAGGAGCCCAAGAGACAGAAAGGGCCACATGAACCAGAGACCTACATCATCCTGAGACCAGAAGAACTAGTTGGTGCCCGGCCACAACCGATGACTGCCCTGACAGGGAGCACAACAGAGAACTCCTGAGGGAACAGGAGATCAGTGGGATGCAGACCCCAAATTCTCATAAAAAGACCATACTTAATGGTCTGACTGAGACTGGAGGAATCCCGGCAGCCATGCTCCCCAGACCTTCTGTTGACACAGAACAGGAACCATCCCCGAAGACAACTCATCAGACATGAAAGGGACTGGTCAGCGGGTGGGAGAGAGATGCTGATGAAGAGTGAGCTAATTATATCAGGTGGACACTTGAGAGTGTGTTGGCAGCTCTTGTCTGGAGGGGGGATGGGAGGATAGAGAGAGAGGGAAGCTGGCAAAATTGTCACGAAAGGAGAGACTGAAAGGGCTGACTCAATAGGGGAAGAGCAGGTGGGAGTACGGAGTAAGATGTATGTAAACTTATATGTGACAGACTGATTGGATTTGTAAACGTTCACTTGAAGCTTAATAAAAGTTAAAAAAAAAAAAAAAGAAATGTCTTTATATTGTATAAGTGTCCTCCCCTCCCCATTCTCCACAAGTCAAAAGAAAAAAGAACAAGAGATGTCTTCGTCATCTGGTGCTGCCATAACAGAAATACCACAAGTGGATGGATTTAACAAAGAGGAATTTATTCTTTCACTCTCTAGTAGGTTACAAGTCCAAATTTAGGAAGTCAGCTCCAAGGGAAGGCTTGCTTTCTCTGTCGGTTCTGGAAGAAGGTCCTTGTCCTCAGTCTTCACCTGGTCAAAGAGCTTCTCAGGCTCAGGGATCCCGTGTACAAAGGATGCGCTTTGCTCCTGGTGCTGCTTTCTTGGTGGTATGAGGTCCCCTTGTCTCTCTGCTTGCTTCTGTCTTTTATATCTCAAGAGATTGCCTCAAGACACAATCCAGTCCTGTAGGTTGAGCCCTGCCTCACTAACGCGGCTGTCACCCATCCTCCCTCATTAACACCAAAGAGGCAGGATTTACAACATACAGGAAAACCACACAATACCAGGAATCATGGCCCAGCCCAATTGATACATTTTTTAGGGGACATAATTCAGTCCATGACAAGAGACAACAGGGCTCTGTTTTCCATGCATCATTAAGTATATTTTTGTAGGCAACCACCAGTTGTTTTCTGCACACTGCAGTGGTCTTTGGAATCAGATTGCCTAGGACAGCGTTCCCGATTTGTCACATGTTTTGTGGGCAAAATTGCCTCTCCAAGCTTCCGTTTTTCTCATCTGAAAAAAGAGGATAATAAGTGTATCCTCCTTGCAGAGATGCAGGAGACATGAAACGAGCCAGGCAAGCTCATATTCTCAGTAAACAGTATTAACTTAAACCAAATGGCTATCATTGTTCAGTCATCATGTGGTATTACATACTGTAATTAATTTTAAGGTTTCCATTTCACAGTTAAGGATGGAGCAAATGGAACTTGCATACATTGCTGGTGAGAATGTAAAATAATATAGCCATTTTTGAGAACAGTTTGAAATATTCTTATGTTAACATAAACTTTCCATATGGCCCAAGGGCTCTACTCTTAGCTGTTTACCTAGGAGAAAGAAAAATATATACATTTACAAGGACTTGCATTTAATATTCACAGGAATTTTATTCAAATAGCCAAAAACTGGACATAGTACGAGGGGCCATCAACTGGTAAGTGAATAAACAAATTGCGGTAACATGAACTGACTACTGATACATGCAACAGCATGAATGAATCGCAAAAACATTAATCTAAGTGAAAGAAGTCAGATCTAAAGGACTACGACACATATTGGATGATTCCATTTATTTGACATTCTGGAAAGGGCAAAGTATAGAGATAAAAAAGAAATCATGGGCTGCCATGGTGGAGGTGCATGCAAAGGGGTGAGAAGATTGACTACAAGGTCACAGGAGGGAACTTTTCTGAGTGATAGAAATATTCCGTATCTTGATTGTGGTGGTGGTTACTGGACTGTGTACATCTGTCAAAGCATATCTAACTGTGCACTTTAAGTGGGTGAATTTCATTGTATGTAAATTAAACATCAATTAAAAAAAAAAAGTTAAAGAAGTATTTATGAATAGAAACCTGTGGATAGGGAGAACACCAGATATTAACCAAGAATTTTCAACCCAGGAACTAATTCTGGAAAGGAGAAACCTGGAGCTTGTGTATTGAATATTTAAATGCTTCTCTAGCAGTGGAGACTTGAACATTTGATGCTATCTTTAGGATTTGGTGATAGTGAATTAAGTCAAAATGTGAATTAAAAAGAAAATCAGTAACCTCTTAGAAAACCTGTAGTTGCAAGTTTATTAGGATAATTTTAAAAGTCCCTTCCATAATTTGTATATGTATGCTTGAGAACTAAGATTTTTGTCCAAAAGTTTTAAGATCTGTTAAAAAAAAAATAACTTGCTATCTTAGCTTTCTTACAAAAATCATTTATTCTAAAGAGACAGGTTCTATCTTTGACTAGTTTTTAAGTACTGTATCCTGATGCTTTTTTATCCAAAATGGTAAAGTAACACAAGCTTTCTCTTAAAAAAAGGGGGTGGGGGACTCAAAAGAATGGCTTGCTCTTGTTCATGTTGTTTTTCATGTTTACATATTTTATTGGACTGTCTTTACAAAGAAAGCCAGAAGTCTTAGATAAGATAGCATTTAAAATGAGGAATCATATTGCAAGCAGCTGTAAAACTTGGCATTAAGATTCTTTCTTAAAAAATCAGTGTGCAAAAATCAAATACACTGTTGATTGGTCGACTGTGGTAAGACCAAGATGCTTTCCCCTTATTTTCCCCTCTACGACCCGAGTTCTGTTTCAGCTGCAGCTTGGTTAGCTCCTTATTGCGGTAGAGTTTCTGTTGTTGTTTTGTCTGAGAACCACCTGGCACTGACCACACGGGTGTATTAGCAGTGATGATTATAGTTATTTAACATCCATTCTTATATACAAACATTTTTTGGAGTGCCTCTATTCTAATGTAATATTTCCAGTGAGATCAAAGAATAATGTTTTAAATGATACTATACAATTTCATAATGCTCGAGTGTCCTCAATGTATTTTATACACATTAGCTCATTTGCTACTGCTAGCAACCTTCCCAGAGGGGGCCTAGGACAAAGCCCACTGTGTTTGATGATAATGGAGCACAGCAAGTTGTTTACCTAAAATTTCCTGGTCAGGAAGTGGCAAGCCAAGCCTAGAACCCTGGTCTTCTGATTCCTTGCCCTGTATATTTCTGCTCTACCATACTGCTGTTCTAAAACAATATTCCTGCTCTCTAGTAAGATGAAAGTTGAGCAATTGGATTCATGTGTAGTTGTCATGTTTTCTACACCCAGGTCTCATGGAATAAGATCACATGGAGTGTTAAAGACAGGCCAGATTGGTGGCCATGTGCAGGGATGGATTACCCAATAAGCAAGATACACACAGGCTTGTGTTTACTTACTAATCTGTAGGGCACAATTTCCCATGAGTTTCACCACATCTGCACTACAGATTAGTAAGGAAGCACAAATAACCCTGTGCATGCCTTGCTTACTGGTTAATCTGCCCCTGACCATGTGGCAGTTTCATCCCATCTGGGTCCGACCCTGATTTATGCTGAGGAATGATAATGTACAGTGTTTCATACTGTTATGTGAGTTGGTGGGAAACCTACATGGGTTTATTTATAAAACTCCAGCAAAGGCCTTAAAATCCTAGGAGTCCCTCCCACACCCCTGCCATTGTCTTCTCACCATGCTAAAATTCTGTAGTAATGCTGTCCTTTGGGTGAATGCATTTATTAGTCATTATTTCTGTTGAAAAAAAAGTTCTGGCATGTTTTTTTCATTTATTCAACAAATATATATTGAGCACCTATTATGTGCCAGCCTATGTTGTAGGAACTAGAGATACAACAGTTGATAAAATGAACAAAAACCTGCCTTCGTGGAGATTCTAATCATTGTTGTTCATATTATTATGAATTAACTTCAGCTAAAATCAGGAAATGTATGAAGACCTCGGGAAATTATACAGGAATGAATGTAAGTAGTTGATGGAGGGGCGTGCACTTTCATTCTCTGAAAATAGGCCTGAAATAGGTGCTTACTAGGAAATACCTGGACAACAGGGACTTGGGCATCATGAAGACATATTAGGCAGAGGTTGGACATGCTAGAGTGGGAAGAAAGGTCTATTTTAAAACTATCCGTAGGTATCTGCCATGGGGGCTAGCACTGTTTCTGAAAAAGAAAGGAGAAATCAGGAATAAAAACTTCACGGCATAAGCATATATTTCTCAAGTGACTGTGGGCTGGCTGGAGTGTCCCTGCCAGCCTCAGCTGGGCTTACATCACCACGTTGGCTGGGTGGAGATGACTTAGTTTGGGCTTGGCAAAGGCTTTGGTTTCACTCCAGGGAGGGCCCAGGTTTATGCCACGTGGTGTGGTGCAGAGCCATGTTTGTCTTGTGGTGATGGCAGCTCAAGAGGGCAAACCCCAGTGCACGAGCGCATTTCAAGCCCCTGCGTGTGTCACCTCTACTAACATCTCATTAAGCAATGCAAGCAAATGGCCAAGCCCAAGATCAAGGGCAGGGAAGTGCACTTTAGCTACCATGAGGCAAAGGCAAGTAGCATAGCTGAACCTGGTAACAAAGTAGGGAAGTGAGGTAGAGGTGGAAGAGAGCAAATATTTTTGAACATTAATTTAGTCTGCCAGAGAGGAGAAAAGCAACTTTGTTAAGGGTAGAGAAGTGGGTCCGCTGATGTAGTTAATCTATCAAAGTACTTTAATGTTCTGACTTATTTCTCCTATTATTTCATACCCTGCCATTACTACTGTTCTTTTCCCTTTCATAATTCATTTCTTTCCTTAATATAAAAACATACTACCTCTTAGAATAAAGGTACATTGAAGTAACTTAATTTAGTGACTTCTGGCTGACTCTCCGGGATTCTCTAACCATTTAGGGCTGACTTTCTAATGGGAAGAAGGCCAAAGCAACTGTACCTGCTCTTCTATTGAGACCATTGAGTTGCAGCAGCCCTAATAAGGACACAAGAATCAGCTCTGAGACTGTCTTCATGCTTTTCCCCAACTGAATAGACTGGTTATAGGAGTGTTGCTTTTTACAGTATTGCCCTTAATTAAGAATATTGTCTTACACTATTCATGCCTATAGAAGAAGTTTAAAGAGGTTGATCATATAGTGATGGGTAACTTTTGTTTATATAATTTTTAAGTGACAGGATTAGGTGTGACTCATGACTTTTTGCATTTTTCTAATGAAAATAATTAAAAAATCTTTTGGTATGAGACATTAGTCTTAGAAACTACAACTAATCCTCAGGATTTCACAGAAAATAAATGTCATTTGCCTTATCATAAGGCATATGGCATAGATACATTTTCAGCACTATGCAGAATATAGACTGAGTCCTTCAGAATACTAATTTTAGGATTTCCCAGCCATAAATGCTAGTATTATTCATACATAATATTTTGTGTGAGAGGGCAGCCAAACAAACCCATTGCTGTTGAGCTGATTCCAACTCGGAGGGACCCTATAGTACAGAGGAGAACTGCTTCATCAGGTTTCCAAGGCTGTAAGCTTTGTGGAAGCTGCCTGCCACATTTTTCTCCCATGGAGTGGCTGGTGGGTTTGAACCACCAACCTTTCAGTTAGCAGCCGAGTGCTTAACCGCTGTACCACCAGAGCTGCTTTTGCGTGAGATATTGAATATAAATTTATCTTCTACATGTAATTTATAACCATTTTTTTTTAACATATAGTGCCACGGTTTGTCCTTTTCTTGAACTCTTATTTTCAAAGCTCTTTTAAGATTCTCGTGTATATGCAGTAATTCCTCTTGATGAAAATATTCCTACAAAAAACAATGTCTAGGCTTTAAACTATATTTACATTCGTCCTGCTGATTCTGACAAGGGGTAAAGGAATAAATTGTTCACTTTGGAAAGGTGTATTAATTTTTTGACTTCCATAGTTATTTATTAGAATTATTGTTTTCCAAAGCACAATAAAATGATAATACTACTGGCATGAAAGATAACATATCCTTAAACTATAAGAATTTTGCCTTCCTTTTTCTTTGAGTAAGCAGTTTTTCTTTTATTTTTTTATTGAGATAATTTACATACAATAAAATGTATAGGTCTGAAGTGCTCGGTTTGATGAGATTCCCCCCAATAAAAAATTTTCATTTTCCCTGGAGTTTCCTTTATGTCCTTTTCACATCAGTTATACACACACACACACACACACACACACACACACGCACACACCAGAAGAAACTATCTTCTGATTTTTGTCACCATTGATTAGCTTTTGGTCTCTTTTTCAATTTTATAAAAATTGAATCATTGGTAAGAACTCTTGTGTCTGGTTTCTTTGCTCAAAAAATGTTTTTAATATTCCATACTGTTGCATGTATCAGGATTTCATTCCATTCTATGAATATTCTGTGATATTTTTCAATTGATTATTTTTTTGATGAATAACGCCTAGGTTGTTTCAACTTTAGGCTATTATAAATAAGACTAATATTTTTGTTGCATGTATCAGGAGTTCATTCCATTCTATGAATATTCTGTGATATTTTTCAATTGATTATTTTATTGATGAACAACACCTAGGTTGTTTCAACTTTAGGCTATTATAAATAAGACTAATATAAACATTCTTATATAAGTCTTTTTGTAGGCTTATGTTTTCATTTCTCTTGTGTAAATGCCTAGGAATAGATTGCTGGGTCATAGGGTAAGTTGCTTTTTCTTATTGATTTATGAGAGTTTTTAAAATATATTTTTGATACAAGTCTGTAAGATACATGTAGTGCAAGTGTTTCCTCTCTGTGGCCTGCATATTTATGTTTTTAATGGTGTCTTCAGGAAGCAAATTTGAAATTTTCGTGAAGTCCAGTATTTAATTTATCATTAGCGAGGGATCAGTAATTTAACTACTCAGTTTAACCCAAAAACCTACTGCCGTCGAGTCGATTCCAACTCATAGCAACCCCATAGGACAGAGTAGAACTGCCCTGTAGAGTTTCTAAGGAGCGCCTGGTGGATTTGAACTGCCGACCTCTTGGTTAGCAGCCGTAGCACTTAACCACTACGCCACCAGGGTTTCCGCTCAGTTTAAGAACTTAAAATAATAATTTCGAAGTAAGAGAATCATTTTGAATTATATAGCAATTATGGGTGGGCTGAATAGATGAAGACAGTGATACATGTATCTTCTCTTGCCAATGTTCACATCTTTTTGGTTGATTTGCTACTTAATTTAGCATGTAAGAGGAAACGGAAAAAAATTCAAGAAGGTATCTTACATGGTTTTTTAGAAAATGCCTCTGTTGAAATTTTTCTAAAGACCAAATATGATATATAATTATTTGCCTGAAAAAGTAAGTATATGAAATGTGTGAATGAACAGTAGAAATGTTAAGAGTTTGTGATATTTCCTTTCTACTATAAGAGTGACAGTCTACGTATTGCATTGATTACATTTTAATTCCCACATACCTAATTAAAAAAAAAAACTTAGAAATTGTGAATGAAGTATGTTAGCATTTGCTATGCCTCTTTAGTTACTTCCCTTAAAGTTTAAATAAGTACACTGCTTGCTACTTGTGTAAAAACAAACAAGCAAACAGCAAAAAACAAAAGCAAAGCAAAGAAGTCCAGCAGTGGGCTTTGCGTAACGAATTGTTAGTTTAGGTCAAAATCTGACCCTTTGGTGGGCTTATAGTGAGTGCTTCAGCATGCATGCAGGAATTTATTAAGTAGCCTATGTGTGTCATCTGTCTGTGAATTAGTATATAAGAATGGAGAAAAAGAAAACTGTATTGATGTCTTAATTGGAAGATGCAGCTTCTGAGATGGGAGCTGTATTTGTTAAATGGAACAAAACGTGAAACAGTTGCATACGGTTAGGTAAATGAGGTAATGCTTGAAGACTAAGATGGTGGTCAATTGAAGACATTCCCTGCTGAAGTTTAAGCACCATATTTTCTATTCTATAAAAAAAGGAAAACCAAACCCACTGCAGTCAAGTCGATTCCGACTCATAGCAACCCTATAGGACAGAGTAGAACCATCCCATAGAGTTTCCAAGGAGTGCGTGGCAGATTCAAACTGCTGACCTCTTGGTTAGCAGCTGTAGCACTTAACCACTACGCCACCAGGGTTTCCTTCTATTCTATATTAAGTATCGTTTAGGCTAACTTAGGAAGCATTAATTTTATTCTTCGGAAAATGCATATTTCTCATGGGTTGCAGAATGTCACCTCATCGTTGCTCAAACTGAACACTATTCCTTGGAAAATGTAACATACTTCTGTTTTAGATATCAACAACAATGCTAGCATATAAGAAACCTGTAAAGTTATGCAGGTAAAAAAACCTGTTCAACTTGTTTAATTCAGTGTTTCCATTCTCTCAATGTTTATTTGACCCTGAAACCATTTACTTTGTGTGATAAGTTAGATTCCTATGGACTGTTTCCATGAAACATTCTTCCAGAAATGCTGATTCGGTGTAACATTTCAACTTCAGTGGCCCATCAACCATAGTAATTGTCACTTACTATATGTCTACTGGTGCCATGCTATGCTATCTAAAGCATATTAGAGTTCCCAAACTTAAGAATAATTGAGTTTTAAAAATTGTTTTCTGTAAGAGGGAAAAACAAGACTTTTGTAAGGTTTTAACTTTTCTCATTCTCTTTCTGTTTCTATAATCTTCTTTTGGTTTTCTCAAAAGAATTTGGCCTAAAACATTAGTAAAATTGTTATAACCATACTTGCTACGTCGACTGAGTTGTTAGGATAAACTTTCAGCTTTGCTCTGAGCTTCCGTACAGCCCGGACCTCAAGAAATCATGATAAATTTTTGTAATAGAAAAGGAGTAACATTCATTTGTGGTGGTAAATTTTGAAAAAAATTAATACTTAGTTTTGCAGAAAGGTCTCAAACTGATGTAATTGCCAGTGGCTTCACCAGTATTTTACAGTAAAGGCAGAAACAGGCTTCACACAGCTACTTCTTATATCGACCTGTCATAAAAGCTGAGGGTATAGCATTAAGATGCAGTTCAGGGGAAGCTATTTTATGATATGAGGGACTAGATAATGTGGTACAAGTTATGGAGACTTCTTGTGGTTTAGCTTCCCCTAAGGAAAGGATTCCGATGATATAAGTGGCTCATTCTTTCTTCATCAGCAGTTCTCAGACACCTGCCTGGCCACATTAGAATCATCTGGGAGAGCTAATAATATGAAAAAGTTCCAAACCCCAGCTCTATAGATCTGGGCTGTTGCCCAAGGAATTTGTGCCTTTAAAAACCTCTTTAGATGATTCTGATGTGTGATGAGATTTGGAAAACACTCGTAGATAGTTCCCCCTATCACTTCTGTTGCTTGGTCTTTTTATGTGACCTGGCTCTCATAGTTATAACCAAGGTTTCAAACTGGTTTGTTCTGGTTAGAATCCCTGCAGATCTATCTAATTCCCAGCTGATGCTAATGCTGCTGGTTATGGACCAATTCTGAGAACTACTAGTAGAGCAGTGGTTCTCAAAACTTATTATATGTCGGAGTCACCTGGGATCTTGTTAAAAAGTGGGTTCTGATTCAGTATATCTGAGTTCAAAGCCCTGGTTGTAACATTTGAGTTTGTACTCCTTCATGTGGACCTATGTGAAAATGTTGCACCACAAAGGAAATCAACATTTTTTTTTTTTAATTTTATTGTGCTTTAGGTGAAAGTTTATAGCACGAATTAGTTTCTCATTCAAAAATGTATACACGAATTGTTTTGTGACATTGGTTGCAATCCCTGCAGTGTGTCAGCAGTCTTCCCCCTTCTCTTTCTAGCCTGGGTTCTCTGTGTCCATTTGTCCAGTTTTCCTGTCCCTTCCTGCCTTCTCATCTTTGCTTTTGGGCAGGTGATGTCCATTTGGCCTCCTATACTCGATTGAACTAAGAAACATGTTCCTCACATGTGTTACTGTTAGTTTTATAGGCCTGTCTAGTCTTTGGCTGAAAGGTGGACTTCAGGGTGGTTTCAGTTCTGAGTTAGCAGGGTGTCCAGGGGCCATAGTCTCGGGCTTCCTCCAGTCCATGTCAGGCCACTAAGTCTGGTCTTTTTTGTGTGTGAATTTGAATTTTGTTCTACATTTTTCTGACATGCTGTCTGGGACCCTCTATTGTCATCCCTGTCAGAGCAGTTAATGGTGGTAGCTGGGCATCATCTAGTTGTTCTGGGCTCAGGCTCATGGAGGCTGTGGTTCATGTGGTCCATTAGTCCTTTGGACTAATATTTTCCTTCTGTCTTTGGTTTTCATCATTGTCATTTGCCGTAGACAGGGTGGGACCAGTAGATGTATCTTAGGTGGCCACTTGCAAGCTTTTAAGATTCCAGATGCTACTCACCAAAGTAGGGTGTAGAACATTTTCTTTATGAACTATGGTATTCCAGTTGACCTAGATGTTCCCCAGTCCATGGCCACCAGCCTCCAGGCCCAATAACTTGGTCCCTCAAGGTGTTTGGGTGTGTCTAGGAAGCTATGACTTTGCCTTGGTTGAGTTGTGCTGACTTCCCCGGTATTGTGTGTTGTCTTTCCCGTCACCAAAATTAACACTTGTCTACTACTTAGTGATTTCTCCTCCCTATCCTTCCACTCCCTTATAATCATCAAAGATTGTTTTTTTCTGTATGTAGACCTTTTCTTGGATTTTCGTAATAGTGGTGTCATATGATATTTGTCCTTTCGTGATAGACTTATTTCACTCAGTGTAATGCCCTCTAGATTCATGCATGTTGTGAGATGTTTTGTGGATTCATCATTGTTCTTTATCACTGTGCAGTATTCCATTGTGTGTATGTACCATAATTTGTTTATCCATTCATCTGTTGATGGGCGCTTGTGTTATTTCCATCTTTTTGCTATTTGAATAGTGCTGCAGTGAACATGGATGACATATGTCTATTCATGTGACGGCTCTTATTTCTCTAGGTTATATTCCTAGAGTGAGATTGCTGGATCTTACACTATTTCTATTTCTAGCTTTTTAAGGAGGTGCCGTATCATTTTCCATAGGGGTTGCACCATTTTACTTTCCCACTAGCAGTGCGTAAGAGTTCCAGTTTCCCTGTAACCTCTCCAACATTTGTTATTTTCTGTTTTTTTGATTAGTGCCAGTAATGCTGGGCTGAGATGGTATCTCATTATAGTTTTGATTTGCATTTCTCTAATGGCTAATGATGGCAAGCGTTTCCTCATGTGTCTGTCAACTGCCTGAATGTCTTCTTTGGTGAAGTGTCTATTCACATCCTTTGCCCATTTTTTAATTGGATTATTTGTCTTTCTGTTGTTGAGGTGTTGAAGTATTCTACAGATTTTAGAAATTAGACCTTTGTCAGATATGTCATAGCCCCAAATTTTTCCCAGTCTGTAGGTTCTTTTATTCATCTTTTGGCAAAGTCTTTTCATGAGCATGATGTTTAATTTTTATGAGCTCCCAGGTATGTAGTTTATCTTCTGGTGTTTGTGCATTGTTAGTTATGGTTTGTATTGTATTTATGCAATGTATGAGGGCCCCTGTTGTTGCCCCTATTTTTTCTTCTAGTATTTTTATCATTTTAGGTTTTTGGTCCATTTTATGTTAGTTTTTGTATGTGGTGTGAGGTATGGGTCCCACTTCATTTGTTTTTACAGATGGATATTCAGTTTTGCCAGCACTGTTTTTTAAAAAGACTGTCTTCCCCATTTAATGGACTTTGGTCCTTTGTCAAAGATCAGCTGACCATCGGTAGATGGATTTATGTCAGGGTTCTACATTCTGTTCCATTGGCCTATGAGTTGTTGTATCAGTACCAGGCTGCCATAGCTGTATAGTAGGTTCTGAGATCAAGTAGCGTGAAGGCTGCTACTTTGTTCTTTTTCTTCAATTATGCTTTGTTCTTTCCTTTCCATATAGAGTTGGTGATTAGTTTTCCTATCTCGTTAAGAATGTTGTTGGAATTTGGATCAGAATTGCATTATATCTGTTATTGCTTTGGGTAGAATTGACATTTTCACAATGTTGAGTTGTCCTATCCATGAGCATGGTATATTTTTCCATTTATGTAGATCTCTTTTGGTTTCTTGCAGGTAGTCAGCTTTTAAGTGAGTTATTAATCAAAAGAAGTTCAACTGGAGTGGTTAATTTCTCTGGAACACATGGCTAAAGAGACATAATTGAGGGACTGGTAGCAAAGAGAAGTAAAGAGAGGATGAAGGGACACAAAGCCACTGAGTTTGAATATTTGGAGAGGTGGTCTTAAAAGGCAGCAAACTTGTCCTTCACAGCTTTTCAAGGGCCAAACTGAGAATGATGTGTGCAAGTTACATAGAGGCAGATTTCAGTAAACATTTAAAAAGGAACATTCCAAAAGTCAGAAATATTTATCAGTAAA
The DNA here is from genome assembly GCF_030014295.1 of Loxodonta africana. NCBI lineage: Eukaryota > Metazoa > Chordata > Mammalia > Proboscidea > Elephantidae > Loxodonta > Loxodonta africana. Next base: position 133,362,382 of record NC_087342.1, read on the forward strand.
ATTAGCTATCTTAAGGCTTTATGTTTGCCTACAGCATTAGAATGAAAGCTGTAGAAGCTAATGGCCTGGGTGGAAAGGGTAACAGATTTCATTCTCAGACTTTGAAAAACTCTAATATTTTTCTACATCCGTGATTCTATAAATAAGAGCTGCATACTGGGTAAGTCTCAGTGAGTGACTAGCTGGAACTCTGGAAGTTACACTAAAGAACAAGATGAACATTAGTTATATATGATAAAGTAATTAAAAATAATTTTTAAACCCTTGAAAACACTAAGTGACATAATAGCATATATAAAAATTTTTTTTATGTACACATTAAAATATAATAGACTAGAGTTTTATTCTACTAAATAAATATTATATATTTAAGATTTTAGGGGAAAAAGAGTGCAGCCCTTAACTGTATTAATTAATTCAACATTCCTATTCTTGATCTTTTTTTTACCTGTATTTGAAGATAATTTTTAATTAAAAAAGAATCAATTTAAGCAATGTCAAGGAAATAAAATAGCATACTAATAAAGTTCAGCTTGTGGAATTAACACTGTGGCACTTTATATTGAATAGGACTTTATAAATGAAATGTCAAGTGATGCTTTCTAACCTGCCGATCATATAGGGTTGTTGTGAGGATCAAATGAGTTAATGCAGGTAAAGAGCTAGAAGAGTCTAGCATATAAGAAGTGCTTAATAGATATAAGATACTATTTCTACTATTGTTATTGATGCACAGACTGACTTGCTTTGAGGTTGTGATCATAACACTCAGCATGTCACCTGGCATAGAACAGGTGTCCTGTAAGTGTTTGCTCATTGATTACACCAAACCAATAGGTAATGATTCACAAAGATGCCATAATCATAAGGGTTTCCTAGCTGGGGCTTTGTAACATTCTATTGTTTCATGGCTTACCTCCAAAGCAGACATTTCTTGAACTTCTTTCTAGTACTCAGGCTACTGCTCATATAAGAACCTACATTTTTAGAAGATGCTGGTGAAGGATTAATGAGAGTCCTTAGCCTGGAGGGCTTCCTAGAGTTCAGTACATTTGAATTGGGTTTTTAGAAGACTGAAAATGAATGGAGATGGAAATGGGCAGACAGTTTGAAAATAAGAAAAATGACATTAGAATGAAGATGAGAATGGAAAAATGATGCTCTACGTATGTGAAGTAGATTTACCTGAATTAAGAAATGGACTATTTAGGAATTAAGAAACAGAGATTAATGAATGAGGGAAATGTGTGATGAAATACCCTGAAAGTAGATAGCTATGAAGGAGCAATGGTGGTACAGTGGTTAAGTGCTCGGCTGCTAACCAAAAGGTCGGTGGTTCTAACCCACCAGCCACTCTGTGGTAGAAAGATGTGGCAGTCTGCTTACATAAAGATTATGGCCTTGGAAACACTATGGAGGCAGTTCTATTCTGTGCTATAGGGTCATTATAAGTCAGAATCAATATGATAGCAACAGGTTTAGTTTGGTTTGGTAGATAGCTGTGTGTGTATTTGATATGGTGTAGAATCTGCAAACAGGTGAAAATGAAGCTTGAGGAAGAATACTGAAGTAGTTCATTTAAGAGAGAAGTTGGAAGTAGTAGACATAAACAAGAAAGATCAATTCAAGAGCCCCTTCAAAGGAAGTAGCCACTGGACTTGATTGGCTTACTGGCCATTAGAGAAAGTGGGAATTCATGGTGGAATCAGTGATGGACACTATTCATTTACTGTTATGTAGAAATTGGGAGGCCTGTGAGTTGGAGATAGGGAGGAATACTGAGTTCAGTATTTTGATCTGTTCAGGCTCAGTTGTTTGGTGGTGGTACTGGAGGGGCGTTAGGTAGATAAATATTTAAGGGCACAGAGATAATGGGAGTGAAATCTGGAAATGTCAATTTAGGAACCATTGGCCCAGTTGAGGCCATAGTGGCAGTCTTGTCAGGTCAAGGGGAGAGCAAAGAACTTGGAGAATGCTCATGCTTGCCAATGAGGAGTAAGAAACCCTGCTCAATGGATAATCTTCCTAGATGTCAAGACATTCATCAGTCTTTTTTTGAATATCTGTTCATATTTGCATCAGTTTGGATGAAAAGAATGAAAAAAAGTTATGTGCAAGTTTTTTTTTTTTTTTTTTTTTACTTTTCTCAAAATATAAAAGAAAAATTAAGACAAAGGAGAAATCATATTCAGGAATTAAAATTGCCATTGAAGTGTCAAATTGATTGGTTTTATCTTTTGTCATATTTTAGGTAAAAGAGGCATTGTGCTTCTGGCAAAATAAATATTCATTTACAGTAGAAAATGAATAGTGTACATTTCCTAAATGGCAGTGTAATATTTATACATAAGTAATGGTCCTTATATAATACATTTTCATATCTGATTGGCTCCAGTCTCTTTATCCTTCTAGGCAGGTGAATCAGTTGAGAAAGTAGTTACAATTAATTCAATGCCTGAAATATTTTATTAATGCTTTTTCAAATTTCATTTACCCATTTTATATTATCTACTTAAAATCCATTTGAATCCCACCAAGGAACTATTATGGACCTCTCAGTAGATATTTATTTAGCTATTGGCTCCCAGATGAGGGAGGAGAAAAAATGCTTTGCGGAGAAAAGATATAAAGACATGCTTAGATAAATAGTGCTACCCTAAAATCACTATTCAAAGATCTATAGTTTTGTAATACAAATAAAGAGCAGAAAAATTGCTAGTTGTAAAAAAGCTCTGGCAATAATCTTTACAGATACCATCCATCCTCTTCTACTACTGAATTGCATTGTTTACCATGATGTTTGGAGTGTAGACAGCCATTATCTGAGAACTCTCTATTACTCTTGTACAACACTGAAATGTGGCAAGAAGATACAAAGTAAAAGCTACTGCTTAAAAACTTGAAATGTTGAATTACAAGTGTATGGCTTTTGCTAAAACTTGAATGACAAGGAAATAATTTATTTGTTCAAAACAAAGTACTTTACAGGTATTTTTAGTACTGTGTAATTTTAAAATGTATATTGACTATCTAGGAAGAAATTGTGACATTTCACCAAAAAAATAGCATTATCAGTTTTTTTTTTAACTGAATTACAGATTACCAAGCACAATAATATGATACTGTGGGCAGTCAGAAATTTTAGCTAATATGATTAGCTGTTATTTTCCTTTTGTACAGTTTTTATATCTAAATATGTTTACATTTCTTGAAATTCATCTTGTTTTGTTGAATCACTTTTCAAATGAATCAAGGCCATTCTTAGTTCTATGCCTGTCTTTGAGAGTGTTTACAGTCCTGGTTAACTTGGTGTTCTTGTTGACTAAACTAGCAGTCTCTCACACCTCACGGAAGTCAGTGAGTACTCTCTAAGATAGAGAGATGGCACTCAGCCTGGGTTGGGACAGGGACAGCAGTTTAGACCAGTGGTTCTCAATGGACTGTGAAGCACCAATCAGTTAGCTGTGTGTGAGGTGTGCTGAAAATATTTTTCTATTAATGAAAGTGGTGCTAATGCTTGTAAATAATTTCCTCTTTAAAATAGGTTAGTGTCCTTATAATACTATCATTTCCATTCACTTTTAGACCAATATGGTTTCTTTAGTGGAAAAGAAATGGGTGGGGGGTTTCCTTTGTACAGAATGGAGCCCAAATGACATGTTCTGCATAGGGGCACCATCTGTCATGGGTGCCAGAGGAACAGAACAGGTTGAATCCAGTGATCTAGACTATGTTTCTGCCATTGTTAGAGAAAATTAGATGTTGTTTAATTTTTCTGATATTTCCCCTAATTGCTGTCACTTGTCACTCTCAGGTGAGTTTTTTTTTTAAACTCACTCTATAGTTAAAAGACTAAGTCTTCAGAGGAGGCTTCAGATGTGTTTACCTAAATAGCTCATGTGGATTAGTGAGGACCTGCCCCACCCAGCCCTGCCCTGGGGTGCTTAATGCAGGGAAGCTGGAAGCACAAGAGGAAGTAAAAAGAGGTCCCTTTATGCTTGCACCCAACAAGCAAAAGAGGAAATTTTCAACTTATTCATGCTTTTAGGACATGGTAATCCGACTCACTAATAAAAACAGAACTGTTAGTGGATGATGGTTGGCAGGGAAAGCCCTCTCAAATATTTCACAGGTACAGGTGGGAAAGAAGTTTTGAAGAGAAGTTTCTGCCTCTAGGAGCTGAGTTAGAAATATGAAAAGAAGTGGAGAGATGATTTTTTTCTCTCCAAATCCTTTCCAAAATGAATCTTATGGAGCATTATACCTGCAAGAATCTTTTTGGGAGAAAATGGAGATGGGCAGTTATGGTCAAATGAAAGGTGGCATTTTAGGAAATAATTCTGTACCTGTTTCATATCCTCCCTTCTCCATCTCTAAGCAACCTTGCTTCCTCACTAAACTCCTCTCTCACCATTGCCATCCTCTCCTGTCTTCTTCTCCCTTTTTGGCTAATTTCCTCCTTTAGAGTTGTGTCCATAAGTATGAAAAAGATCATTTTGATGCTTTCCCTCATTTTTCTTTTTCTCAGTTGAGCTCCTTGTGACAGTTGTCTATATTCTCTATATTAATTTTCACAGCACTCTTTTCCTCATCAACACACTGCAGTTCTACTCGAGCCTCCTCTAAGCCTTACAGAGTTCAAAATATGATTTCAGGACACATCTTACTCGATGCCTGTTATGGATTGAATTGTACTCCCCCCCCCCAAAAATGTTTTGGAATCCCAACTCCTACTATACCCAAAAAACCAAGCCAAACCCACTGCCGTCGAACTGATTCCAACTCATAGCGACTCTATAGGACAGAGTAGAACTGCCCCATAGTTTCCAAGGAGCGCCTGGCAGATTCGAACTGCCGACCTCATGGTTAACAGTCATAGCATTTAACCACTGTGCCACCAGGGTTTCCTCCTACTATACATGTGGATGTAATCCCATTTGGGAATACGGTTTTCTTTGTTATGTTAATGAGGCAGTATCTGTGTAGGATGTATCTTAAGCCAATCATCTTTGAGATATAAAAAGAGTAGATTAGGCACAGAGAAGGAAGTACAAAGGGAGGGGAAGGTACACACCACATGAAGATCACCAAGGAAAGCCAGAGACACTGAGATGACGATTTCCCCCAGAGCAAACAGAGATAGCCTTTCCCTAGAGCCCTGAATTCGGACTTCTGGCATCCTCAACTGTGAGAATATAAACGTCTGTTTGTTAAAGCCACCCACTTGTCATATTTCTGTTATAGCATCACTAGAAAAGTAAGACATCGCCTTAGATATGTTTAGCTATAATGACTACTTCCTCCCTCTGGAAATTCCTTACTTCTTACTACATAGCCTTCCCCCCCGCCACCCCCCTTGTGGATTGAGCAAAGTTTCTCCCTTGTAGGTTTAGCAACAGGAAATATCTGGTACTTAGGTTTGGTACTTAGGCTTTCCAAAAGTTGTGTTTTGCAAACAGCAGGTGGCTTTTGGAGAATGCAGGCTGGTTAGTAAGTAGAAAAATGTAAACTGGACAGCATGTCGTAGGGGATGGTAGCAGATCTAATTCCATAGGTATTTAAATATTTCAAGAATTGGTGAATGGCAAAAGTGACTATGTTGACAGAAATAGTAGCTGGGATAAAAAGAGGTTAATTGGTTCCCAAATCTTGGGAACTATATTAAGACCTTGTAGAACTCAGCCTATTAGCATTCTGGAAACAGAAAGGATGATAAAACAGGGTAGGTTTGAATAATCCAAAAGACCAGGGATTTGACTTTTTACCTATTATTTCCTTTCTTATCAGTGTTTAAATAATTTGTTTTCCCTAAATTTAAAATCATCCATTAATCTCTGTAGTGAATATTTAGTTACCACCTTTATTTTAGAATCTTAGCCTTGCTGTCTGGCTTTGTGAATAGCTTCCTGGCCTCCTAAAGGGAGGTGCAACAGCTCTCATAAGTCATTGCAGAAAATGGCCAACCGATTTCCCTTTTCTAATAATTAGAAATCTACTTTACTTGCCCTCCATATCTTATTTTAAATAAAAATTACTCTGATACTCGGATGTAGCTTCTGAGGGTTCCCTGGATGTATATCGGAGGGTAACAGGCCCTGTTCATTTGTGATTAGTGCATCTGGTTTTTCAAAATAACAACGTTCACTTTCCTTTTCTAATGTAGAATTTTCACTGTTTCATCTTCATTTTATGGGTAACAGTCATCATACTTATTTGTTCACAGTTAAATTGACATGAATATGAAATTTTTTACATAAATTGAGATTTAGAATAATTTTTTTTTAGCTTTTCCTTTTTTGGAGTTTGTGAATGGAAATGAGAACATCACTTTTATAGGCCTCCTTTGACAAAAATATTTGAAGAAATTTTTATCAAATGTATTTGTCTTGCAAATGTGTCTTTTATCTTTTTAGATTTCTTGAAGATTTTTCTTACATAAGTACTAGATAACCTGTCTTAGATTTCATTTTCTGTAGTATTCCCAATGGTCTTAATGTCACTCTGCAGTTCTAGTTTAGCCTACTCAACGCTCTGCTTTCACCATTGTTCTGTTGTATTTGGAGAATGTGGTTTGGTGATACTAGAATAACATTTAAGGAACGGTCAGTTATGGGATCATTTGAATACTTTCAACAATGTACCTATACCATGAAATTGGTGGTATTAAAACTTATCTGAGGGTAAGTGACTCTGTAACTTCATTATTGATTTTTATCAGTTTCCATTCATGTTTTAAATACAAAAGCCAAGACACTGCATGGAATGATGTAAAAGACATTAGCTTTGATGCCAAACAGACCTTGATTCAAATCTTGACTTTTGAGAATATCAGCATTTGCTGTTTACCATTGGAAAATAATTTGACCTTTTAGAGCTGCAGTTTCTTCATCTGTCAGATGGGACAATCATATCAACCTTGCAGAGCAGTGTGAAGAGTAAAGGAGATGCATTTAATCTGTGTACATTTTGGTACATAAAGGTGTTTAAATAAATAGGCACTGTCTTTATTTTCTTATCCTGTTTAGAAAAATCAGAAAAATAAAGGGATTAATTTTTTCTTTTCACTATTAAGAAATTGCTTCACATACCATTATTTTAAGGTTTTATTTCTTAAAATATTGGTATACCAGATATTTCATAGTCTCCTACTGGTTCAAACAATAATTTGATGCTAAAATGTCCTTTCCACTAAATAATGCAGATGCTGGTAAAACCTGCTGGCAAATACCCTTTTTTGTGTTCAGAAAGAGAATGAACCTTAGTCAAACCACATAAAAACAAATTTAGTGGAGTCACTCAATTCATAAACCCTGTTAGTCATAAATTAGCTTGTATTTTATAATTTTTTATAGAAACATGCTGTAATCTCTCAAAGAAATTTTACCTAGATTCTAGTCTAAGTCACATGTTTTAACATGTTTAAGTTACTCAAGCTTGAAGTCAACTCTAACTTTATCCATTCATTAACAAGTATGTCGTGAGTATCTATTATGTGCCAGGCAGTGTTCTAGACACTTAGTATATGTCAGTTAACTAAACAAAGATCCCTGTCCTTGAGCAGCTCATATTTTAGCAGTGAGAGACAGTAAATTTTAGTAAATAATAGAGCAAGATAAAGGCACCGGAAGTATGTGGGTGTGGTGTGGGGAATGGATTATAGTATAAATAGAATAATCAGGGTAGCAAACACCAATAGATAATACTTCAACAAAGACTTGATAGTGGTAAGAGGTTTAATCATACCGATATTGGGAAAGAACATTCCAGACAAAAGGAAAGACTGACGTAAAGACTGCAGTGCAGCATCATTCCTGAAGTATTTGGTGAACAACCTGGAGGCCAGTGTGACTGAGCAGAGCGGGAGGAGGGGGCAGTAGGGGATGAACTCAGAGATAAGGGAGGCCAGATTAGGCTCTGAGGACTCTGACATTTCATTGTGAGTAAACCAGGGAAACTATTGCAGGACTTTGATGAAAGGAGCCATGGTCACACTTACCTTTCCAAAGAGTCACTTTGGCTGCTGTGTTGAGAATAGATGCTAGAAGGAGAGACTCTAGGAGGTAAATGCTGAAAACCAGTTTAAAGTCTATTGTATGAATCCAGATAAAAGATGATATTGGCTCCAACCAGGTGAAAATAGTGAGGAGGAAGTAAGAAATAGTCAGAGTCCATACGGTTTTGAAATTAGAGCCAGCCTGGTGGAAGGGATGTAAGGCGTGAGAGAAAAAGAGGAGTCAGGTCTAAAATTTTTGACCTGAACAGCTAGAAAAACGGAATTGTAATACAACCAAGTTGGATGTAGCTGCTGGAAGATCAATTTTGGAAGAGGAAGATAAAGAATTGCATCTTGGAAATGTTAATTTTGAGAGTTGTTTTAGACATCTGGAGCTCTGGTGGCACAGTGGCGAAGAGCTTGGTGCTAACCAAAAAGTCAGCAGTTCAAATCTACCACCCACTCCTTGGAAACCCTGTGGGGCAGTTCTACTGTATCCTATAGGGTTGCTATGAGTCGGAATCGACTCGATGGCAATGGGGCATTAGACATCCAAGAGAAAATACTGAGTTTCTGTAGTTACAAAGAGCGAATTAGACTGGAAATATAAATTTTGCGTATATTTGGGGTACTCTGTGGCTAATACCATGTTGAAGAAAAGCTAGAAGCACTAAAATGGGGAAGTTTAGAGGCGAAGATGACCAGCTACAGAGCCCCTGAGGTCTACTCTTATCAAATTTTCCTTGTTTTTATGTATTTTTAATCAATGATCAGCGAATCAGAAGATTACATATTTGAAAATGTTTCATTTTCTCAACCTTATGTTATTTTGACTGCCCTTAAGTATGTCTGAGTACGTCTAAGTATGTCAAATGTGGGCTAGTAAAATAACACTTGGGGAGTAAGCACAAACACACTTTTCCCCCTATCCTTAACAGCACTGTTTGGATGTAATCGTCTCCACTGATGATAGGAGAAATCTTAGTAAAACGCAAAAGTTGAATGATTGAGCACAAAAATGTAAACATGTCATAATCTACTATCTGGCAGCTTAGTGCAGTTTCCTCACATTAGTCATGAGAGATAAAACAATCCAGATAAAATTCAAATTCAGATAAAGTTGCATAAAATATTTTTTTGGGAGGGTTGATTACAGGCACCAAAATGGAAACTCAAAAGAGAGAAAGTAATTATGTAAATTGTGCTTTTTGAAGGCATTTAGAATTTTTAATTCACATACTCTTAAGTATCTGGAAGCACATTTAGTTCCTGTGTGGAGAGATGAAAGCCTTACCATAGCCTCATCTGCAGGCTTGCGGCAATTCAAGTTTATTCTGTGTGTACGTGTGCGGAAGAGTAGAAGTGGCTGAGTGGGCAGTTGGCAGCCATTCATCGCATTGATTGCAGTCATTCATAAAACCCAGCGGCACTGAGGGTGAAGTCAGGAGGAGCAGTCCCCCTAGGTGGTTGCAGAATGTCTCATTTGCATAAATCTTGAGTGATGCTTGAGTGAGAAGGAAATGCTCAAAAGCAGTTTGAAGACTATGAGTCACTGTCTGATAAATCCCTGAGTAATTAAAGAGGTTGCAAAGAATAAGAGGTCAAACCCCTTGACCTCCTAGTGCCTCAGTCCATGGTAATTCTGGGAAATGAGCTTTGTGGCAACTTTTGTGGTCTCCTTATGTCTGGCTGAAGGAGGAAATCATATGTAGAGACAGCCCTTTAAAAACTCCAGCATGCTGAAATATCATTGTTATGTTTCATAAAGTGTGAAGAGTTTATATTACTCTAATAAGTCTAATGCATAGTAGATAATGGAAATTTCTGGGTCTAAACAATTTCCATATATTAAAAAAAATATTAGCAGTGTCAAAATCATTAAACTTTATCCCCTTAAACTGTGACATGCCAGACGTAACAATTCAATCATAATTTTAAAGAAATGTTAATCTGCACAGGCTAACAAAAACCTGTCTCTTGTGACTGTATTGTATTTTCTATGTATCTTATTTTACGTTTAGGCTGTTTCGTTTTTCTTATATTTAAAAGAAAATTCAACTAAAAAGAAGTCAAATTAGAACATATAGGAATATATATTACTATGGCTTGAAGAGTCCACCCACATTGGTTGACTATTTAACAGTCTGAAACAAATAGTTTTTTCTCCTTCAAAATTCAGATTCAATACCTAGTTACAGCACTCTTATCCTGTGGTCAGGATATGTGTTAGTATGGAATATAAAGTATATTGTAACATACTTTACCAAAAGAAAAAAAAAGATGGCTTTTTCTTTTTCTCAGTATATTTAAATTAATTCTAAAAATATTGTTTTTGAGGATCAATGTGTTTATTTTTATAATTCAATAAAACTTTAAAGTTCGGAAATTCATATGAAGCTTATATCAGAAACATTCTATAGCATATGCAGACAGAAGGAGTACACTAGTTTTATATAGTCTTAAACCCAAACCACTGGGTACATGAGGTTAGATGAGACTGTACATACATAGATATGGCCTATCAATCAGAAAAACAAAGAAAATGTTTTTCTTAGAAACCCACCCTTGGTGCTGGCTGGTACTTCACACTTATGAGAAAATAGTGACCTCGATGCATGTTTAAGGAAACTCAAGTTAAATGGCAGATTTCTTTTATTTCAAAGCTTTGTAAATACTTGTGACTTTATTAAAAAAAAAAAAAGGAAGAAACCAAAAGACAAGGTTGTATATGGTCTCTCATAGATACTGTTCTTCAAAAATTTTTCCAAAGTTGGTGCTATTTCACATATTTTCACAAACCAGTGCATGTAGATTCAACATGCTGTATGGGTACTATTTTTAGTTGAGTGAGAATTGCTAAAGATTTTCCAGTGCTATGAAATTTAACTCATTGGGCATTGTACCTTGTATAAATCAGATTAATATTTCAGATCTCAGAAATTCTTACATACTACTTTTCCTTAGCTGCCTTCCTAAATGTTCTCTTAATTCTGATGTCTGAGTGGCCTCCTCCCTTTAAACTGGAACAAAAACAGAAGGCTTTATGGTGCCTGTGGAGGTTTTAATTCATGTCTCTTGACCAATCCTCTGAGAGTTTAGCTCCTGACAAATGCCACTTTACTTTTATCCCAGGGGGAAGGTGTGCTGAAGCTTTGAAATGGCAGTTTTCTTTTCTCGTCACGTTACGTATTGATTTTTGAGTCTTACTTGACCTTGTTTGGAATGAGCAGTGTGTGTGTGCACGTTTTTATGCGTTGTGTCCACGTTTCCCTGTATCATTTCTTTCAGAAGTGGAGAATTTTGCCGTGCAGCTTTTAACTCTGGGAACCAGTTTGCCTGCCACCGCCTCATGAGTGATCCTGTTCTGGAGTAATATGACTGGCCTTACACATTGGCAGTGTAGTCAAACCTGCCTCCAGGCAACCTCCATGAAAATTCATGTTTGAGGATCCTGAGTCCTAAGGGTGTTTCCATTTAGCAAAGTCTAAGATAGGGGTTCAGCATTATAACCAAAACTTCCCTATTCAAAGAAGTGTTTGTTTTAAAGCTTTTGAGGCAAAGGCATATTTGAGTCATCTAAGCACAGTCTCACATGGGGTCGTTTTCTAATATCTGGCAATGAATATCTCCAATGCTGTTTAAGTCCTGTTTACTTGAGGGTAAGAGTAATTCCTACTGGTGTATGCCCTTTTGAATTCCGATATATTGTCCACTCTCTGCACTTACTTATTCTATGACAGACAACTAAGGGAACAAAAAAAAAAAAAACTTTTACTGTTTTTTCATTTTTCGGAGATATCTTCTCTAATTATTACACATATGTGCATACATACACATACTTGCATGTACACACAGGCACACTCATACACACATTTTATGTATGAACATTCCCTTCCAATTCTTCCACCTCTCTTAGCATGAAGGGGATTTTTAATATGAGGGATGGTTTGAGATCTCTTTTTGAAAACGAAAATGACCTGTGTGGTGATGAATGGTGTGAAACAAAGGTCCATATCTTTAAGTAAAACAGCCAAAGCCACAGAAAATTCTTCCCATCTTTTAACATACCAGCACAACTGCTGCTCCTATTTTTAAGCTTTCAGATCTCTTCAGTTGGTAAGGCCAAAGCTTTCAATAGCATTTCTCCTATGGAGAAAGCTGCTGAAAGTCATTTTATTGATGCTAGAAGGAAAATCAAATACAGAGGCTGCACGGATTTTATTCAGGTATAATTGAGCTCTTGGAGGCCTGGGTTGAAAATGTCCAACTCCTAGCGCTTTTCCAGGGCCCCAAAGTTAATATTGAAGGGGCTTGCAAAGACTTTCCTTTAGACTGTGTTTTCAGTGCCGTGTTTAATTTCCAGATGTGTTCTACTCTTTTTATAATTAATAGTGCATTGTGCTGTCTATCATGCGCCCCAGGTGTGTTGTCAGGGACATGGCGAAGCCTGCTGCCTGCAAAACACCAAGAAATGCTGAAAACCAGCCCCACCAACCTTCACCGTGAGTATGGCATTGGTTTTATTGACTGAAAATGTCGTCTCTTACACATATCACTTGTTACAGATATATTTATTCACATTGCATGCGGGAGTAGGTACTCTGGCTACTCTGATGTTTATGTAATAAAAGGTCTACTATTGAATAGATGAAATTACCTGAAAACACGAGCTCTGTATTAAGTATCTTTGTTACGTGGTGTCTCTAGTGCCGTATTGGAAGGATGAAACTAAGTATAGGAAGGAGACACATTTTTTAGGGCTCTAGAGTGGCAACAATTCTGTATTTTTGGGTTTGGAATGTATGAGGGCTGGGGCATATGACTTTAGAGAAGTAGAGAGGCAAGGTACAGAGAGAGGAAGGGAGCGTTCCCAGTGGGGACAGGAGAGTGTAAATAGGGAAATGCATAAATAGTCTGTTACCAACCTTATATGTAGGATACCAGCCTGTAGTTAAATGACCAACCAAAAGGCACAGCAGGGCAGTAGAGAACCAGCCAAATAAGTAACCTCTGAGTCAGTTGCATTACTAGGGGTGTATGGACTGCACTGGGTGACACTGTCAGAGTGAGTGACACCAAAATGACTACAAAAACATCCCTGTAGTTCGTTGTAACAACAAAAACATTTTTTAAAAACCCAGCCGACATGTATCAATATACCTACAAGGCTAAAACTCTACACTAATTTACTTTTTTAAAACTCTGCGCTAATTTACTTTTTTGAGCTTTTTTTAATGCGCTCCGGAAACCCTGGTGGCGTAGTGGTGAAGTACTACAGCTGCTAACCAAAGGGTTGGCAGTTCGAATCTGCCAGGCGCTCCTTGGAAACTCTATGGGGCAGTTCTACTCTGTCCTGTAGGGTCGCTATGAGTCGGAATCGACTCGACGGCACTGGGTTTGGTTTTGGTTTTGGTTTAATGCTCTCCAGTCAGAGCTCTCATTATTATCCAGTTACAATGATGCTTCGTCTGCGCACGCTACAAGCACGTGCTGTTGTTTTCCTTGCTGCTGGTGTTTTTATAGTTGCTGATGCAGTGGTTAACAGTTAGGCTGCTAATTGAAAGGCTGGCAGTTCAGATCCATTAGTTGCTCTTTGGAAACCCTGTGGAGCAGTTCTTCTCTGCCCTGTAGGGTCGGTATGAGTCAGAGAATTGAGTCGATGGCAATGGATTTGGTTTTTGGTTTGGATTGTGTCAAATTTTCTGGTGTTTAGCTACACTATTGTGGTAATTGATATTTGTGAACCTATGTCAGTAACTTTTGAGGATGAAATAGTAATTAAAGGAAAACAAAAACCCATTGCTGTCCTGTTGACTTTGACTCATAGTGACCCATAGGACAGAGTAGAACTGCCCCATAGTGTTTCCAAGGAGTGGATTAGAACTGCTGACGTTTTGGTTAGCAGCTGAGCTCCTTAACCGCTATACCACTAGGACTCCAATTAAAGGAAAAGAAAGTAATATATGGGAATTATGATTTAAAACTAACATTAGTACAAAAAACATTACTAAGGATTCTGTATGGTCTGCTACGGGAGGAGTTCCATGGGGTAGGGGTGGGGGTGTGACACCAGCCTTTGTGATGCCACTGCCCTGGTTTCAAATGTGGATTTTGATGCGATAAAATGTAAATAAAGTGTTTAAATTTCTGCAAAGAGTAATATGATGTATCCAAGCCTCTAAATAGAGTTATGCTCCTGCTTAGAAAATAAAACATTTCCTTAGAAAACTATTACAGACATGTAGTTACTGATGGGGAAATACCTCCATCCAAGGTTTATAGCAAAAGCCTTTGAAGAAATGTGTCCTCAGAGTGATCTTTTATAGATGTCTTTAGCTATTACTAGAATTTGAAGTAAAACCAAAATAAAGTGATAAAATAGTAAAAAAAGCTGTGAGGAAAAAACTAAGTTTTGTAATTTTTACACTATGACAACTTTTACTAGCATTGGCAAAGGGCGAAATTAAAACATTTAAATTCTTATGTTTTGTGTATTATATTCTGTAATAAGTAATTTAAAAAATATTTGCATTTTAAGAGTCAAAGTTTTGGTAAATAAATTTTAGAGGGCTCAATAGGGGCTCAAAGAGTACACTTGATTATCCAGTTAGATGTATTACCCATAGGTAATCATTAATTTCCAAGGAATGAAAATAATTTGATTTAACCATAGTAAAAATTATTTTTAATTACGTGGACAGAAGTAAAAAATTGCAAGAGGTACTCTTACTGATTTTGCATTTTTTTTCTATAAATGTTTTTGCTGCAATGCCATTTTCCTGATGATGGAACTTTTCTTGATAATTCATGGACTGCTTATGGTCTGTGATTTCTGTCTTTTGTTCTAGGCATTAGAAAACTTTTTGCTCCTATCTGGATTCAAGTAATTTCTTGGAAAGTTATTTGAGGAATTAACATTGATTTAAAAAATTATATTCCGTATATTGAGGTTCTATTTTAATTGGTCTCACTCATTCCAATGTCTGATTTAAATTGGACATTATTAGATGAAACAAAAATTGTCATCCTTCCTACTAAGACTTTAGCTCTTTTTTTTCCTTACTTTGCTTTAACTGTCCACATATTTATGTGGAAATCTGCTGTAATTTACGTTGCACCTAGTGGAATGTTCCTTGTGACCCCTCTGATGTGGTGGCCAAGAAGTAGCTGCAAGCTCTTTGGAGCCTCCCTTCTGGCAGTCCTTTTGCTATGTCTATACTTTTCTAATTAATATAGTGAACCTCCCCTTGGATGACTTGAAGAATTTGAAGCTTGCAATTCGTTTATTTCTACTATGATTCTCTGTAGAGTAGTATTTGTGAATTGAACTCTCCATATCCAAGTAAATGCCTTTCTAGATTGATATGAAAAGGGCACAGTCAGTTGGCAGGAGGCGATTAAGGATGGGCTTTAGCCTATAGGTCAGTGTTTTTAAACTTATAAGTTTAAATTTATTAGTGAGTCTGAGTATCAGTTTAAAGGCTGGTGACTAGACTTCTTTTCTCTCTCTCCCTTTTTTTTTTTTTTTAATTTTGAGTGGAATAGAACAGAAAATGTAAGAGTGCATCCTGGGTTAGTATTGTAGGATGAAGCTTAGATTTCTGTATGTGAGAGCTGGATCAAAATATAAAATTTAATAAACACTGCATTTAGTTATTGAGATGATTTAATAAGTTTTAATTAGGACAGTGGCATAGTCAGATTTTTATTACATGTATATATGTGTGTATATAAAATATCTATTATTTACTTTGGTGGAAGTAAGGAAAATAGAGAATGGTTGTGATGTTGGTAAGAGAGAAGCAAATCAATTAATTGACTATTACAATATTACAATAGTCAATTAACAAGTAACAAGTAAATGAACAGTGCTTGATGGCCAGTAGAATATAGGCTGGAAAGGAAGAGTTTAGGGGTGCTACCATGTTAATTGATTGGGCAATTAAGGGTCACCAACCAAGATGTGGAATTAAAAAAGCAAACCAGGTCTGGGGGTAGGTGGATAGTGATGAGTTCAGATTTTGATAGAATGAATGTGTGATACCTGTGAATTATCCAAATATATGGGACCAAGAAACGGTTGAGGCTATGAGGCTGAAGCTTCCAGTGTACTGGAAAAGTAGATAACATCACCCAAGGAAGTGGAGTTAGAAAAAAATAACAGAGAGAACCCTAAGTAAAACCAATGATTAAGAGTGGATAAAGGAAAAAGACCACCCCAGTGTAGCTGAGAAATAATGGTTAGACAACTGGGGGACCTAGAAGCCAAGGTAGTAGAGAGATTCAAAGGAAATAGCCAACAGTGTCAAATGCAGCAGAAACTCAAGAAACTGAAGGGGTAAAAAGTGTCCTTTGGATTTTTCCTTATAGAGGCCATTGGTGGCATTTGCCATGGCAGTTTTAGCATATATGTGGATGGAAATGCTGGATTTCCATAGTCTTGAGGAAGAAATGAGAAGTTAGGAAGAGGAGATGATGAACATACATGACTTTTTCAAAGAGCTTAACTGAGTAGGGCAAGTAAGAGAGTAGTAGGTATACACACGGGAAGCAGGGTGGCAGTACTTGTGTTGTTTGTTATATCCTATCATACAAGTGTAGACTGATGGATACATATGTCAATATACTTAATATTTTTATAACTCTGTATATAAACTATTCAAATATTCCTTTCATTTATTATTAAAATGTCAGTCATATTTTAAGCATAATGCATGAGTTGTTCTCATTTAATCAAGATAGTAAATATATCAAAATACCCGTGGAGTTCAACAAAGTGAGTCTTATGCCTGCTATTCCCCAGGTTTCAGACCTAGATAAATGAGATAAAATTCCTGTCTTAAGGGTTCCCTCTCACGTTGGAGGGACAGTTACATAAATAAATTATAATATTAAATAAGTGCAACACTGGAAGTATGCTAAAAAAAAGAAGAAAATGATTTATTCTTTTGGGGGTTGGTGTCGTCAGGGAAGCATTTACAGTGTTTGTAATAGCTGGTAATGAATTTTGAAGGATGTTCAGTAGGTAAACAAGTTTGAGGTACATTCTTTCAGAAGGAGAGAACAGTTTCCCTGAGGTCCAAAATGTCAGGCTTTGCTGAATGAATAAGGAAGATCGAAGAATAATTGATGCCTTTGAATTATGGTGTTGGCGAAGAATATTGAATATACCATAAACTGCCTGAAGAACGAACAAGTCTGTCTTGGATGAAGTACAGCCAGAGTGCTCTTTAAAAGTGAGGGTGGTGAGACTTCATCTCTCATACTTTGGGCATGTTATTAGGAGGGACCAGTCCTTGGAGAAGGACATCGTTCTTGGTAGAGGGTCAGCAAAAAAGAGGAAGACCCTGGATGAGCTGGACTGATACAGTGACTGCAACAATAGGTGCAAACATAGCCATGATTATAAGGATGACACAGGACTGGACAGTGTTTCATTCTGTTGTACATGGGGTTGCTATGAGTTAGAACTGACTTGATGGCACCTTACGACAACAACTCACTGCTGGAGCCTGTGAGTGTGTGTGTGTGAGTATATTTTTATATGTGGTTATGTAGGAGGGTGGGTGTTGGTGTGTATGGATGTGGGGGTAGGGCGAGAAAGAGAGGGAGAGAAAGGAGGCGGGAAGTGCTGTATCAATCTCTGAGGAGTAAGAGTTTGTCTAATTTGTAAAAAATAAACATGTTGTGTCTCATCTTTGCTTTTACTTTTAATACTGTCTTTTATTTTGAACCTTGCCATAACAGTGAGTTTTTTGTGTTTTCGAAGCAATCGTGAATTTTAAAAATCTGAGAATTATTTGGGCACTCATCAGTCTCAGTCATGGGTGTTAGCAGAATTAAGTAGGAGAGGTAGGAGGTAGAGCAGATTTGGGAAATATCACAGGTAGGATCATCAGAGCACTGTATAGTCATTCATTAAATGCAATATGAACAAAGATGGGAGGAGATGATAACTCATTTTAGCTCAAGAGATTAAGTGGATGTGATAAAATCATAAAGAAAGTTAATTTAGGCACTAAAGCAGTTTTAGATTCAGCATTAGACTTGATGTTACTGGCCAGAGAGATTTCCAGTTGGAAACATGCAGAAGTTAGCTATTTAGATATCAAACTCAGAAGAAAGACCCAGGCAAGATATACTAATTTGCAAACAATTACTTTATGACAAAAACCATGGAGACAAATAGTATAGGGAGTAGGCATAGGGTTA
The DNA here is from genome assembly GCF_030014295.1 of Loxodonta africana. Classification (NCBI taxonomy): domain Eukaryota; kingdom Metazoa; phylum Chordata; class Mammalia; order Proboscidea; family Elephantidae; genus Loxodonta; species Loxodonta africana. Next base: position 133,380,587 of record NC_087342.1, read on the forward strand.
GAAAAAAGAAAGTGTAAAAGATAGTATACAGGGTATCACCAGTACTTAACGAAAGAACGGAGGAATTAAGTGAATTATGAAAGGTTGTCCAGGGACAAACTTGTCCCTGTTTTCCTGGGAATTTCCATGTTTTAGACTGAAAGTACCACATCCCAAGAACCACCCACCCCCAGACCTGGGTAAACTGGGGTGGTTGGTCATGGTAGAACTGGTGAAGTTGGAATTTGAAGGTAAAATTCTAGAAAGAAAATAAGATAGCTATGGAAAAGATATGCTTAGACAAATAATGTTTGTATTTCTGTGGTAGGTGAGATTATTAAGAGTAAATTAAATCCAGAGAGGCAAATGGGTCATAGTCTGGTTCAGTTTTTTTTTGTTGTTGTTGTTGTTTGCTTTGTTTTTGTTGACGATAACTGATTTTTTTTTTAATTGTGATGTAATTCACATATCATACAATTAACTTTTTTAAAGTTTATGATTTAGTGGTTTTCATAAAGCTTCTCAACCATCAACACTAATTCCAGGATATTTTCATCACCTCAAAAAAAGAAACTCTATACCCATTAGTGACCATCATTACTGTATTTCCCCCAACATCCCATTCCTGGCAACTATTAATCTACTTCCTCTCTCTCTGGATTTGCCTGTTATATGATTCCATATATTTCATATACATGGAATCATACAATATGTGGCTTTTTGGGTACAGCTTCTTTCATTTAGCATAGTCTTTTCACGGTTCATCCATGTTGTAGCATGCCACAGTGCTTCATTCCTTTTGATTGCTGAATAATATTCCATCATGTGGATATGTCACATTTTGATAATCTATTCACTGGTGATGGACATTTGAGTTGTTTCTACTTTTGGGCTATTACAAATAATGCAGTTATCAATATTTGTATACAAGGTTTTGTGTGGACATATGTTTTCAATCCTGTTGAGTATATATCTAGGAATGTAATTGCCAGGTTTTATGGTAACTCTATGTTTAACTTTATGAGGAACTTCCAAATTGTTTTCCAAAGGAACTGTGCCATTTTACCCTGACACCAACAACTGATGAAAGTTTCAATTTCATCACATTTTTATCAACACTTGTTATTACCTGTCTTTTTCATTATAGCCATTCTAGAGGAGGTGAAGTGGTATTTCATTGTGGTTTTGATTTGTATTCCTCTAATGGGTAATGATATTAAGGATCTTTTTTTCATATGCTTATTGGCTATCTATATCTTCTTTGGAAAAATGTCTATTCAGATTCATTTCCCATTTTTAATTGGGTTATTTGTCTTTTTATTGTTGAGTTGTAAGAATCTTTTCTATATAATGAATGCTAGACTGTTAATCAGATATATGATTTGCACACATTTAGTGAATTGTCTTTTAACTTTCTTGTTAGTGCCTTTGAAGCACGATTTTTTTTTTTTAATTATTGTGGTTTAAGTGAAAGTTTACAGCTCAAGTTAGTTTCTCATATAAAAATTTAAATACACATTGTTATATGACCCTAGTCTGTCTATAATGTAACAGCACACTCCTCCTTTCCACCCCAGGTTTCCCAAGTCCATTCAACCATCTCCTGTCCCTTTCTGCCTTCTCATCTCGCATCTGGACGGAAGCTGTCCATTTAGTCTCATGTATCTGCTTGAACTAAGAAGCGCATTCTTTACGAGTATCATTTTGTCTTATAATCCAGTCTAATCTGAAGAGTTGTGAAGCGCAGAATTTTTAATTTGATGAAGCCTGATTTATCTGTTTTCTCTTTGCTGCTTGTGGATTTCGTGTCATATCTAAGAAATCATTGCCTAAGTCAAGTTCATGAAAATTTATCCCTGTTTTGTTCTAACAGTTTTATAGTTTCAGCTCTTATATGTAGGTCTTTGTTCCTTTTTGAGTTAATTTTTATATATGGTGTGAAGTAAGAATCCTATTTCATTCTTTTGCATGTAAAAAAATTTGTCCCAGCCCCATTTGTTGAAAAGACAATTCTCCCTTGTTAAATTGTCTTAGCATCTTTGTTAAAAATACACTGACCATAAATTTTTGGATTTCTTTCTGTATTCTCACATTTATTCTATTGATCAGTATGTCTGGCCTTATGCTAGAACCACACTGTTGTGATTACTGTGCTTTGTAGTAAGTTTTGAAATTGAGAAGTTTGTGTCCTACAATTTTGCTATGTTCAAGATTGTTTTGGTGTTTATTTTTACTTATTTTACTTTTGTTTTTCACTTGTTTGTAAGTCCTGTAATTAATTATTAATTTCATTCTTTCAACAAAAAATAAATTTAGGATCCAGGTAAAAAATCTGAAAGTATTTTGTCTCAGGGTTTTGCTTTGCCATCTTGTCTTTGTGGTCTCTGCTTCCTCTTTTTTCAAGATGATCTTTCTGGGCAATAATAATACACATTCTTGAATGGACCATCTTGAACACCATCTGTTTGGAGGCTTTTGACATGGACATGTGTGTCACACATGTTCTTCTTTTACCCTTTTTTACAGCTTCAAATGAGTCAGCCCTGAGCTGACAGGGAGGCTGCCATCCAAAATGTTCTTTTCATAGACATACTTTTTCTGATCTCAAGGGCATGGTTTTTTTCAGCAATACCAATTTTTGTGCAGACTTAATTATAGCATGGGTACTTCTGAGAGCCAGCGTATAGGGGAGCAGAATGAATAAAAAAAAAATATGTACGTGTAAAATGATGGCTTATATTTAACCTGATTTTAAAATAGCCAACTTTGAGTAACAGAAATGTAACTGTGGGAAAATATATAATCATATAGTTACTTTACTGTAGCAATACAGGAAATATTCCTATATCTTTATTCTTGAAAATATGCTTGCTCGTTAAAAAGCACTACTATCACAATTGTAGCTTACAACAGATAATAGATTAAACAGAAGCATGTCCTTGAAATTGGTTGGACAGAAGTCCTTGTCATCATATCACTATGCCTTTAAGCTCAGCGTATCACACGTGACTTTAAGGCTGTGAGGCTTATTACCTAGAATGCAGTGTCCTCCTGCAGTGGAGGATGGCAGAAGTATCATGGATAACACAGAAGAGAGGGTAACCCATCGGCAGTCTGTCAGTCACTTTTGACACACCCCTATTATGAGTAGAGTGACTCCTCCCAAAAGTCTGGGAAAGACCTTATGAATTCTGAATCTAGCCTGCCTCTACCTGTTTTGGGGGAGGGGCGGTCTTTCCACCTTTCTCGTCCTAAGCCATGTGGGTCTTTTCTACTCCTGAAGTTCTGCAGATTTCTACCCAGTCTTTACCAAACTCTCCTGAAGTCTGATCTGAGCACAGATGTGGTATATCCCTTTAGTGGAAACCTGTTAAATCTTCTTTGGATGAGAGTTGAAGGGAAGATAGGTAAACCTCTGCAGCTGGTAGAGCGAGTATTGAACAGGGAAAGCATTTCACTGCTTGCTTTGCAATGAGTTGACCTACTCATTCTGCCTTCAACAAATATGTATTTAGTCTGTGCTGTGTGCAGAGCACAGTGTTGTGCATTGGATAGTATGTGAACTAAGCAGAGTCCTTGTCCTCATATAGCTTACAGTGTGAGAGGAGAAGACCTAAAAAAAAAAAACAAAACAGTAAGCAAATATACATATTAACACTTTATTTTTAACTAGGGTCTAAACTGAGTGAAGTCATAGAGAACTACAGTGGGGGAGCATTTAGAGAGGATAATGAAGGAAGGCTCTGAGAGGAGATGACATTTGAGGAGAGACTTGAAAGATGAGAAGTTGGCCTTATAAAGAGCTGGAGGATGGGAATTCTAGGCAGAGAAGATGGTGTGTGCAGTCATTCTTATATGGAAAAGAGAATAGCATGTTTGGGGAACTAAAACAAGGTCAGAGAAAAGTAAGTGAGGGGAAGGGCAGTGGATGAGATTGATGAGGTTAACAAAGGTTCCATCTCAAACACTGGATATTGAGTAAAAGTATTGAGAAGCCATTGAAACACTTCAAAGAAGGGAGACTCATGATTTAATGTAGTGTGGCCAGTGAATTGGAAAGGGATAAGAGGAGTTTTAGGAGGTAATTGTGGTGGTTTAGGCAAATCATAGTCATAATGGCAGTTTGGACTCTGCTGGTGGCAATAGAGATGGAACAAGTGGAGTGTAGAAATGAAGTTCTGGAAGCAATGGAGAAGAAGAACTTTTGTGCACTGAGGAGAGCAGTCTTCAAGTCATGTGTATAAGCTCTAATATGCTTGATAGGTCCACTGTTCATTCATTGTATAATGTATACCAAACCAAACCCATTGCCATCAAGTCCATTCCAACTCATCGTGACCCTGTAGGATGGAGTAGAATTGCCCCATACGGTTTCCAAGGCTGTAATTCTTTATGGAAGCAAACTGTCACATCTTTCCCCTCTGGAGAAGCTGGTAGGTTGGAGCCACTGACCTTTCAGCAGCTGAGCACTTCAGCACTGTGCCACCAGGGCTCCTGTGCATAATGTATAAAAAGCATCCTATTATATCCATTATATCTCTTAAATGGCATATGTAAGTGAAAATTTTAGAAATCTCAATTGTATTATTTTAGATGAATTTGTAAGGAACTTTAAATATTGGTGGTAAAAATATTATGAAAAGTAAAATTGACTAAAAATTGAGACATGATTAGATTTTTCCATTTTAAATAAGTTTATGCTTTTTTTGTGGGGTTCCCCCGCCCCCATATGCTGTTAGAAGATTTAATGATTTTGTAGGTGTTCATATGCAGTAAAAAAAAAAAAAAGGAGTGGCTGGTGGATTCAAACTGCCGACCTTTTGGTTAACAGCCAAACGCTTAACCACTGCGCCATCAGGGGCCCTTATATGCAGTAATATAAATAAATATTTAAATATATGCACTTTGTTGTTGTTGTTAGGTGCTGTCGATGCAGTAGATACAAATATCGCTTCTTTTAAAAAGGTCTCATTTACTGTGTAAAATCCAACCAAGAAGAAAGGGAACATGTTTTATGTTCAAAGGATATTTTGACTATGTATTTTATTATGAAATAAAGTATTATTCAAAGACACATAACCTTTTGTATACTATTTTTAAACCACATGTTTATATCAAAATTATAATGGGTTTTTAAAATTTTGTTTCAATTTTTAAAGTTTTCTTTGAGATACATTAAGAGATATTCAATGTTACAGTCACATGTAGTAGGAATCATACTGAGCAAATGACATTAGAAAACTAAAAGGTGCAATAAAAAAAAAAATTTTAGTCTTTTAGAATAACATCAACATAACCAAGCCAGTACCTTGAAAATAGATAACACTAGGAATACCAACATTTCCAATTCACAGTTATAATTAGAAAGCGACAGAATTTTTAAAAATTGTATGGCTTATATAGTCTTCATTCTCCTTATATAATTTGCTGGTTTATGCAAATTGTTCTATGTCAGCTCACAAAGTCTTCTGAAGCTCCTCTTTCTTCAACTAACATTACCTGTGACTAACTATTTTTATGGCAATATTGTGTTTATCCCTTTCTGAATGCGCAGAGGAAGGCGCCTTCTTCAACTTCTTAGGTACTGAAAGAATCAGTTAGTTCTGTAAGAGGTTTTGTCGTTGTTAGTTGCTGTCTAGTTAGTTCTGACCCTTAATTTTGTGTATCGCAGTTATGTTTTGTGGAACTTGCCTAGTATTATTTTCACCAGTTATCCCTTGTTGACTCAACTAGGTCCTCTGTTTCATACTTTGAGCAGTTCTTGTGTTGGTGGCTCTGATATCGCCCCCTGTATGGTGTCTGTGTCTGCTGTTCCTGTGCATAGAGGATCTTTTAACCAAATGCAGTTTTTTTTTTCCTCGTGTACACAGCTTTTGCTTTGAGTCCTGTTCTTTTTTGTCCTGTCGATTATAGCAGGAAGCCTCAAGGTCACTTTTACTTAAGTCTAGGGCCGGTCACAAGCAGCCAACTCAATTGTTCTCCATCCCTCTAGCTCTCTTGAGCCTATTTTAGACCAAATGATATTTGCCCATAAGAACAAAGAATTTATGTATGAAATTTTTTCCTAGGAAATTGACACTGTGCAAGTCAGCAGACTTTCAATTGAGTTCATTTAATGGCAGCTTTAAATCAATATGATGTAACATGATGTAAGCAACAACTTAGATGTGAGGATGTGTGCACTTGGCCTGCATATGGAAGACAAGGCATGAAGCTTGTTGATTTGCCCAGGGTCACTCAGCAAGGCAGGCCAGATCCAGGTCTAGCATCTAGGTATCTGGATTCATAGCACGGAATGCATTCAAAACATGCAGATTGTCTATATTATGATCAAGGAGAAGAAATCTGTAATTTTTAGGTGAGTGATCGTGGAGTAAGATAGAAACCCTAGCTTTAAGTGTTAGAACCATATACTTTTTAATCCTTGCTGTGCTACTCATTTGCTGGATGACCTTGGCCCTTCCTAAATCTTAGTTTTCTCATCTGGAAAATATGAAGAAAATTATTTTTAGTTACGTTATTGGGATAATTTGAGGATCAAATAAGATGATACACATGAGAGAGTTGTACACTCTGTAAAGTACTGTATAGATATTATTTATATATGAACATATGTGAACTATGTCTACATCATTCATTCATGATTTCGTCCATTCAATAAATATGTACAAAGCTCTTCCTGTATGCCATACCCTCACGTTGGCAAAATTTGAAGAAAATATTTTTTGGTCAATCCAGTCAACATATAGGCAGTACAGTTAGTGTTTTTTATTGAGAGAAGTGGCGTACAAAAAACAGTCTAGTAGACTACAAGTCCAAATTCAAGGCATCAACTCCAGGGAAATGCTTTCTCTGTTGGCTCTGGAGGAAGCTCCACATCATCATTCCTCCTTTGGTCTAGGAGCTTCTCCGTGTAGGAATCTCAGGTCTAAAGGACATGCTTTGCTCCTGCACTACTTTCTTGGTGGTATGAGATCCCCATGTCTTTCTGCTCCCTTCTCTTTTTTATATCTAAAAAAGATTAGCTTAAGATAGTGTCTCATCTTATAGATCCCATCAATATAACTGCCACTAACCCATCTCATTACATCGTAGTGATAGGATTTACAACACATAGGGAATTCACATCAGATGACAAAATGGTAGACAATCAATTGTACAATACTGGGAATCATGACCTAGCAAAGTTGAAAGATATTTTTTGGGGACACAATTCAATCCATAATGGGGGGCTCTTGTAAAGTATATATCTTACCTTACATTATTCCATCATGTGTCATATGCTCCCTATTGTGTATTAGTAGGGAAGCCAGGAAATGGTATTTGGAAATTTTCACCAAGTGATTCTGATACACTGTCCTGAGATAGAACCACTGATATGTACCTGCCCAGTAAAAATGAAGATGAGCTGGGATAAGTGCTAATTCCACAAGCCAAAGTAGTGGGAATATCACTGAATTGTACTTGTTTTTCAAAACTCATGTAGAAAAGATACAAATGGAATCATTATTGGAAATATTATTAGAAAGTTGCTACGCCTTGGGGCCCAGCCTGGTTTGTCTGTGAATCACTGCTATTTCCTCTGCTCTTCTATACAGAGTCTTTTGTCCAGAATGAGAACAATCTGCCTGTGCCAAGAAAATAGATGGTCGTTGTGCAAAAACAGGAAGCTCCTAGCCAAAAGAGAATCTGTACGTGTTAGTTAGTTCTGCTTTGGTATTAGAAGGAAGGTATTATATAAAAGGAAAAGATAATATACAGCATCCTGGTCAGATTATGCAATGGTGAATGAATGTGTATTCAGTGGAAAAAAATGATGACGGTAAATAAAATGAATACATGTAAAAAATATTAAACGTTGTGAATGCAGTTAGGCTGTCTTCATTTATTTATTTATTTTTAATGACTTTAGATAACATAACTAGTAATGTGTTCTTGAGGTCATTGGGTAGAAAAATGTAGGACACAAAATACTGAAGCAGATCTTTTAAGTTTTATTTAACTCCTAGTGATGTTGATTTATATCATTTTTAATGATGCCATATATATGCCATATATTTTGACATTCAGTCATTTATTTTTACTCATTTGCTCAACAAATATTGTGACTTATAAAACAATTAAGAAGATGTAATATAGTTGAGCTGACAAGTAAACAATGTAATGATAAGGCTATGAAAGAGCTTAGAGGTTGTTAAGAAATCAAAGGGAAATGGCATCTAACTCAACATTGGAGGTCATGAAAACTTGTTAGAGCCAGTAATACTTGGCATTTTATCATATTTATTAGCAACTATGCTAATAATTTTTTTTTATGCTAATAAACATAGTTGCTAATAGGAAGCTCAATGGGGCAGTTCTACTCTGTCCTATAGGGTCGCTATGAGTCGGAATCGACTCGATGGCACTGGGTTTTCTGGGTATTAGCAACTCTATATTGTCTGATTTTTTTTGTTGTTGTTGTAGTTATAGAACTTGCCCTTGAGTAGTTTACAGTTTAATTGTGGGAGTTGAGAAATGAATGGTTGGATGTATAGATTGATGGGTTAATAAATTAGATGATGGATGAATAAATAGTTGGCTTAATTGGTAAAAAAGAAAAGAAAAAAGCCTTATAATACAAGGAAGTAAATGACAAAGGTCAAGTGAATTACTGTCGAAAAAATGTATATAAAGTTTCCTTGGCTGGGAACTGGAGTCAAGGAAAGCTACAGAGGAAAAAGAACGACCTTATAACTTTAGTTCTCTTTGAAGAATGGGTTGCTATTAGACAGAAGGGAGAGATTATGGCATTCTGGGCTGAGAATAACATGGGCGAGGTTCAGAAGCAAGAAAGAAGAAGTCAGGCAGAGGGGGCAGTGAATAGACAGTCTGGTTTGAGAAACATGTTTGGCAAAAGAGTCAGGAGATATAAACCTGGAAAGGGAGATCAGTGCCAGTTTATGAATGTCCTGAAGGCCAGCCTCAAAAGACTGGATTTTATTCTGAAGGAAGACATGGAAATGTCTGAACATGGAGCTACTCTATTGAAAGGAATGTTTCAGGATGATGAATCTGTCAGAAGTATGCATGATGGATGGCAGTAGGGCATTCCCAGAGAGAAAGAGTCCCATTAGATAATTAAAATAGACCAGACATGGTTAATAATAGTGAGGATAATGGCAATGGCTACAGAAAAAATGGATGAGTGAGGAATCTGAAGGGGAAATCAGCAGGCCTTGGTGACAAGTAAATGTAGCAGAGAAGGGAGGAAGGAAGAGGAAAGAGTTAAAGAATTCTAAGAATTTTAGCTGGTGAGTTACCTTAGGAAAGTTAATGAGAAATAAGGAAATGAAAAAGGCATGCAGTTCTCAGAAATTACATTCCCTGAAATTATGCTCCTTGTTTCTGATTCCTTAGGGAGGTCCATAGGAAAGAAGACTTTGTGGCACAATAGAGATAAATATTCCATATCTGAGCATCAAAAAGAAAAAGATCTCACGTCTAAATTTTAAACACTTCTCACCCACCTTAGTTATGTGTAAGATTATGCCAGAAGAATGTCTAGTTTTAGCTTTTAAGTGATTCTCTGTCATCTATGGTAATGACAAAAAAGCAATTGCATTATCCTGTTTTAGGTACTCATGTATATTGAGGCCTCATAAAAACTTTATAAAGTACTACTATTATCTCCATTGTACAAATGAGAAAACTAAGATGCAGAGAAGTAAATTGTTGCCCATACACGTGGGCCCACTGTCACAGATTGGATTGTTTCCCTCCAAATATGTGTTGAAATACTAATATGAGTCGGATTCGACTCGACGGCACTGGGTGACTGGGTATACCTGTTAATGTGATCTCATTTTGTAATAGGGTTTTCTTTATTAATGAGGCCATTTCAGTGTAGTGTGTGTTTTAAGCCAATCACTTTTGAGATATAAAATAAACAGATTAGGCACAGAAGCAAGGAAGCACAGATAGGGAAGATAGATGCCACGCCACATGAAGATTGCTAAGGAACCAAGGAACAGGACCTTCCCCCAGAGCCAACAGAGAGGGAAAGCCTTCCCCTAGAGCTGGTTCCCTAAATTCAGACTTTTAGCCTCCTAAACTGAGAAAATAAATGTCTGTTCATTAATGTCACCCACTTGTGGTATTTTTGTTACAGCAGCACTGTCGAACTAAGGCACCACTAATAGTGAAGCCTGGATTCAAAGTTAGGCCGTCTGACTCCTGAGCCTATGTTCTTAACCACTGGGTCACAGTAGTGTCTTAGAAGTAGTCACTACTAGTAATCCATTTGAATTTACCAAGGTGAGGATCAGTTGACAGCCCTCTCCTTGCTCAGTCCTGGGCTGGGCTCTCAGGGGTAGATGACAAGAATGGCACAGGGCTCTTCATTCAGAGAATTCATTCTAGTTGGGAGTAATGGACTAATATATCATCAATGAGTAAGTCACATTCTTTGTGGTATTCACTCTAGGTTGGAGTAAATGAAATTTGAGAGAGGCCTACCTAGAAGAATGTATAAAATTGCTATCAATAACTTTTTGTATCTCAGTTTACTTATTTATAAAACAAGCAGGCTCATTTTTGTTTTGTCTGTGGAAAGGGAGATGAATCCTTAAGGATGAACTCCTAAAATACTTGAAAAATGTACTAGTTACTTGACAATAAATTGTATGCTGTGCTTGGATATGCTTTCTCTGCTTAGTTGATATTTTAAAATTCTCTCATCAACTTTTTTATTTACTTGTGTCTTGTCTCTTGATCTGCAGTGTTCACATCTTAAAGGTTGAAGCTATAATTTATGAAAGTCTTTGATCTACTCTAATGCCTAATATTATGGTATACAATTGGAACTTGATATAAATTGTTCTCTTTTGATTTGAAATAATTAGGCCTACTGAGAAAAGCAGTTTATTTGGAAGACATATTCACTCATTCAGTACAATAGAAATTATCTACTGTTAAGTAGGAAAGGGAAATTATAAAAAGCATAAAAGAGGAATATAGCTTTAAAACTAGAGGCATTTACTTCTTTCTCATAAGCAGAATGAGAGCTCAGCACCCGTGAAAAGTTATGTCCATTTCATAGAAAGGCAGGTTATAAACAAAAGTAATATGATCAAAAAGTAATCATGTTACTTAAAAAGGAAAAAATAGTGAGGATGAATGGTAAAGTGAAAATTTTATTTCTCAAACTTATAACAATATACATTTAGGCTTTGTGGCATCATACAATAAAGAGAATAAGATGTATTTAACAGATTAATTGCAAACCAGGATTTGTTTTACAGGAGGAGATACTTTTAGAAGGGAGAGACAGTAAGGCATTAGAATTCTGGAACGGAAATCCTCAATATTTATTCTAATTTATCATATCCATTTTCAGATTTCCTTTTCTACCACCTAATATTCTCCCATTCAGACTCTTGTCAGATTTAATGAGAGTACCTTTGATCTTTTCCTTACTGGATATCTTCCTTTTGATCTTCTTTTCCATAAGTGTTTGGGTCTCGTCAAAGATTTCAATTTTATTTGCTCTGAGTAAGGAATGATAACTGCCAGTTGACAAATGATTCCAACTTTCCCTTATTCGCTGTGGTGTAAACCAAGCTAATAAACATTAAGGAGTAGAGAATGTGGAGAACCAAGGAGGTGAATGAAAGCCCTTTGCTTTTTTTCCTCTGATTTTTCTAACTGTGCCTTTCCATGAAATGCCAGGGAGTTATTTCTACCATCTGTCCTGCTTTTTCGTGTTAGAAGTATTAAAATACTTGAACTGGTCCTTCACAATGTCATTACTATGATAGCTCAAGTAATAGTTTTGGGCCATATTTTCAGGAATAGTTTAGGCTTGGAAAAAATGTGACCTTGAGTTATATTCCTGTGTGTGTGTATGAAAATAAAATCTAGGTTTTTGATATTAAGATTAGAGGGTTTTTAATTTTTTACTTTCAGTGAAGTGGCACCTCATTTTCCATTGTATGCCTCACAATGCCCAACAAAGTATATTACACATACTTGTGCTCAACTAATGCTTGATCTGAATAAAACACAACTGAACCCAGTATCTCCTTCCGTATCACACCCCACCAAATACATGCTCGTTCACACACGAACACACACATCCTCTTTACCTTTCTTCTATTTATGCCATTTCCATTCTCCCAGTCATCCAGACAGGAAACCCTGAGTCATCTTCGACTCCGCCTTCCTTGTGATCCCTACATATAATTAGTCCCCATGTCCTGTTGGTTCTAATTCTGAATCGTCTCTCACATCTGTTCTCTCCATTCTCACTGCCATCCTCTTAATTCGGACTCTTCTGCCTTTTCCCTGGTGTTAGAAACCTAATTGACCTTTTTTCTCCTTCTCTTTCCCTGGTCTAATTCATTCCAGCAGCTGCCCTCTCAGAGGCCTTGAGAGCCTCCCGATAGCCCATGAAAAATTACAAACCCTGGACTATCCAGTGCTTGTCTGTCTTATCCTCCACGTGCTTTATCCTGATCATATCTTTTACAAAACCACACTGTTCCCTACTCATCGAAGTTTCCTTCTTTTTTTCTTCCCTTAGCTTTTGCCCCTTGTAGTTTCAGTGCCACTCCTACCTTTTCTACTAATTAAAATCTACTTGTGGTACAAGTCTCTGCTCAAATGCAGTTTCCTCCAAGACTTTTCTGGCCACACACCCCACCAGAATTTCTTCCTCCCCTGAGTTTTGGTTGCATGTAACTTACCTAGAGTGGATATCATGTTCCCCTCTTATTTGTGTGTGTCATAGTCTGCTGTGATTTTATAAGCTCTCTTTTAGTTCTTATTTTCTTATTCTTGAAGAAGCGGATCAGTAGTTCTTAATTAGGAGCAGTTTCCAAAACCAAACCACCTGCAGTATGCTCACTGGCACACACTGTTTCTCTCTGACTTTCTCTCTGTTTCTGTCTTTCTCTTTGGCTCTCTTGTGCTCTCTCTTTCTTTTTCTCTCTCACTTTCTATATCTCTCTCTAATTTAAATGTTAAAGTAGAAGATTAAGTTAAACAGGGAGAAGCCTAATACTGTATCATGAGGACAAAATAGCTTTTGTTGTTATTGACATGAACTTGATTTTTTAAATTTTCTTTCAACATTGGCATAAGGATTATAATACTATTTTTCTTTTAAGAGAATATCAAATTTTAAAGCCAGTCAGCTACATTTTCAGTTAAAAGATAAATAATATTTTACATGATTGATGTTGAAGAACAGTCAGCAAGGAAAATGACTACGTGCCATGTACATTGTGTTTTCTTCCCAGACCCTCTTCTGAATGTTCAGATGTGGACCATAGAGACTGAGTTGTATTTTTTCCTCTGTAAATTTTATGTATACCAACTAAACAAAATTTGGGGATAATAAATTTGTTTAAATTTTAAGTACGAATATGGAATAGCTATTGTATTTCTATAATAAATCATTCTGAGTACACTTTTTAACATATTCTTTCCTTAATCCCGTTTCTGTCTTATTACTTTATGATTTAACATGTACTTTTCTTTTTGGTTTGCTATTGTCTATCAGATTAAGCCTAAAATACAATGTCTGGATTTCAAGGCATTTCCTCATATTAAGTTTTATTAAATCTTTCTTCTTTGTGGATCTCTGCATATGTTTAGCAACATGCAGAAAACCATAAAAGATGTTAATTTTTACTTATTGGTTAATTGATTATAAGTTGCTACGGATCAACATTTTAACAGCTTTAAACCAAATGCATTAGAGACAAGGAGACTATATTTGAAATCCAACACTGGATTTCTGCAATATGTTGATATCTCAGCTTCAGAAGAAGCAAAAGGACTTGAGAAACAGCTCTCTATTCTGAAATTATAAGTACTTTTTTGATGAGATAGAGGGAAACAAAGAAAGGAAAATGAAAGATAAAGGTCCTGGACATGCCCAGAAGGGACTCAAAGCCAGTGTTAAGAGGATGATCTTTCAGAAAGTAGGAAGTATAAAAGAAAGTAAAACTGTACTGCTGGAGCTACACGGTCAGAAATGAGAGTGTCTTCATCTTGTACAGAAGCAGTAAGTGTACATTCTCCTGGAAAGACATGTGGGATTCACAGGTGATACAAGGATTTTTATCTGGCAGGTTTATAAAGGCCTTGCCACATAAAACCTCAATTAATTTTCTCCCCAGCAAAGAAGACATTGTTATTTTCTCCTTTTTAGCTTTGAGGAAACTGATGCTTAGACTGGTTACCATTTAATGGAGGGGTTATTACTTGGATCAAGGCCTCTGACTTGAGTTACTCCTTCTAGTTCATTACACAAAATATGAGCAGGACACTCTGTAAGTTGAGTCAAAGTGTTAGCAATCAGCCATTGAAAACCCTACGGAGCACAGTTCTGCTGAATCAGAATCCACTTGACAGCAACTGATTTACGTTTTTTTTTGTTGTTGTTGTATAAAAGGACCTGCCCTCATCTCCCTGGCCCTATTCATTCACATTCCTACTCTCACACTCCTTCACACAGACACTTACTATCAAGAAAACTTGTAGTTCACCAACATAGAGTGGTTTGGTGGAACTGGCCCATACTGGCTCAACCAAGTGCCAACTGTTAGGTTTTCAAAAATTTTGCAAACTACTTGTTTAAAAAGCTATTATTAAAAATGAAATTATATAAATTACCTTAAAATATATAGAGCAAATACTCAAAACTCACCCTTTCCTTATTATGTTGCTACACATTACCATCTATGATCATGAGTTATTCATATCACTGTATTCATATAGTGGAAATACTACATAACGGTGTGTTACTGTACGCCTTTGACTTGCTCCACATTCAGTGCCATCACATTTGTTGTTTGAAATTTGCTCTGGTGGGAGTATTGGCAAACCCTACAAATCAAGAATTTTTTTTTTTTTTTTTTTTGAGAAATGGTTGCTAAGCATTTATCAGTATACCATTGTAAACACACTCTGTTGGTTCTCTCATTCCTGCCTTTGTAAATTCTTTCACCTCTGCCTAGAGTGTCCCTCAAGTTACATCTGAATTTCAGATAAACAATGAATAAATTTTCAGTGTAAGTATCTCCTGTATAATATTTGGGGCATACTTGTACTAAAAAGTTATTTGTTTTGTGTGTGAATTCAGAAAATGTATTCTGAATTTGACTATATGTCCTGTACTTTATCTGGCAACCTTAACTATAGTTATTTTTTAGGTGTCTTATCATCTTGATAGAGAGATACTAAGACTTTTTCCCATGGTATCTACCGTTTTTAACGCAGAGAATACCTCATTAATAGGAAGTATTTTTTTAATATATATATTATCTGACCTGTTATCCTACCTTATTGTTCATCTTATGGTATGAATCCTAAATGTTTCTATTGGATGAAACCAGGGCACTTTTTTTTATGGAATTTTAAATGGCATGATAAGATTTGTGTTTTGTAAAGATAACTTTAGGTGCTAGGTGAATAATGGTTTAAAAAGTGGTTGGTTGTTGGGTACCATCAAGCCAATTCTGACTCATAATGACCCCACATGACAGAGTAGAACTGCCCCAGAGGGTTTTCTCACCTGTAATTCTTATGAAGGCAGATTGCAGACTTTCTCCCACAAAGCCTGTGGGTGGGTTTGAACCATCAACCTTTCAGTTAGCACCCAAGTACGTAACCATTGTGCGACTGGGAAGATGGTGGAATTAGGGTGATCAGTTAGGAGACTAAGGCAATAGGTCAAATGCCTGATGATAGTGTATGAGCCCAGGTACTGACATTGCCTTTTTATGGGGGAGAGAAGACAGATATGAATAAAAATCTGGAGAGAGAACAACTAGACATTATTACTGGATATTGATGTTAAGTGAGGAGAAAATATAAATGACTCCAAAGTTTGTTGTTTGGAGAGTGGAGTTGATGGGAGGGCTAAGAATAAATGAGTTACGTTTGGGACATGTTAAGTTTTATGTGCTGTGACCAGGTATAATATTAAACATATTTAGCTATCAGTATATGGTACATTTTTTTTATATGGTACATTAGATTAAGATGCCACCCAATTGGGATTGACAACAGCCATAAACAACTGTCTTAGGGTGCTTTAGAGAAACAGAACCAGTGAGATTGTGTGTGTGTGTGTGTGTGTGTGTGTGTGTATACATATAAACAAACAAAAAACCCAATTGCTGTTGAGTTGATTCTGACTCATAGCGACCCTATAGGACAGAGTAGAACTGCTCCATAGAGTTTCCAGGGAGTGGCTTGTGGAATTTAACTGCTGACCTTTTGATAGCAGCCATAGCTTGCTGTAGCTGTTAGCCACTGCACCACCAGAGAGAGAGAGATTGAGACTGGATCACATAATTGTAGGGGACTGGCAAGCCCCAAATCCGTAGAACAGGTGACAGACTGGAGATTCCTGCAGGCTTGCATCCCAAAATTTGTAGGTTCAGCAGTGGGAGGAGTAAAGAACAAGAGTGTTCTGGCAAAATATATTTATAGTTTGGAGGCAGAATGCACCCTAGGGAAAACTCCCATTTTGCTCTTAAGGCCTTCAACTGATTGGATGAGGCCCACTCATGTTATGGAGGGTGATCTGCTTGACTTAAGGCCAACTGGTTTAATCACATGTAACTATTTCATAACAGGGTCTAGACTAGTGTTTGACCAAACAACTGAGCACCAGAGCCTAGCCAAGTTAATATATACAATTAACCATCACAATAATCATACAAAGTACTGCTGTGTGAGGGTGCTCAAGGCTGATCGGCTGAAGCAGACTCTGGCTTCAGTCTGTGAAAAGCTAAGAAAAGGCTGGAAATAGGAAGTTGCCTGTGGTGTGTCACTGATGGTGTCCTTAGAGGGCTTTTGCTGTTGTTATATTTCTCAAACTTGATAATAGGAAGCAATTTTGAGTTGATGAGAAAGCATTTGCATTTGAACAGAGAGAGTTGTTCTAGTTCTGTTACTCAAGGAGTTCCTGAGGAAACTAAGGCTGCAAGAGTCCATATGGTCTGGAAAAGAACACCATGCTCAAATATGTGTGGGTCAGCAGACTGCCGCTTTTCTTTTCCCCCTGAATTCTGAAAGGTTGCTTAATTATTTGTCTCATTATTACAAATGTTACAATAATCATTATAAACGCCTCTCTGCTTCCTAGAGATACAAATCTGAATTCTTCAAGTTGACATCAAGACCCATGCTAGCCTGCCTTCAGTGACAACCCCCCTCCCACATATAATTGCCCCCAAATTACACCACTGGCTTAGTGAGTCTGAGAGCCTTATTGCCACATGGGTACATCACGTCGTTTCCTGCTACCATGCCTTTGTCTATATTTTTTTCACTCAAAATTCCATCCACATTCTGCTTTGCCTATCCAAATTCTTTGGCATCCATGAGGTCTAAACTTATATATCCCAGATTCTCATGGTGGCGCAATGGTTAAGCATTCGGCTGCTAACAAAAAGGTCAGCAGTTCGAATGCACCAGCTGTTTCTTGGAAACCTGCAGGGCAGTTGTACTCTGTCCTTTCTTGTCACTAAGTCAGAATCAACTCGATGATAATGGACTTGGGTTTTGGTTTTTCACTTAAGGAATTTTTTTAGAATTAAACTATGTATGCCCATTGAAGGGAGCCCTGGTGGCACAGTGGTTAAGAGCTCGGCAGAAAACCAAAAGGTCAGCAGTTGGATCACTGAAGAAATGTGTGGCAGTCTGCTTCCGTAAAGATTTATGGCCTTAGAAACCTGTGGGGCAGTTCCACTCTGTCTTGTAGGGTCACTATGAGTCAGGATCGACTCAACAGCATACCCACTGATCTAGCAATCCCTTTTCTGGGACTATTTCTGACAGAAATAAGGTACCAGTATGTAATGATATGTGTATGAGCATATTTACTGCAACAAATTAGAAAAACCTGAATGTCCATCAGTAAGAAAAGGTTGAATAAATTCTGGTACAGCCTGGCTATGGAATAATTTTAATCCTTTGCAGGTACTGAAAAGAACAAATAAGCCCTCATCTATCCAATGGAGAAAATAGAACACCTACACCTAGAGGGTTGTTAGGATAAATAATTAAACAATAGCATTGTGACTGACCCACAGCAAACTTGCAATAAAGATTAGCTATTACTACTACTATCATTATATTGATCTGACCTATTGCCGTCGAGCTGACGAACCCTATGGGACAGAGTAGAGCTGCTTCACGTGGTTTCCAAGGAGCAGCTGGTAGATTTGAACTTCCAACCTTTTGGTTAGCGGCCTAGCTCTTCATTACTATATCTGTTCTTAGAAAACATGTCAATACTATATTTTTAAGTGAATAAAGCAGTTTACATTACCATCTGCCTGTAGGGTCCAGTTGTTAATACAGCAACAATACCATGTATTTGTGCTTAAGCAGGACTGATTCAAAGTATGAAGCAATTAAACAATTTGTAAAGCACAAGCATAAGCTTAACAAAAGAAACGATGACTCTGAGCTGATTGCTAACACCAGCTTAATATAATTTCTGTATCTAAGAATACGTATATGCATAGCAAGAAATATGGAATGGTACACACACCATTGTCTACAGTGGTTACTTTATACAAGTGGGGCTGGAGCAGAGGAGGAGGAGGAGCTTGTCCTACTCGGACATTCTTGTTTGAATTGTTATAATAGACATGTATTACTTTTGTAACTAAAATGACTGAAATAAAAACTAATGCTACTCTTGTACAGTGCCTAGTATATAGTGGGTGTTCCATATTTGGCATCTATTATTATAATCATCATTATGGTTGTCTCCAGTTCAATAAACTTTAGAAATCTTTCCTAACAACATTTATTTGTTCTTTTGGACCACTGCAACACTTACATTTACAGCTTTTTTACAGGACTTTTAGTTGCATGGGCTAGGGTTCATTCACTATGGCCTTACCTGTGTGGAAGTTTTGTTTTGCTCCAAGACCAGTTTCTTTTAACACATTTTATACTTACCTTATAATATCAGCAAATATAATTGTAAATAAAATGTTAAATAAAAATTGCAATCGATTTGTTCATTCATTTATGGGTAAGAATTTATGGGCAATAGATCCTTGATTACATTTGCTGATGATCATTGATTGATCACTCATTCAGCAGATACATGCTGAGCATCTGCTTTGTACCAGACACTGTGCTAGATGCCAGTTATACAGCAGCGAACAAGATAGACAAGGCTCTTCTTGTCTTGGAACTTACATTCTAATGGAAGAGACACTGAATAAACAAGTGAACATAAATAAGTATAAAGATAATTGCAAATGTAAGGGAAACCAGTAATTAAATGAATATGCTGTTGTGATAGAGAATAACAGAGAGACCTTCTTTAAAGCAAAGATCAGAGATGGCCTCTGTAAAAGACCTGGGAGCGGACACGTGAGAAGAAGGCAGTCTGCAATTCTGGGGCAGCAATCCTAGGCAGCAGGCTGGGAAGCTCTGAGATGAGTGTGTCCCGCAGCCCAGGATGACTGGGGCACTGTGAGTGGGGGTTGGAGTTGCCTGAATTGAAGTTGGACAGGATGGGCTGCGGCAGATCATGCAAGACACAGTAAGGACTAGGTTTTATTCCAGGTGTAGCGATGATAATCTAAAATAATAGTGGTCCTGGTGGTACAATGGTTAAGTGCTCAGCTGCTAACTGAAAGGTGAGTGGTTCAAACCTGCCAGCGGCTCTGCGGGAGAAAAGACCTGGTGATCTGCTTGCTCCCTTAAAAATTAAAAACAAAAAACCAAACCTGTTGCCATCGAGTCGATTCCAACTGATAGCGAACCTGTAGGACAGAGTAGAACTGCCCTGTAGGGTTTCCAAGGAACGACTACTGGTAGATTCAACTGGTAACGTTTTGATGATGAGCCAAACTTTTAACCACTGTGCCACCTAGGAAACCCTACGGGGTAGTTCTACTGTGTCATATGAAGAGTTAGAACCCTATGGGGCAGTTCTACTCTGTCATGTAAATGAGTCAGAATTGACTAAACAGCATATAACAACAATAAATAATGTTAAGTCATAGTCTTATAATGCTACATGAAATGTATTTTAAGACAGTTAATATAATAACAGAATGCCATCGTATCTAAGAAAGACAGAATGCTCTAAAGTACATTTCTATATAAAATATTAGATATTGGTCAGAGGCAATATTTCAAAGAATTAAAATGAATGTAGAAAGATCAGTGCTATTTTGCAAGATTATAATGACCAACCTCAACTATAGTCTATTTTTTTTTTTAATCTAGGGCTCTCTTCTCTAAGCCATATGGAAAGAAATATAGTAACTGACTTATTTTTATGACTTCCTTTAAATCTTAGACTTTATTTTTTGAGATTGCATCAAGACTACATGTCATTTGTCTTTTTATACTTAAAAAAAAAAACGATAAATTTTTAACAGCATCTTATGCCAATTTACCCAGAGCATCTGAACATAAAACTTTACCACTTACTTTACCATGTACTTTTTTAGTAGTACCTCCTAAATCCCAGATCCTTTGTATTTTATTAGGTCAGATAAATGTATCTTTATTGAATACCTCCGAAGTTGACTGTAGTTTATTCAGCATTTATTTATCCTTGTCTTCAGGAATATTTAGTTTAGTAGCAAAGTTTCAGTCTAGCACTCAAAGGAAAATTAGAGCATATTATATGTTATAACAGAGGGACAAATAAAGTACTGTAGGAGTTTAGAGGTCAAAGTTCAAGTGCAGGGTACAAATACATTGTGATGGGAATTTATACAATGAAGAAATGACTTCTTGCTTCCAGTTCTTCAAAGCACATACAAAGATTTGTTAACTTGCTCAGTCTCATTTACACTTAAATTTATATCAAATAGAGGACTTCCTGGGTGGTACAGATGGTTAATGTGCTCAGCTAACTGGTAGGTTGGTGGTTTGCATCCATCCAGATGTGCCTCAAATGAAAGCCTGGCAATCTGCCTGTGAAAAATCAGCCACTGAAAACCCTGTGGAGAAAACCCTACTCTGACACACATGGGGTCACTGTGAATCAAATCAACTCCTAGGCAACTGATACTGTTAGAGAAGTTAGAATCTTAGAGCTGGAAGAAGCCCAAAGGACCATCTAGTCCGGGTTGCTTGCTTGAGACATAATGACACTGAAGTTCAGAGAGGTCAAGTTAGAATACCTGCCCAGCACTACCGAAGGAGTTTGCGATGAAACCTGGTGGTTTCCCTGCCTGGTTGAGCCACATGCTTCCACCTTACTGGGTAATCAGTGCCAGTTTGCATCAGGATTGTTACGCATAACAAACAAGGATTAATCCAGAGATGTGCCTCAGTCTTTAAAAAAATTTTTTTTAAAATAAGCACATTTTATTTTCAGTGGGCTAGTAATTGGAATTTTTAAATGAGTTTAATCAGATTCTTTTTATCTAAGGACACAGAGGACAGTTAAGGAGAAATTGGATTTAATAAAGTCATTGAGATGTTGATTAGTCGTAGGTAAACCACCTTCTTGATGTTCAAGTGGTTATAAGACCAGAATGCTCTTTCAAGAGAGGTTTGATTCTTTATCTCCTGCATTTTAAAGTAGAGAAACGAAGACTATTTTGCCTACAGGTCTTAGATATTGACTTGCCACAGGGTGTATGAAGGTCTCTTTGTTCAATAACTTCATTTAAAAAAAAAAAAAAGAGAAAATCATTTCCAGCATTACAATGAGAGAGAAAGCTCCAGGTGGAATCTGTGTTGATGCTGGTTTGTTCTCATGCCAAAGTTCATGACAAGCAGAAGAAAAACAAAACATAAACAGAAGCATTGCTATTTTGGTGTGATTGGCATCTTGACTTCTTGTTGAATATTTTTAAAACAGAAAGACTTCCTGGGTAGAAATCAATCATGGTGTAAAAGGTCTGTGTTTCTTCCTCCTGTCTTCAGTAGTATGGCTCAGATGCACATTATGTATTTTTATTTCTATTAAATGGTCACAAATTAAAGGTTTTTTCTTTTCTTTTTACATTGTTGTCAACCAAATGAGCAATGCTTAAGGATTTTTAGGTAGTCAACATTTCTATTGTGATTTTTGGAAGATATTTACTTTCTAAAAATGGTCTTCCTTGTCATTTTCAATTAAAGAGCATTAAACCCTAAGTCAGTGAGAGTGGAGAATGACCAGTGATGACTATAGGTTGTTTTATCATGGCAGCTTTTAGGAGATTGTAACAGGAATTCCCCCAGCTACTTTTGTTTACTTTCAGCTCCCTTTGTCGTTTTCAATATGGAGAGTTTATGTAGGGAATTCAGTTTTATTACTTTAAAACTGATCTTCAGAAAGATAAACCAAAAGAGTTTGGCAAAACATTTTATTAGGAAAAGAGAAAAAATGTTTCTAACAAGTACATATAGTAGAAACCCTCTTTGGTCCTATACTCTGCCATATGTTGATATGCCAAGTAAATCAACAATTTAAGTAGTGGCTGTGGAGCTACTGGAATAGCCACTGGAAGAATAAATGTACTAATAGACATTCCTGGCCCTCAAGAAGCATAAAATATAAGACCCAGCATGGTATGAATAATAAACCTTTTGACAGCACTCTATTGACAAGACCATTTTGACACCACCATGAAGATATTTTGCCATGACCCAAATATGGGTTTTTTTGTCATCTAAAAAATGGGTTTAATGGATACCTTCACTCAGTCAGTGAGTCGTACTCCATTCCTGCACCTTACCCCAACAGTATTTTATATTTGGACATTGCTGCCTCATAATGCTCCACCATGCTATGATGGCCCCCTAAAAGACCTCATCGATATGACCAACTACTCCTTTGAACAAAGGAAAATGGAATAAACTGGAAGCAGCAGTTCCAGTTTTACCAATGGAATGCAGATACATCTTAAACACATTAAAATGACGTATTATGATTTCTCCCATAAATTACATTGGTTTGCATACTTCTCTCTCCAAAGCTGAACCATGAAACATAGTGCCCAGGGAAGGGAAAGGTGGGTGTACTGCCTAGAACAAAAAGGTCATCATTCTGCTTTTGCATCTCAAAGCTGACTTCGTTTGGTGTTGTTTAATAGACTTCATCAAGGAAATTATTTTGAAATACAGGCTTCGTCAGAAAGAACTGGATTTTCTGAATTATTTTATATTGCATCAACATATCAAGAATTAGGCTAAGATCATAGAATTTCCTTCACAGTGTACAGTTGATAGATGCTTTTTCTGCCATGAAAGCAGATCCACGGTTCCCTGTTTCTCCAAGAAGAAAGGACAAGTGATATAGGGCAAGTTCATTAAGCCAGTCCCCAGGAAATATTTATTAAAAGAGAGGGAAGATGGGATAGAACTCTGAAAAACTGAGTTTATACCTGAAGGCACTGTTGACAATGAAAAGAAAATAATTTAATTTAGAAATTACCATTAATTTCTAATTTAAAGTTAGTGCTTCAACTATTTCTGCCAAAGGCTACATTTTCTTTATACTTCTGAGGACTAGAATATTAAAGTATAAACCCCTATTTCTTCTTATAAACCATGCAGTATGAACTTAGGCGAGCTGCTTTATTTTTGGTTTTCAGGTTTCTGATCTGTAGTGTGGTGTGTATGTATGTGTATACTGGGAGTGTGCTAGATGATCTCTCCAAATCTAAAATTTTGTTTATAACATATGTTATGATGTTAGGTCAATTCCATTTTTATATAGTGGGCTTGGCTGTAAATAACATTTATGTCTAAGTTCAAAACCCTATTAATATAATAAAACCATGCCTTCTAAGTTATGTTCTATACCTTTTGGCATAATGGTTAAGAACTACAGCTGCTAACCAAAAGGTCAGCAGTTTGAATAGCCCAGGTGCTCCTTGGAAACCCTATGGGGCAGTTGTATTCTGTCCTATAGGGTCACTATGAGTTGGAATTGACTTGATGGCAGTGGGTTTGGGTTTTTTGGGTTTAGGTTCTATACTTTCATTATTATCTTCTTCAAGTTTACAACCAACAGAATTAAACTGAGAATGACTTTAAAAAAGAGTGTGCTGGGGTGGGGGCAACTCAAGGGTACCTTAAGAAGTGCCATCAGGACCTGGGGCTGTTCTTCATAATCTGTGCTTTATTCTTTTCTCTTTTAATAGATGTGCTTTCTCTGCCAATGCAATATGTATATAAAAAATAGATGGCAGAAAATGGCCAACTTACCTGTGAGCCTACATAACCTCCCAGTCACAGTATCCTTGATCAACTGGCAGGTGTTCCAGTATCCCTGTGTAGAGGGACTATGCAGGTGCGCAGCAGGGGCCCAGCCTGGCGTGATCCTCTGTCGGGACGGAGATGGAATAAAATAGTGCAGCATGACCTCGAAGACCCACATGCAGGTGGAGGGCAGTTTTCAGAAAAGGAAGGATGTGGCTGCAGAGCTTCTTCATAACCTACCTGTTAAAATTGCACTGCCTTTGCTTTATTATAAGAAATTCTGATGAACAATGAAATTAATTTGTAGATCTGATAATTAGAGAGGCAGTGAGTAATCAGAGGTCATAGCTGGTCTAGCATCATAAATAAATGTAAATATTGCATATGGAATGACAGATCAATTTGCATCAATGTAGTTTTATTGGAATTTTAAATTTGTTTTGATAAATCACTTTTTCCTTAGCACAATAAGAACATTTTGTCTGAAACAGTTCTCAATGACTGCTCTGGACAAAAAGTATTATACCAAAGTAAATTAATTTCTTTGGGAGGGAGGCAAAGTTCACTTACATACAATTTTAGAAAACAGATAAAGTAAACTTTTTCATATTAATGAAGGATTCCTTTTCCTACTTACAGTAATTAAACCTTGACATGAGTTTTCAAATTAGCTGCATTTTAGAATAATATGAAATAAAACTAAAGATAACACATTTATAAGTTAGAAGATACTTATGTGTAGCAAGGTTTCTTTGAAGAAAGATTCCAAATTTCTGGTTATAAAAGGTGAGCCAGCTAACAGTCAGAAGGACTGTAAAAGCCGTAAAATAAAATGGCCGTTTAAAATACTTAATGAACTGTGAACGAAGCTCTTGTGCTTTAAATGGTTGTCCCTTTCATTAATTTCTTCTCTAAAATCTGAACAATTAGACTGGAATGTTAAAACGATTGCGGAACTTAAATAGCACTTGGGGGAATGAGGTGTTTTGAAGGAGGTGTTATTGCATAAGAGCTGCAAACATGTAAATTTTATCTCATCATAAAAAGCAAGGTATATTAAGTGGGGAGAGGAGAAAAGAGAAGAGGGAATTTTTGAAATAATTATGGGCAGCACGAATCCTTAAAAATATTCACGTTCTTAAAAAAGAAGCTAGCTAAAGCAGGTTGTTATTACAGAAGCTCTGAATTTTTGTGAGTCTAAATCACGGCCGATAGAAAATAAAAACATAGCTAAGTTGTTTTATTTTAACCCATCTCTTGTGGTTAGCATTGTGTCACTCTATTCCAAACAAGTAAAATCCACTGTTCTTGGAAACTTCTGATGGTGGAAATATATAAAGAAATATAGGAATGGAAGGATGTCATTTGTTTATATCCCGGATTACGGGTGAAAAATACGACCTGTAAGGTGTTTAATGATTACCGAGAAAAGTTAACATGGATGCTGTTAAAGGTGGCTCTGCTTGTCTCCTGGCACCTTTTTTTCAATATGGTGTTCTGCTTAGTGTGTTCTTCACTACTTTGTTATTTAGAAACATTCACCTACATTGTTTGAATTTTTAATGTTTTTGTCTCTTAAATTTAAAATATGTATTGTATTAGGTTTCAGAAGTCTAACCACTCATTGACTAGCCCCCTAGATGCATGCATGGATGACCCTTGCCCTCACTCTTCAGTTTTCCGCTCCAAGGCCATTTGTTCCTCAGGGCCTTTCCTGATGCCTTCATCTACAGCAGAGCTCTTTCTCACTGTTCCTCCCTGTGCTGTTTACTATTCTTTATGTCCTATGTCATTATATTGGTTGAATTGTTTATCTGTTTATGGTTTGTCTGCTCTATTAGAACGTAAATTCCAGAAGTCCGGGGAACTTCATTTGTTCACCGTTTTCTCGCTAACAGCTAGAATATTGCCTTGAAAGTGGTCATTGCTTGATACATTTATGCTGAAGAGAAAAAAAATCTACATTTCCCCAATTACTTGAAATTCCACATGTATCACATATTTATCTGTGTATTGATATTTTTAAATACTTTTTTCATTTCAGGTCTATTTTCTACTAGTACCATATTGTCTAAATTACTATAGCTTTACAATATATGTTTATTCCTAGAAAAGCAAATAGCTCCTCATTTCTTTACTGCTTCAAACGTATCCTGACTTCTATATTTATGTTTCCACAATGAGCTTTAGGGTAATTTTGTTAGGTTCCGATAAACTTCCCATTAGATTAATGCTAAATTTATCAATAAATTTTCCTCTTTAAATATTGAGTTGTCAAATTCCAGACCAAGGATAACTCCACTTATTTTATTTTATGTTTATTGAATTAGTTCTATTAAAAAAAAAAAGTATTTTATTAAAAAAATTTTTTTTTATACAGGTCCTTCACAATTCCAGCTAAGTTTTTCAATGTATATTTTTCTATTTTTTTGTGGTCTCTTTTTTTTTACAGTATTTTTTACCTGAATTTTATCATAACTGATCACCTAATTAAAACCTAATTTCTGTATGTAATTTAATAATCATTTGTTATGCTTTCAAGGTAGACAAGCCTGCCAAATGCCATTAACTTTAGTTCTTCCTTTCTAATTCTTGGATTTTTAAGTTTCATTTCCTTTTTGAAATACATTGGAAAGGACTTTTAGAATGATACTGAATAATAATGGTGAAGATAGTTATCCTTGTTTTGCTCCAGTCATGAATGAGAATGCCTCTAGCCTTACCCGTATATATATGGCTCTGGCTCGTAGTTTAGGAGCCCTGGTGGCACAACAGTTTAAGTGCTCTGCTGCTAACCTAAAGGTCAGAGGTTCAAACCCACCAGCAGCTCTATAGGAGAAAGTTGTGGCAGCCTGCTTCTGTATGAATTACAGCCTTGGAAACCCTATGAGGCAGTTCTGTTCTGTCCTATAGGGTCATTATGAATAGGAATTGACTTGACGGCAATGGGTTTGGTTTTTTTGGTTTGGCCGTTAGTGAGATGGACAAACAGATTATACACAGATTCTGATAGAGATACAGATAGAAATATGGGTATCTTTAGATAACATTAATGAATTCTGTGCTACCTTTGTTAAGTTTTCCTATCAGAATATTGTTGGCCAGAATTGCAGCTTGTTTTGCATGGTTTTAATAGTGTAGAAACACTTTGACAACCTGAAACAATTGGTGTCTGGCATTTTGGGATAAGGAACTGTAGTTCTTTGGTAAGTTTTAAAATTTTTCCACCTCTATTTACATATGTAAGTATTATATCCAGAACCAATTACTGTTGAGTTGACTCCGATTCATGGTGACCCCACGTGTGTCAGAGTAGAATTGTGCTCCATAGCATTTTCAATGATCAATTTTTTGGAAGTAGAATGCTGGCCCTTTCTTCTGAGGCGTCTCTGGGTGGACTAGAACCTTCAACCTTTCAATTAGCTGCTGAACATGCTAACCATTTGCCCTAAACGGGGACTCCATTAAGTATTATACCTCCTCTAAATTAACATTGGTAAAACACTGGTATTTACTAGTGTGTGGAATTAAACAGGCAGGGCTGCCTGAAATTTCTGCCAGCCCTACCACTGTTGTTTGCCAGTGGTGGGATGAGGTGTGTTCAGTGAAGTATTTCCATCTTTCATAGTGTCTTAGTTATCTAGTGCTGCTATAATAGAAATACCACAAATGGATGGCTTTAACAGACAGAAATTTACTCTCAGTCTAGGAGACTAGAGGTCTGAATATAGGGTGCCAGCTCCAGCCTTTGTGTCTCTGTAGGCTCTGGGGAAGGATCCTTGCCATCCGTCTTCCCCTGGTCTAGGAGCTTCTCAGCGTATGGACCTCAGGTCCAAAGGACATGTGCTCCTGGTTCTTCTTGCTTAGTGGTAATGAGGTCCCCATGTCTCTCTGCTCACTTCTCTCCTTTATATCTCAAAAGAGATTGACCCAAGATACAACCTAATCTTGTAGATTGAGTCCTGACTCATTAACATAACTGCCCTTAATCCTGCCTCATTAACATCATAGAGGTAGGGTTTATAACACATAAGAAAATTACATCAAATGATGAAATGGTAGACAATCACACAATACTGGGAAATGTGGTGTGGCCAAATTGATACATATTTTTAGGGGACACAATTCAATCTATAACACATGGTCAGCCCATGTTTCCAGCCCTCCTGTCTCATAATTGGGTGATGTTAATTTTTTTTCATAATTTCCTCTTCTTCTTGTGTCATTTTCCTGCTCTCTAGAAGAATAGTAGAATGTCAACTCCCAGCATGTTATTATAGTTTGGATTGGGATACACTAAATTTGACACATTTCTCAAAATTTGAATTTAAATTGAGAAGGTTTCCTATTTTTAGCATCAATAAATGTTTCTTCTCTATTTTTTCTTTTTATTCATTTCAATCAGTTTCTGAGAATGGAGCAGGAAGTGGAAAGAGAACAGTGTAAACTTGCACTTTTCCCCTTTCTTGGATTATCAGTATGTGATATGGCTTCTTATAAAGCAAGTAGAAAAAATGTCTTGATTCATAAGTAAAGCAAAATAATCTTTGGTATACAATTTTGAAATAGTAAATTTTCTCCTGTAGAGAATTTATCTTTCATTGATGGAGTTGAATAAAAAGCAGATTTTCATGTTTCATAAATGTATGCATAACTGAGAGATTAATTATAATGTATAAATATAGTTTGGAAAACCAGTGAATAATAAGTTTATCACCTCTGAAACTTGATGTAATGGATGCTACTACATTCTTTTATGTTCAGTTTCTTTATGGTTTCCTTTTCTTCAGCCTATAGTCATACTTCAGGTTTACTCATCCTAAATAATCCCCTCTGCAACAAACAAACAGATAAACTTTCCCTTAATGCATCTACCCTGCTTTTTTGACTGCTGTATCTTTTCCTTCCTCTTCACTACCTCATCAACAGGAAGGGACTGCTTCTAAAGCTACTGTAGTTTGGTTGTTCCCCTTGCCACTACATTGAAGTCTGCCCTGTCTGGCCAAAAATACTTTTCCATTTGCCATATCCAATTGTCTTGGTATCATTGTTATACTACTTCTTCAAACTTTGGGTGTTTGGCCCTACTAGTAATTGTCATCTTTATGAAATACTCTTCTCTGATAACTTTTACAGATATCAATATACCCAGGTTGTTGTTTCTGTTTATTTGTTAAGTCAGCTTCAACTCATGGCTACTCCATATACAACAGAATGAAATGTTGCCTGGTCCTGCACCATCTTCAGGACCATTGGTATGCTCAAGTCCATTGTTGTAATCACTGTGTATTTTGAGTTCTTTGCAACCTAGGAGGCTTATCTTCCAGACTATATCAGACAATATTCTGTTGTGATCCATGAGTTGTTGTTGGCTAATTTTTGGAAGTAGATCACTAGACCTTTCTTCCTAGTCTAAGTCTGGAAGCACCACTGAAACCTGTCCACCATGGGTAACCCTGCTGGTATTTGAAATACCGGTGACATAGCTTGCAGTGTCATAGCAATATACAAGCCAACCACAGCATGAAAAAACTGACACACGGGTGGTGGAATCTACCTAGGTATTCCTCAGTCACACCTCATGCAAAGTCTCCTTCCCTCCATCTTCTACCTACTTTCTAAATGTTTTGTAACTACCACCACAATGCACACACACACGGTATACACAGACACATTAGATTGTACATTCTTTTGATTGAATATTGTAGTTTGTATATTTTTCAGCCATCTTAAATTTAAAACACCCAAACAAAACTCTAATAGTCAGCTTCTATTCCATGTATTTCTCAATGCTAGTTGTCATCATTTTACTTACTCTTGGAAGCTAAAAATGCTAGTTGGCCTAAAGGAGGAAATTCCATCTTATTAATATAACATACAAGAACCTGACCACATACTACGCTTCTGGGTCATCAGTTATGCTCTCTTGCACAGGTATACATTTTACCCTGCTCTCCCCATGTCCTGGTTTCATTTTCCATTCTTCCGTGCCTGAAAAAGGACTACTCAAACATCACAATAAAGTTCAAATAGAATCTCATTCCCAAAATAAGCATTTCTTTATGATTCATAGTATTTGGTTTATGTTGCCATTTTAGAACTAATTATATTATTATTTATTGCTATATATGCCTGTTTTCTCTTCTCCCTGCCATTCATACATACTGGAATGTGTTCATGAGGGCAGGAATACAGTGTTACATAATACCTATTACATAAACAACAAAGCTTTGTTAAATAACAAGCGTTCGATAAAGGAGGGAAGGAAAAAGGCAAACATTCTTTCCAATGGATAGGTTTAGTCCAAAGCCTTGACTAATACAGTATTCATTTCTATTGTATCTTTGGATACAAACTCTAGACATTATGGTTGTTGTTGTTGTTAGGTGATGTCAAATCAGTTCTGACTCATAAGAAACCTACGTACTACAGAACAAAACACTGCCTGGTCCTGAGCCATGCTCACAATCATTGTTATGCTCAAGCACATTATTGCAGCCACTGTATCAGTCCATCTTGTTGAGAGTTTTCCCCTTTTTTGCTGATCCCATACTTTACCAAGCATGATGTCCTTCTCCAGGGACCGATCCCTCTTGATAACATGTCCAAAGTATGTGAGACGTAGTCTCGCCATCCTTGTTTCCAAGGAGCATACTGGTTCTACTTCTTCCAAGACAGATTTGTTCATTCTTCTGGCAGTCCATTGTATATTCCATATTCTTCACCAACACCACAATTCAAAGGTGCCTATTCATCTTCCTTATTTATTGTCCAGCTTTCACATGCATATGATGCAATTGAAATTACCATGGCTTGGGTCAGGCATACCTTGGTCTTCAAGGTGACATCTTTGCTTTTCAACACTTTACAGTGCAATGCATCTTTGATTTCTTGGCTGCTGCTTCCATGGGTGTTGATTGTGGATCCAAGTAAAATGAAATCCTTGACAACTTCAATCTTTTCTCCATTTATCATGATGTTGCTTATGGTCCAATTATGAGGATTTTTGTTTTCTTTATGTTGAGGTGTAATCCCTACTGAAGGCTGTGGTCTTTGATCTTCATCAGTAAGTGCTTCAAGCCTTCTTCACTTTCAGCAAGCAAGGTTGTGTGATCTGCATAACACAGATTGTTAATGAGTCTTCCTCCAATCCCGATGCCCCATTCTTCTTTCGTACAGTCTAGCTTCTCTGACTATTTGCTCAGCATACAGATTGAATAGGTATGGTGAAAGGATACAACCCTGACACATACTGTTCCTGATTTTAAACCACATAGTATCCCTTTGTTCTGTTGGCATGACAGTCTCTTGGTGTATGTATGGGTTTCTCATGAGCACAATTAAGTGTTCTGGAATTGCCATTCTCTGAAATGTTATCTACAGTTTGTTTTGATCCACACAGTCAAATGCTTTTGCATAGTTGAGAAAACACAGGTAATCATCTTTCTGGTATTCTCTGCTTTCAGCCAGGATCCATCTGACGTCAACAGTGATATCCCTGGTTCCATGTCCTCTTCTCAGTCTGGCCTGAATTTCTGTCAGTTCCCTGTTGATATACTGCTGCAGTCACTTTTGAATGATCTTCAGAAAAATTTTACTTGTGTATGATATTAATGATATTGTTTGATATAAATACACCAATATAAATAGATTTCTGGGGCTAAATTATCATGTATTTATATTCCTCAAGGTTTCACGTTGATCACTAACTGGGAACATTCCACGGGTATCCTGAGTAGTAAAAGGATCTTGTTCTTCCCAAAATATGGTGCAGGAAACGTCACAAAATAAATAAATAAATGGATGGATGGATAATGAAGACATGAATGTCCTCACAAGAGTTCAAAATGTTTTTTAGATACAGCTCATTTTATTATCTTCATATCCCTATGACATAAGCTCATCAAATGACTAATCATTACAAATTAAAACTAAAGATGTAGTAGGTGAGAAACTTGTTAAAGTTTGACAGTGTGTCAGTGAGAGACCCCAAGGGTAGACCACCAGCACTCCATTTTCTCACTCTTGCCAGTCCATCTTGCTGCTAAATGTACCCTCAGTTATAACTTGTAAATTTTCCTACAAATGGTAGGGGAAGTGGGTTAATATCACACACACCCACCCCCACACACACCCACCCACCCCTCTCAACCCCACGCACAAAATACTGAAGGTGCGTGATGTAGATTTTAAGGAGTTTTGAAAAAGTACCTTGAACTCCATACTGAAAGCAGCTGTCATGAAGGCTACAGGAGGAAGAAATGATGTTATCCACAAAAAATGTTCCAAAATGTACAGAATATGAGGGGGGATATTCGACGGCAGTGGGTGGTGGGATAGCACCCCTGGCACCATTATTGTCAGACTTGGCAACAATACTCTCAGAGTCTGGAAAGAGAATTAAAAAAAAAAGTTTAAAATAGCATCCTAAAGATAAAATGTTTAAAAATACCTCAGTGGGGCTGGTGAGAACAAAAGACCAAAGTTATGTGGGGTGGGAGGTGCACAGAAGCTGCCGCAGAGCTCACATAAGTGCATCCTCGCAGGCGGGGAAGCTTGTGCGGCAACCTGAGGAGGTGGCAGGGATAGAGTCGGATTTCACTGAACAAAGTAAAAGAACTTTTGCATTCAGAAACAAGATCAGTAGTAATGCCTGTGGCACCCACAGCGCTGTGTGAACAGGTAACCCGGGGCAGAATCAGGCAGGATGCAACAAAAATAGGATTGGGCAGGATAATAGTGGTTAGCAGATGAAGAAGTTGAAACTCAAGACTGCAGGAGAAAATAGAACTCACCTGGAGTGCTGTTTATCCTTTCATCCAGTGAAAGAAAATGGCTTAATCCATATCACAAATCCTATAAAGGAATAGAGACCCAGTAGAGTGATTGTCCTCACATGAAGGAGATCCTGTGTGCCTGGAGGTGCTTGTCACCTCCCTTCATTCTCTGTCTCCTGTGCCAGCAAGGTCACAGGTGTGCTTTCTAACCCCTGAATGAAATGTCTGCTTTTTTCCCCTTTTCTTCACAGCAATAGGATTATGGGGTGGGCAGATCATAAGAGAATTATCACATCTCAGTGACTGAAGAGTGGGTACAGATGAGGGAGGACTCAAAAATAGATCCTAAGGTGATTAGGGGTGATCCCGTGGTGGGCTGGGCGTGGAGGGAGTGATCTCATCGATGCCCCTATGTCCTCAGTGATGTCTTCCTTATCCTATCTTATGGCCCTTTGCTTGTCTTAGTTCTCCTTAACATTTCTGCAACTTCCAATCCCTCTTCCCTAGGCTTTTCCTTCTTGAAATTATCTCTTTTTCTGTATGATATACCATCAGCTTGTAAATTTCATGAGGCCAGAGATCATGGCTATCTTATTCTCTAAGCAGTTCACAGAAGATCTCCCTGCTTGCCTGAGTGGCTAAATAAATGAATGAATGAGTGACACTGTACAGCCATCTTCCTGACCATTCTTTTTCTATTCCCACTGGAGATTTGTCATTTTGCTGGTGGGAATAAATTGTGTGTGTGTGTCCCATGAGAATTTACCTGGGCTCTGCACTTGAATTGTCACCACTATACAACTTTTTTTTAATACAACTATACCAAAAATGTATGCCTCTAGCAAAAATGGTCAGCTATCAATTAGATAGATCCACTTACTATATACAGGCTTGGACTTTTACTTAACTGTCTACAAATGGTAGTTCCTTTTCTTCAATTAGATTTTAAGCAATTTGAGGAATGAGGCCAGGGCTCACCTTCTTTTCTTAGAAATGAATACAGAGTTGATCAGTAAATTTTTGCTGATTAATCAGTTGCTGGGAGACTGTTTATTGCTTTTAGTTAAAAAAATAATTTGCCATTCAAGAAAATTGAATTAAAAAAATTCAAACACCATGACAGCGTGCAGAAAAGACACTAGGGAATGTCTATTACTAGCCTCTATTACAAGTACTTCTGGAAATCAGGACCTGTTTTGCTGGTGAGGTAGCCTCTTCTGAACAATATTTACTTTTTTATTATTCATCTAAGAGTAATTAGTGCATACAGTGAGCGTCACAATGGAGATGAAGTCTTGGAATTGATAGACACTTTGGTCTCTGCTAATGTAGATTCAAAACAAAAAAAACAAACCCATTGCCATTGAGTTGATTCCTACTCATAGCGACTCTATAGTGACTCTATAGGGTAGGGTAGAACTGCCCTGTAGAGTTTCCAAGGAGTGCCTGGTGGACTTGAACTGCCAACCTTTTGGTTAGCAGCCGTAACTCTTGACTACTACGTCACCAGGGTTTTCGAATATAGATTAGGAGGAGGGAAAAAAAGAAAAAAAAAAAGGAATTCCTTGGAGACAGTAAATGAGAAATTGAAGAAAGTTTAGTTTTATGGAGGTAAAAACTTTACAGCATAAATTAAATGGGGAGACTGAGTTAGGGTCATCCAATAATATCTGTTTGAGAAGACAGCATTTAAATTGAGGCTTGAAGGATGAAAAAACAAATGTTAAAAGAAAAAAAAAAATCCAGCAGTGGCACCTTCTGGAAAAAGAAGCAACCTGGGTATATGTTCTGAGACACAGAAGGTAGCTTGGTGTGTGCCAGGACTGAAGAAGAAGCTCATACGTTTGGAGCATAGCGGGCAAGGGGAATAGTGCTGCAAGATGCGGCTGGAGAGATGTGCACAGCATGATTATAATAAAATTCGTTGGTGTTGGTAAAGAATCTGGATTGTATT
Organism: Loxodonta africana; assembly: GCF_030014295.1. NCBI lineage: Eukaryota > Metazoa > Chordata > Mammalia > Proboscidea > Elephantidae > Loxodonta > Loxodonta africana. Next base: position 133,415,480 of record NC_087342.1, read on the forward strand.
TGGAATGCTGTGTGAAGCCTTTGTGAGACCTTTGAAGCAAGGTAGCCACATGATCCAAATTACGTTTTAGAAAAAACTGCTCTTGTTATGGGCTAAGGCAGTACATTAGAGGTGTTTTGGTTAAGTTGTATGTTGAGAGCATACATTCTATGAAAGCATGTATGCCAGCATTACTTGGTTTTAGAGCACCTTTTGCAAAGGCAGCGCTGGACTGGGAATAAAGGTGCCTGTGTTTCAGTTATGCTTCTCTACATGCCTATGTAAGGTGATGTTGGGCGGACCTCTACCTTACATGTTGATTTCTTATATTTTACTATGGTAGGTATTATTTCAGTGACTCTTAAAGTCTCTTCAAGCTGTATAACTATATAAATTCATTCATGTATTGGTGTGCCAATAACACATATATATTGGGCCAAGTAGATCTATTCAGAGAGTGCCTAAAAATAATCCCAGTGTTACTTATGCCTATCTGAAGATAGCTAATAAATCTTTGAATGCTGGTCTTTGCCCTAGAAAAAGCAGCAACAATTTACAAATATTATCTCATAATAAGTACGGAATTTAAGCATATTTTAACTTTAATTCAGATTTTTCTGACTTAAACCTTTTATTCACCAACCGTGGCATAGTGGTTAACAGCTACAGCTACTCACCAAAAAGGTCTACAGTCGAATCCACCAGCCGCTCCTTGGAAAATCTGTGGGGCAGTTCTATCCTGTCCCATAGGGTCGCTATGAGTTGGAATCGACTTGACGGCAATAGGTTTGGTTTTTGCTTTTTTATCTACTTAATGCTCACAGTATATGTGAACTGTGCTAAATGCTATGGCTATGTATATAGAATAAGACAGAATCGGTGACCCCAACAAGTGCCCAGAGAAATGGGGAAGACGCACACGGAAACATGACGACAATATAATGTGAAAATGTGGACGGAGTATCCTTGAAATCCAGAAGAGAGGGAAACAATTTGCTCAAGGACAGAGCATTGACATTTATAAATTTGTTGTTGTTAGTTGCTGTCAAGCTGATTCTGACTCATGGCGACCCCACATGTTATGAATATCTCCATGGGGCTTTCTGGGCTGTTACCTTCATGGAAGCAGATCATCAGGCCTTTCTTCCACAGCACCACTGGGTTTGTTTGAAACATCAATCTCTAGGTTAAGTCAAGTGCAAATGATTTCCGCCACCTAGGGACCATTTGGAAACACTGGTGGTGTGGTAGCTAAGTGCTAAGGCTGCAAACCAAAGGATCGGCAGTTCAAATCTGCCAGGTGCTCCTTGGAAACTCTATGGGATAGTTCTACTCTGTCCTGTAGGGTCACTGTGAGTCAGAATTGACTTGACAGCAATGAGGTTTTTTTTTTTTTTTTTTTTTTCAGGGACCATTTTATAAGGTCCATCATTTTTCTTCTTGGCTCAATTTCTCCTTCCTTTAATGTTAGATGCATTGAAGCCCATTCATTGCCAGTACTATTCCTTTGTAATAACAAGCTTATGACAATATTATTTACTCATCTAAAAATTCACTCTTTCAAAGTGTACAATTTCATAGTTTTTAGTATATTCAGAGTTGTGCAACCATCATCACTATGTAATTCCAGGACGTTTCAATCACTCCAAAAAAGAAACCTGTATCCATTAGCAGTGACTCCCCATCCCCCTCTACACTCATTCCCTGGAAAACACTGATCTTTTTTCTGTTTCTATGGCTTTGCCTATTCTGGTTATTTCGTATAAATGGACCTATACAATTTATGGTCTTTTGCGACTAGCATAATTTTTTCAGAGTTCATCCATGCTGTAGCATGTATCAATAGTTTGTTCCTTTTTATTGCTGGATAATATTTCATTGTATGCGTTTAACCCATTTTTTGTAACCGTCAGTTGAAATAAATTTACATTATTTGCGCTTTTTAGAGATTATGAATAATGTTGCTATGAACAGTCATGTCCAAGTTTTTGGGTATACTTATGTTTTCAGTTCTAATGGAGTAGGTGGGTCACATGTTAACTCTAACATTTTGAAGAACCAGCAAACTTTTCCATAGTGACTGTACTATTTTATAATTTTCCCATCATTGGATTAATTTTGAGTTTCTCCATATCTTCATCTTGTTATTGCCTGTATTTTTTATTTTAACTATTCTCTGTGGATGGGAAGTGGTTTCCCATTGTAGCTTTGGTGTGCAAAAACCCTAGTAAATAATGAGATTAAGCATTTTTTTCAAATGGCTTATTGGCCATTTGTATATCTTCTTTGGAGAAATGTCTTCTCAAACCCTCTGTCCATTTTTTTAATGGGTCCTTTTTCTTTTTATGATTTAGTTAAGTTGTTTATTGCTTGTGTGTAGAAATACGTCGGATGTTTGTATATTGATCTCGTATACTATAACCTTGCTAAGCATGTTTATTTGTTTTAGTAATATTTTTGTGGATTCCTTAGGATTTTCTGTATATAAGACAATGACATCTGCAAATAGAAATAATTTTACTTATATTCTTCCAGTGAGAATGCCTTTTGTTTCTTTTTTCTGCCTTATTGTCCAGGCTAGATAGATCCTTCAGTACAATTTTGAGTAACAGTGATAAGAGTGAATAAGAGTGAATAGCCTTGGCTTATTTCTGATCTTGGGGGAAAGAACTCAGTCTTTCTCCATTAAATAATGTCAGTGGTCTGTTTTTCTAGATGATCTCTATCAAGTTGAGAAAGATTCCTTCTCTTCCCAGTTCGTTAGGTGTTTTTAATCAGAAAGAGTTTTATATTTTGTCAAATGCTTTTCCTGTGTGTCTTGAGATGACCATGCAGGTTTTATTATTTTCCTGTTAACATAGTGGATTTCATTAGTTGACTTTGAGATGTTAAGTCAGCCTTGCATTCTTGGGATACATTCCACTTGGTCATGGTGTATAATCCTTTTTCTATGTTGCTGGATTCGGTTTGTTTTTGTTGATGATATTTGCAATACCCTCATAAGGGAAATCAATTTGTAGTTTCCTTTTGTGGTGATATCTTTGTCTACTTTTGATGTAAGGTAATACTGGCCTCTAGAAAGAGCTGGGAAGTGTTACCTCCTCTTCTCTCTTTTGGAAGCATTTGTGAAGTTTTGGTATTAATTCTTCTTTAAATGTTTGGTAGAATTAAGCAATGAAGCCACATGGTCCTGGGCTTCTCTTTGTGGGGAGTTTATTGATTACTAATTCCTTTATTTCTCAAAGCGATAGGCTGCTAACCAAAAGGTTGGTGGTTAGAAACCACCAGCAGCCCTATGGGAAGGATGTGGCAGTCTGCTTCTGCAGACATTTACAGCCTTGGAAACCCTATGGGGTTGCTATGAGTTGTAATTGACTTGACAACAGTGGGTTTGGTTATTTTATTTTTAGTTTAATTTGTTATAGATATTTTAGATTTTCTTGAATGAATTTCAGTTCCTTAGGATTTTCTAGGAATTTGTCCATTTCATCTAAGTTATCTAATTTTCGAAAGGTTGGCAGTTTGAGTTCACCTAGTGGCACCATGAATGAAACAATCCTGACAATCTGCTTTCATGAAGGTTACAGCCAGGGAAACCCTATGCGGCAGAGTTCTACCCTGTAACACATGGGGTCTCCTAAGTCATGATCAACAACATAGTTTTCCCTTATAATGCTTTTCATGTCTATAAGGTTAATAATGAATCCCACAATCTATCTTTCATTACTTATTTCAGTGACGTGAGTCTTTTCTGTTTTAATCTCAGTGAGTCTGGCTAAAGATATGCAAATTTTGCTCATCATTTCAAAGAAAAAACTTTTGGTTTTGTTAAGTTTCTCTTTTTTAAATTTCTGTATCACTTATTTCCATTCATATTTTTTTTATTTCTATCTTTCTGCTTGCTTTGGATTTAGTTTGCTCTTCTTTTTCTGGTTTCTTTAGGTAGAAGTTAAGTTATGGATTTGAGATCTTCTTTTTTAATTTAGATATTTTTACCTTTTAACTTCCCTCTAAGCATTACTTTAGCTGCATCCCATAAATTTTTGTATATTGTGTTTCATTTTCATTCATCTCAAAGTACTTTTTAATTTCCCTTGTTATTTCTTCTTCTACACATGGTTGTTTTGGGGTATGTTGTTAATTAGCCACATGTTTGTGGATTTATGAAATACCATTCTATTTTTATTCCATTGTGGTTGGAGAGCATACTTTGTATGATTTCAATTATTTTAAATTTACTGAGGTTGTTTTATGGCTTAACATTTTATTTTATGTTAACATCTTGAATTTATGGTCTGTCTTGGAGAATTTTCCGTGTGCATTTGAGAAAAACATGTATTTTCCTTTTATGAGGTGGTTTGTTGGTTGAACGATCTAGTTGATTTATTTTGTGTTGTTTATTTCCTTAATGATCTATCATATCTAGTTATTCCATCCATTATTGAAAGTGGAGTATTGAAGTCTCCCAAGTATGATTGTAGGCTTGTCTATTTCTGCCTTTAATTCTGTCAGTTGTTGCTTGATGTCTTTTAAGGCCGTGTTGTTAGGCACGTATATGTGTATGATTGTTACATTTGACTGATGGATTGATCCTTTTATCATTATAAAATGGCCTTCTTAGTCTCTAGGAACAATTTTTGTCATAAAATCTATTTTGTATCATGTTAGTATAGCCACTCTGGCTCTCTTTTGGATTATGTCTGTATGATATATATTTTTTCATCCCATTATTACCATCCTATTTGTATCGTTTATAGACAGGATATGATTGAATCATACTTTTAAAAAAAAAATCCATTCTGCCAGTCTCTGCCTTTTGGCTGCATTATTTAGTCCATTTATATTTAATGTAATTACTGTTAAGTTCTGCCATTTTATTTCATTTCTATATTAGCTATATGCTTTTTTGTTCTTCCATTCATGCAAAACTGCCTTGATTTATGTCAACTGTGGATTTTCTAATTTTACCATTTTTATTCCATTTACTGTATTGTACTGAATTGTTTTCTTACTCTCTGCTCTGGGGATTTAAATTAACATCTTAAGCAATCTAGATCATGTTAATACAACTTCATTTCAATACTATACAAAAATTTTCCCCCAGTATATCTCTGTTCCTTCATCCATCCTTTGCACTATTTTTGTCATACAGATCATATCATTATATATTATAAGCTCATTAACACAGTTTTATAATTGTTGCCTTATATAATTTTCTTTTAAATCAGATGGGGAAGAAAAAGAAAAAGTAAACACAAAAATGTATTCATACTGTCTTTTATATTTATCTTTACCAGTATGATTTCTTTATGTAGATTCAAGTTGGTGGCATAGTGGTTAAGTGCTATGGCTGCTAACCAAGAGGTTGGCAGTTCAAATTCACCAGGCGCTCTTGGAAACTCTAGATTCAAGTTACTGTTTAGTATTATGTCATTTCACCTGAGTACTCCCTTTAATATTTTTTGTAGATCAGGTCTTCTGGGGACAAATTCTCTCAATTTTTATTTATCTAGGAATGTTTTGATTTCCCCTTTGATTTTGCAGTATAGTTTTTCTGGATAAAGGTAGCAGGATATGAAGCCAAAGAGCTTTGAAAGTGGCTGATCCTCGTCAGCCTCCTGAAGGACTTAGAGTTTTACTCTTAATGAAGTAGGGGAACATTGTAGGGTTTGAGCAGTAGAATGACATGACCGAATGTACATTTTAATGGGATCACTATGGCTGCTGTACTGAGCATAGACGATAGGGGTGCAAGGGTGGAAGCAGGGACCTCAGTTGGGAACTCTTGCAGTAATATAGTCAAGAAGCAATACCTTTGACAAGGGTAGTAGTAGTTAAGATTTTAAGAAGTGTTAGATTCTAAATGTATTTTTCAAGTACATATGAAAGGATGTCCTGACAAATTAAATATGGAGTGTGAGAAAAAAAAAGTCAAGGATGACTAAGTGTTTATGACCTGAGAAACTATAAAAATTGTGTTGCCATTTACTGACATGGGTAAGACCTTGAAAAGGACAGATTTTTCCTGTGTGTTGGGGCTGGGGGTGGAATATCAGTAGCTTGGTTTTAGATGTGTTAGACATGTTAAATATTTAGATATGTTAAATCTGAGATGCCTATTAGATTTTCTAGGTGGAGGTGTAGAATGGGCAGCTATACATACAAATCTAGAGTTCAGGGAGATGTCTCAGCTAGAGATATAATTTGATAGTTATAAGTACATGGATGGCATTTAAAGCCATGAGATTGGGTGAGATTTCAAAGGATGCGACCACCATTAGAAAAGATTAGTGATCCCACGTGTAAGCCTTCAGGCCATCCACCATCAGAGGCTGGAGATAGGAGGAGAAAACTCAAAGAACACAGCCTGGTAGTCAACTGAAGAGTGCCTCAAGGAAGAGGGAGTGAGCAGATGAGGACCAGGAATAGCCTATTTGCTTAAGCAATATAGAGATTATGGTCTTATTGGGTAGCTAATCTCTAGAAAAGGTGCCCTGGTGGTGCAATGGTTAAACACTTGGCTGCTAACTGAAAGGTCAGCAGTTTGAACTCACTAGCAGCTCCACAGGAGAAAAGACCTGGTGATCTGCTCCTGTAAAGATTACAGCCTAGGAAACCCTATAGGGTAGTTCTACTCTATGAGTTGAAATCAACTCGACAGCACACAACAACAACAACAATCTACCCAAGAATAGAGAGTTTATAATTCCAAAGAGAATTCTGCTTCTGTATTTTTGGCAAGCTGCTAAACGTTTTAATGGATGATAGATCAAAAAAACCCATTGCCATCGAGTCAATTCCGATTCATAGTGACCGTATAGGACAGAGTAGAACTGCCCCACAGGGTTTCCAAAGAGTGCCCAGTGGATTCGAACTGCCAACCTTTTGGTTAGCAGTCGAACTTTTAACCACTACACCACCAGAATTTCCAATGGATGATGGAAAATATACTGAAATGGAATTAACAATTAACATGATTAGGAAGAAAAGCCCCTACTGATGCATTAGATAACCTGCCTGATTAGAAAAGACAGCCACCAAGAGAAAAGTGTGAATTGCACCGTGTGCACAGGATTTTCGTAGAGTTCTGGTGTGAGAGGTACAAATTTCGTGACTCTGATTATAAGTTATTTTCACAGTGAAAAAGCTATTAGTTACATTAATGCATCTTTGAATTATGAGAGATCTTTGAGTCCATAGGATGAAAATATTTATATGTATTTTGGGTGAAATCAGATTTGTGGGTATTTGTGCAGGTACATGGGTGGTGAAAATGGTTAATGCAATTCAGCTGCTAACGTAAAGGATGGAGGTTCAAGTCCACCCAGAAGTACCATAGTAGAAGGACCTGGCCATCTAATTCCAAAAACGTAGCCACTGAAAACCTCAGGGAGCACAATACTACTCTGACACACATGGGGTTGTTATCAGTCGGAATCGACTTATAACTGGTCATTTGGCTGCTGGTAACTGGGGTGTAGGTATATGTGTGCTCTCATAAAGGTATTTTTTGCCCTTTAGTTTAGAATCTGATCTAGTCATAAAACTATTAATTTATCTGAGATTTCTTTATAGACTGCAGTCAATACAAACCTTGGTCAGCAAATGAGGTTATGAATAATTAAATTGTTCACTCCCCAGTGCAGATTTTGGATGGAATAAGAAAACTAAAATAGGAAAAGTACATGAACTTATTTTGTCATATAGAAAGACCTATAACATATCATATTGGTTTTTAAAGATTTTACATTTTTTTTTAATTAAGGGAATCTGTTGAGTAAAAAAAAATAAAAAAAAAAATTTTTTTTTTGAGGTAATGTAAAACACGGAATAATCCAAACACTGATTTACATTTTGTATTTTATAATGTAATTTGAATGGCTCTAAAGCTAATATTTGTACTATTAATTTACCTTTATATTTTGACTAAAGAAGATGGAAGGTTAAAAATTTATGCTCTTTCTTGTGCGATTTAAATTCTCCTCGGTTTCTGTGCTGAATCTTGACTTTCTGGGAGAAGGTGTGGGTGCCGTGTCTTTGCAGGGGAATGACAGTGGTCGCATTTTGTCGGTTTTGTCTTTCAAATATAGTTTGTCCTAGTTTTTTTCCAGGTAGGCGTGTGTGCTGGCGTATAATGCCCAGGTCCTTCACCCTGATGTGGTGTTCTTCACTGTCTTTTAAGCTTCTTGAAAGAGGGGACGTGTATTTGGACTTGTTCTCCCATATCCTGTTTATCTGTGTGCTGGCTTTTACCAGATCCTCCACAAATTTGAGAATTAGTATAACAAAGCTCTAAAGAGCTTAGTTTTAGAAGATGGGAAACTAGGTTCAAATTCTGTCTCTGTCACTTCAATGACAAGCCATTCAACCTCTCAGAGCCTGTTTCCTTACTTGAAAACGACAGTAAATATATTCATTTTGGATACTATCTCAATGTAAGCTCTGCACAGTCAGTTCTTAATCTTATTCATATCACACAGCAATTAATAAGTAATAATTACTACTAACAGTATAAAGGAGCCCTGCTGGTCCAATGGTTAAGCCCTGGGCTGCTAACTGAAAAGACAGTGATTTGAACCCACCAGCTGTTCTGAGGGAGAAGAGACCTGGCAATCTGCTCCTGTAAAAAATTCAATCTAAGACACCCTATGGGGCAGTTCTACTCTGTCATATGTGGTTGCTGAGAGTTGGAATCGACTCAGTGGCAAACAACGACAACTAATGATATAATTATAACATTCTGTGATGCAAGTTGCATCCTGAGCAGACTATCTGATTTCTCCTATCTTCATTGGAAGCATTGGAAATAATAGAATGTCTAGCTTGCAAATTCCTTTTCAGGTAGTCTATACAGCTCCCAGAGTAAACCTTTAAAATCACAAAAAAGAAGCTTACTCTGCTTAAAATCCTTCTGTGATTTCTTTGAGGGAAAAAAACCTTCCACTGTCAGCATAGCCTGTAAGACATGCTGTCCACACTAGCTCCTGACCCACTCTCGTCCTCCACAGTGTTTCAGCAGCACTGGCCTTCCTTCAGCTGCCTTAGAATGTGCCTTCCTGCCTCAGGGCTTTGCTGTGTTGTACTACCTGCCAGGGGTCCTCTCACTCTCCTCCCTGTCTTCCTGGTCAGCTCTGCTCTTCTTTTATTTCTCAGCTTAGAAATGCACTTGAAATTTCGGTGATATTTGGTGGTGTGTGGCTGGAGAAACCAGGAATGCTGGAATGCTCTTTCCATGAAGTTCTCAAGGAACAATAACAGGTGATAAAGGAATACTGTTCCATTTAGTGGGCTAGTTCTGGGTACCCCCAAAGAGAATGCTGGTAAAGCAGATTGGAGAACATAGCTTAGACTGAAAAAGAGTAGAAATAAGACTCCTAGACTACAAGAAGGGGTCCTGACTCAATTTGTCAATTTATCTATAAGGAATGAGAGGGTCTTATGGGTGTTTGATCTCTTAACGCCTCATCAAATAAACAAGTCTCCCACTAATGTTTATTCACTGGGCTTAGGTGAGGATCAGATTTAAAAATCCTACGTGAAATAAGGCATGTAGGATTCTTTATAAACAGGACTTAGTCAATGCCTTACAATAAGACCACTGGTTCCAAATGTTCTTTCTTATAATCTAGTAAAAAAAAAAAAAAAAGGTAGTGGGCAGGCATTTCTCTCTCCGCTCCATCTTCCCATGCTTCTTTGCTTCTCTAAACACTGGAATCTGTCCGCCTGTTCACCAGCCCTGGCTGTTACGGGTTTTACTGCCTCTCAGGGGAGCCACTACCAACATTTCTCACTGAGCCCTTGGGAGGAGTGGATTCCATTGAAGATTCCTGATCTTTTGTCTGTCTGGAGATGATGAACATATCCCACATTTCTGAGCATACTCTGTAAACCACAATGTGGAGGTACCAGAGTATCCCAGTTTTCTTTCAGGCTTCCTCTTCTTACCAGGGACCCCAAGAGTGATAGGAGTTTTCTCCTTCCTCACCAGGATATGTAGCCCATGTCCTATCTGCAAGGACTCACAGAAGAAGTAACTCATCAGAACTGTGCCAGTCCAGGTCCTCAAGAAGCAGCTGCCAAGATGGGATTAAAGGTGCAAGGATTTTATTGGAAGAAATGCCTGTGTAAGAGAAAATAGAGATGGAGTCAGGAAAAGACTAGGAGTATCATTAGAGAGAAATTGGATCCTTAATGAAGGATGAACTGCTAGAGTTAGGAAAGGTTGAGCAGAAATAACTGCTGTGCAGAGTAAGAAAGGTTCAGCAAAGTTCTCAGGGAGCCCTTAAGCCAACACTGGTGGTTGGAAGCGTGAGTTCCTTGTTTCCTAGGAATGAGTTAATCTTAGTATCCCTGCCTAGCTCAGAGCTGGGAGCAGCCCATGGGAGGAGTGGTCTCCACATAGCTGTGATGGATTTTTTAGAGCTCAGAGCTGGAGCCCTTGGTCATTTACACTCCACGTATTTGGAGGTTTGTGAAGACCTTTCTCATGGCCACCACAACTACTAAGTATCATTACTCATGAAACAATAGTTCTGGAGTGCCTGGATGGTGCAAGTGGTTAACATGTTCAGCTGTTAACCAAAAGGTTGGAGGTTCGAGTCCACCCAGAGGTACCTTGGAAGAAAGGCTGGGTGATCTTCGAAAAAGTAGCCATTGAAAACTCTATGGAGAATGTTCTACTCTATTGCACTTAGGGTCGCCATGAGTTGGAATCAACTCCATAGCAACTGGTCTCTCTCTCCCTCTGTGTAAGCTTAATTGGGGGCAAGTCAGATCATTTCGAATGTTTGACTGGTCTTTAAAGGCTCCCCTCAAGAGGACACATACAGAAATCCATTTCTCCGGATGTTTCAGGGGTCCCCACCCCAGAACTGTGATTATAAAGCACCTCGTTATGGCTTCACCACATCTTTTTCACTCTGATGACTATATGCATCTGGCTTCTGGGTTACACAGGCTGACACGTATATTTCTTCTTTCAGATGACTTCAAGTACTTAATAGTTTAGGGAAGCAGCATAGTAGAGTGAAAAGAAAATGTTCATTGGAGTCAGATATTACTTAACGCTGGGTACAAATCCCAACTCTAGCACTACCATGTGAGACAAAGTAACACATAGGTAAATGTGTGGGCTCTGGGTCTCTACTACTGTGTTGGTTTTCATCCCAGCTCTGCCACTTACTGGCTGTGTGGCTTTGGGCAAGGTATGTGACTTCTCCATATCTTTTCCATTTCCTCATCTGTAAAATGAGAGTAATAACACTGGTAGTGTTATGTTGTTTAAATGAGTTAATCCATGTAAAATCCTTGTAAAAGTGCCTGTCACATAATAAGTGCTCAAAAAGTTTTAGTTTCTTAAAAATGACTATTATTACTACTAACAGAATGAGCTTTTGGAAGGTACTTAACCTCATATCCTCATTTTCCACATCTAATGAGGACATGATCTGTACCATGTGGCTGTTGTCAATATTAAATGAGACCGTTTTATGTAGTGCGCCTAGCATGTTGCTGACCACGGGGTGAGTGCTAAGTAAATACTCTATATCGTTGTCAGTATGAACAGCAGTAGCAGCAACAGCAGCATTTTCACAATAGCTTTTTTTATATATATATATAGCATTTTTTCCTAAGAGTAAAACCTGTTATATTAATAACAGTTTCTTTAATATGCTGTGGCTGAGTACCTATTGTGTGTGATACAATATTAAAAATATAAAACAGTTTTCTTATAATTCCATGCTATTCCAGATCTGTTTGTTAATGAAAGCTGTAGTGAATATCATAAGAGTAGATTAATTAGTTCCCTCTGATTTGGCTACACTTATAAAAACATGTCAACAGATACTTAAAGATTAAGGATTTTGCCCCATATTACATCATAAAGAGCCAGCTCACTTTGGATTGGAATTGTCTCTTAATTCTGTCAATAGGGCTTTAAATGTGAGCTCCACCCCCCTTGTTTTTTAAGAATAACCTTAAAATATTTGTTGCCGTCATCTGAAATTAAAGCACTTAAATGTGTATATCTAAAGAAATTATTGTTTAACATAAATGTAGTAGAAGCTTTCAAGTTGGAACTTTTAGTATTGAAACTGTCAGGTTTGATGAACAAGAACTGCCAGTGATATATTTAATGTATAATGAGCCTCTTTAAACATTTATTGTCTCTAGTATTTTCCAAGTACTTGAAGGATGCAAAGGTAAATGTAACAGGCCCTGCCCTTGAGGTACTTGCTTAGACAAATTGTAATCACAATAGCATGTAGAAGCTCTGTGATAAACTAAGCTCAGGATGTTCTGGAGCACAAAGGAAGGGCATAGTATTAATTGGGGTTAGAGTTGCCTGAGAGTATTAACAACGACAAAATACCCCAGATAACAAGATCAATGCTTATTTTCTTCTCAGTTCCCAGGACTATAGAGTAATCCTGTCAGGAGCTCAAGCTTCTATCCTACTACTCTTCCGGTGTAGCTTTCATTCCCGAGAGCACTCATGGACCCAGGTGGCTGCTGATGTACAGCCGTTATGTCTGCATCAGGCCAGCAGGAGGAAGGAAGGGAGGCTGCAGGACTCACCCTCACCTATTGAGGATAATTTGCAGAAGTTGTATGTAGTCCATCCATCTTCGTGTGTCCCATGGGCCAGGAAGTGGCTACGTGGCCATAACTATGTGGAAAAGGAGTTGGGACATATAATCCTTATTCTAAACAGTCGTGTGCCAAGGTAAAATGAGAGGTTATCCTAAATGAAGGAGAGAAAGAATTGAGACGAAGGGACAGCTAACAATTTCTGCTAGAAAAAACCAACCCATCTAGGAGTGGGAGTAGAGGGAACTGTCAAGTGTTATTAATAATATAATAATAATTTCAGTGTGTGACATTTTAACTTATAAGCTATATTGACTTTCAACAAATATTTACAGAAAATTCACAGTTAAATTGAAAACCCATTGTAACAAATTTACAGGCACTGACAGCAGAACATTTAAGTTGTTTGCAAGGAAAGGTGGAAGTTATGGTACCCACTGCAGGTGAATCTTAGCTGCTCGCCCAGTAGGATGGGGTTCCATGTTTACCTTGTTGAAACTTGTCAGGCACTATTGTTATTATCTCCCTCAAGTTGTTAGATGTAAATGTCTTACATGAAAGCAGAAAAGCCGGTGAAGAAAATAGGTGTTTTAGTTTCCTAGTGCTTCCATAACAAAAAGAAAAAAGAAAAAGCCACTAAGTATGTGGCTTTAGAGAACAGGAATTTGTTGTCTCATTTTTCTTGAGGCTAAAAGTTTGAATTCAAGGTGTCAACAGGGCTATTCTCTCTCTCTCTCTTTCTTTCTTTCTCTCTCTTTCGGCTCTTCAAGTTTCTGGTAGTCCCAGACTTTTCTTTGAAGTCCTTGGGTTGTAGATGGATCGCTCAGAGTATCTTCCCAGATGTGTAACTCTGTTTTCATGTCTGTCCTTCTCTTTTGCAAGATGCCACTTAGAAGGGATTAGGATTAGGACTCAACCTTCTCCAATATGATTTTTTAATTTAACTTATAACATCACAAAGAAAAACCCTATTTCCCCAAACAAAGTCACATTCTGGAAGTTTCAATGCAGGGTTTAGGACTTCAACATATATTTTTTGAGGACACAATTCAATCCATAACACTAGGTTACCTGTCTTTCTAATACAATCTATTGTTTTACTGTCTATGTACTTTTAGTACATAATTGTTGCAGTATAGAAGGAAAACTTAATATTTGATGTTTTACTGAATTGTGAACTGCAGATAAAATAGCTATAATGAGTTCATTAAGCATTCAATGATCAGGTAATGAGTGTTCTAAATGTTTTATATTATAAAGCAATCTTTGGTGGATTGTGAGGTATAGGAGTGTTTTAGTCATATTTTGTGAAATTGAGGTTTATGGATGGGAATGGGAATGCTTTATTATTTTTACTATTTAAAATACTTGAATATAGACTTACAGTATCTGAAAATTCACTGTCGAGCAGATTTTTAGGAACAGATTAGGCGCAGATAAAGAAGAATGCTCCTAATTTGTGAATCCTAAAACAGGAGATAGACTGGAAAGGAGACCGATTAGAAAGGCTGAGATTTTCTTTTCAGTACTCTGAATTTAATGTTTATTTTTTAATACTTAATTTTTTCAGCTTTCTAAATTTAGTATTCTAGATCTAATACTAAATATGAAAAGATTTTTTTAAGTGACATTAACACACACAGATACATGTAACTGTGTAGATTTTAGTTCCTTCATTCACTATACATTTGACCATCTATGGGAGCTCATGCATGGGTATTTTATAAAGGCACAGCTCTGAGTTTGGAGTGATTTGTTTTAGACTTTTATGTACGTTTTCTCTTTTGAATTTGGCCCCCCCAAGGACCCATTTTAGTAGTAATTAGAACAACTTTATCTTATACCCCCACTTGAAGAAGTGAAGTGACTTCCTGAAAATAGATGGCAAAGCTGAAATTCGAAAACAGGTGAATTAACTTTTATGACCCACCTCTGCTGCTTCTCTAAAATGAACCTGATAGTTTCTGAAAAAATTTGTCTGCATCTCTGTACGCTTTGTTGTTGTCAGTTGCAGTCAAGTTGGCTGCATGTACAAGAGAATGAAAAGTTCCCCAATGTTCAAGAGAATAAAAGTTGCCAAGTCCTGTGCCATCTTCATGACTGTTGATATGCTCGAGTCCATTGTTGCAGCCACTCTGTATTTTGAATGCCTTACAACTTAGAGGGCTCATCTTCCAGCGCTGTATTGGATAATGTTCTGTTATGATCCACAAGGTTTTCACTGACAAATTTTTGGATATAGATTGCCAGTCCTTTCTTCCTAGCCTCTCTTAGTCTGGAAGCTCCACTGAAATCTATCCACCATGGGTGACCCTGCTGGTATTTAAAATGTCATGGCATAGCTTCCAGCATCATGCAGTAGATAATCTACCACAGTGTGACAAAGTAACAGACAGATGGTGGTCTGCAGGTGCTAATCTAGCTAAAATGCCAGGTGAGTAATCTGTCATACATCATTTTTTTACCTGTACTGGAATATCTTCAATATTCATACAAACATGGTTGCCCTCATTTTCTACAGTAATGTTTTGTCGGTAGCACTACTGCTAGAATTGATGGCTAGGACCTCTTGGTATTAGTTCCCTATTGTTGCACACGTATTTACCCCAAAACTTTATAACTTAAAACAGCTATAATAATTTATTATCTCCCATGGCATCTGTGGAATTTAGGAACAGTTTGTGTGAGTGATTCTAGCTTAGGGGTCTCCCACTGGGTTTCAGGTTTATGTCAGATGGTGCTACATTCAAGTAAAAGTTAGACTAGGGCCTCAGGATCAACTTTCAAAATGGTTTACTCGCATGACTGGCAAGTTGGGGCTAGAAAGTTGGTTTTTCTGTAAATGGGCCTTTCCATGGGGTGGCTCAAGCGTCCCCGCAGCATGCAGCTGGTCTCCCCCCATAGTGAGCAATCCAAGAAATCAAGGCAGAAGCTGCAATACCTTCATGACCTAGCCTTGGAAGTCATTCCATTCATATCCTGTTAGTCATACAGGCCAGGCCTGGTTTGACATGAAAAGGGACTAGATAGGGCCTGACTACCACAGATGAGGATTACTGGGGTCCATCATGGAGACTGGCTACCACATTTTTTGAGAGAAACATCAGCATGTTCTCATCTCCGCAGCACACAGAAGTAGGCAATTGTTTCTGAGAGAACACAGATGTTAAAATTGGACAGGCCTGGTTTCTATTCCAGATTTATCACATACTAGTTGGGTGACCTACAGTGTATTAAACCTGAATTCCTCTTTTTCAAAACTTTAGTGGTTCTGTATTGACAACTGAGCAATGTACAAACAGCTTAGCTTGGCATTGTAGGCTCACCAAAATTTTATCCTAACCCTCTTCTTTCCCCACTGTTCTTTTAAGCCAGGAAGAATCTACCCGTTTGAGGTCCAATATGATTTTCAGGAGATCCTAAAACCTCAGAAATTATGTAAAATAATGTATATAGGAAGAATGCATTTTTTACAGAGAAATCTGTCCAAGTTTTCCATCATTCTTTCCTTCAAGCCACAGCTTAAATTATGACTTCTACACCTTCTCCTCACTTATTGACTATCTTGTTATCTACATTTCACATTTATGACAATAGTGAAAAATCTACCGTCCAACTATTTTGCACCTTAATGATGCACGTCTGGCAGTAATGAACACCGAGGGGCAAGACAAGAGTAACGCTGACTGTGATGGTTAAGGTTATGTGTCATCTTAGCTGGGCCATGATTCTCAGTGGCTTGGCAGTTTTGTAATGATATTATTTGGCAGTTATGTAATGATATAGTCATCCTCCATTTTGTGATCTGATGTGGTCATCATATATTTTTGGATAATGCCAATTTTGCATAATGACTTGGTCTTTGGAAACTATGTCGATAAGTGAGAAGAGGGTTTATATGAAAGCTCGTCTAATCAGAAAATGGAAACGTCATCCCTCCTCCTCCCCAAAAAAACTATATAGTACTTTGTTTTAACTATATAATGGCATTTTTTAACTTGCTACCTTTTATCATGATTTTATGAGTTCATGTCTCATCTCTTCAAAAAATCTCTGAGGACCTTGAACATGAATCATTTCTAAATTATTTTTTATTGCCTCAAAGCTTTTATTTTTCTTCTTAAAGCAAAACATGTTCATATTAGACAATTTGGAATATATAGACAATTAGATGGAAAAAATAATCCTCACCATCTCTCTACAGTTTAAGCTCTAAGATCAATGAATAAATGGAGCATAATACATTAAAGTATATTTAATCTTTCATACATACAAGGATGAATGATTTAAAATCTGTTAATGTATTAATTTTGGCCAACTTATGTGGATGTGCAGGTTTTCTTATTTTAAAAGTTAACTTCTTAATTTTCTATGCATTCTAAGACCAAATTGGCATTATTCTGGTTCACTGGCTACCCCACAAAATCTGTGTCACATCCGAAATGCATAAACCCAGAGCCTGGGTGGAGGAGACCTTATGGTGCATTAGCCTGGAAGACCTGAACTGCCAAATACGTCATGTGATCCTGTGGCTGGGGCAAAGAATTTCTGCTTCAATGAAAGGGCAACCATGAGGATAAGCTACATAAAATGATCAATTTGACCTCATCTCTACCACCAAAAATCTTTTTTTAAAATTTTTATTATGCTTTAAGTGAAAGTTTACAAATCAAGTCAGTCTCTCATACAAAACTTTGTATACACCTTGCTATGTACTTCTAGTTACTCTCCCCCTAATGAGACAGCACATTCCTTCTCTCTACCCTGTATTCCCTGTGACTATTCAGCCAGCTTCTGTCTCCCTTTGCCTTCTTATCTCCCCTTCAGACAGGAGCTGCCCATGTAGTCTCATGTGTCTACTTTAGCCAAGAAGCTAACTCCTCACCAGTGTCATTTTCTATCTTATAGTCCAATCCAATCCCTGTCTGAAGAGTTGGCTTTAGGAATGGTTCCTGTCTTGGGCTAACAGAAGGTCTGGGGACTGTGACCTCTGGGGTCCTTCTAGTCTCAGTCAGACCATCAAGTCTGGTCTTTTTATGAGAATTTAAGGTCTACATTCCACTGCTCTCCTGCTCCCTCAGGAATTCTCTGTTGTATTCCCTGTCAGGGCAGTCATCGGTTATAGCCAGGCATCATCTAGTTCTTCTGGTCTCAGGCTGATGTAGTCTCTGATTTATGTGGCCCTTTCTGTCTCTTGGGCTCATAATTACCTTGTGTCTTTGTTCTTCATTCTCCTTTGCTCCAGTCTACCACCCAAACCCTTAAAGACTAATATGACATATATAACAGGGAGCTCTTACGGTCTTCAGAGAATGTAAATATAAATTAAAACAGTTTTATTTCCTGACAACAGTCTAATGTAAACATCCTCTTTTATAATGGACTGCACTTCCACCTCCCTATTGAATACTTGGAAATAACTAAAAAGAGATCATTCTGTACTCAGGAATTTTACACTTGCCTCTCTTCATTAATAAAAGCTGTAACAATTTTTCTTACTCTTAGCCTCTTTCATTGGTAGTTTCTTACTGCCATGAAGTTACCCCATGAAACTATTTTCTGTGCCTTAACTCATTCAAGAACAACTACTTCAATTTTTGTGGAATTTTTTTTTTTAATGGAAGTAGAGGAGTTCTTAGAAATGCAGGGATTATTAGGTTTATTTTGCACAGTTTAGATTTTGAGACACTTATTTTATGGATGTTCAAGGTAGCATCAATAGATTGGTCTTGATTTTTATCTCTTGCTGTGCTGTTGAAGCTTTTAGTGTACCAGGGACATCAGTTTTTATTTCCGTATGTTTTTGTCTTTGCTTAGTAAGAACAATATACAAAATTACTTATTTGTAAAATTTAGGTTAAAGAAAAGGTTAAATAATTAAACAAATACCCACCTGATTGCATAGGTATTAAATTGTTATAAAAGGGAGGAAATATATTCTGGATTCTGACTGGATGTGTTAAGTACAATGATAACTTGATCTAGTTAAGTAGTCACCAATACTTGGTCTTATCTAGTCATGGAATGAGTCAGAATCAACTCGGTGGCAATGGGTTTTTTGGTTTGGCCATGGAATTCGAATTTAGCAAACAAAAACTTGAGCTCAGTGCAATTCTAAATCTCTTGGCCATAGTATTTCTCCTGTAATGTTTCTAAAACAACATTTACTAAGAAGTTAACATGTGGATATGTTTATCAAACCATTAAATATATTGACCTAAAAAATCTGTATGAAAAAGTCTATATGATTACTTCTTGCCTATAACTTTACTATGCAAGAATTTCTTAGAATTTTTAAAAAATGTTAATATCTGTACCTACATCGAAAGTTGAAAATATATTTTGTGATTTTGAATTTTATATGTAATTTAGGAATCTACAAACTGCCAGATAGGCCAACAATGGAAAGTGAGTAATATTTGATAGTCTTGTCCTAAATCAATAACATTTCAGCATAATGGAAATGAAATGCTTCCTTTCTCAGCTTCTGCATTATTACATTGGTGGTGAGTCAACACATCTTTCTGCCTAATCCCCTCGTGACAAGATAAATGAAAGCATGAATATATTTCAGTTTTTATGAGTTGAATTTGCATTTATTAAAATAGAATATTAAAATATTTTAGGGTTTAAAAGTACTCACAGTATACATATTTCTTTTACCAAACATTTAGAGTCCTTTACCAAACATATAAGGAGCCCTGGTGGCAGAACAATTAAGCGTTTGGCTGCCGACCTAAAGGTTGGTGGTTCAAACCCATCCAGAGGCTCTGTTGGAGAAAGACGTGATGATCTGCTCTCATAGAGATTACAGCCTAGGAAACCTTTGGGGTCTACTCTGTCACATGGGTTTGCTATGAGTCAGAATCAGCTTAGCAGCACCCAACCACAACAGCCACACATACAGATGCTTTAGAGTTATCTGGATTCTGAAGGAGTCCATGTAAAAATGAAAACTCAATAAACGATTATGTATCGTTCACCTTCTACGTGTCCTCCCCACCCTGCTCTGTGAGATTATGCAGAACCGGTAGTAGACTGGCTTTGCGTAAGGTCAGAGTCGTGGCACGATGATATTGAAGAAAATGGACAATGGATTTTGTTTTGTTGCATCTGATGTAAAGTGTTTATTGAGATTTCCAAGAGAAGTCCTAAAAAAGTTAACAAAAAGACAAATTTTTACCTGTCCTGGAGGCTAGAGCCTGCCACCCTTATTTCTGCATTCTGCACATGAGAGTCTCTGTAAAACTATTGACTACTTTAATATTTTGGTCAAATGAAGAAAAAAAAATGGAAACATTAATGTGACTTTATGAGCTCTTTATAGCTCTCCATGTTGTTTTCATGTTAATTTAAAAATAATAGTTTGTACTCAAGGCAGGATCAACATCTTTGAAATGGTAGGGTGGGGGCGGTGAAGCTGAGGGATACCAACACAGCTCACCTATCTGCCCAGACACTCTAGTTTCTGGCATTCTAATCATTCCAAAGAGTTTTTCTGCATATCGTTAAGATATTAAGCTATTTAACAGATGTCACTAAGTGTCCCCTAGTTACAGCTGTTGAGTGATATCATACTTAGGCAGAGAAGGCAGATGCATTGATTAGCGTTTCACATAAAAAGAAAAAAAATGTGAGTGGATGAGACCTAGAGCTGGTAAGTTTTGAAGAAGGACAAGCTGCTTATAGAGAAAGATCTAGATAATTTGGTTTGACCTTAAGAGGACACATGCAGGCAAGGATTTGGGATGCCTGGGAAACACTAGAGGACAATTTATTGATGCGAAAAGTTTATTCAGGGTCAGAACATATCTATAAGGAGCCCTGGTGGTATAGTGGTTAAGCACTTGGCAACTAACCAAAATGTTAATGTGGCGTTCTGCTTCCATAAAGATTTATAGCCTGGGAAGCCCCATGGAGGCAGTTCTACTCTGTCGTATGGGGTTGCTATGAGTTGGAATCGACTTAACGACAGTGGGTTTGGTTTTTTAGTTAGACCATGTGTTAGATATACATGTTCTTGAAGTTCAAAATATTATGAACCGGTGCTTTTCAATCTTTAATATACATAGAAATGGGGCAGTTCTACTCCGTCCTGTAGGGTCGCTATGAGTCGGAATCGACTCAAGGGCACTGGGTTTTGGGTGGGTGCTTTTCAATCTTTAATATACATAGAAATAATCTAGGGTTTCTGTTAAAATGCAGATTTTGGTTCAGTAGCATGCAGTGGTGCCAGAAATTCTGCATTTCTAAGAAGCCCAGAGTAATGTGATGCTCTTGGTTTTTAGACCACACTTTGAGTAATTTATGTTACTGCGTTCAGAGTGACTTTTCCCTCCAATAGTTACTGTAGAGACTTTGCTTGTAATTTCAGCAGAATGTACTTGTAACTTTCTAATCTTTCTCAAACTGTTAGTGTTGATACTAGCATAATGAATGTCTTGACGCTAATGTTTCAAAACATAATAGAAATATAAGCTATATGTGTTACGTTAATACTTATAAGCAATGATATTTTTCTATAAGTGTTATTTTGCTGTAATTTGCTAGGTATTTGGCCATTGTTGGCATAATTGCAAAATATTTTGAATTTTAAAAGATACACTGTTCAATTATATTTGAATTATTGCAAGTGTGTGGTTCAGTTTTTAAGTGAAATTTTTAATACGGTTTATCCATTTTTCTTATCAAATAATGTAAGGAAATCTTTGAATTCACATACATATGATCTTTTTAAACACAATTACACTATACAGATAGAAAAGCAAAATTTAAGAGATGATACTTTCAACTGCTAAACTCTGTTTCCATTCCTATTTTTACCAAAATAGATCACAGATCAAAGAAAGGAGATGTAGTTCAAACTCTCATTGTCTAACTGTTCCATTGCTGGAGAAGAGACCATAAAAACGTTAAAGAGCATGGAAACATTTGAAATATTTCTGTGGATTTTTAACCTTCACTGTGTTATTTATTTACTGTCCATTTCTAACAAATCTCATATGAAGGCTTTGAGGTCTTCTTGTTGGCATACAAACTGATAAGTAAAACAAATGCAACACAGGACATGAGAATTTTGGCAGCTTTATACCTTGATTATGGAACTTGCTTTTGCACACGTTTAGGTTACCTGTGTGTGATCATTCTCATATGGCCAAACATGACACAGATCACCATAAATAGCAATAAGAACAAACTACAAGATGACAGCTTGAGGCTACATTGAAAGAAGTGCTAAAAGGAGAGATAGCACCTCTCTCTGATTTTTCTGTCTGGTGGCAGTGTGGGAATTTTAGTTCCACCACTTCCTGTATATATTTAGCAGCATACACATGATTAAGCAATGCTTCTATCAGAGCCCCTACACTATTCTATATTCCTCAACTCATCTGCCCAACAAAGTCTCTTCATCTCTGGCCTAGAATAGCAGTTTATCTATTTGCAGTATAATTTGCCAGTGATTCTAAAAAAGGAAGTGTTATTCTTGCCACTGAGATTTAAAATATAGAAAATGTTCCTCAATATGAAAAAAGTAATTATAGAATTCAGATTCTCTTGAGTTGATGTAAACTAAAATCTGGGGGAAATAGTTGAAAAGGCAAAAGCTTGATATGGGTAAACACTCAGGAAGCAATAAAAACAAGTCTATGGCATAATGGTCCTGCTTCCGAGGTATGAGGTATTATGTGATATAGAGGTGAAACCCACTTTCAATGTCAGGATGTTGCGTTTGTGATGAGATCCTGAAATCCTTAAACTCTAACATCCATTTATTTCAATTTAATCACTTATTTATTACTCAAATGTTTATTTATTATTTAGTAGGTACACAACAATATACTCGGTGTTATTAAAAATCAAAAAAACCAAACCCATTGTCGCTGAGTCAATTCTGACTCATAGTGACCCTTTAGCACAGAGTAGAACTGCCCCATAGGGTTTCCAAGGAGTGCCTGGTGGATTCGAACTGCTACACTTTTGGTTAGCAGCTGTAGCTTTTTAACTACTACGCCACTAGGAAAAAAAGGTAGAAGACAATCCTTTGAAGCTATAACAATAGAGATGGAAAGCGTGAGTAAACGTATGTAAAATAATTAGAATGCTTGAGCAAAGGACTGATAATACAGTCCTAAGTATTGGCTTTAAGATAAAACAGTGAGGAATATATTGAAGGAAGTCTTCTTGCATAGGGTCCTGCTGGAAACCAGTGATGCATATGAACTGGAGGAGGGGAAATGGGAAGGAATCCAAGGTATAGAGAGTAACATAGGCAAGGGTGCAGAGGTGTGTGTGTGAGAAAGAGAGACCGAGACAGAGAGAGAAGTGGGTGTATGTGTGTACGTGTACAGGGGTGTATTTGTGTGGAGGTTTGTGTGCATGGAAATGTGTATATGTGTGAAGGTATTTCTATGTGATCACAGAAACAAGATCACCCTGAATTAGAAAGGATCGAATATATGGGAGGTCTAAAAAGAAAGCACAGAACTGACTCTGTCAGTTAAAACTATTTTGTGATTTACTCGTGATCTTCGTTAGTTGTTTCATGTACAGATGTCCAGATGCCACAAATAGATTGTAACTTTTTAGAGGTCCTGCTACAGCATGCAGATTATACATACATATATACACACACACATATATATGTATGTAGGTAGTTATGTGTATATGTGTGTGTGTGTGTCTATACATATATGTGTATATATATGTGTATGGGTTTAGAGCCTGTCTTGTCCCAGAGCACAGGGCTCTTTCACTTTATCTAGAGATGGTGTCTCAGAAGAGAAGAAGATATACCCCGGGAACATTGTAGATTTATATTTATTCACGAGGGTTTGTTTAAGAGAAGTTCTATTTGTATAAATCCTCTGTAAATAGAAATGTTTTACTGCTGTTTCAGTCAGAGTTTATCCCAACGCCTTAAGAAGAAACTTAGAATTAAAAAAAAAAAATGTATAAAATAAGTTCATAACATGAAGCATAGAGAATAGAAAAAAGAACAGTATCTGAATAAAATTTCTTGTATATAAAATCTTATGATCTATGTCTCTGATTATTTCTCTCTTCTTTCTTACATGACCACTTACATTCTCTTTCATTTATTCAGAAGATAGCTACTAAGCACCTTAGTGGTATAGCTCCTATTCTCAAATTGTCTTTGCCTTATAAGGGGAAAAACAGACATGTGGACACCCAACTTAAGATACTAAGCACTACTTATGTGGGAGCATTGTGGTGTATGTCAAAAGTACTATGGAGTCATAAAGAGGAAACAGCTAACCAGGCCTGCAGGGGTTCATATGCATGTGATGCCAAGAGGTTAGGAAAGATTTCCAAGGAGGGACACTGGATTTGGATCCTAAAAGATAACTAGACATTTCCCAAGCAGTGAAGAAGGAAGAGAACATGCCAGGCTTGCCTGCCCCTCTTGATTCTTGGTAACAGACTTATTTTTCCCAGGATTTGTCTTCTTATTTCCTTGCCTACTTCAGATCCACAGCTTTTCTATCGTGGGGCTTGTTACCTTAAATCTCAGTAAACACCCAGATGAAAGTCCTCTTGACAAGGTGTGTGTTTCATGCTGACTTCAGTGGGCAGTGTGAGGCTTTGCATGGAAACTTGACTCTTATTTTACAAATGAGCTCATGCTTATCCCTTGCCCTACACTGAGCCTGTGATGTTTTTGTGTTAATTGCCTAGTTAGGTGGGCTGAACTATTATTCGCAGCAATACTTAGATGCGTTGGACCTTATCACATGTCACTTTTCCAGAACAAATTCCCAGAACTCTTTCTTACCTCCAGAATGGCCAAATACCCCTGGTTTTGTTTTATATGGACACTTCCTTTGTACTAGTAAAATAATCACTAAAGAAAACCTATCAGGAGATTAAAGAACAGCAACTCTGTGAGGATTGATTTGTAGTGTGTCTGAATAGTAACCAGAAATGCGATTTAGTCTTTCCCTATATGAATGATAATTTGTGTTGGGTAAGCACAAATATCTGAGGAACAAGGGAAATTAAATGATACCTTAGGCTAGCATTTCTCAGATGCAGTCTCAGTGTTTTACAAGTTCTAATTATTTTCTTTTCGCTTTGTATTTTCACATCAAATGAGTGATTGATTTATAACTAGGGTTACAAGATAAACATGGGAGGCCCAGTTCAATTTAAATTCCAGATACACAATGAATATATATATATTTTAGTATTTCCCTAAAATTTTTAGCATGGGACATACTTTTACTAAAAAGTCGTGTCCCCCAGTGGGACATACTAAAAAGTTATTCTTGTTTATCTGAAATTCAGTTTTAATTGGGCATCCTATACATTTATTTGTTAAATCTGACAACCCTGTTCATCAATAATAAAGACTAAATTCCCTCTTTTCAGAGATGAGTTACAGTTAAAAGGATATTTTCATAGAACAAGACTTAACTTTTTAAAATCAGTGTTTCTACACTGTTGAGCAAATATGAAATATGTTTGGTGGTTCTCAGAGATTACTTCTTCCTTAACAGATTTCTGCACATCATTCAGGTTTTAAAAATCCTCCTTTAGACTAAGTAAGAAAATCTCTCTGTAAATGTAGAGAATTGCTTTTCCAGTATTGACTCATCATCAGGGAGTTAGAACAAATATCAACATACTATAAATTTCTAGAGATTTGAAGGTACAAGAGACATTAAAGATCACTTAGTTTGTTAAATTTTTTTTATAGTTAAGAAACTGAGAAACAGCATTTGATGGTAAGTGATCCACTGACAAATAATCAAGTGAATAAGCTGAGACTCACTTCCAAATCTTCTAGCTCTCAATCCTATGCTGTATAGGTGTTTACATACGAGGGTGTGTACTTTCTCTCTGGAAGGCAGTTAAAATGCATAATTGTTATGTAATTAAAAGGAGAAAATTAATTTAATGCAATAACTTTTAAGACTACATTAACTTGGACATTATCGAACATAACTGACAATGCCCAATAGCAGTAATTGGTTACTATACCCAACCAGTCACCTGTCACCAATAGTTAAGAGCCAAAAGCCATACTGTTTAATTTAAATCCATGCTTCACCACCCACTGACCATGTGACTCTAGCCACTTAAGCTCTCTGTGCCTCAATGTCTTTACCTGTAAAAAAGGGGTTATGATCATGGTAATTATGTCAAAGACTACGGTGATTATAGCAGGTAATCTTTGTAAATAATTTCTAACAATACTTGACACTAGTAAAAGTCTAATAAGGGTTTCCTATTATGTGTTATTTTTCTTGATGTTGTTAATACATCAGACAACTATAAATGATGAGGGGTGATAATTTCTCAACTGTAAAAGCTATAATTTAGATAGAGATTTTAGTGATTTTATGGAAGATTCAAGGACATCATACAAGAAAGAAAAATGTCATTAAAAAGACAGGAAAGAAAGAAAAGACTAAAAGGGATACCAGAAGAGACTCTGAAACTTGCTTTTGAACATAGAGTAGCTAAAGTGAACAGAAGAAATGATGAAACTGCCAGAAATTGAAGCTGGATGCAGAAGATGTGGGATGAGGGATATCATTGCTTATGTCAGGCGGATCTTGGTTGAAAGCAGAGAATAACATAAATACGTTTACCTGTGTTTTATTGACTATGCAGAAGCATTTGACTGTGGATCATAACAAATTATGGATAACATTGCCAAGAATGGGAATTCCAAAACACTTAATTGTGCTCATGAGGAACCTGTACATAGACCAACAGGCAGTCATTCCAACAGAACAAGGGGATACTATGTGGTTTAAAATCACAAAAAGCGTGTGTCAGGGTTGTATCCTTTCACCATACTTACTCAATTTGTTTGCTGAGCAAATAATCCAAAAACCTGGGCTATATGAAGAAGAACACAGCATCAGGATTGGAGGAAGACGTGTTAACAACCTGCGATATGCATTGGACTTTCCACTAAAAGTGAAGAGAGCTTGAAGCTCTTCCTGATGAAGGTCAAAGACTACAGTCTTTAGTATGGATTACACCTCAACATAAACAAAAATCCTCACAACTGGACCAATAAACAACATCATGATAAATGGAGAAAAGATTGAAGTTGTCAAGGATTTCATTTTACTTGGCTCCACAGTCAGTGCCCATGGAAATCAAATGTCATATTGCATTGGGAAAATATGCTGCAGAAGACCTCTTTAAAATGTTATAAAAGCAAAAGTGGCACTTTGAGAACTAAGGTGCTCCTGACCCAAGCCATGGTATTTTTGGTCATCTCATATGCATGCGAAAGCTGGACAATGAATATGGAAGACCAAAGAAGAATTGATGTCTTTGAATTATGGTGTTGGTGAAGAATGTTGAACATAGTGTGGACTGGCAAAAGGACAAACATTATTTGTTTAGGAAGAAGCCAGAATATTCCTTAGTAGGGAGGATGGCAGACTTAGTCTTACAACATACTTTAGATATGTTATCAGGAGGGACCGGCCTAGGGAGAAGGACAGCATGCTTGGTAAAGTAGACGGTCATTACAGCCACTGATACAGTGGCTGTAACAATGGGTTCAAGTGTAACAATGAATATGAGAATGGTACAGGAGGAGGCAGTGTTTTGTTCTGTTGTACACAGAGTCACTGTGAGTTGAAACCAACTCCACGGCACCTAACAACAACAACAACAACAACAACAATGGAACATTCAAAGGCTTAACATAAGTCATTGCTTTAATGATTTTTCAAAGACAAAGGACCCCACCCCACCAATTTTACCAACCA
The DNA here is from genome assembly GCF_030014295.1 of Loxodonta africana. Classification (NCBI taxonomy): domain Eukaryota; kingdom Metazoa; phylum Chordata; class Mammalia; order Proboscidea; family Elephantidae; genus Loxodonta; species Loxodonta africana. Next base: position 133,442,809 of record NC_087342.1, read on the forward strand.
AGTATGGATACCCAAGTTCCCCTTTTATTGCCTGCAGTGACACCACATCTGAGATTCAACTTTTTGTTCATCTTTTTAAGATTAATTTGAACAATGTGCATGCAGTAGAAAAGTAGTATGTGAATTTTTGAGGTTATGCAATTCTTTTAGAGATAAAAAAAAAAAAAGTCATTTTTATCATTCAGTTTCCTTCAGTGACTTCCCGAGAGACTCAATTATTCACTCATGGGAAGAAGAGAAAGAGTAGCTTCCCACTTCAATTTCTGATAATTCCAATTAGAGGTTTATAACAAGAAAAGTTGGGATCAGTTTCCAAATTTAGTTGCTGCAGTGTGTTAAGTTCCCAAAGAGCCACAGGGGAAATTTACTATATTTACCCTGGTAATGCTTTTGGATAGAAAGGCCAAGATGAATTGTATCCAGTTTTTAATATAGCAAGAATTCAAGAGCTCACCTCCTTTAAATATACCCAAACGAGTAGACAGCTGTTATATTGTTATTTGGAGAATTTAAATCCACTATAGTGCCCTGAAAGGAGCCCTGACGGCACAATGGTTAAGCATTTGGCTGCCAGCTGAAAGGTTGATGATTTGAACCCAATCAGCAACTCTGCAGGAGAAAGACCCTGTGATCTGCCCTGTAAAGGTAGAGCCTAGAAAACCCTATGGGACAGTTCTACTCTGTCACACGGGGTCGCTATGAGTTGTAATCGACTCAGTGGTACCTAACAACAACATAGTACCCTAAACAGCGCAGCAGAGCTGGGCTCTGTGTCCCTGAAATACTCACTTTCACAAAATTCTGCTAACAGTTTATGGCAACATGCTGCAGATCCATTTCCTTCCTCTTGGTCTCTTACCATATCTGTGGCAAAGAGTGAGTGGTGTGGATTCTGCTCCTTTGTGATAACCATTGTCGATGCCAAAGCATCAGGAGTAGTTCCAGACTGCTAAGTTCAGAGTTAACGTTTAGTAAGACCTATTTAATGTTGTCAATTTAAGAGTTGGAATTTAGGTTAAAAAAAAAAAAGAAACCCACTGTCGTCGAGTCAATCCCAACTCATAGTGACCCTATAGGACATAGTAAAACTGCCACTTAGGTTTTCCAAGGCTGTAAGTCCTTACGGAAACAGACTGTCACATCTTTCCGCCTCAGAGAAGCAGGTGGGTTCAAACCACTGACCTTCAGGTTAGCATCCAAGTGTTTTAACCACTGTGCCACCAAGGTTCCAGACTTCAAGTAAGAATTCCCTTAATTTTTCAAGAGTTGTTTTTTTAAGAGGAGTTAAATGGAACAATAACGAAGGGCAATTGTTTCTTGCTGTGCAGTAATGTCAAACATGCCTGCTGTGGAAAATTCTACACATTCATTTGTTCACAGATCTGTTTACTTGTTAATTCATGAATCCCTTAACTTATCCAAGCATTCATTTGTTCATTTATTAATCACTTATTAGTTGAGAACCAAGGACTATGCTAGGTATTGGAGATACAAAGACAGATACGGTTGCTGACCTTAAGGCCTCCATTTGCGGCGACTTGCATAAAGGTCTAGTTCCAACCTCAGTTCTGTACGTCTTACACTGAAAGAAATTCTGTAAAATCTTTGCAGATATTATTACCTGATGAAACTGGACATCAGAGTGTACTGTAATCTCCATAAAAAGAGAGATCACATTTTCAACACTGTATCCACACTGTGCATATAGCATAAAACCTGTTGCTGTCAAGTCAATTCTAACTCATAGTGACCCTTTAGGACAGAGTAGAGCTGCCTCATAGAGTTTCCAATGAGTGGCTGGTGGATTCAAACTGCCAACCTTTGGGTTAGCAAGCACATATTTAACCACTGGGCCACTGGGGTGCCGCATATGTATCGCAGATAGTTGGTTAATAGTTGTTAAAAGAATGAAGTAACACCTAGGTATATGTGTGGCTGAGCAATTCTTCCAAAAGCTTGTGTCTTTTAGGTTCAGACACATCCTAAACTATCTAAAGCAAAGAGCTGTTAAAGTTGTTACTCACATAAAAAGGGTTTTCTCAAGCTAGAAATCAAAGTGGCCAACATGGAAATTCCTAATGGAGTGGGAATGGCATAACCTCCAGGTCTGCATTTAGATCAATAAATATATCTTAGCCCAAACTTTCTCCTAGGAACTAGTGTCTCTGAATGAGTATCACAGTCATACCAGAAACAACAGCCATGATTGGTACAAAGTGGTGTATTAAGATAATGAAAATTTTCACAGTAATCCAGCCCAGAACCTTTTGCCATCATAAGCCCCTTTTCGATCTGAGTTATGAATGTTTATTTTCTTATTCCAAAGGCAGCTTGGAGGATGGGGGCTGGGGGAGGATGTCAGGCAGCATTCTGGGTTGGCATGGGGCTGAGGTGACAGGAGGATTTTAGCTTGTAGGTGGGTGTTCGTGGAGCAGTTGGCATTGGGAGAAGGAAGTGACTGTCAGGATTCAGTGACATTTGGGAGTGTGTATGGCACGCATAAAAAAGGAGTTGGGTTTTCTAAAAGCTCTTTGGTATTCTTGTAATGAGAAATGCATTCCAGGGTTTTTGATGTTCTCTAAGCCACAGCATTTCAGTTTGTCATTGTGTGCAGTTTTAGGAAAAGAGCCCAGAGGGTTGAAAGATAAATAAGCAGTAACTGATTTTCAGGGTGTATTAACAAAACCTAAATGGTTTGAGTTTTGAGACAATGCTTTGGCTAGTCAATAGTAGGCCTTTTTCTTTCTTATTTTCACAAAGAGTGAACAATTTTCACACCAGTGTTTCTATTGTTGGTTGATTTGAGTGGTCTCAATTGCCTCAAATGAAATGAAGCTGTTTTCACTGTGTTCATTGGCGCCATATCACCAGTTGGTTACCTTTAGCACTTGGTATCATGTGGCATGTATGTCCTGAACTGCACCTAGAGTTGCTCACCTCTTAAGAAATCTGGACACTGTGTCATGTGTAATGGAAGATCTGCTTATATCCCCTGTGCTTATTAATGTAGCCAACATGATCCCAGCTTCTTTTGGGTGTTGGAGACAATAAAAGTTTTGATTGAATTCTGTGTTGAAAAAACAAATAACAAAATTTTAACATCTCCTAACCTAATTTCCAAAATGATACTATGGAAATATGCAGTAAGGAAGGTTAAACAATAAAACTGTGAAAAATCCAGCCACATTAACTAAAATGACATTATAAATATATTTCAGGAAATGAATAATAGGTATCTTTTTCTGATATACTTTTGATAATCTATGGTCATTTTAAAATACTCCATGTCAGAACCATAAGCAAAGCACAACCATAAGCAAAGACAATATTGAAAGCCTTTGTTGTTGTTGTTAGTTGCCGTAGAATCAATTCTGACCAATGGCGGCCCCATCAGTGCAGAGTAGAACTGCCCCATAAGCGTTTCAGTGCTGGAATCTTTCAGAAGCACATTGCCAAGCCTGTCTTCTAAGGTGCCTCTGGGTGGTTTTGAACAGCAAACTTTTCGGTTAGTAGTCTAGCACTTAACCATTTGCGTTACCCGGGGACTCCTATTCAAAGCCTTTAGGAAGACAGGTTTTCAGAATCCAGTGTAATGTTTATAGATAAGTGTATCTTTCAAATGCTCATGTCACTTTAAAGATATAATGGGTCTTAAACATGTTAGATTTATAATTTCAAGTTGAAACAGATGTGTTAGGTCAGGTTGAAACTGGAAAAGAATGGAGATTGTCTCAGTTATCTAGTGCTGCTATAACAGAAATACCATAAATGGGTGCCACTAACAAACAGAAATTTGTTTTCTCACAGTTTAGGAGCCTAGAAATCTGAATTCAGAGTGCCAGCTCTAGGGGAAGCCTTTCTCTCTCTGTGGGCTCTGGAGAAGTATCCTCGTCTCTGAGCTTCTGCTCTTGGGGGATATTCATGTGGCTTGGCATCTCTCTTCTCCCCATCTCATCTCCCTTAATTGCTTCCTTATGTATTTTGTAAGAGATTGATTCCAAACACACCCTACACCAATCCCATCTCATTAACTTAACAGCCCGTTCCCCAATGGGATTATAATCACCATCACAGAGGTTAGGATTTATAGCACGTATTTTTGGGGGGACATAATTCAGTCCATAACAGGGATTTAAAATAAGTGGTTACTTAATATCTTTATTCATCAGATATGAAAGGGAAAAGAGTCAAGTCCAGTTAAGTGGCAGATCCGCAGATATGTGGTAGAAGCAGTGTGGGTAACAGAGAGCCCCCCCACCCCCCGCATATTTTGTTCCTCAAAGGAGCAATGTTTAGACTGCAAGTACATTGGAAATAACAAGGGCATCTCTTACAGTTCTGGCCTTTGCAGGAATCTCCTGGGAATGAAGTACAGAGAGTTCTGACGTTGTTTGTGTTGGGATTTCTTCAGGTTATCTGTAATGAGGTGTTTTCCTATTGCCTGTAGGTGGACTGGACTGTAAGACTGTTCTTACACAATAATTGTTTAAAGGTGTCTTTCTCTTAAGTGTCTCCTAATATATTTATATTTTGTAACTTAAAATAATGAATTCTTTTAATGAGCAGTGATAGTCTGAAAAAATTTGAAATAGCATTTAATGGAATAAGTATCCTGCATGAAAATGATCTTGATTTGAATTTTTCTAGCTGTTTCAAGATGCTCCTTGAAAGCTCTTTTGTTTGTAATCATTTCTTCCCCCCAAGGACACCATTCGTTACTAAACACTTTCCCATAAGAAGAAATATGAATATATATGTTTTTGAAAGTACTAGTGTGAGTCAGCAACATACCTATTTTGAATAATGCTTATTGCCAAACACTGTACTGTCACCATTGATGTCAAACATTATAGAAATCAGTTTAATGATTTTTACATATTTTTCAGCAACAAAAAGCAAAAAATAAGAGGCACATTTTTTTTATTCTAACAAATTCAGAGAGAAAATATTAATTTTTTTCTAAAATGGATCTTCCTTTCTACCTGACATTCATTTTGACAGTATGAAGGAACTGCAAATGGATTGATCAACGTGTGTTGACATTTCAGTGGGTTTCAAATGATCCTTGGTATTCAGGTAGAGCTGATGGCTTCATCTGCACGTGAGCTATATTGTTAAAATATTGAAACATTTCCCTACCACTTAGAAAAGAGGCCCTACACTGGGTGCCCCTGAAGTGTCCCTGCCTCCCCAAACCCCACTCCAGGCCCTGGGACCCTCGGTGACCCAGCATCCAAAGGGGTTTTAAGATGTATTCTTTGTGTCAGGTATTATTATCTAATTCCACGATTTGAGCAGAGTTATGAGTTTACCATTTAAAATTCATCTTCAGAAATATGAATGGATTAATTTAAATACCTCAAATGAAGTTTTAACTCATGTATATTGCGTCGAGTAAATTTGTTTAATATCAGTACAGTGGTTTAAAGCATTTACAGTACTTTAGAAAAAGAAAACTGATATAATAAGCCATTCTTTGATAGGCAGGCTTCAGGAACCCACTTGCTAAAAAGAAAGGGGAAAGAGTGGATGATAATAATAATCACTATACTTCCTCTAACTTTCTTTTTACTCTTTTTTGCATATCTAAAGAATGTTAACCGAAACTGGTAACTTAATACTCACTAAGGCTGCAAATCAGTATTACGCACGGCTCATCTCTTTTAACACAGGAATATTCAAAAGTAATATTTTGGATTTGCTACTGACAAGCTCTGTGATATTGGATAGATGGTTTTTAATCTCTGTGGACCTTAGTTTTTTCATCTGCAAAATGAAGGGTAGCACTAGTCAGTTCTTTAATTTGTATACTTTTTTTATGTCCCATTTTCCATTTTGCATAGCAATTCCATTGGGAAACTGGTAAAGATAGACCCTGGTGTCCTGTTATGGCTTCCAACCATCTGTTATTTGGAGCTAAGTGAGAGCAATAACAGGACTTAATGAATAGTAGTCACAGACTTTCCCGGGCAACATGACAATAATGTGATGTTTAGAAATGCTTGTCTAGATTTTTAATCCTAGCATCTAGGCCAATGCTCATATTTTACGGATGAGAAGCTTTCAACTCTGAGAACTGTGCCAGAGTCAGGTTAGAGAAGCTCCTGCCTTAGTGTTTATTAGGACTCCTAGCTAGTCTATTTGAGGGAGATAGCTGACATTTTAAAAATGAGACCTGTACTCTGTCCTGTTTTCATTATTATTATTACATAAAATATGTGGGTGCTTTGGGGTTGGGAAATCTCAGCAAGCTGCAGAATTTACTGTTTAAAGAGTATCAGTGCCATGTGTTGCACCTTATCATTGGACCAACTGTGGATAAACTAAATTGAATACATTTTCGCTTTCTACTGATCCATTCTTTTGTTGTTGTTACTATTTTACTCCACTTAACCTATTAAATAATCATTTCAGTTCAGTTTTCTTTTTTTGAAGTTAGGTAATTTGGCTTATTCTTCATAATTATTATTAACAATCTGTTAATAATGCTGTCCCAAAAGCAGTTTACTGTTTATCCACTGATAGTTATGTGCAGCTTTGAAACCTGGAGAGTTGAGCTTTTCACAACTCTGGCTAGGTAGGTCGTTAGGTAAAGGACCATTTTATTGTCTCACCTTGATTTGTGCACTCATAACATTGCCAAGCAAATTATTAATTTAAAATTTACCCTTAATTTTAGAAATTGTTTAGATGTTTAAAAATATGATTCATTTTATTGATGATAGTATTGGTATTTCAACTCTTAACACTTCCCCCCATTTGAAAATTGATTTTCTTGTTATCTGACCGTCATTTTGGTGTTTTTAAAATTATCCTACTCTCCTTAAAGACAGTACAGGTTGACTCTAATATGCTTCTCTAGATTATTTTAACATCACGCTTAGGTATTTTTGTGTGCTTGTGTGTGTGTGCGTGTGTGTGTGTGACAGAGAGAGATCGTTTGCACGTGCTTTCAGTATCCCAGATTGACTGCATGCACAGAATTTTTAATTTTTGGAAAAATTTTTAAAAAGCCCTGCAGTTTTTACAATTGAAATATATGTAGGGTGGCTTCAGGCAGAGTTTAGTGGAACCACCAAAGTGAAACATCTCTCTGTCTGTCTGTCTGACTGTCTGTCTGTATGAACTAGAATCAAAGCTTACTAAGAAACAGAGCAATGCATTCTGGCCATGGAGAGAAACCTCAATACCTGGCTATACTTACCAAAGTCAGGTGATGTCATTTTGCCACTTCTACATTAATTCCCTTTTCTATGTACTAATGCCAAAAAAAAAAACTTCCTAGATTTTTATTCAATTTTGAATAATTCAGAAAAGTCATGAAAAATGGTCTGGTTTTATAGGAAAGTGGTATAATGTGAAATCCTAAAATTCTTTTTGGATATGAGAGAATGTTAAGTCTCTTAACATGAAGAACATAGTAAAATACTTCAAAAATGGGCTCACAGGATTTTTCAAAGTGACATTTGAGTAAGATATAAAATGACCACCCAGAGTACTTGGTCGAGAGAATATTCTGTGAAATTAATGCATGGAAGAAACAGCATCTTTTTAATTTTCAGAGTGCTCAAAAGAAATAGTTTTAGCAATCAGAGATCACCTGAGGGCTAGCTTCAGAAGACACCTGATTTTGATATGAAGTCAGTGTCGACTTTTCTACTTCGCTTTTTTAGCTCTTACACTAACACTACACCCACTTGGTACTAATTATAATTTTTGCCATCTTTCAGTTTATCTTAGAATCTGTGGTGTGTAGTGCTATAGTCATGGAATGCAAATGTGTGCGCATGCAATACTTATAAGATCAGAAAACCGTAGTAGCTGTCAGGATCTGGGGGACAGAGAACGGATTGACTGCAAAGGGACATGAGGGTACTTTTGAAGGCCATATCTTGATTGTCAGAACTCATCCAGCTGTACACTGAGAAAACCAAATTGTATGCCAGTTATACTTGAGTCAAGTGGCCCTACAAAATATGACTTGGGAACTATATAGCTCCTTCTTGAAGATACATGAAGCATATTGGTATAATAAAGGCTCTGAAACCTAAGGAAAATAATTTTTATTTAACTTTAACAACCTGGGAAGTTAATAATATTTCATCTCATGGATATAAGTTAATTAAAATATTCTAAGTTTTTTACAGTTATAAAACAAACTAAAATGATATTTTATTAAAATAAATTCAAATAATTTGTAAAAATTGAAGCTTTTTGCCATAGATTGACAAATGTCCTCCAGAAAGGCTGTGCCAATTCTCATGTGTATGGGAGTGACTATTTCCACAGCTACACGAATACAGAACACTGTATGTTGTCTCAATCTATTTCAACTTTATAGGTAAAAAGTGGTTCTTTTTTAAAATTTTTTTCATTACTTGTTAATATGAATATTTTCCAAGTATTTATTGCCCACTTATAATGTTTCTATTTTGAATTTTCTTTAAAGACGCTCTTTGTTTTTTTCTCCCATTTGGGACTTTTTGTTATTTATTGATTTTCAAGATATTTAAAAAAGAAAAAGCCTTTAGTTTAATATATTACATTTCAGTTTTGGCATTTTTAAAATACATTTGTTTTTAATAGAAAAATTTCTTTATGGTGTATGTTCTTGGAAGAGTTTTAAAGACTTTTAAAAATTTGTGCTGCTAATACGGCAGCAAAATAAAACATTTTGGTTCACAAATAAGCTGTTTTATAATTGGACTGATAGTGACTGATTAAGTGGTCATGCATTTCTCTTGAACTCTCAGGGTGTTGTTGAACTTGTGGAATCAGCCTGGGAGAGTATTGACCTTAGTTTTGGGTTCTGTATTTACATAGCTATTAGGTCTGTTTGGAAAGTGCTGCTTGACACTATTGGTGTATCCATTTGTGTGTGTACCTGAGTCAGGGAGGGCTTGGAGGAATGAGATAGGGTTGGAAGTTTTATTCTGAGGGGAATATATTGACATGGAAGAAGCTTGGCCATGTTTAGATGCTGCAAGTCAATATAGAATAGGAAATGTTTGAAGATAGAAGGACGATTGATGAACTAGGATCCCCGAGAATGCTGCAGAGGCCCAGGCCCAGGAACATTTAGAGGGATTTACTTTGATTTGCTGTGTTGATTTCGACTCATAGTGACCCCCTGTGACAGAGTAGAACTGGCCCATAGGGTTTCTTGGCTATAATCTTTACGGAAGCAGATTGCCAAGTCGTTCTCTGATGCAGCCGCTGGATGAGTTCTAACTGCCAGCCTTTCAGTAAGCAGACAAATGCTTACCTACAGAGGTTATAGGGAAGGATGGGAACAGAGACAGATACAGACAGAAAATTTTAGAAGGAATCCTACCCAATGGCCCTTATTATTTTTATATAAAAAGATCAAGATTATTTACTATAAATTGGGTATCTGGGGTCAGGTGACAAAAGATACTTTTGAAAATATATATTGAGAAGTGAATTTTTAGATTTCATGTTTGAAAACATAGAATTCTGGGGGAATATGTTTTACTTTGGTAGACTGTTTGCCTTGAATATTTGTCTCAGGTCAATAGGCCATATAAAACAATATTTTAGACCATTTTAACAATTTCTGCTATGACACTTATACTCCCTTGTTCTTTAACTCTAAGCTATAGTATTCTGCTGCCCTTCCGAGACTTGAGTTTTTATGTGAAATTGATATTAAACACCAGGATAATAAAAAGTAAATTACCCAAAAGACTGCTTTTGGTTTATATTTAGGAAATAAATTTTGAAGTCATAAGGCTAAGGGAAAGGAACCCTAGTGGTACAGTGGTTAAAGTGTTTGGCTGCTAATCAAAAGGCCAGTGGTTCAAACCTATCAGCTTCTCCATGGGAGAAAGATGTGGCAGTCTGCTTGCATAAAGATTTGTAGCCTTGAAGACCCTATGCAGCGGTTCTACTCTGTCCTATAGGATTAGGTTCCACTCTGTCCTATAGGATTACTATGAGTTGGAAGCTACTTGATGACAGTAGGTGGGTGGTGGAAGGCTCAGGGAAATAAATACTATTTATTAAATAAATTGCTCAAATACTTCTGTTCATTATAGGAAGATACGCTTTACAGTTACAAAAAAAATTTTTATATAGCTTAAAATTATATATATGTATATAATTATGCATTTTATATAGCCTAAAGTACACAGGTCATATTTAAAGTGACCTGTGTAAAGAGACAGTAGATATTATTTTTAAACCAACTCCAGGTTTCTAGTTTTAGCTACTGATTGCTTTTCCGTGTGACCCTACACATTTTAGAGATTGGTTTTCTATTTATGCTCCCCATTGCAATTTTGCGATTCTTTAAATAAGCTCATCAGACATAACTACTAGAGTGTTATTTCTAAGAAGCCACATTGTGACACTCAACAATTAAAAATTAAATCTCAATCCAAACTATGGAATTTTCTGTTTCAAAATTTCTTTGAAGCCCATAATGCAGGATGAATTCTGTACTGGAATAACTCTAGAAATGGTGTTCACATTAGACTTTGCTGAGTTACCTTATTTCAGTGTCCAATGGCCAGTCTTAAACAATTTCTTAATCTGCCTGAATGAAATACCTTGGAATCCCGAGTTTAAAGAGGTGAACATAATATATGGAAGAAAGGAGATGAGTGAAACAAAAACAAACCAAAAAAAAACCCTCAGCTTTTGTAAGTTTACCTGACACGTTTATAAACTGTAAGGGCTAGTTGGCAGCTATTCTGGCCTAGAGAGAAGGTGATGAAGCCACCTCAAATCTTAAAATGAAACTTCATTTAATTTTTTTGTTGCAGAATATTTTCTCTTCGGATATTTGGGAGACGGTTTTGAGGCTTAGGAAATCAGAAGTGAAATGCAAAAAAATAGACGGAGAAAAAAATGGATTTGTGTTATGAAACCAATGGTACAAATTGTAGTTTCAGAAACCAGGAAGGTAGGGAAGAAAAATGAGGCCTTTTAAATAATGGACTCAAAATAAAAAACCAAACCCAATGTCATTGAGTCAGTACCAACTCACAGCGAGCCTATAGCACAGAATAGGACTGCCCCATCGAGTTTCCAAGGAGTGGCTGGTGATTTTGAATTGCTAACCTTTTGGTTGGCAGCCAAGCTCTTAACCACTTAGCCACCAGGGCTCCTTAATTAAAAAAAAAAAAAAATTTTTTAAGTCACCTTACTCCTGAAATCTTTTAATATTCTTTTAAAATAGGGTAACGTTCAGAATTAAACTTACAAGGAATTCTTAGCTTGAAAGCAAAGTATGTGAGTAATACATTTCTGAAATTGTGACATTACTTAAGGAATGAAATCATAGTCCTTTTCTGGATGTTCTTTGCGTTAAAGGGATTCCCAAGAAAGAAATTATATCTTTTTACTTTGGCCTGGAGTATAACCTTAATTGCTCTCTAAGGACTTTTCTTATGATACTCTTGAGGTTAGGGAAGGTTGTCTTTTAAGCCTTTGTCTGTTGCCCTTTGACTAAAATAGAGTATTTGTCAAGATAACTAAAATCTGCGATAATCTATCCAGAGTGGTGAAAATATAGTGGGCAATGGGGCAAACATAAATGTTAAAAACATCTTCATTTGACATATTACAGCAAGGGGTGTTTTGACTCACAGTGTAAGAATTGAGCACTGAACCTGTGGCTCAGAGGTTCTTATATCCAAAGTAAAATGATTTCCAAAGGAAACATTTTAAAATAACCAGCTCCACTGATGTCTAAGTGCTTTCTTTCCTCTCAGGGCCCTGCCTTCACCCGGGCTTAGCCAGCATAGCCTCTGAGTTTCTGCCGAACATTATAGGAACCTCTTGAGTGGACAGAATGCATATCATCTTTTATTGTTGACAGTAATGCTTTTCCATTCATCAGGGACCTTCAGGAAAATGTGGCCTAAATATTCCTTTCTCAAGAGTTATATGATAGATTTTATTAGGCTATGTCCATAGAATGTAGAAAACAAAGTAGAAAAAAAAAAAAAAGTTTGAGAAAGTATGCCAAAAAAGTTTAAAAAAAAAAAAAATCCAGTTGCCATTGACTTGATCCCGACCCATGATGACCCTATATGTTTCAGAGTAGAACTGCACATAGGATTTTCAATAGCTGTGACCTTATGGGAGTAGAGCTGCAGGCATTTCTTCTGAGGCATCTCTGGTAGATTTCAATCTCCAGTCTTGTAGATAGCAACTGAACGCTTAACCATTTGTGCCACTCAGGAGCTCCTAAGAAAGAATAAACCAGTTACTGTCAAGTTGATTCGGAGTCATGGCAGCCCCATGTGTAATAAGAGACCTATGTTTATGGCAGTGGATAGTAGCGACATAAAGAAGAGACTGGATCTGATGGATGACGTGTTTCGTCAACAGCCTGTTGGGAATAGGATTAAATGTAAAAATGTTAATAAAAAATGTTATCATGGCGAAAGTTATTTTCTTATCTTAAAAACTTCAATAATGCCAGAATAGATTGAGAGGAGAGAGTAAATTCATTACTCGAGCTCCAGATTCTCTCAAACTACTTAAATTCTCATTGGAATTAAAATCCTTGAGGTCAAGGTCAATACCCATCTGTATAAGCCCTGTCATGCGTTGGTTTTCAGCCCTGGGCCTACTGTTGACTTTCTGCCCTCATGGTAGGCATGATCCAGGGTGTTGGCAGGTGAGAGAAGGTAGGGGTGCAGGCAAGGATTGAACAAAGATGGATCTAAGGGAGCAGATAGAGCTCTGCGCTGAAGAGGACTGAGGGTGTTGCTGGAAGTAGGGAAACTTAGCAGTTAAGTTCAGAATAACCCAGGAATACAGTGAAGATTCAGGAGAACAGAGCAGCAGAGAGCAAGAAAGACAATGGAAGACATCAAGGGCCGAGTACAGAGGATCTTGAATCAAGGTAAATGTTCAAGGAAAAGGGTACCCTGGGAGCCTGGGGTCCAATAAGGAGACAAGAACTGGGAAACTGCTATTCTGTTGCTGGAGAAACAACTTTCTTTCCTTATATGTTTGCTGACTGGGTAGGAAATGGCCCCAAATGTCTAGAGCCTATAATCCAGGAATGCATCAACCCTAGTTTGATAGATGAAGAGCCCTGGCAGCGCAGTGGTTAAGTGCTTGGCTGCTGACCAAAAGGTTGGCAGTTCAATCCTATCAGTGCTCCATGGGAGAAAAGACCTGGTCATCTGCTCCCATAAAAATTATAGCCTAGGAATCTCTGTGGGGCAGTTCTGCTCTTTCCTATAGGGTTGCTATGGGTCAGTATCGACTCAATGGCACATGGCAACAACAGTAATTTGGTAGAGTGAGGGCAGAGGTTGAGAACTTTTTTATTATGGAACAGTTGACAAGCTTTGATACCTAGTTGTAGCTCATTTAGAATACAGTCCCCTTCAGTAGTAATCAGACCAGTTGATGTGGCATCAACTCTAACTCATGGCAACCCCATGTGTGTCAGGGTAGAACTCTGCTCCATAAGGTTTTCTATGGTTGATTTTTCAGAAGTAGATCACCAGGCCTTTCTTCCAAGCCATCTCTGGGTGGACGTGAACCTCCAACCTTTCAGTTAGCAACTGAGCTCATTAACTGTTTGCATCATCCAGTGTCTTAGTTACCTATAATAGAAATATGGCTATAACAGAAATACCGCAATTGGGTACCTTTAACAAATAGAGCTTTATTTTCTCACAATTAGGAGGCTAGAAGTCCTAAATGAGGGCATCAACTCTAGGGGAAGACTTCCCTTTCTGACAGCTCTGGGGGAAAGTCCTTGTCTCTTCAGCTTCTATTCTTTGGCTTCTTGGTGATTTTCATGTGTCATGGCATCTATCTTTCCCCATCCCTGCTCGATTGTTTGCTTGTTTGATCTCATTTATATCTCAAAAGATTGATTTAAGACACCCTGCATGATGGTTAAGAGCTATGGCTGGTAACCAAAAGATGTGCGGTTCGAATCCATCAGCTGCTCCATGGACCCTAGATCCAAAGGACACACTCTGCTGTAGGTGCTGCTTTCTTGGTGGCATGAAGTCCCCCTCTCTGCTTGCTTCCCTTTCCTTTTATCTCTTGAGAGATAAAAGGTGGTGCAGGCTACACCGCAGGGAAACTCCTTTTACACTGGATCAGAGATGTGACCTGGGTAAGGGTGGTGTTACAATCCCACCCTAATCTTCTTTAACATAAAATTACAATCGCAAAATGGAGGACAACCACAGAATACTGGGAATCATGGCCTAACCAAGTTCACAGATATTTTTTGAGGACACAGTTCAATCCATGACAAAGAGTTTGCAAATGTCCCATGGTTCTGCTAAGAGGCATTATGTTCCTTCCTGAGTAATGGAAGGAATCCTGAGCACAGTTTTGTGCGGTGTGACTTGACTGTGTTTAGAGATTGCAATATATGATTAAAAAAAGAACTGTTTCTGATTGAGAAGTGTTATCTTGTGAGGAATAGACATCAAATTAGTCCTCTTTTTCCAGCGAAAGCTGCCCCCATGAGACTCAGCAGGATCCTCTTTCTTGCTGTAAATCCATCTCTCTTACAGCCATCTCAGTTCAATTGTGTTACATTGCATCCCTTTCACTTAATAAGAATAGTGTTAAAAGCTAATTTATTCATTCTCTTTAATATTTCAATCTCACATTTTCCTCAGAGTTCTTCCTTTCCACACCTTGCTCTCCACCTCTTCTCAGTGCAGACCTGCAATGGAGGTACATGGGCTTTGGGGTATGGGACGTGGTCTACTCTCACACACCTGCCTCCCTCTTTCCTCTCTAGATGTCTGGTGCTGGGACTTGGAGACCAGAGAGGGAAAGGACAATCCTCTTTTGACATCCAGGATGTGTCCGACCTCCCTTGGTGAATTGTCAGTACTTCCCTGACTCACACTGACCAGCCATCAGTTCCTTCTGTGAGGTGGATATCCAAACCCCTGCCTTCCCACAGGGCATATATGGTGGGGTTTTAGAAGGTTCTATAGGAACTTGGATCTGTCAGTCCTCCAGTGTTAGAGATCCTGGGAAGAATCTATCTCATCCCTCTTCTAACCACCTTTCCTTGCCAAACAATAGGAACACATCCTGCTAACATTTTTTTCTCTCTACTGCCCCTTATTTCAGTGCCAGTGGCATCTTGTGGGACCAGAGGCAGTCACCAGTGCCAATTTGGTGGCTGGAAGTATCAGACTCACTGATCTTGTAGAAAGAGGGGGAAGAAGAAGGGAAAGTGAAGAAAGAGCCACCACTATGTCAAGTCAATGGCTCCTCCAAAAGATACCTCCTCCTTCCTACCTCTTTCCCCTTTCACTATCTCACTCACTGGTAAAAAGTCACCAAACTGGTGTGGTTTCTTTTGCCCTTGAGAATATGAAGAATAGGACCCTCTTTGAACTTAGGTCTAGAGAACTTAGTTTTTTTTCTTAACCAGGACATCTCCTTTCCAGTAATTTTATACTATTTTGTAAAAGTCCCTGGGTGGCGCAAACAGTTAAGCACTTGACTACTAACCAAAAGGTTGGGGGAATGGTTGGAAATTCCAACCCACCCAGAGGTACCTTGGAAGAAAGACTTGGTGATCCGCTTCTGAAAGTTCTCAGCCTTGACAACCCAATGGAACACAGTTCTCCTCTGCATACATGGGGTCACTGTGAGTCAGAATTGACTGAATGGCAACTGGTTTTGTTTTTTGGTTTTGTAAAGGATGGGGAGAAGGAAGGAATTCACACTTCATGTAGTAATATCGAATGTGCTTGGCGGTCCCATTCTAGTGCTTTTGAAACTGAGGCCCCAAACAGTAACTTGTCTAAGGTCACACAGCTTATAAGTGGCAGAGCTAGAATTTAAATCTAGTAGGTCTGGCAACAGAGGCTGTGCCCTAACCACTGCCTCTCAAGGCTTGTGTGGTGTGACACCTGTTCGTTATTTCTGTAAGAAGGATCATGAGACATTTGGCTGCGGGCCTCAGAGGTCAAGCCTGGGAACACTGTGTTTGCAATGAGAATATCAAGTCATGATGCTGTGAAGCCTCATTAAAGCTTGATTCCAGCTACAGGACAGTAAGCAGTCCCTGACCCCAGGGGTGGTAAACTGATGGATAGAAACAAAATTATAACTCAGTTCAGTCTTCTTTTATGGTCTAATTAACATTTTATTTTGCAAAGTATTGTATAATTTAGTGACCATTTAGATTTTTTTTCTTAAATCTAATGCACCCCAAGGTGATCAACAGTAGATTTATTAGATGACCAAAGAAGTTTAAAAATTGGATGCTAACGGATTAGTGGTAGATACAAGCAGGGACGAAAACAAGTGAATAGTTTTCATGCGCTCTTCATGATACATTTTGCTTTGCTAAAATTTTACAACCTAGAGTAAATTTCCCAAGAATTTTCCAGCACTTATTGGTGAGATAGAGGTGAGTATAGTTAAATTTCAAGTGGTAAAAAGTATACTGACTTTGTATCTAACACAGCTGCTTTTTCACAAATGAAATGTTGATCCTCAGGATGAAAGTGTGTTTCTCACAGTGTTTGAGGCATTTAGAGCTCCAGCTTCTGGGCTCCCAGTGAAGAGCTTGCTGTTTTAATGGCATGTTTTCCATTGCAACACAGAGAACCCAGCCTGGGTGGCTTAATAGATACTGGAGTACCTAGCAGAGCTGCAGGGAGGAGGATGAAGAAGGCCCAGAGTTACAGTGAGGAACAGGGACTAGAGTAGCCTGGGGAACACTGTATTTTCACTTCTAGTCTTTTGTCTCTACATGTTTACTTCCATTGCAGGCCACTCATTGATCTCCTGCTCTCACTCTTCTTCTACTATTAAAGTTAGAAAATATTCATCATTTCTCTGGAGGGTAAATATGGTATCCTGTAAAGATCATAGACTTTGAAATCTAGCTGGCCTAGATGTTGTATTTCAGTTTTGCCTTTTGCTGGCTAGACCACATTAGAAGAATCATTTAATCTTAGCTTTATTATGTGTAAAGATAATATGTAATTTACAGGGTTTTAATGAGACCTGAGGAGTCCCTGGGTGGACCTGGGACTTACATGGGTAAGTGCTCAACTACTAGCCGAAAGGTTTGTGGTTTGAACCTAACTCGAGGCACTTCAGAAGACAGACCTGGTGATCTGCTTCCGAAAGATCACAGCCTTGAGAGCCCTATGGAGAAGCTCTACTTTGCATGCATGGGGTCGTCATGAGTCAGGATCAATTCAACGGCAGTTAATAACAACAATATCAGTAAGCCTTGAATTAAGATGCTATATGTAAAGCATCTGAATTTTTTGCCCAAGTGTTACTCTCTTCCTTGTTATTAAATAGTCACTTGGCTGATAGCAATGTATTACATATATAGTCATACAAGATACTTTATCCATTCAGGTATTTGCAAATATGAACTACTATTATGACAAGGGAAACCACAAAGGTTGCGTCAACAAGCTGGTGGGGAATTTGGTTCTATGAGAATACAACTGCTATCACACTAGGTGTCCTACTTCATCGTTATCTCTTACTGAAGATAACCGTAGTTCTAGGAGCATATCCTGTAAAAAGCCTAACACAAACATAAGATTCACAGAGTTGTAGGAAGATCATTTTATTTCACAAAATCCATGGAAGCAGTGTCCTTGGTTTGAAAATATTAGTTAAAATAGTACATGCAGACTTCTTTATATAATAAGTATTGAAAATATTTGTATTACTAAAACCAGCTGTGGGAAGAACACATCCTTCTGACTATTTAAAGGATTAAAGTAGAGCATTAATCTAATCAATCATTTTAATTTAGTAGTAGTGATAGTAAAAGGAATCTTCATTCAGGACTACATACCCAGTACCCATACTGTCTTCTCAACTTACTGTTTCTTGTTTTAAATGAGTGATTATCAGTGAGAGCATGTATGTGAAATATTCAGTGATTGATATAACTATAACATGGTTTTGTTAGTTTTTCAGGCAAACTATGTATTCCATATTTTATACTTTTATATAACTGCAGTGTACTTCCACTAGTATTTTTAAATTCCTTTTAAATCATATTGATTTATACATGTTAACTAATATGTATGAAAAGCTAAATTATCAAGGGATTAAGGTATAAGAAAGAATGATTAAACTTATAATAATGCCATTATCCTATTTGAAGCCTTATGAATTCATGCTGAGATCATTTTAATGTCATTATTATTGGTTCTGCTGTTGAAAACTGGCAGCCAAAAGACTGAACTGAGCTGTCAGTTATCAAAAAATTCGTTTAAGATTACTGGGCATCTATGAGCTAGGAAAGTTCACATCAAAATCTGGATTTCCAGCTTCTCTGGAACAACTGGAATATTTGGCAGAATTGGACCTAACAAGTTTCTTATGTGGTAGAACTGAGGAGGCCCACCCAGGCTGTTTTTCACGATATTTTCCTGGACTTGATAAGCATTTAAATATGAAACCCCTGATGCAGACACTATTCCAGTGCATCCTCCACTCTGCATTCAGATTAAACTTCCAATAGCATGGCAGTACACCCGTCACACCCCACTACACACTTTTCCTGGCTCCTCATTGACTCTTTCACATGGTCTTCAAGGCCTTCGCATTTTGGCCTGTGTCGTGTTCTGCCTTATTTTCTGATATTCACCACTAGGTATCAGTGGGGCTACTTGTTACCAGACAACAGCTCTTCAGATGCTTTTTTTTTTCCTCCCTCAAATTCCTTCTCCATGTATGCTCATCTATGAATACCAAATTTTAGGTTCAATTAAAAGCTGTTGTTGTTAGTTGCCATTGAGTTGGTTCTGACTCATGACAACCTGAGGCACCACTGGATGTGTTCAAACTGCCAACCTTTCAGTGAGAAAGGTGGCATCTCAATTATGTCTTCCTTTAACAGCCAAAATGAGAGTGATTCCTTCTTCCTTTATATTCATAGCACTGGTTTATCTGACTTCCAAATAACTGAACATATACTACTTTATGTTGAAATTGTATGTGGCAAGACTTAGCTACTGGATAGGATCTAAATCTTGTTGAGTTTGAATCCCACATACACTGGCACTCAGTAATTGTTCATTGGATGAGAAAATTTCTTCCTTTGTCCCAATATACTTTACGTAACTCTAACAGATCCTCTGAGGCACAGATGTTGATATTTATATTTGCTTTTTCATTAGAGAGATGACAGATATGTGTATTTTAAATATTGATTTTTGGCAGATATGTGTTTATCTGTAACTCTAGAGCCTTTTGTATAACTAAATATTTGACCTTCCTGTGTAATTTTTTTTTCTTTCAAGAATTACCTTGAGGTAGCTTGGTTAATTGCTCTCACCTACCAAAATAATTCAGAAAGAGTTATAGAATACCCACGATATATCTTTTCTGGCATTATCATACTGTTGTTTCTAAACCATAAGAAAAACTATTAATTCAAAAACCATTATGTAGTGTTAAATTTTATGTTAGCAGGATTAAATGTGAACCTTTACTGGAAATACTTTGGCTCATAAACCTAAACCAAACTCGTTGCAGTCAAATAGATTCTGACTCATAAAGACCCTTTAAGACAGAGTAGAACTGCTCAATAGGGTTTCCAAGGCTGCAATCTTTACAGAAGCAGACTACCAACATCTTTCTCCTGAGGAGTAGCTGGTGGGTTCAACTGAGAGTTTAACCGCTATGCCACCAGGGTTCTGACTTCGACTCATAGAAGTCTTTTAAAATATTACAGAATTTTAAAGAACTAATCCTTTGCATTGCATTACTTGGTTTATTAGACTAGTCATTGCTCATTGTTATTAATTCAAAGGCTAGACTTACATTTAGAATGAATGTTTCATGTACTGTGTGGATTGACAATTTCTTGTGTCAATAGAGGTCTCTTAACTGATAGACCAGTCTGGTTTATCTCACTTATTAAGCACTCACCTAGAAGCCATACATTTCTAGCTTTCTAATATCGGATCTCCTTCTAACTTGGCTTCTTTTTGTTCCCAAAGCTTATGCCCTGGTCATCTTCTGACTCTTTCATACTTGGTTTTGAGGAGAATATAGATAAAATGGTGGTGAAGGGAGAAGCATGGGTGCTGTGCTCTGCCCCTGGATTCTCCTCTAGGTTTCCTCTAAGCCTGGCCCAGAACCTCAGAAAGAATACTTGACCACAAAATAGACCTGCCAAAGATAGTCATTGTGTGCATTGATAAATTCAAGTAAATGTATTTTTTCTTTCAATATTTTAATTCTTTTACCAGTAATTCTAGAAAAGATTTACGACACAACAATATTTCTGTTTTTCCCCTAGAAGGAATCTTTAATTGTTTTTAAAGGCAGAAACAATTACATTCTTATAAATATATTCATTACAATGTGCAAAAATGTAATTATTCAGCATAGCTGTGTGAGCAAGAGCTATAGGGGTAACTTGTTGACCTTTACCTGGAATATAAAAGAAATCATTTTATGTCAGCACTTTAAATCTCTCAATGGACTATTACATTGTAGGAGTGGCAATACAATGATCATTTTACAATAAGTAGCAATATCTAATAAGGCACTTTAAAAATGTCCAGAAATTTGCTATTGGGGTCTCTTTTTTTTTTTACTATCCATTTCTTATTTTATTAAAAGGAGACAAGGACTAATGAGAAAAGAGAGCTTGACAATTTTGTCCTTACAATACAACTATGACCCAGCCTTTTCCAAAACAGTAGTCCCATTTGCTTAGTCCAAATTATTTTTTCATTTATCCATTTTTATATGCAACACACTACTTAGATACTAATAGCCCTTTCTTACCACCATCCCTCTTTCTTTCCCTTGCTACATTTCTTCCTTCCCAAACCTTTATTAAAGATTAACTATCTGGAGAACTTTTACTAGTTAACAAGAAGGGTTAGAATGTTTAATATTTTTTCTAAAGGATCTCACAGATTAATGAAGGAAATATGTCTTAGTTAAGGAGACCCTGAGATAAAAAATTCAAGTACAAGTGGTTTCTTTTGGGAGGTAAAGGAACCAGTGATAGGGGAGGGAGGATGTAAGAAGGCATGTAAGGGAAGAGAGACAAAGTGTGAGCTTAATCACACAAAAGAAACACTGGGAACAAGGATGAAGACACCAGCCTTGGAGTTATCCCACTCACTGGGACAAAGGAGCGAGGGTAGATATTTACAAACCCCCATCAGTCATGGGGGAAGAAGAGTTAATTTGCCCTTTGTACTTCTAGCAAAGTAGGCTTCTGCATGCAGAGAGACCCCTCAGGCAAAGAAATGCAAGTGTTGGGAGTTGGAAGTTGTGGCCTATCCTGATGTAGTAAAAGTAAGAAAATATGGTATCAATACCAACAGACTGTGATAATACCTGACCCAAAAACCCAGTGCCGTCAAGTCGATTCCAATACCTGAAGCAATAAGTAAAAAATCATGTAGCACGTACTAAGGAAATACAAAGCAATTTACATGATGGAGTAGCAAGTAATAAGAGGAGGCCTTTGAATGGGTATTAAAGGATCTGATGAATGCTATCAGCTAGTGAGAAGCCAACCAAAGAAGCAACAAGACTCAAAGACTAGATAAAAAGGAAGCAGTCTATATGCAGTAGAAGAAAGAACTGTTCCATGTATGATGGTGTCTCATTCTAGGCATGTGACTCACATTTGCTATGAGTGAAAACCCACATTTCTTAATGTGGTTTTTAATGATTTTGTCATCATTTGCTATCAAATCTCATCTTTCACCTCTACCCCTCTTGGATTTTCCTTTGGCCATTCAGAATTTCTTTGAGTTTCCTGAACTGTCTGACCTATTGGCTCTTGCATGAATTATTCCCTCTTCTGGGACACTCTTCCCCATCCTCTTTTCTTAGTAATTTCCTATTCATCCACCAAGCAGATGCCTACATGTTGCTTGCTCCCATAGGACTCCCCCACATTTCTTTTGGGGTCTCTTTCAGAACTCTGTGTTTCCTCATCATGGCTTGTATCACACACTGTTGCAAGTAGTCTGTTAAACGTTCTTACTGCTCACTAGGCATGAAATTCTAAGAGAGCAGGAATCCCCTGGTGCTTGGTTTGGTCACCACTATAGCCCTGAAACTGTCCTAGGGATATGAGAAGAGGTTGATAAATTAGCTGGAAGGAGATGAGCCCACTTGATAGAAAAAAAAAAAGAAAGTGCTAAATGGAGGGCTATGACAGTAACTGTGTGGCTCCTATCACAGCCAGGTGTGTTACCATGTTGAAGAAACTTAACCTTAGTGGGCTTTATCCGGCAAATAAAATTACCGGACTTTAATATTCTTCGTAATCTCTATTAATTAAGAATAAAATTATCCTTAAAAACTATTAATTAAAAATATTAATCTTTAATATTCTTTCATAATATCTGTGTGAGGCTGAAGTTGTTTTTTCTCCCCCCACAACTTAGAGTGGGTTTAAGATATGATCGGGGTGGGCTGGATTCTGGAGGACCACCTAAGAGCCTCTTATATAAATACAGGTGTGAGGTTATGTTTGAAAGAAATTAAAATGATGAATTGGTTTGGGCATATTGTGTGGATGTTAAATTCCTGCATTATGTTCCGTTTGTACCAGCGTATGCCTTTTGGAGACATGTGTTTGCTAAAACGTACGCATGGTGTGTGTCATCTAATATCACAGTCACCTCATTTAAAAAAATAAACGTTGTTACTCATTTTCAGTATACAGGAGAGAGCAATTGTATGAAAGTATCTATTTGAAGTCTTAAAATATTTGTTTATATTGTTAATATGAGTTATAGTGATACAATCCGTCATCAGTTACCTGTGATCAGAGAATACCCTGGTGAAAAGGCCCAGGGAAGTCTTCTGTGTATGAACGTGGTTGAGAAAGAGAGCCATTTGGAACTGAACAGATCTCACTCAGTACCTGAGCCTAGCAGTAATTTTGTAGTGCTTAATGGGCACCAACTCATGCCAAGGCTTGTCTTTGATCTGCACCCAAGAAAGCAAGTAAATTGGCAGAAGAATTTTTTATGAAATGTTGAATCATAATATCCCGTTGAGATCTACAGAAGACATATATGAAAGAATAACTAATTGTGCCTGATTTTAATAACAGAAATTGCAAAGGATTTGTCACAAAGAAATACTTTGTCTTAAAATTTTTAAAGTGAATATCATTGGTGTTTTACTTTTTAGAATATTTTGTCCTTTCATTAATTAATTATTTTGTCCTCTCCTGTAGAAAAGGAGATAGGGAGCACATGGGATTCTGAGTACTTGCAAAAATAACAGTAATTAATAATGGTAATAACAACAATAATAATGGCCAACCTTTATTGGTCACTTATCCTGTGCCAGGCACTATGTTTAAGACTTTATCTGTATTATCTTATTTAATGCTTAATGTAATCCTATGAGGAAGATACAATTATTGATCTCTGCTTTAGAGGTGAGACTTTCCATAGACACAAGAAAGTTATATGACATTCCCTTGATGACATAGCTGGTAAATAGTGGAGCTGGGTTTCTAATACAGGCTGTCTGAGGAGTCTAGAAACTATGCTTTTAACAAAACATACTAGATTTATTTAAAAACAAAAAAACAAAATAAAATAATAACAAACATTGCTGGTGCTAAGTAATCATTTGCTGAAAAGGAATCAGAAATGATGTTGAAAGAGAAATAATAGGATTAGAAGCTGAGGAAACTGAACGTTGGATACTGATAATCCCACCGAATTTATATTGTGTTAGGAGTACTCCAAGATGATGTACAGGAGCAAGTGAATTTTTTGTTCCATTCAACTCATTGCCAAGGGTGGTTATATACATGCCAGTGAAAACCATGCAGTTTAGAGACCCACAAGTATCATAAATAATCCATCATTATCTTCTTACATATTTATAGATGTCAGTGTGCCCTTTAAATCTGAAGTTAGCCAAGATAAAAATATTTTGCTTCTCTAATTTTCTTCATTGCTTTCCAGGTACATTTGTGGCAGATTGGGCCTATTATGTATCTGTGACTTGATGAGACATCTCCTTGTATTTTCCTGAATGTGAACTGGAATCTTCCTTTTTAGCTCATTCAGTATTATAATTAAAGCTATGCCTGTATCTCAGCCAGTACACAAGTTCATTCTGACATTATGCATCTGTAGATTTTTCATATTGACTGTACTTAGATTTATTCACCTTATTCAACCCAGATAAAG
The DNA here is from genome assembly GCF_030014295.1 of Loxodonta africana. Taxonomy (NCBI): domain Eukaryota; kingdom Metazoa; phylum Chordata; class Mammalia; order Proboscidea; family Elephantidae; genus Loxodonta; species Loxodonta africana. The sequence continues at coordinate 133,466,979 of NC_087342.1, forward strand.
CAGTACAGCTATTTATAAAGGGACTCTTTCGACCCTTCTCCTCTTTTGTTTTCATTGTGCTTAGAAACAAATTATTTTCTCCAAGCCTCTATTTTCTCTTCTGTAAAATGGAGGTAACAATATATATCTTAGAGTTGTATGAGCATTAAACAGGACTATATATTTGTATCTCCAGCCTAAATCACTTTCCTGAGATCAAGATACTCATAAATAACTACTCATTCGACATTGTCACTCAGATACCCAATAGGCATCTCAAACCTAACATGTCCTAGATCTTTTTTTTTTAATCAGTTTTCTCCCTCACACAGGCTGCTTCCTCTGATTTTCTGATCTCTACAATTCATCTTATTACTTGGGTTGAGACTTAGGAGTCACCTTTGATTCTTCTTTTTCAATTATACCGTGCAGCCAATCCATTAATAAATTCCTTGAGCTGTACATTAAAAATAGGTCCCGAATCTGACCACTTTTCATTATCTTCTGTGCTATTGTCCTAGTTCAAGCCATGATCATCTTCACCAGGGTGATTGCATTAGCTTCCTAGCTGGTCTCCCTGCCCCTACTCTTGACCCTATGCATATATTTTCCCTTCTAAGAGCAGCCAGTGTGGTCCTTTATACCCTTAAATTAGATCATGTTACTCCCATGCTTAAAAGACCCCAGTCTATTCCCATCTCACTAAGAATGAGCTTCTTATAGATAATATGACCCCACAGTATCTGGCCCCCGGCCATGTATCCAACCTCATCCACTTACCTTCTTGCTGTTACTCAGTTACATCAATCTCAGGACCTGCCTTAGGACCTTTGTGCTTGCTTTTCCCCCTATCTAGAATATTCTCCCTTAGATATTTGCATGACTTACTTCCTCAATTTATTTACATCTCTATTCAAAACCACTTCCTCATAGAGTGGATAGGTCAGCCCTTTTTAGAATAATCGATATTAAAATACTCTTCCATATCCCTAGTCATTCCCTAAACTCTTAATCAGTTACTGTACCAAAACAAAACAAAAGAAACTCATTGCCACTGAGTTGATTCCAACTCATAGTGATCCCAAAGGACAGAGTAGAACTTCCCCATTACGGTTTCCAAGGAGCAGCTGGTGGATTCAAACTGCTGACCTTTTGATTAGCAGAAGTGCTCTTAACCACTATGCCACCAAGTTTTCCATCAGCTACCATAAAAATTTATTATGTGACATATTTATTTGTTTATGTGTCTTCTCATCATATGGAATTACATACTCTTTGAATATAGGGACTTTGTTTTGTTCAACACTGTATCTTCAGTAAGGAGCCCTGGCGGCACAGTGATTAAAGCACTCAACTGCTACGCAAAATGTTGGTGGTTTTCTATGGCTCCACAGGAGAAAGATGTGGCAGTCTTCTTCTGTAAAGCTTTACAGCCTTGGAAACCCTATAATGGGGCAGTTCTACTCTGTTCTATAGGGTCACTGTGAGTTGGAATTGACTCAATGGCAGTGGTTTTTGTTCTTTTTTTTTTTATTAGTATATCTTCAGTGCCTACAGTAGTACATGGCACGTTGGCAGATTCTCAGTATAGATTAGGCAGATAAATGGATTAATGAATTGAAAGGACTTAACATTCTGCTTGGAGCATACTGAGTCCTCCTAAATTTAGCTATTATCCCTACACTCTTCTAATAATATCTAATGACACATAATTTAAACAAAACAAAACCTTGCTGTCGAGTAAATTCCGACTCCTAGAAACTGTATAGGACAAGTAGAACTGCCCCATAGGGTTCCAAGGAGCGGCTGGTGGATTCCAACTCCTGCCCTTGTGGTTAGCAGCCAAACACTTAACCACTGTGCCACCAGGTCTCCAAAAACACATAACAGAATATGGGAATTTGTTGTATTCTCCAGTGATGTGGGCCAAGCTTTTTTACTTAACAGTACTTACATATGCCTCACAAAATCTGTTAAGTCCGTGCTCCTATTTCACAGATGCGGTAACTGAGAACTTAGAGAGAGAGGATAACTTAACCAGAGTCACATGGTTAATCACTGGGAGAAGTTCAGAGTCAATCCAAACTCTTGTTTCTACATCTAGTAATTGTGCATTAGGTGATACAAACGAAAGGTTGTCACCCTTTTGAAGTGATCATTTGGCTGACATCTCTGCTGGGCAGGTGCCTCTTCTCTTACTACGTAATGTTCATGGCCTGGAAGAAGGTAAAGCATCCCAGCAAGCAGAGTCTTTTTTAGATCCAGGGTAGCTAACATACTAGAACCAGATGTGTTCTGACATCCAGTGTTACTCTACTATGCTGCATCTGCCTTTCAAATTACTGCCAAGAATCCAGCTTCGTCTCTTTTTTTCCTTTGACCTTTGTAGCTTTTCTATTAATTTTCAGTCTCTACAGTATGGGTGGTTGTTATGCAAGCCAATGAGAAGCAATTTTGCTCAGAAAAATTACCATGCTTAAACACTGGTAGATAAAATCTTTTTAAAAAATGTTTTAGCCCTTCATTGTGAGTCTGCTCGGGTTGTCCTCAAAGACAGAGAACAAGTGTGGGAGAGAAAGCAGATAGCAATAAAGCTGGCAGAAGTGGAGGGGTGAGGAGAAGGAAAGGAGAGCAACTGTTTGGAGAATGGGAAGATTGAAGGGAGGTGCCCAGATTTGCAACGGTGTCAGCCATGATGAACAAGAAGAGGCGATGCCTGAGAGGGATTTATGAAGTGACATGCTTTGCTACACATGAGCCAGTGGGAGTGCTGAAAGGAACTGAATTGAGGCAAGCAGAAGAGGAAGAAAGCTCCAGAAATAATGACAAATACAGGCTGTGTTTGGAAGTAATGCAATTAATGAAGTACAGTAGAGGTTAACAATGTTTGTAACAGCTAAGGAAGTGAATTTAATACTGCCATGCCGTAGAGGCATGGATTTAATACTGTACTGAGTTGGGGAGAAATAGGGAGCTAGACCTAATTTTCCCTGCTGCTGATTTTTACTGCTCTGTAAGAGGCCAGAGACACCTAGGTGCTTTGCTGATGTTAACTCTGCTGTGGTGGCAGGAATTTGGTGGCAGCAGCTTCTGTTGTGGCAGTGCAAAATGGAGAGGGCAGCTGAAAGCCCTGAAACCGTGCCTCAGCACCCAAATAGCCAGGGAACTCGAAAACCGGAGCTCAGTGGCAGAGCTGTCTAATAGAGGTCTCAAGTTGGTTTATTGAGCCTGTAAGGGAAAACTACAAAATGCTCGTGATAAAAATCAGATCAAAATTATTTGAGGAAGCTTTAACTCTGCTGGTTAGTGCTGTGGCAAAGGTAAAATGAAAAATACCAATTTAAAGTTTCATCAAAATGAGACCATTGTTTCTTTTCTTTTGAATATTTGAACTAATGCTTTATTCCCTGAGCACCTGTGTCTGTATACTCACCCTGTGACCTGCACCTTGCTGCTCAAAATCCTTATTCTCCCTGGTGCACCAGAGGGAAGAAGACGGGTACAGAAGGGGGAGTGGCCAGGAGGGCTTTTTACAATTTAGTAGTTATAAACCGGTGGCATAAGCTAGTAGTCAATCTGTTTTGCAAGGTTTTTCATGACTGCTCTCTCTTTAAGTATAGGGACGAGTCAATTGATTTACATTTTACACTAGGAAACTGAGGCAGGGGATTTAAATGTTTGTCTTAGATCAGTAGAGTGGCCAGGTTCTGTTCTCTCCACTTAAGCTTTCTTGCTTTTTTTTTTTAATCCATGGTTGATTGGTTTGATCTTATTTGGCGGGTTGCAGGGCATGTAACTCATTGCCATGGAGTTGAGTCGATTCCAACTAGGGTTGCTATGAGTCGGAATGGACTTTATGGCAACAAGTTGTAAGCAAGATAGTTTAAAAGGAGAGAACAGATCCTGGCTGTTCTACTATTCTAAGGTAAACATTTTAATCCCCTGCTTCAGGGCGTATGGTACTCATAAAAACTCTATGAATTGTTGCTTCCTAGAAAGTATGTACTGCACTTTAGCCATGTTTTCAAAAGTTTTAGTATAAGTTTTAATTTGACGTATTTCTTTTGCTTATCACACCTTCCCGTTTTCTCCTTAAGCGTTTGTAAATGATTCTCTTCTATTAATTCATTTATTCAGTTAATAAACTTGAATGCCTTCTATGTGCCAGGGAAAGTTCTAGGTACTGTGACTATAATGGTGAGCAAGATAATGTGTAAAAATTCACCCTTGCAAATAATTTTATAAAATAGTTACATTGAACTCTGCCATTTCAAATAAGTAAAATGGAAAGTCATAGGAATTATTTTTAATATCATTTCATTCATTAGCATTTATCAATCTTGATTATGAATGATACAGTAGTACTAGCCATTAAGGAGCTCATAGCCAACTGGGGGATTAAACAACCCCAATAAAAAACAACTCTGTGATGAAGTCTACAAGGGCAGGTACCATGCCTGTCTTGCTCACCATTATATTCTCAGTAACCAATCTCCGTACCTAATCATAAAAATAGTAGCAGTACCCCTTAAAAGAAACTCTGAAAAATTGTTAACAACAACAAAAACAAAATCCAGTCTTAGAACTTGCACTGTATGTAAGAAACCTTCAGGGAGCGTTTTCAAGAAACATACTCCTGAGCCTTTCTCTTAACCTACTGAACCAGATTTTTGGGGGGTAGATTTCCCAGCTCTTTGGTTTTTGTTTTTTTTAACATCCCTCAGTTAGTTTTATTTCTGAGCCCTGGTTATGAAGGATTGACTTAGAAAGAGATTTCTTGGAACACACTCTGGTGCTTTGACCTAAACCCTGGTGTGCATGTCACTTTTAGTAAATGATTTTAAATCAGGAGTTAGCAAACTTCTTCCCATGGTCCAAATCCAGCCCACCATGGGTTTTTTGTACAATTTACAAGTTAAGGATGGTTTTTACATTTTTAAGCGTTTGAAAATCATTAAGAGAAGAATAATGTGACACATGAAAATTATATGAAACTTAAATTTCACTGTACCTAAATGAAGTTATATTGGAACACAGCCACCCTCTGTTTACATATTATACATACCTGCTTTCTTGCTAAAATGACAAAGTTCAATAGTCATGGCAGGGGCTCTATGTCCTGCAAAATCTAAAATATTTACTGTCTTGTCCTTTATAGAAAAAGTTTACCTACCTCTGTGATGAGGAGAGAATATTCATCACATTTTTCATAAGATATGAATCTGGGAAAAATAGTAAGTTAGGTAAGATATCCACAATCCAAAAGGCTCTTGTCACTGTGGAGCCATTGGCCAAATCTACCAAGGTAAAATGCAATAGGTAAGAGAGTCAGGTCCTACATGTTGGCCGAAATGACACAATTATGAACAATTTAGCTTTTGGAAATGGAAAAATGACATAGGAGCTTTAGTTGATGGTCAACTGAAATAGGTGTCAGTTGTGGAATATTGAACACCAAAAATCTAATGTGACCTGGACCTATAAATAGAAGTATAATATATAAAGTAAGGAATGATGAGATGCTAAATAATGGATTGCAGTTTTGGGTGTCCTACTTTCAGAGTGGAATAGATAACTGGAACATTTTTAGGGGCAGCTATTCAGATGGTGAAGGGATATAAAACCACGTCAAATGATAAATGATTTAGGCTAAGGAAAAGAAGACTCAGAGGGGACCTAACATAGCAGTCTTCAAGTATTTGGGTGAATGTCATGTGGAAACGGATTAGGTATATTCTGTACGACCCAAAGGGTGAAGCCAGATATGGAATTGGAGAATGCAGGCAGGACAGGCTTAATATAAATAACTACTCACACTAACCATTGTTCAGATACAGAATTATATGCCTTACAAGGTGATTACTTTATCACTTGGAAGATGTGGGCTGAACCTTAAAGAACTCTGGGTTAGGATATTGTTGATGGAATTCAAGAATCAGAAGGGAATTTTGGTAAATTACACTTAAGATCTCTCTCAACGAAAAGCGTCTCAGAATAATTCTAGTATGTTATGAACACATTTTAATATTCATTGAGCATTCATTGAGTGTCAGATGGATTCTGGCTGAAAGCAGAGAATTCCAGAAGGATGTTTACCTGTGTTTTATTGACTATGCAAAGGCATTCGACTGTGTGGATCATAACAAATTATGGCTAACATTATGAAGAATTAGAATTCCAGAACACTTAATTGTGCTCATGAGAAACCTGTTCATAAATCAAGAGGCAGTTGTTCAAACAGAACAAGGGGATACTGCGTGGTTTAAAGTCAGGAAAGGTTGTATCCTTTCACCATGCTTATTCAATCTGTATGCTGAACAAATAATCCAAGAAGCTGGACTATAAGAAGAAGAAAAGGGCATCAGGATTGGAGGAAGACTCCTTAACAACCTGTTATGCAGATGACACAACCTTGCTTGCTGAAAGTGAAGAGGACTTGAAGCGCTTACTGATGAAGATCAAAGACCACAGCCTTCAGTATGGATTACACCTCCACATAAAGAAAACAAAAGTCCTCACAACCGGACCAATAAGCAACATCATGATAAACGGGGGAAAGATTGAAGTTGTCAAGGATTTCATTTTGCTTCGATCCACAATCAATGCCCCTGGAAGCAGCAGTCAAGAAATCAAAAGACACATTGCATCGGGCAAATCTGCCCACCTCTTTAAAGTGTTAAAAAGCAAAGTTATTTCTTTGAGGACTAAGGTGAGCCTGACCCAAGCCATGGTGTTTTTAGTCACCTCACATGCATGTGAAAGCTGGACAATGAATAAGGAAGATCGAAGAAGAATTGACGGCTTTGAGTTGTGGTGTTGGCGAAGAACATAGAATATACCATGGACTACCAAAAGAACAAACAAGTCTGTCTTGGAAGAAGCACAGCCAGAATGCTCCTTAGAAGCGAGGATGACAAGATTTCGATTCACATACTTTGGGCATGTTATCAGAAGGGACCAGTCCCTGGAGAAGGACATCGTGCTTGGTAAAGTGGAAGGTCAATGAAAAAGAGGAAGACCCTCAAGGAGATGAATTGACACAGTGGCTACAACAATGGGCTCAAGTATAACAATGATCATGAGGATGGCTCAGGACCGGGCTTCTGTTGTACACAGAGTTGCTATGCTTTGGAACTGACTGGATGGCACCTAGCAACAACAACAACAACCTTCATTGAGTATTGACTATTTGCAGAGCATTCTGTTTGTAATAGTGAAGGACACAAGGGAATCTAAGATATGGTTTGGGAGAGACAAAGGAATGTTGCAAACAAGACATAAACACATAAAACACCAAGATGAGTGATATTGACTGAAATTGTACAGCAGTTTAAATAAAATAGAATCAGTGAAGGCCCCTGAAAGGAGATGGGTACTGAAATGAGCTTTGATGATTGGTCTGAATTTAGAAAGGTGGCAGTAAGAGCAGAGGCATTCTAGATGGCCTTGGCGATGAAACCAGCATGAGTGTTATGCATGGAATTGTGTTCCTCAAAAATATGTGTTGTAAATCCTAACCCCTCTACCTGTAGTTATAATCCTATTGGGGAATAGTTTTACTCTGTAATGTTAATGAGGCAGTATTAGTGTAGGGTGTGTCTTAAGTCAATCTCTTTTGTAATATAAAAGAACAGATTAAGGACTGGACTTTGGGATAGAAAATGATACTGGTGAGGAGCGAGCTTCTTGGATCAAGTAGACTCATGAGAGTATGTGGTTAGCTCCTGTCTGGAGGGGAGATGAGAGGGCGGAGGGGGTCAGAAGCTGGCCGAATGGACATGAAAATAGAGAGTGGAGAGAAGAAGTGTGCTGTCTCATTAGGAGGAGAGCAACTAGGTGTATATAACAAGGTGTATATAAATTTTTGTATGAGAGACTGACTTGATTTGTAAACTTTCACTTAAAGCACACACACAAAAAAAACACAGATTAAGCAAGCAAGCAAGCAAGCCAGGACAAAATGGAGGGGAAGATACATGCCACATATTTGCCAAGGAACCTAGGAATAGAAGCTGAAAAGAGACAAAGATCTTCCCCCAGAGCTGACAGAGAGAGAGAAAAAGAGAGCCTTCCTTCCCTTCGAGCCAGCACCCTGAGTTCAGACTTCTAGCCTTCTAAACTGTAAGAAGGTAAATTTCGGTTTATTAAAGCCACCCACTTGTGATATTCCTGTTACAGCAGCACTAAATAGCTAAAACAATGAGCAAGTGTCAGTTAGGGAGGGATAAGGTAGGAGAGATGTGTGGTGCCGAAAAATGCTTGCTGGGGCAACATTTAACCTTTAAAAACATTCAGCCTTAATTCTTTTAACACATAATGAAAGCCTACTATGGAAACCACAGGGCAAAGGGGGTGGGTGGGTGGTGGAGTGGTTACAAAGATGAATAAAATAAAGATTCTTGCCCTCAAGGAGTTCCCAGACCAGTAATAGGAAAATTTCAACATCTCTCTACAGAGACTTAATTCCTGGAGGATTCATGCAGAAGATGAATTGCTGGAAATTTCTCAGACCATCTTATTCTAGTTAACAACAACAAAAAAAAACATCATTTATTCAACAATTTTTTTTAAAACTTCTGCACTGTCTTAGCTGCTTGGGATGTATCAGTGAGCGAAACAAAGCCCTCGTACTGACCAGAATATAAGCTAACCATACTTTTTGTTATTCTGTGGTCCTCCAAGAAACATAAAACATTGCTTATTGTTTTACAGGCTTTGAGAGGGCAAAATCAATAGAGAAATATAGTTGGGGCTTTCAGATGGGTATTTGGAGCCTTGGCTCTGAAGAAAATGATGTGAAATACTTTTCAGTGTCTCTTTAGACCTATGCTCCTTTCTTGAGCAACATTTGTATTTTTGTCATCCATTCCATTTTTTTGTGTGTGTGTTTTTCTTTTTCAACACCTGCAGAATTCAAACTGGAAATTTAATCCTTTGTGTCTCAGCTCTTGTCACCCTAAACATCTCTTGTCGTGCGAATCAGTATTGGTTCTTCTTACAAATAAAATGCAAATCATATTCTTGCCCAAGCTAAACACTTATCTCAACAAAATCTGAACAAATACTTGAAGGTTAAAACTGAGATTCATTGCTTAGCAGAATAAAGAGAAAAACACTGAATGCAACATGAATTTTCCACTGTGATGAATTCAAAATACAAGCCAAAACTTAGTCAAGATAAAAATACTTCTCATGCCAAATGAAAGATTTTGATCTCTAAGCTGGATATCAGACTTATTCTTCAGCTATTAGTCTTTCCCATGAAATTTAATACTGAGCATGTCATTGCTTCCCATTGTTGAGTACTGCCATATTAAATTTCACAAAGGGATAGCACGTTAACTCTGGTGTCTGCATCAGATGGCTGTCCAAAAGGAGTGGCTTCCTTGTCAATTGAACAGAATCCAGTAGTGTACCCACTGGTGGTCAAACAACCCCAGTTTTATTCAGCTCTGCCTTTATCTGTATGATTGGCTTTTCTGGTCCACGGTTTCCTCTTGTGTTAATTCTGTGAGTCTGTGAATATCACTGTATTCAAGCAGTTACTTTGACCCATAAAATGAACTTCAGTATATTTCATTATTTTTAAAAAAAAATATTCTTCTTCCAACTCTTCAGACAGGGATTGGAATGGACTATAAGGCAAAAATGATACTGGTGAGGAGTGAGCTTCTTGGCTCAAGTAGACACATGAGACTATATGGGTAGCTCCTGTCTGGAGGTGAGATGAGAATGCAGATGGGGACAGGAGCTGGTTGAATGGACACAGGGAATACAGGGTGGAGTGGAGGAGTGTGCTGTCTTAATAGGGGGAGAGCAGCTAGTGGAACACAGCAAGGCGTGTATAAGTTTTTGTATGAGAGACTGACTTGATTTGTAAACTTTCACTTAAAGCACAATAAATTAAAAAAAAAAAATTCTCCTTTATGTGCCCAAGAATTAAAATGACCACATACATTACTATAGCATACATTTGATTTTTAAAATATTTTGATAAAATTTTCAGCATAGTTTCTTTTATTACTATATGTGTTTTTTTTTCATATGTGTTTAAAAACATTAATCTGGGAAGAATTCATAGACTCTCAAAGGGACCCATGACAGAAAAAGTTCAGAACTCCTATTCCCATATTCTGTTGGTGAGAGAGTAGGGCACCACTTCTGATCCAGTTACCCTTTGCTTTTTATATCCTTGGAGGGAGTCATGGCCCAACCTACAAAGCAAAATTCATGTATATACTGGGTTGTGTTATTTGTAGTTTCCCCCCCACCTTTGATATACCTTTTATTTTGTTTGAAATCTAGGCAAAAATAAAAGCACTCAAATTTAGATTTTGACTTGTTAAAAATTATCATCAAGTGAATCATCATTTCTGTTGGCAAGCCAACATTTCAAAAATGATTGAGATAATATAATGAAAGCATGCATATTGTTTCTGCAGTTTAGATAGCTGCTAGCTGTGAACAGTAGGCACTTTTGAAGGATTTAAACTGAGTTCTGCATCTAAATCACATAAGCAAACGTCCATCACTGATACCGTAGTTACGAGGTCTAGTGTATGATGGAAGCCATGCAGTTGCAGTTTTCCATTTGGGTATTTTCAAGAAGGAAAAGGGGGGAAAATCCTTCCAAATGGTGATGTTCATCTAGTCAGAAATAATCTAAAGAGGAAACTCAGACTATCCTTCGTAACAGGAGAGGTCACTCTATGCCATGCCTGGTGATGGTGACTTTCATTTCTCACTTCTAAATGGGCTCTGATGGGAAGAGATTGCATCTTGACATCTCTTGCTAGATGAGGTTTAAAAATTGTTTTCCTGCATAACTATGAATAGAATAAAAACAGAGGATGTTCATGAGACCTAGATTAAAATTCTCAGCAATTCTCTAAAAACCTTTCCTATAAGTGTCCAAACAAATTATAAATCTGTATTTCTGTAGGGTCACTATGAGTCAGAATCGACTCGATGGCACTGGGTTTGGTTTTTGGTTTTGGCCTAATAGCTCTGAATAAGTTTTTTTTAAACTATCAATACAGGTAGAAAGAGAAAACCTTTCCCTACAAACAAATAACCCATGGCCAGAAAAACTAGAAGTAATTTTGCTTACTTTTCTAATGTGATATAACTGAAGAGAAAATTTTACCATCTTTCATCTAAATCGCTTGTAAGTGTGTGACCTGTTTGTACATGTGTAATTATATGTGACTTACATTTCTTACAATATTAAAATTCATTGGTAAACCTTAAGGATTTAAAAAATTATTACTCCTAAGAACTGACCCTTAGATTAATCATTATGATTTGAGAAAATTTTAAATAATATTAATGACTGCTAATATTTATTAAGCACTTCAATATGTACCAGGTGTGGTGCTTATCTCATTTATGTCTTACAACAATACTATGGAGTAAACAATATTATCATCCCATTTTACAGGTCAGGAAATTCAGAGTTTAAGGAGATTAAGTAATTTGTTTAATGTTATAGACTAGTAAGTGGTTAAAAGCTGGAGTGAGCTCCAGAGACTTGCTAAAATAATAAAATAATTCTTTATGTTGATGTGATAGTTTAAAAAGAAAATCCTCAAGTTGACCCTTCTTTACCACCTTTGCCATAAACATCCTTTCCAAGAACTGTATCGGTTGCCTTTCACCTGGACTGCCTTGCTTTTGATCTGTTCACCATGTGGCAATCACAGGGATCCTTTTAAAGCCTCAGCCCCATCACGACAGTTTGTCAGTTAAAACCCTGCAATGGCCTCCTGTTCCATTAACAAAGAAAACCACAAGTCCCTTCCCTGGCTGTCAAAGCCTGATATCATTTGACTGTGACCTCACCTCCAGTCTCTCCCCCACTCTGCCCTGCCTTGCCTGACTGGACCTCTTTCCTGCCCAGCCTTTGCACTCACTCTTCCCTCTGCCTGAAATTCTCTTCCCAAGCTGGGCAGAAGGCATGCTTCTCCACATCCTTCAAAACTCCACTCCCTGTACAGGCTTCCATGGCCATCCTCTCTGTGTAACCTGTCCCTTCCCCTGCAAGTCACTCTCGGTCCTTTAGCCTCTTATATGTCTTCATAGTGCTACCTGTTTTTACTATATTATATATTCTTTTGTTAGTATGTTTCACACTTACCTTCTTTAGTTGAATGCAAATATCCTGTGAACTAGGATTTAGTTTTATTCCTGCTTATATCACCAGTACCTCAAATAGCACCTGGCATGTCGTAGATGCTCAGTCATTATTTTTTGAATTTATGAATTAATGAAGGATGACTTAGAGTTTAGATAGATAGATAGGTAGGTAGACAGACAGATAGATAGATGAACTGCCACTGAGTTGACTCTAACTAATGGTACCTTATGTATAACAGAACAAAACATTACCCAGTCCCACATCATCCTCACTGTTGCCAATGAGTTTAAGCCCATCATTTTGGCTGTTGTGCCAATCCATCTCACCAAGGGTCTCCCCACCCTTGCTGGCCCTCTACTTCACCAAACAGGATGTCTTTCTCTACCGATTGATCCCTCTTAATAACATGTCCAAAGCCGTTCTTCCTAGACTGTCTTGGTCTGGAAGCTCTGCTGAAACCTTTGCATCATATGTCACCTTGCTCGTATTTGAAATACTGGTGGCATAGCCTCCAGCATCACAGCAACATGCAAGCCACCACTCTACGACACAGTCATGTGTGGTGGGGGTTAAAGTCTACCACCCTTAATAAAAAAGCCCGGTTCAGACCTTCTGGGAACTATGTCCAAAGTGCCCCAACATGTAAGAGGCAAAACCAGACTCAAACCAGGTCTTGTTTCAGTGTTCTTTCCACTACACTTTTCTGGAAATCACAGATTAAGGAACAAACCATTGTGTTCTGAAAGGGAAATGTGGTAAAAGAGAACTGACATTCACTGAGCATCAAATTTGCATCAGACTCTATGATCTTAAATAAAATGATCTTAAATGGCAACAATTATTATCCTTACAGATGAGCAGACAGAGGAGACACAGATGGGCTAACTCACTTTCCTGTGATCACCACGTGAGTCACTGGCAGGGCCTTTGTTCAAACCCTGGTTTTACTGTGGTGGCAAAGCCCTTACTCAGGAGATTCTGACCCTGGGACCTTGGATGAAACACTTCTCCTCTGGGTCATTCATTAACTCCAGAGTGAAAGGAAGAGGGTGGCTTCACCATAGATGATAGCAAAGTTTCCTGGAATTAATGAAACAATCCCATCTTGCCTCGTGCCCTTGTGCTTCTTTTAACTATGATTGTTTTCAAAAGCTAAAAGAAAAACCAGACACCCATGGGTTTTGGAAGCAGTCTTTTAAAAATACTATAAGTCATATATCCTTGAAACTGAGAGCATTTCTTCATGGAGACTGCAATGTCATCACTTGATGACGCTCGGGTGATGTGTTTAAAATAGCCCTTTAAATGTTTTTTCACACAAATACTATAGAAAGGTGAGCAGCAGGCTGCACAAGAGACAAATTAGTGGTGCTTCTAGCCAGGCTGTTCAAATTATTTTTAGGCAGGAGACATACTGTACACACCAGGTTTTAGATGTGAGTAATTAATATGAAATGTTACCTCTCTCTTTGCCTGTAGTCATGCTGAGCCTTCTTTATTTCTCTCCTTTTCTCCTAAGTCCTGTTCCCCAGTACCCCATGTGTCATCTCCCCTGCAGATTGCCCTTTTACTCTGAAACTTTTTCTTGTTATGTTGGCAAGTGTCTTAGTCATCTAGTGCTGCTGTAACAGAAATACCACCAGTGGATGGCTTTAACAAATGGAAGTTTATTCTCTCACAGCCTAGTAGATTAGAAGTCTGAATTTAGGCTGCCAGCTCCAGGGGACAGCTTTCTCTCTCTGTTGGCTCTGGAGGAAGATCTTGCCATCAACCTTCCCTTGGGCTAGGAGCTTCTCAGCACAGGTATCCTGGGTCCAAAAGATGAGCTCTTCTCCTGGCACTACTTTCTTGGAGATATGAGGTCCCCCTGTCTCTCTGCTGACTTCTCTATTTTATATCTCAAAAGAGATTGACTTAAAACACAAACTAATCTTGTAGATTTAAGTCTTGCCTTATTAACATAACTTATTAGCCCAATACCAAGTCGCTGAGAAACTCAATTAAGTAGAAGCTTTAGTGAAAAAAAACCTTTTATTTCTCTCAGCTAGACTTAGAAGAAAGAAGCACAAGCAAGAAAACAAAACAGCAAACAAACAAAAACCAAGCTTATAGCAGGGATTATTCAAGGAAGCATTTCCTTAGCATCAGTAGAGATCCAAACAAATTTCCCAGTCCTTCCTTCCATATCTGTTATATTTATAGTAGTGCACAATGAGAATTCATATTAAAATGAAGAGCTAGAGCCCCTGCAGTATCCTGGATCATCTAATTAAGTTTACCTTATGTTCTCTAGAATACTCTCAGGTACAAATGTGCACATGTGTGCGTGCACACACACTATACATACTAAGACATTTAATATATTTGAGGAAGTTAATTTTATTACAGCACTGTCTAGGTTTTTACAGCTACCTCAAGGAAAGTGAAACCTATTATACAGACAAACAATATTTATAAAGAAGCTGTGAGATATAGAGCTTTTTGTGGCTCCCTCACAGTATCTGTATTCTAATAACCATGGAATATAATCTCTACTTCATGTGTATCCTGGACTCAAAAGTTATGGCCATTGGGCCTTGGTATTAGAGCAAGAAGAAATGAAAAGGGGCTGAGTGAACACTGTTAATTTAAGATTACTATGTATGAGATTAATGTGCATTCAATATTAATATTAATAAAATACATAAATACAATATTAGTAGAACATAAAATAAAGGACATTTCTGGTAATATTAGAGAGGTTCAACTTATCAATTCAGGTTCACATTCATGCTTTAGCAATTGCTAGGGTTTAGAAGTTGAGCAGGTGTGGGGTGGGCACTTCATTCATGATGCCTACAGAGCATCAAATGAATTCAGACATTTTAAACTGAGATAATGTATCATCATACTTCTGCATCCCTTTCTGATTATATGGTAGTTCCTTTAGAGACAACCTTCTCTGGCATCACTCAGCCTGAGAAAACAACACTTGTCACTTGTCATTTGGTAATAATGGTCTTTGAAAATGAGAAAAGATTCACACCATGAAATAAAAAATGTAACTTGACAATCAGTTAAAAAAACAACAACTATGTTACAACCATGAAAATTAAACCATGCCTACCTGCACAGGCTCTGGGAAGATTTAAGCAACATAAAATGAAGAAGAAGCATCTAAGCCCTTTCTACCTCCACTGCCAGAGCTCTGGTCCAAACTTCGGTCATCAGTAACCTGGATTTTTGCAAGGCCTTCTGACTAATGTCCCTGCTTTCATCCTTGCCCTCTGCCTATTTCAAATATAGGAGCCACAGGGATCCTGTGAAAATCAGTCCAATGATCTGATTTGTCCACTTGAACTCTTCCAGGGGCTTCCCGTTCACCCAAAGTAAAAGCCAATG
Source organism: Loxodonta africana (assembly GCF_030014295.1). Taxonomy (NCBI): domain Eukaryota; kingdom Metazoa; phylum Chordata; class Mammalia; order Proboscidea; family Elephantidae; genus Loxodonta; species Loxodonta africana. The sequence goes on from NC_087342.1 coordinate 133,482,475, forward strand.
CTTACCATGGCCTGTAAGACTCACACAAGCTGTCTTTCCCCATTTCTCCTTTCATCTTGCTCAGTCCTCTCCTGCCACACTGGTCTGCTCGCCAGGCCTGCTACCACCTTGGACCTTCACACTTTCTGTTCCCTCTGACAAGTCACACCCCTCAAGACTTCTTCCTTACCTCCTTGAGGCCTTTGCTCAGATTTCACCATCTTAGTGAGACCTTCCCTGACTACTCCATTTAAATTTTAAAAAGCAGAGAAATTAAGGAAATGGATCAACTAATAGCCCTGATGGCACAGTGGTTAAGAACTTGGCTGCTAACCAAAAGGTCAGCAATTCAAATCCACCAGCTACTCCTTGGAAACCCTATGGGGGCAGTTCTGCTCTGCCCTATTTGGTCGCTATGAGTTGGAACCAATTCAGTGATACATAACAACAGTAACAATACATTAGCATTCAAAGTCCTCAAATGATGATAAAACGTGAACTTAGCTCTGCATAGGTATAACATTTCAATACGCTACTGGGTTTACACCTAAGAGGGCAAAAGGCAATGAAACTTAAAGAGAAGGGAGAGAAGTAGGTTTCACTTTAGGACTGACATGGTGAATTTCCTGGACCACTGCATAAAATAGCTTCTAGTTCAATTAGACTCAATAAATATCGACTGATTTGATTGCCTGTTCTCTGGAACTGATTGATGCAGGAGTTACTGAGTTGCGTAAGGGAGGACAAGACCCAAGTTTTAAGGTTAAGATGATCTAACGGAGGTTAATCGAGGACTTAAGGGACATAACAAAAGAATATATAAAATAGAATGTTGCGCGTAAGTGAAGTATAGCAAAGTGTTTCTTTTTTGACCAAATGCTTCAAATTGTTGAGCTGGAATTAAAACGTGCTTAATTTGATGTTTTTTATTATAGTGACAAAAACTGCATGATTTTCTGTCCAGGGTTCTAGCATATTGTATTAAATTAAATGCCATTCAAATTCAAAGTACCTCGATGTTATTCAAAGCTTTTCCTAGGTGATGCAATATTATGAAAGGTAAAATAGGCTATTTCTAGTTTTGTGTGCACTGTGATTAGTGAAAGCTGATTATGACACATTTTTAGTGTCTAAATATAAAATACGATGTAAGTTTTAAAAATAGACTTGATTGTTTCCGGGCTGGGGAGGGTAGAAGAGGTTGTCTAGAGCTGATTAAATAGTGGTAGGGGTTCTGGTCTTCTGGGACAGATACAGAAGTATGTATACATTTGTGTAAGTTACAAATTCTTATGCTGCTCTCTGGAAATTTAGCTTCTACGTTAGTAATAAAGTTTGAATGATTTGCCATATGATATCCTTTCATGAGTGTCAAAGAACTTAAGTTATTTACAACACCTGTTACATTATTTAGTTGATAGTTAAGTCATAAATGCATATTAACAGTGTATTTTAATTAAAGGATGAAAACAGATGTCACCATTAGCAAATATAATGGGAAGGAAATTACATCTTGTCACTTGTCTTGAAATGCACTTCAGAATGACTTAGAAAAAACTGTACCTAATGATGGCTGACTAATTCTGTATACTGTGCAAGAAAAATCCAGGAAGCTTGCATTTCTCTGCTTTTAAAAAATGATGAAAAGGAGGAAGGCTTTTTGGAATACATTTCTTATTGCCCAGATATTCAACCTAGGCTTTAGATTTAAGATATTTGATGGTGCGTTTTAAAAAATACGTGGAGTCAGCCTTGACACTTTATTTCTTAGTTCTATATCCTACTTACATATTGCAATCATTGAATAATGTTAGGTGTCACAGGACAAAAACAGATGCTTTATCTGATTTTGGTCTACTGTTTTCTATGTCCATCTTAAAAATAGCTAGTATTTTATTGAGTATTCACTAATTGTCTGGTACTTTACTAAATGCCTTGTACATATTAGCTATTTTTATACTCACAACTCCATAAGTAGTTAGGCATTATAATTTCCATTTAAAAAAAATGAAGTGTTAGAGGGTTAAATGACTTACCAGGCCACATAGGTACTAAGAGGAAGAGCCCAGGAAAGATTTGAACCCAGGAAGTTTAGCCCTAGAACCACTGAGCTCTCCTGTCTTTCCAAGTATTGGCATATACATGGATTAAATCCAAAACCAGAAAGATGCTTGTGTACCCACTTCCTGGGCCCAAAGAAGCAGATAATAATAAATTTCCCTTGTACACCCAGAGTAGGGTTTTTACTTCTTCATATGCCCTCTCTAAGGAGTATTGGGTGATAGAAAACCTCTGACCAACCAAGACACCAAACAGCCCCGTAACTGGAAAAAGTAAGCGCTGACTTGGCCAACAGAAGAATTAGTCCATGGAGGCAGGCTCATTAGGCATTCTGTAAGTCAGGGGACTCTGCAATTTCATTTACCCTTTATGGCTCTGTGATTTTTCGGAATCAAAGCAGCTTTAAGAGCTTTATTGGACTGTTGACGTTTTAAAGGAATTATTCTGGTCAAATACTACAAATTTAAGGGAGTGATTCTTTGTCCAAATAAAATTGAAGGGTCTTCTGTAGCCACCTCATCCCAGATCATATTTTAACATCCAAAAGAAGAGCAAGCACCAGAACTTGGTTAAATCACTCGTAAGACGGATATACTCAGTGTGCCTACACTTACCAGCCATTGAAAGGGACAGGAATCATCTCTTTGACATGTTAGAAGTTTTTTATATATCATTAATTTATCTGCTATTTCAGACATTGAGATTACTTGTGATTTGGGCAATCCACATTTCTTAGTTCAAAATAACCTGATGACCATACTCTTATTTTTAAAATGTTAGGTTTTAGAATCTCCTGTGGTTTTGTCTATTTGTTGTGAATGAGCAGTGACCATAAAAAAAAATGCTGAAAAAAAATTCAGACAAAATCATGTGGGCTGCCAGTGGTTTTAACTCCTAAACTTACCACAAAACAAATTACACCTGTGGGCTCATCTTTCTCTATGACTTTCATTTTACAAGATGACCTTTTTGCCCCTTATCCCTGTCTATTGATAGATCATCTAAGGCACTCAAACTGATAGCATATGCCAGGAAATCCTGCTAGTCATAGCTGTTCCCCAAAGTTATCAGCTAAATGGACTCAGAAACTTAAAAGCAAAGTGCTCTCTTCCCTCATATATTATCTATGTCTATGCATTTTTTTTTTATGCATAGCACTTAGCATGTGCTAAGCACTTTACATTATCTCAATTAACCCTCCCAACAATCCTGTGAGTTTTCTGTTGATATCACCAGTTTGTAAATAAGGAAACCAAAGGAGACAGAATTTAAATAGTTTCCCCCACTGTCATGAAGTTAAGAAACAGAGCTAGATTTGATTCTGAGCAGGCTGGCTCCACACTTGTACCTAAACTTTTGTACTTAATCCCTTCCAAAAAGTGTCCATTTGCAGAGTGCAGTTTTATTTTTTGTCCCTCCTTAGAGTAATATAGTATATAATAGAGGGTCAGTGAAAAAGAGGAAGACCCTCACTGAGATGAATTAACACAGTGTCTGCAACAATGGGCTCAAAGATAGCAGCGATTATGATGAAGGTGCAGGATTGGGCACTGTTTTGTTCTCTTGTACATAGGGTCACTATGAGTCAAAACTGACTCGATAGCACCTAAGAACAACAACAGTATAGTAATATAACATAGCAAGTCTGGTGGAAATAGTAAAGAATGTATCAAAAGCAAGTTTTACAGTGTGTTGTGCATTCCAGAAGATGCAGACATGAATTGGATAGTTAATGCTTTTGCTTGGTCATGTGTAGGTACCACCGTCTTCTAAACTGCCAACACATGGCGTTAGTTAGCCCTGTACATGTTAGATAAAAATAGATTAACATAATCAAATAACATTTGGGAAAAGTTCATATGGAGTGTAATTAGACCTTATTTAGTATTTATCGATTACATAGTTATTTTGATGGAACCAGCATAATCTGTTATTTTCCTAAAAATTAACTTCATTCCTTTAAAAATTTTCATTCCTAGTTAATATCCTATTTGCTGTTTTCTCATCTTTTCATTTTCTTCTCTTGAGCTGTGCTCAGAAAGAGGTAACCTGTTGGTCAGAATAATAAAACCACTTCTTCCTGTGCCAGATTTTCAGTTTTAGAGTTCTGATTTATCTCCAATATTAGAAAGCAATGGTGTTGTTTCAAAACCTAGAAATACTGTTTGCAGGACCCAGCATACAAAGCTTCTATACATGCAGTGCCTCACGGGATTCAGGAGCAAAGCGAAGGTGTTTCTTGAGATCTTGAGAGATGAAGTGGAGCAAACGTTTCATTGTGTGATAGCGGACCTCTGTGTCCTGAAATGTCTTCATTTAATGCTTACTCAGGAGTGGCCTCCTATGGTAAATGGAAAACTGAATTAAAAATAAATGCTTGACTGAAGTAACAGGCAATAAAACACTAATAGCTAATCATCAGCTATGCTCTTATTTTTCCTAAGTGTCATCTCTCCATGCTTTCAAAACACTGTGGGATGCTGATTGGATGAGCTACATTTTTTTAACAGTGCTAAATGGAGGACAAAAAAAAAAAAAAAAAAACAGAAAAATATACAACAAAACCCTTAAAAGAAAAAAAAGTAGAATGAGGGTCCTCCACAAAAGAGCAGAAATTGCAACATTTTAAAATTTCTCTTTTGTTCTTTCTCAGCCACCTCTGAAAACACATTTTTCTAATAAGTTACATCCCCTGCTGAATGTACTAATTCTCTTTAACACATTAGATGTTTTAAAGAAAAATAATTTAAATAACCATGAAAGAACTAGATGTAAAAATAAAATCTTTAGTGCCATCTGCTGGATACTTGCAATCAAGTAAAAATATACTCATTTTAAGCTAATAAGCGTATACATTTTAGATACAAACTGAAAAATATTTTGAACTGTAGAAACTTAGAAAAATTAACACCTCGGGTGAATTTATGAACAACTGAAATGTTTAGAGCAGTACCTCTCAAACTATGTAATTTAAGTTTTGTACAAACCACTATGGTCATTTAAAAAACTTAGGAATATTAATATGTCCACATCTTTAATTTCTAAAACTGTAGGTTTAAAAAATTTATTGTGTTAAATATATATAAGAAAATTTTCCATTTTTAAACATTTTTAAGTGTACAATTCAGTGACATCAGTTATATTCACCGTGTTCTACAGCCATCACTAGCGCTTTCTCATCATCCCAAACAGAAGCTCATTAAGCAATAACTCCGCATTTCCCATCACCCCGGCCCCTGGATGCCACTAGTTTACTTTTGTCTCTATACATTTGCCTAATTTTAGATATTTCATGTAAGTGGGATGATACAGTATTTCTCTTCTTGTGTCTGACTTATTTTACTCAGCCTACAGTCTTTACTGTGTTCCAGGCTCATCTGTGTTGTGGCATGTATCAGAACTTCATTTCCCTTTATAGCTGAATAATCCATTTTACCCATATATCACGTTCTGTTTATCCATTCATCTGTTGGTGGACACTTGGGTTGTTCCCATCTTTTGGCTATTGTGAATCATGCTGTGATGAACATTGGCATATGAAGCAGTAAGTTTTAAATAATGTGATGGATTTCAGGTTAAAGTATATAACATAAAATTGAAATTTTTCACTAGGTGATTTTTTAAAAATAGAAACACGCCTTTTAAAAACCTAAGAATTATGAATAACATATATAAACCACACTGTGGTCGCCTGATAAATTTGCACCAGAATCACCTGGATTGGCTACTAAAAAAGGCAGATTCCTGGAATTTATCCTAGACCTATCAAATCAGATGCACTGATGGTTAGTCTCAGAATCTGCATTTTAGCATGCCCCTTAATAATCCTGCTGCATAATAAGATTGAGAGCACCAACGAAACAACCCTCACAAAGCAGTAGCTTTCCAGTTCTTCAGCTATAATCCAAACAAATATTCCGACAGTAGGATAATGTAGCAGAAAGTTGGAAATAGAAGGTTATCCAGGCTATCACAAACCAGTTTTATGACCTTATCTAATAGCAGGAGCCTACATTTTCTCATTTATAAATGAGAAAAATTGTACTTGATGATGTTCATGGTCCCTTTTTTGCCTGTATTTTAAAAAAATATTTCCATTTAACACTGGGTTTTGGAGTCCTTCCTCTGAAAATGGAGATTAAATGATGCCCAAGTGACTAATCCCAGGCTCTGACAAAGAAGTGAGAGGCTTGATTTCAAGCTTGTACAACTACCCAATGTACAACTAGATTTCTTAAATTTTAGGAATTATTCACAAAGGCTGAAGTAGACAGCAGAGGTGAAATGTAAAACAGTCCAAACTCCCTTGAAGAGAGAGCAAACATGCTCATATACAGAACAGCGTATTACATCCCTACAGCTCAGTCGTAAGTGAAAAATTATCATGAGTAGATTTAGAATAACAAATTACTGGTAAGTAAAACTTTAAATAATACTTGGTCAGGGTTCAAGACTGAAAGGAAAATATACTGCTGCAAAAGTGATTTCAATAAATTGCTATCCGTACCTTTTGAAAAATACTATATGCCAAACATCTGTAAATAACTTGTATTAAAATATGAATGTATGTGTGATGTAATATGAAAACTTTGCAAAAATACAGTTGACATATTTTAACCAAGACTAATTGTTCTTCACACCAACAAAGAAAATTATTAATTTAGTCAACAGTAATAGAAAATTATGTCTTCTTTAATTTTCCAAATAGAGCCTGTAAGGTTGTTTTGTTAAATCAAGATGTATTTTACTTAATTTTGTGATCAAATCACATTAGGCTTCAAAAAGAAAAATATCTCTAATGTGGACAGATAATTCTCTTGTACAGAAGAAAAGGATTATTTTCTGATATTTATATAAAGCCTTAAATAAAGTAATAAAATAAGCAACACTCAGCATCTTCTTCTGTTTGTCTCTTTGTACTCCCAGGACCTCAAGTGGTGCCTGTTACACAGTTGGAGCTCAATAAATATTTGTTGAATTGATATTTAAAAGATCCTGTTGTACTCAAAACTAGCTAGAAAGTTTGAGGCCACTGTAGTGTAAAATGTGTGAGAAGAAGTTGTGAAAGATGATAGATAAGTGGGAACAGAGGAAGCATCCCCTTGGACCCCAGGATGAGGAGTTAGACTATCTCGGAGATCATATTTTAGCAGTGGATTTACATTATTGGTCCAGTTTATCGGGAAGATCAGTCAGGCATTATGAAATAGAACTAGAATGAAGCAACCCTTTGGCAGAAGCCTTGTTAGAAAGCTGATGAAATAATCCAAGCTAAGACTGAGGGTCTTGATCACAGGTTTCCGAGATGTGCTATGTATCTAATGACTACAGGAAGAAGTTTTCTTTTTTCAGATTGTATGTGTGCCTTTTATATGAATCTGAGATTTACCTTAAGTTGCTGTCCTGTCCTTTCAACTCAGCTCTGATACAGAGACCGGTATTTCCAAGCATCGTAAAAACAACAACAACAAAAAAAACCCTTTTTTTTTCTTTTTGTCACCACTGAAATGCAGTGAAATTTTACCCCTCCTAACGGAATCGACTTGACAGCACTGGGTTTGGTTTTTTTGGTTATCCTGTTGGTGAGAAGCCCTGGTGGTGTAGTGGTTAAGAGCTATAGCTGCTAACCAAAAGGACAGCAGTTTGAATCCACCAGGCACTCTTTGGAAACCCTATGGGGCAGTTCTACCCTGTCCTGTAAGGTTGCTATGAGTTGGAATCAACTCCATGGCAATTTTTTTTTTAAGCCCAGTGGCGCAGCAGTTAAAACACTCAGCTGCTAACCAAAAGATCTACAGTTCAAACCCACCAGCTGCTCTGTGGGAGAAAGATGTGGCAGTTTGCTTCCATAAAGATTTACAGCCTTGGAAACCCCATGGGGCAGTTCTGCTCTGTCTATAGGGTCACTATAAGTTGGAATCCACTTGATGGCAATGAGTTTGTTTTATTTTTGAGCATTTGCTGCTCTTCCCTGTCACTTGGTATATGTCGTCCTGCACTGCTAATTTATGTTTACAAAAACTTACTTCCTAAAACTGTACATTTCTGGAAGTTGAGAATTGTGCTTTATACTCGAGGTTGGTGTGAATTTAATTACAACAGTAGGGTGCAATGTCAAAATTTTTAAAAATGCAAGCCTACATCCTATCAGGCTAGCAAAACATTATATTTCAGTCATTATCAGGGGTCTTTCTGACATCCCCAGTCTTTTGGAGGCTTTTAATCAGTCCTACATTCTCAGAAAAACTCTTCTGTCTTTAATCTCCATGTTACTAACTTCCCGGGCCCTTGATGGTGCCCTCCTGAGTGTTCTATGTCAAGGTTGGGGAGGGATGCATGGGCCATGCTTACTATTTTCAGTGCCCAGGCCCTCCTGCCGTTATATACACATCTCCAAACCACCCTACACTTTGGGGTGTTCCATGCAAACTACCCTGGTTTCTGACCCTCTCTATCTTGAGGAAAGCCCTCGCTCTCCTTTAGAACTTGTCACTTGGGCTTTTGAAGCTTCAAAGCACCAGCTCCCACCCACATAGACTTCACAAAGGAAAGTCAGGAAGAAAGGTGGAATTACCTTCTTTGAGCTTCCAGCCACTTTAGGGATGGGGGAAGGAAAACACAAAATACAACTAAGCGAGGTACTGGGCTAATTACAAAGATTTCTCTGCTTTCCACATTTTGCTATGTGCTTTATTTATAGTACGTGATTGACAAATACTTATAAATTGATATGAATATCATTAATAATTGCTTGCTTAAAGTATTTTTTCATTTAGTTGATGATATTTAGTGTTTTAGAAATTTACAGGATGATCATTGGTTTTTTGGGCATTCATCTTTATTTCCTTCAAAATATGTACTATTAATCACCCAAGTGACTTATTTACAGCTGGAGTCTTGGAGTTTCATGATGAATTGGATGCACAGTTATTAAAATAAAGTAATAATTATTACATACGGAAACCCTGGTGGCGTAGTGGTTAAGTGCTACAGCTGCTAACCAAAAGGCAGTTCGAATCCGCCAGGCACTCCTTGGAAACTCTATGGGGCAGTTCTACTCTGTCCTATAGGGTTGCTGTGAATCGGAATCGACTGGACAGCACTGGGTTACTGGGAATAATTATTACATAGTAAAACAATAGGAAAAAAATCACATGCAGGGAGAAAACCTAGGTTTCAATATCAATGCTTTTCTTTTGACTTAAAAAAAAAAAAACATTGCCATCCAGTCCATTCCGACTCATAGCAATCCTATAGGACAGAGTAGGATTGTCCCATAGGGTTTCCAAGGAGTGGCTGCTGGATTCAAATTGTTGACCACTATGCCACTGGGGCTCCAGTGGCTTTGCATATTTTATAGCTTTCTCCATTTTCCATGTAGATAATTTAAGTCTGAGATTTGTGATTATTTATTTTGTCAAATTTGCTAATCGTAAGTATACACTGTTAATTCTAGAATTGAAGCATACAAATAAATTTGACAAAAAGATTTTACATTTACTGTCCCACATTTACTGTAATATGTAATAAAATATGTATTTCCGTTTATTATTCATGATGGAACCTTGTCACATATTTGGTATGGATGGATTAAAGCCTTAAAGCATTGGATACAAAAAATAAATATGCAGTTTTCGGTTTCACTACTAGTATCCTGATTCTGAAGGCATATTTTATTATGAGGACAGCATCCTGACAGTGTGAGATATCAGAGTAACGCAAAGGGAATATGAATTGAGGGAAGGGCATTAAGGTTGGTTTTAAGAGAGCAGTTTAGTAGAAGGTTACGGAATAGGTGGATTTAGAGGAAGTGGGAGTAATGGATATTCTTCCTTCAATCTTTCTTCCTCCCTCCCTCCCTCCCTCTTTCCATCTTTCCTACCTCCTTCCCTCCCTCCCTCCCAGCCTCCCTTCCTTCCTCACTCCCTGCCTACTTTTGCCTTTCTTCCTCTTATAATATCTTCTGGCAAAAAGAAGCAGCAGAGTATGAAATAAATTGTAGAGGTTGGTAGGGCCCTGGGTCGGACTTTATTTTTCAGTGCAGAATAAGGAAATAGTACATGTAGTAGGAGTCTGGGTGGTGCAAAGGGTTAACACACTCAGCTGCTAACCAAGAAGTTGGAGATTTGAGTTCACCCAGAGGCACCTCAAAAGAAAGCCCTGGCAATCTACTTCCGAAAAATCAGCCTTTGAAAATCCTATGGAACACAGTTCTACTCTGACACACATGGGGTCACCATGAGTTGTAAGCAACTCCACGGCAGTTGGTTACTGGTTATAAGTAGGTAGGCGGGCAGTGGTGATTCCAGTTAGAATTCTTGTCTTTCATGCAGGAGATGGAGGTTCGATTTCCAGCCAATGCTCTGTATGTGCAGCCACCACCCCTCTGTCATTGGAGGCTTGCATGTTGCTATGACGCTGAGTTAGTTTCAGCAGAGCTTCCAGACTAAGACTAACTAGGAAGAAAGGCCTGTGAACTACTTCTAAATATCAGCCAATGAAAACCCTGTGGATCACAACTGTCCAGTCTGCAACTGATCATGGGGATGGCACAGGGCTGGGCAGCATTTTGTTCAGTTGTGCATGGGATCCCCATTAGTCAGGGGCCAACTGGATGGCAGCTAACAACAACATAATAATGTAGGTAGAGGAAGAAGGCCGTGAAGAAAGAGATTTGAAGTTGTAAGAGAGTTTTGGGCTAAGAGTCTGATCTTTCTTCTCTCATCCTTCTCCCTTCTGGGATGTCTAAAAAAAAGAAACCAGTAGTATAAACATTTCCAATATTTTTGAGGTATGGAGTTTTGGGAAAGTTTCGTGTCTGCGTAAAAAATATGTATTTTCCTGTTGTTGAGTGCAGTAGTTTATATATATACATTTATATATATATATTTGTTGTTGTTAGATTCTGTTGAGTCGGTTCCAACTCATAGTGACCCTATGCACAACAGAACGAAACGCTGCCTGGTCCTGCGCCATTCTTATAATCTTTGTTATGCCTGAACTGATTGTTGCAGCCACTGTGTCAATCCACCTCATTGAGGGTCATCCCCTTTTCCGCTGACCGTGTAACTTTGCCAAGCATGATGTCCTTCTCCAGGGATTGATTCCTCCTGACAACATGTCCAAAGCATGTAAGACGCAGTCTCGCCATCCTTGCTTCTAAGGGGCATTCTGGTTGTACTTCTTCCAAGACAAACTTGTTCATTGTTTTGGCAGTCCATGGTATAGTCAATATTCTTTGCCAACACCACAATTCAAAGGTGTCAATTCTTCTTCCGTCTTCTGTATTCATTGTCCAGCTTTCACATGCATGTGATGTGATTGAAAATACCATGGCTTGGGTCAGGCGCACCTTAGTCTTCAAGATGACATCTTTGCTTTTCAACACTCTAAAGAGGTCCTTCATAGCAGACTTGCCCAATGCAGTCTGTCTTTTGATTTCTTGACTGCTGCTTCCATGGGTGTTGATTGTGGATCCAAGTAAAATGAAATCATTGACAACTTCAATCTTTTCTCTGTTTATCGTTATGTTGGTTACTGGCCCAGTCGTGAGGATTTTTGTTTTCTTTATGTTGGGGTGCAATCCATACTGAAGGCTGTGGTCTTTGATCTTCATTAGTAAGTGCTTCAAGTCCTCTTCACTTTCAGCAAGCAAGGTTGTGTCATCAGCATAACACAGGTTGTTAATGAGTCTTCTTCCAATCCTGATGCCCTGTTCTTCTTCATATAGTCCAGCTTCTTGGGTTATTTGCTCAGCATACAGATTGAATAGGTATGGTGAAAGAATACAACCCTGACGCACACCTTTCCTGACTTTAAACCAATCAGTATCCCCTTGTTCTGTCCGAACAACTGCCTCTTGGTCTATGTAAAGGTTCCTCATGAGCACAATTAAGTATTCTGGAATTCCCATTCTTTGCAATGTTATCCATAATTTGTTATGATCCACACAGTTGAATGCCTTTGCATAGTCAATAAAACACAGGTAAACATCCTTCTGGTAGTCTCTGTTTTCAGCCAAGATCCATCAGACATCAGCAATGATATCCCTGGTTCCATGTCCTCTTCTGAATCTGGCCTGAACTTCTGGCAGTTCACTATTGATATACTGCCGCAGCTGCTTTTGGATAATCTTCAGCAAAATTTTGCTTGTGTGTGATATTAATGATATTGTTCCATAACTTCTGCATTCGGTTGGATCGCCTTTCCTGCGAATAGGCATAAATATGATTTCCTTCCAGTCAGCTGGCCAGGAAGCTGTCTTCCATATTTCTCGGCATAGACGAGTGAGCACCTCCAGCGCTGCATCATTTGTTGAAACATCTCAGTTGATACGCTGTCAATTCCTGGAGCCTTGTTTTTCGCCACTGCCTTCAGAGCAGCTTGGACTTCTTCCTTCAGTACCATCGGTTCCCGATCGTATGTTACCTCTTGAAACAGGTGTATGTTTCAATGAGGCATTTTTTTTTACTCTGTGCTATAGGGCCAATATAGGGTTGCTATGAGTCAGAATTGACTTGACGGCAGTGGGTTTGGTTTTTGTGGTTTTTGTTGTTGTTCATTAGCTTAAACTTGTTAATTGTGTTGTTCAAATCTTCACTACCATGACTTACTTTTGATCAATTTGGTCTGTCAATTACAGAAAGAAGAGTTTAAAAATATTCCACTATGAAGATGAATTTCTCTATTTAGCTTAGTAGTTTATAAATTTTTGCATTATTTGTTATTATAGGCAGTCAAGTTTCGAACTGTCATATATTCCTGATGAAATTAATATTTTTAATAGTAGATTACCCTCTTTAACCTAAAAGAGTAATGTTTTTTGCCTTAAACACTATACCTGCTTTTTGTTATCACTGCTGTTGTTGTCTTTCCTTGGAATATCCTTTTTCCATCCTTTTATTTCAAACTTTGAGTGCCTTCATGTTTTGCGTATATCTCTTCTAAACCTCATTAGTGGACTTTTTAAATCTAGCGTGATTGTCTTTTATTGTGATTACTGATGTGTTGGATCGTTTCCACCATCCCATGCTCATAGTTTCTAATTGCCCTGCTTTATCCATGTTTATTTATTTCTCTTTTTCAATTCTTTTTTTTTTTTTCATTGTAGCAAATATATATACAGGTAGTCCCCGACTTATGATATATTTAATTTATGATGAATTGCACTTGCAACCGTCCCATTTTTTTTAGTACATCTTATCATTAATAATATGTACTACATACAGTGTTTCAGCATGTAATTTGCTGTTATCATTCTCAGATATTCACTCTCAGATGTTCAATTTTATGATTTACTGTTCAAAACACTGCCATATAGATTTAGTTTTCTAAACTAAGTTGGAGGCTTCAGTTGCTTGGAAAACATGGGCCCAAATGCCGATGGCTTTCCTAAAGCTGACAAGCAGATTCAGGAAGCAGCGAGATGTTACCATAAAATATATAAAGATAAAAAGAAAAGGACCATACAGACAGCTCTCACTAATTTTTTGACTAGGGATGCCATTCCCAGGGATGATCCATGTGATCCAGAACCTTCCACAAGTGGAGCTATAACCACAACTGACACAATATCAATGTTGTCCAACTCCTCTTTATCATTGAAGTAAATTTTATGACTTGTATATTTTTTGTGTATGTATATATGTATTAAAATATATCTGTGAGTTTATATGTAATGTGTCTGTTTAGTTATCTAGTGCTAATAAACATTTGCCTCTATACACCTGCCTATTCTAGATATTTCATATGTATGGGATCATACAATATTTGTCCTTTTGTGACTGACTTATTTCACTTAGCATAATTTTTCCGAGGTTCATCCATGTTGTAGCATACATCAGGACTTCATTGCTCTTTGTGACTGAATAACATTCCACTGTATGGATGTAAAACATTTTGTTTGTATCTGTTCACCTGTTGATGGACACTTGTGTTATTTCTGCCTTTGGCTATTGGGAATAATGCTCAAGGAACATAAGTGTACAAGTGTCTGCATTCCTGCTTTCAGTTCTTTTGGATATACACCTAGAAGTGAAATTTCTGGATTACATGGTGATTCTATGTTTAACTTTTTGAGAAACTACCAGACTGTTTCCACAGCAGCTGTACCATTTTTCAACTCCACCAGGAATGGATGACAGTTCCAAGATATTATATGATACATTTTAATTCTTTTTGGTTGCTACCTGACTAAAATGTTTATTTTCAGTCACTTTTACAAGAGTTAAAACTGAAATACTTGGCAACAGAACCTCAGCAGATTTCCCAAGGGCAGCTGGCTACTTCAGAACTATGTAACCTCTCTGAATCGCTGCTTTTATTTCATCTTTGACCTTTTGAGGATTTTACATGCATTAAAAGTTATTCTTTTAAATATTTTATCCACTTTCCGTGCTTTGTGGCAGTAGGATTTTTCAGGATATTTAGCCCCTGTATAAACTTGTTTAAAATTTAGTTTTTGTGTTTTGTCAGTATGGACTAGAAAATATATATATTTATATATGGGACTTTTCCACTCAGCAGCTACATAGTGGCTACTACTAAGGAGGTATGTGTTTTGACTATTTTCGCTTGAGCTGTGGATTTCTAATACTAATTACCCTGTACAAAAATAAGGCTATATGGTGAAGAAGATACTAAGTGGCCTATGGGTGACCAAGTGAAGTGCTATGAGATTGTAGTAAAGAGTCACCTTAATAGTCAATGTTTTGCACATATATGTTGTACAAATGTTTCCTGAAATAGATGCCATTTTGATTGAGGCCTGTAGGATAGGTAAAAATTTTCTAAGTTTGAATTAAAAAAAAAGAAAACAAGTTTTGGTTTTCACACCGTTTTATCTTAGCATAAAGCATTTACTAAGTCAGGAGTTGGCAAACTGGTCCATGAGCCAAATCCAGCTATTTCGTAAATAAAGCTTTATTGGAGCACAGCCATGCTCATTCATTTCTATATTGCCTCTGGCTGCTTTCAACCTACAAGGGCAGAGTTGAATAGTTGCAAAAGTCTAAAATATTTACATTCTGGCCCTTTATCTAAAAGGTTTGTCAATGCCCATATTAAATCATGTTCTTCGTTACAGAATAAGATCACAAGGAAACTAGTTTTCTAGCCTAGCTGTCTCCTTCTCACATTTTAAATAGATTTAATTTAGTAATTCCCATAATAAAGATGTATTCATGCGCTCTCTCTTAGAGTTGATTTGTTTCTTTGATTGGAGATATTTCTTCCATCCCTTTAAAAAATCATTTCCTTTAATACAAGTTATAAGATTTCCAATGTTATTTTGTGAGTAACTTTTATAATAACTGATATCTGTAGTTACTTTCTACCAACCTAGTATTTAACTGTAAGAAAATTAATGTACCAAATAACTCTTTAATAAATTCACCAGATATTCTTGCATTAATGAAATAAAATATCACATACACCCTTCTACGAAATGAAATTAACCAGTCTTTAAATTGGGAAGGGCTTGAAACCCTAAACTACTTTATGTGCTAGTACACGTGTGCTTGCTTTAATTGTGGAAATGAAATGTACAAAGTGTCAATTGGCAAAGCAGGAGATTTTAGAATTTTAAAAGTAATCATTAAAGTTCTGCTCGAGAGCTGTTGATGTTAAAAGGGAAATAGAATGAAATCCCCCAACCTCAAACACCACAGTGCTTGGACCTAACTTATTTGATTTTGTTTCCAGGGAATACTAGTTCCCCAGTTAATTTAGATGGAGAGCATCAAGCAAACTCTTTGAATTAATGATAGCGTGTGTTTACCCTGTACCCTAGGGAATACTCAAATCTAGCAAACCAGCTAAGATACACAGATAACTTTAAGCCATTTCCCAGGAGTTTCTCTTGGCAAAATAGCCAATGACTACCGGCTAGGCATAGGATAATTCTCTTAGTTCTCATTTACAAAAACAAGACATCCTTTCACTGGAGGATTCACTGGATGGCATAGTGTTCTATACAGAACAGCAGACAGCTTCTGTCTGTCACTATTCAAGACAGGGATTTGAACGGAGGTTGGGAGGGGACTCGAACCATATTAAATGTTCACATTCTTATGGGACATTAATGATTTGGTTGCCCCATCACTCAATAAAGAGTGGTAGCAAACTTTAAATATATAGCCTGATAGACCAAAGAAAAATTGGGATGTATAGAAATCTTAATATTTTCAATATGTGGTTTAGAACATTTAATGTGACATGGAAGGGCTACTGAGCTCAAACATAATGCATAAGCTAACTTTCTGTGTACTGTATAATCAGATACTGGATGCCAAATATATAAGCAGTTTCCAGGAATGGATGCTAAGGGAAATGTATTGTGGAAGGAAATTTGCCTAACAATATAGTTAAAACAATCTTTTTCAAAACATGTATCACGCTCAAATAACGGCTCATAAAATTAATATATGGCGACAAACTTTTCTGAATTGTATTCAGCATTAAAGTTAAAATAGGATAGACTAGTAAATATCAGAGTACATCATCTAATTAGGCTATATATTTTGTGTAACCTTTGTTTCAGTTATATACACAGGAGTCCTGTTGCAAAGTGTTGAGTTCTATCTAGCAAAGTATTTTCAAAGCCACCTGCCTAAAAGAACCAGAAGATGGTGTGGATACCTGAATTCCACTGCTTAGAACAAACAGTGATAATGTAGTGTCTACTTATATACGTCTGGTACTAGTAAGCAAAGCTGAGACTAATGGAAACGTCCTAGTACATTTCTTACCTTTGGAGGTAAGATTAGTGGGGAAAATAGCTTTGTCAGTTTGCTTTCCTTCAAATAACTACACTGACATTCTGTTAGGAAAAATAGTTGTTGGTTTTTTGTGTTTTTGTCTTCCATCATTTACTTAGTTTGCTGTGATGTTCTCTTTTGCCCAGGAGATTGCATCAACAGTTTGAAAGCTATAAGGAACAAGTGAGAAAAATAGGGGAAGAAGCGCGGCGTTACCAGGGCGAGCACAAAGACGATGCGCCGACTTGTGGAATCTGCCATAAAACAAAGTTTGCTGATGGGTGTGGCCACCTCTGCTCCTACTGTCGCACGAAGTTCTGCGCTCGCTGCGGAGGCCGAGTATCTCTGCGATCAAACAACGTGAGTGTTTCTGGAATAACCTAAGAGGCGCCGTGAATGCAAGTAAAATCATTACGCCTCCCAAACGTGGAAAGTCACGCATGTTAGCCAGAAGACACATACATAAATATACAAATTAATATGCTCTTCCTCCGTTTTGTCCTTTTTGTTTTTCATAAGGCTCTGATGGTGGCATAGTGATGAAAATAATTCATAAATGTATATTTTCATTAAATGATTCCCTTTCAGAACCAACAGTAGATTACCTGTGGGAATAAATTCACTTCATTGCCTGAAGAATGTAGCAAATGTGAATTTAGAATCATGAATTATAACACTTTTGAAAATTGCCATGACCAATTCTTGCAAAAAAAAAAAAAAAGAACTTTTAGTTTTTGCAACATTAGTTTCAGATTGAATGAAAGTAAAATGCAGAGTAAACTGTGTGGTGTTAGATTTAATTCCGGATAATATATAAAGCAACAATTAGCCTTTTTGATGACTAGTTTCATATTTGATATTATGTTAAAGAACTATAGTGGTAAGCTTATTTCATGGCAATTATTTGAATATTTAAAGAGTACGTCAAAATACACACATACTGGGATTTCTTTCTTTTTTCTTTTTTTGCACTTCTCATTTTCTTGTCTATGAGGTGTACTCTCACCTGAAAAATTATCGCTATTATGCCAGTGCTTTAAATCTATGGCAATTTTTGAGGCATTAAGATTTACTGTAGTAGGATCCAACATTATTATTCATGAAATATTAGACTAATTTTAATAAATATTTAGTTTAGAATACATTTTAGTGTTGTACTCTGGTCTACAATGCAGTATGGAAGTTAAGATTATCATACACCAGAAGAATTCCCAATGTTTCTTTAAAGAATTTCTCATATTATCTAATCATGTATAAAACATAAATTCATATTTTAAAATTATGTGAAAGCTTTAAGCACTCTGGAGATCTTCCTAATTGGGAAAATCACAGTTAAAATTAAAACAGGCCTTCCAACTAACATTGTATTTTTCTGTGATTTATTTGAGTTCTAAGTAGGGTACTCTAAACTCTTGTCCAATGGAATTAAAATGCAGAGTATAGTAGATATGTCTTACATTTGAAGGTAAGATACTGTTAACTCTGTGGCCTTGGGAAGATAGTTAACTTCTCTGAACAACAGTTTATCTGTGAAATTGGATAGTACCAATTACTTCAGATGGTTGTTTTGATAATTACCTAAAAATAATTAAAATCTAGGTCTTTATGATAGGCATAAGTCATATGTTTTCTTTCTTCCTCCTTGTTGTTGTTGTTATTGTGTGTCATCTAGTCAATTCCAACCCATAGCAACCCTATGGGACAGAGTAGAATGGCTTCATGGGGTTTCCTAGGCTTGTAATCTTTGTGGAGCAGATCAGCAGGTCTTTTCTTCCTCGGACCTGCTGGGTGGGTCCAAACCACTGACCTTTCCATTAGCAGCCGAGCACTTAATCGTTGCACATCAGGGCTCCTTTTTTCCTCCTGAACATTATTTATTATAATTAATTCTTGTATGCCACCTTAAAGCCTTTCTAGAACAAGCTTGGATATCAAAATAGTGTCTGGCACAAGGAAAGTACACAAGACCTATTTGTTTAGGTTTTCTAATTCTTATTTAGTATTCTTAAATGTTCTGTGTTGGAATGAATTTTACGGGTGAGACCTAGGGATGATATTCAAAATATTTAACAACCCATGTGGTAAGGACGTTGGCCAATCTGAAAAGGTGCTGGCAGTTAACAGTGGGTTGCAAATCAGTTGAGTGTGACTTCTGGCTGGGTGCCCATAGTTGTTGGATGTAATTAAGTTTCCATTTAAGTTTGAAGCAAGCCAATAGTAATACAGTTAACTATTGATTTACTAAAATTATTAGGGTCAAACTCAGGTTTTAAAAAAGAGAGACTGTTTAAAAGAAATGGAGCTAGAGGTGCTTAACCTTGGAGAGGACTCCCAGGCCTAATATAGTTCATCTATCTCTATGAAGCCCATCTGATTTTGGAAAAAAATATTTAAAAGAACAAATGAAAAAGCACAGCTTAAAATACTTCATCTTGGGATTAAGACAAAAAATTTTATAAAGTTAATTTTCCCTATGCCATTATAAATGTTTAAATGTATATTACAAATAAGTATTACCTATGGAATAATTTATGGCTAAAAGTTGACATATTTCTGTTCCCATTTTTATTTATTAGAAACATTTCCCATTCTTAAATTTTCCCAATCCCTCTGCCTTCAATTACAACTTATAGTGACCCTATAGGACAGAGTAGACTTGCCCTATACGGTTTCCAAGGCTGTAAATTTTAGCAAAGTAGACTGCCACATCTTTCTCCCCCAGAGCAGCTGGTGGATTTGAACTGCCAACCTTTTGATTAGTGGCTGAGCACTTAACCACTGCACCACCAGGACTCCTCAGATTTTTCCAAATTGTGTCTGTAAAATTTTAACAGCAATTTTATAAAATTATTTATAAAATTTTATGTTTCTATGAAATTTTTATTTTCAATAATAGGTAGACTACATGTGATACTGAATTAACCTTTCTTTCTGAATAACCTTTTAAATGTAGAGTTAATAACTTCCAAAAATTTAGGAAACTATCATGACCAACTCTTATATCTAGCATTTAAACCCGTTGCCATCGAGTTGATTCCGACTCATAGTGACCCTAAAGGACAGAAAAGAACTGCCCCCATAGGGTTTCCAAGGAGCACCTGGTGGATTCGAGCTGCCAACCCTTTGCTTAGCAGCCATAGCTCTTAACCGCTACACCACCAGGGTTTCCATATAACATATGGCTGGAACCATATATGTGTATTTTCAATGTAGGATTGAACAATGGCTAATTTTTTGGAAGAGTAAACAATTATTTTTCAAAATATCTGTTTTAACACTTTGAAAAAACAATTGTTTTCTCTAAATGTATTTATTAATATATGCCTTATTTTTGTTTTTCTCTTCCTTCTTTCTTTACTCTGCTTCCTTGGATGCTTTCCCAAAGGAGGACAAAGTGGTTAGAATCCATGCTTTCTTTTTTATCATTTGTTATAGTGTTGTGAACTGTATTAAATGAATTTTTTAAGTAATTTTATTAAGTGTTTCACGTTAATCATTTCTTAGTTACCATATTTCACAATGAAATTATATACTAGGAAGAACTCATTCCCAATTCTTATGAAAAAAATTAAGATGAACATCTAGGAGCATTACAGAGTTTTTATTTATAGGTAAGTCTGGGTAGTTTGAGTGCATAAGGACAGCGATCTTATAATTTACATTGTTATGAGCTCATTTGTCCTCTTAGCGCCCTGAGTTTTGATAATTATCCCATCTGCCTTCAGAAACAATAAACTCTAATGGGTTCTACCTTTCTCAGCACTCAGTAGATACATAGGCAGTCAATTTGAAATTTTGTTGCAGAAGTAATGGAATGTACTGACAGTGGAGAGACTGACTGAAATTAAAATCAAGACTGACTCAAATTAAAATCAAGAGCTCAAAATAGAATTATTTTTCTATAAAACACAAGTAGCAGAGTTGTCATATTGAACCACAGTTTGCCCTTTCGTATGCCCTCATACATAGAAATCAGTCCATAGTGGATTGCAAGCTTATTTCTTATAAGCTAATGAAACCACAGAGGCTGTTGGTACTCAGAAAGAAAAATAGAATCCAAGTGGAACCTTCAGTCAGCCCATACCTTTGTTTGGTATAATCACAATTTTCCCAAAGCTTGTTAATCTCACAATCTGAAACTGAGGCAATGAGTGCTTCAGGGTGCAATGTATCAACTCAGCTGCCTTTGCTCAATTGTTTTAAAGTTTAAATGATATATTGCAGTGAATAAGTAGCAAGCATGACATTAAATTGAAAGTTAATCTGTACTATTAAACTTTTTATTAAACTTGATGCTAGTGTGTGTTCATCAATTTCGCTATGAAAAAGAAAATATCAGGTTGAAAAATTGTATAGAACAGTCTGTTTTCATGAAATGTGTTGCCTGTACAACTGGTGGTATGTGATTTTAATGAAAAGTGTATTGTATTAGGAAAAATGTAACTGCAGTATCACATCGGTAGTTTCGCGAATATTATTACTTTGGATGGGTCTACGTTTAAAATATGAATAATTTTAAATTTCTTTAATGAATAAAAGTTTAAGTCAATGACAACGCTGGTGTTATGCAGACTTGGTGGTAAGGCTTCACCTAGTCCTGTGTGAATGGCCAGACTCATTGTCCTTTTGACGACTCTTCCCAGGGTGGCAAGTTTTTCCAGATTCTTATGATGAGAATTCAGGTGATTTTGTGATTCTCAGGTTAAAAATAGAGTGGGAAGGTCTGTAAAATACAATCACTTTTAATTCATTTCTGAATATAGATTGAACTTAGACTTTGAATAGAATACATATATCTAGAACTTTATTTTTAAGTACTTAGTCATAATTTCTTTAAAATCTCTTTAGCCTATCAAGGTTTGAATGAATTACCTTTCTAGGGCAAGGAAACTGGAGCCAGATATTGTCTTAGTCATGCTAAATAGCATAACTGAACATTAAACAGTATCTGATTGCCATTTTTTCCCCCTGTCTTTCTATGCCCTTTTATTTTCAACAGAGAAATTATAATTTACTGGTGTGTGTGTGGGCACGTGTATGCATGTATGTGTTAGCGCAAATAGAAAGTGAAGAGGCGTGAGGGCAAATAATACTTTTCTAAGAGTGATTTCCATCTTTATCAATATAATAACGAATTCTACTCAGTCTGTTAAATTGGTGAATAAATGTGACTAAAAAATGCTCCATGTGATACAAAGACGTAAGGATAGTTAATGTATAAATATTTTGTTTACTAGGTTTAACAAAAAAATATTAATGATCATAATTTTGCAGCCTGGTGATACTTTATTTTAAAAGTTCATTCTTAGTCTAAATCATGTAATGATAATTTGGAAGAGTGTATACTTGGTTAATAAGAAAATGCCATCAAAAAGAATTACTTAGCAATGGATATATATAATAGTTTACTACAGGAGATTATTTTATACAGATGCATACTTTCAGAAGTAGGATGATATTTTACTTTACTGAAAACCCTCTTCAATGTCTAAATAAATGAGGATACTACAAAATCCCCCTACCTAAATAGCCCATTGCCATCGAGTCGATTCTGACTCATACCGACCCTACAGGACAGAGTAGAACTAACTGTCCCATTTTCCAAGGAGCACCTGGTGGATTCAGAATCCCCCTAGCCTGTTTAAATTACTCTTATCATTGTGTTTTTTTCTCTATGTGGTAGCAGATGGTTGAACTTAGACAACTCCCTTGAAAAACGTTGACTCTTTATTAGTAGTAAATCACTTTAATTCTCCAAATTCAATTCCTTTGAAATTTCCCATAAATTTTCTTTCTTTCTTTCTTTTTTTTTGTTTGGATTATTGGTTTGTGAATATAGCAGCTAAAAATGTACTTGCTACATTTCTAGTTTTTTCTTGTTTTCACAAAGAAGAGTCAGGTTTCATAAATTAAGAATATTTTATAATAAATATCTATTACTCTGAAAACCAGAACCCTACCATTTACTTATTTTTTCAAAATGCAAAAGCTGCACATATCTGTCTTTTAAACATTAAAAAAAAAAAAAAAAATCGCCGTTGATCTGATTCCCAGTCATAGTGACCTTATAGGACAGAGTAGAACTGCCCCACAGGGTTTCCAAGGAGCAGCTGCTGGATTCGAACTGCTGGCCTTTTGGCTAGCAGCTGTAGCTCTTAACCACTGCACCACCAGGGCTCGTTTTAAACATTATGGATTAAAAAAATACTTTTTGTGTCAAGGCAATAATTGATGAGGAGCTATGTTTAGAGGGTCATAAATTTTTTAACTGGCTTCTCATAACTTTTCCTTGGTGTTTACTTTTAGAAGTCATGGGATATGATATGTTGATGAAACAAATGTTTTTGTAAAAACCGTTTATGGAAGGTGAGGTGACCCCTGAATTTGAAACTGGCTATATCATAAGACACTATCTGTGGAGTGATCCCTTGACAGAATCTTAAGAGCGTGAAGAGCGTCTCCCTCACAAACTCTGCTCTTAAGTCTTAAAGTGAAGATTTTGCTTTTTCTCTCACTAGGGTTAGATGAAGGCAGGCAGTTAGTAAAATCATAACAGTTTTAAAAAATAATTTATATGATTGCATTAAATATTTATTCTTCTTATGAAAAAGCTTCTCAGAGTTATCTATATTTAGTCCATGGCATGATGATGAATTGTATAATTGTGATTTACAACCTTCGTCTTTTGAAAAAGTGACTGTGTGTGCTTGCCTGGACCCGCTTTCACGTCCTCCTTTTTCTCTAGATGCTTTGATGGATTCTCTCTGGCAGAATGTCTTTTCAGAAATTCTTCCCAGAAAAATAATGTAGGCCTAAATAGAAAAGTTTACAAATATAGATAAATATGTCAGTAAGGAAATGATAGAGTATATCAAGAGAAGAACTTCCATTTGGCAGTTTGGTTGATTAGATTTTTCAAGGTGTCTTTTCTCATTTTGCTGTGCCAATCTGTCTTGAATGGAACAAAAGGAGCAATAAGTTTACTAAAAGCATATACTTTTAGTAATAGAGTATACATATAATGTATATACACATACACAATGGAACAGTAACAGATATATATATATTTATACACACGTTTATATGTATATGCATTTTAAAAAACCTGTTTCTGGCAACAGAACAATAACATACACACAAAAACAAACACAAACCTATTGCTGTTGAGTCAGCTCCGGCTCAGGGCAACACCATGTATAACACAGTAGACCTGCTCCATGGGATCTTCTTGGCTGTAATCTTTACAGAAGCAGATCTCCAGGCTTTTCTTTGTTGGTGCCACTGAGTGGGTTTGAACATCCAACCTTTATGTTAGTAGCCCACTGCAAACCATTTGCACCATGTGATAATAATTTTTCATCGTATTATGAGCATTCAATATAAGAATAATATACCAAAGATTTAGCATAATATATGGCATATAATAAGCATTCAATAATTACATATTATACCTATATATCACTGTATTAACATTAAAATATGTAATATTAATATAAATGAAATTATTTTTAGTATATAATTTATTATATAAACTATTGAAAGAACTTATATATATGTGTGTATGTGTGTGTGTTTGTATATACATATGTATATACACGCACTGCCGTTGAGTCGGTTCTTATTCATAGATAGGGTTTTCAAGGCTGTAAATCTCTAGAGAAGCAGACTGATACATCTTTCTCCAGCAGAGCTGCTGGTGGGTTCAAACTGCTGACCTTTTGGTTATCAGTAGAGTAGTTTAAACCACTGAGCCACGAAGGCTCGCTCTCTCTATCTTCATATATACATATATATATATATGAAGTAATTCTTTTTATTAAACATGGATTCCTGAATATACAATACAACCAGAGTCCTCCTTTTTTAATGATAGAAATTATCCTAAAAAGTCTTGTGTGTAAATTTTAAAAACAAATGTATTATAAGCATTTGATAAATTATAACTCTTAATATCTAATAATTAAAATACATAAACTTTGTTTTAAGAACTAAAATGTGTATATTTGTCATACAGTGCTTGAAACAGAAACCTATGTCCTTGATAATATAATCATTACAGTGCATACCCATGGTTCTCTCTTTTAAATTATTAAAATTACTTTTAAAACTGATAAATTGTGACATGCCACAAGTTAGAAAAGGAGGAAAAGAAGGAGTCCTTGCAGGCATTTGGAAAGAATTATCTTTTTATAGTTCTAGAATACGTTAAACCTATAAATACTAAGTTTATTTCTTCCTCTTGTTTAAGTTGGAGAGAGTTACCATTCAATAGTGGAAAAATATAAAAATTCATATAAGTACTTAGATTTTCTTATTTATTTTGACTACCAGGTTGCATCCATGTACATAAAAACCCACATCTTATTAAAACCAGCATACTGATATTATTAAAAGCACAGGTCTAGATTGCTTTACCAGCTAGCGTAATTTTCAAATGAAGTTCCAAAATTCCTTCTCAATGCTTCTCTGTATTTATGTCTTCTAAGTTCCTTCCTATCAGAGAGGAAGCAACCATCCCAATGCTTATCTCCCCATTACCAGAAATAAATCTTTTCATACATTTTGCTACTTGTTGATGATAATATGTTTGCCTGTTGTTAAGAAAAATAATCAAGCCGCTTTTTGTTTATGAGCTTCAATTTTACTTCCAACTGTGATCTGCCTTCTTTTTCCCTAGAGGTTAAAACAGGTAAGTATTGTGAAGTTTTGTGGTTGTTCTTTGTTTTCCTTATTTTGAGTATATTATATCACATGCAAATATTCTGCTGCACTATGTTTTTTTCCCAGCCTTTTGTGGTAAAAATTGTGTAATGAGTACATAAAGTCACTTGAATCATCTTAATAAACTTAAATTAACTTAATTTTGACCATGAGGCTCCATCTTATGAGGCCAGCAGAATAAATATTCAGTCCCAGTAATTATCGAGTAATTAATTCTCCAACCGCCAGAGATGTGCCTTATACACTACCAAACCATTATGGAGGTGCATCCAGTCACCAAGTTCACATTGGCTACCACAGAGAATCTCAGGAGATTCTGTGCCATCCTTGAAGCATGGAGATCTTCGAGGAAGCAGATCTCTTGTGCCTCTGGTCTAGCCTCCCTAGATATACACTACAGCCATCTCCTTAAAGTTTTTGCCAACAGTCTACACGTGAGTTTCTGCTACCTTCATGGCTGCCAACCTCCAGCCGCTTCAAGTCTGGGGAAATTTCTCCAGCATACTTCTTGATATCTTCAATGTCATCCCCACCACTCTTCGTATCTTCCAGGATTCCTCTTATAAAATCCACAGTGTCCTTATTTCATAAGAAGTCCCTGAGACAAGGAAATAGAGAATAGTTAGCCTGATTTCAATATGGCTTTAAAAACTAATGGAAAACAAACACAAACAAATATCTTAATAAACAATTTTCCACTTCACCATTAGCATTATTTTTATTCTCCTTATTTTGTTTGTTTTTGAAGTAGACAGAACTAACCAGATTCTATTACTATAAGAAAAATATCATAAGGAAATATTTCTTTCTTCTGTAGCCTTGACACCACATACATTATTGAGGTTCTAATTTCCTTTGTAACAACAACGTTTTATCTTTAACGTTGTCACATTGTGTGCAATAGTTATAGATGATTTTGTGATCAACGTTGCAGGACCAGGCAGTACCTCATTCTGTTTTACATAGGGTCGAAATGAGTCGGCACCTGACAACAACAACAGTCTTTCAGAAGCAGATCACCAAGTCTTTCTTTCAAGGTGCCTCTGGGTGGATTTGAACTACCAACCGTTCGGTTAGTAGTTGAGCGATTAACTGATTGTGCAACCTAGGGTCTCTTCACATATGATTATAGAGCTATTTATACAGACCTGACCTCAGAATAATTATCTGTGAAGGATCACAATGTTCCATAACTACATCAGCAGCATGTGAATTTGTTTACAAATGGCCTACAAATTTCAGTATGTAATGGAGCAAATGACGTTCATTGGGCAAAAGACATGGCAATGTTTGAGGTCATAGTAATAGTGACACACTGTGGGTTGATTGAATTTGCAGTCCTATGACCTGGAAAAAAATTACAGCATCTTTGTACTCGGTTTTCTTACTTGCTAAATGGAATTAATGTTATTACCTATTACCTACTTCTCAGAACCATTGAACAGATAAAAACAGCAAGAAATTTCAGGTATTTGAAAACTACACTTGTTATTTTGTTCATGATTGACACAGTGGCTGCAACAGTGGGCTCAAGCATAACAATTGTGAGGATAACACAGGGCTGGGCAGAGCTTTGTTGTATTGTGTATAGGGTCACTATGAGTTGGAAATGACTCGACGGTACCTAACAACAACAACAAGAATTTTATTCATGTTTTCTATGTTAGACCAAGGTTCTAAAGTAGAACAGAAAGCTGAGCATTCTAGATTACTACTCGTCTACTCCAGTTGGGTACTGATTTGATTTTTTTTTTTTCTTAAAATGTACTTAACTATATTTCTTTAAAGAAACATTGTAAATTGCTAGGAAAAAAAAAATACAGACAGTTCAACTTTGTTAGCTTATAATATCTGTAGTAAAATGGTAACTGCATCTAACTATTATTTTATGATTGCCTAACAGTCTCAAAAGGCATCTATGAATTGTAATAAATAAACGGGGCTTGGAAGTTCATACTGCAAAGCTAAGCTGTTGGTTACCTGTTTTTCCTGTTCAGATATTGCAATATATGACATTTTTATGATTCCTTCTTTACAAGTATTCTCTTATACCCACATTATTTCAGGATCAGATCATTTAAAGTCTTACAAAATAATTAGAAAGTGTAAAAAAAAAAAAAATCCATCCAGTTGATTTATTAGAAATTTTCACAGATTTTATTTCAGTTATTTGAAAAACATTTTTTTCTGTATTTCTTTCATGTATTGTTGGCCGTTTTGAATTTGATGTTACTTTCTTCTCTGCATGTACCAGTTATTCGTGTCAGCCGAAAGTCTGAGGCTGAGTAATTGTTTCAGAAACTTTATTATTTAATATGCTTCAATGGCATTTACTTGTATGTGATGTAAGCCATTTCCAGCTACTTTTTTTCTTAATTTATTATTTTGTATACCAGGTTTATTTTCCAGAGAAAAGCATTTTTTACGATATTCATATGTTCATTCCTTCGCTGTGAGATTTGATTATTTTCAGGTCAATATTTTATCAGTGCTCCTGCTGTGCAGTTAACCATAAATTGTAAATATTCCACATCCATTTTTTAAATAAAATAACAAGGTAGGAACAGATTGTGGAAGTAGATCATAATGATGGATAATCTTCTTAGAGACGCAGGTAGGCGATATTGTGCAGTTTGATCCACTAAATTCTATTATAGAAGCAAAAACATTCTCTGTTACTGTACATTTTTATCTCACTGCAGTTAATACTTCAGTTATTATTTATTCTCCCATAAACAACACATTGTTTTTTAAAAAATATTTTGAAACACACTCCTTATAGTCATCTATCTTGTAGGGGTAAAAATAAATCCCCCAGCCTATTTGGGAAATTTTACAAATGGTCAAAGAATTGAAACTTTGATATTACTTGAGGAAAATATACCAAGGCACTAGAAAATAATATTTTCAAGCCTATATTAATGGATAAAAAGACCAGACATTTCTTTTTCAAAACAAGAAAATGGACAAAATATTATAAAACCTTGAAAGAATGTCCAAAATTATATTATATAAATTATATAATATTATATATATGTTAAAATTATATATAATATAATATTATATAATATAAATTATAGTGTTCCAAATTGTTATTTTAAAGAGAATGTGACAGTTCAGAAAGCACAAAGTTTAAAATGAGATGGTGCTCTAAGAAAGAAGTAGAAATTGATCAAGTAAGTTTCTCGGGCATTGATTAATTACCTTTGTTGCTCTCAATATATCTTTTTGACTCTGTTACTTTCTTTTAGTGCAGAAGGCACTACCCCCTACATCTGATCTTAATACAAATTTTGATTAGCAAGGAGAAGTTCATCAATCTTCATTCTCAAATTTCAAGGATGTTGACTTCTCCTATACGAAGCACAATGGAAAGTGATGCGGTTTCTCCCTGTAGATGAGAGTTTGATGGCCCAAATGTGACCAAATGCCATTCTTGTCGTCGTTGTTAGGTGCATCAAGTCGATTCCAACTGATAATGGCCCTATAGGACAGAGTAGAACTGCCCCACAGAGTTTGCAAGGAGTGCCTGGTGGATTCAAACTGCTGACCTTTTGGTTAGCAGCCGTAGCACTTAGCCACTATGCCACCAGGGTTTCCTCTTAGTTACCTAGTGCTGCTGTAACAGAAGTACCATAAGTGGATGGCTTTAACACAAAAATCTACGCTTGTACAGTTGAGGAGGCTGTCAGTCATTCAGGGTGCCAGCTCCAGGGGAAAGCTTTCTCTCTCTGTCAACTCTGAGGGAAGGTCCTTGTCATCAATCTTACCCTGAGTCTAGGAGTTTCTCAGTGTAGGGACCCCAGGCCCAAAGGATGCACTCTGCTCCTGGATCTTTCCTCGTGGTAGGATGCCCCTCTCCTCTCTGCTTGCTTCTCTCTTTTATATCTCAAAAGAGATTGACTCAAGATACAGCCTAATCTTGTAGATTGTGTCCTGCCTCATTAACATAACTGGCTCTAATCCTGCCTCATTAATATCGTAGAGGTTAGGGTTTACAATACATAGGAGAATTACATCAGATCACAAAATGGTAGACAGTCACACAATACTGAGAATCATGGCCTAGCCAAGTAGACATACATTTTTGGGGGAACAGAATTCAATCCATAACAATATTATTTGAAAATATCACCAATTATGGAAACAGACTGTTTTTGGTTAATGTTTATTGAGTATATAATACATTTGCAGTTGGTGTACTCAGTGTAATATTATGTGTATATCCATATATTTTTATTTAATCGTCAAGACAACCTTATTATCTCCATGTAACAGATGAAGAACCTGAGTTACAGCAGGTCACAGAAATAAAATATTTTGACCAGGTAGCAGCTACTATGGTGGTTCAACATCAGAAAACCTAACGACATAACTCAGTGTATCAAACAAATAAAGGATATGATGAAATCAGCATATGATCAAATCAATAGAAGCTTGGAAAACATTTGATAAAATCAACAGCTATTTCTGATGAAACCCTAAGGAAGCTAGGGATATAATAAATTCTAAAGATGAATAAGCATATTTACCAAAAACTAACAGCAATTTATTATTCTAATAGATGAAACACTAAAACCATATCAATAAAACTCAGAACTTGGATTGCTGACTATTGCCAATATTATTTATTGTTAAAAGTTTTGGTTAATGATAATAAGACAAGAAAATAAAATAACCAGTATAAAAGTGCAAGAAAAAGATGTATCTTTTTGCTGATTATAAGATTGTATACCAAAATGAGAGTCAATCAGAAGTTTAGTAAGGTGGCTAAATATAAAATAAGTATGCAAAACCAGTATGGGTATATCGTAATTAATTCAACATTTTTATTATTTCCAGGTTTTTTCACACTAAAATAAATATCCTTGTGCATATATCCTTATATTCTAGTGTTTTATATCTTAGGGATAAATTAAAAAAAAAAAGTTTTCCAGACTGTTTCCAAAAGCATTTTAGTAATTCAGCAATGTTTGAGAGTATACTTTTCCCACATACGTATCAGTAATAAATGTTAATGCTCTTTTTATTCTTGTCAATATAATTTATGCATGTTGTTGTTGTGTGCCATTGATAGATTCTTACTCCTAGTGACCCTAAATGACAGAATAGAACTGCCCAGTAGGGTCTCCTAGGCTGTAATCCTTATGGGGGCAGATCTCCAGGTTTCATTTCCCACAGAGTGGCTGGAGGGTTCCAACAACCAACCTTTTGGACAGCAGCTGAGCACTTAACCATTGTGGCACCAGGGCACCTTCAATTCATGCATATTAACATTTTATTATTAATTTGCATTTATTTGATTCTTTATAAGCTTATGTTTTGCTTCATATGTTTGGGGCTATTTCGTTTTACTTTTCCAAGAATTATTCATTATCTTTGCTCACTTTTCTTCTTGGATGTATTTTTCTTGTCAATTTGTAAGCACTCTTTGTATGTTAAATATATTAGCATTTTATCTGTTAACTGCTAATTTTCCCAAATCTATGTTTTATTTACTGATTTTGTTTTGGTTTCAGATATTTTTTTGTTTTGCTTTTTTGCTCTAAAGTTAGAGTTCACTTTAAGTATAATGCAAAACAATATGTGGCATTGAGTACGAAAAAGCTAGACTTTGAGACTGTATGTACTAACTTGTAAGGATATCCATGATATATTGCTATTTGAAAAAATCTTTCTGAGTAATATGTACAATATATTTATTTTCTTTAAACTACTGAATTGAGGTATAATATACATATCATAAAATTCATCCCTTTGAAGTGTATAGTTCAATGAGTTTTGGTAACTTTAGCTTTCATACTTTAACATATGTAACCATCACCATAAATCAGTTTTAGAACATTTTCATTCTCTTAATAAGACTGCATATGCCCATTTACAATTACCTTTTGGATTAAAAGAAAAAAAAAATCACTTGAACTGTCAACCTTTGTCCTAAAAATTTTTTTTCACTTTTTTCCATGTGCCTTTATTTTTTATAATTTATTTTATTTTTGTTGTTGAGAATATACACAGCAAAAAAAAAAAAAAATACCAGTTAAAGTTTCTACATGTATAATTCAGTGACATTGATTACATTCTTCAAGTTGTACAACCATTGTCAGCCTCCTTTCCCAAGTTGCTCCTCCATTATCATAAACTCACTGCCCTCTAAGTTTCCCGTCTAATCTTGTGAGTTGCTTTTGTCAGTTTGATCCCATATGGATGGATCTTAAAAAAGCATAATGCTTAAGGTAGCCATTCTTTACCAGTTAAGCTAAACTATTATTTGGTTTTAAGAAGACTTCAGAGTATATTTTTGGTTTAAGGTTTATTTTTTAAATTCATAATTATTAACAAGAAGCACCATTTTTCTAGGATGTGTGCAATCCTACCTGCCTAGTAGTAACAGAATTGAAATGCAGAGTCTATATTGGTAACATAGATAGTAAGAATCAGAGCAGTCAGTAGTGAGAATGTTCAGGTATCTAATCATTTTAATCATAGCCAGTCTCTATGAATCAGAACTGACTGCACAAAACAACAGTAATCACTTTAAGGAGCTCCTAGGTAGTGCAAATCATTAAGCACGTGGCTACTAACTGAACTGTTCATTGTACGTTTGAATCCACCCAGAGGCATCTCAGAAGAATGGCATGGAGATCTACCGCTGAAAGGTCACAGCCATGGAGAACCCTATGGAGCAGTTCTGCTCTACACACATGGGGTCACTGTGAGTCAGAATGGAGTCCCCAGCAACTGGTTAATCACTTTAAACTATTTTCTACATGGTTAGAATTTTTAACAATATTTTAATGTTTTGCCTGGCAAAAGTTAAAATGGAAGAAGAAATATCCCTATTATGTATTACGATACATTATGGTATAATATTTCCACCTGGGGTGATTATAACATTTAAATCTTAATATATTAAGCTCCTTATCATGGTTATTTTGTTTGGGCTTATAAGAAAAGAAACCCTCATTTCTCCAACAGAAAACAGACCCATGATATGTGTGTCAGTGCTATCAAAGCCCAGAGATGTTCAGACCAGGATTTCTGGCATCTAGAATTACATCTCCCATCTTCAGATTATTGAGGATTAAGCAACCATCTTGGTTCATATTTGTGCATCTGTCATTAAAAAAAATCAATGTTTATTTAATATATACTCAAGGATAACTGTTTCCCTATTATCATATAGATGAAAAGAGACACTTCAATAAAAATGAAGGGCTCTCTCCAGTGCTTCAGGGTAAAAAAAAAAAAAAAGAAAATTGGGAACAAGCCTGGAGGAAGGAGGAATCATTCCTTAGGGTGGTGACATTCTCTCCCCTTCTTGAGGGTGGCAGAAAAACACTTGATAACTTACTAATTTATCCAATTGATGAGCAAAAAAAAAAAACCTGTTACCATCGAGTCAATTCCGACTCATAGCTACCCTATAGGACCGAGTAGAACTGTCCAATAGAGTTTCCAAGGAGCACCTGGTAGATTCGAACTGCTGACCTTTTGGTTAGCAGCCGTAGCTCATAACCACTCTGCTGCCAATTGATGATTGGTAAATCAGAGACACAGTGAGGCAAAGATCTTAAGTTCCACTTCCCCTTGGAATGATAACTGTTGAATGGTGGCCAATACGCCTAGTATTTGAGAGAGTAAAATTTTTCAAAATGCAGGCAGATGAGTAGGGTCTAATTAATTTGTCCTCACATTTTGGCATTTTGTAAAGTTACTTAAACTTTATCACCAATTTGCATATGCCATGGAAAAGCTGTTGTTCTTAGGTGCCATTAAGTCGGTTCTGACTCATAGCAACCACAACAGAATGAAACACTGCCCGGTCCTGCGCCATCCTTACAATCGTTGTTATACTTGAGCCCGTTTTTGCAGACACTGTGTCAATTCACCTCCTTGAGGGTCTTCCTCTTTTCCGCTGACCCTGTACTTTACCAGGCGTGATGTCCTTCTCCAGGGACTGATCCCTCCTGACAACATGGCCAAAGTATGTGATGCAGTCTCACCATCCTTGCTTCTAAGGGACATTCTGTTTGTACTTTTTCCAAGAGATTTGTTCATTCTTTTGGCAGGCCATGGTGTATTATTCAATATTCTTTGCCAATACCACAATTCAAAGGTGTCAGTTCTTCTTCGGTCTTCCTTATTCATTTTCCAGCTTTCACATGCATATGATGTGATTGAAAATACCATGGCTTGGGTCAGGTGCGCCTTAGTCTTCGAGGCGACATCTTTGCTTTTCAACACTCTAAAGAGGACCTTTGCAGCAGATTTGCCCAATGCAATGCATTGTTTGATTTCTTGACTGCTGCTTCCATGGGTATTGATTGTGGATCCAAGTAAAATGAAATCCTTGACAACTTCAGTCTTTTCTCTGTTTATCATGATGTTGCTTACTGGTCCAGTTGTGAGGATTTTTGTTTTCTTTATGCTGAGGTGTAATCATACTGAAGGCTGTGGTCTTTAATTCTCATCAGTAAATGCTTCAAGTCTTCTTCACTTTCAGCAAGCAAGGTTGTGTCATCTGCATAACATAGGTTGTTAATGAGTCTTCTTTCAATCCTGATGCTCCGTCCTTCTTCATATAGTCCAGCTTCTTGGATTATTTGCTCAGTATACAGATTGAATAGGTATGGTAAAAGAATACATCCCTGATGCACACCTTTCCTGACTTTAAGCCACTCAGTATTCCCTTGCACTGTCCAAACAATTGCCTCATGATCTATGTACACATTCCTCATGAACACAATTAAGTGTTCCGGAATTCCCAAGACCAACAACTTCTTCATTGCAAATACCTTTTTTCACCAAGATAAACGGTGACTATACACATTGGCCTTGCCAGATGGAACACACAGGAATCAAGTCAACTACATCTGTGGAAAGAATTGGTGGAAAAGCTCAGTATCATCAGTCAGAACAAGGCTAGGGACCAACTGTGAAACAGACCATCAATTGCTTATATGCAAGTTCAGGCTGAAACTGAAAATCAGCAAGTCCACGAGAGCCAAGATTCGACCTTGAGTATATACCACCTGAATTTAGACACCATCTCAAGAACATATTGGACGCGTTGCATACTAATGACTGAAGACCAGACGAGTTGTGTAATGACATAAGGATATCATAGATGAAAAAGGCAAGAGGTCATTGAAGAGACAGGAAAGAAAGAAAAGACCAAGATGAATGTCAGAGGAGACTAAAACTTGCTCTCGAACGTTGAGCAGCTAAAGCAAAAAGAAGAAATGATAAAAGAACTGAACAGAAGATTTCAAAGGGCGGCTCAAGAAGCCAAAGTAAAGTATTATAATGACTTGTGCTAAGAGCTGGAGATAGAAAACCAAAAGGGAAGAACAGTCTGCATTTCTCAAGCTGAAAGAACTGAAGAAAATATTCAACCCTTGAGTTGCAACAGTGAAGGATTCTGTGGGGAAAATATTAAACAATGCAGGAAGCATCGAAAGAAGATGGAAAGAATACATGGAGTCATTATATCAAAAACAATTAGTCAGTGTTCAGCCATTTCAAGGGGTAGCATGTGATCAGGAACCGATGGTACTGAAGGAGGAACTCGAAGCTGCACCGAAGGCATTGGCGAAAAACAAGTCTTCAGGAATTGACTGAATATCAATTGAGATGTTTCAACAAAAGGATGCAGTGCTGGAAGTGCTCACTCGTCTATGCCAAGAAATATGGAAGACAGCTTCCTGGCCAGCCGGAGGGGATCCATATTTATGCCAATTCCCAAGAATGTGGAAATTATCGAACATATCATTAATATCACACGCAAGCAAAATTTTGCTGAAGATCATTCAAATGCAGCTGCAGCAGTATATTGACAGGGAACTGCCAGAAATTCAGGCCAGATTCAGAAGAGGACGTGGAACTAGGGATATCATTGCTGATGTCAGATAGATCCTGGCTGAAAGCAGAGAATACCAGAAGGGTGGGTGTTTACCTGTGTTTTATTGACTATGCAGAGGCATTCGAAAATTATGAAAAAGTAAATACTGAAATTCTACATTTTTAAATAGATATTTTAAAATAATGAAAAAAATCCTTAGTGTTGTATTTTTTTAAGATTTAGTGTGCCTCGAGTAATATTCACATAAAGGAGACTGGTGATAAAAATGATAACTCACTATACAGTACTTGGATTAAAATGATCTGTTCTCACCTCAGCTGAGCTGCTAATCAAATGTATCACCTTGGGCAAATTATCTAAATTTAGTTTCCTTTCCTGGGATATGATGGACGTAGAATTAGGTGAACTGTAAGTTTCTATGAAGTTATAACATTGTGGTAATAAAACAGCTATAATTTTCATTCTTTCGATACAATATTTTATGTCATACTTTAAAAATAAAAGTGACATTTTGCATTTGCCTTAGTTGTTAGTAAGACTTTAAAATTTGTTATGATATTTTATAAGAAATTACTATTTTAAAAACTGTAAATTGAATATATAAAGGGAAGTGAATTTAATTCTGACCCTTTCTAAAGACCAAGCACTGTGCTTGTCAATTTACATAAATCATATCCTTTAGTCAAAAAGCCATCAGCAGGTTAAACATTACTGTGCTTGATTACAGAGAAGGAAATCTAAACTTAGAAAGGTAAATTGACTTACCATATTTCATAAGGCAGTAAATCAGGTCTGCCTAACCCTAAAGACTATATTTTTCTTCCACCTATCCTTTTGAGTTGGAATTGATGGCAGTAGGTTTGGTTTTTTGGTTTCGGTACCATTTTAAAGGTACATTTTCCTTGGAACAAAATATGAGACTTTAAAAAAAATAATTTTAAATTGATATTCTGACAGAAAACAATAGAGCATTAAAGATAATCCACAGGTATGTATGTTAACAGGTTAGACAGTAAATTCCTCATCTCTCATATTGTCTCTTTCCATTTCCCGGGAAAACTAGACAGTAATTTGTATATTCTAAAACTTATCGGAACTCATCGCCAGATCAGATACACAGTAAAACCTGTGAAAGCCAGAACTTGTGTAAGGCAGAAACCTGTCAGAGAAGGAAAACTCAACTATTTCCCACCACAACAAGCAATAGAAAAGTGTAAGACTGCACCCTGTCAGAGGTGGAAAACTTGTGAGACCGGGAAAAACAAGGCAGTCCTGT
This sequence comes from Loxodonta africana, assembly GCF_030014295.1. NCBI lineage: Eukaryota > Metazoa > Chordata > Mammalia > Proboscidea > Elephantidae > Loxodonta > Loxodonta africana. The sequence continues at coordinate 133,519,133 of NC_087342.1, forward strand.
CATGTTTTGACTCTCACAGGTTTCACTGTAATAATAATGAAGAGAATAGTTCTTTTATGAATGCTTGCAGACTGTTTCTCAATGTGAACTCTCTGTCAAATAGCATTTTTTCATTATATATATATTTTTATATAGAAACGAGTTCAGCTCTAGCTTAAAATTAAGCAGGAATTATCTTGCAATGATAGGTGCTTCTGCTATGTTATGATATTTCCAAAGTAACTAAACAGAGCATCATAAATGAAGGATTATGTTACCAGGTGTGAAATAAAGAAAACAAGAATACTTTACAAAAAAGTATACTCTATAAAACCTTAAAAATAGATGACACTTTTTGGTAAACATCACCACTAGCAATAATACATATGGAGCTAGGAAAGAGACCAAAAATTTACCTAGTATATGAAATACGTGGTGAAAACTAAGCCAATGTTAATTTAGTAGAAATAGAATTTATGAAAACAGGTTTTGTTCAGCAGAGTATTTTTTGCCAGCACTTTGATAACCATGGTTCTGTTAGTTGTGATATTTGGTGTGTAGTGGATAAAAGTTGTCCAGAATACAGTGTTAATGTTGGTTGAGTTTACTGTGTCTATGCTTTTCTTCTTCTTCTTTTTTTTTTTTGCTTTTTTGGTTCAGTTGTTTAATTGAAAGCTGTTTCAATTTCTTTCTTACAAGTAGGCTAGTCATAAAGGCTCTTGAATATAATGTCTATCTCAAGCCCATAAGCAGCAAAGGTATACAATTTCTTTTTACATACACAGTTGTCAATGGTTTCTTACAGGAGGAAAAATATTTTGAAAAACTGAAATGTGGAGTGGTTCTTGTTTCCTTTACAATTAATAAGACATCACAAAATAGGCATTTCTGTAAGTGCATAGTTTGGGGGAAAAAATCATCATTTTTTATTGCTTCATGGGAGCTGCCATTGTAGAGTTTCCAAAGCAAAATTCTGGGTTCACCCAGTCTCAATTGGATGGCCTTGGTATTTGAGAAGGGCAGCCAGTTTCAGAGAGTAGCAGATCTGGAGTCAGGAGGCTGTCAACAAGGAAATGTAGAAATGTGGGCAGAATTTCACAGACCAACCAAAAAAAAAAAAGCCAAACTCAGTGCCGTCAAGTCGAATTCCGACTCATAGCGACCCTATAGGACAGAGTGGAACTGCCCCGTGGAGTTTCCAAGGAGTGCTTGGTGGATCTGAACTGCCGATCCTTTGGCTAGCAGCCGTAGCACTTAACCACTATGCCACCAGGGTTTCACAGACCAACCAAGGGACTTAAGTAATTTCCCATTACAGTGATTGTTGTTCCGTCTTATCGTATTTCTTCATCCCGTCTGTCTGCTAAAATCATAACACTTCAACAGCAAATGACACAATATCAGATAAAGCCGTATTCTTCAGAGCCATCAACAGCTTTTGGCAATTTGAATCCTAGAAATGGTGAGGAAAAAAGATGGGGAAAAGCGAAGAAAGGGAAGGGCAGATATAACTAAAGGTAAAAGTGTTCAGGGTCACGGTTTTTTATGGACAAATTCCTGACTACCTCGTGTCTTCCACTGCAGCAGCTGATGGATGCCAACTGACATTCCTGAAGCAGCAGATAAGTACCCAAGCCTGTTTAATATTCAGCAGCAACAACAAAAAACAACTAGTCACTGTACATCTACTTGTTGGTAATTAATAAAATATTCCACTTTAAAGTCATGTGTATTTTTACCAAACTTTATAGCTCAGAATTACTTCTTACCAATGCATTAATGGCCTTGAATTTCAGAATGCATTCCCTGTCAGAGAATAGTTGAGGACTACAATTCTATTGAATTCTTTCCTATGTATAGAAGGAGTTTGAGTTGGAAACTCTAGAAGATGTATCTCCTGTCCTTACGAAACGTCAAGAAATGAGATATTTAAGACGTTGAAGCTTAAGGCAGGAAGACTTTTTCTCATGTTTATAAATAAGAATATTAAATCATAAATATATTTCATAGTATTGTTCACCTTACAGGTGATATGATGTCTTAACATAGTTTTGTTAAGACATTATGTAGGAAAAGAAGTAAACAAAAATATGAGGTAATTATCTGTTGTTTTACTTTGCTTATAGCGTTTTACATGTCTCATTTCCCTAAGTCTGACTTTTAAAAAATTTTTTACATTCTGCTTCTCAGGCTTCCATTCATGCTGTTGTCCTCAAATTGAAGACATTTGCTCTAAGACCAGTGTACAGATTATATGAATGCCATTTGAAACCTTGTTCTGCTTTTTTAATGTTCAGGAGCCTAATAATGACAGCTAAAATTATTGTTATATTTAGGTTCTGGTGGACCTGGTGACAGTCTTAAGCAGTTGAAAATCATTTTGATATAGGATTTCTGAAAGCACTTAAGGACTTAAAGTTGTAAAGGCATACATTATGCTTTAATGGAATCAGGATAGAAGTAGAAAGATGTGATATCAGAGTTTCAAAATTACAAAGAAGGGGTCTTGAGAGAGATTTTCTGATTTCCTATGAGCTTCTTCATCACAACCTGCTCAGATTACTGAGCTGAAAACAGTTTGAGGAGGAAAAACATGCCATCTTGATTACCTGACATTGTCTTAGTCATCTAGTGCTGCTTAACAGAAATACCGCCAGTGGATAGCTTTAACAAAGAGGAATTTATTTCTTCACAGTAAAATAGACTCAAAGTCCAAATTCAGGGTGTGAGCTCTAAGGGAAGGTTTTCTCTCTCTGTCGGCTTTCTCATCAATTTCCCTGCCCGCCCCACCCCCCCCCCCACCTCCAGGAGCTTCCTCTCAAAGGAACCCCAGGTCCAGAGGATGCGTTCTGCTGCTGAACACCTTTCTTGGTGGTATGAGGTCCCCCTGCCTCTCTCCCTGTGTCTCTCTCTGTCTCTCGCTTCTTTCTTTTATACCTCAAGAGGTTGCCTCAAGATACAATCCAATCTTGTAGATCGAGTCCTGCCTCACTAACACAACTGCTGCCCATCCTCCCTCATTAACATTGTAGAGGCAGGATTTACAACGTACAGGAAAATCACACAATACCGGAATCAAGCCCCAGCCAAATTGATACACACGATTTTGGGGGGACATAATTCAATCCATGACAGACATGCATTTGGCATCCCTTACTTTCAATAATTTCTTCCTTACATCAGATGCTAAGCCATGCCACTGCAATATGAGCTTATTATCTCAAATCCTAACCTGGAAGAACAATCCCTCTCATCCCCTCCTCTCCTCTCCCCTCATCTATCTATATCTACATAGCCATATCCATCTCTATATCATCTATCTCCTTCTGTCTGTAATAATATGCAGTTACATGTAAAACAGGGCTTTTTGTTTAAGGAAGGATAGCATGGATTCCCCCATGCATCTGTCAGCTTGTCGTACTTTGGGGGCTTGCATGTTGCTATGATGCTAGGAGCTATACTGCTGGTATTCAGATACTAGCAGGGTCACCCATGGTGGACAGATTTCAGCTAAGCGTCCAGACTAAGACAGAAAAGGAAGAAGGAACTGGCAGTCTACTTCTGAAAGGAATTACCAGTGAAATCCTTATGAATAGCAGCAGAACATTGTCTGATACAGTGCCAGAAGATGAACCCCTCAGGTTGGAAGGCACTCGAAAGATGGCTGGGGAAGAGCTGCCTCCTCAAAGTAGAGTTGGCCTTAATGATGTGGATGAAGTCAAGCTTTCAGAACTTTCATTTGCTGATGTGGCGTGATTCAAAATGAGAAGAAACAGCTGCTAACATCCATTAATAATCAGAACATGGAATGTTCAAAAATACGCATCTTGGAAAATTAGAAATCATCAAAAATGAAAAGGAACACATAAATATCGATATCCTAGGCATTAGTGAGCTGAAATGGACTGTTATTGGCCATTTTGAATCAGGCAATCATGTGGTCTACTATGCCGAGAATGATGGCTTGAAGAGGAATGGTGTTGCATACATCGTCAAAAAGAACAGTTTGAGATTTATCCTGAAGTACAATGCTGTCAGTGATAGTATAATACCTATACACCTACAAGTAAGACTAGATAATACAAGTATTATTCAAATTTATGCACGAACCTCTAAGGCCAAAGATGAGGAAATTTGAAGATTTTTACTGGCTTCTGCAGTCTGAAATTGATTGAACATGCAATAAGGATGCACTGATAATTACTGCTGATTGGAATGTGAAAGTTGGAAACAAAGAAGGACCAACAGATGGAAAATATGGCCTTGGTGACAGAAACAATGCTGGAGCTGGCATGATAGAATTTTGCAAGACCAATGACTTCTTCCTTGCAATTACCTTTTTTCAACAACATAAAAGGCGATTATACATGTGGACATCACTAGATTGAATAACAGGAATCAAATCGACTACATCTGTAGGAAGAGATGATGGAAAAGCTTATATCATCAGTCAGAACAAGGCCAGGGCCCAACTGCAGAACAGACCATCAATTGCTCATATGGAAATTCAAGTTGAAGCTGAAGAAAACTAAAAGAAGTCCACGAGAGCCTAATTATGCCCTTCACTATATCCCACCTGAATTTAGAGATCATCTCAAGAATGGCTTTGATGCATTGAACACTAATGACCGAAGACTAGATGAGTTGTGCAAGGACATCATACATGAAGAAAGAAAGAAGTCATTAAAAAAGGAAAGAAAGAAAAGACCAAAATGGATGTCAGAAGAGACTCTGAAACTAGCTCTTCGTCATTAAGTAGCTAAAGCAAACAGAAGAAATGATGAAGTAAAAGCTAAATGGAAGATTTCAAAGGGCAGCTTGAGAAGACAAAGTAAAGTATTATAATGATATGTGCAAAGACCTGGAGTTGGAAAACCAAAAGGGAAGAACACACTCAGCATTTCTCAAGCTGAAAGAACTGAAGAAAATATTGAAGCCTCGAGTTGCACTATTAAAAGATTCTGCCGGGAAAATATTGAACAACGCAGGAAACACCAAAAGACACTGGAAGGAATACGCAGAGTCACTATACCAAAAAGAATTGGTCAATGTTGAACCATTTCAGGAGATAGCATATGCTCAGGAACGGATGGTACAGAAGGAAGAGGTCCGAGGTGCACTGAAGGCATTGGCAAAAAACAAGGCTCCAGGAATTGACAGAATACCATTTGAGATGTAGCACAAATACAAATGGACGTAGCGCTAGAAGTGCTCCCTTGTCTATGCCAAGAAATTTGGAAGACAGCTACCTGGCCAACTGACTGGAAGAGATCCACATTTATGCCTGTTCCCAAGAAAGGTGATTCAACTAAATGCTACGGTTACTGAGCAATATTATTAATATCACATGCAAGTAAAATTTTGCTGCAGATCATTCAAAAGTGGCTGCAGCAATACATCAACAAGGAACTGCCAGAAATTCAAGCCAGATTCAGAAGAGGACGTGGAACCAGGGCTGTCATTGCTGATGTCAGATGGATCCTGGCTGAAATTAGAGAATACGAGAACGGTGTTTACCTGTGTCTTTTGTCTATGCAAAGGTATTTGACTGTGTGGATCATAACAAATTATAGATAACATTTTGAAAAATGGAAATTCCAGAATACTTAATCGTGCTCATGAAAAACCTGTACATAGATCAAGAGGCAGTCATTTGAACAGAATAAGGGGATACTGAGTGGTTTAAAGTAAGGAAAAGTATGCATCAGGGTTGTATCCTTTCACCGTACCTATTCAATCTGTATGCTGCGCAGATATTCTAAGAAGCTGGACTATATGAAGAAGAACGGGGCATCAGGATTGGAGGAAGACTCATTAACAACCTGCGCTACGCAGATGACACAACCTTGCTTGCTGAAACTGAAGAGGACTTGACACACTTATTGATGAAGACCACAGCCTTCAGTATGAATTATACCTTAACATAAAGGAAACAAAAATCCTCACAACTGGACCAATAAGCAACATGATGATAAATGGAGAAAAGATTGAACTTGTCAAGGATTTCATTTTGCTTGATTCTACAATCAACTCCCACGGAAGCAACAGTCAAGATTTCAAATGGTGTATTAGGCAAACTTGCAAAAGACCTCTTTAAAGTGTTAAAAATCGGAGATGTCACCTTGAAGACTAAGGTGCATCTGACCCAAGCCATGGTGTTTTCAATCGCATCATATGCATGCAAAAGCTAGAGGATGAATAAAGAAGACTGAAGAAAATTGATGCCTTTGAATTATGATATTGATGAAGAATACTGAATATACTCTGGACTGCCAAAAGAATGAACAAATCTGTCTTGGAAGAAGTTCAACCAGAATGCCCTTTAGAAGCAAAGATGGCAAGACTACATCTCACATCCTTTGGATATGTCATCAGGAGGGATCAGTCCCTGGAGAAGGACATTATGCTTGGTAGAGTCAGCAAAAAATTGGAAGACCCCCCCAATGAAATGTATTGACACAGTTGCTGCAACAGTGAGCTCAAGCATAACAAAGATTGTGAGGATGGCACAGGACCAGGCAGTGATTTGTTCTGTTGTACATAGGGTCGCTATGAGTTGGAACCGACTTGACAGCACCTGCTAACAACATTGGCTTGGACTGGGTAGGAAATGTTCATTTTTAAAGCCTGTGTTTTATTTGCTTAATAAACATTTTTATAGCATTTACTATGTGCCAGGCATAGTTCCAGATAATTTATAAATACCATTCTCATCAAAATATGTGTGTGTGTATATATATATATATATATATATATATACACACATACATACATATATACATTTACACGTGTGTGTGTGTGTGTATGGGTGAGGTACCATTGGTATGCCTATATTACAGACAAGGAAGCTGAGGCACAGAAAAGATGGGTAAGTTGCCACCCCCAACAAAAACCAAGCCCACTGCCGTCGAGTCGATTCTGACTCATAGCAACCCTATAGAACAGAGCAGAACTGCCCCATAGAGTTTCCAAGATTACAGATATTAGTAAATGACAGAAGTGGTTCTTAACCATTATGCTATGCTGTTCTCTATGAACTTATGTACGTACTTTTCTCTGACATCTTTGATGTGTTTATGTGGTTCTGTTCCTAGCTGTACCACCAACTTTGAATTTATCCTACAGATTTTCCTAAGGTTCTTGTGCAGTGCATGTCTACAGTATGTGTGTGTGCATGTGTGCTAACATGTGCACACTTATGAGTTGTGTGTCTTTGGTATTATCACAGCATTCATGGAGATACTGTCACTAATGGAACCTTAAAATAGGAGGCAAGGCGTATGTATTCCAAAAAAAACTCCTAGCTAATTAGATTGTCAGACCTTGAGCCACTCATGACTTAGTTCCAAGTCAGTTTACTCCCTGCAGTGTAAGGTAGTTAGATTCATTGATTTTATTTGTGTTTAAATTCTAGACCCGGATCAGAATGTATTTTGATTTCTAAAGCAGCCAGTAAGAATATTTCCCCTCAAGACAGAGTAGACCCTTGGCATTTGAAAGAATTACATTCCAACACTTTAATAAATTCCTAAGTTTGTAAGAACCACAATAGCATATTATTTTCACAACAAAGTATAATAAAAAATAAATGAAAAATTCACATGACCACTTTCTAATCTCTATAATTCTAAAAATACTGAAGTAAATTATATAAATTTGTTATAATAAATATGCAATAAAATACATTACATTTTATAACCAATAAAATAGGACTAGCAGTAATACACCCAAACCCATTGTCAACAAGTGGATTCCGACTACCTATAGTCAAGCAAAGTTGGGTTTATGTACTTGCTGCACTGAGAGAACATTCCAGTGGAATCTTAGTAGTGATTTTGAGAAGAGGCTAGGGAACACAGACCTAATTCGACTGATCAATGTTTAATTTAACGCAACAATTTTTTTTTTATGCCAGGTTACTGCGAATCAGAGCTAGGCCCTGCCAATCTTTAATGCTACCTTCTTAAAATGTTATTTTTGAAAATCTGATGAGCGTAACAGTTACATTTATATGTTTGTTTATATAGGTGGTTATATTGTTACCTGTAAACACCATTGCCGTCAATTTGATTCAGACTCATAGCGACCCTATAGGTCAGAGCAAAACTGCCCCATAGAGTTTCCAAGGAGCACCTGGCGGATTTGAACTGCCGACCTTTTGGTTAGCAGCCATAGCACTTAACCACTATGCCACCAGGGTTTCCTATATTGTTAAACTTTTTTTGTTATTTGAAAAGTTTGACAAAGCTGAAATGTACAAGGCATGAAAGGACAGGACTTGTTTCCATGCTCACTAGGTATAGAGGATGGAGGGGAGACGCTGCTGAGAGCATAACTCTCACCCAGTTATTAGCTTGGATATGCAAATGATTGTACTGCTTCATAATCCCTCTGCTGCTCTGTGAGATAGATTATTGTTTGGCAGACTGCTTGATTCCTGGAAAGAATAAAATTTTCTCCTCTCTCAGAGTGCCTGGTAGAACTGAACCGCCAACTTCTCGGTTAGGAGCTGAGCCTTTTAACCACTGCACCACCAGATCTCCTTCGTGTGTGTGTGTGTGTGTGCATGTGTGTATATGAAAGCTATAAATTTTCAAGCTGGGAGGGTAATATTACATATTGAAAGAGTTGCATATTTTACAAGAAGTAAAATCTTTCCCCTTTTCTCTTTCCCTTGAGGTTTTTGGCTCCTTCTCAGCAGTGCATTGCCATGCTTACTGATGAACTGAGTAATGGATGTGTGTAGTGATTGCACAGTTGTAAAATGTGAAGGAAGCAAACAGTGCAAAAGAAATTTACTGAACATCAAATAAACCTATGGCATAGGATGCTTGGTGTAAGGATAAAAAGAAAAGGAGAGAAGACCACCTTTCAAGGAGCTGTAAAATAACAGCAGGGAATATAACAACTACAACAACAAAAAGCTAGAGACTAAAATGTGAATGCAAAAATGTAGTAACAACAAGCCATGGGAAGTTAACAAAGGAAAAATACATTGAGTTGATTGATGTGAAAATTCTTACAAATATATAAACATGTATTCACATGCTATTAAACATTTCATTAATTTGCATTTATTAAACAATTAAATTATATGAATGTAAGACTACCAGAAAATTCAGAGCATATAGTCAATGTGACTTTTAAGGAATCTTATACAGATTTTTTTAGAACAGCTAAGAATCACTTGCCTAATAATAGAGAAATAACTGTGCAATTGATCTGGTTGTTATTTGAAAAGCAACCTGCCTAACAGTTTTACGTAGGAATGGTAATAGGAAAAATACTGTATGTCTCGAATACTTCTATTTTTCTCCAAAATTGTCTTAGTCCTTCTTGACCTTCAGCATTTCCATAATAATTTGTGGATCACCTTGTACATTTCCAGAAACACTTCCTAGGACTTTTTTGGGGGGAGGGAGAGATTGCATTGAACATGTATTTTTAGAATCACAGATTTACACATTTGCTATTCTGTAGTTATTGAGCACAGTTCTATTTATATGTATAAATTGAGTCAGATTTTGTTCATTTCTTCTATATCCTTAGGGATTTTTATTCTGCATGTTCTGTCAGTTCCTAGATATGTATTTGAATCCCTCACTACACCTGTCATATGGATTTTGGCTAAAAGCTGAGAAAACCAGAAAGATGTTTACCTGTGTTTTATTGACTATTCAAAGACATTTGACTGTGTGGATCATAACAGATTATGGATAACATTGGGAAGAATGGGAATTCCAGAACACTTAATTGTGCTCGTGGGAACGTGTATACAGACCAAGAGGCAGTTGTTCAAACAGAGCAAGCTGATACTGCAGGGCTTAAAGTCAGGAAAGGTGTGTGTCAGGGTTATATCCTTTCCCCATACTTATTCAATCTGTTTGCTGAGCAAATAATTCAAGAAGCAGGACTATATGAAGAAGAATGGGACATCAGGTTTGGAGACAGACTCATTAACAACTTGTGATATGCAGATGACACAACCTTACTTGTGAAAGTGAAAAGAACTTGAAGCACTTACTGATGAAGAACAAAGACTACACCCTTCAGGGTGGATTATACCTCAGCATAAAGAAAACATAAATCCTTACAAATGGACCAGTAAGCAACATCATGATAAATGGAGAAAGTAATTTGTCAAGGATTTCATTTTACTTGAATCTATAATCAATGCCCATGAAAGTAGCAGTCAAGAAATAAAATAACATTGCATGGGGCAAATCTGCTGCAAAAGACCTTTTTCAAGTGTTAAAAAGCAAAAATGTCACTTTGAGGACTAAGGTACTCCTGACCCAAACCTAGGTATTTTCAATGGCCTCATATACATACAAGGGACCTTGCTGGTGCAGTGGTTAAGAGCTCGGCTGCTAAGCAAAAGGTTGGCAATTTGAATCCACCAGCTGCTCCTTGGAAACCCTGTGGGGCAGTTCTGCTCTGCCCTGTGAGTTGGAATTGACTCAAGGGCAATGGGTTTAATATGCATGTAAAAGTTGGACAATGAATAAAGAAGACCAAAGAAAAAATGATGCATTTGAATTATGGTGTTGGAGAAGAATATTGAACATGCCACGGACTGCCAGAAGAACGAACAAATCTGTCTTGAAAGTACAGCCAAAATGTTCCTTAGATGCACGTCCATTGGACATGTTATCAGGAGGGACCCTTGGAGAAGGACATCATGCTTGGTAAAGTAGAGGGTCAGAGAAAAAGAGGAAGACACTCCAGAAGATGAATTGACACAGTGGCTTCAATAATGGGCTCAAACATGGCAAAGATTGTAAAGATGGCACAGGACCAGGCAATGTTTTGTTCTGTTGTACACAGGGTCTCTTTGAGCTGGAACCAACTCAGTGGCACCTGACGACAACAATGTATTTGTGGTTTGTCTAATTTTTTTAATTTGTCAAGTTCTGCTTTATATGTGTTAATGCTAAATTATTAATGTATATAAATTAGAGTTTAATACTTTTGGATAGAAAATCTTTCATCATAATGAAGTGCCCCTTTTTATCTCTAGTAAGGTTTCTTGAATTGTCTGCTTTATCTGATCTTGGTATAATCACATCAGCTTTCTTGTAGTTAGTATTTCTTTTACTCTCCTTTCACTTTAATCTTTCTGTATCCTTATATTCAAGAAATGTCTCTTATAATTAGCAAATAGTTGGGTTAGGTTTTTTTTATTCAATCCAGTCTGATGATTTTTTTTTCATTTAATTGGAACATTTAGTTGGTTTACATCCTATGTACTTAAATTTATTATCTTACTGTATATTTTCTATTTCTTCCTTTATTACCTTCTTTTTTGCCATCTTAAACATTTTAAGTTTTCAATTCATTGGTGTTAGTTACACTTACCTTGTTGTCCTACGATTTCCACCATCTATTAACAAAAATTTTCCGTCACACCAAACAAACTCAGTATCCTTTCCATAGCAACTCCCAATTTCCTCCCCTTCTGTAGCCCTATTTTTTCATGTTTTTAAAATGGCAGTGTAATAATTTTTGAAAAAGTACTCTATTAAATGAACACCAGTGTAAAATTTTATGTATGAAATATGTTGTTGGTGTTGTTGGATGCCGTTGAGTCAGTTCCAACTCATAGCGATCCTGTGTACAACAGAATGAAACACTGTGCGATCCTGTGCCATTCTCACAATTGTTATGCTTGAGCCCATTGTCGAAGCCACTGTCATCCCATCTCCTTGAGGGGCTTCCTCTCTTTCGCTGACCCTCTACCAAGCATGATGTCCTTCTCTAGGGACTAGTCCCTCCTAATAACATGTCCAAATCTGTGTGAGATAAAGTCTCATCATCCTTGCCTCTAAGGAGTGTTCTGGTTGTTACTTCTCCCAAGACAGATGTGTTTGTTCTTTTGGCAGTCCATTGTATGTTCGATATTTTATGAGAACACCATAATTTAAAGGCATCAATTCTTCTTCAGTCTTCTTTATTCATTGTCCAGCTCTCACATGCATATGAGGCAATTGAAAACACCACGGCTTGGGTCAGGTGCACCTTAGTCTTCAAAGTGACATCTTTGCTTTTTAACACTTTTGAGAGGTCTTTTACAGCAGATTTGCCCAATGAAATATGTTGTTTTATTTCTCGCCTACTACTACTTCTGTGGGCGTTGATTGTAGGTCCAAGTAAAATGAAATCCTTGACAACATCAATCTTTTCTCTGTTTATCATCATGTCACTTATTGGTCTAGTTTTGAGGATTTTTTTGTTTTCTTTATGTTGAGGTGCAATCCATACTGAAGGCTGTAGTTCTTTATCTTCATCAGTAAGTGCTTCAAGTCCTTTTCACTCTCACAAGCAAGGTTGTGTCGTCTGCATAATGCAGTTTGTTAATGAGTCTTCCTCCAATCCTGATGCCGCGTTCTTCTAATAGTCCTGTTTCTCATATTTTTTGCTCAGCATACAGATTGAGTAAGTGTGGTGAAAGGAGAGAACTCTGACCAAACCTTTTCTGACTTTAAACCACAAAGTATCCCTTGTTCTGTCTGAACAACTGCCTTTTCGTCTATATACAGATTCCTCATGAGCACAAACAAGTGTTCTAGAATTCCCGTTCTTTGCAATGTTATCCATAATTTGTTATGATCCACACAGTCGAATGCCTTTGTATAGCCAATGAAACACAAGTAAACATCTTTCTGGTATTTTCTGCTTTCAGCCAGTATCCATCTAACATCAGCAATGATATCCCTCATTCCATGTCCTCTTCTGAATCCAGCTTGAATCTCTGGCAGTTTCCTCTCAGTGTGCTGCTGCAGTCACTTTTGAATGATCTTCAGCAAAATTTTACTTGCATGTGATGTTAATGATATTGTTAGATAATTTCCACAGTCCATTGGATCACCTTTCATTGGATCAGGCATAAATATGGATCTCTTCCAGTTGGTTGGCCAGGTAGCTGTCTTCCAAATTTCTTGGCATAGACCAGTGAGCACCTCCAGCACTGCATCCCTTTGTTGAAGTATCTCAGTTGCTATTCTGTCAATTCCTGGAGTCTTGTTTTTCACCAGTACCTTCAGTGCAGCTTGGACTTCTTCAGTATCATCAGTTCTTGATCATATGCTGCCTCCTGAAATGATTGAACATTGACCAATTTTTTTTGGCATAGTGACTGTTTGTATTCCTTCCATCTTCTTTTGATGTTTCCTGCATTGTTCAGTATTTTACCCATAGAATCCTTCAGTATTGCAACTCAAGGCTTGAATATTTTCTTCAGTTCTTTCAGCTTGAGAAATGCAGAGCATGTTCTTCCCTTTTGGTTTTCTAACTTCAGGTCTTTGCACATGTCATTATAATACTTTACTTTGTCTTTTCAAGCCACCCTTTGAAATATTCTCTTCAGCTCTTTTACTTCATCATTTCTTCCATTTGCTTTAGCGACTCGATGTTCAAGATCAAGTTTCAGTGTCTTCTGACATCCATTTTGGTCTTTTCTTTCTTTCCTGTCTTTTTGTGACTTATTGCTTTCTTCACGTATGATGTCCTTGATCTCATTCCACATGTTTGGTCTCCAGTCATTAGTGTTCAGTGTGTCAAAACTCTTCTTCAGATGGTCTCTAAATTCAGGCGGGATATACTCAAGATCATACATTGGCTCTCATGAACTTATTCTAAATTTCTTTAGCTTCAACTTGAACTTACATATGAGCAAGTTCTGTTCCACAGTTAGCCCCTGGCCTTGTTCTGACTGACGATATTAAACTTTTCCATGATCTCTTCCTACAAATGTAGTCAATTCGATTTCTGTGTATTTCATTTGTACAGTTGCCATTTATGTTGTTGAAAAAGATATTTGCAGTGAAGAAGTCATTGGTCTTACAAAATTCTATTATGTGATCTCTGGCATCCTTTCTATCACCAAGGCCATACCTTGCAACTACTGATCCTTCTTCTTTGTTTCCAGCTTTCGCATTCCAATCACCAGTAATTATCAGGGCATCTTGATTGCATGTTTGACAAATTTCAGACTGCAGAAGTTGGTAAAAATCTTCAGTTTCTTCATATTTGGTGTTAAAAAATTAATCACAGGATAGTTTTCATCTTTTTCTAAGTCTTTATGCTTATATTCTCTGTTAAAATATTAAATATCTCACATGAATTCTTATAAGCAATATGTTTGTTTTAATATAAGAATTCTGTACCTCTCTGTCATGGATCACCTTAGTAACATCATCAAGTGTAAATCTAATGCACATTTCTTTTGCTCTCAAGATCTGGATATATGAACATTTCATTCCATTTGAATACCATTTTTATGTCAAACTCAGCTTTATCCATGGAGTTCTCTGTATATTTACAAATATATACACACATATAAATACAGTACACAGTAAGAAGTATTATGTTTTTAATATTTCTAGGTTAAGCTTTCATGTGTGTTTTATGAAATGATCTACTGAGTGTTGGTTAAGGATTCGTTGAGTGGAAAAGACTGAATTTAAAGTGTTGTTAGAGCAAAAGTTCAGAATAAACTTTGGTCTTCTTTTATCACTTGTTCTTATTTTTCTGATGTATGGCATGGAGTTTCAGAACCCATGTTAGATCACAGTAATCCTTTATCTGAGTTTGTATTTGATCATCTAAATCTGTGAATTGTTAAGATATGTTATTGCACAAACCAGCTTTAATTTAGTTCAGAAAACATCCCGGAATATTTACTCAGGGTATAATTCCTGCATGGTACAATCTCTAAAAGATATGTGGGTGTGTTATATGTGTGTATAAATATAATTTTTTGTAGAAATAGTTATGTCTTATCCTCTTGAAAAAAATCTGTTAAGAAAGGCTCCCCATCCCATTTTTGAACTATCTGTAACTGCAGGCAAGCATCATACTTAATTCAAAGAGAAAAATCTTAAACATATGTAATATATTGCTTCTTTATATTTGGCTTATCTTTGTATCTGTTTATGATGTTTTGTATGAACTATGTTGAAAAGTATGTTCTATTATAATCTCATATATTTAAGAACTTTATATTTAATGTAAGCAGTTTCTTCTTTTTGATTGGTAAAATTGATGGTAGCATCAGGAAATTATGCGCTCCCACATGTATGTAGTACATATTACTAATCATAAGATGTAAAACAAAACACAGATTGTACAGTTTCTTGTATTTGAAATACATCCTAAGTTGGGGAGTAAACCAAAACCAAAATCGTTGCCATCAAGTCAATTCCAACTCATAGAGACCCTGTAGGACAGAGTAGAACTGCCCCATGGGGTTTCCCAGGAGCGGCTAGTGGATGCAAACTGCCAACCTTATGGTTACCAGCCATGTTTAAATTAAACTTCAGAGTCATCATACAAAGTATAAAGGATACATGGTAAGGGAAATTCAGAATCGTAAAATTAGAGATGGCAAGAAAAAAAGATCTACTACGGTCACCAAGAGGTGCTATGGTTTCAGATGGATCCCAGTCCAGCCATTCATATATTTGACTGTGATTTATGCAAGGATTATTTTCACAAGACATTTGCTAGAGTATATATGAATATGACAACCACTTATTTTTCCTTAAAGGATATTTTAATGTATTGAAAATAAATTATTTCTGAATAGCATAGAAAATTTATATCGCTCTCTCTTCCTCAAATAGGTTATGTGGGTATGCAATTTATGTCGAAAGCAACAAGAAATTTTAACCAAATCTGGGGCATGGTTCTTTGGAGGTGGCCCTCAGCAGCCAAGTCAAGATGGAACCCTAAGTGATACAGCTTCTGGTGCCGGTTCTGAGGTACCAAGAGAAAAGAAAGCACGACTCCAAGAGCGTTCGCGGTCTCAGACGCCCCTGAGCACAGCAGCTGCCTCCTGCCAGGATACTGCTCCTCCCAGCACACAACCAGACAGGAGCAAAGGGACTGAGCCCTCACAACAAGCCTTGGGGCCCGAACAGAAGCAAGTTTCATCCAGGTCTAGAAGTGAGCCTCCGAGAGAGAGGTAATAGTTCATTAACTCTATGCAAAAGGGAAGGTTTTGTTTTGATAGCAAGTTTATTTTCAAGAATTTAACTTCTATTAAAAGGACCCACAGAGAAGGCAACGATAGGACTGAGGTGCTTTGCTTATCTAGAATATATCATTCCTTAGGAGATTTTTGTTGAAAAGTTTTATTCTTATCAATGCACACATGTAAACATAAGCTAAGTCATCCAACCGAACTACTAACCTCCAACCTTAAACTCAGAAAAGCTCTCAGATCATTTAGTTCTTTAATTAAAAGTGTGCTTTGAAAGAATATGATGGAGAAACCTGACCTATTGGAAGGGATGTTGCATGTATCAGAGTAGTCTTCTTTGGAGGAGTTTTCTTTTATGCTGAGCTTCAAGGGTGACTAGAAATTAACCAGGCAAGGAGTGTAGTGGTGCTCCAGGTATATACATAGGCATGTAACCTGGAGGGAAAAGGCCTGTGCAGGACCTGAAGGATGCCCATTGGCTAGAGTATAAGTAACAGAGGGGAAGAATGCAGGTAGAGGTGACTGATGAGATTGTCAGAGGCCAGGTCACATGAGGTCTCTTCACCAGGTTAAATTTATAGATTTCATCCTAGGAATAATAGAAAACCACTGAAGATTTTAAGCATGGAGTAAACATACTCAGATAAGTTACTTCAGTTGATTCATTGATTAATAGAAAATATGTATTTGCACTGGGCAACAGTATTAACAAAGAAGAGGAAATAGATCTTGTCTTCATGAAGCTCATTGGGAACCTGCCTCTCTTAGGACCTAGGCTAGGCTTGGTTGATTTTGCCTGGTTAGCCCTTACTTATCCCACTGGGTGGGAGACTAGGGTCTAAAGAAGGCTTTTGCTCCCCTATTAAAACCCATGCCATAAAAACAAGGAGTTCAGAGTGAAATAGTCCTGGATTTTAGTCCTGGCTCTGCCACAGTAGGCAGTAATAACCCATCATACAGGGTTGTTACAGGGATTAGATGAGAACTGCTGTTCAGAAGCTGGCATGTGGTAAGCATTCGGTGAGTGTAGCTATAATTCAAGCTAGTAGTCATTGCGTGTTTACTATAAGCAAACACTGTGCCAAGTACCAGAGGGTATACAAATGATTAAGGCATGGTCCCCGTTCTCCCAATATGCTAGGGAAGGTAGACATCAACGCACTGAATGGTACCAGAAGTTCAATTTGAACAAAACTAGAAAATACGTAAAGTACTTTGAGAGCTCCAGGGAAGAGAAGGTGACTTCTGAATTAAGGTCTATAGGATGTTCAGTAGTTGTACAGGACACAGGATAGGAAAAGACATTTCAGGAAGAGAGAATGACAGTACCTAAATTATATGGAGAAAGGATAGGAAGGAGACTTGAAATCTACTTCAGCAGAGATAGAATTAATAGCATTTGGTGACAAACTGCTGTGGGTGAGTAAGAAACAAAAATATTAAAGGTGAAGTTTGGGAGTGGTCATTAGATAATCACTTTAAAAAGAGAATTTGGAGCTGTGAGGTTTTGAAAGAGAAAAGAATGAGTCCTTTTTTGACATATGGTGAATATCCACCAAAAAAAAAAAAAATTGAAGAATGAGAACTGAGAAGAAGCTTATTGTTTTGATATTTTAGATGAAGAAATCAATGAGGACATTGGGGGTGTAGAGAAGGAAAAGATGTGGGTTGTTGAGGGTAAAGAATTGGGCAACTTCAGAGAGAAACAAGATGAAAAGAACGGCAGTTTATTCTAAATTACTGAAGAACATTTTATAATATTTCATACAGTGAGCAGGAGCTAGTGGAAATGTAACAGTTAAGGGTAGGCATGAAAAAATAGGTATAGTCAGTGAAGCAAAGAATCAGAGGAAACTGGAGAACTCCGTCCATTCTCATACTACTCTAGCCTTTTATAAAGCATTTTCACACCTGGTCTCTTTAGTCTTCACATGAACTCTGCAAGGTAAGCATTATTTATTAGCATTTCAGGAAAAGTAACTGCTGATTTAATATGAATTTCTAACGAGAGCAACTATGCCGTAAATGAGCTACAAAACCTTAAGAGTATACTCCCTTATGAAAACTATTCGACAATAATTAATATGTGCTTATAGTAGACTCCTTACATTGTAAAATTGCAGTGCAACCCTTGGAATTCTTTTCAGCTACAAATCCTTTTGATTTCAAAGGACCAATGTGATCTAAGTGACTCATGAAGGATTTCCCGGGCTTCTGTTTTTCTTTCCCATGACATTTAACATCTTTTACCCTTTCCCTACTAACATCACCAGGCCTTCCTCAGACTGACCCCACAATATTTCTTAGCAGCTACTTCTTTGGTAACTTGTAATAGAAATTGCCGTACCTTTTCCCAACTTGCATTTTTCTCTTGGCTTTTGTTCACAATGTCTGCTTTTGGACTTCCAGTTAAACCATGTTCCCTCTGAAGAACCTAATCTATGGACCTCAGGGAAAGAAAGTATAAGGTTGCATCAGCTGTAATCACATACTAGATCATCTGGTGTTGGCAACACTTAGCCAATGCATCTACTTTTTGTAACTTCTGGTATATTTGCTGGAACTTTCCAAAATCAGGTGTACCCCATTGTACAGAAAAGGGCTGAAAGGGGCAATTGAATGATGGGTTTACAGGATTCAGAGATTACCAAATCCTGTTATCTTTTATCAGTGCCTTTAATAGGGTAGAAGAAGGCATTTTCTTCTAGTGGATTGTATACTGAAGTAAGGAGAATGTAGGGGGTGGGCGATGAAGGGAGAGAGAATGAAAATGAATAACAATTTTAAAAATTTTAATATTTCTATTATTTTTGTCTGAGGAAGTTATAAAAAGTGAGTACAGATGGTCTACTTAGAATTACTTTTGTTCTATTGAAAAAGTACTATTAGTTTTGATTTCTGACATTGATATATTTGTACTCACATTTCTTTTAAGAGTTAACCCAATGCATAATAAAAGATCGTGAATATGTACTGTCCAAGTATATATGAAGTATATATTTCGTTTTGAACCAATATGTATACATTTTATTATTATCCATGTTATTTTCATCAAAAATTTTAAGTCATAGATTCAGAAGTAGAGGTTAGCATAAAGCTTGATTTATTGAAATAATTTGATGATTTGTATTGATCTGATTAATTTACAGAGAACTTGAAAATGCAAAAACAACTTTTTAAGTTCCTGAATGTATTGAGGAGGCCTGGTGGTGCAGTGGCTAAGAGCTACAGGCTCCTAACTAAAAGAAGGCTGGCAGTTGGAATCCACCAGCTCCTCCTTGAAAACCCTATGGGGCAGTTTTACTCTGTTCTTTCTGTAAGGTCACTATAAGTCAGAATTGACTTGATGGCAACGGGTTTGGCTTTTTGAATATACTGTGATGCAAGAAGCCATATTTAGGAAGCTAATCAGATACACAGTTTTAATGTGATTCTTCATCATCTCGCTTTTTAATTCGACATCTAATTATTTCAAAGGATTTAAAGCTGGAATTTGAAAAAAAAAATGTCTCTTAGGTCTAGTCTTCACTTTTATCTTTATAAATTGCTCTCTTTCTTGATGTTCCTTTCTATATCATAGAAAGAAGACTTCAGGGCTTTCTGAGCAGAATGGCAAAGGGGCCCTGAAGAGCGAGAGGAAACGCGTGCCAAAGTCTTCAGTGCAGCCCAGGGAGGGCGCCGCGGAAGAACGCGAGCGGAAAGAAAGGCGGGAAAACCGAAGGCTGGAGAAAGGACGGTCACAGGACTACCCAGATGTGCCCGAAAAACGTGAGGAGGGCAAAGCGCCGGAGGACGAAAAACAAAGGAAAGAGGAGGAATACCAGACCAGGTACCGCAGCGACCCGAACCTGGCGCGATATCCGGTGAAACCGCCACCGGAGGAGCAGCAGATGCGCATGCACGCCCGGGTGTCCCGCGCGAGGCACGAGCGGCGCCACAGCGACGTGGCGCTCCCGCATACCGAGGCGGGCGCCGCGCTGCCAGAGAGCAAGCCCGCCAAGCGCGCGCCGGCTGCAGCCAGGGCCTCGCCGCCGGACTCGCCGCGGGCCTACTCGGCGGAGAGGACTGCGGAGCCCAGGGCGCCGGGCGCCAAGCAGCTGACAAATCACAGCCCGCCGGCGCCCAGGCATGGGCCCGTCCCCGCAGAAGCCCCGGAGCCCAAAGCCCAGGAGCCCCTCAGGAAGCAGAGCCGCCTGGATCCCAGCTCTGCCGTCCTCATTCGGAAGGCTAAGCGCGAGAAAGTGGAAACCATGCTGCGGAACGACTCGCTGAGCTCCGACCAGTCCGAATCAGTGCGGCCGTCCCCTCCCAAGCCGCACCGGTCCAAGAGGGGCGGCAAGAAGCGGCAGATGTCGGTGAGCAGCTCAGAGGAGGAGGGCGTGTCGACACCCGAGTACACCAGCTGCGAAGACGTGGAGCTGGAGAGCGAGAGCGTCAGCGAGAAAGGTAAGGGGGCGGTGCCAGGCCCGCCCGGACCTTTCCGGTCTGCCCGGCGGGCTGGGTTTGGAGTTGCTTCTCCGAATGCTCTCAGGCAGCTCTGAAGTGGTAGCAGGTTTTGTTCTTAGGGGGCTGGGGCGAGAGGACCGTGCCGGCTGAAAATCTAAGCGTTTAAGTTCCAAATTCGGGTTACGAAAGGCCTTTTTTTTTTTTCTTTCACTGTGGAAAATTAGGTATGCAGTTTTGTGTGTTTATTATTTTGGGATGGACTTGTCTGAAGGAAAAAAAAAAATTTTCCCCCTAGAAAACCAAAACTGTGCCTGATAAAGAGAAATGTACTTTTTTCCTTTTCTTACTTTAGTGGTAAAATATTCCAGTTAAAGAGGTAGTATTTTTTAAAGGAATCTTTCTCACAATTTGTGAAGGAATTTACTTGACAAAAATTATGCCATGCATATATGTTATATGTAGATAGGACCCAGAAGGCGAAAGCAGGTTGCTATCGGCTGCTAACCCTAAAGTTTGGTGGTTCGAACCAGCCCAGGGGCCCTATGGAAGAAAGACCTGACAACTGCTTCCTTCAGCATTCAAACAAGTAAACAAAAACCCCAAACCCTTTGCTGTCCAATTGATTCCAACTCATAGCGACCCTTTAAGATTATAGCCAAGTTGTCTCATTAGAGGGAGAGTAATTGGGAGTATGTAGCAAGGTGTATATAAGTTTTTATGTGAGAGACTGACTTGATTTGTAAACTTTCACTTAAAGCACAGTAAAACTTATTTAAAAAAAAAGAAGATTATAGCCAAGAAAACCCTATGGAGCAGTTCTATCCTGTAACACATGGGGTCACCATGAGTCGAGGTCAATTCAGCCACACTAAAAACAGCAACATATTATATATTGTGTTTTGGGTAGTAACTTTGAGGCATGAAGTTCTTTTACCTATTACATTTTTAGTTTTGGAAAATTGTGGAGTGATTGAACAAATTGCATGATAGGTTTTCTTTTTTTCTGTCTGAACCTGCATTGCACAATATGGTAGCCACTAGCTGCGGGTAGCTATTTAACTTAATTAAAATTAAGTATAATTAGAAACTAAGTTCTTTAAGAGCTCAAGAATTATCACTTCAAGTTCTATTAGAAAATGCCGATCTAGAAAATATTTCTATTTAATATTATGTGTTTGTTTTTGAAGAGTCTCCTCATTTTGTGGCTATTCACTCAATGTAAATTGGCCATAGGCCTAAATTTGATAGTGGTAGTAATCCTAGTGTGTGTGTGGGTGGGGGGAGGGTTGTGTGTGTGGGGGGGGCTCTTGTGTGTTTCTTCCAAAAGTATTTGGGGAGGGCTATTTTTATATATTTTTGTTTTGTAATTGGTAAATTGTATACTGAGCATTATAAATTCTGTAAAAAGTCACTTTGCTTCCTTCTCTTTTATCTCCAAACTGCTTGCTCTTACTCTCTTTATTTCCCACTCTTTCTTTCTCTCTGTGTATAAATATGTACATATGTCCCAATAATCTAATACTGTATGTAGGAACAATTAAGAAAGATCATTCTGTCATTATTATTACTGTACTCATCTTGAAATAGTTGTCTTTGGAATGTACAACAGTCACTTTGATTCAGCTCACCTTCTGATGACCAGTGTTTACAAGTTGCCCATTGTCTATGGGCTTTTAAAAAGTCTGATAGTGAATAAACTATCTTGGCTGCGTTTCATGACTAATATTGTTGTATGAATACATATATTTTTTTCACTCAAGTAATAAAGTGCTAAGTGTTGGTGAAGAATACTGAATATACCGTGGACTGCTAGAGAACAAACAAATCTGTCTTAGCAGAAATAAAATCAGAATTCTCCTTAGAAACGAGGATAATGAAACTTTGTCTTGCTTACTTTGGACATGTCATCAGGAAAGACCAAGCCAAGAAAAGGACATCATGTTTGGTAAAGTAGAGTGTCAGCAAAAATGAGATGGATTGACACAATTGCCATAGCAATGGACCCAAGCATGTCAAAGATCATGAAAATGGCACAGGACTGGGCAACTTTTTGCTCTGTTTTACATAAGGTTACCATGAGTCAGAGCCAACTCAATGACAGCTAACAGCAATAAAATGGTTGTACTGAAGCAAAAAAAAAAAAAGGAAAAAGACAAATATGTGCCATACTCACCTGAAGCTTACAGACTGTTGGGAAAAATAAGCAGTAAACAGTAATTACACATAGCAATGCAATTCAGTAAGTGCCACAAAAGGACATTTCTCCAAGACATATTCATATCATTTTACTACATCTTCAACTATTTGATCAAAAAATATAATGCAATCAAAATGGCATCTGAAAGGTGAAACAGCCTTTAATTAAATTAAAAAAATATATGTATTTTTTATTCGATATAATCCTTTACCTGTAGTTTAATTCCACTGAGTTGAGATAAATGAAATGGAGACTAGAAAAATAGTAGAGAGAATCAACTAAACCAGAAGTGGATTCACTGAAAAGATCAATAACATCAATAAACTTTTAACTAGATTGACAAAAGAAGAGAGAAGATGCAAGTAATTCAAATCAGAAATGATAGTGGAAACATTACTATTGACCTACAGAAATACAAAAAGAATTATAGGAGAATATTATGAAAAACTGTACGCCAACAAATTAGACAACCTATTTTTTTTTTAGAGGAAATATACAAATTTCTATAAACCTACAAAGTACCTAAATTGACTCGAGAACAAATAAAAAATCTCAACAGATCCATAACAGATGAAGAGATTGAATGAGTAATCAAAAACTTCCCCAACAAAGAAAAGTACTGGACCAGATGGCTTCACTACAGAATTCCGTGAAACATTTAAAGAAGAATTAATATCAGTCTTTCCAAAAAATAGAAAAGGAGGAAACTCTTTCTTACTCATTCTGTGAGCCCAGGGTTACCCTGGTACCAAAGCCAGATAAAGACACTACAAGGAACAAAAAACTACAGACCAGTATTCTTCAGGAATATAAATGCAAAAATCCTGAACAAAATACTACCAAACCAAATCTAATAGCACAATAAAAGGATAATTCACCGTAACCAAGTGGCATTTATTTCTGAAAGTAAAGAATGGTTCAACATAAAGAAATTAATATAATACACCACATTAATAGAACAAGGAGAAGAACCACATGGTCATCTCAATTGATGCCAAAAAGATATTTGACAAAATCCAACACCTTTTATAATAAAAAAAAACACCCAACCAACTGGGAGTAGAAGGGAAATTTCTCAACATGATAAAAGGCATTTATGAAAAATCAACAGCTAGCATACTCAATGAGGAAAGATTTAAAGATTTTCTCCTAAGATCAGGAACAACACAAGGATGCTCACTTTCACTGCTGCTATTCTACATTGTTCTGGAAGTCCTAGCTAGAGCATTTAGGTAAGAAAAAGAAATAAAAGATACCCAAATTTGAAAAGAAGAAGTAGAACTATCTCTATTCACAGATGACATGGTCTTATATATAGAAAATCCCAAAGAATTCACGTGAAAGCTACTAGAGCTAATAAATAAGTTCAGTTAAGGTCTCAGGGTACAAAATCAGCCCTCAAGAACCAGTAGTGTTTTTATAAAACAGCAGTGAACACTCTGAACAGGAAATTAAGAAAATGCAGAGAGTCCACAACTTGTGATGTATTCAGATTACAAGGAATTGCACTTACAACCATCTGTGTGTGTGTGTGTGGTTTTTTTTTTTTTTTGTACATCTAATTTTTAATAATATGTACTTTATACACTGTTGCAGCACATAACTTACTGATGTGAGCAATTTCAAATGTTCACTAACAGATGTTCAGTTTTATGATTTACTGTTTGAAGTACTGCCATATAGACTTTTAGTTTTCTAAACTAAATCAGAGGCTTTAGTTGATTGAAAACATGGACCCAAATGCTGATCACTTTGCTAAAGTTGATAGGCAGATTCGGGAAGCAGTGAGGTGTTACCATGAGATGTATGAAGGAAAGAAAAAAAAAAAAAAAAGGACCGTACGGACAACTCTCACTCATTTTCTGACTAGAAATACCATCCACATTCCCAGGGATAATCCAGGCGATCAAGAACCTTCCACAAGTGGAGTTATTACTGGAACTGACAAAATACCAACGTCATCCAACTGCTCTTCATCATTGCAGTAAATTTTTATGATTTGTATATTTTTTATATATGTACGTATAAGTTTATATGTAGTGTTTATAATCCCCAAAGACAAAGATAGGATTTATAATGATAACGATAAAGGCAATAATAATGAAAACTGAAAAAAAAAAAAAGTATTTGACTTAGGTCAGAACCCACTTAGGATGGAGCCTTTGGAATGGAACCCCATCACAAGTCAGGAACTACCTGTATTTATGTTTACAACAACATCTAAAAAATTAGATACCTTGGAATAAATTTAACCGGGGAGGTGAAAGACTTCTACACTGAAAACTATAAAACACTGCTGGAAGAAATTAAAGAAAACCTAAATAAGTGGAAGGATATATCATGTTCATGTATTGGAAAACTTAATATTGTTAAGAGGTCAGTACCACCCAATTCAATGCAACCCTTATCAAAATTCCAGTATCCTTTTTTGCAGAGATTAAAAAGCCAGTCCTTAAGTTCATATGGAATTGAAGAGACCCCCAAATAGCCTAAACAATCTCAAAAAAGAATAACAAAGTAGGAGGACTCAGACTTCTAATTTCAAAATGGACTATAAAGCTACAGTAATTAAAACAGTGTAAGGGTAGACATATAGGTCAGTGGAATAGAGTTGAAAGTCCTGAAGTAAACCCGTACATCTATGGTCAGTTTACCTTTAACAAGGGTTCCAAGTCCATTCACTGGAGAGAAAATTGTCTCTCAATAAGTGCTGCTGACACAGCTGAATCTCCACATGCAAAAGAATGAAGTTAGATTCATACCTCACACCGTGTATAAAAATTAACTCAAAATATATCAATGATTTAAATATGAGAACTGAAACCCCAGAACCTTTAGAAGAAAACATAGGGGTAAAGCTTTGGGACTGTTTCTTGACAATGAATTCTTAAATATTACACCAAAAGCATGAGCAACAAAAGAAAAAATAGGTAAATTGGACTTCATCAAAATTAAAAACTTCTGCGCATCGAAGGACTTTATCAAGAAGGTGAAGAGACACCTACAGAATGAGAGAAAATATTTGGTAACCATAATGGTTTAATATCCAGATTATGTAATGAACTCCTACAGCTCAACAACAAAAAGAGAAATAATCCAATTTAAAAATGAGCAAAGGACTTGAATAGACATTTCACAAAAGAAAATATACAAATGTCTGATAAGACATGAAAAGATGCTCAACAGCATTACCTGTTGCTGTCGAGTCAATTCCAACTTATAGCAACCCTATTAGTCATTAGGAAAATGCATATCAAAACCACAAGATATCATGTCACACAGACTAGGATGGCTGTTATCAGAAAAATAGAAAAATAACAAATGTCTGCAAGGATGTGCAGAAATTGGAACCCTCGTGCTTTGCCGGTGGGAATGTCAAATGGTACAGCGACTGTGGAAAACATTGGAGGTTCTCAAAAATTAAACATAGAATTGCCGTGAATAAAAACCAAACCTATTGCTGCTCAGCCGATTCTGACTTAAAGTGACCCTATAGAACAGAATAGAACTGCCCCATCGGGTTTCCAAGGAGAGGCTGGTACATTTGAACTGCAGACTTTGGTTGCCAGCCGGAGCTCTTAACCACTGTGCTACTAGGGCTCCAGAATTAACATATGCCCAGCAATTCCATTCCTAGGTGTATACCCAGGATCTTGAAAGGAAGCAAACACGATACTTGTGCATCTGTGTTCGTTGCAGCATTATTCACAATAGCCAAAAGGTAGAAACACCACCAGTGTTCATCAACAGATGAATGGATAAACAAGATATATGGGTTTTTGTTTTTGTTTTTTTTTTAGTATGTCCATAAAATATTATTCAACCATATAGATAAATGAAGTTATGGTACATGCATGCTGTGACATGAATGAACCTTGAAAACACTATGCTCAGTAAAATAAGTCAAACACAAAAGGGCAAATATCGTATGATCCCACTTAGGTGAAATATCTAGGACAAACCAAAGTTTATTAGTGGTTCGCCAGCAGTAGGAGGAGGGAGGGAAGCAAGTTATTGCTTAAGAGGTACTGCATTTCTCTTTGGGGTGTTTGAAAACCTTTTGGAAATAGATAGTTGTTGATGGTTGCGCAGGAGTGAATGTAACTAATGTCATGGAATTGTACATTTAAAAATGGTTAAAAGGGCAGATTTTTTTATGTGTATGTATGGTTAAGTGCTATAGCTGTTAACGAAGAAGTTGGCAGTTTGAATCCGCCAGGCGCTCCTTGGAAACCCTGTGGTGCAATTCTACTCTGTCCTGTAAGGTCACTATGAGTCGGAATTGACTCGACGGCAGTGGGTTTGGTTTGGTTTTTGGTATATGCATGTGTATGTGTGCATGTATATAATATATACATAAAAACAAAAAAACCTGATCTGTTGCTGTAAAGTCAATTTTGACCCATAGCAACCTTATGGGGAAAACAGCCCGTTAAGGTTTTCAGGGAGCAGCTGGTGGATTCAAACTGCTGACCTTTTGGTTAGCAGCTGTATCACTTAACCACTGCGCCAAAAAAATATATATATGTTTTTGTTTTTGGTGCAGTGGTTAAGTGATTTTCTTCAATAGCTTTTTTTCCCCTCAATTCTTAAATGTTACTCTTTAATAAATGTGGCCAATTGGCCTCAATACATTATTAAAGAGTAGCATTTAAAAATTGAGGAAACCCTGGTTGCGTAGTGGTTAAGCGCTATGGCTGCTAACCAAAGGGTCGGCAGTTTGAATCCGCCAGGCGCTCCTTGGAAACTCTATGGGGCAGTTTTGCTCTGTCCTGTAGGGTCGCTATGAGTCGGAATCAACTTGAGGGCACTGGGTTTGGTTTTTTGGTTTTTATTTAAAAATTGAGGGGAAAAAAGCTAGTAAAGAAAATCATGGTTTTGAAACAAAGAACTCTATTTGGCTTTTATTTTTGATTCCTGAAAGATATTCCTTGGAATTCCCCAGTAATGGAGTTGTCTTCCATTACTGGGGAATTCCAAGGAGTATATTTTTTTGGGAGGTGTCTTTATTATGTAAAACCTCCAGACAAAACCTGGGAATGTGTGCAAATGATTGGGGACCAAAAGACCACACCTGGCAGCTAATCTCTGGAATGGAGGTGGCATCATTTCAATAATGCATATTCAGTGATTCAATCAATTATGAATACACTAAAAAAAAAAAAAAAAATTGCCATCAAGTTAATTCTGACTTACAGCAATTATATAGGACAGAGTACAACTGCCCCATAGAGTTTCCAAGAAGTGCCTGGTAGATTCAAACTGCCGATCTTTTGGATAGCAGCCGTAGCACTTAGCCACTGCTCCACCAGCGTTTCCTATGAATATACAGTGAGGCCCTAGTCACTAGTGTGCAATAAAGCCAGTAAAAGGCTTTGAACATGGAAGTTTGGGGGCTTTCTGGTTACTGAAAGACTTCCTTACGTATGGGAGGGTGGTGCATCCATTAGGACATGAAAGCCCAGCACTGGGAACTCTCGCAGACCTCATGTTTGTTCATTTATATCCATTTTTGGTTATATTAAAGTTATTACAATGTATATAGCCCTTTCTGTGAATTCCGTGAGTTGTTCTAGCAAAGTATCGAACCCACAGGGACAGTGAAAGCCAGCAGTGGATGGCACCTACCTATTTGCCAGTCCCTATTTGTCGGTTGGAAGGACAGAGTCCTTCTAAAGTGTGAGGACCCAGGTCTGGGTGGCCAAGGGACAGAGAAGGGCTGTGCAGGCAGTTGATCTGAAGGACGGAGTCCTTGTACCTTGTAAGGTCTGACCTGATTCTGAGTGGTTTGGATCAGAGAGAGAAAATACCATGTAGGTAGCTGGTGTCAGAGATAATGGAGAAGTGGGAAAACAGGGATATGAGGAATCTTCATATTTTGGGAACTGACCTTGCATCGATTTTTAGCAGGGCTTCAAAGCGGTTCTTTCCAGTTTCAACCCCTGCTGAGGATTTGTATTTTTAACAAGTTCCCTGCTATGAATGTGCGTTTCTGTCAAGTTCCCAGGAAGTTATACATAAGAATCACCTGGGGATCTTGTTAAAATATGGATTCAGATTCAGTATATCTGGGGGGGTGGTAATGATAAGGTTGTGTGTCGGTTTGGCTGGGCCATGATTCTCAGTGGTTTGGCAGTTATGTAATGATGTAATCTGGCAGTTCTGTGATGATGTAGTTATGCTTTATTTTATTATATAATGTAATCACCTCCATGATGGGTCTGATGTGATCAGCCAATCAGTTGTATGGGGAGTTTCTGCCGAGGTGTAGCTTGTATCCAGTATATATGGATGTTCTGGCAAAGCTTGCTAGCTTTTGCTCACTCTGGCTCTTGCATCTGGCTTGTCATCTGACCTTCAATTCTTGGCATGTGAGCCAGTGACCTGCGGTATTGCATGCCAATTTTGGAATTTGTTGGCCTCTGCAACCTGTGAGCCAGCAGCCTGCTGTCTTACTTGTCGATCTTGGCTCTGTCAGTCCCTGCATCTTGTTGAATCGGAAGAAGCCTCCAGCCTGACACCTGGCTCATGGACTTGGGACTTGCCTGCCTCTATAACCGTATGAGCCATTTCCTTCAGATAAATCTCTCTCTCTGTCTCTGTATTTATCTGTCCATATCTGTATATATTTATATATGCTTCACTGGTTTTGCTTCTCTAGAGAACCCAGTCTAAGGTGGAAATGAAAATTCTCAGCAGGGAACTTGTTAGAAATGCAAATTCTCAGCAGGGGTTTGAACTGAAATCAACCCGTTGAAAGCCCTGATTTTTATCTACAAAATGGTCAAACCAAAAGGTAACATGATTTTAGTTAATTGATACAGCCTGTTTGACTTAACAAGGTTTATTTTCGCCTGAGTGAACAGGAACCCTGGCAGTAGATCTGTAAAAAAGGAAATTTAAACTCTCACACATTATTATTGATTTCTGCTTGGTTCTGGAGTATTTACATAGTAATAATATTTTAAGTGCTGCTTACTGGTTTTCAGTTTTCCACGTTGAAATATTTAATACATTTACATAATTAAATACAAATTAAATATATTTCTATGTCAAAATAAAGGTAAAATTGACATAACATGGAAGATGAACAGGTTGGAGTGAGGCGAGGTAGAAGGATGTTTAAATATATTCATTTTCTCATCTAAATAGCCAAGAGTTAAAAGGTCCTGTCCAAACTTGATAGGACAAGAAAGAGAAGAGTAAGTATATTTAAGTATAGACACACACAGGAAAGATAAATTTATTGGCATTTTAAAGTAAAAGGATGTAAATAAAATGAACTAAAGTTTCCTCTTTTGATGAAGGTTAAGTGAATATAAAATAATGATTATTAATCAATTTTAACCCATAGATAAGATAGTATCTTGAAACTGTATACCTATAGATAATATCCCAGATAAATTATTCAAAATATAGAAGCAAATGATTTAAAAACTGTAGGGTTTTCTATTAGAAAAACTAAGAAAATAAATAAGAATAAGGTTGGAAAGTAGAATTGGTAGTATTGGGCAGAAGGGATATGAGGAGAAATGAATTATTGTAGCTATTCATCGTAAGCACTTCAGTTTTTATCATTTGCGTGTATTAATTAAAATAGGAAAATACAAAGAAATTGCTATTTAAAATCCCTTTTATGAAGTTGGGGCCCTAGTGGTACAGTGGTTCAGCGTTTGGCTGGTAACCAAAAGATCGGCAGCTTGAATCCACTACCTGCTCATTGGAAACACTATGGGGCAGTTCTACTCTGTCCTATAGAGTCACTATGAGTTGCAATCAACTGAATGGCGGTGGGTTTGGTTTTAATTAAGTTGCAAACAGCCAGTTTTGGTGCCTTCTGGTGCCTCTCCTACTTGGTATTTTAAATACCAGAACCTCAAAAGAGTGATGCGTCCACATAGAACTGAAATAAAATCAGTTTCCCTTTTACCTTTTACTCATTAATCTTTCATTGAGTTCCTACTACATGACAGGAACTTACTAGGCTTTGGGAATACATCGATTAGAACATAGCCTCTGTCCTTAGTAGCTCTCTTAGAAGAGCCCACCTTGTTTCTATTGTCCTTTTCCCTTTCATTTTCTTCTCCCTCAAACTCTTTCACACAGGCACAAGAACACACGTTTACAGACCTCTACCTCTACTACTTAACCTTCAACTAAATGCTTTCTCTAATCTCCTCTTTAATTTACTCTCTTAATCTAAGTAGAGGAGATTGCTATAGGACCAGCAGTTCAATAGGCTGACATTTCAGCATCAATGCCGAACAGCTTTATCTTGCCTGATTTTCTTTGCTGTTACAAACAATGGGGATGAAAACAGGCATAAAAGAGAAGAGAGACTACTTTCCTATTTTGTTGAGAGACAGATAAATTTAATTCTCCTTCCCCACTAATGAAAGAAAGGCAGGATGTAGGGTGTTAGATGCTTGAGTTTAAATACTTTAGAGAGAGTCTGAGAACTAATTTGTTCTTACACTGGTTATATGGGATGTACATTGGCTCTTGTAATCAGCCGTGCAATTTAATTATTAAGAGGCGATTGAGAAGACACATTCATATGTGTGGAGTCTGAGCTACCATGTTAATTCCTAACTTCCAAAAGCATGTGCTAAGAAAAATTTGTCTGTTATCATGGTGAGAGGCTGGGTTTTCAGAGTTATAAATTGTCATATATATGTCTATATACATCTATAGGGAGCCCTGGTGGCGAAGTGGTTAAGAGCTTGGCTGCTAACTGAAAGATGAGCAGTTCGAATCTACCAGCCGTTCCTTGGAAGCTCTATGGTGCAGTTCCACTCTGTCCTATAGGGTCACTATGAGTTGAAATAGACTCAATGGGATTGGGTTTGGGTTTTTTTCAAGTTATATATCTATATCTGTCTATCTCTATATACATATGAGACTAAAAAAACTCCTTGATTCTAAAACAGCAATTATGACTAAAAAGAAGTTCTATAAAAAGGAGAGAGATTAAGTCTGTAAATCTAACATGATTATAAATACCCAATAATATTTCTTCCAAAGTAGTCCATAGCAAGAAGTCTTTGTTTTTTAGTTACATCTGAAAGAGCTTCCTATTCTTGAATCAGGAGAAACTAAATTAAAATCTGGGCTATATTTTCAAAAATAATCATCTGAATTTTACATGTAATTTGTGTTTATAATTTTAATATAGAAATTTTTAACAAGATATGTAAGATTAGGTCATTTTAAGAGGGGACATTTATGCTGCAGAGTCCATTTAGAAAAAGAATTGTTACTGAAGATTTCAGTACCACAGATTTTATCTTAGTAAGTTGTTCTTTCGTATCCTTTTAAAATGCAGAATCATACTGCAGTGTTTTTGCCCCATTTTATCCAATGAATGAAAAAGTTGTCCTTACTTTTGGTTCAGTTTAACAGAATCACAGAATCTCAGGCCTGGGAAAGACTTTAGAAACATAAAAATTTCCCATTTTCACACTCTATCGAACAGAGAATGAGACACTACCAGCACTAACATCTGCCTGTTTCCTGACCCTGAAGCCCCTTTGTCTCTGCAGCTAAGAAATCATTGTGCCCCAGCTCCAGCCAAACCCTCTGAGAACTAGCCATTAATCAGTCCTGCTACTTGGCCTGTCTACAGTCTGGGCATAATTTTAACAATCTGACTTTTAACCAATTCCTGAGACTAGGTCCCAGATTTGTGCACAACTTACTGCCGTTGAGTCAGTTTTGACTCATAACTAGCTACCATACAGGACAGAGTAGAAGTGCCCCATAGAGTTTCCAAAGCTGTAAATCTTGACGGAAGCATACTGCCACATCTTTCCGCCATGGAGCAGCTGGTGGGTTCAAATGGCCAACCTTTCACTTAGCAGCCAAGTGCTTTAACCACTGAGCCACCAGGGCTCCTCAATTTGTGTCTACTTCTCATTATTAGATCTATATCCCTGGATCCTTCTGACTGATTCCAATTCTGTTGCCTAAGTCCCTTTAGAATTAAAGCTTTACCTTGCCTTCACCCATTCCCATCCAGGGATTAGAAGCTGAATTCCTAGATACTGACTTCACTGATGCCAGC
The DNA here is from genome assembly GCF_030014295.1 of Loxodonta africana. Taxonomy (NCBI): domain Eukaryota; kingdom Metazoa; phylum Chordata; class Mammalia; order Proboscidea; family Elephantidae; genus Loxodonta; species Loxodonta africana. Next base: position 133,551,800 of record NC_087342.1, read on the forward strand.
TGCCTCATTGGAAATCCAGATATTACCTTCAACATCCTTCTTCATTATGCATTATGAAATATCTCTGATTCTTACTGCTACTCTGGATTAATACCTATTGCCTGTGGCTATCTTCTTTGAATGTCTTGTCCTACCTACTAAACTGAACTTCCATAGTTGGGTCTTTTTTTAAAGTATCTGTTCCATCCAAAGAAAAGTCTAAATTTAATTCAAGTAAATTCCTCTGAGGCTGGTGTGTCTGAGATGAGACAGTAATATTCATAGGAGGAAAGAGATCAAGACCTCTAAATGTTTGTATACAAACATGATAAATACTGATGTTTGGCATTTGTCTCCATTGTTGCTCATCTGATAAAAAACAGATCATCAAGAAGAGGATTGATATCCAAGACTGTGAAATCACAAATAATTTTAGGCACACCTAGAGAATAAACACACTGGACATGGTGCTTAAGCTGTCTAAGCCTCGAATTCCATCATTTTAGAAACTGGAAATAATAATTATACAAACCAAGAGGAGTACGTAGTTGTAAAGATTAAATGAGATAAAGTCCATATGGCCCTATACATCATTATGTATATATGTATAAAATCAAAACCAAACCCAGTGCCGTCAAGTCGATTCCGACTCATAGCGACCCTACAGGACAGAATAGAACTGCCCTATAGAGTTTCCAAGGAGCGCTTGGGAGATTTGAACTGCCAGCCGTTTGGTTAGCAGCCGTAGCACTTAACCACTACGCCACCAGGGTTTCCATATATATGTGTGTGTGTATATATATATATATAATTTTATGGTTCTGTGGAAGGGAGAGAGACCAGGGATTATAGGTCAGTAGAACAGATTATAATCCTAGTTCTCTCAAGAACTGGGTTACCTTGTGGTAGTCTGTTACTCTTGAGCTTTGGCTTTCTCATGTAATAAATGAGGCTGTTAAAGTAAATGGTTTCTTGTTTACTGATATCTTTCAAACTGAAATTATGTTAAAGGAGGATGCAGTTTGCTCTATAAATCTTTGAAGTATAAATTTATTATCAAAGGGAATGGGCTTTGGATATACAGAACTTTTAAACAGAACTGTTCAAGGGTAGACCAGGCTTTCTCAGAAGTAAGTTATTAACCTGTCTGTAAGAACAACAGGATACTGATTGGTTTAAAGTCAGGAAAGATATGCGTCAGGGTTGTATTCTTTCACCATACCTATTTAATCTGTATGCTGAACAAATAATACGAGAAGCTGGACTATATGAAGAAGAATGGGGCATGAGGATTGGAGGAAGACTCATTAACAACGTGCATTATGCAGATGGCGCACCCTTGCTTGCTGAAAGTGAAGAGGACTTGAAGCACTTACTAATGAAGATCAAAGACCACAGCCTTCAGTATGGATTACACCTCAACATAAACAAATCCTCACAACTGGACCAATGAGCAACATCATGATAATCGGAGAAAAGATTGAAGTTGTCAAGGATTTCATTTTACTTGGATCCACAATCAACAGCCATGGAAGCAGCAGTCAAGAAATCAAAAGACGCATTGCATTGGGCAAATCTGGTGCAGAGGACCTCTTGAAAGTGTTGGAGAGCAAAGATGTCACCCTGAAGACTAAGGTGCACCTGACCCAAGCCATGGTATTTTCAATCACATCATATGCATGTGAAAGCTGGACAATGAATAAGGAAGACTGAAGAAGAGTTGACGCCTTTGAATTGTGGTGTTGGTGAAGAATGTTGGATATACCGTGGACTGCCAAAAGAACGAACAAATCTGTCTTGGAAGAAGTGCGGCCAGAATGCTCCTTAGAGGCAAGGATGGCGAGGCTGTGTCTTACATACTTTGGACATGTCGTCAGGAGGGATGAGTCCCTGGAGAAGGACATCATGCTTGGCAGAGTACAGGGTCAGTGGAAAAGAGGAAGACGCTCAATGAGGTGGATTGACACAGTGGCTGCAACAATGAACTCAAGCATAACAAAGATTGTAAGGATGGCGCAGGACCGGGCAGTGTTTTGTTCTGTTGTGCGTAGGGTTGCTATGAGTGGGAACTGACTCGACGGCACCTAGCAACAACAACATAAGAGCTATTCAAACATAATCTAGATCTAGAAGAATACTTGGCAAGGCACAATTTTAGAGGTACATAAAACATCACAAGTCATGTGACCAGAGGATGTTTTAAATCTCTCTAACCTGAGATTCTGTTTAGATTCCACTTTGTCAAACTGTGTAACACCTTGCTTAGATCACAGGATGAGATGATTGGATTAGATCAGTGATCTTCATTCTTGGGTGTACTTTAGAATCCCCTGAGGAGCTATTAAAAATTGTCAGGGCAACAGCAAAAGGGATTCTAATTTAGTCAGTGTGTAGCAATGCCCTAATTTATTCTAATGTGTAACTAAATTGAGAAGTTTAGGACTAGTTCATTGTACCCTATAATCACTTGGGGTGGTTTAAAAAATAAAACAATTCTCAGACCCCAAGCCCAGAGATTCTGATTTAATTGTCCTGGGGTGTGGCCTGGGATTGTTAGTGTTTTTTTTAAGCTCTCTTCAGGTAATTCCGGTGTGCAGCCAAGGTTATGAACTACAGGGCTTAATAGTCTTCAAGAACTTTCCCAAAGACCAGACCTGACATTTCATACATCATAAATAACAGAGTTGTTATTTTATAACTTAATGTGAGATTCCCATTAAAAAAAAAAAAGTCTCTTATTTATTTGGGAGCATATTTGACTGGAAAAAAGAATCTTAATGAGTCAACTTATATTTTTAGGATGGAATAAAAAGTTATGTGTATGTATATTTTAGAGCTCCTACCCAAGTATCAAGTCAATTCCAACCTACATCACTCTATAGGGCAGAGTAGAACTGCTCTGTAGGGTTTCTGAGGAATGACCGGTAGACTCAAACTGCCAATCTTTTGCTTTGCAGCCGAGCCCTAAACCACTGCCCCACTAGGACCCTGACTGACCAGTAGGTATGAATTCTGTCCAAGATGGCACTGTAGTGCTTGGGAGCCCACAAATGAGGGATGATTGAGGAATAGAAGAGTGAACTTGCAAATGTATGGAACAGAAATTGAAAATTACTCCTACACTGAGATAATAAATCTTAAAGTAGGTAGTTCTTTAAGATTTATTATCTGAAATTACGTATTTCTGAAAGTACATAGTAATTACATTACTCACATAATGTGAGTAAATAGTGAGTGATTGTGACTGTCCTAACACTTTGTCATTCCAGTCTTCTTGACGGTAAAACTCTTAAAGATTGGATCATCATTTCATCCGGAATGAAATTCAAACTCCTCAGCCAAGCTGTACAACCCTCACAGTGTAGCTTCAATTTATCTTCAAGGGCTCACCTTCTCAAACACTCTGCTCTTCCTGACTGATTAGTATTTATTTCTTATTCTTTGCACATAATGTACATTTTTCCCATCTCCATTATTTGACACTTAGTACTCTTCCCTTTTAAATGCCCAAAATCTCTAGCCATGATTTAAAACTGAGACCAAATGTCACTTCCTCTTCTATTGACGGCACTGGGTTTGTTTTTTGTTTTTTCTTCTCTTTTTTTTATTGTTGTTGAATGTTTAATGTTTGCATTTTGTATCTTTTCCTGACAGAAGTTGATGGTAAACTGAAATGGAGAAATTATGTTTTCTGCATTTACATCCTGTTTTATGCTTAATAAAGTAATAGTTTACAGTTATATACATAATATATTTTTTGAGTTAAGTTGCACATTGTTGAATGTTTCTATCTCTTTATTTTTAATAAATTTGTGCAACTGATAACAAAAATAAGAGAGTAATAGATTATATACTTGAGTAGAGAGAAAAGATGAATCCAAAACGTTGTTGAAAATAATTGAGTTTGGAAAAGGGTAGTTTTCCCTGTCTTCAAATTCCTGGTACATCCCCTTAGTTTATTGATTTAATGGTCAGACATTTGGAAAAAAGTACTTTAGTCAATAGGTGTCTCTTCATTGGATGACAGGAAATTATGTACTTTGTTTCCTGAGTGGTTACAGCCTACTTCCCTGTTCTCAGAATTTTTTCTTTAATTATATTCGTAATTTGGGCATTAGTTAGTTCTCTGAAATATGTAGAGGGAACCATAAGAAATTAACTTAATGTATATTTCCTTGAAAGAGAAAAAAATTCAATTATCCACAGAAGAAATTTTAGCATGGATTACAGTAGGAAATTGCCATTAGATTTGAGAAAGAAAGAAATTAACATCAACAACAGTGAAAAACAAAATAGCTTAGGGGAAAAATGACTGGTAGCTGAGTGATCAGAAAGAAGTTGAAAATTTAATTGGCATAATTCCCCTAAAAGGATACAAACTTTAAATTAAGCTTAAGGGGCTGGAGAGAGCTATTTTTTTGGGAAACCATGAGTTAGGTTAGAGATTAAGGACCTTTGGAAAACCATGAGGGTAAATTACATGTTGGAATAGTAATTGGAATTACTCAAACTCAATCAAACCAGATAGTTGGAATTGAAACCAAGTAATAACCTTTTTATAGCCCAATTAATGAGGAAACTGTCTAATTTATTTAATAGCTAGAAACCTTACCTCCAATGGACCTATTTGTATTTAGCTGTTAAAACATGATTGCCTCTCAAAGAGTATTTTGGCAGAATAAACACTTATGATGAATGTAGGTAACTATTTCTTATTATAACAGTATTTATAATATGAACAAATTGGAAGCTAACATAATTTCTGACTATAGGACACTGGTTGAAAGCATTTATTAAAGGAATAGGAGTCCCTATGTGGTACAAATGGTTAAGAGCTCCACTAGTAGCTGAAAAGAAAGGCTGGCAACCCACCCACAGAAGACTCAGAAGCCAGGCTTGGCAGTCTGCTTCTGAAAACCCGATGGAGCGGTTCTACTCCATACACATGGGGTCGCCATCAGTTGGAATTGACTCGACAGCAACTGACAGCAACAATAAATATTCTGTTTTATGTATTTTTCTTTAACGACATAAAATATGTTTGCAGTAGTTGAAAGGATGTTGCTAATTGCATATGTATTATAGGTATGTTTTTGAAAAAAATTTTTAAATACGTGCATAGAGAGGGAGCTGAAAAGATGTACATCAAATTGTTGAATGTGCTTCTAGCCAAGTGGTAAGATGACATGCATCATTCATTTTTTCTTTTGTCTTCTTTGTGTTTTTAAACTCTTGTCAGGAGCGTATTCCTTTGTATTAGCTTAGTTTGGGTTTTCTATTCACCATGCATTTCTTTGTTTTCCTTTTTTCTCCTTTCATATCTCAGAGTGATCAAGTTGTTTTCTGTACCTTTTCATTTCTTCTGGAGATCAAGAAATTACAAATTCCATTTTTATCCTTTATAGCAAACCTTAACTTTTCAATGCAATCCTTAATTTTATAATTTTTTAGCAAAATCTGAAATCATTCTTTCTAGCACTTTTTAACTTTCCTTTAATGTTAACTGTCTTCATTCTATGCTCTATGTTATCATTATCACTAATTTTAAATCCAGCTTGTTTTTAAATATTCCTATAAAATAGATGTTAATATTATTTTTATACTTAATACTTAAATTTAGCAATAAATTTTACTGATTTTATTGTTCATCATTACTTCTTAAATGTTTTCTAGGGCATACCTATTTTTCTTCTTTCTAGGGCTTATCTGTTCATTCTATCAGCATGAGTCTAGTTAAATGCTACTGGTTTACTAACATTTCTTGAGTGATAGTCTAGTTGGATATATAGCAAAGATATTTTTGCTTTTAACCCATAGTTGCCTGTGCTTTGTCTTTAAGTCACAGGGGTGCAGCACATTTCAAGGGACAGTTGTGAGAAGTTGTTGTTGTTAGGTGCTGTCGACTCAGTTCCGACTTGTAGCAATCCTATGTAGAACAGAACAAAACACCACCCAGTCCTGTGCCTTACTCATAATCATTGTTATGCTTGATCCCATTGTTGCAGCCACTGTGTCAGTCCATCTCATTGAGGGTCTTCCTTTTTTTCACTGACCTTCTACTTTACCAAGCATGATGTTCTTCTCCGGGGGCTGGTCCCTCCTGATCACATGTACAAATGATGTGAAATGAAGTCTTACCATCCTTGCCTTTAAGGAGCATTCTGGCTGTACTTCTTCCAAGACAGATTTGTTCATTCTTTTGACTGTCCATGGTATATTCAATGTTCTTCGCCAACACCATAATTCAAATATGTCAGTTCTTCTTCTGTCTTTCTTATTCACTGTCCAGCTTTTGCATGCATATGAGACAGTTGAAAACAGCATGGCTTGGGTCAGGTACACCTTGGTCTTCAAGGTGATGTCTTTGCTTTTCAACACTTTAAAGAGGTCTTTTACAGTAGACTTGCACACTGCAATGTGTTGTTTGATTTCTTGAATGCTGTTTCCATAGGTGTTGATTGTGGCTCCAAGTAAAATGAAATCTTTGACATCAATCTTTTTCTCCATTTATCATGATGTTGCTTATTGGTCCAGTTGTGAAGACTTTTGTTTTCTTTATGTTGAGGTGTAATCCATACTGAAGGCTGTGGTCTTTGGTCTTCATCAGTAAGTGCTTCAAGTCCTCTTCACTTTCAGCCAGCAAGGCTGTGTCATCTGTATAGCGCAGTTTGTTAATGAGTCTTCCACCAGTCCTGATGCCCCGTTCTTCTTCATATAGTCCAGCTTCTCGGATTATTTGCTCAGCTTACAAATTGAATAGGTATGGTGAAAGGATATAACCCTGACACACACCTTTCCTGACTTTAAATCATGCAGTACCCCCTTCTTTTGTTTGAACAACTGCCTCTTGATCCATGTACAGGTTCCTCATGAGCACAGTTAGCGTTCTGGAGTTCCCATTCTTCACAATGTGATCTGTAATTTGTTATGATCCACACAGTCGAATGCCTTTGCATAGTCAATAAAACGCAAGTAAATATCTTTCTGGTTTTCTCTGCTTTCAGACATGATCCATCTGACATCACCAATGATGTCCTTTGTTCCGTGCCCTCTTCTGAATCCAGTTTGAATTTCTGGCAGTTCCCTCTCCATGTACTGCTACAGATGCTTTCGAATGATCTTTAGCAAATTTTACTTGAGTGTAATATTAATGATATTGTTCGATAATTTCCACATTCAGTTGGATCACCTTTCTTTCGAATGGGCACAAATATGGATCTCTTCCAGTAGATTGGCCAGGTAGCTGAATTCCAAATTTCTTTGGCATAGATGAGTGAGCACTTCCAGTACTGGATCCCTTTGTTGAAACATCTGTTGGTATTCTGTCAGTTCCTGGGGCCTTGTTCTTCACCAGTGTCTTCAGTGCAGCTTGGACTTCTTCCTTCTGTACCATTGGTTCTAGATCATATGCTGCCTCCTGAAATGATTGAACATCGACCAGTTCTTTTTGCTACAGTGACTCTGTGTATTCCTTCCATCTTCTTTTGATGCTTTGTGCATTGTTCAATATTTTGCCCATAGAATCCTTCGCTATTGCAACTCAAGCCTTGAATTTTTTCTTCATTTCTTTCAGCTTGACAAATGCTGAGCACGTTCTTGCTTTTTAGGTTTCTATCTCTAGGCCTTTACACATGTCATTATAATACTTTACTTTTTCTTCTCAAGCTGCTGTTTGAAATCTTCTGTTCAGCTCTTTTACTTCATTTCTTTCATTTGCTTTAGCTACTTGACATTCAAGAGCATGGTTCAGAGCCTCCACTGACATCTATTTTGGTCTTTTCTTTCTTTTTAATGACCTTTTGCTTTCTTCATATATAATATCCTTGATGTCATTCCACAACTCGTCTGGTTTTCGGTCATTAGTGCTCAGTGCATCAAAGCTATTCTTCAGAGCTCTCTAAATTCAGGTGGAATATACTCACAGCTGGACTTTGGCTTTCATGGACTTTTTTAATTTTCTTCAGCTTCAGCTTGAACTTGCATATGAACAATTGGTGGTCTGTTCCACACTCAGCCCTGGCCTTGTTCTGACTGACGATATTGAGCTTTTCCATTGTCCCTTTGCACAGATGTAGTCTATTTGAATGCTCTGTGTCCTATCTGGCAAGGTCCACATGTATGGTCTCCGTTTATGCTGTTGAAAGAAAGTCTTTGCAACGAAGAAGTCGTTGGTCTTGCAAAATTCTATCATGTGATCTCCAGCATCATTTCTATCACCAAGGCCATATTTTCCAACTACCAGTCCTTCTTCTTTGTTTCCAACTTTTCCATTTCAATCACCAGTAATTATCATACATCCTGATTGCATGTTTGATCAATTTCAGACTGCAGAAGTTGATAAAAATCTTCATTTTCTTCATCTTTGGCCTTAGTGGTTGGTAATTTGAATAATAGTTGTATTAACTGTTCGTCCTTGCAGCCGTGTGGATATTATCCTATCACAGACAACATTGTACTTCAGGATAGATCTTGAAATACTCTTTTTGAAAATGAATGCAGTGCCATCCCTATTCAATTTGTCATTCCTGGCGTAGTATACCATATGATTGTCTGATTCAAAATGGCCCATACCAGTCTATTTCTGCTTATTAATGCCTAGGATATCTATTTTTATGCATTCCATTTCATTTTGGACAATTTCCAATTTTCCTGGATTCATACTTTGTACCTTCTATGTTGCAATTATTAATGGATGTTTGCAGCTGTTTATCCCCATTTGAGTCACGCCACATGAACAAATGAAGGTCCTGAAAGCTTGACTCCATCCACATCATTAAGGTCTACTCTACTTTGAGGAGGCAGTTCTTCCCCAGTTGTCTTTTGAGTGCCTTCCAATGTGAGGGACTCATCTTCCTGCACTTCATCAGACAGTGTTCTGCTGCTGTTCATAAGATTTTCACTGGCTAGTTTTTTTCAGAAGTAGACTGCCAATTCTTTCTTCCTAGTCTGTCTTATTCTGGAAGCTCAACTGAAACTTGTCCACCATGGGTAATCCCTCTGGTATTTGAAAACCGGTGGCATAGGTTCCGGTATCACAGCAACATGCAAGCCCCCACTATATGACAAACAGAGAGATGCTTGGAATGTCTACTGGAGTTCTTTCAGCCTAAAGTAACTGTTGGAGCTTCAGGCAGGGACTAAGTTCATCTCTTCTAGCAGGACAGGGCATTGTAGTTCCAGGTGCCTCTGCCTGTATCTGGTCTTGCTTTTGGTAGGCTGAGTAGTTTCAGCACTCTCACCACTGTGTTTTCTCTAGATTCCAGCTCTACATTTATATTATTCATGCTTTGTAGTATGACTGTTTTTAAATAAATATTTTATTGATGTGTTTAAAGTAGAAGAGGGAGGATTTTATATGTGTTTATATCTTGAAGCTCAGGCATCATTTTTTAAGAAGAATTTTTGAAAAATTATTTGAGGATTAAACAAACCAGAAGGACTTTGGTCCTTGTGACATAATATAAACCAAAGAAAATGCTAGCCTTTTTTTGTGATTTAGTTGTAAATTAAATTGAGTTAGAACTTTAGAGATTCTTCTATTCTGGGAAGTGCTGGTTCTGAATTATTTCATTCCTGAAAGATTTTAAGAGTACTTGTAACACAAGAAGTACCAAAAAAAAAAGGATAAAAATAAATAGAAAAAGAGTTGAAATACCATAAGCTTCTTTATTTAATTACTTAGCTTGTATATCATGTAATAACCTTCCACCTCTATTGACTGTGTGCTTTCTTTAATAACTTTTTGTTTGAAGTCTTATTGTATTTTGCCTCTTGTCTATTTTGTTTGAAGTCTTGTTGTATTTTGTCTAACTTTTCTACTTAGCCTGTTTTAATTATTATTATTATTTTTTGTTAGTGGAGAAATAACTCATTTTCATGACTGTAGGAAGCTAGGTACTTGTGCCACAGGATGCTAAAAAAAGGCACCATTACTCAACATGTAACATTACTTGAATTGCAGTCCTATAAAGACAACAAAAAACCTCTTTTAGTTTTTGAACTTACAAACCAGATTTAAAACTGCCAACATATCAGAGGGTAAAAGCTAACCAGAACACCGTTTGGAACTACTTCCAATTACAGTAACATGGAAGCCTAAGGTAAAGAAATTGAAGATAAGAAAGCAAATGATTTCTACTGCAAAGACCTGCAAATGATGGATAAAAGATAACATTTTTTTTTTTTAAGTCATAGCTAAGTTAGCATCAAAGGGAAATCGCCAAGCACTAGATGAAATGGGAAAGCCAGATCCTTAAAGTAAGTGAGGTGATACTTCAGCAATACCTCTAGCTGAATCAAGACTTGTAATGGCTAGGGGCTTGGGTTTTTAAACCACACAGGGCCTTGAGAAGCAGTTTTGGCCTTGCAAGAGGCAAGGAATTGGAACTGATACCTGTGCATAAATCCAGGGCTCTCAGAGTGCTTCCCTCATAATGAAAGGGGGATGAGCAGAAACTTCACACAGCTCAGAAAAATGAGTAACCTTGTCGCTGTCTGACCCCTGGGTGAAAAACCAGTCTCTCGGAAGAAAGTGAAATTTCATTTTGTTTCTCAGGTTGATTTTGTAGACTGAATTTATGTTGCCAAGTAGTATAATTTCATGCCAAGAAATTAACATTAAATTTGGTCCTTGATCAGTGATACTTTATTCTATAATACATTCCTATCTAGTTTCAAGATCAAAAGCCATCCTATTCCCCTGGAATCACTGACCTAAGTTGCAAAGGGCAGGTAAGCACTAATAGATGGCACCCAGAGAGCCAAACTCTTGCATTTCTTTTTTTTTTGACATGTTTTCTGTCTTTTGCAGAGAACTACAGTAACGGCTAAAGCATTTGTGCCAGGGTTTAGGCTGAAATGATCGATTTCACATTATCCTTTGAATATCTCATCACCATAAAAAACACTCAATTTCAAATTGCCCTATTTTGCGAAGCCTTCTATAGAAAATTTGTAGAATCAGTCAGAGGGTATAAATTGGAGAAGTGTTACAAGATGGATGAATCAGGTTTACAAAGTATATCACTATCTACCATACTAATTTTTTTTCCCCTCTCTTGAATTTCCCTTTCATAGCTCAGTCATCTTTGTCTTTAATCTCTTAAAAGATCCTCTCTGAAAAGTTTTCTGCCTACCCCTGGCCCATATTCGATCACTCTCTGACATTTTAACATAATTGCTATTCTGACCCCCATTTATTCCGTACTCGGTATCACCTGTTTCCCCATATGGTTGGATTAGGGTTTGGGAGACCTAGGACTCTGTAGGTGAGAAGACAACACAGATCAGGGCAACTTGTACTGACTGATTCTCCTTAAAGGAACCCTTTCGGGAATGCTTATCCGCCACCACACTGTGTAACAAAGAACAGCATCATTCATAGGGTGCTCATGTTCATTTGTATGTAAATGGTATCATTAGTACAACCAGCCCTGGTGGCACAGTGGTTAAAAGTGCTCGGCTGCTAACCAAAAGGTCTGTGGTTTGAATCCACCAGCTGCTCCTTGGGAGAACATGTGACAGCTGCTTCCATAAAGATTTACAGCTTTGGAATGCCTATGGAGTGGTTGTACTCTGTCCTATAGAGTTGCTATGAGTCGGAATCGATTCAACAGCAGTGGGGTTTTTTTTTTTTTTTTTTGGTTTATCATTAGTACAACTTGAAAACAATAATTCCCATACCTGTAAGTTTATTTGAATTTCAGAGTGATTCAGGGTCAAGAAGATAGTATCAAATTCTTTGAGGGTTTTTTTTTTTCCCCCCACCTTTTCAGCTTTCCTGTTAGATATTTTATAACCAGAGTTGCTGCCAGTGGTCATAGCACCTGTGGGAAAACTGTAAATCTTGACATGAGATAAATTGGAGCCTTATGATTTAGGAAATTACAAATATGAAAAAAGCTCTCAATCCTGGAAAAAAATTGAACTATATTAATTTTCTAAATCTAATATTTTATTTACTCTCATGTCTTCAGAACTAACCTTGCCTTAATGCTATTGTTACCCCACAAAGTTCCCTAATTGCATTTTAAATAATGATTTATTCTGTTTCTAGATATATACAATTAGAATTTCCTGAAATACGATGTTTAGACTTGATTTTTTGTTTCTTGTTTGTTTTCTTGTGGCTTAGACTCCTTCAGGACAGTTGCCTCAGTGTGATTATGTAGAATTGAATAAATGGAAGACCTTAATAAAGAAGCTGTGTCCATGTGGTCAGGAAGGAGATGACTGAGCTGGTACTTTGTGGCAGCAGAATCACAGATATCCCAGTTATGGAACAGGACGTGGACCTGTGCCTGTTATTATAGGAACTAACCAAAGGAACAATATGATTCTGAACATCAACTCTGAATCTTTAAAATGGAATCCAATATTTTCCTCTCCATCTTGTTCCTTTGGATATTTTAACGAATCAGAAAAAATAGTATTAATAATGCAGCATTTTTCCAACTAGTATTTCTGGAAAACAATAGTAGTTTTAATAATGCGCTGCCAAAAATAAGTATCTGTGCTCATATGCATTTGGCCAGTGCTAACTCTGGCTACAAATTACTTAATTGCAGGATTTTAATGCTAATATGTTTTGTAACTCTTCTAGAAAATAATATAATATGCAGAGTGTCCTAAATACATTTGATCAGGAACTCTTTCATTCTAAACAATCCACTAACATCCCCTTAAGCTGGTGTTCTGAGGTCAAAGCGTGGCAGAGCTGTACTAGAGTCTCGTGAGGGATCTCAGTCTATAGAATCCTATGCATTTTACTTGGTGCAGATTCGTTTGCCTCAATCTCAAACCACTATAACACAGCCCTATATTAAGTACTGGGTAAAAGTCAGTTCCCAAATTTAAGCAGGTGTGGTCTAACTGAGGCATCATAAAATATGCTAAAAATACTGTTCCTCTGTTAGAACGTGGGTAAACCAAAAAAATCAAAACCATTGCCGTCATGTCAGTTCTAACTGACAGCGACCCTACAGGACAGAGTAGAAATGCCCCATGGCGTTTCTTGTATTATTTACATAATAAGGGAGGCTCAATGCCAAAGAATGCCACTGGAACCAGATTTAGGTTTATTTCCACCTATGCCATTTACTAGTTGTGCTACTTTGGGCAAATTTCTTCTCTCCTCTATGTCTTACTTTCTTATCTACAAAATAGAGTTACAATGCTTACATGTTAGGGTTATTATGAGCATTAAATAACTTAATCTATATGAAACATAGAGTAACATTATCAAAGCTCATGAAATGTTAGCTTTGATTGTTATTGTTGGATTCAAGTTCTGGCTCTGCCACTGACTAGATAAATGTCACTTGGATATGTCATCTAAGCCTTCATTTCCGTATCTGTAATATAGGAACAATAATAGCACGTAAATCAAGGACTTTCTCTTTCTTCTCTTTATTCCAGTGTTTAGCATAGTTTCAATGTTCACAATTTTTTTTACATGAAATTATGAACGCATGCATGCAGGGATGAATGAAGCTTGTAAACAGTGACAATAAAATCCAATATAGAGCTCTACTTTTAATACCTAAAGGGGAATCCCAAACCAGAGATCCATGTGGTTGTGGTTCAGTCCATGAAAATGTGTCAGAAGGGGGGCCTTGAACCTGAAACTGCATTTATGTCAAACCTTTTGCAAATATTGTATTTTACTAAGAGGGTCTGGGGTTTACACATGTTCATGTACTGATAGTATATCTTGCTAAATAGAGTATTAAATGCCAATACATTAATTCAATACAGCATGATTCACAAAGCTGATGAAGTTAGTCAATACAATAGCAGTAAGTCACTTCCACCTGGGCAGTCTTCAGTCTGTAGCCCCATAGGAATTAGATGCTGGTTGTGTATCCCATCAAGAGTTTATAATCCAAACATCCTTACTATTTAAAATTACTTGGTATACATGTCTGTGTGGAAGTAAACCTTATTTTTCATACAAGATAAGATCATGAGCAGCAGAGGACCTTACATAGATTATTCAAATACACACGGGTAGAGATTTTTTCAACATTTGAAAGCACTTGGGGAGAATTGGGAATTAGTATGTACATTTACTGAACAGTGTTTCAGTGCTACTTGCCTTAATATGCTGGTGGTATTATGGAATTTAGAAAGTCAATACAGTATTGATTATTATTTCAGTGTGTGCTTATAAGAAATTTTGAGACTGGAAGATAAGATATATTTTGCATAGCAATAATTAGGGCTGGAAAGTGGGAAAAAGCTAATTTCTAGGGTATTATATGTGGTAAATATTTCAACATGAAAAGCGTGGCTATTTGATTGTAATAGGTTTTACCTATAATTTCTGGCTGTTGTGTTAGTACTAAAGTTTAATTTGAAAATAAAATTTGGTAAACTGGAGGCTGTAGATCAGCCAGCTAGGAATTTCATTTCCAGGACAAATCAATTTTGGTATATACTGCATGTATGTTTCTGTAAATGCTTGATTCTCTTGTTAATGTTATGCATCTTGATTACCTCCCAGATTCCTTTTGAAGATCGCATTAGGATACATTAAATGCATGTAAATGCAAGATGATCGTATTACAGTTACTGTTTTATAACATTTTGTGTTAAAATCCAATAAAGTAATACTTACCTGCATAATAAAAAACCCAAAACCCAAACCCACTGCTGTCAAGTCAATTCCAACTCATAGCAACCCTGTAGGACAGAGTAGAACTGCCCCATAGAGTTTCCAAGGAGCACCTGGTGGATTTGAACTGCCAACCTTTTGGTTAGCCACCTTAGCATGTACATGCCACTAGGGTTTCTACCTGCATAACATGTTTACATTAAAATTACATGGGTCTAAGAAGAGGTAGTCTACCTTAAGATGTTTTTGTAAAAGGAGAAAAATAATATACAAAGCCTAATTTCAGATAATTCTTCAAGAAGAAAAAAAACTTTTTTCTTCACAAATCAAAGATCTAATAAGAAACACTCCCATTTAATTCATTTTAATAGTACGGAACAAAAACAAAAGTATGTTTTAAGGAATCATCTTATGGGATAATGGCCATTTTGTTGTCATAAAAATCCTTTATTTAGCTCTCTCCACGGATAAGCTCACAGCAGGAAAAAGGACACTGGTTAGAGTAATTTGAGGGATAAGTGAACAGAAGGAATGGCTAGGAGCATAGAGTCATCTGGCAGAAAGCTTATTTCCTGAATCCTGTGGATCTGGTTAAAACCCAACAGAGATGCCAATATGCTTCTCCTCAGTAAATGCTACCAGTCTCCACACCACCAGGCCCACCAAGGCTTGTGTACAGTATTTTATCCAAGCAGTCTTTTGCGTAGCTGCACAGTAGCCTGCGATGACCTGAGTCAGTCATGCAAAGAGATTTTCTTATCCTTACACCAATGTTTTCTTTCAGTTACCATTTTCTCCTGCTCCTGACCCACGGTTTGTTGCAGTTGTTGTTCAATGATATAAGCAGAATGATGGAAGAGGCACTTCACTCTCTTCTTAGATAAGATCTTGAGTAGCAGAGAGTGGTTTAAAAAGCAAGTCTAAAAATTCCCAGGGTGAATTTCTTTGCAAGACTGCTGTCATGTGTGCACCTGGGATACCTGTCTCTTCAGAAGGGTGGGAAGAAGTGAAGTCTGTTAATTCCGAAGAGGGAACAGATGAGTCCCGACGAACAGGTACTGGTAAGCAACAGACAATGAGTTTGGGGGATGGTAATCTCTCTTCATTTTTTTCCAGTTGGGCAAAAATCTGTATTTAATACTCCCTCTGTTTTTTTTTTCTGTGTTTATTTTTCCAGTCTAAGTATTCCCATTCTCTTTGTGTTAGGTTTGGAATGATTTTGCACTAGTTTCTTAACAGAGCAAAGTTTCTTACCAACTTCATCTGTTTCACTGAAATGAGATTATAGGGTTTACAGTATAGCCCTGAAAATTATAATCATATTTATGATTTTTGTGTGTATGTGTGTATGTAAAGCCAAGTTGAGATAGACTTAAAGATTAGGGAGTCAGTGTTTTGTGAAAAAGAAAATAATAGCAAGTTGCTTAATTGTGCTTGAGTTTTGTTTTGTAGTAAATGTATACTGTGCTTTACTATCTCATGCGAAACCAAAGAATGAGAAATACATGACAAATTCGAGTCATCATTAGTGGAAAATTAATCCAAAAATAAGAAGTTTCTGTTGCTTTTTCAAAATAATGGCTCTTAGGTCCTCATGAGAGAGCTGAAACCTTTCTACAAACACAGGCCTTGACCTGGACCACAGTACTACAAAGTCAAATGGTATATTGAAGCAAACTCAAAATTACAATCGATGGTAGGTTTTATGTGTTTTCTCCCAAGGGAAATCAGTCTGCTGGCCATTGGAGTGGCTGTGGGGTCACAGCTGAGTGTGAAGACTGTAAAGTATATAACGCAGCAGAGATGTACAGGTGGCTCAAAATGAACAGCATGGTAGAAATATTTTAAATAAGTAAATATTACTGACATAAATTTCTGAATTAACAATGAGAATAGAAGGATTTTTCCTGCTTGCATGTGGACAGTTGTTACCATGCATGGGATCTCAGATTACCTGGTACCTGGAAATTACTGAAAAGAAATTTTAGAATAAAATGACCATTAAACAAAACCATTGCCTTCAAGTTGATTCCAACTCATAGCAAAACCATAGGACAGAGTGGAACTGCCCCATAGGGTTTCCAAGGAGCAACTGGTGGATTCGAACTGCCGACCTTTTGGTTAGCAGCTAAGCTCTTCACCATCACACCACCAGGGTCCCAGATAGCCATTAGCTTCTTTTAATATTGTCGATTTTATTTTGTGATTTTTGAAAGCTGTGCATGCCATTTCAGAGACTTTATTTTGTTTACCAAGGCATTTTCTGCTAGAAATACAATTTGTTACCTTTTGGTAAATTCCCTTTATAGGAAATTTAGGGAACTCGATTTAATTGTACCAAATTGATATAAATTCTGGAAATGTAATGAAGGGTAGATATTAATAAGTAGCATTTAAAATGATTTTAAAATTTGAAATTAGACTATTCTGTTGCCACTGAGTCAACTACAACTCAGTGACCCTATCTATAGAACAGAGTAGAACTGCCCATAAGGTTTTCAAGGAGCAGCTGGTGATTTGAACTGCAGATCTTTCAGTTAACAGCAGAGCTCTTAACCACTGCGCCACCAGGGTTGGCAGATGATAAACGAGAAAAAAAGAAATAGAGGAATACAAATACAAAAAAGAAAGATCTCGAAACTTAGACACAATAATAGCCACATGTAATGAATTAAAATGTTTTAATTCAGTTGGTCTAAACCTACGTAGGCCTATCAGATGCATAGATTCTTAAATTTCAACCACAGAAAATTATTTGATACCTATTTCAACTAAGGGAAATGAGTATATTGGTTATTGAAAGTTTTGACTCTGCTTCCGTCAGTTCTCTTGAGCGTACTTACTGGGCCAGCAGTCTATCTCCAGGCAATGACATTTGTATGTCTTCTCAGTGACAGTGGCACAGTGAAAGAAACTGAAGCTCAGCAAACATAAGTCTTCAGCCTCATTAGCTGCACCACAGAATTCTCCCTAGCTCCAAATGTGGGAAATAGAGGTATATGATTGTAAGTCCCACCTGCACTACCATAGTTTTGCACGCTAAGCAGATCACTAGCACTCTAACAAAACGTGGCCCAGCTTTGTGGTAATCCACCAAAATACTTAGAGTAGCTCCTAGCTACCATGTAATGAAAAGCTTATGCATGAGCCAAGTTCAAAACCCAACTCTGCTACTTTTCAACTGTGTGACCTTGGGCAAGCTAATTAGCCTATAATATGGGTAAGTCACTGATTTTGTGATACACCTGTGAGAAATAAGTGAATTAAATAAAACTAATACATTTAGCACATTATTTGGCATACGACAAGCATTCGGTTAATGTTTATTTCCATTTCTTTTCCCCCACCAACAATTTAGGCAGTTTTGAATTAGGTGGGTTTAAGCCATGTTGGGAAGTTTGGGGAAAAGAGAAAATAAGGATCCTAAATAGACCCTAAAAATCTTTCAAGAGGGGGAAAAAATGTCCAAATTAGTTGATTTGTTTGAGGCAATTTTGCAGTTTATTTGGCAGTGATCAGATGACCCGTGGTCAGTAATAATTTTCTTTCCTTATCGGATAATTATTTTTAACCAAATACATATCATGTAAGTATACACAGCGCATTTCATTTAAATAAATGAAAGATGGTTCTTATTTCTTTCTTTATCATCAGAAGACCATTTCATTTTCTAAAGCTAACTAGAACTAGTCTGAATTTACTTTTCAGTAAATATTCCATATCAGTTTACAGGAGTGTATTATTGCTCATGATTGTTTCTGGAAACTGAGTGATGTACCATGATAAAAATGAAATTGGGGGATAATCTCATTTTGAATCAGCTAATTTTATTGTTGCTCTTGCTGCTGTTCTGTACAGAGGTTATGGGTGGGTGATTTAATGAGAGGATAATTATTCTATATCTCAGTGAGAAAAATCTGTTGAATTATGAATTATGTCTCTACAGTCATCAAAGAACTGTATCTTTAAAAATACTGGAAATATGAGTCTCCTCTCCCCCGCCCCCAGACTCCCTGGCAAAGCCTATTTTGTGTTGTCCTTTTGCCCCCTGGAGTTGAGCCACCACTAGCACTAGGCTGGACATCCCGGAACAGCCTGAAGAAGCATTTTTGCCCATATTCCCAACAATCACTCCTGCACTCTTGGTTAATGCTTCCTGGTGCCATTGTTGTCATTGGGCTGAGTGAGATTTCTCAGTTAGGGAAACTGCAGAGGAAAGAATCTGTTACACAGGGCTTGGCAGGAACATTGCCAGTAATTGATAATGGGACTAAATCGTTTCAGGTGAGTTTGCTGTGGTCCACAAGTTGGCAAGGATCTGATTGACATTGCCATCTCAGCCTGTGTATATCTCAGTGAAGTGTCACTGGGTGAATGACAGGAGGAACCCCAGAGCATCTGCCTGGGTCTTTTCTCCTCTGTTAGCTTTAAGGGACTACAGCATTCCGTCCTCTCTGCCTGCAGAAAGGTAGCAGCTTCTGTGCCTTGTTTCAGGAAATGGTTAATTGTGAACCTACCAGATCTTTGGTGTTTGCTACACTGGGAACCTATTTGGTATAGCACAGAGCAGTGTAGATTAATGCGGTAATCAATGAGAATCTGTACACTGCAGAGATCTGTTTTGATGACAGCAGCACTTATGGCCTTGTTTAGTGTCACCGTTGTATAATGTTGGACACTGCAGGCTTTTTTGGTTGTGATTTAGAATGCAAAGACCAGAGGGACTTTTTCTTTAAAGTTTCTTTTGCATTTTAGCAGATTTTTTATTGTGAATTTGCTGCCATTGCTAGCTGGAATTTAGTGATTTGATGCTAGTAGCATTTATTTAACCAGTCTGATGCTGCTGTTTTGTTTGCTGGTTTCTGCAGTTTCTACCACTTCATATATTGCACTCAGGAACAGGTAAACTAAACTACAGTACTAATTTTGTGGATAAATGTAAAATTAATGGTATACATTTTTTAATTATCTAAAAGAATAAGATATTAGAATGCTTCATTTAGATTCTAACAGTAGAGAATAAGGAATATTTTGCTTTGAACCTGGAAATTACAAAGATTATATTGTCATTTTTGAATTCAATGATGAATGTCTAGTTGCATTTTATGAAATTTTCAGGTTGTAAATGTATAATTAAAATACATTAAACTATTTATATTTCAGTATTATATTTACCTCAACCTGATATTATTTAATCAGTTCAGAAAGTATGTATTTTCATTTTTTGATTGAGCAAAGACAGTTTATTTTTCCTGTTTACTGAATTTCATGAACATTAGAAGGTTTCAGAGCTTAATCTTACTAAAAATAGAAAGATAGAAGTTTATAGAGATTGTTATTTTGAAGTATTTTAAACAAAGGCTGCTGAGGCTTGGTTTCTCCTAATTGACAGTCTTGATTATAGAGCACATCCATAGAAATGCCTGTTTTTGTGTGACGTTAAATGGTGGACTAAAGGAGAAGCTGTAAGAAAAGGGAAACAGAGGTCTCAGAACGAAGGAAAGGGAAACATCATCTGTTGGGTCAAAGATTGGGTGTGTGACCTTGGGCTAAAAGAGTAACTAACCCTTTCTGGCTTTTGTTTCTATTCTGCCAATTCGAAAAAAAGATTTTCCTGCTATTCTTAGCGGGAATGGCATAACCTTTTTCAGGTGCTCGAGATTGTCTGATGTTGATTTCTGTGTAGAAAAAGACGTTGTGATTAAATTTTAAGAGGTACATAGTTTTCTTAATAAAAGGAAATTTAGAGCGCTCCCCCCCTCCTTTTTTTTTTTTTGCAGTGTTTTAGCAGCTGAGGCTTTTAGGAAGGGAGATCATGGTTCTTTTAAATTAAACTGGTAAATCTCTTGGCTCCATTGCAAATATTTGGCAAATAGGAATTGAGCAAATTTTAGGTGTCCTGAGGGCGCCATGCAGTAGAACTGCACTCCTTGGGAGGGGAAGAGGCATCACATGGTATGCTGAGGCCTGATAAGGACCTGGATGCAGAGAGGAGCCTGGTGCTCTCTGAAGGCCTGCCAGGGACCGGAGCTCTCCTTACTGTTCCCTCTCAGTTACAGCGCATACTCCTGAGGGCCAAGGAGGGAAGCTCCTGCCTTATTCTTCTCAACAAATGACTTTCAAGAGGTCCACTTCCTGCTGAGGGCAAGCTCAACATCCAAAGGATCAGAGGCAATTGGAAAAGAAGCAGCTACCTCCCACTTGCAAAAGTATGAATCAGATTGCTGCCTGTCAAGTTCTAATTAACATTTATGAGTCTAGGCTATTAAGTATGTTCTTTGGTGAAAATAAAAGGACTTTATTGTAAATTCAGTTGTATGCTTACAAAACAAGAGTGGCTAAAAATTGATACATAATAAAGATCATGAATCTTGTGTTCATGGTCCCACTTACTTGAGCCTTCTTAATCATGGTCACCCACCATTATTAGGGGAAGGCTGAAGCAATGATGATTCATGCTCCCACACATAGGTACTTAAGAAATGAAAGAAAAGCAATGTGATTAATTTCTATACCTAGCTCCAAGGAACTGGTATGTTTGATTTATAGTCTCTACAAATATATTTGTGAAGGCAGTAACTTTATTAGCAAAGTGATTCTTCATCATATAGAAGGTTATCCACTCAGGTGTCTTCCAACTTTCTGATTTTATGTGGTGCTGTTAATTATTAGTGCATGGTTAGAAAGCTCTTCAGAAGAAATATTTTCATTTTGAAATATTGCTTATGAATATTCCTGTGAAGAATTCTGTTAAATATGAAAGTTGCTTGGAAAACAAAAACAAAATTAATCTCAGTGAGCAGCAAGCATGTATTCTTCTTTTACTTCTCCAGATAAACCAGGGACACTTTTAATAAATAAAATAAATCCTTTCTGTTTTTTCAGTTTTCTAAGGCCAAGGAGATTTAGAAGAAGTATAATAATTTATAAAGGCAGAATTAGTAGTTTTATAATTTTATAATTTTAATAGTCAAACAGACTTATACAATACTCAATAGCATGCCTATTAATTGTAGGCTAGTGAAATGGGTTTTGATTTTGGATAGCCAGGTTCAAGTAGGCTGTTGTTTGTCTTTAAGAAGGGAATTGATACAATCATGAGTGAGTTGGTCAGTTGGTTGCAGAAATGTAACAAAGATTTTGAGTGACTAGTTTTAATATGTTGGTTCAGAGATGATGTTATATGCATTTTAAAGGCCTGGGAAATAAGTTCTCATTTTGACAAACCGTAAACCTTGAGCAAATTTCAAAGCTGACTTAAGAAAGGGGGACTTACTGGTTGCAGTAGCTAGTAGGTTCTAACTAACATGTTTCAGTAGTTTAACATTACCATATATTTTAGAGTTATTAATATCTTTTGAAGGTTTTTGGAACATGAGGATGTTAGCCTTGCAATATTTACTCCCTAGAGATTTCTTAGCCCTTGAAGCATGTTAACTTCTGAAAAGGTCCAAATGGGAACAGTTTTTTATCCACTTGCAAATTGGATTTTTATTTCATGATTCTGCTTTCTAGTGACTTATTTAGTCATTTGGATTGGTACTATTTTTTCAACACTTTCCTTGTAAGCATGTGTCTTTGAAATTATTTAAGGCCCTCATCAAGTAAGAGATAGTATCACATCTGTATATAGTACTTCTGTTGCCTGTTCTATATTAAAAGCTTTTTTAAAAATAGGAGACTTGATAGCTCATGAAAGTACTTTCTGAGATTAATTACCTCGCCCTCTGTGTGTCTTCACAACATTCATTTTCTCTGCATATGGCTTCTTGATTTCATAAGTGCCTGGGTTAAATAGGGATCTCAGTGAAAACATACTGCTGAGCCTGAGGACCTGCAAGAAATGGTAATTCTGAGAGCTGAAAGTAAATCACCTAAGCAATATAGTAATACCCCAGTCTGAGTCACTGGTCTATCCAAACCCTTTAACCATTTATTCTTAATCTGGGGAGAGATCCTGGACTTATCAGAAAATTGAAGGAAGCAATGAACTCTCAGAAAAATGCTTATGCACATAAAATTTTACCTGTAATTTTAAAGCATACATGAATTCTCTAAACCTAATTACAGACCATGTAAGAACATTCACATAAACCAGTTAAAACCCTTGCATCAAAGGTCACAGCAACAAAGTACCTGACACTGAGTGGTAGAAAATGTTCCTAGCTGCATAAAGGTGAAGAATTTTTCCTCCTGTGGTTAGTAAATAAACCTAGACTCTCTCTGAAATGTTCTTGCTTAAAAAAACTTAATTATTATTTGATATTTCCATGGCTATATCATTTCCCATCCACCCAAAGCTTAAACTTCAAAATGATAAATGATGATTAGATATATTGGTAGAAGTAAAAGCTTTAGTAATAACTGAAAATTCAAATAACTGGGAATACTTTCTAAATGAATAGGCCACTGTACTTCATATTGGCCAACATTATTTTGTCTGCACCTGACAGAACAGCCAGGCCTTGTTTCTGCTCTGAATGGCTTGACAGAGACTAGATTTCTTCTGACAGTAGGCCTCTTTTGACAGATATGTTGTGATTCCCTCACTTGAGAAGCTAGCTTGGTTCTAGATTAGGTCTTTACTCATAGAGATCTCAGCAATGTTTGTTTTAGTCCATGAGAGTCTTCTGTAATCGGAGCTATTCAATGAGGATATGAAAGTGACAGCAAAATGAGCACAGAATAAAGCCACACCAGTTATCGTTGAGTGGATTCCGACTCCTGGGACCCCATGTGTGCAGAGTAAAACAGCTCCATACGATTTTCAAGGCCGTGACCTTTCGGAAACAGATTGCCAGGCTTTTCTTCCAAGGCATTTCTGGGTGGTCTGGCTGATTCAGACTGCCAGCCTTTAATTTAGTAGTTGAGTACTTAACCGTTTCACACCACACAAGGATTCCTGAGCACAGAGTAAGAGCCTCCAAATACCTGTTGAACCTGAAAGACCCTTTGATGTATTGGTGAGATACACATGGCTTATAATAAGAAGGATCTGTCTTTAGAGGTTTTGTTTGAAGCTGTTTTTTTGTTTTGTTTTGTTTTGGTTTGGTTTTTGAGTTTTTTATACAGTCTTTGAGCATACTATGCATTTTCCATAGCTAGAAAATTTTTCCTAGCTAAATTGAAGAGGGTACAGTTTTATGCTTGTGAACTAACTGCACATCCAGATGTTCAATCTAAAATGTGATGCAATGATAACATTGAGCAAAGATTGTAGAAGGGCCCCGAAGATCTGGGATGTATGTGTATTCCTCTGTGTGTGTGTGTGTCTGTGTATGTCATCAAAACTATTGTTGTATCACCCTGGAAAACAAATAGAACTGTAGAGCTGCTTGATAATAAGTGAAATTGTAAAGGCTAACAAGAGGCTATCTTTCAGTGTTTTTATCCTTTTCAACAGTAAAAATACAAAATAGCCAGACTACAGCAACATTGAATTTTTCATTTGAAAAAAGTGAGTACTCAGCTCTTAGAATGTAGTTGCAACAATTATCGTAACCCAAATTCTTTACAAATATATTTTAAACATGAGTAGTGAACATTTTATACCTAAACATAAATACTGCTTACACTCTTTGTAAATAAAAAGAAAATCAGGTTGAGTTTAGGACATGTTATTGACTGACTCTTTCATTTTAAAATGGAGATAAATCTTTAATTACAGTATGTATAGAATAATTACATCTGTGTATTTTAGGAAAAATGGAGGTAAACTATTTTATTAATATTGGAATTAGTATAGTCACTGTAATAATTTAGTATTTCTACTGTGTTCCATCCATTTGTCCAGCTCAATCTTGCTGTGATCAGTATGGCATTTTAGCTAAACTGTGGGTTGGTTTATATGAAAATCAGGTGCAGTATAATGGTCACATTTAGGTGTTAAGATGAGTAGAATTATTAGATCAATTGTTAATGTGCTCTTTCTTACTGGGATAAATAAGTTGAAGATTTTTACTGTCTCTGTGAATGGCATCATCCCAATCTCAATTAGAAAAGGTTTTTTATAGATCAACAAATTTTGCATTGGAAAACATCTGAAATATGAGTATTTTTACTATTATGATATCACATTCAGTATAATCATTTTTTATAATGGAATAGTTCAAAGACTAGTGGAATAGTTTAAATAGTTTTAAGATTTAATGACACTGAATATTTTAGATATCATTTCTAACAGTAGCTGATTTCAATTTTTTCACCAAATACCTTTTTTAATTTCACAGTTTAACTCAGTTCTGTAGATCCCTAGAAAAGATATTTTTGTTCACCTTGCTTTGCTCTTACTTAGAAGACATTAATTTTGGTTAAGAATTTTTAGAAGACATTTGGCCACTCTGTAGGATGTTAGGGAACCCTAGTGGCATACTGGTTAAGAGCTACGGCAGCTAACCAAAAGGTTGACAGTTCGAATCCACCGGGCACTCCTTGGAAACCCTGTGGGGCAGTTCTGCTCTGTCCAGTAGGGTCACTTTGAGTCGGATTCTACTGCACAACAATGGGTTTGGTTTTGGTTTTTGGTAGGGTATTTTTTTATTATGCAGAGAGCACTTAACCCTTTACTTCACATTAGCTGTACTTTATTCACAAAATATCGAGAAATAGAACATGAAAATGGAGAAAATAAGACTTAATATTTATAGTGCATTAAGTCCATAATTTAGCACATGATGAATCTCTAGCAGCATTTGATAGTTGGTACACGTTTGTGTTTTTGTATTGCATTTGATAGTGATGATTTGATTTTAGAATTGTAAAAACTTAGCTAGATAGCTGAATTTTCCAAGGTGCTAATGTTTGCCAACTAACTTGTCATTGTTTGCTCTGATTTACATTATTTTAATTCAAGTCTTTCTATCAGAATTATAAATTTCCCTATCCTTGTTTTCTTTATTAAATCAGGAAGGCCACAAAGGGAATTTCATCTCTGTTTATGGCGTATAAACTTTTATGAAATCAAAGTAATGGTTATTGTCTTAACATCAGTTATTATGTTGCTCTTTGTTCATAGAGCTGTTCACAGTATCTCAGTGTCTAAGGCAAGTAGGCCCCTAAACACTTTGTCTAATTTGTTTTCTTGAAATTTTTTTAAAGTTTTCCTGCCCCCTCGCTTGTGCTGTCAGTGTGCCTGTCTGTACCAGCCCATTTTCTTTTTTTACAGTGATCATCCTCAATAGTCCTGTGGGATTGAAAAACCAGAAGAACTGTCTTGTGGTTGCAACTGTAAATTTTTGAGTGAGGGTCTAGTCGGTTTTTCTAGCACTAAAGTCTAGTCGCTCAGATTTTGTGACATAGATTTTTGCTAGATGACTTTTTTACTTGCTTTCCATTCCTTGACAAGCTTTCCAAATGGTTAATATGGTTTGCTGTTTACTGAATTCTGCTATTTAAGCTACAGAAAAATTAATACCTGTGTATCAATCTCATTTTAGTTGTTTCCCATTGCATCAAAGATATTTTGAGGTTGGTGGGAAAAAAATCTGTATTTTAATGAATACAGAATTATAATAAATATATGAAATTATATTTTTGGGTGCATATTCATTTAATTTTACTTTGATTCCTGCTTTAAAACCTACCTTAATATCAAAAGTGACTTAAGGTGCTACCAGAATGTAAAAATGTAGGTGTATGAAATAAATTTAAAATATGTAGAAAAGAAAGGTGAAGGAAAATAAGGGTAAACAATTAGGCTGCAGATTTAGTCATAAACATTTTAACAGATATGCTTTTATAAAAGTGCCATCAGTTTCAAAATTTACACATCCATAACATAAAAATAAACCAGATGTTTAAGTGCGTACTAATTCTTTCTGATACTGAGACCAGAGAGAAGTTTCTCCTTTGTTGTGTCATAGAGATAAGCAGCGGCAGCATGATCCATATAGTACGAGGAATATCGTCAGCATGATCCATGTGGTAAACACCACGATATAGTAATGTCGAAGCGTAATACAATAAAAACAATTGTGGGGGCAGTTAGGGGAAAGAGTTTTATGGAAATATAGTAAATCCAGAGGTACGTGGTTGTCAGATACTCTAGGTTACTTCAGAGTTGGATTTTAGATAATGTAAATTATCTTAAAAAAAAAAGGCACTGTTTTTTTAAATTTATTTCTGTATATCTTTCATGAAGACCTCTGTATATATTATTGATTTAAGTAAACACTTGAAAAATACCAAAGGGCAGCATATTCTGAAATATGCTTGGGGTAGATAATTATGAGTCATGTATTTAAACAGCCAGGCAAGCTAAGGATAGGATCGTCTAAGAAGGGTACCTTCCTACATAGAAGCCATCCTTCTCTTCTCAGGAGAGCACCTTGTGACAAAGCCAAGAAGCTAATTTTGGGCTCTTTAGGTCTAGGCCAGTGAGACTTCCTAATTTTTGAAAGTAACAGTTTTTGTTACGAAATTTTAATCTAAGCTGAAGATATTTTGAAGTTCCTATGTGAGAAATATTGTTTTAAACCCACTTACCTAAACTTAATATTTACGAACTAAAGAAAACACTTCCTTTCTTGAGTCGGTAGGTTAGTTTTTGACCAACTTTAACTTAATTTGCTTTATGATAAGAGGTGGATATAATATCTATATGCATTGTGAATATTGCTTCTTTTCCCTCATGTCCTTTGTACTTCATCTTACTTAAATTATACTTCTATTGTATTGAGTTGGAGTACAGTAAAAAGGACATGACTTATACAGCTTGACCACTTTTGCACTGCAGCAGAGATTAGACCGGCGGTCTTGTGGTATTTTGCAATCTAGTTTCCCGTGACTATATTTTGAAGGTTTATGACTATGGATACTTAGCAGTTTTCTCTGGAACAACGCTGAAGCATAAGATAAAATGTTCTCCAAATTTCTATGCCTCATGATTGCACACTACTGGTGAAGGAATTTCCACCTTAAAAAGAAAAAAAAAAAAGTCCTTTAGTATATCTATAAATTACTTTGTTTGCATAGCCAAAACAAAAATAGAAATAAAAACAAAAAGAAAATCAGCGATATTTAAAGAAGCTCATTTAGAGGAAGCTCTGATTTCAAAACATCTGCTTACAGTACCAAAAATGTTTGCAAGAGTGTAAATTTATTTTGTTTATTATAATAATTTGATACGTATTTTTAAATGATAAATAGTATCAGTACTTCATAAGTACCTCCATTTTGTTCTTTGTGCCCTTAATATTAATCTTTTTCATCATTTGGCTTTTGTTTTTCTTATTTATATCACTAAAACAGTGATAATGTGTCAATCTCCGTAGTTTTTATTTCCATGTCTTTAGGATTCAGAGGCAGGTATTCATTTGACATTTAGAATTGTTATTGCCAGTTTATGCAGTTTTGTTAGTGTGGCCTGGGTGTGAGGTCTGGATAAAGACTTTAACATTTTCTTTTATCAAAGATATTTACATCTAGAGGGCTTTCTTTTAATGTCTCTGCTGTCAACTTGCCCAGTGCTACAGTATTCTTAAACCTGTGGTTAATATCCAGTCCCCAAACAATGAAAACAAATAAACCCCAATTTTTTCCACAGGGTTTCCTGGCTGGTTATTTCGAGGCTTTGCACGTGACAACCTGTTCTCCCACGTGAACGGAATACTCAGTGTCAATGTGGAAGCCTGGTCAGTTGGAAAGTTGCAGTAAAATATTTCCCTCCTGTGTACAGCACTTCCCAGATTCTTATTTATGAAGAGTCATTGTGTTGGGAAAAAGAAAAAAAAAGTTTCCCTAAGATTGTCAATTTTGTGATTTGTTATCAAGGACACTTTACTGTTCTGTACTTAGATTCTGGGGGAGAAGTTTCTCAATTAGTCTTCAAGTTAAACTTACACATGCAATTTACTCCTCTCTAAAGTATTATATGTGGAAGGTTTTTTGCTCCTTTCATCAATGACCTTGGAGACTTTTCTTCATATACATTTTTATTGTCATTTAATACAAATAATAAATACAGTCTGGTCTAGATTTCCTGAAGACTAGGAACGTCCTTATTTTATAGTGCTAAGTCACAAAGTTATATGTGTGTCAGGGTGTATGTGCGTGTGTGTGTAGCTTTTGTTATTGTTCTTAAAAAACTTGGGAATTTTAATTTATCAACGTTCTCTGAAGTCAATGCAGTGGCAAAGCATAAAGATGTCACAGAGCATACGGGTGTTTTGGAAGTGTTTCTGAACTCAAGCTTCGTGGTCTCAAAAATCTAAATTTATGTAACTTTCAAAATTAGAAAAAATTAAAATGATCCCCAGTATTTACTATCCCAGATAGCTTTTTATTTCTCAATATCTATTAGCCTATTTAAAGTAAATACAAAGGGACCTATTACATGCTTAAAGTTATAGTTGTTGTTTTCTTACGACCATCAATCCTCTTGTTATTTAGATAATTTTGTTAAAAAAATCTATATACCTCAGTAAATTAGGATTCTTATTACATATTAGAATATAAAGATTAAAATTTATTTCACAGCTAAATATCTGTACCAAATAATGTTTAAGGTTTAATACAAGCTGGTTTCAAGAAAACATTTTCTCAGGAATATCTTAAGTCATGAGAAAAAGATATAAAGGGATAAAATATCCTATATATATCATGGTACAGAAAAATTCAGTCATTAATATTTTGCTTATACACTGCATGCATTTTATTGTCACACAGAAAAAAACCACATAAATAAGAAATGACAAAATACTTATTTTCGTATTAAGGATATATTGAGTAACCTGACCAAATTATTTCACAGTCCAAATATTTTCAATTAGGGGTTAATCTATATATTTGAATTAAAGATAGCCTGATTATAAAAGTAACCATTCTCTGAATACTTGAGACTTCCGTTGACTTTGTGGAAATTGATGGAAAGATTTATATTATTGTCTTTATATATGATGACTCCTTTTCCTCATCCTTTAATAATTGGAATTAAGGTAGTATTCACTCATCCCAAATACTTCAGTATCTATTTTGTACCAGGCCAATAATTTGTTGTAAACACTTTCCTAAGCCCATTTCAAAGCATATTTTGTGAACATTGCTGATATATATTTTGTTATAATAGCTCTTTAACTGTAAATCTGATCTCTAACTTCATGATTTAATTTTCTTAATTTCAATTAAGTAAGTTAATTATACAATAAACTCTCTTTCTAAAGTCCTTTGCAGTTCACAAAGATGGCATATCTTATTTAATCCTCATGAAACTCCTATGAAGAAATTGACATTATCCCCATTTTATGGATAATATTTATAGATATGAAGACATATTATCAAGATAATGCACCTACGATGGCAGAGTTAGAATTAGAGTCACAAATCTCCAACTTTGAATACAATGCTCTTTTTACTACACAATAGCCGCTCTTTACAAGTTTAATAAGAAATGACATAATTATAAATATAAGGAAGGATATAATAATATTGATAGAGAAAATACAGTTTCAAATAAGCAAACTGTGGGGCAGGAAAAAAGGGTCTTGATTTTTACATGTTATCAGAATTGATAGAAATGCTTACTAGTATTAGTAGAAATATATGTCTCAGTATATATTTTTATATTCTAATAACAACCTGCATTTCTGTGGTGCCTTA
The DNA here is from genome assembly GCF_030014295.1 of Loxodonta africana. Lineage (NCBI taxonomy): Eukaryota > Metazoa > Chordata > Mammalia > Proboscidea > Elephantidae > Loxodonta > Loxodonta africana. The sequence goes on from NC_087342.1 coordinate 133,581,987, forward strand.
TTTTTTTTATAGTTTATAAAGCAATTTCACATATGTTACCTCATCCTATCCTTGAAAGAACAATAGATGCTATAACCCATTACTGTTGAGTAGATTCCAACTCATAGAGAGCCTAAAAGACAGAGTAGAACTGCCCCATAGGGTTTCCAAGGCTGTACATCTTTACGGAAGCAGACTGCCACATCTTTCTCCCACAGAGCAGCTGATGGGTTCGAACCGCCAACCTTCCAGGTAGCAGCCAAGTGCTAAACCACTGCGCCACCAGGATTCCCTTAATGGATGGTATGAAACCCACTGCCATCAAGCTGATTCTGACTCATAGTGAACCTATAGGACAAAGTAGAGCTGCCCTATAGGCTTTCCAAGGCTGTAAATCTTTATGGAAATAGACTGCCACATCTTTCTCCTGCAGAGTGGATGGTGGATTCAAACTGCTGACCTTTGAGTTAGTAGCTGAGCGCTTTAACCACTGTGCCACAGGGCTTCAAATGGATGCTATAGGAGGTATTATCGCTAGAGTTATGAGATAATCTGAATGAGTTTAGACTTCAGCCACAAATTTTGATTCTGAGTTCCATATAACTGCTTTGTAGAGTTGTGTGGTGGTAATGTTGGCATTCCTCAAATTAGCTCTCAAATTATACATGTAACCAGAACAGTACCACCCCTGCCAGATAAATTCATTAAATTCTCCTTTCCTGGGCTAGCTACTGAACCTTTTTTCTTTAGCTACGGAGCCTCCTTTCCTGTTCCCTGAAATTATAAAATGTAGAGATGACACCACAGGTCCTTAAGCAAATATTTAATCACTCTCTAGGGGTAGTACAGCTCTAGAGGTTCCATTAAGTTTAAATAATTTCTCAATATAAACACCTTTGATACCTGATTAACTTAGTAAAGAATAACTCATGCATTTACTTGACTCAACCAATTTGTATACCAAAGAGAGAGAGTGGTGTTGGTTCTATGATAGAAGCAGAGTGTATTGTGAATAAAGGGAACTTCAAGATGTGTTTTTAGCGTGAATTTGTAGAGTAGCCATTCTTAATGAATCGCTGGTGGCTGGAGATAATTAATGCACTTCTTCCAAAGAGCAACACTTTTTTTTCTGTCCTGGGTCAAAACCAGAAACTGCATTTTAAGTTACATAGAAATTCTTAAAGAGGTTATTTGCTGAAGACCATAGGTTTGGAGAGTCCTCCAGCCCTGCCTCAGGCCTTGCATTCAAGGGGCATAAGTCTCTGTTACCCAGTTATGCAGTTTGCCTTCAAATATGTTTTGTTTGGGGTGAATGTTGGCATGAATTTTGAATGAAATCACCAAAAAGTATTTGAGACGCAGTATTTTTTCTATACTGGGAACTTAGAATAGTTCAGTCATCAACCACAATTACTGATCTTGCATCAGTATGCACAGTATTGCTTTATAAAATGTTTTAGTATTTGCAGATTATATAATTAGAATTAACAAGTATATCTTCCTATTATCTTTTAATGCCTAGATACTGTTGCTATTGTTGGGTGCCATCTATTTGTTTCCTACTCATAGTGAACCCCTGTGACAGAGTGGAAATACCTTATAAGGGAAATTAAATGCTATCCAATATTATTTGTTTCTTGTCCCTAACTGCTAAATTTACTTGGGTGAAATTAGACTTTCTAGGACTTGGTTATACAGTAAATTATTGCTGATTAATTCCAAAGTTAGCTCCACTATTATATATTACATATATGTAGCTCTACTATTATATATTATGTGTGTGTGTGTATGTATGTATGTATGTATTTGGAGTGGGCAAACTTGCCCTTTGCTGGCATAGAACTTTTTTAGGTGGACTTCTAAAATCTTAGGAAACTTACTCAAAGTGATATTTTCATTATATTAATCCAGAGTTAAGATTTTATCTTAATTCTTAGACTTAAGATTTTAATACCAGTCTGTGAAAAGACTGTTTCCCAAATAAATATCCATGGAAACTATTAAAATGTAGAACTTCATTATCAGATTATAATGAAAGCAATATTTTTTAAGTCATGTGTGTTAGCCATAGTACTCAGTGTTAAAAATACCGTGCCTTGTCTGAGCTTAAAAACTCATTCTTAGAACTGAGTTGCCTTTTGTGTGTGCACTGCATACAAACATCTAATCAATGTATTTTTGCCCAGAATTTTGATTTGTCTACGTCCCGTGCAGTGATAAAGTAGCTTAGAATTCACCTAATTTTATTTAGTCCTACTACACATCGTGCTGTAGGGGATATAGCTACATAATTTTAAAGGTACAGGAAATCTCTAAGGGCAGATGATTCTTCTGATTTTTGGTCTATGAATTTTACAGTTTTTTTTTTAATGTCAATATTCAAGAAGAACGATTTATTTTTTGAGATGAAAAGTAGAACATTTATAAATATGAATTAGGAATTGGGAGTCAGTCATGGAATTGGCTTGAGTCTCATCTTTTATCACCATTCATTATAATGATCATAAAAAAGATGCATCATATTTCTGTTGGAGATGGGGAAGAAGTTCAGACTTTCTACTACTTAAAGGCTTTAGTGAAGATAACCTTCCCTTTACTACCTTGCTCATTAGATACACATTCCACTTGGTCAAGCATAACTCATGTAACAGATATTTAGCAGATGTTTCATATGTGAAATTAGAGTTATAGCTTTATCCTTTAAGATTTTAAAATACTTATATACACTCAACCATGCCACCTATATTATTTAGAAGTTATTTTTATTCAATTGGTATTGATTGGTCTTATTGGAATCCTTTGTACTTTTACATTTGACATCATAAGACACACACTTCTAAATCACAGTGATGCATATTTATGCTTTATTCATAGTGTGGTCATTGACTTTGGTTCAGGAATAGCTAGTTCTCTTTAAGAAAGGCTCATGTTCATTTAGCTGACTTGTGTGTCTGCATTAAAAATTGTGTGCTTATTAAGTTTAATTAACCTACTTTTTTACAAGTTATTAGAAGAAAAGTGTTTTTAAAAGTCTTTGTAAAAATAATGCTCAAAATTATAACACTTCATTGAACTTGGCTAATTATGGACATTTTAGTAAACTCAAACATCTAATGTATTTTCTGAGTCTAAATGAATGATAATAGTGAGTTAGTTCCGTGATAGTGACATTGAATATAAAACCAAAATGTGTTTGTATCAATTCTACAGGCAGATACTATGAATTTATCATTTTGTAGCTATGATACCTGGAAGTCAATATTTTTAATTACTTGTTAGAAAAATAACCAAGGAAAATGTTTCACATTAGTGGAAAACTAGATTCTGAATATTTTAGGAGCAAGTTTTGTTGAATGTTACTTATTCCATTAATAATGGAGAAATATGAGTTATAAAAATTAAGGTATTTAAGTCAATAAAACCTTTAAATTTAGTAATTACATGGAAATAAGAAACAAAAAGCTATGTACCTAGACTTTAAAATTTATTTTCTGTAAGTATTTAAGCAGAAATGTTCTATTTTAATAGGTGGTAATGAAATTAGCAATAAGAAAACCCTTAGAAATTGTTCAGAGCACAAAGGTTGTAATTGTATACTAAATATATACAGATATGAACATGTTGTCAGGAGGGGTGAGTCTCTGGAGAAGGACATCGGGCTTGGCAGAGTACAGGGTCAGCGGAAAAGAGGAAGACCCTCAACAAGGTGGATCGACAGAGTGGCTGCAACAATGAGCTCAAGCATAACAACAATTGTAAGGGTGACGCAGGACCGGGCAGTGTTGCGTTCTGTTGTGCATAGGGTCGCTATGAGCCGGAACCAACTTGATGGCACCTAACAAGAACAGCAACATTATTATGTGCTAAAACATTGAATATATATTTTTATATTAAGTTTTAGCAATGTTTAGTAGGCATCTAAAATGCTAAGGTCCCTGGATGGCACACGTTGTTTGCACTGAACTACTAACCTAAAGGTTGGTGGTTTGAATCCACCCAGCAGTGTCATGGAAGAAAGTCCTGGATGTCTGCCTTATTAAAGATTATAGCCAAGAAAACCCAGTGGAGCAGCTCTACTTTGCAACACATAAGGTCATTATGAGTCAGAATCGACTCAATGCCAACATTTTTTTTTAAGTACTTTTTTAAAATCTAAATTACTATATATGACCAAAATTGGCAAAACATTTTTTTAGCTGCAAAATCTGTAGCATCCAGATTACCACTTTCAGGATAATGTAAGAATAGTGCAGGCTGCACACTGGAATCACCTGATGACTTTGGGGAAGAAGCCTTGGAAGGACACCTGGCATATATATATATATATATATATGCCCAAACCAATTAAATTAGACTCTCCAATCAAGATCATTATACTACAAAGCTTATAGATGACAGAATTTCACTGCTTAAAAGCAGTATTTTCATAATAAAAGAATATGCTGAGTGTTATCACTGAAATTTACCGGAAACAACAACTTTTGGTTATCTTTGCATATGAGGAGCACATTTCGCACAGTGAACGTCCACCAGATGTATAGCTTGATCTATTTAGGATAAGGTAAGTGATATATACACTTGAACCACCATGTGAGAAACTGAGGCATGAGCCAGAGAGGAATTCAAAGGAGTACACTGTTTAAGACACGAGTCATGTTATTAGGGGATTCAATGAAGTATTCTTTTCTTGAAGTCTTTAAAATAGGGTACGTTTTTGTCATTTTTTAACCTCAGAGGCTTCTCAAAGCAATTTCAACCTTATGACTAATTTTCTTTTGCAGGGAAACTTAACACCCTCCTACCCCCTGAAGTGGTTCTATTACTTGTCACAGTATTTAAAAACAAATGATCATTTAAGATGTTATGGGTTATACTAGGTATTTTTTATGAAACTTTAGGGAGAAACTTTATAAATTACTATAATGATCTTTTGAATAATAAGTAACATTTGTATTTGCTACTTAGTAGTAAGTTCAACTTTATTACTATTAGGTTTTTCTTTCCAGAGGAATGGTGTCATAATACTAAAGACAGAGCGACTTTAAAGATAAACATGTGAAGTTATTACAAATCATAAATATAATGGGGAAAAAACTTCCTTTCACATCTTTCTTATATCTCATTAGCTGAAGTAGTTCATTAGAAGATTAGAAATCTATGATCTTTGGCATCCAAGCCGTGTATACATTTTAAAATATGTGATTTTGAGAAACATGTGGACTCTGTGTGGACTAAATTTTAACGATATAGTTTTTGTTAATGCAATTTCTAATACTCATCCCTTTATAGTATATGCTACTATTATTGATACGAAAGATTTGGAGAATGTTTTAGTCTTTATGTATGTATTTAAAATTCTACCCAACTGTTTAAAGATAATTATATGAAAGAAAAAGGGAAGCAGCTACTAAGAAACTGAAGTGTGTGGATTTTTGATACCTGCAGATTTTAAATATTTGATATTGTATTTCTTTTATAGTGTCTATCTGTGCCATGTCTGATATCTACATAAAATGCTTTACCTATGACCTTTACTGATATCGGCCAAACATATTTTACACACAGTCAGCTAAATATCTCACTGTTAGCTGGCATGCTTTACTCACACTCTTTTTTTTTTCTTCTCTCTCTTTCAAGATCCCTGGAGAGAAAATTTTCATTAATTTAATCTGATATTTCAGATGTGAAAGGTCATTTATCCCCTACCTTCCCTGGTATTCTGTTCTCACATACCTGCTATTTCTCTGGCCTTTCTTCCTATGCAGATACTGAAAGCCCTGCTGCTTTCCATTAAAATGTCTCTTTTTTTTCCTCACATGCTTTCTTTGGCATTATATTTTTAAGTCAGAAATAAAAACTAAAGATTTATGAATTCATGTTTACAAGCTAGAATTATTAGTTGTTTTCATGGTGTAGTAAAATCAAATGCTCTGTTATTTGTACGCACTCTTGCACCAAAAGTTGTTCTTGACAATTTACACATCATCTTGGGCCAAAGAAATCTGTCATGTTTTTCAGATGAGAAGGAAAATGATGGAAACCAGAAAATAATTTTGAAACATATGATGTAGTTCAGTAGAGTAGAAAGGGAGACACTAAATTTTAGTCCTTAGCTCAATGAATAAAATTTCATCCAGCGTCACTAGGTGGCAGGCTGTGTCTTAGTCTGAATAACTGTTGGCGTGGAGGGGAATATTAGGCTTGTTCTTTCCTATACTTTTTATGTGTAAATGTTTCTAGGCTGATTTATGCTAGAGAAAGGTAGAGCTCCCATTGTATAAAGTGTATTTGTAACATACATTCACTCCAGTGATTCAGATCACAGCTTTTTGCAATGCAGGTTTGCATCGTTCTGGGATGTACACACTCAAGATTATGATATTCATAACCTTTTACTTTATAGACTGAAGAAATCATACTTAAAGTGGTGCACTTTAAACAGTATTCCACTTTTCATTTTTTTTCTATTGTGCAGGTGACTTGGATTATTACTGGTTGGATCCTGCCACGTGGCACAGCCGGGACACATCACCCATTAGTTCGGTAAGCTTTCTGGGAGTGTTTGGGGTTCAGAGATAATGTGTGCTGCTGCTCTTTGTCCTTAGTCTGATATGTCATAAGTAATCATCTTACTCTATTCCATTATAGATTTTATTTGTACATTATACATTTTATACAATTAGAAAAAATATTGATTTAATTTCCCATACAGTTTTAAAGAAAATGCAGTTAGTTATTAACAAATAATTATAACAAATTTTAAATTAAAAAAGTGATTATTAAATAATGTATGTAAAGGAGACATTATTTGATTAATGATTAAGAACAACTCAAAATACAGGATCAGATTTCTTTATATAAGCAGATAGATTTATATTTCAGTAGATTCTATTTCAGAACTAATTTTTAATGCTGTACCTCATTGCTAACTACTTTTAGCAGTATTTATAATAGTCAGTGTCCCACACAAATAAAATATAAGTCCAAATGAATTGTTATAAGCCAAGGATAAAACCCACCAGAATGGAGAATTCCCTCTTGAGGGTTTTTTATCTGAGGAAATTGCATTGTGATACAACTGTGTGTCTGTAGGAAAGAAAGCAAATTGTGTACTTTTTAAGAAACTTTGCTCATTTTTAATAGCATCCTGTAACGTGGCAACCATCTAAAGAGGGAGACCGTTTAATTGGACGTGTTATTCTTAACAAGAGAACAACCATGCCCAAAGAATCAGGTGCATTACTGGGTCTAAAAGTAAGTATGTTGGCTTAAAGTGTTTTTTGAAGGGTGAATTATAGTGCAGATTGCATTCAGCAAAATTTCTGACAGTGATTTTTAAATTCCTTTCTCACCTCCCTGAAATAAAGTCTCCATAATGAGTATACCTTTGTTAATATATTGATGTTTTATGGCAGATTTAGTATTTGTATGAGTTAATTTATATAAGTCATTTTATTAATATACCATACAAATATGTAAGTAAAATATAGGAAAACTAAAAATTTTTTTTTCTCTGAATGCAAGGATGATGTTTACAATTGACAGAATTTTAATGGAAGTCCATAAAGTTAGATATTGTGAATCTCAGTATTTTATTATATCCTGGCAAGCAACAGAAAACGTCAATAAAGAGATTGTTTTCTAATTTCAATAGCAGTTATGGTAATCCCGAAAGAGTAAATTGTCCTTTTAAAATATCAATTTACTTATAACAAATGTAAAGAGAAATTAATAAATTTTAAAAGATTACACTTTATTATAGAAAATTATATATGTATATATACATATAATCCCATTGCCATAGAGTGACCCTATAGGACAGAGTAGAACTGCCCTGTAAGGTTTCCAAGGCTGTGATCTTTACATAAGCAGAATGCCACATCTTTCTCCTGTGGAGCGGCGGGGGGGTTTAAACTGCCAGTCTTTAAGTTAGCAGCCAAGCGTTTAGTTCCTGTGCCACCAGGGCTCCCTATGTATCTGTTATTTTGTATTATGTGTGTGTGTGTTAAATCACATGGTTTATTTGCTTCCAGAAACTTAAATGTTCAAAGATGCTGCTTTAAAATTATTTGCCAAAAGATTGTGTTACAGTTTTGTGGGAGTTAGACCTCTTCAAAACCATTGACCTCTTCAAAACCTCTTCAAAACCATCGATAAGATGACACCATTAAGTACATTAATGGTGGTTTTTTTTTTTTTTTTGATGAATCCAACCAAAAAAAAACCACCATTAATGTACTTAATGGTGTCATCTTATCGATTATTTCCATTAATTCTTCTTGCTATAGAATAATTCTCATCACCTCTACTAATGGACATGTCTGTAAGATTTGTGAACCAATTTCAATGTTTGATAATATTCTCCTCATTTTTAACTATGTGTATTTGAGCCCCTGCATTGGGATAAATTAAATTTATGACCTTTTCAAATGTACGTATTTTTAGGTGCAGTGGGAAACCCAGGTGAAAGTGTTTTTAGTAATATAACTCAGACTTTGAGAGTCATATAAGAAAAGATACATATTTCAGATAAGGATATCATTTAACTGCTTGGTAGTAGAGTGAAATTCACCTTTGCTCTTGCTCTTTAAAAAAAAAAAAATTTTTTTTTTTTTGGTTGCTCTTTACACCATGGTAAATTGCTTCCCCAAAGTGTCCTGTTCTTGCCTTGAATTCTTAGTATCCCTGGCTTTAGACCTGTATCTTATTACATAGACCTACATCTTGTTACAAATACACAAAAGAGGTAAAGATTGAAATGCCAATTGGGGATAAATCTACATGTAGAAATAATAATCCAAAATGGTAGGCATGAATTTAGAGAATAAAGAACACTTAACCCTAATGTAAACAGTATATAAACCGCTTTGTGTTTGGTAGTAATTATCAGAGACCTGACACTTGTCTTCTAAGTGTATCCATTATTCCTGGTGTCCTTATATTGTTAGACTAATATAAGAAATTAATACATAAACTTCCTCAGGACGCATAATCATCTCTAATGAGATGTTGCTTTCTTCTCTCAACTATACTGCCAGTTCCTTGAATCAAAATGTATTTTACTCCATTAATATCTCTACTGAATTCTAAATGCATCATAAAAGACTATAGGATCAATTTCTGAAACTAATAACTTCTGTTTTAATATGAGCCTTGGGAACTTATAAATTTGTAATTATCCAGGTTGTTGGAGGAAAAATGACTGACTTAGGACGCCTTGGTGCCTTCATCACCAAAGTAAAGAAGGGTAGCCTAGCAGATGTGGTTGGACATCTAAGAGCAGGTAAGGTTTCTTTTTTAACATTTAAACAGTAAGTTCTATATGCATGAATTGGTGGCTTTCAATTTGGGGTAAGTTGTATATGAGTAAATTAAATAGATAACCTATTTTAATGCATGGATAAAAGAGTTTTTCCCATATGGATACTTATCTGTTACAATAATACACCAGCACCAAGTATCAGTAGCAATTTGGGGAGAGTAAGAATGGGGTTTTTTTAGTTATGTAAAAATAAATAGATACTGAGTGCTGAAGGTTTACTAATCTTTCATGAATGACTTCATAGAATTGTTTCAAAACTTCTTCAGAATCTTAAACAGTTAAGCTTTGTGAAAAGACTCAGTATCAGTATTTATCTTTTAAGTTTATATTTTCAGCTACGGTAGTTAGTAAAGTTTTTCATAAACCTACTTATTGCTGCCAAGTCGTTTTCAAGTCATAGTGACCCAATAGCATAGAGTAAAACTGCCGCACTGACTTTCCAAGCTGTGAATCTTTACAGAAGCTCACGGCCACATCTTTCTCCCATGGAGTGGGTTTGAACTGCTGACCTTTAAGTTAGAAGCTGAACACTTTAACCACTGTGCCACCAGGGCTGCTTAAGTTTTTCATAGTGACCTCAAAACACATATTCAAGACCAATGTTTTTTATAAAGTATAATCATACATTTCTTACACAGATTATGTAATAACATTTTAATTTACATGTAACATGTACTTACTGGAATGTGTCTTGGTATTTGGAAATTTTCATTGTTGCTTTTGTAACCTTAATATAACACATTAAAATCATTGACTATATTCAAATATACCATATATACGGCAACAACATACTTTTAAATCTATTTTTGATAAATTGTTTGGTTTTCCTTATAATTAAAATCATTAACATATTGATTTTACATGATGTTTACACTACAGAGCTTAGTAGAAGTCTTTTGATTAGAGTGTGTGCTTATATATTTGCCAGACAATATAAAGAAAACAGAGTTGACTGAGTTTTAGAATTGAAAATTAATAACTCATAGCAAATAGAGAACATTGCAGGTTTTATTTTTAACTTTTATACCTTAAGATTGTAATTCTTGAGACCTTTATTTAGGAATATATTCTTGGACCCTTAAAGACACTTTCTGTGTGATTGATTGCCGTTGTAACAGATCAAAATAATTTTATGTTTTTCTTTGAGAGACTTGGTATGCAGGTTTTGTATAGGAAGAAAACCCAAATCAGAGATAATTCTCCTTATACTATACAGTTTTGAAGATTTATAGAGTTAACACTGTATCATATCAGGGACCAATTATGATTCAACAAGAAAATAAATGCATACTCAATCAAGGGTGACTGTGTCAATGAACTGAGTCTTTGCTTGTTTAATGACTCCAATATAAGCTTCAGAAAGTATAATAACTTCTGTTGACTACTCTAATGTAAGATAACTTGAGCTACAAAGACCTGAATTTACACATCAGATTATAAATGTAATAGCTTTTGATTTTTGTCTTTGTGTATTAGAGGATGATTACATAAGAAGGCATTGAAGGATTTCTCTAAATAAAATATCCGTTAATGATTAATTTCATTTGTTTAATACCCTTAAGAGCCTGGAGCCTGAGAAACTTAAATCTAAAATATTAAAACACAGTGTGTAATTAGCTACAAAACAAGTTACTTTTCATTTTAAGCAATTGATGTATTTGAGAAAAAGTGCTTTTGTGAATTGATCGCATATTCTATTTTACATTATACTTTAGGAGCTATTTTTCCTTCTCTTTTGACATATACATCATTGGCTTATAAAACTGCAGCTATATTTTTATCAGTATGACCTTTATTCAACATTTGCGATGTTATTTTAATTTTGTCTTAGCTTTCTCCAGTCCTGACCCCCTTAAATCTATGCACTTCTCTGCTGCTCTTTTTAACTAAGACACAGAATTGACACTGACACTGCCTTCATTAAGTCCTTCAGTGTCTCCGTCTTCTCATCTGCTTATTGAACTTGCAGGTCTGTAGCTTTATCTTTTCCTAACTGTCCCGCCACTTCCACTGCCTTTCAGTTTACTTGTTAAAATCCTTTCCATCCTTCAAAACTCACCTAATGTTGCTTTAATTATAAAGTGTTTCCTGTATTCCATCTGGAGCAGCAATTAGTACTTCCCTGTTCCACCTGTTTTTCCTCTGTTCTGGAAATGAACTCCTGTAGTTATATCAATAAATTCTGGCTTAGGAGTTATTGATCTGTAAATAAATAAATAAATAAATAAATAAATAAATGTGTTAAGTTAATTTGAAAGTTTTGCCTCCAGGTTGACATCTTTAAAGGGGAGAATCTTATAATGAAGTGCTTTTACAAAATGTTTGCAACTCATCACTGAATTGTAAAATCAGTTTGATTTGCATCCAGCATTTAAAAAAAAAATGAAATAGAGCATAATAGAATAGGAAGTATCACTGTACATAATACAGTAGAAATTATCAGGGTAAGTATTGTTTTGTAATATAGTTCCCAGTTTATAGATATATACGTACACACGCATGTGTGTATAGTCATATTCATTTTATATATGTACCAAGTCATGATGTGAACTATTTTTTTTTTGGTCAAAAAAATTGAAAACATTCCTAATATATCATATAATTTTTTATTTCACTTTTTTTAGGTGAAATGTACTTATTGCCTATTTGAAAAAACTTTGCTAGGTAACTGCTTAGGTCAAACTATTAAAAATAATTTAATTCTTGGTAATTATCAAGCTCTTTTATCAAACCAAAGCAGCATCATGTGCTTTTCAAATTTCTTTTTTTAAATTTTTTCATAAGCAAATACCTGGGGGGAGGGGGAAGAGTTACTTTAAAATAGTCCTAGTAAAACAAAGTTTTTCTCCTTTTTTTTTTTAATTAAGCTAAAAAGTAAAAGTTTGTGTTTACATCTAGCTTTAAAATATGTAAGGATGATATTGGTCCATTTTGCTCAATACATTTCCTTAGCTCCTGAAATGTTCTAGGCACTGAGAGTAACAAAATTCGCAGGAACATCAAAAAATTAAGACACCTGAAGGTGCCATTGAGGCTGGGATATTTCAGCGACGCCTACCGTTGTGAATTGAAGGTTCCTGGGCAGAGAACACTTTGGGACCTAACACTAGTCTAAGTATTTATAAAAATAAATATTAATGAAAATAAAATTTTTTCCAAATGATCCGTGGTGAAAACTCTAGTTGAAGTAACATGTTATTAGTACAAATTTTTTCATGCTGTGTCCTATTACTCTCCTCAATCTTAGAATATTTAACAAATTATTTAAAGTACTGTATTAATTATCATTGTTCAGATGTATTCGATTTGTACTTTAATGGTCACAGATACATATTATGTATAGAATGTGTGTGTTCTGAACATCTGGAAGTGGGTTAACTGTCATGCAACAGTTTTACATCTGCTCGCTTTGTAGTCTTGCCATTAGCTACCCGCGTTGCCCTATGGGTGTGACTTAAATCCTTTCATGCATTTTTATTCTGTTGTGCATTTGGTAAAGGGAATGGAGCATGACTTATAATTGGAAATTCATGCTAACAAATGTTAATTTCTGTCTCTGCCAAAAAAAAAAAAAAAAACAGGATTTATGCAGTGTTTAATAAGAACCGTTTGCTTATAGAGCTGCCTACATTTATTATATGGAGGACATGCAGCTAATTATTATTTTTTAATGTTTCCAAATAGGCTGTGCTAATCCATCCCATAGCATGAGATTTTTTAATATTTTTTCTAGTATATCTCAAAAGATAAAGGTAGTTTTCTATTGTATTGTTTTCAGTGTCCAGTAATATTCTGGGGGAAAAAAAATAAGAGAAAAGAAAAAGAAAAGAAAAAAACTGTTTAGAAGAACCTTTTAGCTGACATTATATGGCAATCAGTTTGCTTTCAAGACCAGAGCCTAGACAATTAAACTATTTGTATATGTTTTGCATTTCTTTGTTAAAAAAAGAGAAAAAGATAAGAAAATATAAACAGAATATATAAGGTAAAAAAATACCCTTTTTTTTAAATTCAAGGGGATGAAGTTCTAGAATGGAATGGTAAACCCCTGCCTGGAGCTACAAATGAAGAAGTTTACAACATTATTTTAGAATCAAAATCAGAACCTCAAGTTGAAATTATTGTTTCAAGGCCTATTGGGTAAGGCTAAAAAAACTTACTTCTTAAGTTTAGTAAATTACATGTATTAGTAGGGTTTAAAAAAGAAATTTATACATTCATACAGTACATGTTAACATGCATAGTTTTTTCTTCAATTATGGGCATACATTTTAGTTTTTTAAATTTCTTAATTTTTTACATTTGAATACTGAATATTCTTCACTACATTTTAGAAGCTCCACAATTTGATAATCGTAAATCAAAAAGTATTAATATGTATTTTTCACAAGTGAAATATAACATCAGAATATTTTCTTTTAATGTAGAACTATTTGTTAGCAATTCTGATTTAACGAGTAGTATTTCCTTTAAAGAAGTTACTAGCAAACTCATCTTCTTTTGATATTTAAATTAGTAATGATTTAATACATCTGCATAAACTTTATATTATTCTCCTAAGAATAGAATTTTTTTTTTAATATCTTTACCTATGGGTAGTTCTAACTTTTATTTAAAAATCAAACAAGAATTGTGAAATATTTTAATATTTTAATTGGCCCTAATAATTGAGTATGGTATTTTAAAAACCTAAATTTTAAGTTTAATTTAATTATCCATAGCCAGTGGGATATTTTCCATTTCGGTGTATAAACACAAAAAATCCATTGCGGTCAAGTCAATTCTAACTCATATATTTGTATAGAATTCCCTATATTGTTAGCTTTTTCTGGCAAACCCACATAGTCTGAAGTAAATACTGGTTTTGCCAGTTTCTAATTTTTGGAAAGTATTTTGAACCATCTCATTACAGTTGAGCTAATGTTTGAACATATTCTTGGAAATAATTTTTTTTCCTATCCTCCAAATATTATAGAACCATTAATTCAAAATTTTTATGTTGAAAAAGTGCTACTCTTAAATTTTTTTGTCCTCAAGAATATATGTCAATGCAAAACATACAAAAAAATATAATTATCCTAATTCCCAAAGGACTGGAAATATCTGATCATATATTCCAAAGAATAATATAAAATACTAAAATGAAGGCTAGTTTATAACTAATACTTAAGTGATGAGTAGTGTAAACCTTGAAGACGTTTTCAAAAGTATTGTACAATTCCATGCAGATTTTAAAAATTACAACACTATATAATTTATGCTAGTTTTATATGACATGTGTTCTAGTGCTCAGGTAAACATGAGGCTGGAAAAGAGGTAAGTAAATTGGAAATGAATCAGAAGTATAAAAAATTTAAAATTAAGCCTTGTGCACATTGCCAAATACGTTCAGATATATAGCCTTTTAAAAGTATTTAAATAAAATATCATTAATTCATGGTGACTTAAAAACCTGACAGGCAATTAAAGTAGACTGGAATGACATTTTCTTATTGTTATACTTTGTATGAAAATAACTTAAAAAGTAATAATCTGCATAGCCAAACCCTAAATTGTTATGGATTATGGAGTTGAAAGGAATATAGAGTATAATGATTTCATGTAAATAAAAAATCAAAGCTGGCCTCAACTTTCCAGTTAATAAATTATTAGAATAAATAGTTCTAGCTATATTTTAATAATTATGTTTAATATTGTTCTGTTCAGCAAATGTAATTAATTTAAGACAGAAGGCAAGTATTTACTCATAGTTTATTTCTACAGATACAGTAGCATAGTGATTCCTGAAATAATCTCAACTAGAATTTACATGCACTTGGATCAGTACAATCTAAGAGGCATCAGGCATCTTGTGGTATTAACCATTTCTGCCAACCTAGCAAATAGGCTATTCTTGACCTTTATGCTTATAATTGTTATTAAAACTATTCTACAATCTTGTGACCGAGCCAATTAGGAAGGAAGGCTTGTATAAACATCAAGTAGAAATTTATGCCTGAAAATATTACTGAAACAATTATTTTTTTTTCAAAATTATTTCAAACCTTTTGAACAACTTTTTCACAGTCCTTCCAGACATATAAAGTTAAAACATAAAGCTGGTTTCAGAGTTCCAGATTCTGATTTTTATGATTAACTTTGAGGCTGAATTTCAAAGATTACTATCTGAAAAATGATGTTCCTGGAATTTTTAAAACTTACTTGTATTTGCCCAGATTAATTTAGAGGAAGCTTTGTTGTTGCTAGTTGCTGTTGAGTTGATTCCAACTCATGGCTAAAAAAAAAAAATGGCTAAAAAAAAGGAGATAATTAGCTGGTGTCTTATGTCTTAAGTATTGCTAATTAGCTTTTTAATTATTCCACAAATTAGTTTTTGTACAAAAATATGTAATAAAATGTAATTTATAAAATACACAAACCAGAATATATTGTAATTTGTCGAAAGTATAAAATCATAGGTGTTTATGAGAATTACCTTACACACAAAACTAAAAATGAGGATGCAAGAAAATAATCAAACGGAGAAAAGTAATTTGTTTCCATTTCCCCTGAAATGTAAGGAAAATCATAGTGAAGTTAGGTTACAACGTAAGTGGTTAGTAATTCTTAAATAATATGCTGATAATTTTGTCAGTACTAGCTAACTCCAGTCTGCTTTAATATGCCATGTTAATACTTGTATATTGTTAATCTCATTAAATTGACACTAAAATATCTTTGGAAAAACAGAGGTTATAGTAATTCTATGTAGTATAATTCCCAAACCAAGCTGGCCTAGGGTCCTTTAGGTCACAATGGATAATGGATTAAGCTGAGGTGATACTAAGTTTTTTTTCAGAGTAATTGATGAGTGTGACAGGAATGGGTGTTCTCACAAATCACTTTCTAACCATATAGTAAATGACCATATATTGAGCTAAGTTCAGTATAGAGATATGAATCTCTATATAGGGTATATATGTGTATATATATTTTATATATTCACATATATAAAGTAGTTTTGGCTTTTTTGTTGCAAGCTTCAACCATTTTTAATTTCCAAAGCAACTCATCCTTTTTATTTTATTAACTCTGCTCATAATATTCACCATATCATCTTATTATCAAGAGATATTTCCATCCTTTTCATTCAGTAAACTCTTTCAGATGTGTTTGTAAAGCATATTACTGATTTGTAAAATCTGTGTCATTTTGATTTTCTAGAATTGAGGTATAATATTACCTTTAACATTTTTAATTTCCAAAACCTGCTGTTTTGGTAGTAAAAATATTGTGGTCATTTCAGCCACAATATTAATCTTATTGTTGTCATGTTAAAGTGTTTTGCTATTAAGTATATAAAAACTTATTTTTACTGCAGTTTTTATTTTTTGTATGTGCGGTGTTTGACATTCATGCACATTAGTAGTTATCTTAATAGTAACTCCTGTCCATTTCCACACCTGTAAAGATCCAAAAGGATTTTTTACACCACAGACATAAAATGTTGCTGTGATTGCCTCAAACAGAGTAGTTCAGCTAATGGAATTTTTACCATACCCTGTTTCTTTTAGTGACATTCCAAGGATTCCTGAGAGCTCCCATCCTCCACTAGAGTCCAGTGAGTATATGATTGCTTTGTTATTATAAAATGTATTGAACTAACTTACAGAGTAAAGATTTGCCATTTACTTAGTTATTTGTCATAAATGATCTGGCATTACTGTACTAAGGATAGCTCCACTGTTGTCAGAAGCTGGGGACCAAGGCAATCTTCTACTCTTCTTTTGTGGCTGTATGAAAATTTTTACTGGAGATATCTATCTGTGTCATAACAGTCAGGACCTTAACCCGTTAACTCATTGCCTTTGAGTCGATTCCAACTCATAGTGACCCTATTGGACAGAGTGAAACTGCCCCATAGGGCTTCTGAGGCTGTAATCTTTATGAAAGCAGACTGCCACATCTTTCTCCCAAGGAGCAGTGGGTGGGTTTGAACTATCTACGTTTTGGTTAGCAGCCAAGCACTTTAACCACTGCACTACCAGGCCTCCTTAGGACCTTCACAGAGCTCAAATAACATACTTAGTAATAGTGCGTATTCACTGTATGTAAAAAGTTATTGTGATATTTGAGTATTCTGTTTGATTGCTAATCAGTTCAGTCTGATTAACAGCCGAGTGAAGAAGATAGACACAGTAACAGATAATTTTAATACATCATGAAAAAGCGTTGGTTATTATCATGGAAGTGAGTGGGTAAAGCGGAGAAGAGATGAAGTTCTTTGGAAGATAAGGCGTTAAGAGACTGTAAGGCTGGAAGGTTTAAGGAATTATGCATGGGCATTAAAATCACCCCAGATGGGAGATGATAATGTATACAGTAAAGTATAGACAAGTATGGAAGCTTTCAGTGAGAATATGGAAGTGACTCAAATAAATTTACTTTTAAATGGCTTGATATTAAATTAAATAATTCATACTTGGGTTTGATCTCCAAAAGATTTCTATCTAGCTTATAAAAATATAAAATACAAGATGATTTAAAGGGAAAACAAGTGATGGTGGTAATAAGGAGGAAGAAACTATGTGGGTAGGATAAACAAAGAACCAGAGATTAGGTTCATGTGTGACATATCATGCCATCATGTTCTGCTCATCTGCTAGAGATTGGCCCAGATTTGCCTTTGAGCTTTCTGATGACTAATACATAGAGAGAAGTAGGACCAATTACACAATTTATAGTATTTATACAATTAAAAATAAACTAATTTACTATAATATTAGAAACAAATTATTAGAAGCACTAAAGTTCTTGTACTGAGCCCTGAGAAAAAAATTATCCTAAGGGTATCAGATAAAAGAGATGTAATAACAAA
This sequence comes from Loxodonta africana, assembly GCF_030014295.1. NCBI lineage: Eukaryota > Metazoa > Chordata > Mammalia > Proboscidea > Elephantidae > Loxodonta > Loxodonta africana. The sequence goes on from NC_087342.1 coordinate 133,600,145, forward strand.
GAGTTTTATAGTGCTGTTTCTTATAAGTCTTCTGGGGGTGGTGGGGGGGGCACAAAATGATGCCACATGGCTTAATTTAGGCTTTAATTTTAGAGTATAGAGAAAATATGTGTATGGCATATTCTCAGGCAACAGTATTTTGTAACGAAGATTTTGCTAGCTTTTGAATTACTGTGCATTCATGGTTGTAGCATTCTATACCAAACCAAACCAAACCCATTGCCATGGAGTCAATTCCAATTCATAGCATTCTATAGACACTGTATAAAACCAAAACCCATTGCCGTCAAGTCCATCCCAACTCATAGTGACCCTATAGGACAGAGTAGAACTGCTCCATAGAGCTTCTTAGGCTGTAATCTTAACAGAAGCAGACTGCTGCATCTTTCTCCCACAGAGCTGCTGGTGGGTTCGAACCACTAACCTTTTGGTTAGCAGCCAAGCGCTTAACCACTGCACCACCCGGGGTTCTACAGACACTGTATAAAAAAAAAAAACAACTGTATACTGCTGATTATATCAGAGTACATTATAGCAGTTATCTTGGAAAAAGAGTAACTTTCATTAAAAACAGCGGAAGAGCTTCACCAGGTGGTTGAGTGGAGAGCAGTCCTCCACATACAGTTAAAGCTAGTCATTTGTAAATTACTCCAAAACCAAAAACCCATTGACGTCGAGTCGATTTCAACTCATAGCGACCCTAGAGGCAGCTCAAGAGATTCCTTTGTAAGTTCACAGTTGAGAGATCTGGCAAAACTGAGTTTAAAATAATTATGACATGGAGGCTTAGATGTGGCTCTTAAATTATACTATATATACATTCAGTATAACTCCTCAGTAAGGATGGTTCAGCATAGATGATCTGTTAGCCAAGGTGATTAATATAACAGATACTATTTTCCTTATCACTAAAAGCATGAAGCCTTTAGCTGTATGTATGGTTACAGGAAAGTCTAAGCAGTGCAATGGCCTCCAAAAATGCAGAAAATAAATACACATTGAAACAAAAAATACAGTATTTGATTGTATGATTTTGAATACCTTTAAAAATTGGCAGTTAACCAAATAAGACAAAATGATAACCTTCTAAAACTATTCTACTAAAAATATGTTCTACTATTATCTATGGTACTGAATTACATTTTTGTACAAATAATAGATGCATTTAACCTTTTATAAAAAAGAGTTATTCCCCACACTTAGAAATACGTTACTAAAAATTAACTTTTTTTTTTTTTTTTCTTATTTTAGGTTCAAGCTCCTTTGAATCTCAGAAGATGGAAAGGCCTTCCATTTCTGTTATTTCTCCAACAAGTCCTGGAGCTCTGAAAGATGCTCCACAAGTCTTACCAGGGCAACTTTCTGTATGTATTTTTTGTACATGTTGGAGACTACTCATACTTGCTCATTGTTCTGAATCTGTCTTTAAAAGTGTCTGGCTTTCCTTTACACCTATGGTAAATACACAGTGATTCGATACCAAAATCTGCTTCATCATTTATTCATGTATCTCTTCATTCATTCTTCTATTCATATGCTTATTCAGAAATGTTTATTGAGTACCTACAATGTGTCAGATATTCTGAACATAAACGGAAATGATAACATAAGTGAATAAAATATCTACTCTGTGTTTATTGTTTGCTATATCAAGGTTGCTAAGGTAAGCTTGTGGAAACCCTGGTGGTGTAGTGGTTAGGTGCTACGGCTGCTAACCAAAGGGTCGGCAATTCGAATCCGCCAGGCGCTCCTTGGAAACTCTATGGGGCAGTTCTACTCTGTCCTATAGGGTCACTATGAGTCAGAATCGACTCGACGGCACTGGATTACTGGGTAAGGTAAGCTACCGGCTAGGCGTAATCATCTTAGAAAGGCATGTTCCATTTACTTTACAACATTATGAACCTGGAACCTGAGAAATCTAAATCTGAAATGTCCTTGTTAACTTCTAAGGACGTTTGATGATACTGCGTTGCTGCTCACATCGCAGTGGGCTCCAAAATATCAAAGATCATGGAGCTGGCACAGGACCAGGAAACATTTCCTTCTGTTATACATAAGGTCTCCATGAGTCAGACCAAGTTCATGGCAACTAGCACAGCAACGACATAATCATTAAGTCAATTTAAAATTACTTTTAGCATTTAAAAACTAGGACAGTGATTTAGGATATCCCCCTACCAATTATGGTTTTTAAAAATTTTTATCATTAGTTTTATTTTTATAACATATGAGTAAAAACTGATGCAGTAGACCTGCCAGTTGTAAGTCATGTTTCATATGCTTGAAGAGAAATGTGAAGTTCTAAATGGTTATGCTTTCAAATTGGTATTCTTTTCAGAAATAGCATCTATGATTTACTTGCATTGCATTTAAAATTTTTTTTCAAAAAGAGTTTAGTATTAATTACGTGAACTTATAATATCTTATGACTTTTACAAATAATAATTCCTGTTTGCATTGCTCTTAGGTGAAGCTGTGGTATGATAAAGTGGGACACCAGCTGATTGTAAATGTTCTGCAAGCAACAGATCTACCCCCTAGAGTAGACGGGCGCCCCAGGAATCCCTATGTAAAAATGTATTTTCTTCCAGATAGAAGGTAATGAATAATTTTAGGAAAAAAATATGCTAAAATCTATACTGATAGGATTTGTTCTCCTGGGATGTTATGCAATATATTTTAAAAATATAATAAGGAATTCTTTTTGAGGGAATAAACTGTATTATCCCTGAAAAAAAAAAAAACCCCTCAAGCCTTGCATTTCTTTGAAAAGAATGTACCAATTCTTTTACATTTAATATTTATACGTTTATCAGTCTTTGATAGCTGTACATCATTTGGAATGTACCTCGTGTGTGTGAGCCTGTAATCATAGCTACCACTTACATTGTAGTTGAAATTAGAATAGTGTTAAACTCTACAGTCTTTTTTAGACTTTTAAAGTTTAAGTTATAAATTAAAAATAGCAAAAATCCCAATGACGGTGTAACTTGTAACCACAGTAGATGGCAGTATATACTTGTTTTTGCTTTTTCACTTACACAGCACTTATTTTTTCAGTGATAAAAGTAAAAGGAGGACCAAAACAGTAAAGAAAGTACTAGAGCCAAAATGGAATCAAACCTTTGTCTATTCACATGTACATCGTAGAGATTTTAGAGAACGAATGTTAGAAATAACTGTGTGGGATCAACCAAGAGTTCAAGAAGAAGAAAGTGAATTTCTTGGAGAGGTGATGTATATTGCAAAGATTCAAGTCAAATGCTTAGTGAAGTTTTTTGTAATACATAGTAATTATGACTATTTTTAACTTTATGTTTCGGTCAAACCACTTCATTTAATTTGATGACTGGCCTTTCAGATCCTCATAGAGTTGGAGACAGCACTTCTAGATGATGAACCACACTGGTATAAACTTCAGACACATGATGAATCCTCACTACCTCTGCCTCATCCATCCCCTTTCATGGCCAGGCGACATATTCATGGAGAAAGCTCTAGCAAAAAGCTACAAAGTAAGTTAAAGGTCTTTTTAGTTACTGGAAAGTGATTAGGTTGTAGTGATCCAATTAGAGATTAATATTCAAGATATTTTTTCAAATGGTTTATTAGGAGAATACTGGAAAATTATTTACCTATATAAAGAAACATGGCAAAATTATTTTCTACATTTTCCCTGTGAAAGTCTGCCATAACATACATAACATCATAATAGAGTAATTACAGAGCCGAAAGTTGAAAAGCTGCTCATTATAATTCTTTGAACAAGACTGATTGAGTTGTTGATTGGTTAACCGATAATTTCAGTCATTACTAAAAAGCTACGTATAAATCCTTAGTAATTTTAGTGTTCTTAGGTATTTTTAGTATTCCCATTGATAGTAAACATTTTTAAAATCATTAGAAAATATGTTTGTTTTTATTCATCTGGTGATTGGGAAATTTTTTTTTTTGTGTGTGTATCCAGTAATTTTTTAATTATGAGTAAATCTTTAATGGAACAATTGAAACATAGAAGCCTCATTTTGGTAATCTGGAAGCAAATTGTTTTTCTCATGTAATTAGATATTTCATGTTAGTGCTTCTTTGATCAATCATTTCTTCAGAATTAATGTTTAGTGCAATTTAATGGCTAATTTTGGAAATGAAACATGTTTTATAGCGGTCCCTGCTGCCCTCTCATTAAATATAAGCTCTATAGAGCTCTAGCCAGGAAAGCCTTTTTGAACCTTTCTACTCAGCCCCATTCTCCTTGAACTGAAGAGGGCATTTAATTGAGTAGAAAACTGTGTATGCACTTTGCTGTAGATTTTATTATTACAATTCAATTAATGAATTACCTCAGTCAAATCTTATTCTATAAAGTCCCCTTGCTTCTGTATGTCTTCAGTGGCTATAAAGGGAAAATACTGAGGAAATGCTATTCTTGGAGAACAATCATTTCTTTAAAAATTAGCTGAGCATTTACTTTTTATTATTTTTATTCAAAAGAACTGAATAGTAATGTAATTAGCTTTTGTAAAAAAAAAAAAAAAAAAATTGACCATGTCCTTAACATTTTATAAACCAACCAGACACAGAGGTATCTGTTTGCCTTACTGTTGTGCAGGATCTCAGCGAATCAGTGATAGTGACATCTCAGATTATGAGGTTGATGATGGTATTGGAGTAGTTCCTCCAGGTGCGTGGGTGAAGAGCATGGCCTGGCTTCACTGTGCTTCTCTGCTTGTTTTTACTGTCGACTTCCAGATTTGTTCAAGATACTGAACTGGAGATTTATAGTACAGAGGAATCAGTATTAATTATTCCATGGTGACTTGAGTTCCAAATTGTTTAAAAAAAAAAAAAAAACTTTAAAAAGGATTTAAAAAACCAAAAACCAAACCTGTTGCCGACAAGTCGATTCCAACTCATAGCAACCCTATAGGACAGAGTAGAACTGCCCCATAGGGTTTCCAAGGAGCCCCTGGTGGATTCCAACTGCTGACCTTTTGTTTAACAGCCAAGCTCTTAACCACTGTGTCACCAGGGCTCCCATACTTTTTTAATTTAGTCGGGTTCTTCCTTAGGAGCATGGATACCTACGTTAAGCAAATCATTACTTCACAATGCTCTGAACAAAAGTGAAAATATGAATTTTGAAAGGTTATGGCTCATTTTTTGGAATAAAAAATCTGTTCTACTATGTTTTACATCGTATTTCTATGATTTTCGTTCCTCCGTTTCTCAATATGATGTAGCCCTCCATGGAATATGCCGAGAAAGCTGCATGAGGCAGGGATTTAAGTTGCATGTGGCATGGCTATAACTTTTAATGCTTTTGTGATGTCTTCACTGCTGATTATTGCCTATATAATGTATGTTTTAAAATAAGGAAATGCTTTAGAAAGATTCAGTATTCATTTGAAGTTAACATTTTTGTCATTGTAAAAATTAGGAAAATTTTTGTGACATTGTGCAGTTCAAATCTGTTTCTCATTTGACTCTTTTGTCACAAAAGTTTGAGTACAGCAAGGAGTAAAGGCTTATTTTCTTGACACTAACCCTGTACTACTTCCTTAACCTACTAATAAAAGGTAAGAAAATATTCAAGTAAGAAAAAATTGAAGAGACAAGCCTGGGACTTATAACTATGAATCACTAAAGGTAGTTCTTTGGGACAATATTGATACATGTCCCCTTTGTTCAAGTAATTTCACAGATGGGGATGTTTTTAATGTGAGGGCAATAATTTTAGTAACACTGATAGATTCTGCACTAGTAACTAAGTTCGGAATATGGAGAGGTACACACAACTTTACTAAAACCGGGAGAAAATTATGGAGAGTTCTCTAAAATGAGGATTTTTTTTGCTTCCTGTAATTCAGAGGATATAGTATTTAATCACTACATAAAAATAACACATATTCTTAAAATGATAAACTTAGTATTGTGTCCATCTCCATAATTAGGTAATACTTTTTCATACCATAGCATCAGTGAGAGTTTTAAGTTGTTGATAAAGGTGGATAACATTTCATCTTTTACTTTCTGTTTTTGTTTATTTTTAAAAGGGTTGTTCTAATTAAACACATTCTCCACAGAAATTTTCACACAAAATTTAATAGTGTATTGGTATTTTATGAAATTGAAAAGGTAAAAGTGATATACATTAAATCCATTGGTGTATACAAGTAGGAATCAGATGATTCCTGGTAGGAAAGTCATCAAACATTTCTAACTAGAATCGTAGCTATTACCAAACAAAAACCAAACCCATCGCAGTTGAGTCCATTCCGACTCACAGCGACCCTACAGAACAGAGTAGAACTGCACTGTAGGGTTTTCAAGGCGTGGCTGTTGGATTCAAACTGCCCATCTTTGGATTAGGAGCTGAGCTCTTAACCACTGGGCAATCAGGGCTCCAATTTAATCAGCCTTAGTGTTGTCTTTACCAAGTTGTCTAAATAGCATATGCTTTTTTAGGTGGTTCTCACATTTTATTCACCTAAAGTTTCATATTTTTAATGATGAGACAGGGTAGCGAATGAGTGAATAACTAAATGGCCAATTAAATAAATACTAAAATGGTGAATTTCTTCTCCATTCTCTGAGAGATTACATTGATAACAGCCTCTAAGAAGACAAGATAAGAGATATGGAACCCAATACAGATGGGATTAGTACTTGGACACGACCAAAATCAGTGAATTCTAAAAACATTTATATCCCATACCAAAATATCCCTCATGGTGTTTGCAAACATGCAATCTCTTTTGTTATACTAAAGAAGTGTCTAAATTTTCATTTCAGTAATACTGCTCATTTTTATTTAGCATTTAAAAACATAGTGAGGTAAAAGTTTAATAGCATATGTCTTAGTCATCTAGTGCTGCTAAAACAGAAATACTACAAGTGAATGGCTTTTACAAAGAAAAATTTATTTTCTCACAGCCTAGTAGGCTAGAAGTTCAAATTCAATACATCAGCTCCAGGGAGAGGCTTTCTCTATGGGCTCTGAGAGAACGTCCTTGTCATCAGTCTTCCCCTTGTCTAGGAGCTTCTCAACGTAGGAACCTCAGGCCCAAATAATGTACTCTTCTCCCGGTGCTAACTTTCTTGATGGTATGAGATTCCCATGTCTCTCTGCTTGCTTCTTTCTTACATATCTCAAAAGAGATTGGCTTAAACACAATCTAATCTTGTAGATTGAGCCCTGCCTCATTAACATAACTGCCACTAATCCCATCTCAGTAACATCATAGAGATAGAATTTATAACACATAGAAAAATCACATCAGATGACAAAATGGTGGACAGTCACACAATACTGGGAATCATGGCCTAGCCAAATTGATACACATATTTTTGGGCGACATAATTCAATCCATAACATTCCACCCTTTACCCCACCCCCCCAAATTCAGGTCCTTACTGCATGTAAAACACATTCACACCATTGTATCATAGCAAAAGTCTTAAAACAACACCAGGTGCAAATTCCATCCTGGGGCAAAATTCCTCTTCATCTGTGAAATCTAGAATACAAGTTACCACTTCCAAGGTACAACAGTAGAACAGGTACACTCTAGACATTTTCATTACAAATGAGAGACATTGGAGGGAAAAAAGGCATAATAGGCACCAAGCAAGGCAGTAGAACACATTACATTAGCCCTCTCTTCTCTGAGACTGTTTACACAATAGCCCTGCTCAACAGGCTATAGGTATTGGCCACACTGTCTAGATTTTGAGTGGAGGCTACTTGGCCCTGGGCTTCACCTCTGCGTTCCAGGCCGACTGGAACAGCAACTGCTACCTTGGCTTTAGGTATACCATTCTCCTAGTCCACCTGCGTGGCGACTCCCCCCTAAAACCCCAGAGGCCATGGCTCTACCTTTTGAGACCCCAGAGATCTTGGCCATACCCTTTGAGACTAAGGCAGCTCCATTTCCTGTGTTCCTTGTCTCTTCAGCATCTACTTCCTGTTTCCTTGGCCTCTTGGCCCTCCAGGCCTCTCTGCTCACATCTGCCCTGCTGTGGCAAGTGTTCCAGAGCTCTGTAGCTCCACCAATAAATGCCTGGAGACACCCCATTCTGCAGTAAAGTTAGGCTGGAAGGCATTCAGCTGTCTTGCTCCACGGGTTGGCAAGTCTAGCTCCACCAATAAGTGCCCAGAGGCATCCTGCTCCACCAGGAAGCTTTCTGCACACAGCTCTCTCACTCTCTGGGTCTACTCCAGAGCTTTCTTGTGCTGGTCTCCTGGTTCTGCTGCTGCTTCTCTGCTGCTACTATTTCTCTGCTGCTGCTTTTCACTGTCTGTGAAACAGCTCTCCTCACTTCCTTTTGAGTCCTCACCAGAAATGTCTTTGATGTCCATAATTCCACCAGCAATCTCTTCAAGGTGATCTTAAAATTCTTCCAGCCTCTACCCATTCACAGTTTCAAAACTTCTTCCACATTTTAGGTGTCTGTTAGAGCAGCACCCCAGTCCCAGTACCAAATTCTGTCTTAGTCATCTAGTGCTGCTGTAACAGAAATATCACAAGTGGATAGCTTTAACAAAAGGGAAATTTATTTTCTCACATTCTAGTAGACGAGAAGTCCAAAGTCAGGGCTTCAGCTCCAGGGAGAGGCACTCTCTCTCTGTTGGCTCTGGGGGAAGGCCCTTGTCATCGATCTTTCCCTTGTCTAGGAGCTTCTCAGTCAGGAACCTCAGGTCCAAAGGACTCTGCTCCAAGTATTGCTTACTTGGTGGTGTGAGGTTCCCGTGTCTCTCTGCTTGCTTCTCTCTTTTATATCTCAAAAGAGATTCGTTTAAAACACAATCTTATCTTGTAGATTGGGTCTTGCCTCATTAACATAACTGCCACTAATCGCGTCTCATTAAACATCATAGAGAGAGGATTCACAACACATAGGAAAATCACATCAGATGACAAAATGGTGGACAGCCACACAATACTGGGAATCATGGCCTAACCAAATTGATACACACATTTTTGGGGGACATAATTCGGTTTGTGATAGTATATAACTAATAAATTACGTAACCAATAAGTAACATTTTATGTTTTCGAGATCTCTTCGTAAATTAATAAAGGGAGTAATGCTATTTGCTTATATTTTCAAATGTATTCTTCATTGATCCAAAATACATATATGGTAGGTTATAAAGTTGTGTACATGTGGCAAGTATGTTACAAGACACAAACTAATATATAATACATTTAACATAAAGAGGCAAGGTGAAACATTAGTCAAATAAGGACAACGAGTTAAATAAGTTTAGATGTAGGGATAAGTTAATAAATAAACACACTGTGCATTCCCACAAATTTTTAGAGGTTGATTACAAATTTTGATTCTACATTTTTTAGTATCCAATACGAAGAGCCTGTTTGTTTAGATATGCAAACAATATGAAGAGCCTATTTGTTTAAATATGCATACCAGTTCTACATATGCTTAATGTACTCAGTGAAGTCCTGGTTGCATATGTACAGAAGAAGCTCAAAAGCTTCATTCTAAATGATTTCCCATAGCTGAACTTTAAACTTTCTCTGTCATACCTTGACTTTTTTCTTTTGACTATCAAATTTTTTATTTTCTTTTTAATAAGAAAAAATAAAGATTCTTGTAGAAAAAATGTATTTGCTCTAAATTGTTATGAATTTGAGATTGCTGTTTTATCTTAATCAAATCAGAGATGATACAAACATTTCTACTTCAAGGGAAAGGTTGACTGTTGAGGTTTGTTTTTAACTGTAATTATGTTAACTGTATTGACTTAATTAATGCTGGTAATTAATGTAGTTATGGAATAGTTTCAGGTGTCCGGGGTAGATTTGATGATTGGTTCTTTAGCAGGGCTAATTTTCTGTGCATTATTGCCATAGTCATCTTTACTCATACACTATATAATTTGACAATTGCAGTATTATCTGCAGTTTGCAAAATTCATAATCAGTATTCATAGTAGTGAAGATCTAATATTTTTTGTAAATTAAAATTGCTCTGATATTATTTTCATTTTTCTTATTAATGAGGGCATCTGCAATTCAATTAAAATTATTTTATCTTTTGGAAGAAAAATTCAAATAACATTTAAAGAAACACCAAATTTCTAAGCATTGACTTGTACATTAACTATAGTTCACTGTCAAGTGTTTTATCTGTGTTGTTGAAAATCACTAACTCATTCATTTTTTAACTTTAAAATAGTATCCCAACTCATCACAATGCCTGAGGCATCAACTATCATATTCATTTTCAGTACCCCCATGGTACCTTTGATCCAAACTCTAACCTGTTCTTATGCATGTATATGTTACACTCTGTGTAGGTATACTTAATAATTTTGAAGATAAGGCCAGTAATAACTGATTGCATGGCATTTCATCTGAATAGGTCAGTGGCTGCTTTAAATGTAATTTTATGTCTCTACATTAACGTTTGCATTGTATAAGGATACTGACTAATTATTTTGTGTACTCTTGCCAGTAGGTTATAGGTCTAGTGCTAGAGAAAGTAAATCTACAACATTAACTGTGCCAGAACAGCAAAGAACAACTCATCATCGCTCACGTTCAGTATCTCCTCATCGCGGCAGTGATCAGGGAAGGCCGCGTTCACGTTTGCCAAATGTGCCATTACAGAGGTAGGCTTTGAAATGGACTCAGTGTTCCAAACTTTTTTTTTCTGATATAATATAAATTGCCACAAGACTTTAATTGAAATGAAATAATGGTTCGTTCAATTTTTTCAGAGTCATTTCTAGGCAAAATGCCTTTTAATACCCAATCTATGCAATATTTTGTTCTTCCATCTTAAGAAATTTTTCAGAAAGTGGAAGTTTATGTCCCAAGCACAATTTCTGAACAACTGTGTTGTATTTTGTTTGTTAGTTTTGTCCCCGTTGAGGAGAAATGTATGCTAGTGGATCTGAACTTTAGAGTGAAGTGGCAGAGGATAAATTTAAGAGGCAGAATATATTTTTCAGAAATTTAGGATTAATGCTTGGAAAAAATAAGATGTGTAATTTAGTGCTTTTATGTCATCTTACCCTGAAATGCGCTTCTGAAATTTTAATTAACCATGCATATGAAAATTGTGGTCCTTTTTTGACTGAGGTACAAAAGAAAGTTGAAGAGATCCAGCACAGACAAGATGCGTACTCCTAGACAACAGCAGAAAACCAAACCCATGGCTGTCAAGTCTATTCCAACTCAAGGCGACCCTACAGGACAGAGTAGAACTGCCCCATAGGGTTTCCAAGGAGTAGCTGGTGCATTTGAACTGCTGACTTTTTGGTTTGCAGCTAAGCTTTTGACCACTGTGCCACCAGGGCTCCACTCCTGAACAATAAATACCCTTAACTTATTGACAAAACAGATTTTTGGTCATGATGCCAGCACTTTTCAAGCCATGTCAATTGTTTGCCAATTCAGTTGTTGTCAGTTCTTTCTCCTTAGTTTGTCTGTGTCTGCCCTCTTTAGGAAGACGGTACACTTTGACACATGAATTTTTGTATCATTTTAGGAGTTTAGATGAAATTCATCCAACAAGAAGGTCACGTTCTCCAACCAGACACCATGATGCCTCCCGAAGTCCAGTTGATCACAGATCCAGAGATGTGGATAGTCAGTATTTATCAGAACAAGACAGGTATTTGTCTAAATTATGATTTCAACATTGTAAATTTTCTTTTGCACTGTTTTAATATATGACAGATATCTTGACATAGTACATTAGAGAGTAAAAGTATGTCATTGCTCAAAACTGAACTTCTGTCAAGGAACAACTGTTAAGATATTCTGATAGAAATGCAACACTAGGAAATGTTTGGCTAACATTGTATTGTCATATTAATCCTTTTTCTTAACAAAATCAAAATTTATGTATAGCTAGTTTAAAATGTATAGCTTTTCATTGACTTAGATGCTGACTTATAGAAGGGAGCCTGCATCAGCAATTTTCAAATATTTTATCCTTTGTAAGCTTCAGTGTTTGGAATGTTATTCATGTAGCTGTCAAGACAGTTTTGGATATGGGTCATCTGAAAGGTAGTTAATATTGCAGAGTTTCTTGAAAATTTAGGCAAAGTTTTTATTATGTACCCCTTTTTCCATAAAATGTATTTACATAAAAAGTTTATAAAGTACAAAATATAATGATGGATTCTTTCTTATTGGATATGTACTAAGTTTAGTTCTGCATATATTTACAAACAAATGTTTCATGAACACAGTTACCGTAAGTCTATGTCATGGCTCTCTTGTTCTACATGCCCACAGACGTTCTTCACAGAGTAACCGCATACTCATACCATATGCCTAATCACAAGCTGAGGACCCTATTCTAGGTTTTATGAGACCCACCTTGTTGAATATTCTCCGCTAGTCTCTTGAAGTGGGAAAACTTTCAGTGATGAGTAGGGAAGTGAAAATGGAGTTGAGTGATTATTTTGTTGCCGTATAGTCAGGGACAGAGTAGAGGTTGTTTCCTCCCTAACAATCACCCCATTGTGCCATGACTTTGAAAAGAATGGAGTCACAGTGGGTACTGGGATAAGGGACCACTCCAAGGAATAGGAGTCTAGATTGCTCAGTTTGAGTTAGGTGAGGGCCACTTTGTCAACACTCATTTGGGCCACCGTGAATTTAGGTGAGGAGGGAAAACAAATACCTTGGTCAGGGTATTCAATAGAATTAAATTAACTTCGGTGTAGAAAAAGTATGAATTTTAAAAGAAAATGATCCTAACCAATTATAAAATTCTGAGTTGGTTAAAAAAATAATAGTATGACATTGTACTTTCAGGGGCTATAAAAGCAAAGAAAACTGTCATGCTTTAAGTCACTAAAAAGAAATAAAAACTTTTAGGGTTCCCATTAATATCAGAAATGCCATATTTATAAGCCTTTTAAAAGTCATTAAAATATCCAAATGTGTAGAAACAGATTTCTGTGCCTTATTTGGGGAAGACTTAACTTCGGTGTTTTATTTTTATTATTTGTTTGTTTTGATAGTCTATAAAATAGTTCTTAAATATAACAGCAAATAAGCAGCAACTAGGACTTCTACCATAATGTTTGTACTTTATTGTTTAAGTTTTTAAGATAGTGTCATGTTTATTTTTGTTTAACCTCTCAAGCAAATATGCTAGTGCAGACAATCTGGTTTCTTCCCTCTTTATGTTTTCATTGGCATACCATTGGCATAACCCACATCATTTAATGCCTCATACTTTATATCTGTTTCACTCACCACCCATCCTGTCTGTGCAGTGAGCTTCTTATGCTGCCCAGAGCAAAACGAGGACGAAGTGCAGAATGCCTACATACTACCAGGTAAATACAGGGATTTGGTGACAGTGACTGTTGTGTGATGACTCGCTTTCCATTCTACTATTCTTCCATTTCCCTTTTAGTGGTAGTGTTACAAATAGGTAAAATAAATCTCCCAGGTATTTGAAATTTGTTTTGTTTTATATGGAGGTCACGGAAAAGGGCCCAAATATATTTCAGTTCTGCTCCAGGCAGACTTAATTTGCTATCTGTATATTCAAAATCCAGAAACTGAAGGGCCTTGTTGGAACTGGCCCAATTTCTACAATTAAAATTCTAAGAAAACCTTTCCATATTCCCCTGCCTGCAACACACGCACACACACCTGTCTAGTCACAAAAGCTCTGATCTTCTGTGCATGGCAATGTAATTGTTTTTATGATTGTAATTTTGTTTTGTTTAAGCTTTTTTATTTCCTTTTGGAATCTATTGTTAATTATATTCTGTTTGCTTTTAATAAAATCTTTATCAGTTTGTTATTAATGGCTGAGCTTCAGCTCCCTTCTTGACAAAGAGTGAGGGTGCTTGGCCTATTAATTTCTAAAACTCCCCTGGCTCTCACCAAGTTCAGAAACACTGCTGTTCAGTCTCTCCCATAAAAGCATGTAACAATGTGATACTTCCATAAAGATGAGGTGACAAAAAGGGATGTAATATTTGCCTCTGAATTAGAGCTTAGAATCTGATGCTTTATTTTAGCCTCACTTCATCTTGAATTTCATGTCCAATATAAAACTTTCTATAGATTATGCATAGGATATAGTCTATAAATATTTATTGGCAATTCGTAGTGAACAGAAAGTCAGGAAGTGGTAAGTCATTCAAACAAGTAGTAAGTCAGACAAACTCTTTTTAGTTGTGGCTAGTAAAATTAAGTAGGAAAGAGCTACAACCGGAAGATCTGTGATGCAAGGACAAATAAAAGATTCAGTTTGTCCACATGGAGTGTTGTGGTTCTGCTCAGTAATACAAACATGATTGGACTAGTAAGAATTCCTTAAATTTTTACAAGTATAAAATTATCCTATTGATAACTACTGCCATGTTTTCTTTGGGTGCCACAGGAAAAACTGAAGTAATATTAGTTCTGTTTGCCAACCAGAAAAAAATTATAAAATCATAAATATTGTAAAAACTAACTCAAACTCTTCACAAGGCTAAACTGTCCAGGCTTACTATTAGTTGTTACTAAACCGACAAATAGTTTGTCAGTAGGAATAATTTGTTTAAAAATTTAGGACGTTTTCTCATAGGCCTGTTAATGTGACTGCAGCTTAAAAAAAAAAAAAAACAACTTTATTAGGCTCCTGGTGTATGCCTTGCACTGAGTATGTGGGTATTTACATCCTGACATCAGTAGTCTAAATAAAATAGATACAGGTCTCTTTTTCTCCCTCTGTCCTATTTTATGCCTCTACAGGTGAAATATCAGGAAATGCAACATATGATATATTTGTAGTTGCATCATGTTGTACAGTCTTTAAGATTGATGCTTTGCTAATAATTCTATACTCCACTTCTCTTATTTGTTTAAAAAATGTAACCAATTCGTTGACTTTACATTTCCTGATTTAGGTAAATAATGATACTCAAAAGTATACAATTTTAAAATAGATGAATATTCTGTTCAGGCAGATTGAGTCCTGTTACTAATGTTATTACACTGCGATGGGATGTGGAAGCTGCTCTGAAATATGTTACTCTTCCATGTTTGTACTCATGTTTTTATACAAGCATTTTGCTTACGTCTGAATAAAAAGATATACCAAGCTTTCTATGCATATATTAATAATGTAGCTTCAGTTCATTATAAATTACAGAAATGTATTATTAGTATAACCATCTGTGGCGATAATCTTAAAGCTCTCAAAATGCATCATATTATTTTCACTTAGGACTTTTCAAAATGAAATATGAGAATTTACTACTTTCTAGAAAACTTAAGGAAAATAATGCTTATTGAGTACCAAGCACAGAGTTAAGTATTTAACGTACTTAATCTTGATTTCTTGGCAGTAATTATATGATATGGATATTATTATCCTCATTTACAGATGAGTAAAAATGCTGAGAAGGTTTAATTTGATAAGTAACAGAGTAAGAATTCATAATCTACTTAACATTTTCCATAAAACTAGTATTTCCAAAAGTATGTCCTGAGGAATTGGTCTTATGAGGTGCTCTACCAGTAAAAGAGTCTATGAGTCAAATAGTTTTGGGGAACTTTGCATATTAAAGCCCTTCCTGGAGACTTACAATGGACAGCATATTAAAATCATGCACTAAAGAAATCTGTCTCATATTGTTTAATCCATTATCCTCAAAATTATTTAACCATCAAACCCTTTCTTCATAAAGTATGTTCTAAGGCAATAGTGTCATGCAAAAAATGTTATAGTTGCCCCACTGTCTCAGATACTTTATACCCGTTATCTCATTTAATTCTAATAGCATCTCTGTGAATAGATATTTTCTCCTCATTATGTACATATCAAAACAGTGTTAGAGACCACAACTGAATTAGCCAGGTTCACAGCTAGCAAGTGCAAACTTAGACTTTCAGACTGTAATTCCATCTGTATGTCGGAGTCGGAATCGACTCAATGGCACTGGGTTTTGTTGGGTCTCATTCTATGCTGACCCCTTGTATTCTTGAAAAAATCACTTTGAGCCAGTTGCTTAGAAAAGTTGTATAGCAACCTTGTTACTAAAGATATTTGCCTAAGAAGTAGAAAAGACTTTATTTTGCCTCTAAATTAGACTGAATCCTTAGTTTCAGTAAAATTTGTTCTCAATTTGTGCTGCAGTATGGTGCATTTTAAATTGAAGCTTTAAGGAATTTCCTTTGATTTGACTATTAGTATTATTAATATGAATAAACCAGTGGGGTGTTTGACATTTAGCATGTTCTCAGTAAATGTTTACTCCCTTACGTATTTGTCTTACTTCAGTGAAAACTGAAATGAACAATGGACTTTCTTAATCAGCGATTATATTTGTAAGAACAGTGTTAAACTAATAATAATAATTAATTGACTTGACCTAGTTTGCCCTTGGTATAAACAGCCCAAGAAGCCCTCATGGATTTTAAAGAAATTCCTGAAAAGTTGGGCCTTGTTTCTGCCAATTCAGAAATTCAAATTCTAGTTTGCATGTAATGTCTGTCTCACCCAATTACCAGTGGTAAATTTTGCCCGTGGCTGGATTTGGATGCAAAAGCTGATAAATGGAAAGCATTTGCTCCTTTGCAGTCACTTCTTGACCTTGTGCTCTTTCCTTTCTTAACGGCTCTCCAGTACCATAACCAACCCCGTCCTTGCAATGCTGGTCAACTCTTTAGTTATTATTAGAATATTAGCTCTTAATCATATTTTAACACCCAAATTACATGAATTATTTGATTAGCATGTTTAGCTATGAATTTTACTTCCCTAGAAACAGGCATAATATTAAATCAAAGATTAAATAGTAAATTTAAATATTGGCTAAAAATAATTGATAGAGTTTAGTTAGGAGTTATTTTTTGTAATTGAGTTAATAAAATTATAATTTTGAGTCTTTATCTTAATTTATGAAGTCCATATGGCTATGATTTTGTATTTTAATAATTCTAATCCTTCCTTCAAATATTTATTGTGGTGGTTCTGAGAAAAAAAAAACAAAAAAGAACCACCTCTGTCTGTAGCTTTATAGCCCTTTAAGTTCTTCATATCCTAATAAAATTTGCTTCATATATATTTTTCTGTTTCCTGCGTGTTTGTGTTGCCATGTTCCAGACATCTTGTTAGGCACTATAAAACATTACCACCCAAGATGCCTTTGTTAGAGAATGGTTCTCACTGGAATATTTACAGGTAAGAGCCATAACAGTGAGTCCCAGTGATAAACTAACCCCTAATCCTTAATCCCTTGCCTACAAAAATAGCAAATTTACATTCTAATAAAACATTAACATTTCCCTTTGAAATTAATTATACACAGAGTTAAACATTAAATTAATGATATCTAAAAACAGTTTTAATTATAAAACTTATTAATTCTAGAACCTGTCTCTAAATAAACCCTACTCAACTACATGGATTCTAGTTGTCTTCTTTGTTATACACTGGTTGTTTTACTTGTTGATTTTAATTGTGATAATTTTTTAAAAATAATTTTAATTTGTGAAGCTTGATTTTGTCTGCATGTACTAAAACCAGATCAGTGACTAGACAGAACATGTCCCTCCATCATGAATGCTTTAACTCAAGAATATTGAGATATACTGATGAATTATTGGTTAGGTAAGAACTCATGGAAGCACTGCTGTCTTCCACTTCCCTTGTCTAGTATTGTGAACCAAAATAGTTGAGTGGTAAAATGATTTCTCCTCGGATGTCCTTCATTTTGTTTTGGTGTGGCATCTGTTTTTGGTAATATAGTTCTAGGCATTTTGTTTTAGTGCTTCCTGTACCAGTTTTTTCATAAGTAGGTGTGATTTAGTCTCATTTTTCAGTCTGAGATCTTTTTTAAAAATTATGCAAAGTAATCCAGCATAATCTTTGTTTAGTTTCATTTTCTAAACAAAATTTTGCACTGCTGTCCTGTCAGCTTTCTCACACCCTTATGAACTGAATCACAGTGATTCTACATTTTATGTAAAGGGGACATTATTTTATGCGTTACTCTCTAACATGGTCTTCCTTTCTTTGTTTTCTTTGTCTTTCTCTTCTACCACTGGATGCAATGCACTGGCACTAGTGAACTGCAGCCCTCCCTTGACAGGGCTAGGAGTGCTAGTACCAACTGCTTGAGACCAGATACTAGTTTGCATTCACCAGAACGAGAAAGGTATAAAATAAAGACTTTCTTAATTTCTTATCATTTGTACGAGTGTTTTTTTTTTTCAATCACTTCGTTTTGTTCCATATGAGTCTTTCATAGGTTTATTCATTCATATTCACTTTGCTGACTGTCTGTACCCCCCCCATACATGTCTATGTAGAGATATGAGTATGTGGAAAAGTACACATACACATATTTCTGTGTATGTTGTTGCAAATGGTGTGATGTAATTTGTAACTGCTTCTGGCTGCTGCTTTTCCCCTTTTGTTGCTGTTCAGTGGTTTTATTTACAAACTACTTAGGGAGCCTTCAGTATGCTGATAATGTTACAAGGTCCAGTGAGTTAGCTTATGTAAAGGGGAGGATCACTTTTATATTAGTTCCACAGATAAATAGTATTTATAGGTTTAACAAAAGTCTTTTGTAAACTCAACACTGGAATTCTGTTTAGACAGAATGCTTCCCTTATGCATCTCTATTTATTTTTTAACCAGCACAGTCTTTAATATATATCATGTTCTTGCATTAAATTATATTTTGACACCAAAAAAGTAGGATGTTCCTCATAGATTTCCTGATATGTTACAAAAATAAATACACATTGTATGTGTGTTTACAGACACACACACACACAGTTTTACTTAAAAATTTGTATGAGTTGATTAATAAATAATTCTGAATTTAATTCAAATGCATTCAACGATTATATGTTATACTATCACCTAATTGTGAGTAGCTAATTTTTCCATTATGATAGAACCTTCCATACCAATAGACTTGGTTATAATTTATAGTCTTGCTTATAATTTTTGTCTGTTCTTCATTAGAAGTCATTCAGAGGAAATTTGCAAACTAGCTGTTTATTCACTCTGAAGAAAAAAATAACCTACTTTTTCAGAGTCTTCTTAAAGCTTTTCTTTGGCAGTCTTTCTAGTTTGGTACTATTCATTTATATTTTGTATTCCTTTACATTTATAGGAGACGTTTTAGTGGAAATGACTATGGACTTCTGAAATCACATTTGTAGTGATTTAGTCTTTTGCTGTATATTACCCACAAAAAAGTAATTAAAAAGAAGCAAGCAAAATCTTTTTACATTTTTTAGTTATAATTATATGTTTCTGGTTAATTTTAAAACAAGGATATAGGATTGTGCAAGTGAGTAGAAGTTTTTGACTATGTTGCAACCCTATTTTTTCATAGCTATATTGGTACTGTCTAATAGAAATATAGCCACATGTGTAATTTTATATTTTCTAGTAGCCATATTAAAAAAGGCGAAATTAATTTTAATAACTTATGTAACCTAGTATATCCAAAATAATGACATTTCAACATGTAATCAGTATGACAATTATTAGTGAGATTTTTTTTCATACTAAATCTTTGAAATCTAGCATGCATTTTATACTTACAAAACTTTCCATTTTGAACTAACCGCGTTAGAATGCTCAGTAGCTCCATATGGCTCATGGCTACTGTTCTGGACAGCGCATGTCCATTTCTATGGTGATGCCTATCTAGCATATGTTCCCTTGTAACACTGAAACCATAGAGATCAAAAATCTGTATGTTGGTGAATTTCATCTCTTAGATAATACTTTTTAAAACAGGTTAACCTTGAGGTAAATAATTGGGCCACAGTTATCATAAAGGCTGCCATTAATTTTGAGTGTACTTACCTTTGATAGAAGAAAAATAAGATTGAAAACCTATATTCGCTCTTTATATTGAATAATGGGAAATTTTGCATTAAAGAAATCAATGGGGACAGATTGGTATTATCAAAGATGTTAATTTATTAGGGTCATTTTGTTGCCAAGAAGAAGATAAAGTGGGATAACTTTTCATCAAGTAAATTATACAAATTGTAGATATTATTAGTTTTGAGGATTGGGACCAGAAATACCCTTTTGTGCACACAACTTTAAGCAGCTTCTAAGCAGAATGTAACAGGTGACTTAGTTCTCTTTGGAAAATACATTTAAAGTCTCCAGACAAGATGTGCAGGGGGTAGGAAGAAGGAGGTTCAGTGGGTTTTTCAGGCTCCTTAATTTCTCTAGTTGACTGGAGGCCTTAATATGTTAATGTTCAGTATATAGACAGTAGATAAAATATTAGAAAAAATAAAACATAAATTCATATTCTTAAGATAGTAACATATTTCCAAGTCCTTGTGAACTACTAAGGTTAAACAATTTGCTGATTGTAACCTATTTTGGTAGACATTTATATGCTGTTTTGCCAATTTAAACCTGTTTTCTGAAGCATTCTCACTACCTTTTAAGACAAATTAGATTTTGTGTTAGCACAGAGAGTGAAATTGTCAAAGCAGTATCAATACCCAACACCAAACTTTACTAACGATTCAAAAGATACAGGAAGCACCAGGCACAGATGAAGCAATCTTTTCCTAAAGGAGCCTGAATCTATCAGATCCATCACTTCTACCTTATTTAGCATGGTTTGGCCCGGGTTAACAGACAGTTTTGAGCAATGCATATGGAAACATTGTTTGCAAAGGAAGCCATTTCAGTTTTAGAGTGCCTCCATTTTATATTCTGTTGATTACACAAACAGGGAAAAAAAAAAAAAAGGTAGTGATTACCCATTTCAAAAAACGTTGACGGCCCATAAATCAAGAAATTCCAGGCTAAGTTATAATAAATTATCTAGAGAGACCAGTTATATTCTACTGAACACATTTTATAGATAATGACCCTTTTTCAGCTTTTCACTAGCAAATACCACTGCATGTTAACAAGGAGACCAGTCAAGGTCATTGTATTCCCTTCACTCTTTAGGTCTGTCAGTCTCCTGGCTTCCCTGCTAGGGAAGGAGTGAGTTAAAGGCCTATTACAGTTTCCTCTCTCAGGTTTTGAAACCAATTAGTGTTTAAATGTTCAGACACATGAATTTTAGAGGGCTGAAGAACGGTTTATTTTCTAGGATGTTTTGTCATCTTTGTTGACCTTTCATAACATTCAGAGCCTAACAAGGCTCACGAAAGGGTAGCCTAGGCTTTCTGCCTCCATTGTTTACCCTTACCTTTCTGCAATCTGACTTATACTACTTCCCACTGCTCTACCACTATGCCAAAATTATTCCGTGAGTTAACAGTTGGCTCCCTAATTATACAGCAGCATTTTACATTAACCACTCTGTCATTTAAACCTCTGTTTCCTTAAGGCCTGTCTATAGATTTTCTTATGCCTTTGTTATGATACAGTCATCTTTTCAGGCCTCTCTTCCTCCCGTATCCCATACTGATAAGCATTTCCCTAGCTGTGTCCTCAATTTTCCTCTTTTACCCTCACCTATTTTTTTTTAAAAAAAACATTGCCATTGAGGCAATTCCGACTCATAATGACCCTACAGTACAGAGGAGAACTGCCCCATAGAGTTTCCAAGGAGCGGTGGGTGGATTCAAACTGCTGAACTTTTTGGTCAGCAGCGAGCTCTTATACTGTCGCTTAAATTATATTTCCAGTAAAGGCTCCCACTGTAATACGTATGAAAACAACCCTCTACCATAATTGGCTAGGCCAGACCTCCTTTCTTGAGTACCATGCCCAAATTTTTAAATAGATGTTAAAAAAAAAAAAAAAGATGCTAGAGACTGAATATGTCAAAATATCTAAATTCATTATCTCCCCTTCCATCCCTATATAGCGAAAAGCCTCCTTCTAAATTTCCCTGTCATTTGATTGCTTTGACATAGAGCCAGCCACTACTCTAGATATGCTCCTTCTGCTCCGCTTCTATATTCAGTGAGTCAGCCAATCCTATGGGTTCCTCCGAGATGGAATCCTCATCTCGACTCTAGTCATTTTTCTCCAGTCCCAGAGTCACTTCTGACCCCATTAATTTCTCTTATGTTCTAGTCTTTATTTCTTATGTTCTCAAGTTTCTTTTCGTTAAAATTGAAATACGCTTCCTCCTTTGCTATCTATTTAAAAAATTCCACTTTCTTCAGGATGCAGGTTAAATACCATATCTTTTGTAAAAACCTTTCTCAATCCTTCCTTCCCCTTCTTCTGCCCAGTCAGAATTATTTCCTTTTTTTTTTTTCCCTAGGCCCAAGTAATATTATATACTTCTATTAAAACATGTATTTTACATCTGTTTCTTCTACTATATTTTAAATGCCTTGAGGACAGGAATAATATCCTGTATGTCTTTGCCATTTTTTTTTATGTCTTTGCCATCTCTAGGGATAGCATTACTTTTTTTAACTTAGTAAATACTGAATTTGGGCCTTTTAAATAGCGCCCCTGTTTTCTGCTCCTAAATTTGGGTCTGTTTGTGAGCTGGACCCTGGAACCAGAAAGATGGGAGATCTAAATATCACCATAAATACCACAAACACGTTTGGAAGCTGTGGCTTTAGTTCTGCAGATTTGCTAATAACCCACCAAGAATAAGCCAGATTCACTGAATCACAAGAGTCTTCCCCCCAAGGCTAGGGTTCTCAACTCATTGCTCAGCTCAGACCTGAGCGTTTGCTGTTTGCAGGCAGCCTGGTTTGGAAAGAGGAATTCAGAAAGGGTTAAGTCACTGTGTCTCCTTAACACAAACTCCTTTATCATATAAGCCACTACTCCTTCCCTAGGTGGAGCGAGGGACAGGATGGAGAGTAGCCAGAAGTGTTATTCAAATAAATGTCCCTCTACATGGGAACATGAAACACAAGCTACAGTAGGTTCCTACCTAAAATTTAACACTGTAAATTGAATTGAAATAAATATTATAAACCTTATTTCAAAATATAAATATGTTAATTAAAATCAGTGAAATTCAGTTTAAAACAATATTGGAGAATAAGATTTTAAAGGACTAGCTTGAATACTGGCAATAGACAATAAGAAATACCTACTACATACAATACTTATTTGTTCAGGTTTGTTTTTTAACGTAATACTTCACAAGTACTTTTGATTGCTGCTATTAATGGACTGAATTATTTCATTTCCATATAATTCCTCTTTTAGATAATTAAGGTACTTAGCCATGTTCTGCCAGGAGATATGTACCATTGAAAGATCTGTGTGTTATTTATACATTTAAACACATACACATTTGATTTAGTGTATATCAGTGCTAGGGGGAAGGAAAGCCACAACTTAACCATTTAATTGCTTACCAACACCTGTCAGTTCTAATTCCTTACGTTTCGTCAGTATGTCGTATCGTGTCTATAAGCCAAACCAAACCCATTGCCTTCGAGTCGACTCTGACTCATAATATCTATAAAAAACAGAAAAACTAAATTCATTGCCATCAAGTTGATTCTAACTCATAGTAACCCTGTAAGACAGAGTAGAACTGCCCATTGAATTTCCAAGGAGCAGCTGGTGGATTCGAACTGCTGACCTTTTGATTGACAGCCATAGTTCTTAATCACTATACTACCAGGTCTCCATAATAACCACCATTAATTCTTTAGTTACCAAACCCAAACCCATTGCCATCAGGTAGCTTCTGACTCGGTGACTGTATAAAACAGGGTAGAACTCCCCAGAGGGTTTCCAAGGAGCAGCTGGTAGATTCAAACTGCTGATATTTTGGTTAGCAGCCAGATGCTTAACCACTGTGGTTAAGGTTGTCATTATTTCTTACCTGGATTACTACAAAGCTTAGAGTTTTATCTCTTTATCATTCACTTATATTTTCACACTTATTATTTATTCTGTGCAATGCATAGTGGATGCACCTGTCAAAAAACAACAGAAACCTATATAGTTCTCTTCTGAAGGGAGCCCCCTGGCCTACTAACAAGCGCATAGCCATCAGAGTGACCTTTTTTCAATTCTGTGCACAGTGAAACTTTCAATAGATGTTCTTGAATTAATGAATACAGAATACCTGACATTAAACTACTACAAATGTAACTAACTAATGAACTTGAAGGTACACTGGTTTGGAAAGAGGAATCAAGAAGGGACTGGTTTAGTTTAACTTTATGATCACCTCACCTACAGCATAACCAGCTATATTAGTTTGTAGTATGAAAATGGTAGTTGAATCTGTGTGTATTTCTTAGTAATGTGGGGATAAAAATTATAATTGTGGTCATTTTATTCTATGTGATAGGAGAAAATAATAAAATTATACACATTCTGAGAGCATACGCAATATGCTAGTATACTTAAAACTCACAAATATGTGATATTAAAACTTACGTGATGTCTGTTCTTTGGGGGAAAATGGTATAAATTGATCCTGCTCTCATCACACCTAATACTTAAGGAAGAAGAAAACATGTTTCTTATATTGGCCCTACATATCAGCATATTCAGAAGGACTTTCAGTGTACAGATGAACATGTATTATGCTATATTTGTTTTATAAAAATTATGTTTTAATAGCTTATATTCCCAATTGCTTGTTTCTAAATGTACACCTTTCTCCTTCATAGCTTTAGCTGCATGTTTCATAAGTATAGCATTTTTCTTTCTTTACTTTTGCTTATGTTTAAATAAACACAAGGACTGGAATTGTGCCTCAGGAAGCAAGGTCGTTTATAATCATGTCAGAATAATGTCACTAATTACTCCACAGAAAAGAATATGTGAACTCTATTTTCATGTTTTCAAATAACACCATCTGTATTAACACAATTGGGTATAACTTAATATAGACAACATTATAGTTATAATTGCTTCCAGTTATTTTAGAAATTTTTTCTTTATTTAATCTGTAGAACAAAAACCATTAAAATAAAAAGAAACATTTTTAAAGCAAAATACATTTCAGATTGTATTGACCAACGATTTTATACATTTAAAATTAATGCAAAGTATTTTTAATTTTATAAACATGTTTACACCTGTTAAGAGTACAGGCCACACAGTTTTCTCTTCTGCCCAAATTCTGCTACTGAGTACCTTCATTTGCTTCAGGGCTTCCTCAAAGCTAAGCTTGAATTATGCTGAGTTTGTCTATCTAAGCCTGATTGATTAACCATAGGCTTTCAAGGGGCTTTCAGAATTGAGTACCTGCAGACCTCAGATACCCTGGTCATCTGTTGATAGCCCTTTGATGCTTTTGAATGTCATTGTCTGCTCAATCTGCTTAGTCAAGTTACAATGGCAAGAAAGGTGGCCTTTTTATTATTATTATTATTGGAATGGTAAAACCAGTCTCCTCTGGATAATTATAAAATCTTATAGCTGGATGAGTCCTTAAAGAACATTCAGTTATTGCATGTTGCATAATGAGAAAGCCAATACCCACAGAAATTATCCTGCTAAAATATATAAACATTTTCATATCTGGCTTGTTCAGTCCTTTATGGCCTATTTTCAGCTTTCATCTAGATGTTACTAATTTGCATTTATACACAGAATCTCAAGATAGTTTAATAAAAAAAGTTCTATTTTTAAACTTTAATTATTAATCTCAGAAAATTATTGTTGTAAATGCTAAAATTAAAAAAAAAAAAAAAGCTCTTAACCAAATAAGACTTTTTGCAATGAAAGATTAGCAGAATTTTTTAAAGGTAATGCTATTTTTCATTACATTTATCTATATTCACCAGCTTTATTCATCAATGTTTTATACCAAAAAAAAACCAAACCCAGTGTCGTCGAGTCGATTCCGACTCCTAGCGACCCTATAGGACGGAGTAGAACTGTCCCATGGAGTTTCCAAGGAGCGCCTGGCAGATTTGAACGGCTGACCCTTTGCTTAGCAGCCATAGCACTTAACCACTACGCCACCAGGGTTTCCTGTGTTTCATACTATCAATTTTTTTATTTTAATTATTAGCTCTGCAGCTTTTCCTGAGAAATGTTGTTAAGACTTAACTGGTAGCGTTCCCATGAACTATTTCTTCATGTCATTGTTGCTAATCTAAAGAGCATTTTTGTTTCTTCCACTTAACTCTGTTCCTACTTCGTATTAAATTTGCAAACCCCACCTTTGCCACTCTTCTCAGTAAATTCAAAATATGGTATACCAAATAATCATTGTTAGCTTATTGATTATATCTTACTAAAAACATAAAACCCTTAAGAATGCATCTTTTTAAATGAAAAATTATACATGTGTGTTTAAGTACATATACACATGCAAGCACATTTTTAAGAAGAAAATTACACTTAATGGAAAGATTACAAACATCTTCCCAAATTGTTTCTTTAGTCACATTTAAAATTACAGATCCTGTTTCTTGCAGTATTATAGTTTATCTAAGGCTTGTAAAAGTCAAAATTAAGATATGGAGCAAAAAAATCTACACTTTGCCTTTTTGGGGTGCTTTTCCAGTCCTGTTGTTCCATATATTTTATTTTAGGAGTTACTAAATGTCCTGTTTTTTTCCTGTCTTGTTCATTGGGCAAACAGGGGTAGATGGTCCCCCTCCCTAGATAGGAGACGACCTCCTAGCCCCAGGATTCAAATCCAGCATGCGTCTCCGGAGAATGACAGGTACTAGTCAACTCCTCCTCACAGAAAAGTGGCTTCTAGAGGCTTGTAGGCCACCAAGTGAAGGATAACCAAAAGATAATTGTGGTTACGACATGCTTCCTTTCCGGAGCCGGAGCCAGTTATGTTGTGATTCCATCAATAAATGTGTCCAACTTTAATAAAGCACCTGAGAGTGTTTACTGAAATGAGGGTAGCATGCAAATGTTTTAAACATAACAAAGTTGGGATCCAGTGGAAGAGTTTCTATTTTAATGGCCATTTGTTTCAGCATTTTGAATTTCTAGAAACATATTTAAATATTGTTTTTGTCTATATGTGAACATATAAAAATTCTCAGGTTCTTTATAGTATAATAAAATCTATCACAGAGACTTTTTTTATTATATCAGCTCATGATTTAATCTCATTTGTCTTGTTTTGTTACTATGTAAGCTCATTAATAAGGTTTAGCTTTGGGATATATTAAAAAATGTCTGGTTTAAAGTAGAGCACCTGGTTCTCATGTATTTTATGAATATTGTGCTTTTAAGAAACTATTTCAAGGGCTAGGGCCAGTCAACAAGGTAGGTTTTACAAATAACATCAGTGCTTTTAATCCACTTCATGCCTATATGCCAGGAGTGCCGCAATGTATATTTTTCATTGCTTTGTTATCCTTTTCAGGCGGTTAATCCAATTCCCCTACTTTATTGTGTTTCATATTCTTAGTTCTTGACTTTAAATATTTTTACCCTACTAGTCACAAAATTCTTTGGGTATTTTGGATGTTTCTCTTCCAGTATAAACAGAATTTCAGTGAACACATATCTTAATATTTCTTAAGTGGTTAAGTAGATACCATATTTCAGAAATAGAACAACCAGCTAACTGATCATAGAGGTTTCCTTTTTCGAAGAGGGTGCAGTTGTCTGTATATGTAATAGAGTAACTGTAGTGAGTTATAAACTTTATTTTCTTTATCAATTGAACAGAGTATCCTTCAGGATTTCAATTTGAAAGAAAAACACTACTACTAAGAAAAAATTGATGTTATGTTACAAATTCTGAAAAAGACCCAAAACTGATATTTTAAAAGGTTTCATAAATGTTAGCATGTTTTAGTCTTTAAGACATTTTCATCTTTTAACATGATTTATATTTGGCTATCTAGAATTTAAAATTAATTCCTTCTTTATGATCTAGTATTTCGAGTAGGAGAAAAATAATCAAATCTTCAATCTAAAAATTGTTACAAATGTGAAGTCTTTTCCAATAAGAATATAAAATAATTGTATTTATCAAGTAAAATTTTTACATCCACACTGATATTCATTCAACAAATATTTGCTGTGACCCTACTGTGAGCACTATTCTAAGGGCTAGGGGTTGAAACAGCGATTAAGAAAGACAAGAAAATTCTGGCCATTGAGGAACTTAGAATTGTCTTTTTAGAAAAGATAATTCTGAAAGTCTTTGAATTGATTCCAAAACAAACCAAACAGTGGATTTTATCTTATGTAATGAAAAAAAATTTTTTTTTCTTTTTTAATGACAGTTTGAGTATAGGGCAATTAAATATGATGGTCTTTGTAATGAAGATAAATTTGAATTTCTCTGGGATTTGATTAAACAGAATGGAAATCCAAATAATAGTTTCAGTTCTTACATACCAGAGATGTTATTAGCTTTATTTAATGACATTTCAATTAATTCTGTAAACTAATATCTCAGATTATGTGTATAGCTCTAAGGGTAGATTTTAGGAACAGAAATGGTCCCTTTAGATTATCTAATTCAGTTTAATAATTTTATAGATAAGAAGACTGAGGCTAAAGTAGCTTGTCCAGGGTCTTACATAAATTCTTTGATTCTTGTACTTTTCATTGTATTCTTTAAGATTATTAAAGGAAACTGTTATTAATACATACTTTAGGATATACATTTTGTTTTCTTACTATTACTTATTTGTAAAAAAAAGTCTTATGTTCCAGATGGCTTTATACTATTATTTATTACTGTATGGAATAGAAATTAATTATGATAAAATTTTATTAAATTATAGGAAGAACATGCACCCATAAAAAGAGAGAGAAATTACAGCACCTAATGCTAAATTCATGGGTAATCAGGCCAACCATTTGACAAAACTTAAGGAACACTTACATTTCACCTCTCATCAGGTTTATTTATTCATTGAGAAGTTTATATCAATTTTTAAATGATGCAAGCATGGCATGAGATTGGATATAGTGACTGTTCATGAGAATTTGGGCTTGGGTGACTTCAACTAGGAAAATGCTCTAAAAAACAGTGACAGTTTATGTAGTCAGCCTTTGGATGTTCTGTATCAGGGCCATATTTGATTATTTTGGAAATAACATTATAAAAGGTAAATTCTTGCTTAAAAGAGCTCTCTAGTAAGTTCTAGTAAGTTGAAAAGTATCTAGTTGCCCTCTTATTTCTCATAGCATAAACATGTACACATGCAGACGCACACACTCATTTTTTAATGTACCATTTCTCTGTAATTTAATTTCAATAGTAAGTGTTCTTGATGCCATCTCAAATGATACCATAGATTTATTTGTATTTAATATGGAGTTTTTTTTTTTTTTTTTTTAGATTCATGTATATTTCATAGAAGTAGGATATCTGAAACAAAGATGAGGGAAAAAAATACATAAATTTGGAACTGCAGGGAATGTCACAAAGTCTTCATATTATTATTTCTTTATACTTCATAATGTTGTTTACTATCTCTGCTTTTCAAGAATGTCCATCATTTGCATGAAAGAAATGTAACTATGTACTAAAATTCGTATTGACTCTAACGGCCACAGTCTTAAATATCAGCAGTACACGGGGACAAACGTATCTTAATTGTACACATCCACCTTCACTGTGTAATGGATGTTTCTCATTTTGGATCAGTCTATACAAATTTACGTTTCTCTTCCAAAACTTTTAAGGAAACAGGTTATTAGAGATTTGCATTTCACATTAATCATTTAGATAGTCAGTGAGCATACACACAGGCATATTCTAATCGGTATCAATTCTAATTAAAACATTGTGTGGAAGATTTTTTTTTCCTTTTTTCCCAAAGCAGATCATACTATATTTTGATTTCATTATAAAATGGCCTTAAATAATCTTACTACTTTATAAACATATTCAGTTGACATGTTAGTAGAATTATAATATTTATAGAAAGCTTTATTTACTTATGTCTTCAGGGAACTGTTCTGATATTAGTTATCAAAGAGGAATCAAAAATAACCTAGAAATATGTTTAAACAATTACCTTTTTTTTCATTATTATGCTTTATAAATCTTCACAGTTAATAGAAAGAGAAGGAATAATAATTAAAAACGGAATGTAAAAATAATTTTGCTTTAAGAAAGTCCTCAATTTTCTGATTATTACTCTTGCTTCAAATTAATAATAAAATGAATGTTATTATACTTTACATTTGAAGATACTTTTATAGCTCTTAATAAACATTTTCATTTGTGCCCTATGAACTAGGAAGCATAAGGCCAAACCAAAGTCAATCAACTATTAAATTAAAGAAAATAACTTGGAATTTCTGGTTCTTGCATGTTTAAACCAAATCTTGGTTTAAACCACAGAAACATTGTTCATTCGTAATAAAATAATGATAGCAAAATTTAATGAGACAAAAAAGCAAGCTAAAACCAAAAGTAAATAAGACATGATGAAAACACTGAAATGATGACCTCTGTCATGTTCACTTCTGTCCAGTGATCCCTCAGGTAAACATCAAATCATCCCAAGTCACTGGATGGCAGAGTGTACAGAGACACTAAGGACATGGGACCTGATGGTGGTGTCCTTACCAACTAATTAAGGCCTATATAACCTTGGATAAACCACTTAAACTTTGGGACTCAGTTTTCTCTTCTGTAAGTGTAGGTGGTTGTAGTTGGACTAGCTGAATTCTAATGTCCGTGAAGACTCTAAAATTGTGTTTATGCTGCCTTCTTGCATCATGATAAAACATCACTGACATCCATCATAAATAAGGCAATAAACCAGAGAGCATTTCTTATTTAAGGCATTTTATAATTTACTGATGACAAGAAAACACTACAAAGCTTTATTTTTAAATTTATTTGCCTTAATGTAAACTGGATTTTATAGCCCTAGGTAGTTTTTTGTTCAATGTAATTTTTAAGACTCTCAAATTCCATAATAATACTAAAAATATTATTAATGTCTTAATCATCCATTCAAGAAATACTTATTAAGCAGCTGCTGTATGCTAGGCACTGATGTTACAGTGATGGTCCAGACATAGTTCCTGACTACAGTGAACTTAGAAAGAGTAGTAGTATAAGGCTGAAGTCAGTTCATTTCACAGCAGTTAATTTTGTGATTACATGATCAATAGTTTCAGTGGCATAGTACATGAATATAGATTTATTGTGTTAAACTTTCCTATTTTACATATCCCAAGTTTTTTAAGTATCTGTTTATTCCAAGGAATAGCTCTGTTTAAAACATGTGCAAATATTCATGACTATAGCTTAAGATTTGAGGTAGAAAGGATGTTAGAATTTTGTGTATTCTTCTCTTGCTTTACACTGAATTATTATAATTAAGTTAAATGTATACCATTTTAACTCCATTCAAAGATTAATTTAAGTGGTTAGAATAATTATAAAGACATATGACCATTTTAACTCAATTCAAGGACTTAAATGGTTAGAATAATTAAACAGACATATCTTATGTAAGTCTTCAGGAGAAATAGTCAATAAAAGAATGTTTCAGTAGTATTTGAAGAGAAAAATGTGCATGCTTGAAATAAGGGTTTAAAAAAAAGTCTGATGTATAAACCTCGGCATGTGAATATATTTGTTATCCAGCATTGACTCTGAAATTGATACTCTTGAATGAGTCTTTGCCTTCAAGAAACATATTTTTAACAATACTTTTATAGCTACAGATTTATAATACAAATGCTACAAATATAAATACAAAGTAATATCAAAATACAAACTTCTGAGATTTGCTAAGTGTATTTTGATATTACTATATTTTCACCTGCATCACCATGCAGATGAAAAAACCGAGGTATAGAGAGATGTCAAGTAACTTGACCAAAGTCATCTGGCTGGACAGAAACACAGCTGCGATTAAACCTATACAGTCTGACTCCAGAGTCCATGCCCTTAACCTGTAGTCTGCAATGTCGATGATAGAGATGCAGTGTGCTTTTGACACTTAATGACTGCAGGAGTTGGAGCAAATTATTTAGCCTCTCTTAGCATCAAACTCCTCGTTCCTAAAAAAGACAAGCGGATAGTTTGAGATTGTCAAAAGATTAGAGGAGATAATATAGATAAATTTATCATGCTTGTACATAGCAAGCTCTTAGTAAATGTTATATATTTGTATCATCATCATCGTTGTCATTATAGTCATTGTCTTCATCAATCACTGTGATAGTAAAGATGGTCTATGAATCCATTAAGTTTTAGGAGAGAAGGAAGATTTTGAGTTTCACAGAAGTGACATTTCAAGAAAGATTAACAAAAATTACTAGGGATAAATGGAAAAACAGGGAAGTTCTAAAGGACAGATTTTGAAGTTTATAGAAAGGCCTGCCAGATTCCACACGGTCCTGCTCCCCTCCCCAGACTCTCTCAATGCCTGCCTTAACTGGCCTGCTTACTATTCGTTGAACTTGCAAGCACACACCTGCCTTAGGTCCTTTGTACTTGCTGTTTCCTTTGCCTGGGATACAATTTCCCGAGATATATGCATGGCTAACTCCCTCGTTTTAAGTGGTTGCTGGAATGTCAACATCTCAATGAGTACTTCCCTGACCCCCGCCCACCCCTACATTCTTGATACTCATTTACATTTTGTTGTTCTTACCTTAAAAAAAAAAATTGGTTTTTTTTCGGGTTTTTTTTTTTTTTTTTGCCAATAAAATGTAAATTTCTTAAAGGCAGAGATCTTTGTTTTGTTTACAGATGTATTGTAAGCACCCAGAATAGTGTCTGGCACATACACATGCTCAATAAATGTTTGGATGATTAAGTAAAAACCCTTAATGACAAGTTTTGTGAGTCTACCTGAAACTGTCTGCTCTCACTCTGCTGATGAAAAAAGGAACATTTGTTCTCCCAGGCAGTTGTCTTGAGCACTCTTGGAACCAGACAAAAATGGCTCATATTGTTACACTTCTTTTTCTTTTGAGTTCAGATATCTCTGGCCCTGTAGACCTGCTTATCCTGTCCCTCTCCTTGCCTTCCTTCACCTCTTCCTGCTAGGTAGATGACTTCCTTTCTTGTGCTTCAGGAACAAACTTCCCTTCCCATCAACCATCTCCCATTGATTTTCGGCATCATATGTGCTATGTACTTCTCTACTCTGCTACCACCCCACGAGCCCCTCTTCTGACCGTAGGAAAAATAAAGTAAATAAGAACTGTTCCTTAAATCAGAGAGGTGTTTATCTCTTAGTACTTTCTCAGTCCTGTATCAGATTTCATGGTTCCTTCCCTTCTTGAACAAGTGTTTACCATGGGGCATGTGTGCAAGCCAGTCTTCACTCTCATCATTGGTTTCCCTCCACTCTCTTTGCTGGACAGTATGTGCTAGAAACAGTTTAGGAGCCAGACAAACTTAGGTTCTAATCCCAGATCTGCTTTTTACTGACAGTGACTTTGCCCTGAATCTTTTTCTTCCATCTGTGAAATGTAGGTGACATCTTCTTAAAGGATTGTCATGAAAGTTAAATAACTCAATGCCTCACTCAGTGCGTAGCAGAGTTATCTTTCAATATATTAAGTACCCTCTCTTCCCACTAGTAAGGGAAAGTGATGAGTGAGAGATGTCTCCTTCCTCTGTTTCTTACCTTTCCACCTCGTCAGAAGTGGAATGTCAGGGTGACAGGAGGCTGAAGAATACAGAACTGAAGCCCTGGATTGGAGGGGCAAGATATTGTAAACCCAGTTTCTGACAATAACAGAAGAGATGCAGTGATATGAGCAGGCCCAGATTTTGTACTTTGTGTCTCTAGTGCCTAACAGAGCCTGACATATACGAGACAGTCAGCATGTGTGGCCTTAGTAAAAGCATGCCGTTATCTCACAAAGATTGTTGGAAAGAAGGGAGATGAGAAATGACCAGTTAGTGTTTATCGTGGAGAATCAACCAGTATAAAAATATGCATTCCATTTTGTGGTTTCTCCGGACTTTTGTTTAAAATGTGAGTTTTCTTGACCACAGTATTGTATTTTTTTCAATACATAGTAGTCTAGACAGATTTTCAGTTAAATAAGCACATGTGAGCTGTCTTAGCCCTATATATAAAACACGTCTATGGGAAAATGCATTTCAGGTTACAAATGTTCGGTGTACAGATGTACTTTGGGAACATAGGGTAAATTGAGAACTTTATTATTTTTTTATTTGTGGTATGTGGTTAAGTTTTTTAAACACTGTGATTACAAAAGCATTTCTACAATTTACTGTAATTTAAAAAATAATTTTAGAAGTTGATTTAAAATGCTTTTACTTTTGTCAAACATACTTTGCTACAGCATTTTTCTTTTCTTCATAATTTTGTGGGGCAAAAAAAAAAAACCCTTTGTAGAACCAAACATCAACTTGGAAAAGTGAAGGAGACTTTACCCTTTTGTAGTCTTTCAGCAAGCACCTAAACTATTAAAGTTATCAGTCACATTTATCATCATTCCATTTCACTCTTGAATTTGTTTACTCATCAGGGGAGGCAAAGTTGCTCAGCAGGAGCCCATATTTAAGTCATGGACATACCTGTCTAGACTAATGAAATGTCAGCTTCTCATGTCACCTGTTGGGCAACTTGTACCTTCTACATCGTAACTATTCTGATTTTTTTTTTTTTTTTAATTTAGGTAAGATAGTTGCCATTTTTTCATGTCTGTCATTTTTTTTTTAATCATTGTATGGTATTACTGTAGTTTTATTCATCATATATCCTGTATTTCTTTAACATTTCATTCCACAGGCACTCCAGAAAGTCTGAAAGATCTAGCATCCAAAAACAGACTAGGAAAGGCACTGCCTCTGATGCAGAAAGGTAGGCTTGGTGTTGTGCTGTGCTACCATCTTCTGTTTTACTAATACACTCAGTGGTGCCGCACTCTGATTTTATACCTATGTGGGAATGGTCTCATTTAAGAAACAAGAGGAGGATAATTTGAAGGCAACCCTTAAATCTTACGGTTTAAAAAAAAATCCTATATATGATATTTCTCTTAGTGATCATTCTGATTACTAAAGAAGATTAAATACACACTCATTCCTATATACATCTGAAACAAACAAACAAGCAAAAAACAACCCATCACCATTGAGTTGACTGACTCACAGTGACCCCACGGGGTTTCCAAGGCTGTAACTGTTTGTGGAAGTAGACTGCCACATCTTGCTCCCGTAGGGCTGCTGGTGAGTTCCAGCTGCCGACTTTCTGGTTGGCAGCCAAGCACTTTAACCACTGCATCACCAGGGCACCTTATGTACATCTTGGGACATTAGTATTTTGTTTCTGAGATCATTGAACTGTTACCAAAGATTATAGTACCTGAAATGTGCAAGTATTTTGAGTTTCTGTATTTATATGAATTATGTCATCTTTTCCTTGAAATCTCTTTTCTACAAATGGGTAATCTAAGATTCTACTTGTGTATTACAACCAAGGTAAATTTGCTGAGTAAAAAAAAAAAAAATGTAAGAATTATAATGCATTACTGACTTTTACAATTTTGTTCGGTTCCACAAATGTTTTTGAGTATTTTTAGGTTTAAGATATTGGTACTTATTTTAACATAGCTTTAAAAACACCTTTAAAAAGACAACTAGCATGTATTCATTCACTCATTATTTTATCCAGCAATAATTGAGAGCATGTTGGAGGATACAGATGTAAATGAATGAGTGCGTTAAAGTGTCCTAGTTGTTTTTATAGAGGTAAGCACTAGCTACAGTGAGCACACAGAAAAGGAGCGCAGCGAGGATGAGCTTAGGAAATGTTTCACTTGAGCTAAATCCAGCTAGATGAAAGCAGATGTGAAAAGTAGATTATTCCACGAGAGAACAATGTGAGAAAACATCGAGACTCTTGAGTTTGGGGAAACCGTACCAATTTTGGGATGGATGGATAGAGACTAGGATTCAGGGGATGGGGCGAGATGGCTAAAAGTAAAACTGGAGAAATCCTTAGAACATATGCTGTTAATGACTTTGTGGGCCATACTAAAGAATTTCAACTTTCACTTTTTTCACCCGTGAGCCATTGATAGGCTTTAAATATGGAAGGCAGATGATCAGTTTTGTGGTTTAAAATTATAGATCAATTTGACAACATTTCAGAAGGCGGGTAGAAAGATCCAAAGGTAGGTGCAGGATACCAGCTAGATTATCACAGTAGACTTGACTGAGAAAGAATTTGTATAATTAAGTGATTTATTCAGTTAACAAATATGTTCCAAGCTCTGTGCTAAGGGGAGGGAATAAAATTGTGAGCAGCCAAGAATGAAAATTTCCCAGAGGAGATTACCTCTGAGTTGTTGCCAGTTTCTATCAAGTCAATTTGGACTCATGGTGACTGCATGTGTGCAGAGTAGAACCACTTGATAGGGTTTTCAAGGCTCCGACTTTTCTGAAGCAGATTGTCAGGCCTGTCTTCCAAGGAGCTTCTGGGTGGGTTCTAACTGCCCAGTAGTCAAATGCCTAATCTTTTGCACCACCCAGGGTCTCCACTTCTGAGTTAAGATCTGAACGATATAGGTGGTGTTACACAGGTCAAGAGATGTGAGTGAGGGGAGGTGGAATTTTTCCTGGTTAATGGTCTGTGGAGATAGTGAGTGTTTAGGAAAGAATCCAAGAAATGCAAACAAGTGTTGAGTAGAAATTTACAGAGGAGTAGGCAGATGGACTTGGAGGAAGAAAATGAAGCAGGTAGTTCAGTTATATAAGTATATGTATGTATATGTATAGCCTATAATGAAACAATACAGATTGTTTCTATTTACACGTTCTTTAATCTTGACTCAACTAATGTAATTTCTTGGTAAGTAACTCGAATTTCTTAGGTAAATTTTCAGTACCAACCATCTTACCCAGCCCCTCCATACACATGATTTCACTTATTTCAACATGATTGAAAATTTCCTCAAAGTCATCTTTTTATTCCGTTCAGGCTACTTTCATGCATTTAACAAATACTAGTTAAATGACTAATCTGTGCAGCCATGGATTTTAGAATATATCAGTAAACAAGTTTTTTGACAGTAGGGTATTATTTTACAGTGTTGCCATTGAAAAGCCTACTGCTGCTATTGAAAGAGCCTGTGCAGGCCTGTAATGAGGCATTCTGGGTTGTTTAGTCAGGAGGAGCCATTTGAAGACTGGACCTTAAATACCGTGTGAGTGTTTTAGAGGCAACTGAAGGTGCTTGACTCCAGATGAGTAATATTTGGGCGTGTGCCCCTGAAACAGTGACAGTCATCTATTGATAAACAAAAATCCACCAGTAAGAATAGCAAGAATTTTATTGACTCTCAGTCTCAAATGTTTGTATAATAATAATATTACTCCTGAATTTACTTGGTTTGTAAGTTTTAATGTAGAAAACTTTAACCTTTTAGGTATGTCAACATGTTTGATTATAATTAAAGCTCTTCATGGAATTTTATTAGAGTATAAATTACATATCTATTTTTAAGTAAATTGTTGAATAGCTAGTTCCAAAAGAAGAAACGACCTAGCTTTTCTAGGTTAGTGTTGGCTCTCATTTCTTCAGAAGATACTTTGAGTCGACATCTAACTGCAGGTGAGCTGAGGACACAGCCTGAATGGTTTGGACACTGATTCTTGACTGATGGTAACTAGCATCTTCCCAAAAGGAGTCCTACCACACAGATAACCCTTGGCTTCTGGCAGCCTTTGCTCTGTAGTGGTCATAATTTTTCAACAGATTTTCCCAATAAGGAATAGCCTTGTAAGCAAATATTTTGAAAGATAAAGTGGCCAGTTGTAGGTGGAAGAGAGGCAAAACTGATTTCTCTCTCTTGCATCTAGCCATTTAGAAGCAGTGCTTCGGATTCTCTTAGGAAGCTCCCTAGTAAGATGTGAGTTTGACTTTTTCACCCTCATGTGAATTCAGGCTACGTGAACTGCTAGCACCATTTCTATATTCCATTCTAGTGACTCTTCTTGTGAAACCTAAACTCCGCATCCTAACTGGGGGATGTTTTGTCTGGGCGATTATTTAGAATTGCTTAAGTGTGCGTTTTAAGTTCTACTGTAGCTATCGAAAGAGCCTGTGCAGGCCTGTAATGAGGCATTACTGTGTTGTTTAGTGAGGAGGAACCATTTAAAGGCTTGACCTTGAATACCATATGCATATTCATGCTTAACAAGTCATTTTAAAAACCTTGAACTCCAATTTGAAGCTGTATTAGAAGCGATTCACTGCGAGTCTGTTTGTAGCAATACCAGTGTCTGATGAGAGACCTAAGGTTTCGATGGGAAATGTGTTTTGCTTATCTTCAAGTCAAAACACTATTCTTAGGTGACGAGAATAGGCATGGATTTACCTTGGTGGTAAATACAGGTATTCATTTGGAAATGGTGAACCAGAGTCAACATACTTAGGTTTGAATTGGAATTTAGCTCTAGAAGTCTCAGTTTTTAAATTAGGATAATACTATTACCTTCCACATATTTTGGGGAATATTAAATGAGATTTTATATGTACATAAATATGTATATTTGGTGCCCTGGTGGCATAGTGGTTAAGAGCTCAGCTACTAAACAAGAGGTCAGCAGTTTGAATCCACCAGGTGCTCCTTGGAAACCCTATGGGGCAGTTCTGTTCTGTTCTGTAGGGTTGCTATGAGTCAGAATCGACTTGACAGCAGTTTTTTTTTTTTTTTTAATGTATTTATACTTGTTGTTTTTACGTGCCATATATATGTTGTTTTTAGGTTCCATCAAGCCACTTTTGACTCATAGCAATCCCATGGTGAGAGTAGAACTTCCCCATAGGATTTTCTAGGCTGTAATCTTTACGGGAGCACATCACCAGGTCTTTCTCTCACAGAGCCACTGAGTGGGTTCAAACCACCAGCCCTTCCGTTAGCAGGTGAATACTTAACCATTGCACTACCAGGGCTCCATATACGTATGTATGTATGTACCTATCTCTCTGTCTCTCTCTCTCTGTCTAATCTCTCTATCATCTACCAGGTGCTCCGTGGAAACTCTTTGGGGCAGTTCTACTCCGTCCTGTAGGGTCACTATGAGTCAGAATCGACTCGACGGCAGTGGGTTATCTATCTATCTATACCATAAAAAAACCACAGTAGGTACTAAGTGCCATTTTCCATATATTTGGTTTCTATAAACCTTTGGAACAGAATTCTGTTAAATATTCCCAAACTATATGATATTTGAACATATATTTATGTTATACGTTGCAAGATCAATACATTTACAGATAAGTGAAATTACCATTTTTCATCTCGTTATATAGAAACAAAGCCTATCTTAATTGACTGAAAAGAGAGCAAACATTGGAACTGGAGAGATCTTTGTGAACTTTACCTCAGCAACGTGTTAGCTCTTTGTCTTTTTGCAAGTCACTCTGTGACCTTCGGTTTTTCTATCTATAAATGGAAATAACACTTATTTCTTAGGGCTGTTGTAAAAATACAAGAAAAAAATACACACACATGCATACATACTTACATATGCATACAAGGTATGCACACAAGGCCTGGCACAGGTAGATGCTCAGCATAGTTGTTTCTGTCATTTTGCTTATCCTTTATTCACTCCCCATCCCATCCTCTAATATGGTTGTTCTAACTCTTTTTCATTCTATCTGCATCCTTATATTCTTAGCACATCCCATTTCACTGAAAAGATGAAGGCTCTAAAGCCTGGAATCTCTCAACTTTACACTCCTAAACCTCAGAATATCTTTATGAATTCTCTTTCCTCTTGTCCAAAACAAACTGTACTGGTTTCAGTATCTCTCATCTCCAAACCTTGCTCTTTTCTCTTAAAGTTATGCGTTTCACTCTCCCTACTCCCTCTCCTGTAATCCAGCCTCACTCCCCATTATTCCCTCCTGTAGTCCACACTCCTCTCTCTTCCACAGGCAAAGTGGTTTTCCAAACTTCCCCTTTGGTCTGTGCTCTCATACTTGTTATAGGTTGCCTCGTGGCAGGAACTATTCCATTATTGGAGGACTTTTAGTTCATGTCAAAGAAGAAACAGATCTTGTGCTAAATGATTAATCTCAAGCACTTTAGGCTGTTCTCTTCAGGCCCTGAAGCCTCAGTGCTCGGGAGATGAGAACACTGAATTACCTATTCTTAAATTGTATAGTATTCACTCAGGAGGTAATTGACTTGCCCCTGAAGTTACTTTTTAGTTTGGTTCCACATAAGATCCACTTAAATTATTCACATTTCAAGTCACATTTAGGTAGCCCTTTTAGTGCTTATGAATTATATTAGGAATGAAGTGAAATTTTATTGAAATTGCAAGATCCATAAAATTTCTCAGTACTAGGGTAAAAACTATATTATTCAACTTTCAAGCCACATTTAGAAAGTATACTTTGGACAGGGATTGCTTGAAGTTTATTCTTATGATAATGGATTTTAAAGAGTAATAGATAAAAGCTCATATTCTTTATTTTTGTAAAGGACTTGGTCATACAAACATTCTCACATTAATTAATTCTAAAAAGTGTAAGTACGGTTGAATTGATGTGAAAAGTCAATTCAGAATGATCGAAGAGTTTTCAGTATGTAGAGTATTGGCAGTTCTTTTTTCTTTTAATTTGGAAATTGAGGTGACAGTCTAGGTTTCAGGGTCTTCATTAAGGTCTGATAAAGCATCAATCCGTAGCTCAAGAAGATAACATACACATTTATTAAAGACCTAAACTGTTGCCGATTGTTTTCTAAAACCTAACATTCCCCTATTTTATTGTTCTGAAAGTGAGAGATGCCCTGGATCAAAATATTATAGCTGTGAAAACCATTTTATTCAAAAGGAAGGAAAAATTGTCACTCTGAATACAACTTGAATAAAGCACTCAATAATTAATGCACTTCTGGTGATCCATATGCGATTTCTTTACCCTCACAGATTTTTGGTCACTTAGTGAATTTTACAGGATTGCTTCAAAAAGGATGCAGTGTGATTGCATTGCTTATGTCACTGTAAAAGCCTAGTATAAAAAAAAAAAAGTATAGGTATTTTAAATGTGCATTTTATTTAAAATATATACTGAAAATGAGGAAAAAGGCAAAAGCAGGTATTCGTGGCAAATATAAATGTACATATATATGTGTGAGTTTTTAAATTGTTAATCCCTAATTTATCCTTAATAACTTTGAACAGTAACTTTGAACACTATATTAAGATAACAGTTAATTTATGAACACATTTTAGAAGATATTTTTATATCTGAGAGAATGTGTTTTTTATCCATAAGTCAGCCATTTCCATTTAATCAGTTCTATAATAAAGAATTCTCCATTTTATTATATCATCTAATTTTTTGGTCTGCTTAAATTGACCTCAGAAGCCATCTCCTTTGCTACTTGGCAAAGACTTTGCTTATTGCAGAGTGAAATTATGAACATTGTGGAAATATACAGAGTTCTACAATGCATTATTTCTTCTTGAACACAAGTCCTTGAAATATCCCTGTATTCTTTATTTTAATTATATTCACTCATTCAATCAAGATCGGTTGAATTTATTGAGCTCTTACTCTGTGCAGCTATGTTTTAGGCTCTGGAGATTAAAAAAAAAAAATTTTTTTTTTTTTTTAGCCTAATAAAAACCAAGAGACAGCAGTCTCTGCCCTTGTGGAACTTACAGGAGGTTTATTACATTACAGGGATCTCAGTTAGTCTTTTAAAAACCACGTGGCATGCACATTTGCAATAATAACTTTTGTCAGTTTGATTTGAATTCTGTTTCAGTAATTGAGTGATGGGTTTTCTTTTAGTTTTTAAAATCACTATCTTATAAGCGTAACCAGGTTTTCCTTGGACAAATGTATGGTATCAAAGTTAATGTGAACCTGCTGACTCAAGATCTTTTTTGACCCTAATGTTTTAGGGTTCTCCCACCATGTCTTTCTAGAAGGGGACACGCAGCCCCAAGAGCGACTGATCAGCCAGTCATTAGGGGAAAACATCCCACTCGCTCAAGGTCGAGTGAGCACTCTAGTGTCAGAACACTGTGTTCTATGCACCACCTTGCCCCCGGAGGGTCGGCGCCACCTTCTCCGCTTCTGACAAGGTTGCTATTCAGTGTCCAGCCCAGCATTCATGTCTTGCCTCCGGGTGTTGGTGTGGTGTTGTACCTTCCTGAGCACTCGATGCTTTCACTCATTATGACACCATAGTTTTTAATCCTTTCTTTGTGACACTTAAACCTCTCTCACATCCCCTATTACTTGCATCTATTTTCACTGTGCTAGTGGTATTCTATAAAGTTTCTGCCAATTAACTACCATTGAAAATGAAATTTGGCTGTGTTATGTCCTTCCATCTGTTTGTGGCATATTCATAAATAATTTTTTTAATTCTGTGAAATTTTTCATAAGGAATTACCTGAAATCAAAATGTGTGTTTGCTTTAAAACGTGTAAGAGGAATAAAAAATTAACCTTTCATATGTGTTCAGAAAAATCTTAGTGTTTTAGAGTCCTTTAGTTAAATAAAAAAAAAAGTTTGAATGCCAGCAGATGGAGGTCCACTTAATACTGAGCGGTAGTAATGCATCTGCGCTCTACTCAAATCTCCATTTGTAATTTCAGTCTTCATGCCAATAGATTTCATAGCATGTATCCAGGGTTATTTTTCGAAATATCTTTGAAGGTTTTTTTCTATCTAAAATTAAACGATAAGTGAATGGTGATTTGTAAAAGTCTGCAGCTAGAATCATTCTTATCATTTATAAATTATTCTAGAGTATTTATCAATTTAATAGTAACATTTTAGGCAACAGCCTCTCTTCACCAATTTATTCATATTTTTTATATCCAGAGGCTATAATTAGATCTGCATGGTTCAGCACTACCAAAAGTGGATAACTGCAGAAAGCACAACTTCAGAGAAAACTAATGAAAAGAAGTGAATCTGATTCTACTCAATTCAAGAGTTGATTTTGCGGAACTGTGTGACGGACTGTGCCCTATCTCCGTTAGCCCCTTTTTGAAATATTCCTTTTACACATATCATAAAAGTATTTGATTCTGCCTCCAAAGATCCAGTTAGGGGTTTTATGTAACAAAAGAAGGAAAAGATTACTGTCAGACCATATTGGAATTTCATCATTAAATCTCCCCCTTTGTTTTCTGCCTGCAGAATGCACCGGCAAGGGAGTCCAACCCAGTCTCCTCCTGCAGACACATCCTTCAGCAATCGCAGGGGAAGACAGCTGCCACAAGTGCCAGTGAGAAGCGGCAGTATAGAACAAGGTATCTGATAAAGAGATCATTGTCCAAAAATCTTGGGTTTGAGAACCTCCCTGTTTTATACATGAATAGTGTTTTTATTATATGTAGTTTGTTGAAGGAGCCCTGGTGGTATAGTAGTTAAGCACTCAGCTGCTAACCAAAAAGTCAGTGGTTTAAACCCATCAGCCGTACCACAGGAGAAAGATGTGGCAATCTGCTTTCTAAAAGATTTACAGCCTTGAATACCCTATGGGGCAGTTCTACCCTGTCCTACAGGGTCACTATGAGTTGGAATCGACTTGATGGCAGTGTGTTTTGGGTAATTTGTTGAATCCTAAGAATTTAAGTTTTTTAGAATTTTATCTGCAACACCTAGTTACAGTGGTTCATGGCATTATACTCAATTTTTGCTTAGTGAGCGAATGAATGAATTTTAGATAGTAATTTAAAAGAATTCATTGAGTCCGGAAAGCACCTTTGTTCAAAGAGATAAAAGAAGAAAATAAAATTTTAAACGCTTTAGTATAATGTGATATTTTATGTGTTAAAAGGAGGCTTATTTTACCTCATTTTAAAAACATGTTTTTTAATTAAACACTTCATCATATTTGAAGTCTTTACTAGTGTTCTTTAATTTAAATGGCAATATCTTGTTTTCTTAAAAATATGTTTGAGGATGAAAAATTACTTGGAGCACACATTTTAGTGTTATTTTCAATAGTTTATGTTAATTTCAGGTTCCCTTATTTTAAGCATATGAGAGAGAGAGGGTGTTATGTGTTTGTTTTGACAAGCGCAAACTAACTTCACTAAATTACCTGGGCTTGCTGATTTAATACTGAATCATAATGAAAAAAAATAGTCACTGTTTTCTTCATATGACCCAAGGTGCGATC
This sequence comes from Loxodonta africana, assembly GCF_030014295.1. Lineage (NCBI taxonomy): Eukaryota > Metazoa > Chordata > Mammalia > Proboscidea > Elephantidae > Loxodonta > Loxodonta africana. Next base: position 133,644,122 of record NC_087342.1, read on the forward strand.
CCAAGCCTCAACAGATGAAATGATTTATCATCATTATTTGTTATCACATGTTTCATATCAGGGGTTTGTTAAGCAATTTACTGACATAATTTCTAATTTGGAGTTGCAGTATAAATGCAGTGGACTTACATAAATATTAAAACACGTACTGAAAATCTTCATATACTATGAAGCAACTGAAAGGTTGACATTTTGAATATTTTTTCCAACAGTGTCGGTTGTTAGTGATGTAAAAACATGTGTTTTATTCTGTATTAATGGTTCTGGGAATGTCATCAGGGTAAATGATGACACTGTGCACCAGTGTTTTAACCATTTAACTGAAGTGCTTTATTGAATGTATTACAGATATGTTAAAGACCTAAGAAGATAAATGCATTGTTTCGAAGACTGATATGGCATAGTTTGTCATGCAGAGTACTTGATAATAGTAGAAAAAAATTAGTGTAGAGTTTAAGAGGTATCAGCTTATTAATAAATACTGGTATAGTAAACTCTGAATTTGTATTTTTAGAAATCATACATCATGTTGATGAACCATGCTTTAATTTTCAGGGTTGTTAATAAGGTATTCTTTTAGTTAATGAGGAAAATGTTCCGTGAAAATCTGACTTTCTTTTCTAAAATACCAATTAATTCATTTAACAAACTTTTCTGGGAATATTTTGAGAAGAGTATTCATAATTTTATTAAGACTCTAATTAGCAGTAATCCAGATGAAATTGTTTTAAAATTTAATTTTTTTAAAAAAACAAAAGTTGGTGTGTATTTAAATTACCCATTCATGAACTCCTGTTGCACAACTAAAAAAAAAAATGACAAATTTTGGTGTTCGGCTACAATTCAGTGTTACCGACCATGTTTTGCAAAAGGCTAGTATCCAAAAAGTTGTTTGCTCTTAAAATTCTTTGCATTTCCTCCAATTGCAAATAAAACACTCTACCGGTTTGAAAAGCACATGAAGGCACTGCGTACAACTCTTATGCAATAGAATTATAGCTGTATTATTTATGTGGAAATGAGAGTTACTTCTACAAAATCAGTTGGATTGTATGTTGGATTTTGGTTTTTAAAAAGGTCACATTTTATATTGTAAATGTCATTGTTACTATTTACGATATTTGTATTCACAGTTGTCTTTCAGAGCAATCATCAATTTGTAAAGATTGAATTGAGGTAGGAAGAAGGGAATGACAGAGGATGAAAGTGATGGAGCTATTATTTTTATATTTACTATCACAAATATGGTAGTAAACACTTGGTTATTTGAGGTTCCTGAAATATGTGATCTCAGTAGTCGTATAAATATATCCAAATGATAGTAAACAGATATTGTTTCCGAGTGTTCTTTCGTAATTAAAATAAATGTGGTTTACTTTATGATGTTAATATGTGCTTCGGGACTTTTGGTAAATGCTGATATTGTGTACCGTCATCTTATTATGGGTCTATTTCAGACTGAATAGTTCAAAGGACAATTTTGCTGGTCCTAAAACATTTTTAAAAGTAAATTTAGAATTTCATTCGTGAGCTAGACAGGATTTAGCACATTTTATTTGTAAGATTGATTTCATTGTTGTTCTTAGGGCTATAGAATTGTATGGTTGTACTTTGTTTTTTTCTTTTAGTATTATTTATTAAACTTTAGTTCTGTCTTCTATGAAGATTAACTCTGGCTGCAATTTATTTGCAATTAATTAAGCCTGTACTGCGCTTGACTTCTTCCTTCCTTCCTTTCTTCTTTTTTATTCATTTGCTTTTTTTTTTTTTAACAAAAGGTGATTTTCTTTATTGAAAATTGAGTTGATAAGCAGTTGATTGGTAAGAGCAAATATTTCAAATGGTTTAGATTCCTGAATAGAGATACAACTTCTTGATGAACTTATAAAATAACTTTATTCATATACATTCTGCAGATATAATTATCTACATTATTGTTTTTAGGGTATGTTTTAGGATGATTCATTTGTTTAACTGGATTTGTTTCTCTTGTAATTTGAATTTACTACTCTCTGTATCATAAAAGCAATCTCATTTTAATGATTAAGATATCACTTGAAAAGACGTTTGCTTAATTTTTCAAAAAGTATTTTGAGGTTTCTTCTAAAAATTGGAAATGCGAGCCTCTTTGCTGTGTGGTACCTGATGATTATGTTGGAGTATATTTAGGGGAAAAGAAGAGGAGTGATTACGATACAGATTTTGAAATTAAGTAGTTGAAAAAGTAGCCATACATTTTAGATAACTAATGGTATGCGATAATTGAGAGCAAAGACTTCCAAGAAATTTCTCTGGCGATATTCCAGCATTATATTCCGATGTACCTCGTATGTAGAGTAAAACTGAAAGCAACATAATCAGTTGTATTAAAAAAATGTTGGGTGACTTTCTGAAACCAACCAAGTGATGTTATTTTATGCTTAACTGGATGTTTTTGTAAAGAAGAAATATTTAGACATAATTTAAAAACTAACAGTGGTGTCCCACTTATGTTTTATGTGTCCTATTTTTTTGTATTACATTTGCTACCTAAAATTCTAATGATATTCCACTTCAGAAATATTTAGATAGGCTATTATTTATCAGTAGGCATTATACTGACAAGGAGGTATATTTAAAGCTTTATGAAATATCTAAGAAATATAGTCTTCAGAGAAGCAAGTAATTTCACTTTGAGATATTTTGATATAATTGGAGGAGAAGAGAGGATTACTTAAACTACTATTTTTTTTTTTTTTTGCATGTGGAAAGTGTTACAGAATATTTTTCACGGTGGAAAGAAAATGCCTACTATTTAGTAAAAAATGAAATTTACTTTTTATTATATGAAATTTTAAATTGTCGAAAATATGTTTTGAAATAAAAATTTTAATTATGAGCATTAAATATGTTTTGAAATACATTTACAATAAAGAATCACAACAGATTTAAATTAAACTGTTATAGCAAAATTAGTGCTGAACTATTATGCAATTCTGAAAAGGCAAGAAAAAAAACATGAACTATATACTCTTCAAATGGCAAGCATTTTCCAGTGTTTCTTTTTTTATTTTACATCTTTAAATTGTTATAGTCATTCTTCTTTGATTGATTTTAGTGCCATATTTGAGACTTCTTCCTGGTTTGTCATTATATTATCATGTCACATTTATGTTGTACATTTCTATTATTCATGCCATTGTCTTAATTCGTATTTCCACATCTAACTATAAATTTGCTGATTTCTTTCTTTTGTTTCCATCATTATGTGCATTTAATTCATTGAAGAACAAGAAAAATATAACTCTTCCACAACAGGTAAATATTAATATAACTTTTTAACCATTTAATATTGTTACTTTTTTGTTATAATATGTAAGAGTTATATAAGTGTGTTTATTGAAATAATGGGCAAAATTACTTAACAGTCATTTCCCTGAGATGACTCTTTAGGGCATTTAGTATTAATTATTTCATATTATGAGCTGTTCATATCAAAGAGAAAAGGATTACTTTAAGAATATTTTTGCTTCAAAATTTATCCATACAGACAACTAGAAAACAGTTCTCTTTGGAAAATACTAATAGATTTTTTTGTTTTTGCTTGCTTGTTTACATTTCTCTGCTCTCATTGATAAAGGATTTAATTCTTAGCTCCTACACAGACTAGAATCTAGTTACAAAGGAGTAGAAAGCCCCTGGATTTGGCCTTCCAGATAATAGCAGTAATGTCACTGAATATTGTGACCCTCTCTGCAGCCATGCATCCAGGATGTGGCTGCCTAAATACTACTCCTTTTGGCATCGATTTTTTCTGATATCCATTAATCCTGTCTTCCTGAGGGAAATAGGAAAAACAAACCATTCAGCTTCAGTAGTCACACATTGTTGACCTGCTACCTTATTGTCTTTTCAACCACATTTTTTTTAGGTCTTAGTACTTGAGTTCCAGATAGGTCCAGGCCTCATCCCACTCTCATGTGTTACCCACATGATTTCCTATTCCTTTTTACTGTTGGCCTGATAATCAAATACTTGAACATGCATTTTCAGCTTGATGTATTATTAACATAAAATACTTAAAAAGTGTATAATTCTGTATGGTTTTTTAAAAGTATTTCCTCAATATTTGAATGTGATTAATGATTGAATTGTTTTTTGCCCATAGTAATCCTCAAAGTTAGTTCTGAGAGTAGCATCATCCATAATTTATGGATGAGGAAACTTGGGTTCAGAGAAATAAGGAGATTTGCCCGTTCACATTGCCAATAAGTAGTAGACTACAAAACTAGGTCTTTTTACTTGTGATTTCCTTCCACGGTACTTTGGTGCATCCCATTTTAATAGGCATAACTTTCAAATGTACTTCTCTAACTCTTAATATATTGAAATATGTGTTATTTATGCACCTCAGTATTACAAAGTGGAAATGGGAGATAATATTCTATTACTTATTTTAGGTTGAATTTATAAAAATATAATTACATTTATACTCACATATAATGTACATATTGTGACATAGTGTCTGACATACTAGGCAATAAAGATATTAATAAAAAATGAAATATTATTCAATGAGATCTAGATGTTTTGATGTGTAGGTTTTACATAGATTTTTGACTTTCCTGAATTTTAAAATCAGATGCCATAAACACACACTTTAGATTTCGCAGTACAAAAACGGCCAATATATTTCATTTGTAAATAGACTCAGAAGAATTCAGTTGGGTTGACAAGATAAATTTTAGTGCAATAAAAGCATGAGAATTTCATATTGAAAGTGAGTTATGACCTAATTCATTTATCTAAAAGAAAGTAAAACATAATAATTCTTCATTTAGAGCTCTTCCATATGTATTGAAAGCTATAATTAGGTAATCAAAAAATCTATAAGTGGTACAACCTGAAGTCTCCATGAAGTATGTACATTTAAGACGTCAGTATAGAGCATGTCAGTTTGTTACAGTTTTAGAGGTTCAATGTGTCCTAGTGTCCTAGCTGGGAGCTCTGGTGGCACAGTGGTTAAGAGTCCTGCTGCTAACTAAAAGGCTGGCAATTCAAATCTACCAGCCATTCCTTAGATACACTATGGGGCAGTTCTATACTGTCTTGTAGGGTCACTATGAGTCAAAATCAACTCGACTGCAATACGTTTGTTTTGTTTTTGTTTTTGATGTCCTGACTGAGAGATGTCCTCACCCTGCCAAGTCTTTCTCAGAGATGGGATGTGGACATGCTTTAGAGAATCAGCCACATGGCTAAAAACAACCAAAGAGATAAGTTACGCATTACCTCCATAAAGGCACAGGGTAGCATAAGATGCTGTGCCTCTCACCTGAGATTTTAGGGCAGGCAGCTCAGGCACCAAGATTTAAAGAAGCTCAGAAAAGATAGAGGCAAGTTCAATACATTTCTGTAAAGTCAAATTTTAGGCTCACATACCTCATAAGAAATGACAAGTATTGTTTAACATAGAAACCCTGCTGCAATGAACCGAAGTCTTACTCTGAGATCTTTCATATTGCAGAATTCAAGTCAGTACTCCTGGGAGCCCTGATGGTACAGTAGTTAAGAGTTTGGCTGCTAACTAAGAGGTCCACAATTGGAATCCACCAGCCACTTCTTGAAAAACCTATGGGGAAGTTCTAATTTGTCTTATGGGGTCGCTATGAGTCAGAATCTACTCGACAGCAATGGGTTTGGTTTTGGTTTTGGGTTTGAGTAGATAAGGACTGAATAGCACCATTCCTAGCTGACAGAGTTTATTTCTGATGAATTGTAGGTGAAGGAATAGGATGGCCAACAGTCCCAGTTTTTTAGGGACTGAGACATTTCCCATGATGCAAGACTTTCAGTGCTAAAATCTGGACATACCTGGGCAAATTAGGATGGTTAGTCACCCTAACTCCTGACCTATGATGGCCAAGTGGTTAAGGCGTTGGACTCAAAATCCAGTGGGATTTCCCTCACACAGGTTCAAATCTTGTCACAGTGTCCTCTTTAAGGAGCACTGGTGGCACAGTGGTGAAGCACTTGGCTGCTAAACAAAAGGTCAGCAGTTCAAGCCTACCAGCAGTTCCAAGGGAGAATAATACCTGGCAATCTGTTCCCATAAAGATTACAGCCTAGGAAACCCTGTGGGGAAGTTCTACTCTGTCCTATTGGGTCGCTATGAATAGGAATCGACTGGACTGAACACAACAACAACAAAATGACCATGAGGACAGTCACCATAACTGTAGGGACTAGGCTATGAATTTTCCAGCATATGTTTTAAGTCCACATAAAGGGAGGTGTAAAATACTATCAACATTATTAATAGTAGATAGAATTTATTGAGCACATACTGTATATATATCAGTGACTCAATTAAAAATGTTACTTGTCTCATTGTATATTCACAACCACCACTGAGATATAGCTGTTAATACCTTCGTTTTCCAACTGAGAAAACTAAAACTTAAGAAGGCTAAAACCTTACTTCCTAATCAGTCATTCGTCTGTAAGTGGTAGCACCAGGAATTAGACACAGGCACTACTCCAAAGACCTTGTTCTTAACCACGTTGCTCTACATCCCCTCCAACAATTGATTTTATTAATCCATAAAACATTTATTGAGTACTTGCCGTGCATGCGTTGCCACATAATTACAGTAACCTGCACAACTGCAAGGGAGGTATTTTTACTATTGTTTTATAAAAATAAAGTAAAAGGGGTCCAGTAAAACGCCTAAGGTAACAGTGCTTCTGTGGGACAGAACCAGATTTTGATTCCACAGTCCACTGCTCCCTGGTGCTGTAACACCTACCATTTACGACACCAGGATCTTGAAGGGCCCACTTAGGCGTCCAGCTCACCCTGATGAGCGCATTCAACTAAGTATTCAAATATTTTGCTTGCTTCTCAACTTACCATGCAACTTGAGAAAAGGAAGCCACTGCATTTCAAAAAGATACATCCTCAGTCTCCAAGAGCTAACTGAGGAGCTGTAAATGTTCATACTACTGCATTTACCTTTTACCTCCTTCTTTTATGTTGAAAGCTGAGAGACCTTATCATTTTAGACTTCGCATACTGCTTTATAGGCATATTTTTAATTATTCATTCTAAAAGTAAGCCAATTTTTCCCTCTCTGCTACATTTCTTGGACAGTTTTAAAGAGCCCATGAATGTAGTTTGGGGGCATCGAAATAATGATAAAAGAAGATCAAAACTGAAACAGAAAGTAAATGGCTTCCAGGTGAGAAAAATGTTATTGTCATAATAAATTTCTAATTTATATGATTTTAGATAGCAATTCTTGAGTACGTTAACTTTTTGGATTTTGGAAACAATTTTGTATCATTACAAAGCACATTATGCTATCTTTTCTACAAATATTAATTTCCTTTATCATAGAAGATAGATAATTTACACACGTGAAAAATGAGAGGCAATTAGAGTTCAAGTGATTAAAGAAGTGATTTGAAAAGGAATAAAGAGTAAATAGAATTTTGTTGCTTTTTGTTTTCCTGTTTCCCTGATGAAATATATAACAATTATCATAACTAGATCATAGTACCTGTTCAAGGATTGTCTATAGTCACTGTATTCTTAAGTACAAAGTTTCTATAATAAATCTTAAGTAAATTACCTATACTTTCCTTCTCTGAATATTGGCAAGAACAGTTTGAATGCTAAGTCATGCATAATACAATTTTTGTGAATCTATTAAGTATTCATCTTAATTAGGTGGAATTTACATTAAAAAGTGAAAAACTTTAAGTTTAATTATTCCCTGTTACATTAGTTGTTGTGTAGATGATTTTGCACATTTATTTTAATAGTACAATATAGTTGTAAAACATAGGAGCAAGTTATGTAACATGACTTGCTAAAATAAGTAAACTGATTTGTGTATTTTTCTGAATCAACGTCATTTTAACTGTCATTAAGTAGCAAGGGTATTCAATTTCATTGACATTTTTATTGGTATTTAATATATGCGTGTTGGAGTCCCTAGGAGGCACACAAGGTTTCAGCTCTGGGCCACTAACTGAAAAGTTGGCAGTTCAAAGCGACCCAGAGGTGCCTCAGAAGAAAGGCCTGACGGTCTGCTTCCAAAAAGCCACAGCCTGGAAAAGCCTGTGGAGCACAGGTCTACTCTACACACACGGGGTCGCCATGAGTCAGAATCAACTACAGGGCAACTTTTTTTTTTAATATATGAATATTAGGCCAGGTGATCTGTTTTCTGTTGTTATATGTCAGGATTCCAAAAGTGCAAATTTCTTAATCTTCCTAGGCATTGCTGCTTCTGAACACTTACTATGAATATTTATGAATCCTTATTCATAAATATTTAGAGCTCCAATAGTAAAAGTGTCTAATTTATCCATTTATATTTTTTACTACAAACCCATAAATATTACTGCCATTCTAGCCTCCTCTTTAAGCTTTGGAGACATACAGGGTGGAGCAGCCCAAACAGAACAACTCAGAAGTTATGATCTTCACCCTGTTTTCCTATTCTGCTGATTCAACTGTAATCATTTATAATATTAATATAGATTTTTTTTTTTTGACTTCAAAGTATTTGACACTTACCTCAACCAAGCCTCAACTTGTAAGAGATATTCACTTGAAGGAATAAATCATTACCCATTTCTTCCTGGGCTGTGTGGAGAAAGTACAAAGGAAAATAGAAGTCAGGCAAGTGTCTAGCCATGTGGATAGACTCTTTTATGCTTTTTCTCTAAAGGTGTGTATATCCCATAACTATTGTAAAATGTGGGAAAAGACTAAATAAATTGAAGTTAGCAAAGACACTATTTTAAGTTATGCCCCATCAAGCCTTTCAAGATAGATTGTGTTGTCATTAATGTTATTGGAATAATGACAAATTACGGACAAACATGTTAGCAGTCACTTGGGATGAACCACATGACCGCTTCAGTGATTGGTTCTGTTATCCCCAGAAAAGCCTTAGTTATATGGGCTGTCCCTCATGATGGGTTTTTTTGGGTCATGAAGACTGTATTCCAAGAAGTGCCTCGTAAGGAAGATAGTGCTCCCTCTCAAAATCTAAATATGTTTTTAAAAAACTACTTAATTCTGTTTAAAGGAGCTCTGGTAGTTCAATGGTTAAATATTCCTGCTGACCAAATGGTTGGCGGTACGAACCAATCCAGCAGAACCCACCTAGCAGCTCCTCGGGAGAAAGACCGGGCGCTCTGTTTCAGTAAAGATTCCAAGAAAAGATTACAGCCAAGAAAACCTTATGGGGCAGCTTTGTCACGTGGTATTGCTATGTAAGTCAAAGTCAACTCAGCAGCATCTAGCGACAGCAGTCCTGCTTAACACAAAAGGACAAGGTAAAATGACAGCTTCTTTCACCAAGAGCCTAACTTTCTCAACTCGTGATGCTAGTATTTTCAGACAGGTCGGGATTGTTGACTCTGAGAAGGGATGTTTGCCTGAGTTTTGCTCTAGATAATACAGTCAAAGTATACATTCTAGAATAAGAGATGGTCTTATGATTTTGGCTGCAGTGAGATTTGAGTATATATGCAAATTGCCCATGTCACCTATGCCAATATTGCATTTCATTTGTCTATACCAAAGCACGGGTTATTTTCTTTAAAGGCCATGTGATGTTTTCATTTAATTCACTTTATTCCAGGAAAATGACCCATAACTTGGGTATTTCTACATAGTCAAAATATTTTAAACATTTCATCTTTATGTATGTATAGTGTTTATGTATGTGGGGGATAGAGGGTAGATAAGTATTATACCAAAGTTTCTTAATACACTTTTTTTTATTCCAAAAATAAGGATAAACATGAAAGGAATGCATTTTTTTTAAATAAACAATAGAAAATAGTGATGTAAAATATGACTGGTGAATTTTTTTCTTAATGTTTATAGTTTGATAAATTGGCAAATTCAAAAACATTGGAAATTAGATAATACAGCGAGACAAAAGGTCACTGTAATTTCTCACTATTTACAAAAGTGAAAAATCAAAACAAATTACCAATACCCTACCAAAATAATATAGACTCATAGAACATGGCAGCTGGTAGTTACTGTGAACAGTCTCTTCATTTTACAAATAAAGACTCTGGATGGAGAGATATGATAAGAATTCCCCAAAGTGACATGGATGACCTGATGAATGGTGATAGGACTAAGACTATAATCTATGCCTTGTCACTTTAATCCTAGGTTCTTTCCGTTTTGCTACCTGGCTCCCAAAAGGATGGGGAATGTTTATCTACCTTAATAGTTCTTATTCCTCTAAAGCCTAAACAACTGTGAGCAGAGACTAGTATTTTTTAATTTTAAAATATCAAACAATCTTGAAAGACTATTTTAAGGTCTAGTTTATAAATTAAATTACCATGTCTTTCTGTTCAGACTTTGAATAGTTTATACTGGTTATAGACTTGAATACTCAGCTAAATCTTTTCATCTTTCATTACTTCTTAATTTCTGTATTTCTCATTATATTGTCTACTGAATTTGAGTTCCCACTATCAGTAAAGTTATATCTTAAAATAAAAATGCTCAAATATTTTGTGACACTATCTATAATTACAATTAGGAATACAGTCTCTAGTAAATGTCCTTATCTTTTTTTTCCTGCTCATGTCAATAATTAAGACATTGTAAGTGTTTCATTGATACTTCATTTTACTTGACAACTGCCAAGTATGTGGTCATTTACCATTGCCTTTTCTGAGAGATGCACTGGGGCAAGGATGTGGCCCCATTGTCAGTGAACTCTCATTGTACTGCTATAAACCATGGAGGCAGAGGCACTAATTATCTGTTCGTAAAGTGTGGTAGCACATCCTAGTTAACGAGGCATGCTTAATTATCCTGTCCAGATGTTATCGTGCATCACCTTTGGCACATGTACTTGCTAACCTTGTTAAAAAAATAAAATGCTTATAATATCTATGTTTTAAGGTATCTCAGAGAATATTTTATCATCTCTATTCTTTTTTTACCATCATGTTTCACCTAAAACTATTGAAAAATATTGGAAAGTTTAAAAGTATATTAATATGGATTATTTTTTGCCTATAAACACAGACATTTGAATTTCAAATTCATTTTAATTCCTAGATGCATAAGGGGAAATGTGAAAGATTTAAGGAAGTTGAAGATCTGAGCAAATGTATTTTTATATAAATCTAAATTCATAAATAACCTTTTAAAATATCTTTATGAAAGTTTAATGTTTAAATTATAATGATACTGAATTACATGTAAGTAGAGGGTCAAGTGAAACAAAGGAAACCCTCATTGAGATGGATTGACACCATAGCCTCAAAAATAACTTCAGATATATCAAAGACAAGAAACCTCAGGACCAGGCGATGTTTTGTTCTTTTATACATAAGGACACTGTGAGTTGGAGTCAACTCAATAGCAACTAACAACAACATACTATTTACAATATTTTTAAGCAAGTCGCAAAGGTCTGGTAATGAGCTTCCCAGAAAATCACATTCTTCTGGGAGGAGAGATATTGTAGAAGTTTTTAGTGATGGGTTAGGGAAGATTTATAAAAGATTCGTAAGTTTTTTTTCTCCCATTAGGTCACACTCCCCTTTTAAGAAACTTATGAAAGGGATAGATCTAGAAAAATGCATATAAACAGGAACACAATATTTGCAACTGATTTCAGCCTGCTCACAGACTCATTAAAGATCATCCATGATGCTAGATTAAGAACTTTTAGTGAGGGTAAAAAAAAAAAAATTTTTTTTTTTTTTTTTTATGAAAGGAAGAGCAGTAATTATTTTAGTCTGAGTCTTTCTTTTTGGTAATATCTAATACTTTGCATTAGAAAATTTTAATACATTACAGCACTTTTTAAATTATATTTACTTTTTTCATCCTGAATAATGAAAATTCTGCTTATTGAGTTTTAGAGGACAAGAAAAGAGTTCACAAGTGTGGCTTTAATTTAACCCCTAAAGATAAGTTTCAGTTTGCACTTAATTATAATGTTGAATTGATTTTTTACATATGTAGATTCAACTGATAAAATGCCAGGGGGTGGAAATAATACTGTATATAGAAATAATACTGTATATAGAATAAATTAGGTTTAAAGAAAAGTGATCATTTTCAATGAGTATTTTTAGGTAAATCAATACTTTTTTTTTAAAAAAAGCATAGTTTAACACATAATTTAGCTTGTAGAAAGTATACTGAAAAATTCCAACCTAAAAAAGACATTTACAAAATTGCATTGTTGATTACATTTTAGGCACTAAGGCAGATGAGTTGTTTAATATGTTATGACACTATAATTACAACAGTTTCTAGTAAGTGTCCTTGTCTTTTGACTGTATTATATGTAAGCTTATCATTTTCATTAAAAGACTAAATGAAATTACATGATAATTATATTCATTGTAGAAAATGAGAGGCGTTATTTAACTCTAGTACATGGCAGCTATGAAATTTCTTAAAAATAAAAAACCGGAAGATCCCTAATATTTTAAATGTCTTATAAAGAAATGACAGCTGGCATTTTAATGATTTGGTTAGTTTTGTGAAGTTTACTACATTCAGAAGGTTCTTAAACTGTGAATGTAATTAATACTAGGATTTATGGGAGAATTGAAAAATGTTTTATTTCTTATTACAATTTTGCTGTTGGCATTAACATTGTTAAAATCATATAAAATTTAAATCATGATCATTAGTCATTCTTTTGAAAGTATTTGAACTCTCTTGGCTGTGGTTAATTTTACTTATAGTGAATACTCAACAAATGATCATATTCCAATGATTCAGTTCACTTTTAATCATTATTAAATATCTGTTTATTATTCCTTTTAGAAATTATATAAATTTAATGTAATCATATTTTCTGGTTCAAACTTGTGCTAAATACTCTATTTTTTTGTCCATAAACTTGTCTTACTGTTTAGACTGACATATAATCTGGAAATAATGCGTTTTTATTTCACAGTATACAGTTAAAAAAATAAAATATGAAGCAACCAAGGTCTTTAGTAAAGTTAAATAACTTCCAAATTCACACTGAACGTTCTCTATTGATGTTTATTTAAAAACTTACTGAAACATAATTTGTATAAGCAAGTATTTCAGAATATACACTAATGTACATATCATTGGTAAATAATGAGAAATACTAAAAAAATGTGTGCAATAATATATAAGTATCTGACTTTTTCATATGAGTAAGTAGATGATATGCGGTTTGCATTTTGTTTTGGGCTCTCCTTGGAACCCAAGAACAAGCAATAAGCACGGCATAACAGTTGCATTATTATTGTAGAGTCAAGGGGTCCACTCATGATTTTGAGTCATAATATTAATTTGGAGATTTCTTTTCTTTTACAAATTATAATATGTCAGCTTTAGCTTCTTTAGGAATAAAGACAATAAGTAGTCATTTTTGAAAGATGAAAATCCTTTGAAACCATTTTAAAGAATCAGTTGAGTTGGACTGCCACTGACTTCTTATGATTTAGTTTTGAATTTTGCAAAATGAAGATCTAGATAAGCTAAGTAATCCTATTTAGAGAGGGGAGGTGTTGTCCTAACAAGGTTAGATCATGAGAATTGTTTCAGACTGCTTAGGCCATTAGCATTGGGAAATAATCTTTTCAGTGTCTAAGTAGCTATCCTCCGTAAGAATTTCATGATATGAGACATGAATGTTACAAAGCTATGGACTAATCAGTGTCAAAAATTTCTTAAAACTAATATCATTTACTGAGAGTAATTACGCTAACAGTATCATTTAGATCTGTTTTTATTACAAGTTGACTGCTTTGAACTGCTATAATCTTTAATTACAGAGAACAACTGATCACAATTCATTTGACTTCCTCAAAGCTCAAAGTAAATCACTGAGCATGTACTCAGAAGTACCCAGGCAGAACGCAGAGAACAGATATTTGCCCATTTTCTGCTATGACATGTGGCTTCTTATAAATATACCATTTTTTCAATACATTTCTCACAATTCCTAATTACTCTCAAGTGCATTTTGCGTTACTGTTGTCAGGCAGGAAACCCTGGTGGCCTAGTGGTTAAGTGCTACGGCTGCTAACCAAAGGGTCAGCAGTTCAAATCCACCGGGCACTCCTTGGAAACTCTATGGGGCAGTTCTGCTCTGTCCTGTAGGGTCACTATGTGTCAGAATCGACTAGACAGCAGTGGGTTTTATTGTCAGATAATTAATAACTCTCTGAACCTCTTTTCTCAAGCGCTTCATTAAACCATCCTCTGTTCATAATGTCACTATTTTCTGGCTCTGAAGTCAATTTCCAAAGCAAGTTTGTGTCACTGTATAATTCACATAACTATGATGTTAAAGATTGATATTGTCTGTCTAATTTACAGAATTTAAACAAAAATAACCATTTAATAACTTGCTGCTAAAAGTGTGGTTAACACAGATAGCCAGAAATTTCAAACTTAATGTACTTATCTCATGGGCTATTAGTCTATACTGAAACACACAAAAGAGCTACATATTTGCTTAATTGTTAAGGTGGATATCAGTATCTTTTATCGAGGCTGATGGGCCAGGTTTAATCATTAGAAATGGAAACATTTGCCAGCAAGTGCCTTTATAAAACTTCTTGCCCACTTGTGGAAGTTAAGAGATGAAATCAGCAGTCAAGTCAATCAGATATGTCAGCATTTCCATTAACTTTTAAAACTTTAGGACCCCTTGGCAAAAATCCCAATACATCAGTCACTAAAACACAAAACGTAAAACATAAAAATTAGCACTTATTTGCTGAGGTAGAGTAGCCTGGGAAATTGCAAAAGTTGTAAAAAATAAATAAACTTAGGCCTTAAACAGCACACATACAAGGTTTTGAAGAATTTATCCTATACACAGCTGTACCATTAACTGTATTTCCTCCTTCAATCATAAAAATAACAAAAACTAAAGACAGGCTCTTGAAGCTAAGTTCCTTAAGATGGAATCTGACTTAAAAAAAAAAACAAAAACAACAAACTTGTGCTTTATTGAAGGATGCAGTCTTCCCTTCTAAAAAGTTATACTAACTACTTAACCCAATTAACTACTTAGGAGAATCATAAAAGCTTAACTGAATACATTTCTTTCCATACTACAAATTAAAGAAATACAGATTTTAAATACCATTTTCAAAACTTATGTATTTCATATATGTGTTTCAGACATAGCCATCAGATACAGAAGACTTACCTTTTCTCTTAGTAAATCCACTTTTAGAACTGGTGAATATTCATGAGAAGCTACTGGTGGAAATTAATGATTTAATAAAGGATGCCTCAGAAAAGTAGCTGCTTATTCAAAATACTTTTTAGGGGACTGCTGTTAGCTAAGGCTGTTAAGTGGGTATGTGCATTCATGTAAGCATGTGCATATATGTGTGATGTGTTAAGTATGCATATTTGTTTTCTGTATATATGTACATGCAACAGCCAGTTGATGAAATAAAAACATATTTTCACAATTAAACTTGGTTTCACACAATCATTTCTGAAGGGAATTGAAAATATTTCATATCAGATGAAGAAATAGGGTACTTACCTTTTGTTACTAACATTTGTGTTCCCCATTCTGTGTAATTTGAATCATGCTCATCTTTAGATTAACAGTTGCTAGTATTGTGTACTCTGCTTTATGTTTAGTTTATTAATCATGTGTTATTTCTAAATTTCATTTAACTGAAGTCCTATCAAAAGCATTGAAATCTTAAACCATTCAGTTCCTCAAAGATGCTTCACGTGTTTTAATAGGCTTCCATTGTGTGTTTTTACAGCAAGCTTAGTAGTGGAGGAGCGAACAAGACAAATGAAAATGAAAGTGCATCGATTTAAGCAGACAACAGGGTCTGGTTCTAGTCAAGAACTTGATCGCGAGCAATATTCCAAGGTAAAACTAGTGATATCAAACCAATAGTTTCCCTCTAGAAATGTACAGTGTGTATATCAGGCAGGACTAGCAATCACAGAATTATATAAGAGAAATTATCATTCAAATGACAGTCTTGATTTCTACCAAAGCCTACAAGCCTCTCTACTCTTGATATTTTTTATAAAATATAACTCTTGTTTATTAAATTACTATTCATTAACTTGTATTTAATATTTTTTTCTAAAAAGAAAATTTGTAAATACTCGATATTAAAGTCACTTAGTGATCAATTGTCACTAGTCAAACTTACATAAATAAACAAACAGTATATATATCAAGCCATTTTATTGCTTGAATATAATACTGTATTTAAATATGAAGATATGTATTTCATAGTCTTAAATAATAGGTATATTTTAGGTTGATAGTCACTATTGAGATTTGTTAGTGAATGACAAAAATCATGTAATATGAGATTTTTTTAGTGATCCGTGTTTAATAAGAAAAATAACGGATTTCAAACTTTTAGAAACTGAAATTCATATATTTTCAAATGTTGATAAGCGTTTATTTTACATTTCAATGTTACTGTCTAAGGAAACACTAAAGAGTTTATAAACTGCCAACTAAATGTCTAATAATTCTAATTAAAGTGTGAATAGAATGTTATACTTAATAAAGTAACTTTGCATACATCCTCTGGTCTATTTAAGAATATTTTTATAATGCTACAGAAATGGCAGCAGAAACCAGAGGTCAACCCTTTTATTATTTGATTCAAGAAGCCCTTTTGGAAGTAATGACCTGTTAGAAATTCAAAATTACATAAAAATTACACTAAATCAATACTGTTGATGTGAAATATTGACTTAGAAAAACTTATTTATTTTTAAATAATGGAGGTAGTTCATTATATAGCCAGATATTCAGAGACAGATACAAAATACAGAGGGAGTTACAAAGTGGTAAATTTACCACCTAGGCTACCACAGAGTCATGTTTTGTTGGACACAGTCTATCTACTTTCCACCTCAGGTCAGAAGCAGAAGGGTTTCAGCTGAGACAATGCCGAGGGTCACTGTCATTCAGTGAGGCCCCATTCCCTGAGTCTGAAACAACTTTTTTAAAAGTAAAATCAGTAAAGAAAAAAAAAATCAGTAAGCAGAATATCTTGATGTTCCTTAGAGGTACTGATTCCTGCTCCACGTATCTTCTCTGCAGCGTATTCTTTATGGTATTATCACTTCATCAGCTTACTTGTCTGTCTTCTTTATGAATATCATCATCATTTTTGTTCTTTTACTACAAATTCAGTAAGAATTAGAAGGCAGGGTAATTTAGTATTTTTATTCACAGTTGGATGCTGTTATTTGGAAAAGTTCTTTAAACTGGAAATGCTTCATTAAAGCTGGAGATACTTCATAGATTTCTCAGCGTTGTATCCTAGGATGAAGTCAAATAGAACAGCAAGGGGGGAGGGAGGTCGGGCCCGTATAGGAAGCAAGAAAGAGGTAAGTAAAGGACTGAAGTAAAATATTAAAAGCCTTCTGGATTATTCTGAACTAAGACTCTGATCAATCAATCAATGGAAAAAATTTTTTTCACAAAATGGTGTGCTCTGGATGTCTAAACTACCATGTGGGACTAATATCCATAATCCATTAAAAGAAGGTTTATCTTTTTTTGGAAGATTCCAAATATAACAAATGCATAATTTCCCATTGAAATTTAGAGCTTGAAGTAATCTTTTACTCCAACTTTTTTATATAGCAAAATATGACAAGTGAGACTCAGAAGAAAGGAAATGATTTACCAAAAGTAGTGAGGCCTCTGTGGAGTCATGAGGCCTACAACTCCTGATATGCGACATAGACAGCATTTTGTTCTTAAATTACTTCTTATATTATTGAAATAAACACATTCCAGCTTAATTCAAAGGTTCTCATATGGATTTTAATTTCCATATAATTAAATTAGTATGTTCTATCTTTTCTCCCTCCTTTGCACATGTCCCCTCTTTCTCTCTCATAGTGCTTAAACAGTCATTTAAAAGCCTGCTACTTTCAAATATATTACTATTGCACTTACTGCATAGATTAATGCTACTGTATTACTTAAATAAAATTATTATAAATTATAATATCAGTAAAATGGTAGATCAAAAATATGGTAACTTTAAAAACTTATAAGAATATAGGAAAAGTAAAAGTTAAGATCACATATGTGAAGACTTCAGGGAGATATTTTTAGTTTAAGGTTTAAAGATTATCTCAGGATCATAGGCTGGATGTGGGTTCATCCAACCTCCATGGCTCCAGAAAGTGTGGAATCCATGAGAATTTTCAGTTCTGTTCTACATTTCCCTCATTTTGATCAGGATTCTTCTATAGATTCTTTGATCAAAATGTTCAGTAATGGTAGCTGGGCACCATCCAGTTCTGGTCTCATGGCAAAGGAGGCAGTTATTCATGGAGGCAATTAGTCACACGTTCTATTTCCTTCCTCTTATTCCTAACTCTCCTTTAAATCTTAGACCAAAAATATTCCCTAAAATCTTCCTGAAACCAAACAATAGCTTAACTAGTAAAGAATGTCTGCCTTGAACATTATGCTTATTTAAGATCTGTCTATATAGGATCAAACTGGCAACAGTAGCTCACAATATTAGATGGGAAACTTGGAGGGCAGTGAGTTTATGTTAACTGGGGAGGAACAACTCAGAAAAGAAGGGTGAGAATAGTTGCACAACTCAAACAAAGAATGTAATCAGTATCACTGAATTGTTCACGTAGAAACTGTTGAATTGATAAACATTATCAACAACAACAAAAAGATAAATTATTTTTAAAAAATTAAATAGCGTATGAGTAGCTTATTTTTATTTTATATGTCAAGTAAAAGATACTCTACATTTTTAATATTTATATATGGTCTACTGCTTTCAGTAGAAAATTTTAATAATTATGGTAGCCCTGGGTGGCACACATGGTTAAGTACTTGACTACTAACCTAAATGTCGGTGGTTAGAACCCACCCAGAGGCACCTCAGAATGCAGGCCTAACAATCTGCTTCTGAAAGGTCACAGTCCTGAAATCCCTGTGAAACAGTTCTACTCTGCACACATGGGATCACCATGAGTCAGAATCAACTCAAAGGCAACTAACTACTACTACTAGCCATTTTAGTGCATTCAAATCTGTCCCATAAACATAAATTTTTTTTTCATTTATCCTTTTACACCAAGATTTTTATTTATAATTTACTTTATAAAGATCTATTTTTATTGCTGTTATTGAGAGCCAGCATGTTATAGATTAAATTTTGAACTTTGATACCTTATTGACTCTTTTTAGTGTCTTAATCCCTTTGAAATTTTGGATGAAGCAATACACTTTAGTTGAAAATTCTTCCAAATTAAAAATTAGTTAGCCATTCTTAAAATACTAATAACGACAGCAATAGAACTGGACTTTATTCAAAGCAAATAATTATCAAAGGTGTGTAGTATAATTCTTGAGATGCTTTTTGAAAACTGTTATATCTCTTAAAAAGATTAAATGATCCTAACAGCCATTCTAAGTAAAGAATTAGGACTAACTTTGCTTTTGAAAAAGCCCTAAACTTCTTCACTATCCTTAAAATGTGCCACCGTGCTTTTTTTCTTTTCACTCATGTTATGCAGGGTTGCATGCCTAAATGATGGGGTGAAATCCATCATTGGGGTTGAATTTGCATTTAGGCCCTTGCATTTTAAAGAGCTCTTCTGTGTCAGAAAAAAAAAAAAAAAAAATTATTTTTTTTCTGTTTCTGTAACCCAGGAACCCAACCAAGATTGATGTGACGGATTTTGTAGGTAGCTGCAGGATGTTTATTATTACTTCTAAAGATAACAGCCCTATAATTAGAGCCACTCACACCAATGACTTATTTCCCTGCTGTAGCTACGGCTGCTAACCAAAGGGTAGGCAGTTCGAATCCGCCAGGCGCTTCTTGGAAACTCTATGGGGCAGTTCTACTCTGTCCTATAGGGTCGCTATGAGTCGGAATCGACTCGAAGGCAGTGGGTGGGTTAGTGATCAGTAGAGATTCCTCTTGAGGATAGTATGTTCCTAAAAATATAATTAATACATTTACATTAAAATATATAATTGATATATTGGAAATTAAAGCATGCTTGATAAAAAGTAAAAGTGATTAATTTTTTAACATTTTTTTAAAAGTAAATGTAGTAGTAAAAAGGAAAGGCAAAAATCTTTCATTTCCTTCAAATAATCAATGTGAAGAAAAATGTGCTCTCATGTCAGAATGATGGGTTGTTCTCTACCCCAATATAGAAGAAAAATATGACATAGAGTCTTTTAAAAGCCCTTGTTTTTTTTTTTCTCTTTCCTGGAATATCAAAGGTCATGAGTGGGAATCAACTCTACAGCAACCAGCCTGAAGTGATCATTTACGAAAAGGTCCAGAAGGAGATAGGTGATAGAAAAGGAAGATTGCTTTAATTGGAGAAATATTTTCATGTACATACATACATCTCTCTGCTGTGGTATACACTGCTTATTATTGGCATTACCAAGTAAGAGGAGCATCTGTGCTTGGTGTTAATCCAATGCCAGAAAATATCCTGTAACTGGATGCATTCCTATGGCATTAGATTTAAAATCCTTCATATTTTGTCATGACAAGCTATCATTTCAACACATTTGTAAACATTATACATAATTACATAGTATGTCTCTTTTAACAGAATAGTTTGGAAAATCAGCTTTATAGGAGTTAAAATTGCACCTCAGCAGCAGCATTAAATTCAGGTTATATGCTATGAGCATATTAAGTTTTTACCACATCTATTCTGTAATTTTTTTTTTTTTTTATTCTGTAAGTAAAACAGTTCTGGTTGAAATGAATCATGTCAGCCAGGATCATCGTATTAGATATGGCAACATTTGCCAATAAGCATGTAATCACATTGCTTTGAATACGTTATCTTAAATCATACAAATCTTAGATCAAACATGAAGTAGTATAAATAGCTCAGTTCTAGACATACTAACATATGAATTCCTTTTGATTTTCAAAGGCAAATGATACAATTGTTAAAAAAAAAAATCCTTTGGAAAAATAGGTTGAAAGATACTCTATAAATCGGGATTTGCTTTTACACCTGATGTGAACTTCAAGATGTAAAGAATTAAAACTGACATTTAAATACTTTAGCCTAAACTATTTTTATACGATGAATTATTAAATAAAATGTGAATCCCTTCTCTAGGATTATTTTTAAAGTATTATTGTCTTATATGCCTTTCTTTACATATAGATTTAGGTTGTAGCATTAATTTATTTAAGCTACTTCAGTAGGATGATTATTCATACAAATTTTTAGGAAGAGTTCCGTGAGATTCATTAAAACTCCTTTGATATGGAGCATGGATGACTTTTCAACAAGTTTGACCAATGTTTTATATTTTCCCTCCTTTATTACTCACCCATTTAAAATTAAATTACTTGGTGAGAAACTTCAGTACTCAAGTATTTAGTTATATGTTCATTTATGTTATGTATGAAGTTATATTACCTTCCAGTACCTAAGATAATCACTCATATATTAAGTATTTTTAAATTATAGTAATTATGTAACCTTACAATTTATTATAACACATATATAAATCTGATCATATATAATTATATAGAAAGCTGTATCTAGCAATAAGACAGCGAAGTAGAAAAAAGAATAGATTAACTACTTTGACAGCTTTGATAAGATGTCAGTGCTTTTGATCTTTTACCTCTTGATACCTAAAATCTTAGGGAATGAATGCCAAAGACAAATATAAAAATATATTTAAATATATGATAGAGTATATGTTGAAATTTTAATAGGAATTCTTTTTTTTTTTTACTTATGACACTGAGTTTATAGTTTACGTCTGAAAATGTTCAATAAAAATCGTAACAGAAAGGAAAGTCCAGTCTTTGACTCTGTGGCCTTTGGCATAGTCTCTTAGTTTTGATATCAGCCCCTTTTTCTGAAGAGAGATATTTTTTGAAACAACTTGAAAACAGTGTCATATCTTAGAATAGAGAATGTAGTTAAACTGAAGTTTTGGAAAGAATCAAGAAGTGTAGACAGATAGAAGCAGTCCACACCATGGGTAGAGTAGAAGGTGAATGAAATGTAAGGAAAGAGAAACCAATGCACTAGAAAACAAATGAAAAATACAATTTTGAGATGTTATGTATGTGTAAACAATTAAATTAATGAATTTTCCATCCAAGCATTTAATTTTTACATTTAATTTATAACTCAGTCTTCATAAACCATGTCTTACCATTCAAAAGATGTAGGATTCTTATACTGGGAATCACGTAGTATGTTAGTGTTTAGAAAGGCTATCAAGTGTCATTTATGGATTATTTTATATTCCACACCTACTTTTACAAAGGTACACTTCTATTTGGCGTGGATGAAGTAGTTATTAACCTCACCATGCATGTCTCTTTCTTTTCCACGACCTGATGATGGAGCTCACACTTTCTTGTTTTTAATCTTTAGTATAACATACATAAAGATCAGTACAGAAGCTGTGATAACGTCTCTGCCAAATCATCAGATAGTGATGTCAGTGATGTGTCCGCCATTTCCCGAACCAGCAGTGCCTCACGCCTCAGCAGCACAAGCTTTATGTCAGAGCAATCTGAGCGCCCCAGGGGTAGAATCAGGTGAGTTGCAATGCTGTTTATATAAACTGGATCCTTATCCTTGGTGTAAAAAAATACAACTAGCTTCCTGAGTATTCTTTCTAGAACACAGTTTAGGTCAAGTAGCAGAAACATTTCATTAAAATAATGGCAACCGAAGTAGGTTAAACATTTATTAACTATTATGTAGTATCATCACCAAGTCGCTGGGTAGATGCACTACAGCGGAAAGTTGTGGCAGTCTGTTTCCGTAGAGATTTACAGCCTTGAAAACCCTGTGTGGTTGCTATGAGTTGGAATTGACTCAGTGGCAGTGGGTTTGGTTTTTTTGGGTATTTTTTTTTTTAGTATCATCAGTATACTGTTTGGTACTGTCTACTATGAGATATGAGCCCTGGTGGCGCAGTGGTTAAGAGCTTGGCTACTAACCAGAAGTTTGGCAGTTAGCATCCACCACCTGCTCCTCGGAAACCCTTTGGTTAAGTTCTACTCTGTCCTATAGGGTAACTATGAGTTGGAATCAACTCACCGGCAGCGGGTTTTTATTGTTGTTACTATCAGACATAGCTTATAGCCATATTCATAATTTTAGAGATTATTAGAGTTATATTTGAAGGAGTTTCTTATAGTATGAGTAAATCCATAGGACATCCCTTAGTCCTGGATTGGAAAGCTATTTCTGTAAAAGGCCAGAAATAAGTATTTCAGGCTTTGCAGGCCATGTAGTCTTTGTCACAACTGCTCAACTCTGCCTTTGTAGCAGGTGAAAGCTATATAAACATCAAATGAGCATGGTTGTATTTCAGTGAAATTCTATTTACAAAAATAGTCAAGGGGCCATGTTTACCCCATGGGCTGTAGTTTGCTTGCCTCTTCTTTTGTCCCATAACAATTGGTCTGCTTTCCGAGTAGAATTTGGTGGATGTGACATCAAAATACACATCTCTAGTTTACCCACTTCTGGTATCAAGTCCCTGCGTCGTGTAAACAGTTAACGCTCTAGGTAGCTAACCAGAAGACTGGAGGTTTGAATCCACCCTGAAGCATCTTGAAAGAAAGGCCTGGTGATGTACTTCTCAAAAATCAGCCATTGAAAAGTCTATGGATTGTAGTTCTGCTTTGATACACATGAGGTTGCTGTGAATTGGAACAGACTTGCTGGCAACTGGTTTTTTTGTTTACATTATGTGAGTTGTGAGCAGTGGGTTTGGTTTGGCCGCTTGTGTTGTAAGAAATTTGCATGAAGTTTGCTTAAATCACAATAGTGTTCTCACCTCCTTACACAATAAATACTCTGCTGAAAGAGAAGGGACCTGAGGAATACAAGTCCCATCTAAGTAAATCAGACCCATTATTGACAAAGCATATTTTGTATTTGTTCTTTAGCCATATTTCAGAAATAAAAGTTTCGCTGAAGAAGTTTTAGGATTGAGGAGAGACCCAATGTATGTAAATGTTCAAAATAAAAACAATTAATTTTCTAATACTCTGAAAGTCTGATATTCTCACATATTGTAATGATGTACACTAAACCATCAAACCATCCTGTGACACAAGAAATGTTTTATTATACATTGCTTTGAATGAACTTTATTCTGGAAGTCAGTAAAAGGAGTTAGAAGGCATTATAGCATTTGCTAAAGACATGTTTAATCCTTTAAAAGTCAACAAAGTACCCTATATTCTCAGGAAGGACAGTAGAGACAAAACATATGGCATGATTTTATCCTTATTATATATGACCACGATGTTTAAGCACTTAAAATACCATGTATGGTTTTGATTTCTTCTATCCAAATATATTATGACCCGAGAAAATGTCTAGATAAGCAACATCTGAAATGAACAGTGGACTGCATAGCCTTCTATATAATTTATAGACCAGTGTTTCCAAACTCTAGTTGCTACATTTTCCTGTTAGCCCCCATTAGTGTATTTAAGGTTTGGAGAAGCTCTCTATTGGAACAGCTTGTTTAACTTTGTTTGATCGAGTATAGACCAAGTGTATTTTATTCTGGAATGCTTTTTTCATGGGGACATCTGTTAATATTTTGCAGAGTTCTTGAGTACATTTTGGGAAAATTGGTTTTAGGTAATCAGCCTTATGCCTAAAAGATAAAAGACTATAAAATTAGCTTTTAAAAGCCTATTGGAAACAAAATTAAATACTTATAAGATGTGTATAGGTTGAAAAATGTAAGTACATTTGGATGATCACTCTCAAAAAGATCATTTTCAAAGGATTTTAGGAATTCTTAGGCCATATCCTGAATATATCGTGTTTGAGATAATGATTATGCAACAAACGTCTTTCCACTCAGGGCTGCTACTAGCTAAACTATATGCCACTTGTGTGTGAATTTAAAAAGGGACATCCTTTCCTCTAGATGCATTCACCCATGGCAGGCTGCCCAGCTTGAAGTAGCTGAACAGTTTTTCCTATGGATTACCTGAACAGTTCCTTCAAAAGGATCTAAAACGTGTGTCATGTTTTCAAAGTTTAAGTATTCGGGGGAGCTGTTGTTGAAAAAGAAAATAAACTCTAGCATGTATATCAGGGCAAATAACCTTTTGTAAACATGATGAATTAAAATTATTCTAAAAAATTGTCATGGATTGAAAACTATTCACAAATTTAGGATGATTCTTACAATGTAAAATCAGTGTCTAATACTTTAAAATAACAAATATTGAGGGAAATTTGAGCTTAACTAGTTTTTAAGATTTGCTTTGCATTTGCCATAAAATTTGAATTTAGTTTTAGCTTAAATATTCCTCAAAGAATGTTTTCCTATCCAAGTACAGTATATACTAGTACAAGTGGCATATTTGATAATAAAAAACACTTACCTACCAGAATCCGGAAAGAACACGTTGGATTTTTGACTTCTCTGTTTAATTTTTTTATCTTAAAAAAAGTGCTCATTCCATTTCCATGGTATAGCGCTGAACTTTTTTTTTTTTTTTTAATCTTTATCGTATATTGATTTCTTTCCAGGCAGGCAAATTTCAGATGTTTTATACAAAATCAAACTTTAAAAGCAAATGCCAGCATAATCCTATAATTGGTCTCAGATGTGACACAATTTTAGAAGCTTTTTCAAACCCAATAATTTTCCAACAGCATTTAAGTTTGTAGCGTGTTCGCCTAGCTCTACCACAGTTGAGTTTCTATAACCCCTTGCCATTGAGTCGATTCCGACTCATAGCGACCCTGTAGGACAGAACTGCCACATAGGTTTTCCAAGGCTGTAAATCTTTAAGAAAGCAGACTGCCAAATCTTTTCTCCTGTGGAGCAGCTAGCCGATGGGTTCAAACCTCTGACCTTTCAGTTAGCAGCCGAGCACTTAACCACTTTGCCACCAGGGCTTCTTGGATTTCTGTAGGTAAGTAGATTTTGATAAACAAATTTGAAGAGCATATTTGATGTGAATGGATTTTGGTCTCTTTTATCATTCCCCTGTCAAAGAATATTTTCAAAAGCAATTACCCTTGCTTTCTTCATTCCTAATTTGAAAGATAATGAAAGCTCCTTTTAAAGCAAGGTTATCTTTTGTAAATAGTTAACCTGGAAACTATAAACTTACCACCATTTGCGGTTCAATGTCAATAGACATAATAATGGAAATCCAAAAGGAAATGTGTTATATTTATTTGAGGATTTCAAAACATTATAGGTTAAATTACTGGATATTTTAAATTGTGACAGAGGGTAACACATAGGTTAATGTGTCCTGTAAGATCAATCTTGATATTGCAGTTATGTTTGAAAAATGTTACAGAAATAGTTTCAAACACCTCCTTATTCCCAGGGCTTCAAACCTATTGATTCCAGTTGAACCCCTGCTGAGAATTTGCCTTGCTACCAAGTTGCCAGAAGATGCTAAAGCTGTTTGTTTTTTTTTTTTTAGTAGAGCAGTGGTTCTCAAAGTTTATCAAACATAAGAATCACCTGGGAAGGTTAAAGTATAAATTCTGATTCAGTATATCTGAGGTGGAAATGCAAATTCTCAGCAGGGGTTCAAACCAGGTTATTTCACAGTAGTTTTTCAATTCACTATGGGAATACGAGACAATTTAAAAAAATAATCTTTGAATTTTTGTGATAGCATATGACAAGTTCTTAATTGCAGAATCATTTGCTAAATTAATAGTTCAGAGTAAACAAGTAAAACTTTCATTTTATATGCTTTCTAATCATTCTACCTACTGACATCAAGTGTAATCAAGAGTGAACAAGAGTGATTCTTTTATTCCTTCCTTTCTTCCCTCCTTCCTCCCTTCCTTCTCTTCTTTCTTAGCTATTCACACTTAATTTTGTATACCTACATGTTGTAACTATTGAAAAATCGAAGTCTATTGAGAAGAAAAGAGAAAAATGTTACAGAAATTAGAGAACAAGGGAGAGGATGAATACACACACAGTGAAAGATATTGGACACTGAAGATCTAATGAAGAGGATATTTTAGCACTCCTCCAGTGTCTCCTTTCATAGCATCTTAGCTTTGATAGCCCCAGGTTGATTTGTCATTTCCACTATTGTTTCCTGTGAATAGATTAAAGCTGCAAAGTGGAATGACTGTGTCCTTTAAAATGATTCTACCTTTATGGTGAAAATATGAATAAATTACTGTACTTATTAATGTAACATATGACTGAGTCATTTCTCCATATGACTAACTGATTATACCGTGCCATATTTATAACAATCGAAATACCACTTGACCTATAAATGTAAGGAAATCCAGCAGTCTTGCCAGTGGCCAGTTACAGAGTCCTTAGTCCAAGTGAGTAACTTTTCCTGGTTGGGTTCATCCTTGCAAACCATTTAAGACTGCTAGTTTGAAGTGAGGCAGCTCTGCTACAGTTTATAACAGTTGCAAGTTGCAGCATGCCTTGTTTTTAACTTTGCGCTCTGCCAGTTCCTTATAAATTTACTAACATGCATTTAGTTTATGCTCAAGAAAGGTTAGTAGCATATTAGGTAAATCCTTACTGTATAATAGACAGTGGTAATGGTTAGTTATAATAAATAAAGTTTTCAGAATTTAATAGGGACCGGGAATAGCTTATCAGGACGTGGTTAATTGTGGAAATTAGCAGTTGTTAATTGGATCTTAGGGACTACTTTACCTGTCTGGGGGAAAAATAACTATGTTCACTACTCATGGAATTTTAAAAGTAGATTGCAACATGTCATTATTTGTAAAAATCTACTTTCCCATAGTTTAATTTCTTCTGTCGGAATTGAATAGATTATTTTTAACATTCAAAGTATTTTGAAAAAGAGTGTATTCAGTTGAAACCACAGGTAATGATAGTCACATAATCACACTTTTAAAAACATCACATTCACTGCCTTTTGTTAAATATTATTTTTCCCCAGTATATAGCCTGGTCATTTTTAACAGAAAAGATATGTCTATAACAGAAAAGATATATCTATTCAACAGAAATAGAGTGGCCAGAATATTTAATCATCATGGCCCGACGTTGTGAATATTTGTAGTTTCTATTTTATTAGTTTAACAAAACCTAACATTTTTGCAGCCTCTGCTATGCCAGGAAAACAAACAAGTAAACATGTGAGTTTTCTACTTCGTGTCACAAAACACTGAAAGAAAAAAAGCATGATGATTGAAAACTGTTCTAAATAATTGAATATATTGGCAATGTTAAAATATCTGCCCATTTATGGGAGATATTTACACGATATCCGTAGAGCTCTTACTACCCTACTAAATTTGTAGTTTACATTAATCTGATGAATAAAGGTTATTTCTCCTGAGGCATTTAATATTGAATTATTCCATCATCATTTTTCTTTTTGTATAAATTAGAAAAATGTTTTAGGATGTCTTTGGAAGATGATATAAAAATTGTATTCGAGATGAAATGAAAGCCTTGAATATTCAGACACAAACAATATCAATAACTTTGCTTTTAATACATTTAGTTGACTTATAACATCATCTAAATTATATCTTTACTGTATACATTGCAGATGACTATAATTTTCCAATTTAATGTGATTGTTATAAAAGAAATTTTATATATATATATATGTATATTTTTTGCTCTTTTGATCTCGTATAATTGATTGTTCTAAGGAGCACGTTCCTCTTGGGTGTTATTATTTTATAGGCCTGTCTGTAGTTTGGCTGAAAGGTGGTCTCTGGGAATAGCTTCAATTCCAGGTCAGACGGGTGTCTTAGGGCCATACTCTCAGGGGTTCCTTCAGTCTCTGTCAGACCAGTAAGACTGGCCTTTTTTGTGAATTTGATTTTTTCATTCTACAGTTTTTCTCCCACTCTGTCCAGGACCCTCTATTGTAATCCCAGTCAGAGTGGTTGGTACTGGTAGCCAGGTACCATCTAGTTCTTCTCATCTTGTGGTCATGTAAGTTGTGGTTCATGTGGTCCATGAGTCCTTTGGACTAATTACTCCCTTGAGGCTTTGGTTTTCTTCACTCTCCTTTGCTCTGGACAGTAAAAGACCGATAGTTATATCTTAAATGGCCGTTCAAAAGCTTTTAAGACTCCAGGCGCTACTCACCAAAATAAGATGCAAAACTTTATGAGCTATGTTGTGCCAATTGACATAGATGTCCCCCAAGTCTATGGTCCTTCACTTTGAGCCTAGGAACTTCGTCCTGAGAGGTGTTTGGCTACGTCTAAGAAGTTGCCCTAACTGTGGTCCTTGTGCTCTATTTTCTATATTAATATATAAGCAGCACATACAGTTACGCCTGTAGGAATATCCATCACCAAACCTGTATTTGCAGGTAGGTGTGTTCCCTTATACCTTCCCTCACATCTTGGCATACCTGTGTACCCATATACCCATTCATAAATTATTGTTCCTTAATACTGTTGTTGCAGGATTGTCTTTGCTATAGTAATTACCGTTGTTGCCCTTTGTTCTTGTGTTCCTCTCAGTGTCCTCTCTTGCCTTGGTCATGTTGTGCTGACTTCCCCTGATTGTGTATTGCCTTTCCCTTCACCAGTTTTAACACATGTCTTCTACCTATTTGGTAATTCTCCCTCCCTCCCCCTCCTATCCCTGGTAACCATCAAAAACAATTTCTTTCTATGTGTAAATCTCTTGTTTCTTTGTAATAGTAGTCTCATACAACATTTGTCCCTTTTTGATTAACTTATTTGATTCAGCATAATGTCCACCAAATTCATCCATGTTGTAAGCTGTTTCATGGATTTGTCATTATTCTTTATTGTTGCATAGTATTCCATTGTGTGTATGTAACACAGTTTGTTAATCCATTCATCTGTTGATGGGCAGTTAGGTTGTTTTCATCTCTTTGCTAATGTGAATAATCCTGCAATGAACATGGGTGTGCATGTGTCTATTCATATCACGGCTCTTATTTCTTCAGAGTATATACCTAGGAGTAGGACTGCTGGGTCATATGGCATTTCTATTTCTAGCTTTTTAAGGATTCACCGTACAATTTTCTACAGTGGTTTTACCATTTTGCATTCCCACCAGCAGTGTATGACAGTTCCAATCTCCCTGCAACCTCTCTAATATTTTTTATTTTCTATTTTTTTATTAGAACTAGTAATGTTGAGTGAGATGGTATCTCATTGTAGTTTTGATTCGCATCTCTCTAATGGCTAATGGGAGCCTCGATGGCATAGTGGTTAAGTGTTTGGCTGCTAACCAAAAGGTTGGCAGTTTGAACCCACCAGCTGCTCCTTGGAAACCCTATCAGGCGGTTTTACTCTATCTTTTGGGGTCGCTATGAGTCGTTTCAATAGCAATGGGTGGGTGAATGGCTACTGATCATGAGCATTTCTTCATGTGCTTGTTAGCCACCTAAGTATCTTCCTTTGCTCATTTTTTAACTGGATTGTTTTTTTGTTGCCAAGGCATTGACATTTTCTATAAATTTTAAGATTAGACCCTTGTCGAATATGTCATAGCCAAAAAAATTTTTCTCAATCTGTAGGTTCTCTTTTAACTCTTTTGATGCAGTCTTTTCATAAGCATAAGTGTTTAATTTTTAGGAGGTCCCATTTATCTAGTTCATCTTTTGCTGTTTATGCATTTTCAGGTATGTTTGGTATTCTATTTATGCCATATATTAGGGCCCCTGCAGTTCTCCTCTGTCCTAGAGTGACTATGAGTCAGAACCAACTCAACAGCACCTAACAACAACAAGTGTGGTCCCTATTTTTTCTTCCATAATTCTTACAGTTTTTGGTTTTATCTTTAGATCTTTGATCCATTTTTGAGTTAGTTTGTGTGTATAGTGTGAAGTATGGGTCCTTATTTATTTATTTATTTTTTTACAAATGGACATCCAGCTTTGCCAACACCATTTGTTAAATAGACTGTTTTTTCCCCATGTGATGGACTTTGTCCCATTGTCAAAGATCAGCTGTCCATTGGTGGATGGATTTATGTATGTCTATGCTCTCAATTCTGTTGCATTGGTCTATGTGTCTGTTGTACAAGTACCAGGCTGTTTTGACTACTGTGGCTATGTAGTAGGTTTTGAGATCAGGTAGTGTGAGGCTCCTGCTTTGGTCTTCCTCTTCAATAATGCTTTGCCTAACCAAGGCTTCATTCCTTTTCATATAAATTTGGTAATTGGTTTTTCCATCTCATTAAAGAATGCTGTTAGAATTTGGAATGAGATTGCATTATATCTGTAGGTTACTTTGGGTAGTATGGACATTTTCACAATGTTGAGTCTTCCTATCCATGAGCATGGTATGTTTTTACATAAGGTAGGTCTCTTTTGGTTTTTTGCAGTAGTATTTTGTAGTTTTCTTTGTATAGGTCTTTTACCTCCCCGGTAAAGAAATTAAAAATTGGTTTAATATTCTGTTGTTAAATACGATTAGAACGTAATTTTCCCTGCTTATTTTCCCCACAATATATAAGAAATTAACTTACATACTGCTAACAGCACATCTTCAGTATAACAGATTAGTAGTTTATATGTCTTTTAAGTACAATGAAAATACCCTTTCTTTGGGTAAATATTCATATTTCTGCAGCAATTATTCTGTTATTTGGAATGAATACAGTATCCTTTCACTATGAACTAATGCTTCCCAAACTTCAGCTATTTTATGTGTCACTTTAGTGGTTTTTGCCATAGCTATGTAATACATATATACATTATATTTTATGTGTATCAGATATTCTGAGAGGTGGTTTACATGCAATATCATGATTTTTAAAACAGACTTGTAGTGTAAGTATTAGTAATCTTATTTTAAAAATAAACATTAAGGTGAAGCAACCTGTTAAATTCACATGGCCGGTAAGTGGTAGAGCCAGAACTGAAAACCTGCTCAAAACAAAACTTGTTTCCATTGAGTTTATTCCAACTCATAGTGACCCTCTGCCATCCTATAGGTAGTAATACCTGTAGGACAGAGTAGAACTGCCCCATAGAGTTTCCAAGGACCGCCTGATGGATTTGAACTGCCGACCTTTTGCTTAGCAGCTGTAGCTCTTAACCACTACACCACCAATCCCTTTCCTCTATTTAACCTAAACATTTTTTGTAATTTATACTGCAATATTTAAGATATACATACAGTATACATAAACACCTGGGTACCTCCTACCAAGCTTAAAAGTAAAATATTACCAACATTGCTGAACACCTTTGACCACCACTGAATCCTACCTCCATAAATCCCTCCAGGACTGTACTTGCTCAAGTAAGTCTCTATCCTGAATCTGGGTGTTATTTCCACACCTTACTGTATATGCATCATAAACACACACACACACACAACAAACATACACACACACATTCCTAATAAGTTTTAAGATATAGATTTGTTCATATTTAGGTATTTATTGCCTCTATAGTAGGTCTTTACATATTCTGTGGAGGTAGGAGTCTAATTTTATTATTTTGCAAATGGTTGCTGGTTTCACCAGCACGCTTTCCCCACAGCCAGTCCCCCACTGATCTACAATGCCAGCTCTGTCATTGTTAGATCTTCACAAATTCTATTTTTGACCTAAATTTCATAGGTAAATGTTTATTCCTGTACCTGTACCACACAATTGTAATTAATATAGCTTATTACTATAACTGGGAAACCCTGGTGGCATAGTGGTTAAGTGCTACAGCCGCTAACCGAAGGGTCAGCAGTTCGAATCCACCAGGCGCTCCTTGGAAACTCTATGGAGCAGTTCTACCCTGTCCTATAGGGTCGCTATGAGTCGGAATCAACTCGACGGCACTGGGTTTGTTTTTTTATTACTATAACTCATAATAAATACTATAGTAGGGCAAATCCCCTGATCTCATTCTTCTTTTTATCAGGAGTGTCTTGACAGTTTTGTTCTTTTTTAATACATGTTAATTTTAGAATAAGTGCATTACATTATACAAAATAAATCCTTGGTTTGGAACTATATGAAATATATACCTTGATTTGGGTGGAAATTTAAATCTGTAGGATATTGAGTCTTCCAACATTGTGCATCTCTTTATTAATATAAAAAAATATAGGCTTTCTTTAATACCATTTCATAAAGTTTTAAAATTTTCTTTATAAAGTATATTTATGTGCATCTATCAAAAACAACACTTGTTATATGTAGCTATACATGCCAAGTTTTTTATGGTATCATGAGTGGTATCTTTATTCTTTATATTTCTGTATGTTGCTCTTTTATAGGAATGAAATTTAGTTTTTTCTATTATTTTCTAATATTATCACTTACATCTAAGTTTTTTTCCTTGAAATATTGTTTTATCTGTACCCCACTCATTTTGGTATGCAGTGTTTTCATTTTTGTATGATTTTAAGTATATTTAAATTTCCATCATATGTTTTATTTTCTCTTAGATCCATCAATTATTTAAAGTGTGCCTTTAAATTTCCAAAAGTATAGCGTATTTTTTGATAACTTTTTGTTAATTTTTTTCTAATTTAATTGCCTTAATGGCATTGTGGTCAAGGAATGTGTTTTGGATGGTAACTGTTTATTTGAAGTTTCTTTTATGGCCTAGTTTGTGGTCATTTTTGGAATTTTACATATGTGCTTGAGAAGAATGTATATCTCTAAATATCAAGTGTAGAATTTTTTATATATCCATTATATGTTTTGTGTTTCATACATACATACATTTTGTTAAATAGTAGATCTAAAGTTAATAATTAGCTCCACCCCCTCACAGGCAAAAAAAAATTACTTGTACATGGCTACCTTCTCAACTCCATGTTTTTTGTTCAATGATTTAATTATATGTTGATTTCTTTTGCCCAATGCTGGATGTTATCTTTCTTTGAAATTGCTAGTGCTTTCGATTGACCCACGTATGTCCCAACGTCTTTGCTAACCATTTTTCCATGCACCTTGGATCTTCATTTTGGGATCAGTTCTTCTTCTTTCTGAAAGATTGTATTAGAAATACCATCAGTGAGAGTCCATTGAGGCTTAGACCAAGATACAAAGTTTTCACTGTTGCTCTTCAAGAACCTTGGCTTCATGCAGGGATTTCAGTTCTTATTCCCTACTGGGGATCCAGCATTTTAAGTTTCTCATCTGAAACACCTCCCAAGATGTTCTTAATGCACCTATCAGTCTGTTTTCAGTTTCATCTTGTTTTTATTATTTTTTTTTCTCTTTGGCTAATGGGATTTGCCTTTCTTTCAGATTTGTAATTTACCAGGCATTTGTTATAATTTTCCTACCACTTATAAGCATTTGTAAGTAGAAGGATTTTTCAGAATATACTTTCTGCCACATTGCCAGAAATATATTTAATGTTATTATTTTCTTTTTAAAAATAGTAAAGATAGCTTTAAAATAAATAAGGAAGAAATCATAGGTGTGAAAAGTAAGAAGGATCATGACCCTATGAGTTTCATCCCAAGTTAGAGGGTGAATGCTAGGTCAGGGCAAAGAGATATGGATCTTGAACTGGCAGTGAGTATCTAAGGTGCTTGAGAAAATAGCCATCTGGGAGAGGGTGAAGGGAGCTGAGGACTGGAAAATTCTCAAGAAGGGCACTCCAGCAGAGAAAGGACAATTTGAGTTGTGTGGAAGATGGAAGTGGGGTCATGGGGAGCAAATGTGAGAGGTAAAAGGTAGATTACAGCTCAAACAGAGAAAGAAATTCTGGAGACTTAGATAATGTTTATGCAGTGGTTAAGCACTTTGTTGCTTACTGAAAGGTCGGAGGTTTGAACTCACCAGACCACTCCACGGGAGAAAGATGTGGCAGTCAACTTCTGTAAAGATTTACAGCTTTGAAAACCCTATGGGGCAGTTCTTCTTTATCCTGTAGGGTCACTGTAAGTCAGAATTGACACAACAGCTATGAGTAGAGAATATTGGAATTAAGGGTGGAGGAGGCGGTGAGCCTGAGTTTAAAGGAATAGTGGTCACTGTATGAAGAACACCCTGCAAGCAGAGTCCCAGTGCCAGGCCACTATGTATGTAGGCTGCCCCTCCTCTTGGAGCCTGCTTTCAACTCAATACCAATCTTTGGTTCTGTCAGCTATGGTCAGGATGTGGGATGCCAAACACCTCAGACTGGGTATTAGCAAATGCCTATAGCCTTTTGTCTTTAAATGAAAGCAGTGTACCTGGCAGGCATATCCAATACAAGTTGCTGATATACGAAAAAAAAAAAAAAAAAAAACAGAACAAAAACAAAACCTTTAACAAAAGGCTTCATATTCCAAAGATTGATACAAATAACTGCTACACCCAGAGGAATGATCACCACACCAAAAATAACTGGAAAGGATTTTACGGGCAGTGTGGTATTGGACCAGGAGCCCTGGTGGTGCAGTAGTTAAGCAATTGGCTGCTAACAGAAAAGTCAGAGGATTGAACCCCCCAGGTGCTCCAAGGAAGAAAGGCCTGGTCATGTGCTCCGGTAAAGACTACAGCCTAGGAAACCATATGGGGCATTTCTACTCTATCCTCTTGGTCTGCTATGAGTCAGAATTGGCTTGACAGCACACAACAACAACATGGTATTGGGCTTATAATAATAATAATAGTAAAAAAAAAATAGTAGCTACTATTTATTTAATTTTACAATTGAATACATTTTACAAAGATTATTTCCAATCCAGGCAGATGTTTCTCCCTATTTTATAGGTATCTGAGTCTTGAGTTGGTCCGCTGACACTGATACTGTGTCATTAGAATCTAGGTCTTTACTACCTTGAAGCTCTTAGGTTTGTTGTTTTGTCTTTTACTCTGCAAATCTGCCTTTTTTAAAAAACTAATAAAGTTTTCAAAGGCATAAGTAGAAAAAGCAATTTAATTTAAGCCCAGAGCTTCTCAGGGAATTTCAAGTAATCTTACCCCACCATAAACTTAGTTGTGCGTGTCCAGAAGTACAGAGAGGAGACACACAGAGCCGTAGTTTCTGTGGATTCCACCAGCCAAATTAATGGGAAATAAGTAAGATGTATCAATAGATACTGCAGCCAAGCTACAGAGAGTCTATGAAACAGCCCACTGGTGTTTAGACAGAATCATCGTTTTCTCTGGGAAGTTTGGCTAAATTGACATCAGCTCTCATGAAACTCCTGCCTTGCTATCTGAACATGAGTAAGGTCATTTTTTACACTTTCAAAACCTTTCCTTATTAACATTAATTATTTTTGTGTTGTTTATATTTTGAAATTATACTTCCTATGTCTGCACTTTTGGGCATATAGTTAGTGCTCAATAAATAATACAATTATTACAGTAATTACTATGACCAGAGCAATTATTCAGACAGTACAATATAATCCTGCAATAGATTATTCTTCTTTCACCATTTTCTTAAGTAGATCAATTTTATTAATATGAGTTTCCAGGTGAGAGAAAATGTCGTCATTAACACCTTAGTGTTTATCTGACCAGCTGTAACCCTATACCTCTATAGTAGACAGTTGTGAAATATTGAGATAACCATGCGTCTTAGTTATCTACTGCTTCTGTAACAGAAATACCACAGTGGATGGCTTTAACAAACAGAAATTTCTTTTCTCACAGTTTAGGAGTCAAGAATTCTGAATTCAGGGTGCCAGCTCTAGAGGAAGGCTTTCTCCTTCTGTCAGCTCTGGAGGAAGGTCCTTTTCTGTTCTGAGCTTCTGCTCCTGGGTGATCTTCAGGTGGCTTGGCATTGTCTCTTCCCATCTCTGCTTACTAGCTTAACCTCTTTTGATTGACTGAAGACACACACTATACTCATCTTGCATCATTAACATAACAAAGACAGCCCATTCCAGAATGGGATTATGACCACAGGCATAGAGGTTAGGAGTTACAACACCTGTTTTCGGAGGACACGTTCAACTCATAACACCATATAAAGACAGAGTCCAAAAGGCGAGCTTTCTTTACTGCTGTTTTACGTTTTCGTTACTATGAAATTTGTTTTTATAACCTTACTGCCCTCATCAAAATCTTGTAAACTGTTTCCCATACACACAAATTATTTCTTCATGTTTTCTTTGCTTGCTTTTAGATTTTTACTGTAAGATCTCTCTATGGACTATATTTTCAGTTAATTTTTGTCATTAGTGAGTTTATCTACCTCAGTACATTTTCTTATTTAAATTTAATGTGAATCTAAATTTAAGCCCTTCAGTTAACAATATTCTTGATTTATTTTATTTTATTCTTTTCCAAATTATGACAAGGAGAGATATGAGATATAACCCACATAGACCTTTTTCTAGAGAATGATGGATGATGATATTAATGCCAGAATTTTCTGAAAAATTCAAGAAGGCTATCTCTCTCCTTGTATAGTTGGGATTCATGGGCATTATATTCATCATAGGAGCTTTAGTGGCATAGTGGTTAAGCACTCAGCTGCTAATTGAAAGGTCAGCAGTTCAAATGTGTCAGCTGCTCCTCAAGAGGAAGATGCAGCTGTCTGCTTCCGTAAACATTTACAGACTTGGAAACCCTATGGGGCAGTTCTACTCTGTCCTATAGGGTCACTATGAGTTGGACTTGAGGGCAATGGGTTTTCTTTTTTTTTAATTCCCCACAGTATGTACCCACTCACTTTGACCCCTCCCTACTGTTCCCTATGCCAAAGATGTAGTTTACATTTAATTACTGGAACTTGAAAATTATTCACATAACCTTCTAACTAGAAGTCAAATCTGATGCTTGTTTTTATGTAAGTGGTCGTTGTAAGGAACATTTCTGTGGTCCCAGACTTAGTGCCCCACTCCTAGCACATGGGTTAGAACTTAAGTTTGCCTGTGCACAGCGCTTTGAGACTTCCTTCCTTTGTACATCATTTCTCATATTCTCAAAGTAGTAGGGGAGAAGGGTTCTGGGGAGGCAAGAGTCTTCAAATACTTGACACAAATAATACGATAAACGTTGCCCTTTTACAGATGGTGCAGTTTGCAGAGCAGAGATTTGTAGGAATCTTTGAGATAGAGGTAAATACATGTCCATAGAGAGTATTTAAAGCTTATATATTCATGAGAAGTCAAAGCATGTCATCTATAGAACATATTTAGAAAGTTTCCCATCTTATAGTAAAAAAGACATGAAAAATATAGTCAGGCATTATATAGATACCAACATTCTGGTGTGTAGTTTTGTACTGTTACTGATCGCACTGAGAACTTCAACAAGTGTGCAACTTCTATGGACCTTGGTTTATTTTTCTGTTTTGTCTTTCATGCATTCACTCATTTACCTATCATTTATAGGGTACCTATTAGGCATAGATACTATATTTGAGCCTGAGTAAAATATTTGAGCCTGAGTATATGGTGCAAAATAAAACAGGCATGATTCCTAGCTCTTCGGTTTTAAGAGGATCTTGATACATGTAATAATAATATTATTATGTGTATATTCATCTGAAAGATAAGAATCACACCCACCACGCCTCCCTCAGAGGACCGTGAGAGAAGAAAATGAAATAGTGTAGAGCAGAAGGCTTTGGAACAGTAGAGTCGAAGTATGTAATTATAACTCAGTGACTGTCTACGTGATGTTAAGTCTTAGTTGAATTCCTTTATACTTTTAAAAGTCATCCTTATATGTCTTCCAGACAGATGACCACCATGTAGTATGATATAATACCTTTCAGAATTTGGATTTTGATTATTGACATTCATTTGTTTCAGCTAACTGTGATTTATAGTGAGCTGAATGGATTTAAGTGTGGCTTTGACTCTTGAACAGTTCAGTTTTATTACAGTGATGGTTTTCAAAGTTGTACCCATGGAACATTGATGTTCTAATAAACCTTACTGCGTCCCAGAGTTGTCTCATAGACTCTTATATGTTTGGAACAGGAAGAAATTGAAAGATAAGGTGACTCCTTAGAGTGGAGGTCTCTGGAGGCTTCATCATTCAACCAGAGAAATTTGTTTTATATTTTAAAGGTCTGTGAAATATTTTATTTAAAAAACAAAAGGAAGTTCTGCTGTTTTGGAAACATACTGTGAATTCTAGCACTACTCTGATTAATAAGGGAAAAAATTAAAATATGAGATCTGGTTCTATTTCTTTAGCTCTTAGCTATCTTTGAAATTCAGATAGTGCACATAATTTGGCTGAAGGATTGTGTATAGTATGTAGTGAGTTTTCAGTATAGTGCACTAATCAAAACCTCTAATTTCAAAGAAAAAAATAATTAGCAGACTGGTTTACATTGGGCTTAGTTGATCTGTTTTCCTACTGTATATTTTGTTTATCAATTATACACTTGATGTAAGTTAGGTGGGATGTTTGTTAATATTTTTTAAAGCTCAAATGCTAAAAAGTATCCATTGCTGTAGAATCGATTTCAACTTATGGGGTCGCTGTGAGTTAGAATTGACTCCAAGGCAAAGGATACTTTCTAGCATTTTAGCTTTACAATTTTTTTTTAGCAAGATACAGACTGTTCAGAAAAGCATATTTGATTTCCAACTTCACTGTGTCAGCTTTCACAGTTAACAGACTTCATACTACTACCCTTAGAATTTCTTAACTTAAAAACAACATGGTGTAAAGATTTTAAGGCTTTTTTTACTTCACCATTTTTTCAGGAGTTTTCCCCAAGAAAATAGGATTTTACACTACTTAAAACTCCACCGAACCACCAAAATATATTTGGTTAGGGTCCATTATGTTTTTCTCCACTGAACAGTTTTTGTAAGCACAAGTTTTTAGTTATCTACAGAATTATCATTTACAGCTATATTTTTTTACTCATTTTAAAATATGACTGCTTTGATTTCAATTAGGCCATCTTATAAGTGTGGCCATGATAATCCAGTATGAATCAATTAATAATTGCTAACTGGGCACCTATTACATTACCAGCGTAGTGAGTGAATCAAGAAAACGGACCTAGAAGGATTCTCAGGAGGCATAAATTATCCAAAATAAGTTTTTTTCTTTTTTGTTCCTTTGTAGACTAAAACAATAGTGTCTTAGTTTCTAGTGCTGCTGTAACAGAAATACCACAAGTGGATGGCTTTAACAAAGAGAAGTTTATTTCTTTACAGTAAAATAGGCTTAAAGTCCAAATGCCGGGCATCAGCTCCAGGGAAAGGCTTTCTATCTCTGTCGGCCTTCTCATCAATGCTCCCCCAGACTGGGAACTTCTCCATACAGGAACCCCCGTTCCAAAGGATGAGCTCTGCTCCCAGCATTGCTTTCTTGGTGGTACGAGGTCTCCTACTCTCTGCTTACTTCTCTTTCCTTTTATCTCTTGTAAGACTAAAGATGGTACAGGCCACGCCCCAGGGAAATTCCCTTTACACTGAATGAGGGATGTGACCTTAGTAAGGGTGGTACAACCTCACCCTAATCCTCTTTAATATAAAATTACAATCACATAATGAAGAACAACCACACAATACTGGGAATCATGGCCTAGCTAAATTGATACACACATTTGGGGGGGGGGCATAATTCAGTCCATGACAAACAGGAATATTAAAATATAATTTGTTTTCATCTTCAATTTTATGACTTAATCATTTGGCTCATTTATGTAATTTCATGGTTCATATATAATATAAAATATAGTTTTCTTATATTTTGGCATTTGCTGACTGTTGTAGAACGTGAATATTGTATATGTGTGTGTGTGTAATTGCATTTATAACAGATAAGCTGGACATAAACGAGGATGTATATTTTTTACTGGGTCTTTGTAATAATTGAGACCCTTAAAACAACATTTCTTAAAGATAAAAAATATATTGGCTTATTTAATATTTCAATATAATACTTATATTTTATCCACACCATTATTTACCCTGTTCCCAAATTAAAAAAAAGAAATCCACACTAATTTTCAACTCTCCCCCGTTCTCCTTCTAACACAGTATTTGTCCATCTTTTTTTTATTATCACCCCCCTAAAGAGCCTTTCTACAACGTGTCTGCTAGTTTGTCATACTGGGACAGCTTGCATGTTGCTATGACGCTGGATGCCATGCCGCCAGTATTTCAAACACCAGCGGGGTCACCTATAGTGGACAGGTTTCAGTGGGGCTTCCAGACTACAACAGACCAGGAGGAAAGCTCTGGTGATCTGCTTCTGGAAATTAGCCAGCGAAAACCTGTGGATCACAGCAGAATATCCGTTCAATGTAGTACTAGAAGATGCGCCCCTGGATCGGAAGGCACCACACAACAGCCACAACAGTGGACTCCAAGATCATGGAGATAGCACAGGGCAGGGCAACATTGTGTTCTGTTGTATATGAGATCACCATAAGCTGGAGCTGA
Source organism: Loxodonta africana (assembly GCF_030014295.1). Lineage (NCBI taxonomy): Eukaryota > Metazoa > Chordata > Mammalia > Proboscidea > Elephantidae > Loxodonta > Loxodonta africana. The sequence goes on from NC_087342.1 coordinate 133,685,427, forward strand.
CTCAGTAGCAAATGACAACACCAACAAAGAGCCTTTAGATGGTTTTTTCCTAATTACCCTCTCCACGTGAAATTTTAATAACATAGATACATTGTGTATCTGCTTATGTACTGTGGGCCTTTAGAAAACCACAAGCCATTGGAATGCCTAAAATTCTTAATAATCCCCTTCCCCCAAACCAGTTTTGCCCCCTTGAGGATGCATGTTCACATGAAATATCAAGTCCTGTTGATTTTGCCTCTCAAATAGGCCTGATGATCTCAGACTGAAGATTACGTAGAACAAGTGTTTTTACTTCTCTCTAAATGCCAACTAAAAACGACCTAAATTTTATAAAAAAGAAATAAAATTTTATCTATCACTAAACTAGGTATAAAAATTTTTTTTTTAATTTTTTTTAAACTAGGAAACAACCATATCCCTAAATCATAAATATGGAAAACAATTTTCAAGTTCAGTGAAATTTGGACCAAAATAAGGAAAAATGCCAGGAGTGGATTCTGACTTATTCAGATATGGAGTGGAAAGTAGAGTTCTCTAAAGTAAATGGCACATCTTTAAAATGCCTGACCAAAAATTCCTGTCTAGAATCAGCAAAACTATGGAAAGTCTTGTCCCTGAAACATCCCAAAACACTGCTTTATACCTCAGAGTAACAGATGACGTCAACTCAGACCTGCCATCCTGTGACGGAAACAGGGCATTGGGAACTGTATGTAGGGTTCAGCATGGCAGAAGCTATTCAGTGTAACTTGCAAAAATAAATTGCTGTTATGAAATTATGACACATAGGTCTTCACTACTAACCATATGGATATTTTGATGACAGCGTAACTGGTATGGATAATTCTACTGTTATTCAAAAATAAGATAACATAGCCTGGAAGAATAGCTTGTATTAGACTAACTTTCAACTTATAACAACTATAAAAGCTAAGCAAGCAAGCAAATGAACAATAAACTGTTTGAAGACACTTGCGAGTAGGCAGAAATTTGAGTGGTTCCAATCCTTGAAAGAAGGGAAGCACCCAGCTGCATGCCAAATTTACCCCCATTTCCTTTGAAGGTACTTTCTGATTCACAGCAGCTTGGCATAATAGAGTCGAAGCAGAAAGAAGGTGTCTTATCGGGCTAAGGAGACAGATGTCATAGTTCAAGAACTGACAGGGCAGCTGGAAATTAAGAAGTAAAATCCCAAAGAGGAGGGTGGCATTGTGGGGACTTCCATAATTTGAAACAGGTTCCCCTAAAGTAATTGTTTGGCTAGTACACTGTGCATGCAGAGGGAAGGACTCTAAGAAAACAAACAAAAAGCAACAACTGGAAGGCTAGAGAGCTGGGCAGAGATTGTAGCAGCTGCCTAGTGCTGGGGAAAAAGACATAGGATGGACTTCAAGTCCCACAAAGTTAGAGGGACTTGATAAACACCTTTGATTTCTTGTACAAATACCAGAATGGCCCTACTCTGGGAATAAGGATTACCCTCCATGAGTAATGGCAAAGCTTTAAAACCAACACTGAGCAGGATCAAGATGACTTCTGTGTGCCAACAAAAAGAAAATTTTATCCATCTTTGAGGGAAAAAATAATACCCAAAGCCTCTACAGTTCTTTATCACAGGGTCTGGAATCCAATTAAAATTATGAGGCATGCTAAATAAAAAATAAAAGAGAGAGAGGGACCAACTTACTAAAAACTAACAATAGAATTATCAAATAGGGCTTTAAAGTATCGATAATTAATATGTTCAAGAAAACCAAGGGAGGGTGGTGATTTGCAGCCTATATTAAAAAATAATTCTAGAGCTAGAAACTATAATAAAAATTTAATAGATGGGTTTAATGACAGGTTAGAAACAGCAAAAGAGAATGTTACTAAGTGCAGGAAGTATATAAATCTATGCACGGAGGGAAAGGCTGAAAATTGGAGGAGAACAGAAGAAACATGGGACAGGGTGAAAAGTTCCAACGTATATACAATCAGGATCCCAACAGGAGAGCAAATGGCAGAAGAAATATTTCAATATTGAGAGAGTGGCTGAGAATTTTTCAAAACTGATGAAAGAAGTCAAGTCACAAATTTAAGAGCTTTTCCAAACCCCAAGCAGGCTATATGAGGAGGGAAAAAAATCTAAAAATATCATGATTAAATTACAGAAAACTACAGACAAAAATTTTCCAAGTAAAAAAGAGAGACATTAACTTCAGAGAGCAACAATAAGACTTTGCCTGAAATTTTGACAGAAATAATGAAAGCCAAAGAGGAATACAACAAGTGAAAGAAAAAATACCAAAAGGAAAAAGAACTTCAACCTACAATTTTAGACTCAGTAAATCTTACCAGCAAAAGTGTCCTTCAGGCAATCAATCGATCAAATAAGCTATAAGAATTCATCATTGGCCAACCTACACTACAAAAAATACTAAAAGAAGCTGTACATATTCAAGGAAAATGACCCCAGTTAGAAGTACTAAATTCGAGGAAAGAATGCAGAACACTGGAAAGAGTAAATAATAATAATATCTTGTGGTCAAAACATATGTAGAAATAAAATACCTGCATAAAGGGTAGCAAGAGAATAAATGGACTTAATGTTATAAGTGGAAGAGTTTTTAAGATTCAGGGAAGGTTCTAATAATCATGGATGCATATTTTAATCTCTAGGGTAGCCACTAATAGAATAATAGAAGAATGTATAATTCAAAAGCTAATAGTGGGGAAAAAAATGAAATAATAAAAAATGCTGATTAGGCAAGAGGAGCAGTAAAAGAAAAAACAGATAAGATGAATAAAAGCAAATGATAGAAGTTTAACTTTGCTGTATCAGTAATTGTATCAAAAGTAAGTGGATTAAATACAAATTACCAATATCAGAAATGAAAAAGGGATTATTAATATAGGTTATAAAGATATTAAAATGATATTCTGAGCAACTTTATGGCTATGAGCTTTACAACTCAGATCAGAGTCAGCAGATTAAAGGGCCAAATCTGGCCCACTGTCTATTTTTGTAAGTAAAATTTTATTGGAACACGTCTATACCCACTCATTTATATATTGTACTTTTATTAACTAATTTAATATTAATTCAAGGTCATAAAGTTACCTAAAACTTGGAAGTTATGTTTTTAAGCTGATACACTCTAAGCAAGACAATTACTTTTGATATCAGAGTTTTTCAGAATTATAAGTCAATTTAGTCATATAACTTTTACGTTTTTCATACTCAAATATTATGGAAAGAAATGTTAGCTTATCCATTAAGTCAAACTACTGTAGGATGCTCAGGAATTTCAGCCTGGCCATGAGAAAACCAACTTAAATCTTAGAAAATGAAATACAGTTTTTTACTTGAATTATATACCACAATGATAAAATCTGAAGGAAGTTGTGTTTTTGTTGTTCTGTACCATCAAGTTACTTCCGACTCACAGTGGCCCTAATGGGACAGAGTAGAGCTGCCCCATAGGATTTCTCAAATCGCCAGGTCTTTCTCCCATAGAGCCACTGGTGGATTTGAACCACCAACCTTTTGGTCAGCAACTGAGCACTTAACAGTTGCGCCAAAAGGGCTCCTTGGAGAAAGCATAAAGCCTTTTTTAAAAAAAAAAAAAATTGAGATACAGTTTACATGAAATCACCTTCTTTAGAGTCTACAATCAGTGGTTTTTAGTATGTTCATAAGTTATGCAACCATCACCAATATCTAATTCTAGAACACTTGCATTAGCCCAAAGGAATTTTAGCCGTTAACAGTTACTCTTCATCCCCCCTCCCCCAACACACACACACTTTATCTCTGGCAACCATTAATCTACTTTATGTTTCTATGGATTTGCTTATTCTAGACATTCCATATAAATGGAATCATATAATATGGCGCTTTTTGTGTTTCACTTCTTTCCCTTAGCACAATGTTGTCAAGGTTAATTGATTTTGAGGCATGAATCAGTACTGTGTTTCTTTTTATGGTTGATAATATTCCATTGTGGAAACCCTGGTGGTGTAGTGGTTAAGAGCTATAGCTAATAACCAAAAAGTCAGCAGTTTGAATCTGCCAGGCATTCCTTGGAAACCCTATGGGCCAGTTCTACCCTGTCCTATAGGGTCGCTGTGAGTCGGAATTGACTCGACAGCAACAGGTTTTGGGTTTTGGTATATTCCGTTGTATGATGTGTACCACATTCTGTTTCTCCATTCATCAGTTGATGGACAGTTGGGTTGTTCCCACTTTTTGGCTATTACAAATAATTCTTCTATGAATATTCATATGCAAGTAGTTGTGTGGATATATGTTTTCAGTTCTCTTATGTATATACCTAGGAGTAGAATTGCTGGGTCATATGCTAACAGTGGAAACCCTGGTGGTGTAGTGCTTAAGTGCTATGGCTGCTAACCAGAGGCTTGGCAGTTTGAATCTGCCAGGTACTCTTTGGAAACTCTATGGGGCAGTTCTACTCTGTCCTGTAGGGTCGATATGAGTCGGAATCGACTCGACAGCACTGGGTTTTTTTTTTTTTTTTTTTATGCTAACAGTATATGTAACTTTTTAAGAAATTCCCAAATTGTTTTCCAAAGTAGCTGTACCATTTACATTTCCAACAGCAAGGGACAAGGGTTTCAATAACTCTACATCCTTGCCACCGCTTGTTATTGTCTTTTTTTTTTTTAATTGTATTCATCCTAGGGGTATGAAATAGTATCTCACCTTGGTTTTCATAAAGCTATTTTCAAGGCAAAATTTTCAAACCAGTTTGATTCTCCAAGGATTCACTTTGATTGTGCAGGTTTGGATTTGTACATAGAAATACTTCAGAGTTAGCAATTCCATGAAATTGGATTTCTCTTAAAAAGCTTGCGTATTTAAAGTATTATAAGTTTAATTTCTTTCTTGTCTCTACGGGTGCTTTAGCTCCTTTAAGTTAGTATTATACAAAAAAAAAATCCACTTATTAATCTATATTTGTCAATCAAAACAGCAGTTCTGTTAAATTTAATATACCATAGAATCTAACATCTGTCTGTCTGAACTAGCTATTCCTAGATACACACAAAGTAAAATTTTTATGACTAATTTAGAAGACTTTTTTTTAAACATAGAAAAAGACTGAGCAGCTTCAGTTTTGCAACTCAGTCTTAGGTTCAAAATTAACACAGAAACTTAAGTTGTAAACTCACAGGGCTGTTCTTTCAGTGTATACAAGATATTTTCTTAAATAATATGAGCTTTCAGTAGCATGCAAGCAAATAGACACTCAAAAAGACTAACCATATTTCTGCTGTGTTATCCAGTTTTCAGTATATCCCTAATGTCTGCCAGCCAACAGATTTCATCAGCACATACATTGCCTACCATTACTTCCACTACTGGGGAGTATATTATTAATCAGAACAAAAGCAAAATCAGAGCCAGGTTTTGCCAAGAACCAGAACCAGGAACAAGCAAACAAAAAGAGCAAAACACAAACAAAGTAAACATAGAAAACCAAAGTTAGGATAAAGAAAAGACAGAAATAGAGAATCATTGCAAGCAATGTTCTTTTGCCACTTAAGATTAAATCTAGGAGCCAGGAAAAGGCATACTGAGATTTAAACAGGCCATAAGCGCTCATCTTGGGCAACAAAGTTTAATTGGCTGTAGAAGCTAAGTCCGTTTGGGCATCTTTGATGGGATCTCTAGAACTGTCAAAACATAATTCTCAAAGCCTAATTATCAAAAAGTTGTAATTAACTCAGTAGTGAGAGAACCAACAGGATGACAAGCTGGTTCCAGAGCTGACTGAGAGACACATACATATATAGTCAGTGGGGGGAAAAAAAATTGAGAATGCTAGAGTAAGATTACTAAGTTAGATTTAAAACTGAATCATGTGCTATATGTTAATATAACAATAACCCTTGAAATTCTTTTTACTAGATAGTAATCATTTGTCTCTTCTGAGTTTTCTTTAAGACAACATCTACCTTTACAGAGTAGTAAAATGTTTGGATTCTAATTATAAGAGTAAATAGTAAGTAAAATATATATATATATATGTATGTATGTATATTACATTCCCCTTAAAGAGTCAAATGACCCTTAGGCGGGCAAATTAGATAATGCTAACATGGCATTAAAAGTAAGGCAATCCTTTTTTTTTTTTTCCTTATCTCCCCATTTGGATATTTTTTTCTTAACAGAAAGGAGGCAGTCATTACTCTGAGCAGTTGGATGAGTGTGGTGTCTTCAATGTGATATGGAAGATTAAACGGGGAGTAGTTTTTTTTGTTGTTGTTGCTGTGGTGGGATTGAATGTATTGTTTGAGGGCCTTAACAGACATCCAAGCAGAAATGTCACTTGATGCCTAGATATATAAGTCTGGAGGTCAGGGGGTGGGAGAAGTGGAGGAACACATTTAGAATCAGCAGCATATAGATGATACTTAAAGCCATAGGATGGACGAAACATCTATGGAAGAATGTAGATCAAAGGTCTGGGCACCGCAGACCTCTAACATTTAATGATTAAGACTAAGGTCCCGCCAGTGAAGCACTAGGTAGGCACGTCAATGGGAATAAAGTGTTTCAAGACCAAGAGAATCAAATGATTTGTCAAAAAAACTGACATTTTGAGAGGGCAAAAGAATAAGAAGTGACTGATTTTGCTATGTGGACTGATTGGTGACTTTCATAGGCAGTTTTGATGTTGTGGTAGGGACAAAACCTGATTCATGTTAGGTCAGAAGAGAATAGAAAAAGATGACCTACAGACAACTCCTGCAGGAGACTTTTCAGCAAAAAAAGTTAGTAGCTGGAGGGAGAGAGAGGATCAAAGAAGTAAGGTATTTTTGTTTGTTGTTTGATTTTTAAATTTGAGTTTCATCACAGTCTGTATACTGATCACTTTTTCCACTTCCTACTCAGAAACCATCAATTCATTCAACAATGGGAAAGGTGCTGTAGCAAACTTAGTGATGCATAAGGAGCATGCTAATATGAAATGTAAGAATCTTAGTATAACCAGAACAAAATAGAAAACTAAGTGCTAGAGACAACAGCCATGACTCCTTCCACCTGAGAGACACTGAATAGGCTCATAAAGTGGAAAACCTTTAAGATGTACATTAAAGAATTCAGACACACATAAATGACAGGAATCATTTTCCCCGCAAAAGAAGCAGAACAAATACCAGGCAAAGAAACAGGGACATGTCAGCATATTTAGCCCGAACTATTTTTCTTATCCGTAGCAAACCTAGGGTACAAAGGAGACTACTAGAAGATAAGTTGGAATTATGGGTTGATTTTTCTGTTTTAAGTCTTATAAACATTGGAAGTCTTTTTTTTTTTTTAACTTTTATTTTGAACTACTTTTAATAGGAAAGTTGCAAGAATAATACAAAGTTCTCTTGTCTTTTTTATCCTGTTACCTGCAATGTTAACATTTTATGTAAGCGTAGTAAAAATATCCAGAACAGTAAATGAAGATTGGTAGAATATTACCAACTAAACTGCAGGCATTATTCAAAATTCACTGATTTTTTTTTTTACTAATTCTTTTTTTTTTGTCCCATTCCAGGATCCTATTCAGGATCCCACATTGCATTTAGTTGGTACTTTCCTTTAGTCTCCTTTGGTCTATAATATTTCTCAGTCTTTCATTGACAGTTTTTAAAATGTAGGATTAACATAATGAAATTTGTTTAAACTTAAAAAAAAAAACTTATAGATTCACAGAAAGTTTCAAAAAAAAAATGTACAGGGGGGTCTTCTGCACCCTTCACCCAGCCTTCCCAATAGTAACATGTTGCTTAACCACAGTACAATATGGAAATTAGGAAATTAACATTGGTGCAATCCACAGAGCTTGTTGAGATTTCACCAGTTTTACAAGCACTCATTTGTGCATGTGTTTGTATAGTTTGGAAACCCTGGTGGCATAGTGGTTAAGTGCTATGACTGCTAACCAAGAGGTCGGCAGTTCAAATCCACCAGGCGCTCCTTGGAAACTCTATGGGGCAGTTCTACTCTGTCCTATAGGTTCGCTATGAGTCGAAATCAAATCTATGGCAGTGGGTTTGGTTTGGTTTTGTTGCTGTATAGTTAGTTCTTTGCAGTTTTATCATGTGTAGTTTGTGTAACCACACCGCAATCAAGATACAGAACTGTAAAAAATGTATTTAAAAAAATTCTTTTAATTTAAAAAAAAAAAGGCTACAGGGTTGTTCCAGCTCCACAAGATTCTGTTTTGCTACCCATACTTTCTCTCCCCTTCTCCCAGTCCCTAGCCCCTGGCGACCACTTGGATATCTGTTTTTGTCATTTACAAATATGCAGGTCTGTGAATGGTAAGAAGGAAAATTCAAGAGGGTACAGCAGTAAAACATGTCCAAAACAGCCTGGTATGTTATGCCAAATCATCTTCCTTTTGATCCAGTGGAACTTACAAGGGCCAAATAATTTTGGAAGCTTTAGGTTGGTGATTATATTGTTCAAATGTTTTTAAAGCTGTTAAGGTTAAGTATTTTATATTTTGGGAGAGAGGCACAAGCCTATCTGGAAATTTCTATATGGCGTGTATTTGATTTTAGGAGACAACTTCTTGAATAATTACTCTTGCAACTCAGTCAACAATCCTGAGTTTGTAATTGGGAAAAATGGCAAGACATTTTAAAGAGAGAAGCATTTTCAAATAATACTGAAAAGACATTTTATAAGAAAATTTTATGTATTTCCCTTACCAAATGATGACATGTGAGAAAAAATTAAAGGGAACTTCTGCCTTATAATTGCAAAGAAAACAATTGTTCTGTAGTGCACAGGGAGATTTTTGATACATCTACATAAGGTTGAGAACCTGTAAAAAGAATAAACTTGCATTGCAGTTCGAATTTGTTATAAATGACACAATTCAAAGTTAAACTTTCACAATAATTTCATTAGGGTTATAAGGAACCCATAATCTTTGTTAATTATTAACAGCTATAAAAAAAAATTTTTTATAAATATGGAAAACTGCCAAATGAGTAAAAGTGATATGAAACATAAATTTCTAAAGCACCTGAAGAAATCATCTGCCCATAAGGAATGCAGAAGGTTCTATTAAGTTAATTTCTGCATAAAACATATTTTCTAAAATGAAAAACTGTGGCATCACCTCTTATTACAATTTTAGTATTGGGTTCATGACTGAAAATTTTAAGTGCTAATTCTATATTGCTTAAATATAGGGGAAAGGTATTATAAAATGCCTATGAAATTTATATGTCAAATTTGGTGTTTAATATTCTTTGTAATTTTGGGGCACAAGTGCAAAGATGACATTGTTGTCTCTATGCATACTGTAATTGAATTTTCTTAGTAAACTCTGAACATTTAAAAACTCATTCTTTTCAAGGAAATATTCCAGGTTTTACAAAACACATATATAAAAGTTAGTATTTTAGAAATCATTTACACATTATTAAAACAACATTAAATTGTTTTGTCGTAATTAAGAAAGTATAGTGATTCTTGATATTTTATCCACATGACAATTCTTAAAACTAAAGGCAATTATGCTGCCCATTTAAATCAACATTATTTTATAGCTTATGAGTACTGTTTACTAGCTTGAAATTATTTTTAGATTTTTTCACCAACTACAATTTTACTGTAACGATAAAGGTTGGGAACAAATTAAACTCGCTGCCTTCGGAATGATTAGTAATCCCCCAAACTTCTCTCCCCCACTGGTCTAGTAATTCTTAGATAGGCAGAAGAATTGAAAATGCCTTAGTATGTTCTTTTTGCACAGTCTTGCATTCTACATTCTTTTCAAGGTTTACACATCCTTAGATCATACAAGATGTTTTTAACCTTCCAAACAAAATATTTCATTTTTTGAGGTGAAGTTGAAATATTTATTCACAAAAGCATGAGTAATATAATTTCTTAACTTAATGCCCCAAATATGGTAATCACCATACTGACAGATTTCCCTAATTTTTTTTCAGAATTTTTGTCAACATTGTAGCACATTTCACTGCTATATTTAAGTATCTATAAAAAAGCTTTGTGACTCTTCCTGGTGTACCTTGAACAAACTTTTATGATAGAAGAATCTCACCTTACTTTTAAACTTCTCCATAACCTAAAAATCATTGGCCAAAATTGCACAATTGTATGTTTGTGGAATGATTTTAAAGATACAAATTGACAGTTGTAATACAATTCCATTTTTACAGAAGGAATAGGGAGGAAAAAACGTACGCATTAGTTAATCCATGCATTACTGCAAAGTTTAAAGTAAAATCATAAAAAGAGAGGTTTTCAATAACCACTGTTGGGACCATGTTTAAAAGATTAATGACAGCTGGAAAACTACTGGGTCTCAGTAGCAGGTGTTTTATTAAAAATGGACATTTTGACTTTGAAATTGACTGAACTCTGACCTTTTCCGTTTTCTCCAGCAGAATTCCGTAACAAAATAGTAGAAAAAGCAGGTAGTCAGAGTATACTTTAGGAGGGTTGGACGATTTAGGTGTTGTATTCAAATGAATTGGTGAGTATACGGAAGAATTCGGCCATAATACTTAACAGGAAAAAGAGCCCATTGTATTTGAGGATGTAAATCCCACAGAAACCAGTTTTGGACTGGTCATATGTGATAGTCTCCTCATTAATGTTTTCAAAAAGGCAGTGCATGAAATGTATAGCAAAATTATCGGATTTGCAAATAGCTTTAAAAACTTTGAGATGATGAAAGGCTGATTGGAATAAATTGTTAGAATATCTTATTAACAGATGAATTTTGATGTGGACCAATTTGAATAATGCAGTTAGGAATTAAAAACTCCAAATTATCCCTATCAAGAAGTTGTTGTTATCATTAGGTGCCATCAAGTCAATTCCAACTCATAGCACAACCGTACATACGACAGAACAAAACACTGCCTAGTCCTGCACCATCCTCACAATCCTTGTTACGCTTGAGCCCATTGTTGGAGCCATTGTATCAGTCCATCTCGTTGAAGATCTTCCTTTTTTTCGCTGACCCTCTACTTTACCAGGCATGATGTCCTTCTCCAGGGACTGATTCCTCCTGATAACATGTCCAAAGTATGTGAGTAGTCTCACCATCCTTACTTCTGAGGAGCATTCTGGTTGTACTTCTTCTAAGACAGATATGTTCGTTCTCAGTTTTCATTTCACAATATGTGAAGAGGAAGGGATCCTAAGGACAAAACAGTTTTCTCTTTTTTCCGTAGCTTACAAACCCTCCATGATCTTGCCCTTCCAACCTTTCTCATACCAATTTCCCTTTCAACTGAAATGTTCATTATATATGTGACACAAGCATGTTAAATGCTATCACCATTAAAAGGTGTTATATTAGCTAGATGTATTTTGTAGTTCAAAACAAGAAATAGAAATATAGAGATAATGGTAAGGTTCATGTAAGTCAGTTTTTACAAATATTTTGAGGAAACAAAATTAGGGTCATTTTAGATGTATCAAACCAGGTTTTTATTGGACTAAAAAAAGCCAGTCTGTATGAATAATGGAGTCCCTCAGTGGCACAAATGGTTAAGCACTTGACTAGTAGCTGAAAGGTTGGCAGTTCAAACCTACCCAGGGCACCTTGGAAGAAAGGCCTGGCGATCTGTTTCTGAAAGCCTTGAAAACCCTACTGAGCATTTTTACTCTGCACACAAAGGGTCTCCATGAGTGAGAATCAACTCGACAGCAGCTAACAACAACAATACAGATATATGCCTACCTGTGCAATGTAATTTAAAAGATCTGAGAATCCTAAAATTCGTGCTCCCAGCCTGCCTGCCCTACCTCCCCTCTACCCACAGACACACAGTACTTTGACAGGTAGAGAGGATTTTGTTTTCCACTGACCTTCCATGGTGCTTAAAATTCCAACAATAAATCATTCATTTGGAATAGAAGAACAATAGTCTATTCAGATAAAATAGCACAATTTGGGAACATAGATAAGTAAGTTTGGATAAGAATGAACAAAAAAAGGAAGTTTCAGTCTACAGCATGGAAGTTAGATATGCTGAAAGAGGAAAACGAGCTGAAGAAATTTGTGTAGATGAGATGGAGGGTACAAGGAAGGAGGGAAAACTTCTGAAGACGTGGACTTTTTTTTTGGCCTTCTTAGCAGTCTCTCCTAGGATCAGTAAGACTTGGGTAGCCAAAGAGATGCCTGTTAGTTGGAATTCCAAAGGAGAATTAGAATAAATGCTGTTTCCATAAACCTTGTCATGTAGCAAATTCAAAGTATATTAATTTCTATAATATTTTTGTCTCCAAAATATATGTGAACTTTTTTTGATTTAGATATTTTCATTTTCTCTGAAAGAAACATAGTAACTGTTTAAAAAATTGGTCAATAGTATTTACCTCTCATGTATGTAGCATCTGCTTTTCTCTTTGCTGTCTTCAAAGAGTCTGTAGATAATGTTGAAATAAAATTGTTTTAAGCTACTTCTAGTAAACATGGGGGGGTAGTGATGTGATCTTAAGGATTTCATAGCTGTAGAACTGCTAGTCAACTGACTTTTTCCCCTAAGAATTTGCCTGATTATTTCAAGATAAATTAGATTTAGAGTTTCTGTTGTGCTGACCTGTAATTTATGTATGCATATATGTTTTTACTTTGTAAATATAGTTCATTTACCCCTAAAATGCAAGGCAGACGGATGGGAACTTCAGGAAGAGCCATCACAAAGAGCACCAGTGTGAGTGGAGAGATGTACACACTGGAGCATAATGATGGCAGTCAGTCGGACACAGCTGTGGGTACAGTTGGAGCAGGTGGAAAGAAAAGGAGATCCAGTCTGAGTGCCAAAGTGGTTGCCATAGTGTCTCGAAGGAGTAGAAGCACATCTCAACTTAGCCACACAGGTGAGTGGTGTGAATTCAGTCTAAATATCTCAAGTTGTTGCTGGACAGACAAAATTTGATCTTCATGCTGTGACTTGTGATAATGGAGTATATTCAATTCTTTGCAAAGAAATCTTGTTTTTCTGTCTCTGAAAATCTGTTTAAGTATGGGGTTTTTTGTTTGTTTTGTTTTCTGTGTACCTGTCTTAACAAGGTATCATTTGTTAGCCTATAAAGTGATCAGATACTTGCAATTAAAAAGAAAATAAAAATTAAAGTCATGTTTACAAATACGCAAGGAAATGCAAAGAAGTACTAGAGATCCAAATTGATTTATGTGCAAGAAAGCAACAGGATTCTCCTTTTCAAAGTGTTCCATTATTCAATTAGTTATGATTTGGGCTATGTCCATATTTTTTCTAGAAAAGAAGGTCAGTTGTGCAACTTGAAATGTAGTCTTCAATGTGCTGTATGAACATATTAATTCAACTGTACTTGTTATATTTCAGTGTAAGTGAAAATCTAGCAGTTATTTTTACTTGAGAAAAATGGGTCAGTGGATTCACATAAAGACTAATGTTTTAATACAAATTTGAGTTTCACATACATTCTACTGCTTATAAATCTTAAAAGCTTTATGTCCTCAAGGTATGTAGATCATGGACTTTTTTTTTTTCTACCTCCTTCAGAAGGAGGGATGGTTATTTTTGTATTGTACATTGTAATATATAATAAAAGCACTACTTCAAATTATGTAATATTTGATCAGGTACATTAGATGGTTCATTACTATGCTCAGGACTATATGTAACCAAAAGGTAAGTGAACTATCAAACTGATTTAAACTTCTAGCACATGTTTCTCCTCTTATAACCACTCGTTCCACTTCTCTTTAACAGCGAAAGTCTTGTCACAAACTTCACTTGTACCAAAAAGTTTCTTAACATCCTTTTTATAGCTAACTTGAGCATCCTGGGAAGTAGCTTTTTGAAACTGTGAATTCTATTTGGTATATTGACAATAAAGGTAGGAAATTTTGAGTCATTCAGAAACTGAACTAGTATGTATAGCTATTTAGCTAAGCAGAGGTTTGTCTTTCTTAAAGTCATAAAATTAGAATGAACCTAGATTAGCTAGCAACTCTGTGGTAGTCAGACCTGCCCTGATGCCATCCAGTAGGATGAGCTGAAAATCTGCTCATCGTGAAGGAGAATCATTTGTCAGGTTTCTTTAGAGTAGCAGTCAAAGGCAGTTTTGATTTGTGTAGCGGATGCTTTGCCCAGTTTTCCAACAAACCAAAAACCCATTGCCATTGAGTCAATTCTGACTCATAGTGACCCTATAGAACACAGGAGAACTGCTCCATAGGATTTCCAAGGAGCAGCTGGTGGATTTGAACCACTGACCTGTTGGTTAGCACCCAAGGTCTTCACCACTGTACCACCAGGGCTCCCTTTGTTTTACCCTTTAGTTAGTTCCTTCTCTATCACTCACTAGTTGAGAAGAATTTAGCTTTTTTAGACTAAAGCACCACAGTAATTTTGCATAGGAACTATGCCTGTGGCACAGCTTTGTCAGGCAATAGATTTAAATGATTGTAGTTTGAACACTTAGCCCCTTTGTTTTATTAGTTTAAATTTTATGTCAATTATGCTTATGTCTTAAATTGCAAATAATATCTACCTTCTTAGAAGTTGTATTGTTAAAAACTAATAAATATAAGATTATTTTTGTAGACTATTTCAATTATAAATAATATTAATAGTTTTAAATATCTGTACCATACTATCCATAATGAAAGAAGGGATAACATTTTAGAATAAATTTTATCTAGGAGAATGTCATAAATTGAAAGGTTTCCAAGGAATCTAGGTGCCACTACTGGTAAATGCCTTCGAGCAATCAAGCACATAGCTAAAAACTTATTTAGCAAACAGAAGCTTAATTAGATTGATTGAAAAGGAGGTGTAAAGTAGTAAAGGAAAGGGAAATTTTAAGAAAAAGCCCCTGAGCCAAGATATTCTGGACTTGAATGAAGCTCAATGGCAAAGGGTTTTGTTTTTTTTTTTTCTAGGTGAATTTAGGTCTGGGCTTTAGAGTGTAAAGAAGGTTCTAGCCTATGTAGGTTTAGATGTAGGTTTAGAGACCCAGCCCGTGTAGTGTGAGGTCTTGGCCCTTCACTTATATATTAACTGTATGGTGTTCCACCTGTGGTTATCCTCTCTTGTAAGTGAAAGCATTCCTGGGAAGGTCCACAGATCTGTGAAAAATCAGCCCTAAATACACCCAGGAAGTTACCTAGAATTGTAGGGTGATTATGATAATAAGTATCTTAAGAATAACAAGTACCCATGTGCCTAAATGAACACAATGTGCGTTGTCTCTTAAGTTATATACATATGTGTGCATTTACATATGTATGTGTCTGTATTCATATCACTGGAGTCCCTGGATGGTGCAAATGGTTAAAACACTTAGTTGCCAAAGGAAAGGTTGGAAGTTCAAGTCCACCCAGAGGCACCTTTAAAGAAAAGCCTGTCCTGGGGATCTACTTTCTAAAAATCAGCCATTGAAAACCCTATAGATCACAGTTCTACTCTGACACACATAGGCCACCATGACTCACAATTGACTCCATGGCAACTGTTTTGTTTTGTTACCTTAGAGGTTAGACATTTACAAAAGATTAAAGAGCCACTGACCTCTGTTTTTCTGCAGAAATTCCTGAGGCAAAGAAGCATAAAAGGGCTTGGTGAGTAATATTATGGACAGGAAAATACTGGAAGAAAAACACAAATGCATATTTTAATAAATTATACCAGCACTTGAACAGTTTGCTTGAGCAAAGGGGCTATAGTGGAAAATAAGTTTAGAAAAAAGACTAGTGCCAGGTCTTAAAATCCCTTTAAGTTAGGAAACTTCTTGTAAACCACTTGCTGTTGAGCTGATTTCAAGTCACGGAGACCCCGTGTATGTCAGAGTAGAACTGTGCTCCACAGGATTTTTAATGGATGATTTTAAACCAGTTGCTGTTCAGTCGATTCCACGTCATGGGGACCTCGTGTGTCAGAGTAGAACCTTGCTCCGTAGGATTTTTAATGGCTGTTTTTGTGGAAGTAAATTTGTTACCAATCGCCAATCTCACACAAAGGATCATTGTCTTTTCCCAAGTAAGAATACATGCAAAAGACAAACTTTACCTTCAGCAAGCTTTATTTTGCTTGAGTCAAGCAAAAGGAGTCAGCGGAAGACTAAACCTCTCCAAAAGGCTGATTCAAAAAGGGAAGCAAGGCTAGGGCTTATACGGGTTTGGTGGAGACAATAGAATAATGAATATTTAGTGGGCTTCTTTCAAGGGGCGGTACTTCTCAGAGTGGGGGCGTGTGTTAATTAGGTTGCTCGCACACCTGGAATTCAAGATGGAACCTGCTAATATTCAAGATGGAGTCCTCCCAGCAGCCCTTGCCATCACTTACTATGGGACATAGCGCAAGCGCACTGATCTTTGGCACTACATCACCATCTTCGGAGGGCTAAGGAAGGTTAAACAGCAGTCACACTTTGTTCTTCTGCGCATGCAGGAGCCTGTAAAGGGGGAAGGGACTAGAAAAACATTAAGAAGCAGGTAGTAATTCACGAGTTGTTTGAGCCTTATCTCATGTTGACAGGGTGTGGTTCCTGTTTACCCAACTTCTAGATAGTAATCTTTTAATAGCTCTTTTGTTCTGCCAGCACAGTTAACCCTATCTGTCTCAGATTGCCAAGCCTTTCTTCAGAGGCACCTCTGCGTGGATATGAATCTACAACTTTTCAGTTAGCATCTGAGTGTATTAATCAATTGTACCACCCAGGGACCCATGAGTTGGAATGAACCCAACTGCAACTGACTTTAAGGTACTTTGCTCACTATTAATGGGGAGCATTTAATCAAGGGAAAAAAAGAACCAAAATGGTGATTCTGGAAGCTTAAACTGGAAGCTGTTGTTGTTAGTTGCCGTTGCATTGGCACCAACTCGTGGTGACCTCGTGTATAACAGAACTAAACGTTTTCCAGTCCTGAGCTATCTCTGTGATCATTGATATGTGTGAGCCCATTGGGTCATTCCATCTCATTGAGGGTTTTCCCTGGCCTTCTACTTTACCAAACAGGATGCCCTTTTCTGGTACACACTGGAAGCAAGGTATAGAAAATCAGGAGGAAGAGCACTTGGAAGCAAGGGGGTCAGCCTGAAGCTATTTTAATGGATGAAATGAAAGATTATGAGGTAGTGAACTAGGGAAGTAGCTGTGGAAATGGAAAAGCCTGAGCTTATTCAGAAAGAGGAATAAACTAGAGGTGGAATCAACAGAAGACAAGGTAAAATGCCCTTATTGAGGAACAATAGGTGAGGGAACAAGGGGAAATACAGAGAAAGGAGGGGGCCGCACAGGATCCAGGAGAGAGCAAGTGACTAAAGAGGAAGACACAGATGGAGAGATTTTTAAAGAGGCTGGATATTCCTACAGAAAAATTGAAGTGGCTAATGATTGAAAACAGACCACTGGATTTGGAGACTGAGCAGCCATTCCTGACCTTTAAGTCTGATAGACAAGTGAAGAAGGGGTAAGGTCAGTGTGCCCACATGTGGGACAGGATTCACCACGGACTGTAACCCATTCCACTCTCAATTTTTTCATTCGTCTCATCTTCCTCTAACCATCTTTTCACCTACCTCCACTTTAATTACACCTTGTTGGATGTGAGAAAACCCTGGTGGTGTAGTGTTTAAGAGCCACATCTGCTAACCAAAAAAGGCTGGCAGTTCAAATCCACAAGGCACTCATTGGAAACTCTATAGGGCAGTTCTACTCTGTCCTATAGGGTTGCTATGAATTGGAATCGACTCAATGGCAACGGGTTTCGTTTTTTTTATCGGATTTGAAGTGGGCCTGATGTCATGGATGGGAAGAGCTGGAATAGGAGAGGCTAGGAGCCCAAGGGGTTGGGGCTAGAGAGCCTATAGTTATATAGAGTGAGACTTCTGGGGGCTCCCAGAAGCAGCTCAGATAGGGCTAGAAAGATGGATAAATAGAAGCAATTATTATTAACTTCTCTTCAGGATGCTTAGTATTAAGAAGGAGAGACATCAAATGTCAACAATCCTTCTTTCCTTTGTTCTACCAACATTTATTAAGCATTTTCCATGCACTAGACGTTGTAACGAGGAAATATTAGGTGTGTGTATGCGTTTTATAATGAAAAGGATCTGAGTGTGTGTCCAGGATGAGGTGTGGATAGAGCATCTCATGGCAGAGAGATTGAAAAATACAATACAAAGAATTTTTTTAATTACTGGAGCAGGTCCCAGAGAACATAGGGGAAATTTCAGACACACTCTATTCTTGGGAGAAGTAAGGTTTTTTTTTTTTTCTTTTTCCCATGAGTTTGATCAAAAAAAGGAAATAATTTAAATACAGAGGGATATTGCAATGAAAATATTGAAGTAGCTTATGCCAGATGCCCTTGATCTTCTCAGTGAAAATGAGACGAGAGAAGATGAAAAGTGTGAGGATACAGAGTGAGAAAGTTTATAGGAAATTAGTCGATACGAATAAAAGTACTGCTGAGCCCCACTGGAGTTCCAGCTGAGTTTGGATAATGCCAATCATCTAAAAAGTAACTTAAATAACATTTACCTGGGGTACCTTTGCAAGAATCTAGTTCACATTAGTTGTTCTTTTGTCTTTCAAGTCTGTCATCCCCTATCTTTGCTCATCTCCAGTGTTATTACCAGGATTTCTGAGATTACCAGATGATTCTTTAAAATCATATGGCCACTTTTTTTTTTTTAAGATTCCGAGATGAAATTCGGTTGGGTATGGTTTCTTTGTGCTCATTTTTACAAGTTCATCCGTCTTGGGCTGCTATTTAGTATTTAGTTGGACTTCAGCATGTTCAGATCTGTAATGAGACTTTATTATTAACCTCCTTATTGGAGATAATTGAAGCTCTGCTTTCTCTCTGTGATCTGTTCATATTACATCTTCCCAAGTAACTCCCTTTTGTATTCTCACTCTGAATATGGTTCTAGAAGACTTTTTTTTTTTTTTTTTTTTGCTCTGGCAGTTTATGAAATCAAACAATTATAATAAGGGAATGAAGCATTTCTGGAGACCCATAACCCAGTCAAACCCAGTGCCATCGAGTCGTTTCTGACTCATAGCGACCCTATAGGACAGAGCAGAACTGCCGCATGAGTTTCCAGGGAGTGCCTGGCAGATTCAAACTGCCGACCCTTTGGTTAGCAGCCGTAGCACTTAACCACTACGCCACCAGGGTTTCCAAATAGTAGCATTAAAAACTATATAGAGTTCATTATCCTGAAAGATTACATAAGCAAAAATATAAGTATACTAAGGAGTTTTAGGTAGATTTATGGATACTTGATTTCAAAATAGATTAATAAATGTTTATGAATTTTCAAGGCATACACTAACTTCTCAACATAAAAACATAGATAGAAACTAACAAAATTGTCCTTGCTTCCAATGACAAAAGAAGAATAACATGGAGTAATAAAACTACAACTGTAACCCACTTATACATTAAGGGAGAGTGCTCGAATAAGCTATTTCTGCATGAGTTCAAGGCATTATTTTAAAACTCACATTTGTCCTTAGACAATAATCATGCCTCCCAAAATGTCCAAAACATTAAATTTCCTTCTGCTAATCTTCCAATTTTTCTTCCTTTAAAAGTCACACAGGGAAACCAAAATATATATAAAACTTGGACAGCTTAAAAACAAAAGGACAACTCAATCATGAAATGAGCAAAGGACTTCAATAGATATTTTATCCAAGATGACATTCAAATGGCCACCAGACACGTGAAAAGATGTATATCTTTACGTCATTAGCCCTCAGAGATGCAAATCAAAACTACAATGAGATACCATTTCACTGCCACTAGGATGGCTAAGATAAAAAATAAGTAAATACATATGTAAAGAAACAGAAAATAACACGTTGGCGAGGATGTGGGGAAATTGGAACCCTTATCCATTGCTGGTGGGAATGCAAAATGGTACAGCCATTGTAGAAAACAGTGTGGTGGTTCCTCAAAAAAAAAAATTAAAAAAAAATTGAACTAAAAATAGAGCTACCATATGACCCAGCAATTCCACTCCTAGGTTTTATGCCCAAAAAACGTGAAGGCAGAGACTCGGAGACTTACATACCAATGTTCATTGCAGCCAAAATGTGGAAACAACCTAAATGCCCATCAACAGATGAATGGATAAACAAAATGTGGTAGATACATACATGCAATGGAGTACTACTCAGCCAGTGGAAGAAATAAAGTCTTAATACATGTTACAATATGGATGGAGCCTAAAGACATCATGCTGAGTGAAATAAGTCAAACAAAACAGGAGCAATATATTACGACCTCACTTATATAAAAAGGAAAGACAAAAGTATAAAGACCAAAGTTTATTAATGGTTACCAGGGATGGGAGGAAGGAGAAAAGGGGGGTTGGGTTAACTGTGATGAAAAAATTGCATTGATTAATGGTAGGGTTGCACAGCTGATGATTGTAATTGCTGGCAATAAGTTGTACACTTGTAAAAAGTTTAACTGGCAAAAGTTGTGTGATAGATATATTTACAACAACAAAAAGGTAGCTGCTGAGGCTGCTTATGTACAGCCAGAAGCCTCACTGGATTTGGTTCCTTGCTTTGGTGGTTTAGAGTCATGTTTTCATGGGACATCCCAGTTAACGGGCCTAATAACATGGTTAGTGCTTCTGTTCTACCTCCTAGTTCATTGCATAGTGCCTGGGGTCTTAAAAGCTTGCAAGTGACCATCCAAGTCAGGACAGTTGGTCTCTCTTTGCCTGGAGCAACAGAGGAAGAGGGAGAGTCAGGAATAGGAGGAGGATGTGGAATGTGTGGCTAATTGCCTCCATAAACAACTGCCTCCTTTGTCATGAGAACAGAAGAACTGGATGGTGCCCGGCTACCATTACTGAACGTTTTGATCAAAGATTCTGTAGAAGAATCCTGATCAAAAGGAGGAAAATGCACAACAGAATTTCAAATTTTCATGGACTCCAGACTTTCTGGAGCTCTGGGGGCTGGATGAACCCCTGAAACTATTGACCAGGGATAATCTTTAAGATAAGCCTTAAACCAAAAATACTCCCCTGAAGTCTCCTTAAAACCAAATAGTAGTTTAGCTTAACAAGTAAAAAAGGTCTGCCTTGAGCATTATGCTCTTTTAAGAGCTATCTATGTGGGATCAGAGAGACTAGAGTACCTCAAACGGTTAGACAGGAACCTTAGGGGGCAGTGAGTTTATGCTAATAGGGGAGGAACAACTCAGAAAAGAAGGCTGAGAATGGATGCACAACTGGAAGAATGTATTCAGTGTCACTAAATGCTACATGTGGTAACTGTGGAATTGGTGTTTGCTGTGTATATTCTCAACAGCAACAAAATAAATAAAAATAAAGTCACACAGGTAAAGCACATTATAAAATAAATTGAGTGCTTGCTTAGACAGCATACTTGATTTACCTTAGGAAAATGAATATCTTCCATTTGACTTACTGTTTTTTTCCCTCCAACCAATATATGTCTAATTTACCAAAGTATCTTTCCATGGTGTAAATCTAGTACTGCCTTGTGAAGATCCTCTGCCTTTTCCTTTATGAGAAGTGAGTTTATAGCTGCATTCTAAAGATTTTCTCAGCTCTGCTGTTAACAATGCAAGCCAAAAATTTTTACAAAGTATGTGGGCCCCAAAAAGTTTCAGAAACTGAAAACTACTGTGGGTCAAAATCTTGCTGAAATCTAAATTCATTATTTGTGCCTCATTTATTTGATTCGTTTCATGGAACAAGAAAAACATTCTGAGGATCGTGATGTTTCATGTTCTTTGTTTCCTGAATGCAAAATGATGGTGCCAGAAATGATTCTCAGGTCTGCAAAAGCCATCAAATGAATGTAAGCACAGGTTCTTTTATTTACTGTTTCTGTCTGGCTTAGGAATTCACTACTGTTAATAGAGATTCAATTCAGCTATATAGCAGCTCATCTTCTGAAAAGATGCCCTAATAAGGATTAGTATTTTCAAACGTACTCCAGCTGTTCTATTTTTGTTCTTTTCTTTGGTCCAAACTATAAATTTTGAGTTCAGTTAATAAATAAATATCCTTTTCAGTGATTTGGCAGGAAAAAAAATACTGATTTGAATGGAATTCATTTTTACAATTAATTTGTATTTCAGGAATTGGAGGAGAGAAACTAACCTTTATTAAGTGCCTTCAAAAGTATAATACTAAGTGCTGAAATAATTACATATGATGATAATTATTTTAACTGTACGAAGGTAATTTTTAAACATGAGATTAATTTCAGACTGTTATAAAATATTTCAGATAGCTCAAGATGTAACGAGAAATGTCTGATTATTTTTATAGCTGATAGCCAATTTTAATAGATCCTTTTCTAATGCAAAGTGGTTTTAAATAGAGATTCTTTTGTTGATTTATTTTCCTAATGTTTTTTATGATTTTTAAACACAGAAAAGCAAAGGGGAGAATGTATAAAACTCCTGCAATCTCACCACTCATTGCAAATTTAAAGTTAAAACATAAGCATATTATTGGCTAATCTTTTTTTCTGTGCGTTTGTGTTATTGATAAAACCATCAGCAATAATAGCTATGATTTATTGAGCAGTTGCCATATGCCAGTCAGCATTTTAAGTGCTTTGTGTCTATTAATTTCTCCAATCTTTAAAATATAACCATGTTACTGTTATTATTCACATTTTACAGCCAATATTTTTATATTCGTCAGGTGCATAGTGCTTAATAGCATATAAATTCTTAAGATTTAACTCTCAAATCATTCTGCATCAATGGTTCTTAAAGTTCCTCGTGTCCGGCCTTCCTTTCAGGATCTAATGAAAGCTATGGTTCCTGACCTTAGTAAATTACAGTGCTCACATACCACGTTGTGTACAGGCTTGGAGGTGGTTTGTGGACTCCCTAAAGTCTTGTACCAAATTAGGCATAATCTGCAAGAGAGTGGTCTAGGTTCTCTCTTCACCAGCTTCCTCCTTCTCCCCTATTTCCCAGCTTTTTCCATACTAGACCAGAGGTAAGCAAATTCTGGCCCAAAACCTGTTTTTTATGGCCCATGAGCTAAGAATGAGTTTTACATTTTTTTTTAATGATCGAAAAAAAAATCAAAAGAAAGATTATATTTTGGGACACATGAAAATTATCTAGGATTCAGTCGTGATGTCCATAAATAAAGTTTTATTGAAACACAGCCATGCCTATTCATTCATATGTTATCCGTCTCTGCTTTCGTGTTACAAAGGCAGAGAGCATGTGGCCCACAAAGGCAAAAATACTTAGTATCTACCCTGTTGCAGAAAGTTTCCATATTTCTGCCATAGGCCAAGAACTTGGTGCTTGCAGTACAGATGGAGACGTTAGCAGACGGTATACATCCTGTATATTCTCAGAGTCAGGATTTAACTTATACTGCTGTTGTGACTCTAAATGTCTGTTTTCTTACATCTATAGCAACTCGACGACGGCACTGGGTTTTATAGGGTTTACATTTATAATATGCACCTATTGATACCATCTCTTATTAGACACAGTGATTGTCCAGAATAAAAACCTTCAAATCTTCAACCTTGCCCTGAAAATTGATCCCAGAATTAACTCCTTACATACCCTAAGTTTTTACCCTAATTTTCCCAGACGGGGGCTCAAGGACTGTGTCTGTTATTTCACTGAATAATCTCTAGCACTTAGCACAGTGCCTATATAATAAACATACAAAAATTTGCCCGAATGAATGAAACTTTGAGAGAATTTTCTGTATTTCCTATCTCTGTTTCCTCACTACAATCTGAATTCTGCCCATGTATCGCCCCAAACTGCTCTTGATAAGGTCACAGAAAGCCCATAGGCATGAATTTGATTTGAGTACAATCTAAATAATGGTATAGATCCCAAGTATTGTACAGATATGAAATCAACGAGACATGTACAATAGAAAGTACAATACTGGTAAAAGATGTCTACCTTTTTATTTGACATTAGTTAAATGATTCTTATTTCCATCTTCTTAACTTCTTTAACTTCCTTTCTTACTATGCTTCAGCCAGACTTACCCTTCTGGGATTCATAAAATGCCTTACAGCTTCTTTCTTTGCACTTTTGTAGGTGCTAATCACTCCACATGGAAAGATCTTTATCTTTCATCTTGCCTGTCAAAATCCTCTTCTTTGTTCAAGCCCTGCCCAATCTCTAGCTTCTTACCAAGAGCCAAAAGTGATTCTCTGAACTCCTGTAGCACTTTTTTGGTTCTTATGTGGTACTGTTTAAATACTTCTTTGCCCCGTAAATATCTTTGTAGAGGTCTTATCACCAAATGAACTTAAAGCTCCTCACAGGTAGTAACCAGGTATCAGGTTGTTTTTTTTTTGGTCTTGTACACCACAGTGCCTTGAGTGTAGGAGAATCTGAGTGGAGGTCTATCAAGTGGGTAAGTATGGAGCTGTCTCAGTCAGAATATTGTGCTGAGATAGTAACTAATCACATCGTGGAATTTCATTTGACATTGTCACATGCTATTCTTGTTGGATAAACTTTAAAGGCAATTTTTCTTCTATGTTTGGTTTGTTATTTCTAGGAAGTCAATACATCCTAATTTTTTGCTTAATTTTTAACAAGTAGAAGTGATTTTTCCATTATGTTTACTTCGCATTTTCCTTTTCATTGCTTATACATCTCTTCAAAAGCTCGGGACCATTGATCCAGATACATTTTACAGGTTAATTTCACAAATTTGCTTTTAAGTAATAACACTTCTGTTAAGTCTATAAATAACAGTAGGTGATTACCATTTTAGGATCTTGAGACAGTAAATGAATTGTTGCTGATAATTTTTTTATCAGTTAAAGTATTAGTTTACTAGAAAGCAATTGAAAAACAAAAATTTGTGCTTATGAGGAGGAATAGATGATGACTGATAAAGATTCCAACATCCTTTTACATGCATTACTGTATGTGATGAAGGTTTACCTATTAAGCTTATGAAAATAGGAAATGCAAAAATGCCTAGACATTTTGGAACTCCATCTATCTTTTGTTGAGGGGTAGCAACAGGGGATCCCTGCACATAAGGGATGTACTGTAACTGCTTTTCAGGTCAGCTAGTGAATTCTTATTTGGGAAATAAGCGTCTAATGTCAGGTCAGTACATTGTGATACTTATTACAAAATCATTCACATCGGAAGGATTCTTATAACTAGGGAATGTGGCATATACAATTAGTCATATGTTTAGTAAAGCTTAAAAGACTATGTTCTATAACCACAAGGAGATAGTAACATTCACTTTTCCAGTTTCAAACTCGATACCTTAGAATGTTTTTGTAAATGGAAATACATTTCTATTGCTCTTAATACGAAACTGTAAACTGACAATTAGTAAAATGGTTAGTAAATAGTCATAGTATACTTAAGTTTCAAATAAAAAGATTTAAAAATATATGTAATAATTTAGTAAATTCATATTTGTAAATATATAAAATCCATTGCTGTCGAGTCAATTCCGACTGATAGTGACCCTTTAGGACAGAGTAGAACTGCCCCATAGGGTTTCCAAGGAGCATCTGGTAGATTCGAACTGCCAACTTTTTGGTAAGCAGCCATAGCTCTTAACCGCTATGCCACCAGGGTTTCCAAAATAGATATATAGTTACACTGAAGCATTCTGCTGTTATGTAATGAAGTAAGTAGAAGTATATTAATTGGGAGATATAAACAAGTCAATTAATATCTTAATTTAAAACTTTTATTCCTCTGAATTTGAAACTGTAAAAAAGAATCTTTCACCTATACCTGCATTATGGAAACTGAGGGAGGATTCTTGAAAGGAAAGGCTATTGATTAGAAATCCACAGGATAAATAGAGGCAAGAGGTAGCTAATAGACTGATAGTTAATTGACTCTAGGTGTTTCAACTTGATGCTAAAAATGTCAATTCCTATTTAAAGCTTCCACCTCAGGAAGTTTACCCTAAAAATTATTCAGTTGTTTTTTAAAAAGAAAAGAAAAAGAACCAGAAGATGTCACTTTAAGAGATGCTACATAAAATTTCATGGAGATGGTTTATAAAGGAGTGTGAGTTTCTGGGATCTTTAGCAAGAAAATACCAATTGGCATATATAATATATAGAGATGTTGAGAAGGTTGATGGAAATAGCAAGATCAGAGTTGGAAAGTTTTACCTTCAGAGTAAAAATTGACTTTCCATTCAGTTCTTTGGCTTTCTAAAATGCTTAGCAATTTTTGCCTTCTTGTGGATCATTCTTCATTTTCTACGTGGAGACTCAAAAGCATTTATTTAAAAAAACTCATCCACTTTCATAAATCATTTAATTAATTTTAAAAAGCTAATTCAATATTTGTACAAAGGAGAA
Source organism: Loxodonta africana (assembly GCF_030014295.1). Taxonomy (NCBI): domain Eukaryota; kingdom Metazoa; phylum Chordata; class Mammalia; order Proboscidea; family Elephantidae; genus Loxodonta; species Loxodonta africana. The sequence goes on from NC_087342.1 coordinate 133,711,789, forward strand.
AATATTTTGACATCACATCAAATGTATTGGCTGAGATGATAGGCCTATTTTTTTTCCCCCCGAGTTGCTTGAACTTGGTCTGCATAATTGCAAGTACTGATTTTAATTCCCAAACAGTATGTGGCTTGAATGATGATTCCCTTGGTGAGCATGGCCGATTCGAAGCAACTCTGTAATAGCTGAAATCTGTTGGCTCACTACTGCTGGTAGTGCTGGAGGCAGAAACATGTCTCCCCCAGGCCTCTGCCTCTCTCTCTCCACATTCGGCACACCCCAGATTTACTGGCCCAGATAACACAATTCAGTGAGCATCCTTTTACTTTGTAAATGGCTTAGTTATGTTATTAAAAGTAATGTCAGTTGTCTGTTCTTTTGTTCTGCTTTTATATTTTTACAGTTGCCATGCATTGCATACCCTTTAGCTAAGCATTTGAGAAGAAGAGCCTGTCCTATTTAGAATTCTGCATTCAGTACTCTTCATGGTACACAAGGAGCAGAAAGCATTTTCCTTGTGCTGGAGTTATTTACAAGGCAGTATATCAACAAAGGGCTGTCTTATCTTTTTATAGAACTTTACATCCTATGGAGCCTTTTCATGTTCACTTTCTCTCCAGTGCAAAACTTCTGAAAGGTTTTAAAATAAGAGCCTGATGAAATTAGGAGAAAATAGAAATACATTAACTGAAGAGGACTTCTTGAAGATGTTTTAAGTTAAATATAATATAAAGATGTCTTCTTTATTCCTCAAAGTTTCCAGAAAATTTTACCTTTTTTGTTTTAAATAATTTTCCTTTCTTCCCATCCAGAAAATAATTGTAAGAATTAAATACAATGTTTTTGTTGTTGTTGTTAGGTGCCATCAAGTTGATTTTGACTTATAATGACCTCATTTGACAGAGTAGAACTTCCCCATAAGGTTTTCTAGGCTATAATGTTTATGGGAGCAGATTGCCAGGTCTTTCTTCTGTGGAGTTGCCGGGTGAGTTTGAACTGCCAACCTTTCAGTTAGTAGCTGAGCACTTAACCATTGAGCCAGCGAGGCTTGTAAATACAATTTTAAAGGAGCACAAATACTTCAAATTTTACTTACATTCTTGTACTGGTTGCCATCCAGTCAATACCGACCTGTTACGATCCCATAGGACAGAGTAGGACTGCCCCATAGAGTTTCCTATGAGTCCAGATCCACTCGACAGCAACGGGTTTGGGTTTCTTTGGAATCTTTATGGAAGAATCCCTGATGGCGCACTGGCTAAAGCACTCAGCTGCTAACCAAAAGGTCGGCGGTTCAAAACCACCAGCCACTCTGTGGGAGAAAGATGTGGCAATCTGCCTACGGGGCAGTTTCTGCTGTGTCTTATAGGATCACTATGAGTCAGAATTGACTGGATGGCACCGGGTTTGGTTTTTGGTTTTGTAATCTTTATGGAGCCAGACTGCTACATCTTTCTTCCACAGAATGGCTGTTCGAACTGCCGACCTTTCCGTTAGCAGTCTAGAGCTTAACCACTGTACCACCAGAGCACCTCTTTAATTATATAACACCTGGAAATTCTCATCTTTAGAAGAATCTATTTTTAATTGCATACCATACTAAATTTGTCTTGATTGTTCTCAGTTATGTCCTACATAATTCCCCAAGGTGTAAAACAAACCATTATTTCTGCTCAAAGCTTTACTGTTTTTTCTCCGCTTTAAATCTTTAAGTCAGTAGTGCCAAAAACCAGTAATTATTCCCCCCTGAAGTTAAGTGGCTACCGTCTTTATTCCCACTCAGCACTAGCAATAATGTTTATGTGATGGGAAACATTTATTTCATTTACTCCACAGTTAACTTATCGAATGACTAGTGATAGCTAACAAGAACCACAAATACTTACTCAGCCCTTATTATGTGAGTGGTCCTGTGGAAAGCACTTAATGTGCATTATCACATTTAACCCCCTCAACAACCCACTGAGCTTGCTATAAAAGCCTGTGACAAAGTGCAGTGATGATCTGTGGATTTTCAAGGAAAGAACCAGGGGCTGAGAGAAGTTACTTGCCCAGGATCACACAGCTAGTGAGAGGCAGAGAATTTGAATCTTTGTCTGTATCCGTAGCCTCAATCCTTAACTACTATGCCACACACTCAGGTACATTTCAAATGCTGTTATGTGCTTGTAAACTGTAAAATTGTCCATAAATACTCAGAATATGCAATGTCAATTGTCAGCATTATGTCATTTCTACAGAAATTTATATAACTATAAATACATTTAATTTGGCCTTCATTTTCCCTTATAGGGAGAAAACTGTAAAATGTATATCTATCGTTTTATACAGCGTGACTAAGTTTAAAGCACACAGTTATCTCAGTGATATGCCTCACTTTATTATTAGTCCCATTTTAATGGCCAGGAAACTAAACTAAAACACAAAGAGGTTAAGTAACTTGCCAAGGTTCACACTGGTAAGGGCAGAGCTGGAATTTGAACCTAGCAGTGGGGCTGCTGAGTCTGTACTCTAACTAATATAATTGAGGTTGTCCGGGAGGTTATACCATCAGCCAGCTGTTTGTCTGACTCTAGGACCCTTATACTGTATTGCCACCCAACAACTTGATAAACTAGTTGGGCTTATGCTAGCTGCTTTAAAAAATAGACTTTAAGGTGTGCAAGGCTGAAACACGATAAAAGTTTATTTCTTGTTTATTTACCAAAAATGAATTTGTTGGGCATGTGTGAACTTAGTAAAATTTACTAGATTTTACTGTGAGGAAGGAGTTTACGAAAAAGAGATTCTATGTCATTTTATACACTTTTCTCTCTCATAGTAGCAAAGAATATTCAGAATGGTACGGGGGTGGTGGGCTTGTGCGTGTGTGTGTGTGTGTGTTTCTGTACCATGTTCTTGCTTTCTGAGCATTAGTGGTGGAATCTAAAGAAAAAATACTTCCTGAGATAGCTAGGAAGGAGTTAGAAGAGGGAAGGGAAGGAAGAAGAGTGAGGAGACTGTGAGTTAACAGACATGTAAGGGATTCTCTTTGGTATACATTATCTGCACAGTGTGTAGAAGGCACTGTGAGAAGAACCCAGTATTGGCATCTCTGAGAGAAGGTAGTGTGTGTGTGTAAAGAAAATACCGGGTAATTTGCCACAGGGTCACCTAATAATGCTAAGTCTAGAACAAGTTGGTTGTATTGGGGAGGAGATGGGAAAGTGCTCTAAGCATGTCATTCATATCTTGAGGAATGTCTCCATATACTTATAAAAAGGAAAAAAAAAAAACTTATTGTCATCGAGTCAATTCTGATAACCTTAATTGTATATATCAATAAAGGCTGAGTACATTGGGCATCTACTATGGTCAAGACTGGCACAATTCTAGCACTTTAAAACAGGTATCATTATTATCACCATTTTTTAGATCAGGAAACTGATGCTCAGAAAAATAAAATAATTTGCCCACGATCACATAGCTAATAACTGGTAGATTTGGTATTTGAATGCTACAATTTGTATATGTAGCCATCATACTGTGCTGTCACCCACAAAAATTGATGTATTATCATAATTTTAGGTACTATAATAAATTGACACTAAAATGTATAAAAGCTCAAATTCAATAAAAGTTTATTTATTGTTCATTTAACAGTTTGAGACAGGTGGTCCTGGTGATGGTCAGCTGTCCTTCATGCAGTGGTGCAAAGACCCAGGCTCTTTACATTTCATGTCTTCTCAGTTCCCTAAAGGCCTTGTTGTCATCTGAATCCATTTGGCGGGAGACAAGGTACATCTGCTTCTTAAAAGACCTGGTCTAGGAGCACCTCACATCATTCCTGTTCATGTTCTATTAATGAGAATGAATAACATGGCCATGCCAAGATACAAGAGATGGCTGCTGAGAGACAAAATCCCTGGCTTAACAACCACTTAGCATCAATACTATACTATGGAAGGGGGAGAACAGCTAACTGGCTCCGACACACATGGTTTAAAATACTTTTCATTATAAGTAATTAAATTACTTGAAGGTTTAAATTAGTTTTTTTTTTCTTTAGAGTCTGAAAATACTATTGCTTTCTTATGTTACTGTAAAAAAAAAACAAAACTATACCGCCAATGTAATCTGGGAACATCTTTGTCCCAGTTTCAAAGACTTAAATTCCAAAACTGGCCCCAAGATTTCTGTTAATTCTTCAGTCTTGATTTTCCTTATCCCTTCTGACTTTTGGAGTCCAGCTTGTTTTATTACATACCATGCAGACCACTGTGAGTCTCAGCCATCATTTGCTTTTTGAGGTCCTGTCATCTGCTGACCTTGTGGGGAAATCCAAAGAGATTAACTGATGATCTGTAGAGCCAGGGTCCGAACCAGGCTATTTGGCTGCTGAGTCTGTGCTCTTAGCTACTAAGCTATTCTATCTCTATATAGGGACAATTTTCTCACTAACATTCAGGTATCAGCTTTTGAAGTAAAATTGTACGTTGTTACACTCTGACATTAAGCTAATTTTTAATCCATCTTGCTGTAGTTAAAATAATTTTAACAACTACATAACACTTGTTACACTTTAACAGAAAAGCAAAACATGTTAGGTAATCTAACATTGGATCTTACTTTACACTGTTTCTTTGAAGCTCTATAGCCCATGCTCAGTGTTATTTTTTAGGAGTGAGAAAGTAGATATTGATTGTTTTAGCTACAGGGAATTTGGTTTTTGTTTGTTTGTTTGAAATTTTTCCTAATAGCTTTTGCTAACTAGAAAATATCTTGTCAGATGTAGTTTTATTCACCTTGTAATTTGTACACCCGTAAAACATGTAGCCACAGGTACTTACTTGGCAACCTCTTCAGTTCTTTACATCTCTTTTGCGTTTGGCTCAGAAGTAAATCCATACGGTACCTGTGTTCTGCCCTGCTGCTACTATAGACACAGAATCAAGCTACCAATGTTGACTTCCACCCTCTCTCTTTTTTTTTTTAATAATTTATTTTATTTTGTTATTGTGGAGAATATACACAGCAAAATATGCATCCATTCAACAGTTTCAGTGTATACGATTCAGCAGTGACGTGCCTTTCACTCTTTTTTTTTTTTTTTGAAGGTTCACTCTTTTTGTGTTTAGAGACACATTCAAATATTAAACAGCCAAGGAGAATTTATAGACCTATAGGGTCAAATAGGGGAGGAGGAAATGTTAATGTATTGTGATTGTGTACCCACAGTGCCACCAATCAGTTCCTAAGGTAGAAAATACAGTATGGAAAAAAGAATGGCTATTCTACTTTGTATACTTAAAGTTTTATTTTAATTCTTTAACAAAGATAGTCACTTTATAATTTTTAATAAAAATGAAAATATGAGGGTAAAAACCAAACAACAAACCCATTGCTGTCGAGTAAATCCCAACTTATAGCAGCCCAATAGGTCAGAGCAGAACTGCCTTATAGGGTTTCCAAGGAGTGGCTGGTGGATTCGAACTACTGACCTTTTGGTTAGCAGCTGAGCTCTTAACCACTGTGCCCTGAGGGCTCTATGAGGGTAAAGGTGCATTTAAAGATATATGTAATTATTTTCTAGTCTATGTATAAAGTTTATGTAGCTCGATACTTGTACAAAAATTATTTTAAATATTATAGTTCAGCATGCCATTTTAAATAGTTTATCACAGAGGATTTACTTGATGCAGCTATTGCAGCTAAACCTTAACTTCTCAAAACACAGAATACATATATTCACACTATCTAAAACAGTAATAATCCAGAAACCAGTGACATTATATTTGGGCTTCAAAAGATTTGTTCATTCTTAAATGCTTGCCCTTGGTTGTCTCTTTTTCCTTTATATGAAAGACCTAAGCCTGCTATTCTTTTATGTGTATGGAGATGGCTGAAAACAATATTATAATCAATTAATTTTTTGTATTGATTAATCATGAAGTAATTATGTTCCCAGAAACTGCCACATCAAGAAGCATTGAATACTTCCGAGACTGCGTGGCATTCTAATGAATGAGTACTGTTGCCATTGTGCTTCCCTAGTAGTTTACTGCTATGGATAAACAAATCTTTCGTCTTCCTACTTGTAGTTTTCTTGTATCTCCAGTTCTATACCCAGCATTTATATCTCCCCCCCAACACACACACACACAAAATGTTCTCCCAGAAAAATTGCATCATAATGACCGTAATTTCAGGTTTTCTGATAACACACTTTTGGCATTACTTTCATACACATAATAACTCTTGATACTGATTCCCAAAGATGATGTTAACATGTACTAGGTATTTCTTTGGCTTAGACAATGTCTCAAAAACATAAAAGAGATTGAATATCATCATTAACATAATTCTTCCCAATAATCTGGAAGCAGATTCCAGTCCAATAGATTAAGCTGTTCTGTGATACTCCAGAGATGGGTTGACATTCTGTGTCCACTCAGTTGACACAGTGATCTCTATGATGTGTCCATTTTATGTTGACTCCATACTTTAATGCTGTCTGCAGAACAGAATTGTTCCCTATATATGGAATGCATGAACTAAGAACTTTAATTCCAACTCAGTAAGTTCTGTGAAGATTTGCTTTCTGGGCCATAGCAGGAAGTAATGCTGCTGAGGGAGACAAGGAAATGTTCAGTGTTTCTCAAACTCTTCCACTGAAGCACCTCTAATGGCAAAAGAGAATAGTGTATCTCCTAGGAGCACTGAGGGCACAGCCTGAAGCAGTAGCCAAAGTTAATTCTTTGAAGTCTTGAGTCTTATCTTAAAAATTGATGAGACCTTTGCCTTCCATTATCATATACTTGTGTGTATTTTACTGTAAAATTCTCCAAAATCTTCCAGTAAATGTAGAAGAGCTCTCTTCTCTAAATTCCATGCTTATCCTTTAAAATATTTCAAATATCCTTTAAAACATTTCTTAATTCTCCCTTGAACAGAACCCAGTATCTTAAGGCAATACGTATCTGTGGGTTAAACAGCAGAGATACCAGATCTCTGAAGTAATTCAATAATTCATACAGAGTTCAGTTTAGCCTGTGAGCTAAAGAATAAAGATGCCTTTTCAGGACCCCCAGAGAAAATGCATCTCTTTAGCCTTCCTGGCTCTAGGGAGTCTTGATGTTTGCTCTTCACCCTAGGCTCAGCTGGAGAATCAGCTTTGAACAGAATCCGTCTTATCACTGTTGAAGGCATCCAGCAAATCAACTTTCCCTTGCTCAGTGGAAAGCCCAGTTCTGCTGTATTCTAAGTGGTGTGCCGACAAGGAGAGCTACTCCAGCCCACTGTGCTGGGATAGGAGTACTGTAAGATAGAATATTTTTAAAAGAAAGTAGGAAAAACAGAATTATAGGTGTGCTCTGTAAATATTTGTTTTGCATCTGTGTTAGAATAGTTTTATGGATTGAATTGTGTCCCCCCAAAATATGTGTTGTAAATCCTAACCCCTGTAAGTGACTTTGGAGCCCTGGTGGCACAGTGGTTAAGAGCTCGACTGCTAACCAAAAGGTTGGCAGTTCAAATCTAGAAAGCCTATGGGGCAGTTCTACTCTGTCCTGTAGGGCCGCTGTGAGTCAGAATCAACTCAATGGCAATGGATTTGGTTTGGTTTTTTGGTAAATGATATTTTTGACTGTGGGAGAGTTGTTTTTTTTTTTTAATTCATGGTTACATTCACATTTGGCAGTCGGGTTTATTTGTTATGTTAGTGAGGCAGTATTGGTGGAAGGTGTGTCTTAAATCATCTCTTGAGATATAAAAAGAGTGGATTAAGCAAGGAAGCAGAGAATAGGGGAAGATAGATTCCATACCACATGAAGGTCACCAAGGAGCCAAGGAATAGAAGCTGAAAAGAGACAGGGACTTTCCCCAGAGTACAGAAAGAGAGAAAGCCTTCCTGTATAGCCGGTGCCCTGAATTCGGACTTCCAGCCTCCTAAACTGTGAGAAAATAAGTCCCTGTTTAAGCCACCCATTTGTCGTATTTCTGTTACACCAGCACTAGATGACTAAGACAAATAGATAATATGCTGAAGGTCAACACGCCTGGGCTCTAGACCTTCTTCTGCCAGAGGTTACCTGCATGACCTTCAGCAACTGATTTCACCTTTCCATCCTCTGTTTTCTTGGAGCAAAATAATAGGGTTGGGCTATACAGTATCTCCAATACTTCCAAGCTCTATAAATTATATAATTCTATAAATTATTTTGCACAGCTATGACTTTAATCGAAACCTCCTTTATCGATTTTTTGCATATATATGATATATAGCATTTAGCATTTCTATAAACTTGGAACTAATTTTTCTGATAACCATGTCACAGTCATAATCTTGCAGTTCTGAAATTGGTAATTGACAATCACTGTGCTAACAGTATCATTTAGCTTTTTAATCTTTCTAAACACAAAAATATATTGAATCAGATTATTTATAGAGATTAGGAAATCAAGAAAACAAACCATGAGTAGTTTTTAGTTAAGGGTGGTGCTCAACTTCTTTCTTTGACTTTCGTGCAGTCCTGACTTTCACACATTATGCATTGATATCCCTAAAGCACAGCTGCTGCCTGTTAGAAAACAGTTCATTTTCAGCAGTCACCACTTTATCTGTATAATACTGTGTAGTACAGAACTGCTGAATTTGTACAGTTATGTGAATATGTTCTTTTGTCCTTTTTTTAAGAACAGGAAAAAAAAATAAAAGTGCTAATACTGATAAGTATTAACAAAATCCATTGCCATTGAGTCGATTCCAACTCATAGCGACCCTATATGACAGAGTAGAACTGCCACATAGGATTTCCAAGGAGCAGCTGGTGGATTCAAACTGCTGACCCTTTGGTTACCAGCCGAGCTCTTAACCACTGTGCCGCCAGGGCTCCACTGATGAATATGGACATCATAAAATAGAATTCAATACAATATTATTGAAGACTATGTCTGATAGGCAAGATGGAGTAAAAGCAGTGATGGAGAGATTGTCACAATTCTGGTGTAAGGATCGTTATCTCAAAAACATATCAGTGAGTCTTTTTTCTGATGCAAAGTAAAGCTATAAGCTTGTATGAGAACTGGAAGAAATATTTAAAAGTGGCTGCTGAGATCCAAAATTTCTGATTAGCAAAGGCTCCTTTGATAAATTCAAGAGAAATTCTTGTTTAAAATATTAAACAGGCTAGAGATTATGTGAGGAGAGAGAAAGAGAAAATTTATTTAAAGGTTATTCTCTGAGATGGGAACATGGAAAGGGGAAGGGGGCTGGTTAAAGTTTGATAGGGAAGATTATAGGGTGGGAAGACTTACTAAATTCAAAGCCTCTGGTGAATATCTTGGTACAGTTTCAAAATTCAGGAGACACGTAAGCTGGAGATGTGAATTTCAAACTCAGTTCACAAATAGCAATCAAAGGCATTTGAGATCACCTAGTTATTTTATAGAGAGAATTTAGAGAGTAAATGGAAAAATTCCTGGCAGAGGACCTTGAGAGGCACCAATATTTAAGAAATAAGCATACAGTAGCCCATAAAGTAGACTGGGAAGGAGTTGTTAGTTGCCTCCAAGTCAATTCAACTCATGGGTAAAGGGGTAGTGCTTCCTAAAACATTTGATAGGTCTGCAGATGACAGAACATCAGCCATGAATATCAGATCAGTTAAGACATCGTAAACCTGAAAGAAGCCACCTAAGGTCATTATTACTACCCATTTATCTGTGTCCTCTAAACTGTGTCTCTACTCTAGTTACATCATCAGATAGCACTTTACCTTCTTTCCTGGAAGAGACTTTCCGAAATATCACAGAACTGATGACCTTATCTTCAATAAAAACCCCAAAACCAAAACCTTTCCCTAATATTGTGACATAGCGTAAATAGGAAACCTCACTAAGTGAATGTTTGGAGCCAGGGAGTCAGCAAAACCCCCTTAGGATAAGGGAATTAGTTGACTACTAAAATTTGACATATCTTTCTTCTAATTAATGTGTAAAATAACAAAGGATGCCTGTTCAGTTAACAAGGATTTTCCTTAAGGCCGTGTGAGGGAAATAATGCTTATAAAACGTACATCACATAGGCAGAGTATTTCCCAAGGTTGGGTTTCAAATATATGTTATTATATTTTAAAGTAATTCCTTTCCATATACCTGAGAAATTATTGTTAACCCAACATGTATAGCACTTGTCTTACCCAGCTTTCTGAAAGCATCTTGTATCCTTTTATAATATTAACATTTATATCAGAAATTCTTAATGAACAGTGGTTTTCCTAGATTCCTAACACAAGTTGTATAAAATTTATCAGATTAAGTTTGTTTTTCTTAATTCGAGTGATTTAAAAGCTCGAATTCTGTCCAACCTCTAAATTCAAATTTTATAGCTATCCCAAATTCCCTAGCAGAGGATCATTAGTCCTTACTCATGGAGCTGCTTTCCTACATTTCATCCCTCCCTCCCCACCCTTGTGGCACAGTAGTTAAGTGCTATGGCTGCTAACCAAAAAGTTTGAATCCACCAGATGCTCCTTGGAAACTCTGTGGGGCAGTTCTACTCTGTCCTGTAATATCGCTATGTGTTGGAATTGACTTGATGGCAGTGAGTTTGAGTTTGGTTTGGTTACCCCATCAATACCTTAAAAAAAGCAACAAGCAGCATTTAGCTTTCCTAGTATTTTAATGTGTGTCAGATAAGGGATTATAAATATTCTTTCAATAATCATATTTATGCTCTTTTGTAGTTCCAATTTACAGTTAATTTTTGTTACATTTTATCACTTAGCTTCTAACCAGAACATTGTATCTTTATCATACTTACACAGTGCTTACTTACAAAATAGTCTTCGTATTAGCAGCTGCTTTCAAGCATATATGGAAATGTCGTTAGTCAAGATCCTTATTTGTGAGAAAACACAGTCAATGTTATTCGATGCATAAATCTATAAATTGTTATCATTAGATGCCATCGAGTCGGTTCCGACTCATAATGACCCTTATTGCTGTCACTATGTCGATTCATCTCATTAAGAGCCTTCTTTCTCCCTGACGTTCTACTTTACCAAACGTGATGCCCTTCTCCAGGGACTAGTCCCTCCTAATAACGTGTCCAAAGTATATGAGACGAAGTCTCACCATCCTTACTTCCAAGGAGCACTTTGGCTATATTAATGCGATAGCTTCTAACATTTTAGATGTCAGATACTATCCTAGGTATTTTACATGTATCATCTCCAGTTGTCCTAGCAGACTAGGAGCCATTTCCACTTTGCATAAGAAGAAACTTCAGATAAACCACTTATCTAAAATCGCATAAGTACTAGTCCTTGGATTTAAATGCAGGTTTGTGTAGTCTTAACAAGGGGTCAGTGGGGAGGAGATATGTATATAGGTGTGTGTGTATGTGTGTGTGTATATATATATATGAAAGATAAGGAAAAAGGTTAATGTTTTATTTTTGTGTATAATTCTTCTTAGCTGCTAAATTGTTGATTACATGGATTTTTAATTACAAATGACTCTGTTTTCTATAGGCTTAAATATTGTTTATAGTAGACTGTGTTTCCAGGCCTTAGAATTTCTCTTCATAATGGTAGTTTATTTTCAAAATTACATAGAAACCTTCTGTACTTATTCTCAGAATATGGATCATGAGATCATCTTATAAATAAAACAATATTAAGGAAGTCCCTTTTGCAATGTGATTACACTGTGAGTAATCCCCTGGAAGAGGCCGTATATTAATTTCTTAATGCCGCTATATTGCTGCTATAGCAAACCACAAAGCCAGTGATTTAAATCAGCACAAAATTATTACCTCATCGTTCCTGGAGGTCAGAAGTCCAAAACAGTTCTCACTGGGCAAAAATCAAGTGTTGGCAGGGCTGTATTCCTTCTGGAGGCTTTGGGAGAGAATCCATTTTCTTGCCTTTCCCAGCTTCTACATCCTGCCTGCCTTCCTTGGCTCATGGCCCCTTTCCATCTTCAAAACCAGCTGTGAGTGGTAAAGTCTTTCTCATATCACATCACTTTTACCCTGACTCTCTCTTTTTCTGTGATGTCCCTGTGATTATGCTGGGTCTACTCAGATAATCTGAATAATTTTCTTATTTTAAGGTTAACTGATCAGCAGCCTCATTCTATCTGCAGCCATGATTTTCCCATGTAACATAATGTATTCACAGGTTCTTAGGATTAGGATATGACATCTCTGGGGAGCCGTTATTCTGCCTACCCCAGGCAGATTTAGGTTTTGTAGGGCTTGAAGTTTATGAAAAGCGCTCTTAAGAAAATGAATACAAAATTACAAATACAAAATGAAACACCAAAACCAAAAAAAAGTTAATTCCAACTCATGGCGGCCCCATGTGTGTCAGAGTAGAACTGTGTGCCATAAGGTTTTAAGTGACTGATTTTTTAGAAGTAGATATCACCAGGCCTTACTCCTGAGGCACCTCTATATAGACTTAAGCCTTCAACTTTTCAGTTAGCAGCTGAGCACATTAACCCTTTGCACCACCCAGGGACTCCAGACACTGAAGTGTGTATTTATTTATAATGAGAAAATTAATGACAACAAAATACAGGTCTGAAAAAAGCAAACTACGTAAATATATCCCACTTAACCCAAGTTAAACGTATCCGCAACTGTTTGATATACCTATACAGCAAACAGAACAAGTCCATGATAAAATGCATCATTCAAAACTTCCATATGTTTTTGCTAAATTAAAAAATAAATAGGTAGAACCTTTGGCAAAATAATGTTTTGAAAGCTTGGCTTCTGGCCAATTATTTCTTCATTTTTATTCATGTCATTTTCTCCATCAGTTAAATGGTCCAGTTCCTTGTGTTCTGGAAGACGTGACAAAAAGAATACAGATTTTGGAGTCGGAGTAACTTGGATCAAGTCCTACTCGTTGGTTTATTCAAAACGTTTATTATCTAATAAATGTCAGGCACTGTGCTGGGCTTGGAAGATACAGCAATAAGCAAGATAGGCACGGCCTTTATCTTCAAGGCTCTTACAGTGTAAACAAAAAGACAGACATAGGAAGGTCATCTCAAGCACATGAAATATTATAAAAAAGATGTAGGACCTTTGAGAGTCCTATAAGGGGACCCAGCCTAGACTGGTGGCAGTAGGTTTATGCAGGACCTGAGGGATGAAGCAGAGTGAGCCAAGTAAAGGGGAAAGGAGAAGATTTAGGCAAAAGAAACGTTATGGTCATACGACCTCTGATGGGAAAGCTGATATGAATTCTGAGGAACTAAAACAATGTCAGAACAGTAGAGTACAGGGAGAAAGGAAGAGAACAGTACAAAACATGCTGAAGAGCAAGTTGGGGCCAGATTCAGTACAGCTTTGTAGCCAAGTTTAAGGTTTTCATTTTTATCTTAAATGTAATGTAATGCCATTGAAGGGTTTTGAGCATAGATATGATATGATCTTATTAACAAATATAAAAGCCTTTCCTGTTGCTTTGGAGAATTGGGTGGAAGGAGGGGGAAGGCAGAAGTAGATACAAGGAAATGAGTTAGGATGGAGAGAAGTATTTGGAGTTGAGCCATAAATACTTGAGTTTTGAGTTATTAACTACCTTTTTCTCAAAAGCATTCTGTTAAGTATGCCTTTTCATTGATAATGGATTCCTTTTTTAAAAAAAATATTACTCATTAAGCACTATGTAAGACATACAGAAACAGTGGAAAGCATACCTGATTGGTTGCTTTTTATGCTGTGACTCATTAGTACCTGTTTCTTTGACCAGGTGTGTGCATTTTATTTCTAATTGTATAATGAACACAGTTTCCCTAAATAACAGGCATTTCAGGCATCAACAAACTGGTTAAGGGGATAACTGGGGAGTCAGAACACTCCTTCTCAGATCACATCAGGCCTTCTTTAGCTGACTTTAAAGGTTATCTGATTTATTAATTGTTATTGGTGTGGGTGAGGACACGCATCCTCATCCCACACAGCCTCCTGTTTTTTTGGTCTTAAGGCTCTGAAGACTTGCTATCCTGGAGGCACCACCAGGTACCTTCCTCACCACCTTCTTTGGAACACACCTTTTGTTTAGACCAGTCTGCTGGCATCAGCTGCTCTACTCTAGACCTCTCCATTTTCCTGTTCAAACCTGTCTGTTAGCCAAGCCCCCTCACCTGCTTCTATTAATATAACTCTATTCTGGTTCTCCTGTTTTTCTTCCCCAAGATTCCCAGTGTCATAATTTATGTTTTCTGTATGATTTCACATATATTTGGATTAATTTCACCACACTCTTTCATGATATCCCAGTACCCCTTGTGACAGAGTTTCTACCTCTTTTACAAGGAAATATATCATTGGGATGCATTTCTCTGTTGATAGAGCTATAATTATACCTTAAAAATAGTCAAGATGGATAATGTAACAGTTTCTTAAGGCTGCTGTAACAAATTACCACCAACTGGGTGGCTAAAAATAACAAAAATTTATATTCTCACAATTCTGGAGGTTACAAGTCTGAAATCAAGGTGTTGGCAGGGCCATGTTCTCTCTGAAGACTCCAGAGAAGAATATGGTCCATGTCTTTCTCTTAGTTTCTGGTATTGCTGGCAATTTTTGGCATTCTTTGGTTTTGTAGACACATCACTCCAGTCTCTCCCTCCATCTTTCATACGGCATTCTCCCTGTGTGTCTGTCTCTGTGTCTCTTCTCTTTTTATAAGGACACGGTCATATTTGATTAGGGCCTGCCTTCCATGTGTGACAGGCTAACTCCATCAATTGGAATGAGTCCTCAGCAGAGAGTTGCAGTAAGATCCTTCCTTGTATACAGGAACAGTAAGTAACAGTAGAATATGGTCAGGGGACTAAGGCTACAGCATCTGCCTTCTACCCAGGAAATCTCCCCAGAGTTGTGTGAGTTGGGCTCTGCAGAAAGGTACCCAACAATATGGGAACTATACACAAGGTGCTATACACTAACCCATGAGTTCTGTGAGATTATTTCTACCTTTCCTAATTTGCACAAATGTGCAGTGTATGCTTATGGAGGCCCTTCTTTTGCCTCCTCTCTCTGTGCCTTCTATCCCCTATTCGTGCCCTCTGGCAAGATGTCACCGTGTTGACAGGCCCTCCACCACAACATTTCACATGGATATGGCTGTCCTGTCTCAGAACCTTCCCAATGTACCCTGTGACACATAGTGAGCTTTCAGTAAGTGTTACTGTGCATTTATTTCCAAACCCCTTTAATTAGTTTTATATCAGCCAAATATTTTGTCTATCACATGAAATGAATCTTATCAGCCGGTTCTCTGCATGAGGAGTGAAGATGTTAAAGGTTTAGATGATTTCATATTATACCTTTAGGGAGGGGCAGTTGCATTTTGTTCAAGGAATAAAGTTATTATGGCAGGAGTTCAGCGGTCACAAATGGTTACTACCACTCCGCTCCTATTAAGGACATCCAAAAGATAGAAATGGCAACCTGAAAGGTTACGTGCTTATAATAAAATACTGACCAGGTGCCATTTTATATTTGAAAGCTGCATTATGATCATGTCCCTTTTCACTTAGTCTGGTTCCAGTTTAACTTGCTTCAACTGTGCCAACAAGGTAGTCTCCACAGTGCACAAATGTTTCCTGATGCAAAAGACCTACAGAAATACTTCAAATTCAGAAAGCAGACTACATTGTTTACTGAGGCACCACTAGGTAAAACTTTTCAGTTATATAGATTTCAATTCCTTGCTATTTCAATTTTAGTAACACACTAATTGGAATTCCAAAATACGTAGTTTTAGTTTAATAGAACTTGTACCACTCTACCTTATCTCAACAGGGTGACTATATAATTTATCACCCAAACAAGAATACCTTTGAGAGTAAAAAGGCAACACTAATATGCCAGAACAGCTGGCGTAAGCCAGGATTGTCCTGGGTTAGCCATTTTATCCATTTGAGCTGTGATAGCATTGGAAGAAAAAAAAAAAAGAGGAAAAAATAAGTGACTCTGGACTCTGATCTTTTTAATTCCCTAATGCCATTATAGAAGTAAGAAGGGACCAAAGGGAAAAAAACGCTGTCCTGGTAAAATGGTACTGTTGTTGCAATTTTACTTCACGGTGTCATGAAAACGCTTACGTAGGTTTCAGAGGAGACAGGGCTTTGTTGGAATTTGTTTTTGTTCTGTAGGGTTGAGCTTTGTTTCTATTGGTGATGGTGGTTTTGCCAATTTCTGACTACTACTTAACTCTGTGAGCCCCAGTTCCCATGCTTTGCAAATACAGCAGTACCGATGCCCTAGAATTATTATGAGGTTAATGGAAATGTGTGTAAAGCACTGAGTTTAAGGCATGGTGGAGTCCCTGGGTTGTGCAAACAGGTTATCACATTTGCTACTAACCAAAAGGTTGAGTCCACCCAGAGGCACCTCAGAAGAAAGGCCTGGCAATCTATGTCTGAAAAATCAGCCATTTAAAACCCTATGGAACAAAGGTCTGCTCCAACCCATGTGAGTTTGCCGTGAGTTGGAATCGACTTGACAACTTTTTCTTTAGGGTGTGGTATGTAAAAAGTATTCAACAAATATGGGGGCTTTTCCTTTTTTTAGGCTTTACCATTTATTTCCCTTACCCCAGGGCTTGTTTCCTGGCTGAGGACGGGGATGTGAAAGGGTGAAGGGAAAGCAGCTGAAACCTATGGGTTTGAAAGTGATAACTTTGACAGGTATAAGTGTGTTCCGGGGGCAGTGGTGGTTCAGTGGTAGCCTTCTTGCCCTCCTTACGGAAGACTCGGGTTCAGTTTCCGGCCAACGCACCTTATGTACAGCTACCACCTGTCTGTCAGTAGAGGTTTGTGTATTGCTCTGATGCTGAACAGGTTTCGGCGGAGCTTCCAGACTAAGACAGACTAGGAAAAAAGGCCTAGCAGTCTGCTTCAGACAATCAACGATCTGATCCCATTGTGCATGGGGTCACCATGAGTTGGTGAGGGGCCAACTCAATAGCAGCTAACTGTAACAACAGCAAGTGTATTAAAAGTACTAATTGGGTACTATACAATGCAAGAGACCAATACACGAAACCTTCCTCTTGCCTGTGTAAAAGCCCTTTACACATGCTTAGCCTGGGTGTCATTCATTAGCCCTGAGCATTATTTTCTGTTATTATTTATTACTTAACTTATATTAGCTATATGTATATATCTATGTATAGTATTTAATAAAGAAATTTGGTAACATATTTTCATTTCATTTGATTTAAATGTCTTCCTTGTATAGTATGTTTAAATTCCATAACTACCTAGCTGTCTTCAAATTGCAACTACTTAACAATTTTCAAATTTATGAGATAATACGTGGCAAATTTACTCAGTGATTTTGCACTCCATAGTTTTATAATATAATAAACTACCAAAAAAAGCCTCTTGACAGAAGCATTTAATCATACTTTAATAGTGCTGTGGGTATGTGTGAAAAAAGGAGAGAGAGGAAGGAAGAGGGAGGAGGGGAAAGAGAGAGAGGACTTCAAAGAGAGCTCCAATACTATTCTATCCAGAGACAGCACAAGCTATTTAAGCCAGGTCAAAGCTTCTTTGGCTTTCAGTTTTTCACTGAGGACTATCTAACTGCTGGTTCTTAATTTTTTCAAGACAAACAAGGTAAGTGTGTGTTCCATATATGTATTTACTAAGTCCTAACAGGAGTTTGCTAATTTATAACTTTTCATACCACTAAAACCAAAAGCTAAATTTCTGTATTTGTCTGAAGCTTTTGATGATGTGCTTTTGTAACAGTTTTACAAACAAAAGTAGTGTTATACGTGAGATTACTGATCACTGAATGAAAAAGAAAAAAATATCGTGCAGTGGATGAAGTATTCATAGGAGGATGTTACTACTGTCAGTTTGTATAAAACTAATTTCTAAATATCATTAACTTTAAAACTAGACTTGCAGGATTTTATGACTGAAGTTGAAACTTACCAGTGCTTTAACTCCTGTTATCAAAACATACAACTTAATGTTATCACAAAGTTATATTTTTCTTTAAAGCAATTTTATTACTGTTAAAAATTGTGTCAACTGTTCTGCATACCATAGCACTCTTTACAATTAAATGCAAATATACTATATGGACAGTCCTTTTGGAAATTCAGAGATGTATTTACTTTACATTTTGAAATTATAAATCATATTTTCTATGTAGGCTCCAAAAATGTTGCCTATCGGTCTGTTATGTTCAGGCAAGAACCAGAGAAATGTAAATTATTTTTGTGAATTATTTATGATGAGTTGTATCAACTATGTTATTTATGATAGTTGTGCTGTTTTTCATAAGAATGCCTATTTATGAAGATCCTTCCCACCTGTATTTCAGAGAAACTAATTAAAATTCTGAAATAACAAGTATGTTTTAACTATCTTTGATCAGAAGAACACATACATGGTAAGAATTTGATGAAATCTCAAAAAATAATTTATTTTGTGTCTTCAGATAATTTATGGGGAGAGGTATAATGTGGTAATTTTTTTTTTCCTAATTTGTTTTTTATTCCCTTCTGTGCTGATGTCACAGTCTGTCTAAAATTAGACTATTGTCATCACCACAGTTTGTGCCAAAGCCATTCTGAGAATATTCTGAAAAAGGACAATCTTACACATATATTCAAAAACAGTACCATTCACCAAAGACTAAATATGTAATCTGTGTGGTAAAATCAATGTTTATCATTAGCTTCCCTTCCTGCTTCCTTCTGAAAGGATTCTAAATCAAACTCTGATGGAGGACACTTTTGTATATGAAGGGTTTATAAAGTATCAAAGAAGAGTCTTCTGTATATTGCTTATGTTTTGTTTACAGTTTTATTTTATGGTCTGAGTAATACATGTGCGAAATGAATTCTTAATTTCATTTAAGACTTAACATTTCACATTAGAAGCAAGGATTATCTATGGAACGAAGACATAAATATACTTAGGATGACTGATTTATATCTTTCCTCCCTTAATTCCCAATTTAGTTTAAGTCATTTGTCTGAAAAGGAATCGTAATGTCCATTTGCTTTTATGCCATCTCCATGCTTAACCAGCTGAGTGAAATGTCCTCTTTTTTCTTATGTATGCATATTACTAATGGAAAGCAAGAAAATACTTTCTACCTAGGTAAAAATGTTCCTTTTTCTCCCTCACAGTTTAAACTTGGTATAAAATCAGCAGTATAGAATCATGTGATCCTGAATGTGTTTTACTTGACTGACCAATTGATAGGAACCACTTTTGTCTTCTCTGAAGCTGTGCACAATTAATACTCTAAACTTGCTTAAATTCGGTCACTCAGTCAATGAACGTGTGCTGAGCACCACTCTTCACAAAGCATGGCGACAAGAGAGTGCTAAGAGGGAATAAATAGATGCAGATATATTCAGATGAAAAGTACAAGATTTTATTAAAAGTCTATCCCATTAATCTAAGTGTTTTTATAAAGCATCTCATGATCAATTACCAATTTACTTATAGGGAAAGAACTAATACAAGAGTTTAGAGAGCAATATCACTGCAGTTTAGACTGGTCAAACTAGGTCCTAAGAAGAGATGCTTTGAGGTGGTATTAAGTGATTGGTAGGGAAAAGACTGGAAAAACACCCCATGTAGGTGGGATGTGGGATGATACAAGAAAAGCACAGAGATAGAAATGTCAACTCATGAAGAGGAAACAGGGTGTAACCACCTTGGTTGGAGCAGAGAATTCATGTCAATGAGTATTGGCATTGTTAGCTGCCATCAAGTCGATTTTTGACTCTTGGAGACTCCAGGTGACAGATATAGTACAACCACCCCCATACTGTTTCCAAGGCTGTAATTTTTATGGGAGCAGATAGCAGGTCTTTTCTCCCATGGAGCTGCTGGGTGGGCTCAACTGCCAACATTTTGGTTAGCAGCTGTGCATTTAACCATTGCACCACCAGACTCCTTTTGTCAAGGAGTAATCAAAACCAAACCAAACTCATTTGCCATCATGTCGATTCTGACTCATAACGACCCTATAGGACAGAGTAGAACTGCCCCATGGGGTTTCCAAGGAGTGCCTGCTGGATTTGAACTGCTGACCTTTTGATTAGCAGCCAGGCTCTTAACTGCTGCACACCCAGGGCTCCTGTCAAGAAGCAGAGAGAGGTAAATATGGCAGAATTGGTGGGAATTAAATTTGGGAGCACTGTAAATGATATGTTCAGCTGTGGGAGAGCCGGTGAAATTAGAGCAAAAGACCAACATATCATTTCTTTGAAAATTAATCTCTTATGATTTTAAAAATCCAACTGAAATTACGAGAATCTCATTAAGGGAGAAAAAGTTGAAATAAGAAGGAAAGAATAGGTAAAGGTCATAAGACATTAATAATAACAGTGATAATCTTTTTTTAAAATATTGTATTGTGTTTTAGATGAAAGTTTACACAGCAAATTAGATTCCCATTTAACAATTTATACACAATTGTTCCCTGACATTGGTTACAATCCCCACAATGTGTCAGCACTGTCACCATTTCCACCTTGCTTGCCGTGTTCCCATCCATCTAGTTTCCCTGCCCCTCCTTGCCTTCTCATCTTTAGTTTTGGGTAAATGTTGACTGTTTGGTCTCGTATCATTAGCTATTTAAAGGAGCACGTTCCTTATGAGTGTTTTTGTTTATGTTTTTTATAGGCCAATTATTTGGCTGGTAGGTGACCTCTGGGAGTGACTTCAGTTCTAAGTTAAAAGGGTATCTTAGGGCAGTAGTCTCAGGAGTTCTTTTAGTCTCTATCAGTCCAATAAGTCTGGGCTTTTTTATGAATTTGATAGTTTTGTTACATTTTTTTTCTCCCATTCTAACAGGGACCTTATATTATGTCTCTGGTCAGAACAGTCAGTAGTGGTAGCCAGCACCATCTAGTTGTTCTGGTCTCAGGCTAGAAGAGGCTATGGTAATAATCACATTTTGATTATGGCAAAATAGCAGCGACCTTAACAGAAACAGGGAATTTGTAGAGGAGGCCAACTTGAGTTTAACCAGGGGAACAGAATCAGTGGAGATATATATTGAGATTTACTACAAGGAATTGGCTTATAAAATTGTGGGGGCTGGCCATGGAAGTCTGAAATCCATGGACAGGCCACCAGGAAGGGCAGGCTGGAACTCGTAGACACAGACTGAAGCTACTGTCCACAGGTGGAATTTCTTCATCAAGGAAGTCTCAGCTCTGCTCTGAAGACCTTTCAACTGACTGAATCAAGTTCACCTAGATTACCTAAAATAATCTCCCTTATTTAATGTCAACCAAGTGTGGACTTTATCACATCTACAAAATACCTTCACAGAAACACCTACATTTGTGTTTGCTTGAATAACTGGGGACTGTGGCCTAGCCAAGAACACTCGAAAGTCTAAGATGCCAGTGAGAATTTCTAGGTGGAAATGGCTATAAAGCTATTGGAAATGCAGAATTGAAATTCAGAAAAGTTATTGAGATTAGAGATACAAACGTGGGAGTTACCCACATAGAAAAGATATCCATATAGCCAAGAGATTTGAGGAGATTCTCAGACAAGGCTGTTGAGCTTCTGGATCAAAGATGAATTCTTAGGAGAACCCATTATCAAGGGGCAGAAGAAAAAATTTGCCTAAAAGATAAAAGGGAAAAAAAGATTTACAGGATAAAAAAATTAAAGGAAAAAATGAAGTAAGCAGAGAACCATAATAGCATATAGCCTTAGCTGTTCATACTTTCTCATTGGTTTTCTAAGATTTCTAGTGGGGCAGGAAACATTGCTGTTGGTTGCCCTGCTTTCCTCCTGTATTTGGAGTTTTGCTGCCAGAAGGTCCAAACAGAATTAACACTAAGAAAGGCCAGTGGTTTTATTGTGAACTGTGGAAGTTCAATTTAATTAAGAAAGATGAGAAACCTTCACTCCAGATGGCAGGTATTTCAAGACATAATAAATAACAAGGAATCAGAGCTACAACTTTTATGACGACTTAATGTAGGGGCCTTTGGGGGCCTTTGTCCCAACTGTATTGAATGCCCTTTGCTTTCCTCATCGGTCTGGCAGATTTTTATTGAAACTTCAAAATATAGTTCAAGTACCTCTGTGTGAGAACTTCCATAACTCACCCAAGCAAAGATGTTAACGTCTGTCTTTATGCCATCGCCTCACTTCTGCTTTTTATTATACTGAAATAGACTTGCTTACATGCTTTTCTCCCTTACCAGATTGTAAGCTCCTTTTAATTTTGAACCCAAAGTTCCTATGACATTTAAGTGCTTAATATATATTTAGGAAATGAAGGAATGAGTATGTATGTATGTATATGAGCAAATGGACAGAGTGTAGAAGGTCAATATGGGTGTGTTTCTGAGTGTGTGTTTATATCTTTATAAACAGCTCATGGAATGAGAAATTTTAGGAGGTCTGGGGACTAAAGAGTAAACTTAAAAAGAATAAGGTGGTGAAAGAAGAGGAGAGGAAGGGTGTAATAGGAATACTGCAGAGGAGGAGGAGTACCACTCTCCTAATACAAAAAAGGACAAGGAGAGGTTCCGTGTAGTTAAGGATTTAGGTGGAAGGGAAGAAGGATGGCACAAATGTCTTCCCAGGAAAATAAACAACAAATGAATGAGAGAAAATGTGCCTTCTCCTAAGATAAGGTTTTTCTTGATGTGAAAAACTTGAAAACTTTTAACTATGTTTGTCAATTTAGCCTTGATCCAAAGCAACAGCGAGAGCTGCTATTCCTTTCCTTTTTTCTTTCCTTTCGTGTATGTGTGTGTGTGTGTGAGAGAGAGAGAGAGAGATCTCAAGGGTCTGTTTTGGGTGGTTCTTAAGCAAATTTGTTTAATTAAAATTTCACCTCTTGTGTTTTTTCCCCCAGGCTTATGCTGTCCATGTGTTGGTTACAAGTGCTAGAAAATAAAAGTATGAGTCCTGGGAAAAGGCTCCCAGATTATTATTCTGATAAACTTTTATCAAAACATTCAAATTAGAACCTTCTGGAGGAGTGCGTGTTCTGCAAATGCTAAGATACAAAGCAAAAGGCTCATCCTGACTCTCCTTTTACAGTAAAACCAGAGCAGTATTACAACAACTTTAATGAAGACTTGAAACTTCATCTGTATTTGAATTCTACAGCTTACCTTTATTTATATATGTATTTGAAGTGTGATAACTAGACCCCAACAGTTGAGTAAATTATATCCCAAGGACAACAGAAAGCTACTAGAGTTGGGAAGAAAGTGAAGGGCAGAGTGTCTTAGTTATCTAGTGCTGCTATAACAGAAATACCACAAGTGGATGGCTTTAACAAACAGATATTTATTTTCTCACAGTCTAGTAGGCTAGAAGTCCAAATTCAGGGTGCCAGCTCCAGGGGAAGGCTTTCTCTGTTGACTCTGGAGGAAGGTCCCTTGTCATCAATCTTCCTGTTGTCTAGGAGCTTCTTTGCTTAGGAACCTCAAAGTCCAAAGGACGCGCTCTTCTCCTGGCACTACTTTCTTGGTGGTATGAGGTCCCCATGTCTCTCTGCTCACTTCTGTTTTCTCTATCTCTTCTATATCCTATATTTTATATAGGATAAAGTAGACATAATCTGTTGTCACATCCTGAAACACCAGCCAGCATTCAAGGGGCACTAACAGGCAGTAAGCAGGACTGAACCAACCAATTGGTGTGTGGCTAGATGAGCCCTCATATAGGTTACCCGGTCAGTGCCTAGTGAAGCACAAAGCGTTTAGTAGCTGGGAGCTAGAATACCTGGATTTGAGTTCTCATTCTGTCATTTACTATGTTATGTGATTTTGACAAATCATGTAACCTCTCTCATCATCTCTTTCCTCATCAACAAAATGAAAATGTTATGCAAAAGTAAAATTCTCTATGAATATAATTATTATACTACACGTTGGAACAAAATCTGGAGAAGTCTAGACTGCCTTGGGCCCACAGTAGGTCAGGATTTGGAGCGTTAGAATAAGGGCAGCAATCCTCACGTCTGTCCCAAAACAAGAAGCTAAAATATCCAGGTCAAGGATTCTCAGCTCTGCAATTCTGGAAGCCCATTTTTGTTGCCGAATCAGACCCCATAATCTTTGTTGACCATGCCATGGATATGTTTTGGTGATAATGACTTTCTGTATCAGCATTATATTGCAGTGTCCTAGAGAGGAACATACAAAGTCTAATTTAAAGAGCAATATATCTATCATTGAAATTGGTAGTATATACTTCCATGTATTTAACCTTTACAAAATTAAACATCATTTCTCATCAGAATTGTTTGATTTAATGTATTCCTAAGATAATTCTTTTTACCTATCCCTTCTAGGACTCTATCTTCTTAATTTTTTTTTTTAAGTTTTTTGCCTTTAACTTAGCAAATGGTAGATAAAGCTTTCACATACATAGAAATGTTTTTCCCCCTCCAATTGATTTAGAATTTGACTGCTTATTATCAAAAGATGTGAACTCAGTTATTTTGCAGAGTAATACTGCTGAAATCGACTAACCAAGAATTTAGGGTACCAGGGATACACAGTACTTTTATTCTTTTGTATTTTTAGGGACAATTTCAAGAAAAATTATTGAGAGCTTTTCACTGTAGTACTACAGAATTATGTTTGCAAACAAAATCTTCTTGTCGCTAAGGTGAACAACAGAACTAAAAGTGATTGCCCTGAATTGTACTTAATCTGCTGTAACTGAGTTCCTATTCATCAAGGGGACATACAAATGGCTGTAGCCAGGTTGCGTCGCCTCTTACATAACAAGTTATTGTAGCAGAGAGATGCTACCGTCGCTGGAGGTTGGACTTGGCCTGTAAAAGTGTGAACAAATGGAGTGTGACAGTGTATGTCCTTCTGAAACAAACAGTCCTAGGAATACAGGGCACAGTCCATTGCTTTCCTAATGAGACTATTTCTTTCTTTCTTTCTTTTTTTTTAGGGGCAGGGTGGCGGTGGTGGAACTGAAGTTTCATATACAGAAAGGGCCACAGACTTTGGAGTGGAAAAATTCAGTTCTAATTTCCACTGTGGCATTAAGATTAAGGAGCTGTGTGACCTGAGGTTAAGGATTTAACCTTACCACATCTTGGGTTTTTTAAACAGAGATTTTGGATGAGATCACATATTTTTACAGTTCCAATGCCAAGTTTCAGACCTGTTCTATTGTAAAATGCACATGGATGACTTTAATCCACCCATCTTTTGCATTGTATGGAGCCCTGGTGGCGCAGTGGTTAAGAGCTGGGCTGCTAACCAAAAGGTCAGCAGTTAGAATCCATCAGCCACTCCTCAGAAACCCTACTCTGTCCTGTAGGGTTGCCATGAGTTGGAATCAACTTGATGGCAATGGATTTGGTTTTGGTTTATCTTTTGCATTTCAGGATGTTCAGCTCAAAGTTTACATTTAGTATTCTTTTAATCCTCATTTGATGTGGCCTGAAAATAAGAATTGCCAATATGAAAGTAGTTTACTGCTTTAATATTACATAAGCCTCAAATACAGTAAATAAGTATTTAATATAAATTTACTTCTCTAATGAAAAAGTATCAGCTTTTTTTTGTTGCTTGTTTTGTTTCGTTTTTTAACTTTATAGAGCTTTCCTTCTGGAAAAGAGTCATAAACTCCATAATCTTAGCCACATTTGTTAACCACTTGTTGAGGTGAAGCTAAATAGAACCAAGCATTTTTGCGTGGCTAACATCTAATGCATCTCTACCTCCCAAGTTATCAGGACTAACCTTGTATTATAATCAAGTTAGGACAAAGTCTTGAGAGTAATAACCAGTATTTAAAAAGAAGAATGGCAGAAAGTAATTGACTTTGCTGAGGATGTCAAATTAGCAACCGTAATTTATGCATTATATCTAATCCCCATTTTGTTAACATAGTCATTCGGTTGATGAATGGATGCGTAGACATCTGATTAGAAATACTCCTCCTTCTCCCACAAATCTTTAAATGCTGTACTTGAAATAATTCAGTAGTCCACCAGATTTTCCCTTCCTGTTTTTAGGCTTTTATTGTATTGCATATTTTAATTTTTTCACATCTAATTTTCTGAAGATGGAGGGTAATGGAGTAAAAATTAAAGACCATAATATTTTTAACACTCTGTTTTGCCAGTTTTCACTGCCAAACATTTCTTTTTACTTCTTAAAGGTTTTCTTTTGGTCTTTGGATATGCAACTTTATGTTCTTAAGCCAGCACTTTCCCAAATCTCTCAAGCACACAGCCTTAAACAAACCATTTTTGTAAATTCTTCCACATCACGGAATCATTCTTCATCAGTGGTGCACAACCCTCCCCCAAACTCCTTCCGAGACCTGTGTGTCCAGGCCTCAAATCACCACAGTTTACTTCATTTACTTCATTTGCACATTTTTCTCCTTAGAATGTTTATACTCTGAGGTAGAGTTTGATTGCAGTGCCAACCTGAAATGAAGTAGTCAGCATTTTGCTTTACAAGGACTAGCTGGTCAGAATCACTTCATGCTAATGGCTACCCTCACTCCTGTGGTCTTTTGCCTCAGGAAGGTTGATGTCTCTGTCTATCTGCATCTATCTCTATTTCTCTTTGTGTCTGTCTCTCACTCACTCACACATTAATTTGTTCTCATTTCTTCTCTTAAGATCTGTGAAATTTCTCCTGAGTTTACTAAGTTAACTCCTATGTCTATGAGTTAATCTTGATACCCTTTCCCTTCTCTTAACAGATAGCACTTTTTTTTTTTTTTTTAATTCCCATCCCCTTAGAATAGGTATGTCATCTGGATGTTAGAAATTTGTGGGTGTTAGAAGGCTGGTGAACTCACTCTACCAACCAGATATAGCTGGTAATCACAAACCCAAATAAACCTCTAATCACAGTATAATAAACAAAAATGAAACATTTCCAGATGAGAGTATTCTGGGAGAGTGTGCCACTTTATGTAGTTCTTACTTTTCACAGTGGACTTTACTTCCTCTACAGTGACACAGAAAATCTCCTGCAGCTGCATGCAGGTCTCTGGTGGGGCATGGTCTGTGTGGAGTAGAGGATTATTTTGTAACTGAGATACCACCTGGGTGTTTACATTTAGTACCATAGATTTTAATTCCATCTACATGCCAATATATCCTGTCTGTATCTATATCTATTTATATAAAAAATAAAAATTTATATATTCATGTATAAACAGATACATTTTTTCTCCTAGAATTAACCTCTTCTTCACTGTCTTGACTCATATATATACTTTTTTCTTTACTCTCCATTTAGCTATTTAGAAAGCTTCTAAATTTAACTTGTCCAAAAGAGAACTCTTAGTTCCCACCACCTGAAATTGTTTCTTTCCCTTTCAGTAATTGACACTACCATTCAGTTAGTTGTTCTAACTAAAAACCTACAATTTTTTTTTTCTTTATGATCCACTAATGTCTAATAGATCAAGTTCTGTCAAAATCTCATCAAAACTCACCCTCTTCACTGCTACTCCCCTAATCTAAGCCATTATTTCTTCTTAGGTGGAAAAGTAGCCTTTCAGTTCTCCTTGCTTCCACTCCTAGCCCCTATGATTCATTCCCCACACAACAAGAGTGATCTTTTAAAAGTGTACATCAGATCCCAACATCCCCTGTGACTTCCCTGCACACTCACTACAAATACCACCAGGCATTTATATCTCTTCTACTTCTCTTCTCCTACTCTTCTTCCTTCCCATCTTACTTCAGACTTTAACAGCTTTCTCAGACATGCAAAGGCAGGCCAGTTACTACTCGGAACCTTGGAACATTCTTCCTTCAGGTCTTTGTACGTCTGGGTCCTTCTTTACATTCTCACAAGTGGCCTTCCCTGCCCAGCTGATCAAATGTAACTATCACTACGACAAGCCAGTATCTTTACTGTTTTCCATGTTGATTACCAATATCTAAAATTATTATTTTATTTTTTCACTTGTTTATTGTGCCTATCCTGTCTTATTACTGCTGTACCTCCAGAACGTGCAAGGCCTAGTATATTGGTGCTTAATGAGTATTTACATTTATTACTTGATTAGTAATGAATTAATAAGCCAGTGGGGTGTTTCTAAATATAACATATCTCTAAATACACAAAAAGAGGAAGTTCATATGTAAATATGACACATTTTTGGAACATTCCTTGAGAAAAATTTTCTTCTTCTAAAGCGTGAGTAAAATATTGCCCCGAACATTGTAAATTCTACTAATTTTTCAAGTGTTTATGAATAGAGGATATTAAAATATACTAGCTTTATAATCTTTTTGTTCTTTGTAGAATACTTGGGACAGTGGTTTCAAATCAAAGATTTTATGTCATAATTTGATAATAAATTTGTCTTTATAAAAGTAATGATGATTCATTGGATACAAATAATTATTAAAGAATGGGGGTATTCTTAATAAACCTAACAGTATTTTCTAATAATGCATTTTTAATTCATTATATTAATATTATATGTATTACATATTTGTAATATATGTTTATGTTATAATTACCAAAGATACAGATAATTATATACATTTGTACTTTAATAGTATATATGTGATTTTAACAAAGTTTTGAAAAGGTGAGCATATATGAGAATGTATGTGTGAATATACCTGTGTAACTAAATAATTGTTATATTTGTAAAATAAGTGAGATCAGACTTGGTTTTTTCCTAAACTGTGGTATAATGAAATGATGCAAGACTGGAATTTAGGAAATCAGGTTTCTAACCCAGCTTCTGCCATTAAATAGTGTGATTTGTGCAGGTCATACCCATTAGAATGAAAGCTCCTTGAGGGCAGGGATTTTTTTTCATTGTGTTCATTGCTGTATTATAGCACATGGAAATGGATGGGCCCAGTGTAAGTGCTGAAAAAAATATTCATTGCATGGATTATTCTTCTCCAAACTTACAGTTTCCACATCTACAAAATAATATGCCTTTCTGCCCTTATGTTCCAAAGTAATATCAATGCCATCGTAACTTAAATGAGACAAATTTAAGGCTGAAAGTCTTTATTCAGCTTCTACCTGGGTTTCTGGGTTTTTGTATTGTTTAGTCCATCAAAGCTCTTTTCATTGAATGTTTATTAACATAAGTAAGAAAAGAGCTAAGTTTGTATCAGTAAATATTTTTAATCTTCAATCAGGACTAAAAAAAATAAGAACCTTAAAAATTAAAATGCATTATTCACAATTCACGTAATTAAATAAGTATAAAAGGTATTTTACTAACCTCAAGTGATTTTTTTGAGGGTGTAATATTTATTTTTTGGAAACTATTAAGGCTTAAAACTGCTGTCAGAATTTTGAAGCACTTGTAAATATACCCTTTTTAAGAAAACTGATAAGAAAAATCCCAATTAAAAGATAAAAACTAATGCAGACTAGTCACTTTTTTATTGTGATACATATATATAAAACAGTTGCCATTTTGACATTTTTTACGTGTACAAATCTGTAACGTTAATTATGTTCATATTTTGCAACCATCACCATAATCTGTTTCCAATTTTCCAGTTTTCTTCATCAACCCTTAACAGAAGTTCTGCCCCCTAAGCAATGACTACCCTTTTTCCCTTCCCTCCCGCCCCTGGTAACCACTAATGAACTTTGGTCTCTATACGTTTACATATCCTAGATACTGCATATAAGTGGGATCATCCAATATTTGTCATTTTGTGACTGACTTATTTCACCCAGCATATTGTTTTCAAGCATAATTTTTTTCCTTCATTGAACAAATGTACATTGAAAGACAACTATGGTGAAACCTGTGTTAGTAAATACAATTAAATAAGGTATTGACAGCCTGCACTCCTTCATCATCTGGACTGCCAGGCATGCATGAGCCCTGAGATCTCTGACAACAGAGCCTCTTGGTCATAGTCAACATTACATTGGGAAGACTGGAAAGGAGATGTGGAGACCTGCAAGACAACTTCCCCCTCCCTGGACCCCACTTCTCAAGCCTTCCCACCACAATCCAACTAAAAGGTCACTAGGACCAGTCCTACCGACCATATGCTACTTCCCTGTTCCCTCATGCCTTGCTTCCTCACTTCCTCTGTGCCCTTGCTTAATGATATCCAGAATTTTTTTTATATAACACCATTGCTTCTCTACTCTGTCACTCTGTATCCCCCTTCCGCAGCACTTATCACCAGCATATGTTTGTATATTTATTCATTGCCTTTCTTATATATGCACACACTAGAATGTAAGCTCCGTGAAAGCAGGAAATTTCTCACGCATCATTATATCCTCAAGCACCTAGAACAACGCCAGACACGTAATAGTTGCTCAATAAATATTTGTTGAATGAATGGATGAAAAAATGAATGAACAAATCCTCTAACCTGAAACCTTCATATTGCTGATCCTCATAACTTTTCCTGTTTCCAGTATCACTTCACCCTTTAGATTTAAAGATTTAGTTTTTGTAGCTGGGATCCTTGTTATTTTCAGTAAGACTCTGAAGCAATGTTCAGCATGGCCATAAATGAAGGCCCTGCCTTCAGTAATGGTACACATTCTACAATGACAAGACAAGTGAGCCAGACGGAGACCAGAAAGTGGAAATATAGAGAATTCCTGAGCCTTAGATGGGAAAATGGGTACATCCATATGAATATTGGTAGCAATGTTACTTGCTACAGTGTTTCTGAAGTGCAGTTTAAAAGTAGCTATTGAGATTATAAAGATTCCTACCATTTCATTAGTATTTCAACTTTGAGGAATTTATCCTGTTAAAACTCTCCTGTAACAACTGGAAACATCCTAAATGTCCATCAGTAAGGAAATAATTTAATTATGGTACTATGTAGCCATGCAGTGGAAGAGTACAGTCATTAAGAATAAAGATAGACAAGTTTGTGTTATAATTACATTAAATGGAATGATAAAATTGTACATTATTATGTGCAGTATGATCCCGTTATTGAGTTTATACCACATCCATTGTTCTAGATACTAAATATAACTGAGCAATGCTTGCCATGTCCCTGGTCTAACTGGGAAACCAGACAACAAGCAAATGAAGGTTTAATGGCAGGTGGAGCAGTGCTATGAAGAAAAATAAAGCACGGTAAGGCAATAAAGAGTAATAAGGATCAGGAAAGGCCTCTCTAAGAAGGTGACATTGAAGCAGAGACCTGAATAAAGTGAGAGAGGCAAGGAAAGGCAGAAAGGAAAGACACTAAGTGGCATGAAGCAGTATGCTTGGCTTGTGCAAGGAAATGTGAGGAAGCCAGTGTGACTGGAGTGCAATAAGCTTGTACGGGAGGGGAAGAGGACTAGCTCTGAGATTTAGCTAGGGGCCAGATTATATGGCATCTTGTACACCATGATAACAATTGTGGATTTTGCTTTAATTTTGATGAAAAACCATTATAAGATCTTGAGAAAGGGACTGACGTGTTCAGATTTATATTTTCTAAGATTCACCATGATGGTTTCCTACAGATTTTTCTGAGGAGGACAGGAGTAGAAGCACAGAGACCAGATTGATAGGTCCCGCAGTGGTCTTGGTGAGAGATGATAGTGGCTTGAACTAGGACTGCAGCAGTGGAGAGGAGGGAGAGTGATCAGATTGGAGATGCATTTTAAAAGTAAGAGTGGTGATGACTGCGTAACCTGGTGAACATAATGTCACTGAATCATACATGTAACAAATGTTGAAATTGCTAATTTTTTGTTACATGTATATCACACACACACACAAAAAAAAAACAACAGGATTAACCGATGGATCGAAAGTGGGGTTTGTTGAAGGAATCAGGGATGATTACAAGGTTATAGGCCTGAGCACCTGGTTGAATAGAGATACCATTTACTGCAGGAGGAAGGATTTGGCAGTAAGGTGATGGTGGTAGAGGTGAGTAATGAAGGGTTCTGTTTTGACTGTGTTAATGTTGAAATGTCTATTCAATTTCTAAATGTAGCTAATAGGCAATTAGATTAATAACTCTGGCTTTGAGGAGAAAGGTCAGGACTAGAGATTTATTTCAGGGGGCTTAAGGTATGGATGGATTTAAAACCATAGATGCCATCACCTAGGAATTAAGTGTAGATATAAGTGAGAAAGTGGAATGGCTGTGCCCTATAGCCCTCCTACATTAGGAGGATGGTTCCAGCACAAGAGACTGGGGAAAACCAACCAATGAAAGGAGGGAAAATAGAGTCTGAATCACAGAACCTATGGGAAGAAATGTATAAAGAAAAAAACCAGTAGCCCCCAAATTATTAACCATCATCATCTTTGAGGAGCAAAATTATAGGAAATGTTCAACTTCTGCCATTTCTGTAATATTTGAATATTGTATAATATATGTATATTGCCTTTGTTAATAAAAATAGTGAAAGAATGTTCAGTAAAAAAATTTTAATAAAGTTATAAAATAATATATGGGAATATCAGCATTGAGTCTGTCTGTATAACACAACATATTGTGTCTTTGGACAACTCACAAATGGGTTGAAGTCACCAAAAATGGGAGGAAAAATGCAGCCTTTCATGTGGTATAATTATATAAGTGTTTTTAGGTACTTTGTTCACAGAAGTTTTGTGAAGTTTGAAAAATTTGTGTTATATAGGTATGTATGTATATACCTTTGTTGTTATATAGAGAGAGCATTTTTCATATGCTGTTAATGGATATTAAATGATGCTACAAAGAAAACCAGAAATGCATATAGAATGTATAGATGGGAAAAACATGCCCAGGTATTACAAAGTCTAAAAGTTTATCCAACCTTTTGGTATTGTTCATACCTATAATCAATTAATGTTTTAGAATATCATTTCCATGCTATGAATATAATGCTAGTCAGTACATTTCAAAGAGCTCAAGGAGCTTAGAGCTTATCAAGAAAATGATCAGCTAATATAATTCACAGTGCAAAGGGAGACTCACTCCCCCAAAACTGCCATTCAGAAGTCATGCAGCTGAGTCAAAAGGCCTTTAGATAGCTGTGTAGCATTGGAAATTAGGGTAATACCTGTGTACCTACTTAGGTAACCTATATTCCATCTAAAATGAGATGTGTGTTCTCTACATGTAATAGTGCCAAAACCGTGGTAATTATCATGCTTGGTTCCAAGTACCTCTTCTCCCGTTCGTTTGGTCTACTCCCATACATTTGAAGAATTTAGGATTAAGAGAATTTTATTAGATGGTTAGCATTATCTTTCAGTGCCAGTTTTTCATTGAATCGACAGTAGTATTAATACAATGAGTGTGTTTTAGTTCACTAAGATTTGGACAGTCTCCAGAACTGTGGCGTTGGTACACCTTCCCCTGCTACCCTTCTTGACCAAGCACATTTGGGTAAAGAGATTTAATTAAGAAGAATGTTTTCTTAGATCACTATTCTTTTAATTGAACTTTTAATCATATGAATAATTAATTTTTATATTTGCAGAATCAATCACTATTCACGGAAAAACTGTCTAGATAAAACTTAGAGTTACTTTTACTCTCTTCTGTCAGAGTCAGGCCACAAGAAGTTAAAAAGCACCATACAGAGAAGCACAGAAACAGGAATGGCAGCTGAAATGAGGAAGATGGTAAGGCAACCAAGCCGAGAGTCTACTGACGGCAGCATCAACAGTTACAGCTCCGAGGGAAAGTAAGTGATCTCAGCACAACGGTACCATTTTAAAACCATAGATTGTTTAGTAATTAGTAAAACAACAAAGCCAGTAAGGGTTATTATGCAAGTTTTTTTTTTTTTTTAAGACCATAAGTCCAATCATCTATTATAAACCAGCCAGGCCTTTTATGATAAGTACATGTGGGCACACTTCTACGTGTGGACATTCATACATTTCAGAAGGATAAAGGAAATGTTGAGTTAACATGAATAATTAATTTCCAGCATCTAGAAAAAACTCTGAAGTCTTTTACTGGACGTTTGGTGTAGAAATGTCACATTTTACTGAATTCTTTGGTATGGGAAACTCATAGTCTGGCCCAGTCACCAAAATCTGAATGAAAATTTAGAAGTGAGGAACTGTTTTCTCATTTTCCTACTGTTCCCAAACTATTTTGACCTCAAAGTGGTTGCAAGTCTAACACTTTCCTAATACCCATTGCAGTCAAGTTGATTCCAACTCATAGCAACCCTATAAAAAAAAGCTGTTGCCGTTGAGTCGATTCCGACTCATAGCAACCCTATAGGACAGTTAGGACAGACTAAAACTGCCCCACAGGGTTTCCAAGGAGCAGCTGGTGGATTTGAACTACCGACCTTTTGGTTAGCAGCCAAATGCTTAACCACTGCACCACCAGGGCTCCACTTTCATAATAAAAAAACCAAACCTGTTACTGTTGATTCCGACTCATAGCTACTTTAATAATACAACTTTAATTTTTTTTTTTTTTTAAACATCACTGACTCATTTTTCTCTTAGGAAAAAAAAAAAGTATCTTCCTCATTCTTTTTTCTCTGATTAAACAGCTTGAATTAATTCTGAAAATATATGACTAGATTTTTGTTTTTGTTTACTTGGTTTGCTTTTTACTGTTTCATATAAATCCTGCACAAAACCTACATTTCCCTGTACTTGAAGATTTTTCTGATAAAGCTAGACTTTCCTGAAGTGGTGGATTTTACACATAAGTAATTACTACTCTGCAGTTGGTGATGTAGGGATTAATCATACACATTTTACATAATTATTCACTTATTACCCTTCAGATCACTCATATCTCAATCCAATAGTCATGATTTCTTTTCCCATTCACCTTGTTTGTTTTACTGGCATTTTTCTTTTTTTGTTCAGAAAACGAAATAAAATTGTGCCAAGTTAATATTTACAATACTGTTTCCCACGAATGGCTCCCTGTTTATTTGATCTAATGATTGGAATGCATGCTGCCAGCAATTAGCGCTAAGACAGAGATCAGCAGGTCTGAAAGTTATGGAGATATACTTGCTGACAAAATACCAGTATTTGGTGAAGTACTATAAAGTGATATGCAAACGAAAGGCTGGAAACATTGTTACAAAAAATAAATAAAATTTACCATGACCATGGATAAGCCACTTAACCTCTCATAGATTAATTTTTGTAGTCTCTCTGTAGGGTTGCTGTGAGTTGGGATCAATTCAATGTCAACGAGATTTTTTGGTTAAGAGCTCGGCTGCTAGCTGAAAGGTTCTACTCTGCTCTATAGAGTCACTATGAGTTGGAATTGACTTGATGATAACAGGTTGAGTTGGTTTGGGTTGGTTTGGGTTGGGTTGGGTTTGGGATCACATGTACTCTTGTCCGATTCTCATGCTTTTGATTAAACAATTTATGTGAAAGCACACTGGAAGCAATAAATCCTTATAGAAATCTGCTTATTCAGAAAATACTTACTGAGTGCCAACTAAGTAACAGCACAGTTTTGTTACCCAGGATATAGCTCTAAACAAGAGGAGCAGAGTAAATGCTCTGCAAAGCGTGCATCCTAGATATTTCAGGCAGTCCTATTGTAGTGAAATAGACATCTTATAGCCAATTCACTTCCATGTGGACTAAATGAAAATCTTGGGTAATTAAAAAATTCAAATATGAATAAATTAAACATTTTTATTTGTAAATAAGAACCTGTACTTTGCTACAATATTGAATCAAGAATTATTAACCACATTTTTTAAAATTTAGCATTAGTGTTAGTGTTCATGATCAATTATCTATAAAGTTTATGATATAAAAATTTTCACACTGTATTTTGTGTCAGCATTACATTTACATAGGCATTTGAATTTATACGTGTCTAGAATACTTACTATATTAAAAATTGTAACTGATTCCTCCTGAATAGATCATCAGGTCTTATATTAAGACTTTCAACCTTTTCTCAATCAGTACTAAGCCTCACATGCTTGGCTCAGTGAAATTATAAAGACTCAATGAGTAAACAGATCATCTAAGTAGCATTTATATTGCATGATCAGAATTAGAAGACAAACAGAAACTAATTTAAAGAATTCTAGGAGATCTAATGTTTTTTGTTTGTTTTGTTTTGTGTATGGTTTTCTTGTATTCTTTTGCTAATAGCTTAATATTTCCTGGAGTGCGACTAGGAGCTGACAGTCAATTCAGTGATTTTCTTGACGGACTGGGACCAGCCCAGCTTGTTGGCAGACAAACCCTAGCCACCCCTGCTATGGGTAAGGATCTTTTTTTTTTTTCTACAGAAGAACTGATGTTTCATGGTTGACAAGATCATTTAAAATACTAAAATAGTGAGAAGGAACATTTTAGCTAGGATTTTTCTGTTTGTATGGGATTTCAAATTTCTGATGCATTTTTCTGATTTGAGGCATTATGCCAAATGAAAATAACTCCTTCATAAATCTGGGGAATTATCAGAAAATCCTGTCAAGACAAGAAGTCTAGAAGAGACCTAAATTTAAGTGTGGCATTTCACAGCATATATATTTAAAAAAAAGAAAATGTCTGACCCCTGACATAATAACAGAAACAAAAATCAATTCCATTTTATTGTAGACCTAAATGTGAAAGAAAAAAAAAAAATTATCCTCAAGGTAATGTAGGACAGTATCTTTATAAACTCAGAGTATGCAAAGACTTTTTAAACAAGACCCAAAAGGCATTAATCAGAAGAGAAAGATTGATACATTTGACTACATTAAAATGTTTAGATCTTTTCATCAAAAGAAACCATTGAAAGAGTGAAAATACAAACTACATATGAGATTAATATACAAAAATGTGTTGCATTTCTATGCTAGAAACATAATTAAGGAGACGATACCATTTATAGTCATAGCAGATAACATGAATTATCTAGGAAAAAATCTTACAAGGCAATGAGAACTCCTCTTACTGAATATTTGAATGTATTATAAAACTTTAGTAATTATAACAGTGCAGTATGAATGCAAGGATAGACAAATTGACCAATGGACTCAACAACTTACTTCCTCAGGTCTACAGTTTGTCAAATCAATGCTAAGACAAACTGTCAGTACATAGGAATAGAAAAATAGATTATACTTTTAGAAGTTTATGAAATTGGATCCCTACCTCACAGAATGCACAAAATTCTACTCTAGAGTAATTAAGGACTTAAATATTAAAAACAAAATTTTTAATAGAAAATGTAAGTGAAATAATTTTAGACCTTGAAATGCATGTCTTAAGACACAAAAAGTAATTATCATTAAAAAAAAGAATAATCAATTTAATAGATTAAAATTAAGAACTTACCTTTATCAAGAGACATGTTAAAGAAAGGGAAAAGAGGAATTATAAACCAGTAGGAGATACTTGCAATATATACAACTGGCAAAGAATCGTTTCAATGAATTCCCTCAAATCAATTAGGAAAGCACAAATAACCCAATAAAAAAAGCAGCAAAAAATATGAAAAATATATTTCACAAAAGGGAACAAATAAAAAGCTAATAAAATTATTAAAAAGTACTAAACTCTATTCATTAACAACCAGAGAAATGTAAACTAAGACCACAATGAGATAACAATATTTTGGTTAAAAACTAAAAAGTCCTACAACACAAAGTGCTGGGGGTCATGCGAAGCCGTGGTATATTTCATATGCTGTTTGTAGGTATGTAAAGTGCCTTAATCACTTTGGAAAATAGTTGTCGTTATCTCCTAAAGTTGAATAGTCACATACCCAATAATCTAGCAATTACGTTTCTGAAGTATATACTCAAGAGAAACTTTATATTTTAAAATAGGAAACAAGTATAAGAATATTCACAGTATTTTAACAAAAAGCTTGAGACAAGCCAAATGTCCATTAACAAAAGAATGGATACATGTTTTGCAATATATTCATAGAATTGATTACCAGATAACAAGGAAAAAGAACAAACAACAACCTTCCACAATAGTATGCATGCTGTTGCGATAAAGAAATTAACTAGCAATGGTTCTCTATGGTTCCATTTATAGAAAGTAAACAAAAAAAAAATGCTAAACGAAACAATCCTTTAGGGCTGCGTTTTTAGTTGATGAAAGTATAAGGAACTAACGAAACTAAATGGCACGTCAGCCCAGGGGCAAGGATTAGAGGGCAGGGGGGCCAGGAAAGCTGGTGATGGGAAGTTACGGTCCAGAAGGGGGGAGTGTTGACAGGCCGTGGGGTTGGCAACCAGTGTCACAAAACAATACAGGTATGAATTGTTTAATGAGAAACTAATTTGCTCTGTAAACCTTCATCGAAAGCACAGTAAAGGGGGAAGAAAGAAAGTATGAAGAAGAGCCACAAAGTAAAGTAAAAACTGGATGTGACATTGGTAGAAGATAATGATTAGAAGGGAATATGAGGGAGGATTTTTTTTGAATTTTGTATTTTTTGACCTTGGTTGGGATTACACAATACCTGCTTTGAGAGTAATCGTTGAACTGTACATCTTTGCGTCCTGTAGCCTGGTTCAGTCTGTATAAGGAAGACAAGGATGGGAAACTTAGGTTATCAGTTATAATACGTAGTATAATGACATATTACTTTAAACAGTATAATATTAACAATGGAATGAGTAAATACATCGCAAAACAGAATAGAAACCCGTGTATATATGAGAATTTGGTAAATGAGAGAGGTAACTTTACATAAATTGGTGAAGGACAGAAAAGATCATTCAAAATCCATGGTGTTAAGATGATCTACTTTCCTAATGGAAAAGAAATTTCATATACTTCATCACACCATACAAAAAAGTCCAGATGTATTGAAGCCCTAAACATGAAAGAAATATTTTACATTACCAGTAAAAATATAAATAATGAAGGAAAATATTAATAAATTTCTTATATTTAATATGGATGTTAAGGTGATGAGCTACAGCTGCTAACCAAAAAGGTTGGCAGTTGGAACCCACCAGGTGCTCCTTGGAAACCCTATGGGACAGTTCTGCCCTGTCCTATAGGGTCGCTATGAGTCAGAACTGACTCTGTGGCACCTAACAACAGCAACATATTTAATATAAATTGAAATCTTTGAATAAAAAGTCACCATTAACAAAGTTAGGAAGCAAGGGATTTCTAGTAAAACATACTTGCAACATATATAATACATAAAAAACATAAATAACTCCAGTAAGTAAGAAAATGACAAGCAAGATAATAGAAACTGAGGGAAGGCAAATATTCCAGGGAGGTAATTTGCAAAATGAAAAAGCCAGGAGATAAAAAATATGTGAAACAATGTTCAACCTCATTAGTAATCAGGGAAATAAAAATAAGAATAAAATATTTTTCACCTGTCGGATTGACCAAAAGTATTCAATCTTTAAGTATCAAAGGGAATGGAGGTTTTCAAAAATGAACATCCTCATACACTGCTGTTAGAAGTTTAAATTTATGCGTCAGTCACCAATGGGGGTAATATGGCATTATCTAGTAAAAATGGAAACGTGTATGTGCTGTGACCCAGTAATTCCAGTTCGAGCATATACCCTCGAGGCACTCTTTTTCAGCGTCCTTTTTAACAGCCCAAAAATAGAAAGAAAGAAAAAAAAGTCTCCCAATTGGAGATAGAATAAATAAAATATAGCATATTCATACAATAGAATAAGATACAGAAATTAAAGGGAGTGAGATAGATCTCTATACACCAGCTTGGATGGATTTCTAAGAAAATGTTGACTGAAGAAAACAAGTTGCTGAATGATACCATTTATAGAGAGAGAGAGAGACTTGAATTTTGAAAATTTAGATGAGATGGACAAGTTATAAAAAATGTAACTGACCAAAAAGGATTCAAGAAGAAATAGAGGGTAGAAAAAACCTTAATAAAACTATGACCATTATTATTTAACATTTGACACAGAAAAGTGGAGGAGAGTATTATGGATTGAATTGTGTCCCCCAAAAATGTGTGTCAACTTGGCTAAGCCATGATTCCCAGTATTGTGTGGTTGTCCCCCATTTTGTAATAGATTGTGTGTTGTAAATCCTACCTCTATGATGCTAATGAGGAAGGGTTAGAGGCAGTTGTACTCTGTCCTATAGGGTCCCTATGAGTCAAAATGGACTTGACAGCAATGGGTTTGTTTTGTTTTGTTTTGTTTTATGTTAATGAGGCAGGACTCAATCTACAAGATTAGGTTGTATCTTGAGTCAATCTCTTTTGAGATATAAAAGAGAGAAGTGAGCAGAAAGACAGGGGGACCTCATGCCACCAAAAACGAAGAGTCAGGAGGGGAGCATATCCTGTGGACCTGGTGTCCCTGTGCTGAGAAGCTCCTAGACCAGGGGAAGATTGATGACAAGAACCTTCCCCCAGAGCCTGTAGAGAAAGAAAGCTTTCCCCTGAAGCTAGTACCTGAATTTGGACTTCTAGCCTCCTAGACTATGAGAGAATAAATTTCTGTTTGTTAAAGCCATCCATTTTTGGTATTTCTGTTATAGCAGCACTAGGTAACTGAAACTGAGAGGAAATAGATCCACATGGTTTTTTAGGTCAGCTCTAACAAATATAAACCAAAGAGACGTGGAAATTTAAAACCAAACTTTGGAGGGAACTCTCTCCAACTCACTTTAGTTGCTAATATAATTTTATATCAAACTCTAGATGGGCTGTATAAGAAATGAAACTTATATACCAATCTTAATTATGAATATAAATGAAAAAATAATAATAAAATAAACATAGCAATGTCTTAATAAAACCTGGTTTAACTTAGGTTCACCCCAAAAATGCAAGGTTGGTTCAGCATTAGATAATCTATTAATCTAATTCTACCACATTAATATCTCAGATGCAGAAAAGCATTTGGTAAAGATCAGTGTCCATTCATGACCAAAAAGAAAGTCTTAACAAGATATTGAAGCCTGAATATATAAAAAGCCCTTACAGATCAGTAAGAAAAAAATGATCACCTTAATAAAAACGGATAAAGTAAAAGGACAAGTGATAAGAGAAGGAATACAAATTGAA
Organism: Loxodonta africana; assembly: GCF_030014295.1. NCBI lineage: Eukaryota > Metazoa > Chordata > Mammalia > Proboscidea > Elephantidae > Loxodonta > Loxodonta africana. Next base: position 133,752,707 of record NC_087342.1, read on the forward strand.
AATATTTAGAAATATGTTCAGTCCCCCTAATAATCAAATAAATGCAAATTATAACTTTTTAGCCATCAGACTGATAAAAATTAGACATATTTCTAATACCGATATTAGTGAAATTGTGGGAAATGGACAAATTTAGGAACTTCTGATGATAGTGCAAAGTGACACAACCTTTCTGAAGGATAATTATATACATGAAATTTTGAAATGACCATTTGATCCAGTAATTTAAAATCTGGGAATTTATGCTCAAGAAGTAATTAATCAAGTATGAAAGCATACTTCATAAACCTGTCATTATGCTGTTGTTGTTGATGATAGCAACAGTTTAAATAATCTATTTATATTTGGTGAATAGGGTACTGGTTAAACAGGTAATGACAAGTCTATTTGTAGTCTATAAAATAATGACGTATGGTTATAATTAGATAGCTAGATAGATGGATAGATGGAGGGAGGGAGGGAGGGAGAGAAGGCAAGAAAAAGGAATTTTTTTTTGAAAGAAGCATTTTATGAGACTATCTTAGTCATCTAGTGGTGCTATAACAGAAATACTACAAGTAGATGGCTGTAACAAAGAGAAATTTATTCTCTCACAGTCTAGTAGATTACAAGTCCAAATTCAGGGTGCCAGCACCAGGTGAAGGCTTTCTCTGTCAGCTCTGGAGGAAGATTCCTTGTCATCAATCTTTCCCTGGTTGAGGAGTTTCTCAGGTGCAGGGACCCCAGGTCCAAAGGACATGCTTTGCTCCTGGTGCTACTTTCTTCGTGGTATGAGGTCCCCAACTCTCTGCTTGCTTCCCTTTCCTTTTTATCTCTTGAGAGAAAAGGTGATGCAGGCCACACCCCAGGGAAACTCCCTTTACATTGGATTAGGGATGTGACCTGGGTAAGGGTGGTGGTATGATTCCAACCTAATCCTTTTAACATAAAATTACAACCACAAAATGGAGGACAACCACACAATGCTGGAAATTATAGCCCAGCCAAATTGATACACGTTTTTGGGGGGACATAATTCAGTCCATGACAGCTACCACAACATTAATGGTGGCTATCTGTAGATAATGGGAATACAGATAATTGCACTTCTAGCCTAAAGGGGATAGTTCCAGCCCACCTAGAGGCACCTCAGAAGACAGGCCTGTTCATCTGCTTCCAACACATCACAACCTTGGGGAAAATCTCATGGGGTAGTTCTGCTCTGCACACATGGAGTCACCATGAGTTGGAGTCAACTCGACGGTAACTAACAATAACAAACTTAATACATTAGGTGACATAATATTAAGAAATCTTACCAAGTACAAAAATCAAGTAAATAAGTGTTGCAGTTAAGTGATTTTCAAATCTAATTCCCAAGTCTCATAAGATGGATTAGTACCAGAAAAATGAGGATAAACACTTCAAAACCTGATTTGAAGGTGGGAAAAGAAAAGTAGTGTTGGAAGGCTCTAAAGATTTGTTTTTTGTTTTTTATCAAGATCACGAAGATCATAATTTGGAGTCCTTATCAACCTGTTTTTTTGTTGTTTTTTTTTTAACTGCCTGTAACTGCAAAGAAACTGAAATTGTTTTGCGTCCCCTCCACTTGCAGGTGATATACAAATTGGAATGGAGGATAAAAAGGGCCAATTAGAAGTTGAAGTTATTAGAGCACGAAGCCTCACGCAAAAACCTGGTTCCAAATCTACACCTGGTAAGGAAAAATGTTACTGAGTTTGGACAAAGTGATATTAAATAGGCAAAATACTCAAAACATTTGCTGTATTTGAATTTAATATCCTCTGTTTTGCATCATCCAGTTGATTAAACTGGCAGCTTTTCTGTGTTGTTTGTTTCTGTGAAAGTGGATCTTAGTTTTCCTCACACAATTATTCTGTCAAGGTATTAGGAGGAATATAGTCATATTAAGGAAAGTTTAGTTATGATTTGTTCTTAGCTTATGTCAGTTATTTTATTTTAGCCCATTTATAAATGTAAAAGAAAAAAAAATAACTTGGTTCTAATCATAAAAAGGAAAGAATGAGCCTTAGGATATAAACCTGTGTTGTAATGCCAGCCATAATCCAAATAAATCAAGGTCTTATGATAACGCTATACACATTTACTTGAACATGACAATACTGGTATCATATGGGTTTTAAGAAATAGAACGTATGTAGTAACGGAAATTTTAAATGATTTAAATAGTCAAAGGGAAAACTTTCAATAAGCACCTCTAATTCTCTAAGGCATTCTCTAATAAAGATTAATTTAGAGATTCGCTTCTTATATGTTAATATACCTTTGTTTAGCTCCATATGTCAAAGTATATCTTTTGGAAAATGGGGCCTGTATAGCCAAGAAGAAGACAAGAATTGCACGAAAAACCCTCGACCCCTTGTATCAACAGTCTCTGGTTTTTGATGAAAGTCCACAGGGTAAAGTTCTTCAGGTCAGTACTAGGTTTTTCTTTTTTTTCATTGTAATATCCACATTATCTATGTAAACATTGAAGAAGTGGTCAAACACCAAGACATGGATGTTCAGTAAGGGTAAGTATAGTATAATATCCCTTGAGTAGAAAAAAAAAATTGTTAATTTATAATGCATGTAATGGATAGTATTAAAAATAGCGGGTGGATCTAATGGAAAACAAAAGTTCTATTTTCTTTCTCCGTTTTTTCTCTTCATCCTTTCCTTCTACCTTTGCCCTGTTTCCCATCTTTCCTTCTTCTCTCTAGAGAGAGAGGGAGAGATGGAGACAAATGATGTTAATTGTAGCTTATTGAGCATTATTATGTGCCAGATTTGGGACAGAAAGAAGAAGGGAGAGGAGAAGAAAAGTGTGCAGGTGTTACCATAATTTCGTGGGTTAGAGCCGCCTGCTGCAAACAGCCATTTCTTAAGACAGGGGTGAGGTGGGTAGCAAGACCTTCATTATATATACCAGTATACGGAGACAGAGGAGAATGATCTCCTCCCAAAGCTGTCTGTCTCCAGGAACTGCAGTCCAGCTAGGGTTTTAAAGGGAAAAGGGGCCATGGGTTGTAGGAACTTATGGAATGTCCATTCTCTTTCTGTTTGGTTTTAGTGGTTCTATTTCAAACATGTTGATCTTTTCTTCCCATTATCCCATCAGCCCAGGGGGTGACTGGTGCCATCCTTCATCCTGTTTGACAGGCTTAGGTTGATATCACTTGTTTTCCACAGTTCTAGGGGAAACATTAGTTAACATTTCACTTTTAGGGGAGTTAACAGCAAAATCATACTTGGAGACAGAGACAGGCAAGACATGGCTGAGCAGCCTCTTTCACAGGGACCAGCAAATACTAAGTACTGATTGGATGCCAGATGTGTTACAAGGTGATCGCATACATTACTTCTTTTAAACTTTGTAACCACCCTGTGTAATAAATACCATTATCCCTGTTTTAAAGATCACAGAAATTAGGTAACTTGGCAAAGTTGCCCAGTCAATTAAAAAGATTTACCACCTCTGCCTTTGTAAAGCAGGTGAATGGGTTCAGTTGAGAACCTTTATAACAACAACAACAACAAAAAAAAAAAAAAAAAACCAAACCCATCGTCATCAAGTCGATTCCAACTCATAGGGACCTTATAGGATGGAATAGAGCTGCCCCATAGGGTTTCCAAGGCTGTGAATCTTTATGGAAGCTACATCTTTCTTCCGTGGAGCAGTTAATGGGTTTGAGCAGCAGACCTTCTGGTTAACAGCTGAGCACTTCAATCACAGAGCCACTAGGGCTCCTAAGAACCTTTATAGGTGACTAAAAGATTGGAAAATAGAACCTGGGAGAAAGTGTAATGGAAGGCTTGTCCAGCATCAGTAGGAGTTGACCCAGATTTTGGTCTTTGTTGATGAGTTCACTGACTTAATCACCTGCTCAAATCAAAAGTTAGCAGCTCACAATTATTTTTCTACTTGCCTCTTCACGAATAAGTCCATAATATAAATTAAATGAAAGGAATTTGCACATAGTCTATGGTATACACACTGTTGTACACTGCCTTGGATTGTTTGTTTTGATCTTCTGAGCATCACAAATTTTAATTTTTGTTTCTCTGGATCCACACATTGCTTACTAGGTGGTAGGTACTCAAGAAATATATTAAATTTATATGTAAATAAACTTGCATATTTATTTCTTTAACATGAGTTATGTAGAGAATACTGCACCCTTCATTGACTAGGGAAACATTATGTGCATTCCATTAAATCTAAAAATTACAGTGAAGGGTTTTTTTAGATTTAGTTGTATTAGTATTTAGATTTAGATATGTTAGTATTTCTTCTTATCTATGTCCCCTCAGAGCTAGTTATTCATTTTCTCCTCCTTTGATGGGCCCACTTTTATAGAACTATTGCTTTGAACCCTTCAAATGTGAAAAAGGGAAAAGTTTGAGTTACACTGTGTTTTTCTGTCTCTGCAGGTGATTGTCTGGGGCGACTATGGCAGAATGGACCATAAATGCTTTATGGGTGTTGCTCAGATCTTGTTGGAAGAACTTGACCTGTCCAGTATGGTAATCGGATGGTACAAATTGTTCCCACCTTCATCGCTGGTGGATCCCACACTCACTCCCCTAACCCGCCGGGCTTCCCAGTCATCTCTGGAAAGTTCAACTGGGCCACCCTGCATTCGATCATAGTGAACTCATACCAGAGTCGTCCCAGTAAAACTCTACCTTTTGGGATAATAATCTGAACCAGATATCCCATGATCAAAAGCGTTGTTGGAGACAGACAATCAACTTGTGTTTTGCCTGTAGTAGTTTTTCAATAATATGTCCCAGTTGTTCTTTAAAACCTGGCTTCACATGACAGAACAAGGCAGTCTATCAAATTACAGTAAGAGTCAGCATGCTAGTGAGAGTCACTGATGCTTCTGACAAATAGCAAAAAGAAGAAACTTAAAACACACATGTAACCCCAAATTGAACAAACTGGAAACTCTCACGCTGTGAAAACTTGTATTCTACACATTTCTACACAGACCACAAGCAGTGTTATTTCCCTGGTGTTTGTGAAGTTTTGTTCTTTTGTGTGTTTTATTTGTGTGTTGATTGTTAGGTTTTTTGGTTTGGTTTTGTTTTTCACTGTATTATTTCCACCAGTTTTTGGCTGTGTTATGACAGGCCTCATGATGCTAACAGAGACCCTTCCTTTCTTTTTCCAAAAGCACCAAAATAGGGTTGAAGCAGTCTCTGTAGCATCTCCCAAAAGTGTTCAACAGCTAAACAAGGTGAGGTCAATGAAGGGTTTCACTGGTTTTCATTTTATAATTCTTCAAAGTCTTATGTGTGGAAATCCAAAAAAACAAAAAGTTATCTTCCAAATTAAATGACCACAGAATCTTTTTTTTTTTTTTAATTAAGAGCATATCTGTTTGCTTTCTACAAAATTAATTTATGTTTTCCATTCTTTTGCATGGAAGACTTTTAAAGAAACCCATCTGCAACTAATGCTGGGGACCAAAACCAACTGCATAATCGTACTTTGGAAACACTCCTTGTAATGCCTTTTCCTTCCTGATAGCCAAAAAAAGATAAGTAATGCTCATGTGTATAAACCATACTTTTGACTTCCCAAAATGGTGACTAGGAATGGATTTGAGCCTGTGACACTTTGAGCTATGCCCAGGCTTCTCAGCCATGTCTCCATGTAGACACACCCATCTGCCCTGGAAAGAGCATGGTATGAAAGCTATTCAATATTCCACTGGAGATTCCAGTTGAAATATTCTGCACTAAACTAATGTTTTTAATCAAATTTTAGTTTACATTTCTTTGAGATTGATGCAAGCACAAAGCTTGATTTTTTAATGCAAAGTTATCTTACTTTTGGGGGGGAAAAATAAAACAAAGTCAAATTTCAATTTGCATTTTATTCATCTGAGTTCTTCTTGGCCTTGAATTTCCCTTGTGGCATCCTGTATATGTGCTACCAACTGCAGACTCTGCGGGTGCATCGATACGTTCTCCCTCCTTTGATGAGTTATTCAATTTTTGTGATTACACAAATAGAGCAGCATGACTTGGAACTGTTCAAAGCTGCATGCATGTTTTGTATTAAAAAAAAGTAAATAAAAAAGAAAGAAACGAAAAAATTATTTAATAACGTATGTTAGTTCCACGTAGGCCAGCTTGTATGTTGCATGTACTTGTACAGTTTGCTCGTTAATTATTGTACTGAAATAATCAAGAAATCTAAGCCATCCATTTTTTTTTATAGACTTTATTTTTTACCCTCTGGAAGAAGTGACGTAGTACGGACCAAATTCCTTCTAATAAATATTTTGGTGTAGATTCCTACTGTGGGGCTGTAACACATGTAGACACTGTGTACACACTAGGTTTTAATCCATAGACATACTGCCTGCACCAAGTGAATTATTTATTATTATTTATACATGCCAGAATTACCTGCCCATCATTCCACAGGGCACAGATTGACTACTGCTCACCATGCAGAGCAGGAAGACCTGAAGCATTGGTGCACTTCTACTAGATTCCGTTCTGTCTTAGTGGCCAACAATCAACTAATTTTAATTGGGTAGTATCTTTCTATTTTGACCACTTGTCTTAACACTCCCCTGTGCTTTTAAATGAACTTCCAACTCATGTTATGTAAACATGTTTAATAAAATTTACTTTTCATGTCAGTTGGTAGCCATCTGTGTTCTATGTTTTGCCAGGTTTCCATTGTGGGTTCTGTGGTACAAAATGGAAGCCAGATCATGGGAAGGGGAGACTGGGATTTGTTGTTTGTTGCGGGCATTTGACTTGAGTTGTGACTGCACTATATATGTCTTAATCTACAGCCCAAAGGGTACTTTGCATCACATACAAGTTTTCACTTGTCAGCCTGTCTAAGTGAGCACATGATGACACTTCTGAAAAGTGGCATTATTAAAGACAATAAATCTCACTGAGAATCAAATGGAAGGTTGTTTTTCTGCTGCTGTTTGAGTGTGCTAATAAAAGAGGCAACCCTGTTGTCCAGTTGCCAAGTCATTTCAACACATGTGCCATATCAAAATACTGAGCTTTGCATCTCTCTTCATAGCATCTGGTTCCTCTTTCCGTGTCTTCCTTCTGAAAACCAAAGAAACCCAAACCCATTGCCATCAACTCAATTCTGACTCATCTATAGGACAGAGTAGAACCGCCCCATAGAGTTTATAAGGAGCGCCTGGTGGATTTGAACTGCCAACCTTTTGGTTAGTAGCCATGGCTTGCCATAGCTCTTAACCACTGTACCACCAGGGTCGCTATGCGTTGGAATCAACTAGGAAGCAATGGTTTTTCTTCCTTCTGAACGCTTCACTAATTTGAAAGCCTTGCCTTAGAGTAGGCAGACTGAACAAAAATAAGCAATACATTTACTGTAATCATCTTCAGTAGAGTCTTGGTGAGTAAACATATCTTCAAATATAGATAAGTCTAAAAATATTAAAATACCATAGTAAAAAAAAAGTAACTTTCTTAATTTCATGATCTTTCTCTTTTCTCCTTCAAAAGTACATTCATACATTTCACCGTCATCCCTCACAAAGCACTTGGCAAGCACTAATGGCATGTTGCATTGTGGTTAAATAACTGTCCAAATATAGTTTCCTTCACCTTCTGAGCACTCTTAATTTTTTGTAGACCACACTGGCTTTAACCTTCTAAAGCCAAATAAACACAGCTAAAACAATATCAAATTTGAGACAACAAAGCAAACCATATCACCAAATCAGTCATTTACAGTTTTTAAAACAGATGACTGAATTTTACTCAACCAGTTGTTTGGTCTACAAGACATGAAATTATCTGTTAGGCTGGGTGAACAGGAGGCAGAAGCAACCGATCAGTTTAAAACAAACTGTCAGAGTAAAGCTGTTCGATAGACAAACAATAAGATAGCACATACTGGGAGAGGGGCAGGGACAAGTCTGCCACTGATGGGAGGCAGCTGAAGATAATGTTAGAATTCCTTGTCTAGGCAGAAGTAGAAAAGCAGCCATTTCTCCTCAAATCAGATAAACGTCGGAAGCCTTCTGCTCTGTGTTACGATTTCAGGCCCTACGTTGGTAGAGAGAAGTAACTTGAGAAAAAGCAGTTGTGTTAAGTTTTTGTGGTTTCTTTTGGACTCTGACAACTTAAATTTCTTGAAATCCTAGCCTCAGGTATAGCATGTGATTATGCTTAACCAACAGTGTTAAGGGCTTTGTTGCATACCAGATATTAAGTAAGTATTTAATACAAAAAGGAAAAAAAACATTGACCCTACATGAAGGCACTCCTTACAGGTAAAGGAAGAATCACAATGCCATGTATTTGATTTGTTTACAAGAGACTAAGGAGCCCTGGTGGTGTAATAGTTATTCCCTCAGTTGTTAACCAAAATGTTGACAGTTGGGACTTACCAGCAGCTCCATGGAAGAAAGACCTAGCTATCTACTTCCCGTAAGGATTATAGCCAAGAAAGCCCTGTGGGGCAGTTCTACTCTATTGCACGGGGTCACTGTGTGTCGGAATCAACTCAAAGGCACACAAAAACATACCAAATGCTCTAGATTCCTTTGAAATCTCACAGCAGCTCTATGAAGTAAGTAGTATTATGACCCCCATTTTACATATAAAGATCTGAAGCTTAGGGCTAAACAACAGGCCAAAGGTCACAATGCTGGTTAGTAATGGAGCTGGCATAGGAATCCAGGTCTGGCTGACTCAGGAGCCTGCCTTCCTAGATACTCAGTTTCCTCCACTAAGCGCAGACACCTGAGCTGAATCTTTAAGCATGGTGAGGAGTAGGGAAAGGGGGGAGGTGAACTCTCTTCCATTCTGTGAACCCTCTAAGACTTCTCTATCTCTTTGCTCTGTGTCTTCCTCCGACTTCACTCAAACCATTTGCATTACCAAGCTGCGTGGAGGCATCATATGCAGCTCTCAAAAACAGTATGAGTAAAGGGGATAGAACAAAATTTTCTTTACTTGAATTCCAATTTTATTCTTTGGTTCCAAGTTACTATTGCCTTTTGATAACCCCAACCTGACTTCCTGCACCTGGTCCCAATGCAATGTTGTTGTTTTGTGCCATCTAGTCGATTCTGACTCATAGAGACTGCATGTTGAAGAGTAGAACTTCCCCACAGGGTTTTCTTGACTGTAATCTTTATGGAAGCAGATGGCCAGGTCTTTCTCCCTTGAAGTCACCAGATGAGTTCAAGCCACCGACCTTTGGTTAGCAGCCGAGCACTTAACCCTTGTGCCACCGTGGCTCCTTCTCAATGCAAAATCAAACCTGTTGCCTTCAAGTCTATTCCTACTCATAGCAGCCCTATAGGACAGGGTAGAACTGCCCCGTATAGTTTCCAATAAGCGCCTGGTGGACTGAACTGCCAACCTTTGGTTAGCAGCCATAGCTCTTAAGCACTACGCCACCTGGGTTTCCCTCAACACAATAAAAAAAAGTGTTCCTCAATTCTGTATCAGTCCCAAAAATTTGCATCTTAAAGGTGAATTGATCAGGCTTGAATCTTAGTCCCATAGACCCGCAGTGGCTTTTCAGTTCTTTCATAATCAGTCCATCTGCCTTCTAAGTTATTACTTCCAAAATAGATTCCATGGCTCTTCATACATGTGCAGAGTACCTTCTCCTCAGAGGAGCTTATTAATCCCTTGCAGAGCCCCCACAGCCTACACAGAGCTTCTGTCCTGAGTCCCCTCAGGTACCTCTCAAGAGGATACAACATATGTAAGTCTTCACATTTCCTCAGTGTGTCATGGCCATGACATAATGACATTTTTATTTAGTGGCCTCACGTAGGCTAAACGCGTATTTTGGGACAAAGTCTTAGCTTGTTTTTTAATTGCCACAAAAGGATTCTCCAGTGTCATCACGTTCAATCATGCTGAAACAGTTTCTTTTGTCCCAGTAGCCCCAAGATGAGAAATGTTATCCCCTGCCCCACTGATGGGCGTACATGTGATGGCACGTGTGATCTCAGGTAACATGGGGTCAGATCTTCATTGCTAATAAGACCCTTTCTAATTATATAAAACTTTTAGTTTCTCTCTCTCCCCTTTATGTCCATACTTTTCAAAAGCAGTCTTTCTTCTTCACCTCCAATACCTCACCCACTGCTCATCCAGTTTAGTGTTGCCAGATGAAATACAGGACATCTGGTTAATCTTAAATTTCAGGCAATCAAAGAATAATTAAATATTTTAAGAATTAAAAATAATTTATTGTTTATCTGGAATTCAAATTTAACTGGGTATCCTGTTTTCTTATTTGCTAAATCTGGCAACTCTACCCCTATTGCCGTCTGATTTGTGCCGCTACTACCTTGCTGATAAAGCTCTCCTAAATGCTGTCTAACCACAGACAAATGCCAACAACCTTTCTCAGCATAGTTTATTGACCCCTCTGTATCTTGGAAATTTTTCTTTACCCTACTCCCCCTACCTCTGCATTGTCCGAATGGATGGAGATTGAATTCTATTCCCAATTTTTTACTCCTTTTTGTTGGTGTGTGCCATCTAGTAGATTCTAACTCATAGCGACTCTATAGGATAGAGTGGGACTGCTCCATAGGGTTTCCTAGGCTGTAATCTTTACGATTACAGATCGAGAGCAGATCACCGGGTCTTTTCTCCCACAGAGCTGCTGGTGGGTTAGAACCACTGAGCTTTCAGTTAGTAGCAACATTCTTAACTACTGCACAACCAGGGCTCCTTTCTAAGGGAATTATATATCCACATCCATTGCTGTGTTACTTTGCAGTATGTACAATAGGCCAGGCAGGAAAAATACATATATTTCTATCCCACTGACCTTGGGCTTGGCTAGATGCATTGCTTCTGTGTATCAGGGAAAGTTAGTGATGACACAAGTAGAGGCCATTCTCCATGGGAAGGACTTGCCACAAGTAGGCTTTGCCCTGTCAACCTGGTCCTTGAATGACAGACACATGCATCAGACCTGAACCCAACTCCCAGCCTGAAGCAGAGATACCCCAGCCAAACCCCAGATCCATGGACAAGAAAAAATGTTTTTGTTATGAGCCACTAAGATTTGGAGGTTGGTTGTTATGAAGCATTATTATAACAAAACCTATTATATCATTCCATCTTTATCAGTTCCTCTTCATGCAACCACTATGTATGATTATTGTGCCAGGTACTGAGTAAGGAACCTTGTTTATTCCACAAGGTTCTGGCCTTGCTTTTCTTTTTCTGGTCTTTTTCCAGGATCTTATCTATTCCCAGATTTCAATTGTCATCTCTGTAAAAAAAAAAAAAAAAAAAATTTGCATCTGTAGTACTACAGTTTCTCCAGTTAACAGATCTGAGTCTCAAACCACATACAGGGTATCCTTCAGTGATTCAGCATCTCAAATTGAACAGGTCTAAGCTGAATTAGATCATATACCCGCAGTCATCCTATTTCTGTTGAAGATCACCACCTTCCAACATTTCAAATATTTGTTTAATTCCTGAAGTTGATAATAAAGTCAATGTAAGAATAATTAATGAAACAAAGTCCCTGAGGAGTTGAAGAGGATGGGTTTCATTCATACCTTATTCAGTCAACAGAGTTTTACTGAGGATTTATTTTATGCCGGATGCCTTACCATGTAACCAACCATATAATGTTAAAGAAATGGAGCCTTACCCTAAAGGAGCCTACAATCTAGTGGGGAAGAAAGGCATTATTCAAATAATGACTCATATACATAATGATAAATTATAACTAATTCTATGAAGTAAAATTACAGAGGGCTATGAAAGTATAAAACAGTCCACACTTGGGGCTAGGCTGAGAAAATGGTGTGGCTAGACTGTGAAGACTTTCTTTAGGAAACGAAGTTTCAGTTAAGACCCATAGGGTAGAGGGAAGAATAAGACGTTCCAGGCAGAGAAGACAAGCTATACAAAGGCCAGAGTTAGGAGAGAATGTGGTAAATTCTAAGAACTGAAAGGAGGGCACTGTGAATGAAACACAGAGAACAAAGTGGCCAGCAAGGTAGTCAAGGGTAGGTCATGAGATGATCTCTTTCACCTCTCAAAAAATCGCAGGGCCTTACAACTCTCTATAGTTCTTAAAATTATTGTTGTTGTTGCTAGTTGCCCTAGAGTCGATTCTAACTCATGAAGGCCTCATGCGTGTTAGAGTAGAACTGTATTTCATGTGGTCTGCAATGGCTGATATTTGGAAGTAGATCACCAGGATTTTTTTCTAAGGAGCCTCTTGAGTGGACTTGAACCACCAAACTTTCCATTAACAGCCGAACATGTTAACTGTTGCACCACTCAGGGGCTCCAGCTCTTGCTGTAGAACTCCTTTAATTAAAATTATATACCTGTGCAGCCCTAGTAGCACAGTGGTTATAGAGCTTGGCTACTAACCAAACGGCTGGCAGTTCAAATCCACCAGGTGCTCCTTGGAAACTCTATGGGGTAGTTCTACTCTGTCCTGTAGGGTCACTATGAGTCGGAATTGACTTAATGGCAATGGGTTTGGGGTTTTTTTTTTTTTTTTTTTACCACATAGTTGGAAACCCTGGTGGTGTAGTGGTTAAGAGCCACAGCTGCTAACCAAAAGCTTGGCAGTTCGAATCCACCAGGAGCTCCTTGGAAACTCTATGGGGCAGTTCTACTCTGTCCTGTAGGGTCGCTATGAGTCAGAATCAACTCGACAGCAATGGGTTTGGTTTTTGGGTTTTGGTTACCACATAGTTGGTGCTCAATACTTAAGTGGTATATGTATGTTAGGGGAGGATAACCACTGTGAAAAATAGACCCCCAAACATATAATGCCTTAAGCACAACAGAGATTTACTTCTTACTAGCTAATGGTATTGGGAGGGTGAACAGGTCAGTGGAATGGCCCTCCTCTGCACAGTCATTCAGGAACTCAGGTTGATGGAGGCCCTGGTATCTTCAACACATGGCTTCAGAAGCTTCTTGGATATTGGTTCCATTGCTGCCATCTAGAAGGGGAAAAGAAAATGAAGGAACACAGTGGGAGATGTTTATAGGGCAGGTCTGAAGTGGGGTACATGACTTTCACTGACATTCACCAGCTAGAATTCAGTCATGTCCTTCACCTGAGTGCCAGAGAGGGTGGGAAGGCCCAGAGTGGAACATGGACTTTAATGAGCAATGAGCAGTCTCTTCCCAGTGAACAAATGAATTATGGAAGTCAAAGTACCTTTTTATGCCAGTACTGGTGTCTTTAGGTTTGAGAACTTTCCTTTTGGTTTCAGCAACATGGCTAACACACTGGAAGCAATTAGAGGACAAAGCTGAGGCTAGGATGACAATCCCAAGACACACATCAGTTCTTCAAAAACCACTCAGCTTTGGCATGACCTCATCTTCAGAACACTTTCACGAGGCTCTCCAAATTACTGGCCCCAAGAAGCTTTCTCTCACCTTCGACTGGATCCAAGCAATCGGATCAGCCGTCAATTATTCAGTATTTCCACCTGCTGTGGAGACATTCTGTTCTTCAGGAATATGCTTCTTATTTATCACCTAACTGAGATATACAGTACTAACAGATTCTGCGAAGGGGTGCAAGTGGTTAAACTTGACTACTAAATGCACGGTTGAAAGCTCAAACCCACCCAGCGGCTCTGCAGGGACAGATTACCCAACAAGCAAGGTACATATGGGCTTACCTGTGCTTATTTAATAAGTGTAGTGCACAATTTCACCTGTGACTACAGAATAGTAAGTAAACACAATTAAACCTGTGCATACTTTCTTACTGGTTAATCTGCCCCTGCTACGTGGGAAAAAGACTTGACAATCTGCTTCCGTAAAGACTACAGCCTAGAAAACCCTATGGGGCAGTTTTCATCTGTCACATGGAGTCACTCTGAGTCAGAATCAACTTAGTGGTGCCTAGCCTAACAAGAATGCTTTTTGATGGAGTGATAGATATGTAGATGAAAGGCATAAACCAAATAAAGGAATTTATGGACTCTTATAATAGAAAATTCTATAGGTAGATTTGGTTGAGATAGAATCTGGAGCTAGTGGACTAAAGATATCACCAACAATCTGTCTCTCCCCACCTCTTAGTTTTGATGTCCTTCTATTGATGTCATGCTCAGGTAGTTACCTCTCATGCTGTAGCAAAATAGCTGCTGGCAGTCCTAGACTCACAAATCTCAGTTTAGCAACCTCAGAGGAAGAAGTACAAAAGCTTCCCAGGCATCCCGGCAAAATCCCAGCCCTGACACTTTTGGCTCATCTTGGGTCATTGCCTAACACTGAATTCAATTTCACTGGCCTGAGAGATGAAATACATTGATGGGTGCTTGTGTCAACTGTCCAGCCCTGGATCCAGGAAGTAAAATTCCGTTCAAACCACTTTGAACAAGAGTGAGGGTGGTTTCCCCAAGGCAACTCTGAAAGTCTGGATGTTATTAGAAGAAAGACAATGTTGCTGGTCTAACCTCTGTCAACTCTACATCTATTCTCTCAAAACTGGGGGGAGGTAGGACAAGAATTCTCCAGGCTGACCGTGCTCCACCACACCTACCCCTCTCTCTAATGGTACTCATCATTCACTGTCTTACAAATTAGGGAGCCACTTGTCTGCCGCCTAAAAGGTCTCTAAAGCTCCAAGCTGGCTTTGGAAGAATATGCCATTGTGATACCCATAGCAAACAGATTTATTTTTATTTACCTGTGAATTCCCAAGGCCAAGTTGATAACTTACCTTGGCTCACGCTTCTGGAAATATCTGAAACTGGGGACAGCTGCTTTTAACCATACTATTCTATTAAGAGTTGAATTAGCCTAAAATGCTATACAACGTAGCTGTTAAATGGCATAACAACCGTACCGAATTCACAGAGTTATTTTGAGGATTAAAGTAGTAAATATTAAATTCTTACGACAAAATCTGAACTCATAGTCCACTCAATAAATGTTCGCAATAATTGTTATGCATCAAATACTGATAATTATTCATCACAGTAAAACGTGTGAAAACTGCACATGAACATAGTTGTCGTTAGGTGCCATCAAGTTGATTTTCGACTCATGGTGACCCCACGTAACAGAGCAGAACTGCCGCATAGGGTTTTCTAAACTGTAGTCCTTACAGGAGCAGATTGCGAGGTCTTTCTCTCATGGAACTGCTGGGTGGGTTGAACCACCATTGTTTTGGTTAGCAGCCAAGCTGCTTAACCACTGCACCACCAGGGTTCCTTATGAACACAGTATCCTTGGGCAGATCTAGCCTTTAGTGCCTGCTTATTTATCCAACCCACCATCACTGATGGACTGTTCTGATGCTGGCAGCAGGGGCAGATTAACCAGTAAGCAAGGTATGCATGGGTTTACTTGTTTTTACTTACTAAGCTGAGGTGAACAATTTCACATGGGTTTCACCTTATTTTTGATGTGGTGAAAAACAGGTGAAATTGTTCACTACAGATTAGTAACAAAACACAAGTAAGCCGATTTGCACCTTGATTACTGGGTAATCCAGGCCTGGCTGGCAGATAAGACTAGAGGAAGATTTTCTGTTCAAGCCACAGAAGTTATTAGCTTTCATGGTCCAACCACACATGCTTTCTTCAGCCCACTCCATGCACCTTCAGTGGGGCTGACTGCTCATTCCTTTCCTAGACCAGCCCTCACTTTTAGTCAGCACCCCAACTTGGGAGAGGCAGAGAACATCCTCTCTGGCCCAGCCCAGCAGAACTGCTTTTTTGCCACCATTTTCAGCGCCATTACCTGATGATTTAATTAACAATCCCCGCAAATTTCCTGTTCCAGGTACTCTCCATCTCAAGGTTCTCTGACTGCTTCTGCTTTATAAGATTACCAGCCCACTCGCTGCTCCCGTGTCACTCGCTTCTTGCCAACTTCTCCAGATAGAGAGGAACATTTTTGCACTGAAATTGTCACTGTTTTCTCTCTCCCTTTCTGGATGCCCAATCTAGACCTATTTTTAAAGACAATGGGACACCTCTGAGGAGATGGTTATGCATTTAGCTGCTAACCTAAAGGTCAGCAGTTTGAACCCACCAGTTGCTTCATGGGAGAAGAGACCTAGTGATCAGCTCCAGTAAAGACTACAGCCAAGAAAACACTACGGCACATTTCTAGTCTGTCCTACAGGGTCACTGTGAGTCAGAATCCTCTCAACAGCACACAACAACAACAGGACATCTTTTCATCCTCCTCTATCAATACTTTCATTCCAGGAGACTCCTCCCCCTAATGTACCTCCTATAAGATGTGGCTATGGCTTTTCTGATTATTATTTGTTAGCTTATCTATCAATATATGAAATAAAATCACCAGAAACCACACTTTCGGATCATGCTAGTTTATCCCGTTACCATGTCCACACTACCATAATTTCCCTAAGATTTTCTCTAACTTTTTGCCTTGGCTTTTCACTGAGTGTGAATGAAAGATTCTTATTGCACTGGCTATATATTTTTCTCAAGGATATTTTCCATTATGTCACTCAATATCTTGCTTTTTACAAGTAGATGCACATGGCTTTTTGTTTTTCCTTTGTTTTATTGCTTAGTATTTAGTATTACCAATTTTTTTTTTTCTTATGGACTTTTTATTCATTCCTGTGCCATGGAGTTTTTAACCTCTTTATGCTTTGAGCCTTTTTGAAGCTTATAGCCTCTCTCAGAAGAATGACATGAACTGCATTTTTAAAGTATGCAGGATTAAAAGGGAACTAATTACACTGAAAACTAATACTGAAATGAAACTAATTTAATACATGTATGTATGTAATATATGTAGCAATATATGTAACTTCTTTATTAATGTATTCAACAAAATCTAGAGTGGCAGGTCCAGTAACTACTATATTTTTTGAAGAAGTGATGAGTATAAAGGGTCGAGATATCTGTAACATGTGTAATGTGATACCTGTGAGTTCTGTTGGTGTCAAGGTCAGGGAACTACTACGATACTGTGATTTGTTGCCTACAGTGACAATTAAAAGAAATGCCAAATTTAAATTAGAGGTTAGGAAGAAAAACAGAGATGTAATTATTTTTCTTGGCCAACTCAGAGACCTCCTAAATCTTTCCTGGGCCCACAGCAGTAATTATATAACTAACTCATTACTGTTGCTGTTATTACGTGCTGTCAACGTGATTTTTGACACAGGGTGACCCAATGTGACAGAGTAGAACTGCCCCATAGGGTTTTCTAAAGAGTAATCTTTATGGGAGTGGATTGCCAGGTCTTTCTGCCGATTAGCAGCTGGGTGGGCTCGAACTGCCAACTTTTCAGCTAGCAGTGGCTGCTTAACCATTGCTCTACCAGGGTGTCTTAATTTGCCCTGGCTACCCATGACACTGTACAATTACATGATCACAACGCCCGCCATAGAGCTCATGGCTGGCTTCTTTTTATGCCTGTCTTAGTTAACTAGTGCTGTCGTAACACAGGAGCCTTGGTGGTGAAATGTTTAAGTGCTCAGCTGCTAACCGGAAGATTGGTGGTTGGAACCTACCAGCCACTCTGTGGGATAAAGATGTGGCAGTCTGCTTCTGTAAAGATTTACGGCCTTGGAAACCCAATGGGGCAGTTCCACTTTGTCCTACAGGGCCACTATGGTCCAAATAGACTCAATGACAGTAGGTTTGGTTTTTTTACTTTGGTTGTAATAAAAATACCAAAAGTCGATGGCTTTAAAGAACAGAAATTTATTTTCTCATAATTTTGGAGGCTAAAAGTCCACATCAGGGTCTCAGCTGTGCCAACTCCTTCGATGTTGGTAGCCCCAGGCACTCCTTGGTCCTTAGTAATCCTTATATGGCATCTGTCTTCCCTAGTGTGTATCTAATCTGCTCTTTTTAGAACTCGGGAGTGATTAGGTTTAAGATATATCCCTCATTAACATAACAAAGAAAACCCTATTTCCAAACCAGATTATATCCACAGGAATAGGCGTTAGGGTTCTAATTTTTTTTTTTTTTGGTTATTGTTGTGGGGGGCGGGAAGGGATTCAATCTATAAAAAAGCCTTATTCCAATAATCTCATTATGAAATGGCTTGAAGAATCTCCTTGTAAATATTTTTGAAAAGATTCAAGGAAAAAAGAAAAAAGACATGAATTAGTACTTCCATGCCTGGGACATAGAATGTGTGCAAAAAGCATGATGGTAGAATGAATGAATGGCCAGAAGATTGAGGACTCAATGTTCTCCTATATCACTGTCTCTGTCTATTAAAATTTGACCTCCTTTTGATAAACATAAAAATATCATTCTTCACTCCCAACAGGGCTACAGTTACAATGTCCATAGATCCATGTCTATTCCTACCATTGAGAATGAAGGGAAAGTTTACATTTCATGGTTGCCGCTAGTCAATATTTTCTTGCATGCTGCTCTCTAGCCTGTAGTCCAAAAACAATACTTGTGTTTTGTTTTCCTTTAATTATATTATCCTATCGAAGCCACTGTTTTGCTTTCTCAAACTATGCATACCCATGTGGAGATTTCTATACTGGGAATGTAATAACCAGACTCATGAAAAGTCCAAGTATAACCAATAGGAAGTGTTCTATGACTCCAAGAAGGAAAAAAGTCCTCATTATTTTTTTTGCAACAGTATATTTTTTAAATTATAAGTTGATTTAAACTCTATAAATCACCTCCACTATTTCTAGCAGTTGGCCAGTTGGAGTCTTTTCCTTAGGGATTTCTTGTTCTTCTGAAAACAACCACAGCCTGAAGTCATAGTCTCAGCCAATCTGTTCTTTTGTAAAAGTGTAACAGCCACCCTGCCCCCACCTCCACCACGAGATGAAGTGAGGTGTGCTTGCTGGGAAGAAGAGAGGAGGGAAGGGACTTGAGAGCTTGAAGGGAAATAACTGCCATGGAGTCAGTTCTGACTCTGACCCTATGGAACTGCGTAGAACTGCCCCATAGGGTTTCCAAGGCTGTAATCTTTACCGAAGCAGACTGCCCTATCGTTCTCTCACTGAGTAGCTGGTGAGTTCAAACCTTTCAGTTAACAGCTGAGAACTTAACCACTGTGCCACAAGGGGCTCCTTCCTGAAGGAAAATAGAGAGGGCATTTCTGGAAACAGTGAGAAGAAATAAACAGCAACTTGCCCTGATCAGTGGAAATCCCTACCCCATTCCATCCAGTGGCCAGACTGTATCCCAAAGTAAAAAAAAAAAGTCATTGTTCAGTTTCGTTTTTTTTACTATAATGTTAGAACTGAGTTTTTAAACAATGTTTGACAGGTCACTAAGGTGTAAAAGAAATAGTAGCTACTCCCTGTATTGAATAGTCTACTCCCAATATTGTAAAATAATTTCTCCTTATTCTCCTTCTCCCTCCCCCAATTTAACCACCTCCCAGGCACCCCTACATACTAACCCTCTAATCAAAATGTCTTTCGTCGATTTCTCTGCTCTGAAGAGAGTGCAGATCTTCCCTGTGTTCTCAGCCAAGGACTCACATGCCAGTGACTCATCTGAGCCCTCCTAATCCAACCATGTAGCCTAGGCCATGGCCTCTCAAAATTTAATGTTCTCACCATTTACATGGATTGTTGTTGTTAGGTGCCATTGAGTCAGTTCTGACTCATAGCGACCCTATATACAACAGAAAGAAACACTGCCCGGTCCTACACCATCCCCACAATTGTTGTTATGCTTGAACCCATCATTGTAGCCACTGTGTCAGTCCCTCTCATTGAGGGTCTTCCTCTTTTTTGTGACCCTCTATTTTACCAAGCATGATGTCCTTCTCTAGGGACTGGTCCCTCCTGATAACATGTCCAAGTATGTGAGCTGAAGCTTTGCCAACCTCAATTCTAAGGAACATTCTGGCTGTACTTCTTCCAAGATAGATTTGTTCATTCTTCTGGCAGTCCATGGTATATTCAATATTCTTCACCAACACCATAATTCAAAGGAATCAATTCTTCTTTTGTCTTCTTTATTCCTTGCCCAGCTTTTGCATCCACGAGGCGACTGAAAATATAATGACTTGGGTCAGGCACACCTTAGTCCTCAAAGTGACATTTTTGCTTTTTAACATTTTATTTAAAGAGGTCTTTTGCAGCAGATTTGCCCAATGCAATATGTCCCTGGTCATTGATTGTAGATCCAAGTAAAATGAAATTGTTGACAACTTCAATATTTTTTCCATTTATCATGATGTTGTTTATTGGTCCAGTTGTGAGGGTTTTTATTTTCTTTATGTTGAGCTATAATTCATACTGAAGACTGTGGTCTTTGATCTTCATCAGTAAGTGCCTCATGTTCTCTTCACTTTCAGCAAGCAAGGTTCTGTCATCTGCCTATCACAGGTTGTTACAGAGTCCTCCTCCAGTCCTGATGCTTCATTCTTCTTCCTATAGTCTAGCTTCTCATATCATGTGCTCAGAATACAGACGCAACAAGTATGGCGTGTCAAGGTACCTGGGTATCTCGTTAAAAATGAAGATTCTGTTTTAGAGGTCTAGGTTTTGGCTTCAGACTCTGTGTGTCGAATAAACTCCCAGGCAGAACCTGCCACACAGTTTAAGGGGACCAGTGCAAAGTGGGAGTCCCTGGATGGAGCAAACATCTAACTAAAAGTTTACAGGTCCACCCAGAGGCACCTTGGGAGAAAGGTGTGGCCATCTACTTCCAAAAAATCAGCCATTAAAACCCCATGGAGCACATTTCTACTCTCACACACATGAGGTTGCCATGAGTCGGAACTGACTACACTGCAACAGGTTTTGTTTTTGATTTAGTGTAAAACGAAAATGCAGGGACTCTTGTTCAAAAATTAGCAAGAATTTCAGAATGGAGACAACAGAAAATTAAACCAAGTCCAGGGGCCCTTCTAAGCACCCAGTCACCTGTGACTGCACCAGTAGAGCACCTGTGAAGCTGGCCTGTTCCCAGCTGAGGAGGGGCTGCTGGATCACACTTTAAGTTGAGAGGTGTGAGTACTCAGGCCTGGAAAGCAGAACCTTGTGGTCGGCCACTATTTCCAGGAGCTTTCTCCCTGTGCAGACTGAACAAACAAACCAGCAAACAAACCAGTTGCCGTCAAGTAGATTCTGACTCATGGATATCCCATATGTGTTAGAGTAAAACTGTGCTCCATAGGGTTTTCAAGGCTGTGCCTTTTGGAAGCAGACCAGCCAGAACTTTTTTCCGAGTTGCCTTTGCATGGGTTCGAACCAAGCATTTAACCTTTTGCACCATCCAGGTACTCCTTACCTGGATCAGTGCCCAGATAAAACTGGTCGTGGTTTTTCAGCCCTTTAGATCTCTGACTCATTTGATTAAAATTGATAAGGTGATACCCCTGAAGCAATGTCTAGGAATTCATTTATTTTTCTTTGGGACAATGTTTTTCTTGACCAATGTTTTGCAAATTATGTTCTAGAGACACAAGGGGTAGTTTTTCAGCTTGCCTCTAGGTAGTAGTGAAAGAGACAAACGGGAAGGACAAGCAAGGGGGACTCAGAGCTTTCACTCTTGCTCCACCCAGACCTCTGGGCTTTAATCTGCTTGGGGGTTTTATGGGGGTTAGAGAAAGGGAATGTTGACGTGTGCCAAGTGGGAAAGTTCCACTGTTATGAAAAATTAAAACAACAAAAACAAAAACTCCAGATGGAGACTGAGAATGACTCTTTGATAGCAACCACACACAAATATGACTCTGGGCTATATTAACCCTCTTTCCTAAGTGATTAGGCCATCAAAACCCTATTTGTTAGAATGTTAAACAACAAACAAATAAAATGACAGGCAAACAAAGCTTCACGAGTTTAGGGTTAGGTGGCCTCTCAGTTTCAAATGTAACAGGAAGCTCAGGAGCCGGTTGGGTATTAGCTGTTGTGTGCCATGGAGTAGATTCAGACTCAAAGCAACGCTATAGGACAGAGCAGAACTGCCCCACAGGGTTTCCAAGGCTGACTGCCACATCTTTCTCCCACCGAGTGGCTGGTGAGTTCAAAGCGCCGGACTTTTGGTCAAAGCAGCCGAGCGTTTTAACCACTGCACCACCAGGGCCCCTCTGGGTATCAGCTAGCCTCCTTAAACTGTGACCTGCCTGCCTGTTACCACGACAGCATAGGATGGCTGGGAACTAAGAAAACTGGAAACTCAAAATAATTCATCCTGTGTCATGTTTTTTTACCTCCAGGGAGGCTGGGGAGTATTTGTGAATTTCCACTGCTTTAGCAAACAGCAATTGCATTAAATGGCTCTTACGCAATATTCAGTGTCAAAACGGTTAATATAAATTATAAACAAGGGTTTCAATCTCCAGTCAGGGGGCTCAATCCCTTCCTTTTGTGGATGAGAGCTAACCAACTAGTTGGCATAGAGTCATTCCGACTCATGGCAACCCTACGTGTTTCAGGGTGGAACTGCTCCATAGCTAAACCAAAAACCAAACCCAGTGCCGTCGAGTCGACTCCTACTCATAGCGAGCCTATAGGACAGAGTAGAACTGCCCCATAGAGTTTCCAAAGAGCACCTGGTGGATTCGAACTGCACTTTGGTTAGCAGCCATAGCACTTAGCCACGAGGGTTTCCCATAGCGGGACCTGTATGAAACAAACGGGTGTGGTGGCGCATCTAAGCCACAAGATGGCAGTCCTGCTTCATGCAGCTCTGGGAAGGGGCTAAAGGCCGGTCGTCGTCCTCTTGAGGAGGCAATACATTTGTGTAAGTCTTGAGCGAGATGGACTGTCTAAATTTTACGGTTAAGGACAAAACTGGAAAATTAGCCTTTTTCACGACATAAAAATATTTATCGTAATGTATAAATATTTCATAATTATAAACATACACAAACGTTCCCATCTTTATCTCCATCAAGAATCCGTTAAGAGGTCTTATCTGTCGTTAAATTAATTCTGCATTGTGACTCATCTTCCTAGATTTAGTATGTTGAAACAGTGAGTTCATCTTCACTCCCTGAATGTGTCTGATCAGAGAATCTCTATTGCTTCTGTTTTGCTAATAGAACCCCCAGACCAATGGCACCGTGCTGCATGCCAGCCTCCACATAGGTGGTAGGAGCTGAAGCCCAGTGCCAGGACAGTAGGTAGGAGGACTTGCAACATCAGCAGCACTGAAGGACCTTCTCAAGGCTGGACTCTTTGGGGCCATTGAAAAGTTTGCAGGGGTTCGGGGACAGGTAATTCTAACAGCTTTTTAATTATTCTCATTAGCACTATGAACTTTCAATAAATCTGAACAAATGCCAACAAATATCTGGCCAAGGGAGCAAAGTTGACCAGACTATGAATGTGTAAATTTCTCCAGACGAATCATTGGTAAAGAAACTCGCCTCCCCTGGAGATGTCCGAGTCTTCTGTGGTTTTATGAAATATTTCCTAATAACCTAAACGCAGGGAATGCAATGGTGTAACGGTTAAACGCTGGGCTGCTAACACACCCAGCAGCTCCTCGGGAGAAAGACCTGGTGATCTGCTCCCATAAAGATGACAGCCTAGAAACCCCAATGGGGAAGTCCTACTCTGTCAAGTGGGTTCACTTGCTATGAGTTGAAAATTGACTTGATGGCATTTAACAACCTAAACTCACTTGGTTTAGAGCATTTCAATAGTTTCTCTGTGTGTGTTGTTAACAGCAGTCATAATGATGATATTCTAATACATACGGGAATACTATAATAATGGTAAAAATACTCTGGTTAGTCTTTTATGGTGAATAGGTGTGAAAAATGGGACCTGAACTCTCGTTGGCTGTATGTCATTGGACAACTCACTTTACTCCTCTTTTTTGTCGTTGTTGTTTTTGAAAGTTGGGGTAATAATACCTACCCTGCTTACCTAAGAGGAATGTAGATAAAAGTGCTTCAGAATATAATAATAGCTTTCAAGAATGGCTGCTGTGCCTTTTTTGCCCTCTCCTACTTCAGCCGCACACACAGACACATGTGTGAGTGTGTGTACACAAACACAGCCTGAGCCAGTGTTCCTCACAATACTGGCCTCCGACCACCAGCATTGGCATCACTGGGAGCTTGCAGACGTGCAGAACGTCAGGTCCTGTCCCACACCAAATCTGCTGTTGATGCCCAGGTGATGCATATACATGTGAAAGTTTGAGAAGTTGTGCTCTGAAACGACCCCTGTTTGATAAGTTGCAGATACTGAATAAACCAGAAAACCAAACCAGTTGCCGTCGAGTCAATTCTGACTCATGCCAATTCCATGTATTTCGGAGGAGAACTGTAGCTCCATAGGGTTTTCAAGGCTGTGGTCCTTCAGAAATAGATTGCCAGCTTTCTTCTCTGGCACCTCTGGATGAATTCCAACTGCCAACTACCTGGGCTCTTAACATTTGTACCACCTAGAGACTCCTACATATACCGAATAGGGATTCTCAGTATTTTTCTGACCATTAGGGGTTCCATGGGAACCCTCCAAGTATGAGCAGGGGCTGGCGGAGAAGGAGGAGGGAAGAGAAAGCACTTTTATTCCCTATGTGGTCCCTCTTTGCTGACCATCTCAACAAGCCAGATTGTGAAATGTAATTACATTGCCCTGGACATCAGTTGGGTTTGTTGTTGTTGTTAGGCGTCATCAAGGTGGTTCCAACGACCCTAAATACAACAGAATGAAACAGTGCCCACCCCTGCCCCTCCTCACAGTCATTGTTATGCTTGAGCCCAGGTGAGTTTAGCTTTGATCAGTTTGGAAGATCCGTGGAGCTGTACTGACTTGGGAACCATACAATACTCTGTGATCTTGACTCTGATCTTTGAATGTGGCATTTTCACAGGCAGCTGAAAGAGTAACTGCAAGGGAGTGCCATGAACATTGGTTAAAAAAAAGTTAGGAGGACAAAAAGGAGCCCATTGGAAAATCCTTTGATTTTCCTCACTCCTGATTCCTTACAAGAAAAATGTGAGTAATGATGACATTCATCTCAGAAGATGAATTAAGAGGGTAAGGCCTACGTTGTGAAAACATTCCTGCTCTAAGTTGTCCAGGTAAAAGGTGCTATAAACACGAAATGAGGGCAGCTGGGTTGGTATTTGAGCGGGAGAGAGAGTCTTCGGCATCATCTTTTTAAAAGCAGGGAGTGCAATGGCAGAGCTACAGGGTTTCACTGGGCTCTGTTGTGGATTGGCATGCTCTCTGCCTGGGCTCTGGTTGCCAAGGAAACTGCTGTAGGAAAGACTGGGGCTGCCGGGGTTCTTAGTCTATTAGTGGAGCTGAGAGCAGAATTTCATATGAACGACATGTATTTTCGGTGACAAGGGGAAAAGCAAAGCACGGCCACTGGTAGAGATCATGACTATCTTCTCCTCTAGTCGTGCTCATTCAGATGGAAATTATTAGAAATGAGGAAAATAGCCTCTACAAGATCAACAAATAGGACTCAGAAACCTTAAACTGGAGTTATGGACTCTATGGGGAGCCATTGTCTTAGCTGGTCCAAGTCTTACCCTGCCACTTTGAGGGAGACCAGGGGAATGCGATGACTAGGCCAACCTCAGAAGCAGCATTGCCTGATCTTGGCGCAATGCTCAGTAAGGACCACAGAGAAATGTTGTCTTGCCATCTTCTCCTTTTGGGCAGGATGCAGGAGTGTGACTTGCGTTTAATTGTCTTGCTTACTAAACATCAGAACACTTTTCTTGACACCCACCCTCCCCCCAGGCAGATATAATTTTTCGTCTGTACTCCTATATTACAATATTCAAGACTTTATTACCAGATTCTATCGTACCCCCACGCGTCTGTCAGTTTGTCGTACTGTGGGGGCTTGCATGTTGCTGTGATGCTGGAAGCTATGCCACTTATATCCAAATACCAGCAGGGTCTTACATGGTAGACAGGTTTCTACTGAGCTTCCAGACTAAAACAGACTAGGAAGAAGGACCCGGCGGTCTACTTCTGAAAAAAACTGGCCGGTGAAAATCTTATGAATAGCAGGGAAACATCGTCTGATATAGTGAGCAGATGAGCTGCTCAGGTTGGAATACACTTAAAATAAGACTGGGGAAGAGCCGCCTCCTCAACGTAAAGTTGGCCTTATGATGTGGATGGAGTCAAGCTTTTGGGACCATCATTTGCTGATGTGGCATGACTCAAAATGAGAAGAAACAGCTACAAATATCCATTAATAATTGGAACATGGAATGTCGTATGAAGTATGAAACTAGGAAAGTTGGAAAGTGTCAAAATTAAATGGAACACATAAACATCCATCGATATCCTAGACATTAAAAGACATTAGAGAGCTGAAATGGACTAGTATTGGCCATTTTGAATCAGACAATCATACGGTCTACTATGGGGTGAATAACAAATTGAAGAGTAATGCCGCTGCATTCATTGTCAAAAAGAACATTTCAAGATCTATCCTGAAGTACAACGCTGTCAGTGATAGGATAATATCCACACGCCTACAAGGAAGCCCTGCTAACATGACTATTATTCAAATTTAGACACTAACCACTAAGGCCAACAATGAACAAAATTGAACATTTTTTACCAATTTATGCAGTCTGAAATTGATCAAACATGCAATCAAGATGCATTGATGATTAGTGGCAATTGGAATACAAAAGTAGGAATCAAAAAAGAAGGAACAGTAGTTGGAAAATATGGCCTTGGTGATAGAAATGACTCTGGAGATCACAAGACAGAATTTTTCAAGACCAACGATTTCTTCATTGCAATACCTTTTTCAACAACGTAAACAGCAACTATACACGTGAACCTCACCAGATGGAATGCACAGGAATGAAATTGACTATATCTGTGGCAAGAGAAGATGAAAAAGCTCAATATCATCAGTCAGAACAAGGCCAGGGGCCAACCGTGGAATCAACCATCAATTGCTCAAATGCAAGTTCAAGTTGAAGTTGAAGAAAATTAAAGCAAGTCCAGGAGAGCCAAAGAACAACCTTGAGTATATCCCACCTAAATTAAAGACCGTCTCAAGGATAGATTTGATGTGTTGAACAGTAATGACCAAAGACCACAGGAGTTGTGGTATGACATCAAAGACATCATACAAGAAGAAAGCAAGAGGCCATTAAAAAGACAGGAAAGAAAGAAAAGACCAAAATGGATGTCAGAAGAGACTCTAAACTTGCTCTTGAACATAGAGTATCTAAAGCAAAAGGAAGAATGTTGAAGTAAAAGAACTGAACAGAAAATTTCAAACGTCAGCTCAAGAAGACAAAGTATTATAATGAAATGTGCAAAGACCTGGAGATAGAAAACCAAAAGGGAAGAACACGCTCAGCATTTCTCAAGCTGAAAGGACTGAAGAAAAAAAAAAGAGATCAAGCCTTGAGTTGCAATATTGAAGTATTATACAGGGAAAATATTAAATGATGCAGGAAGCATCAAAAGAAAATGGAATGAATATACAGAGTCACTATAACAAAAGAATTGTTCAATGTCCAGCCATCTCAGGAGGTAGCATATGATCAAGAACCAGTGGTACTGAAGGAAGAAGTACAAGCTGTACTGAAAGCACTGGCAAAAACAATGCTTCAGGAATTGACCAAATACCAATCTAGATGTTTCAACAAATGGATACAGTGCTAGAAGTGCAGAAATTATTGAACACTATCAGTAATATGGAAACCCTGGTTGCATAGCGGTTCAGTGCTATGGCTGCTAACCAAAGGGTTGGCAGTTCGAATCCGCCAGGCACTCCTTGGAAACTCTACGCGGCAGTTCTACTCTGTCCTATAGGGTCGCTATGAGTCAGAATCGAGGGCAGTGGGTGGTTTTTTTTTTTTTTTTTTTTATCATTAATATCACTGTGATGGTTAAGATTGTGTGTCGACTTGGCTGGACTGTGATTCTCGGTGTTTATATGTGTTCACCTCCATAATGGGATTTGCTGTGAGTAGCCAATCCGTTAAAAGGAATTTCCTTGGGCATGTGGCCTA
This sequence comes from Loxodonta africana, assembly GCF_030014295.1. Taxonomy (NCBI): domain Eukaryota; kingdom Metazoa; phylum Chordata; class Mammalia; order Proboscidea; family Elephantidae; genus Loxodonta; species Loxodonta africana. The sequence goes on from NC_087342.1 coordinate 133,780,628, forward strand.
CATCTGAATATAAGTGGACGTTTTGGCTTTTGCCTGCTCTGGATCCTGCAGCTGCCTCTTGTTCATCTGACCTCCAGTTCTTGGGACTTGAGCTAGTGGCTTACCTGCCTATCTTGGGATTTGTCAATCTTCACAGCCTGTGAGCAAGAGCCCTTCTCTCCAACCTGCCGACCTTGGGTTCACCAGACCCTGCGGCTACTTCAATTAGGAAAAGCCTCTAACCTGATATGTGGGCTTGGGATGTTCCAGATTCTACAGTCGTATGAGCTGTTTCCTTGATATAAATATATAGGTAGATTTATACACTTTACTGGTTTTGCTTCTCTAGAGAACCCAGCCTAAGACATTCACACACAAGTTAAATTTTGCTCAAGATCATTCGAAAGCAGCTGTAGCATTACATTGAAAGGGAACTGCCAGAAATTCAAGCCAGATTCAGAAGAGGGCATGGAATGACAGATATCATTGCTAATGTCAGATGGATCCTGGCTGAAAGCAGAGAATACCAGAAAGATGTTTACTTGTGTTTAATTGACTATGCAAAGGCATCAGACTGTGTGGAGCATAACAAATTATGTATAACATTGCAAAGAATAAGAATTTCAGAACACTTAATTGTGCTCATGAGGAACCTGGACTTAGATTAAGAGGCAGTAGTTTGAACAGAACTAGAGTATACTGCATGGTTTAAAATCAGGAAAGGTGTGTGTCAGGGTTGTATCCTTTTACCATACTTATTCAATCTGTATGCTGAGCAAATAACCCAAGAAGCTGGACTATATGAAGAAGAATGGGGCATCAGCATTGAAGGAAAACTCATTAAAAACCTGTGATATGCAGATGATACAACCTCGACTGCTGAAAGTGAAGAAGACTTAAAACACTTACTGATGAAGATGAAAGATCACTGCCTTCAGCATGGATTACACCTCAACATTAAAAAAGAAAAGAAAAAATCCTCACAACTGGACCAATAAGCACCATTATGATAAACAGAATACATATTGAAGTTGTCAAAGATTTCATTTTACTTGGATCCACAATCAATGCCCATGGATGCAGCAGTCAAGAAATCAAGCAATGTATTGCATCGGACAAATCTGCTACAAAAACCTCTTTAAAGTGTTAAAAAGCAAAGATGTCACTCTGAGGCCTAAGGCACCCCTGATCGAAGTTATGGTATTTTCAATTGCCTCATATGCATGCATGCAAAACCTGGACAATGAATAAGGGAGACAGAAGAAGAATTGATGCATTTGAATAATGGTTTTGGCAACGAATATTGAATATGTCATGAACTGCCAGAAGAATGAACAAATCTGTCTCGGAAGAAGTATGGATATAATGTTCCTTAGAAGTGAGGCTGGCAAAGCTTCATCTCACACACTTGGACATGTTATCAGGAGAGACGAGTCCCTGTAGAAGGACGTGTTCGGTAAAGTAGAGGGTCAGTGAAAAAGAGGCAGACCCTGGACAAGACGGACTGACACAGTGGCTGCAACAATGAGGTCAAGCATAACAATGATTGTGAAGGTGGTACAGAACTAGGCAGTGTTTCATTCTGTTGTACATGATATTATCATTAATATCATGTACAACATAAACAGTGACTATACACGTGAACCTCGCCAGATGGAATGCACAGGAATGAAATTGACTATATGAGTCGGAACCGACTCGAGGGCACCTAACAACAACAGCAACAGCAACCACAACCATAATTATTTTGGGGGTGTTGGTGGTTCGAACCCACTCAGAGGCTCTACTTCCGTAAAGATCACAGCCAAGAAAACCCTATGGGGAAGTTCTAGTCTGTCACATGGAGTTGCTGTCGGTCAGAATCAACTCGAAGGCACCCAACAACAGCAACAACTCCCTTTATCAGTCAAGTAAATTCTCTGTTCTCAGTGCCTGGCACAGGACCTGACACAGCAGGACTTCCATAATTATTCGAGTAAGTTACCCTTCCCTTAGTGAAGGCTGAGATGAGGTGGAGCAGACACAGCCAACAATTATGAGATTTTTCAGAAAACCTCAATGAAGCAGAGTCAATGTAGTCATCACATTGAGGATTTATTATTTGCCAGCACCTTATATAGTTATTGCATTTAACTCGTATATTCACAAAGTAGGTGGGGTTGTCCAACGTAATAGAAAAGGAAGCCGAAGGTTCAGTAACTTAATCAAGTGTCACAACCAGTCTTTTGCTGAATCAGGATTTGCACCCAGGTCTATCTTATGCAAAGCTATCTTCTTAGCCTTTATGCCAGACTCCCTCACTACCTTGAACTGTATCGTGTAGAGTCTCTCATATGGTGTTCTCCAGAGTGTGAAGGATACAGATTGCTTGTGGTACTGAAACCCTCCTTGATTAAACGGCATGAAGTAAGATAGCAGACTGAGTGGCATTCATCCAGGACCTGGTGATCAGTGCATGATGATGACAGGAGAATAGTATAGATGAGAAGCATTGGAGTCAAATCCAAGCTCCAACAATCCCTAACTTTGTAGCCTTTTACGAATAACTCAGACACTCTGTGCTCCAGATCCCTTATCTCCAAATTAGAGCAAATAAATATTACCTTCCTGTTAGAGATTGAATTGTGGCCCGCCACCCCCCCCCCCCATATGTATTAGAATCCTAACCCCTGTGCTTGTGGATATAATTCCATTTGGGAATAGGTTTTTCTTTGTTATGTAAATGAAATCATATCAGTGTACCTTACGCCAATCACTCCTGATTTATAAAAAGGGCAGTTTGGCACAGAAGAAAGGAAGCACAGATGGGGGAAGACAGATGCCATGCCACATGAAGATCACCAAGGAACAGAAGCTGAAAAGACGCAAGGACTTTCAAGAGCTGACAGAGAGAGGAAGACTTCCTCTAGAGCCAGTGCCCTGAATTTGGACTTCTGGCTCCTAAGCTGTGGGAAAATAAATTCCTCTTTGTTAAAGCCTCCCACTTGTGGTATTTCTGTTACAGCAACGCTAGATAACTAACTAAAACATTTCCTAAAGGGTTATTGTGAGAATTAAATTAGATCACATGTGCAAAAGTGCTCAGTACGATTTCCAGCACCTGGTATAACATTCAACTAATTATTATTATCTTTATATCTATTATCAATACCTTTACGATAATTTAATTATTGGTATTATTTTTATAACACAATGTGTTACTTTTAAAGGCTTAAGGAACTACTCAGTTTGAGTGTCACTTGAACCTCCTTTCAAAATCACCCCTCCATTAAAAGCTAAGAGAATCCAGAAAAGTGTTACCCAAGAGAAGAGAAAGGATCCTGTCTTGGCAGTTGACATTCGCATCACAACCTGCCAACAGATCCTTGTGGATTTGCATAAGTCGTTTGACATCTTTTCCACATCTGTGAAAGGAGGTAGTAAAATCAAAGAAAAATTTGTGGAAATGCTTCAAAATCTAAAAAGCACCATGAAAAGACTCTAATTTCATGTTCCTCAGCTAAAATTTACACACACACACACACACACACACACACATCCCATTTCTGTCTTTTTCCCTACTTAATTTGGACAGATTGGAAAACCTTTGGATTTCCTTACCTTCCCCATTAGCTTGTCAGGGGCGAAGACAGAAAAGGAACATGTTTTCTGTCCATGAAACTCATTGCTAACTTTTTAAGGACGTGGTCTTTGCTTTATATTTTTTGGTGACTTTCCTATTTCTGTAAATTCATTATCACACGCTAATCCATATCGCCATAATTAGAAGACTCTGTGTGGCCTGGAGAAGTTGTCTACAAGTAATTTGATAGCCTGAGAAGCACACTTTGTTGGTTACTTCAACCACTAGTTGCTGGAGGCTATGGGCAGAGCCAGTTCCCAGCTGAGCCTCTGTACTGCCAGTTCAGAGTATTTGCCTCCACAGCTCAGTCGTCTCTTCAGATCAGCTGCCTCAGCCTTTACTACTTAACAAGGGTACATAGCAGATCAATGGTTCTCTAGTTTCAAGCGTTCTTCTGGCTATCTTAAGACCGTTGTGCTGCAAACACCAAGTCAATGTTCATTTTAATTGGACATACTTGGTAACATTCACAGAACACAACACCTCCAGTCCAATGATGGCTCCATGAAGATTGCTAACTTTCATCCTATAGTGTTTATACAATTGGGTTTACTTTGCTCCAGAATGTTCTTCAGTTGATGGGATCCGTGTAAGCAGAAATACAGGCAGTCCCCAGATTACTAAAGAGTTAAGTTCCTAAATCTGTCTTTAAGTTGAATGTGCACGTAAGTCGGAACATTTAGGTACAGTTCATATCTAATGTCATTAGTCAAATGTTTGCCTTAGTATATAGTGTACCTTTCTATGCATAAAAAACATTAAAGAAACTCTTCCAGATGCACTAAAACATCTTTAACATAATAATAAAGTAATAATAATAATAATGTTTTGATGCATGTTCCTGTTTGTCATTAGGAACCATTGTATGTACCTCAAATTTTTAATATAATAGACTTTATGGGGTTGGTTTGTAACTATGAGAGTCAGAAGTTCATTAGCCAGGGACTGGCCATATTACAGCTCCAATGTTCGTTCGTTTATTCCGTTAATACAATCTTTGCCTTTGCAATTATCGACAGTTATTAAGGCTACACCTCTGCTTGAGATTCCTGCTGCTTTTCCAAAGACAGTTCTAGAAAGCCTGCAGTTATAGGCAGCACAGTTTGAACATGTTCAACATGCTCAAGCTATCTAGTTTTGAACCAAACAGGCTCATCTTGGCTTAGGCAAAGAAGCCATAAACAGAGGCAGAAATGCAGTTTAAAGTATTATATTTAGAATTGCATGTGCTTCGGTCAAAACCAGTCTTACAAAATAACAGTGCCAGAAACCTGCTTCAACTTCCTAAATATGACTGAATCCTAAAGTGGTAAAGCTGGAAGGAACTACTAATTTTATAAATGAAGTAACTATACCTAGAAAGGCGATGTGAGCTTTTTGCGCTCCTAGTTGGCGACAGAGCCAGGACTGGCCCCAGATTATCATTATCTCCAGTACCACCCTCACCAGTGTCTCACGGTCTCTCATTTTGTTTGTGCATCAGCGTTAATAAATTGTCTACAGACGTAATCTCATTTGATTGGCATGCATGTTGTATTGATTTCTGCAACAGTCTCTCAAGTGAAAAAGGAAGCATCCTGAGCTCATTTACCATTCCCCCTGCTTCACTCCTGGAGTTCACTACCCAACCAGAAAGACCTCAGTTTGGATCCATGCCTGAAATGTCAAAATGCCGGAAGTCAGAGATCCAGGTGCATGGAGACAGCTTCGCTCTCTTGTTTTTCTTCAATACAGGTTCAGGGATTCAGAGTAAACTGAGCAGGCTCAGGAAGAATTATTCAGTGACAGATACACAAAGGGACAAGACAAAGAAGACAGCACATGAGAGGGATCTGTTTGGGGAGAGACTTGTTCCTCATCCCTGGCTGTTGCAGACACTCAGAGGGATTAAAACGGAAGGAAGGATGAATATCACAACGGCCTGCTCACCAAGAGTGCAGTTACTGTGGGTCCCTGCTCTGTGCTGGGGGTTCAGAGCCCCTGCAGAGGGAGCAGAACTGCACAGATCTGGGTGGGTGATAGTATCAGGGGGCCTGGATTCCCACCCTGTTCCTGCCTCAAGCTTGGACAAGTCATCCACTCCCTCTCTACCCCTTTCCTCATCCAGGATATGGGAGAATTGAACCATATCAATGGTATTTAAATTTATTATTACTATTACTATTGCTACCGCTACTGCTACTGCTGTTACTATTAGCCACAGTAGAAGACGTTCTTCAGGGGTAAACAGAAGCCTAACCCATAAAGAATTTTTTTTTTTTTTTAATAGAGCAGCTGGCTTTGATGGTCAGAGTGGATGAAAACTCTCCCATTACAGGCCCACCCCTGCCCAGGCACGGGGAGATGCCCCTGCTCCTCTGCTGGGCAAAGTCTGAAAGCAAAGGGCTGGTCTCAAAGAGTCTCTCATTTCTCACCTTATTATTTTCATGTAAACCTGTCCTCCATGTACCTTCTAACACGTCACCAGGAGAGTGGAGGGAATCCAGATGGTTTACTTCAGACTCTGTCATCCCTAGAGTCAACGGGAACATTGCCTCTCAGATGGCACTGAAAATAAGATTTCCCTCATCCTCCTCACAACTCAGTGTCTTAAGACTTATAGCTAAAAGGTAGGAGCCCTGGTGGTGCACATGGTTAAGCACTCGACTGCTAACCGAAAGATTGGTGGTTTGAATCCACCCAGCCACTCTGCAGGAAAAAGACCTGGCAGTGTGTTTCCATAAAGATTACAGTGTAGAAAACTCTATGGAGCAGTTGTGCTCTATCATGGGGGCCTATGAATCAGAAGAGACTTGTTAACAGCTAACACCAGCACCTAAAAGGTAGAAATTAAGGAGAATTTTTTAAAACATATATATAAGATGCCTTAAAATTTTTAGGCAACAATATCAATAAGGCTATTCCTCTTCTTGAATACAAGATATGAGCTATATGAAAATTGACATAAAAGTCTTTTTGTTAATAAGGATGATGTCAACTGGGTACATTTCTCAGTTTCATGTCTTGCCATTAAGAGTGCGTAGGCCTTTATTAGGTTCAGCAGTTTGTTTCGATCTCAAAAATCAAACAACTTATTGCATTGGGCAAATCTCCTTCAAAAGACCTTTTTAAAGTGTTAAAAAGCAAAGGTGTTACTCTGAGGACTAAGGTATGCCTGACCCAAGCCATGATATTTTCAATCACCTCATATGCATGAAATGGAAAAAGGTATTTGCAATGAAGAAGTCATCAGTCTTAACAAAATTCTATCATGTGATCTCTGGCATCATTTCTATCATCAAGGCACCTTTTCCAACTACTGATCCTTCTTCTTTCTTTCTAACCTTCACATTCCAATCACCAGTAATTATCTTGATTCCATGTTTGATCAATTTCAGACTGCAGACGTTGAAAAAAATCTTCAGTTTCTTCATCTTTGTTGATAGTGACTGCTGTGTAAATTTGAATAATAGCTGTATTAACTGGCTTTCCTTGTAGGTTATGGATATTATCCTGTCACTGACAGCATTGTACTTCAGGATAAATCTTGAAATGTTCTTTTTGACAATGAATGAGATTCCTTTCCTCTTCAATTTGTCATTACTAGCATAGCAGACCATATGATTATCCGATTCAAAGCTGTCAATACCAGTCCATTTCAGCTCACTAATGCCTAGCATGTTGGTCTTTATGCTTTCTCTTTCATTTTTGACAACATCCAATTATCCTAGGTTCGTACTTAGTACATAACGCATTCTGATTATTAATGGATGTTTGCAGCTGTTTCTTCACATTTTGAGTCGTGCCACATCAGCAAATGAAGGTCCCTAAAGCTGAACTCCATCCATGTCATTGAAATCAACTCTACTTTGAGGAGGCAGCTCTTCACCAGTCATATTTGGAGTGCCTTCCAGCCTGAGGGACTCATCTTCCTGGCACCATATCAGACAATGTTCTGCTGCTATTGATAAGGTTTTCACTGGTAAATTTATTCAGAAATAGACTGCCAGATCCATCTTCCTAGCTTGTCTTAGTCTGGTTGCTCCACTGAAACCTGTTTACCAAGGGTGATCCTAATGGCATTTGAAATACCAGTGGCAAAACTTCCAACATCACAGCAACACATAAGCCACCATATTATGACAAACTGACAGATGCATGGTGGCAACGACTTCTTCATTGCAAATACCTTTTCCAGCAACACAAACAGCAATTATACACATGGACTTCCCCAGATGGAATATGCAGGAAGCAAATTGAATACATCTGTAGAAAGAGACAATGGAGAAGGTCAATATCATCAATCAGAACAATGCCAGGGGCTGACTGCAGAACAGACCATCAATTACTCATGTCTAATTCAAGTTAAAGTTGAGGAAAATTAGAGAAAGTCCACAAGAGCCAAAATACGACCTTCGATATAGCCCACCTGAATTTAGAAACCATCTCAGGAATAGATTTGATGCATTGAACACTAATGACTGAAGACCAGACAAGTTGTGTTATGACATCTAGGACGTTATACACGAAGAAAGCAAAATGTCATTAAACAGACAGCAAAGAAAGAAAAAACTAAAATGGATGTCTGAAGAGACTCTGAAACTTGATCTTGGACATAGAGCAGCTAAAGCAAAAAGAAGAAATGATGAAGTAAAAGAGTTGAACAGAAAATTTCAAACGTGGGCTCGAGAAGACAAAGTATTATAATGAAATGTGCAAACACCTGGAGATAGGAAACCAAAAGGGAAGAACATGCTCAGCATTTCTCAAGCTGAAAGACTGAAGAAAAAAAAATCAAGCCTTGGCTTGCAATATTGAAGGATTCTACAGGGAAAATATTAAACAATGCAGGAAGCATCAAAAGAAAATGGAAGGAATACACAGAGTCACCATACCAAAAAGAACTGGTCAATGTTCAACCATTTCAGGAAGTAGCATATGATCAAGAACTAATGGTACTGAAGGAAGAAGTCCAAGCTTCACTGAAGCATTGGCAAAAAACAAGGCTTCGGGAACTGAGAGAATAGCAACTGATAGTTTCAATGAACTGATACAGTGCTAGAGGTGCTCACTCTTCTGACTAGACTGCCAAGAAATCTGGAGGACAGCTGACTGGCTAACCTACTGGAAGACATTCATATTTGTACCCATTCCAAAGAAAGGTGATCCCACAGAATGTAGAAATTATTGAATAATATCATTAATATTACACACAAGTAAAATTATGCTGAAGATCATTCAAAAGCTGTTGCAGCAGGACATTGTAAGCGAACTGCCAGAAATTCAAGTCGGATTCAGAAGAGGACTTGGAATGAAGGATATCATTGCTGATGTCAGATGGACCATGACTGAAAGCAGAGAATACGAGAAAGATGTTTACCTGTGTTTTATTGACTATGCAAAGGCATTTGACTGTGTGGATCATAACAAATTACGGATAATATTGCAAAGAATGAGACTCCAGAACACTTAATTGTGCTCATGAGGAACCTGGACTTAGATTAAGAGGCAGTAGTTTGAACAGAACTAGGGGATACTGATTGGTTTAAAGTCAGGAAAGGTGTGTGTCAGGGGTATATCCTTTCACTATACTTATTCAATCTGTATGCTGAGCAAATAATCCAAGAAGCTGGACTGTATGAAGAAGAATAAGGCATCAGGATTGGAGGGAAACTCATTAAAAACCTGTGATATGTGGATGATACAGCCTTGCTTGCTGAAAGTGAAGAGCATTTGAAGCACTTACTGATGAAGTTCAAAGACCACAGCTTTCAGTATGGATTGCACCTCAACATAAAGGAAGCAAAAATCCTCAAGCAATAAGCAAAATCATGATAAATGGAGAAAATATTGAAGTTGTCAGAGACTTCATTTTATTTGGATCCACAATCAATGCACAAAGAAGCAACAGTGAAGAAATCAAAGGATGTATCTGCTGCAAAAGACCTATTTAAAGTATTGAAAAGCAAAGATGTCACTTTGAGGACTAAGGTGTGCCTGACCCAAGTCATGGTATTTTCAATTGCCTGATATGCATATAAAAGCTGGACAAAGAATAAGGAAGACTGAAAAAGAATTGATGCCTCTGATTTATAGTGTTGGTGAGGAATATTGAATATGCCACGGACTGCAAGAAGAATGAACAAATCTGTCTTGGAAGGATTACAACCAGGATGCTCCTTAGAATCAAGGATGGTGAGACATCATTTCACATACTTTGGACACGTTTTTAGGAGGGACCAGTCCCTGGAGAAGGACATCATGGTTGGTGAAGTAGAGGGTCCGTGAAAAAGAGGAAGATCCTAGATGAGATGGACTGACACAGTTGCTACGACAATGGGTTCAAACATAGCAACAATTGTGAGGATGGTAAAAGACTGGGCAGTGTTTTGTTCTGTTGTACATAGGGTTAGTATGAGTTGGAACTGACTAGATAACACCTAACAACAATAGTTTCCATTCAGAAAAGAATGTTGTTAAGTGCTGGGCACTGACAATTTCTCCTTCATTCTTTTATTTTTTGTCTTCATTTTCAATATCTAGTGTTTGACAGCAATGGGTTAAGGGGTTAGTGTTTAAAAAGTCAGGTCCTATACCCTGATTTAATACAACAAAGATCTTTCTGAGTAGTAATAGATGGGATAGTAATAACCTTTTTCCAGCTTCCATTGGTTCCTTTGGCTCTAGGCCTTTAAAATCACTTGAGTCTAGTACTTTGTAAACTCAAATTGTGAGCCCTTTTCCATAATACCTCATATTTTTATATCAGTGTTGTGCACCTATAATGTTTGTTGTTTGTCCCCAAAATGTGATTTCTATTGATTCCTAAGAGGTTTTACAAAACAATCATCAATGACACTTGAGGTATAAGTAATAATAGATGTATAACAGATACATAAGCCTGGGAGTGGAAGGAATGAAGATGGAGATGGGGTGGGGTGAGGTGGGTGGTTATAAATGGATAGCCAGAGATAGCATCACTTTGCCTAGGAATTCAGACAGCAGGCAGTCCCACATGAAAGGGTTCAGAAAGTCTGAGGAAATCCATAAAAATAAAATGACCCCAAATCTAGCATTTGGGCACCTGCCACACCCAGGAGGGCACCAGTGCTAGAAGACAACCTTCTCAGTCCCTTACTTCTCCTTCTGGATCTTAATGCAGCCCTAAAGTAGCCAGAAGCAATACAGATATGGAGGTGAGGAGGAATTCAGAAATATATGAAAATGGAAAGAAACTGGTCACATTCTCCAGTCCCCACTGCAGGTTTCTGAGCCTGAATCAGGACCATATTGGCACAGCAAAAAGCTTAAATTTGATGAGAGGTTGAAATTTTGATATTGGACTGCACTAGACTTTTTAAAAACTATTATGGAAAATTTCAAACATGCTAAAACAGAAATAATAGTATAATAAACTTCCATGTACCTACCACCCAGCTCAGATAGTTCTTACCTATGTAGACACTGGAGTCTTTGGGTGGTGTAAATGGTTAGCTGGCTGGGCTGCTAAGCTAAAGGTTGCAGGTTTGAGCCCACCCAGAGGCACCTAAGAAGAAAATCCTGATGATTTACTTCCAAAAAATCAGCTATTGAAAATCATATGGGGCACAGTTCTGCTCTGACACACGTGGTATTTCCATGAGTCGGACTCAACTTCACAGCAGCTGGTGTGTCTAGAACCTATGTACACCAATGTCCATATGAAGTTGAAGCAAAATTGTACTTGGCTATTTGAATACCTAAATGCAATAAAGAGCCTGACTCTGTTTTGAGGTTTGATCTCTGGAAGCTTTCAGGCCCCACTCCTCCCCCTTTCTTCCCCACTTCTAGGCAAACCAGTGAGAAAGCCCCTCTTGGTGCAAACCACGCATATATGTAGTAGTGCAGACTCCACAAATCTTCCGGCCTCTCCTAAATACTAACAAATAGTCTTATTTTTAGTGTTTTGTGGTTGCTTCATTGAGGGAGGGATCAATGCCCCACTCAGTATTGATTCCGGTGTCAGGACTGATGATGATACCACATGCACCCAGAAGGTATGAAAAGACATATTACTCATATAATGGGACTTTCTGGGACCAGTAGGCAGGCATCCAAGGCTTTCTGGACTGGCTTGAGCCAAGTGAGGAAGAAGTGATTTTGGTTTTTATTGTGCTGAGTGGGTGGGGGAGCCTGGGTGAGGCTCATGCAGCTCACCAAGCTCCCCACCCTGACCCCCAGACATCACCTCAGGGTGTCCATGCTTCCTGTGCCTGCGAGCTCTCCTGGCTGGGCCCTGAGGCAGTATCTGAACTAGAGACAAAAGTTGCTGCAAAGAGTGGTTCCTCCCAGCACAGCAGTCTTGTGCCAGAACACAGAGGCCAGCGGTGGTGTGGCACTTTTCCCAGTATCAGCTCTCACTGGGAACTCTGAACCTCCATTATATATTATAGCTCTTCAAAGATGAGTTTCTAGGAATATTTTTGTTCCCTATTTTTATTACTCGTTCCTCCCTACTGATAGATGCTAGGGACCTTAACTGGCTCACAGGAGATTCAGCAAATCATCCAGCAACACTGTGGCTTCCGCATCTGGATAAATTCATTGTTTTCAACCCCAGAATTTTGAGATTAGCTCATAAACTGAGAAGCTATTCAAGGTCCTGATAACTTTTGAATGGAATATCATAAAAACTTCCAGGGAAAATTGCTTCTTCCCTCTGAATTTTTTCAGGAATGATCCCAGCCCTCAATATAGTTTCTTTCTGGGGTTTATCACTTCTCAACTAAGAGCCCATTTTGATGGTATAAACAGTACTGTATTGGAGCCAGATCACAAGAGCTAATTGTGCTCATTTCTTCCCAATTCGGCATTCAGTGATGTCACATTGGTAGCTTGAAATAGCCATGATGGGGCATTTACACCATGGGAATTGACAAATGTTACAAATCGGGGCTTCCATTTCAGACAGCCAGTTGGTAAACACTTACCAGCACTCTACCAGTTAAGGTAGAACTAGGAGAAAACCAAAATTCTTGTCATAGAGTTGATTCCAATTCATGGTGACCCCAACTGTTCCATAGGGTTTTCTTGGCTGTAATCGTTACGGAGTGAGCCCTGGTGGAGCAATGGTTAAGCTCTTGGCTGCAAACAGAAAAGTTGGTGGTTCGAACTCATAGGTTCCACAGGAGAATGAGCTGGTGATCTGCTTCTGTAAAGATTACAACCTAGGTGTGATGGTTAAGATTGTGTGTCAACTTGACTGGGCCATGATTCTCAGAGTTTTGGCAGCTGTATAATGTTAAGGTTTAATACATGGTCAACCCCATGATGGGATTTCCTATGGTACCTGGGTGGGTGGTGCCTGCGGCAGAACACACCACACTCCCCTCCAGCCTTCATCACTCTCTGCCCTTAGCTGCCTAGCACTTCCTGCTCACTTTGCCAGAGCTTTTGCTTGTTCTAGATCCTGCAGCTGGCTCCTGTTCATCTGACTCCCAGTTCTTGGGACTTGAGCTGTTCACTTGTCTGCGGTCTTGCGTGCCTATCCTGAGATTCGTCAAACTTTACAGGCCACAACCACCCTGCTCTCCAGCCTGCAGATCTTGGATTCACCAGCCCCTGTGGCTACATGAATCAGCAGAAGTCTGCAGCAGCCCAGCTTTCGGCCTGCTGAATTTGGGGACGCTGGCCCCTGCCAGTAAGTGAATCAGGAGAATCCTCTTTTTTGACCCACAGACTTTGGACATTACAGACCCTAAAGACCGTGTAAGCTATTTTCCTTGATATAAGTCTCTCTCTCTTTCTCTCTCTATATATACTTTACTGGTTTTGCTTCCCTGGAGAAGCCAGTCTAAGACACTAGGAAACCCATGGAGCAGCTCTACTCTGTCCCATTTGGATCATCAAAAATTGCCTGAAGTGCACCTAGCAACAACAATCTTTACGGAAGTAGACTGCCAGATTTTTCTTCCATAAAGCCACTGGGTAGGTTAGCAGCCAGACCGCTTGTACTAGGAGAGAGGGAAGTAAATGAAACTTTGAAGATTTTACCTAATCATGGCAAAAATGTATAACTTTTTAAAGTGGAATGCCTTAATTCTCATCTCTCTTTCCTTCACTTTTACTTGACTCATCTCCTTGCTCTTTCTATGGAACAAAGTTATGCACTGCCATTTACCTTCATAATTCCAGGTTTGGTGCCTTGTAGGAGACACTAAGGCATCTGATTTAAGAACTTGGGCTCTGAAGTCAGAATCCTGGTTCTGCCACTTTCTAATTATGTGACCATGGGAAATATCATTAAGCCCAAAAATCTGTTTCCACAGTACAAAATAGGGATAACAAGAGTCCTTATCCTGTAGAGTTACAATGAAAAATAAATAAGACAATGCCTAGCATATAATGGGAACCTAATAGGTATTTCTTAAGTAAATGTATGTTATGAACTGAAGTGTGTCCCCCCAAAAGACAAGTCCTAATCCTCAGTACCTGTGAATGTGGCCTTGTTTAGAAAAAGGGTCTTTGAAGATGCTATCAGTTAACATGATGTCATACTGAAGTAGGGTGAATGTTAACCCCATCTGAGTGGTGTGCTTATAAAAAGAAGAGACACAGAGAGATACACAGAGGGAAGACAGCCCTCTGAAAATGCATCCTACAAGCCAAAGAATGCCAAGAATCACCTGGAGCTCCTGGAAGAGACAAGGTAAGATCTTCCCCCAGAGTGGACAGAAAGGGAGTATTGCCCTGCTGATGTCTAGACCACCAGAAGTATGAGACAACAAATTTGTGTTCTTATAAGCCACCCAGTTGGTGGTGTTTTGCTACAGCAGCCCTAGGAAGCTAATACCGCATATGAGTGCTTAAAAAAGCATTTGGTCAATGCCTACCATAAATCAAGTGCTTAATAAATGTTAAATAATACAATTAGTAATTTTAGTAGCCTAGAATTATATTCAGTTATTAATTCATTCACGTTCTTAATCCTGTCCACATACACATTAGTTTCTCAAAATGGTATAAATTAGGACCTATTTTTTCGTCTCTCAAAAGAATCAATACAAATTTATTTTCCCTCAAACAAAACTCCATTCACTGCTCAAATAAGCTGGAGAAGAAAGAGAGGCTAGATTGAGGATGGCAGATGTGAGCTGGTGCGTCCACGCATGACAGTTTGCAGATTCGGGATGGCTATAACATATCCTCAAGTAATATTTATCAACCATCCTTCTGTGCCTACTGCTTTATATGTTTTGAAAACATGACCTTTGAACATGCTTATCATAACACTCATTTTTATATTTGAATTTTAAAATTTATCTTAACAATCTTTAACTCTTACATTGTTCAGTTATCTTGGAACATTTAGAAAAAAATATATAACTAAAGAAAACAACACAGCTTAAAATTGCAGAATTTTTAATTTAAGTACCTATATATTTCTTTGAGTGTCTGTCTTATCTGGTATTGGGGGTAGATTTATGTCTCTCTGTAAAACTCATTGGAGAGATTAATGGTAGCAATAACCATTACAGGAAATAGAGACAATAAGAACTATTTGCTGCGCCCCAAAAGAAGGAAAAATAAAACAAATTGCAAATTTAATGCACTGGTAGTCAGCTGTCAGAGGAAGCTGTGCTTTCATATAGCAATGAGTATATAGCAGCTTATAAATCATATTTAGAATGGCGAGAACTTTCATAAGAAAAAGTAACCAGGATTAATGGAGGTCCCTACAGATTCTTCCCTGGTGATTTCCTTGCCACCACCACCTCCACTTCCTGTTTCTTTTCCATTCCCTGAAAATTGGTTCAAATTCAAGTGTCAGCAAATGAATTGCATGAGCAGTTAACAGCCTGTTCTGCAGGGAGATTTCAATTAGGTAACCCAGGTCCTTTCCTTCTTATAATTTTCCTCCTTCCTCTTTAGTACTCCTGTGGGAAACTGTAGCTCAAGCAATAAGTATGTGTTAAATATATTCTCAATGTTTTCTCAGGGTAGATACTACAAAAGTATGAAACATGGTGCCTGCCCCTCAAAGTTTTCAGCCTTTATAGGGAATAAAGACTTAGACACATGCTGTAATACTGAACAATATTGTTGTTATTAGCTATTGTCAAGTCTACCCCCAACTCATGGCGTACCCACCCCCCTGCCCCATGTACAAGGGATCGAAATGCTGCCTGCACCATCTCCATGATTGGTTGTGGATCAGATCACTGGTTTTTATTGGTTGATTTTTGGAAGTAGATCATCAAGCCTGTCTTCCTAGTCTGTCCTAGTCTGGAAGCTCCACCGAAATCTGTTCAGCATCACACAAGCCTCCACTGACAGACAGATGGTAGCTGGTTATGAGGTGCACTGGCCTGGGAATCAAACCCAGGGCTCCCGTATAGACGGGGGGAACAATACAGCACCATGCAATTTGAGATAACAGTCCACAACACCCAGGTGAAATAATTCAGATGCAGATGAAATCACTGAAACTCGAGGCCATCACAGTTGAGACAGAATTGCATTAGAACATTGGGAAGGGATAGTATTTGAATATTTAAGGGATATGAAAGATTTGGGAGTTGGGGTAGAGGCAAAAATGCCTGTCAATAGGGAAGCCAGCAAGGTTGGTCTATATTTGGTCTAAATATAGTCCTCAGGGCAAAGTTGGGGGGATATTCTACAGATCATCTCCAAGTCTCGTTTCCTCAGCACCTGGCTGATCTGTTTACTTTGTATTGGAACCCCAAAGTGTTGATTTTCCTTGTGAATTCTGTGCGCTTAAATGCAATCTGTTTATATTGGATTTGAATCATTTTTACTTCTGCCAGGTACAGGTTTTGAGTAGACAAAGGATGAGCTAGAAATTTGTTCTTGAAAATTTGCTATAGCAAAATGTACCTGTATTTCTCTATTTACTACCTAGGTTATGAAAAAAAAAATCAGAAATTTTCTTTTATATTTTATATAATAGAGTGGTGGTAAATGTTGTAATTGCTTGATTGTAATGTGCTTATTTTTTAATTAATGTAATAGTAGAGAATATAATGTCACATCACATAGCCACTATGGAAATATCCAGAGTTGGCTGCGTATTCTGTCAAAACAAATCCACAGTTGATAGACACTAAGATGCTAAAAGACCAGAGCACACCCATCCGGGGCTCTTAAAAGCACTTTTCTTTTTCATCATCAAATACAGCACACGATTTTCTCAAGATAAGAGTGACTTGGGGGTTTTCATTTGCAACATCACAGAAATTGTTAAAATGGTGGTTATAGTGACTATCATAAAACTGAGAATATTGGTTTAAGCCAACACCAAGGATAGCCAGCCTGGACAGAATAGGGAATAACCAAAAAGTTTCACAAATCAGTGTGTTTTTAAAGAAGATTTAATACCAAAAGCTTGGGAAAACTTCATTTTACCTCATAGTCATCGTTACTTAACAGATGGTAATTTAAAAAGACTAAGTAGTAACCTAAGGGCACGTTAAGGAGCCCTGGTGGTGCAATGGTTAAGTGTAGCAACATTTAAAAAGCTTTACATTTGTCCAAAACTTCAGTGCTTGCCAATTTACAGTCTAATTAACCTCTGTTCATCACCTTTCATTCCTTGTCTTCTTAGTCACATACGCACACTCACCCTGACTCACTCAACCAATCTCTCACAACCCCGAAACACCAGAAGTCTTGAGTCCAAATAGCTATTGACATGATTTTTATAAATCATATATAGGCTATTTGGATCTTATATTTAGCCATTATAGTGATGGTTACAAATAAGGCAGCAACATGGGTTCAGTAACAGTAAAGTCTTCTGGTGTCCAGGAACTAAATCAGTGCAACCCAGCCAAAGGCCTTTTCATTTTTATTCAGGCATTTTTAGTGTGTCTCTCATATGTCCCTAAACTGCCATCCCAGCCCTCTTCACACCTCCCCATATTCATGTCACAGGTTCTTGCATTCTTGCCATTTCTATGTTGTCAGGGACAGAGATTTTCTTCCCATCTGTGTTGTTATACCCTGTTGCTCCAAATGAGGGCGCCATCACTTTCTGTTTCTAATAACCCTAGTGTTATGATTCTTTCCTTTTATTTTATTTCAGTTTATGATGTCATAATACACTCTCCTGCCAGGAGTATCTCATCCTGGAAGCTGCCTCAGAGGCTGAAGATGCCACCATGATTCCCTAACATTACTATGAGTTTCCTATGTTCTGCCATTCTCCCTCCCATGAGGTCAATGGTGCCTCTGGATACACATGACCTACTTTGGCCAGTCCTGCCCTGGTAATCTCTACCATTAAGGAGCTCCCATTTATAAGACAGTAGACATACAAACTAATAGTTTTATTGCAGTGTTGTGAACACTTACACAAGTAAATATAACTTGCCATGGGAACAGAAAGAAAGGAGGTGCTGATTATGTCTAAGGTTGTCAGAAGAGATGAATGAGAGTATTTCCTATGACAGGGCACAGCACACTCATCAGAGAGGGTGCCATAGGTAAGGCATGGTACCAAAAAGAATATAAATGATTCCCAAAATTACAAATGGTGGACTGGAATTCCTACCATAGATGGAGAATTCTTGAGAGATAAGAGTAGGGAGGAAGAAAACCCCAGATTTTGAAGTTTCTCTCATGCTTCGCTATGGGATTTGGGTTTTATTAAAGGTCCTGTCTATTTGGAGCTGTTGGTAACTTGCTGTGAGTTGAGTAGCCACCTACCACCAAAAAGAATCAGAAAGCTATTGATCTATACTAAGACAGGGCAGTGGAGATTATAAGGAAAATGTATAGAATATATTCTACATGTATTGGTAAATGATTAGATATGAGAAACAAAGTAAACTAGGATGACTCTTCTAGCTTGGACTATAGGAGAAAGGTATTACTATTCATATTATTGAAAACGAAGAAGGAGAAGAAGGTCAGGAGGAGGCAATGACTGGTTATGATCTGGATCTTTTGAATTTAAGGTACCTGTGCAACACACCCAGGACAAGATACTCAATGGAGAGTTAAGAATCTGGTTTGGGGGCTCATGTCATTTGTGTGATTGCATCTCTGGAAGCCATGGATGTGGATGTGATTCACCCAGGGAGACCATGTAGAGTAACAGGAGGAGAGAATCCAAGAGTCGGAAACAATAATTCATGACACAGGGAGAGTAAGTAACAGTAAGGAGTGAGAGGCACTATTGTATTTCTTACTTAGAAAATTATTGGTGGTGACTTTTGTAAGCAAAGACATAGCACAGTGTGGCAGAGTCATGATGGCATGGGACTGAGCTACAAATTGGAGAATAGAAATCAGAAATATTGAGTATTGATTGATGTTATTCTTTCAAGAAGTTTGTCCATGAAGGAGAGAGAGAGAGTGTGTATTATACTTGTTACATTGGTCTATTTCTCTATTTGGTGACAAACACAATATACAAAAAGATAGGAAAGCATAGAGAAGATTAAAAACTTTAACGACAGTTCAGAAGGAATGAACATGACCATATTACTAGTGGAAGGAGAGTAATTGATTTAAAAGAAAAAAGTAAATAACTGCTGGCCAAATCTTTGGAGAAACCAGCAATGGTTGGGAGGGATTAGTTCTACACAGGGAATACGTTCCATGAAATTGGAAGTACCAAAGAAGGAAGCTGAAGGAAAGAATTAGTTTCTTTTCACTAGGGAGGAGGAGGCAAGGCCATCTGCCAAGAGGACTGGGGAGGGGACTTGAAGAATTAAACTGAGGCGTTGAGTTGAAGAGAGTGGTGGGAAGTGGGAAAGTGATGTTTCCAAGAACAAGGAAATCAAAGCTACATGAAAGGCTCAACTGACACTGGAAATCATACATTTGTACAAACTCCAATCTGAAAAGTTTTGAGATTTTTTTAATCTTTAGCAGGCCTCCCAAATCTTTGTGGAGGAGGAGAAAAGGTAGACAGATGGATGACTTGCGCAGAACTGTGTGTTTATAGAGCAGGTAGACCAGAAGCTCAAGTTGGCAAGACTGAATTATTGGGAAAGTTTAGTTGAAGTGGTTTGAATACAGTATTTGAGCAGTAAAGTTAACAAAGGAAGTCACCATAGGGAATTATCAATTGAATTAAAAGAAAGCAGTCAAAGAACTAAGGGTCTTTGTTAGTAAAAGGGCAGATTTAATGACATTAAATGAGTAGAGTGGGAAAAAAGGAGGTGTAGTTGTAGAGGGGCCTATCAATGCTATTTTTTCTAACAAGGATCCAATTAAGTTTCGTGTAGTTGCATTTGGTTATTATGTCTCCTTACCCATTGCCATTGAGTCAATTTCAACTCATGGTGACTCCGTTTGTTATAGAGCAGAACTGCTTCATAAGATGTTCTTGGCTAGACTCTTGACAGAAGCAGATTGCCAGGACTTTCTTCTGTGACACTGCTGGATGGGTTCAACCTGCCAATCTTTAGGTTAGTAATGGGCTGCAAACCACTTGTACCACCCAAAGACCTAAAAAGGTTGTTGTTTTTATTTATGGTTTCAGAGAAAACAATACAGATTAATAACAAGATAATGGTAATTGATTTAACATGGTCATGAAACTGAGCTTTGTCTATGAGATGGTTTATTTCCTTTGGAAATTAAATTCTTCCAGGGTTATGGCTGGAGGTGGGAAGAGCAAGATGTTTGAGCCAGATATTCAAATCCTCGAAGTGTGTCAGTGAACATGAGGAACTGCACATGACTGTATTGTTTATAACCAGAGAATGATAGAACGGCATGATATGATTCTAGAAATAATACTTTGATGTTCAGAAAAATGTGGGAAAGCAAGGACTCCAAGGGGCAATGGAGAATAACATGGATTTCTTCAGAATTCTTTTAGTTATTTAGGTGTTGGGCATGAAGAATAATGTTAAATCAAAATGCTCTATTAATAAACATAATACTTCCAAATAGTTTTTATAGCTCAGCTTTTTCATTTTTTAAGGTAGGTTCAACGTTCAGAAAACAAAATAAGTAAATAAAACAAGTTCTTAAATTTAAGTATGAGGATAATGGAAGCCATACTACGTTATAAGGAAACAGACCTGCTCAGTTCTAAAATAAGCAGTCATCCCTATCTGTCAATAGTAAAAGATATCTAGGAAACCCTAGTGGTGTAGTGGTTAAGAGCTACAGCTGCTAACCAAAAGGTCTGCAGGAAGTGGAGGTGGTGGTGGCAAGGAAATCAACAGGGAAGAACTCAGTAGAGACCTCCATTAATCCCAGGTACTTTTCCTTATGAAAGTTCTCTCCATTCTAAATATAATATATAAGCTGCTATATACTCATTGCTACATGAAAGCACAGCTTCTTCTGACAGCTGACTACCAGTGCATTAAATTTCAACTAGTTTCTATTTCTCCTTTTGGGGCACAGCAAATAGTTCTTATTTTCTCTATTTCCTGTAATGGTTATTCCCACAATAACTCTAGGAGGTAAGCACTGTTAATGTCTCCGATTAAACAGATGAGGAAACTGAGCCAAATGTAGCGTAGGCAACTTGCCCGAGTTTGTTGTTGTGGTGTTGTGGTGGTGTTGGTGTGCTGTGGAGTCCATTCTGACTCACAGCGACCCTATAGGACAGGGTAGAATTGCCCCATAGGGTTTCCTAGGCTGTACTCTTAAAGGGAGCAGATTGCCAGGTCTTTTCTCCCAAGGAGTTGCTGGTGGGTTCAAATCACTTACTTTTCAGTTAGCATCCGGGTGCTTAGCCATTACGCTACCAACGCCCCTTTGCCTGAAGTATAACCCTAAATAGTGGAACCAGGATTTGAATATAGGCAGCTTGGCTACAGAGCCCAGCTTTTGATCCCGATCAGTGTCTTGTCTTAAATGTGATTTAGTTTTTTCTGCTGTAAAAGCAATATATACTCACTGTAGAAAATTTGAAAAATACAGAAAAGAGAGGAAAACTTAACATTTGTGTATGTAGCTTCTAGAATGGCTTAAAACAACAGAAATGTATTCTCTCACAGTTCTGGAGGCTAAAAATGCAGATCTAGGGTATGCGCAGGGCCATGCTCTCTTCAAAGGTTCTAGGGGAAGAGCCTCCTTGTCTCTCCCTGCTTCTGGTAATGCCAGGCTTTCCTTGGCTCATAGTAGCTTAACTCTAGTCTCTGCCTCTGTCTTCACATGTCTGTTTTCCCTCTGTGTCTCTTTTCTTTTTATAAGGCTACCAATCACATAGGGTTAGGACCTATCCCACTGTGGTGACCTCACGTTAACTAATTGAAAAAAAAAAGAAAGTTTTTTTTTTTTTTCAATTACATATACAAAAATCTTATTTGGAATATGGTCACATTCACAGGTACCAAAGGTTAGCACCTCAACACATTTTGCGGGGGGGATACATTTTAACCCATAACAGGCATATTTTCTTCAAATTTAAAAAAAAAAAATAGGAAGTATGTACAGAAGAGCTTTCTACCACTCATGGCTAGATCTTTAATTCTTCCCTGGCTTATAATTCAAGGCCCAGCTCATTCTTCCTCCTCTCTCCAGCACTAACTCAATTTGCTCTCATCTTCCCACTCCCTGAACTTCTCCAATGCTAGATGTATCACTCAATTTAGCACTTGAGAATTCTGTGATTTGAAAGATGAAGAGTTTATGCTTTCCTTTACAAAATACACGTGCACGTGCATATAGTAACAAGACACACTGTTCTTCTTGCCAATTGGCGAAACAGCATGTCTCCCATCATCTACTCCAAGTTCTGGACTCTGACCATCATATTTAAAACGCGAGCCAGGTTAGGACTCACACAGAGTTGAAATGTGAGTACAGTCCAGATTCTCCAGAGGCTAAATTGAACACTTTCCCCTGAGCAAACCATCGGCAGGGGTAGCTCACAAAAGGATGGAGATGAGAATCCTCCTAGAGGGAAGCATGAAGACATGCCACTCTTTCTTCTTTGAGATTGGTGCCATTAAGACCTCAAGAAAGATAAGCTCTGTGGCTTTGACAGTCAGTACCAATCACAATGTTTCAAAAGCTTGCTTGGAGTGTAGCATACTATTTATAGGATGGACTCACTCTTTCTAGGGAATTTGCTAAAATGCTTTTCTCTGCTCTGGGCCACCAGAATAGTAATCCTGTATAGACATATTTTTGACAATTAGACATAAGCATTGATAGTTGTTTTTCTTCAAGAAGAACAGAGTGCCTTATTGAAATATGTATGTGTTTGTGTGTGTGTTTTCTAAAGGGAAATATGGATTTGTTAACCCTTTTTGTTTAAAATCAATTTCATAAGTAGTGAGTCCTTACTTGGAAGAGCATAGACGTTTGGTTTTGTTGATCCATGTAATTGAAAAAAAGCTCTGAAAGTCTAGTTTTGATTGGAACACATAGAACAGCATTTGATGTAGCACATAATGGATCAAGAAAAACGGTAGGGATTTGGCCTTACAAGGACTGGTTTGGAGAAAGTTTTGGGGGAGAGAGACGAGGTTTCCCAAAGGATTGTGTGCCTCTTGACATAGTTGGAGAGAGACTCTGAAAATATTTTCTTGTGATATGAACTAAAACCCCTTCTGGCACTGGGTTGAGCTGTGGCAGTAATGATTTAAATTTCTTCTAATTTTTTTCCTGGATTTGAGGTTTGTGTTTCTTTGGCTTCAACAGCCTGTTGAAACTGGCTTAAAGGCTGTCTGGCTTTGTGCAGGTTATACCAAACCATCAGCTGGAAAACCACTTCCACTAACCCAAAATACTAAACATGACAGAGGGTGCCATCCTATAGATAGTAACTATGACTGCACTTCTATTGAGAAGCAACTTCCCAAATGGGAGTTACACCAAGTGTGGATTTCAGGGGCAGATGCAATGGTGGATGAGTCCTAAGCAAATATAACAGATGACAAAGGTGAAGTCATCCTACGAGAAGGAAACAGAGCAGAGTGCTTCATGCCAGCTTCTTTGGCAAATACGTGTTAGAGTGAAGCTGAACAACTGAAGAGGCAGAAGAGTAAGCTGATGGAAAACTAAAGCCAGGAGGCTGTACAGGCTTTCTGGGAAGTGGCCAGGTTCTGTTTTGGTACGGTGAGTTCTACTTTTTAATTATATTTAATTAATCTTGGTTCTCTCCTGCTGTCCTTTTGGCATTTTGGAAACTGATAGATAATTCATTTCCATCATTAGTTTGACTTTAGAAGACGTAGTTAACCATTTTTTTTTTCTCCTCTTTCTTACAGTTGAACCACTCAGGTCATAAGTAATGTTGTCAAGTGCCCATCTTCTATGCTTCTGAGACTTGCAGTTCAGTAACTTCCCAGAAGGTGACACATATTCTCTTTTCCCTAACTCCTCTTCTCTCTTCTTCTCCATTTCTCCCACCACACAACACCTGCCCAAAAGAAATCTGTGAATTTTGAACGTAACTATGGATGTCCTGGTCTTTTCACTTCTCTATATCCAAATAAGTTTTATAAAAACACATCCCTGAACTTCTCGGTCAGGGCTAAGCCTCTGTTGTTATACCAGGAGATATGTTGTTCTGATTAAGAGTGCTGGTGGAATTATCAAAGGTCACTACTAGTAAGACGAGCATTTGGAGAAAAGAACCTTCTTCAAAGGCTTCAGCACTTTCTGACAGAGTGAAAATAAAAGAAATATTTCGAAAGAAGAAGAAGAAAAGCAAATGAAAGTCACTCCAAAAGAGCACCATATGGCCCACGAGATGTGTGGGTATGGAAAACTCATGTGCTGAGGGAAACACACAGATTCTGGAAATCAAAAATGAAAACCCCCCACAAAGTAGGTCATCCCTCATAACCAGATTTTAAGACCACATTTCTGTTGCATTAACATCTCATACTTCTAATTTAGTTTTCCTCTGCCGGCATAAGTGTATCTTTTAAAAGTGAATTCAATTCTCACCTCAGCGTGGTTCGTATTTGTGGATTGCTAAATGGCTTCATCTTAAGGGTGATGTTATGGAGCATATGCTCCTCAATTATAACATCATCTTCTGATTTAAAAAAAAAAGAGAGAGAGAGATGTATGTCTGAGCTCATTTTGGAAGTATATATACACAAAATTACTAACCTTTGCAATAGCTCACATCGCCATAAAAGTTGAAAGTGGGTTAGGAAGTAGGAGAGAACACTTGTGGCTTACTTCAGGGTAGGATCTGTCAACCTTGGCACTACTGACACTTGGGACTGGATAACTCTTTGTTGTGGGGGCTGTCCAGGGGCCTAGTTGTGGAAAATAGCACCTACGGCAGTTAGTTTTAAATTGCTGAATGATCCTTCACAGCTGGTGATGGAAACTGCAATGGCCAATCGAAACTGCTCATTGGTGCCCTCCTCAAGCAGTGCCCAGGGCATGCACCATACCTTCATTATGCCTCTGGGAGCTGTCCTGTGCACGCAGTATCCACGAGCTCTACCTAGTAGATTCTAGCAGCACCCCTTTCCCAGCTGTGACAATCAAAAATGTCTCCCCAACACCACTGCTGCCAAGTTGATTCCAACTCATAGCAACCTTATAGAATAGAGTAGAACTGCCCCCAGAGGGTTTCCAAGGAGCAGCTGGTGAATTTGAAGTGCTGACATTTTGGTTAGCTGCCAAGCTCTTAACCACTGCAACACCAGGGCTATAGTGTTGCTGTGAGTTGGAATCGACTCAATGGCCATGGGTAAACATATCTCTAAAAAAAAAAAACCCAGTGCCATTGAGTCAATTCTGACTCATAGCGACCCTATAGGGCAGAGTAGAACTGCCCCGTAGAGTTTCCAAGGAACCCCTGGTGGATTCGAACTGCCGACCCTTTAGTTAGCAGCTGTAGCACTTAATCACTACGCCGCCAGGGTTTCCAAACATATCTCTAAACCCTGGTGGGCAAAATTGTCAGCATTGAAAAATATTGTTTCAGACTTTATCTTTACCCCTGTAGGAAAAATAGGAGATAGATTCTCTCTTCTAGTTTCTTAAGAGGCATCGTCTGTGACCCCTCCTTGACTAAAATAGCAAAGCCTGGCTGGTTGTTTTATAAATACTTAATAACTCCAGCTAAAACCACTATAAACTCATTATAAATATTTGAGAAAGATTAGATGGTTTGTGGAATGGGGGTGACGGCAGAGATGTTCCTTAACAAAGACTTTCCACATGACAGTAATTCAGTGTCTTTCTCCAGGTTTATAAGACCAGAAGCTCAATACGTTTAAAATAATAAACATAGAAAAATTGATCAGACTCAAGGGTTTCAATTCACAGGAACAAAGCTCACAGGAGGTTATTAAATAGAACAGCCTTGACCATTCATTTGCAACAAGAAGCATCACTGTGAGAAGGACCAAAATCCATATTGGCTTTTCCTGCACAGTCTCCTCAAGTAGATCAGTTACATGGGGAACTAAACTGTCAGAGGGTGCTTAGTGAGCATGGCATCCAAACAGTCCAAACACTTCTATGGCCTCAGGATTTACTCAGCCTGATTACGCCCATCTCCACAATCAGGACACTGCTCTCTGCCCTCCGCTCTGTGCAGCCCTGGGGAGAGCAATGTTTGCATTATTGCTCCCACAGTTATTGTGCCAAAAAAGCATCAAGCAGCTAGTTAAAATTCAGATTCATGGGCTCCATGCCCAGAGATCCCAGTTTAATAGCACTAAGATGGGGCCCAGTCATCAGCATTTTAAAAAATCACCCCAGGTGCTGTGTGAAACATTGGTGTGTGGTCTCCTTTGCAACTGCCTTTTCCATCTGCTTCCCTGGGATTCTGATCAATCCTGCTCTAGTCAACACAATCATTCTTTTCATATATTAACACCTTGAGAGGTTGCAGCAAAGCCTGCCAGCCTGGAAAACTCTGTCAGGTGACTGAATATACGGGTATTGATTTCCACTTCATCAAAATGTAGTCATATCTGTCTTATTTCCTGGTGAGAATGGAGGGTGGAAGTAGGGTCCTATGGTATCAATCCCATGTGACACCTACATGTACTAAAAAAAATGTTTTTCATAAAATATTGTTGAAGATAATTAAAGAGAGGACGTTCCTCTCTTTTAAGCAGATTGAGACCATTCTGTCATTGGTTTTAGGGTGCTGATTTTAGTGAAATCACCTGACTCACGAGCAGAACTTTTCATACTGAGTAATAGGCATCACTTCTCTCACCAGTCCCCCAATTACTAATCTGAATGTCCTGTTATTTGTATTAAAAGCCCATCTGTCCATTCATTTGAGGAACATTTGAGTGTTTATTATGGGGCAGCTGTGATTATAAGTTTTTGAGACATAAAGCTGAGCTAGATAAATCCTCTGCTCTAAGGCTCACGGTTATAAGACTGGGGTTCAGGGAGGCAGAGACGTAAACAAAGCGTGCTCTGGGTGCAAAGAGGAGAAATATTAGAGTAAGGGGTGGTGTGGAGGTAGAAGGTGGGGCAGGCAAAGCTCCTCGAGGAGGTCATACCTGAACTGGGTCGAGAGGCTGAGGAGGAGCTCCCTAAGCAGAGCAAGGAAGAGATGACCTTCTAAGAAATTGAAACGGGATATGCAAGGACAGGGTGGTGGGACAGAGCCTGGCGCAGCCTGAGATCTCTCTGTTACTGGTTTGGCTGGAATATCGGATGCATGTGGGGATGCAATGGGCGGTGAGCAGGAGCCACTCCGTGATCAGTGTGGAAATGAGTCATTAGATGATTTTAAGCGAGGAAAGTGACAGGAGCCGGTTTGTGTTTCAGGGAGATCACACTACAGCAGAGGGGAGCTTTCCTGATGAGAGACTTGAGCAGGGGCTGAAAGCTTGACATGATGAAAGAGCATGAACAAGGACAAGGTACAGGATTGTCAAGCAGTGTCGAACATCTTGCTGCAGTTGCCTTAAACAATACATTTGCTTTAGGGACTTTTTCTGGCAGTGCTCAGAAGTCCAGTTGTATAACAGAGAAAGACGATGACTGAATTAATTCACAATTGTCACATGTAATTATTTTAGGTCAAGGGGTGAGAATGTACAGATTTGAACAAGAGCTGTGGTGGAAGAAGATGTTGGACAAGGAGGAAGAAGAAGGATCAAATACTATTAGGCCTTAGTGAATTTGAAGAGGATGTTTGCAGTGGCAATGAGGAAGTAAAAAAGCTAGAGAGAGATTGATCATGAGAAAAAGTGAAATGTTAAAAGATGAGCATTTAAGAGGCTGAACCATTCTAGGTGATGTGTCAGTACTGTGTATGACCATGCCAGGAAGTCACTGCAATAGATACTTTTTGGGGTATCTTCCTAACCCACTACTCATTCCCTTTCTCTTACCCTTGAAACCACAGTGGGCAGAATAGTGGGCCTTGTGCCCATATTGATGATACTATGTGGCACCTTCCATTAAACTGGATCAATCAGTTTCTCACTACGGGGACTCTGAAATCAGAATTATCAGTCATTCTGTTTTGCTTGAACTCTGGCTCTATGGTGCATCATCATCTTTGCCATGTGCCCAGATCAGCAGAGGAAACTGGCAGAGATAGAAAGAACATGCAGAGAAAAACAGGAATATGAACCCTTATACCCATGAGAGAGAAGAGCTGCTGTTTTTCCCCAGTGGCTTTTGAGTTCTCAATCCATTTCCTTGGATGTTTTTCCTAAGATTGGTTTTCCTGAGCTGGTCCTGTATGAGATAATTCCTTCGAGAAAAAAAAAATGCTCATTCACACATGTATTAAGCCGTTCAAATCTAAACAACATGATTAGTTTATCAGATAGGCTAAAATGTTAGTGTTTGGTAATAGCTTCAGTAATAGAAAGGAATACATATGGGCACAATCTTTCTGAAGGGCAATTTGGCAATATCTGTAAACATTTCATATAGACCTTTCTTTTGACATAGCGATTCCATCTTATGTATTTTCAAAAGTACATGAATTTTCTGTATGTTTTATTATATCTATTGCAATATTATTTTTAATAGGAAAAAGAAAAAAATGGAAAGGTAGTTCATGTCAACAAATGGATGTTTGATTGTTACATTATGACACACATATATATAATGTGATATGCTTATTCTACAGCCCTTGAATGGAATGAGATAGATTTATATTTCCCGATATACTAGCATTTCTAAGAAATATTAAATGAAAAAGCAAAATCCAAATAATGTGAATACCGTAAATCCATTTGTATACAGTTTAAAAGTGTACACATACATATGCAGATAACACACATAGTATTTTTCTGACTGGATACACAAGAAATTGCTTGAAGTGATTTACCTTTGGGGAGAAGGGCTTAAGTAGGTTGTGAGATAGAGGAGAAGGGAAGCTTTTTCTTTTAGTTTCGTGTCTCCATTCTGTACTATTTTTATTTTATTATATGCATGTATTACTTTGGTTTAAAGAATAAAATAAACCAGATTTCAGTAACAGTTCTAATGTAGATCATTTATACTGGGGCTACTCAAAGTACTGGTTCATGACAAGCTAAGGGCCTTATGTAAATCAACACATTGCTTCCTTCACTAAGAAAGTCCTATGAGAAAATACTGTCAACTAAACAGTGTGCTTAGTGATATAGTTGACTTACACCCCAGTGCAAGCTTGTTATCCCTCACTGGCTGGCAACAAACAGTTCTCATGTGGTTTTCAGATCATCCTTTGAGTAACACTGATTTATACTTTAATATTATTTTAGGACAAATTCATACCTCTATCAAGTGTACATGTATATTAATGGCTCTTTCTTTACACCGGGTAATAATAAATTTCAGACATATGCTTAAGGCATTTTCTTGGGCAGAATTCCTTTTCCAGTGCCCCTGGTCCATGCAGGCACTCCGGGACCCAGGCTAACAGAGGTTCTGCCACCTTTAATAAGCGGCTTTAAGGGTAGGTCTCTGTGTTAACATCGAAATAGCAGATGAGGAAGAAAGAGAGTACACTGGCAAGAACTAGGATGCAGTCCTGCCTATTTGCAAAGGGGGAAAGGGGAGGCACTGGAATATGCAGTCCCTGACTAGGCAGCTTCTTCCTAGCAACAACATCCTCCATACCAAAATGAGAAATGAATCTTTGGGATATCTCTGGCACAGCAATCTGGATTATCTGTTCCTCACTGAAATGCAAAACTATAAAAATTAAACGTGCTTTTCCCAAACAGGCACTGACATAATCCCATTCCCATTACTATTGAGTCGATTCCAACTCATAGTGACCCTATAAGACAGAGTCGAACTGCCCCATAGGATTTCTAGGCTGAAATCTTTACAAGCCTACTGCCACATCTTTCTCCCGTAGAGTGGCTGGTGGGTTGGAATTGCCTTCCTTTTGAAAGCGCCTTAACCACTTCACCACCAGGGCTCCTTACTGATATAATACCAAGAAAAAGAAAGCCAAACCCATTGCCATCCAGTCGATTCTCACTTGTAGCAACCTATAGGACAGAGTAGAACTGCCCCCTAGGGTTTCCAAGGAGCTGCTGGTGAATTCGAACTGCTGACCTTTTGGTTAGTAGCCGAGCTCAACCAGTGCACCACTAGGACTCCACTGATATAATAAGGAAAAAAAAAAAACCATTGCCACTGAGCCCCTTTTGATTCATGGCAACCCTATACGACAGAGTAGAACTTCGCCATATGGTTTCTAAGGAGCGCCTGGTGAATTTAAACTGCCAAGCTTTTGGTTAGCAGCCATAACAACCACTATACCACCAGGGCTTCCACTGATAGGGGGTTATAATTCTGACCTTTAACTTTAAATATATCTTTTTATATGCTAAGTAAAATGCCTAAATCTCAACTCAAATCAAATATCAAATACTTACTTTTTCTGACACTATGAGGATATAACAAATCCCTACTTACCATGGCTCTCTTCAGCTCTGACACCAGATGCCCATGTGGCACTTTTTCCTCTGACCCTAACTACCAGAATCTAGGTCAGATCTCACAGGTTAAAGGACACAATCTGGCAGACTGTCAAGTAGGCCTAAGACTTCAGATACTAGCAGCAAGCTTGGGGGTCCATAAGCTATCCACACTTTTGACCTTCTGGCTACAAATTTGGGAGTTCCTTCTATCTTCTCAGTATACCAGACATAAGCTCAGGGGTTGCCAGTCCCCCTCACATTTGACCTGCTGGCTCCCAGTACTCTCTTGGTTTGATAACTGTTGGAATGACTCACAGTTATGATTACAACTTTATTAAAGCAAAAAAGAACATAAGCAAAGAGATATGGGCAAGGTCTGAAAGATTTCTCAACTTGGAGCTTCCATGTCCCAAAAAAGGGCTGCAATACCCTCCCATGTGCATCGATGTCTTTCACCAACCAGGAAGCTCAAGGAACTTCTATGGTCAAAGCCTTGACTTTGTTACATAGGCATGATTGGGGCCTCATTGCTTAGGCATGAGTGATTGAATCATGCTTCCCCATTCCCTGAGGTTGCCTGATATCAGGTCAAACCCGTTGCTGTCGAGTCGACTCAGACTCATAGTGACCCTATGGGAAAGAGTAAAATTGCCCCATAGAGTTTCCAAGGAGAGCCTGGTAGATTTGAACTGCTGACCTTTTGGTTAGCAGCTGTAGCACTTAACCACTACGCCACCAGGGTTTCTTATATCTGGCCACCAGGTGGTATTTCTGGCTTGGCCAGCCCCCTACTCATTTGCACAAACCTTTAGGTGTTGTCTGGAAATCTTAGAAAATAACAGCATCTCAGTTACTCAGGAAATTTCAAGGGTTATTTCTCAGGAACATGGACAAAGGCCAAGTTACTTTGTGTAAGTTAATTCTTTACCTCACACCTTGCTTAAGCTATGAATAATAATTGATGTTTAACTCTTCTAAAGTGTATTTAATTTAAGAAAGCAGGGTACTATGGTAACTAACTTGGGATTTAATGTGATGTAGTAACCAATCCTACTACTGTTATAGATATATTTTTTGGTTGCCTCCCCAGCATATTTTGAGAATAGTTCATTCATCCAAGGGCATGAGCCCTGGCAGCCATGTTTAAATTGCAACATCCATTTCTTGTCCGTTGCCTGGAGTGAACTTGAACAACATAAGCCAATTCAATTCTTTTTAACAATCGGGATTGTTAAAACTAGTCAGTCTCTGCTGGACTCTTAATTAGGATATGATGTAAGGGGGGCTAAGGCAGCTGTTCTGGTAATGGAAGAAAAAAATTCAATTGGCAAAGAGGAGCGAATAAACGTAACTGTCATGTATAAGCAGAGATGAGAAAAACCATGTGGCCCCCAAAACCAAACCAAACTCACCATCTAGTCAATTCCGACTCATAGTGACCATATAGGACAGTGTAGAACTGTCCATGGGGATTCCAAGGCTGTGATCATATGGAAGCAGATTGCCACATCTTTCTGTCACAAGAGTGGCAGGTGGGTTCAACCACCAACCTTTTGGTTAGCAGCCAAGTGCTTTAACCACTGCACCACCAGGGCTCATGTGGCCTCAGAGAGTGAGATTTACTGCAAAAGTAGTGTCTGGGTCCTCATGGCTTTCCCGTTCTTGTTTCTAGTCCCCCCCAAAGTCTACTTGTACTCCTTGGATCTTTCTGATTAATTACCCCTTCATTGTTTGTTTAATAAGTTAGTTTTTGGTGGGCTTCTGTTACTTGCAAACAGCTCTAGGACACAGTTTTATCATTCCTTCTTTCCACATTTCTTGCTTCTGCAAATCAGGGTGTGAAGGAAAATCTTTATTAGCCCATAGAATTTAGGTGTCTATAACTTTTTTTAGGAGACCTGACTTAGGACCTCACATTTATTTCTGAGTAATTAATACAGAGGAGTCTACTCCCATGTTTTACTCCTGCAGACTTACTTGTTGCAAGCATAGGTGTGAGGCATAAAACCACTGGCAGTTCTGCTTTTTAAAATGATATTTTTTGCTTTCTTATGCTTTCATCTCATATAGCACTAGTTACTTCACCTTGTACCTTGCACCCTGACTCTATGCAAGACACTCCATACTTGACACATGAGCTACTACTCCAACCCACACTGAGTTCTTCATCTTTTGGCTCTTCACCAACTGTGGATTCACAATAAAAAGTACTCAAAGCTTTTGCTTGAATGATAACGAAACCCAAATTGCTGATTTTGATCCCAAAACCATAACTCCGAACATGAGCAATAATTTATTTTGTCCGTTTTCAAGGATCAGTTCTGTTATATGGAGGGTATTTTTCTTTCACTGACTTGCCTATCCAGATAAGTAATTTCCTTCTATGTAGTTTCAAAGGAAGTACATTTATACTTATTCCACAGATGCACCCAGTGGTGCGCCTGTCTTATGACTTTATCGTCACGAACAGACTTCCTCAGTCAAAAATACTTTCTCCCCTTTTCTACCTCTGTTTTATTCAGTAGTGCTCTCTGCTCTTTTTCTGCTCTGAATTTCCAGCGAGCTGTCCTGTAGCCTGAGAGACCCTGGGAAGAGACCTGTGAGCTGTGGGGCAGGCTGAGGTCAGGTGCCCAGGTCAGGCTGAGGAAAGGGCCTCATCGGGAAGCTTGATTGGCCTCTCTGTTTGTTGCAGATTGAGGTTAAGATGTTACTGTGTAAGGCTGGGGATGAAGATCATGAAAAGGGGAGGTTCTAATCAGTGTTATCAAAAAAAGTTTGTCATGGCTTGTTAAGGCTAATACCTTTAATACGCTCACCAAAAACCAAACCCAGAGCCGTCGAGTCGATTCCAACTCATAGTGACCCCAGAGAACAGAGTAGAACTGCCCCATAGAGTTTCCAAGGAGCACCTGGCAGATTCGAACTGCCGACCCTTTGGTTAGCAGCTGTAGCACTTAACCACTATGCCACCAGGGTTTCCTTAATATGCTCAGTTCATACTAATTCTTCCCCATTTCTCCTTGTTCATGAAAATCATGGTGTTTAAATATCTTTTCCAAGAGAATTGAAGTTTTCGTTAAGAATTTTAGGAAATCAGAGATGTATGGGTAAAACAAGATAAGGAAGAAATCAAGTCATATTTCAGCTAATAGCTTATTCCTTTTCATGATGTACTAAGATCATAGGAGCTCAGTGTTCTTACCCTAGATGACTTTTTTTTTTTTTTAATTAATGGCATGAAAACTCATTAGCTAAGGAGGAAGAGATTCTTATTTTCTCAGCAAGCCTTTATATGAATCCCTAAAATCTAGCCTGTTTTTACATGCCCATCTTGTTCCTCTCTCTGCTCTTTCTCCTCTCTGCCCTACCCCCGCTTGACTGATCTTACTTAAAAGCAATTATTGCAATTATCTCTTCCTCTTCAGTCTTTTGTGAAGCTCCCTATCTTTTATACCTGCAGACCTACAGCCTCAGGAGATAGTGGCATGCATATCAAACTTGTTTACTCTAACGAAGACTTTAATTGGAGACTGGTATTTGCTCTCAATCTCATTATAAGTGAAATTGATTCTGAATGTCTAACTTTCTCCTCCTACAAAGGGTGGTCTCCCCAGCTCTCTAGTCCTTTAATATTATATTGCTCTGTGTAATAGCTTGTATTAAGAGTCTTAGCCCACTTAGCTCTTTCGTGACCCAATTATTTTTTCCTTTTAATTTTGTGTTGGTACCATGTGTTTTCAGTAGTGGAGGGCATGCTGAATCATTGCGTGTCTGAATTTTTGGTAGATAATATGGTTTTTGTTTTATGCCTCATTCCACAAATCATACCCATGGAGTCCAGTGGTACATATGTGTCTTTCTTGTGAACAAAAACTCCACCCCCAGAGCCCCGGAAGTACATATGTGTACCAAATAAAAATGTTCAAAATGCATGTGTTTCCTACCAAAAATTCAATGATTCAGCACCACCTTGAACAATGCCCTGTAAAAACAGTAATTTGTAATATGTACTGGTTTTTTCCATTTCAAACTGTTATATAGGGCCCTGCTTGCTAGCAGCACATACTGTCAGTGGGATAGTAGCTTCCCAGTGAACCCCAGAGGTACAAAAAGCAAGTGGTAGCTACATAGACTGCCTGTCCTGAAAGGGTTAAATGTAGTGGTTATGAGCTTAATGATTTTCTATCTTATGTATATATATATTTAAAAAAAATATATCCAATATCATAACCATTTTTGATTGGGTATTTTGGGGGGATTTTGGGGGGATACCAAGAGATATTTGGGTTCAGAGTTGACCCTCTCCCAGCACCATGGAAACAGGAAATTCCTGTCCACTACCTATCACTCTTCTTGCCTCTTCTGTTTTTTAAACTTCTCTGGCTCTCAGTTTATTCATCTGGGAAATCCAGGATATTTGACTAGATAGTTCATAACTGTCCCTTCCAGCTCTGAAATTCTTGTCACCTTGTTCGTAAGGCAGTCAATTTTCTTTGTTACAAATATCTTTAGAACGGCCCCACAGAGAACTAGCCAAGGATATGTGCTAAGACTGTGATTCATTACCAGTTAGTTTCTCTAAGCCCCAGTTTTCACATATATACAAAGAGATGCTTTCTAAGACCTGTTTAAGACCTAAAATCACTACTAGACAGGTGATAGAGTCTTGCTGCCTTTTAATTTAGGAACATTTTTTCACTGCAGATGAATTTATATGTTTTCTGTTATCAGAAACCAGAAACTCTAGAGCCCCAGTGGATTTCCTGGCTATAAGAAAGTTTAGAGCCAAATCTATCCTCCAAATGCTGTAATATGCCAAATTCTGTAGCTGAGGAAAGCATCTATTTCCTTTCAGATGGATGGATTTTGTTCTCTATTATCCTCAAATGCCCCTACTTGGAGAGTTTTAATTTGTAGGTATGAGCAGAATGCAAGACTGAAATTCAATTCACAGTACAATTTTGAATTCTATGTTGATAAATTTTCAGGTTCTTGGTTACAAACTAATTGACTCATTTGCAATTGTTCACCTTCCCAATCTGCTGGGAGAAGTCTGTGAGCAAAGATCTATTATCTCCTGTAGGCATCTCATTCAGAGGATTAAGGGTCTATTGCAGAATTGCCATGCGAGAAGATAGTTCCTTAGAGATCGTAAGTCCATGGGGGCCAAAGTGGATAAGCTGTCTAGTAACTGTGGGAGTTTATGCAAGACATCTCCTCACCTGTGCTCGAATGGAACTGCTCTGCATAAACAGATCATATAGCTTCCCCTGGCCTGAAGTTTCCAATCTTCTATACCGTAGAGGGAGAGCCCTGGTGGTGCAGTGTAAAAGCACTGAGCCGCTAACAAAAAGATTTGAACCCATCAGCCTTTCTGTGGGAGAAAGATGTGGCAGTCTGGTTGCTTCTGTAAAGATTTATAGTCTTAGAAACCCCATGGGGCAATTCTACTCTGTCCTATAGGGTCACTATGAGTCAGAACCAACTCCATGGAGCTAAGTTTGGTTGGATACCCCAGAGGATAGCCCCAGTGGTTAGAAATATGTTCATATGCTGAGATCTGTCACTGGTTCGTTCTACTATATCTCAAAGGCCTTTTTTCTGGGCTCAGGGACCATGGGATTTTTGTGTTAAGTCAAAACAGTCATGTATAAGACTGAGGGTGCCCTAAAGTTGTGTAGTGCACTACCTGTACAACTGTAAACAGCTACCCTGCAGAATGCTTCCCTCATCTAGCTCAGGAGAGGTCTTTTTGATTCCCACTTTTAACTTTACTCAATCCCACACTACCCAAACTCAAATAAATGTCCAGAAATCAGGTTCTAACTAAGGATATTCCTGATGTCCTTAAAAATCACACAACATATGCTATTCATTGAATGTTAACCACCTCCTGTTTGTACTCCTACTCTCCTTTATCCAGTGTGAACTCAGTAGTAAAGGTGAACAATGGGGAGCATGGCAAAGCAACTACTAAAAAAAAAAAAAAGCAGCGGCAATATTTTTGAGGTATAATTAGGAAAAGAGAGATCAGTCAGCTTAAATAAATTAAATAATATATTCAATTACTGATATTATTTAAAAAATAACTCTAAAAAAGTAGAAATGAGTTTCAATTGCATCTATAGGAATTTAGTTTAGACTTTCTGCTAAGCCATGAAAAAGTCTCCAAGGAAATGTTAAGGATGTTAGTCTGTTCCTTAAAAAGCAAGTGAGATGTGAAAAGTGTTTTAAACTTCTATGTGTATTATCTCTGGGTCCCAGATCAAGGGCTAGGTTTTTGAGCTATAGATAATCTTTGATAAATTAGATTTTGTAAACAATTGTATTTATTTATTTTTATTTGCTGTCTGGCAGTTTTAGGGCAAAATAAATAAATAAATAAAAAGGGAGGCATTATCAAAGACTAGATTTATACTTTTCAGAGGAGGTTCTGTGGCTGGTACACATTCAGTTTACTTCTCTATAATATCAAAAGACAAAGATTGTTAAATTCTGTTTAAAACAATGACATTACAGCAGATGAGGGTCTAAAACACTAGCAAAACATTTAACTGTCTCAGCTTACCATTCTATTTCAGGCAGGATTAAAAAAAAAATGGGTGATTTAGAAAAAAGTCTCAATATAGGAAGAATTAAAACAAAAAGGTTTTTAGCTGACTGCTGAGTTATACACTACTTTGAAGCAATTTTTCTTAGAAAATAAAAATCTCATGATTTTATGTAAATAAAGAAACAAAACCCGAAAACCTCTGGTTTGAAACTAGTTTATAGAAAGCCTGAATTGGAAAAAGGGGATGAACCACTAGTTATTTCTTGAGGTTTATTTACGAGTCTCATGTCACTGCCCCATGCACGAAGAGTTTCCAGTATTCTATACTCCAGGCGACATTCCCAACATTGGGAAATATGTTTTCTTTCTGAGGAATTTCCCCCATATACCCTGCAAATCAGCAACCCAACTGCATGAAGACAGACACTCAGCATTCCATCTTGCCTGAGTCTGTGTCCTCACTCTCTGCCCTCCACCCATCTTGTCTTCACAGCACTTACCACGCACGGCTTGCCTTGATTTTAACTGTTCATTACTTGTCTTCCAAATGAGAGCGCAAACTCTATGAGGGTAGGGATTTTTGATGGTTTTGTCCATTGTTACAAACCCAGAACCTAGAACAATGCAGTATACATAGAGATCACTCCATACTTTTTTGAATAAATAAATCTTGGAGAATTCTACTAGTGAATTGTCCTTTATTCAGCTTTATTATGTGTCTAGGAAAAATCAGAATGCTAGCTGGAATAACTCAGCTTTTATGATACTCTGAGGTATTAAGTAAATGCCAATGATAAAAGTTTTTTTTATTTAAAATCTCTTCTATTTTCTTTACTGTTTGATAGTGCTTTGCTTTTGATTGTTTTTTTTCCTAATTATTTGTCTAGACACTGAAAGATTTGAATGCTTAATATCAAAATGTAAGTTCATCTCTAGGAAATATTTAATTCCACTCAGTTGTTCAGGCAATCCATCACCAAAATGGAGACACTAAGCAGAGCTAGGCAGTGAGTGTTCAATGAAATATTTCGCATTAGACAACACACAATATTTTTTGTAAAATGCAAAGTTCTCTTAAGAACTGGCAATATAGAACTCTGATTCTCATTTTAACTGGTTTCATGAACATCTTTTTCTTAATTGATACTTGTTTGGGGTAAAGTTTAATTTTATTCAACTTCGTTCATCAAGTATTATATTTAAAAACAATTTTATAGTGAAATAGGATAAACATAACTAAGAGTACATAAAACATACATTAGCAGTTTATTAAAAAATAAAATAAAAATCTCTGTAATCTTCCCTCAGGGTAAAAAAAAAAAGAGAGTATTACCAGCATCCTAGAAATTCCCTCAGACTTCTTCTCAATTCTTCCCACACCTGAATTTTTCCCACTAGCCTGAATTTTATTATAATCACAACTTGTCTGATCTTCGGTCACTAGTGTGCAGCGCATCAAATATGTTCTTGAGATGATCTCTAAATTCAGGCGGGATATACTCAAGGTCATACTTTGACTCTTGTAGACTTGTTCTAATTTTCTTCAGCTTCAGCTTGAGTTGCATACGAGCAACTGATGGTTTGTTTTGCAGTCAGCTTCTGGCCTTGTTCTGACTGATGATATTGAGTTTATCCACCATCTCTTTCCATAGATATAGTTGATTTGATTTCTGAGTATTCCATCTGGTGAGGTCCGTGTGTATAGTTGCAATTTATGTTGTTGAAAAAGGTGTTTGCAATGAATAAGTCACTGGTTTTACAAAATTCTATCCTGTGATCTCCAGCATTGTTCCTGTCACCAAGGCCATATTTTCCGATTACTCTTCCTTCTTCTTTGCTTCTAATTTTCACATTCCCATTACCAGTAATAATCAGTGCATCTTGATTGCATGTGTTATCAATTTTAGACTGCAGAAGTTGGTAAAAATCTTCAATTTCTTCGTCTTTGGCATTAGTGGTTTATGCTTAAATTTGAATAATGGTCATATTAATTGGTCTTCCTTGTAGGTATATGGATATTATCCTATCACTGACAGCACTGTACTTCTGGAAAGGTTTTGAAGTGTTCTTTTTGATGGTGAATGTAACACCAATCCTCTTCAATTTGTCATGCCAAGCATAGTACACCATATGATTTTTCTGATTCATAATGACCAATACCAGTCCATTTCGTCTCATTAATGCCCAGGACATTGATCTTTATGCATTCCATTTCATTTTTAATGACATCCAATTTTCCTAGATTCACACTTTGTGCATTCTACATTCTGATTATTAATGGATGTTTGCAGCTATTTCTTCTCATTTTCAGTAGTGCCCCATCAGCAAATGAAGGTTCTGAAAGCTTTACTCCATACATATCATCAAGATCGACTTTACTTTGAGGAGTCAACTCTTCCCCAGTCATATTCTGAGTGCCTTCCAACCTGAGAAGCTCATCTTCCAGCACTGTATCAGACAATATTTCACTGCTATTCATAAAGCTTCACTGGCCAATTTTTTTTTGGAGACTGCCGAGTCCTTCTTCCTAGTCTGTCTTAGTCTGGAAGCTCTGCTGACACGTGTACTCCATCGGTATTTGAAATACTAGTGCCATAACTTCCAGCACCACAGCAACATGCAAGCCACCACCGTATGACAACTGACAGGTGAGTGGTGGAATTTTATTAGGTTCTTGATATTCTTGTTATTATACAAATGTATCTTTTATAAATTTAATTTTCTAATATTTGTTGTATAGAGATATACAATCAATTTTTATTGATCATGTATTTAGTAATTTTGCTAAACTCTATCAAAATTGAAAATTTATCAATAGATTCTTTTGAATGTTTTGTTTCAAAATTATATAATTTATAAAAAGTGACAATTCCTTGCTGATTCCTTTAACATATGTATATATATTTTCCCTTATTGCAATTACTAAGACTCTGAATACTGAGATGAGTGGAAGTGGAACAGTGGCACCCTCAGTTTCTGCTTCAAAGCATCGTACCAGTAAGTACGATGTTTCCTGTAGATTTCTTTGTACATACTTCTTTTCAACTACAGGAAAGTTAATGACAGTCTTTTATTCTTATTTTTAAAGTCTTTCATCACAAATGAATGTTGAATTTTGGCAAATGCTTTTTCTACACCTATTCAAATGGTAATATAATTTTCCCACTTTAATGTGTTAATATGCAAAATTATATTGACTGATCTTTGAATGTCAAGCCAATCTTGAATTCTGTCATTAACTCAACTTAGTCATACATATTACTTCTTTTATATATTGCTGTACTTGTTTGCTAATTTTTGAAGGGTTTTTGCATCTATGTTCATTTGTGAGATTGACCTATAATTTTGCTCCTGTGATTTTAGTACCAGGTTTATGCTATCCTTATAAAATGACTTGGGGAGTCTACCCTCTTTTTTTCTACTAGTTAGAAGAGTTGTAAGATTAGAGGATTTCTTCTTTAAATATTTGGAAGACCTCTCTGACAAAGCCACTGGGCATGGAGTTTTCTTTGTAGGAAGGTTTTTAATTACTATTTCTTTGATAGTTGTAGATGAATTATTCAGGTTTGTCTTTTCCTGTCAGTTCTGGCAAGTTACTTCAATTTTATTACTTTTTAAAAGGACTAATGTTTGGCTCTTTTGATCCTCTTTATTGTATGATTTATTTCTATTTCATGAATTTCTGCTTTTATAGTCATTTTTTCCTTACTGTTACTTTTCTTGGCTTATTATGCCCTTCTTTCAATTACTCTTGAAATAGTTGTTTACTTCACTTATTTTCAACATTTCTAATTTTCTAATAAATGTATTTTAAATTAAAAAATCCCCCTTAGTAATCATTTAACAGCATCTCACAAGTTATGAAATGTGGTTTTTTCATTATCATTTAATTTGAAATATTATCTAATACATTATGATTTCTTCTTTGAACCATATGT
This sequence comes from Loxodonta africana, assembly GCF_030014295.1. NCBI lineage: Eukaryota > Metazoa > Chordata > Mammalia > Proboscidea > Elephantidae > Loxodonta > Loxodonta africana. The sequence goes on from NC_087342.1 coordinate 133,821,500, forward strand.
TATTTAGATGATTGGATTTTTTTCTTCTTCTTTGAACCATATGTTATTAAGATACTTTCCAAATATATGGCTATTTCTTACTTTTATTGTTGCTTTTCATTTTAAACATAATTCTTTTATGATTGAAAACAATGCTTGTAGCATTTCAGTCCTTAATGTGTTGAGCCATGCTTTATGGCCAATATGTGGTCAATTTTTCTAAATATTGGTATGTGCTTGAGAAGAACGTGTACTCTGCAGTTTATTTTAATAATGAAAGAATGAATCAACAAATACACCCTGATGTCATAAAATACTATCAAAGAAAAGAAATTGAGTTACCCAAGAAAGATTAGATATCTCTTTTCTTCTTCTTATGCTGTGTGTTCTCCTGACTCCTTTACAGCATCTGGTGATAAGATGGAAAAGAAAGGGCCAGTTGTGTCTACAGTTACTGGTTCTATACAGTTCTTTCAACTTTGCTCAGCTGAGAGGCCCTCAGCAACGTGATTATGTCTAATCTTGTTTTATGTTTTTCCAATAAATGTGGAAACAGCATATTTTTAGAATTTCAAGTATGAGTAAAAAAATGCGTCTGGGAAAAAAGTTTGCTGTTAGTAACTCACGCCAGCTAACCTATAATGAATAACTATAAATTTCATGTTCTCCCTTAGAAAAGAGCCTCAGAGAGTAATATTTGAGATCGCTATTTTTTTTTTAACCTGGGCATTTGTTCTTAGTTTAGCACTATTGTGAAAAGAACCAGTTTTACTTTCTGCCTCTAGAAAAGCCATTTTATTTTCCCTTAATAATATACCTAGAATCACAGCAGTGTCAAAACAGTAGGGATGCCATAAACCAAAAAAAAAAAAAAAAAAACCAAACCCACCGCCATTAAGTCGATTCCAACTCATAGTGACCCTATAGGACAGAGTAGAGCTGCCCCATAGAGTTTCCAAGGAGCGCCTAGTGGATTTGAACCACTAACTTCTTGGTTAGCAGCTGTAGCACTTAACCACTATGTCACCAGGGTTTTCAGGGATGCCATGGCAAAGGAAAATCCAAGACAATGGGACCCCCTGAACAACGAATTTCCAGTGAATTTATGTAACTAGAAATATATAAGACCAGTTACAAGACACTGATTGATGTCCAGACAGCAAGAAGTAATGTGGTATAAAAAGCTTCTTTTGAATCTTGTTTTGAGTTTTCCAAATTCAGCTAGAATTCCATGAAGGCTGTGGCTCCATTTTTTAGTAAGTTTTCTATTATTTTGAATGGAAGGGCTTGAACAATATCCACTGAGGACAACGGAAATAATGGAGAGGTGGAGAACAAAGAGGCTGAGTGGAAATGAGTGTTTGTATCCCTACCCTTGGTGGCTGTGGCAACTTGAACAAAGGGCTTAACCCCTGTAGCCTCAGTATTCTCATCTGTGAAATTAGAAAAACCATACCTATATTGCAAGGTTGCTGTTGAGGGCTAAATGTGAGTATTCCTCTATGTGACTGTACAATATCCACGGCACATTGTGAGGGCACAGCACTTTGAAGATTTGATTATTTCTGTGATTTTTAGATTAGTTTTAGCCTCTGGAGACCTGGAGGAAAGTGAACCTGTAACACCAGGGGGAGGGACTTGCTGGTATTAGGAGGCAAATGGATAAAGGCTTTTAAAATAGCTAACTCTCTCCTTATGACTGTTTCCCAAAAGCAACAATTTCCATTTAAATCTAAGGAATTACAACAAGACAAAGTGCTTTTCAAATGACAAGGTTCATGCCAAGACACAAGTGGCTTTTACACAGAAAATAACTGGATAATCAAAACAATATCCAAAGCTTCCTGTCAGACATTATCCTCTTCCACTGTGATTCATTTCATTTCAGGTACAGACATGTTGGTGTCATTGTGGGGTCTGGTTTCTTTTAGATGTCCTTTCAGGTACAAAGGAAAATGATTTTTCAGGCTTTCTCAGACAGGAAAAGCAAAACACAATTAATTTATTTATGATTCTGTTTTGTTCAACTCAGTGAATTTTTTTTTCTCTTAGCTTTGTTCCACAAAAATAAAAATATGGCTCTCTTTACCAGAAAGGTTTGAGAAGGGAATACCTTCCTGAATGCCATCAAGTAATTCATTGTATTACTTAAGATAAGCCACTTAAATTGTCTCTCCCTAACATTCTACCTTAGAAAAATGGATAGTAAAAATATTCCTTCCTTAAGCAAAAAGAGACAGAAAAAAGCAAAGTTAATACAGTAATAATAGTAGCCGATGTTTTTTGATCACTGTCTATAAACCAGGTATAATTATAAGCACTTCACATGTTGTTAATAATTTTTAATCCACATAATAACCCTATACAAATGCCTCTAGATTATCCCTATTTTCAGATAATGAGGAAGCAGAGTCAGAGAGAGGTTAAATAACTTGCCTAAAGTCACAGAGCAGGAAGTGGTATTGTATTCAAACCCAAGCCATCTGTCTCCACAAGTGGTCCTTGCTGCTTTTCCAGTGAAATGACAGATATAAGTCCTCATCTCAAATACCAAACTTTAGTGGGTCAGCAGAGATCCACAAGTCTTAAAGTTAGTAATATTCTACCAATTTTATTTTTTAAAAGTAAGGCATCTTCTTCATGCCTCAGGCAAACATAGGTCTATGATTGCCTCTCTCTTTTGAGGAGGAAAGCCAGTACTTTGTAATCATTGTGATATATGAACAGCAAACATCTTACAGTTGTTCTGCAGTATCTTCAATGTGGCCCATCCTCTGAGCTCCAGGGCCTTATTCTGCATGTCTTCTCATGAGAGTTTCTTCTAGAAATCTTGGTTGAAGCGGAATTGGCCGCATGTCAGCCTTCCCCACCTGCATAGTCAAAGTCTCCAAAAGCTGGTTCCAGCTGTGCTTCATAATATTCTTGCAGCAACTTTCCCTCCCCACAATACACATATCTGGCTTGAGGGTGTTTCCATTCAGCTGAGCACAAAGTGTAAACTTTCACAACAAGCCTGCCAAGGCAAGGAAGAATTAAAATTGATGCTTCCTCGCTTGAGTTTCTCTTTCTGCTCCATCCCATACTCTGCTGTCAGAGGAATCTCTCTCCAGTATCAGAAAGGTTTATTGATTTCCATCATTCTGCCACAGAAAACAAATGCATTATCTTTCTTCCTAGGCCCCCTTGACCTGGTTGTACCTTGACATTCAACCCTGCCGTCACAGCTCTAGTTGGGCTGGACCACTCTCTAGTGCTGTTTTGCCTTTCTAGTTTGTTTTTTCCAATAAATACAGACTGAGCAGCTATTATGTGCTAGGTGTAGAGCAAAACATTTGTCAGGAGTGACTTCTCTCACAGTCTATAAGTTCTCACCCATATTTGAAATTCCCTCTCATTCTACTTCTTCCATTAACACCCATTGGACTTTTTCAGGACTGATTGTTTATTACTAATTTAATCCTGTCTGATCAATTAGATAACAGCTACTTTTTTACTTATAGGCTTTAGACTTCTGTATCCTTCCAAAGTGTCTAGCATTGTGCTGAGTAGATGCTACACCAGTTGCCACAGGGTTGACACTGGCTCACAGCAACCCAGTGTGTGTGGAGTAGAACTGTGCTCCGTAAAGTTTTCAACAGCTGATTTTTTGGAAGTAGAACGCCAGGCTTTTCTTCCAAGATGCCTGTGGGTAGACTTTAACTTCCAACTTTTCCATTAGCAGCCAAACACACTGTTTCTACCACCCAGTGACTCCAAAGAGATGCTAAGTGAGCAAAAAACACTTATTAGTAGAGAAACTTCAGTGAAACCCTCAGACTTATTAGAGCTTCATTTCAGCGAAGTTCACCAACCTTTACTTACAAAGTGATGATGAATTGTTAGGAAACTGATGAATTATTGCTGCCATCTGTGCAGATGTAAGTGCGGAACATGGAGTTACTTTTGCTCGTTAAAAACGGAGGGTGTTGACATGTGTCTGAGGACAGCGGGGGCGGAATGCAGGGAGAGAGAAGGAACATACTTTTAATACGACCCAGTCTAAATCCTTTGGTTTTCTACCTTAGTACCTTGCCACTAGTACAAAACTTCTTTTTGACATGTTATTGCTCCCATTTCTCTACATTTTCTAAGCACAATTTTTAAGATCTAGGAATTAACCCAGAACTCTGACCCCTGTCTTGTAAGATCACACTTTCTAAAATTCTTATTTTATGCTTATCCAGCCCTGGTGCTGCACACATAGTGTTTTCTTCGTTTGCTTTGCAGTATCTCAGCTGTTTCCAACATATTATCATACCGTAAGTATTTTGGCTTGCTCATATAATGAAAAGCTTACTTCGTTAATTTTACTTTGTAATTCAGTTCTCAACTCATCTTTTGCAGCACAATTGTTACGAATATTCAATTTATTTTTCTATCTATTTTTATAGCTGCCACTTCTACAGTGTGGCAAGCTTTTTTTCTCTTAACTTTAAAAACATCATTTCCGAAAGAAAGCTGTTCTAAAATCTGGCTTTTTCAGCAAACTGAACACCCACACAATGAAGAGAGAATGACAGAACTTTGGGGTGGAAAGATGCATAAGGTCACCTTGCCTGTTCTTTTAGCAAATACAAAGATACGTGTGCAATGATGTCTGAGTTTATGTAACTTCTCTTTTTAGACTTAGAACATGTTGTTGACCCTCCATTATCTATCCTCTTATCTACAGGTTTTGTTAGAACCTAATGAACTTTGCTATCAGTTCACATTTTCTTTGAAATTGATTTATATCCTTGTGGTAGAATCGGATAGTGTGATTGATTCCAAATTTACTTTGCCTTTTAAAGGATAAAAATAACTTTTTTTTTTTTTTTCTTAAACATGTCTTATTGTGTTTTTAGGAGTAATGTTCTCCTTATCTATTGCTTCATAACAAACCATATGAAAACTTTAATAACTGAAAACTGGGCTCAGGTAGGCAATTCTTGCTCAAGGTCTCTCATGCAGCTGTAGTCAGGGAGTGGTGGCAGCTGAAGGCATCTTAAAGGCTTCCTCACACACATAGCTATTGGCTGGAATTTCATCTGGGACTTTCAGTTGGAACACTTATTATTGGTCTTTCCAAATGGCCTGGCCTTCTCTCACAGCACGGGGACTTGATCTAAAGATCAAATATCTAAAGATAAAGGTGGAAGCTGTATTGCCCTGTATGAACTTGCCTCAATTAGTATCACTTTCACCAAGTAGTCACAAAGGACCACCCAAAATTAAGGGTTGGGAGGGAATTGAGGGTGTAGGGTGGGTGAGGTGGGGAAACAGACTCCACCTCCAGTTAAGGAAAGTAGCAAGGTCACATTACAAGAAAGACATGTGGGATGAGAGATATAGTTACTGACATCTTTGGAAAATATAATCTTCCACAAGTAATCACATAATCAACTACTTATTATTTGCCAATAGATAAGGAATTAAAGATTCCAATTTAGATACCAGTTTCAACCTCTTTTCACACCAAACCATACAAAAAACTAGTTGCCATTGAGTCAGCTCCAACTCACGACAACCCATGTGTGTCAGAGTAGAACTGTGCTCCATAGGATTTTCAATGTGTTTTGGAAGTAATTTTCCAGGCCTTTCTTCCAAAGTGCCTCTGGGTGGACTTCAGCCTCCAACCTTTCACTTAGCAGCTAAGCACATAATTGTTTGTACCAACCAGGCACTGCAAACCATATACAGGCACTACTAATAGATCTAGCAAAATGTAAAGCTCTTTACTTATTTTATCTTAGTGTTTCTTGATCATTCCCTTTAAACTAGATACAATCATCATAAAAGGGAGGAGAGGAAAAAAAGGCTTGCTAATTCACAGTCTGTACACTCTATCTTTGAACAATTGGCTCTAATCATATCCTTCTATGAGTGCGAGCTATTTCTCTACTAGCTGTGTGACCTTGAGCATCTGTTGACTTACCTGGGCTACAGTGTAGTTAAATTATCTCCACGTTGTCTTCTAGCTCTAATGCCCTTATCTTTGCAGGTCTAAAACTAATTTCATCTGTTAAAAATGAAAGTGCATGTTTATTTTTCCATTTTGAACCCCATGGAAAATCATGAAATCAATTCATATCATATGCTCCCTATTCCCAAATGAGATAAGAGGATTATGTTTCCACCTGGAGTTGAGTTTATCTAAATTACACACATTACTTTTCCTCTCCCTTTTATCCTAGAACAGTCCATCAGCCTCAGAAGTTTTCCAGTGAAAATAATAACATTATTCAGAAAACATGTCCTTAATAGGCTTGTTGATAACATCTTTCTCTATCAAACATGAATCTGTGGTAACACGCTGAAATGAAAAATCTGGATCCTACCAGAAACATGAAACTCAATTGGGAAACTAGTTAGTCATGTGTGGGTCTTTCATAACACAACAATAACTTAGTGGATGTATAAATTTGTAAAACCCAAATCTCCGAAATAGCCACTTGTTAGTTGCTGTCGAGTCAGCCTCCAGCGCGTGGCAACCTCAGGCACAATGGAACAAGATGCCGCCCAGTGCTGTGCCATTTCCATGATTGGTTGGGGATTGGAACATTGTCATCCACAAGGCTTTTATTGCTAATTTTCAGAAGTAGGTGGGTAGATCTTTCTTTCTAGTATGTCTTAGTCTGGAAATTCCACTGAAACATGTTCAGCATCATAGCAACACACGGGCCTTCACTGGCAAATGAAGGTGGCTTCACATGAGGTGGATTGGCCCAGATCTTCTTCATGGAAGGCAAGGATTGTACCACTGAAGCCCATTGCCCCCAAAACAGTCACTAAAGCTACCTAAACTGATGCTAACCAGAGTTGGCAAAGCAATATTTAATATTGGTCCCTAATGCCATAGTAATATAGGAAAAAAAAAAAATATATTGCCAGCAAGCTGACTCACAGCAACCCTATCTGCTTCAGAGCAGAACTGCCCAGTGTAATCTTACAGAAGCAGATTGCCAGGCCTGTCTTCTATGGAGCCTCTGGTTGGATTCAAACCACCAATCTTTCTGTTAGTTGCTGAGTGCAAATTGTTCGCACCATCCAGGGGCCTTGTAACCCAAGAGTAATCTTTTATTATTAGTCCCAGTCACTCTGAGTAAAATACTTGGTTAAGTATAAAAACAAGACCTTTTTCTTTTCTCTCAATTATAATTCAAGAGTTTAATTCACACTTTCCTGTATCTCCTAAGAGCTTTTCTCTATTTCCCCAGACTTGCTGTTATAAATAAGATGGTTTTTCTCCACTTCTTCAGTTTTCCCTCTCCCACTTCTGAGAGTGACTCAAAGCATCCTTCCCCCCTTTTTTATACAATAAACCATCCCTCTAAAAAGTTTTCCTGGTTTTCTTTACCCTGTGTCTAAATACAAGTTGTAATCCTAGATGAAATCCTCTGGGAATGCTCTGCTTACATGTATGGCCCTACTTACAAACATATGTACTGACACTTAGTGGAGTACTGGGGTAATATAGCTATTTTCTCTATCTTTATTCATTGTGTTTTGGTAGTTCTAGCTCCAGTCTTGACTATGCCTTTGAATTGACTTTTGTAAGCCAAACCAAGAATGGCTCAGGAGCTCTTCATCCCTGGGTCTCTGGAAGCTTCTAGTCAAGGCCAAGTGCAGAGCAGGAGTGCAGCAGAAGACAATGAGTGTCGGCTGTAGAGTATGGTCTCCTTTGAACCACCATGACTTATGCTCCTGAGGGGGAAAGTCAAAGCATTTTCTGGCTTTTCTCTCCATCCCTTATGTGTCATCATGCCTTGGAAGCAAAACATTTCTAAAGGCAGCTTGAGACTTAGGGGACAAAAGTGACCCACATTGAAAATGCCACTGTCTCATCACAGTCTGTTATCCAAATTAGCATTTGGAAAGTGGTTGGACCTAACACCCTATCAATGAACCTTGTTTACTTAATGATCTCATCCATAAATATCTGGCCAAGGAAAGGACGAGAAGGAATGTGTCTGCACTAACACTAGCAATATGTCACCTGGTGTACAGAAAGGCAAAGCTCCAGAGCAGCCCAGCACTGCACAGCATCCTTGCTATGGAAGGTAGTTTAGATGGCCCTTACCACTACTGCAGCCTACAGCTGCGGCTCCTTTTCTTTTTGTTGGAAAAAAAAAAAGTACTTATTTGAGTACCCCATTAGGGAAAATACAGAGTTTTTTCTCTTCTTACCTATCCCTAAAAGCAGGAATGCTATTTTCAACATATAGAAAAAAACACTGAAACTCATAAAAATCAACACTGTTCTTATGCTTCCCCTCTTCCATCCGTAAACACTACGCTTTTCATCCTTTAATGGCCAAGAGAATACATAAACGTAACTGAATTAAAAATTTTATTCTTAAAATTGAAGAGAATACTCATAATGTAAGCACATTCTGACAAAATGATAGAAACATCTCTCTACGAATTATGGTAAAAAAAAAAAGGAAAGAAAATTAGAAGAAAGACATATACACAGTCTGCACTGGCTCTAATTACAAATTAAAATCAAAAGTATGTTGGAGCAGACTAATAGGTAGGGTTGATAGATTTTTTGTTTTTTTTCTTTACCATTGAATGCTAGTGGCAGGGAAATGGAAATGGAGAGGCATTTAGGAGTCATGAGAATTAGCGATGTTTCTGATAATTGTTTCTGCTCATATAAACAAAATATTGTATTGCTAACGTAAACAGTTGAAATTCGAATGTATCTGCTGAAGTTACCAAAATTTCAAAAACCAAATATGGTGTCGAAGGAGGGGAACAGGACTGTTGGCATCATCTCCTTGGCAACCGTGGGCGTTTCTGTGGTGAGAGGGCTTAATTATCCTTCTCACTAACCTATGCCATGAACTACATAAATGTCTTGTTCCTCAGAAACACAAGTCTGGGCTTGAGGTAGTAGACCAGGGCCAGCTGTGCTGATGGCCAAACACACACTCACTCACTCACAGACTCACACCCAAACCAGTTATGCGCGTGTACAGTATGGGGGCAGAAAATACATTCACAAATTGTAAGTAGTCACTACAGCACTTGTATTCCTAGAACTAAGAACACTTTGTGCAAAGTTTAAGGTCAAGCAGAATATAAGGTTTACTTTTTAAACGGCAAAATTGCCACAGTTTGCATTCTTGGATGCATCTGTGTATTTGTTTTTAAGCTAAAATAGACTAATGGATGTCTCAATAGCTTACCTTAGGATGGAAATGAAAGTTCTGGTCATTTAGAATTCAAATTAAATTTGACAAAAATATATTAAATAAAACTTATTAAATAACCATTTGCTCTGGTCTATGTCTACAAAATGATGTCGCATTAATTTTTAAGACCCAATATCCTCTTTTATGAGTCTCCAAAAGGAGGTTCTACATGAAACCACAACCAGTTTGTCAGCTGCAGTCTATACTCAATGTCTTCTACCTTCTTCTTTAGCTCCAGTTGCCACTTGTCCATGATCTCTGGCCATGAATCTCCATGAAGACTCACAGACATTGTTGACTGCACCTGTTGTGTGAACACCATTATAACATTAAAGTTGTGTTTCTTGACCCTTCCAAAGCTTCCCAAAGCTGTTTTGAGTTGTCAGAGCAATAACGGTCTTAAAGAGAACGAGGTGCTCTCCCACTGTCTATCTCTTCTATCAGTTCAGGTTTAGATCTATCCAAACAATTTCTCCCTGATGCAATTTTTTTCCCTCCAAAGAAAATGTTTTTCTGTTAGAGCCACAGATTCAAAACAATCTGTATTTCAGTTGTGGGTTTTCTCTTACCTATACTTTACCAAAAACAAAGCAAAACAACCCCACCCCCAGCCACCAAACTGCAATCTTTTGTCTAAAATAAAGGAATGGTATGACACAAAAGTGATCTCCCTGAGGAGCACAAACAGTTAAGCACTTGACTACTAGCCAGATGATTGACAGTTGGAACCCACCCAGAGGCATCACGGAAAACAGACCTGGTAATGTATTTCTGAAAGGTCACAGCTGTGGAAACCCTATGGCGCAGTTCTACTCAGCACACATGGGGTCACCATGAGTTGAAATCTACTAGACAGCAACTAACAAAAACAACAGCTCTTGTACATAGAAAATAGCTTGAAGCTTTGAAATTACATTTTTTTTCCAATTTCTACTCTCCCTATGAAGATTCATAAGTTTAATTCAAGCTACTTTCAAAGCCCATGTGCTTCCTCTCCTCTCAGCAGTCTCTGAAAGCAGATAGTCTTGAATAAGGACTTAAATTCTGAATGATGATGGTGGGTTCTCAAAGGATGGGTTTTTCCATATTCCACTCTAGAAATAATGTCCTTTGCTTTTATTATGTAAAGCGTCTTATTAGATGCTTTGAAACTTGCAAAGGTTAAATACATACCTATCGTCTATTGGCATATAGCCTGGAAGAAAAAGGAGACTCATATATACACAATTCAATTCCAAGGCAATCTGTGAATGACTATAGTTATTGCATAATTTTGATCTGAGTTTTTAAGAATTCTTGGAATGGTTGAGTTTTGACCTGGGCTTTCAAAGATGAACAGTGCATTGACAGGCAGCTGAAAATAGGAAGGGCATTGCAGGCAGCCCCAAGGTAACAACCAGGTCAAAGTCATGGAGGCAGTGAAGTAGAGGGCGAGTTTGTGAAAGAATGGATATGAAGTAAGGAAGGAATATTGAGAAAATTAAAAGTGGTTAATTGAGATAACCAAATTTTTGAGACATGTCAGCAGCTGGCTAAGATGTTTGAACTTTATCCTTGTTTAAGTGATTGGATGTTGACTGTTTTGGAGCAGAGTAATATGACCAGATTTGGGTTTGAAGGAAAATAAAAAGCCCATGAGCTTAAAAAATAACTGATAACCTCAAAGTAGAGAGCTTGGGAGAGGCTAACTGTAATCCTTCATTCTACTGTGAAAAGCCAGTGATATCATGGACCCATCTGGGACTGTCGCATGACACCCAAAAATACTGGCTGTTAATAGGAAATAATGCTCTCAGTCTCTGCTTATCTCAAATTCAAATACCGATTTCTTTGCTTCTTGGCAAGAGAGCAAAGATAAATGTTGCGCAATTATATAAGGTTAAGTAAACCCTGTCTGGAAACAAACTTCTTCCTTTAAAGTGTTTTCTCCAAACGGTCTCATTGTTTATATAATAATAATCATGAATTGTGCTTGTGTGTTTTAGTAAGGATTTATATTTAGATATGATGATCTTAGACCATATTGTGGCAGTCTGGAAATATTTTCAAAACTGTTATCCCTTGGAATTTAGAAATATACTTAATGGCTGTGAACCGTGCAACCAGCTGAAAAAAATGACAAATGAAATGCATTTTATTATTCGAAGGAACAATTGGGCTAATCGTGCTGTCATCAAGCTATCAGTCTTGTATTGAGCTATTCACTCTCCCTGATGGCTTCATTACATAGCTAAGTCAGAACAAAAGCCAGTAAAAGGAAGAATCCCTTCCCTTAAAATCGAAACCACTGGAAGTGGAAATTCAGGAAGGAGAAAGCAGCAATTTATTGACCAGGACAGTTCTCCCTCCTTACTAAATTATCAAAAATAATAAAAAATTATCAAAGCAGTACATAAATTCAGAAAGTTCAATTTCAAAACTCCTTCTTAAATGGTACCGGTTATAATCCATAAATATTGTCTAAAGATTAATTCAAGCAATGCACACTTTGCAATCACGTAATTCAAGAGGTTGAAAGTGTTAAAAGCAGTTTCTTTGCTATTTTGCTTTTAGTCTTCAGTTTTATTCATGACTTTATTTTTCCATAGCAAGCGGATACTTTCTCCATATAGCTTCAGTGTTCTATTAGCATGTATATAGCAAAAGCTTCATCCAACTGAAAAGAAAAACTTTAATTTACAGCAGGGGTCAGCAAACTACAGCCCATGGATCAAATCTGGGCCATCATCTTTTATAAAGCCTGTGAACTAAGAATGGTTTTCACATTTTTAAATGGTTGTAAAAAGTTAAAAGAAGAATAATATTTTGTGACACGTGAAAAGTACATGAAATTCAAATTCCAATGTCCATAAATAAAGTACTATTGGAACACAGCCATGCCCATTCATTTACATGGCTGCTGGTGAGCTATGACGGAAGTTGAGCAGTTGTAACCGGGGCCTTATGGTCCACAAAGCATAAGATATTTACTATCTGGTCCTGTGCAGAAAAAAGTTTGTCAAACTCTGATTTATAGCTTTCCTGAAACAAGAAATCATCGAGTCACTTTTTTTTTTTTTTAAGCCAAAGAGTTTTTAAAAATTATATTTATCTACCAAGAGAGCAAAGATTTCCTTCAGTAAGGTTTTGGGTTGTGTGACAATAAAGCCAGAATTCCTACATGGGTAGTTGAAAGTATGTGATTTTGAACTGAGGAAAAATACGGGTGAACAAGTAAAATAATATATGAAAGACCACAGTGTAGGCTTGAGAAAATATTACTCTCCTTACAGAGTGTGTGCCTGTTTGCGTTTTCTCTTTGGCAGGCACGTAGAACTGAACTATTTATAGTGTATCAAGCAATGGATAAATGCATGCTAGTTAAAGAACTACCTTAGAAAATAAAGGAAATGTTTTTTGTTTTTGTTTTTTTGGGGGGGAGGGATAGAGGAGAACGTAGAAGGAAAAGCTACCTTAAATGAATCATAATAGTAAAAAGTGAAAGAAAAAGAAGTAAGACTTATTTGAAAACATGCACGCAAGGGAATGGCTAAACCCTCAAAGGCCTCTTGGCTTTAACCTACTCTGACGTCCTTAATCCCTCTCAGAGTACGACTGACTCCGCCACAGGATGCTTCCGGTTTCAGTCCCCTAACCTGGTACCTGAAGTCCATTCCAGCACGCATAGCCAGTGTTTCCAATGTCTTTACAAGGCATTTCAGACAGAATTGCGATTTTTCCATTCAGACAATGACAAATTAACCATAACGCAACTGGCAAACCCCTTGTGGTCTAAAACGGAAGAGGACAAAACAACCTTTAGAGGCTTCTGCTTTTATTTGCTATTCCCTACAGATCAAGAAAACAAAACCAAGCTAAAGGATTTCAGGCTTCCATGGCAGCATGCGCTGTTTACTGGCATCGCAGGACAAATGGGCTAATAAAACTGCCGCTCCTGTGAAAAAAGACGCGGAGCTCAAAGGGAGCCATTTGCAGCCCTCCATCATGACGCAGAACGTCTCATTTGGGCTTCCAGCGCCCTCCGGACATACCAATTTGTGCGTATTTTAATATACATCACTATGATTCATCTTTTCCTTTTTAAATCAGGGGCCAGTTCTGTACATCAGCACTCAGGCCCCCAGATGTCTGAATAGTGCCTCTGTTCTTTACAGCTGGCAGTGGGGAATCGGAGCATACTGCTTGCAGGAACAACTGTTGCTTTGGGGCCAGCATCGTTATTATTGCTTCACTTCCTTGGCATAGCCATTTTCTGTTTCACTACCTTAGCTTTGTGGCTCTGTCTAGCTTTTATTTGATTTCTCTATTTATTCATTGAATTTGAAGCAGCTGTTTTGAGATTCACTCAGACTTTTCTTGCTGTCTTTCATCCTTGCATACAGCTCCTTATTTCTCGAGTACTGAAAAAAGGAAAAGTATTTTCCTTGTATAAAAAAAGAAAATTGTTCTTAACTAACTGTGTGGGTTTAACCTGGTAACTCTAATTATGACATCTACACTTTCCCTCGGTTGGTGCTACCACCATTTTTCTGAGGTCTTGCTCTAGTTTTTGCAGCAGTTTCCAGTAAAAGAACAACCAACATACTATAATTTGGCAATCTCCTTTTAGCCGTTGGTTAACTTTTCTCCAAGTGTAACACCTCAAAATCTTAATTTCTCACTCACGCATCCAGTTAGAGCCTTTATAATTAGGGGTTTCATTGTGTGAACCACTGACATTTTTAGCAAAGTTAGAAAATTGACAGTCATCATCTAAAATGTAACAAAGATAAGAAACAAGCAATAATATGATAGGAAATAAGTACTAAAAGTTGGCAATCAGTGAAAATACTGAGAACATCTTCTGTGCCTAAGACTTATAAAAGTAAAGGAATAAATCCAGTGAAGAGAGAGAAAGATTCTAATTTATATGAAACATTATACAGAATGTAAAAGTATAAGTATTAAAATGTATATCAATTTGATCGTAGAAACACCTAACATAGAGAGATTAAAGAAAAATTTTAACCCTCATTTTATTGCATCTTAAGCTCTAAAATAACACTTTATCTAGAAATTATTATTTTAGCAAAATGTTCAACACTGTGATGGCTAGGAATTAAATTATCTCTTTGTGGGAAGAGGAAGTAAAGATATTCAATGGGATCATTGCAAAATTTGTTCACCCAATCAATTGTAAGTGGCAGACAGTGAGGTTGGGTGAATTTTCTGACAAATACAGATGCAATGTGTAATGCATGGTAAGCAGGTCTTTAAAATTATCACAGCCAGTTTGCAATCAAAAGAGCATAGGGTTTGAAATAAAATGGCTTGTATTTAATTACTGGTTTTATTCCTTATTCTGCAAAAGACTTCTTTAAAGTGTTGAAAAGCAAAGATGTCACTTCACAGACTAAGGTGAGCCTGACCTACGACATGGTATTTTCAGTCACCTCATATGCATGTGAAAGTTGGACAATAAATGAGGAAGACCAAAGAAGAATGGATGCCTTTGAATTATGGTATTGGTGAAGAATATTGAATATACTGTGGACTGCCAGAAAAATGAACAAATCTGTCTTGGAAGAAATACACCCAGAATACTCCTTAGAAGCAAAGATATCGGGACTTCGTCTTATGTACTTTGGACATGTTGTCAGGAAGGACCTGTCCCTGGAGAAAGACATCATGATTGGTAAAGTAGGGGGTCAGTGAAAAAGAGAAAGATCCTCAACAAGATGGACTGACACAGCGGCTGCAACAATGGGCTCAAGCATAGCAATGATTGTGAGGACGGTGCAGGAAGGCGCGGTGTTTTGTTCTGTTGTACATAGCATAGCTATGAGTAGGAACCAACTCAATGTCACCTAACAATTCCTTATTAGCTGGGTGATTTTAGACAAGTGACTTATATTTCCCAAATTTTGGTTTTTTTGGCTTTAAAAGCAAGAATAGAAATACTTGTCTCCACAGAGTTTGAGAAAAATATGTGAAAACTCTTTGTAAATCAGGGAGCAATGACATGAAAGTGAGTTTTATTAGACAGACTTTCTGTCTAATGTCAATACTACTGACATTACTAATAGTTTGTGTTTCTTGAGCACCTACTCTATACTAGGCCTCCTGCTAAGGGCTCATAGTACATTTTCTCTAGTCTTCATGCTCATAGTACATTTTCTCTAGTCTTCATAGCAACCCCGAAAAATTAGGTATTATTACAACTCTGACTACAGCACACACTTTCTGGGAACTTAGTTTTTATCTGTTACACATGCACAGCTTCTTCACCCACTATGTTGTAGAAGAAGTCCTAAATATCGGACTGTCTCTTATTCATCCTTCAAGAACTGACTTCAGTATTACCTGCACCCCCTGTACTGGGCCTCCCCTAAAGCTCCAGGCAGGGTACCTTCTGTGAGGGTGAAGACACTATCACAGATAAACAGGGTAAGGTACATAAGGACCTTCGGGGAGAGAATGGAGGAAGGAAGATCTTTGGATTTTGTATATATGACAAAAAAAAAAAAGTGATTTGGAGGAAAGGAATCAATGATGAATTATAATTATGGGCCAGGGACTGTGATATTTACAGATGTGGAGCCTGGGTGGCACAAGTGGTTTGTGCTCCACTGCTAAGCTGAAGGTTAGCAATTTGAACCTACCCAGAGGTTCCGTGGAAGAAGGCCTGGTAAACTGCTTTCATAAGGATTACAGCCAAGAAAACCCTATAGAGAAGTTCTGCTCTGTAACACATGGGGTTGCCATGGGTTGGAATCAACTCGATGGCAGTGGGTTTGGTTTTTAATCTTTACAGAAGCACATTGCCAGGCCTTTCTTCCACAGTGTCGCTGGGTGGATTCAAACTACAAACCTTCAGGTTAGTAGTTGAGCACAAACTGTTTTGTACCACCCAGTGACCTTTTAAAACAATAAATTTGAGTTTGGTGCTGGCGAGATTTTTAGACTAATGGGCCTCAACTTGCTATGAAGAAATGAACAACCTGGGGCCAATACACAGAGGCCATTTTGATTTATTTGTGTAACAGTCATGATAAATGACAGTTAAGGCATATAGCACCATGGAAGGAACAACAGGTCTGTCATAGTGACAAGCACAGTTAACGACACAGCTCCCAGCCCTTGCTTGCTACAACGTTGATTTGATACCGTCTTTTTTTTATAGGTACAAAAAATTTTTTCTTTTTTATAGGTGCAGTGGAAACCCTGGTGGTGTACTGATTAAGTGCTATGGCTGCTAATCCAAGGGTTGGTAGTTCAAATCCACCAGGTGCTCCTTGGAAACTCTACAGGGCAGTTCTACTCTGTCCTATGGGGTCCCTTTGAGTTGGAATCGACTTGATGGTACTGGGTTTGGTTTTTGGTTTATAGGTGTGCTGGAAATCTTGGTGGTGTAGTGGCTAAGAGCTACAGCTGCTAACCAAAAGGTCAGCAGTGCGAATCCACCAGGCGTTTCTTGGAAACTCTATGGGGCAGTACCACTCTGTCGTATAGGGTCGCTATGAGTCAGAATCGAATTGATGGCAATAAGTCTGGGTTTTTTTTTTTTAATAGGTGAGCTACAAGTTGGAATTGACTCGATGGCAATGCGCTTGATTTTCTTGGTATAGGAGCCCTGGTTGGCCAGTAGTTAAGAACTCAGCTGCTAACCAAAAAGGTCGGCATTTCAAATCTACCAACTGCTTCTTGGAAGCCCTATGGTGCAGTTCTACTCCGACCTATATAGTTCCTATGAGTTAGAATCAGCTGCATCTCGATGAGTCTGGTTTGGCTATAGGGTCTTTAAGAAGCCCTGATGACCCAGTGGTTAAAGTGCTTGGCTACTAACCGAAAAGTTGGTGGTTCAAACCCACCAGCCACTATGCAGGAGAGATGTGGCAATCTGCGTCCACAAAGATTACAGCCTTGAAAACCTTATGAGGCAGCTCTGTTCTGTCCTATAGAAGTTGCTGTGAATCAGAATCAACTCAATGGCAAGAGGTTTGGTTTGGTTTTAGGGATGCCTGCCTGAGTCCTCACCACACATTGCAGGTTTTTGTTATGGAACAAGGTAGAAACATACTGTGTTTAGATTAAAACCCTTGTTTTTTCACAAAGCATAATAAATTACCAGTCATCAAAGAGACACTACTAGATGTGTGCAGGAAAATAAAGTTATGAATGAGAAAATGAATCCCAAAGCAGGTGCTCTTATTCTCACAATGATCAAATACAGAGATTTCTCTGACACATTCTGTTAAACCTAAATGTTGCTAGAACGGTTGTCAAGCCACCAACTAAAGCAGGGTCCATTATGAGTTTTGTATGTTATAGACTCTTATGCCCTTCTGCCATTAAAAAAAAAAAAAAAGATACTAAAAATTATATATTATAACTGTGTTGGTGTACCCAACCCAGCCCAACTATATTCATATATTAAAAAACCTTATTCAACCTAAAAGTTTATTTTTTCTTCTGATTTTAAATGAAATGAAAACTTTTAAAAAACATTTTTAGTGTTCTTTAAGTGAAAGTTTAAAAATCAAGTCAATCTCTCATACAAAAATTATACACACCTTGCTATACACTCCTAATTGCTCTCTCCGTAACGAGACAGCACACTCCTTCCCTCAACTCTTTGTTTTCGTGTCCATTCGGCCAGCTTCTGACTCACTCTGCTCTCTCATCTCTGCTCCAGACAGGAGATGCAACATAGTCTCATGCGTCTACTTGATCCAAGAAGCTCATTCTTCACGAGTATCATTTTCTATCTCATAGTCCAGTCCAATCCCCGTCTGAAGAGTTGGCTTTGGGAATGGTTCCTATCCTGGGCCAACAGAAGGTCTCGGGACCATAACCTCTGGGGTCCTTCTAGTCTCAGTCAGACCATTAAGTCTGGTCTCTTGACGAGAATTTGGGGTCTGCATCCCACTGCTCTCCTGCTACCTCAGAAGCTCTCCGTTGCGCTTCCTGTCAGGGCAGTCATCTGTTGTAGCCAGACACCATCTGGCTCTTCTGGCCTCCGGCCGATCCAGTCTCTGGTTTATATGGTCCTTTCTGTCTCTTGGGCTCATAGTTACCTTGTGTCTTTGGTGTTCTTCATTCTGGCCTTCGAAGCATTCAGTTTTTTCAGGAAACTTCTTTGCTTTTAGTTCAGTCCAGTTGTGCTGACCTCACCTGTATTGTGTGTTGTCCTTCCCTTTACCCAAAATAATTCCTATCCACTATCTAACCAGTGAAAACCCCTCTCCCTCCCTCTCCCCCTCCCCCCCTCATAACTGTCAAAGAGTATTTTCTTCTCTGTTTCAACTGTTTCTCCAATTATTATAATAGTGGCCTTATACAATATTTGTCCTTTTGCAAATGACTAATTTCACTCAGCATAATGCCTTCCAGATTCCTCCATGTTATGAAATGTTTGATGCATAATATTCCATTGTGTGAATATACCATAATTTATCCATTCATCCGTTGATGGGCACCTTGGTTGCTTCCAACTTTTTGCTATTGTAAATAGTGCTGCAATGAACAGGGGTGTCCATGTATCAGTTCGTATAGAGGCTCTTAATTCTCTAGGATATATTCCAAGGAGTGGGATTGCTGGATCGTGTGGTAATTCTATTTCTAGCTTTTTAAGGAAGCGCCAAATCCATTTCCAAAGTGGTTGTACCATTTTTCATTCCTACCAGCAGTGTATAAGTGCCCCAGCCTCTCCACAGCCTCTCTAACATTTATTATTTTGTGTTTTTTGGATTAATGCCAGCCTTGTTGGAGTGAGATGGAATCCCATTGTAGTTTTGATTTGCATTTCTCTAATGGCTAATGATGGTGAGCATTTCCTCATGTATCTGTTAGATACATGAATGTCTTCTTTAGTGAAGTGCCTGTTCATATCCTTTGCCCATTTTTTAATTGGGTTATTTGTCTTTTTGTAGCTGAGTTTTTGCACTATCATGTAGATTTTAGAGATCAGGCACTGATCAGAAATGTCATAGCTAAAAACTTTTCCCCAGTCCATAGGTAATTTTTTTACTCTTTTGGTGAAGTCTGTGGAAGAGCATAGGTGTTTGATTTTTAGGAACTCCCAGTTATCTAGTTTCTCTTCTGCATTGTTAGTAATGTTTTGTATACTGTTTATGCCATGTATTAGGGCTCTTAGCATTGTCCCTATTTTTTCTTCCATGATCTTTATCGTTTTAGGTTTTATATTTAGGTCTTTGATCCATTTTGACTTTGTTTTTGTGCATGGTGTGAGGTATGGTTCTTGTTTCATTATTTGCAGATGGATATCTAGTTATGCCACCACCATTTGTTAAAGAGACTCTCTTTTCCCCATTTAACTGACTTTGGGCCTCTGTCAAATATTAGCTGCTCATATGTGGATGGATTATTTCTGGATTCTTAATTCTGTTCCTTTGGGCTATGTATCTGTTGTTGTACCAATACTAGGCTGTTTTGACTATTGTGGCAGTATAATAGGTTCTAAATCAGGTAGAGTGAGGCCTCCCACTTTGTTCTTCTTTTTCAGTAATGCTTTACTTATCCAGGGCCCCTTTCCTTCCTTATGAAGTTGGTGATTTGTTTCTCTAGCTCATTAAAAAATGTTGTTGGAATTTGAATTGGAATTGCTTTGTATCTATAAATAGCTTTTGGTAGAATAGACATTTTTACAATGTTAAGTCTTCTTATCCATGAGCAAGGTATGTTCTTTCACTTATGTAGGCAGGTCTCTTTTGGTTTCTTGCAGTAGTGCCTTATAGTTTTCTTTGTATAGGTCTTTTACATCTCTGGTAAGATTTATTCCAAAGTATTTTATCTTCTTGGGGGCTACTGTAAATGGTATTGATTTGGCGATTTCCTCTTTGATGTTCTTTTCGTTGGTGTAGAGGAATCCAACTGATTTTTGTATGTTTTTCAGTATCCTGATACTCTGGTGAACTCTTCTATTAGTTTCAGTAGTTTTCTTGAGGATTCTTTAGAGTTTTCTGTGTATAAGATCATGTCATCTGCAAATAGAGATATTTTTACTTCTTCCTTACCAATCTGGATGCCTTCTATTTCTTTATCTAGACTACTTGCTCTGGCTAGGACCTCTAGCACACTGTTGAATAAGAGTGGTGATAAAGGGCATCCTTGTCTGGTTCCCGTTCTCAAGGGGAATGCTTTCAGACTCTCTCCATTTAGGATGATGTTGGCTGTTCCTTTGTATAAATGTCCTTTATTATGTTGAGAAATTTTCCTTCTATCCCTATTTTGCTGAGAGTTTTTATCATGAATGGGTGTTGAACTTTGTCAAATGTCATTTCTGCATTGATTGATAAAATCTTGTGGTTCTTGTCTTGTTTTATTTATATGAGGGCTTACATTAATTGTTTTTCTAATGTTGACCCATCCCTGCATACCTGGTATGAATCCCACTTGGTCATGGTGAATTACTTTTTTGATATGTTGTTGAATTCTATTGGCTAGAATTTTGTTGAGGATTTTCGTGTCTAAGTTCTTGAGGGATATAGGTCTGTAATTTTCTTTTTTCGTGGTTTTTTTTTTTTTTTTTTACCTGATTTTGGTATCAGGGATATGCTAGCCTCATAGAATGAGTTTGGGAATATTCAGTCTTTTTCTATGCCCTGAAATACCTTTAGTAGTAGTGGTGTTAACTCTTCTCTGAAAGTTTGGCAGAACTCTGCAGTGAAGCTGTCCAGGCCAGGGTTTTTATTTGCTGGAAGTTTTTTGATTACCTTTTCAATCTCTTCTTTTGTTATGGGTCTATTTAGTTGTTCTACCTCTGTTTGTGTTAGTGTAGGTAGGTAGTGTGTTTCTAGGAATTCATCCATTCTTCTAGGTTTTCAAATTTGTTAGAGTACGATTTTTCATAGTAATCTGTTATGATTCTTTTAGTTTCAGTCAGGTCTGTTGTAATATCACCCATCTCATTTCTTATTTGAGTTATTTCCTTCCTCTTCTGTTTTTCTTTTGTCAGTTTGGCCAGTGGTTTATCAGTTTTGTTAATTTTTTGAAAGAACCAGCTTTTGGTCTTGTTAACTCTTTCAATCGTTTTTCTGTTTTCTATTTCATTTAGTTCTGCTCTAATTTTTATTATTTGTTTTCTTCTGGTGTCTGAGGGTTTTTTTTTTTTTTCTTTTGCTCTCTTTCTATTCAAGTTGTAGGGATAATTCTTTGATTCTGGCCCTTTCTTCTTTTTGTATGTGTGCATTTATTGATATAAATTGACCTCTGAGCCCTGCTTTCACTGTGTCCCAAAGGTTCTGATAGGAAGTGTTTTCATTCTTATCGGACTCTATGAAGTTCTTTATTCCATCCTTAACGTCTTCTATAACCCAGTTGTTTTTGAGCAGGGTTTTTTTTTTTTTTTTTTTTTTTATTGTTCAGTTTCCAAGTGTTTGATTTCTTTTTCTTGTTTTTTCTCTTATTGATTTCTACTTTTATGGCCTCATGGTCAGAGAAGATGCTTTGTAATATTTCGATGTTTTGGATTTTCCTAAGGCTTGCTTTATGTCCTAATATGTGGTCTATTCTAGAGAATGTTCCATGTGCAGTAGAAAAGAAAGTTTACTTGGCTGCTGTTGAGTGGAGTGTTCTGTTTATGCCTGTGAGGTCAAGTTGGTTGATTGTGGCATTTAGATCTTCCGTGTCTTTATTGGGCTTCTTTCTGGATGTCCTGTCCTTCACCAAAAGTGGTGTGTTGAAGTCTCCTACTATAATCGTGGAGCTGTCTATCTCACTTTTCAATGCAGATAGAGTTTGTTTTATGTATCTTGCAGCCCTGTCATTGGGTGCATAAGTATTTAATATGGTTATATCCTGCTGGTATATTGTCCCTTTAATCATTGTATAGTGTCCTTCCTTGTCCTTTGTGGTAGATTTAAAGTCTATTTTTTTGGATAATAATTTTTTTTATTATTGTTTGCTTGATAGATTTTTTTCCATCTTTTGAGTTTTAGTTTGTTTGTGTCTCTAAGTCTAAGGTCTGTCTCTTGTTGGCAACATAGAGATGGATCTTTTTTTATCTGTTCTGCCACTCTGTCTTTATTGGTGCATTTAGTCCATTTACATTTAGTGTAATTATAGACAGGTATGAGTTTAGTGCTGTGATTTTGATTTTTTTGTGTGTGTGTTGTTGACAGTTTCTTTTTCCCAGTTAATTTTTTGTTCTGAGTAGTTTGTCTTTATATATTGTCTTTTCTTCTTATTCGTTCTTGTTGATTTTGTTTCTCCTGAGTCTATTTTTTTCTTGTGTTTTATTTTGATGAGTAGGATAGTTAGTCTTCTTTGTGGTTACCTTAATATTTACCCCTACTTTTCTAAGTTTAAACCTAACTTTTATTTCTTTAGTATCGCCTTGTCTTCCTCTCTACATGAAAGATCTATGACTACATTCCTTAGTCCCTCTTTATTGTTTTAATGTTGTCTTTTTTTACGTAATAACATCGCTGTTTCTCTGTTTTGAGTGTTTTTTATCTTGATTTATTTTTGTGATTTCCATGGCTGGGTTGACATCTGATTGTTCTGTCCAGTGTTCCAGTCTTGGGTTGATGCCTGATATTATTGATCTTCTAACCAAAGAACTCCCTTTAGTATTTCTTGTAGTTTTGGTTTGTTTTTTACAAACTCCCTAAACTTCTGTTTACCTGGAAATATCCTAATTTCACCTTCATATTTGAGAGAGAGTTTTGCTGGATATATGATTCTTGGCTGGCAATTTTTTTCTTTCAATGCTTTATATAAGTCATCCCATTGCCTTCTTGCCTGCATGGTTTCTGCCAAGTAGTCCAAGCTTATTCTTATTGACTCTCTTGTGTAGGTGATTTTTCGTTTATCCCTAGCTGCTCTTAAAAGTCTCTCTTTACCTTTGGTTTCGGTAAGTTTGATTATAATATGTCTTGGTGACTTTCTTTTAAGATCTACCTTATGTGGAGTTCGATGAGCATCTTGGATTGATATCTTCTCATCTTTCATGATATCAGGGAAGTTTTCTGCCAACAAATCTTCAACAGTTCTCTCTGTATTTTCTGTTGTCTCTCTCTGTCCTGGTACTCTAATCACTCATAGGTTATTTCTGTTGATAGAGTCCCACATGATTCTTAAGTTTTCTTCATTTTTTTAAATTCTTTTATCTGAGTCTTCTTCAGATGTATTGGTGCCAAGTGCTTTATCTTCAAGGTCACCAGTTCTGCCTTCCACTTGTTCAATTCTGCTCCTCTGACTTTCTATTGAGTTGTCTAATTCTGTAATTTTATTGTTAATCTTCTGAATTTCTGATTGCTCTCTCTCTATGGATTCTTGCAGCTTATTAAATTTTTCATTATGTTCTTGAATAACCTTTTTAATTTTTTCAACTGCTTTATCTGTGTGTTCTTTGGCTTGTTCTGCGTATTGCCTGATCTCCTTCCTAATCTTGTTCCTGATGTCTTGAAGAGTTCTGTATATTAATCTTTTGAATTCTGCATCCAGTAATTCCAGGAAGGCACCTTGTCCTGAAGATCTGTTGATTCTTTGTTTTGAGAGCTTGTTGAGGCAATCATGGTCTGTTTCTTTATGTGACTTGATATCAACTGTTGTCTCCGAGCCATCTATAAGTTATTGTATTAGTTTGTTTTATGTTTGCTTACTGTGTCGTAGCTTCTCGCTTTGTTTTGATATGCCCAAATGGGTTGCTCGAGTGAGCTAGCTTGATTATTTTCACCTTTGAAGCTGTGACGTCTGGTCATCGGATGGCTAGAGCTCTTATCAGGTATATCAGTCTAGAATTCCATTCACTTTTCTTGTATGAATTCAGCTCATGTGTCCAGGTAGCTGGTCATCATGTGCGTGGTACATGCTCTGTCTTACAGTCATAGACGGGCAAGGGTGATTGGTGTAGGTACCTGTATCTGCTTGCAGCAGGGGGTCACACTCTGAATAAGGCAGGGGGCTGAGAACCATCCCCGAGTGTTTGTGAGGAAAGTGTGTCCCTGTTCTCTGGAGCATACAGGTGGGTGGGTTCTGCAGACAGACTATGGGCACCCAGGGCTTTTGGTTGTAAGGACTGGGAGGTACCAGTTATCCTTGGACCCCTGTCATGGGTGGCTGGGTGACCTGAGTGGAGCCACCAGGCCTTAGGCCCCTGATGTGGGTAGGTGAGAACCCTGTTTTATAGGCAAAGCAGTGTCGAATATCAAACACCACCTCTTCACCACACAGCTGAAACGGTTACAATCTGCCAGCAAGGGCCTATTCTCCTGCAATAGGCCCACACAGGTCCATGCAAGGGGAAAATGTATTCAAAGTCCACAGACCATTTATGATTGGACAGGAGCCACTTCTGTCCTGATATCCCCCAGTTAGTGGCCCTGGCAAATTATCTTTTCCACCGATTGTGAATTTATTCCTACTCCGAGGATGGTTCCAGACACTCAACAAGGCCTATCTCAGGCCCAGGGAAATCAACAGCCTCTAAAGCCAGCTTGGGGGCAGGGGGCATGGTAAAACACATGCAAGTAGTTAGCTCTGGCTGAGAGCACCGTTCTTCTCTGGTGCCAGAGGTGTGAGTAGGCTGTGCAGCTGGCTGCTTCTCTCTGAGGAAACTGCAGCCAAATGCTATTACCAGCCTGCTGCAGCCACTCCTGGGAATGGTGCCTAAGGGATCCCGGCGATTCAGGTCCAGCAAGTCCTCTCTGTTTCTGAACCATCTCTCTCTCCCCCTTCTACTCAGTCCATTTTCCAACTTCACCTTTGATGTTTAGGCCTCCTAGGTTGTCACAGATATAATCGTTTCGCTTGTTTTTTTGGGTCTTTGTTGTATGAGGGATTGCAGGAAGAGTCTGGCTATTCTGCCATCTTGGCCCTGCCTCCAAATGAAAACATTTTTATGGACCCCTGAGAGTATTGTGGAACCTGGGTACTGTGTCTCCTGTGCCCATTAACCAAGTCGTTCCTGGCATAATTTCCTTTTTAAATGATGGATTTATGTAACTATGTTCATAAATAAGAATGCTTTCTAGGTTCAAAACAAAACAAAACTTAAGCTGCTTTTGTCACATTCTGACATCAAGGTTACACTAGCTTGATTTAAAAAAAAAAAGGAATTTCCTTCTAATTTTTTTTTTTCTGAAAATTATGTGTTGTAGGAATCATCTTTTCTTTGAATTAAAACTTATCTAATAAAATTATTTGAACCCTGTTAGCACCTTGGGTGGTAATGAGGAAGAGAGAAGAATTCTTATTTTCATTTTCATTTCAATAACATTTTTTCCATTTCTTTTTTGGATATTAGTCTATTCCATGTTCCTTCTTCTACTTAGGCCAGTTTTCCCAGAAAAGTTATCCATTTTAGCACTTTCTTATTAGCCAGGACTTGAATATATTCTCCTAAAAATTTTATCTGCTTGGAATCCATGGTTGTCTAATAGTCCTCATTCTTAAAGTTCATATGTTTTCTTTCCCTGTTACTTGATTTGCTCTCTCAGAGGATTGGCTGTTTTAATCATCCTTTCAAATAAGATCTTTGAGATTATGGATCAATTCCACCATCATGATTTTCCTAATTTTTAAATTTCTATTTTATCTTTATTAAGCCTTTTGTCCTACTTTCTTTTTCTTTTATAAAAATAGATTCTTAGGATGAATGCTTATTTCATTAATTTTCATTCTTTTTAATTTAATAATGAAGTAATTTCAGTGATTTATTTCTCCTGATTATAGGTTTGGCTACATGCTATGAGTTTTGTATATAGGAGTTTCTTTGGTGATTTCTAATTAATCTTTGTAATTTTAATTTCCTCTTAATCCAAGAGGAATTCTTTTTTTTTAAATGCCAGGTGGTTGCTTTTGTGGTAGTTAACCCTTTTAAAAATAAAATTCTGCTTATATTTCATCATGCCAAGAAAATGTAGACTGTACATTTTCTGCTTTGGAATTTACTAAGATTTCCTTTCTAGACTGATAGTTTTAAAATTTCCTGAAGGCACTGGAAAATCAGATCATTCACTGTATGATAAAAGTTCAGTATAGATCTTTTAATTCCAGTTAATTACATTACCCAAATTCTATATATCTTGTGTGTTTATTTTTTTGGAATGTAACTAGTCAAAGATTAAGAGAAATATGTTAAAAAGCCCTCCCAGTATTATAATTTGTTAACTTTTCCTTTTTGTGTGTGTGAGTTTTTTTCTTTATGTATCTCAATATGAGGTATTCAGCTCATTAATGTTCATTAAAATTATATCTACATAATGATTTGGACTCTGTCAAGATAACCCACCACTTCAGTTCCTCATTTAACATTTTTCCCTTCATTCTTCTTTGTTTGATGTTTACTTCAACTCACTTGATTTCTTGCTTTCTCTTTATTTACTTACTATCCTCATATTTCCACCACGTCTCTGTCAGTTTGTCGTGCTGTGGTGCCTTTCCTGTTGATGTGATACTGGAAGCTTTGCTAGCCATATTTCAAATAGCAGCAGGATCACTCTTGGCGGACAGGTTTCAGTGGAGATCCCAGACTAAGACAGACTAGGAAGAAGGACCTGGTAATCTAACTTCTTAAAAAATGGCTAGTGACAATCTTATAAATAGCAGCGAAACGTTGTCTGATACAGTGTTGGAGATGGACCCTTCAGGTTAGAAGACACTCAAATGAAGACTGGGAAAGAGCTGCCTGCTCAAAGTAGAGTTGACCTTAATCGCATGGATGGAGTCAAGCTTTCAAGACATTGATTTGCTGATGTGGCATGACTCAAAATGAGATGAAACAGCTGCAAACATCCATTAATAATTGGAATGTAAATTGTACAAAATATGAATCTAGGAAAATTGTAAGTCATCAAAAATGAAATGGAACACATAAACATCGATATCCTAGGCATTAGTGAGCTGAAATGAACTGGTATGGGCCATTTTGAATCAGACAATCATATGGGCTACTACGGGGTGAATAACAAATTGAAGAGGAATGGCACTGCATTCATTGTCAAAAAGAACATTTCAAGATCTATCCTGAAGTACAACGCTGTCAGTGATAGGATAATATCCATATGACTACAAGGAAGACCTGTTAATACAACTGTTACTCAAATTTACCCACCAACCACTAAGGCCAAAAATGAAGAAATTGAAATTTTTACCAACTTCTGCAGTCTGAAATTGATCAAACATGCAATCAAGATGCATTGATAATTACTGGTGATTGGAATACAAAAGTTGGAAACAAAGAGGAAGGATTGGTAGTTGGAGAATATGGCCTTGGTGATAGAAATCACACCAAGATCTCTTGAAAGAATTTTGCAAGACCAACGACTTCTTGATTGCAAATATCTTTTTTCAACAACATAAACAGTGACTATACATGTGAACCTCACCAGATGGAGTACACAGGAATCAAATTTGTGGAAAGAGACTTTGGAAAAACTCAATATCATCGGTCAGAACAAGGCCAGTGGCCGACTGTGGAACAGATCATCAGTTGCTAATATGCAAATTCAAGTCCAACTTGAAGAAAAGCAGAACAAGTCCATGAGAACCAAAGTATGACCTTGAGTACATCCCACCTGGATTTAGACACCTTCTCCAGAATAGATTTGACGCATAGAACGCTAATGACAGAAGACCAAATGAGTTATGGGATAACATCAAGGACATCATACATGAAGAAAGGAAGAGGTCATTAAGGAGACAGGAAAGAAAGAAAAGACCAAAGTGGATGTCAGAAGAGACTCTGAAATTTGTTCTTGAATATAGAGTAGTTAAAGCAAATAGAAGAAATGGTGAAGTAAAAGTGCTACAGAAGATTTCAAAGGACAGCTCAAGAAAAAGTAAAGTATTATAAAGAAATATGCAAAGTCCTGGAGATAGAAAACCAAAAGGGAAGAACACACTCAGCATTTCTCAAACTGAAAGAACTGAAGAAAAACTTCAAGCCTTGAGTTGCAATAATGAAGGGTTCTATGAAAAAAATATTAAACAATGCAGGAAGCATCAAAAGAAGACGGAAAGAATACATAGAGTCATTGTACCAAAAAGAATTGATTGATGTTCCACCATTTCAGGAGGTAGCATATGGTCAAGAATCGATGGTATTGAAGGAAGAAGTCCAAGCTGCATTGAATGCAAAAAACAAGTCTACAAGAATTGACGGGATACCAATTGAGATGTTTCAACAAACTGATGCAGTGCTGAAAGCAGTCACTCATCTTTGCCAAGAAATTTGGAGGTCAGCTACCTGGCCAATGGACTGGAAGAGATCCATATTTGTATCCATTCCAAAGAAAGGTGATCCAACCAAATGTGGAAATTATCGAACAATATCATTTATATCACACATAAGTAAAATTTTGCTGAAGATCTTTCAAAGCAGTTGCAGCAGTACATCCACAGGGATTGCCAGAAATTCAAGCCAGATTCAGAAGAGGACGTGGAATGAAGGGTATCATTGCTGATGTCAGATGGATCCTGGCTGAAAGCAGAGAATACCAGAAAGATGTTTACCTGTGTTTTGTTGATATGCAAAGGCATTCGACTGTGTGGATCATAACAAATTATGGATAGCATTGTGAAGAATGGGAATTCCAGAACACTTAATTGTGCTCATCAGGAAACTGTTCTTAGACCAAGAGGCAGTCATTATATCAGAACAAGGTGTTTAAAGTCAGGAAAGGTGTGCATAGGGTTGTATCCTCTCACCATACTTATTCAATCTGTATGCTGAGCAATCTGTATGCTGAGAAGCTGGACTATAAGAAGAACGGGGCATCAGGTTTGGAGGAAGACTCATAAACCACCTGTGATATGCAGATGAGAGTACCTTGCTAGCTGAAAGTGAAGACTTGAAGCATTTCTTTTTTAAAATTTTTTTTATTGTACTTTAGATGAAGGTTTACATTGAAGCATTTATTGATGAAGAGCAAAGACCACAGCCTTCAGTATGGATTATACCTCAACATAAAGAAAACAAAAATCCTCGCAACTGGACCAATAAGGAACATCATGATAAATGGAGAAAAAATTGAAGTCGTCAAAGATTTCATTTTACTTGGATGTACAGTCAATACTTGTCATGGATTGAGTTATGTCCCCCCCCCCAAAAATGTGTGCATCAGTTTGGCTGGGCCATGATTCCCCCCGGTATTGTGTGATTTTCCTATATGTTATAAATCCCGCCTCTATGATGTTAATGAGGAAGGATGGGCTGCACTTGCGTTAGTGAGGCAGGACTCAGTCTACAAGATAGGATTGTGTTTTGAGGCAATGTCTTGAGATATAAAAGAGAGAAGCCAGCACAGAGACAAGGGGACCTCATACCACCAAGAAAGCAGTGCTGGGAGCAGAGTGTGTCCTTTGGATCCAGGGTCTCTGTGTGGAGAAACTCCTAGTAAGAGGGAAGATTGATGAGAAGGCCGGCAGAGAGAGAAAGGCTTCCCCTGGAGCTGACCCCCTGAATTTTTAGCCTACTTTACCATGAGGAAATAAACTTCTCTTTGTTAAAGCCATCCACTTGTAGTGTTTCTATTATAGCAGCCATAGAAGATTAAGATAACACCCATGGAAGCTGCAGTCGAGAAATCAAATGACACACTGTGTTGGGCAAATCTGCTGCAAAGGACCTCTTTAAAGTGTTAAAAAGCAAAGATGTCACTTTGAGAACTAAGGTGTGCCTGACCCAAGCCAAGGTGTTTTCAGTCACCTCATATGCATGTGAAAGCTGGACAATGAATAAGGAAGACCGAAGAAGAATGGATGCTTTTGAATTATGGTGTTGGTAAAGAATATTGAATATACCATGGATTGTCAGAAGAACAAACAAATCTGTCTAGGAAGAAATACAGCCAGAATGCTCATTAGAAAGAAGGATGGCAAGACTTTGTCTCACATACTTTGGAGAAATTATCAGGAGGGACCAGTCCCTGAATAAGGACATCATGCTTGGTAAAGCAGAGGGTCAGAAAAAGAGGAAGACCTTCAAGGAAATGGAATGACACAGTGGCTGTAACAATGGGCTGAAATATAGCAATGATTGTGAGGATGGCCCAAGAGCAGGCAGCGTTTCCTTCTGTTGTACATAGGGTGGCTATGAGTCGGAATCGACTGGACATCACCTAACAATAACATCCTTATTCTCTATTTTTTGATGTCGCTTTTTTTGGTGTAGTTCATACGGATAGCCTATCAGTGGATATTGCTTTTGACTCCATAAGAGTGTCTTCTTTATGTTTGTGTTTCTTTACTTGGAATGTTTAATCTATTTGTATTTTTCCTAAAACAAATATTGAGTCCTCTTTCTGTCATTTTATTCTAAACTCTTTCATAGCTTTCTATATAATTGTTTTTGTTCTTTTGATGTAAGGACTATTCTTTTTTATTAATTTGTTTTAGTCTTTCCTACAAATTTGAAAGCTACATTCCTCATTTTCTCCATTTTACTGATACCTTGCATTTTGTAAAAGCAGCATTCCATAATCTCTTTTTCTGTCTAATTATTAAACTAAAGAATAAAGTGAAATATTTTGAATCCTCCATACTCAAAAGAAAGATGTTTAAAATATTTTTATTTCTTCCCTTATCTCTTAGATTTTCAATCTTAGTAATACAATTGATGATTTCAAATACAGATTACTGCGATTAGTACTATTATTTTTACACTAATAATTTCTCTTTAAAATTTATATTTACTTTTATAAAAATCTTCTTTTTTCCCTCTTTTTCCTATTTTTATTTATTTTTTTAAACCTCTGTTATTGAGCCAAACCATGACCACCTGACTCAATCAGAGACAGTCTGAACCTTAAATGAGATTTTTATATATGAATCTGTCGAGAAAGAAGTCTTTCTTTCCTCTTGTGTCAGATGCTATAAGCATATGATTTAGATGGTCTCTCTTTATAGCAGTGCTTGAGATAGAGACAGGTTTACCAAAAGAAGCTGAGATAAGAGATGGAGAGAATAAGAGTTTTGAAAGTGTCACTTAAGTTGAAAGAGTGAAAGAGAGAAATGTCTAAAGCCAGCTTACTCTGTTTCCTTACACTATTACATTCCTTTAATTATGTATACTAGGGTTGCTATAGAGTCACTATGAGTCAGAATCAACTTGACGGCAAAGGGTTGGTTTTGGTTTTTGGTATTATGCTAATTAAACACTATTTTCTTATTCATCTTTCTATTAAAAATATTTACTGTGGTGCCAAACTTGCACATAACAAATAATAAATGTTTTTTAACATTAATTACTAGAAAAAAACCTGTCCCAAAGCTCCTAATAGAGATCAAATACATTGTAATAGAGAACAAATAGAATTATTTCTTTAAGTGTCACCTCCCTTGGTTGTACCAGGTTCTTGGATGAATGAAAAATTTCTATCTCTAGAACTGGCCACCACTTTACCAAATAACAAATGTAAAACTAAAAAGAACCTATTGCCCTTGAGTCAATTCTGACTCATAGCAACCCTATAGGACAGATTAGAACTGCCCCATAGGGTTTCGAAGGAGTGGCTGGTGTATTCAAACTGCCAACCTTTTGGTTAGCTGTGGAGCTCTTAACCGCTTTGCCACCAGGGCTCCATAGCAAGTGTAAGTGAAGCTAAACTAATGTCTAATATGGTTACTGAAGGCCAAGTATCTCTGAAGAGATAATAATATTCACCTACTCATCAAATACATATTCATGGATTATCTACCACCTTCCAGGCCTATATCAAGTATTGGGTATATGCTGATGAGTAAGAAGACATGATGCCTATCCTAACAGAGCTTATAGTACTGTCTTGTTGATTCTCAGAAGTTGACCATATTTTAGCTATACCTTTTTGCTTTTTTGTACTTAAGAACTGTAGTCATCTAAAAATCAACATTGGATACTCATGTGTAGGTAGCAGTGAGAGAAGATGGCGTAGTAATATTTGGAACTAAAGAAAAAAATTCTAAAGTCTTTTATATGTATGTTTGTCAACAAATCTCACCTCCCATTAGTAAACTAATAAAAGTAGAGATATGCATTTTATATTCATCTTATTTATTTATTTTGGTAGTTAAATATTTCTTTTCCATCTCCAAGCTCCTGCATCCAAAAACAGATCCATTTTCCTGCATTTCTTTTATATTTGCAAGCCATGAATTTTTGGAGTCACCACTGGAAGTGTGGCCCAATATGGGGGTTCTTCTACTAAGTTAGCTGCCACACAAATTTGTACAGATTAAGTTAGAAAACATCATATGTTAAGGGCCAGTTCAAAATTTGCTACCTATCTGATGTTGCTCTCTATCCTATTCTTCTTCTTATCCATCCTCCACTCAACCCAAACTCAAAAAAATTAAGAATAACCTCTTGGAAACTTTCCATGAAAAAATTCCTGTCACAGCCTCAGAGGCTGTAAGAAGACATGGGCAGGGTGTCAGGTCCCAGTGACAGTCCTGTCTCCTCTACCAAATAATTGTGTGACTTGAACAAGCTGTTTTTCTTTTGGAGTTTTCAGTTTACTCATGCATAAAATGAAGATCTTGGTCAGATAATATCTAAAATCTCTTCCATCTCTGACAAGCTATGTTCTCATGAATGTTTGGAATCAAAGATGTTTCATCAAAATAAATTTGTTCCTTTTTTTCTGTGACACAATTATAGGCCTACAGTATTCCTTGTATCTGCAAAGTTGGCTTGATGTTGATATTTGATCTTAAAACATACAGCATACACTCTGTCAACATGTGTCTCTAAAGATGGGTTGTACTTTGTATATCTTAAATTTTATAGCAAAGACACACTTACAGATATAAATATCTATATGTAGGTTAAATACTTCTGTTGTCTAGCTTTTATTTTTAGGTAAAATTGAAAATGTTATTTGAATGGGTAAGAGTAATTACTTTCTACATTGTTATAAAACAATATTGACTGTAAAGGAAATCTCATTTTCCCATAGACCTACTTTTTAACGTAAAGGATTTGGCCTCAAGGAAAATGTCACTCAGTAAATTGACAAGGATACTTCTGACAAACAAGGGGTTAAAATGATGGGCAAGACATACATCAGACTAGGCATCATAATATCATGAGTATTTTTATTGTACTTTGTAGATTTCTAGATCCTCTCCCCACTATTAATTTTACAGCTGTCTCCTAAGAATTTCTCCATATCTAGAATCAGAATTTCGTTCTCCTTCTTTTGGCTATAATTAAAAAGTGATTTATGAAGAAAGATTTAAAACAAGAAAGAGTTTGCACATATATAATGTCCCAGTCATTCTCTTATCAATCACCTCATTTAATTTTCACACAATCTTTCTATATGTATTATTGTATAACGGAAGACATAGAAGTTCAGAAAAGTGAATTAACAGGCTAATAAATGGTAGAACAGAATTGACGCCAAGTGTGTCTGACTTTATATACCATATAATAAGATTCTAGAAAGAAATGTTGAAAGGTCTTTTCCGTGTAACTGGGAAAGACTGTACAGTTTTTTATATGGTTTATCAAACATTTAAGAACAAATATCAGCTTCAAAAATTGATTAAAAATGAACTTTTGTTGTTGCTTTTTTTTTTAAAAACTAATGGTAATAACAATGTTATTATTACTTGGCCCTGAGTAAGGGCAACTTGAAGTTTAATAGAATAAAACATTGTCTGGTCCTCTCGGCGTCTTCATGATCATCGGTATGTTTGAGTCCATTGTTGTAACTACTTTATCAATCCATCTCCAGGGTTTCCTTTATTTTTGTTGGCCCTCTATCAAACATGATGTCCTTTTCTAGCTATTGGTCTTTGTTGATAATGTGTCCGAGGTAAACAAGTAAAAAATGAAGCCATCCTTGCTTCTAAGGAATATTCTGGCTGTATTTCTTCTAAGACTGTTTTGTTAGCAGCAAGTGGCTTAAGCATTTGCACTATCCAAGGCCTCAATAGCTACCATTTATTTAGCACTTATTAAGGGCCAAGTACTGTACAAAATATTATATGGTATCTTTTAATCCTCACACGAACTTTGTGCAATGGGAACTCTTATTTCCACTTTACATATTTATATTTTAAGGCTCTGTAAGGTTAAGTAATTTGATTTGTTCAAAGTATACAGTTAGTAAGTAGAAGAGCTAGGAACTTAGGTCTTAGGTGTCCCTGGCTGTAGGGCCCAAGCTTAATCACTATACTGCAGTACTGGTCACTGGATTAGAAGGAGAGCTGGGTTCTATGCTGATCTCCCACTAACTCACTGAGTAACTTTGATAATTAATTTCAGTTCTCTTGGCCTCAGCTTTCTCCTCTGTAAAGTTAAGGGGTGGAACCAAAGTATTTTTAAGATTCTTTCCTCTTTTTAACATACTGTGAGTTTCCATGGCTTAGGGCAATTATCAAAAGTGCATAGACCAAACTCTCCAGACTTCTTCCACCCTGACTCAGAATGAAAAAAATTAAGACTCAGCCTGCCATTTCTGAACTTACCCCACGCTGAGTTTTGATTTGGGAAATACTACTGGTTTCCTACTGCCTGTGACACAAATAATGACTGAGTTCATAACTCAATCTGTACATGGTAGCCTCCTGTGCAAGTTTAGGATTTAGTATGAAAGAGTGGAGCCCTGGTGGCATAGTGGTTAAGAGAATGGCTGCTAACCAAAAGGTTGGCAGTTTGAATCTACCAGCCCCTCCTTGGAAACCTTGTGGGGCAGTTTTACTCTGCCCTATAGAGTCACTATGAGTCGGAATTAACTCAGTGTCATTGAGTTTATGAAAAAGTACAATGGTTTATAAAAGAGGGAATTTAAAATTATTGTATTTTAAAAATCAGAGTAAAAACAGCAGAATCTACAACAAACCCATAATTTTTTCCCCATATTTAAAAGTTTGAACAGGTAGGAGAAAAGTCTCCAACTATGTCAATAATCAAGATGGTTGGTGGAAGAAAATCACATATTCTTGTACTTTCTTTTTACAAATTGCAAAATATACAGACAGGAGCATTTTACATACATGTACAATGTGCGTACACAATTCATCTTAAGGAGTAGAGTATTACCAGATCCACTGAAACCCTGTGTGTCTGCCTCAAATCACAGCCCCAGTCATCCTCCTAGAGTTAACCTCTCAACCGATCTTTGTGTTCCTGATTCCCTTGCTTTTCTTTATGCTTTTGCCATTCAAGTGTATACCAATAGTGATTTAAGGTTTAGTTTTGCCTGTTTGTGAACTTTATATAAATCAAATATTCACACTGAGTATATTTTTCTATGACTATTCTATACATTTTCACACTTTATTCCTTAAATATTCATGCATGTAGTGTTTATAGCTATTCTTTCTTTGTCACTGATTTATAGCATTTTATTGTACTATTGGGAAACCCTGGTGGCATAGTGATCAAGAGCTATAGCTGCTAACCAAAAGATTGGCAGTTCAAATCCACCAGGTGCTCCTTGGAAACCCTATGGGGCAGTTCTACTCTGTCCTACAGGGTCGCTGTGAGTCGGAATCAACTCTACGGCAATGGGTTTTTTGGTCTGGATTGTACTACTGCATCATGATTTATTTATCCATTCTATTGTTAACGGACCTGTAGGTTATTCCCGTTTTAATCCTGTCACAGGTATGAACACTCATCTACCTGTTCTCTGGAACTACAAGCAAGAGTTATCTAGCATTATACATGGGAGGGGGATTGCAGGAACTTTGGGTACACACATTTCAGTGGTTAAGAGCTCGTCAGCTAACCAAAAGGTTGCACTTTGAATTCACCAGCCATTCCTTGGAAACTCTAGCGGGCAGATCTACTCTGTTTTATAGGGTTGTTATGAGTTGGAATTGACTTGACAGCAATAGGTTATTATAAATAGTAAAGGAGGCCTGGTGGTGCAGTGGTTAAAGAGCTCAGCTGCTAACCAAAAGGTCAGCGGCAGTTTGAACCCACCAGCTACTCTGCAGGAGAAAGGTGTGGCAGTCTGCTTAGAAGCCCTATGGAGTGGTTCTACTCAGTCCTATAGGGTTACTATGAGCCAGAATTGACTCGAGAGAACAGTGGTTTTTTATTTTTATTTTTTATAAGTATTTAACTTTCCAGAACATGAAAGAAATCATAAAACCAGACTTCCTAACTGTACATTAAGCATATGTTGTTGTTGTTGTTGTTGTTGTTGTTAGGTGCCATGGAGTCAGTTCTGACTCACAGCTACCCTATGTACAAGAGAATGAAACACTGCCCAGTTCTGCGCCATCCTGATGATCATTGTTATGCTTGAGCCCGTTGCTGCAGCCACTGTGTCAATCCATCTCATTGAGCGTCTGTCTCTTTTTCGCTGACCCTCTACTTTACCAAGCATGATGTCCTTCTCTGGGGACTAGTCCCTCCTGATGACATGTCCAAACTGTGTGGGACGTAGTCTCACCATTAAACATATACAAGAATACTATTCCCAGTTAATCTCAAATGTCTTGAACCATGATATTAGTAAAACCCATAAGGACAGCAGAACTTTACCCTGAGCTGGGCTACTGAAATAAGGAGAAATGGTCAGTTCATAAGAACTGTAAAAAAAAAATCAGCAAAGGCATGGACAAATGAAGAAAGTAGCAAGTAGGAACTTCAGGCTCTTCTCTCCCTAGAAAAATAACTTAAAAGTGTGGGCAGGTCTTGTTTCTTTTCTATGAAGGATTAGTTACTATGTTATTTCAGCCCCCTGAACATGACCAGCTTTCTGTGAATTTTATATCAATGAATGTAAATATACAAACTAGGAACACCAAATAAAGAACCTACGTTGAATTTACCTCACCCATAAAAAAAAAAAAAATTTTTTTTTTTTTTTTTATCCCTCTCATAGGAGCCCTGGTGGCATAGTAATTAAGAGCTCAGTTGCTAGCCAAAAGGTTGACAGGTCAAATCCACCAGCCTCGCCTTGGAAACCCTATAAGGCAGTTCTACTCTGCCCTATAGAGTTGCTATGAGTTGGAATCAACTTGAAGGCTTTTTGTTTTTAATCGTTGTTTGTTTATCCTTCTCACCCACACCTCGTCATTCCTCCTCCCCACTCCGCATACACCATTTCCATTTATGCCAATTCAGTCATTATCAATTCTAAGAATAAGTTTCTACTCATACTTTCGATGAAACTCCATGGAATTCATAGTGTAGAAGATTAAAAAAAGCTCAGAATATTCCAGGTAATTGACATCCTAAGGAACATATTCTTAGAAATGTAAAAGACAGTACGGAGTTTGCATTTATTTTATGAGTTTGTTCTGTTTTCCGTTCTGGAATCTCTTGGGAATCATTTCAAATGACTCTCAAAAAGAATTGCATGAATGTCCCTCAATACAATTCAGTATTGTCACTCAGAAACACAATTTCTTCCAGACCAGAAAATAATTATTATACTTATTACTACTGTTGCTAACTATTAGAAAGTAATTCATTAGCTGTGAATATACATGTAGATGTGTTTATTCTTTTTCTTCATTTGAACTTTTTTTCAAGTACTATAAAAATCACACCCCCTACATCTAACTCAATTTCATGATTGAACTCTTCAAATAAAAATAAAAATAACAAGAATGACTCTTCAAATGGCTAAGACTCAGCATAAGGATTTCTCTTGCTAACTCCTCTCAGAGAACTGCTAAGGAAAATAAATAAACTGGCTTCTGACAATGTTTTCATATATAAAACAAAGTATAAATGACAGTGTTTTCATTACTACTAATAATGAAAATATTACTGTCTAAATGTTTATACTCTGGAAAAACATGAGATGAGAGCTTGACTGAATTTTTAAAAGTTGTTGTTGTCAGGTGCCATCAAGTCGGTTCCAACTCATAAGGACCCTATGTACAACAGAATGAAATGCTGCCTGGTCCTGCACCATCTTCACAGTCATTGCTACGTTTGAGCCCATTGTTGCAGCCACTGTGTCAATCCATCTTCCTCTTTTTCACTGACCCTCTACCTTACTAAACATGATGTCCTTCTCCAGGGACTATTCCCTCCTGATAACATGTTCAAAGCACATGAGACAAAGTCTCGCCGTTTTTCCTTCTAAGGAGTTTTCTGGCTGTACTGTTTCAAGACAGATTTGTTTATTTTTTTGGCAGTCCATGGTATATTCATTATTCTTCACCAACACCATATTTCAAAGGCATCAATTCTTCTTTGGTCTTCCTTATTCATTGTCCAGCTTTCACATGCATATGAGGCAGTTGAAAACACCATGGCTTGGGTCAGGTACACCTTAGTCCTTGAAGTGATAGCTTTGCTTTTTAACACATTAAAGAGTACATAAAAAATAAAACGTGTGTTGATCGCTGAAATCGATTTTTTTTTTTTTTAATTTATGGAACAATTGGTGTCTAATGCTCTGTGAGGAGTTGCGTGCTCTTAAGATGAGAGGATTCTTCAAGAGAGAGGGAAAAGTTGGGAGAGGAAAAGATGAAGCAAATATACCAAGGAAAATGATGAATTATTTTAAAAAATTCTTAATTAGATGATCCACAAGGTCCCCACTCTTGTTTTTTTCCATGGATCCGTCAATAAATAACAAGCTTGAGAGAGTTCATGTAAACAGTGTCTTGGCATCAGAGAAAGGTGAGATTAAAACTGACTCCTGGAAGAGGTCCTGGCAGCTTCTTTGAACCGAGCGGTTCCTTGGTGTGAGTTGATCCACAGAGATTATGTGCAGGACACTATTATAAATGTGACACAGTTTTTTCTTGCTTTACCTTTCAGTAGAAACTTTTCTTTTCCCACATAGAAAGAAAAATTTTGCAAGGGCAATACCAGGCTAAGGAATATTAGTGTGTACCTTTTCTGGTTGGAGAGTGAGGGTGGTCTCTGTATAGAATGTTTGGAGTCACTGACAACCCTAACTGCTAATAAGCAGGGAACGTCTACAAGGTCAGACTCCTTGTAGGAGGCTGGACCCTGAATCTTAGTAATAATAACTCCAGACAAGTTCCTGGACTCAAAAATACATGATTTCCTCAAAGCAGAGTGTTCCCAGGCAGTTACTTCCGATTACTTATTTCCCATTCTGAAAGGACAATGAAAACTCTCTTCCTCTTGAAATTGACTGCTTCCACATTGCAACAAGATCCCCTTAGCTACTAGATACATGCCTTGCAGTAACTTTATAGTGGTCCTTCTGTTACCCCAGACAGGTTCTGCTCAGTGTGGCTACTCGTCAATGAAGACACACTGAGGTAAAGAGGGAGGAAGAGCATTTATTGCAAGTGTGCAGGCAAGGAGCAAGGAGGTGTATATCTCAAATCAAGCTCCCTGGACAAAGGGAGGCAGAACCTTTCATACCGTCTCTCACAAAGAAGTACATACAAACATTATGGACTATGAAGTTTATGATGGCGCACAGGTGCAATAAGGCAAATTGCATCTTTTTTCCTTTGGCACGTAGGTTAGTAAACTGGGTTTGACTGGCTTGGGCCACACCCAGAACTTTGAGGACAACAGACAGGTGGGGCAGGTTCTGATTGGTCTGAGCATCTCCCAATTTAGCCACACCCACTGCTATCACTTAAGACTTTGTTTCATGATGGTTAAACAGCTCCTGGAGCCGTGGTCGTGCAGCGGTTAAGAGCTACAGTGAGCTACAGCTGCTAACCAGAAGGATGGCAGTTAGAATCCACCAGCTAGCTGCTCCTTGAAAACTCTGTCCCATAGGGTCACTATTAGTTGGAATCGACTTGACGGCAACGGGATTGGTTTTTGGTTTTTAAGGAGCTCCTGGCTACATTGGCTATCATTTCTACTAGACTGAATTGATTTTCTCCCCCAAAACAAGAGGGTGTGTTTTGTTATGTGTTCAAACTTTGCTTATATTTCAAAATTGTGTCAACTTTCTCATCTTAGATTCAATTAGACATAATGCGCACCAATCCTGGCAATGCTTCTATTTTGTGAAACAGTGTAACAAGCAATTAAGTACAACTATCAAACCATTCCTAATTCTGCTTGGCATCTGAGGCATTTAGGTTTCTGTGTCGACTGCTTTAGAGCAATCCTGCAGATTTTTGGCATTGTAATTTTGAATTTGTTTAACATACAATGTTGAATTGTGTCATCCTCAAGGCTAATATGTGGGAACAAGTCACTTGGTCCAGCTGGATGCCCTGGGGTATAAAAAAAAAATTTTTTTTTTTTAATAGAACTCTCTAATTAAAATTGATTCATGTTACCACTTCACACCCCCTAGGATGGCTACTATGAGACAAACTTCTAGAAAATAACAAATATTGACAAGGATGTGGAGAAATTGGAACATGCCATTGCTGGTGTGAATGTAATAAGGCTCGGCCGCTATTGAAAACATTCTGGCTGTTCTTCAAAAAGTTAAATATAGAATTTTCCCATATGACCCAGCAATTCCACTTTAAATTTAAAAGATTTAAAAGCAGGGACTCAAACAGATACTTGCACATCAATGTTTACTGCAGAATTATTCACAATAGCCAAATGGTGGAAACAACCCAAATATGAATGGATAAACAAAATGTAGCATACACATACAATGGGATATTATCAACCATAA
This sequence comes from Loxodonta africana, assembly GCF_030014295.1. Classification (NCBI taxonomy): domain Eukaryota; kingdom Metazoa; phylum Chordata; class Mammalia; order Proboscidea; family Elephantidae; genus Loxodonta; species Loxodonta africana. Next base: position 133,862,184 of record NC_087342.1, read on the forward strand.
AAAGAAGTTAAATCCTGGTATATTCCACAACATGAATGAACCTTGAGAACATTATAATAAGTCAGACACAAAAGGACAATTTTTTTCTTTTTTTTTTTTTTTATAAAAGGACAGATATTTTATGATCCCACTTACATGAAATAACTAGAGTGGGCAAATGTATAAAGGCAAAAGTTTATTAGTGGTTACCAGAGGCTGAAGGAAAGGGGGAATGGGGAGCTATTACTTAAGGAGTACTGAGTTTCTATTTGGGGTGATGAAAAACTTGGAAATAGATAGTAATAGTGGTTGTACAACATGGTGAATGTAATTAATGTCACTGAATCGTACACTGAAAATGGTTAAAATGGCAATCTTTTTGTTATACAGTGTACATAATTTACCACAATTAAAAAAAAATTGGACTCACGTTATACCAAAAAAACCAAACCAAACTCATTGCTCTCCAGTTGATTCTGACTCATAGCAACCCTATAGAACAGAATAGAACCCTACAAGGTTTCCAAGGAGCATCTGGTGGACTTGAACTGCTGACCGTTTGGTTAGCAGCTGTAGCTCTTAACCACTATACCACCAGGGTTTCCGACTCATGTTATAGAGTACCTAATCTTATGGAGATATGAAAACTCTGTTTCTTGTTGAAAAATGATTCCCTCAGAGAAGCCGTGCTTAACGTTTTAAAGAAATCATCCAAAATGAAAATGTCAAAGTTTGAGAGAGTACCCTACAAATAACAAAGGCTTGTGTAATTAATATTTTCATGTTTTCATGGTATAAAACAGTTCCTTCTAGAAACTTTTGAGAACATCTACATTAGGGTTCTGAGTTACACGAGACGTAACGAATTCAAATGAAAAAAGAAAAAAAAAACCCTGCCGTTGAGTTGATTCAGACTCATAGCGACCCTATAGGACAGGGTAGTACTGCCTCCACAGGGTTTCCAAAGAGGGCCCGGTGGATTCAAACTGCCAAACTTTTGGTTAGCTGCCATAGCTTTTGACCACTACACCATGGAGCTTTCCATGGGATCATTCAAAAAATACACAAATAAAGAGGAATTCAATGTTTCACGTAACTGAAAAAGTCCAGGGAGCAGGGATGGCTTCAGGTGTAGCTTGGTGTGGTGGCTTAGTAGGTATCACTCAGCCCCTTCCTCTGAGTTGGTGGCTCATGCGGGTTCTTATTTCCTAGTAGCAAGATGGCTGTAGCATTTATCCTCATATCCTCCTACCCTTGAGTCTAACGGAAAGAGTCCCTTCCTCTGTCATATATTCCCAGTGCAAAGTTTCATTATGTCTGATTGGCTCTGATTGTGACACTTATCCACCATTTAATCAATTACTGCAACAAGGAGAATACAAGAATTCAACGTGCTGTTGGTCTTAGGTCTTAATCACATATTCTACAGCTAGAGCTGGGCATGGAGGCCCATCAGACTAAAGGAAAAAGAGAGTGGGAAATAAATGGAGGCATAAACTAAAACTGGAAGCTTTTGCTGGAAGAGTGGTCACTGTTGGTAACACAAAATGCTCATTATTCCACCCTCCTGGAGCCTTTTGCCATCAGCTCATCAGATACAGCTTCATCTAGTAATTTTCCTTATCCGTCAAGGATGGTTAAAAAGCTATGGATAAAGGTGTAATTTTATAGATCTAATAAAAACAAAATAAAACCCATTGCTGTCAAGTCAATTCCCACTCATGGTGACCCTATGTGTTACAGAGTAGAACTGCTTCATAGGGTTTTCTTGGCCGTAGTCTTTACAGAAGCAGATCTCCAGACCTTTCTTTTGTGGCATGCTGGGTGAGTTCAAACTGCCAACCTTTCAGTTAGCAGTCTAGAACAAACTGTTTGTGCCACCCAAGGACATTATGTTGTTGTTGTTAGGTGCCGTGGAGTTAGTTCCAACTCACAACTGCCCTGTGTACGACAGAACAAAACACTGCCCAGTCCCGCGCCACCCACACAATCGTGCTCGAGCCCATCGTTGCAACCATTGTGTCAATTCATCTCATTGAGAGTCTTCCTCTCTTTTACTTACCCTCTACTTTCCAAAGTATGATGTTGTGACTGTAATACTCCCCCACATGTTTTCTCCTTTTGAGAATGGGAAACTGAAAGCTTTTCATAACTAACACCATAATGAACCCATAAGTTCTTCTTCCTCTGCCCGCCTGCTCCTTCACATACCTTTGTTTGATCTAATGGCAATGACTTTGTTCTTTGTTTTGATCTGATGCTAATGACTTCGTTTTGTTCTGTCCAGCCACCTGTGACTTAAAACACCCCCCCTCCCATGGAGATTAGAGCCCAGGAGTCTGACATGAATATCTTTAGCCTGATAAGAACATGCCCAGCATGTATCTCTTTAGTCTGGTAAAGAGTCTCTTGTCTCTATCTTGTAATGATTAATTCCTTCAGTCATGCCATCTGAGGGCTACAAAGACACTTCTAAGTCTTGTAAACATTCTATGTAAGCTCTAACGTAAAAGTGCTTTTTGGGACTCCATAGAGACAGTCTGCACTACTGTCAGATCCCCAGTGTGTGGACAGCTCCTAAATAAACTTTCTCACTCTTTCTGACTTGGAGTACATTTCTTTGGCTTGGCTGCTCCAGGACACGGACCCTAATTGGGCAACAATGTCCTTCTCTAGGGACTGGTCCCTCTTGATAACATGTCCAAGGTATGTGAGACAAAATCTCACCATCCTCACTTCCAAAGAGCACTCTGGCTGTATTTCTTCCAAGACAGGATTGTTCATTCTTCTGGCAGTCCATGGTATAGCCAATATTCTTTACTAACACCATAATTCAAAGGCAACAATTCTTCTTTGATCTTCCTTATTCATTGTCCAGCATTTGCTGTAATGTAAAAAAAAAAAAAAAAAATTTTTTATTATTTAAATCACTAATAAAAGTAGTGTTTTTTTAAATATTGAATTCAGTATTAACTACTGCATAAGTGGGTTCTTTGTATTGATATGCACAAATACTTGTAATTTTAATCCAAAATGCAGAGTTCAAATTTTATTTTCTTCAATTTAGGGCAAAGGATAATATTAGGATAATTTATACTGTCATTAATGTAAGCAAAATCATTAAACTCTTCCCTCCCTGCCATGAAAGCATTGTGTAAAGTATTTTTTTATCAAGATTTAAAAAATAATAAGAGCAAGATCATTTAAAAACAGTATGAGCTACAAATAGTACAGAATAAAGATAAAAAGATATTACAAGGTGTAAATACTCCAAGAAGCACATACAGGAAAAAAAAAAAAACCCTCCATCATTATAGTTTTTAAAGTACTACCATATTTAATATCATATTAAATACTAATTTTTCATGGCTGAAAGGGACTATACCAAAAAACGAAAGAAAACCCACTGCCATCGAGTCAATTCTGACTCACAGTGCCCCTGTAAGACAGAGTAGATCTGCCCTGTAGGGCTTCCAAGGCTGTAAATCTTTACAGAAGCAGATTGCCACATATTTCTTCCAAGGAGCGGGTTTCAATATTGGATCTTTTGGTTAGCAGCCGAGTGCTTTAACCACTGCACCACCAGGGCTCGAAAGGGACTATAACCAAAAAAAACAAACTTGTTGTCTTCGAGTCGATTCCGACTCATAGTGACCCCATAGGGTAGAGTAGAACTGCCCCATAGGGTTTCCAAAGAGCAACTGGTGGATTTGAACTGCTGACCTTTTGGTTAGCAGCCTGAATTCTTAACAACTGTGCCACCAGGACTCCAAAGGGACTATAGAGCTCATTTAATCCTGAAATTCATTAATAAAAATATTTTCTCTGTAAGCTATTTGTAACCATTTTCTCCATAACACAGTGCAGCCAGGAAGACAAGGAAGAAATTTATAATTAACGTTGTCAACTGAAATAGAGTAATTTGGGGCTGGTTTGGCCAAGAGTGACATTATTGGAGGGGAAAGATTTGACATTATATTTGAGAAAATTTTTGAAAATAAAATCTAAAGATACATTGGTTCTCAGCAATTTTTAAGTCACTGAATTCCATCAAGTTTTTTTTTTCCAGTGTACTTTTTGAGAGGTTCAATAACCTGCCTCAGCTTTCTGAATGAGATTCAATAAAACTGCCATTCTGTGACAGCCACATTCTTTTATTTTACAAATGGTATATAAGCAATGACACCCTAGGAACAATGATGCCTAAACTCTATAGTTTTCTGGTTAGTGCAAATAACTGTTGATGGTTGGCCTGTATTTCTGATCTGGTAAACTCAAGTCTCTTTGCTGCTGATTGAACTCACAGACACCTTTTGATGTGTAAAAAGATGCAATAACTCGGGGTGTCTGTATTTGAAAACCTTCTGAATCATACCATACTTTATAGATACCAGTTTATAAAATCCATACATTTACATGATACGAAGTACTTTACTAATCAGTAAAAGTAGTAGACATGATATATACACTCTGCGGATATTGACCCTTAAGCAAATGCTATTTCTTAAATTAAAAATGATGTTGGAATGATTACATGCTTTGCAAATCTCCCATTCTGACCCCACTTCCGCCTTTCCTTCCCTGGCTCCTTCAGTACTGGTCTTGCCCAGAGTCCCCTTGTAGGTCATTCCCAAATCACTGACACTGCTCCTGAGATCTTGACCTTCATGTCCAGCTACTCAGGTAAGAAATATTTTTGAGAACCTATTCTATCTCAGTCCCTATTAAATATCTCCCTAAGATGAACCTCCAGCAACTCAAAACCACATATCTAAAAATTAATCATCAGGCCCTCCTCAAATCTACCCTTTAAATATATCCACTATCTCAGCCAGGATTAACATAATCCGCTTGCTGTAGCTGAACAGCCCATTGCTTTACTCACCGCTTGCCTTCATCACTCCCTGCCCTCAAACTCCAGTCACAAGACCTACTGCTCTTCCTCTTAAAACTCTTTCAAATCTTCACCTTTTTCTGCTTTCACTAAATAAGAGCCTTGCTGCACACTCTTGTCAACTCTAATGTAATAAACTCACAGTGGGTTTCCTTTCTTCCAAGTGGGGCCCGCTTGCCAATTCATCCTTGCAATCCAAGCCATCTATTAGAAAGGCCGATCTAATGCCACTCGTGTGATTGAAAACTTCAAGCAGGATGTTTCCTCATTACTTTAGGATAAAGCACCTCAATTAGGAAACAGGACCCCTAGGAATGTGCTCTTTCACCCTTCAGCTATAATATGACGCCAGCCTTCCCCCACCCTCCAGGCTTCAGTTGCAAATGACTTCTTGTTCTGTGGGTACTTCAGTTTTCATGTCTATGCATTTGCCCCTCCTTCTGTCTCCCTGTCTTCATTACACTTCATCTTTCAAGACTCAGTTCTAATATTACTTCTCTGCAGAGGATTTTCAGTGCTAGGCCCACATGCTCCCCTGCCATAACACTTTGTCCATCTATTTACCAGGACACTTGCATGAAGTTTACTACAATCATTTGTTCATGTCTCACTCTCTCACACTCAGCCAAACCTTCTGGAGCATGGATTACCTTTTTATCCTCCAGGATGCATGAAATATAATCAGTGTTCAATAAACATTTGTTGCACCAGTATTGGTAACTATAATAATATTTTTAAATGGCTACGATGCAATGAATTGGTTTTATAAGGCCTTTCTTTTTTTTTTTTTTCTAGCCATGGTCTTGTAACTACCACAAAATGATTGACGGGGCCACAATCTTACAATGGATTGGCTGGATTAATATGCAAATTGTATGATTTTTTTATGATTTTTATGATTTATGGCCCACCAAGGGGATTGGTCAGTTTACTATGCAAATTGAGTGACTTACAGTCCTCTAAGGGGATTGGTCAGTTCATAGTCCTGGTGGGAGGGCCATGCCCTGAAATTGACAATGATTTTGCTAATATAAGGGCCAATCCTGCAGAGGTTTAGGCGACCTCACAGAGTAAGTCCTTTGCACCTAGGACCCAGGATCCCTGAGCTGAGAACCCCCTGGACCCAGAAGAAAGAGCAGATGGTAAAGATGGTATGAGATCACAAGACAGCGGCAGTGGGTTTGCTAGTCCACAGAGCAAGGAGAATGTAGTGGGCGTGCCAGCCCGCAGAGCAAAAGCTGAGTGCCTACGGGCAGGAGGCTTGCTGGTGGAGCTAAAAGAGCTGTAATACTTGTCCATGCAGGTCAGAGGCCTGAGTATGGCCAGTGCAGGGGTTGCACACCTTCCCGCCCTGGGCAGTGGGGGCCCAGTAACCTGGCAGCAAGACAGCCCTGCAGGCCTGGGTAGTATGGCAGAGGTTTGGAAGGGAAGCAGGCAGAGACATGGGAAATCCTGTGCAGGGGTCTTTCCACTGGCAAGTCAGAGCCCAGTGAGGCCCAGCAGCAGAGCAGAAACCTTGGGAAGTGTAGTAGTAGCCAAGGGCAGCAGTGACGTGAAGACAGCATCTGACATCTGACCTGAACCATGGTGTACCAGATTAATGATATTAGATTAAAAAAAAAAAAAAAACCCTGTTGCCATCTAGTCGATTCTGACTCATAGCAACCCTATAGGACAGGGTAAGACTGCCCCATAGCAGTTCCAAGGAGCACCTGGTGGATTTGAACCACTGACCTTTTGGTTAGCTGCCATAGCTCTTAACCACTATGCCACCAGGGCTTCTGTGATATAAGATGGACCTGAGGGATAATCTGTTCTCCTTTAGGGAATCTGTTGTTCCTGTTTACTGTTTTGCTTTCTTGAAATAGTAATAATGGCTTTCACTTTGTCAACACTGTGTAAGTGTCTCACGTGTCTGGCTTGATCACAGATGAACACAACACCCATTGATTGATTGATTGACTGGTTGATGCCAGTGGGCGTGTGTGTCTCATTCCAAGAAGTCTTATGACTGTCTGGAAGTTTGAGGCACAGTCTGTCTGTACATGCAATGCAGACAGACAGACATGAGCTAACTGCTTAGCGTGTTCTAAATGTTTTAGCAAGTTTGGGAGAAACACACACAAGATCAAGGAAAGAATTGAATTAAAGCTTGAGTAAGAATAAATAGGTAAACGTAATGAACTCACTATGAGGCTCGTTTAACAGAATGGCTTTCAATTTTTTTTTTTTCCACCACTAACAATAAAAATATATTTTATGTCATGGCCCTTCACCATCCAATCATATAGAAAATGGAAATAAAAAATTTAATAAGAACAATGACTCTTACTACGTATGATACATTCTCATATTTTTTCTATAACCGTTTCATTTTTTAAATGCTGGCTATAAACTACTAAATGTAGTTCTTGGCTTATTATTTTTTAATTCAGCTTTAGCACTTTTACCATATTTGCTTTATGCTGGTGTTCATTAGTACAACTTCTGTAAATAATTAATCATGCATATCAAAAATAAATAAGCAATTTGTTCATTTTTAGGGTTACTCAACACTCATCAATTTCCTAAACATGCCAATACCACCACTATTTTTAATGACAACAAAGAGCTGGTAATGAGAATTTTTTGACATATTTCATGCACCCATGAAGATCATTAGAAGCAGAGTGAGTGACCCTGAGCAGGGTTTGGAATCACTGGATTGGCTGGTTCCCATTTTCAGTCTTCTATGTTGAGTCTAAACACTGAATCCACATTTCCTGTTATAAAAGAGTTAAGACTCTCTGGTGGCACTCCATTTCTATTAGATGTGCTTTCTTTCTTTTTTTTTTTTTATAATCCTTTAGTATAAAACACAATTATGACATAGTTCTCTCAAAACTGGCGATACAAATCAATGCAACGTATATATTCTTCCCAGAATATTATTTCCTATTTCTTTTCTTTCCTATTTCTCGGCAACTCTATTACTGTGAATAAATCACATATAGCTCTCCTATCACCATGAATGTTTGGCAAGGAAATTTGCAATGTTTCTTCTTTAATCTTCAGAAGCACGTGTCTGCCAAGTTTTATGTTGCTTCATGAAAAGTAATAAATACTACACTTCATATGTCACGGCTTCAGTGCCCGGGAAAGGAGTGAACAGTCATTGTTTTTCTAAATGAGAGTATAAAAATTTCAGAAAGGTAAAAAGATTTTTCTTTCAAAAAAAAAAAAAAATCTGTTACAAGAACTCTCCAGGGCTGGGGACATGGATGGTGATGATATATGCCTTCGCCACTAAAGTTGTGAATGTTTTAAACTGAGATTTTGAAAAGCACAATGTATATAAATAAGTGTTGTGCTTTTAAATAATTTACTGTTCTAAACAAGATTTAAGCTGTGTTGAGAAATTTGTCAAAATTAAATTTCCATCCCTATCCTCCTGCTAAGTATAGTAGCACAGATGCCATGAATCCTAAATTTGAGTACATAACTTGTATAATTGGGACATGGAATGCCTTTTCTCAAATAGAATATGAGGTCCTCTTGATATGTCTCAAGGCCATGAGTTTTCTTCTTACATTTTGCCAACTATTCTGGTGGTGATACTAAAACTGAAGGCTTCTTCATAGAGAATGTAGGTTATGTGATATCTATCCTCATATCGGTATTTCGTTAATGTATATGACTAAACAGAGGAAAATTATTCCAACTAGAAATGTCAAAGTTATTTATTGCAAATTTTCCATATTGTTTGTGGATTTAAAAAAAACAGGTGAGGATGATTTTTCATAGGAGGGCAGCCCCACTCAAGGTGCGGAAGGAGAATGTTCCCACCAAGGGTGCTCAGATAGTCCACAGGGTGGGGGGTGGCAGGGATCTGCAGTGGTGGTTTTCCAACATGGGGTGTCAGTGCCTAAGTGGGGTGAGGAAACCACTTGAAGAGAGATGACATAGAGTGTTGTAGCTACAGGGGGGCCAGTAGGGGGCTGCTTAGGGGACAGTAGTGATGGTACCCTGGCAAGTGGTGTGAGAGCCTAAGTAAAGTAGGAGGGTGTCAGTGTAGTTAGATAGGAGGGGGCAGCAATACTAATAATTGGCTATATAGAGAGGGTGTCTGATGAAAGAAGAAAAAATATTAAGGATAATGGGAGCCAGGTTTCTTACAGTCAGGGAATTAAACGAAAACCAAAGCTTTGCCATCAAGCAGATTCCAACTCATAGTGACCTTATAGGACAGAGTAAAACTGCCCTATAGGGTTTCCAAGGAGTGGCTGGTAGATTCGAACATGCCAACCTTTTGGTTAGTAGCTGAGCTCTAAACTACTGTGCCACCAAGGCTCTTCATGGTCTGAGTAGAGCTGCCCCATAGGGTTTCCAAGGAGTGGTTGGTGGATTCGAACATGCAAACCTTTTGGTTAGCAGCAGAGCTCTTAACCACTGCACCACCAAGGTTCCTTAAGGTGGGAGAAGGGAGGTACAAATATGGAAAGGGAGAAAACTAGGATGTATCCTGTGGTATGACACTGAAATTGGAGATACTGATGTGAACTTATGCTCTTCAATATATTTAGATAGACATAGAAATAAATGTAGATGTCAGTGTGTGTGCATGCTTTTGTGTCTGTGTTTAAATGACCTAGCACCCAAGTCTTTGTTATTAAATACTCTTCTCCCTTAAGAGGAGTCAGGGCTATTTGGAGTGACAACTGAATGCAAGGGTGGACAAGGAAAGTACAATATGAGCCTGGAACATCTTGTAATGCCATAAAGTAAGGAAATGTTTAAAGAATGATGAGGACGTGTCAAAAGGAACCAGCTGGAAGAGGATTCCCCTGGCCAAATATGGGACAATTTGAACATCAAAATAATAATAGCAACAAATTATAACAGCATACTCATATTAATATTTTAAAAGTTTGGAGGAATGGGATATTTACATGATCTCAAAGTACATTCCCACTAAATATGTATTAATTTCAAAGAGAGCAACAGTCACTTTCCAGTGAAGAATCCTGGCAGACACTTCTTAAATCCAGTGGTCAATGTTAACATACACAGTAATAATAAAAAAAAAAAGGCCAAACCCATTGCCATCAAGGCAATTCCAATTCATAGAGACCCTATGGACAGAGTAGAACTGCCCCATAGAGTTTCCAAGGAGCACCTGGTGGATTCAAACTGCCGACCTTTTGGGTAGCAGTTGTAACTGTTAACCACTATGCCGCCAGGGTTTTCTACACACAGTAATAGGATGAATCAAATCATGGCCTAGCTGATAAGATGTGCAATGAAAAGAGCACAGTATCACTTCTGTAGTACTACTGCACGAAATAAAACGCATATCTTGAACCTAATTATAAAGAAACACAAGACTCAAGCATACCAACAATTATGAGGATGGCACAGGACCAGGCGACGTTTTCTTCTGTTGTACCTAAGGTCGCCATGAGTCTGAGCCAACTCTACAGCAAATAGCAACCATCAACTCCACCAACTACAAACTTGTATGTAACTGAACTGTAATTAAGATTTGAGGTTTTGGAGGAAAACTATAATTCAGAACAGAAAACAACTTGCAACCTACAATAGATGTTCCTAAAGATCGTAGACTTTTCCCCAACATCTCTTGTTAACCTTTTCTCTGCTCAGGCTCCAGCCTACCAATGTATTGTGAGACTTCCACCTCCACCGACAGAGATTTTTCTCCCAGCATATTCTCAATGCTTCATTGTCCAGAAAATTTAGCTTCACCTGTCTCACATTTTCTCTCTTAAATAAATCCATACATCTGATTCACAGAGTGCCACTAATATGTCTTTCCAAGCCAAAGAGCTATCCCCTACCCTTGATGGGAGAGTGGCTCTATTTGAAAAGAGCAGAGCTATTATATCCCTCATTTTAGATAACTGACTTCTGTCGACAATGTCTAATACTAAATTTAGTTTCAGATTAAGCACGTTACACAACTGACTCATTGAATACTGTTTAGTTGAAATTTTTAAGTCTTTTACAAGGGTTGCCTTTAACTGCATCTCTCTCATACTACACTTGTTCAGTTGGAATTTTAACCAAAGTGCATAGCATTTATCCCTGTTAAGTTTCATCTTATTATACTTGGCCCATCACTTCAGCCTGTCAAGATCTTTTTGAATCTTGATTCTGGCATGCAATACAGTCACTATCCCTGCCAACTTCATGTCAAATGCAACTTGCTTAAGTATGTTCTTTATCCTTACATAAGCCACCCAAAATGGCTAATAGGCATGTGCTGTTTTGTTACAGGATTCCAAGAACTAAAAAGAAGATAAAATAACCAAATAATCGTGCTAAGGACAAGCATTTTCACATTGGAAGTGAAGGTCTCATGTTCAGGCATGAGCCTCATTTCTCTTTATAATTCCTTAACTACTTACTTTGAGTTATGAGCTGTTGTGGTGACGGAATGGATCATGAAATGGGTGGGAACCTTCAAAAATGTTATTATGTGGCAGGGCTAAGGTAAGGCAAGTGAGAGAACAGAGGCATACATTTTAAGGAGTCACTCATTCTCAGGGTCTTATAAGAGCAGGGTGGCATCCTTAAATTTTGCATTCTAGGCTTCTTACTTGTCTCACCCTAGCCCAGGCCCTATAATGTGGAGAAGAATTTAACTTACAGAAGGTGTCTTTGTCAAAGATTTCTCTTTGAACGTACACTTGAACTGTCATATTACCACCTTCCTCACTGCTGGCTGAAAACTACACAGTCGATAACCCTGGCAACCTTCAAGCCAGGTTTAAATTTGTCTTCAGTTCATTTCTCTAGTGACCCAAAGTCACAGCTACTGAGGGAAATTGCAAGCAACAGTAATAATAAGTAATTGGCTTATTCCAACTTTTAATTAAGAACATACACCAACAAGGTCATATTTGTTATTCTTAAAACATTTTAGAACCCTCTGTGCCAGATACTGCATCATTTTCTTTGCTCTGCCTTCCCTATTTCTTTGCAGCTTGGTCTACCAATACCCATCATCTCCAGGGACACCAGGTTAAAAACCAATTCTGGCCTGGTTAGAAGTTGTATTGGGATCCTCATGGTATCCCTGTGTTGGAGCATGGGATTAACATGCCCTGTCCAGATCTGCTCAGCACCATTTCTGGGGATCTGTGTTTCTGCTACTCTGAATCCACTCCAGGACTAATGCCTAAGTGATTATGTAGCCCCAAGCAACGGCATTGCTCCCTTTCCCTTTCCCTTTCCTCAGGCCCATGACTATTTCACCAGTGTGCTGAGGGCTTGTGGAGGTTGTATGCTCTGCTAAAATACTGTATGTTGCTTGATCCATGCTGGTTTTCATATAGCTGTTAACTTGGTTTTATATACACAATCCCACCTCCTTTGCTTTTTTAAGTAGTAAGTATTTCGTTGTTTTTGATGAGTGGATGGATCAACTAACGAGGATGAGCAATAGGCACTAGGGATCCAACACTCGTGATTAAATTAACTTCCCTTCTAAACTACCTTCCAGTGGAAATGCTTGGGAGCCAGGCATTATGGCAGCTGTGACACCTGGCATCTCCAATACAGCTGCTCCTCATCACCTGTGAAGAGTGCTTTACTTAATCACCCTATCTGGCCAAATCATAATTAACAACTTCAAAGCCGAATTAATAAAGAGGATTCAGAGAACTATAATGAAAATGGTGCACACACACCATTTAAATATAAATTCTAAATGGCAGCTACTCCCAAAACAAGCCAAGTTCTTTTCCAATCTTTGGTATTAAAAGTTTGCTCCAGTATCACCCTTTTCATTGCTCAGGAACAACTAGCTATGGTGGTCTCAATTAGCTAAAGTAGGTTATTACGTTAACATTTTCGGTTTTGATATAACTGGATTAAAAGTTAAATCTTTATTTTTGTATTTGCACATTCTCTTGTTAGGTCTTTACAATTTCTGTTTGCCCTTTCAGTGACTATATTTTAAGACATTATTAGACATTACGATAGGCACTGGGGATACAGCAGTGAAAACACTCATTATCCCTACCTTGATAGAGCTTATAAACTAGAGACAGACAGAATTGAACCTTACTTAAGGAAACATTCTATTAAAGATGTATTTTATCTTCTCCACAAAGATCCTCATTAAAATGATATGAATCCACTATTTGGAAAAAGAAGAGGAGAGGGACCATTGATAGATGGGAGATTTTAACAAATTTATGGAATGCATAAAGGAAGTGGAAGCATGGTAACTGGTGAGTTAGGTCAGAGGAGATCTCTAGCCTAGAACACACAGAGAGGCTTATAGTCTAATTTCATCTGAAATGCAGAATCTGGGATATGCTTAGGACTAAAAATGCTAGATTCCATTGAAGACAAAGTTAGGCAGGAACCTAAAAATAGGAGGGATAATAGAATTTCTGTATTTGGAACAGTTGACTAACTCCCACACATAAAGCTTCCTAACCCCCAAATGAAGATGCTCAAAAGGAGGCTCTGTGCACCAGGCAATGAAAGGAGGGTACGTCCCTAAAGTTCAGCAGCCCTAGAGAAAATAGCTTAGTTATTTTCCTCAGTATAAGAAGGAGCCCTGGTGGCACAATGGTTAAGTGCTAGCCTGCTAACTGAAAGGCCAGTGGTTCAAGTCCGCGAGCCCCTTTTCAAGAGAAAAGACCTGGTGATGGGCTCCATAAAGATTATGGCCTAGGAAACCCTATGGTTCAGTTCTACTCTGTCCTATAGGGTTGCTATGAGTCGGAATCAACTGAACGGCACACAACAACAGCATAAGAAACTTATATACAAGTAGGATTCCCTAAGTGTCCCCTACATTGCAATAAAGAAGTGCTTGTCTATCAGTTAACATGGTCAACATACACAAAGCCATCGACTAGCTTTTTTATTGCTTTTTTTGTAAAAATAAATGGATAAACAAGATGCAGTGAAACCTGCAAGAAGCCTTCAGTATTAAAGTGTGACCAAAATAAGCAAAAATAAAACCTAACCTCAACAAAAAACATAATTTTTTTCCTCAGACTCATGAAGAAATTAGTCACAAAACTAGTAGCTACAAAAGCAACGAAGAATTAAAAGGATTTCTTTCACGCGAAATACACTGCTGCCAAAAAAGACAGATTAAAAGATAAAGATGAAGAATTCTCCCAGAACATACAGCAAAAAAAATACTGAAGATATGAGTAAAAACATTAGAAGCGTAGAAGAAGCAACCAATCCAGAATAGACTAATAGAATAGAATAGAATTTCTAGAAATAAAGAGTAGATAAAATAGATGACAGAAATTGTCAAATAAATAGTTGAAGATGAGTCTCCAGAGTAAAAGGTTCAAGTCTCCACATTGCAAGAGAACACTAACTATAGACAAAAAAAAAAAAATTTTTTTTTTAAATGAATTAAAATAGACCTCATCTGGATTCCTCAATTCTGGAACTTCGGACCACTAAATATATAGGTAAGGTTTTTAAATCTTTCAGAGGGGAAAAGTCAAGGCGTGTACAAAGGTGAGGGAATTGCCAAGTGTGAGTTTTTGTTTTGTTTTGTTTTTTTAACACCAACTGTGGTTACTGGAAGGTAATGAAGTAATGTCATGGGAGTTATAGGAATTATTTTCAGCCTAGAATTTTATATTCAATCAAAAGTTGTATCAAGTGAGGCACTAACCAACACTACCCCCTTTTTTTTGCAAAAAAAAAAAAAAATTGCTGTTGACTCAACTCCATCTCATAGGGGCCCAGAGTAAAATTGCCCCATAGGGTTTCCAAGGAGTGGCTGGTGTATTCAAACTGCTGACCTTTTGGTTAGCAGCCTGAGCTCTTAGCCACTGTGCCACCAGCGCTCCTAGTGTGAAAAAAAAAAAAGTTTCAGACATGTGAGGAATCAGAAAAATTACCTTCCCACACTTACAGATAAAGGGAAGTCTCTAGATGCTAGCTGTGCATCAGGCTTAGAGAAGAACAAGTGCAGACTGAAGCAGAAAGATTGAGGCTATGCATGTAGCTTTGTAAGAAGACAACAATTAAAATGTCCAAGCATGTGTAATGGCTGCATAAATCATGGCCCTTCTATACAGCCTGATAAAATAAATGTCATCCAAGACTATTTATGGTCATGTTCATTATATCTTAATTAATAAAAACAGGTTACAAGACAGCAATTTGCTGATTTAAGTACACTGTGTATGTGTGTACCTTTCCACACATACAAAAATTCTGTAAGATTGTACACTAAAATTTAAAGATCAATAGTGGTTTTCTCTGAAGTTGCAAGCGTTTCAACACCTGAAATTTTACTTCCCCAATGAGCCTATATTACTTTTATGATAAAGATACAAAGAAGCATTTGGTTGCTCTATGGTTTTTGTTCTTAAGTAGCCTACATATACTGTCTCCACTTCCTGTTTTTTTTTTTTTTTCCAGTTCCTTCTTAATCCTCTGCAATCTAGCCTCTGCTCCCAAGTTTTCATAAAAACTTCTCTCACCAAGGTAATAAATGGCTTCCTAACAGCAAAAGCTGAAGCCCTGGTGGCACAGTAGTTAAGAGCTATGCTGCTAACCAAAAGGTCAGCAGTTCGAATCCACCAGCCGCTCCTTGGAAACCCTATGGGGTAGTTCTATTCTGTCCTATAGGGTCGCTATAAGTCGAAATCGACTTGACAGCAACAGGTAATAGCAAAAGCCAGTGGGTATTTGTTGTTATCATATTATTCAACCTCTCCATGCTATTTGGTATTATTAATTACTGTCCTTTTCTTTAAATTCTCAAACCCTTTGGCTTCCATGAGCCTACGTACTCTGGGCTTCCTTCCTACCCCTCTGTACTCCGCCAGCTGCTCCATGGCAGAAAGATGTGGCAGTCTTCTTCCATGAAGATCACAGCCTTCGAAACCCCATGGGGCAATTCTACTCTGTCCTGTACAATTGCTATGAGTTGGAATCATGAATTTGGTTTTTGGTGGTTATATGCCGTTGGCCCTGTTATCTGTATTTCTAATTCGGATTTCTCTTGTGGTCTCAAAAGAGTAGAGTTAAGCTGCCAGCTAGATAAGTCTACTTGGATATGTAAAACTGGGTTTATTATGTTCATCCTTGCCCTCATCCAGATCTAATTCTCCTGTAGTTCCTATCTCAGTTTTACATACCCAGCTTCTGGATTCCTCTCTCAGGTTCATTCCACACGAGTTCCTTATTTCCCTAGTGTAATTGACCCCACCTCACCACTTTTTTGCCATAGCTTTTGCGTAGATCATTTATCACTTCACATCTATAGTGAAGCAATAACTTCTAAGTGATCTCCCAGCCATTAGTCCTGTCCAACTAAAGCTCCCACCACCACCACCACTACCTGCCCCACACACTACTGCTAGAGTGATCTTCCCAAAATGCAAATCTTTCTTTTCATTTCCTCCCTCAAAATCATTTGATGTTACCCAGTTGCTCTCAGTAAAAATCTCTCTACCTAAGAGGCTTTGTGGTTGAAGGCTATTTCTCCAGTTAAACCAAAAAAGAAAGAAAAAAAAAAAAGAAACCCGCTGCCATCTAGTCAATTCGAATTCATAGACTCATAGCAACCCTATAGGACATAGAACTGCCCCACAGCGTTTCCAAGGAGCACCTGGTAGATTCCAACTACCGACCTTTTGGTTAGCAGCCATAGCTCTTAACCACTACGCCACCAGCTTTCCATTTCTCCAGTTCGGACGCATCATTTTCCTGATTGCCTCCTAGAATTTAGATCTCTCCGTGCATACTTCTTTCCAGTCAGAAAGGACATTCTTTTCCAGGAAACTTCACCCAGCTCTTTTCACTCATCCTTCTGGATGCAGCTCAAATATTTCCTCAAGGAAGCTTTCCAGAATCCCTCAAACTTATAATTTTGTTTATTTTGTGAGTTTTCTCTACTAGATTATGAGATCTTCTTGGAAGGAACTACATTTTTCATTTCTATTAAATTGAAAATTGGGAAATTGCTGTTTTTAGGTTAAAAATGGTCATATATTAACAATTTCATGTGATTTAACTTAATTTATCCTAGCACATAATACCTGGCAAACTTGATGAATGTTGGATACTGTTTTTGTTGAAGGAAAAATAGATTTTTACCAAAAATCAGGGAAAGTTACTCTTGACATCTGAATCTGAAATTTATCAGTACCATACAAGAATAAAAAATAAAAGCTTCATTGTTATACAGTCAATTATTTAGTGTTTTAAGATCAGAAACTAAACTGACAGTATTTATGTCAGTGAAGTATATTAATGATTCCAGCAATACTAGTATTTTTGGAGTGCAATCACAAAACCCCTCAAACACAGGAAGGGAATCATTAGTTGGAATACGAAGAATGCCATGAATATGAAGCAAAAATGCACTTAATTCTTAATGTATAAATTACAGAGTGCTTTTCTATATGATCTATGTGAAGAGATTTTTTCTTATGGAAGAGAGACATAGATTTGCTATTGAATGTTCTGTCTTCTGCCTCCCTGTGGTTAATTTTCAGTTAACAGTATGTGGTAAAATCGAACATATTTTTCAGTCGTTCTTGGTTTACATGGATGTTTAAAAGAATGCCACCTGCTGAATTGAGAATGAAAAACTATTGATTGGGCTTAGTGAAATCTGTTGGACCTTTTAGTGTTTTACATGTGTTTGTTTCCTAGTAACTTTTAAACAGTTTGACTGATTTTGACCGAATCTGCTGCACTCCAATTTTAAGTATCAAAATCAAAGCCACTCTTAGGAGAAACTTTTTGGTAGGCAAGGCTTGTCTTCAGGTTAGACTAGAGCATTTCTTGAGTGAAATCTTAAAGTGGATCCAATATGTCCCAGATAACCCTACATCTACATTTTCTCTATTTTCTGTTTATGTGACCTCCCTTTCCTTTCCATACTGGGATCAGACCCATCTCTAATTAGAAATTCAAAGGTCTTACTCTTGGCAGAGGAAGTGTAGGCATCAATGAACAAGAGCAAGGGATTAATAGAGGCAGCAGGCTTTCCACCACCTCTGAAAGCATCCCAGGTTCCATGGCATTTATTAGTAGCATAGGCTCTGGAGTCAGAACAATTTGTAGTTTGAATTGTTTTTATTATTTGTGAAAACTAGGGAAACTAACCTTTCTTAGCTTCTATTTTGTCATCTGAAATATGGATTAATACCTATGTCACAAATTTGAGTATTAAAAATATCCATAGACCCATGAGTAAGACCAGTAAATATGGCTATTATTCATATTTACCCATCAACAACTAATGCCAAAGATGAAGAAAATGAAGAATTTTACCAACTTCTGCAGTCTGAAATTGATCAAACATGCAGTCAAGATGCATTGATAATTACTGGTGATTGGAATGCCAAAGTTGGAAGCAAAGAAAAAGGATCAGTAGTTGGAAAATATGGCCTTGGTGATAGGATAGAGATTGCATATAGAATTTTGCAAGAACAAGGACCAATTCATTCAAAATACCTTTTTTCAGCAACATAATGGTGACACATGGACCTCACCAGATGGAATACACAAGAATCAAATCAACTACGTTTGTGGAAAGAGACAATGAAGAAGCTCAATATCGTCAGTCAGAATAAGGCCAGGCGACAACTGCAAAACAGACCATCAGTTGCTCACATGCAAATACAAGCTGATGCTGAAGAAAATTAAATAAATCCAATAGAGCCAAAGCACAACACTGAGAATATCCTACTTGAATTTAAAGACCACTTCAAGAATAGATTTGACACTTTGAACACTGATGACCGAAGACCAGACAAGTTGTGGGATGACATCAAGGACAGCATAAATGAAGAAAGTAAAAGGTCATTAAAATGACAGGAAAGAAAGCAAAGACCAAAATGGATGTCAGAAGAGATTCTTAGTCTCTTAGTGCATGGAGCAGCTAAAGAAAATGGAAGAAATAATGAAGTAAAGATAAAGTATTATAATGACATGTGCAAAGACCTGGAGTTAGAAAACCAGAAGGGAAGAACACACTTGGCATTTCTTAAGCTGAAAGAACTGAAGAAAAAATTCAAGCCTCGAGTTGCAATATTAAAGGATTCTATGGACAAATATTGAAATATGCAGAAAGCATCAAAATAAGATGGAAGGATTACACAGTCACTGTACGAAAAAGAATTGTTCATCAACAATCAACCATTTCAGGAGGTTGCATGTGACCAAGAAGCCATGGTACTGAAGGAAGAAATCCAAGCTGTACTGAAGGCATTGGCAAAAAAACAAGGCTCCAGGAATTGAAAAAATACCAACTGAGGTGTTTCAACAAATTAATGCAACAGTAGATGCTCTCACTCATCTATGCCAAGAAATTTGGAAGACAGCTATCTGGTCTACCAACTAGAAGCGACCCGTATTTGTGCCCATTCCAAAGAAAGGTGATCCAACAGAATGTGGAAATTATCGAACATTTCGTTAATACCACAAGCAAGTAAAATTTTCCTGAATATAATTCAAATGTGGTTGAAGGAATACATCGACAGGGAAATGCCAGAAATTCAACCCAGATTAAGAGGAAGATATGGAACTAAGATATCATTGTTGATGTCAGATAGATCTTAGCTGAAAGCGGAGAATACCAGAAAGATGTTTACATATGTTTTATTGACTATGCAAAGGCATTTGACTGAGGGAATCATAACAAATTATGGAAAACATTGTGAAGAATGGGAATTTCAGAGCACTTAGTTGTGCTTATGTGCAACCTGTACATAAAACAAGAGGCACTTGTTTGAACAGAAAAAGGGGATACTGCAGAGTTTAAAATCATGAAAAGTGTGCGTCAGGGTTGTGTCCTTTCACTGTACTTATTCATTCTGTATGCTGAGCAAATAATCTGAGACGCTTGAGTATATGAAGAAGAACAGGGCATCAGGATTGGAGGAAGGATAATTAACAATCTGCGATATGCAGATGACACAAACTTGCTTGCTCAAAGTGAAGAGTCCTTGAAACAGTTACTGATGAAGATGAAAGACCACAGCCTTCAGTATGGATTACACCTCAATATAAAGAAAACAAAAATCCTCACAACCAGACCAATAAGCAGCATCATGATAAATGGAGAAAAGATCAAAGTTGTCAAAGATTTCATTTTACTTGAATCCACAATCAATGTCCATGGAAGCAGCAATCGAGAAATCAAACAACGTATTGCAACGGGCAAATCTGCTGCAAAAGACCTCTTTAAGGTGTTAAAAAGCAAAGATGTCACTTTGAGGATATAGGTGGGCCTGACCCAAGCCATCGTATTTTCAATTGCTTCTCATGCATATGAAAGCTGGATAATGAATAAGGAACACCTAAGAAGAATTGATACCCTTGAATGATGGTGTTGGAGAAGAATATTAAATATACCATGGACTGCCAAAAGAACAAACAAATCTGTCTTGGAAGAAGTACAGCCAAAATGCTCCTTAGAAGCGAGGAAGGCAAGACTTCGTTTCAAGTACTCTGGACATGTTATCAGGAGAGACCAGTCCCTGGAGAAGGACATCATGCTTGGTAAAGTAGAGGGTCAGTGCAAAAGAGCAAAACCCTCAAAGAAATGGATTGACACAGTGGCTGGATCAATGGGCTTAAACGCAGCAATGAATGTGAGGATGGCTCAGGACTGGGCAGTGTTTCATTCCATTGTACATAATAGGGTGGCTGTGAGTTGGAACCAGCTGGACAGCACCAAACAACCAAACACCATATTAAAAAAAATCCATATATGTAGTTCATAGCAGAGCACTTGACATATATTGATTATTTGACAATTTTTAGCTATTGACATTATCCTTCCCCAAGCAGATGATATCTAGCTTACCCCTTAAAACCAGAAGTAGAGGTTCCACAACCTAATTTTACTAAGGCCCTTTTCTGAACTTTTTATTATTCACAGAAAGATGCAAAAATAAAGAAATAAATAAAACAAAAACTATATTATGGCGGTCCTGCATACCCTTCGTCTGATAACTTCTTGCATAATTATAGTAGAGTATCATATCCAGGAAATTAACATTGGTACAATCCACAAAGCTTATTCAGATTTTACCAGTTTTGCATGCATTAATTTGTGAGTGTGTGTATGTGTGCATGTGAGTGTGAGTGTTGTCGCTGTTAGGTGCTTTAGAGTTGGTTCCAACTCATACTGACCCCACGTACAACAGAACGAAATGCTGCCTGGTCCTGAGCCATCCTCACAATCATTGTTATATTTGAGCCCGTTGTTGCAGCCACTGTGTCAATCCACCTTGTTAAGGGGCTTCCTCTTTTTGCTGGCCCTCTATTTACCAAGCATGAGTTCCTTCTCCAGGGACTGATCCCTCCTGATAACATGTCCAAAGTATGTGAGATGAAGTCTCACCATCCTTGCTTCTAAGGAGCATTCTGGCTGTACTTCTTCCAAGACAGATTTGTTTATTCTTCTGGCAGTCCATGGTATATTTACTATTCTTCACCAACACTATCATTCAAAGGCATCAATTTTTCTTAGGTCTTCCTATTCATCGTCCAGCTGTCACATGCATATGAGGGAATTGAAAACACCACGGCTTGGGTGAGGCATACTTTAGTCCTCAAAGTGACATCTTTGCTTTTTAACACTTTTTAAAGAGATCTTTTCCAGCAGATTTGGTCAATGACATGCGTCGTTTGACTTCTTGACTGCTGCTTCCATGGGCATTGATTGCAAATTCAAGTAAAATGAAATCCTTTACAACTTCAATCTTTTCTGTTTATCGTGATGTTGCTTAGTGGCCCAGTTCTGAGAATTTTTGCTTTCTTTATGTTGAGGTGTAACTCATACTGAAGGCTGTGTTCTTTCATCTTCATCAGTAACCCTAAGGGGCAGCTCTACTCTGTCCTGTAGGGTCGCCATGCTTCAAGTCCTCTTCGCTTTGAGCAAGCTTTGATGTTCTTCTTACGAAGAAGATCTTTTATTATACTTCCCACATATTTCTGAAGCTCTGTTTATTTATTTTTTTATTCAGTCTATATCTCTCTATTGTTCAGATTGGGCAATTTCTATTGTACTATTTCTATTGTTCTATTTTCAAGTTCACTCACACACACAAACTTTAAAAGAGTTTAGAAACAGGAGTTCCCAAACTGGAGATTAACCCAATTAACACTACCTTATAGAGATCTGACTTCCATTCCTGACTACATCCTTGCATTCTCCATCATCTTCACTCTTTAGGTTTTGGATTTCTGGCTTTTCCTGGAATATCTCAGGTCTTCGAAATGTAAATACATTGCTCACCCCAATGGCCATGCAGAAATATGTCTCTAGATGACCCATAAATTCTGTCCTAGGATCACGTGTCCTAGGATCACGTGTCCTTATCGCAGTGAAGAATAACAGCAGCAAAGGGAGGGAATGCTTTTAGTCCTTTAACACATCCAGAAGCCCTTAAAGATAGGTGAAAATAGCACATTGGAACAAACAAGAGTATTGGGGTCAGAATTCAGCAACCAGGAGCAACAAAATCTCTTTTCAACAATGTCTAGACGTAAGACCCAGATAAAAAGAGGATTGGAATCTGGAAGAACTGAAACAGAACACTCTCTCTACCCAACTCACTTATATTTCAATATCCCAACTGCTGGAGGAAAGAAAAGCAGCCTGATACCATCAGTTAATATATTTTTGTTCAACTTCCCATCCTGCACAAGGAATGTATGCAAGCTCCAAGTATTTGGGGTGCCAGTACCATCACATCTCTTTGATATCTCCAAGATAAATTTAAACCAACTCAATTGCCTCCCCTATGAATTTGGCAGAGAGCCCAGGATCTCCCCAGTGTAAGAAAATGGCCTCTACCTCCTGGATTGTTCAAAAACTCTGGGGTTTATGCAGTCCCAAAAGGAAGTTTGCCCATCATCCACTTCTAACTCTTGCCAAAGAGGATAAGAGCCCTGCTGGCTTTCAGTCTGCTGCTGCCCACCCTATCCTGCTGTCACAGAAGATACAAAACCCTAAAACCCAAAAGGTGAATTCTACTCTCCCTCTCAGTTTGATTGTCTCTGAGGAGACATGTTCACCATTTCTGGTACAAGTCTCTATGCAGTAGTCAAAAAGGGAGTTACTGTCTCAAGGTTGAGCAGAGGGATTTATGCTAAAGTGGGGAGGGGGGGTGGGAACAGGTTTAGCCTTCAGCAGGTAATATGTTACTTTCTTCTTTGTCAGGACTGCTTGCTACGTTCATTTTTACCAATGAATTTAATCAAAGACTTTATTTTGAGGTAAAATTCTGAGTTGGTGAAACCCTGATGATGCAGTAGCTTAAGAGCTTGGCTGCTAACCAAAAGGTCGGCAGTTTGAATCTACTGGTCACTCCTTGGAAACCCTAAGGGGCAGCTCTACTTTTTCCTGTAGGGCCGCCATGAGTCAGAATCAACTTGATGGCAACAGGTTTGGTTAAGAGTTGGTCTGTGCTGAGAACTTAACTAGGTGTTATTTGGCTTAGGCTAACGTAACTATGATTAATAGCAGTTAGAAAGTATTTATTTAAAAGAATCTAGAGTTCCTATGTACTTTGCCTTACACTTCCTTTAGCTTCTTGAAGAGGTTATAATGGCAATTATGAAGAAGAAGCTATTAGTAACCAGGATATTTGAGAGAGGAACATTTTGTGAAATATGAATTCTCAGAGGAATTGATTACTAATAGTCTCTAAGTTAGAGTGACATTTGGTACACTTCAGGTAAGATTCCTAAAACCAAAGCTTCTCTTCCACTTCACCTATAAGAGCTCTTATGATCACTTTGCTCACCTAAGCAATCATACTTCACAAAAACCAAAGAGCTTTGGGCTCAAAATATCCCTTTTGGAAGAGAGCCTTGAAAATCTATGACAAGAAACCTCTGTCTCCTTGTTTAAGTGCTTTTCAACTCCTGGAATGATTTCTTATTATTTCATTTTGTGCCTCACTGAGTATTTCTCACTTACTCAGCTCTCTTAATCCCTAAGCTGTGGGTTTTTTTCCCCCTGTCATCCTTTAGCTTTTCATTTCTTGTCCTAAAGAAATATCACTCCCATAGATGTTTCCTTCTTTCCTGGGAGTGTAGAGACTTCTAAAATTGTTCCATTGTGCCAGGTGGTGAGATCTTTTCAACCACTAATGAAATGATGTTCACAGAAATTAAGCCAGTTTCATAAAATATATGGTATCCAGACACTTTAGTCATTCGTAACTTTATTAACTATTCTCATGGTGCACCTTTCACAACTCTGTTTTGAGGTGAGCATAGATAACAGAGTCAAATAATGTGTGGAAGTTACAGGGAAGGGTCCAACTCTCTGGCACAGAAAACTGCAGAATTTATTCAAATGTTAAAATATCTACCTGTATTTAGAGAAATATAATTGGGCACTGCAAGTGACAAATAACAGTTTATTTATACAGAGGGATTATGGCCACTAACGAGATCAAAATGGGAGAAAAATGATCATATGAACAAATTACATGAAATGAACAATTTTCTCTTTCTCCTTAAAAGAAGTTTAGCAATTACCTGTTTTTCAGCTTTTCTCTAAAAGCCACCACAGAAATTCAAGATAGAAGAGCTTAAATGGCCCCCAGATATAACCACATTCCTGAAAAATAATCTTTCAGCCTATTTCTAAGCACCTCCAGCAATGGAAAATACCACTTCCAAAGGCAGCCTTTTCCCCTGGATTTCTGACTTTCCCTGGAATAACTCAGTGCCTCTATGAATAAACACTTCAGATAACCACTGTCCCCACACAGGATGCTGCCTCCACATTATCTATAATCCTCCTTCATAGTAAACCAATATCTTTTTTCTCCCTAAAACTTGGACACATTGGTTCTAGCTTTGCCCTCTGAGGCTACACAGAATAAATCTAATCCATCTTTTTTAAACGTAAAAACACCATATTCAGAGACCACCCATCATGTGCCCTCCCTCAAGTATTCATTCCTATAAACTAAACATCCCATTCTCCTACAACCATATGATATGGTTTGTAGACCACTAGCCATTCCAAACCTCTCCTTCTGGACTCCCTTCAGGAATAGCTTTAATGATCACTGAACAGATGATTCCTGGTGAGGTCTAATCAGCACAAAATCCAGCAAGACCACTTAGACACTTTCCATAAACCTAGCCTAAACCACATGAGCTTTCTTGGCAGACACATCTGCTCTTTATTCATTAAGCTCACAGTTGACTAAGCCAAATATCCTCTACCCTAGATCTGTACCATTTGACTTTTCAACCTAAACATGTAACTTTGCCTTTAGATCTTATATTTCTTGGTTGCATTTATCCAAGCATTGTAACTTTTTAAAGTTAGACTCCTGCTTGTTTATCCAACATACTGTTTTTCCTAATTTTCAATCTCTGGATTTGATTGACATAATATTTCATTTGAACTGCTGAATAGAACAGGATGACTGACAGAGACTTTTGCCACGTTCCTACAGAAATCCACCCAGGTTGACATCAGTACAATGATCTTTCCCATTCTCTTCAGGACATGGCCACTGTAACCCAACAGATCCAGACTGTCTTGTTTCCTGGTGCTCACTTCATAAATAATCATCCTTCCCTGCTCTTTCAGTGTGGGAAAAGACAGGGAAATCTAACAATACTTTGCTGAGCTTTAGATACACCACTCCTCCCCTTGAGTACTCAAAGCCCTACTGGCCTGCACAGTGATAAAAACAGCCGAGATTGTTACTGGTGATGCAGGATGGATATATTTAGAGATTTTTTTTTTGTTCCAGGATCCTTTTCATAGCATATCCTGTACATGTGTCATCCCAGCTGCACTGCACTCTACAAGAAAATAAAATCTAAGTGTGTTTGATCCCAAACCAAATTGGGAAGACAAAGGTTGTCCTCAGTGTGTTTCGCCTCTGTATTACACCCCTCTCAGCATCTACCCTTGTCCAAGAGAGTGAAACAGGTGTCCCTCATGTCAACCTCCATCCTTCTACTATGGTGTCCAAGCCAAATCTCACAATACCAGGAATTACCACATACTCCAGAACTTCTTCCTTCCACACTCCTCCAAACTAAAAGCATATAGTCCATGTTTGATACTCTCCTAGAAGTTGCCTATTTTTGTAGGCAAATCTTATTAAATGTATTTGAGTTAAGGTGTTAGGGTTGGCAAGAATTAAAATACCACCACACCAACTAATATTAGCATTTTAGCAAAGGTTGTCAATGTCCTGACAACCACAGAAATAGGCATTGGAGAGGGGTTTGCTGTTAAGCATTCCAGTATTCCTTAAATCAAATCTTGTCAAGGGGGCAGCTATATACCTCCACTCACAGGCAAAGCCATCCCTTAAACCCACAGCCATCCTTGTGTGGCCAGGAAAGCTGACCTGTATGCAGGTGACTCCCCCCAAGGAGAATATTTCACTATCTTTAGTTTTATTTTATGTATTAATGACCAGTCCTGTTGAAATTTTGTTGCCTTCTTTAACATTCCTTAGTCAGAATTAGTGATTTTTTAAAAAAGCTACCTGTTCAGTAAGCATCCATCTTTTACCCCAGAGCTCAGTTTTCTTGTATACTTAAAACACTCAAGTTGAGAACAAAATGTCAGAAAGATTTCAAAAGCAATATCCAAAAAACTATTATCCACAAAAGCAATAATAATACTGCCAATGTAACCAACGCATTGTACCAATAGCCGTAAATGTCAGCTTTCACTGTAAAATATCTCAAACACTGTCTTTGATGCTGCATCTCATCTTCATTAAAACATAATCAAGCTTTTAAAACTGTCATAACAATACCTACATCCAAATATCAGTTTACCAGATCTTGAGTGTTTTATCATTTTTTACCCAATTTAAAGGAAATTAAGCTAATTCATATACATGCAAACATATATGAACATTTTTGGACTGCTTATAAGAAGTTTCAATAAAAAGTTTATTTGTCCCTAAAAATCTTATGGCAATTCTAGCAAGTTTAACAAAGAAAGGGTTTGTTATCAAGTGCCTACCTCAAGTGGTTTGTTAAAGAAAAATTATCATTAAAAATTCACAGCGTCACAGCTTCATAAGGATTTAGAAGGGATATAATAAAAAGTCATCTTTAACTGTTAACTGTGTAGGCTTAAACCAAAGCTAAACTGAAAGAGGTGAGTAACCATTCTTTTTTCTATAGAGATTTATTCCAAAGATTCCATAATCAAGAGCTTCCACGTTTGTCATCATCATTGTTATTAAATAAAAACAAAAACCTAATCACTGACGAAGAACATAACAACCCTGACTTTTTGAAAATCCTCTTTGTGGTCATCCTATTGTTAGTGGAGTGAGAAACTCTTTATTATAATGCATAATGTCCTTGGAAGCTCTTCTGAGGTTATCATGAATTGTCTTTTCTCAAGTTCAAATTCAAGAAAGAGGTAATGCAGAGAAGAAATTTGTCAAAATTTTATCCCCCGAGGAGTTTACTGAGGCTGTTAACCTTCGGAAGTCAGAAATTAACCACTACCACCAACCTTTGAATGTGCTTTACAGTGAAACCAAACCCATTGCCGTCAAGTCGATTCTGACTCAGCAACCCTACCCCTTCACAGCCACCCTAAATTAGTCACTATTACCATGTTGCAGGAGTGCAATAGGTAATAGCAAGGATCCTAGAATCAGATTATGTGGGTTCATATTATTGACTGTATACTACACTGATTAATTTGGCAAGTCACGTGAAATTTTTAACCTTCAGCTTAAGCTTCGGTTTCCTTTCTCATAAAATGAGTATGGTAACAAGATTGATGTGAGGACTTAATAACAAGATGTACGAACCTTACTGCAGTCCTCTGTAAACCTGTAAGCACTTCAGAAAATTTAGTTGTTTCTTCTTGTTCTTGATCTTCCTCCTCCTCACCATCATCCTTATCATCTCATAGCCATTATCATTTAGGCAAGTAACTTGCCCTGGCCACAATTACGTGTTAGAGCTAGACCTTTTGGCTCTAAACCCCAGACTTTTCCCTATACAGTAACTCTCCATTACACTTAACCTTCAACTGCATAGGGAAACGACAGAAGATAAAATAAATCAATCATCGCTGAAACAAGTGAAACTAACAAGTGAAAAGCCTCATGGGCCGAGAACCAGCATGGTCTACTTAAGTGGTTCTAGTATAATGTTGCCAATTCACCATATCATCCACCATAGGAGAAGAGCCTAAGACCTTACGGGACCTTCACAAAAACCTGTGTCAGACAGGGCTGCCAACAGGTTCAGAGGTAACCCAGATTCAGAGAACTTAAACGTCTGTTCATATTGCTTAGGTAGTAAATATTAAACTGGGACCCAAACACAGGTCTCCAGCTTTTAAGCTTGGAACGTTTGCAACCACCTACTCTTCCCATTACTTACTATAAATCATTTTGCCTGAAGCCTAGCTTTACTTTCAATGTACCCACAGTGTTGGGCGCATAGTCAGTGACACTGCTAAGTGAGAAGAGTCCATTATATTTTTTAGAACACTATCGGTTAAAAATCATTTTCCCATTCCACATGAAGGAAAGATTTTTCACTTTTATGCTACCCATGGCTTTTTAGCAGGTTCTAAATGGACTGTAATAAAATTAGCCTTACTGTTGATCACATAGATTTGGCTGATAATTTACCCAATATGCAGCCCCAGAGTCATTTCAGTCAGTGTCCCACATGACTGCAGCCTTGGCCCTGATTGTGAATTTCCTAAATAGCCATCATTTGGTTTTATATCTCTCCAGGTACTTGGTTGAGTTTAAACCACGCCGATCAATCTCTTTTGCCTTGCTGCTTTAAGCAATCTGTGTTGATAGTGCTATGCCACCCTCAGGAATTTTTGATTACAAAAGATTTGCCTATATAAAGATTCTGTAACTTAGTAAAGATGGATTTGGGCACAAAATCAGATTATCTTAGATACATATGTAAGAGCATTCACAAGTGCGTTTATTAATATTTGATGCACTTAAAAAAAACAGAATGGGGAGGGAAGCATCTGTGGTGAGATGAGCATATGTAGCAAGTTTGTTCATTGCTTGTTTGAGACTGTTGACCTGTCAACGTATATGCTCGGTAATTACTCAGCTTGTAAATTCAAGTGCTTAATCTGAGGGATCTGCTAAGAGAAGAAGTACAGCAAATCAGAGTTAGCTAGTATCCAAGAATAGAGACTATTAAAATGCATGGAGGTAAATCTTCCCAAAGGCAGTTCGTAGGTCCCTTGTTCAACCTTAGAAGAGAAGAACACAAGGATATAAACTGCTTTAGTCAACATCTTAGAATTTGCAACAAGGGCATAAAAAAAGATATTATCACTCCACAATATAATTTTCTTAAAATGCCATCTTGACAAAGTTTTGAGGTCCTATCTGGAAGCTGTTCTCCTTCTTGAGAAATTGATTAAGTCCATTCTCCTATCACTCCCCTTATCAGGTTCTCACACTCCTGGGCCACTATGTACCCATCTTAATCACCCTGAGGCTAAGTACCCGACAGCTAGAGACAGTACCTACGTCCCCGGAGCCTGCAGAATTATTCATAATGCCCAGTCCCCCTCCTCACTCCCCAAGCCTGCACTACCTGGCTAACCTCATCCTACTTGCCATACATAAGCCCACTCCTACAATTGCAGCTTCATCCCTAGGTGCAACCCCCTTTGTGGCCCTGCATCATGGCACACGGTGCCTGCTGGTTTCTGGAAGCTGTGAGTATAATAACCCTAATTACATTTCATGACCTCTGTGACTCCCCTTGCCTGCGTTGCACTAAATTACCATTCCCAAATTTGTTAGAAAAAATTTCCTTATGAAAAATTCTTCCTGATGAGTTTTGGCATTAGTCTTCAAATATTTTGTTCACTGCGATCAGTCTTCGGAAGAAAAAGAAAAACCTGTGAGAGTCTATTAGGAGCAGAATAAACAAGATATGGAAGCAAGAGTTAAAGGGCCATTTAGGGGTTTTGTTGAAACAGTAAAAGTAGACTTGTGTTTATTTAATATCACCTTTACTTAACAGAGTGCTAATATAAATGGGATGAGTAATTTGCCTCCCTCGAAAGCCTGTATTCTGACTCTAAGCTGCTGAAAAGTTTGGTTTTCAAATTCAGACATAAACACACATCAACAACAAACCCATCTGCCAAAAGCATTAGTGTATAAAATTTCAGGTTATGCCTAGATATTTTTAGTAAATCTGCATTCTTTGGAATGTATGGAATGGTTTTTAGTTGATTTTAAGCTTTATATATGCGCCCAATTACGCTTGTGCAAACGTTTTGTGGTTTTTCTAATAGACTATGTGGCTACTTTTCAAGAGGCTCTATTAAACCAATTCCTCATTAAAACCTTTTTGGCTCTTTCTTTTTCACAAGTGGGAGGCATTTGGAAGTCTATCACTACCAGATGGAACAGAGAATATACACCCAGGCTGGATAATGCTACCGTGACATCGAGGGATAGAAAGGTTTCTAGAAGACTCTAAAAGTGGAAAAAAGTGCTCACTCTCCAATTGTTACTATTTGTTTTATCTTTTTGATGGGGGTTTTATAGAGGACAAGCATATGTAAACAATGTTTCCCAGATTACCACCCCCAACCAAGGGGAGCCAAGTAATACAGCAACAAAAGCAGCATTACAGGAATGCCATCCCTCCCACTTGAAGATGAATGGCATTGCATTCATCATCAAAAAGAACATTTCAAGATCTATCCTGAAATACAACTCTGTCAGTAATAGGATAATATCCATACCCCTACATGGAAGACCAGTTAATATGACTATTATTCAAATTTACGCACCAACAACTAAGGCCAAAGATGAAGAAGTTGAAAATTTGTTACCAACTTCTGCAGTCTGAAATTGATCAAACATGCAATCAAGATGCATTGGTAATTACTGGAGATTGGAATGTGAAAGTTGGAAACAAAGAAGAAGGATCCATAGTTGAAAAATATGGCCTTGGTGATAGAAATGATGCCAGAGATCACATGATTGAATTTTTGCAAGATCAACAACTTCTTCATTGCAAATATTTTTTTTCACCAACATAAATGGTGACTATACATGTAGACTTCACCAGACGGAATACTCAGGAATCACATTGACTACATCTGTGGGAAGAGACTATGGAAAAGCTCAATATCATCAGTAAGAACAAGGCCAGTGGCTGACTTCAGATCAGACCATCAATTGCTCATATGCAAGTTCAAGTTGAAACTGAAGAAAATCAGAACAAGTCCACGAGAGCCAAAATACGACCTTGAGTATATACTATCTAAATTGAGAGACTGTCTTAGTCATCCAGTGCTGCTACAAAAGAAATACCACAAGTGGATGGCTTTAACAAAGATAAGTTTATTCTCTCACAGTCCAGTGGGCTAGAAGTCTGAATTCAGGGTGCCGCCTCAAGGGGAAGGCTTTCTCTCTCTGTTGGCTCTGGAGGAAGGTCCTTGTCAACAGCCTTCCTTTGGTCTGGTAGCATCTCAGCAGAGGAACCTCAGGTCCAAAGGATGCGCTCTGCTCCCAGCGCTGCTTCTTGGTGGTATGAGTTTCCCTTGTCTCTCTGCTCCCTTCTTTCTTTTACATATCAAAAGAGATTGGCTTAAGACGCTACCTAACCTTGTAAACCTCATCAATATAATTGCTACTAATCCAACTTATTACATCATAGTAATAGGATTTACAACATATAGGAAAATCACATAAAATGGTGAGCAATCACACAGTACTGGGACTCATGGCCCAGCTAAGTTGACAGATATTTTCAGGGGACACAATTCAATCCATGACAGAGACCCTCTCAAGAATAGATTTGAGCACTAATGACTGAAGACCAGACAAATTGTGGAATGACATCAAGGATATCATACACGAAGAAAGCAAGAGATCATTGAAAAGACCAAAATGGATGTCAAGAGAGGCTCTGAAAGTTGCTCTTGAACATCGAGTAGCTTAAGTGAAAGGAAGAAATGATGAAGTGAAAAACTTGGACAGAAGATTTCAAAGGGCAGCTTAAGAAGACTAAAGTATTATAGTGGCATGTGCGAAGACCTGGCAATGAAAAACCAAAACGGAACAACATGCTCAGCATTTCTCAAGCTTAAAGAACTAAAGAAAAAATTCAAGACTCCAGTTGCAATACCGAAGGGTTTTATGGGGAAAATATTAAATAACGCAGGAAGCATCAAAAGAAGATAGAAAAAAAATACAGAGTCAGTATACCAAAAAGAATTGGTCGATGCTCAACCATTTCAAGAGGTACCATTGAGCAGAAACCAATGGTACTGAAGGAAGAAGTCCAAACCGCACTGAAGGCATTGGTGAAAAACAAGGCATCAGGAATTGATGGAATACCAATTGAGATATTTCGACAAACAAATGCAGCACTGGAAGTACTTACTCATCTATGCCAAGAAAATTGGAGGATGATACCTTTCCAACCGACTGGAAGAGATCCATATTTATGTCTATTCCCAAGAAAGGTGATCCCATCAAATGCAGAAATTATCAAACAATATCATTAATGTCACACACAAGTAAAATTTTGCTGAAAAGCATTTAAAAGTGGCTGCAGCAGTATATCCACAGGGAACTGCCAGACATTCAAGCTGGGTTCAGAAGAAGACGCAGAACAAGGGATGTCATTGCTGATGTCAGATGGATCCTGGCTGAAAGCAGAGAAAACCAGAAGTATGTTTACCTGTGTTTTATTGACTAAGCTAAGGCACTCGACTGTGTGGATCATAACAAATTATGGGTAATGTTGCGAAGAGTGGGAATTCCAGAACACTTAATTGTGCTCATGTGCAACCTGTACATAGATCAAGAGGCAGTCGTTGAAACAGAACAAAAGGATACTGCATGGTTTAAAGTCAGGAAAGGTGTGCATCAGGGTTGTATCCTTTCACCATACTTGTTCAGTCTGTATTCTGAGTAAACAATCTGGGAAGCTGGACCAGTTGAAGAAGAATGGAGCATCAGGATTGGAGAAAGACTCATTAACAACCTGCATTATGCAGATGACACAACCTTGCTTGCTGAAAATGAAGAGGACTTGAAGCACTTACTGATTAAGATCAAAGACTACAGCCTTCAGTATGGATTACACCTCAACATAAAGAAAACAAAAATCCTCACAACTGGACCAATAAGCAACATCATTATAAATGGGGAAAATGTCGAAGTTATCAAGGATTTCATCTTACATGGATCTACAATCAACCGCAATGGAAGCAACAGCCAAGAAATCAAAAAATGCGTTGCATTGGGCAAATCTACTGTAAGAGACCTCTTTAAAGTGTTGAAAACCAAGGTGTCACCTTGAAGACTAAGGTGTGCCTGACCCAAGCCATGGTGTTTTCAATCACCTCCTATGCATGTGAAAGTTGGATGATGAATAAGTAAGACCTAAGAATTGATGCTTTTGAATTGTGGTGTTGGAGGAGAATATTGAATATACCATGGACTGCCAAAAGAATGAACAAATCCGTCTTAGAAGAAATACAACCAGAATGCTCCTTAGAAGCAAGGGTGGCGAGACTACTCCTTGCATACTTTGGACATGTTGTCAGGAGGGATCAGTCCCTGGAGAAGGACATCATGGTTGGTAAAGTAGAGGGTCAGTGAAAAAGAGGAAGACCCTCAATGATACAGACTGACACAGTGGCTGCAACAATGGACTTAAGCATAACAACGATTGTGAGGATGGTGCCGGATGGGGCCCTGTTTCGCTTTGTTGTACATACCTAACAACAACAACAACAATTCTCCCACGCATCCTTTACCTCACTTGTAGGGTCCCACTGTGGCTCGCAACTTTACAATACTTTGCTGTTGACCCTACTAACCTTTCTTTCCACAGCTAGGAAATTTCTCCAAATCTGCTCCCAGCCTTGTGGCTCTTTGCTCCCCACTTGTACTGTTTTTCCCTCACAGTGGCCCAGATGAGCACTGTGGGGGGAACCACCCTATGCTCCCATCTCAGGGCTCTGCCACTCCCCTGTGTTCCCCCATCTCTGCACCTCCACAGTGCTCACACCCTTCCACATGGCTACCAGGTTATCTTCCTCTGGTGATGGTCAGCTTGCTAAGCTGCTGCTTTGGGGTAGGGGCTGGGCTTTCCCCTGACGCAGCCTTTCTGAGGGGATGCTTTTCTTTGGTATTAATCTCAGAGGAGTTTGAACCCTTCAGGGATTCACACATCATCCCTCCCCTCACATTTAGGGGTTATACTCCCTGGATGGTGCAGATGGTTAATAGTTAACATGCTCAGTCATGCTAGGCTGCTAACTAAAATGTTGGAAGTTTGGCAGTTCGAGTCCTATCAGAGGTGCCTCAGAACAAGGGCCTGGCAATCTACTTCCCAAACACCAGCCATTGAAAACTCTATGAAGCACATGAATCAGAACCGACTTGATGGAAACTGGAATAGAAAGCTCCTTTTTACTGGAGGGAGTTAGGAGGGACCATCCTTCAACATCCCTCTCAAAGTTTGAAGGGACTGGGTCTCTTCATGCTTCTACCAGAAAATTATTTTCCCTTACCTTGTGGTCTCCTCCTGCAGCTCAGCAAAATCGTAACTCTAATGGTTTTTTATATCTTCTGGATTCATTTCTTTCGTTGAAAACCTAAATTAGGGCCATGAAGAGAAGTGAAAGTGAATCAGCTATCCAGGTATCACATGTTAGCAAATAACTAGAAAGAGTGAGAAATGGGAAAAAGGTGGCATAGTGACACTTTCTTCAGTGTTAACAACCTGAGGCTCCACAGCCAAGCATAGAAGTGCTGGCTCATATCTGTTAGGGCCCCAGAAGCCATGTCTTCCTTTTACTTTTGTGTTCTACTGAATTACTCAGACTTCCTCCAGAAGCTGTATTGCAGAACAGTCCCCTCTGTACTTTAAGTGGGAAGCAATGACTTCTCTGGCTCTCGCAGAAGTCTCCAGCTGGCATCTTGTGAGTGATTCCTGCCCTGCAAATATGTTTACTTTAACCAAACTCACTCTTGTCAAGTTGATTCTAACTCATAGCGATCCAATAGGGTTTCCAAGGCTGGAAATCTCTACCAAAGCAGACTGCCACATCTTTCATCCATGGATTCGCTGGTGGTTTCGAACCACCAACCTTTTGGTTAGCAGTTGGTTCCTTTAACCACTGCACCACTATGATTCCTTATGTTTACTTTACCTACACGGTATTACTGAATAATCTAAATGTTAATGCCTTTAGGCAAGAGGGAGTATTGTCAAGTTTATTAAGTCCTCACCTTTATCTATCACAATACCCTTGGCTGACTTCACTTATTTGCATGATCTGAGTTTTAGGCCCTATAGGCTATGTGCCATGAAAATCTCAACTGCCTTTTTCACTGCGGGATTACTAATATGTTAGCATAATGCCTGACCCATAAGAGACACTCAATAAATATTGAATGAATGAGTGAAAATTTCTATTTGAAAAAAATGTGTGTGATGGGTGAAGAAAAGGTTGCAAAAATATAACAAAATTTATTGCAATCATAAACCCTGCTCAAATTAGATTATCTTCCCTTTCCCCCAGCATTAATATGTTCCTGAACCAGTCTTTATTTCTGAAATTTAGTCCATCCCTGAATATCATCATGTCCCCCGTGTTCCCCCCAGTTCAGTTAGGCTTCTTTTAGTTGTGCTTCCTCAGTACCCTGTTCTTAAGGGTTAGAATAAATGATACAAAAGGGTGTGCACTATAATCACTACTTCTCTGAATCCTTCACTAGTTTTTATTCAACCTGAGGGCAGGGGCTATGTCCTATTCATATCTATATCTATAACCAAAACCAACCCAAACCCATTGCCGTCGAGTTGTTTCCAACTCATAGCAACCCTATAGGACAGAGTAGAACTGCCCTATAGGATTTCCAAGGAGCACCTGGTGGATTTGAACTGCCTACCTTTGGTTAGCAAGTGTAGCACTTAACCACTACACCACCAGGGTTTCTGCTATATCTGTAGCACCCAGCAAAATATTTGACACCTAGTGGACTCTCAATTAATTTTTGTTGTGTAACTAAATAAATCATTCATTGACACAAAGAATTCCAAAATTTTAGTCCTCGTTTTATTTTCTTGCTGTTTTGTTTTTTGGAGCCCTGGTGGTACAGTGGTGAAGAGGTATGGCTACTAACAAAAAGTTGGGCAGTTTAAATCTACCAGGAATAAAGACAGACTCAGGAACGTACTGACGCTGGAGGACAGCAAAGACAATCTAATTTTAGCAGGGTTT
The DNA here is from genome assembly GCF_030014295.1 of Loxodonta africana. Classification (NCBI taxonomy): domain Eukaryota; kingdom Metazoa; phylum Chordata; class Mammalia; order Proboscidea; family Elephantidae; genus Loxodonta; species Loxodonta africana. Next base: position 133,898,309 of record NC_087342.1, read on the forward strand.
ATGATTTCAATAAATTTTGTTAAATCTGCCAGCTGTTCCTTGGAAACCCTGTGACACAGTTCTACTCTGTGCTATAGGGTCACTATGTATCAGAATCGACTCTATGGCAATGTTGTTGTTTTGCTTTGTTTTCATCTTTTATGTTGAGAGAGACCAGTCAAAACCACATTAAAATAAAAATACTTGAAAAAAAATGATTTAGCTTTTTTTCTAGTAGCTTAAAATTCATTACATCAGCTCTAAAACAATGACAGGTAAAGTTACTTCTGAGTTTTTGTGTGGAAAGGGAGAAAAGGACAAGAAAGAGAACTGGCTTCAGCGGAGGAATTGAATCTGCCCTTCCCAGATTGTAGCTTGTCTCTCAAGAGCAACATTCTAGCTTCTCAGTGAGATGTGAGGTTCTATCAAGTGAAAGAGAGAACAGCCTTCACCATCCCTCAGGAAGCTCTCAGGAAGAATATCTTTTTTACTCTGGGTATTTCACTGTAGTTTTAGCTATGCAGATTCTGTCAGAAGCAACTTCTTACCCCTCAGTTGTTACGGATTTAATTGTGTCGTCCAAAAATATGTATTAAAGTCCTAGCCCCTGTACCTGTAAATATGACCTGTTAGGAAATAGGGATTTTTCTTTTGTTGTGTTAATGTTATGTTAATGAAGTCATACCAGAGTAGGGTGGGTACTAAACTTAATCACTTGTGATCAGAATAGACACAAACAGAGGGGAGACAGATGACAAAGATCACCAAGAAAAGCCAAGAAACTCCCAGAACTATGAACAAGGAACAAGGAAGGACCTCCTCATAGAGATACTCCCTGAAGTCACATTTTTAGCCCTTTAAACTGTGAGAAAATAAATTCCTGTTCTTTAAAGACAACACTTGTCGTATTTTTTGTTACGGCAGCACTAGGTAATTGAGTTATTAGTGAGCTTGGAAAACAATAGTTCTGTAAGAATGGATCTTTAAAAGCTTTAATAGATTTTTCCTACTATTTTATCATTTTTTTCTTTTGCTTATCTCATTGGAATCCTACCTGTCTCTTGGAGCTTAATGTCCATCCTTGGGAAAAGGATGCCTACAACCCTAAAAAATCCTGCTGCTGGCAACTCAGCCAAATCATATTCTAAAGTTTTCTTTCAGGAGAAATCTTAGGACAGACACAAAGACAGCTCAGGAGATCTGCTGAAATAATGCTATCTCATCTTTAATTTCATGGAGGTGCTAAGTGAGAAAATTTGTGCATTAAATTGCAAAGCCTCCAATAAGACGAGGTTATGAAACAAGAAAGAGGATGGATTGTCAGAAAGATAGAAGAAAGAATGGTTGCAGTATTCTAAATGAAATATGATGAGGCACTAAGTAAAAACAGAGACTATGGGAATGGAGAGACATCTGGATGTGGGACTATATTGCCTTCCATATCCACTAACCAAGTTCAGGTCATCATGTCTCCTTTGGCCAGCTTTATGAACCCAGAGGTCCACATGGTTCTGTCTCAGAGCAATGTTTTGATTCAATAAAGGTAAGATAGCAAGAAAAAACATTTTAAGTTACTCAAGGTCTTTACTAGTATTTTTCTAAAACCATGAAAAGGATCCAAATACACAGAGTGCAATTAACATATTTAGATCCAACTTCTCTCCTACTTCTTTCCCTTGCCAAAACTGCTCCCATACCTCTGTCCAAATGCTCTTCTCCAAATCATTTTCCTGCACTTCTAGCCCTGTGCATGTTTATTCTTTCTCCAGCCCTGGACTCTTCTTGACCTTTGTGACCCCATACTTTCTTGTCATCTCTCCCTATTATCTTTGTTTTGTATCACATGATTCCAAAAAGCTGATTGGGCATCTTCAGATCATTTCCCAGAGAGTGGTGGACAGAAAAGCCTGATGGACAAAGCCAAAACTCCCTTTAGTAGGAAGACTGGAAAAGTAAGGCCAGATTAAGAATTTTGGTTCTAACAGTTAACCAATATGACTGCCTTCAGCCTCTCTAAGATTTGATGGTGCAGAACAGAAAAAGGTAGTAAGAAAGAGGCACAAATTGAAGATTACTCAGATGGCTAGTGCAACCAAGTGGATGTTGTAGTAAGTGATCTAAGTGTGGCCCAACATTTTCCAATTTTCATCTGGGAGAAAAAACAAGAAGGTCCCTAAGTCCTTGGCCTTAGCCCCTGACTCTAGAACTACTAGAACCCATTACAGTTCCTCACCGTCTTTGAGTATGAGTTTGCAAACTTTCTTTAGTAATCATTACATTTCTCTCACTGTGGCTATATACTCAGACTTTAATGATATGATTTTCAACATTGTCATGTAACGTTCCTGTAGATACTCTGAATTCAATATTAGGTTTTCACTATATAGACTGTTGTTAAGAGTGTAGACTAGTATACAATCCTGGGTGACTTTTTCCCTATTTCTACCCAGAGACCTGATTTCAATCTGTATAACCCTTTGCTGTCAAGTCAGTTCCAAATCAGAGCAATTCTATAGAACAGAGGATAACTGCCCCATATGGTTTCCAAGTAGCTGCTGGTGGATTTGAACTGCCAACCTTTTGTTTAGCAGGTGAGCTGTTAGCCACTGTGCTACCAGGCCTCCTGAATCCATATAGTGATACCCAGTACCCCAGTGCCATCGAGTCAATTCCAACTCATAGAGTGATACAGTTACCTATATCTTTGATTGTCTGGGATCCGCATGTGTGTGTGTGTGTGTGTCTTAGGAAGGATTCTGTAGAGAAGCAAAACCAGCGAAGCATATATACATATATACATACAGAGAGAAAGAGAGAGGGAGAAAGAGAGATTTAGCCCAAGGAAATGGCTCATGCAGTTTTAGAGGCTGGCAAGTCCCAAGCCCGTGGGTCAGGCATCAGGCTGGAGGTAAGTGTAAAAAAGTCTCCTAACTCACATAGCTGCAGGGGCTGACAAAACCCAAGATCGACAGGTCAGAGAGCAGGCTGCTAGCCCACAGGCTATGGAGGCTGATGAATCTCAAGATCAGCAGGCAACACAGGCAGCTGCTGGCACAAAGTCCCAAGAACTGGAGATCAGACAATGACGAGACAGATGTAGGATCCGGAGTGAGTGAAAACCAGCGAGATTTGCCAAAACATCCATATATATTGGATGCAGGCCACATCCCTGAGGAAACTCCCTTTATAACTTATTGGCTGATCATATCAGATCACATCATGGAGGTGATTACTTTATATGACAAAATGGAGGATAACTACATCATTACATAACTGCCAAACTGTATCATTATATAACTGCCAAACCACTGAGAATCATGGCCCAGCCAAGTTAACATACAACCTTAACTATCAGAGTGTGTGTGTGTGTTGTGTTTTACTCAAGAGCTTAATCAGTGTAAAAGACTTTTAAATGTCTTCCTCAAGGGTTTGTGATGATCACAGAACACTCTCAAGCTGAACATTTCTCCCTTGAGACTAACACATTTGAACTTCAATAAGTAGGGACAAGCTTTGTTCTTTAACACAGCAGATTTAAAATCTTTTGACACCTCTTCATAATTTCTAATGTGAAAAAAGGCTTATGCTGATGCCTGTGGTGCACATTCTACTCCTAAAACTTTTATCCGATTTGTCAAGAGTTGGAGAAAATTTCTTCAGGACTGTTAATAGCTCATCACTATAGTCCAGGCATCTTTGCTATAGAATACCAATTGCTTTGGCTTTATATTTTACATATTACCTTCTCTCCTATAATGAAGACATCTTTCTTCTCTGTCGATGTCTAAAATTTATGTTATCCTTGACCTGTCATTTTCAGGCCTATGTATCAGAGTTGGGTTTGGTATTAGAATCGCTTCAGACTTTGCACCCTACCTCCATTCACACCTAAAAACCAGTCTCTCTTAATTAGTCGCAAATCTCAATTTAGGTGTCTATGTGTGGTTTATTTGTGATTAAAACCAAAAACCAAACCTAGAGCTGTTAAGTCGATTCCAACTCATAGGACCCTGTAGGACAGAGTAGAACTGCCCCACAGGGTTTCCAAGTAGCAGCTGGTGGATTCGAACAGCTGACCTTTTGGTTAGCAGGTGAGCTCTTAACCAGTGCAACACCGGGGCTCATATTTGTCATAAGCCCAAGCAAGTTTACCTTAAATCAAATTTTGGACATTCGTTGACTTTATGAGCACAAATGCTATCAAATGATGTGTTTCTATAATTTTTGGATAACATGTACTCAATTGCAGAAAATGAGAAACCAAAAATCACAGTTTAAGAAAAAGTCATCCTTAGTAACATCAAGTGCTTAAGTAATGCTTATCGTGTACCAGGAACTTCTAAAAGCACAGTACATTTATTTACTTACTTAATCCTCACAAAATCCTAGGAAATAGATATACATATTTTGGTATAATACAATATATGTGTTCCTGGAAAACAAACAAACATACTCATACTTTGCAGAATTACACACTAACAAGGCTTATTGGAAAAACAGGGTTAGGGCAGTCAAAATCTATATACCATAGTACTAAAAGAAACAATAATTGATACCTTCAGAGTCAACTTTGACAGCCTAGAACAGCCTAGAAAGTTCAGAATGGATGGAGGCTCTCTCAGGGTGGGAAATGCTCGTTTGTAGGCATTTTGGCAATACAGATGGACTTGAAAAGATGAGAAGGTTGGGCTGCATTCAATCTGCATAGCAATACAATTATCTATACTTTTGATTGTCTATTAGGAACAGGAGGAAGTGAACCTGCCAGGAGCTAAAAACCATGCGAGATTGGAGGTGTGCTGTCTGGATGGGGAGTCCCAAATGCTGGTGCTCATTTTCTTAAAACTGATCTGAAAGAGCTTCTGCCTGTATAGAGGCTAAGCTAGGGCCTTTCTTTTCTACTGAAGGTTATAAGTGTGTGTCTACTCTTCTAGTTTCCTTCCCTAGGAAATATCAGATATGAACCAACATAACTTCTGTGATGGTTAAGATTGTGTGTCAACTTAGCTGGGCCATGATTCTCAGTGTTTATATATGATCACCCCCATGATGGGATCTGCTGTGAGTAGCCAGTCAGTTGAAAGGGAGTGTCCTTGGGTGTGGGGCTTGCATCCGAATACAAGTGGATCTTCTGGCTTTTGTCTCCTCTGGATTCTTCAGTTGCCTCTTGTTCCTCTGACCTCCGGTTCTTGGGACTTGAGCTAGCAGCTTATCTGCCAATCTTGGGATTCGTGGATCTTTACAGTTTGTGAGCAAGAGCCCTGCTCTCCAACATGCCCATCTTGGGTTCACCAGCCCCTGCAGCTGCATGAACCAGGAGAAGCCTCTCTCCTGATCCATAGACTTGGGGTGTTCCCGCCTCTACAACTGCATGAGCCATTTCCTTGATACAAATCTCTCTATATATATATTTATACAGTTTACTAGTTTTACTTCTCTAGAGAACCCAGCCTAAGACAACTTGGTTGTAATGCTACATGATTTCCTTATTTATCAATGGCATATGTGAGAGTTGTGTTATAGAAACCATATATTGTTATATTGTATCATAATAGATTTTACCATTATTATTGCTATTTCAGAGAAAACTGAGTAACAGAGAAGTTAAGGAAGTTGCCAAACACAGTTAATAAATAATGGAGAAGAGATTTGAGCTGAGGCTGTCTGAATCTAGTATCCAAGATCAATCACCATGACCTATTACTTCTTAATTATTCAAAGAAAATCACTAAATCTTCTATGAAATTAATTTCACATTGGGCATAATATTTTGAAATCTGCTTTGTACACTTACCAATATATTGTGACAATTTTCCTATGTCAATATTGTAACCATCACTTAGATATATAGAAATTATTGATTCAACCAAATATTACTGGATATCTACAATTTCCTGTGCATTTATATATTTTGCTGGGTGATTGAAGCATGATTTCCTTAATCCCCTATTTACAGTGTTTCTAAGTTTTTACACTTACCAATAATGCTTCAGTGGTGAATATAGTATATAGATTTCTATGTACATCTTCAGGTTTTTCTTTGAGAGAAATTTCTAGAAGTGGAACTGCAGGCTCAGAAAGAACATACATTTTTAAGTTTTTTATATGTATATTCAAATTGTTCTCAGGAAAGTGTATAACAATTAGCATGCCTAATAAAATTATATGATTGGCCACATACTGAAGCTCTTTTTTCAAATTTAAAATGGGCCCTTTATTAGTGGTAGTAAATAAGGTTTAAGTTTTATAGGCTTATTGGTTGTTGGAATTTTCACTTATATCTTTTACTATTTTTCTGATGATTTGTTCATCTTTTTATTATTGAGCTGTAAGAAATCTTTATACACAAGGACAGTAACTTTTTTTCCTTTTTTGTGCTTTAAGTAAAAGTTTACAAATCAAGTCAGTCTCTCACATAAAAACTTATATACAACCTGTTACATACTCCCAATTGCTCTCTCCCTAAGGAGACAGCTGGGTCCCTCCCTCCACTCTCTCTTTTCATATCCATTTTACCAGCTTCTAACCTGCTCTACCCTCTCATCTCCCCTCCAGGCAGGAGACGTCAACATAGTTTCAAGTGTCCGCCTGACCCAAGAAGCTCGCTCCTCACCAGCATCCCTCTCCAACCTGTTGTCCAGTCCAATCCCTGTCTGAAGAGTTGGCGTCGGGAATGGTTCCTGTCCTGGGCCAAAAGAAGGTCTGGGGGCCATGATCACGAGGGCCCTTTTAGTCTCAGTCAGACCATTAAGTCTGGTCTTTTTACGAGAATTTGGGGTCTGCATCCCACTGCTCTCCTGTTCCCTCAGGGGTTCTCTGTTGTGTTCCCTGTCAGGGCAGTCATCGATGGTAGCTGGGCACCATGCAGTTCTTCTGGTCTCAGGATGATGTAGTCTCTGGTTTATGTGGCCCTTTCTGTCTCTTGGGCTCATAATTACCTTGTGTCCTTGGTGTTCTTCATTCTCCTTTGATCCAGGTGGGTTGAGACCAATTGGTGCAACTTAGATGGACGCTTGCTAGCGTTTAAGACCCCAGACGCCATTCTCCAAAGTGGGATGCAGAATGTTTTCTTAATAGATTTTATTATGCCAATTGACTTAGATGTCCCCTGAAACCAGGGTCCCCAAATCCCCACTCCTGCTATGCTGGCCTTCGAGTCATTCAGTTTATTCAGGAAACTTCTTTGCTTTTGGTTTAGTATAGTTGTGCTGACCTCGCCTGTATTGTGTGTTGCCTTTCCCGTCACGTAAAGTAGTTCTACTATCTAATTTAGTGAATACCCTTCTCATACCCTCCCTCCCCCCTCATACCCTCCCTCCCCCCTCTCGTAACCATCAAAGAAGATTTTCTTCTCTGTTTAAACTACTTCTCGAGTTCCTATAATAGTGGTCTTATACAATATTTGTCCTTTTGCAACTGACTAATTTCACTGAGCTTAATGCCTTCCAGATTCCCCATGTTATGAAATGTTTCACAGATTCCTCACTGTTCTTTACGGATGCCTAGTATTCCATTATATGAATATATCATAATTTAGTTATCCATTCATCCATTGATGGGCACCTTGGTTGCTTCCATCTTTTTGCTATTGTAAACAGTGCTGCAGTGAACATGGGTTGCATATATCTGTTCGTGTAAAAGCTCTTATTTCTCTAGGATATATTTCAAGGAGTGGGATTGCTGGATCGTATGGTAGTTATATTTCTAACTTTTTAAGGAACCACCAAATTGATTTCCAAAGTGGTTGTACCATTTTACATTCCCACCAGCAGTGTATAAGTGTTCCAATCTCTCCACAGCCTCTCCAACATTTATTGTCTTGTGTTTTTTGGATTAATGCCAGCCTTGTTGGAGTGAGATGAAATCTCATTGTAGTTTTGATTTGCATTTCTCTAATGGCTAATGATCATGAGCATTTCCTCACACATCTGTTAGCTACCTGAATGTCTTCTTTAGTGAAGTGTCTGTTTATATCTTTTGCCCATTTTTTAATTGGGTTGTCTTTTTGTAGTTGAGTTTTTGCAGTATCATGTAGATTGTAGAGATCAGTCAGTGATCGGAAATGTCATAGCTAAAAACCTTTTCCCAGTCTGTAGGTAATCTTTTTACTCTTTTGGTGAAGTCTTTGGATGAGCATAGGTGTTTGATTTTTAGGAGCTCCCAGTTATCTAGTTTCTCTTCTGTATTGTTGGTAATGTTTCATATTACTGTTTATGCCATGTATCAGGGCTCTTAGCATTGTCCCTATTTTATCGTCCATGATCTTTATTGTTTTATGTTTAGGTCTTCGATCCATTTTGAGTTCATTTTTGTGCATGGTGTGAGGTATGGGTCTTGTTTCATTTTTTGGAGGTGGATATTCAGTTATGCCAGCACCATTTGTTAAACAGACTGTCTTTTCCCCATATAACTGACTTTGGACCTTTGTCAAATATCAGCTGCTCATATGAGTTGGAATCGACTTGACGGCACTAGGTTTTTTTTTTTTTTCATATGTGGATGGATTTATGTTTGGATTCTCAATTCTGTCCCATTGGTCTATGCATCTGTTGTTGTGCCAGTAGCAGGCTTTTTGACTACTGTGGCAGTATAATAGGTTCTAAAATCAGGTAGAGTGAGGCCTCCCACTATGTTCTTCTTTTTCAGTAATGCTTTACTTATCTGGGCCCTCTTTCCCTTCCATATGAAGTAGGTGATTTGTTTCTCCATCTCGTTAAAAAATGTCACTGGAATTTGGATCAGAATTGCATTGCATGTATAGATGGCTTTTGGTAGAAAAGACATTTTTACAATGTTAAGTCTTCTTATCCATGAGCAAGGTATGTTTTTCCACTTATGTAGGTCTCTTTTGGTTTCTTGCAGAAGTGTTTTGTAGTTTTCTTTGCATAAGTCTTTTACATCTCTGGTAAGATTTATTCCTAAGTATTTTATCTTCTTGGGGGCTACTGTAAATGGTATTGATTTGGTGATTTCCTCTTCGATATTCTTTTTGAAGGTGTAGAGGAATCCAACTGATTTTTATGTTTATCTTGTATTCTAATGCTCTGCTGAACTCTTCTATTTCAGTAGTTTTCTTGAGGATTCTTTAGGGTTTTTTGTGTATAAGATCATGTCATCTGCAAATAGAGATACTTTTACTTCTTCCTTGCCAATCTGGATGCTCTTTATTTCTTTATTTACCCTAATTGCTCTGGCTAGGACCTCTAGCACACTGTTGAATAAGAGTGGTGATAAAGGGGATCCTTGTCTGGTTCCCAGTCTCAAGGGGAAAGCTTTCAGACTCTCTTCATTTAGGTTGATGTTAGCTGTTGACTTTGTATAAATCCCCATTATTATGCTGGGGAATTTTCTTTCTATTCCTATTTTGCTAAGAGTGTCTATCAGGAATGGGTGTTAAACTTTGTCAAATGCCTTTTCTTAATTGATAAAATCTCGTGGTTCTTGCCTTTTGTTTTATGTATATGATGGATTACGTTAATTATTTTTCTAAGGTTGAACCATCCCTGTATACCTGATATAAATTCCACTTGGTCATGGTGAGTTCTTTTGATATGTTGTTGAATTCTATTGGCTAGAATTTTGTTGAGGATTTTTGCATCTAAGTTCATGAGGTATATACGTCTGTAATTTTCTTTTTTTTGTGATGTTTTTATTTGGTTTTGGTATCAGGGATATGCTAGCTTCATAGAATGAGTTAGGGACTATTCAGTCCTTTTCTATGCTCTGAATACCTTTAGTAGTAGTGGTGTTAACTCTTCTCTGTAAGTTTCGTAGAACTCTGCAGTGAAGCTGTCCAGGCCAAGGCTTTTTTTTTTTTTTTTTTTTTGGGCGTTTTTTGATTACCTTTTCAATCTCTTTTTTTGTTATGGGTTTATTTAGTTGTTCACCTCTGTTTGTGTTAGTTTAAGTAGGTAGTGTGTTTCTAGGAATTCATCTATTTCTTTTAGGTTTTGAAATTTGTTAGAGTACAATTCTCTATAGTAATCTGATATGATTCTTTTAATTTCAGTTGGATCTGTTATAATATCGCTCATCTCATTTCTTATTTGAGTTGTTTGCTTCCTAACCTGTTTTTCTTTTGTAAGTCTGTCCAATGGTTTATCAATTTTGTTAGTTTTTTCGAAGAATCAGCTTCTGGTCTTGTTACCTCTTTCAATTGTTTCTCTGTTTTCTATTTAATTCAGCTCTAATTTGTATTTCGTGGTTTTTTTCTGGTGCCTCAGGTTTCTTTTGTTGCTCTCTTTCTATTTGTTCAAGTTATAGGGATAATTCTTTGATTTTGGCCCTTTGTTCTTTTTGCATGTGTGCGTTTATTGATATAAATTGATCTCTGAGCACAGCTTTTGCTGTATCCCAAAGGTTCTGATAGGAAGTGTTTTCATTCTCTTTGGATTCTGTGAATTTCTTTATTCCATCCTTAACGTCTTCTATGACCCAGTCATTTTTCAGCAGGGTATTGTTCAGTTTCCAAGTATTTGATTCTTTTTCTTGCTTTTTCTCTTATTGATTTCTACTTTTATGGCCGTATGGTCAGAGAAGATGCTTTGCAATATTTCGATGTTTTGAATTTTCCTAAGGCTTGCCTTATGTCCTAACACGTGGTCTTTTCTAGAGAATGTTTCATGTGCACTAGAAAAGAAAGTATACGTTGTTATCGTTGGGTGAAGTGTTCTGTATATGTCTATGAAGTCAAGTTGGTTTATTGTGGCATTTAGATCTTCCATGTCTTTATTGAGCTTCTTTCTGGATGTCCTGTCCTTTACCGAAAGTGGTGTGTTGAAGTCTCCTACTGTAGTTGTGAAGCTGTCTATCTCACTTTTCAGTGCTGTTAGAGTTTGTCTTATGTATCTTACAGCCCTGTCATTGGGTGCATAAGTATTTAATATGGTTATATCCTGCTGGTATATTGTCTCTTTAATCATTATATAGTGTCCTTCCTTGTCCTTTGTGGTGGATTTAAAGTCTACTTTGTCGGATATTAATACTGCTACTCTTGCTCTTTTTTGATTGTTGTTTGCTTAATATATTTTTTTTTCCATCCTTTGAGTTTTAGTTTGTGTCTCTAAGGTGTGTCTCTTGTAGGCAGCATATAGGTGGGTCATGTTTTTTTATCCATTCTGCCACTCTCAGTCTCTTTATTGGTGCATATAGTCCATTTATATTCAGCATAACTATAGATAGGTAAGAGTTTAGTGCTGTCGTTTTGATATCTTTTGCTGTGTGTTGTTGCCAGTTTCTTTTTCCCACTTAATTTTTTGTGCTGAGTAGTTTATATGTTGTCTTCTCTTATTCGTTGTTGTTGATTTTGTTTCTGCTGAGTCTCTTATTTTTTTCTTAACTTTATTTTGATGAGTAAGATAGTCTCCTTTGTGGTTACATTATTATTTACCCCTATTTTTCTAAGTTTAAACCTAACTTTTATTTCTTAATGTCATCTTGTCTGCCTCTCCATAAGAAAGATCTATGACTACATTTCTCAGTCCCTCTTTATTATTTTAATGTTGTCTTCTTTTGCATAATAACATCGCTGCTTCCCTGTTGTGAGCATTTTTTTATGTTGGTTTATTTTTGTGATTTCCCTGTCTGGTTTGACATCTGATTGTTTTCTCCAGTGTTCTAGTCTTGGGTTGCTAACTGGTATTATTGATCTTCTAAGCAAAGAACTCCCTTAATATTTCCTGTAGTTTTGGTTTGGTTTTTATGAATTCCCTAAACTTCTGTTTATCTGGAAATGTCCTAATTTCACCTTCATATTTGAGAGAGAGTTTTGCTGGATATATGATTCTTGGCTGGCATTTTTTTCCTTCAGCGCTTTATATAAGTCATCCTGTTGCCTTCTTGCCTGTATGGTTTCTACTGAGTAGTCACAGCTTACTGTTATTGACTCTGCTTTGTAGGTGACTTTTTATTTATCCGTAGCTGCTCTTAAAAGTCTCTCTTTTTCTTTGGTTTTGGCATGTTTGATTATAATATGTCTTCTTGGCTTTCTTTTAGAATCTACTTTATGTTGAGTTCGATGAGCATTTTGGATAGATACCTTCTCATCTTTCATGGTATCAGGGAGTTTTCTGCCAACAAATCTTCAACAGTTCCCTCTGTATTTTCTGTTGTCCCTCCCTGTCCTGGTACTCCAATCAGTCATAGGTAATTTCTCTTGATAGAGTCCCACATGGCTCTTAAGGTTTCTTCATTTTTTTTTTTTTTTAATTCTTTTACCTGATTTTTCTTCAAATATATTGGTGCCAAGTGCTTTATCTTCAATTCTGCCTTCCACTTGCTCAATTCTGTTCCTCTGACTTTCTATTGAGTTGTCTAATTCTGTAATTTTATTGTTAATCTTCTGAATTTCTGATTGCTGTCTCTCTATGGATTCTTGCAGCTTATTAAATTTTTCATTATGTTCTTGAATAACCTTTTTAATTTTTTCAACTGCTTTATCTTTGTGTTCTTTGGCTTGTTCTGCATATTGCCTGATCTCCTTCCTAATCTTGTTCCTGATGTCTTGAAGAGTTCTGTATATTAATCTTTTGTATTCTGCCTCCGATAATTCCAGGAAGGCACATTCATCCAGAAGATCCTTTGATTCTTTGTTTTGAGAACTTGTTGAGGTGATCATGGTCTGTTTCTTTACATGACTTGATAGCGACTGTTTTCTCCGAGCCATCTATAAGTTATTGTATTAGTTTATTTTATGTTTGCTTACCGTGTCACAGCTTCATGCTTTGTTTTGTTTTGATATGCCCAAATGGGTTGCCTGAGTGAGTTAGCTTGATTATTTGGAACTCTGACCTCCTGTCCCCAGATGACTAGAGCTGTTATCAGGTATATCAGTCTAGGAGTCCATTCACTTTTCTTGTATGAATTCAGCTGAGGTATCCAGGTAGGTGATCATCAAGCGTGTGGTATAGGCTCTGTCCTACAGTCTTAGAGGGGCAGGGGTGATTAGTGTAGGTACTGGTACCTAGTTGCAGCAGGGGGTCACGTTCTGAACAAGCAAGGGGCTGAGAACCATCCTCCAAATGTCTGTGAGGATAGCATGTCCCTGTTCCCTAGAGCATACAGGTGGGTGGCTGCTAAAGATGGACCATGGGCACCCAATGCTTTTGTTTGTAAGGAATGGGAGGTACCAGTTATTCTTGGACCCCTGTCGTGGGTAGCTGGGTGACCTGAGTGGAGCCATCAGTCCTTATGCCCCTGATGTAGGTAGGTGAGGACCCTATTTAATAGGCAAAGCAGTGTCAAATATCAAACACCCATCTCTTTACTGCATAGCTGAAATGGTTGAAGCCTGCCAACATGGGCCTATTCTCCTGAAATAGGCCCACACAGGTCCATGCAGCGGAGAAACATATTCAACGTTCACAGCCCATTTATGCCTGGACAGGAGCCGCTCCTGTCCAGGTTAGTGGAGCTGGCAAATTATCTTTCCCCCCAGTTGTGAATTTATTCCTACTTTAAGGCCAGTAGGATGGCTCCGGGTGCTCAACAAGCCTATCTTAGGCCCAGGAAAATTAACAGCCACAGAAGCTGGCTTGGGGGCTAGGGGCATGGTAAAATACACGCAAGTACTTAGCTTTTGCCAAGAGCACTCTTCTTCTGTGGTTCCGGAGGTGTGAGTAGGCTGTGCAGCTGGCTGCTTCTCCCTGAGGAAACTGTGCCCAAATGTTAGTATCAGCCCACTGCAGCCACTCCCGGGAATGGTGCCTGAGGGATCCCAGCAATTCTGGTCCGGTAACTCCTCTCTGCTTCTGAACTGTCTCTCCGTACCCCTGCTTCTCAGTCCGTTTTCTGACTTTGTCTTTGATGTTCAGGGCTCCTAGCTTCCTATAAATATAATCATTTCACTTGTTTTTTCAGGTCTTTGTTGTAATAGGGATAGCAGGAAGCATCTGGCTATTCTTTCATCTTGGCCCCCTCCTCCGAGACTTTCTTTAGTGCCTTGTACAGTATATAAAGCATAAATTCCTCAATATTGATAATATTTTTCCAAAGTTTCCCAGGGTTATGCTGGTTTTTACGTTAGTATCTGAAATGACTACCATTCACCTGTCAGCTTGTCATACTGTGGTGGTTTGTGTGTTGCTGTGATGCTGAAAGCCATGCCATCAGTATTTCAAATACCAGCAGGGTCACCCATGGTGGACAGGTTTCAGTGGAGCTTCCAGACTAAGATAGACTATGAAGAAGGACCTGGCAATCTACTGCTTAAAAAATTGGCCAGTGAAAACCTTATGAATAGCAGCAGAACATTGTCTGAAATACTGTTGGAAAATGATCCCCTCAGGTGGGACCAGAAGAAACTAACCTGGTGCCCGTTGCATAGATTCTGACTTACAGCGACCGTATAGAACAGAATTGACCTGCTCCATGTGGTTTCAAGGCTGTAATCCCTACCGAAGCAGACTGCCACATCTTTCTCCCACAGAGCAGCTGGTGGGTTTATATTGCCAATTTTTCTATTAGCGGCTGAGCACTTAAACACTATGGCACCAGAGCTCCTTCCTCAGATTGGAAGGCACTCAAAATACAACTGGAGAAGAGCTGTCTCCTTAGAGTCAATCTTAATGACATAGATGGAATCAAGCTTCCAAGGCCTTCATTTGCTGATGTGATGACTCAAATGAAAAGAAACAGCTGCAAACATCCATTAATAATCAGAATGTACAATGTATGTAGTATGAATCTAGGAAAACTGGAAGTTGTCAATAATGAAACGGAACACATGAAGATCCATGTCCTAGGCATTAGTGAGCTGAAATGGACTGGTATTGGCCATTTTGAATCAGACAATCATTTCGTCTATTATGCCAGGAATGACAAATTGAAGAGGAATGGCATTTTATCCATTGTCAAAAAGAGCAGTTCAAGATCTATACTGAAGTCATTGATAAGATAATACCCATAAGCCTACAAGAAGGACCAGTTAATAGACTACAATTTAAATTTATGCATCCACCACTAAGTCCAAAGATGAAAAAATTGAAGACTTTTACAACTTGGCCCCTCAGGTCTCTTCAGCCAGCCCAGCCTTTGCCCTGCTTAAGCAAGTATTACAAAGCTCTTTAGCTCCACTGGTAAGTGCCCTGGAGCACCCCACCCCACCAGTAAGCCTCAGTTTGAAGGCACTCAGCTGTCTAGCTCCATGGGTTGGCAAGCCTAGCTCTGCCGACAAGTGCCCAGAGGTACCCCACTCCACCAGCAAGCCTGTCCCTGAAGGCACTCAGCTTTCTCTCTTCCTGGGCTGGTAAGCCCACCATGCTGCCTCCTGCTGGTCTCCTGGTCCTGCTGCCTTTGCTATCACCGTTTCTCTGCCACTGCTACTCACCATCTCTAATGTTACAGCTCTCTGTCTCCATCTCCTGGGTCTAGGAGGTTCTCAGTGCAGGGATCCTGGGTACAAAGGACATGCTCCAGTTGTAGCTCTTCTTTCTTGGTGGTAGTGAGGTCCCCTCTTTTGGCCTCTGGGATGGCTCATTTTAAGCCTACCAAGATGGCAAAACTGACCAATCTCCTCATTAGGGTTCCATACACCTTATTTGCATGGTCCCACCCCCAAAAGGTGCGATGTACCTTATTTGTATTATTATCAAGCTGTCCAATCCCCTTGGTGGGCCACAAGCACCTTATTTGCATAGTTTCACCCAATCATTTGGTGAGAACATGACCATGGCTAGAAAGGCCACATAAAAGTGATGCATTGCACCACAGTGCACCTGATCCAAGCCATGGTATTTTCAGCCACCACATATACATGCAAAAGCTGGACAATGAACGAGGAAGACTGAAGAAGAATTGATGCATTTGAATTATGGTGTTGGTGAAGAATATTGAATATTCCACAAACTGCCAGAAGAATGAACAAATCTGTCTTGAATGAAGTATAGCTAGAATGTTCTTTAGAAGTGAGAATGGTGAGACTTCATCTCATGAACTTTGAATATGTTTTCAGGAGAGACCAGTCGCTGGAGAAGGACATCATGCTTGGTAAAGTAGATGGTCAGTGAAAAAGAGGAAGACCCTAAAAGAAATTGACACAGTGGCTGCAGCAATGGATTCATGTGTAACAACTATGGTGAGGATGGCACAGGACCGGGCAGGGTTTCATTCTGTTATACATAGATAGGGTCCCTATGAGTCAGAACCAGCTCAATGGCATCTAAAAACAACCTGAAGTGGTAAAATGTGTTTGCCACCTATGCATTTGGAAATGTTATTGATATTTTTACTACCTCTCTACAAAATGGATAAAATTAAGTAAGACTATGAAAGGATTAAATTATGTCTCAAGAGTATTTCTGTTTCTAAGAATTTATGAATTCTGAAATGGTTATGATCAGAAAATCATGATTTTACTACTTCACTTAAATGAAAGAAAATTTAAGTGGTTACATAATCCACTTATTCCTCTCAGGGAAAATGATAATTAAATCACTTTTTATAGATGAGAATGTGTTCTATTTAATGTTTTCCAAAGAAAACAACTTGTTAAGTACCGTGATTGTACTATTTATCATTTCTGTCTTTAAAGAAGCTTCTTTTGTGCTGAGCCTATGTCTCCTGTCTCTTAGTTATCTCAGCCTTTTTCTGACCTACATGAAGAGAAATGCCAACAGCATTTGTAAATATTCAGGAAAAAGTGAGAATAATTCCGCTTTCTACCTTTGATCAATAAACAATCAAAATCATTGTAACTTTAAGAGATAGATATGATGCAGCTCTTATGTTATCATCCATCTCAAAAGGTTACTATGACAACACCATCACACCAGGACCAACTGGCTTTCCACGTTTTTGAAGAAGCTTAATAAAATGTCTCTGAAAAAGAAAACAATATAACCATAAAAATCTAGCATTTTCTCTATCCTTTAAATACTAGAGCATTATTTTATTTCCCCAAGTTGTTGTTTTTTATGTAGTACTTGATGCCAGCTATTAAATCAGTCTTCAGTTTATTCTGCACCAGGCAAGTCAATCCCTATTCTTATCATTCCTTCTCACAAATCTAATTTTCTCATCCTTTAACATTGTAGTGGCTTTTCTCTGAAATCTCTTCAAACCTATGCTCCTCTCAAGATGAGTCCTCATCATGTAACTTCCATCATCCATATATATATATATATATCTTGTACCTCTGCATGGAAACATTCATATCAATATAGATTGATGTTTCTAAAATTTTTAATTCTAGTTTAACCTATAGATTTATTAATGTTCCTATATGTTGAGAGCAATAAACCAAAGGGTTTCTGATATAAGGCCTTATCTAAGATAGCACTGAAATGGCATTAGAATCATAGGTTCAATCACATAACTTTAGAATGAATAGACAGATAAGTGTGTGATTTTTCTGAATTCTGTCATATACTTTTTTGTGTGGTAAAATTAACATAATATTTACCATTTTAGCCATTTTAAAGTTTACAATTCAGTGGCAATTAGTATATTAGCAATGTTACGCAACAATAACCAATATCTACTTCTAAAACATTTTCATCATCCCAAAAGGAAATTCAGTACCTAGCAAGTAGCTCCTCATTCCTCCCTACCCCCAGCACCTGGCTACCACTAATCTGCCTTCTCTCTCCATGAATTTGCCATTTCTGGCCATTTCATATACATGGAATCACAAAATATGTGGCTTTTTGTGTCTGCCTTCTTTCTCTCAGCATAATATTTTCAAGGTTCAGCCATATTGTAGCATGTATCAGTACTTCTTTCCTTTTATGGCCGATGTATGCCATTTTGATTATCTGTTCATCAGTTGATGGACATTTGGGTTACTTCCACTTTTTGATTATTGTCAATAGTGCTATTATGAACATCCTTCGTACAATTTTTTATTTGAACATGTGTTTTCAATTTTTTTCAGTGTATTCCTATGAATAGAATTGCTGGGTCATATGGTAATTCTACTTGAGGAACCATAAAATTGTTTTCCACAGCTGCTCCACCATTTTATATTCCCATCAACAATATATGAACATTCTAATTTCTCTGCATCTTCATCAGCCCTTCTCATTTTCTTTTTTAAAATTATTATACACATTCTGATTGCTATAAAGTGCCATCTAATTGTTGTTTTGGTTTGAACTTCCCTTTTTTGTTTTTTTTTAGTAATTAAGGATGTTGAGTGAGCATCTTTCCATGGTTTTGTTGATCATAGTATATTTTCTTTGGAAAAATATCTATTCAAGTCCATTTTTCAATTTGGTGGTCTAAGTTTTTTGTTGTTGAATTGTAAAAGTTTTTTTTTTTTTAAATAAGTTCTGAACAGTAGACTCTTCTCACATATATGATTTGCAAATACATTCTCCCATTTGGTAGACTGTCTTTTCACTCCCTTGATTGTGTCTTCTGGTGCACAAAAGTTTTCACTTTTGATAAAATTATTATTTTTTTTTTTCTTTTTGTGGCTCAGACTTTTGATGTTATACCTTGAAGCAAAATCCAAGGTTGCAAAGATTTACCTCTATGTTTTCTTCTAAGAGTTTTGTAGTTTTAGCTTTTACATTTCGGCTTTTAATTCACTTTTACTTACTTTTGCATATGGTGTGAGGTAGGGGTCTAATTTCATTCTTTTGCATGTGGATACCCAGTTGTCCTAGCACCATTTTTTTTTTTAATTTTTATTGAGCTTCAAGTGAACGTTTACAAATCAAGTCAGTCTGTCACATATAAGTTTATATACACCTTACTCCAAACTCCCACTTTCTCTCCCCCTAATGAGTCAGACCTTCCAGTCTCTCCTTTCGTGACAATTTTCCCAGCTTCCAACCCTCTCTACCCTCCCATGCCCCCTCCAAACAGGAGATGCCAACACAGTCTCAAGTGTCCACCTGATACAAATAGCTCACTCTTCATCAGCATCTCTCTCCTACCCACTATCCAGTCCCTTCCATGTCTGATGAGTTGTCTTCGGGAATGGTTCCTGTCCTGGGCCAACAGAAGGTTTGGGGACCATGACCACCAGGATTCCTCTAGTCTCAGTCAGACCATTAAGTATGGTCTTTTTGTGAGAATTTGGGGTCTGCATCCCATTGATCTCCTGCTCCCTCAGGGGTTCTCTGTCGTGCTCCCTGTCAGGGCAGTCATCAGTTGTGGCCAGGCACCAACTAGTTCTTCTGGTCTCAGGATGATATAAGTCTCTGGTTCATGAGGCCCTTTCTGTCTCTTGGGCTCATAGTTATCGTGTGACCTTGGTGTTCTTCATTCTCCTTTGATCCAGGTGGGTTGAGACCAATTGATGCATCTTAGATGGCCGCTTGTTAGCATTTAAGACCCCAGACGCCACATTTCAAAGTGGGATGCAGAATGTCTTCATAATAGAATTATTTTGCCAGTTGACTTAGAAGTCCCCTTAAACCATGGTCCCCAAACCCCTGCCCTTGCTCCGCTGACCTTTGAAGCATTCATTTTATCCCGGAAACTTGTTTGCTTTTGGTCCAGTCCAATTGAGCTGACCTTCCATGTATTGAGTGTTGTCCTTCCCTTCACCTAAAGCAGTTCTTATCTACTAATTAATCAGTGAAAAACCCTCTCCCTCCCTCCCTCCCTCCCCGCCTCGTAACCACAAAAGTATGTGTTCTCAGTTTACACTATTTCTCAAGATCTTATAATAGTGGTCTTATACAATATTTGTCCTTTTGCCTCTAATTTCGCTCAGCATAATGCCTTCCAGGTTCCTCCACGTTATGAAATGTTTCACAGATTCGTCACTGTTCTTTATCGATGTGTAGTATTCCATTGTGTGAATATACCACAATTTATTTAACCATTCATCCGTTGATGGACACCTTGGTTGCTTCCAGCTTTTTGCTATTGTAAACAGGGCTGCAATAAACATGGGTGTGCATATATCCAATGTGTAGGTGGTCTTTTTACTCTTTTGGTGAAGTCTTTAGATGAGCATAGGTGTTGATTTTTAGGAGCTCCCAGTTATCTGGTTTCTCTTCGTCATTTTTGGTATTGTTTTGTATTCTGTTTATGCCTTGTATTAGGGCTCCTAAGGTTGTCCCTATTTTTTCTTCCATGATCTTTATCGTTTTAGTCTTTATGTTTAGGTCTTTGATCCACTTGGAGTTAGTTTTTGTGCATGGTGTGAGGTATGGGTCCTGTTTCATTTTTTTGCAAATGGATATCCAGTTATGCCAGCACCATTTGTTAAAAAGACTATCTTTTCCCCAATTAACTGACACTGGGCCTTTGTCAAATATCAGCTGCTCATATGTGGATGGATTTATATCTGGGTTCTCAATTCTGTTCCATTGGTCTATGTGCCTGTATTGTACCAGTACCAGGCTGTTTTGACTACTGTGGCTGTATAATAGGTTCTGAAATCAGGTAGAGTGAGGCCTCCCACTTTCTTCTTCTTTTTCAGTAATGCTTTACTTAACCAAGGCTTCTTTCCCTTCCATATGAAGTTGGTGGTTTGTTTCTCCAACACATTAAAAAATGATATTGGAATTTGGATCGGAAGTGCATTGTATGTATAGATGGCTTTTGGTAGAATAGACATTTTTACTATGTTAAGTCTTCCTATCCATGAGCAAGGTATGTTTTTCCACTTAAGTAGGTCCTTTTTAGTTTCTTGTAGTAGTACTTTGTAGTTTTCTTTGTATAGGTCTTTTACATCTTTGGTAAGATTTATCCCTAAGTATTTTATCTTCTTGGGGGCTACTGTGAATGGTATAGATTTGGTTATTTCCTCTTCGATGTTCTTTTTGTTGATGTAGAGGAATCCAAGTGATTTTTGTACGTTTATCTTATAACCTGAGACTCTGCCAAACTCTTCTATTAGTTTCAGTAGTTTTCTGGAGGATTCCTTAGGTTTTTCTGTGTATAAGATCATGTCATCTGCAAATAGAGATAATTTTACTTCCTCCTTGCCAATCCGGATGCCCTTTATTTCTTTGTCCAGCCTAATTGCTCTGGCTAGGACCTCTAGCACAATGTTGAATAAGAGCGGTGATAAAGGGCATCCTTGTCTGGTTCCCGTTCTTAAGGGAAATGCTTTCAGGCTCTCTCCATTTAGAGTGATGTTGGCTGTTGGCTTTGTATAAAAAAAAGAGACCCTTTATTATGTTGAGGAATTTTCCTTCAATTCCTATTTTGGAGAGAGTTTTTATCATAAATCGGTGTTGGACTTTGTCAAATGCCTTTTCTGCATCAATTGATAAGATCATGTGGTTTTTGTCTTTTGTTTTATTTATATGCTGGATTACATTAATGGTTTTTCTAGTATTAAACCAGCCTTGCATACCTGGTATAAATCCCACTTGGTCATGGTGGATTATTTTTTTGATATGTTGTTGAATTCTATTGGCTAGAATTTTGTTGAGGATTTTTGCATCTATGTTCATGAGGGATATAGGTCTGTAATTTTCTTTTTTTGTGATGTCTTTACCTGGTTTTGGTATCAGGGAAATGGTGGCTTCATAGAATGAGTTAGGGAGTATTCCGTCATTTTCTATGCTTTGAAATACCTTTAGTAGTAGTGGTGTTAACTCTTCTCTGAAAGTTTGGTAGAACTCTGCAGTAAAGCCGTCCGGGCCAGGGCTTTTTTTTGTTGGGAGTTTTTTGATTACCGTTTCAATCTCTTTTTTTGTTATGGGTCTATTTAGTTTTTCTACTTCTGATTGTGTTAGTTTAAATAGGTAGTGTTTTTCCAGGAATTCATCCATTTCTTCTAGGTTTGCAACTTTGTTAGAGTACAATTTTTCCTAATAATCTGATATGATTTTTTTAATTTCAGTTGGGTCTATTGTGATGTGGCCCATCTCGTTTCTTATTCGGGTTATTTGTTTCCTTTTCTGTATTTCTTTAGTCAGTCTAGCCAATGGTTTATCAATTTTGTTAATTTTTTCGAAGAACCAGCTTTTGGCTTTGTTAATTCTTTCAATTGTTTTTCTGTTCTCTAATTCATTTAGTTCAGCTCTAATTTTTATTATTTGCTTTCTTCTGGTGTCTGATGGATTCTCTTGTTGCTTACTTTCTATTTGTTCAAGTTGTAGGGACAGTTCTCTGATTTTGGCTCTTTCTTCTTTTTGTATGTGTGCATTTATCGATATAAATTGGCCTCTGAGCACTGCTTTTGTTGTGCCCCAGAGGTTTTGATAGGAAGTATTTTCATTCTCGTTGCATTCTATGAATTTCTTTATTCCCTCCTTAATGTCTTCTATAACCCAGTCTTTTTTCAGGAGGATGTTGTTCAGTTTCCAAGTATTTGATTTCTTTTCCCTAATTTTTGTGTTATTGATTTCCACTTTTATGGCCTTGTGGTCTGAGAAGATGCTTTGTAACATTTTGATGTTTTGGATCCTGGAAAGGTTTGTTTTATGACCTAATATATGGTCTATTCTAGAGAATGTTCCATGTGCGCTAGAAAAAGAAGTATACTTTTCAGCAGTTGGGTGGAGAGTTCTGTATAAGTCAATGATGTCAAGTTGGTTGTTGTAGTAATTAGGTCTTCCGTGTCTCTATTGAGTTTCTTACTGGATGTCCAGTCCTTCTCCGAAAGTGGTGTGTTGAAGTCCCCTACTATAATTGTGGAGGTGTCTATCTCACTTTTCAGTTCTGTTAAAATTTGTTTTATGCCCTGTCATTGGGTGCGTAAATATTTAATATGGGTATATCTTCCTGGTCAATTGTCCCTTTTATCATTATCCTTTGTGGTGGATTTAACTTCAAAGTCTATTTTGTCAGAAATTAATTTTGCTACTCCTGCTCTTTTTTGCTTATTGTTTGCTTGATATATTTTTTTCCATCCTTTGAGTTTTAGTTTGTTTGTGTCTCTAAGTCTAAGGTGTGTCTCTTGTAGGCAGCATATAGACGGATCGTGTTTCTTTATCCAGTCTGAGACTCTCTGTCTCTTTATTGGTGCATTTAGTCCATTTACATTCAGCGTAATTATAGATAAGTATGTGTTTAGTGTTGTCATTTTGATGCCTTTTTATGTGTGTTGTTGACAATTTCATTTTTCCACTTACTTTTTTGTGCTGAGACGTTTTTCTTTGTAAATTGTATGTTCCTCTTTTTCATAGTATTTGACTTTATGTTTGCTGAGTCGTTACGTTTTTCTTCGTTTTATTTTGAGTTATGGATTTGTTATACCTCTTTGTGGTTACCTTAATATTTACCCCTATTTTTCTAAGTAAAAACCTAACTTGTATTGTCCTATATTGCCTTGTATCCCTCTCCATATGGCAGTTCTATGCCACCTGTATTTAGTCCCTCTTTTTGATTACTGTGATCTTTTACATATTGACTTCAATGATTACCTGTTTTGAGCATTTTTTTTTTAATCTTAATTTGTTTTTGTGATTTCCCTATTTGAGTTGATATCAGGATGTTCTGTTCTGTGACCTTGTTTTGTGCTGATATCTGATATTATTGGTTTTCTGACCAAACAATTTCCTTTAGTATTTCTTGTAGCTTTGGTTTGGTTTTTGCAAATTCTCTAAGCTTGTGTTTATCTGTAAATATCTTAATTTCACCTTCATATTTCAGAGAGAGTTTTGGTGCATATATGATCCTTGGCTGGCAGTTTTTCTCCTTCAGTGCTCTGTATATGTCATCCCATTGCCTTCTTGCCTGCATGGTTTCTGCTGAGTAGTCTGAACTTATGCTTATTGATTCTCCCTTGTAGGAGACCTTTCTTTTCTCCCTGGCTGCTTTTAAAATATTCTCTTTATCTTTGGTTTTAGCAAGTTTGATGATAATATGTCTTGGTGTTTTTCTTTTTGGATCAATCTTAAATGGGGTTCGATGAGCATCTTGGATAGATATCCTTTCATCTTTCATGATGTCAGGGAAGTTTTCTGCCAGCAGATCTTCATCTATTCTCTCTGTGTTTTCTGTTATCCCTCCCTGTTCTGGAACTCCAATCACACTCAAGTTATCCTTCTTGATAGAGTCCCACATGATTCTTAGGGTTTCTTCATTTTTTTTAATTCTTTTATCTGATTTTTTTTTGCTGTGCTGGTGTTAATTCCCTGGTCCTCCAGATTTCCCACTCTGCATTCTAATTGCTCTAGTCTGCTCCTCTGACTTTCTATTGCGTTGTCAAATTCTGTAATTTTATTGTTAATCTTTTGGATTTCTACATGCTTTCTCTCTGTGGATTCTTGCAACTTATTAATTTTTCCACTATGTTCTTGAATAATCTTTTTGAGTTCTTTAACTGCTTTATCAGTGTGTTCCTTGGCTTTTTCTGTAGCTTGCCTTATTTCATTTCTGAGGTCATCCCTGATGTCTTTAAGCATTCTGTAAATTAGTTTTTTATATTCTGTATCTGGTAATTCTAGGATTGTATCTTCATTTGGGAAAGATTTTGATTCTTTAGTTTGGGGGGTTGTAGAAGCAGTCATGGTCTGCTTCTT
Source organism: Loxodonta africana (assembly GCF_030014295.1). Lineage (NCBI taxonomy): Eukaryota > Metazoa > Chordata > Mammalia > Proboscidea > Elephantidae > Loxodonta > Loxodonta africana. Next base: position 133,922,665 of record NC_087342.1, read on the forward strand.
TATGTGGTTTGATATCGACTGCTGTCTCCAAGCCATCACTAAGATATTGTAGTGATTTATTCTATATTTGCTCCCTGAGGCTTATCTTGTTTTGTTTTCTTTCAATATATGTAGATGGGCTACTAGATTGCACTGTCTTGATTGTTGTAGCCCTTGACTCACTTATGACCTATTACCAGCTGGTTTGGGCTGTTACCAGATATATAAGCCTAAGAGTCCATTCACTATTCTTGAGTAGAATCTGATTTTGGGTCATCAAGTGTGTGATGCACACTGTCACCTATCCACCTTGAGAAGTAGTGGTGATAGTTGTGTGCACCAGATTCTATTAGCAGCTGGGGTTCACACTCCGGGGGGGCAGGATGCTGACAGGCTTCCCCCAAGTGTCAGTGAGGTAGGTGTGTCTCTATTCCTAAAGCACCTTGGAGGGTGGGCTCTGCAGCTGTACCTTAGGCCCCTAATCCAAGTACCTCTACAGATTGGTAGATGTCACCCTCCTTAGACCCCTAAGGCAGGAGGCTAGGTGGTCTGGGGGGAGCTTCAGCCCTCAGTTCCCTGTTGTGGGTCAGTGAGGGCTCTGTTGAATACGCAGAGATATCAGACCTGGGAAACTTGTCTTTCCAGTAAATCGGCTAAAACAAATGCAGTCAGATCCCTATCAGAAATGCCTTTGCATTGTAATAGCCACCTTGTTCCCTGTAGGGATGAAAGCCCAAGACTGTGGATCACATATGCTTGGCTGGAGCTCGTTCTGTGTTTTTAGTCCAATTAGGGAAGGATTTTTGGTCCCTGGGTTTTTGTGGTTGCTTCTCTCAGGCCAGAAGAATGGGTTAGGAAAAGACCAAAAAAAAAAAAAGAAAAGAAAGGAAAAGAAAAACCACGGAGCAGTTCTCCCTCTGGCTCAGGAAATTCCAATGTTAATGAAGCCACCTGGGAAGGGGAGGGGAGGGTTCAGAAAAACAGGAGAGAGTAGCACCCCGGAATATAGACAAAGTTACTTATCTTGCTTGGGATGACTCTTTTACCTGAGATTCCCAAGGGGCGCATCGCCTGTGTGTGCTGGCTGGGTAGAGATTGCCCCCGAGGGTCAGGCCCGCATCCCGTGCTTGTGCTGTCTCAGAAGCCGCGGTCAGTTCCTCCACTGCCAGTCCAACCTAGCACCATTTTTTGAGAAGACTATTCTTTTTCCCATTGGTCTTGGCACCCTTGTTGGAAATCACTTGACCATAGAAGTACCGTTTTATTTCTGGAGTCTCATTTCTATTTTATTGATCTGTATGTGTATCCTTATGCCAGTACCACACAGTTTTGATCACAGTAGCTTTGTAATAAATTTTGAAATCAGGATGTGTAAGTCTTTCAATATTGTTCTTCTTTTCCAAGATTTTTGGCTACTTGGAGTCATTTGTAATTCTATATGAATTTTAGGATTAGCTTATTAATTGCTGCCAAAAAAAAAAGTCATTGGAATTTTGATAGGGAATACATTTAATCAGTAGATTGCTTTGGGAAGTAGTGCCATCTTAACAATATTAAATTTCCCAACCCATGAACACAGGATGTCTTTTCGTTTCTCCTTACAAAGCCTTGTTCTGTAGTTTTCAGTGTACAAGGCTTCAATCTTTTTGGCTAAGCTTAAAAAAAAAAAAAAAAAAAAAATTTTTTTTTTATTCCTAAGTATTTTATTCTTTTCAGTGTTTTCATAAATGGAATTTTTTCTGAACTTCTTTTTTGATTGTTCGTTACTAGTGTATAGAAATACAACTGATTTTGTGTGTTGATCTTGAATTGTACAACTTTGCTGAATTAGTTTGGTAGCTCTAACAGTTATTTTGTGAATTTTTCAGGAGTTTCTGTATGTAAGATCACGCCATCTGCAAATACAAATAATTTTACTTCTTCCTTTCCAATTTGAACATTTTTATTACTTTTTCTTTTTTTATATCATTTACCTACACTCTAATCTTTATTTCCTCTCTTCTGGTAGCTTTGGTTCCAGGTTGCTCCTTTTTTTCCTAGTTCCTTAAGATATAAAGTTAGTTTATTGATTTGAGATTTTTTTTTAATGTGTTTACAACTATAAATTTACCTATGAGCACTGCCTTTATTTCATCCTGTAAGTATTGGTATGTTGTGTTTTTGTTTTCATCCAACTCAAAGTAGTTTCTAATTTCCCTTGTGTTTTCTTCTTTGGCCTATTGATTGTTTAAGAGTACGTTGTTAAATTTATACATATTTGTAAAATTTCCAGTATTCATTCTGTTATTGATGTTTAGTTTCATTTCACTGTGGTCAGAGATGATACTTTGTATGATTTCAATCTTTTTAAACCTGAGACTTATTTAGTTGCCTAAGAATGGCCTATCTTGTAAAACTTTCCATGTGCGCTTGAAAAGAATATGTACCCTGCAGCTGTTGGTGGAGTGTTCTGTATATGTCTGGCAGACCTAGTTGGTTCATACTGTTGTTCAAGTCTTCTTTTTCCTAATTGATATTCTGTCTAGTTGTTCTATCCATTATTAAAATTGAGGTATTGATGTCTCCAACTACTATTGTAAAACTGTGTATTTCCACCTTCAGCTCTATCAAGTTTTGCTTGGTATTTTGCAGTATTTTAGGGCTCTATCATTAGGTGTGTATATGTTTCTAATCAATATATATTTTTGATGGATTACCCTTTTACCAATATCTAATACTTTTCTTTGTCTCTATAAGAATTTTTGTGTTAAAGTCCATTTTGTCTGATATTAGCATAGCCAATCTAGCTCTCTTCTGTTTACCATTTGCATGGAATATCTTTTCCACCCTTTCAGTTTCAGTCTGTATGTGCCTATGGATCTAAAATGAGTCTCATGTAGATAACATATTATATATAACTGGATCATTTTTAATCCATTCTGCCAATCATTGCTTTTTAATTGTAGCATTTAATCTCGCTTAAAGTACATTTAAAGTAATTACTAATAAGGAAGGACTTCTGCCATTTTGCTATTTGTTCTCTGTTTTATATCATGGATCAACACCCTATTTTGTAAGTTTTATAGGGATGCAGCCACACCTATTCCCTTGCATGTTATCTGTAGCTCATTTCATGTTACAACAGCATAGTTGAATAGTTTTGACAAAGCTGAAAATATGTATGATCTGACCCTTTATAGAAAAAGTTCACAGACCCCTGGACTAAGGTACTGATACTAAATTTTGAGAAAAAAAGATTAAAGTCTCTATCTCTATTACATGTGTGTATGTGTACATGTTATAATTACATTACATTTCAAATACAGAGGAAGATGAAGAATAAATTATTAGAAGATATTTATTTCCTCTCAATATGGAAACAAAATCTCTTCATATAAAAGAGAAATTCCATAAAGGAAATATTGAAAGATTTGACTGCATACAATGAAAAAAATATTTATTAATGAAACAGTTAATAGGCTTACTGCATAGATAGCTTTTGTAAGTCAATGAGGAAAAAAGGTACATTGTAATATAAAAATGTAGAAATAACAAGCCTGGGCAATCACCAAATAAGAAATATAATAAGTAAAAATGAGGAAAAAAACATATTAAAAATGCCAATTAAAACTACAGATAACTACCGTTTATCACTTATCTATTAGCAAATATTTCTAAAACTGATAATACTCATTTTGGGGAAAGAAGCAATATCATATACTGTTGTTAGAAATATAAGGTTGTACATCTTTTTTAGAGGGTAATTTTGTAATACATATTAAATGCCTTAAAAATGTTCATTCTCGGAAATCTATAATTCTACGCCTAGAAATTTGTACTTATCAGACATGTGCACAAAAATTTGCCTATAAGTATGTTCAAGCAGGGCATTGTTTATAGCAATAGCAATTAGAAGCCATGTCACCTTTACTTGGCTAGGAATAACTGTACAATAGAGTGTTGTACAACAATTAAGAGTGCTTTTATAGAAGAATATTTAATGACAGGTAAAGATGCTTAGAATATAATATAAAGGAACAAAATTTGACTATAAGAAGGTATGAACAGCATGATTCCATGTATTTGTGCAGGCACGCACATGCCTATCTATACATTTGAAAAACCTAAAAAGATAAACTACAAAATTTCATGGTGGTCATTTCTTAGTGGTAATTATCACTTCTTCCTTCTGTGTAATTGTATTGTCCACAATGACTACACATTACTTTTATTATAAGATGCTACTAAAAATAAAAACAAAGCAAAATCAATACCATAAATTAACATATTAAATGAACAATTTTTCTTGACAGTTGATAAATTGATTCATTCAATAAAATTGATTTGCTATCCACAGCATGCCACAGTTACAGAAATCTGTATGTGTGGATCTGATAAGGGAAAGATTTGTAAATTTACTTTGTGATTATCTAGGCCTACAGCTTAACCTTTGTGTATAAGCCTGAGATTTTAAATATAATTTGCACATCACTCTATTATTACATTTTACCCATACAATTCTGTGCTGAAAATCATGTCCTGATTTTAGGCAATAGAGGGGTTCTATAATTACCTAGCATCAGAAAAGATGTGTTCCAGATTTGCAGGATAGACTTAGCCTAAAGAGAAGAGGATTTGTTTGTATTAAGTCAAAGAATGATTTGATACAGTTTCATGAAGGCTATTATAGAAACATAACCACTTGACAACTGACTAGACATTGATGAGGTACTCAATCTTAAAAGCAAGTAAATCCACCCAGAGAGACAAGGAAGCTGGTGAGGGATTATTTTACTGACCTCAGGAAAGAAAAGAATTTCACACTCATTTGTCACTAACACAATGTCCTATAGGGAGGACACAGTTTTGCTTCTCAGAAAGAAGACCTCAGCATTATAATAGTACTGGTGGAGAAGTGAGTCCAAAGAAACTGAGAAAATTAGTACTATAAAAATTGTTTTAGCCACAACACTCTTCAGCACACTTCTAATCACAGTGTTTTTTGCCTCTCGGGCACAAAGATTAGAGATATACATCATTTCTTTGCACCCTAAAGAACTAAGACTAGCACTAGACTGCTCTCTAGAAAGTGCTTGAACCAGTTTACCTAAAGCCTGAAAGCAATTACTATAAAAATACCTGAGCTATGTATTGCTACAAGGTTAGAACTTCTAAGAGCACTGCTGGCTCATAAAATGACATAAGGCAATATGCTTTTTATTGTCTTTCTTAATCTTGAAAGAATTGCTGATTTAATTAAAACAAAGCTTTTTTAGAGCAAGACTCAAATCATCAATATAAAGCAATGTATTTGGCCATCCCCAAGGACACCATCTGTGGAAAAAGACAAAGGAGAAAAGCTCAATATCATCAATTAGAACAAAGCCAGGGGCCGACTGTGGAACAAATCATCAATTGCTCATATGCAAGTTCATGTTGAAACTGAAGAAAATTAGAACAAGCCCACGAGAGCCAAAGCATGACCTTGAGTATATCCCACCTGAATTTAGAGACCATCTCAAGAACAGATTCGATGCGCTGGACACTAATGACCGAAGACCAGGCGAGTTATGGAATTGACATCAAGAACATCATACATGAAGAAAGCAAGAAGTCATTAAAAAGACAGAAAGAAAGAAAAGACCGAAATGGATTTCAAAAGAGACTCTGAAACTTGCTCTTGAATGTCAAGCAGCTAAAGGAAAAGGAAGAAATGAGGAAATAAAAGAACAGAGCAGAAGATTTCAAAGTACGTCTTAAGAAGACAAAATATTATAATGACGTGCAGACAGCTGGAGATAGAAAACCAAAAGGGAAAAACACGCTGGGCATTTCTCAAGCTGAAAGAACTGAAGAAGAAATTAAGCCCCGAGTTGCAATAGTAAAGGATTCTATGGGGAAAATATTAAACGATGCAGGAAGCATAAAAAAAAAAGATGGAAAAGAATACACAGAGTCATTATACCATAAAGAATTGGTTGACATTCAACCATTTCAAGAGGTAGCACACGATCAGGAACCCGTGGTGCTGAAGGAAGAAGTCCAAGCTGCGCTGAAGGCATTGGCAAAACAAGGCTCCAGGAATTGATGGAATATCAATTGAGATGTTTCAACAAATGGATGCAGCGTGGAAGTGCTTATTCGTCTATGCCAAGAAATTGGGAAGACAGCTACCTGCCAGCCAGCTGGAGGAGATCCATATTTATGCCTATTCCCAAGAAAGGTGATCCAACAAATGTGGAAATTATTAAATAATATCATTAATATTACACACAATAAAATTTAGCTGAAGATCATTCAAAAGCAGCTGCACCAGTATATCAACAGGGGACTGCCAGAAATTCAGGCTGGATTCAGAAGAGGATGTGGAACCAGAGATATCATTGCTGATGTCAGATGGATCCTGGCTGAAAGAGAATAACAGAAAGATGTTTACCTCTGTTTTACTGACTATGAAAAGCCATTCGACTATGTGGATCATAACGAATTATGGATAACATTGTGAAGAATGGGAATTCCAGAACACTTAATTGTGCTCATGAGGAACCTTTACATAGATCAAGAGGCAGTTGTTCAGACAGAACAAGGAGATACTGCATGGTTTAAAGTCAGGAAAGGCACACATCAGGGTTGTATCCTTTCACCATACCTATTCAATCTGCATGCTGAGCAAATAATCCGGGAAGCTGGACTATATGAAGAAGAACATAGCATCAGGATTGCAGGAAGACTCTTTAACAACCTGTGTTACACAGATGACACACCCTTGCATACTGAAAGTGAAAAAGACTTGAAGCACTTACTGATGAAGATTAAAGACTACAGCCTTTAGTACGGATTACACCTCAACGTAAAGAAAACAAAAATCCCCACAACTGGACCAATAAGCAACATCATGATAAATGGAGAAAAGATTGAAGTTGTCAAGGATTTCATTTTACTTGGATCCACAATCAACACCCATGGAAGCAGCAGTTAAAAAAATCAAAAGATGCATTGCATTGGGTAAATCTGCTGCAAAAGGCCTCTTTAAAGTGTTGAAAAGTAAAGATGTCACCTTAAAGACTAAGGTGTGCCTAACCCAAGCCACGGTATTTTGAATCACATCATATGCATGCGAAAGCTGGACAATGAATAAGGAAGAACTGATGCCTTTGAATTGTGGACTGTCAAAAGGACAAACAAATCTGCCTTGGAAGAAGTACAACCAGAATGCTCCTTAGAAGTAAGGATAGCAAGACTGCTTCTTACATACTTGGGACGTTGTCAGGAGGGATCAGTCCCTGGAGAAGGACATCATGCTTGGTAGAGGGTCAGCAAAAAAAAGGACGACCCTCAACGAGATGGATTGACACAGTGGCTGCGACAATGGATGGGCTCAAGCATAACAATGACTGAGACCATGGTGCAGGACCTGGCAGTGTTTCATTCTTTGGTATATAGGGTCGCTATGAGTCAGAACTGACTCGACAGCACACCTAACATCAACGACAAGGACACCATGTTAACTTTGTCTTTTAATACAACATATGAATGTCAATTAATGTCAAATTAAATCCAAAAAGGACACATTAAATTTCCATTGGCTTGAAACAGTTAATTAGAAGTTTTTGAACATTTTCCCTCATAGAGATTTTTCTTGTAATCATTGAAGAATGTGTGTCAGAAGTTGAATCTTTGCCTCTCATGGCTATACTGCTTCCCAATCTTCTAAATGTTATGTTTTCCCTGGAATTCACAGGTGATGAGGCTGGCAAAGAAACTGAAGCAAGCAAATACTGGCATCTGTAAAATCTGAAACAAGATACTTTAACCGGGTGACAACTGACAGTGTTTATACATGAATGTCTTTTCTATGGTTGAATATTATTCAGACCTACTTTGAGAACCCAGATTAATTAGCAATTCAACCTCTTAGCACTGTTAATACTCAAGGCATCATTACAAAGGGGTTACAAATCTGCAAAAGGAATTTTCTGTTAGAGTCTGAAATTATAAATGTATGTTGTCTTAGAGTTTAATTTTGTTTGTCTTTGTATTTGTCCTAAAACAAACCAACCAAACCCACTGACATCAGTCAATTTCAACTCATAGCAATCGCACGTATTACAGAGTAGAACTGCTCCACACGGTTTTCTTGGCTGTAATCTTTACAGAAGCAGGTCACCTTTCATCTGTATAAAAGCAGATTGCGTTTCTTCCTTGAAACCACTGGCTGGGTTCGAACTGACAACCTTTAAGGTTAGTAGTCAAGGCAAACCATTTGCACTACCCAGGGATCTTGTATTTGCCCTACAACTTTGAAAAAACAACAGGGAACTCTTAGAGCTTTGCTCCTCTGTATTTGGCTCCCTGCACAACTCCTTCACTTCACTCTGGTCTGACATCTTGTCTTCATCAAGCTTTGGCTCATTTGGTGCAGGAGAAGCATCATCAAACCTAGCTGAGACAGGGGACTTAAAGAATGCAAGAAAATAACAACGAAATCCTAATGCCATAGATCCAGGGTCACGGTGCAGAGCTTATAATCGTGCATTTAATAGAGAAGAAAAAGTAGTTGATTAAAATTTACCAACACGTATGTCTAGAAATCACACAGTTCAAAGAGGCCTTTTCATTTTTTATTTTTTTTAAATCTACTTTCTGATGCTTTGGTAAGGGTAGTGATGGATTTGAGAAGAAAAGAGAAAGCAGACTATCAGAGAAAGGAGTATGGCAGTACCTTTGATATGAGACTCTGAAATAAGAGGTTGTAGCATATCTTGTAGGAACGATCAGCATTGCTGCACCAAATTTGGTGTGAGAAGGGATTACAGTGATACCCAGAAAAATTATGAGAGGATGAATTTAATAGGATTATCTCCAAGTGAGTTGAACAAAACTCATAAAACATGGCCTTGGCTAGCAGTACTGGATCCTCCCTCCTACGCAGTAGGAACCAGGAAAGAGTTGAATTTATTGAGTGAGCTTTTGCAAACAACATTATGTTGTGTAAACAGAAACTATAAATACTGTGGGGAAGAAGAAGAAAAACAGAAACCTTGTCAAAAAATCAAACCCACTTGCCATCGAGTCAATTCTGACTCATAGGGGTCCCACAGGACAGAGCAGAACTGCCTATAGGGTTTTCAAGGCTGTAATATTACAGAAGCAGGATGCCACATCTTTCTCTCATGGAGCGGCTGGTGGATTTGAACTGCTGACCTTTTGGTTATGAGCTCTTTAACCACTGTACCACCAGGGCTCCTTTCAGGTATATTAGCACTGAAAATAATAGACCAATAAAAACTGAGAGCTGGACAAAGTTTTAATGATGCAAACCAAACCAAACCCACTGCCGTCGAGCTGATTCTGTCTCATAGTGACCCTATAGGATGGAAAAGAACTGCCCCATAGGGTTTCCAAGGCCGTAATCTATATGGAGGCTGACTGCCACATCTTTCTCCCTAGGAGTGTCTGGTGGGTTTGAATCACCGACCTTTCAGTTAGCAGCCGAGTGCTTAACCACTGCCCCACCAGGGTTCCTTTCTTTTATGATACCTACTACCAAACCAGGGACCACGTAGTTGAGTAGTCACTATGACTTAAAATATTTTATAAATCACCAGGAAACCAAACTCTTTATAAAGTAAGAGAGTAATAGAATTTCTGACATATAAATATTTTATAACAATGTGCTAGAAATAGATAAATAAATATTAAGCAAGCACTCCATCTAATTAAACAGTCAGTGATAATTTGATGGGAATTAACATCATCTACGTGTGGTGATTATAGGCAGCTTCTGAGGCTGTCTTCTTTATCAAATTTGGAGCTAGTATTCACTTTTACATTTTGATATTTTGGAAACATTGTAAATAACTTTCCTAAATGTGAAAACCTGTTGCCGTTGATTCGATTCCAAATCCTAGCGACCCTATATGACAGAGGAGAACTGCCCTATAAGGTTTCCAAGGCTGTAAATCTTAATGGAAGCAGGCTGCCATATCTTTCTCCCACGGAGCGGCTGGTAGGTTCAGGACTGTTGACATTTCAGTTAGTGGCTGAGTGCTTAATCACGGCATCACCAAGGCTGCTTCATAAGAAGGGATAGAAAACACTACTAACAGCATTCACTAACTTTATGCCCTCATTTGATAAATTCTATGGCCATTATTCCCGGATATCACATTGTAATTTAATGTGCAGAGGTATGTAATAGGTGTAGAGTTTTTAGACCTGGAAAGAATCTTCAAAACGTTCTCATTCCACTTCTTCAGATGAGAAAGCAGGAACCAAAAGGTGAAGTTATTTACTTAAAATCAGTTGGCAAGTTAGTAATAACTTGAGATGGGACAAATGTGCTAATCAACATGTATAAATGTGTTTTCTCATATGCAATCAAACTAGAGAAGGAAAATAGGTATAGCTACCTCAGGAGTTCATTAAATATTCTAGGATAAGCATAAGCAAAAGCTGCCTCTAATACAGGATTTTGCTCATTTTGTAATTTTCTGTTTAATAAACCTTGCTTTGTCTTAGTTAATATCCAGCACTACCCAATGCTTCCACTTTCAAATTACAATTGAAATTCCTAACACTGTTCCTTACAAATAGAGCAGTATGAGAACAAGTGGATTCTTGCCAATTTCCCAATCACTCATTTTGTAAACTTTCTATTTTTTGCCCTTATCCTGTGACTAAATCAAACCTATGAAGTCTGACTGCCTAATTTTCCTTCATCTTGTGTTGAAAAGAGTTCTTCCTGCAACTTAATGTACAATTGAAAAATTCAAACTGGTAGTAAATAGCATGGATTCCTGGGTTGGAAAGCAGGCCATCTGTGCACCAAACACCTGGGTGTAAGGAACAAAGCTTCTCATTATCTATTCAAAACATGAAGATAAATTGGAGAACTTTAGAATACCTCCAGACAAGACATCAGAAGGTGTTAATAAACTAAAAATTTCACACAGCGCCCTATAGATGTTCTTCAACTTCTCTTCAGTTTTTCTTCTTTTCATTTCTTTATATGCAGAGTTACCACCAGATTTAGCAAATAAAAGAACAAGACACCCAGTTATATTTGGATTTTAGATAAACAAATAATTTTTTTTTGTTAAGTATGTCCCATACAATATGTAGGATATACCAAACCAAAAACCAAACCTGTTGCCGTCAAGTTGATTCCAACTCATAGCGACCCTATAGGACAGAGTAGAACTGCCCCATGTGGTTTCCAAGGAGCACCTGGTGGATTCGAACTGCCGACCTTTTGGTTAGCAGCCATAGCTCTTAACCACTCTGCTACCAGGGTTTTCATGTAGGATATACTTATACTAAAACTATCTTTGCTGTTTATCTGAAATTCATATTTAATTGAGCATCATGTGTTTTCTCTTTCAATCCTATTTGTACGCAAATACATATAGGCTATCTCTGAAGATAATCTGGTCTTTTCTATAAAAAATGCATGTGATTTTCACAAATTTGGAGGAAAGAGATCTTCAGTCAGTGACCACCCCTCCAGCTCTATAAACTTTGCCTCAAGGACTAATTTGGAAATTTGCCAGATTTGATGAATAAGTTGTTCCAGGAGTTGGCAAGCTTTTACTCAAAGGGCAGAGAGCAAATATATTAGGCCTTGCAGGCTATACAGCTTCTGTCATGACTATTCAATTCTGCCTTTGTAGTATGGAAGTAGGAAAAGACAATACATAAATAAATGGGTATGGCTGGGTTCGAATAAAATTTTATTTACAAAAACAATGTCAGGAGATATTTGGCCCCCCAAAATCATAAAATAGCAAAATTATTAAGGGAAATGGAAATCAAAATTTTGCATATGCAATACAGTGAATTACTTAATATGGTTCTTTTAGCCATAGTCTTTGTAACTCACACCAAATGACTGAGACTATGCAAATGAGGTGCTTGTGGCCGACCAAGGGAATTGCATAGCTTCCTAATAATGTAAATAAGGTTTATGGTACATTTGTGGGGATGAGACCATGCAAATAAGTATATGGATTCCTAGTGAGGGGATTGGTCACTTTTGCCATCCTACTAGGCTTAAAATGAGCCATCCCAGAGGTGGGAAGGGAGGTTGTCAACATTACCAAGAAAGAATAGCCAGGAGTGGAGTGCATTCTTTGGAGCCAGGATTCCTGTGCTGAGAAGGTCCTGGAACCAGGAAGACTGAGAGAGAGAGCCATAACACTGAAGATGGCAATAAGCACCAAAAGAGAAACAGCAGCAGCGGAGGCAGGAGACTGGGAGAAGACTGGCAAGAGACAGCGCAGTGGGCTTCCTGGCCCATGGAGAGAGAAAGCTGAGTGCCTTTGAGCCAAGGCTTACTGGCAGAGTGGGGTGCCACAGGCACTTATCAGCAGAGCTAGAAGAGTTTTATAACACTTGCCTGAACAAGGCAGAGGCTGAAGGGCCAGAGGATGGCATGCCTGTGGGCACAGCTGAGAAGAGGCTGTCCTGATTAAATAACTGTATCCTGAGCGTTCCTGAATCTGAATCATAAGCTTTTACTTTCCTAATAAACCCTATAATCCTATTTTCTGTGAGTTCCATGTGACCATTGCAATGATTTACCAAACCTATTTTTTTTTTTTTTTTAGAGAAGTAGAGAGTGTTGTGGGAGGGCTGGTGGGTGTCAAAGTTGGTTATAAAAAAGAGACGGAGGAAGCATCTCTGACCTCTGCCTCACAGGAATCACCCCTGAGCTGTTGATCTTGATTTCCCTTCCCCCTTGTGAAGTTAGAGGAGCTGGCACCAGGAGCGGGATTTGTTGCAATAGCTCCAGACTCATGGAAGCATAAAACTTTGTAAGAGAAAGAATGAAGGGGTGTGGGAAGTGAAACTTTTGATTCTTAGATGGTTACTTTGGTTGTTGTCTGTAATGGCTGAAAGGAAAGTGAGAGATGTTATGCTACAGCTGAGGGGAGAAAAGCTGCATCTGGAGTGGCTTGGGGCATGGGCAGTCCTGTTAAATGGGATGATCGATAGGTGGCCAGGGTCATCTGGTTCAATCAAGCCAGAGGCCCAAGTCCATATGTATATAAATGGGAAGGTAGTCAAGCAGTGTAGAAGATAAAACTGAATGTTCTTAGAAAGGTTTATGTGTTTATTTGAATGTACTATGGATATTGCCTGTTTCTCCTACCTAGTGTTGTAAAACAAACCTAAATGTATGATAGAAATTAATATTGGGTATTAGAGATTACAGAGTGTGTAATCCTGCCTTCAGCCAATACTTGATTGGATATGCTAGAAAGGGAATTAGGATTTGCCCAAAAGAAACACAGGATGGTTTGAGTGCAGTAGCCCTGTGTAGAGTATTGGAGGCTTAGCTGGAAAACCTGAGCCCCACCCAGGAAATTGACATTTGAAAAGACATGCGGACCTACCCAGAGAACAGGAGATTCGCATTTGAAGGAAGGACCTGCAGGGAAAAAAAAAGGACTGTTTTGCTTTTGGAATTTCAAGGGTGCACTGAGGCAGGAAAAAATCAGTGCCCATCAGAAGAACCCCCTTCTAGGACTGGAAATTAAAGGAAGCTAATGATTTTTTTAATGACTAGACAGCCTGGTGTGCTTGTTTGCAGTGACCACTTCCGTGCACTAAAGTGGAAGTAGGGGAGGTGCAAGAAGATACGGTCTGAGTTTGGACATGTTCCATCGGTACCTGTTGACCTAGCCCACAGAGGCTAGGGATGAGAGAGAGAAAGGGCTAGCTGGTCTGAAGTGCAGGGAGTTGTGTAGACTCCTGAGCCTACGGGTGGTGCCTGTTCACCTAGCCCAGGGGGGAGAGGGGTGAGAGAGAGAGAGACTAGGGGCTGAATGGTCTGAAGTGCAGGGAGGTGTGTATGGAGGACTCCTGACCTTATGGCTGGTACCCATTGGCCTAGCCCACAAGGGCTAGAGATGAGCTGACACCAAAGACAGCAAGAAGTGGGGGCAGGGAAACAGCAGCAGCAGAGGCAGGAGAATGAAAGGTAGGCTTCTCAGCTCATGGAGTGAGAAAGCTGAGCAGGAGTCTTGCTGGTGGAGTAGGGCTCCTCCACACAGTTGGTAGAGCTAGGTTTGCCCACCCACAGAGCTAGAGCTGAGCCCCTTCTAGTTGAGGTTTACTGGTGAAGTAGGGTGCCTCAGGGCACTCATCGGCAGAGCTAAAAGAGCTTTGTAACATTTGCCCAAGCAGGGAAGACACTGAGGGGCCAGAGAGAAGCATGCCTGAGAAGAGGCTGTCCTCATCGAAAAACCGTAACCTGAGCATTCCTGAGCCTTAATTGTAACCTGTTACTTCTCTAATAAACCTGTAATCATAAATATTGTCTGTGAGTTCTGCTTGACCATTGCAAGAAATTATCATACCCAGCAGAGAAGTAGAGTGTCGTGGGAGGAACGGTTGGTGTCAGAACTGGTAAAAATGGGAGCGGGGGAGGCATGTATGAACTCCATCTCATAGGAATCAGCCTTGGGCTGTTGGTCTTGATGTTCCTACCCCCTTGTGAAGTTAGAAGATGTCAGATGCTGCCCCCACCATGTCATTTTTAGAGCATATATACAGGCATATCCTGTTCGTTTTATCCTGCTTCACTTTATTGCGCTTCACAGATATTGCATTTTTTACAAACTGAAGGTTTGTGGCAACCCTGCGTCGAGCTCACTTCATGAGCTCGCTTCATATCTCTGTGTCACATTTTGGTAATTCTCACAATATTTCATACTTTTTCATTATTATATCTGTTATGGTGATCTGTGACCAGTGATCTTTGATGTTACTATTGTAATTGTTTTGGGTGTCATGAACTGCCCCCATATAAGACGGTGAACTTAATTGATAAATGTTGTTTGTGTTCTGACTGCCCCACCTACTCCCATTCCCCCGTCTTTCTCCCTCTCCTCAGGCGTCTCTATTCCCTGAGACACAGCAATATTGAAATTGGCCAATTAATAACCCTACAATGGCCTCTAAGCATTCATATGAAAGGAAGAGTCATGTATCTTTCACTTTAAATCAAAAGCTAGAAATCATTAAGCTTAGTGAGGAAGACACATTGAAAGCCGAGATAGGCCAAAAGCTAGGCCTCTTGCACTAAACAGTTAGCCAAGTTGTGAATGCAAAGGAAAAGTTCTTGAAGGAAATTAAAAGTGCTACTCCAGTGAGCACACAAAAGATAAGAAAGCGAAACAGTTTTACTGATGGTACAGAAAAAATTTTAGTGGCCTGGATAGATCAAACCAGCCACAGCATTGCCTTAAGCCAAAGCCTAACCCAGAGCAAGGCCCTAACTCTCTTCAGTTCTGTGAAGGCTGAGAGAGGTGAGAAAGCTGCAGAAGAAAATTTGAAGCTAGCAGAGGTTGATTCATGAGTTTTAAGAAAAGAAGCCATCTCCATAACATAAAAGTGCAAGGTGAAACGGCAACTGCTGATACATAAAATGCAACAAGTTATCCAGAAGATCTAGCTAAGATAGTTCCTGAAGGTGGTTACACTAAACAACAGATTTTCAATGTAGACAAAACAGCCTTATATTGGAAGAAGATGTCATCTAGGACTTTCATAGCTAGAGAGGAGAAGTCAGTGCCTGGCTTCAAAACTTTAAAGGATAAACTGTCTCTCTTGTTAAGGGCTAATGCAGCAAGTGACTTTAAGTTGAAGCCAATGCTCATTTACCATTCTGAAAATCCTAGGGGCCTGAAGAATTATGCTAAATCTACTCACCTATACTTTATAAAAACCCAAACCAAACCCATTGCTGTCCAGTCAATTCTGACTCATAACGACCCTATAGGACAGAGTAGAACCGCCCCATAAGGTTTCCAAGGGGTGGCTGGTGGATTTGAACTGCCAACCTTTTGGTTAGCAGCCAAGCTCCTAACCACCACACCACCAGGGCTCTGTACTCTAGAGATGGAAGAACAAAGCCTGGACGACAGAGCATCTGTTTACAACATGGTTTGCTGAGTATTTTAAGCCCACTGGTGAGACTTATTGCTCAGAAAAAAAAGACTCCTTTCAAAACGTTACTGCTCTTTGACAATGCACCTTGTCACCCAAGAGTTCTGATGGAGATGTACAAGGAGATTAATGTTGTTTTCATGCCTGCTGACAGAGCATCCATTCTGTAGCCCATGGATCAAGGAGTAACTTTGACTTTCAAATCTTTTTATTTAAGAAATACATTTCCTAAGACTGTAGCTGCCATAGATAGTGTTTCTTCTGATGGATCTGGGCAAAGTAAATTGAAAACCTTCTGGAAAGGATTTACCATCCTAGATGCCATTAAGAACATTCATGATTCATGGGAGGGGGTCAAAATATCAACATTAACAGGAGTTAGGAAGAAGTTGGCTGCAACCCTCATGGATGACTTTGAGGGGTTCAAGACTTCATTGGAGGAAATAACTTCAGATGTGGTAGAAGTAGCAAGAGAACTAGAATTAAAAGTGGAGCCTGAAGATGTGACTGAATTATTGCAATCTCGTGATAAAACTTCAACAGATGAGGAGTTGCTTCCTATGGATGAGCAAAGAAAGTAGTTTCTTGCGATGGAACCTACTCCTGGTAAACATACTGTGAACATTGTAGAAATGACAACAAAGGATTCAGAATATTACATAAACTTAGCTGATAAAGCAGGGTTTGAGAGGACTGACCCCAGTTTTGAAAGAAGCTCTATGTGTATAATGCTATCAAACAACATCGCATGCTACAGAGAAATCATTCATGAAAGGAACAGTCAATCGATGTGGCAAACTTCATTGTAGTCTTACTATAGCCACCCCATCCTTCAGCAACCACCAGCCTGATCAGTCAGCAGCCATCAACATTGAGGCAAGCCCCATCACCAGCAAAAACATTACAATTCACTGAAGCCTCAGATGATGGTTAGCATATTTTAGCAATAGAACATTTTTTAATTAAGGCATCTACATTGTTTTTTAGGCATAATCCTGTTGCACACTTAATAGACTACCAAAAAAACCAAACTCATTGCCGTGGAGTCAATTCTGACTCATAGCGACCCTATAGGACAGAGTGGAACTTCCCCCGAGGGTTTCCAAGAAGCACCTGATGGATTTGAACTGCCAACCTTTTGATTAGCAGCCTTAGCTCTTAACCACTACGCCACCAGGGTTTCCTTGTATAGTATAAATATAACTTTTATATGCACTTGAAAACCAAAAATTCGTGTGACTCGCTTTATTGCACTATTCACTTTACCTCGGTCTTCTGGAACTGAACTGGCAGTATCTCCGAGGTCTGCCTAGTCTGAAATTTCGTACTTTATCCCTCAGCTATTGTAGGGAGATGACAATGATCATATGAACACTTAGGTTTGAGACACCATAGGAACTAATTAAATTTAGCATACTGTGCTGTTACATAGCTCATATTACAGAGTGACCCTGTAGAGACACTGTCTGTTATTTATAGAAATTATTACTTTTTAAAAAGGAAATTAATAGACATATTTAAAATTAAAAATGAGGGTGGGGACTGGCAGTTCATGGAAGATGGAAAATTTAAGTAAGAAATATCACGCTGAAAAAGGCAAGGAAAAAGGCATCTCATTACACAAGGGCAGCTGAGAGGCAGACAAATAACAGGATATGGCTGGTAGGATAAATAGAGGGAGACAAGTCTCGAGTAGTTTCCATGACTCATTGCTGAGCCGCAGTAACCAGAGAGGCTCAGAGACAGATTCAAAATGGATACAGGAAAAGTGTATATGTCACCAAAGAATGGGACAAAAAGAGTCAAGGACCAAGAGAGGATAAAATGGAGTGATAGCTTCAAGAGATACATTTCCCAGGGAGAAGTGTGGAAAATAGAAACACAGAGACTGGTTTCGTTTATGATCTCTTGCCAACAACTACTTGTTTACAATCCGAGGGTTAAGTAAAAGACGACGGGTGTACCTGACAATGACAGGAAAGCCTTTTTTTTTTTGCAGTAAGTGTGGTGTGCTTGTCAGAGGGTTTAGTCTGGTGGGAAGGATTCAGGCATACGTTTAAAATCAATCATGCATATGACAGCCAACCAGGCATTTCAGATAATCCATGGGAACAAATGTTTCACTTGCTAAATTTGAGACTCAGATAAAGAGATGCAAAAGCAAATTGAGTGGGAAAAAAATCACATCATTAAATAAGTTTCTTTTTTCTTTCCATCAGCCTCAAAGCCAGAATAAACCTGACACTGAAATGAAGCGAACAGGTTATTGTCATTGAATAGATATTCCCATGGCAATAGAAATAGATCCTGTTCACTAAAGAGTGGAAAGAATGAATGAATAATGAATAAACAGAATATGTATTCTGAGAGAACTCAGAATCAAGCTGATGGTTGTGAGGATGTTTCAGAAAAGATACACAGGAGCCGTGGTATAGACGACCAATGTTCTATCTTTGTAATAATGTGAGACAAAATTCTCCCCAAATTAGAATGCATATATAAAGAAATGACACAGGATAGCTTTAACTACAGCCTAATTATTATCACTAAAACCGTAACTGAGCTAATCTTAGGGAATTTATACACTCCGATCAAATAAACTTTTTTTTTTTAATTTCCATTTCCTGTGTGGTTAGATGTATTTTGTGTTTTGCATTTGTCACGCTAAAATATGTACGAAAGTCTTTTTTCTGATGAATCCACTAGACACCATCGAAGGTTACATTTACCTTGTTGGAATCATAATAACCCTTATTGAGCACTTTTTTTTTAAGTATCAAGCACAGTGGTAAAAGCTTTTACATAAGTCTCACAGCAAGCCAGGGAAGAAGATACTGTTGCTGTATATATTTACATATGGAAAAAAAGGAGGCTTGGAGAGGTTTAGGAACTTGTTAAGAAGTGTAACTAAGAAGTGGCAGTGCAGGAATTATACCACAAGCTGCCTTGCTCGAAAGCCTGGGTGTTGATCACTACTCTACCTTAAAGGGTTTTCTGCGTGTCTAGACTGAAATTTGGCCACTCACCACCACAGGCAACAGCTGATGTGACCTTCACTAACCGGCATCAGTTGTACCTGGGTTCTGTGGGCAAGGTTTCCTGTTCCGGGTAACAAGCATGGCTCACCCCTTCACTCATGGTCCTGGTTCCTGGCTAAAAGAGTGGTGTGGTTGTCTCGTCTGCTTCCACAGTTGATTCAGCTGATCCTCCTGTCTAAGCAGGGATCTCCTTCATCCCTTTCCACCCTGTGGGCAACCCGCCAGAAGCCCATTCCTTGGTTGTGGATATTCATAGAAGTCATTCCAGTTGCCTGATGGAATGAATCAGAGTGCAGTGACCACTTAGGGCAGTTCTGTTCCAAGTATGGTCCTCAAAATGACAGACCAGCAACACCTGAAAGCTTATTAGAAAGACAGCTTCTCAGGCCTCACTCCAGATTTACTATATCAGTATCTTTAGAGTCGAGGTCCAGGAATCTACATTTTACCAAGATTCTGGAGTGCTTTATAAGCATAGTAAAGTTAGAGAAACACCAACTTAGAGTACTTCTTATGGCTGTTACTTTTCCTTCTTTAGGAGATCCAAGGCTCAGTATCTGGGGTGTCTTCCAGGATCCATAATGATTTCTCAGAAGAGCCGAGTGCTGCTGCCATTCCCAACCTCAGCTGACCAGACATTTTTCTGGCTAGAGCTAATATATGTCAGTAGTAGCCACGCTTGAAAATGGCTCTTCTTTTCTTCATATAATTACAAATTGCATTTTTTCTTGGGAGGGAAGGTATAGTTCTCATCAGATGCACAAAGAAATCAATGACAAAAAGGATCAGGCCTTTTCCTGAATGTTGGTTTAATATTCAAGAGATTATGTCTGATTAAGAACCTAGTGCCAAATGAGGGGTTTGTAGTCTGCTTGAGGGAGCACTGTGAGTAAACTATACCAGGATAATAAAAACAAAACAAGAATTTGCAAACAAAATCATCAATTACTTATATTACAAGCTGTATCCAAACAGAACCTGGTCACTTTATTTACAAGCAAGCCCTTGTAAATAATTTGTGTTAAAATAAGGAAACTGGAGTTATAATTGTCCTGAGCCAGGGACCCTCAGTTAAAATCTCAGTATTTCAAAAGTGGTTAATATACGTTTCCTTTTATTTTAAAATTAAGTTTCTTACTATTTTTCATCTCATACTCAAGATTTACCCCCACCTGTCTCCACATCACACTTCCTCGTTGTCTATCTCTGTATCTGTCACCCCATCCTTGAAGTTTTTACATCTCTCTCCTTGTGATCACACAACTTATTTTAGATCTGGCCAGAGTTTCTTCAGAAGGTTTCAATCTGGACTCCTAACACCCAGAATTTAAATTCATTCTGCATCCTGGACAAAGCAGCCATGGAGACATGTAGAAACAGATGAGGCATGAAGGCAGATGCCAAACCATGGTGGGTTGAGCAAAAGACATGTTGAGAGAGCAAAATTCAGGTAGGAGAAAAATGAATCAATAAACACAAAAGCAGAAAGCTAGCTGCTCAAGGAGAATAAAGACTTTATGGAAAGAACTAAGGACAAAAGCAGAAAGCTAGCTGCTCAAGGAGAATGAAGACTTTATGGAAAGAACTACAGGATTTTACAAGGTCTAGTGAAAAGACTCTTTAAATTTCTGGGTATCTGAAACTTAGCCACTAAAATTGGTTTAATTGTTTTATAAATTAAATAGCATAATTTGACTTTATCTTCAGGTGGAATGGTCAAAGTCACTGTTATATCAAAATTTGAATTCAATGATTTTACATTGTAATATTTTGCATCAGCAAAATTATTGCATATACTGTAACTTTCAAAAAAAACAAAAATAAAGAAATACTTTGGCAAGTAGGCAGAGTAGGATATATGATCCAAAATACAGTTTTCAAAAGTGTCTCCTAATCTGTTGTGGATCCAAACAGAAGCATATCGTCAAGTGTGCGACCATTTAGTCTACTAAGAAGAACTAACCACATAAATCTCCATTTTGGCCCTTCTGTGTTGTTGTTGTTGTTAGGTGCCATCGAGTCAGTTCTGACTCATAGCGACCAATGTACAACAGAATGAAACACTGCCCGGTCCTATGCCATCTTCACAATTATTGTTATGCTTAAGCCCACTGTTCCAGCAACTGAGTCGATCCATCTCACTGAGGCTCTTCCTCTTTTTTGCTGACCCTCTACTATACCGAGCATGATGTCCTTCTCCAGGGATTGATCCCTCTTGATAACATGCCCAAAGTGTATGAGACTTAGTCTTGCATCCTTGCTTCCAAGGAGCACTCTGGTCGTACTTCTTCCAAGTCAAAATTTGTTCGTTCCTTTGGCAGTCCATGGTATATTCAATATTCTTCTCCAACACCGCAGTTCAAAGGTGTTAACTCTTCTTCGGCCTTTCTTATTCATCGTCTAGTTTTCACATGAATATAAGGCGATTGAAAACAATATGGCTTGGGTCAAGAGAACATTAATCCTCAAAGTAACATCTTTGCTTTTCAACACTTTAAAGAGGTCTTTTACAGCAGATTTGCCCAATGCAATACATGGTTTGATTTCTTAACTGCTGCTTCCATGGGTGTTGATTGTGGATCCAAGTAAAATGAAATCCTCGAAAACTTCAATCTTTTTTCCATTTATCATGATGTTGCTTATTGGTCTAGTTGTGAGAATTTTTGTTTTCTTTATATTGAAGTGTAATCCATACTGAAGGCTGTGGTCTTTGATCTTCATTAGTAAGTGCTTCAAGTCCTCTTTACTTTCAGCAAGCAAGGTTGAGTCATCTGCATATTGCAGGTTATTAATGAGCCTTCCTCCAATCCTGATGGCCCATACTTCTTCATATAGTCCAGCTTCTTGCATTATTTGCTCAGCATACAGATTGAAAAGGTATGGTGAAGGGATACAAGCCTGACACACAATTTTCCGGACTTTAAACAATGTAGTATCCCCTTGTTCTGTTCCAACGACTGCCTCTTGATCTCTTTACAGGTCCTCATGAGCAGCACAATTAAGTATTCTGGAATTCCCATTCTTCATAATATTATCCATAATTTGATATGATCCACACAGTTGAATGCCTTTCTATAGTCAATAAAACACAGATAAACATCTTTCTGGTATTCTCTGCTTTCAGCCAGGATCCATCCGACATCAGCAATGATATACCTAGTTCTGCATCCTATTCTGAGTCTGGCTTGAGTTTCTGACAGTTTCCTGTCAATATACTGCTATAGCCACTTTTGAATAACTTCAGCAAAATTTTACTTGTTTGTGATAGTAATGAAATTGTGTGATAATTTCCACATTTGGTTGGATCACCTTTCTTGGGAATAGACATAAATATGGATCTCTTCTAGTCAGTTGGCCAGGTATCTGTCTTCCAATTTTCTTGGCATAGATGAGTGAGCACTTCCAGCACTGAGATGTTTGTTGAAACATCTCAACTGATATTCCATCAATTCCTGGAAACTTGTTTTTTGCCAAAGCCTTCAGTGCAGCTTGAACTTCTTCCTTCATTACCATCAGTTCCTGATCATATGCTGCCTCCAGAAATGGTTGAATATAGACCAATTCTCTCTAGTATAGCGACTCCATGTATTCCTTCCATCTTCTTTTGATGCTTGCTGAGTCATTTAATATTTTCCTATTATTAGTTGAGCAGTAGGTAAACAGTTTTTATGTTTACTTCATATTTGAAAAATTAATTCTACAATCAAACACAACTAAATGTATTGTTTAGAGATACATGTGTGATATTACTAATTTTATGAAAGGAAGGGGATGATAAACATAAAATTTAGGATAAAAGTTACTTCCCACAATCTTTGATGGTTACTAGGGAAGGGAGGGATGGGGAAGGAAAACTCTAAATAGACAATAGATAAGTGGTAACTTTGGTGAAGGGTAAGACAGTACACAATACTGAAGATGTCAGCACAACTTGACCGAGGCAAAGTCATGGAAGCTTTATAGACACATCCAAACTTCCTGAGGGACCATATTATTGGGCTGAGGGCTGGGCACCATGGTCTTGGGGAACATCTAGCTCAATGGGCATAATATAATCTATAAAGAAAATAGTCTATATCTTACTTTCATGAGTGGTGTATGGGGTCTTAAAAGCTTGTGAGCACCCATCTGAGATACTCCACTAGTCCCACCCCATCTGGAGCAAGAGAGAATGAAGAAAACCCAAGACACAAGCAAAGATTAGTCCAAAGGACTAATGGACCACAACTACCACAGCCTCAACCAGGCTGAGTCCAGAACAACTAGATGGTGCCCGGCCACCATCACTGACTGCTCTGACAGGGATCACAACTGAGGGTCCCAGTAAGAGCTGGAGAAAAAGGTAGAACAAAATTCTAACTCACGTTTGAATGATCTTCAGCAAAATTTTACTTGTTTGTGATATTAATGAAATTGCACGATAATTTCCACATTTGGTTGGATCACCTTTCTTGGGAATAGACATAAATATGGATCTCTTCCAGTCAGTTGGCCAGGTAGCTGTCTTCCAAATTCTTTGGCATAGATGAGTGAGCACTTCCAGGACTGAGATGTTTGTTGAAACATCTCAACTGGCATTGGCAAAAATTGACAAAGACTGCAGAAATCCCAAGAGTATGGCCCCTGGACACTCTTTCAACTCAATACTGAAGCCACTCCTGAGGTTCACCCTTCAACTAAGGGTTAAACATACACATAAAACAAAATGAAACTAAATGGGAACGCCAGCCCAGTAGCAAGGACGAAAAGGCAGGAGGGGACAGGAAAACTGGTAATGGAGAACCCAAGGTCGAGAAGGGAGAGTATTGACATGTTGTGGGGTTGGCAACCAATGTTACAAAACAATGTGTGCATTAATTTTTTAATGTGAAGCTAATTTGTTCTGTAAACCTTCCTCTAAAGTACGATTTAATAAAAAGTTACTCCCCAGAAGAAGGCAATGGAATGCAATAAGGAAAAGCATGCAGGTACCTGAGATGGTATTAGTGATGTTCTAGTTCTTAAATTATATATATAGATGTAAATTATATATAATGAGTTATAAATTATATATAATGGGTATTTATTTTATTACTATCTGTCATAACTTACTATATAGTACATATTTTACATGCATCAAATGTTACATAATAAAAATTTTAATAAGTAATCCAAAATTTTCATTATCCTGCCAACTCTATAGAATGCCAGTTCAGAAAAAAACCCAGAGTTATGGGAATTTACATGTTTAAACGCCAGTTATGTGGGGGATTAAGGAAGGTTTATGCCCTGAAATATTTTTCCAGTTCAGTTGAAAGCAGAGAAGACATCGCTTTGCCAAAGAAGTCAAGCAAAGGACACCTGGCCCTTCTGTTTCTTGGTTGTTCGTGAACGTAAGAATGACGATTTTTACTTTTTCCAAAAATAATTCAAAAGCAATTTCTCTCAGAAATATGTTTTGCAGATATGCTAATATGTATTTTAAAACTGAATATTTTTCCTTAAATACTGAGGTATATTTTTAAAAGTGTCATTTGAAGTGTTTTATAAACCTTACATCATTTAATCCTTCCTACAATCCAATGAGAGAGATACTATTATCATTTTCACTTGTCAGATAAGGAAACTGAGGCTCAAACAGCTCACACAGCCAGCAGGTGGTAAGACTGATATTCATTCCAATGCTGAGTCCAGAACCCATTTTCTGATTTAACTAATCCAGTCATTCTCAATTCTAGCTAAATACTGGGATCATCTGGAGCACTATTTAGAAACATCAATATCTGAGTCCCACCCTCAGAGATTCAAATTTAATTTAATGCCCAACCATTACTAAAAAATAAATAAAATTAAACTCTTTTCAAGGTGACTCTGATGTGCACCCAGTGTTGTGAACTACTGCACTAGGCTATTCTATTTCTCCTCCTACCATTTCTGTGGTAGAAATGATAGCATAAATCGATACCAACAAAGCTGCCTTTCACCAGCTACCTCTAACTCACCTCAGAACCTACCAAGCTGCTTTCATACTCACCATCCACTCAAACTGCTCATGCTAAGGCAACAATGAACTTCTCACTAACAAATCCACCAAGACCAAAAAACCAAACTTGTTGCCGTTGAGTCTATTCCGACTCATAGCGACCCCATAGGACACGTTAGAACTGCCCCATAGAGTTTCCAAGGAGCAGCTGATGGATTCAAACTGCTGACCTTTTGGTTAGCAATCAAACTCTTAACCACTGTGCCACCAGGGCTCCAACAAATCCACAGTCCTTTTAATGTTCTATCTTCCTGCATCATTTGACACTATAAATACAACATTCTTCTTCATTTTGTAAAATGTTCTATCTAGCTGTTCCTTCTCAGTTCCCAGTGGATTTTCTCCCTTGACTAATCTCTATAGTATCGGCGTTTTCCAGGTTCCATATTCAACCTTTACACTTCTCATTCAACGCATTTGCTTTCCTGTAGAGTTATCTCGCCCAGTCTTACACTATCAACTACCACCTGTAGAAAGACAAACTTCTCTCCAGTCCATTCTCTCTGCTGGGCCCTAAATCCACATATGTAGCTACCTGTTCCAAATATCTCCACCTAGTTCACTGTAGAAGAAGGTGCCTGGGCCTTGATGGAGTTAGCGCCAAGGAGCTGGGGGTGTCCTATTTTATGCAGAACCTCTTTTTCTATGCATTGTGTAGGGTGAAAGTATTCAACTACTCCTTATCTCCTGAGGGTGAGGTAAATCCATAGAGCTTTACAGCCCACCCCCTTAAGCCTCAGAAAGTATTTTTAACTGTTGATATCAAAGCAAAAGATTACCAACAAGAGTATTTTAGAAGAATGCTAAGGAAATAGAAATTAGGAGAAGCATATTTTGCTATGTTCTTTGCCTATTTCCAAATTCTCCTTCTATACACACTTATTCTACAAGGCCACAAGCCAAGGGAGAAACTACTCACAGTCATGGTTGATTTGCTATATCTTAGATCTATTTTTATTTATTATAGCTATTGCTGATACCTATTTCCATATTCTATGGAAATACTCCATATTCATTTACCCTGCTACCTAGAACTGTTACATTCAGTTTTTTCCTTTTATTGCTTAGAACTGTTACATTCAGTTTTCTCCTTTTATTGCTTAAAATATTTAAGTAGGGAAATGTAATTTCTTTTCTAATTACTTCGTTAAAATTGATACATTTTCCTGCTTTTTCTCATTTCGAAGATCACGTTTGTTAAAACATGCTGCCTCTAATAAAGACATATTGTTAGTTATATGTTCCAATTTTATGATAAAATAATGGTCATTAATTTTACCATATAGAGTAATAATTATCCAAACTAAATCCCTTTATTATTTGCTATTTTTAAATTTCTTAGCATATTTCTAACACCCATGACACTGGTGAGAATAGAAATAATCGGTAAACTATTTTCTTTAGTGAAACTTTTTTACAATTTATATTGCCTATCGACTCAACGGCAAGGGGTTTTTCATTACTAGGATGCCAATCTTAAAATTTTTATCAGTAACATATCAGAACAGAAGAATATCGTATCGTCTCATTCTTTATTTTTACTGGAGTTATAAATGACTAATAAAGTTATATAAATTAAGCTCCTAGCCAATAACTAAAGTTTAGTGTATATAAGTTTTGAGCCCAGGAAGTGCTTTCTCAATATCAAGTGATAATTATCTGGGTCGATGCACCATTTTGTTTACAATAAGGCACAAGTGCTTTAGAATTTATACTAAGACAAAGATCCAAATGTAGTTATTCCATTACTGAATATATTAACTTTGTCATATTAAAATAATCTCCCTAGTGTTAAAATTTTTAATCCATTCCAGTCATAACTTCCTTGTGCTTACAAACTTATATGCATACCAGATACAAAAGCATTCAATGGACTCCTTTTTTGCTTCAGCAAGTCTTACACATGAGTTTAATATAAAAAACATGATTTTCACTGTGCTCCATGTAAAACTTGCTGAAACTTGCCTATGAGCAGTTTCTCCAAGGAACTGTAATTTTTCATTTCCCACTTCAAGTATATCCCTAAACCAAAAATTTTAGATAAAATGATTTATTATCTAATTTGTGACAGAAAAAGTTGAGTCAAGAGTTGGAATCTATTGCATTTTTTGATACTAATCATTGTATAGGTGAATAACAGGGAGAAAAACTCAAGTAAGTAGTTTTCCTTGATAAGTTCACCCTAGGAATGTTATGTATGGCCTTCATTTAAGTATGGAATAGGTGAGTTAGAGATAGATTTCACTTCGCTTTCCAACAGGGACCAACCAAAAATCAAGTGCCATTGAGTCAATTGCAACTCACAGCAACGCTATAGTACAGAGTAGAACTTCCCCATAGGGTTTCAAAGGCTGTAAATCTTTACAGAAGCAGACTGCTACATCTTTCTCCCTTGGACTGGCTGGTGGCTTCGAACCACCGACCTTTTGGTTAGCAGCCTAGCACTTTAACCACTGTGCAACCAGGGTTCCTTTCCAACAGGGAAGCACTACCTAATTTGTAAAATAAAAAACCTCCTGAGGAATCCGACTGACTACTGATCTCCAGCTTTATTTCTGAGGAAGCATTTAAGGAAGGAACCAGAATTACTTATCACAGACTATCTGGCCTTGGTCAACCCCAGGAGTCAGGCATTGACCAGTGCCCACCTGGCCTGCTTTGACCCACAGACATTTGCAGCGACTACCAGAGAGTGTTCCAGGCACATTATTCCTTCAGCCTGTGGGCCATAGAAATGCCAATGGAAATGGGATTTATTTTTTCTTAGCTGCCAGAACAACTTCTCTCTTTGGCTATCAAGCAGGAATGAAAAAAAAAAAGCAGGAATACTCAGCCAAAATTCAGAGTCTCCCAGCTCCATCCCTCATTTCGTTTCCCCATCAACACAACCACCAGTAATTAACAGCAAAGAATTTCTAGTTGATATAGAGCCCGAATACTAAAAACAGAAAATAATTAAGCCACTGGAATTTCAAGGGCAAAGACTAGGGGTTGGTTTCCATGTGTGTAGGTTAGGATTTTGTAGTCACTTGTCAAGGAAACTGGATTTCAGAAGAATATCCTATGGCTCTAACTGAAAGATGTGAAGAGTGATATGCTGCTGCTTTATGAAGCTGAATACTGGGACTGCTAAGGTTTATTTCAAGTGAAGGGAAGTATTTGGAGGCCTCCATCAGTATAAAAAATACCAGACATAGGGAGTGCTCTGAACTCAGGCTCTACAGATTTCCCTCCCAGCTAAGCCCCTGCTCTAGGTGCATCCTTCTGGAAGTTAGGAATCAGGCCTGCCTAGGTTTCTTGACATTCTTTTCAGCACATCTTTTGTACAATGGAGATCGTATAATGTGTTGGTTAAGAGCATGAGTGAACTTTGAAGCCAGGTAGCATGGACTTCAATCTCTGTTTTATCACCTGCTTAGCTGAGTGACTTCAGCAAGGTTATTTCACTTTTACCATTCTTAGCAGGGTTTTTTGTTTTTTGTTTAGCTGAAAGATGGAACAAGTAATAAGGTGGTGCGGTGGTTAAGCACCCAGCTGCTAACCAAAAGGTTGGCAATTCAAACTCGGCAGTAGCTCTGAGGGAAAAAGATGTGGCAGTCTGCTTCTGTAAAGATTTACAGCCTTGGAAACCCTATGGGGGCAGTTCTACCCTGTCTTGTAGGATCTCTATAAGATGGAATCTACTTGATAGCAATGGGTTTTTAAGAGTTGTTGAAAAATCGTTTGGGATATGTGCAAAGAAATTAGCACTATGCCTTGCATATAATACTCAAATGCTAACTAATTGCCAACATTTTATATTCTTTGATGATTTTTATACTCTTTAGAAGGTAATAGAATTGAGAGAGAAGAGAATGAGTCCTTCTGCCTTAAAGCCCTAAATTTTAACTCCCTTTCTACAGTGCTGAGCAATTTTCTTAATTTTCTAGTAGCCTTATTAGAGGGTCCCTCTTGCTCCAAGTATATGACTTTAAAAATTTAAAGGTTTTTGTGAGCTTGTGTGTTTAATTTCCTCCATTTCCCACTGTTATCTTTTCTGTGGAATGCATTTAAAGGTCAAGGGCAAGCTCTAATCTCAATTTATCGGTAAAGGTTTTTCTGACCCTCTCAGAATTACAAGTTTCCTCCTCCCACAGACAGCATAGTTCTTAGTTTATTGTCTTTGGTTAATTGTATATGAATGTCTCTCCCTGGATAGCATGTAAGTTCCTTGAGGGTAGAGACTATGACTTATTTGTCCTCATTGAACTTAACAGTGTGAAAAACAGCTTTAAAATACATTTTTTGGGGAAACAAATACTGAGAGTCTTTCTGACCAGCAGTATCAGTTGGCATTTGGAGAGCCACTGGGGATGGAAAAGAGTGGTCAGATGTCTGTTCGATTTTTATAGCAAATGCCACAGTAAAAAGTGACTGGGCATTTGAGAGCCCCCCTGGAGTATCACATTTTGAAGCAGCAGTTTTTGAATGCTGTGTTAGGACTTGTCTCTGCTCTTGATAATTTGTTGTTCAAAGACTATGCACAGCAGTTTATAAAATATCAGCAAATGGTTTTTTAATACTTTCCATCCTTTCTTTTTTTTTCCCCTAAAAGTAAGAGAAAACTATGTTTCATCTTTAAAGATCATTAACTGATCAAGACGTCAGCAATGATGATAATGTGGCTTTTGTTCCACTTCTAAAAGCCTCAAGACACAGAAATAACTTAATTCAGAGTTCAGCTTAGATTTCTAAAATATAAGAAAGATAAAAACAGAATAATTCATAATAACCGTACTCATGGGAGGTCAATGGCATTAGTGATAGCAATCTGAGTATTAATTTGCACTTGCTTAGTAGGTAACATACAACAATCTTTAACTATCCTTTGTAAAACTTATTGGTAATCCTGCTGCTTTAATAAATACTTTGCTCACATATATGGTATTTTTTTGGAGGGATGTAGAGGAGAAGCTCCAGCCAAGAAAGCCAAATAGCTAGTTCAAGAAAGGCACATCTTTCCCGATGTGATGAGAAAAGATCATTCTACTCCTAAATGCAACTTCACATCAATAAAAAATAAGAGAATCGGACTGGAGAATAGAACAGGGTAACAGCTGAACAAATTAAAATATAAATTAGTTTTGAATTTAAACCAAAAAAAAAGCTTAACTACTAGTACATTAACAGAGGGGGCAAAGCAAATTGTATCATCCATTATTCTGAAGACTAATGACTTTGAAGTAGATGGTGATTTCTGATAAATACATTTTAATAGAGAAGATTTTTAAATTTAAAATTATAAATTTTGTTGTGTTTGGGAAGACCTAACTGAGCCTCATGTTTAAAACAAATGAAAAAATTTTTTTTAATTTTTATTTTAACCCTGTTCTTCAGCAGAAACTGGCAAAAGATGGAGCTTTGAAAGGTAATTTCATTTTCCTTTTCAAAAATTACAAAATATTGTCTCTGCTTATAGGGTATTCTAGCTAAAGAAGAAATTAATATTCATTTCAGAAGAAAAAAATCTTTACCTACAATTCCTAGAACTATGATTTCCATTAAATTTGCTATGGGGAATTACATACTTACCAGTCTAATTTTTCTTCTTGAAAAGCAAGAGCGACGTTAGGAAAATTTAAATAGCACTATTAAGTCTAAATATTCCCTTGGCATCTAAAATTTACCCAGGAAGAAATATTCCAATCAACCCTATAATGTAATGCTTTCCAAGGATATCTCAAAAGTATAAACTTCCTTTAAAAAAAAAAAAAACTGCCATCTAGTCAACTTCAACTCATTCCAATCCCATGTGTCATGAATTGATCGTTTCTCCCCCAAATATGTGTCAACATGCCTAGGCCTCGATTCCAAGTATTGCGTGGTTGTCTACCATTTCGTGATCTACTGTGATTATCCTACGTTTTGTAAATCCTAACCTCTATGATGCTAATGAGGCAGGATTAGAGGCAGTTATGGTAATATAAGGCAGGACTCATTCTATAAGATTAAGTTGTATTTTGAGTCAATCTCTTTTGAGTTATAAAAGAGAATCAGGCAAAGAGGAGCAGAACCTCACACCATCAAGAAAGAAGCTCTGGGAGTGGAGTTTGTCCTTTGGACCCAGGGTTCCTGTGCTAAGAAGCTCCTAGACCAGGGGAAGATTGATGGCAAGGAACTTTCTCCAGAACTGTCAGAGAAAGAAAGACTTCCCTGGGACCTGGCACCCTGAATTCGGATTTCTAACCTCCTAGACTATAAGAGAATAAATTTCTGTTTGTTAGAGCCATCCACTTGTATAAGAGTAGAACTATGTAAGGGGATAAATTTCTGTTTGTTAGAGCCATCCACTTGTATAAGAGTAGAACTATGTAAGGGGATAAATTTCTGTTTGTTAGAGCCATCCACTTGTGTACGAGTAGAACTATGCTCCATAGGGTTTTCAATGACTGATTTTTCTGAAGTAGATCACCAGGCCTTTCTGGTGGGTGGACTTTAACCTCCAACATTTTGGTTAGCAGCTGAGCACACTAACTACTTGCACCATCCAGGGACTCTAATAGTTACAGATGGTGATAAAAAGTGCTACCTGGCAACTTAAAAATCTTTAACTAACAATGCCAGTTATCCTCTATACCCTAAACACATTAAAACCCATTGCAGTCGAGTCAATTCTGACTCGTAGCGACCCTACAGAACAGAGTAGAACTGCCCCCATAGAGTTTCCAAGGAGCACCTGGCGGATTCAAACTGCCGACCCTTTGGTTAGCAGCTGTAGCACTTAGCCACTATGCCACCAGGGTTTCTTCTCTATACCCTAGTGCTTAAGAATTAGAAATGTTATCAAACCAACTACCCAACCAACCCAGTGCCGTCGAGTCGATTCCAACTCACAGCGACCCTATATGACAAAGTAGAACTTCCCCACAAAGTTTCCAAGGCTACAGCAAAATTGAAAATAATAGTCTAACTATATGTACACAAAAATATTACTTATCACATAAGATGTAAAAATTTTTCATTCATGTTTCTCTTCCTCTAACTGGTTTGCAGACTTTGTTATTCATGGACCATTGACAACCATGTGATTGCTCTCCAGAGTTGCATAATTCAAACTTATTTGATCCCCAAACAATTTAAAAGTTATAATGTATTGACATAACCACAGCAGGAACTCATTAATTTGTGAACGTTTGATATGCCTTAAGTATTGAAAATATCACCACTGTGTGCTGAAGGTATAGAACCAGAAGATACAACGTGACCAGGTAGTCAATATCATTCTACCAGTGCCCAGGTGTTGGTGGAAACTGCTTCTGCTTTAACACATGGGCTAAAAGGCATGTGCTTATGTTACGGGTACTTTCCTTTTTGACTTCCTAGTTTTCTTGGGAATTTTCCTTAAAATTAGTTTGTAACTTAATAATAAAAAACAAATACATATTTTAGCTTTTTCTTAAATTTTGATAAAAGTATTATTAATGTTTTTACATAAGACGCCTGTTAACATCTTGAAAAACACTAGAATTCTAAAGAACCACACTTGAAAATCTCTGTGCTGGGTATTTAAGCCCCTTCAGAATCAAGGAGGAATATTCTATTGTAAGACCATAAGTGAACAAATAGTGTCTTCTCTTATTCTGGCAAACGTTGGCAAGAAAGTCAGCAGTGAAATTTGCTAAGCCATAGGGTCATGTCTTCTCTTAAGGGACACTGCAGGAAACAGTGCATACCATATTCCTCCAAAAGCTGGTAGTCTCCTAATAGACATATTCATACTGAGCATGTTAAGGGCGGCAAAAACTATTAAAACCTGTTGTTGAAGATGGAGAAGCTTCAAGAATTGATGACTACTAAATTCACAAATCTATAGTCCATTGGTGCCACAGTTTGCTATATGGGGCTTCCAGGGCCTCAGACCTGATAGGCATGTGACTTCCTTCTTCCCTCTCTACACAATAATCCTAGAGGGATTATTTCTACCTAAAGAAAATGGAACAGTAGCAATTATATATCTCTACTTTGCAGCAGGTGTCATATTTGGTTTTGTCTGTGTTATACGTAGAATTAATTTGATTTAAAATGTTCAATTAATGACAACAAAAGAACATGTAACTATTTCATAACGGCTACTTTTTAGAACGTAATGATGACTAGTAGCAGGAAGCCAAGTGGGGCATTGAAGAGTACTGTGACCACAGGCTATTCACGGAGACAGGATATCATTGAGTGATGCAGGCTTTCCAAGCTCTTCCCTGCTTTGTACATCCATATCCTCCAATGAATCAATTTTTAAAAATAAAATTTTAATTACTTAAAGAGAAGGACTTTATAAGCTATTTTTCAATTGTATTATGTATGCATTTCAATACTCGTTGCTCTTTATGGTTTTGATATAAATGTATGCTACTGATGCAAAAAAATGAAATAAATGTAACACATGCACACAAAAAAGTGATGTAAATTTGCACTATGATTACAAAAAATTTAATCTATAATAGAAATTATTTTTAAAAGGGAGCACTGGCTCAGAAACTTGCTTGATTTTTATTTTCCATTGCAGGCATTAACCTAGTTCAGTCTTTTTCTGTAGTTTAGATAATATTATTGATACCTAAAGATATCACCCACCATGCATCTGGTGGCTTGCCTGTTGCTGTGATACTGGAAGCTTTGCCACCAGTATTTCAAATACCAGCAGGGTCACGTTGGTGGACAGATTTCAGTGGAGCTTCCAGGCTAAGACAGACTAGGAAGAAGGACCTGGCAGTCTACTTCGGAAAATATTGGCCAGTGAAAACCTTATGAATAGCAGCAGAACATTGTCTGATATAGTGCCAGAAAATGAGCCCCTCAGTTTGAAAGGCATTCAAAATATGACTGGGGAGGAGCTGCCTCCTCAAAATAGAGTCGACCTTAATCATATGGATGGAGTCAAGCTTTTGGAACCGTCATCTGCTGATGTGCCATAACTCAAAGTGAGAAGAAATGGCTGCAAACACCTATTAATAATCAGAACGTGGAATGTACAAAGTATGAATCTGGGAAAATTGGAAGCCATCAAAAATGAAATGGAGCATATAAAGATCAATATACTAGGCATTAGTGAGCTGAAATGGGCTGGTATTAGCCATTTTGAGTCAGACAACCATATGGTCTTCTATATAGGGAATGACAAATTAAAGAGGAATGGCTTCACATTCATTGCCAAAAATATTTCAAGATCTATCCTGAAGTATAACACTGTCGGTGATTGATAGGATAAAATCCATAGGCCTACAAGGAAGACCAGTTAATAAGACTATTATTCAAATTCACACAACAACCACTAAATCTAAAGATGAAGAAATTGAAGATTTTTTTTACCAACCCGAAGATTTTTTACCAACTTCTGCTGTCTGAAACATGCAATTAAGATGCACTGATAATTACCGGTGATTGGAATGCAAAAGTTGGAAACAAAGAAGAATTGGTAGTTGAAAAATATAGTCTTAGTAATAGAAATGACACTGAAATCATATGATAGAATTTTGCAAGGCCAATGACTTCTTCACTGCAAACACCTTTTTCAACAACATAAGTGGTGACTATACACACATGGACCTTGCCAGAAGGAAAACACAGGAATCAAATTGATTATATTTGTGGAAAGAGACATGGAAAAGCTCAATATCATCAGTCAGGACAAGGCCAGGAGCTGGCTGCAGAACAAACCATCAATTGCTCATATGCAAGTTCAAGTTGAAGCTGAAGAAAATCGAGACAAGTCCGTGAGAGCCAAAATACAACCTTGAGTATACCCCACCTTAATTTGGAGCCCATCTCAAGAATATTTTAGGTGCATTGAACACTAATAACCAAAGATCAGATGAGTTGTGCAATGACATCAAGGACATCATACATGAAGAAAGCAAAAGGTCATTAAAAAGGCAGGAAAGAAAGAAAAGACAAATTTGATGTCAGAAGAGACTCTGGAAATTGCTCTTCGATGTAGAATAGCTAAAGCAAATGGAAGAAACAATGAAGTAAAAGAGCTAAACAGAAGACTTCAAAGGGTGGTTCCAGAAGACAAAGTAAAGTATTATAATAAAATGTGCAAAGATCTGGAGTTAGAAAACCAAAAGGGAAGAGCATGCTCAGAATTTCTCAATCGAAAGAACGGAAAAAAAAAAAAATCAAGCCTTGAGTTGCAATATTGAGGGATTCTACAGAAATACTGAACAATGCAGTAAGCATCAAAAGAAGATGGAAGGAATGCACAGAGTTACCGTGCCAAAAAGAACTGGTCAGCGTTCAACTCTTTCAGCAGGTAGCACATGATCAGGAACCAATGGTACTGAAGGAAGAAGTTCAAACTGCACTGTAGGCTTTGGTGAAAAAACAAGGCTACAGGAATTGATGGAATACCGATTGAGATGTTTCAACAAAGGGATGCAGCACTGAAGGTGCTGACTTGTCTATACCAAGAAATTTGGAGGAGAGCTGCCTGGACAACTGGCTGAAAGAGATCTATATTTGTGCCCATTCCAAAGAAAGGTGATAAAACACAATCCGAAATTATTGAACAATATCATTAATATTGGAAACCCTGGTGGCGAGGGGCTAAGAGCTACGGCTGCTAACCAAAAGATCGGCAATTTGAATCCACCAGGTGCTCCTTGGAAACTCCATGGGGCAGTTTTACTCTGTTCTATAGGGTCACTATGAGTTGGAATTGACTGGACAGCAGTGGGTTTGGTTTTGGTTTTATCATTAATATCACACACAAGTAAGTTTTTGCTAAAGATCATTCAAAAGTGGTTGCAGCAGTACATCAACAGGGAGCTGCCAGAAATGAAGGGGGATTTAGAAGAGGATGTGAAATGACAGATATCATTGCAGATGTCAGATGAATCTTGGCTGAAAGCAGAGAATACCAGAAAGATGTTTACCTGTGTTTTATTGACTATGCAAAGGCAGTTGACTGCGTGAATCATAAGAAATTATGGGTAACATTGCAAAGAATGGGATTTCCAGAACACTTAATTGTGCTCATGCTGAATCTTTACATAGACCGAGAAACAGTCCTTCAAACAGAACAAAGGCATACTGCATGTTTTAAAGTCAGGAAAGTTGTGTCTCAGGTTGGATCTTTTCACCATATTTATTCAATCTGTATGCTGAGCAAATAATCTGAGAATCTGGACTATATGAAGAATTTGGCTTCAGAATTGGTGGAAGACTCATTAACATTCTGAGTTATGCAGATGACACAACCTTGCTTGCTGAAAGTGAAGAAGACTTGAAGCACTTACTGATGAAGATCAAAGACTACAGCCTTCAGTATGGGTTACATCTCAATATAAAGAAAACAAAAATCCTCACAACTGGACCAATATGCAACATCTTGATAATTGGAGAAAAGATTGAAGTTGTCAAAGACTTCATTTTACTTTGCTCCACAGTTAATGCCCATGGAAGCAGCAGTCAAGAAATCAAACAATGTATTGCATTGGGCAAATCTGCTGCAAAAGACCTCTTTAAAGTGTTGAAAAGCAAAGATGTCACTTTGAGGACAAAGGTGTACTGGACCTAAGACATCGTATTTTCAATTGTCTCATAAGCTGGACGATGAATAAGGAAGACTGAAGAAGAATTGATGCCTTTGCTTTATAGTGTTGACAAAGAATATCGAAAATACTTTGGACTGCCAGAAGAGTGAACAAATCTGTCTTGCAAAAAGTACAGCTGGAATGCCCCTTGGAATCAAGGATGGTGAGACTTTGTCTTATGTACTTTGGACACGTTATCAGGAGGAATCAGTCCCTGGAAAAGGACATGATGCTTTGTAAAGTAGAGGGTCAGTGAAAAAGAGGAGGACCCTCACCAAGATGAAGTGACACAGTGGCTGCAACAATGGCCACAAGCATAACAACCATTGTGAGAATAGCATAGGACCAGGTAGCATTTTGTTCTTGTTGTACATAGGGTCAATATGAGTCAGAACTGACTCGATGGCACCTAACAACAACAAAGATATGATAACTTAACCATACATCCTGTAACAAATATCAGCTTGCTAAAGAAAAGCATGAGATAAAGATTGAGAGTGTAATAGACAAAAAGTTCTATAGCATTGCTTCTGTGGAAATGCAGAGAAGGAAGTAATGTGAAAGCATAGAGTTCACTGTGAAACAATGGGATATTTGCTTTGCCATCATTTGTATTACTCACCCCTTTTTCATGGAATATGAAAATTGCACACACTGTATTTTTATGCCTCCAAAGTTCTAACAATTTAATGCTTTTTAATCTAAGGATAAAAAAAGGAATAGCTGTGCTACCTCACATTTCAGAAAGTATCCCAATATTCTAATTTCTGGAAAAGGCATATTTGGAATATTGTAAGTTCTTCTTCTGAGTGGAAAGTAAAGTGTGTAGAACTTGCCGTATCCGTGATGTAACTTACCCTGAGAAGGTCGTGTTTAGTTAGTGTACCTCATTCTTCAGGCAATTTTCTGACCTTGAAGAGCAATTAAGGAAGGACTCTTCTTGGCTACTTTGCGAAATGTTCTTAGTGCCATCTGCTGCATGGTTTTGGCTACTGTACGGAAGACTACTGTACTTAATCACAGTTTATCTAACTAGAAAGAACTGACACCATATTTATCAATTTGCAGTCCATATGTGGAAAAAGAACACTTTATAATACCATCCTGACAGAAAACTCTTTTGAGACTCTCTTAGAATTAGTTAACTATAATGACTTAACTTTGTGATTCTTATACAAAAAATGTCTTTCATATACCCCATTTCTTCTATTAAAAAAAAATTTATGTGTAATAATGTCATCGAATAAATGGTTTATTAGCAGTTTCAGTGCTTCTAAAAATGAAGCAATTTTTATCTTTCAGCTTGTTCTCAAAAGACTAAAGACTCTATTGTATTTGGAGGCAGCAAAAATAATTTAATGGTATTAATAACAAAGCATATGGGGTGATATTCACATTGTTTTCTTTAAGGACTTCTTTTTGAATAAAAAGAAAAGCTAAGAAATAAGTGGGATACACATAGAAACACATGCAAAAACAGATGAGCCCATTATTCTGAAAAGCGTTTTTAAAATGTATGTTGATAGCAAACTATGATCAAAGTGGAAATAAAAGTTGGCTTGTGAAGAGGTTGTTTCGAGAAACAGGGCAACTTGTGTTCAGTTATGCAACCTGATGACTCTTTAACCAACGACACTATTTGGAGGGATGGTATATAACTCTTCTGAGGACTGGCGCATATCATATAACTATACCCCTTTGATTACTTCTAACTTAGGTCGTCTTTTTCTGATACAAAATTC
Organism: Loxodonta africana; assembly: GCF_030014295.1. Taxonomy (NCBI): domain Eukaryota; kingdom Metazoa; phylum Chordata; class Mammalia; order Proboscidea; family Elephantidae; genus Loxodonta; species Loxodonta africana. The sequence continues at coordinate 133,960,949 of NC_087342.1, forward strand.
ATTGCTGTAAGATCTGATGTGTGTTTGGGTGACTGCCAGCTAGACCAAGCTCTTTTGTCTCCCCTGGTTCTAACTCATCCCTTGTTCTAATTCTGGGGGCCCTGAATCTTCCTGGTGGCGGAGTGGTTAAGAGCTCCCTGGAAACACTATGGGGCATTTCTACTGTGTCCTATAGGGTCGATATGAGTTGGAATGGAAGGGCTTGGTTTTTTTGGTTTTGAATCTTCCTAGGATTCAAGGAAGCATGTTGCCTAGAGTGCCTCCATTTTTGGATGGATGTTTTTCCAGTTCTTCACCTAGTGTATCATTCTTTGGAACACTTGCAAAGAGCTTAGTTAAGTACGAAATTTCAACTAGCTTTTCTCATTTGCTGTTAAATAAGCATGCTGATACATGCTTTGTGAGATAAAGATATCATTTATTCCTTGACAGTCAGATTCATTACCTAAAATATGCGAGTATAATATGCCCAAAGAGGATTAGCACAGTCTCTATCTCTAAAACTATCTACTAGCAACAGTCATTCTGTAACAATTCCTTGAGCTAGTTTTTCTTTTGGTTCCAGAGAATTACACCTTTCTTTTACCCTGACTGCAGACCACCTTCATCTGGTGCATAATCAAAATATTCAAGAACCCTATTCCCTAGAGCTTTTTGTTGTTGCTTTTTATTGTGCTTTAGGTGAAAGTTTACAGAGCTAATTCATTTCCCATTCGAAAGTTTACACATAAAGTGTTCCATGACATTGATTGGATTCCCCCCCATTTCTGCCCTAGATCCCCTGTTTCCTTTCGTCTGAATTTTCTACTCCTTCCTGCCCTCTCAGTTTTGCTTTTTGGCAAATGTTGCCTTTTTCATCTTCTATAACTGATTGCTCTAAGGGGCACTTTCCTCTCTGCTGTTATTGTTTGTTTTATGGGCCTATTGTCTGGCTGAAATGTGGTCCCTGGGAATGGCAGCAGTTCCAGGTCAGAAGGGTGTTTTAGGGCCATAGTCTTGGGGGTTCCTCCAGTCTCTGTCAGATCAATAAGTTTGATCTTTTTTGTGAATTTGATTTTTTGTTCTATGTTTTTCTCCCACTCTGCCCGAGGCCCTCTCTTGTGATCCTAGCCAGAGCAGTCACCCCTATAGTGTTTTAATAACATCGCCTCCTAAAATGCACAAAAGCCATTTCTTAATATTGGAAATAAAGTAGACAATGTGGTAACACAAAAGGTGTTTAATTATGTATAAGACAACTTGTCTCAGTCATCTAGTGCTGCTACAACAAAAATACTACAAGTTGATGGCTTTAACAAAAAGAAGTTTATTCTCTCGCAGTCCAGTAGGCTAGAAGTCTGAATTCAGGGCACTGGCTCCAGGGAAAGGCTTTTTCTCTCTGTTGCCTCTAGAGGAAGGCCCTTCTCATCAGTCTTCCCTTGGTCTGGGAGCATCTCAGTGCAGGAATCTCAGGTCCAAAGGATGTGCTCTGCTCCCTGCACTGCTTTCTTGGTGGTATGAGGTCCCCCACTCTCTGCTTACTTCCCTTTTCTTTTACCACTAGTAAGATAAAACGTGGTGCAGGCCATACCCCAGGGAAACTCCCTTTACATTGGATCAGGGATGTGGCCTGAGTAAGGGTGTTACATTCTACCCTAATCCTCTTTAACCACAGGCAGAGACTATGATTTATAATACATAGGAAAATCACAAAATGGAGGACAACTGCACATGGCCTAAGTTGACACATATTTTGGGGCAACACAATTCAATCCACTGCACAAAGTATAGTGTCAAAATTACAATGAAATTTGAAATATTAGGGTAAAAGACTACAAGAAAAAATATGATCAAAAGCCCTGCAAACTGTAACAGATATATTACAAAAAGTACTTGGATTATCAAAACACTTGAAAGATGATATCACTCATGGTTTCCAAAAGTCAACTGATCAGAGTTGAACAAAGTCTTTCCTAATGGTTCAGCAAATAAAATAGTGTTTCCATTGTCTTTTTCAGTCACTAAGGATAAATGTTATTTTGCATACAACAGAGATAGAAGTTCAGAGTGTCTAACGCAAGTGTTAATGTATTCCTTCCTAGGAATTTTTGTCATAACACCCTAAAATGATTTGGAAAAGAGCATTTGTTTTCCCAGAATGCCTAGAATATCTGCTCTATTTCTTTCCAAGATGTCTGTATTTCAGATTAGGAGTTAAAACTATGAGATGGCTACTGTATTCTGTCCCAAATCTCCCTTTTCTATCTTCCAGCCAATACCCAAGATTCTACGCTCTTCTGACCCTCTCATCCTGTTGTTGTTCTTAGGTGTCATCTAGTCGGTTCCAACTCACAGCAACCCTGTGCACGACAGAACCAAACACTGCCTGGTCCTGCGCCATCATCACAATCATTGCTATGTTTGAGCCCACTGTTGCAGCCACTGTGTCAAACCATGTCATTGAGGGTCTTCTTTTTCACTGACCCTCTACCAAGCATGCTGTCCTTCTCCAGGGACTGGTCCCTCCTGATAACATGTATAAAGTATGTGAGATGAAGTCTTGCCATCCTTGCTTCTAAGGAGAACTCTGGCTGTATTTCATCCAAGACAGTCTTCTCCTTCTTCTGGCATTCTATGGTATATTCAATATTCTTCACCATCATTCAAAGGGGTCAATTCTTCTTCAGTCTTTTTTATTCATTATCTAGCTTTCGCATGCATATGAAGTGATTAAAAATACCATGGTTTGGGTCAGGCGCACCTTAGTCCTCAAAGTGACTTCTTTGCTTTTCAACACTTTAAAGAGGTCTTTTGCAGCAGATTTGCCCAATGCAATACGTAGTTCGATTTCTTGACTGCTGCTTCCGTGGCGTTGAATGTGGATCCAAGTAAAATGAGGCTTTTGGCAACTTCAGTCTTTTCTCCAACTATCATGATGTTGCTTTTTGGTCCAGTTGCGAGGATATTTGTTTTCTTTATGCTGAGGTGTAATCCATTCTGAAGGCTGTGGTCTTCGATCTTCATCAGTAAGTGCTTCAAGTCCTCTTCATTTTCAGCAAGCAAGGTTGTGTCATTTGCATAACTCAGATTGTTAATGAGTCTTAGACCAATCCTGAGGCCAGGTTCTTCACATGGTCAAGCTTCTCCAGTTAATTGCTCAGCATACAGACTGAATACACATGGTAAAAAGGTAAAACTCTGACACATACCTTTATTGATTTTAAACCATGCAGTATCCCCTTGTTCTGTTCAAACAACTGCCTTTTGTTCTATGTACAGATTCCTCAGGAGCACAATTAAATGTTCTGAAATTCCCACTCTTTAAAATGTTATCCATAATTTGTTATAATCACACAGTCAAATGCCTTTGCATAGTCGATAAAACACAGGTAAACATCTTTCTGGTATTCTGTTTTCAGCCAAGATCCATCTGACATCAGCAATGCTATCCATTGTTCCACATCCTCTTTCATAATATTTTGTCTTCTCAAGGTGCCCTTTGAAATCTTCTGTTTAGCTCTTACTTCATCATTTCTACCATTTGCTTTAGATGCTTTACATTCAAGAGTAAGTTCCAGAGTCTCTTCTGATATTCATCTTAGTCTTTTCTATCTTTCCTGTCTTTTGAATGTCATTCCTCTTTCTTCATGTAGGATGTCCTTGATGTCTTCTCACTACTTGTCTGGTCGTCAGTTTTTTGTGTTCAATGTCTCAAATCTATTCTTGAAATGGTCTTCAAATTCACGTGGGATATACTCAAGGTCACATTTTGGCGCTCGTGGACTTTTAATTTTCTTCAGCTTCAACTTGATCTTGAATATGAGCAATTGATGGTCCATTCCGTTGTAATAAGTAAGTCATTGGTCTTACAAAATTCACATCGTTTCTATAACCGAGGCCATATTTTCCAACTACCGATCCTTCTTCTTTGTTTCTAACTTTCACATACCAATCACCAGTAATTATCAATGCATCTTGATCATATGGTGTTATCAATTTCTGCAGAAGGTAGTAAAAATCTTCAATTCCCTCATCTTTGGCCTTAGTGGTTGGTAAATTTGAATAATTGTGGAATTAACTGGTCTTCCTTGTAGGCATATGGATATTATCCTATCACTGACAGCATTTTACTTCAGGATAGATCTTGACATTTTCTTTTTGACAATGAATGTGCCACCATTCCTCTTTAATTTGTCTTTCCTGGCTAGTAGATCATATGATTTTCTAATTCAAAATGGCCAATACCAGTCATTTTCAGCTCACCAGTGCCTAGGATATCGATCTTTATGCAGTCCATCTCATTTTTGATGACTTCCCATTTTCCTACATTCCTAGATTCATACCACATATATTCCATTTCTGATTATTAATGGGTATTTGCAGCTGTTTCTTCTCATTTCGAGTCTGCCTCATCAGCAAATGAAGGTCCCAAAAGCTTGACTCCATCTACATTATTAAGGCCGACTCTACTTTGAGGAAGCAGCTCTTCCCCAGTCATATTTTCAGTGCTTTCCAATTTAAAGGGCTCATCTTCGGCACTATATCAGGCAGTGTTCTGCTGCTGTTCAGAAAGTTTTCAATGGCCAATTTTTTCAGAAGTAGACTGCCAAGGCCTTTTTCTTTGCCTTAGTCTGGAAGCTCCACTGAAACCTGTCCACCAAGGGTGACTGCTGATTTTTGAAATACTGGTGGCAAAGATGCCAGTATCACAGCAACATGCAAGCCACGACAGTATGACAAATGGACAGATACGTAGTAGCCTGTCATCCTAGATTCAATTAATCTGATAAACCTGTTCTCTAAAGTATGGTAATTTGATGTGTTTTTTTTTTTCTCCCATGGGAGACTATACATTATAAAAAGCTATGGAGTACCTACATGGAAAATGTAATGCCTTCTAAACACCGGCATATGCGAAGTAGACCTGACCACAGCTGTATGTTCGGCGGTTTGTTTATCCTTACCTATTATGTTTTTTTTTTTATTATGTTTAGAAAGTGTGTGCTGTATACACTATAAAAATGTTTTGATTTGACATTATTTAAGCCCTAATTGCTCAAGAGAAAGTAGTGGTAAAACTGGTATTTGGACCCAAGTCTGTCTAGCTCCAAAATATACCAACTAATATTAAAAGAGCTACATGAAACATAATGTTGGGTCATGAAATGGCAGATATTATCTGAACACACTTATATGTAATATCTAAAATACACAAACTTATAGAGACCAAAGTTTATTAGTGGTTACCAGGAGGAGGAGGGAGGGGGAAAGGGGAGGCATTGCTTAGAGGACGCTGAGCTTCTGTTAATGTTTTCTATGATGTGTTATGATCCATACAGTCGAATGCCTTTGCATAGTCAATAAAACATAGGTGAACACCCTTCTGGTATTCTCTGCTTTCAGCCACGATCCATCTGACATCAGTAATGATTGTATCCCTGGTTCCACACCCTCTTCTGAATCCAGCTTGAATTTCTGGCAGTTCCCTGTCGATGTACTGCTGCAACAGCTTTTGAATGATCTTCAGCAAAATTTTCCTTGTTTGTGGTAATGATATCATTCAATAATTTCTACATTCGGTTAGATCACCTTTTTTGGAATAAGCATAATTACGGGTCTCTTCCAGTCGGTTGGCCAGGTAGCTATCTTCCAAATTTCTTGTCACAGATGAGTGAGCACTTCTCATGCTGCATCTGTTTGTTGAAGCATCTCAACTGGTATTCCATCAATTCCTGGAACCTTTTTTCTCACCACTGCCTTCAGTGCAGCTTGGACTTCCTCCTTCAGTACCACTGGTTCTTGACCATGCACTACCCCTGAAGTGGTTGAATGTAGAACAATTCTTTTTGGTATAGTGACTCTGTGTATTCCTTCCATCTTCTTTTGATGCTACTTGCATTATTCAATATTTCCCTGTAGAATCCTTCAATATTGCAATTTGAGGCTTGAATTTTGTCTTCAGTTCTTTCAGCTTGAGAAATTCTGAGCATGTCCTTCCTTTTTGGTTTTCTAACTCCAGGTCTTTGCACATGTCATTATAATACTTTGTCTTCTCGAGCAGCCCTTTGAAATCTTCTGTTCAGCTCTGTGTGTGTGTGTGTGTGTGTATACCACAGTAAAAGAGTGAGAGACAGCTACATAAAAATCAGGGAATCAGAGTCAGGCTGAAGCCATTTCACAGGTTTCTGCCAGCGATCTACCCTATTCTGTTCGGAGACTTGGTCAAGAATAGAAAGCCAACATTTACGATTATTTTTCCACCAATGGTTTGGTTTGTTTATTAAAAGCTACTTTTTAAACTATTTGCCTGCCTACCTTCTTATGACACATTTAACATCTAGTCCTGATCACCAAAAAAAAAAAAAAAAAAAAGACTTGTTATCCTTTTCTAGTCCCATCTCAACACTTAGTTCAGCCTGGCTTTCCTGCTTCTCCTCCAAATGTCTTCCCCTTTGGGCTAACCCACATCCTCCATCACAATAACTCCTCAATCATATTTCTTTTCTCCGTTTGAGAGGAGGGTCTTCTTAAAACACTCGAGAAGAAAAGGCCTTGAAATAAATTCTGTCAAAAAAAGTGAGCTGAATATAAAATAAAACTTGCAGGAATAAGTTGGGATTATAAAACAGAAAAGAAGTTCAGGATTTACTGTGATGGAAGAATGGAACTGAACATTTCTAGGTAATGCTGGCTTCACAAAACAGAAAAGCCTCTTGACAGTCAACAGGCATTTCAACCAACACCAGGTATACAGGAATAAACTTTCTGAGAGAGCCTTACTTTAATATTTTATCAAGCATAAAACATCTAATATCTACCAACAAAAATGTAGAAAGTCACTCTTAAGACCCTCTTGGATTCACGCTTTGTTCAATGCCTAAAAATTAAACTTCAGTTCTGTCCCACAAGAGAATATGCTCAGGTGTACATTACAGGAATGAGGCTTCAGTCCTCAGAAGACATCTGGGTAATCTTCTCAGACTCGTCCATTAGCATTTAACGGAGAAAACGCTCTCTGTCCACGGCAATATGTTTAAACATCTCATGCGCCTTAGATGAGACCATCTGCATATTTTTTTCATTTTTTTTTATGCTGAATATTACTTCAGGATGGTATAGTTACCTTATTTCCTTTATGAAATCATACCCACCTCCTTCCTTCCCCCCGTCCCTAATGCATGCTAACCACTATTCTGTTCTCCATTTCTAAAATTTTGTCATTTCAAAAATGTTATATAGGTGGAATCATACAGTATGTAACCTTTTGGAATGGTCCTTTTTCACTCAGCATAATTCCCTGGAGATTCATCCAAGTTGTTATATATATCAACAGTTTATTCTTTTTCATTCCTCAGTATATACCATGGTATGATATAACACAGTTATTTTTTAAGAAATTTGAGTCGTTTCCAGTTTTTGACTATTACAAATAAATCTACTATGAACTTTCACGCACAGGTTTTTATGTGAGTGTAAGTGTTCATTTCTCTCATATAAACTCGCCACAGTGTAATTTGTTGGTTTATATGTTTCTGCATGTTTAGTTTTATAAGAAACTGCTAAACTGTTTTACAGACAGGCTGTACCATTTTACATTCCCACAAATAATATATGAATACTCCAGCTTCTCTACATCCTCACCAGCATTTGGCGTTATCTCTTTGGTGTTACTTTAGCCCTTTGATACGTGTGCAATGATACTCGGGATTTAATTTGTAATTCCTTAACAGTTAGTGGTGTTAACGTATTTCCATATGTTTATTTTCCACCTGTACACAGTTGCAATAGTATATTGACAGCGAACTGCCAGAAATTCAAGATGGATTCAGAAGAGAAAGTGGAACCAGGGATGTCATTGCTGATGTCAGATGGATCCTGGCTGAAGGCAGAGAATACCAGAAAGATGTTTACCTATGTTTTATTGACTGTGCAAAGGCATTTGACTATGTGGACCATAACATTTTATGGATAACATTGCAAAGAATGGGAATTCCAGAACACTTAACTGTGTTCATGAGGAACCTGTATGTAGATCAAGTGAAAGTTGTTCAAACAGAACAAGGGGATATTACATAGTTTAAAGTCAGGAAAAGTGTGCATCAAGATCGTACCCTTTCACCATACTTAACCTGTATGCTGAACAAATAATTGGAGAAGCTGGATTATATGAAGAACTCGGCATCAAAATTGGAGGAAGACTCATTAACAACCTCCATTATGCAGACGACACAACCTTGCTTGCTGAAAGTGCAGAAGTCTTGAGTCACTTACTGATGAAGATCAAAGACCACAGCCTTCAGTATGGATTATACCTCAACATAAAGAAAACAAAAATCCTTACATCTGGACCAATAAGCAACATCATGATAAATGCAGAAACGATTGACGTTGTCAAGGATTTCATTTTACTTGAATCCACGATCAACAGCCATGGAAGCAGCAGTCAAGAAATCGAAAGACACATCGCATTAGGCAAATCTGCTGCAAAAGACCTCTTTAAAGTGTTAAAAAGCAAAGATGTCACCTTGAAGGCTAAGGTTCACCTGACCCATACCATGGCGTTTTCAATTGTTTCATATGCATGTGAAAGCTGGACAATGAATGAGGAAGCCCAAAAAACTGACCCCTTTGAATTGTGGTGTTGGCGAAGAATATTGAATATACCATGGAGTGCCAAAAGAACAAATAAATCTGTCTTGGAAGAAATACAGCCAGAATGCTCCTTGAAAGCAAGTGTGGTGAGACTATGTCTCACATACTTTGGACATGTTATCAGGAGGGACCAGTCCTTGGAGAAGGACATCATGCTTGGTAAAGTAGAGGGTCAGCGAAAAAGAGGAAGACCCTCAACGAGATGGATTGACATGGTGGCTGCAACAATGGGCTCAAACATATCAATGATTATGAGGATGGCGCAGGAGTGGCCAGTGTTTCTTTCTGCTGTACATAGGGTTGCTATGTGTTGGAACTGGCTTGACGGCCCCTAACAACAACAATATAACTTCTTTGATGAAATGTCTGTTCATGTCTTTCATGCATTTTCCTCCTGTTGAGTTTTGAGAGTTCTTTTTATGTTTTAGATATAGTCCTTGGCCAGATATATAATTTACAAATATTTTCTCTTGGTCTGTAGCTTATCTTTTCATCCTCTTCACAAGCCTTTTGAGGAGCAAAAGTTTTTAATTTTCCTGAGGTCAATTGATCAATTTTTACTCGTATGTGGCATGACTTTGGTGTGAACTCTAAGCACTCTTTGCCTAATCCTTTATCCTTAAGATTTTCTCCTACGTCTTTTTCCTAAAATTTTTATATTTTTAAATTTTGTATTTAAGTCTGTGATATATTTTAAGTTAATTTTTTATAAGGTGTGAGGCTTAGATCGAGGTTCATTTTTTGGCTATCATGTCTAATTTCTCCAGCTCCATTTGTTGAAAAGGCTATCTTCCTTCCATTGAGTTGTTTTCTTCACCTTTGTAAAAAAATATGTTTAGCATATTTATGTGGGCCTATTTCAGCGTTCTCTATCCCATTCCATTGATCTATGTGTCTATCTCTTCACCAGCTCCACACCGTCTTGAGTACTGTGCTGTATAGCAAGACTTAATATCGAAAAGAGTGATTCCTCCCACTTCATTCTTCTTTGTAAAGATTGTTTTAGCTATTCTAGGGCCTGTGCCTTTTTGCATAAATTTTAAAATAAACTTGTCTGTGTCTACAAAAAAAATCTTGCTGGTGTATTTCTTTTTATTTATCCTTCTTGGGATACACTGGGCTTCTTGAATCTGTGCATTGGTGTCTTTCTTCAATTATCAGAATTCGTCTGCCATTATTTCTTCAAATATCACTTCTTCCCCATTCACTGTTTTCTCTACCCTTTTGGGACTCAGATTAGATTTGTAATTCATATGGTTAAGTCCAGAACTAAAAGCTGCTCTTACCTGGAGGGTATTTTTCTAATGAAAGAAACAGCTGTGGAAAGGAACTGTGGTTTTGGTAACCTCCAGGGTCCTAAGGAGTCAGACTACCCATGTTATTTTAGATCTTCTTAGTCTAGGTTCTTTGTCTCTTAGTGTCTCTTTGCATTTTCCATTTTTTGTCCTTCAAGCTGCTTTCTGGAAAATATGCTCTAACTTACTTTCCAGTTCACTAATTTTCTTTTCAGCTATTCCTAGTCATATGTTAAACCTTTCCATTGAGTTCTTAATTTTAGTTACACTTTTAAAGATGAGGAAGATTTATTTGATTTCCTTTTTCAAATCGGTGTTGCTTTTTATAATCTTCTATATCTTAAGTTGGTCTTTTTATATTTTTAAACTTGCAAGCATTAGTTGTTTTCTAAGATGTTAATTTTAATATCTGAATTCTTTATGGATCTTTTTTATTGTCTACCCCCCCCACCCCAGTTCTAATTTATGGCATCTTCTTTTCTTGTGTATTTAGTCATTTTTTTTTTTTTAATTGAAGGTATAATTTGAGGCTACCAAAGAGAATTTTCATTTACTTCAGCCAGGGACTTGGGAGCATTAACAAGGTAGCTTCTACTGAAGCTGAAAGTTTGAACAAGGGCTTATTCTGGCTCACTGTAACTCTGAGAGTACAGTCTTCACAGACTCTGCAGTAGGGTAGAAATTAATTTCTGTCCTCTGTTCCTCTTGCCCCAGGAGACTGTCCAAACCACAACTCAGTTCCACAGCTGTTTCTTTCAATTGACAAATACACTCCAGGCAAAAGCAGCTTTTATTTCTGAGCTTGACCCTCTGAATTTTCACTTTATCCTTGATTTTGGTCAGTAATTCCTCTCACTATCTTGTTAACTCACCTCAGCTTTCAAGAAAAGTTTTTAATATTTTATCCAGCTCTTTTTAGTTGTTAGATCAGGACACTGAAGTCTCATTAAATATCTTTTTACATGTTTTTTAGATATCAAATCACATATAGTACAAGTTTAGAAATTATACACACACACACACACACACACACAGTGGAAGGATTCCAAAGATACACTTGTGGGAGTAGGAAAATTTGGGAGAATTTTATCACAGCTACTCACACCATAATACTCTGTAAAATCAGCCACACAACCATGGAGTCTGTGTTTTGTTATTTACTTTTGAGGTTTTAAAAAAAGATGTACAGATTGCCAAGACTTCTTGGCACAAATACAACTAAAACACAGAATGGGGTGTAGGGGTGAGGAGAGCAGACTTATTTTCCATATTAATCACATTAGTGAGTTTACTACTGAAAGTTTCTAAGGCAGTTGAATTTAAAACAATTTATGTTATTTTTCTTTAGTTTTAAAAACTGTGCTTCAAATTAATTAAAAAGAAAGATAACTGGTACCATTAAATTCAGTGTGCCCTCAGCAGCCTGCTGAGCTCTGGAAAAGTCACTAAATGGAGTCTATGAAGATAAGAGAGTAAGAGTGTGTCCTACACAAGAAAGCTCATGCATTGATCTACAATTAACGAAGGCAGATCTCTACACAGCAGCAGCAACTTCAAAAAACAATAGCTTATTGCCTTTTAAATGCGATTTCTTGGTCAGCAATTATTCTTTAAGCAAAGTGTTACAGATTATAAATTTCTTGGAAAGGGGAACAAAAGTAACACTAATAAGGATAGATATAAGGACCCATACAAAGCTGAAAGAAGAAAAGAGTACCTACTTGTTGTCTTAGGCAAGGTTCTCTAGAGAGGCAAAACCGGTGAATCATCTGTATAGAGAGAGAGAGAGAGTGAGACTTTTATCAAGGAAATGGCTCACATGGTTGTAGAGCCTGGAAAGTCTCAAGTTTGTGGGTCAAACTGGAGGCTTCCCCTGAATCACATAGCCACTGGGGCTGGCGAACCCAAGATTGGCAGATCAGACATCAAGCCTCTGGCTCACAGGCTGCAGAGGCCAACAAATCTCAAGATCGGCAGGTAAGCTGCTAGTTCAAATCCTGAGAACCAGAGGTCAGACAAACGGGAGCCAGCTTCAGGATCCAGAGCGAGCAAAACCCCACCAACCTTGCCAGAAAGTCCACCTATATTGGCTGCAGGCCACACCCCCAACGAAACTTCCTTTCAACTTATTGGCTACAGCAGATTACACCATGCAGGTGATCACATCATATCAGATCTCATCATGGAGATTATTACGTCATTATATGACTGCAAAGCTACATCATAACTGCCGCACCACTCAGAATCATGGCCCTGCCAAGTTGGCACATAACCTTAACAATCACACTTGTCAAAGATATTTCTACTTAATATCCTGTAACAAAAAAAAGAAGATGCTAAATCATTTATAATGTAGACTATAAAGCAATACTTTCACATAAAAGAACTATAATTTAAGACAAAATATGATACTGTGGAATGTCTATAAGTGAAACCCATTTAACATTGTCAGTAAGTAAATATCATTCAATTTTAGCTAAAGTATCCCAAATTCACTCAGAGATAAAGCTGCGCTTTTTCCTTAAGATATTTTAAACCTCCACTTACAGTAATCTTAAGAATGTCAAAAACAGTAAAAATTCACTACCAAAAATGGCTTGGTAAGGTCAGAGGGTCTCTACATTGAAAACAGATTCTTAAGAAACTACACCAGGGTTAATTTTTTCAGAATCAGATCTACTCCTTGACAGATGAACTGTTAAAGGAACTTCCTCCGGTTTGTACACTGTGAATATGAGTTTGCCCTACAGCACTTATTGAAGATATTTTTTCTTAATTTTTTTCATCAAATATTGAGTAGCTACAAAAAGATAAGTATAAAATATGTGTAAAGTGTAAAAATGACAACACAACACTTTAATCAGCACATGTTTACTGACAACCCATTTTATACAACACAGCATGGCTACCGTTTGTAAATTCCCTAAATGACCTTCTCCAATTCCATCCCATTTTCAGGCGTTGCTGCCCACCTCAGGCAACAATAATCATATTTCCCTTTGCTTTTAAAAACAGTTATTGCTTATTTTTGCATGGTTTAGCACTTTATATAAATGGATTTATTAGGTATGCCTATATCTCCCTGGACTTACCTTTTTTTGCTCCAGAGATTCATCAGCGTTTTTTTGTGGTTGTAATTCACTCATTTTACTGATGTTTACTATTCCATTGTATGAATATTCTACAGTTTGCTTATTCAGTCTACTATTGAGTTGTTACCAATTTTTCACTGTTAACAAACAGTGCTCCTAAAAGCATTCCTGCCCTATCTCCTGGTACTCATATGAATGAGGCTTCTAGAAATAGACAGGAGTGGAATAGCTAAATCATAGGACTGGGGCATATTCAACTCAATTAGAAAACATCAAATGTTTTTGAAGTAATGGTTCCAATTTACACTTCCAACCAAGGGCCCATAGTGGTTTGGCGGCTCATATACTATCCAAAATATGATGTTCTTAAATTTTAAAATTTTGGCCAATCTAGTGAGTATGAATTAGCTTCTCACTATCATCTTAAATTCCACTCCCCTGATCCTTAATGAGATTGGACATCTTATATATTTTTTGTCTGCCTGTTTTCTTTCACACGAAATGATTCTTCAAGGTTTTTTTTCTTCTTCTTAGCCCGTTCTATTGGGTTATTTGTCTTTCCATTGCTAATTTTTATGACTTCTTTATGTATTCTAGACCCAAATGCTTTGTCCGAACTTAAGCACACCAAAGATCATGAAGATGGCATGGAACCAGGTAACATTTTGTTCTGTTACATATAAGGTCACCATGAGTTGGTATGAACTTGATGACAGCAACAACAAATCCTTTGTCACTACTGCATTGCAAATGTATTCTTTTAAATATGATTTATAATTTCATTTACTTTATGAATGCTTTAAGCAGAAGTTCTTTATTTCAACATACTTATTAATGGATTTTTGGGGATCATGTTTTAGAAAGACTTCTCTAAGCTGTGAACATAAGGACATTCACATCCGCTAGAAATTACCGTATTTTTACACGAACAACGCGTACCTTCTACGTTTGTTTGTCAAATGCTCCCTCCCGCCACCAGGTATTTTGTAAGCATGCTAAAGCGAATTTTTTTACAGCAACATGTTAAAAAAAAAAAAAAAAAAAAACAATTGGCACAGCAGCTCTTTTGAAAATACCTCAAGGAGGGGAGGACGCGGTTGACAAACAAATGCAGAAGGTACGCATATAATTGAGTGATATTACATTCTCCTAGTTGTACAACCAATCTCGTTATCCTTTTCTAAATGATTCCACCACAATTAGCATAAACTCAGTGCCCCCTAAGCAAAAACTCCCCCTTCCCCCTTCCCCTCCCACTGCTAGTAACCACTAATAATTTTTGGTTTCTATATATTTTTATATATATATATATATTTGCTTTTGGCTCTTGTAAGTAGTACTGCAATAAACATTAGTGTACAAGTATCTGTTTGAGTTACTGCTTTTAACTCTCTTGGGCATATACCTAAGAATAGAATTACTGGCTCATATGGCAATTCTATGTTTACCTTTTTTAGGAACCGCCAGACGATTTTCCACAGTGGTTGTACCATTTTATAATCCCACCAGCAGTGAATGAGGATTCCCGTCTCTCTACATCCTCGCCAATACCTGTTCTTTCGTTTTTAATCACAGCTATAAAAAAAAAAATTTTTTTTTTTCTATCCTAAAGGGTGTAAAGTGATACCGCATTGTGGTTTTGACCTGCAATTCCCTAACGACTGATGTTGGAAAACCTGGTGGTGTAGTGGTTAAGCACTGAGGCTGCTAACCAAAAAGTCGGCAGTTCGAACTCACCAGGTGCTCCGTGGAAATGCTCTACTCTGTCCTAAAGGACTCGCTGTGAGTCAGAAGCGACTCGAGGGCACTGGGTTTGGTTTCGGTTTTGGTTTTTGTTGTTCGAGTATGGAAATATAATTGATTTGTTTTCATTTGATTCATGTATCCACAGCTTTGCTAAATTTACTCAATAATTCCTGACAGGTTTCTATGTAGAAAATTATACCATTTGTGTAAAATTAAAGTTTTCTTTTTCTTTCCTATCCTAAACGTTAGTTTTCTTTTTCTTCTCTTACTGCTTGATAAAGTGTCCAACAGAAATAGTAAGAATCTTTGACCTTTGCCTTATCTTCGAAGGAATGCTTTCAAAGTTTTATCTTTAATTATGTTCTGGGGGTTTTAAGGATATCTTTAATTTGGGAAATTTTTTACTTTAAATTCTTGTTTTCATTAGACTTTTAACACAAACAGAAGCTGAATTTTATCAAATTTCTTATCTACATTTAGATGATTGCGCATTTGTTCTTAATTTCTAAAATTTATTTTTTGTTAAACCCCTTACATTATAAATGATCACTATTTGTCAGAATGACTCATCTCTTTTAAACTATGCCAATAATTTGCTTAAGATTTTAACATCTATGTTGACAAGTTAGTTTGGACAGTGATTTTCTTTTCTTATACTCACGGGTCTTGGAATCATGGTAATAAGAGCCAAACGAACAAAAAAGAATAAGAATGTTCCTCTACTTCTATAATCTAGAATAATTTGTGTACCATAGGAAGGAATTCAATTCTTTTAATTTTTGGTAAAATTCACAGGTAAAGTGTTTTTTTTTTTTTTAAAGTGTTAGAACCTTTTAGGGGGAATGGGTATGAGGAAAGACTTCTAACTACTGATTCAGCTTCCTTGGTAGTGAAAAACTTATTTACTGTTATTTTCATTTCTCCTTAAATTTGTTTATTTTTTATTTTCTATGAATTTGTCTATTTTATCTAACTTTTTAAATGTATGATATAAAGTTTTGAATAAAACTTATGATCTTTTTTTAAATTAATTTTTATTGTGTTTTAAGTGAAAGTTTACAAATCAGGTCAGCCCCTCATACAAAAATTTACATACACCTTGCTATACACTCCAAATTGCTCTCCCTCTGATGAGATAGCGCAGTACTTCCCTCCACTCTCTCTCCTTGTGTACACTCGGATAGGTTCTGGCCACCTCTGCCCTCTTGTCTCCCCTCCAGACAGGAAATTCCAACATAGTCTCACGTGCCGACTTGATCCAAGAAGCTTGTTCCTCACCAGTCTCATTTTCCATCCCCTATTCCAGTCTAATCCCTGTTTGAAGAGTTGGCTTTGGGAATGGTTCCTTCCCTGGGGTAACAGAAGGTCTGGGGTCCATGGCCTCTGGGATTCCCCCAGTCCCAGTCTGACCATTAAGTCTGGTGTTTTTGCGAGAATTTGGGGTCTGCATCCCACTGCTCTCCTGCTCCCTCAGGGTTTCTCTGTTGAGTTCCCTGTCAGGGCAGTCATCGGTTGTGGCCAGGTACCATCTAGCTCTTCTGGTCTCAGGCTGATATAGTCTCTGGTTTATGTGGTCCTTCTTGTCTCTTAGGCTCACAATTATTTTGTGCCTTTGGTGTTCTTCATTTTTCCTTCTTCCAGGTAGGTTGAGACCAATTGATGCATCTAGCATTTAAGACCGCAGATGCCACTCTCCAAAGTGGGATGTGGAATGTTTTCTTAATAGATTTTATTATGCCAATTGACTTAGATGTCCCCTGAAACCATGGTCCTGAAACCCCCGCCCCTGCTATGCTGGCCTTTGAAGTGTTCAGTTTTTTAAGGAAACTTCTTTGTTTTGGGTTTAGCCCATTTGTGTTGACCTCTCCTATATTGCATGTCGTCTTTCCCTTCACCTAAAATGAAACTTATCTACTGTCTAATTAGTGAATACCCCTCTCCATCCTTCCTGCCCTCCCCCTTCTCGTAACCATCAAAGAGTATTTTCTTCTCTGCTTAAACTGTTTCTCCAGTTCTCATAATAGTGGTCTTATACAATATTTGTCCTTTTGCAATTATCTGATTTCATCAGCATAATGTCTTCCAGATTTCTCCATGTTATGAAATGTTTCATGGATTCAACATTGTTTTTTATCAACGTGTAGTATTCCATTGTGTAAATATACCATAGTTTATTTATCCTTTCATCCACTGACAGGCACCTTGGTTGCTTCCAACTTTTTGCTATTGTAAACAGTGCTGCCATGAAAGTGGGTGTGCATATATCTGTTCGTGTAAAGGCTCTTATTTCTCTAGGATATATTCAAAGGAATGGAATTGCTGGATTGTATGGTAGTTCTATTTCTAGCTTTTTAAGGAAGTGCCAAATTGGTTTCCAAAGTGGTGGTACCATTTTACATTCCCACCAGCAGTGTATAAGTGTTCCAGTCTCTCCACAACCTCTCCAACATTTATTATTTTGTGTTTTTTGGATTAATGCCAGCCTTGTTGGATGGAGATGGAATCTCATTGTACTTTTGACTTGCATTTGTCTAATGGCTAATGATTGAAAGCATTTCCTCACGTATCTGTTAGCCACCTGAATGTCTTCTTTATTAAAGTGCCTGTTCATATCCTTTGCCCATTTTTTAATTGGGTTATTTCCTTTTTGTGGTTGAGTTTTAGCAGAATCATGGAGATTTTAGAGATCAGGCGCTGGTCGGAGATGTCATAGCTAAAAACTTTTTCCCAGTCTGTAGTTAGTCTTTTTACTCTTTTGGTGAAGTCTTTGGATAAGCATAGGTGTTTGATTTTTAGGAGCTCCCAGTTATCTGGTTTCTCTTCAGCATTTTTAGTAATGTTTTATATTCTGTTTATGCCATGTACTAGGGCTCCTAACGTTGTCCCTATTTTTTCTTCCATGATCTTTATCGTTTTAGATTTTATATTTAGGTCTTTGATCCATTTTGAATTAGTTTTTGTGCATGGTGTGAGGTATGGTTCTTGTTTCATTTTTTTGCAGATGGATATCCAGTTACGCCAGCACCATTTGTTAAAAAGACTATCTTTTCCCCAATTAACTGACACTGGGCCTTTGTCAAATATCAGCTGCTCATATGGGGATAGATTTATGTCTGGATTTTCAGTTCTGTTCCATTGGCCTATGTGTCTGTTGTTGTACCAGTACCAGGCTGTTTTGACTACTGTGGCAGTAAAATAGATTCTAAAATCAGGTAGAGTAAGGCCTCCCACTTTGTTCTTCTTTTTCAGTAATGCTTTACTTGTCTGGGGCTTCTTTCCCTTCTATATAAGGTTGATAATTTGTTTCTCCATCCCATTAAAAAAATGTCGTTGGAATTTGGATTGGAATTGCATTGTATATAAAGATGACTTTTGGTAGATAGACATTTTTGTAATGTTAAGTCTTCCTATGCATGAGCAAGGTATGTTTTTCTGCTTATGTAAGTCTCCTTTGGTTTCTTGCAGTAGTACCTTGTAGTTTTCTTTGTATAGGTCTTTTACATCTCTGGTTAGATTTATTCCTAAGTATTTTACCTTCTTGGGGGCTACTGTGAATGGTATTGATTTGGTGATTTCCTCTTTGATGTTATTTTTGTTGGTGTAGAGGAATCCAACTGATTTTTGTATGTTTATCTTGTATCCCGATACTCTGCCGAACTCTTCTATTAGTTTCAGTAGCTTTCTGGAGGATTCTTTACGGTTTTCTGTATATAAAATCATGTCATCTGCAAATAGAGATACTTTTACTTCTTCCTTACCAGTTTGGATGCCCTTAATTTCTTTATCTAGCCTAATTGCTCTGGCTAAGACCTCTAGCATGGTGTTGAATAAGAGTGGTGATAAGGGGCATCCTTGTCTGGCTCCCATTCTCAAGAGGAATGCTTTCAAAATGTCTCCATTAAGGATGATGTTGGCTGTTGGCTTTGTATAAATGCCCTTTATTATGTTGAGGAATTTTCCTTCTATTCCTATTTTGCTGAGGGTTTTTATCATGAATGGGTGTTGGACTTTGTCAAATGCCTTTTCTGCATTAATTGATAAAATCATGTGGTTCTTGTCTTTTGTTTTACTTATATGGTGGATTATATTAATTGTTTTTCTAATATTGAACCATCCTTGCATACCTGGTATAAATCCCACTTGGTCATGGCGAATTATTTTTTTGATATGTTGTTGAATTCTAATGGCTAGAATTTTGTTGGTGATTTTTGCATCTATGTTCATGAAGGATATAGGTCTGTAATTCTCCTTTTTTGTGGTGTCTTTAGCTGGTTTTGGTATCAGGGATATGCTGGCTTCATAGAATGAGTTAGAGAGTATTCCATCCTTTTCTATGCTTTGAAATACCTTTAGTAGTAGTGGTGTTAACTCTTCTCTGAAAGTTTGGTAGAACTCTGCAGTGAAGCTGTCAGGGCGCGGGCTTTTTTTTTTTGCTGGGAGTTTTTTGTTTAGTTGCTCTACTTCTGTTTGTGTTAGTTTAGGTAGGTAGTGTGTTTCTAGGAATCATTTCTTCTAGGTTTTCAAATTTGTTAGAGTACAATTTTTCGTAGTAATCTGATATGATTCTTTTAATTTCAGTTGGGTCTGTTCTGATATGCCCCATCTCATTTCTTATTTGGGTTATTTGTTTCCTTTCCTGTATTTGTTTAGTCAATCTGGCCAATGGTTTGTCAATTTTGTTAATTTTTTAAAGAACCAGCTTTTGGTTTTATTAACTCTTTCAATTGTTTTTCTGTTCTCTAATTCATTTAATTCTGCTCTAGTTTTTATTATTTGTTTTCTTCTGGTGCCTGATGGTTTCTTTTGTTGCTCATTCTATTTGTTCAAGCTGTATGGACAGTTCTTTGATTGTGGCTCTTTCTTCTTTTTGGATGTGTGCATTTATTGATATAAATTGACTTCTGAGCACTGCTTTCACTGTGTCCCAAAGGTTCTGATAGGAGGTGTTTTCATTCTCATTGGATTCTATGAATTCCTTTATTCCCTCCTTAATGTCTTCTATAACCCAGTCTTTTTTGAGCAGAGTATTGTTCAGTTTCCAAGTATTTAATTTCTTTTCCCTGGTTTTTCCATTATTGATTTCTACTTTATGGCCTTATGGTCCGAGAAGATGCTTTGTAATATTTCAATGTTTTGGATTCTGCAAAGGCTTGTTTTATGACTTAATATGTGGTCTATTCTAGAGAATGGTCCATGTGCACTGGAAAAGAAAGTATACTTTGCAGTTGTTGGGTGGAGTGTTCTGCATAAGTCTATGAGGTCAAGTTGGTTGATTGTGACAATTAGATCTTCCATGTCTTTATTGGGCTTCTTACTGGATATCCTGTCCTTAACTGAAAGTGGTGTGTTGAAGCCTTCTACTTTAATTGTGGAGGTGTCTATCTCACTTTTCAATGCTGTTAGAGTTTGTTTTATGTATCTTGCAGCCTTGTCATTGGGTGCATAAATATTTAATATGGTTGTATCTTCCTGGTAAATTGTCCCTTTAATCATTATGTAGTGTCCTTCTTTATCCTTTGTGGTAGATTTCACTTTAAAGTCTATTTTGTCAGAAATTAATATTGCTACTCCTGCTCTTTTTTGATTGTTGTTTGCTTGATATATATTTTTTCCATCCTTTGAGTTTTTGTTTGTTTGTGTCTCTAAGGTGTGTCTCTTGTAAGCAGAAAATAGCCGGATTATGTTTTTTTTTTAATCCAATCTGCAACTCTCTGTCTCTTTATTGGTGCATTTAGTCCACTTACATGCAACGTAAATATAGATAAGCATGAGTTTAGTGCTGTCATTTTGATGCCTTTTTTTGCATGTTGTTGACAATTTCATTTTTCCATTTACTTTTTTGTGCTAAGTTTTTCTTTTT
The DNA here is from genome assembly GCF_030014295.1 of Loxodonta africana. Classification (NCBI taxonomy): domain Eukaryota; kingdom Metazoa; phylum Chordata; class Mammalia; order Proboscidea; family Elephantidae; genus Loxodonta; species Loxodonta africana. The sequence goes on from NC_087342.1 coordinate 133,981,573, forward strand.
AAATTGTGTGTTCCTCATTTTCATTGTAGTTGAATATATTTTTGCTGGATCGTTATGTTTATCTTGGTTTTTATTTCGAAGAGCAGAATTGTTAGACCTCTTTGTGGTTACCTTAATACTTACCCCTATTTTTCTAAGTAAAAGCCTAACTTGTATCACCCTATATCGCCTTGGTTTTCTCTCCATATGGAAGATCTATGACTCCTGTATTTAGTCCTTCTTTAGTGATTATCATAATCTTTTACATAATGACATCAATGATTCCCTGTTTTGACCTTTTTTTTTTTAAATTAATCTTATTTTGTTTTTGCGATTTCCCTATCTGAGTTGATATCAGGATGTTCTGTTCTGTGACCTTGTGTTTTGCTGATATCTGATATTATTGATTTTCTGACAGAAGAATTTCCTTTAGTAATTCTTGTAGCTTTGGTTTGGTTTTTGCAAATTCTCTAAGTTTGTGTTTATCTGTAAATCACTTAATTTCACCTTCATATTTGAGAGAGAGTTTTGCTGGATATATGATTCTTGGTGGCAGTTTTTCTCCTTCAGTGCTCTATATATGTCATCCCATTGCCTCCTTGCCTGCATAGTTTCTGCCAAGTAGTCCGAACTTATTCTTATTGATTCTCCTTTGTAGGTGACTTTTTGTTTATCCCTGGCTGCTTTTTAAAATTTTCTCTTTATTTTTGGTTTTGGCAAGCTTGGTGATAATGTCTTGGTGATTTTCTTTTGGGATCTATCTTGTATGGGGTTCAATGAGCATCTTGGATAGATATCCTTTCATCTTTCATGATGCCGGGGAAGTTTTCTGCCAACAGATCTTCAACTATTCTCTCTGTATTTTCTGTTATCCCTCCTTTTCTGGAACTCCAATCACACACAAGTTACTCTTCTTGATAGAGTCCTACATGATTCTTAGGGTTTCTTCATTTTTTTTAATTCTTTTATCTGATGTTTCTTCAAATATATTGGTGCCAATTGCCTTATCTTCCATCTCCCCAATTCTGCATTCCAATTGCTTGATTCTGCTCCTCTGACTTCCTATTGAGTTGTCTAATTCTGTAATTTTATTATTAATCTTTGAATTTCTGAACGTTGTCTCTCTAAGGATTCTTGCAGCTTATCAAATTTTTCACTATGTTCTTGAATAATCTTTTTGCTTTCTTCAACTGCTTTATCTGTGTGTTCCTTGGTTTTTTCTGTGGGTTGCCTTATTTCATTTCTGAGGTTATCCCTGATTTCTTGAAAGATTCTGTATATTAGTTTTTTATATTCTACATTTGGCAATTCCAGAAACGTATCTTCATCTGGGAAAGATTTTGGTTCTCTGATTTGGGGGTTTGTAGAAGTAATCACGGTCTGCTTCTTTATGTGATTTGTTATCAACCGCTGTCTCCAAGTCATCTATAAGTTATTGTAATCATTTTTTTCATATTTGCTCACTGAGTCTTATCTTCCTGTTTTGTTTTATTTCAGTGCACCCAGATGGGCTACTAGAGTGCACTAACTTGATTGTTGGAGCCTTTGAATCACTTATGTCCTGTTACCAGCTGGTTTGAGCTGTTACCAGGTATATAAGCCTATGAGTCTATTCACTATACTTGAGTACAGCTAAAGTGTCCTGATAGTGGGTCACCTAGTGTGTGGTGTAGGTTCCCACCTACTATCTTAGAGGGATAGTGGTGATGTTTGCATGCACTGGTTTCTAGTAGCTCCAGACGGTCACACTCCAAGGAGGGCAGGGTGCTGACAGCCTTCCCCCAAGTGCCAGTGAGGAAGGAGCATCTATGTTCTCTAGAGCGCTCTGGTGGGTGGGCTCGGCAGCTGTACCTTAGGCACCCAGTGCTTGCATCTCTAAAGATTGGTAGGCATCACTATCTTCAGACCCCTTTAGCAGGTGGCTAGGTGGTGTGGATGGAGCCTCAGCCCTCAGTTCCTTGCTGTGGATCAGTGAGTGTTCTGTTTAATAGGTAGAGTGGTATCAGATCTCCAAAACTTGCCTTTCCATTGCTTAGCTATAACAATTACAGTCAGATCTCTAACAGAATTGCCTTCACATTATAATAACCACCTAGTTCCATGTAGGGGTGAAAGCCAAAGAATTTGGATCTCTTATGCCTGTGTGGAGCTGGTTCTGTACTGTTGTTCCAGTTTAGTGAAGTTAGGAAAGGATTTTCCCCCTGATTGTTAATTGCTGCTTTTCCCAGGCCGGGAGAATGGGTTAGGGGGAAAAAAAAAAAAAAAACCCACAGAGCACTTCACTCTCTGGCCCAGGGAATTCCGATGTTAGTGAAGCGGCTGGGGCAGGGAGGGGAGGGATCAGATAGATAGGAGAGAGTATCATGGTAAAATAGACAAAATCACTTATCTTGTTTGGTGAGGACTGTTTTATCTGAGATTCCAGAGGGGTGTGTAGCCTGCGTGTGTTGGCTGGGTCCCCACAGAGATTGCCCCAGGGGGTTAGGGCTATGTCCCGTGCTTGCCTTGTCTCAGGAAGCCACCATCAGCTCTACGGCACTCTCTCCAAAGCCCAGCACCAGAGGATCAGGGCTGGGTGGTTGCTTATGTGTGGTCTCTCAGTCCCGTCACTCAGGTTGGTTTGCAGCCTGTGTATGCTGGCTGGGTCCCTGTGGTAATTGCCCCTAGGGGTTAAGGCTGCATCCGTGCTTGCCTTGTCTCAGGAAGCCGCTATCAGTTCCGCCGCACTTAGTCCAAAGCCCAGCACCAAGGTCTCAGGGCTGGGATGCTGTGCACCAGCCTCCGGAACCAGTCGCTGCTTCCACACAGTCTTTCGTTTCCCTGTCAGCTGCGTCGGTGTATAGCCCGTATGCACTGGCTAGGTCCCTGCCAAGATTGCCCCCAGGGGGTTAAGGCTGTGTCCCCTGCTTGCCTTGTCTCAGGAAGCCATGATCAGCCCCACCACTCTGGTCCCAAGACTGCTCGAGGGCTCAGGTCTGGGGAGGGCACACCGGGCTCTGGAACTGGTTGCTGCTTCAGTGTGTGTTTTCTTGCTCCCCTGAGGGCTCAGGGCCAGGGTGCAGCAAACTGGGCTCCAGAACTGGTCGCTGCTTGAGCGCATGGTTTCTTGCTCTCCTGTCACTCAGGTCAATTCCTTAGTTCTGTGTTTGATGGTCAGGGATCATAGATTGTCAGGTATGTAATTGATTCACTTGTTTTTTTGAGTCTTTGTTGCAAGAGGGATCAGCAGAAGCTTCTGCCTAGTCAGGCATCTTGGATCCGGCTCAATAATAATCATGATCTTTTTATACTATACAGAATGCCTAGTTGTGTTCCCCTTCCCTTTTCACTGCTGTGATTGTTAAGGTCATGTGTCAACTTGGCTGGGCTGTAATTTTCAGTAGTGTGGTAGTCTTATTATGATGTGATCGCTTCTATGATGAGATTTGATACAATGTGATCACCTCCATGATGGAATCTGCTGTGAGTAGCCAGTCAGCTGAAAGGGAGTTTTCTTGGGGGTGTGGCCTGGATTGAGTATAAGTGGACTTTCTGGCAAGGCTCATGGGCTTTTGCTCTCTCTGGATCTTGCAGCTGGCTCCTGTTCATCTGACCTCTGGTTCTTACGACTTGAGCTAGCAGCTTACCCGTGGTCTTGCCTGCTGATCTTGGGATTCATCGGTCTTCGCAGCCTGTAAGAGCCCTGCTCTCTGACTGGTTGATCTTCGGTTTGACAACCCCTGAAGCTACAGGAATCAGGAGAAGCCTCTGTCCTGACCCGCAGACTTGGGATGTTCCGGCCTCTACAATCAGGTGAGCCATTTCCTTGGTATAAATCTCTCTCTTTCTCTCTCTCTGTATGTATGTATATATATTAAAAAAAAAATTATTTATTTTTTTTTTATACACTTTACTGGTTTTGTGTATAGATAACCCAACCTAAGATTTTTGGTACCAGGAGTTAGGTGCTGCTCTAATAGGTACCTAAAATGTGGAAGAGGTTTTGAAACTTTGCATGGATAGATGCTGAGTTTTAAAGTGCCTAATAGTAAAAGCCTAGATTGCATTGAAGATACTGTTGGTGGAATTATGGACACCAAAGACAACCCTGGTGAGGGCTCAGATGGAAGCAAGGAGAGCTTTCACACTGGAGATGGCACAGACAGGAAGAAGCAGCAACACAGAAGCAGCAGCAGCAGAACAAGGAGACCAGTGTGAGACAGTGCTGGAGCTGACCCACAGAGCAAGAGAATTGAGTGCCTTTGCACAGGAGATTTCCTGGAGGAGTGGGGTGCCTCTGAGCAGTTATCACTGGAGCTAGGCTTGCCAACCCATGGAGCAAGAGAGCTGAGTGCCTTCCGGCTGAAGTTTACTAGCAGAGTGGGGTGCCTGCAGGCACTTGTCAGTGGAGCTACAGAGATTTGGAACATTTGTCCCAGCAGGGCAGATGTGGGCGGAGAAGTCTGAGGAGCTGAGAGGCCAAGGAACCAGGATTCAGAAGCTAAAGAAACAAGGAACACAGAAAGCAGAGCTGCCTCAGCCTGAAAAGGTAGGATCACGACTTCTGGGGCCTCAAAGTGTGGAGTTGCCATTCAAATGGACTAGGATAATGGTGCTGCCCAAAGCTAAGGGAGCTGAGTTGCCATTCCAGTGGGCCTGGAAGACAGAGCTGAAGCCCAGGACCAAGGGACCTCCACTCAGAATCTGGAGAGTGTGGCCAATACCTAAAGTCTGGAGGGCAGGGCCGTTGCCTAAATGGGCACAGAGAACACAGTATTATTTTCAAGGTTTGAGAACTAATGTAATGTGTACTGCTGACTTGCTTGGTGCCTGTTATACCTTCTTTCCCTCCAGTTTCTCCCATTTGTAATGGAAATGTCCAGCTTGTGCCTATTACACCATTGTACTTTGGAAACAGATAACTTGTAGTCTAGATTTCACAGATGAAGAGGAATTGTTAGATTTTGGACTTGGAGTTGATGAAGACTTTTGCTATGATATGATAGGATGGGGTAAATGTGTTTTACATGTGGCAAGGGCATGAATTTTGGGGGAGCCAAAGGGTGGAATGTTATGGATTGAATTGTGTCCCCCCAAAATTTATAGCAACTTGGCTAGGCCATGATTCCAAGTATTGTGTGATTGTCTACCATTTTGTCTTCTGATATGATTTTCCTATCTATAAAGCCTATCTCTACGATGTTAATGAGGCAGGATTAGAAGCAGTTATGTTAACGAGGCAGGATTCAATCTGCAATATTAGATTGTATCTTGAGTCAATCTCTTTTGAGATATAAAAAAAAGAAGTAAGCAGAGAGACGGGGAGACATTACACTGTGAAGAAAGCAGCACCAGGAACAGAGCTCATCCTTTAGATCCAGAGTCCTTGTGGTTAGAATCTCTTAGACCAGGGGAAGACTGATGACAAGGACCTTCCCCCAGAGCCAACAGAGAGAGAAAGCCTTCCCCCTGGAGCTGGCACCCTGAATTTGGACTTCTAGCCTCGCAGACTGTGAGAGAATAAATTTCTGTTTGTTAGAGCCATCCACTTGTGGTATTTCTGTTATAGCAGCACTAGATAACTAAGACAACTGCTAATATTAATTTTTTCACTTTTTTTTTTCTCCCTCAGTCTTACTAGAGGTTCGTCTTTTTTGCTATTTATTTCAAAGTATCAACTTTTGGCTTTGTTGATTCTCTCTATTGTATGCCTGTTTAATTTTTTTTTTTCTTTTTATTGTGATTTAGGTGAAAGTTTACAGAGCAAATTAGCTTCTCATTCAGCAATTCATGCACAAATTATTTTGTGGTATTGGTTGCAATCCCAGTGCTCTGTCAACACTTGTCCCTTCTCCATCCCAGTTTACCTATTTCCATTCTCCCCATATTCCTATTCCTTCCTGCCTTCTCATCTTAACTTTTAGTAAGATGTCACCATTTGATCTCATTTCCATGAATGAACTAAGAAACATTTCCTTACGTGTGTTATTGTTTGTCTTATAGACCTGTGTGATCTTTGGCTGAAGGGTAAACATTGGGAGTGAGTTCAGTTCCAAGTTAAAAGGGTATCCTGGGCCATAGTCTCAGGGTTCCTCCGGGCTCTGTCATACCAGTGTGTCTGGTCTTTTTTTGTGAATTTGACTTTTGCTCTACAGTTTTCTCCCACTGTGTCCGTGAGCCTCTATTGTGGTCCCTCTGAGTGGCCAGTGGTGGTAGCTGGGCACCGTCTAGTTGTTCTGCACTCAGACCGATGGAGGCAGTGGAACTTGTGTTCCATTAGTCCTTTGGACTGACATTTACCTTGTGTCTTTGGCTGTCTTCATTCTCCTTTGCTCTAGACAAGATGGGGCCAGTAGATATATCTTAGATGGCCACTTGAAAGCGTTTAAGACCCCAGACACTGCTCACCAAAGTCAGATGCAGAACACTTTCTTTACAAATTCTGTTATGCCAATAGACTTAGATGTTCCCAGACACCACGGTCTGCAGCCCTTAGCCCAGTAACTTGGTCCCTTGGGTTGTTTGAATGTGTCTAGAAAGCTTCTATGACTTTGCCTTGGTCGTGTTGTGCTGACTTCCTCTATAATGTGTATTTTCTGTCCCTTCACCAAAGTTGTCACTTACCTACTACCTAGTTAGTGATTTCTCCTTCCTCGTAACCATCAAAGATTGTTTCTTCCTGTGTGCAAAACTTTCTTCAGATTTTATAATAGTGGTCTTATACAATATTTATCCTTATGTGATTGACTTGTTTCACTCAGCATAATGCCCCCCAGATTCATCCATGTTGTGAGATGTTTCACAGATTCATCCACATAGTATTCCATTGTATGTATATGCCATAATTTTTTTATCCGCTCATCTGTTGATGGGGCACTTAGGTTGTTTTGATCCATTTTGAGTTGGTTTTTATATGTGATGTGGGGCATCGCGGTTATGTTGGCTTCATAGAATGAATTTGGAAGTATCTCTTTCTTTTCTATGCCCTGAAATAGTTTGAGTAGTACCGATTAGATCTCTTCTCTGAATGTTTGGTAGAATTCTCTAGTGAAGCCATCTGGGCCAGAGCATTTTTATTTTTTTGTTACAAGTTTTTTTAATTACCTTTTTAATCTCTTCTCTTGTTATGGGTCTGTGCAGATTTCCCACTTCAGTTTGTGTAAGTTTAGGCTGTGTTAGTCTGGGTTTTCTAGAGGAGCAAAACTAGTGAAGCATAAGAAAGAGAGAGAGAGATTTATGTCAAGGAAAGGGCTCATGTGGTTTTAGAGGCTGGAAAGTCAAGTCCGTGGATCAGGCTGGAGGCTTTGCCTGACTCACATCAATGGGGCTGGTGAACCCAAGATCAGCAGGTCAGACAACAGGCTTCTCACTCAGGCTGTGGAGACTGATGAATCCCCAGATTGGCAGGTAAGATACTAGGCCACTGGCTCACAGGCTGTGGAGGCTCACCCAAGATCAGCAGGTAAGTGGCAAGCTCGAATTCCAAGAACCAGAGGTCAGATGAAAAGCGAGATACAAGATCCAAATGGGAGCAAAAGCTCGTGAACTTTGCCAAAAATTACATATATATATATATATATGGTGCAGGCCACACCCCCAAGGAAACTCACTTTCAACTGATTGGCTGCTCATAGCAAATCTCATCATAGAGGTGATTACATAATCAGGTCTCATTATGGAGGAGATTACATCACTACACAGCTACCAAACTACATCATAACTGCCAAACCACTGAGAATCATGGCTCAGACAAGTTGCCACACAACCTTAACCATCCTAGTCCACCCCTTGTCAACTTGGCACGTATGCACATCTCCCTGAAACATACACAACAACTAAATAAAGACAGTTATAAAGTCATACACGTGCCTAACATGATACAACTAACACACATACTACTGGAAACCCTATTTTATAAGTGAAGAAAACAAAAATATTTGATGCACACATACAAAACAGAAATACTCATAACAATTACAGTCCTAATTTCTACAACTGATCATGTGGTCATAGCTGGTATATAGAACTGCCTTCTTCCACCACTCATTCCATATTCCCTTTATCCTCAGCAAGCACCTCAGTTGGTCCTGGTCCTTTGCTTGGTGAGGTGACCCAAACCTTCATTCCTGAAGGGTCTGGGCCATTAGTAGTCATGTTGGAATTGAGTTGCTATAGTTTTCCGTTGACGTTAATCACAGGGAATGGTAGCACTAAGAGATGTCCTGAGGGATCTCCTGTATTCCAGATATGCAGCTCTTTACCTCCATTATGTAATATCGATCCAATTTCCCCTTGGTAATCAGGATCATTTACACCAGCCAATACAGTAACTCCCTTCTTTGCCTGTTGATTCAGAGGCATGAGGAGCCCCAAGTGGCCAGGTGGCATTCTTAACTACCAGTTCACTGGAATCAGTGTTGTATCTCCTTGTGGAAGCATTTCTCCCTTTGGAACTAAGACTTCTAGACCTTCAGAGCTCAGGATCACGGGGTCAGGGAGCCAAAGTTTTGCAAGTGTGCCACTAGGGGTAATAGTGAATGGTGCTACTCTCATTTCCACCTCCTGATTTCTGGACCCATGAATCCTGGCTATGGGAAAAACTGCATCATATATTGATGCTGGTTTAGAGCGTATACAGCCTCCTGGAGAACTTTACCCCAACCCTGCAAGGTGTTGCCGTCTAGCTGGCACTATAATTATGTCTTTAAAAGACCATTCCATCATTCTATCAATCCACCTGCTTTGCGATGATGGGGAGCATGGTAAGACCAGTGAATTCCATGAGCAGGGACCCATTGCCACACTTCATTTGCTATGAAGGGAGCCCCTTGATCTGAGGTGATGCCATGTGGGATACCATGATGGTGGATTCTGTAAGTCCACAGATGTAGCTTTGGCAGAAGCATGGAATGCAGGGAAGGCAGTCCATGTCCAGAGTAAGTGTCTGTTCCAGTAAGGACAAAATGCTGCAATTTCCATGATGGAAGCAGTCCAATGTAATCAATGTGCTACCAGTTTGCTGGGTGACCACCTAGAGAGATGGTATCATATTAGGGACTCAGTGTTGGTCTCTGCTGCTGGCAGATGAGCACTTATCGGTGGCTACAGTCAAGCTGGCCTTGGTGAGTGAAAGTCCATGTTGCTGAGCTCATACTAACCTCCATCCCTGTGACCGTAGCCACTTTGTTCATGAGCCCATTGAGCAATGATGGGAGCAGCTTGGAAAAGAGGATGACTGGTTTCTACAGAACACATTAGCCTATACATTTGATAGTTAAAATCCTCCTCTGCTGAGATCACCCTTTGGTGGCCATTCACATAGGACACAAATATTTTCACTTCTTTGGCCCATTTAGGGAGGTCTATCCACATTTTTTTTTTTTATCCACATACCTTTCCCCAATCCCTCCTTGTCACCAATTTTCCAATCATGTTCCTTCCAAGTTCCTGACCATCCAGCTAAACCACTGGCCACACCCCATGAATCAGTATACAGACAGAAATCTGGCTATTTCTCCTCCAAAGCAAAGTGATCAACCAGGTGCACTGCTCGAAGCTCTGCCCTTGGGAAGATGTCTCTTCACCACTGTCCTTCAGGGAGATCTCAACAAGTGGCTGAAGTGCCGCCACAGTCCTCTTTCAGGTGGTACCTGCATAACATGCAGAACCATCTGTAAACCAGGCATGAGTTTTCTCTTCCTCAGTCCAACTGATCATAAAGAACTCGTCACGAAGCCACAGGTTTAAACTGGCAGAGGGCAGATAATGTGACAGGAGTGAAGACTATGAACATTTGGGCCACTTCCTCATGCAACTTACTTGTGCTTTCAGGTCCTGCTCAGGCCCAATCTCGTATATACCACTTCCATTTAATGATGGAGTGCTGCTGCTCATGTCCAACTTTATGGCTCTGTGGGTCACACAACACCAAGTTCATGATGGGCAGCTGAGGCTGCCTGATGACTTGGTGGCCCATGGTTAAGTGTTCAGTCTCTACTAAGACCCAGTAATAAGGCAAAACTTATTTCTCAAAAGGAGAGTAGCTATCTGCAAAGGATGGCAGGGCTTTGCTCCAAATCCTAAGGGTCAGCACTGTGATTCACCAAGATGGGTCAGCCAGAGACACAACTAGCATCTCTATCTGCCACTGATACTTCAAGCACCATTGGATCAGCTGGATCATACAGTCCAAGTGGTACAGGCGGCATTCATGGCAGCCTGAACCTGTTGCAGAGCCTTCTCTTGTTCTGGGCCCCACTCAAAACTAGCAGCTTTTCGAGTCACTTGATAAATAAGCCAAAATACACACCCAAATGAGAAATATGTTGCCTCCAAAACCCAAAAAGGTCCACCAGGAGTTGTGCCTCCTTGTTAGTTGTGGGAGGAGCAGATGCAATAACTTATCCTTCACTTTAGAAGGAATGTCTTGACATACTCCACACCACTGGACCCCTAGAATTTCACTGAGGTGGAAGGTGCCTGAATTTTTGTTGGATTAATTCCCCACCCTCTAGCAAACAAATGTTTTGCCAATAAGCCCAGAGTCACTGACGCTTCTTCTTTACTAGGTCCAGTCAGCATAATTTCATCAATGTACAGCATAATCTCATCAATGTAATGGACCAGTGTGACATCTTGTGGATGTGAAAGGTGATCATGGGCCCTGAAGACTAAATTATATCCATCATGGTAACCATGTCCACCTTGTCTTTGTTGATTGAGTGCTGCCATTTGGCCCCCATCATCAAGGGGTCCAATCAGCCCCATTGTAGTTAGGTGCCTTAGGTCAGTTAGGGCAGTTCCCACTGTCAAATCTGACTTATGTAAAATGGCGATCACAGCAGCCTTCAAGGATGCTGGGGCTCCCTTCAAAAATTTGTTCCTCACTCTTGAGGTAAAATGTGTGTCCTCTGGGCACTCCATGTGTGGGTCTGTGGGTCTAAGATGATAAATCCGCTCTAACGTGCCTATTTCCTGAAGCCTTTGGATACCTTCTTCTACAATATACCAAGGCAAAAGTCTGGTGCTTCAACTTGATTAGTGTAGTCTACTGAGTAATCCATGCTTCATCGAACCAACCAAATACACTATTAGATCCTTTCCTAATCTCTCAAGCTGAAACATTGAAAAAGAATCTGTGCTTACTTGGCCCATATCAATATTGTCAGTCTGACCCAACCTTCTGTTCCTTGCACCAGTATCCAACGTGTTTAATAGCCATTCCCATACATATTCCCCAGATTTTTGTCTGTACATATTAGAAAAGTAAAGCAGTTCTTTTGGGATGCACCGTGCCTCCTCCTGGGTCATGTTTTGTACTTTACCTTTTGGAGCTTGCTGGGACTTAAGTTTAGTGATAGGCCTAGAAGCAAAAATGGGTGGTAGGGATGCCTTGTAAGGCATCTGCCTCAGGCAATGTCCCAGGAAATGACTAAGATGCCTCTCCAGCAGATGACTCAGACTATGACTCTTCAAACACAGCTAGGTTAATCTCATCATATGGCATTGAGGGGTTAATAGTTCTACTGGGAAGGGTAGATTAGCAGAAAAAGATGGAGTAATCTCTTCAGATAGGAGTGAGAAGGCTGGTTCTGTCAACGGGAGTGATTGAATGGAATTTAGGGGCTCGGTATCCTGTTTCCTGATCATCTGACCATATGTCCCCATCCCATGTTTCAGGATCCCATTTCTTCCCAATAAATGCCATCTCTTTAGCTACAAACACTATTCAAGGTTAAAAACTCAATTGAAATTTAATTCAGTCACTCTTACATAAGACTCTGGGTTCAGTTTTCAACATTATCAGCTCTGTTACTACAAGAAATAAGGGTTTCCTTGTGAGCAGTCATGTAAGATGCATCAATTGGTCCCAACTTGCCTGGAGCAAAGGAAAATGAAGAACACCAAAGACACTAGGAAAATATTAGCCCAAGAGACAAAAGGGCCATATAAACCAGAGACTCCAGAATAACTAGATAGTTCCTGGCTACCACTAATGACTGCCCTTACAGGGAACACAACAGAGAGTCTGTGAAGGAGCAGGAGAAAAGTTTGGTGCAGAACTCAAATTCACGTAAGAAGACCAGACTGAATGGTCTGACTGAGACTAGAGGAGCCCTTGAACACATGGCCTCCGGACCTTCTGTTAACCCAGAATAAAACTATTCCTGAAGCCGACTCTTCAGACAAAGATTTGACTGGACTATAAAACATAAAATAATACTCATGAAGATTGTACTTCTTAGTTCAAGCAGGTACACGAGACTAAATGGGAGACTCCCGTCTAGAGGCAGGATGAGAAGTCAGAAAGGGATAGGAGCTGATTGGATGAACACTGGAAACCCCAGATAAAAAGGGAGAGTGTGCTGTCATATTTTAGGGCTTGCAACTAGTGTCACATAACAATATGTGTATAAGTTTTTGTATGAGAAATTAACTTGACCTGTAAACTTTCACCGAAAGCCCAGGAAAAAGAAAAAGAAGAAATGAGGCTTTCTTTCAGGGCAAAAGTGGCAACTTTGAGGTCGTTTATGTGGCATTTGAGCTTTCACTCTGAAGCCCTGAGCTCATCTCCTTCTTTCACCACTTTGTATAGTGAAAGTAGCTTCCTTATACTTCTCATTTTAACAAAATTGTAGAAAAATATTGAACACATGATCACCCATGTCCTCGCCTCTCACCAATGCTTGATCTATTTGTGGTGATATTTTGCCCATTTCTATTGCCACCTAAATGCCACGGATTATCAGTGACCTCTTTACTACTGAATGTAGAGCCGTCAACATATTTAAGGCTAACCAGACTTGAGAACAAATTTACAAAACTCATCATTAAGTTTTTTTTTTTTCTCTAGAGCCACACTTGGTACCAAATATTTAGGCTGGGTTCTCTAGAGAAGCAAAACCAGTGAAACTATATATATATATATACATATATATATATATGTATCTGTCAATACATATCTGTCAATATGTATCTGTCAACATATATAAAACCAAAAAGCCAAATCCATTGCCACTGAGTCAATTCCGACTCATAGCTACCCTATAGGACAGAGTAGAACTGCCCCATACGGTTTCCAAGGAACCCCTGGTGGATTCAAACTGCCAGCCTTTTTGTTAGCAGCCGTAGCTCTTAACCACTATGCTACCTGGGTTTCCGTCAATATATGTCAATATGTATGTCAATATATATATGTAAACATATATATGTATGTAAAAACCAAACCCATTGCCGGTGAGTCCATTCTGACTCATAGTGACCTCACAGGACACAGTAGAACTGCCCCCACAGGGTTTTCAAACTGCTGATCTTTTGGTTAGCAGCCGAACTCTTAACCACTGCACCACCAGGTCTCCATGTACATGTATATGTGTGTATATATAAGCACCCAGTGCCATATGTATATGTATATATACATATATATATGGAAACCCTGGTAGCATAGTGGTTGAGTGCTATGGCTGCTAACCAAAGGCACAGCAGTTCGAATCTGCCAGGCACTCCTTGGAAACTCTACAGGGCAGTTCTACTCTGTCCTATAGGGTCGCTATGAGTCGGAATCGACTCGACAGCACTGGGTTTGGTTTGGGTTTTATATATGTGTATACGTGTATATGTATACATATATATATATACATATGTGTACATAGAGAGAGACAGATTTATATCAAAGAAATTGCCCATACAGTTGAAGAGGTTGGAGAGTCCCAAGTCCATGGGTCAGGCATCAGGCTGGAGATTTCACCTGACACCCATAGCTGCAGGGGCTGGCGAACACATGATCAGCAGGTCAGACAGCAAACTGCTGGATCATGTGCTGCAGAGTTCTCACAGACCCAAGATCAGGAAGTAAGACAGTAGGCTGCTGGCTCAAGTACCAAGAACCAGAGGTCAGATGATGGCAATCCGGATGCAGAATCCAGAACAAGCAAAAGCCAGCGAGCTTTGCCAGAAGGTCCACCTATATTGGATGAAGGCCACATGCCTAAGGAAAATCCCTTTCAACTGATTGGCTGCTCATCAAGGAGGTGACTACATCATAATTGCCAAACCACTAAGAATCATGGCCCAGCCACGCTGACCCACAACTTTAACTATCACAAAATGATACCGAAATCAACAATAAAAATGAAAGATAAATTATATATGTAGAAATTTTTTCCTGGGTCAGTAGATTGATAATGCAGTGGGAATTATGGTTTGCCCTGAACTTGAGGAGTTTGTAATGTAACTGGAGTTACAGAAACTGTAGTCATAGGCCAAAAAAAAAAAAAAAAAACCCACATAGATCAGTGAATAAAGTAACATGTATGAAATAATATGACTTTTTCATTGAAATATATGGGAACGGACATTTCCTTTTAGTTACAGAATTTTTGAATCTTTATTAAAACCCCTAAATACATTGATGAATGCTAACGAACATAAAACTTTCATGTTCTGATCATTTACCAAAAGGAACTAGAAGTTAGAATTTTGATCCCTTTCAATACGTGTTATCAATTAGCTACAATGATCAACATTAAGAAGAAGGAAAAAATTTACACCTTTTGGTTGTTAGCATTAGGATTGTTATTTAGAAGGTGAGCAGAATCCTCCTCCTTCTCCTTGTCTTTATCCTTGCTAACATGTATTGAGGGCTCTTATGAGCCTGGCACGTTTTGGAGTGTTTTACCTGTACTAATGTCTTTTTTTTTTTTTTTAATGTCTTTAGTCCCACAACAATTCCAGGCGATAAGTAATGTTAATATCTCCAGTTAACAGATAAGGAAACTGAGCCAAATGTAGAGTAGGCAACTTGCCCGAGTTTGTTCTTGCGGTGGTGTTGGTGTGCTGTGGAGTCAATCCTGACACAGTGACCTCATAAAAAAATTTTTTTTTTTTTTTTAGGACAGAGTAAAACTGTCCCATAGGGTTTCCTAGGTTGTAATCTTTATGGGAGCAGATTGCCAAGACTTTTCTCCTGAGGAGCCGCTCTTGGGTTCAAATCACCAGTCTTTCAGTTAGTAGCCGAGCACTTAATAATTGTGCTGCTAGGGCTCCTTTGCCTGAGGTGTAACACCCTAAATAGTGGAACCAGGATTTGAATATAGGCTGTGGGCTTCTTTGCCACTCTTTTTCTATTTGTTCAAATTGCAAGGTAAAGGTATTGATTTTGGCCCTTCTTTTTTGATGTGCGCATTTATTGCTATAATTTTTTTTTTTTTTTTTTTATTGACCTCTGAGCACTGCCTTTACTGAGTCCCAAAGATTTTGGTATGATGTATTTTCATTCTTACTTGATTCTAGGAATGTTTTGATTCCATCTTGGATTCCTTCTAATACCCAATTGTTTTTAAGTAAGGCGTTATACAGTTTCCAAGTTTTTAATTTTTTTATTTCCCTTGCTTTTCTTGTTATTTTCTACTTTTATGGTGTTGTGATCAGAGACAATACTTTGTATTATTTTGATGTTTTGGATTTTATTGAGGGTTGCTTTGTGGCCTAAAACGTGGTCTATCCCTGAGAGTGTTCTACGTGCACTGGAAAAGAATGTATAATTTGCTGCTGTTGGATGGAGTGTTCTATATATGTCCGTGAGGTCAAGTTGATTGATTGTGGCCTTTAGATCTCCTGTTTCTTTGTTGAATTTCTTTCTAGATGTTCTGTCCTTTACTAAGAGTGGTGTGTTGCAGTCTCCTACTATTATTTTGTGGACCCGTCAATTTCTCTTTCCAGTGACTGTCAGACTTTGTTTTATGTATTTTGGAGCCCTGCCCTTGGGTATATAGATATTTATTAAGGTTATGTCTTCTTAGTAGATTGTTCCTTTAATCATTATATCATGTCCTTCCTTGTCTTTTATGGTTGATTTTGCCTTAGTATATTTTATCTGAGATTAGTATTGCCACTCCTGCTGTCTTTTGGTTGCTGTTTGCTTGATATATTTTTTCTATCCTTTGATTTTTAATATGTTTATGTCTTTGTGTCCAAGGTGTGTCTCTTGTAGAGACCACATTGATGGGTTGTGTTTTTATTATCCATTCTGTCACTCTCTCTTTATGGGTGTATTTAAGCCATTTGCGTTCAGTGTGGTTATCAATAGCTGTGAGTTTTTGTGGTCATTTTGTTGTACTTTTTTCATGGTGCTGACATTTTCTCTGTTCCTCTTACTTTCCTGTACTGAGTTCCTCTCGTTTGTGAAATTTCTTTTCATTTATTTTGTTATTATAGGTTTTGTGTTTATTGAGTCTTTATGTTTTCTTCTTTTTTTATTTTGATGAGTAGGTTTGTTAACTATCTTTGTGGTTATGTTGATATTTATACTTATCTTCATAAGTTTAAACGAGTCATTTATTAATTGAAATTGCCTTGATTTTCTCTCCATTTTAAAGTTTTTACCTACATCGTTTATTCCCCTCTTATTGTTTTGATGTTGTCATCATTTACAGCTTGATATCTCTGGTTCCCTACTTTAAATCATTTAGTTTTGTTTTTATTAATGAGATTTCTTTACCTAGTTGATGCTGTCCTTTGTTCTAGCCTCAGGTTGTTGTCTGTTCTCTAACTGATGGACTCCCTTTAATAATTCTTGTAAGTTTGGTTTTGTTTTTTTTACAAATATTCTTAAATTCTGTTTATCTGGAAATGTTCTAATTTTTCCATCATATTTGAGAGAGAGTTTTGCAAATTGTATTATTCTTGGTTAGCAGTTTTTTTCTTTCAAGGCTTTATACACGTCATCCCATTGCCTTCTTGCCTGCATGGTTTTTGCTGAGAAATCAGACCTTAGTTTTTTTTGTGTCACCTTTGTAAGTGCCTTTTCTTTTTTCTTGAGCTGCTCTCAAGATTCTTTCTTTGACTTTGGTTTTTGCAAGTGTGATTATGATATATCTTGGTGACTTTCTTTTAGGGTCTATCCTACATGGGGTTCATTGAACTTCTTGGATGGTCAGCTATTCACCTTTCATATTAGTGAAGTTTCCCGCCAACAAATCTTCAACAATTTTGTCTGTGTTTTCCATTTTCTCCCATCACATGCAAATTTTTGCTCTTGATTGTGTCCCACATAATTCTTAGGTTGTCTTCATTTTTCTTCATTCTCTTCTCTGATTTTTCTTCAAAGTGGCATGCATGGGTTTGTCTTCAACCTCCCTAATTCTGTTTTCCATTGTTTCAGATTTGCTCCTAAAACCTTCTATTGAGCTGTCCGTTGTTATCTTTTGGATTTCTAATTGCTGTTTTTTGTATGAATTGTCATTGTTCATTTATTTTAATGTTTTGTTCTTGTATTATTTTCCTGAATTCTTCTATTGTTTGTCTGTGTTTCCTTTGATTTTGGCTATGTTTTCACTGATTTGTGGATTTGTGTGTTTTTTCCATGCTTTTGTCTATTTTTTCCTTGAATTTGTTTGTATTTTCCTTGATCTCTTTCCTAATCTCTTAAAAAAAAATTTTTTTTTTTTGGACAGCTGTAAATATTAGTCTTTTGATTTGCATATCAGATAGTTCCACTGTCTTTTCTTCTAATGGAATGTTATCTGATTCTTTATTTTGGTTACTGGTTGGAGCCATCTTGTCTTGCTATTTTATGTTTTGATATTGTCTGCTGTCTTCGAAACATTCAGGTATTTATTTATTGATTGTATGTTTGTTTGTTTCATCCTGACTTTTTGTTTTGTTTTGATATGTCTGGGCAGGCAGGCCAGCCATGCTTTGTTTCTTGCTCATCTGCGAGCACTACAGCTCTCACCACTTTCTGTGAATTGGCAGGGCACTTTACTCAGCTTTAATGCAGTGGGGCAGGGCCAGTGGATAGGGAGGGCATGAGGCCTGGTTGCTCAGCTGAAGGGCAGATTCACAGGGCTCGTGGGAAGGGAGGGATGTGGGGCTGGGTCACTCAGCTGTGGTGCAACTGGATATGGCCAGCAGGGAGGAAGGAGCACGGGGCCAAGATGCTCACCTGAGGTGCAGTAAAGTGGAGCCAGTAGGAATGGAGGAGCCTGGGGCTGGGTGGCTTTGCTGCAGTACGGTAGGACAGAGTCAGTGGAGAGGTGGCAGTTTTCTCAGCTGTGGTGCTACAGGGGGGCTGGTGGGGTGGAGAGGTGCAGGGCCAGGTCACTTAGCTACAGCGCAGCAGGATTGGATGGTGGAGGGGAGGAGCCTCAAAGTTGGGTTGCCCAGCTGAGGTGCAGTGGGGTGGGAGGAGCACAGGGATAGAGGAGCACAAGGTTGGGTTGCCAGGCTATAGTACAGTGGAGCAAAGTCAGCAGGGGGGAAAGGGACATGGGGCCAATTTGTCTGGCTGCAGTGCAGTGCAGTGGCATGGAGATGGCGTAAAAGGATGGGGCACAGGACCAGGTCACCCAGATGGATTACAGCAGTGTGAAGCTGGCAGGGAGGGAGTGGCTGCCTGGGAGGGTCCCTCCTTTGTGATGCAGCTGGACTGGCCGAAAGGGAGGGAGGTGTTCAGAGCCAGGTCCCTTGGCGCAGCACAGCAGGGTTTGGCTAGTGGGAAGATAGAGGTGGAAGGAGGGACTGAGGGGCAGGAGCAGATGGGTATAGATGAGGAGGGAATTAGAGGGGTTGGTATTGTGGTTCTTGGCAGTTAGGGCTGCTGGGATGGGGCAATTCGTGCCACTACTCACCAGGAGGGCTGGTGTTGTAGGAGCGTGCTCCTCTGTTTACCATCTGAGAGTGTCAGGGCACTTTCATGAGCTGTAGCCAGTAAACGGGACTTTACTTCACTCTGGGTATGTTGCACTGTTCCTCTATCTTCTCTTGGGAGTCCCATGAAGAAGTCTTTTTGTGCACTTTGGAGGGGGGGACAGGGTTGGCTTTTTCTCAAGATGGCTGTGCTCCATCATGCCAGTTGTCAGGGAACCTTCATTCCGTATCTCTGCTTGTTTGCTATTTTCAATCAGTTTCTTCTTCTCAGTGACTTTCTCTCTAATACTTTATCCCTTCATTTAAAGTTCAGGGTTCCAGGATTGATGTCTGTATCTGTTTTACTTGGTTTTTCAGGTCTTTGTTGCAAAGGGATCACCTGGTACATCTGACTAGTCTGCTATCTTGGCTCTACCTTGTTTTCTTTTTATTAGTTCTCTCTTTGTTATTTTCTTCCCCTATTTGGGGAGACAAATTGATTTTTTTTTCTAATTTCTTAAGCTCATTCATTTTGAACATAAGGATTTAAAACTCTGTTTCCTTCTAAGAACCATGTTAGCTGCATCGCATAAGTTTGTTATGTGACCTTTTCATTATCATTCAATTCTCAGGGCTTTCTGAGTTTCATTCTGATTTCCTCTTTAATCAATGTGAGGATTTTTTTTTTAGAAATGTTTAATTTCTAAAAGTATGGATTTTATCTTGTTATCCTTTTTTAAATTATTTCTAACTTAATTTCACTATGGCCAGAGAATGTGTTCTATATTACACCAGTCATTCGAAGTTTGGTAAGCCTTGCTTTTATGGCACAATCTATGGTTAAATTTGTAAATGTTCTAAATGTCCTCAAAAGGAATGAGCATTTTGAAGTTGATCCATTAGGTTAACTTGTTAAGTGTATCATTCAAATCTTCTGTATCCTCACTGATTTTATGTACCTGATCTCCCAGTTATTGAGACAAATGTGTTCAAATCTCCCATTCTGATGGTGTATTAGTCTTTTCATCTTTTTCAGTTTATATATATAAAGATTGTTATTAAGTAGATAGATACATGTTAAAATGCTTAAATCTTCCTAGTAAATTGGAATTTTCTCCCCTTTTCAATTACCCTTTTATATCCACTAATGCTTTTTATCTTAAAATATATTTTGTCTGATATTTACATAGTTACATAATTCTTTTGATTATTGTTTTCCCAGTGTATCTTTGTTTTCATCTTCCATTTTCAACCTGTCTCATGATGTCTTACATGGGTCTTCTGTTATTTAATCAAAGCTGAAAATCTTTGTATTTTACATGGATCTTTGTCTATATATTATATTTCTCCATTCCTAGAAACAAAACTAGAAAGTATAATAATAATAATACAAAAAGCTGGATCAATTTCCTCAAACATAACTAATATACTCTCAAACTCATATAATAAGTCACCAAAGATTTCTGCATTATATAAAGCATTTAAGACACAAATTATTGAATTATTTAACAAATAATGGATGATTTATTGAGTATGTATTGTCTAGTGTGTGTATTCTGTGCAGTGTGGGATGCAGAGTACACTGAATTTCTATACTTTAAAATAAATATGTACTATTATGTAATTGTTATGGATTGAATTGTGTCCCCACAAAAATGTGTGTCTATTTAGCTAGGCCATGATTCCCAGTATTATGTGGTTGTCCACCATTTTGTGATCCGATGTGATTATCTTATGTGTTGTAAATCCTAATCTCCATAATTTTGATGAGGCAGGACTCAATCTACAGGATTAGATTGTATCCTGAGTCAATCTCTTCTGAGATATAAAAGAGAGAATCCAGCAAAGAGGAGAAGGACCTCATTACCACCAAGAATGAAGAGCCAGGAGCATAGCACATCATTTGGACCCAGGATCCCTTCACTGAGAAGCTCCTAGACCAGGGGAAGATTGATGGCAAAGGCCTCCCCCATAGCCAACAGAGACAGAAAGCCTTCCCCTGGAGCTGGCATCTTGAATTTGGACTACTAGACTCCTAGACTGTGAGAGGATAAATTTTTGTTAAAGCCACCCACTTGTGGTATTTCTATGCTAGCAGTACTAGGTAACTAAGACAATAACTAAACAAAGAAATCATATCTTAAATATAGTAAAGAAAAAAAAAAAGAGACTATCTAAATTGAATCTAGGTGTAGTGCCTCCAGGCAACTGGTAGAACCAAACACAGAGGCTAAACCCTTAGGAAAATAACATTAGCAGGAGTCAAAACATTATCAGGAAAACAGTGGAAATACTTCTGCAAGACCTGTAAAACCCCCTTCCTGAATATATGCGCAGCTAAACATTTTTGCTGGTGCATACGTGAATATATCCTAGTTGGTTTTCATTTCAGACAGTACATTATTGGTAAAATACAAGTCATTATTTCAAATGTCTAAATACTGACAATTCAGAAGTGAGGGATATCACTTCTTGAATTTTTGTAGGGAAGAAAGGGAGTTTATGTCTACTTTTCAAGTAAGGATACAGCCCTTTGGGGCTCTATGCAGGTTTTGTCTCCTGTCACTACCTGCCTTACCTTGATGACAACTTGAGAAAATTAAATGTCAAGTTCACCTGAGTTTGCATATATTTTCAGGGTGATAATTCTGCTTGCCTGTCAAAATACATATTTTCATTAGTTTTTGGCCTCTGAGAAAGGCTGAATCAGAGTGTATCTTCTTCTACAACGCCAGAAACAGAATACTAATAAAAAGTTTGTTACTTCAGTAATTTATATATATAAAACATCTGCCTACTGTGCATTAAAAAGTCAGTAATTATCTGAATTGCATGTAATGCTTATGTCTTAGGATAACATAAAGATACAGGTGTTTATTTAATAAGGATTTTTTATCATCTAACATTCTCATTTTTGGTTGTTTCACCTTTAGTTGCATTTGAATGCCATGGGAGCCCTTTGGGAAAATCCTCTACATAAAGCCTGTGACCCCTGACAACACCATATAATGATTTTACCTTCTCCTTGAAAGGAGATAAATGAAATTCACATTCTTGTAAATACGTAATGTCATCAAATTCCCTGTAAAGCCTTCGTTTTCATTTATCTTTCAAAATTACATTTGCTGTGTCAGAGTCCCCTAAGGTCTATGTAACAACTCACCTGCTGAATCAATCAGTCCTGAAAATAGATGATGCTGGAACATCAGGCCCATACCTGGCTGTCACTGGCAGTCAGGATGCCTATGAAAGGGACAAGAGCAGGAAGGGTGGCCATACGGCTGCCTGAATCCCTCAACACATGAGTGAAGGTGCAAAAATTCTCAACAAAACTCTAACCAATAGAATTTAGCATCATGTCAAAAAAATAATACACCAGGACCAACTGGGATTCATACCAATCATGCAAGGAAGATTCAACATCAGAAAATCAATCAGTGTAATCCACCACATAAATTAGAACAAAAGAATCACATGATTATATCAGTCAACACACAAAAAAGGCATTTGATAAAGTCCAACACATTCCTGATAAAAATTCTCAGTAATATAGGAATAGAAGGGAAATTACTCAACATAATAAAGGGCATCTATACTAAACCAATAGTCAACATCATTCTCAATGGAGAGAGGCTGAAAAGTATTCCCCCTGAGAATGGGAACAAGACAAAGATGACCTTTATACCACTCCTGCTTAACATTGTGCTGGAAGTTCTAGCTAAAGCAATAAGGCAAGAAAGGGAAAGGGCATCCAAATGGGAAATAAAGAAGTAAAACTATTCCGGTTCACAGATATTATGATCTGTGGCATAGTGGTTAAGAGCTACAGCTGCTAACCAAAAGGTCAGCAGTTCAAATCCACCAGGGACTCCTTGGAAACCCTATGGGGCAGTTCTACTCTGTCCTATAGGGTCTCTATGAGTCAGAATCCGCTCAATGGCAATGGGTTTGGTTTGTTTATATATAGATAACCCCAAAGATTCCCCACCCAAAAAAACGATTGGAACCAATAGAAAGATTCAGCAGAGTAGCAGGATACACGATCAACATACAAAAATCAGTTGGATTCCTATACACCAACAAAGAGAACTTCAAAAAGGAAATCAGGAAAATAACACCACCTATAACATCCCCTGAAAAGATAAAATACTTAGGAATAAATCTAACCAGGGATGTAAAAGACCTATACAAAGAAAACTACAAAACACTACTACAAGAAACCAAAAGAGGCCTACATAAATGGAAAATCATCCCATGGTCATGGATAAGAAGACTCAACATTGTGAAAATATGAATTCTACCCAAAGTGACCTACAGATATAATACAATCCCAATTCAAATACCCATAGCATTCTTTAATGACATGGAAAAACTAATTGCCAACTTCATATGGAAAGGAAAGAGGCCTCGGATAAGTAAAGCATTATTGAAGAAAAAGAACAAAGTAGGTATCACACTACCTGATCTCAGAATTTACTATATAACCACGGTAGTTAAAACAGCCTGGTACTCGAACAACGACAGACACATAAACCAATGGAATAGAACCAAGAATCCACACATAAATCTATCCTCCTATGGTCAGATAATCTTTGACAAAGTACCAAAGCCCATTAAATGGGGAAAAGAGAGTGTTTTTAACAAATGTTGCTGGCAAAACTGGATGCCCATCCACAAAAAAAATGAAACAGGATCCATACCTCACATTATACACAAAAACTCACTCAAAATGGATCAAAGACTGAAATATAAAACTTAAAATGATAAAGATCATGGAAGAAAAAATAGGGACAATGCTAGGGGTCCTAATACATGGCATAAACACAATGCAAACCATAACTAACAATGCACAAACACTGAAGAGAAACCTATATAACTTGGAGCTCCTAAAAATTAAACATTCATGCTCATTGAAAGATTTCACCAGTAGTAAAAAGAGAACCTACAGACTGGGAAAAAAATTTTGGTTATGACATATCCGATAAGGGTATGTCTAAAATCTACAAAATACTGTAACACCTCAACAACAAAAAGACAAATAATCCAATTGCAAAATGAGCAAAGGATATGAACAGACATTTCACCAAAGAAGGCATTCAGGTGGCTACAGACACATGAGGAAATGCTTGTGATCATTAGCCATTAGAGAAATGCAAATCAAAACTATAATGAGATACCATCTCACACCAACATTACTGGCACTAATTAAAAAAAACAAACAAACAGAAAACAACAAACGTCGGAGAGGTTGTGGGGAGATTGGAACTCTTAAGCACTGATGGTGGGAATGTAAAATGGTACAACTACTATGGAAAACAATATGGCGTCTCCTTAAAAAGCTAGAAATAGAAATAGAAATTCGACTCCTAAAAATATATCCTAGAGAAATAAGAGTAGCCACAAGAATAGACATATGCATACCCATGTTCACCGCAGCATTTTTCACAATAGCAAAAAAATAGACACAACCTAAGTGCCCATCATCAGGTAAGTGGATAAACAATGGAATACTATAAAACAGTAAAGAACAATGATAATCTGCAAAACATTTTCATAACATGGATCAATCTGGCGGGTATTATGCTGAGTGAAAAAAGTCAATCACAAAAGGACAAATATTGTATAAGACCATACACAGAGACCAAACTGAAGAAAAGGTTTACAAACAGAAAAAAACAATCTTTGGTGGTTACCAGGGAGGAGAGGGTGGGGAGGAGAAATCACTAACTAGATAGTAGACAAGCGTTAACTTTGGTGAAGGGAAAAACAACATACAATATAGGGGAAGTCAGCACAACTTGACTAAGACAAAGTCATGGAAGCTTCCTAGACACATCCAAACACCTTAAGGGGCAGAATTACTGGAGCTGAGGGCTGGGGACCATAGTCACCTAGAGATATCTATGTAAAGTGCCATAATACAGTACATAAAGAAAATGTTCTACATTCTACTTTGGTGAGCAGCGTCTGGGAACTTAAAAGCTTTTACCTGGCCATCTAAGATACTTCTATTGGTCCCATTCCACCTAGATCAAAGGAGAATGAAAAAAAAACAAAGACTCAAGGAAAATATTAGTCCAAAGGACTAATGAACCACATGAACCATGGCCTCCACCAACCTGAGCCCAAACGAATTAGATGGTGCCCTGCTACAACCACCTACTGCTCTGACAGGGATCACAATAGACGGTCTTGGGCAGAGCAGGAGAAAAATGTAAAAAAAAAAAAAAACCCGAATTTACGCACAAAAAAAGATCAGACTTACTGGTCTGACAGAGCCTGGAGGAACCCCTGAGACTATGGCCCCTGGACACTCTGCTAACTCTGAACTGAAGCCACTCTTTAAATCTACCTTTCAGCCAAAGATATGAGTTGGAATCGACTTGACGGCAATGGGTTTTATACAACAAACGATAACACACATGAGGAACATGCTTCAATCAATATACAAGACCAAATGGGCAACACCTACCCAAAGGCAACGATGAGAAAGCAGGAAGGGAAGTGGAAAAAGGGACGAATGGACACGGAACCTGAGGTGGAAAGGGGGAGAGTGCTGACATATTGCGGGGATTGTAACCACTGTCACAGAACAATTTGTGTATAAATTTTTGAATAAGAAATGAATGTATGCAGTAAACTTTCACCTAAAACACAATAAAATAAAAAAAATACTAATGCCGCCATTTGTACAAAATAATAGAGACAAACGGTAAGTAATTTATGTTCGAATGTCACTCACCACCACCACCACCACCACCTGTTGCCATCGAGTCGATTCCGACTCAGAGGTGTCCTGTAGGACAGAGTAGAACTGCCCCATAGGGCTTCCAAGGAGCAGCTGGGTAGGTTCAAACTGCCGACCCTTTGGTTAGCAGCCGAGCTCTTAACCACTGCACCACCAGTTCTCCTTGAATGTCACTATGAACCCACAATTTCTGCTCTGGGAAAAGTAATACAGGGTATCAGAAAATCTGACATCTTGGGCCGGTAGCTCATTCTGGCCAGTAGAGACAGGGCTACAAAGCTATAAGACATGCTGCTACTCTTTGCCCACCTGATCTCCAAAGGGTCAATGTCATCTCAGGATTCCAGAGCACTTGTATGTTTGAAAAATTTCACTGCAGGCAGAGAGCTGGAAGTACAGTATGTAATATTTAGGTGTTGATGGGCTCTACATTTGTAAGGAGTTAAACAGCATGTAAAATTTTCAGCCAAGTTCCTGCCTTTCATTATCCTGAAAATTTAATCTCACTACGTTATATTATATATTATTATATTTATGTTACATATTATTACATTTATGTTATATTATTATTATATATGTTCTATTATATTTATGTTATGTATTATTATATTTATGTTATATTATTATATTTGGAAACCCTGGTGATATAGTGTTTATATTAAAATAAGTTATTAAATAGAAAAACTAAACTGCAGTTTAGTCCCAATAAGGCAGGAAGCCCTGTGTTTGTCAAACCGCAGAAGAGTCAAACGTCCAGATGAAGTTGTTCAAGGGGAGTTGAACATTTACGTACAAATTTAAGTAAAAAAATTGCTTCCAAAGATAGATATTTAGGAATAATGACCATATAAGAATGACCACATAGGTGGGAGTTAAAGCCATAAAGGTGAATGATGTCACTTGAAACAGTGGGCCTCAAGCTTGGATGTATATGAGAGTCATCTAGAGAGAGCTTAAAACATACGTGGCTGGGCCCTGCTCCCATAGATTCTGATTCAGCAGAAGTGTAACTTAAAATGTATTTGACGGCAAATACCCAAACACCCAAAGAATAGTGACTTAAACAATAAGAACAGCTGTTTATTTAACAAGAAATCTGGAGGTGAGTGGTCTCAGGCAGCTCAATCCTTCTGCTCCACAATCCTGTAAAAGAAAATAAGAAATAGCAATAATAATAATTGTGTGTGTCCGTATTCCTATGGTGATAAGTATTATAAAGAAAATAATTCTAGTTAATGTGCTAGAAAGTGACTGGGGCTTCTAATTTCCTTTTCCATAATGTGTAAAGCACATCCATACCTCGGTGCCTTAACAGATACTATTTCCTCTCGCTTCAATACTCTCTGCTTTCATTCACTAGGGGACAATACACCTTCTGAAGGTCATCCCTTTTATGAAGTCTTCTCCAAACCTTCCAGCTTAGAAAGAATGACATTTTTTCTCTATTCCTGAAGCACTGTGTGCATTCTATTAGCAGAGTTTGGGGTTTACTTATATATTTTTCCCCTTTAGTTATATGCTTCAAGAGGGCAAACAACTATGAGCTGCTTAGCTACTTACCTTTGCATACATAGGCTCATGACAAAGAAGTTTAATAAGTGTTTGACGAAATTTTATTTTCTTTGAAAGACACTCTCCCAGTATTCTAAGATATTAGCAAGTAATAATGTATTAGACACAAACTGCTGTTCAATTTTTTATATAAAATTCCATTGGGAAAATTTGTAAAGATTATTTGGGTATTTATACTGAATTTTTACTTGTTTTTGTCATATAAAAAAAAGAGGAAGTGATATGTAGGTCAGTTTATATAAATGAATAGAGAGACAGTAAAGCTTAGAATAACAATTTATCATCATTTGAGTAATAATAAGGAAGGCAGATATTTCAACCACCCATAATGATTATTGATCATTTTCAAATTTTAAAATAACATACTTATAATCTTAATTTTTTTTTTTAATTCTCAGTTGCCATCTAAATCTTCTTAGATTAAAAGAAAATTTCATGTAATGCTACTTGGATTATGAGCATTTTAGTTGTCAACTTTTACATCAGCCTGTTGCAGTTGTAGTCACCTTTTGAAACTGTGCATTTAAAAAAATAAACCTTCATATCTATTATTAATATTATTTCTCAGCAGTTGTTTATAGATGGTCAAGGACAATTAATTAAAATGAAGATTGTACTCATTATTTGCCAAAGAAAATAAGCACTCAGAGTCACAGGTATTTTTAAGAGATGCCTGAGCAAAGCTACTGTCTAGTACATGCCTATCCTTGAGATAATCAAAACAAAACAAAAAAGCAAAAAACCCACCAAACCCTTTGCTGCCAAGTCCACTCCAACTCATAGCGACCCTATGGGACAGAATAGAACTGCCTTATAGGGTTTCCAAGGATCGGCTGGTGGATTTGAACTGTGGACCTTTTGGTTAGCAGCCAAGCTCTTAAACATTGTGCCAAAATTTAAATTCACCTTAAAGAATGTCAGTTATATTTGTCAAATATACTTTACTCACCATTTTAATTTTTATATTGCAAAATTAGCCATTTCAGACAAAGTAAACCAAACCCTATTGCCATCAAATCGATTCTGACTCATAGAAACCCTATAGAACAGAGAAGAACTGTGCCATAGGGTTTCCAAGGCTGTAATCTTTACAGGAGCAGAATGCCACGTCTTTCTCCCTCGGAACAGCTGGTGGGTTTAAACTGCCAACCTTTCGATTGGCAGCCCTGCACTTAACCACTGTGCCATCAGGGCTTCCTCAGACAAAATAGGCCCCACAAAAAGTTTATTATTATCTTTATTCTGAATTTTGCTCTTCTAATGAAAAAAAAAAATTTTTTTTTTTAATGATATGTAGCACATTTGGTACAACACTTTCAAAACCCTGGTAAAGTGTTCATTTCTTATAGCTTTCTTTACTAATAACACCTGCAGACTCTCTGAGATGGTTCATGCATACCATAATCATTGAAGTATAATAATAACAACAACAAATCTTGTTCTGGAGTTATTCATAAATAACCCCAGAAATAACAAGTGGCATTTTTTTCTTCAATCATCTACCAAAATTTTTTATAAATACTTATTTTGTGGCCACAATTCCGAGGAAGTGTTGACATTGGATATGATTCTGCCTTTATACCTTACAGTCTGTAGGAATTGGACTATCTCAAACCCTGGTGGCACAGCTGCTCCTTGGAAACCTTATGAGGCAGTTCTACCCTATAGGATCACTGTGAGTTAGAATCAACTCAGTGACAACACATTTGTTTTTTTTTAAGAAGACAATTATAAGGTATATTTCTAGCTATTTGTAGTGGACATTGGTCACGTTTTCTAAAGTGCCAGTCTGTTTTGAGTGCTCTTTCTTTGGGGAATTCTCTGCTGTAACAGCCTTACAATACTAAGATAATGGCAGAAGATAATAGGATGTTCCCATTTGAGATTTTGATTCAAGAAGTGAACAACTTAAGGAGGGAGGCCAAACTCAGACTCCATTTTGCCAATGAATATGGCAACCAAGGCAGTTGGCTTTATGGGTCATTGCTGGTTACAAGACCAGCTACTGGCTGAAAACAGGCATTATGCTGTTGGCAATTATGCTATGGTAAAGAGAAGTTCCAGCAAATATTGATGGCAACTATAGATTCAGTCTTCTCTGGAGGCGTTAGCCATGGGGGTTGTATCTTCATCAGACAAATTTTGCCTGGCGTGGCATATGTTCCTAAAAGCTTACTTTGGACTTGCCCTCAATAATATGTGCAACCCAATATTTTTCAGATAAACTTCTTTTTTAATTTAATTAGTCCGAGCCAGCTATTGTTCTTTGGAGTGCTACAGGTAGCAAAGAACTCAACAACTTGCAGCCTGGAAGGCTGGTGGCTTTTAATAGGTGTTAGTTAGGTGGTTGCATACTAAGCCTTGGGTGCAGACAATGTGCCAACTGAGGTTGGAATGTTAAGGAAAATACCATCAAAAATTCAAAATATTTTTGTGTGGTGGATCCAACTTTCTGCTTTTAGCAAATTCCTAAAATAAATAAACTTAGACTAGGACTAGCTGGCCTCCAAAAAGAGATGGAAGAAAAGAGCTGTCTGCCTGTGATTGCAAGGCCCATAATAGTGGCACTGAAAGTTTGGCAGGCCGTCTTCTTTGGTACCTCAAATGGAAGTTGATAAAAGAAGCTGCTGCCAAGCAGTAGCTTTGGAACTGCATAGATCAGGTTCCCAGTGCTTTGCCAAGCAATCTCTAGCAGGAATTTTCAAGCAAATAACAGAAGTTGCCCTCTGGCAAAGATCACATTAAGGGCATTTGTTATTTTGAACTGCTTTAACATAGTGACCATTAGCCAAAGGGCTAGAAAGCTGATGGACAAAAGTTCCATGTCTTCTGGCCTAAAAAGTGAAAAGGTATTTTCTTGTCATTACTGGGAGCTAGAGATTATGACTGACGCTAGCCTACGACTGTTCAATGTTTAATATAATATCAGCACCCAAATTTGTATCAGTGGAAAATTGGGCTGCTAACTAGAAGGAGCCTTCCAGGAGGACATCTGGTGGGACATCCCTAGATGTGGCCATGCTAATTAATGGAGAAGTAAGATCCTTCCAGAAGGAGCTCTGGTGATGTAATAGTTAAGCATTCGGCTGCTCACAGGAAGGTTGGTGGTTAGAACTCACCCAGCTACTCCTCAGGAGAAAGACTTGGTGATCTGCTCCTGTAAAGATGAAACCCGTTGAAACAAACCCATTGCCGTCAATTCAATTCTGACTCATAATGATCCTATAGGATAGATTAGAACTTTCCTATAGGATTTCCAAGAAGCAGCTGGTAGATTCAAACTACCGACCCTTTGGTTAGAAGCAGAGCCCTTAACCACTGCGCCACCAGGGCCCCTCCCTAGGAAACACTGTGAGGGCAGTTCTACTCTATCACATTTGGATCTCATGAGTCAGAAGACTCAGTGGCAACTAACAACAACAACAACAAGATCCTTCCAGGGGGCAGGGTAAAGGGCTGACCTTGGAAGTTACTTCACTGACAGAACAGGAAATTCTTGCTCCCCCATCCAGCCTGATTTGATAAATTCTACCTCTACCATTCTGTCCTTTCCCATGTTTTCCTTTCTCCCCTTTTCTGAATGGGGAGTTTTATTATAGTTTTTTTTTTTTTTCTTTTCTCAACACTTCTGTCCGAGGGTCGGGGACAAATAACTTGCTTGTACGTGTCTAAGTCACTGGACAGCTAAGAGTCACATCCAGACAGCTTGACTCTGAGGGAGATTTACTAGTTTGATAAGATTTAGAGAGTCAAAGGGATGGACTATCATAGCCATTATTGGTTGCATATCCATTTCTCATTAAGTGGATCTCAATTATTTTCCAATGGGTCCAACTAAATTTGCTTTCCTCATCTTAGTGAAGTTATACCTTACTTTGGAAACCCTGGTGGTGTACTGGTTAAGTGCTACGGCTGCTAACCAAAGGGTCAGCAGTTCGAATCTGCCAGGTGCTCCTCGGAAACTCTATGGGGCAGTTCTCCTCTGTCCTATAGGGTCGCTATGAGCCAGAATTGACTCGACAGCACTGGGTTTGGTTTTTTTGATTTATACCTTACTTGGAGGAAACCCTGGTACCTTACTTGGAAAGCAGACATAATGCCTGGAGATACAGCAGCCATTGTTATGATTATAAGGATGAAAGACATGCTAAAAAGGTGGAAGTGGCAAACAGGATGGGCTTGGACTTGATATGCCCGCTTGTCTCAAGACTTCCTTACTTAAAACAAATAAAACTTACTTAAACCACTGTTTGGGGGGTGGGGAGCTTTCTGTTTTTTGCAGCTGAACACATTCTTAATAGATACAATTATAATCTTTGCATTCAAATTACTCAGAAGTAGGGTATATATGTACCTTACTTTTCCCAGAGACACAAGAACCAGCCCATGAGAAGTGACTGCCCATCTCCTTCTCTCCTTTTCATAACTCTGGAGTGATCATTTTGACCCAGTATGTTTATAAGCTTTTACAATTGCATCCTTTTACTTCTCCCAAGTGTTGCTGCTAATGAAATTTCTAAAAAGATACCCCTCCTTTGCTAAGAGTATTTTCCAATTTGGGGAGATGTTATGGTTTTGTGGCTAAGACCACAACCCCTGGAGTCAGATAGCTATTGTTCCAGTTCTCACTTTCTCATTCCTGCCTGTACGATATTGCGTAATTGCTTCTCCTTTCTGAGCCTATTTTCACGTCTCTAAAATAGAGAGCAGAATAATGCCCACCTCATACAGTTGCTGGCAAGATTAAATGCAATCGTGCTGCAAAACATATTATGAGAGAAAAAATACAGCACAGCACCTGGCACCTAGGCAGCTATCAAACATATATTTACTTCTTGAACAAAGAGTTACAATTTTTTCAAGTGAACTATATTTTAGAATTTTTGCATTGCTTGAAAGGGATCTAAACCTCATCCCAACTCTAAAATTCAATAACTCTATCAAACATACGAGGGTTGTGGGGGCAGGGGAAATGCAGAACAGAATGTTGAAAAAAAAGCATTGAATTGGAGTAAGGAAGTGAACTTATTTAGATTCATGGACATGAATGTTTCCATATATTTATTTTAGCTTTGGAGCAATTAAAAACATGAGAATTTATACAGTTGGACTATTTTGGATGTGTCATTTAACCATGTTCTTTTAAAAGATAGATGTTTTAAAAACAAGTAAACATTCCAACAAGTAGTGACTCCTACAGCACTTTTTTTATTTTTCGTATACAAAAACTGCAAAGTATCTGTAAGCGTTATTTAACATTTGAAGAGCACCTACCAGGTGTAAGGCGCTTTGCATATATTATGTCATTTAATTCGTCTCCCAGCTCCAGAACCAAACCCATTGCTGACCAGTCAATTCCTACTCATAGCCACCCTATTAGGACAGAGTAGAACTGCCCCACAGTGTTTCCATAGAGGGCTGGTGGATTTGAACTGCCAACCTTTTAGATAGCAGGCATACCTCACCATATCTCTTAACCACTGCACCACCAGGGCTCCAAATCATCTCCCAGTAACCTTTTATTGTTTCCCAAACATTGTTTTTCTGGTGGTACACTGGTTAAGAGTTTGGCTGCTAACCAGAAATTTGGCAGTTTGAATCCACCAGCCGCTCCTTGAAAACCCTCTGCCCTACAGGGTCACTATGAGTCAGAATTGACTGGATGGCAATGGGAAAGGTAAGGTATTTTGAAAATAAGAAATTGCAGAACAGGGACTAAACAAAGTGTCCAAGTTCATGCGAATATTAGGAGGCACTGAAATTTGAACTACTCCAGGTTAAATCTCTGACTTTTTCAGTATAATACATAGCAGAAAACAATCTAGGACAAGTTCAAACATTTTCATTTAAGCCAAAAATTGAAACATTGTTCAAGGAGTATTAAGGAAATAGGAGTATTTTCACCATCCAAATTTGAAGAGCAGTTTCATTTTTCTTAAAGGAATGACTTTCTTTTCCAGAACAAAAAAGCTTAAGAAGCTTAGTTAATCAGTGATGCGGAAATAAATCCAATACTATTTAGAGTCTCTATGTGTCCATGGGCAAGAGCCCTGGTGGCACATTGGTCAAGCACTTGTCTGCTAACTGAAAGGTGGGCAGTTGAGCTCACCATGAAAGAGATGAGGCAGTCTGCTTCTGTAAAGATTTACAGCCTTGGAAACCCTATGGGGTCCTATAGGGTTGCTATGAGTCAGCATCAGCTTGATGGCAATGGGATCGATTGGTTTTTATGTGCCCGTGTGTCTATAGCAAAGCTGAATATGCATATGTTTATACATACAAAATAAATATTACCTATAGAGAACCTGGAAACCCTGGTGGGGTAGTGGTTAAGTGCTACAGCTGCTAACCAAAAGGTCAGCAGTTGGAATCCACCAGGTGCTCCTTGGAAACCCTATGGGGCAGTTGTACTCTGTCCAAAGGGGTCGCTATGAGTCAGAATCCACTTGATGGCAATGAGTTTGGTTTTTTGGGTTTATAGAAAACATAGCTTTGAATTAGCAAAGAGAGCTTAAAAACAAGCTCTGCCATAAAAAAAAAAGTAAGTTTTGGGCTTTGGCCAAAAAAAATTCATGAATAACATGACAGCAAGAAAATTTATTAAGCCACTTTGTTGCTTTTAATATTTTCCATTCTAACAAATTTCTTCTAACTCAGACCATTGTTATGCAATGAAAATTATTAACTACTATACTGCATTCATATATTAACTGAAGTAAAAAATATTGTCAGTTTGATATAGCTCTTAAGGTTATGATTACCACAAAGAATGCCTTTTTATTAAATATCTCAAAAAAAATGTAGCAACTTGAAATGGAAATAAACCCAAACCAAACCCATTGCCATCAAGTCGATTCTGATTCCTAGCAACCCTACAGGTCAGAGTAGAACTGCCCCCTAGGGTTTGCAAGGAACTGCTGGTGGATTTGAACTGCTGACCTTTGGTTAGCAGCCAAGCTCTTAATCACTGCACCACCAGGGCTCCAAAATGGAAATACCATACTAAAATGACAATCAGGCCAAAGGTTCATGCTTGGATGTCTCATAAAATACCTCTAGTGAAGTGTTGAATAGGCAACTATAAACCATGGTTACTTAAATTTGGTGATTGTCATTTTATTATCATCCTAATCTGAAGAGCTCTTGTATAAATTTATATGGAATTAGATAAGGCTTGATGAACCTATGGTGTCATGTGGAGGATTTGTATTCTACTGCAATCAAGAAATAATGTCTTAAACAGCCCTCAAAACTCTGAACCAATTGGCCTTTCATTTTTATATGAACATCTGGCATCATTTCCCCAGGCATACAGTGAAAACTAAAATTCTAACTGTAGAAACAAATGGCATGTAAACCAACATATATTACCAAATGAGGGCAAGCAAAACCCCCCACCTCAATACATTCAGAGGCTGATTTAAAGAGTTATGTCTAAAGCACAGTTTCTTAAGCTTGACAAGGGGCTATCCTGAATATTATAGGATGCTTAGTAGCATCCATGACCTCTGCCTCTACAGATCCAGTAGTACTGTTCCCCATCCTGCCCCACTTTTGTGCCAACCAAAATGTCTCCAGATATTGCAAACATTCCCAAAGAGGGGGAGGGGGGCTAAAATCACCACTGGTATAAAGGATTACTATGAATGAATGATTAAAAAACACATTGGTTGGTTTTGGATTATCAAGTTTTAATCTACAATTTCATGTTATGTGATTTAAATTTGCTCTAAAATCAACCAGAAGGTTTTAAAGTTTTTTGAAAATTCACAGTTCACTACAGTCTGCATTAGGATAGAGATAATGTCTTTCTTTTTCTACAAATTTTAGCTCATGGTAGCCACTCAATTAGCAATTATTGAATGAAATAATGAGTGGATGAATGAATGAATTCTCACTAAAAGAATGAGATGGGGTCTTATCTAACCTCAGGCATTAATCACAAACCAGCAAACCACTGTAGAACTGAGCTCACTGAGGGGCTGAGGCAAGGACTGGAGAGAACGACTCCAGATTTGGATGTGGTAAGAAATCTAGTCTAGTAGACAGGGAACAATATTCTGTTGCTACAGTACCATGCAGCAGAAGGTTATCCAATATATGTAACACGGTATCTAAAAGGAATAATGGAGACAGTGACAGCAAAGGTTCCAGTGGGTTGGGCAGGCAGGCAGTTGGCATTGCCAAAGTTGGGAACTCAGCATTAGACTCCAGTCACCATTTTGGGACTCAGGGTCAAGACTTCAATTCCTGGGAAAGACTTACAAGAACAAAGCTGAGAATTTCCCACCCTGGGGTATTAGTCAGGCAACAGTGAAAGGGATTTAAGCATAAAAACAACCATGTTTCATTCACCAGAGCTGAAGCCCAGGATGGGCCCATAATCTTCCCTGGTATTGCATAATTTGTTGATTCTTGGTGGTTTGCACATTTTGGTAGCAATATTTTAAAGCACTGGATTCCAATTATATTAATGTGTGTGTGAGAGAGAGAGAGAGAGAGATACTCACTTTGGATTTAAAATAACAAACTCTGGAAAATTGCTTTGGAACATAAATATCATTATTCTGGTAAATGTGCTCCTTTAGTATAGCCATATGAAGAAAGTATTGAGAGTTCAAGGACTCACACAATGCTAGCAGAAAGAGCCGTAACAGAGATTCAAAACCTCAGTTTTGTCAATTCAAAGGCTTTAGAATGATCATGAACTTTGCTGTCTAAGAACCCTCTTGATCAAGGCATCATCAGGGTAATCTCAAATGGAGACTGAAAAATAATCATTCTAGGACTAATCTAGGGTGGTCAAGGAAGTTCTTGCTACTTCTGATTTTCTCATCTGTCTAACACAAGCCATCCTAAAGACAGCCTCTAGAGAATCTCTGTAAAAGGCATTCCTCTGAGAGTACAGTCTAAGAACTCATAACCTGGGACCCATCCTGAGACTGGTTTTATTGATTATTTCAGAGTACCTGAGAACCCCAGAAGTAGTATGAACTATTATATGTATGTTTATCTGATTTTTTCTAAAGCTTTCATCAAATTTTCAAGCCTCCGATATCCAGAAAACCTTTAGAATCATAAATTCAGATATTTTAGAGTGATGAATTAAATACGTATCACCAGCGATCTAAAATATCACAGGTATTTTAGAGTGAAAGAATTAAACACCTTTTACCATTTGGATATTGCTATTAAAAGTAGAATAATCATTTCCAAAGCTATGCATGGTAAGGTTTACTTTGTTTTGTTATATCTAGTGGTCTTTAATAAAACACACGTCTAAGAGTGGTACATCATCAGATATCATTGTTTTCATTTGCTTTTCAGCTTCACAAATTGTTGACTTGAAAGCGCGCATCTGCAAAACTTAGTTTCACTTCTGGATTATCTCAAGGTTTATCCATAGGCAGAGCCAGATTAAGGCATGTGAAGGCCCTAAACACTGATAATCTGTTAAATGAATAATTTATAAGGACCAGCACAAAGCTAGTTCCTATGAGGCAGAGGTTAAAGATGTCCTAAATGTCCAGCTTTTCCAAGCTGCTGTACCACTCCATCATCTCTAACATCAACTACTGCCTCGCCCTCAATACTCTTGCTCTTGTCTTTGGGTTCCCTAATTCACTGCAACGTCACACCAAACTCACAAACTGAATAAAAGAAATGGCTCAGGTGCTTGTGGAGGCTGGCAAGTCCCAAATTTGTGAATCAGGCATAGACTTCTCCTTGGCCCTCAGTCTCTGCCTTGGACTGGGAAGCCCACTGTGCCGCCTCTTGCCAGTCTTTCCTTGGTGGTGGTGGCTCTTCTCTTTTCCTCCTCTGGGTGGCTCATTTCGAGCCCAGCAGAATGGGCAAAACTAACCAATCCCCTTGGTGGGCCACAATTACCCTATTACAAAGTCCCACCCAATCACCTCTGTGGGAGTTACAAGAACATGGCTAGAAATGCCACACAAAAAGCAGTCCATTACACCACATCTGCAGTGCTCCCTCCTCTGCTTACTCACTCATATGAACCAGATATGTGAGTTATATATACATAAGCCAATTGCCATTGAGTTGGTTCCAACTCATAGCGACTCTATATCCATATATATATATACATGTATGTATATATGTGTATGTGTCTTAGATATCCATGATGTAACTTATTTTTAAATGTGACTCTAATATTAGCAATTGAATGCAAAAGTGGTGTATGCCATTTTAATTGAATGAGATGAACTGGATTATAAAATTTTTAGAGGGTGAATGTAGCAAGACTTAAGACTTGACAGCCCACCCTCACCTCTTGTTTGTTAGAAAGAAATAGTATACTCCGAAGAGACCTACCAAGATAAGGTGCTTCAATTACACGAGAGGGGACCATAAGAAGCAGATGTCAACAAAGGTGTTGAAGTGGTAGAGGCCTTATAACTTAAAAAACCTTGCACCTTGTTTACCTACATGTACTTTATATCCAGCTGGCACATTATCACACACTGGAGCTAGTATCAATTTCATTTAGTGCCCTGCCAGTTCCCTTCCACTGTGATGGTCACTTTTCCTTGTGTCCTATCTGCTTGACATCTATGGGTCTTTGCTTTGGACAACTGGTGCCTCTGTTTTGTTGATACCCTAAGCACATGCTTACCTGTCATTTTGGGTAATCTGTCCCTGTCCATTTGTTGTTGTTGTTGTTGTTAGGTGCTGTCGAATCAGTTCCAGCTCATACATAGCAACTATATATTTTTACACGTTTATGTATTGGTAAACTTTGTGTGCGCTAAATTCCCATTAAATGTTAAAAAACATTACAGAAGAAATTTTTTAGAAAATTAACTAGTTATTGTTTCCAAAGTGCAGACTAGGTTAGAAATTGAATATAAGGTAAATCTTCATACCCTTTGTATATTGAGCCATATTTGGCCAAAATCAGTTAATTGATTCTAAATTTATCATGGAATAAATAGTTGGCCATATGAGAAATGCTAAGTATTGAAATTGAAAAACAATTCAAGAATGTGCTTCCATGTTAAATGGCTATATAGTATTTTTGGACATGCCCTTAAGAAGTTTTCAATGTAACTAAGCAACTAGAATTGACATATAACCTTCAGAGAAGAATAAATGCTAAGCTTTGTGTTAATTATTGTACATGCAATGGGAGCTCATAGGAGAAAGAACGCGGTGTGGACTTGTATATGCTTACAAAGAAGGTCCGGGAAGAGGTAGAGCATGAGCTAGCCCATGATAGATAAATAATATTTGGGTAAATGTAATGGAGAGAGGGACATACCAGGTGAGAACAATATGACAAAGTATTACCTGTTGGGGATGGTGAGCAGCTATGCATCATCAAGTGACAATGTATACTCTGTTTAAAATTAAAGTTTTATTGAGAGCAAAAGCAGCTCAAGCCAGGGACACATTGGAATCACAAAGTGGAAAACAGTACTCCAAAATGGCAGAGTTACAGAAGCATTTTTATGAGGTAAAAATACAACATTCTGGGTGGAAGTTGCAAGATGAGGTAAGCAGGAGGTGGGACAACTCGAAGTGGGGTGGGGGTGTGGCTCTACAGTGATTGGTTAACAAAGTATGTGTGGGTTAAGGGGACTGGGTAAACTCACATAATTGTGAAAGTACATGCTTGCAAGAGGGTCAGAAGATGATTGATAGGGGTCCAGGGTCTGCTGGTTCCACACAGCCAGAGGTTGTATGCATATGAATGGAAAAATTAGTCTGCTGGTTCCACCCAGTCAGATGCCCAAGGCCATATGCATATGTATGGGAATAAGTTAGTCTGCTTGTTTCACCCAGCCATAGGCCAAGGACCATATGCATATGAAGAAGTCAAGGTTACAATCTCAAAAATACAGAAGAAGTTACAAGATGGAATTGGGCCTACACCTGAGCCAGCAAACCTAGGCATGCCAGGCACCTCGGTTTTGAGACCATTGCACACCTGCATAAATAATATTAGTAGCAGTAGTTAACATTTATTGAGAACCTACTGTGTGCCAGCGCTGTGCTAAAGTCCTTACATGCACTACTGCATTTAATCCTCACAAAATGCCTGTGGTAAGAGTAATATTATGCCCACTTTAAAATGAAAGAAATAAAGAACTAGATTCCAAAACTCAGCTAGGAACAAGAATCCCAGTTGATAATATTTTTTTCTGATTCCAAATCCCAAGCAAGTCTAAAAGCAGTTTACTGGAGTCTATCGCTCCACTTTAGATTCTGATCCGCCAAAACATCACAATATTGGGTCTTGTGGCTCCCAGCTTCCTCCTCATTTTTAATCTTCCTACTCACTTCAGGAAATTTCTTCTTCCTTAAAACAATTTTCAACATTGTCTCTCTTTTTCTAAAAATGTTTTAATCTTACATACAAAATAATATGTGGAAACAAAAAGAAAAACCTTTAAAGCACACTAAGTAATACTCCCTCTACTTCATTTACCTTATAGTGTATTTCATCAAAATATTACCCTTAGTGGCAAAAAAAACTTGCCTGGCATTCCGCTTTGCTCTGTTTGTTTTCTAAGGCATTTACCTCTCATTCAAATTAACTGTTTTTACTTTCGAGATTCCTAATGTCTCTTTGTGGAAATCCTGGTGACGTAGTGGTTAAGAACTATGGCTGTCAACCAAAAAGTCAGTAGTGTGAACCCACCAGGCGCCCCCTTGGAAACCCTGTGGGGCAGTTCTACTCTGTGTTATAGGGTAGCTATGAGTCGAAATCGACTCAACAACAACGGGTTTGGTGTTGGGTTTTGTTTTTTTTTTTTAATGTTTCTTTGTAGCATCTTTTTCTTTCCTTTTTTTTTTTTAAGTGTGCAAATTAGTTTCTCATTCTAAAATTTATACACAGATTGTTTTGTGACATCAGTTGCAATCCACACAATGTGTCAGCACTCTCCCCCTTTCCACCTCGGAATCCCCATGTCTATTTGTCCACTTCTCTGTCCCTTCCTGCCTTCTCATCTTTG
Source organism: Loxodonta africana (assembly GCF_030014295.1). Taxonomy (NCBI): domain Eukaryota; kingdom Metazoa; phylum Chordata; class Mammalia; order Proboscidea; family Elephantidae; genus Loxodonta; species Loxodonta africana. The sequence goes on from NC_087342.1 coordinate 134,021,455, forward strand.
CTTTTGGTCAGGCGTTGCCCATTTGTCTTGTATACTTGGGCAGGCGTTGCCCATTTGTCTTGTATACTTCACCAAAATAAGAAGCACGTTCCTCTAGTGTGTTATTGTTTGGCTGAAAGATTTACTTTGGGAGTGATTTCAGTTCTGAGTGTGGGGTTCCTCCAGTCTCTGTTAGACCAGTAAGTCTGGTCTTTTTTTGTGAATTTGAATTTTGTTCTACATTTTTCTCCTGTTCTATCCGGGACCCTCTATTGTGATCCCTGACAGAGTGGTCAGAGGTTGCAGTCAGGCACCATCTAGTTCTTCTAGGCTCAGGCTTGCGGAGGTTTTGGTTCATGTGGTCCATTAGTCCTTTGGACTAATATTTTCCTTGTGTCTTTGGTTTTCATTTTCCTTTGCTCCGGATGGGAAGAGTCCAGTAGATATATCTTAGATGGTTGCTTGCAAGCTTTTAAGATCCCTGATGCTACTCACAATAGTAGGATGTAGAACATTTTCCTCATGAGCTATGTTGTGCTAATTTACCTAAATGTCCCCCAAGACCATGGTCCCCAGCCCTCAGCACCAGCAACTTGGTCCTCAAGGTGTTCGGATGTATCTAGGAAGCTTCCATGACTTTGCCTTGGTCAAGTTGTGCTGACTTCCCCTATATTGTGTGTTGCCTTTCCGTTCACCAAAGTTAACACTTGTCTGTATATATCTTGTTAGTGATTTCTCCTCCCCACACTTCCCTTCCCTTATAACTATCAAAGTTTTTTTTCTGTGTGTAAACCTTTCCTTGAGTTTTTAAAATAGTAGTCTCATGCAATATTTGTCCTTTTGTGATTGACTTATTTCACTTGCATAATGCCTTCCAAATTCGTCCACGTTATGAGATGTTTTGCAGATTCATTATTGTTCTTTATCTTTGCGTAGTATTCCGTTGTGTGTATGTACCACAATTTGTTTATCCATTTACCTGATGATGGGCAGTTAGGTTGTTTCCATTTTTTGCTATTGTGAATAATGCTGAAATGAACATGAGTGTGCATATGTTAATTCATGTGACAGTTCTCATTTTTCTAGGATATATTCCTAGAAGTGGGATTACTGGATCATATGAAATTTCTATTTCTAGCTTTTTAAGGAGTCATGATATCATGTTCCATAGTGGTTATACCATTTCACATTCCCACCAGAGGTGCATAAGTGTTCCAATCTCCCTGCAATCTCTCCAACATTTATTATTTTCTGTGTTTTTCAATAGTGTCGGTAATGTCGGGGTGAGATAGTATCACATTATAGTTTTAATTTGTATTTCTCTAATGGTTAATGATCAAGAGCATTTCCTCATGTGTCTGTTAGCCACCTGAATGTCTTCTTTGGTGAAGTGCCTGTTCATATTCCTTGTTCATTTTTCAATTGCATTATTTGTCTTTCTGTTGTTGAGGTGTTGAAGTATTTTATGGATTTTAGAGATTAGACTCTTAACGGACATGTTGTCGCCAAAAATTTTTTCCCAGTCTATAGGCTCTCTTTTTATTATTTTGCTGAAGTCTTTCAAAGAGTGAAAGTGTTGAAGTTTTAGGAGCTCCACGTCATCTAGTTTCTCTCTGGTGTTTGTGCATTGTTAGTTATGGTTTGTATTGTATTTATGCCATGTACTAGGGCCCCTAGCATTTTCCCTGCTTTTTCTTCTATGATCTCTATTGTTTTAGGTTTTATATTTAGGTCTTTGATACATTTTGAGTTAGTTTTTGTATATGGTGTGAGGTATGGGTCCTGTTTCATTTTTTGACAGAGGGACATCCAGTTTTGTCAGCACCATTTGTTAAAAAGGTTGTCTTTTCTCCATTTAACGGTCCTTTGTCAAAGATCATCTGACCATAGGAGATGGATTTACATCTGGGTTCTTGGTTCTGTTCCATTGGTTTATGTGTCTATTATTGTACAAGTACCAAGCTGTTTTGACTACCATGGCTATATAATAAATTCTGAGATCAGGTAGTGTGAGGCCTCTTGCTGTGTTCTTTTTCTTCCATAATTCTTTATTTATCTGGGGCCCTTTTCCTTTCCATGTAAACTTGGTCATTAGGTTTTCCATCTCATTAAAGAATTCTGTGAATATTTGAATCAGGATTGCATAATATCTGTAGAACACTTTATGTAGAATTCACATTTTCACAATGTTGAGTCTTCCTCTCCATGAGTATGGTATGTTTTTCCATTTATGTAAGTCTCTTGGTTTCTTGCATACCATTTTATACTTTTCTTTGTATAGCTCTTTTACATCCCTGGTTAGTTTTATTCCTAAGTATCTTATCTTTTTGTTGTTGTTGTTAGGTGCATTGAGTTGGTTCCAACTCATAGTGACCCTATGCACAACAGAATGAAAAACTGCCTGGTTCTGTGCCATCCTTACAATCATTGTTATGCTTGAGCTCATTGTTGTAGCCACTGTGTCAATCCACCTCGCAGAGGGTCTTCCTCTTTTCCGCTGACCCTGTACTTTGCCAAGTGTGATGTCCTTCTCCAGGGACTGATCCCTCCTGACAACATGTCCAAAGTATGTAAGACACAGCCTCGCCATCCTTGCTTCTAAGGAACATTCTGATTGTACTTCTTCCAAGACAGATTTGTTCATTGTTGTGGCAGTCCATCGTATATTCAACATTCTTCACCAACACCACAATTCAAAGGTGTCAATTCTTCTTCAGTCTTCCTTATACGTTGTCCAACTTTCACATGCATATGATGCAACTGAAAATACCATGGCTTGGGCCAGGTGCACCTTAGTCTTCCAGGTGACATCTTTGCTTTTCAACACTTTAAAGAGGTACTTTGCAGCAGATTTACCCAATGCAATGTGTCTTTTGATTTCTTGGCTGCTGCTTCCATGGCTGTTGATCGTGGATCCAGATAAAATGAAACCCTTGACAACTTCAATCTTATCTCCATTTATCATGATGTTGCTCATTGGTCCAGTTGTGAGGATTTTTGTTTTCTTTATGTTGAGGCGCAATCCATACTGAAGGCTGTGGTCTTTGATCTTCATTAGTAAGTGCTTCAAGTCCTCTTCACTTTTGGCAAGCAAGGTTGTGTCATCTGCATAATGCAGTTTTTTACTGAGCCTTCCTCCAATCCTGATGCCCTGTTCTTCTTCATATAGTCCAGCTTCTTGAGTTATTTTATTGGCATACATATTGAATAGGTATGGTGAAAGATACAACCCTGACACACACCTTTCCTGACTTTAAACCAATCAGTATCCCCTTGTTCTGTCTGAACAACTGCCTCTTGATCTATGTAAAGTTTCCTCAGAAGTACAATTCCCATTCTTCACAATGTTATCCATAATTTGTTATGATCTGCACAGTCGAATGCCTTTGCATAGTCAATAAAACACAGGTAAACATCCTTCTGGTATTCTCTGCTTTCAGCCAAGATCCATCTGACATCAGCAATGATATCCCTGGTTCCACGTCTTCTCTGGAAACCAGCCTGAATTTCTGGCAGTTCCCTGTCGATATATTGCTGCAGCCGTTTTTGAACGATCTTCAGCAAAATTTTGCTTGTGTGTAATATTAATGATATTGTTCTATAATTTCAACATTTCGGTTGGACCACCTTTCTTGAGAATAGGCATAAATATGGATCTCTTCCAGTCAGTTGGCCCGGAAGCTGTCTTCCATATTTCTTGGCATAGATTAGTGAGCACCTCCAGTGCTGCATCCATTTGTTGAAACATCTCAATTGATATTCTGTCAATTCCTGGAGGCTTATTTTTTGTCAATGTGTTCAGAGCAGCTTGGACTCTTCCTTCAGTACCATCCGTTCCTGATTATATGCCACCTCTTGAAATGGTTGAACATCGACTAATTCTTTTTGGTATAATGATTCTGTGTATTCCTTCCATCTTCTTCTGATGCTTCCTGCGTCGTTTAATATTTTCCCCATAGAACCCTTAACTACTGCAACTCGAGGCTTAAATGTTTCCTGCAGCTCTTTCAGCTTGAGAAATGCTGAGCGTGTTCTTCTCTTTTGCTTTTCTATCTCCAGCTCTTTGCACATGTCATTATAATACTTTACTTTGTCTTCTCGAGCTGCCCTTGGAAATCTTCGGTTCTTTTACTTCATCAATTCTTCCTTTGCTTTAGCTGCTCAGTGTTTGTGAGCAAGTTTCAGAGTTTCCTCTGACATCCATCTTGGTCTTTTCTTTCTTTCCCGTCTTTTCAATGCCCTCTTGCTTTCTTCATGGGTAATGTCCTTGATGTCATTCCACAACTCGCCTGGTCTTCGGTCACTAGTATTCAACGCATCAAATCTATTGAAATGATCTCTAAATTCAGGTGGGATATACTCAAGGTCATATTTTGGCTCTCATGGACTTGTTCTGATTTTCTTCAATTTCAGCTTGAATTTGCGTATGAGTAATTGATGGTCTGTTCCACAGTCGGCCCCTGGCCTTGTTCTGACTGATGATATTGAGCTTTTTCATCGTTTCTTTTTTTTTGATTCCTGTGTGTTCCATCTGGCGAGGTCCATGTGTATGGTCGCTGTTTGTGTTGGTGAAAGAAGATATTTGCAATGAAGAAGTCGTTAGTCTTGCAAAATTCTATCATCTGATCTTCAGCATTGTTTCTATCACCAAGGCTATATTTTCCACCTACTGATCCTTCTTCATTTCCAACTTTCGCATTCTGATCACCAATGATTATCAATGCATCCTGATTTCATGTTTGATCAATTTCAGACTGCAGTAACTGATAAAAATCTTCCATTTCTTCATTTTTGGCCTTAGTTTTTCATGTGTAAATTTGAATAATGGTCGTATTAACTGGTCTTCCTTGTAGGTGTGTGGATATTATCCTATCACTGATAGCATTGTACTTCAGGACAGATCTTGAAATGTTCTTTTTGACAATGAATGCAGCACCATTCCTCTTCAAGTTGTCTTTTTTTTTTTTTTTTTAGGGGATATTATAAGTGGTATTGTTTTTATGATTTCCTTTTCAAGTTCTCTTTGTTGGTGTATAGGAATCCAGCTGATTTTTGTATGTTGATCTTGTATCCTGCTACTTGGCTGAATCTTTCTATTCGTTCCAGTAGTTTTCTTGTGTAATCTCTGGGGTTCTCTATGTATGGTATCGTATCATCTGCCAATAGGAACAGTTTTACTTCTTCCTTTGCAATTTGGATGGTCTTTATTTCTTTTTCTTGCCTGTTGCTGTAGCTAAGACTTCCAGCACAGTGTTAAATGCCCAGTGCCATCGAGTCGGTTCCGATTCGTAGCAAGCAGTAAAAAGGGTATCTTTGTCTTGTTCCTGCTTTCAGCCTCTCTCTGTTGAGAATGATGTTGGCTGTCAGTTTTGTGGAAACCCTGGTGGCGTAGTGATTAAGTACTACAGCTGCTAACCAAGAGGTCAGCAGTTCAGATCTGCCAGGCACTCCTTGAAAACTCTATGGGGCAGTTCTACTCTGTTCTATAGGGTCATTATGAGTTGGAATCAACTCAACGGCAGCGGGTTTGGTTTTTTTGTGTTTTTTTGTTTTGTATAGATGCCCTTTATTATACTGAAAAATTTTCCTTCAATTCCTATTTTATTGAGAGTCTTTATCGGGAACAAGTGTTGGACTTTATTAAATGCCTTTTCTGTGTTGATTGAGATGATCATGTGATTCTTTCCTTCTATTTACTTGTAGAATTATGTTGATTGGTTTTTCTAAAGTTGACCCATCTTTTCATAACTAGTATGAATCTCAGTTGGTTGTGATGTATTTCTTTTATACAATACTGAATTCTGTTGGCTTGAATTTTTCCATCTATATTCATGAGAGATATTGGTCTGTAATTTTCTGTTTTTATTGTGTCTTTACCTGGCTTTTGTATCAGGGCTACGCAGGCTTCATAGAATGAATTCAGGAGTATTCCTTCCTTTTCTATGCTCTAAATCTAAAATAATTTGAGTAGTGCTGCTGTGAACACTTATCAGAATGTTTGCTTGAATTCTCCAGTGAAGCTGTTGAGCCTGAGCTTTTTTGTTGTTGTTGTTGTTGTTGTTTAAATTAATTCTTCTATCTTTTGTTATGAGTCTGTTCAGATTTTCTATCTCAATTTGTATTAGTTTAGGTAAGTACTGTGTTTCTAGAAAGTTGTCCTTTTCCTTTAGGCTCTCAAATTTGTTGGAGTATAATTTTTCATAATATTCTGTTATGATCCTTTTTATTTCAGCTGAGTCTGTTGTAATGTTCCTCATCTCAATTCTTATTTGGGTTATTTGCTTCTTTTCCTGTTTTTCTTTTGTCAGTTTGGCTAATAGTTTGTCAATTTTGTTGATCTTTTCAAAGAATAAACTTTTAGGCTAGTTGGTTCTTTCTATTGTTTTTCCTTTAACCCTGGTGATGTAGTGGTTAAGTGCTACAGCTACTAACCAAGAGGTCGGCAGTTCAAATCCACCAGGTGCTCCTTGGAAACTCTATGGGGCAGTTCTACTCTGTCCTATAGGGTCACTATGAGTCAGAATCGGCTCAATGGTGGTGGTTTTTGTTTTTTTGTTTTTTTGTTTTTTTTTTGGTTTGTTGCATTTATTCATGCTCTAATCTTTATTGTTTTCTTTCTTCTGTGGGCTCCTTTTGCTGTTTTCTTTCTATTTGTTCAAGTTGTAGGGATTTTGTTTTGATTTTGGCCTATCCTTTTTTTTAATGTGTGCATTTATTGCTATAAATTGACCTCTGAGTACTGCCTTTGCTGTGTCCCAAAGGTTTTTGTATGATATGTTTTCATTCTCATTTGATTTTAGGAATTTTTTTATTCCATCTTTGATATTTTCTATTATCCAGTTGTTTTTAAACAAGATTTTATTTATTTTCCATATATTTGAATTTTTTTTCTTGCTCTCCCTCTTATTGATTTCTATTTTTATGGCTTTGTGATAAGAGAATGTTTTTGTATTATTTTGATGTTTTGGATTTTATTGAGAGTTGCTTTGTGGCCTAAAATGTGGTCTATTCTGGAGAATGTTCCTGTGTTTTGGAAAAGAATGCATACTTTGCTTCTGTTGGGTGAACTGTTGTATATATGTCTATGAGGTCAAGTTGGTTGATTGTGGCCTTTAGATCTTCTGTATCTTTGCTGAGTTTCTTTCTAGATGTTCTGCCCTTTACCAAGAGTGGTGTGTTGCAGTCTCTTACTATTATTGTAGAACTGTCAATTTCTCTTTTCAGTGCTGTCAGAGTTCGTTTTATGCACTTTGGAGCCCTGTTGTTGGATGCATAGATATTTATTAAGGTTATGTCTTCTTGGTGAGTGTCCCTTTAATCATTTTATAATGTCCTTTTTTTGTCTCTTATGATTGGTTTTCTCTTAAAGTCTATTTTATCTGATATTAGTATTGCCACGGCTGCTTTTTTTTTTTGCTTACCCTTTGCTTGCTACATTTTCTTCCATCCTTTGATTTTTATAATATTTATGTCTTTGTGTCTGTCATGAATTGAATTGTGTCCCCCCCAAAATGCGTGTATCAGTTTGGCTAGGCCGTGATTCCCGGTATTGTGTGATTGTTCTTCATTTTGTTATCTGATGTGATTTTCCTATGTGTTGTAAATCCTGCCTCTATAATGTTAACAGGGATGAGCAGCATTTGATGAGGCAGGACTCAGTTTATGGTATTGAGTTGTGTCTTGAGCCAGTTTCTTTTGGGATATAAAAGACAGAAGTGATCAGAGAGACAGGGGGACTTCATACCACCAAGAAAGCAGTGCCAGGAGCAGAGCACGTCCTTTGGACCCGGGGTTCCAGCATGGAGAAGCTCCTAGTCCAGGGAAAGGCTGATGACAAAGACCTTTCTCTAGAGTCGACAGGGAGAGAAAGTCTTCCCCTGGAGCTGACACCCTGAATTTGGACTTTAAGCCTACATTACTGTGAAGAAATAAATTTCTCTTTGTTAAAGCCATCCACTTGTGATATTTCTGTTATAGAAGCACTAGATAACTAATACAGTGTCTAAGGTGTGTCTCTTGAAGACAGCATACTTATGGGTTGTATTTTTTTCATCCATTATGACACTGTCTGTCTCATTATGGATGCATTTAAGCCATTTACTTTCTGTGTGATTATCGATAGGTATGAATTTATTGCTGTCATACTGTCATCTTTTTGTTGTTGTAGTTGTTGGGCTGACCTTTTCTTTGTTCCACTTACTTTCTTGTGCTTAGTTCCTTTTGTTTGTGAATTTTGTTTTCTTTCATTATTATATATTTTGTGTTTACTGAGTCCTTATGTTTTTCTACTTTTTTACCTGATTAGTAGGTTTGTTCACTTTCTTTGTGGTTACCTTGACATTTACCCTTATCTTCCTATGTTTAAACCAATCATTTATTACTTGATATTACCTTGACTTCTCCATTTGAACGTTCTGTACCTACACTGTTTATTCCCCTTTTTATTGTTTGATATTGTCATCATTTACAGGTTGACATCTCTGTTTTAAGTATTTTAACATTGTTTTATTACTGAGAGTTCTTTACCTCGGTTTGTATCTGGCTGATGCTGTCCCTTGTCCTAGACTCAGGTTGTTGTCTGATGTCATTGGTTCCCTAACCAAAGGACTCCCTTTAGTAATTCTTGTCAGTTTAGGTTGGTTTCTACAAATTCCCTTAATTTCTGTTTATCTGGAAATGTCCTAATTTTGCCATTGTATTTGAGAGAGACTTTCCCAGGATATATTACTCTCGATTGGCAGTTTTTTTTTTCCTTCCAAGTTTTATATATGTCATCCCATTGCCTTCTTGCCTGCATAGTTTCTGACAAGTAATCAAACTCAGCATTACTGTTTCCGCTTTGTAAGTGACTTTTCATTTTTCTCAAGCTGCTCTCAGGATCCTTTCTTTGTCTTCGGTTTTGGCAAGCGTGATTATGACATGTTTTAGTGATCTTTTGGGGGGGTATATCCTATGTGGGGTTCATTGAGCTTCCTGGTCAGCTTTTTGTCTTTCATAATATTTGACAAGTTTTCTACCAGCAAATATTCAACAATCACCTCTCCATTTTCCATTTTCTCACCCTGTTCTGGCACTCCAATCAAGCACAAATTTTTGCTCTCAATAGCATCCCACATAATTCTTAGGTATTCTTCATTTTTCTTCACTCCTTTATCTAATTTTTCCTCAAACAAAGCAATGTCCATGGATTTGTCTTCAGTCTCACTGATTCTGTTTTATATTGTTTCAAGTTTGTTCCAAAAACCTTCTATTGATTTGTCCATTTATGAAATTTTGTTCTTTATCTTTTGGATTTCTAGTTACCATTTTTGTATGATTTCTAATTGTTTATTTATTTTGGCATTTTGTCCTTGTATTATTTTCCTAAATTCTTCTATTGCTTTGTTTGTGTTTTCCTTGATTTTATCTACATTTTCTTTGGTTTGTGTGTTTTCTATGATTTTATCTATTTTTCTGTGGTTTTGTGTGTTTTCCCTGATCTCTTGGAGAGCCCTAAACTTTTGAATTCTATATCAGATAGTTCAGCTGCCTTTTCTTCTACCGGAAGGTCATCTGTTTTTTTATTTTTGTCATTTGCTGCGGCCATATCGTACTGCTTTTATATATGTATATATTTTTGACATTGTCCGCTGTCTCTGAGATGTTGATATTATTTTTATTCATTGATTGTGTGTTCATTTGTTTTGTTCTGCTTTCGTTTTGTTTTGATATGTAAGGGCAAGTGGGCCAGGAGCACTTTGGTGCTTGCTCATCTGGGGGCACGATAGGTCTCACCACCTTGTCCAGGTGGGCAGGGCAACAGCAGGCAGGGCAAGCCCACTTTGCTGTACACTGTCTTGGCTAAGTGGCTGAGGGTGAACTGGACAGGCCCTGTCTGCCTCCTGATGTTGGTCCAGTGGTATGGAAGCATTCACAGACTCTCGTTAGATGGGTGGGAGTGCTGGAGAGGAAGTGGTACAGATTCACTGCCCATCCATCGCCAGGTGGTCTAGTGGCAGAAGAGGAGGGGCAGTGCGGGCTTGGTGTGTCAGTGGGCCTGAGCACTAGTGGTGCTCTGGTTGCAGCAGTGGGGGCTAATGAGGAGGATAAGGGAGGTGGTGTATAATGCTAGGTTGGATGGAGAAAGAAAAGAAAAGTGAGAGAGTGAGAAAAAATGGCAATGCAGAGGGAGCTGGTGCATGGGCCAGGGTAGACCTGAAGGCCAGCAGGAAGTGAGGGGCAGGTAGCATACCGGGAGGCAGAAAGAAAAGTGTCATAGGCTTGGCTCTCTAGAGAAGCAAAACCAGTGGAGCATGTAAATATATATATATATATAGACAGAGAGGGAAAGATGTTTATATCAAGGAACTCACTCCTGCAGTTGTACAGGCTGGAAAGTTCCAAGTCTGTGGGTCGGGCTGGAGGCTTCTCTTGATTAACATAGCTGCATGGCTGATGAACTGAAGATCAGCAGTTCAGATGGCAGGCCTCTAACTCACAGGCTATGGAGGTTGAGAAATCCCAAGATTGGCAGGTAAGCTGCTAGCTCAAGTCCCAAGAACCAGAGGTTAGATCTGGGATCCAGAATGAGCAAAATCCAGCAAGTTTTGCCAGAAAGTCCACATATATTGGATGCAGATCACACCCCCAAGGAAACTCCCTTTCAGCTGATTGGCTACTTATAGCAGATCTCATCATGAAGGTGATTACATTATATCAGATCTCATTATGGAGGTGATTATATCATTACATAGCTGCCAGACTACATCTTAACTGCCAAACCATTAAGAATCATGGCCCAGCCAAGTTGACACACAACCTTAACCATCAAAAAAATTAAGAAAGGAAAAAAAAAAGTGCAGCCTGGAGGTAGTTGGTTGGTGGGGGCAGGGTGGACTCAGAGGCTGGTGAGAAATGGGGGAGGTGGTGCACAGGGCTAGGTGGGAGGGAGGAAGGAAGGAAAGAAAAAAAAATGGTGGCATGGCAGAAGCCTGTGGGTGCGGGCGGGGTGGACCCAGTGAAGCAGTGGGCCTGAGCAATGGTGATTCTCTAGCCTCAATGGTGTGGTGAGGGCTGGCGGGAATGGGAGGGGGGAGGTGGTGTATGTGCCTAAGTAGAAAGGAGAAAGAACAGTAACAAAGGGGGAAAAAAAAAAAACCCAGGCGGCAGGAGCAGGTTGGGTAGGCCTGGGGGGTTGAGGAGCTCGTATTGTGGACCTCTTTGGTGGGGGAATCTTACTTCTATTCCGCAGAAACGGGGGGGAGGGAGTGTGTTTCACTGGTTACCAGGTGCTCTGTCTCCTGTTGGGAGCTCCATGAAGTTGCCTTTCCATATTCCCTGATCAGGGTCATTGCCGACTCTATCTCAAGATGGTGACACTGTGCTGTGTTAGTTGGCAGAGGGCCTCCACTCGTATCTCTCCTTATTCTCTATTTTCTGTCAGTTTCATCTTCCATTCAGTGTTTGATCTAGTTTTTACCCCTTCGTTTGATGCTTAAGGTTCCAGGATTGCATTTGCATGTTTTACTTAGTTTTTCGGGTCTTTGCTGCATAGGGACGACATGGTACGTCTCTCTAGGATGCCATGTTGGCTCTGCCCTCTTCTGTAGCATATTTTTTTTACTTTTTATTTTATTGTTTTAAATATATACACAGCAAAGGATATACCATTTCAACCACTTCTTCATGTATACTTTAGTGACATTGTTTACATTCTTCAAGTTGTGTAACCATTCTTTCTCTCCTTTTCCAAATTATTCCAACACCATCAACATATAATTACTGCCCCCTAAGTTGCTCATCTAATCTTTCAAGATGCTGTTGTCAGTTTGTTCATACATAGGTAAATCTTTGAAAGAGCACAATACTCAAGGAAGACATACTTTGACAGTTAAGCCAAATTGTTATTTGGTTCAAAGTGGGCTTCTGAGGAAAGTTTTGGTTTGAGGTTTAAGATCTAATGATTATCTCAGGGCAATAGTTTCAGGTATTCATTCAGCCACAAGGGACCCAAAAGTTCTGGATTCCATTGATAATTCTGATCCTAACCCTTTCCATAATCTAGCGCATCCCAGCCAGTGTGCTACATGCTTCAGAATGGCCAGAACCTTAGGCCTGTCTCCTCTGGATGCCATTGACCTCCTTCTTTTGCTCCAGTGGGCCATTGGTCTTATTTTGTTGCTGAGTTACAACTCAAAAAAGGCAGAAAATTTTATTCCAAGTACCCTTCAAAATAAGACGATTCTCCATTCTCTAGCAGTTTTCAAAATCAATTTTAACAGCTTACTTAGTGGTTGGAAACACTGGTGGCATAGTGGTTAAGTGCTATGGAGGCTAAACCAAAAAGTCAGCAGTTTGAATCCACCACACGCTCCTTGGAAACCCTATGGGGCAGTTCTACTCTGTCCTATAGGGTTGCTATGAGCTGGACTCAACCTGATGGCAAAGGGTTTGGTTTTTTAATTTATTAATATAATTTTATCCAGAAGCCTAATATATAAAAGAGAAAAACAAATCTCTGGTTGAAACTTCAGAAGTTTGAATGCCCCCCCACTCCTGCCCAGCTCCCGGAGACTGTCTGAGAGATTCCAGATATTCCCTCTAGCTTTCAACAGCTCTGTTTGAAAACTGTGTTGAATATTTAGCAGATAAGTGCTTTTTTTTTTTTTTTTTCCAAAATGTTTTTTTTCCTGGATGATCTGGTCAGTTCCTCAGCCTTTTATTATAAATAAAATGAAACTGTTTATCCAACATGCATCTCTCTTCCAGTTAAAACTAAACGTGATAAAAACATATATTTACTAAATTGAATTCTCTGGATATGTTGGAAATAAAAAAATGATTTTTTTTTTTTTAATTAAAACTATTATAAAAGCACTGAATAAAATCAATAGAAGCGGTCCGAGTTCTTTCAGACCTCACAGTTGACAGTGAAACATTGTCAGGCAGAATCACAACTCAGTTGTTCAAATGTCTTGCAGACTCAGCAGAAGGACCTGTGAGAGTGGCTGTGATGGTGACTTGAATCTCATGAGTTAACGTGGTGTTTTATTTAGAATTGTTCTCAAATCCAAATCTTCTATTAGCTAAGTCTCTCTCCTACCTTTTCTAATTATCTCCATTCCTTCATCTTCAAATTCTTTCTTTGCACACTCTGCTCTGATTTCTATGTCTACAATTCTTAAAAAAAAAAAAAACCACAAAAACTAAAACTTTTTCTTCAAATGACTTCCTTGTTGCCAAATCCTAAATCCTTACCTTATTTGCTCTCTTTCCAGCATTTCTCTATTGAAATTCTTTTCTTTTTCTTTTTTTGGTACTTGTGGCAGTAATCCTCGTTGGTTATTCCCTCTATCAACTTTCTATATTTCAGTGTCCTTTTCTTTTTTCTTGGAGCCCTGGTGGCACAATGGTTAAGCGTTCAGCTGCTAACCGAAAGGTCTGTAGTTGGAATCCACCAGCCACTCCTTGGAAACCCTATGGGGCAGTTCTATTCTGTCCTATAGTGTCACTATGAGTCGGAGTCAACTTGATGGTAATGGGTTTTGTTTTTGGGGGTTTCCTTTTCCTTCTTTCTCTCACATCCTAAATACTGAGTTTCACCAGGGTTGGGTCCTCAAAAAACAAACAAAAAAAATTTTTTTATATGGTTTCTCTCGATGGCATAAATGGTTCAGTGCTCCACTACTAGCTGAAAAGTTGGCGGTTGAAACCCACCCAGAGGTGCCTTGGAAGACAGGACTTCTGAAAGGTTGCAGCCTTGAAGTCCCTATGGAGCAGTTCTACTCTGTACGCATAGGGTCTCCATGGGTTGGTATCATTTCAAAGGCAACCATCAAGAACAACAACGTATGCTTTCCAGGTAATCTGGCAGATATCCATCCACCAACTGGATATGTCGACTGGGCTGTCTCAACAAGCCTGTCAAAACTCAATACAAAATTGAACTCAACATCTTCTCCTTCTCACTCCCCTTCGGTCTTTCCTAGTTCTGTGAATGATGCCACCATTCACACAGACACTCATGCCTGAAAAGTGACGTAACATCTGTCTGTAGATTGGTGGCTCTCACTAACCTCCAACATTGACACTGCACCGTTTTCATCTCTGAGACCCCAGGCTTGGAACAGTGTGTGCCACTCACAGGTGCTCCAAACACATTTTCTTCATTAAACTAGGCTGTGCTTTTCTAAAGTACTCCCTGGGTGGTGAGATGCTTAAAAACTAAAGGTTGGTGATTCAACCCGCCCAGAGGTACTTCAGAAGAAAGGCCTAGACATCTGCTTTTGAAAGTTCACAGTTTTGAAAAATCTATGGAGTGCAGTTGTACTCTGAAACACATGCGGTCACCATGAGTCATAATTCATTTGACGGCAACCGGTGTGTGTGTATGCATGCATGTGTGTGTGCGTGTGTATGCGTGCGTGTGTGTGTGTGTGCACATGTGCACGTGAGCTCTTTTAAGGTGCTTTTCTAAATATGAAAGTATGAACATGTAGATTTCTTGTGTAACATTCTTCAGTGGCTCCCACTCAATTCAGGATAAAACTCAATGTTCTTCACAACAGAGAACCCCTGAGGGAGCAGGAGAGCAGTGGGATACAGTCCCCAAATTCTCATAAAACCAGACTTAATGGTCGGACTGACACTGGAAGGACCCCGGTAGTCATGGCCTCCAGACCTTCTGTTGCCCCAGGACGGGAACCATTCCTGCAGCCAATTCTTCAGACATGGATTGGACTGGACAATGTGTTGGAGAGGGATGCTGGTGAGGAGTGAGCTTCTTGGATCAGGTGGACACTTGAGACTATGTTGGCATCTCCTGCCTGGAGGGGAGATGAGAGGGTGGAGGGGTTAGAAGCTGGTGAAAAGGACACGAAAGAGAGAGTGAAGGGAGAGAGCAGGCTGTCTCAAGGGGGAGAGTAATTGGGAGTGCGTAGCAAGGTGTATGTGGGTTTTTGTGTGAGAGACTGACTTGATTTGTAAACTTTCACTTAAAGCACAATAAAAATTATTAACAAAAAAACTCAATGTTCTTGCCCAGGCCCTTAGCCATACAGCCCCTTTTCCTGCTTCCAACTTACAGACACAGCCACACTCTTCAAAGACACCCCTGATCCAGATGGATTCAACTCCTTGTCATTCTCAGAGGATGATCAGTTAGTTCTCAAGACTTCACATTTTCTCAAATGGTTTCCCTTCGAATACCCTGCCCCCATGTCTTCACCAATATCCAGTTATTTCTCAAGACTTAATCTCTGCTATCACATACTTCAGGAAACTCTCTGTAGCTTCCTACAATGTCATGCGCAAACCTAAGTGAACTCATCACTTCATTATAACTACCTGCCTATTTATCCATCTCTCCCACTATTCCCTTAACATGAGAAGAATCAGGACTGTTTTTTTTTTAATCTCTGCACCTACTCCAGCTAGCACAGCACGTGCTGCTTAATGATTGCTGGGTGTAGGAATAAATAACATTTTGTGAGCTTGACCAAGGGTGCTTTCTTAATTCCCCTTTGAAAAATTAAAGGGAAATGTCAGTACCACTAGGGGGCACAGAATTATAACAGAATTTTCCAGTACACTAGCTCAAAGGAGATAGTTTGTATCAATCTCTTCACACAGTTTTTAAATACATGGGTCTTAAGAAAAGCAAATAACTTTATCCAAATTAATTCTAAAAAGAAATATTTAAGTAGTTAACTAAAAGAAAGTAGTACTGGCATGTTAGAAAACACGAAATTAGGTAGAAACAAATACAAACAACCCGCTGTCCTCAAGTCGATTCCGACTCATAGCAACCCTAAAGGACTGAGTAGAACTGCCCTACAGGGTTTCTAAGGCTGTAAATCTTTACGGAAGCAGACTGCCACATCTTTCTCTTGTGGAGCGGGTGGTGGGTTCAAACCACAAACCTTTTGGCTAGCAGCTGAACACTGAACCACTGCACAACCAGGGCTCCTCCAAATACAATAATCAGGGTTTTATTAATAAAACTGAAGGTAATGTTAAGAAAAAGATAAAAATGTAAACACAATTTCAAGGAATTGATACTATGAGACTTTGGACTGTTTCAAAATTTTCAATACAGAAAACAGTCTATGCACTGAAACCCTTCTGTAGGAAAAGTGAAGAGAAATATCAAAGACGTTTTTGTGTTTATAATAAAAGCCAAATTTCTGGTTCAAAACAATAGAAGCTTTTCAATACTTCTCTTTAGCAAAGAGAAATTGTCAAGATTATTAACACACAATAAGAGGCTAAGATTTTAATCTCAAATGTTGATTTCATTTAGTAGTTAAAAATCCATTTTGTTTTTGTTTTTGCTTTGTATGTGTGTGGGTGGGGGGATGGGGATTAGATAGCTCTAAGTTTAAGTCCTGACAGTGCTACCTATTACTAACTTGTCTATACCTCACCTATATGATTGTAATGCCTTCTTTATGAGACTATTGTCAGGATCAGATGAAATAATTCTTGTAAATCACAGTGCCTAGCACATAGTAAGGAGTTTCTGGATGGCTCAAATGGTTAAGCACTTGGGTACTAAAGATTGGAGGTTTGAATGCACGCAGAAGGGCCTCGGAAGAAAGGCCTGGCAATCTATCCCCCTGAAAGGTCGCAGTTATGAAAACCCTATGGAATGCAGTTCTATATACCGCAACATATGTAATCACTGTAAGTCAGAATGGATTCTTGGCAACTGGAACTGAAAGCACACAGTAAATACATGCTAAGTATTCACCATTATTTTCTTTCACAATGGTGATCACATTATTTTAGTCATTCCTAGAAAAGTAATTTTTTTTTATTTGTAATCTAGTAGCTGCTGGAATGAAAATGGTGAAACTTTACTGGAGCCCTTTTCCTGCTATTTTTCCGCCCCCTCCTACCCTCTCCTTACGTCCACATCCACTCACACCCACATCCTCTCTGCAACCGGGAGGCAGAGATCTTTCTGTAGGAGCCATGCCTCACTCCCTGTGAGATGCAGGTCTGGGGTCCCTACTGTGTTAGAACCTTCGTGCAGTCTGACCAATCTCAGATGACATCTGATACTGCCCTGGGTTCTCTGATTGATTTCTGCTTCTTCGAGAAACATTTTGAGAAGCTCTTATCTCTTAAAGATAAGAATTCCTGATTGACAAAAAAAAGTACTGTGGTACACTATGCTGATGCATTTAAAATAATAAGAGGTAAAAATATAAGTATTGAACCAATTGTTATGATAAGATACCTAAGAAATGCTATGTTTATTGGTTTTGTTATGACCTGATAAGAGGAGGAGGAGAAGAATAGAATAAGAAAGAGAAGGAGAAGGAGAAGAAGGAAAAATAATAATAATAAAACTAAGGAGAAGGGTGGTGTACTTTAAAAAGCATTCTATTTAGGAGTTAGGAGACTTTAGTTCTACTTTGAGGCATTCAAGGCAAATAGCTGAGCCTCGGGTAAGTCCATGAGTAGCAGCCAACCATGGATTTCTACTTCTTTATTAGTAAGTTCCCTTCTGCTCTAAAATCTGAGTATCCTGTTTATCATGACTGCTCTGGCCGGCCCAGGAATCTTCCCACTGGATGAAAGCGCATCCATATCACGAGAGTGGCACTATGCCACTCACTAGGTGGTCAGGATCATGAACATGGCTTGATGGGAGGGTGGGTTGGGGATGCAAGCGCTTGAGAAATTTGGAAAATGAAGAGGTATGGAGAGGGAAAGGAGAGTAACCAGATCACTGATATCTTGTGAAATCAGTCCAGGTTGAGTTATTCGGCCCCTCTGGTGGATGCGGAAAGCCTCTCTTGTGCACCTGTAGCTCATCTATGTAATTTTCAATATTACTATTTCAAAGGACCTTTCAGAAGAAAACTATTATGGGATAGAAAACACACCAAAATAAAACATTTCTAGTAAATATTTTCAATAGAAGCTATCTCCATCTTCAAAGGATAAACGGCTCCAAGGTCATAAATTTCAGGCAGGTATCTTATGTGTGTGTAGAATGAATGGTTGAAAGCAAACCCATCACTGAAGGATGGGAATGGCCAATCAACTCACATGCTCTACACTGGAAAAATATTTTTCCTTTGAAAAAAATCAGTTTTCATCTACCTCTTTAGCTCTTGATAATGCTCTAATGTAATTTTCACTCACAGAATCTACACTATATTGTTTCACTCTGTTCAGTATGCCTACCCTTCTTCTGATATTGGGTTTTAGTATTACAGCAAAAAGAACTAATAAAAGGCAGTTTCCTAGCAACATCTGTATTCAAAGGAACAACAACAACAAAACACTTTACTTTCCCCAAAGTTAATTCCTGCCTTTTGAGGGAAGTCGGCAAGGACATACAGAGCATCTTTGGGGGAGGCGTGCAGCCTCACCTGGGCTTTCCTTCTTGTGCATACCGTTCCTGAAAACAAGGGCAGGATGGTTAGCACTGGCAGCTAACCTGCCTTTCTGAATAGCAGTAAACACAGGCATTGAAAGAAGACCATGTGCTGTTTTTAAATCTTCTGCTGGAGACGCTCACTGCCAGGTGGAAGGAATACTGAACTGAAAGGCAAGGCTCTTAGAAACTCTCACACCACCTACCTGTGAACATTGGGTGGGTCCCCTTCTCAGGGCCTTATCTGTAACCCAGAGTTACTCTAGAATAGATGATCTCAAAGGTCCTTCCTAACTCGAAACCGCTGCTGATCACTGTATCTGAGTTGTTATTTTAAAAAGTGTAATGGCATTTGCTTAATCAACATTACAGTTTCACTAACATTATTGCTGCACTCCCAGGAAAGCATCACTTGGAAGTTAAGCAACTGGCTTTGTTCCAGGGGAACGTGTTCCTGTGTCCCGCCTTCCCCAGACTTCCTGCCTGCACAAGGGATCCAGCCGGCCAGCTAGATGGAAGTGACCTGACCTACTCAGCAGTAGTTGAACTCTGCAAGACAGAAAACAGCTTGGGTAAGAAGAGGTGGTTTTCATTTTACTGTCTGCAGAAAAGCAGAGTTTTTCAGTTTTAAAGTGTGCAACGAGTCATTTTAAGTATCTAGATCTATCACCCTGAAAGTCCCTTGCACAGATACTCCGCGGGGTATCTAAATATAGCAATAGCAAACTCCCCCCGCCCCCAGCCCGGGTCCCTGGGCAGCTCCAGGATTGGAGAGCTTGCTCTAGGGCGCTCTCTGCATCTGCCTCGAATAGCAAGGCACGGAGCATTCTCTCTCGCACCTCCACAGTGCGTGGGTGTGAAGTGTATTAGGGGAAAGCAAGAGTGACTCTGGTATTGGTGCTCGGCGCACAGTCAGTCACATGGCACTGCTGCCAGCTGCACCAAGCGGCCAGGAGCTGTTGCCTGTGTTGCTCTTCAAAAAGGTTGGAGGAAGGGAGGGAGGGAATCAGGATCCTGCCGGTGGCCAGGAGCCGGTGAGGGGGCTTCACACAGTTAATAACGACAACAATAAAAAATAAAGCGTTTAAATGGAGCTACTACCCCAGGCAGAAAGCCAGAGAGGCACTGCCGCGGGCGTGGGTGTGTGTACGGGAGTGAGTTCAGAGAATATCAGCCTTGCAGGGGAGGAGCCAAGCTGCAATAAGACTTTTGCTTTATTGTTTCAGTTTTAGCTTACGGGAACGAAAAAAGCACACAGAATCACCACCTTGCAACTCTCTGCTACGGCTTTGTGGTGGAAGCTTAGTTCTCCCTTCATTTTAACTTGGCAATCGTTTTCTTTAATATTTTGGGGGGAAATGCACTCCGTTGGAAGAAGTTCCCAAGCCTGGCTTCTTTGCAGTTTCCCCATGCTGATTGTGATGTTTAACACAGTTTTAATACACTGTTTCTGAAGGCCTCAGAGGCCGCAGCCAGAGGCAAAGTGGCCTCCCTCCCGGTCAAGGGTGAGCGCTCTGGGCCGCCCGAGTGACAGAGGTGGGGGGAGACCCACACACAGTCGCTCCTCGTCACAGGTCTTTAGCCGTGCAAGTTACAGCATACGGGGTGAAGTGAGGACCACCAGAAGCCCGCCTCCAGGGCTCCCCACCCTTCAGGATTCTTCTCTCAGGCACTGGGGCCACAGCTGCCCCTGCCGAGACTTAGCAGTTTTATGACTTTCTCGGACTTACATGGAAATTTCTTGCCCGAGGTAACTGGGTTCGTTCTCCCAGGGAGGGATTCTCCGCCGACTTTGCGCCGCTGTCAGGCGGAGCTGGTGGACAGCTTGCTCACTGCGGAGGAGCCCCTTTGGAGTTTAACGACCTCCCCACAATCCACCATCGCGCTGGGAAGGATATGCAGTTACTCGCGGGCTTCTTGTCTGATACTGGGCTGGGAAGTCACAGCTCGCAGGCTGGAGTGAGCCACAGGGAGATGCCAGGTCCCCACCTCGCGGGCTCAGCAGCCGCGTCCTGCGGATCTGCGCGTTGAAATGCCTAGGATTCCCCGGCTGCGTGGGGACCTGAGCGCCACTGCCGGCAGCATCGCCCTCGCGTCTGCTTGAGGACTGGCTGGTACCCAGAGGACAGGGCAGGGCAGGACGGTTTCTGCTCACACCCCAACGGAAGAATGGCAGGACCGGGAGCTGCAGCGTAGCGGCGGGACAGCGTAGCGACCTGCGTCTTCGGCTCCTACTCGGGGAACCTGGCTGACTTAACCTTCCAACAACCCTAAAGCCCCTAAGAGAACCAAACCAAACTCTCTCTTCTAACTGTAGCTTTGGAGCCCAGTCCCCTGCTGGGGGGGGGGGGCGGGGGGGAGGTGGGGCGAACGCAGTCCAGGCGTGGGGAAGGCGAGAAGAAAAGGGGAGCCGGGGGTTGGGTGTGCGCGCGTGGGAGCGCGCCTTGTAGCGCCCCGCACTCCTCGTCTTAGCCTGGGGACACTTAGGGGAGGAGGGAGTAGTAGTCTCAAGAATAAGAGAGAGCAAGAGAAAACCTCTCAAAGTGACTCCCCAAACAGGTCCAGATTTTGAATTCGAAGCTAAAGGCGGCTAGAAATTGGGACGCTTCTGCCTCCTCCGCAACCCCCTGCCCCCGCCCCGAGGCCCCGCGGTTTGCTGGCTGACTGCTTCCCCGCCCCCGGCTCGGGAGGTCGCGGGCGGGCGGGCGGGCGCCCCGTCGGCCGCTGGCTTCCTCTTCGCAACTCGCCGACGCGCATGAGGCCGCTGCCCCCGCCGCAGGCGCTGGCTACCCCCTCGCGGTGACCGTGGTGATGCCATGCCCCGCCACCACGCGGGAGGAGAGGAGGGCGGCGCCGCCGGGCTCTGGGTGAAGAGCGGTGCGGCGGTGGCGGCCGCGGGCGGGGGGCGCCTGGGCAGCGGCATGAAGGATGTGGAGTCGGGCCGGGGCAGGGTGCTGCTGAACTCGGCGGCCGCCAGGGGCGACGGCCTCCTGCTGCTGGGCACCCGCGCGGCCGCGCTCGGCGGCGGCGGCGGCGGCGGCCTGAGAGAGAGCCGCCGGGGCAAGCAGGGGGCCCGGATGAGCCTACTGGGGAAACCGCTCTCGTACACCAGTAGCCAGAGCTGCCGGCGCAACGTCAAGTACCGGCGGGTGCAGAACTATTTGTACAACGTGCTGGAGAGACCCCGAGGCTGGGCATTCATCTACCACGCGTTTGTGTGAGTACCCGCGCCCCTCGCGAGCCCCCAGCCACGCCCGCGCCGAGGGGAGGGGGAAGGAGGGTCGTGCTCCTGGCCCAGGGGACGCGCTTCGCGCCCTGGCCCACCGCGCGCGCTCGCGCGCGTATACACACACACACACACACACAACACAAACACACACAACACACACACACTCTCTCAGGCGCGCACACGTGGTAGCTTTTATTTCTTTGCACGTGTTTGTGATCTTCCCTCTAGAGCCTTCCGCCTCCCCTAGCTCCACTTCTCTGACCTCTACAGCTTGAACCTTCGCCCCTAGGACGCCCAGTGAGCTGCCTGGCAGCTCCAAGCACCGCGGGCGAGAGTACGGCAGATGCAACACTTGGGCGTCACGGATAACAGGGAGCGATTAGGTCCCAAGATACGTAAACTTCAACCGAGCGGGGCGCCCGGGAGCTGAGAAATGCAAAGGGAGGACGTGAGCCCGTGTGAGGCTTGTGAGTGTATTAGAGAGGTTAAGAGGTGATGGGGTAGGGCGAGGTGGAGAGAGGTGAAACGTTGGGTTGTGCCCTCAGTCCTGGGGGTGGAGCTGTGGAAGCTGTTACTCGTTGGGGAGAGCTACTAGTTTTTTAGTGCGCCCGGAAACACGCCTCGTCACCAACCCAGCCACCACCAAACGGAAAATCTGTCAGTGCATATAACCCTTCCCGCCACACCACAGAAAAGGTGGCCAAGGTCTAGAAGAGGCGAGCAGGGCCGGGCGAGGCTATACTCCCTCGTTGTGACCAGAGCTAGAGGGGAAACTGGGGTGCTATAGCGGACTCTCAAATGGGCCGCCTCGGACGGAGTTCAGGCAGTGGCTTAAGTAGGCATTTGTGGTGCTGAGTCAAAGTGTGTGAGTGTAAGTAAGCCCTCGCCATCTAGCAGAGAATGCTTAATGAGAAAATGATTGGAAGCAAATGTTTATTTTTCCCTTAGGCATTAAAAACCTTTCAGTGGCTTTAAAGTTTACTACTGTTTTTCCCACAACGTCCATTTATCCAGTCTCCTGCTAGAGTTAGGTTTATCTGGACATTTTAAGGTTGTTTTTACGCCTTTACGCTCAATTTTTTTTCTTCTTTTCCTTCTTTCCTTCCCTTTGCTTCTTTTTTTCCTCCTACTCCTCTCTCTCTTTTGTTTCCGCTTCTTATGTTAAAATGGAATGTAAAGGAATCAGCCTTAGCAGGCCAGTAGAGAGTTGTAGGCACTCACTGATGCATTACTTGTTCCTTAGTGAAATAGGTTTTAAACACACAAACTAGGTTTGTTTTTGAAATGAGGTATATCATCCAAACTTAACTCCCACCACTGATGGCATTCACACCAGAAACATTTTTTGAAATAACGTGGGAGAAAGGGCTGGTTTGATAATAGGTGAACCTGGAATTTGACCATGGAGGAGTCAGGAAATTGGTGGAGTCTACAATCGTGGGGCTCTGGTGTCTGGAAAATTTTACAGTCCCAGATTGATGTGAACATATAGCATTAGGTAGAATATTCCAGCCAACTTTCCGTTTTACAATATACACAAGGAGAAAGTTGTGTTACATCATAGTTGCGTCAAACAGCACAACTTTTATTATTAATTCAAGTAAAATTGACATTGATTTGGGTGTGGTTACTGTAATAAATGATAAACAGAGAGAAATGCTACTGATACTTTTCATGTTCATCTCACCTGAGTGGATACATAATTTATCTTATTAGGTGATGAACCTGATAAATTATTTTCAGCATCAGAATTTATTAAACACTTAGCAATAATGATCCGTGCTCAATTTGGGAGCAAGTATATACTGCGTAGATAATGATTTTTTTTTCTACAGAATTATGCTCAGTATATTCTTCAGCTTTGAATTTACAGTATCATACCTTGTACGGCCATTCATTTTTGGAAAATTATGCATTGTGTTTTCACAGAGTGTTAGAGAAAACTTTGGTTAGTCCACATATCTTATACCTTCTCACTGTTGTCTTTGAAAATGAATGAGGATTTCTTGCAATTTAACATTTTCTTTTCAAAATGTTAGTGTTTAAATAGGTTTCAGTGACTAAAGAATTTTAAAATTTTGATAAATGAGTTTTCAAAACGTTGAAGTTTGGATAATTCTTTATTCATCGGGCTTTATCAGTTTAGCCATGTCTTTAGTAGTAGAAAGGAAGTGTATTCTTATCAATACAATGTTGCTAATATGAAGTTTTGCATTATATATTTCTAGAGTCTGAAACTGTAATGCCTGAGCAATTAGATGGGGGTGCTAGATTCACATTAGCATAAAGAGAGAATGGATAGTATCATCTTCTGGGAGGGTTGTGTGTAGCTATAGCAGACCCTGGGGAAAGAGACTGCCTTTGGCAGTTGTTACTTATGATTTTAAATAAGCTTTAGAATAGCTGGACTTTACACATTAAATTAATAAACTCAAAGTTGCCTTGAGCTATAGGTCTAACAAGCTCATTAATAATAAAGAAATTAAAAGCAAACAATTTCTAGAAAGGTGTAATTAATTCCTTGCCAACCTGGGAATCCCCAAATCTTACTTTAATAACAGTTTTTGTAGCACATTAAGGTTCTTGCCAAGAACAAGTGCACTGTGATTAATGAGGTACTTCAGGGATGGATTTACTTGGTTGACCAGTATTTTCACTGCCAAGAAAAAAGAGAAGTATCTTTAAAGTTTGTGTTTCATGTAAGGAAAAACTTCTGTTAACTATGCAAAAATCATTATTATGATGATATTTTAATGGTATAAATGTGGTTTCAAAAGTATAGATCCTAGCCTACTGACGATATGGCTGGCAAGAGGTGACCTTACTCAAATACGTTCTTCCAATATTTATAAATTGTTGGAAATCAGGAGTGAGAGCCATGCTTGTTGTTCTTTAGGATTTACCAGATAGCCACGTGTCCTTTTTTCAGCTCTCAGATGAGCGCTTCAAATGTGAGGTAGCGATTTTTTTTTTTTTTTAAATACGGGTTGCTCCTTTTTAACTTCTCTTCTAAAGAAATTTTTTCAAGAATGATGTTGGTAATAGAGGAACACGTGACGGGGTCCATATGCAAATTTGCATTGATGTAGCAAATGTAGTTCTAAGAAATTACACAGGAAACAGCACTGTCAAGCCCAAGCCCACTGCCATTCAGTCGATTCTGATTCATATCAACCCTGTAGGTTAGAGCAGAATTCCCCTATAGGATTTCCAAGGCTGTAATCTTTACAAAAGCAGATTGCCACATCTTTATCCTGCAGAGCAGCTGGTGGTTTCAAACTGCCAACCTTTCTGTTGGCAGCCAAATGCTTTAACCACTGCACCACCAGGGCTCCAACAGTGTTGCAGATACATGTAACTCATCGCTTTGTCTCCGGTATCTTTGCCTGGTTTAATGCTGTGGATCAGAAATTATAATAATTTAAACTAGAGAAGCTTTAGATTATCATTCGTAAATCTGTTTTCTGAAAAATTACTTACTAGTAAACAGAAAAATGCCACCCAAGCTAGGAGCCCAGAAGTTGTCCTTGATGCCTTCATTTTTCTCATCCCTGCTCCTACTGGCCATCCAAAAGGTCATTAAATTCTCATTTGTTCACCTTCTAAATATCTCTCAAATCTATTCCCTCCTCTCCTTTCCTACTGCCACAATCTCACTCTCTTTCTCAATCTCTTGGATGGTTTGTAATGTTTTCCTGACTGATGATCTGATGTATGTACTTAGCTTTCCAGCTCTCTGACACCATAGTGCTTTTCCTAAAATGCAAATCTTGCCATATCATTCCCTTGCCTACAATTGTTCTGTGACTCTCCATCATTCATTCATTCATTTACTCAGCTATCTATCATAGCCTACTGTGTGCTAATTCCCAAATTAATAAGGCAAAGACCTCCACTTCAAGGTATGAGAAAGACTTCAGCTTGGAATTACTACAAGTGTGTGAACAATTAAGTGTGAAACAATGTTACAGGTACCATTACAGAGGTACATTCAAAGTCACATAGGAAAAGAGAAGGAAGTGGGGCAGATGGCAGCAGAGAGGTCAGTTTACCCTTTAAAGAGGAAGTGAGGCATGAGCTGAATTTTGATAGATCAGCTATTAATTTTCAGGTGAGCAAAGCTTGAGGGGAGGGTGATCAATCTTGATAGAGAAAACAGCTAGAGCAAAGATATGGAATTAGGAATTAGCACAGTAATTCTAGGTACTGTTAAGTATTTTCAGAATGAGGGCAGCACCAAGAAAAGAGGGGAAGAGCAAAGAACACGTATTTAACCTTGGATAGACTCAGATGTTGGCCATGGAGTCCGGTCTTTATCCTGTAGGTGGTAGTGGTCATTGAAAGGTGGTAAGTAGGGGAATGACATAATCAGATGAATTTTGGAAAGGTCTTTCTTTTAGCAGTTTGGTAAATGGATGGAAGGGTGCAAAAATGGAATTAATATGGCCTGTTAGTTGACAATTTTTCAATGAATTCATTCCACAAATGTTTCTTGACTATCCATTATGTGGCATGGACTGTTCTAGAAAAGTGAGAGATGGTTACCTAAGGAACTAAGGCATTAACTGTGGAGAAGAGAGAGGGTTTAATTAGAGAAATGTTAAGGAGGTAGAATTGGTATATAGTTTTCATGAGTCTGATATGTAGAGTAAGGAAGATGATTCTGGCTTGGGTAATTTGAGGAATGGAAGTGCCATTCACTAATACATGGGCCAAAGAATGAGGGACAGTCTTTCAAGGCAGTATAATGAGTTCTTGTTTTTACCATATTGAGTTTCAGATGTTTGTGAGTCATTTAGGTGGAAATTGTAAGTGGTAGAAATACTCATTCTCTTTCCAATGTACCTTAGATTGGCAACCAGAACCATTCCTGGTAGATAGCACTCAAATTTTTTTTTGAATGAATGAATGCATTTACAAATCTGGAGCTTAATCTGGATGTCTGGATCAGTGGCATCAGTAGGGGAATGTGAGGGGTGCAGACCCTACTGTGTGACACTATCAGAGGGAGTGACAGCAAAATAACTATCTATAAAATTTTTGTGCAGTGTTTCAACAGAGATTTATTATTTTTTATAAAAATATTCCTGTAGTTAATTATAACAACAAAACCTTTTTTTTATGAGTTCAGGTTACATATATCAGTATACCTGCAAGGCTAAAACTCTATGCTGATTTACTTTTTGAACCTTCTAATGTGCTCTGGTTAGAGCTGTCATTATTACTCAATTACAGTGATGCTTTGAATCACGTGATTTCATCTGCAGGCATGTACTATTGTTTTTGTTGTTGTCAGTGTTTTTATAGTTGCTGATTTTGTCAAATTTTCTGGTGTTTTAGCTACAATATTTTGGTAATTAGCATGGGGGTGTGACACCATGAGTTATCGTACTGTGTGACACCAACCCTAGTGGCACCATTGATCTGGATTTGAGATTTAGGTTTGAAGACTCTAGAAGTTTCATGCTTATTAAAACAGCAAATGAAATGAATGAGATAGCTCAGAAAATATAGAATGTGATGAAGACATGGTGGAGGACAGAGCCAGAGGAACACCAACATCAAGCAGTAGATGGAAGAGTAAAGGCCCACAGAGAAACCTGGAAAAATCATGACAGAGCAGCCAAAAGGCCAAGATGAAAGCCAGGAGAAAGCAAAGGAAGGAAGGTGTGCAGCAAAGAGGTTACGGTTAGCAGTTTCTAGTGCAGCAGAAAGGCGTAGAAAAGTTGGATGAGATTTCACGGTATTGGTCATAAAGTGTGTCACTGGTGGCCTTTACTGTGACAACTTCAGTGGATCAGTGAGGGTCATAAATGTGATTTAAGTGGATTGAGGAATTGTTAAGAATTGAGACAGTGAAGACAGTAGTGTAAGTTAATTCTAAACTCTTTGAAATGGCTCCCAAAACCCTTCATGACATGGCCTCTGCCCACCTTTCCTTCCTCATCTACACACCCTCCTCTCTAATATGCATCCTGAGCTCCAGCCTTACTGAACTTCTCCATCCTTTATCTCACTACCATGCCTTTGCTCATACTGTTCTCTTGGACTCTGCCCACTCCTTGCACTCTACCTACTTTTTCTTCAAAACAAAATTCAAAGATCACTTCCTCTTGGGCACACTTTACAGACAGTTCCCTCCATTTGCCAAGATGAGTTAGGAGCCCTGGTGGCACAGTGATTAAGCACTCGGCTGGCTGCTAACCAAAAGGTTAGCAGTTCAAACCCACCAGCTGCTCACAGGAGATAGATGTGGCAGGCTGCTTCTGTAAAGGTTATATATAGCCTTCGAAGTCCTCTGGGGACGTTCTATTCTGTCCTGCAGGGTCACTACGAGTCGGAATTGACTTGATGGCGCTGGATTTGGTTTGGTATCGGGTTCTATGGTACTCTGAAAATATTATTATAATGGCGCTTGTTCCAGTGTGCTGTAATTGTAGACTACTTGTCTATCCTTCCCACAAGATGGTGAGCTTCCCACATAGAAAATCCCTTACTTATCTCTGAAACTCAAACACTTAGCAAAGTGCCTTGTATCTAGTAGACCCACAATATGTGCTCTCTCAATGAGTAAGTAAATCATTTTCCTTGGAAGGCTTCCATGGAGGGCTTTCAGAGCAAGCCAATGTGGAAGGAACTACCAAGCCTTTCTGGTTGTCTTAGAAGTAAGACACTCCTCTGGACACCCTTTTAACTTAGTACTGAAGTCACTCCTGAGGTTCACCCTTCAGACAAAGATTAGACAGGCCTGTAAAACAAAATGAGACTAAATGGGCACACCAACCCAAGGACAAAGACGAGAAGGAAGGAGGGGACAGGAGAGCTGTTAATGGGGAACGCAAGATCCGGAAGGGGAGAGTGTTGACATGTTGTAGAGTTGGCAACCAATGTCACAAAACAGTATATGTATTAATTGTTTGATGAGAAACTAATTTCCTCTGTAAACCTGCATCTGAAGCACAATAAAAGAATAAAATAAAGAAGTAAGATACTGATCATTCATTTAGAAGAGTAAAGTACGGGGCTGGAAATAGGAGACCAGTGCTTTGCTCTCAGCTCCAGCGTTAATTAGCTTTACGATCCGGAGTAAAGTCACTTCACCGTCTGGATCTCCAGTTCTTCCTCTGTGAAGCAAGCACAATAATGTCTGTTTTCCATCAGAGACGGTGGAGGATACTGTTGAGAATCCAAAGCACTATGATAAAGTGAAGGAGTATTTGGAATAAAAAATAATCTGATTCTTTTATCATTTGCGTTCTTTATGTCTTAGTGCGAAAGCTGCCTCCTAACTGGTATCTTGAACTTTACTTTTCATCCATGTGGTCATGTGCCCCATAGTGGCCAGAGTGAGCTTTCTAAAGAGGTAAACAGAACATATCACTTCTCTGCTTGGAGGAAGAATCTGTTTATTGCCTGTCTCCCCTACCCAGTTTTTTAAACACCAGGGCAGTGTGTCTTGTTCCGTGCTGTATCACCAGAACAAGTGTCTACCACATAAAGATGCTCCGCACATATATGTTCATTCACTTACTAACACCCCAGATCTCCATAATACGGTACTAGGTCACTGTTGGAGGATGGAATTTTACTCTCCTGGCCACTCTCTGTGTCAAGACTCAATGAGACCCAATGAATTACTTTATTATTTACCTACATATTCTGTTTTGAATTAAGTCTGTATCTATAGAAATCAATGTTTGCATTTCATTTTGCTCCTGTGTGCAGAGAGGCCGTACACAAGTTATACTGCACTAATATTGTAACATAAAATACTCCATACCCTACAAATCAATCTGTCTTCAGAAATATAAACAATGCTATAATATTTGAGAATCATAATTAGAAATTTAAAAAAATTAAAATTTTAGTATTGGGAGTATTATTACTTCAAAAAACACACACACACACAAGAAAGAATATTTCAAAACAGAATGAAGTCTTGATACAAGAAACACTATAAACAAGGAATGTAGCCAGCAGCCTTTTGATAATTGCATTCAAAGTAATAGTGCCAGTTTTAATTTTTGGTTACAAATGGCTGTTTTGGCTGATGAAAATGCTAGCAGTGCGTGTTTTATCCTCGCCCAGTGGTGTGAAACAACTCGAAGTCCAACTGCGGAACAGCCACAGCTCATAGTTATGCTTAATGATTGGTAGATGCTTCCATTTTAATTTCCTTTTTGTTCAACCATTTATAAATATGTTAATTGAAATTTTATTTGGTTGCAATCTGGGGGAGAGATTGGCCACACAACTGCAGTTGTTCACAATTAGTGAAATCCTTAGATGGGTTTCAGAGTTTCAGGTGATGTTTTTATTCCTTTGCTAGCAGCTTGTCAAAAGAATGAGTTTTGTACAATGTTATTGAAGTCATCAGTTTATAAACATATGTATAATATATGGTAACTCTGGTGGTGTAGTGGTTAAGTGCTACAGCTGTTAACCCAAGGGTCAGTAGTTCGAATCTGCCAGGCGCTCCTTGGGAACTCTATGGGGCAGTCCTACTCTGTCCTATAGGGTCGCTATGAGTCGGAGTTGACTCGATGGCACTGGGTAGTGTAATATATGTGCGTATACACTCCATATACACACACACACTGTGTTCTTCAGCAAAGAAGTTACATTAGTGGAAATAATTATGTTTCCCTTCTTTTTGCTCCTCTAAAATGGAATAAAACACAAATTAAAAAAAGAATCTTAAGGTTAGTCTTGATAATGTGGAGATTGTACTGTATTTTGAAAGATATTTAAGTTTAATTCTACATGAAGAGAAGAGATAAACGTTTTAGAAACTCAGTCATAGAAGTCTTTGTTTCCATTTGTAGTACCTGTGAAATAATTCTAGCATCTTTATCCTTCATTGGCGGAATGGCCTTTTATAATTACGATTTTATAATCCCTTTCTCTCTCTCTCTTTTTTTTTTTTTTTTACAGTCCAGTCAGTTTAACATTTAATTAACAGCCACCCTGTGTACCAGGTAATGTACTAGATGCTGATGGCTCAGAAAAGGGGATGGATGATGTGGACCTCAAGGAAATTCTGTTGGGGAATATGATTCATATTTGGATTTAATTATCAACTCTTCCTTTGCTGATTCGATGACTCTGAGCAAGTTGCTTCGAATACGAGCTTTTTAATCTGTAAAAGGAGCCCTGGTGGTGCAGTGGTTAAGAGATTGGCTGCTAACCAAAGGTCAGCAGTTCGAATTCACCAGCCGCTCCTTGGAAACACCGTGGGGCAGTTCTACTTTGTCTACACAGGGTCGCTATGAGTTGAAATCAACTCAAAGGCAACAGGTTTGGGTTTTTTGCTAGTCAGTAAAATAGAGATGATCATTTTACATCAACGTGTTGTGATATTTTTTAAAATATGTAACACACTTAGCATGGTGGCTGTTATATATCAAGGACTTAAATGTGTTAACTATGATATTATTGAAACTAGAGAGAAAAATAGAGAACATGTGGTAAAGGGCTGTACTTGCTATGATAAAGGCCTGAAATTTTATCTTGTTGCAGGGTGGAGTTTAGGCAGGTAATAATATCATTAGATTTCCAGTTTAGATTGATCACTCTGCCAGTTCTGTGAATGGTGACTTGAAAAGGACAAAACTCTTCATGAGGAGGTCACTTTTGAAACGGTGGTTCCACCACAGGCAAGAGACAATGAGGGCTACGAGTGGGGCAATGGTAGTAAGGATGGAGAAAAAGTGTGGTGATGCAGCTCAGATATATTAATGAATGATTGTGAAAGATGAGGAATTTATTTTTTCCAAACAGGAGTTTCCTAAAGTTCTTCTAGCTTAAATTACATAGCAATTTTGTATTGAGGATTCAAATTGCTATAACTTGTTAATATCATTTGCTATGAATATTACATTACCAATTTATGCTTTCATTACAGGATACCTAAGAATCATTAACATGTAGCAGCAGTTGCTTCGTTTAAACCTCATAATGGCCGAATATAGAACATATTTATTTCGAACTGATTTAGTAGGGCTTGCTTTCTCTCTTCAACGAATAACACATCTTTTCTTCACGCTGATATAAATACATACCATTTACCTTCCATGCTTCTCCCTGTCTCTCCTCTCCCACATATACTTCTTCGCTGGACGTTTCTTCCTTTATTTTTCCACTCTGTCCTGTCACCCTCTACCTTCCAATTACAATATTCCTAGTTTGTTTTTTCCTCTTTCTCTGTGTATCTGCCTTTCTGGAATTGTTATTTCTCTTCATTCTTTTTACCGTGTTGTGTAATTCGATTTCTCTTTCTATTAAAGCTGTCTGCTCTTAATCAAGAGATGCACTGACCCTCTAATTACTGACGGAGACCAAGAGTGTAGTGCAGAAGCAGACTGGGCTACCTAATTTACATATCACTGTGCAGTAATTAACAGAGGTCTCCAGAAAGATGTGGGGGTTTGATGTGCAAGGGGAGAACCTTGTTTTTCTTGGAGTTTTACTTAGACTCAAATTTCTTAGTAAGGGGGTGAAGCCTTACAATTTTTCTGAAATCTGGGAATACTCAGATACTCAGTGAGTACTTTTTGAAAAGATTATGCTTTCCATTTGGGGAGTTGACTACTTTATTGAACTGAGAAATGTATCAGAAGTTAATTTTTATTCCAGAGAGAATTATTATAGAAAAAGGCACATTATTGTTCTTAGTTGTTGTCGAGCTCTGATGCATGGTGAGCTTATATATAACAAAACGAAACGTTGCCTGCTCCTCTGCTATCTTCATGATCGTTAGTATGTTTGAGTCCATTGTTGCAGCTCTTGTGTTCGTCCATCTCATTGAGGGTCTCTCTCGTTGTTGCTGACCCTCTCCTGTACCAACCATGTGTCATTTTCTGGTCTTTCCTGATGATGTGTCCATCTTCATTTCTCAGGAGCATTCTGGTTGTATATTTCCTAAGACTGATTTGTTTGTTTTTCTGGCAGTCCATGGTTAAATGAATAATTTCTTTTATAAGGATCAGCACAAAGCTGGTTCGTGTGAGGCAGAGGTTAAAGATATCCCAAATGTTCAACTTTTCCAAGCCGCTGTACCATTCCATCATCTCTAACATCAACTACTCCCTCTCCCCTCAGTGCTCTCTCCCTCCTGTTTTGGGGTTCCTTAATTTGCTACAATGTCTCACAAAACTCACAAACCATATAAAGGAAATGGCTTACGTGGTTCTGGAGGCAGGCAAGTCCCAAATTCGTGAATCAGGTGTAGACTACTTGCTGGCCCTCAGTCCCTGCCCAAAGGTACTCAGCTTTCTGACTCCGTGGGCTGGGAAGCCCACTGCACTGTCTCCCGCGGGTCTCTGCTGTGGATCTCTCCTTCTTCAGTGGTGGTGGGCTCTCTTCCCTGCTCTGGAATTGGCGCTTTTTGAAGGCAAAACTGACCATCCCCTCGGTAGGCTACAATCAACTTGTTTACACAGCTCTGCCCAGTCACCTGGGTAGGAGTCACAAGACCATGGTTAGAAAGGCCACACATAAAAGTAATTCATCACACCGCGATGGTATTTTCGATATTCTTTGCCAGCAGCACAATTTTAATGCATCAATTCTAAATAGGTTTGTAACATATCGTTACATAGCAGTTAACTTAAAAATATTTACCACTTAGACTGTTAGAGTTGGTGAGGGTTTCCTCGCTCAGTGAGCCAAGAAATAGATCTACAATTTGGCAGCAGAGAAGAGATCTGCAGTTTTCATGTTTAATTGGGAGGCTAAAAGGTGGTCTAAAAATGCAGGTGTATCGTCGGAGTACATATGAGGTAGAAAACCAACTGTATTTTTTCCTAGTTGAAGAATTTTCTGAAGCATAGGCTTTGGGAGAGCTATTCGCATAACCTTTTGTTGTATGGGAACAAAGTTTAGGGCTTCCTTTTCCCTAAACCTGTTTTCTTTTCACATCTGAATGAATAGGAAGACCAGATGGGCTTAAGAGTTTAGATTCTCCTCATGTTTTGAGTCATTGGATGCGTTTCTCAGCATTCTGACTTGTAAAATGAGTACATAATTCCTCAGTGTTGATTCGCTAACTTGACCTCAGGCTGTGTGTGAGATCCAGGAGTAGAAACTACAGGGCATAAAAGGTAAACCAGACAAGTCTATTCCGTCAAGGAATTCTTAGTTCAGAAGGATAGTAGTTTATGATTTACTGAGCTGCAAAAACCTTCTCTCTGACATGACTTAGGATAAAAGCAAAGGTTGGCCCTTTTTCAGCAGCATTTAGCTATTGCTTCTCTTGAAGAGCTTTACAAGGTAAACTCCAGGATCACCATGTAGGGAGCTGCTGATTGCCAGTTCTCTTGACCCCTTGGGAAACTTTGGAGCTGGGTGTTCAGCGCCTGTGCAGGTGGGCGTTCTGCTCAGGGTATTCCCACGCAGAGACCCAACACAGGAGTTCCCACTGATCATAGTAATTTCTAAAGAGTAGTAATTAAACGAGTTCGACTAAACATTCTAGTTAATAAAGCATTCTGAATATGTTTAATTTGCTCCAAAGTATTTTTAAAAATAGAAAAGAAACCAATGCTCTTTCATAATACTTTGTTTTGGGATTTTGCTTCCCCCCCAAAAAATGGCTTAAGAAAAATAATGTGAACTAAAAGTTTATTTTTTTAATCAAATGAGATAATTAGATGCCTGTTTATTTTCAGCATACGCTTCCAATATTGTGGGCTTTTTTTATTTTAGTACATGGAAAGAAAATATTATACTAGTCTTCCATGAAGCCTAAAATATCTTTCTCCTCCCTCCTTCCCTCCCTGCTTTCCTTCCTCTCTTTCTCCCTTTCTTAATATTATTGAGTTCCTACCACATATCATGTATTTGGAAACCCTGGTGGCGTAGTGGTTAAGTGCTACAGCTGCTAACCAAAAGGTTGGCAGTTTGAATCCACCAAGCGCTCCTTGGAAACTCTATGGGGCAGTTCTACTCTGTCCTATAGCGTCGCTTTGAGTCGGAATTGACTCGACGGCAGTGGGTTTGGTTTTTTTTTTAATCATGTCTTTGGAACACTTTGGAAACACTTCTTCCCAATTGATCTTCTCAAGGAGTATGAAAAATGTCTCTTTTTTTCAACTAAAGCTTGGTGCTTAAGAGTGAAAGCTAAGGTCAGTAAGTTTTAACATGGGTGTTCATTGTGATCCGTAAGATGCTCTTGATCCATTTTCTTTAGCCTACATCCTTAAACTTCAAATAGATTTCTGAACTAGATCAGCAGTCAGGGAGAACTGCCCCATAGAGTTTCCAGGGAGCACCTGGATGGATTTGAACTGCTGACCTTTTGGTTAGCAGACGTAGTAGCTCTTAACCGATATGCCACCAGCGTTTCCAGAGAAGTACAGGGAAAGATTAAACTAGTTTTAAATTTATCATGCCGGATGATAAAAATCCTATATTTCTGTTTTGCTCCATCAAATGGAAAATGCAGAGAAGTTGAATGACAATACAAATGATTTTTGGAGAACTCATTTATAACCTTCACGATAAGATCTTGAACCCAAGGAGCATCTACTGTTGTTCATGTAGTGCTGACATGACACTTTGTTTAGGGGCAGCACTTTTACCAAGCATGAACATTCCAGTGGGCATCCAAGTGTTTTCCCACAGAGGAAAGCCAAGTAAATTCCTTTAGATTCAGATCCACCAAGGGATACACAGAGTGAGATGGGTTAGAATCGGCCCAAAGGACCAGCCACCCTAGTCACCGGGTCCTACTTCAGGCTCCTACTGAGCTGGTCCTGCAGTCCTTTCAAAGTAGGACGTGAAACACACAAAGAGAAGTATCCAGTCTTTGTGTTTGTACCAGTCATGTTGACTTCTAGACAGTCACTCGGGCCACCAGTTTGATTTGACCATGCCACAGTATCCGTTTTTCCTTTCTTTCGTTGGAATGACCCTCAGCCATTCCACTGAAAGGTGGCAGTTAGAATTTTCACAGTAACTCTGACAGGGAGGATTTCCTTACATGGTTCTAGAGCTTTTGCCTCCCGTATTGGACTTGATAAGTTACTTTACCAATTACTGTTGCTAAACTAGTTGGGTCATGCTACTGAGAGCTGTTTTCCAGAGCTCGCGGGCATGGAGTTTTATTCCAGGCTTCAGGGCAGAAAGTGGATAATAAAAATAAGTTTATAGATGGCACTAAGTAAGGTAGCCTAGACAACCATAAACAAGAATAGTCAAGAAACTACCACATTGTGCTGGAGAAAAGAGACTATTCCTCTAATTCAGGGGAAAGTACCATAATTCACAGTTGTCATCAATGAGAGATCATACTTTTTTTTTCCTTCAAAAAAGGTTAAAGACAAGTGTGTTTTTTTTTTTTTCCATGTTGCTTCAAAGTCCTTTTCCACATTGTAAGATTAACATAAATTTCCAAAGCACATGATGATATACTGAAAAGATTGTATTATGGATTTTTTATACTTGCTTCCAGGACCGCATGTAAAGGTAGTGGCTGCTCCAGAAGAAGTGTTTGGGAGTGGTACAGCAATGTAACAGGACAAGGGCCTGGCCTTGAGTATCAGCTCAGAAATGTGTAGGAAGGGAGAATAGGGGAGAGTTCAAAAGGAGAGCCTGAGTTCCTAGTCCCTGATGAGCTTCTGGTAGGCAAACGAGATGAAAGTCAAAATTTTCAAAGTTTCAAACAACTATGACTGTGACCAAGAAGAAGTCGATTAATTCAGTTTTAGGGAGACCCAGGATACACAAATGAACACGAATCCTGTTTGGACTTTGGGGGAGAGATAAAGACAAAGGGTTGACAGTTACCAAAATAAAGGAGATGGATGAAAAAATAATAAAGGTGCTAGGAGAAGAGAGTAGGGAGATCTGTTTGGGGAATACTGGCACTCGGGAGATAAGAGGAGAAAGAGGTTTGTGAGAGAGAAGAGACGGACTAGAGCAATATGGCATCCACAGAGGAAAGGAGTCTCGAAGAAGGATTACAGTGGGGTGAGAGTATTAGAAAGAAGAGATGTGAAGATGTGAATTAAGAAAGCTAATAATGTGCATGGTCAGTATAAAGCAGGAGGGGACAGACCCTAGAAGAAAACTCAGTCATCTAGGAATGGCTAGCATCTGCAGCACCATGTGTTAGGACATCCAGTTTCATTGGAAAAAAATAAAATAGGATGTCCTGTTACAAAGCACTGCCCCCCCCCCCCCCCGCCTCCAATCCAACAACTAGGTAGTGTGCAGTCACAGTAACCAGCATCACAAAAGGCACCAAGCATGGTGAGGGGTGTCCCAGCAGGAGCAACTGGAATGTAGACTCCAGGGAAGATGGTAATATTTACAGAGCCTAGTGGGAATGCAGGGACATTTGATTTTGAAAGCTATCTTCCATTCCCTGCTAGAGATGCTGGTAAGTGCAAAGCAGTTCAGAAGAGCTTGAGATAAGGCACAAAACAGTGCTTGGAGAGGGAAGGAGACAGATTAGGCTGCTTAATTGAGAAGTTTAGCAATGAGTGGATAAAAAGAGAGAGAAAATGGTAGTTTAGGGAGCAACAAAGTAAAGCTAAACATTTTATTTCTCTAAGCAGCTGATGGTCTGCACAATTATAAAAGCATAGAGAGTGCTCCCCATAGAAGAGGAAAGATTAAAGCAATTGAGATAGCAAGACAGGGTGGAAAATAGAAGTTTGGGATGACAGCTTTGGGTGGTGGTAAGGTAGCCTTGACAGATGAATGACATGGTTTCTTGATAAGAGCAAAGGCCTTGATGGAGTTTTACCATGACCAGAGAGATGACTCTGTGTGCAATCCTGAGAAGTTCTCTAACAGAGTTATGCACAGGAAGTAAAAATGTAAGCGGAGCCATAACTCAGAACTGGCAACTGTGTAGCCAAGGTAAAGGGGAATAAGGTCTCCAGATGTACCCACATTGAACATGTGTGACTTTGTGCAAATCATTAGTAACCTCTCTAAGTACTAAAAAATGTGGAAATAATAAGGAAACAAGCTGTGAAAGCTCTTTATATAATTCCTGGCACACAAATCGTAGTATCTATGCTCGCTGACCAAATGTAATGTATTGGCCTCTTCAGGTGAAGAAAGGCTGCAGTAATAGGCACACTTAACAGACATGTTCAGTGAATAAATGAGTGAATAGAAGAAGCCCTTCAATGAGATGAATTGACACAGTGGTTGCAACAATGGGCTCAAACGTAACAACGATTGTGAGGAAGGCACAGGACTGGGCGGTGTTTCATTCTATCGTACATAGGGTCACTGTGAGTCAGAACCAACTCAACAGTGCCTAACAACAATAACAACAATACTTATCTTAAAACAGCATTTGTGTGTACAAGCTCACTGAGCTTGAGTAAAAAATTTTTCTCAGAAATCAGGAACTATTTTATAATCTTTTTATTTTTGAATACTTGGAATAAAGCATTTTTTTAAAGTTTCAGTTTGAAAAAAAATATATCAGGGACTACTAACTGCTTTGGCAAGTGTAGGTAATAGGATTATAGAGCTGAAAGGATCTGCTCTAACACCAATACTGTCCTTTCTTAGGTGGAAAAACTGAGACTGCAAAAATGTTAAGTAACTTGCTCAGATCAAACAGTTACAGTGGGAGCCAGCACTAATGGCCAGGTCTTCGTGCGGGGTACAGAAATCACTTCCATTTTTGATTATGTAATCTGCCTTAACCTTGCTCTTTGAAGGCACTCTATGCTTTTTAAAAACTCAATAACTCCCATGCCGTTGAGTCAATTCTGAACCATAGCGACCCTATAGAACAGAATGGAACTGCCCCACAGGGTTTCCAAGGAGTGGCTGGTAGATCCAGACTGTGGACCTTTTGGTTAGCAGCTGAGCTCTTAACCACTATGCCACCAGGGTTCCAAAAAAACTCATTAGTGACATTAATTTCAAGTACTAGTATTTGACTATTGGGTGAAGAATATTCTTTCAAAAAGCATTTTAGTAACTTTTCATTCTGTATACTAATAGAGCAAAATACATCTCCCTTTTAGAATAACCAGCAAAAGACAATTCCTGTAATTTTTTTTTCTTCTAAAGAAGATAAGTTCTGAAGAAGGGGTTTCTTTTGGGGTTAAAACATATATTTACTTGATCTTTAAAGGTTCCAGCAACTAAATATCTTAATCAAGGGGAAAAAAAAGTGTTTAGTTCATTCTTTTGCAGCACTGTGGTTTCTTTCCAGATGTGAAAATTTTTGTGATAACCATCTCCAGAATTTGAACAGGCGGTAGTGGGAAAGTGTGTGCTAATAAACATTACATGAGGATTCCAAGAGCATCTCTCTCGTCTCTCTCACACATGTGCTACCTGTGCATGTGTGTAAGCAAAAAACAATATCTCGTTGTTGTTGTTGTTAGGTGCCATTGCGTTCGCTCTGACTCGTGGGGACTTTACACACAAGAGAATGAAACGTCGCCTGGTCGTGCATCATCCTTACAATCGCTGGCATGTTTGAGTCCATCATTGCTGCTATTGTGCCAATATTATCTCCGTCTCTGCGAGGTCCTTCCACACCCTTGTTGCCCTCTATTTCACCAGATATGATTTCCTTCTCTAGCAATTGATCCCTCCTGATGATGTGTCCAAAGCAAGCAAGTTGGACAACCTTCTGTTGTGACCCATAAGGATTTGTTTGGCTAAGTTTTGGAAGCAGATCATCCGGCCTTTCTTCTTAGCCTGGAAGCTCTGCTGAAACCTGGCGCCCGTGGGTGAGCCTGCTGGTATTTGAAATACTGATGGCTAGCTTGCAGCACCGCAACAACATGAAAGCCACCACAGCACCACAGACTGACAGACGGGCAGTGGACGATCTCATTACACGTGGCATCATTAGGCCAAGGCAAATGTGTTCCTCTAGAAATTCACATAACCTCAAACTTTTAAATCTGCCGTGTTAAACAGACCCAGCATCCTGTTTATATGCCCAGAAGAGGCTGTCCCCCAACAGGCAGACACGCAGGTGCAGCCAGGGGAGAGGACCTTGACTCCTGAAAATCGTTCTTGCCCTACTTCAGGAGAACTGAGGCACACTGCCGGCTCTGCAAATGTCTTTTTTTCTTATTGTGAATGATTGGTATTAACTTAAGCTTGGTTACCACACTCCTGGTTTTTTCTTGTCTATATTTAATGCGTTTTTTATGGTTACTATTATCTTTAGAAAGGTAGTAGTTTCACTAATCATTTGTGAATTAGGTGGGAAAATGGAATTTTGGTGGTGGTTTAAAATTGTTGACATGTAAATGAACATTGCAGAGGTCACATCATACATCAGTACATATATATGTTGTTATATGTGCTTCTTCAGACATCTTCCTTCCTTTTAGCTAGAAAAATCATGAGGCATAGAAGTGACTTAGAAAAAATGAAGGGTCCCCATTTATGTATGTACACATTTAGTATTTTTGGGCTCCTACTTATTTTTATGAACATTTCTTTTTGCCCTAAGTTACTCCTGTAACTTTTTAAACACCTAGAATATTCTTTCTCAGTTGTTAAAATCTCCTCACTGATGGTTCTGATTCAGAGCTACTTCATTCAGAGTCTACAGCCTGAAGGAAGGGACTAGGTAAAGGAGGGAAGACCTGATTCCCTTTGGTCTGTGACTTGATTTTTCCTTCAGGGAAGAGGGTTGGTGTGGTACTTCAAGACATAGAGCACTTCACAAAGGCCTCCCATCATGGAACAGATTTGTACACAAACACGAGCACTTACCCTCAGATAAAGGGGCCCTGAAGTAACCCCAGCCCTACTACCCAAGGTCTAACTATGTGACATTTGTTAAACACCCTCAGTGTGGTGGCCGCTGCTCAGCCACCTCAGGTACACATGCCAAATCTACACCTCACGTAGCAGTATCAGTCCATTGAAATTTTTGATGGTGCCTAAAGACAGTCACAGCTGTTACATATTTGTTACAGAGACCAGACTTTTCTGTAATTCAGAGATGCATGTTTGCAAAGGTGTAAGCACAAGAGTGTTTCCTGAAGCATTATTTTGTCATTGATAAAATCCTAGAAACAACATATAAAAGTGGCATGGGGGTGGAGTCTGACCTCCTATCTCTTCACAAGGGGGAAGGAGTATCAAGACCAACAGCCCAAGGCTGATTCGTGTGTGTCAGAGGGCGGACATGCCTCAGCTCTCTGCAATTTTTACCAATTCTGACACCAATCGTGCCTCCCCTGGCACTCTCTACTTCTCTGTTGGATTCGATAATTCATTACAGTGGCCACACAGAACTCACAGACAATACTCAGGATTTGTTTGTGAGGTTTGTTAGGGAAGTAACAGGCCACAATTCAGGCTCAGGAGCACTCAGGATACAGTTTGTCCATCAGGACAGCTCTTCCCAGCAGTGCTTGCAGGCATGCCTCTCTGGCCTTTAGCCTCTGCCCTGCTCAGGCAAGTGTTACAAAGCTCTTTTAGCGCTGCTAGAGGCACCCTACCTCTCCAGCAAGCCTCCTGCCCAAAGGCACTCAGCTTTCTTGTTCTGTAGGCCTGGAAACCCACTGTGCCATCTCCTGCCATCATTTCTGTGCCACCACTTCTCGAGCTTGCTCTCTCTGTCTTCAGGTTCCAGGAGCTTCTCAGTGCAGGGATCCTGCGTCCAAAGGACACTCCTGGTTGTTCTTCCATGGTGGTGGTGGGCTCCTTTCCTTCCCACTTCTGGTATGGCTCATTTCAAGCCCATTGGGATGGCAAAACTGACCAATCCCCTTGGCAGGCCATAATTACGTTATTTACACTGTCCCATCTAATCACTTGGGTGAGAGTTACAAGACCATGGCGAGACGACCACAGAAAAGTGTTCCATCATAGCACACAACATCAGACTCTATCATTAGCAATTGTTTAAAATCAATGATGGCAAAATCATCCAAGGAAGAACTGTGCAGCCTTTGAAAAGAATGTGATGGTATGGCATGGTTGCAAAAATGAATTAGTAAGTGAAAAAAAGTGTATATAATATACACTAGTATTCACTTTTGTAAAAAAAATACATACATATCTATGTATATGTATGCAAATAAGATGGAAGGTTTCAGAAAGGATCAAAAGGAGACTGCTTAATGGAAGTTATCTCTGGGGTATAGGACAGAAAGGCTAGAGTAGGACTGGATGCACTTCTCATTATAACCCTCTCTGTCTTATATGACTTTTTTTTTTTTAATTTCTTCTTCCTTCTCTGTCCCCTCTCTTCCTCCTCTACCACCACTATTGCCATTTTTTCAACACACCGTGTGCATTTTCATACGAGCTGTAATGACAAAATTTCATTTGAATCATATTTATCATAGTGAGTACCCATTGAATCAGGCCCTTGGCAAAGTCAGTCAATATAATTTTACAAATAAAGAGTGTTTTTCCAGTGCTTTTTTTTTTTTTTTTTAAGTATGACACACAGAAAAAGATCTCCAGGTCATTTGGTTCCACAGAATATTATCACCCTCTCTCCCAGCACCTCAGGGAAGATCTGGACTTTGGGGCACTTTGGAACTGCTAAATGCTCTTGCTTAAATTCTTACCACAAGGTTGTCAGAATGGAAGTTTACTAAATAGAAAATAGATAATATTAAAAATAATAGGTGTTAATTTAGTATATGCCATATGGTCCGGAAATTTCCTTCAGGTAGAATCCCCATTTCTGGTCTCCTTTCACCTTGCTTTTAGTGGCAGAAGAGTGCCCTGGGTTTGATCCCC
This sequence comes from Loxodonta africana, assembly GCF_030014295.1. NCBI lineage: Eukaryota > Metazoa > Chordata > Mammalia > Proboscidea > Elephantidae > Loxodonta > Loxodonta africana. Next base: position 134,063,742 of record NC_087342.1, read on the forward strand.
AATGGCTTCATCTTCATGGTAATCTTATGTGTTACAGAGTAGGACTGCTGTATAGTTCTTTTTTTTTTTTTTTTCCTGACTGTATGGAGGTAGATCTCCAGGCCTTTCTTCCATAGTACCACTGGGTGGGTTCAAAACTCCAACTTTCAGGGTAGTAGTAGAGCCCAAACAATTTGCACCACCTTGCCATGAGTCAGAATCAACTTGAAGGCAACGGATTTTTTGTTTTTGCTTTTTTTTTTGGCTTCGTGCTGGGTCCAATTAGAATTCCTAAGTCCACCTTCCCCAGGACGTCCATTTCTGGCTTGTCTTCAGCTTGTAAGGTTTGTTTCTTGGGCTTTCTTGAAATCTTGCCATTCGTAATTTGAAACCTTAAAAAAAAAAAAGGAGGAAAGAAGAAAAAGCTTTAATTTTTGCATATATTTTCCTTTCTTGCAAATGTCATAGTGTTCTTTTCTGTTATCACCTATGAAAAATCTGAATAGAAAATGACTTCTGGCCTCCCTGAAAGGCTTTCTTCCTAATTAATCTACAGGTCTCCAGCTCTCCCAATGCACTTCTTGTGATATACTGTATCCTTAGTTAAAGGTAGACTGAAACTAAGCAGACAGTGGATAAAGAAAAAATTGTAAAAGACATGTCCATTTCTAATTATAGTTAATTTGGGATATGTTAATATTAATGGTTTCCCATGGACTGTCACCTTATGTTCATTGTTAGTTTGTATACTAAAATAACTCAAATTTCTGTATAACTGGATTTTTATCAGCAGTATTCCATCCATTATTGTACCTCTTCTCAAATATTGAGAACATTGTCTTTCAGATATTTTTATGTGCATATACACAAGTATAATCAAAACGTGTGAAACACCCCTTCATTTAAAAAAACCCCACAGGCTTGAGAAGAATAACTTTAGCAGCAAATGGTAAATTTATTTTAAGAATAAACTTCATAAATGTATGGATCTCTAAAAATAAAAATAGTAAAATTTCTCAAATGTTTATTTTCCTTAGCAAATTTGAGTTTTCCACAAGTGGAACAGATTTTGGTTATGCCTGGTCCAATGCCTGCAAAACCACACGTGTTTTGGGAAAGAGCATATGGATATCTATTGGTCTGTATAATTTACTGTTGCATCTGTACACGAAAGCCTTCAGTAAAACTAATGGTACCTTTCCTGATCACCTTGTGTAGCTGATGTGTCTCTACCAGTCCAGGCTCAGTTGAATTATTGAGAAGCCTTTCTGATAGGTAACTAGCTGGGAATAAGTTCTTGTGAGATTGGTTTGGTGTCTGCTGCCAGTGGTAGTGGCAAGTGCACAGCCCAGATGCAATGTCCCATTGACAAATCATCATTCAGCCATGTCTATGAACATTGAGATATGAGTCGCCATTATTTTATACATACCAGTCATATTTGAAGGCGTTCTTCTTGCTTACTAGCCCTGTAAAACTCTGAAATGAGTTAGAATCCTCAAATTCCCGTAACTTTTTTTTTTTTTTAGCCTAATTCTCTTCATGAGTAGGCAGAACCATTTGCAAAATCAAACCATTATCAAAAGGTCTCTTGGCAAGCATAAGTAATGAACAGTCGGATTCTGTTCAGTCTATTAGTCATTGCCTATTTCTCTTCTGATTTGCTCTGAGGGATGTCAGTAGATGCCTCCCACTCACACTGCTTCAGGCTGCCATTGCCTAGGCTAAGGGTCAGTAACTCTGGCCTGTGGGCCAGAATCAACCCATCAGCTGTTTTTATGAATAAAGTTTTATTGGAATACAGTCATTCACACTTGTTATCTATTGTTGTTGAATGACTATTTTTGCGCTATGATAGTAGACCTGAGTAGTTAAGATAGCAACCTTATGGCCTGCAAAGTGGAAAATATTTACTATCTGACCCAGGCAACTATGTTTTCTGTCAAATGTCCCTGCCCTGTGGCAGATGACTTGTAGAGATCTGAGCTGAAAAGATGAACATGGTGAGCGAATTATCAGCAGGGTTGAAATTGAAAGGATGCCCTTAGGTGGAGTAAGGGTAATGGTGAGTGATGGACAGTGCAAGTTGAAATTATGAGGGAGCGGAAACCTTGAGAAAACAAAGGACCTGGAGACAGAAGAGTGGAGCAGACCCATAGAAAAGCAGAGCATGCCATAAGATGAGAGAGAGACCACATGGACAGAGATTAGCTCGTTTCTCAAGCTCTCTGGGTTTCTGACAGCTCCTGTGCAGTGCACAGGTATGGTTACATAACCCCCTTTTGGGCTATGTAGTACAAGGAGATCTCCTTGCAATCAAAAGAGAGGGGATAAAAGAGACCATTATGTGTTTGGCCATTATGAGACAAATTTATTTCCCTAATTTCTAAGTTCCTATTGGGATGACTCCCCTTTTAGATCTCAGTATTGACAGTAAGCACTAATATGCTTAGGTTTTTTACTAATAAGCTGGTTTGAGTAGCAGTCACTTGATGTAACAGATAAGGACCATGCTGATAGGAAACCTAAATGTAATGTGGACTGCAGTTAAAATACCCTATACTTAATGAAATTAAATAACATTTTCCCATTATATCCCTTGTTCAGTCATACAGTAAATATTGAAAACCTACAAAGCGTAAAAAACTTGTGCAAGACAGCTTGATGGGTGAGAACATGTATGTAACAAGACCCACTCCCGAGGAGTATAGGCAATCTCGTAAGAAGGTTGAGAGAGGTATACCAACATCTACCATACAGAGAAACCCATGGTAATTAAATTAATAAATATTTATGGCAGATTAATTATGTTCCAAAGTATAATGTCAGGTACCATGCATACTGAGATGAATGAGGCTGAGTCCTTGCCCTTGGAAGAACAACAGTGCTGTGCACGAGAAGGGAGAATCATTTCCTACATGGAGATGAGAGAAGGCATGATGAGGTATTGTGTAGATGAGTACATGGGATGTACTTAGAATGTTAATTGCAGCATCACTGGTAATAGAAAAAAATATTCATAAACAGAATAATGGGTAAATGAATAACATTGTCATCATATAGCAAAATACTATACAGTAGTTGAAAGGGATGAGCTAGATCTACATGGATAAATATTGAGAAATCTCAAGCCTAATCTTGACCAAAAATAAAGTTGCAAAAGCATTCTTACGGTATGAGACCAGTTATATAGAAATTTAAAAACATGGAAACCAATACTTATTATTATTTATATCAGCATATATATATGTTATAAACATTTTTTTTTTAATGTTTAGAACAGATAGATACAACAATCACTTTTAAATCTAGGGAAAGAGAGAGGGAAATGGCATTAAGGATGGGAATGCAGGAGGGTCAACTGTGTCTGAATATTTTAATTCTTAAAAAAAGAAAAAAACCGAGGCGGAGCCAAGATGGCGGACTAGGCAGACGTTACCTCGGATCCCTCTTACAACAAAGACACGGAAAAACAAGTGAATCGATCACATACATAACAATCTACGAACCCTGAACAACAAACATAGATTTAGAGACGGAGAACGAACTAATACAGGGAAGCAGCGATAGTTTCCAGAGCCTGGAGCCAGCGTACCAGTCAGGTACGGCACAAGCACAGAGACCTGCTCCACCCCCCTGAACTAACCCCGGGAGGGGGACCAGCCGGTTCCACGGGCGGCGTGGGACGCAGCCGGTAGGAGAAGTCCCCGGGAGGCTGTGACCGATCTTGGAGCAGAAAGAGCAGCATCCGAGCCGGGGAACCGTCCCGCAGGGATTTGGACTGCTCGCAGGTACGCCATAAACACGGAGAGTTGCTCCACCCCCTGAACTAACCCTGGGAAGGGGACCAGCCGGGTCGCGCGGGCGGCGGGAGGCAACGACTGGTATTGGAGTGGGGAGAACAGCGTTCCAGCCGGGACACTTGGTAGCGGCACAAGCACGGGGAGCTACTCCACCCATCTGAACTAACCCCGGGAGGGGGCCCACCTGGTTCACGGGGGCGGCACGGCCACGCGGCTGGAGGGACGAGAAGTCCCCGGGAGGCAGCGACTGATTTTGGAGTTGAGAGTGCACCGTCCCAGTAGGGGAGCCTTGACGCTGGGCGTGGGGCTGGAAGCGGAGGATCTGACCGTGACTCCAGCGGGCCAGACCCCCTGGGGGCAATCTCCACACAGCCAGCACACATAGGCGACGCGCCCGTGGGAATCTCAGATATAACAGTCATTCCAAGCAAGACAAGCAACTCTGGCTATATTCTGAGGTGCTACTCTCCTATCTCTCTGTTCCCTCCCCCACCCTCCCCAGGCGGCTTCATTAACATCTGAATAGCCTGAGCCAGAGGGAGAACTCTGATAGGGATCTGACTGCAGTTTTTTTTTAGCGGATTTTCTGGAAAAACTAGTTTCCCAGTGATGGCTCGGAGACAACAATCCATATCAAACCACTTAAAGAAGCAGACCGTGACAGCTTCTCCAACCCCCCAAACAAAAGAATCAAAATCTTTCCCAAATGAAGATACAATTTTGGAATTATCAGATACAGAATATAAAAAACTAATTTACAGAATGCTTAATGATATCACAAATGAAATTAGGATATCTGCAGAAAAAGCCAAGGAACACACCGATAAAACTGTTGAAGAACTCAAAAAGATTATTCAAGAACATACTGGAAAAATTAATAAGTTGCAAGAATCCATAGAGAGACAACATGTAGAAATCCAAAAGATTAACAATAAAATAACAGAATTAGACAACACACTAGGAAGTCAGAGGAGCAGACTCGAGCAATTAGAATGCAGACTGGGACATCTGGAGGACCAGGGAATCAACACCAACATAGCTGAAAAAAAATCAGATAAAAGAATTAAAAAAAATGAAGAAACCCTAAGAATTATGTGGGACTCTATCAAGAAGGATAACCTGCGGATGATTGGAGTCCCAGAACAGGGAGGGGGGACAGAAAACACAGAGAAAATAGTTGAAGAACTTCTGACAGAAAACTTCCCTGACATCATGAAAGACGAAAGGATATCTATCCAAGATGCTCATCGAACCCCATTTAAGATTGATACAAAAAGAAAAACACCAAGACATATTATCATCAAACTCACCAAAACCAAAGATAAACAGAAAATTTTAAAAGCAGCCAGGGAGAAAAGAAAGGTTTCCTTCAAGGGAGAATCAATAAGAATATGTTCTGACTACTCAGCAGAAACCATGCAGGCAAGAAGGGAGTGGGACGACATATACAGAACACTGAAGGAGAAAAACTGCCAACCAAGGATCATATATCCAGCAAAACTCTCTCTGAAATATGAAGGCGAAATTAAGATATTTACAGACAAACACAAGTTTAGAGAATTTGCAAAAACCAAACCAAAGCTACAAGAAATACTAAAGGATATTGTTTGGTCACAGAACCAATAATATCAGATATCAGCACAACACAAGGTCACAAAACAGAACGTCCTGATATCAACTCAAATAGGGAAATCACAAAAACAAACAAATTAAGATTAATTAAAAAAAAAAATACACATAACAGGGAATCATGGAAGTCAATAGGTAAAAGATCACAGTAATCAAAAAGAGGGACTAAATACAGGAGGCATTGAACTGCCATATGGAGAGTGATACAAGGCGATATAGAACAACACAACTTAGGTTTTTACTTAGAAAAATAGGGGTATATAATGAGGTAACCACAAAAAGGCATAACAACTCTATAACTCAAGACAAAAACCAAGAAAAACGTAACGACTCAACTAACATAAAGTCAAACACTATGAAAATGAGGGTCTCACAATTTACTAAGAAAAACGCCTCAGCACAAAAAAGTGTGTGGAAAAATGAAATTGTCAACAACACACATAAAAAGGCATCAAAATGACAGCACTAAAAACTTATTTATCTATAATTACCCTGAATGTAAATGGACTAAATGCACCAATAAAGAGACAGAGAGTCACAGACTGGATAAAGAAACACGATCCATCTATATGCTGCCTACAAGAGACACACCTTAGACTTAGAGACACAAACAAACTAAAACTCAAAGGATGGAAAAAAGTATATCAAGCAAACAATAAGCAAAAAAGAAGAGGAGTAGCAATATTAATTTCTGACAAAATAGACTTTAGACTTAAATCCACCACAAAGGATAAAGAAGGACACTATATAATGATAAAAGGGACAATTGATCAGGAAGACATAACCATATTAAATATTTACGCACCCAATGACAGGGCTGCAAGATACATAAATCAAATTTTAACAGAACTGAAAAGCGAGATAGATACCTCCACAATTATAGTAGGAGACTTCAACACACCACTTTCGGAGAAGGACAGGACATCCAGTAAGAAGCTCAACAGAGACACGGAAGATCTAATTACAACAATCAACCAACTTGACCTCATTGACTTATACAGAACTCTCCACCCAACTGCTGCAAAATATACTTTTTTTTCCAGCGCACATGGAACATTCTCTAGAATAGACCACATATTAGGTCATAAAACAAACCTTTGCAGAGTCCAAAACATCGAAATATTACAAAGCATCTTCTCAGACCACAAGGCAATAAAACTAGAGATCAATAACAGAAAAACGAGGGAAAAGAAATCAAATACTTGGAAAATGAACAATACCCTCCTGAAAAAAGACTGGGTTATACAAGACATCAAGGAGGGAATAAGGAATTTCATAGAAAGCAACGAGAATGAAAATACTTCCTATCAAAACCTCTGGGACACAGCAAAAGCAGTGCTCAGAGGCCAATTTATATCAATAAATGCACACATACAAAAAGAAGAAAGAGCCAAAATCAGAGAACTGTCCCTACAACTTGAACAAATAGAAAGTGAGCAACAAAAGAATCCATCAGGCACCAGAAGAAAACAAATAATAAAAATTAGAGCTGAACTAAATGAATTAGAGAACAGAAAAACAATCGAAAGAATTAACAAAGCCAAAAGCAGGTTCTTTGAAAAAATTAACAAAATTGATAAACCATTGGCTAGACTGACTAAAGAAATACAGGAAAGGAAACAAATAACCCGAATAAGAAATGAGAAGGACCACATCACAACAGAACCAAATGAAATTAAAAGAATCATTTCAGATTATTATGAAAAATTGTACTCTAACAAATTTGAAAACCTAGAAGAAATGGATGAATTCCTGGAAAAACACTACCTACCTAAACTAACACATTCAGAAGTAGAACAACTAAATAGACCCATAACAAAAAAAGAGATTGAAACGGTAATCAAAAAACTCCCAACAAAAAAAAGTCCTGGCCCGGACGGCTTCACTGCAGAGTTCTACCAAATTTTCAGAGAAGAGTTAACACCACTACTACTAAAGGTATTCCAAAGCATAGAAAATGACGGAATACTACCCAACTCATTCTACGAAGCCACCATCTCCCTGATACCAAAACCAGGTAAAGACATTACAAAAAAAGAAAATTATAGACCTATATCCCTCATGAACATTGATGCAAAAATCCTCAACAAAATTCTAGCCAATAGAATCCAACGACACATCAAAAAAATAATTCACCCTGATCAAGTGGGATTTATACCAGGTATGCAAGGCTGGTTTAATATCAGAAAAACCATTAATGTAATCCATCACATAAATAAAGCAAAAGACAAAAACCACATGATCTTATCAATTGATGCAGAAAAGGCATTTGACAAAGTCCAACACCCATTCATGATAAAAACTCTTACCAAAATAGGAATTGAAGGAAAATTCCTCAACATAATAAAGGGCATCTATGCAAAGCCAACAGCCAATATCACTCTAAATGGAGAGAACCTGAAAGCATTTCCCTTGAGAACGGGAACCAGACAAGGATGCCCTTTATCACCACTCTTATTCAACATCGTGTTGGAAGTCTTAGCCAGGGCAATCAGGCTAGACAAAGAAATAAAAGGTATCCGGATTGGCAAGGAAGAAGTAAAGTTATCACTATTTGCAGATGACATGATTATATACACAGAAAACCCTAAGGAATCCTCCAGAAAACTACTGAAACTAATAGAAGAGTTTGGCAGAGTCTCAGGTTATAAAATAAACATACAAAAATCACTTGGATTCCTCTACATCAACAAAAAGAACACCGAAGAGGAAATAACCAAATCAATACCATTCACAGTAGCCCCCAAGAAGATAAGATACTTAGGAATAAATCTTACCAAGGATGTAAAAGACCTATACAAAGAAAACTACAAAGCTCTACTACAAGAAATTCAAAAGGACATACTTAAGTGGAAAAACATACCTTGCTCATGGATAGGAAGACTTAACATAGTAAAAATGTCTATTCTACCAAAAGCCATCTATACATTTAACGCACTTCCGATCCAAATTCCAATGTCATATTTTAAGGGGATAGAGAAACAAATCACCAATTTCATATGGAAGGGAAAGAAGCCCCGGATAAGCAAAGCACTACTGAAAAAGAAGAAGAAAGTGGGAGGCCTCACCTTACCTGACTTCAGAACCTATTATACAGCCACAGTAGTCAAAACAGCCTGGTATTGGTACAACAACAGACACATAGACCAATGGAACAGAATTGAGAACCCAGACATAGATCCATCCACGTATGAGCAGCTGATATTTGACAAAGGACCAGTGTCAATTAACTGGGAAAAAGACAGCCTTTTTAACAAATGGTGCTGGCATAACTGGATATCCATTTGCAAAAAAATGAAACAGGACCCATACCTCACACCGTGCACAAAAACTAACTCCAAGTGGATCAAAGACCTAAACATAAAGACTAAAACGATAAAGATCATGGAAGAAAAAATTGGGACAACCCTAGGAGCCCTAATACAAGGTATAAACAGAATACAAAACATTACCAAAAATGATGAAGAGAAACCCGATAATTGGGAGCTCCTAAAAATCAAACACCTATGCTCATCTAAAGACTTCACCAAAAGAGTAAAAAGACCACCTACAGATTGGGAAAGAATTTTCAGCTATGACATCTCCGACCAGCGCCTGATCTCTAAAATCTACATGATTCTGTCAAAACTCAACCACAAAAAGACAAACAACCCAATCAAGAAGTGGGCAAAGGATATGAACACACATTTCTCTAAAGAAGATATTCAGGCAGCCAACAGATACATGAGAAAATGCTCTCGATCATTAGCCATTAGAGAAATGCAAATTAAAACTACGATGAGATTCCATCTCACACCAGCAAGGCTGGCATTAATCCAAAAAACACAAAATAATAAATGTTGGAGAGGCTGCGGAGAGATTGGAACTCTCATACACTGCTGGTGGGAATGTAAAATGGTACAACCACTTTGGAAATCTATCTGGCGTTATCTTAAACAGTTAGAAATAGAACTACCATACAAGCCAGAAATCCCACTCCTAGGAATATACCCTAGAGATACAAGAGCCTTCATACAAACAGATATATGCACACCCATGTTTATTGCAGCTCTGTTTACAATAGCAAAAAGTTGGAAGCAACCAAGGTGTCCATCAACGGATGAATGGTTAAATAAATTGTGGTATATTCACACAATGGAATACTACGCATCGATAAAGAACAGTGACGAATCTCTGAAACATTTCATAACATGGAGGAACCTGGAAGGCATTATGCTGAGCGAAATTAGTCAGAGGCAAAAGGACAAATATTGTATAAGACCACTATTATAAGATCTTGAGAAATAGTAAACCTGAGAAGAACACATACTTTTGTGGTTACGAGGGGGGGAGGGAGGGAGGGTGGGAGAGGGTTTTTTTATTGATTAATCAGTAGATAAGAACTGCTTTAGGTGAAGGGAAAGACAACACTCAATACATGGAAGGTCAGCTCAATTGGACTGGACCAAAAGCAAAGAAGTTTCCGGGATAAAATGAATGCTTCAAAGGTCAGCGGAGCAAGCGCGGGGGTCTGGGGAGCATGGTTTGCGGGGACTTCTAAGTCAATTGGCAAAATAATTCTATTATGAAATCATTCTGCATCCCACTTTGAAATGTGGCGTCTGGGGTCTTAAATGCTAACAAGCAGCCATCTAAGATGCAGCAATTCGTCTCAACCCACCTGGAGCAAAGGAAAATGAAGAACACCAAGCCCACATGACAACTAAGAGCCCAAGAGACAAAAAGGGCCACATGAACCAGAGACCTACATCATCCTGAGACCAGAAGAACTAGTTGGTGCCCGGCCACAATTGATGACTGCCCTGACAGGGAGCTCAGCAGAGGACCCCTGAGGGAGCAGGAGATCAGTGGGATGCAGACCCCAAATTCTCATAAGAAGACCAAACTTAATGGTCTGACTGAGACTGGAGGAATCCCGGCGGCCATGCTCCCCAGACCTTCAGTTGACACAGGACAGGAACCATCCCCGAAGACAACTCATGAGAAATGAAAGGGACTGGTCAGCGGGTGGGAGAGAGATGCTGATGAAGAGTGAGCTAATTATATCAGGTGGACACTTGAGATTGTGTTGGCAACTCTTGTCTGGAGGGGGGATGGGAGGATAGAGAGAGAGGGAAGCCGGCAAAATTGTCAAGAAAGGAGAGACTGAAAGGGCTGACTCAAGACGGGGAGAGTAAGTGGGAGTAGGGAGTGAGATGTATGTAAACTTATATGTGACAGACTGATTGGATTTGTAAACGTTCACTTGAAGCTTAATAAAAGTTATTATAAAAAAAAAAAAAAAAACCTAAGGCTGAAGGAAATGTGGCAAAATGGGTATACGGACATTTATTTTAATATTCTTAGGGCTTTTCCTTTTTTTTTCATATCTCAGAAAAACAGATAAGTATATGTTTATATGGAAACACAGCCCAAAGAAAGAAAACATGAGTGGTTATACTCAGCTAATCTCCCAAGCTGGATGATGCGGATTGGGACCCAATTTTAGTTCTGACCTCCCCAGTTTTATTATCTGCCTAATTATATTACCCATATTCGCTTTGTGAATAGAGTGAAGGCGCCACACCATGTGGTCCAGCTAATTAATGCACCCTGGAGATGGCTGTGTTTGAGCACAGGCTTTGTCCTGCTCACAAGTGTGCAGCTGTGCATCTATGGACAGAAGTAGAGGGATTTTGAGAACTCTGAGCAGCAAATATGTCAGGAATCCCTGGCCAGTTCTGCCACTACCAACTTTTTTTTTTTTTTTTTTTATCACAGCCCCTTTCAGGATCGGAAGAAAGCTGTAAACCATCTCTGTAAACAAACATGCATACGTTTCCAGAGGTCTGTAGACATGGATTCTAAGAATACTAGTTAAGGGCCACAGGTATAGACACACTGCCTTAGATAAGTTTGATCAAAAGCTCCAGTGAAGACAATGAATGGTGGTTTCTGTGAATATACAGCTCCTAGTTTTTTTTTTTTTAGAGATGGAGCTGAAGACGCAGTAACGAATTTGTGCAACTCAGTGAGACACAGTAACGAATTTGTGCAACTCAGTGAGACTTTCTAGGTGCATGGATTTAGATGCTCTGTTAACCACTATCAATCTTGGAGCACAAATATCCAAAATATACAGAATCTATACTTGCTAATTGTTTTATAATGGTTCCTTAAATAATGAAGCTACTGGCCATAGAAAATCCTTCAGCCATGAGTTCTATCACCTTATAGGCAATCATTTAGGATGGTGTGATCCAGCAGAAGTATTACATGTGAAAAGGAAGCTTAGATGACAACCAAATTTTTGGCATAAAACCTTGACCACCAAGGCAGAAAATGACTAAGGAATGAAATTTTTAGTGAAAGGTCACAGACAACATGAACTTAACACATTTTTATTCACCAGGTGGCAAAATAGAAATGAAATTGCAGAAGCTTGGTTCATTGAATAAAAATTGTAGTGACTGACACATCCAAGTATATCTAACACAGACAGTCTCTCATTTGAAAGTGCTCTGTTTTTTTCTGACTGTTAGGTATTTTTCTTCATGATCTAAATACTTAATGACTTGAAATATTAAAGTCCATTTTCAGTTGTTCTGAAATAATGTTTACATCATTATTTGGTTAGACAATTAAAATGCACTTACATGAGATATAAAATTAAGTTTCCTTTTCAGGAAACTTTGGTGGCATAGTGGTTAAGAACTATGGCTACTAACCAAAAGGTTGGCAGTTTGAATCCACCAGGTGCTTTTTGGAAACCCTACGGGCCAGTTCTACTCTGCGCTATAGGTTTGGTATGAGTTGGAATCAACTCGATGGCAGTGGGTTTGGTTTTTTGGTTTGGTTTTCCTTTTCTGGTCTTCTTTCTTACAGTTTAACCTGTATCAGATTATTCAACTAGTAATTGTGGTTCAAATAATTTACCCTAGCTTTTTTTTTTTTCTCCCTGAACTGGCTGACTAGCTGAAGTATATAAAAGTAGTGACTCACGGACATCTATTTTGAAATAACCAATATAAATAGGTACAGTCTGGTTGTACCGCATTTAAACAACTGTCCACCCAAATGAAATGAAAAAAGTAAAAAGTACTGTAAATACCTGGAAATGTGTGTTTCAGGCTGACTTTCAGAATAGGTTCACATTTATATAGCTGTGTAAAAAGCAAGGAAAGGAGAAATTCCAGAATATTTTCAAACCACTTAGGGATCTTGACACTCTACTATAATTTTTCTTTGCCAGGAGAGTAAATGAACGGTTTGCTCTCTGGGGGAAATCCGCTTAAGAGAGAAAATATTTTAAATTCTTACCTTCATAGAAAGAAAAAATAAAAAGCATAGTCCTTGGTAGTGGAGGGCACAGTGAAATATATTAGTGTGGGGTCTTCTTCATTTGTAGTTGTTTTCTTCCTTTCATCATTCATCACACATTTACCAAGATAAGCACTATGATATAAAGATGAAAGAAAAGACAACTGCCCTCAAGCAGTTTATAGCCTTGAGGGAGAAACCTCAGGAAACAATGCAGTGTTACATCATCTTAGAGATGCTCTGAGAGTCCAAAAAGGAGGAGGAGGGGAAGCAATGCTTAAGTTTGGTGGACAGGAGGATATAGAGGGTCAGCCTGTTTGAGGGGAGAGGTGGGCAAAAACAGGAACAGAGGCCAAATGCAAGAGAAAATATTTTGTGAACTGTAAATTGTACCCTGTTTGTGGAAGAGAGGTAAGAGGTGAGATTTCTGTCTTAGAATCTTGTTCTCACACCTTTCGTTCAAATGTGTAGGGTAGCACTGCTCTCATTGCAGTATAATTACCTGATTATACTTCAGTCTCCTCTGTACAGTCCTCAAGAGTAGGAACAGTACCTTATTCATTCTTATCCATTCCTCAGTGCCTAGCATAGGGCCAGGCACCTGGTGGGTACAAAATGAATGCTCTTTTAGTTGAACTGAATGAATGAAAGGATGTATGGATAAATGGATGGATGGACGGATAGATGGATGGACGGACGGACGGGTGGGTGGGTGGATGGATGGATGGATAGATACGCTGTATTTAGAAAGAAATGTATTTGGGCCATGACTGCCTGTGGAAAAAAGCAAGAGAGGAGGAAAAAGCTGTAATACACTGGGTGTGGTGGTAGCATGTAAAAATATTTTTACTAGAAATCCTCTTGGACTTTTCTACAAATTAGAAATTATTTTCTCCTATGCTTGGCCCTCCGAAAATTTCACACTCATGCATACACTAGTGTACTTGTTAAATTATTTGACTGAAATTTCTTTGATTCAGGGGTATATTCTTTCATTGAGGTGACAGTTTTTAACTAGTAAATAATGTTTTCCAATCAAAATACTCTGATTTTGCAATGTGTACCTCAATTATGTGAAAATAAACAGCTTAATACCTTGGAAAATCTTAGTTCTGTTAAACTCTTTAAAATCTTACTGCATATCAAAGAGCACACCTTTAAACTAATGGAGGAAAATAAACTAGCAGTGGAGACATGGAGAGAGCAAGCAGACAGCTGGAATTTTTGGGAAATGTCTGTGGTATTTGGGTTTATTTTTAAGGGGAAGAAAATTTTTCCATTAAATTTTACAATGCAATAACATTTAAAAAACTTATACTCAATAAGAATCTTTATAATGCTGATGTAAAACTCATTATATTTTATTTATGAGTTATAGATCTCCTTTTTTGTTGGGGGTGGGTAGGGGAAGAAATAGGTTTTTGTAAATGTCTTCTACCTCCTTTCATTATTGCATCCTCCCGTCTCACTGCACACACTCACACACAGATAAAGACATCTTTTTATTTTTATTTTTTGTGCAATCTATGTGTAAACAACACACACCATGCATAAATTAAAAAAAAACTGCAAATATTCACTGGAACATTAAAAGAAAATAAAACATAAAACATTCTGTAATGCGTAGGCAACTTTAATAGTGCTTGCAACAGAAGCAAAAAAAAAAAGTGAGAGAAAGAGGCTTGCTAGTTGTGTATGTCTTTTTTAGTTAGATATTTCAGAAGATTAAGAAATTTTAATTATGTGCTTCCTTAGCTGAGTGGGATATGCATTCTTCTGAATCATTCTCTCCAACTTTGAGTCCTACTTTCATTTTTCTCTCCTTATTTTCCCCAGACTTTCCCCTCCCCTGTCTTCTTTTCCTTTCCCTCCTTGCTGCCTCCACCCCCGCTCCCCCCCCCCCAAAAAAAAAAGGCTGAAAGAGCTTGCTGGTAATTCTCTAGAATTGAGCAGAGTTGAATGGGTAGTAATCTTACTTTCTTACTACTCTCTACCTTATCCCAAGCACTTTTGGGGATTTGAAAAAAACCTATATATCCTTGAATAATTTAGACTTTTCTTGTCCATATCATAGTCAGCTGCTCACCTCACCCTGGCTCCTGGAATTGCTCAGGATATTGAAGGCACATTTATTAGTATCAAAACAGCTTCATTCTGTTTTATCCCTGAAGAGAAGCTGTGTGATACAGAGGAACAAGCTCAGTTTTAGTCAGAAGGCAGTGTTCAGTCCAGCTTCACAAGTTACTCTTGAGTATGGTCTTGAGCAAAGAAACTCATCTATAAAATGAAAATGAGTAAGTGTCATAAGGATTATGTGAAATGATTGTAAAAAGCCAGGCTCCCAACTAGTGCCTAGTACACCGTTCCTTCCCTCTGTGCTGTTCACGGTGTTTTGGATGTCTTCCCATATCTATCTGTACCATTTATTCACAGATAGTCACAGGTATTCACTGATTGTAAGAATCACAGCAGTAGTTGCTTACTGTAGTTTGTTTATTCCACAAGAGTGGTTTTAATTTATTTTACGAGAGACATCTCCCCTGGGCTTTCATTACAGTATGTCTCAGCTGCTACATTTTCTAAATCTTCCACATCTCAAAGCCTTTGTGTTGGTGTTAATAACTCACCTACAGTTTGTCAGAATCAGTGGAGCAGACCGTTTACTGCTTCTCTTAGGTACACTGAATGATTCTTTCTTCCTTTAGTGCTTCAGTTTTTGCTCTAAGGATCCTCTTTTGTTAAAGTACATTTTTCATAGGTGTCTGCTTAGATAATTTTATCTCCATTTCTAATTGTGAAATTTGTTTTGTAGATGTTAATTTTCTTTCAGAACTATTCAGAGAGAAGAAGATAATGGATGACATCCAAAAGAGAAAGCTAAAAAATGCCCTTTTGCATTTTTACTGTATAGTGGCAATTTTTTTTTTATGAGCTATACTATGTTATGGAGCTCTGGTGGTGCAGTGGTTAAGAGCTATGGCTGCTAACCGAAAGGTCAGCAGTTTGAACCCACCAGCCACTCCTTGAAAACCCTGTGGGGCAGTTCTACTCTGTCCTATAGGGTTGCTATGAGTCGGAATCGACTCGATGGCAGTAGGTTTGGTTTTTGGTATCTTATGTTATTAGTTGTGGTCATTATTCTGCTATTAAAAACAGTTGTTTGAAATTATCGCATTGTCAGTCCCTCAATAATGTATTTATAAACATAGCATTTCATTTTGCCAGTACAATATGTATTAAATATCAATTCCTGTTGCGAAGTGTGGATACAGAGCAGTTCATTGTCTTGCTAAGGACATTCACTTATCAAAGTAAAGCAAAATTATCTTAACATTTTTTCAAGTCAACTATTTCCAAAAGTTTACTAAGGAAACTCTCCTAGGAAGAAAATTAAATTGTAGATATCAAGTATTTTACTGTGATGGGAACTTAAGTAAATTTGGACATCTAATAGTTCCACATACAATTACATATCCTTGTACTCAATAAATATTAGAAAGACTCTGTTTTCTTATCTGTAAAATAGAGATAATATTAGCATCTTCTCATTAGGTTATTTTGAAAATTAATAAAAATAATACATACAGCCCTTTATCCCAGTGTACAGCATGTGGTAAACATTTAATAAATGTTAGATATTATTATTGAGTCATGCTATAAATGTAGCCCAGAACAAGACCCCAGAGACATAATAATATTACTAATCAGCATTTTAGTTAGAAGAACATAAAGGAAATGAACAGAAGTGACTTTCATGTTTTGAGACCATGTGATGTGAGAACAGGAATAGGGAAAGGGGATTGGCAGGGTTTGGGGATTTGTGGAAGAAGGGGAAATACTAAGTTGTGTTTGGGATACAGTGAATTTAAATTGATAATAGGTCATCCTAACAGATGTACTGTAGTCATCTCATGGACTAGAACTTTTATGTTGTTGTTTATTTATTTATTCAGAAGATATTTATTATGGACCAACTATGTACTAGATATTGTGCTTAGATGAGAAACCTAGGATGGAAATATGTAAATTTGTGAGTCAGTGTTCTGAAGGAAGCTTAGGAGTGAGGAACGATGTATTAGGCATGAAGAGTTGGTTACTGATTATAAGTAACAGAGGAGAAAGAAGTCTCCATGAAACCAACACAGGAGGCTGAAGGTATATTATGAGTGTGCTGTATTAACAGGAGAAGAAAACTTCAAGAAATTGTGGTTGTTCAGCAGAATCACTTTATAAGAATTAAATATATTTTCTATAGTATAGGATCATTCTTATAAGTTATAGTGATAGAAAATGAAGATCAAGATAAATAGATTATTCTTGGCCTAAAACAAAACAAATGAACAAAAAACCAAATGTGTTGCCCTTGAGTCAATTCTGACTCATAGTGACCCTCTAGGACAGAGTAGAACTGTCCCATAGAATTTCCAAGGATTGGCTGGTGGATTTGAACTGTTGACTTTTTGGTTAACAGCTGAGCTCTTAACCACTGTGCCATCAGGGTTCCATTCTTGGCTTATATCTACCATATTTAAATATGAAAACAATGACATGTATCTACTTATTCTATTATGAAATCATTGTTTTTGTTAAAGGCATTGAAGTAGTTGTTTAGTGAACAATGAAAATGTTACTTTTGTCTAAATCCGGATTAAGTATGCTTTAATGCTTTAGTGTTTGAAAATGTTTAGCCCTGCGATTTTCTGCATAATTCATAGTAAACCAGATGCATTTCTGAGAAACAATGCTTACCTTCCTTATATTTAGCAACAGAGATTTTTTTTTTTTTTTTAAGAAAAATACTTTGGATGTTTTGGTTCAGTGGCTATGTTCAACCTAAAAGAGAAAAAAATCTGAAAAAAAAAAAGCCATAAGAATCAACTGTGTTGGAGCTATAATGTTTATAACTCAACCGTAAGAATCACCGAAGGAGACCTCAAATACTATTAGATACAGTTCAATTCAAAAACTATGTATTGACCACCCCTTTTTGAATAATATGTTAGGTTCTACAAACCCATATTCAAAAAAAAATGTATTGACCACCCCTTTTTGAATAATATGTTAGGTTCTACAAACCCTAGCTCACAATTTTCAAGTATGAAGAGACTGTTATATAAGTAACCATGATACAAATCACCATGATACTAATCACCATGAGACGTTTCTGAAGGATTATGAAGGTCCAAGGAGAAAGAGCCTATCCAGTTGAGAGACAGCAAGAAAAGGATCATGGAGAAGATAAAATTAGAGAGGACTGGGGAGTACAATAGTGAACAATGCCAGGTTCCAGGGAGCAGGAACAACATAAACACAAACATGGAGATGGTCTTGGCACGTGTTGTTCCTGGGAAAAGAGTGTCTTGTTGGCTGAAAGAAAAGAAACATAAAGGTAGGGGAGTGGTAGGAGATTAGGATAGAGAAGGAGGTGTGGGGGCATACTGTGGGTGCTAGGGTGTGGAATTCTGTTTGACTCAGTAGGCATGGAGAGCCATTAATGAATTCCACATAGGGAAATGACATTACTGGAGCTGCAATTTAGGAAAATTGATATGATAGCAATGCATAGTATGTTCCACAATGAAGACAGACAGGAGTTGGAGAAACTGACTGGGAACCTATTGTTATAGCCCAGCAGTTAAGGAAAGTCTGCACCAGAATGGAATGAAAAGGAAAGATTCTATCTATGGCTCTCTAAAATGCAAATATTTGCAAGCATTTCATGTGGAATTCCATAGAGCACACACTGGAGAGTTGTTTTAATTTTCTCCTTTGTTCTCAGATACTTGACAGACTGAACCATGCTCTGATTTGCCACGGGTGAATCTCTATTGCAGAGGACCACTTTTATTCTGATTTAAAGGCGTCGGTGGTTAAGTGTTTGGCTGCTAACCAAAAGGCTGGCAGTTGGAATCCACCAACCGCTCCTTGGTAACCCTATGGGACAGTTCTACTCCGTCCTGTGGGGTTGCTATGAGTCGGAATTGGCTTGATGGCAATGTTTTTTTTTTTTTTTCCTCACCTTTACTGAGCCACCAAAGTCGATACAGAAGAAAGGGCAGTTGCCACATCTAGTCAGCTTGTCCTGGACACTCACACAGCTAAATCTCACTGGGAATTCAGGACCATGAAACACAGTATAGTGTAGTGAACTGGTTGCCACAGGAGTTTTAGAGATGCTTCTTAATTGCCTTAGAGTGGAAGCTGCTCTCCTTATCCACGATGGTTTGGATAGTACAAATTTGCCCACTGGGTTCAGTCCTCAGATGCCCAGCATTCCATGAGGACTAATTATGACACCTTTGAAATTTATTGTTTTGTTTATTTTTCATGAATCTCAGTTTCCCACCCAGGAAAGAAAGTAATCTCTGAGCAAAGAACATTTTAGTTGTTTTCATTTATTCATCTGTTACATCTTTGCAATATTAAAACACATCTAATTATAATAAAACATCTAACAGAAGTAACTATGAAACAAGAATTTTTGACCATCAAAATCATCCTTAACCTTGTTTTTATCGAGCTTTTCACCTGATGAAAATTGAATTTAGTTTTCTTCATTTATGAATGAAACAAACATAAACTCAACTTCCTGATAATTATGCTCCATAAGGGTTTCTCTATCGCACATGTACATGCCCACTATTTCTGCCTCTCACACTTCGGCCTGACCCATTGACTGGTGGGATGCAGCTTGGCTCTGTCACTAGGTGCTTCAGAACATTATTACACAGCCTTATAAAACAAATTATTTTATTTTTGTAAACAAAATCCTGTGAGTTGAGGTACATTTTCAAGCCTAATAAAGTGATGAGGGGACCTTGCTTTTTTAATCCCATCCCACAAATTTATTTCAGCTTCTACTCAAATATAGCCAGTAATGATATTTTGTTCATAATAATTTTTTTAAGTGAGAGAGGACTTAAAAATGTAAGTAAGTGCCGATGTTGAACATTTAAGGGAGCCATTTATAATTTTTTTCTCATCTTCCTTCAAAATCCATCCCCTGATTGATAAATGGGCACTTTTTCAATGAAACAGTATTATAGTTTAGTTTCTTAGAGGAACAGAGGTTATCTGTTTTACTTTCAAAGTTTTCGGGGTTTGCTTTGTGAAGACTGTTAGCTCCTAAGTGAAAAAAAAAAAACAGTGTTTTGTTCACCCATGATGGTTCCTTGGAGATGCTCAACAGTTGCAGAATGTGCCAAGACCATAAGAATTCTTTTCCTCAAATGGAGTCCTTTGTAGATAGATAGCTGATTTCCAAATGGTGTTATGACATAGTCGTGGCTTATTTTTGTAATAGTTAAAATTGCATAATTATTATAATTTTATAGGATAATTTAGTCACTTGTTTATTGCAGCTTATAAAATAACATTAGCTTTCTTACAGGGTATTTTGGTTGAATGATTTTCCATTAAAATATATTAATAGTCATCCTCCAGTACTTCGTGAACTGACACATCAGTTCAGAACTGTGAGACTCAGTTAACCCCATTTGCTGCAGATCTTATCAGTGCCATATTTGTGGCAGCACTGACTCTGAGGTTTCATTAATACGAGTTGCAGAGAGCTGGGATGGCCAAATTTCAAGGCCTTTTTCAGCTTTGGTCATTAGAAATGTACTCAGGGAAAAATGATGAAATGGTTGTAATTCCTCTTTGATATTCCCAAATCTGCCCATTCCCAGTTGCTATTCTTATCCATCTTCACTTACTCCAACTTAACTTTTCTTGGGAAGATCCTTAGAAAAGGCTGTGATACACTCAGGTCCCACTAAGATAAAAATGATTACCAAACTTCTGAGTGTTTGCATTTTAACCCCGAACTTAGGTCCAGAGGAGTCATGGCTGTTTGTGGTATTTCTGCCATCTTCAGTTCAGGAGGTATGGTGGGCAGCCCAAGAAGCTTAACCCCTGAAATCCTTGCCGTCTGTGCTTAGAACAAACTGTCTGTATTGAAAAAGTAAATGCCCAAATAGGATCTTTTGAAAATAAAGTGAAGTTGTTCTCTGAATTAGATGCATTTCTTGTGGTCATTTTAAATAGCCAATTATTTAATGTTTAGAGATGTGAAGACAGATCAATTTAAAAAATAAGAATAGATTAGCTATAGGGGTGAAGGAAAGCCCATGAGGAAATATCTGCCATTCATATTGTCAATGTAGCAGGTTCCTAATTTTTTCTTTAGATCTACTTGAAAAGTCACTTCCTCTCTGAAACTTGTCCTGGGGTTGCTCGTTTTCATTGTGTGACTCTACCTCTGTGCTTCTCCTGAACTTTGAGAGAACATTTAGTAGGATAAATGGGAATTTCTCCCTCAGCAACCACGTGTTCCCTACTAGACTCCCCTAGGTCCAGGTTTGTCTTTTTTATCTTTACTATCAGTGCCAAGTGACTGGCTGGCTGAATGAATAATGCTAAATTATTAGAGATTATAGCCAGGTTCCAATTTGAATTGGGAGGAGCCATTTTAATATTTGAATCTTGCAACAAACAATGACTAGTGTTCTTTGGATCAATAGCTAAGATCAGTTAACTTCTTTCCTTCCTGGGTATTGGCCACTTCCTGTCTTCTTACTCAAAAATGCTCATTTCATGAGAGACCTTTCTTAGAATCGTGAATTTTTTCACAGTGGTCTGTGGTTTTAAAGAGTTTGAGATTTCTAGATGTATTTAACAACACCAATGTCAGGAAACCCTGGTGGCATAGTGGT
Source organism: Loxodonta africana (assembly GCF_030014295.1). Taxonomy (NCBI): domain Eukaryota; kingdom Metazoa; phylum Chordata; class Mammalia; order Proboscidea; family Elephantidae; genus Loxodonta; species Loxodonta africana. The sequence continues at coordinate 134,085,166 of NC_087342.1, forward strand.
TAAGAGCTATAGCCTCTTATTATCATTCCTGTTGTACATGTGAGAAAACTTACCTGTAAAACTTACCTATAGAGAGAGGTTAAATAACTTTCTCAAGATCACTCAGTGAGGTGGCAGAACTATGCTTTGGATTTAAGCAGTCAGATTCCAGAGCACGGGCACTAAATAACTAAGCTAAGTTTGTTTTTTTGCTATGAGTCAAAATCGACGCGACTGCAGTAGTTTAACTGTTCAACTTTGTGATATGATATATTGTTGTAAACAAGATCTATATGATAATCCATTTTTATCAATAAAAGACAAAAATAGCATGTAATATATTTTGAAGCAAAAAAAAACTCAGTGCGTCGAGTCGATTCTGACTCATAGCGACCCTACAGGACAGAATAGAACTGCCCCATATTTTGAAGGGATACTTTATAATGAAATTTCTTAGCATCCTCTTCATGTAAGAAGTAGTTAGTGTGTTGAGTAAACACCTGATACATTGGTCCTAGTAGCGTTTTAATCTTGCTGGAGCTACCACTGGTAAGTTTTAATGTTTATCTTGCATTTCAGTTTTCGTTGAAATTCTGCTAATCAATGTCTTATTTTGACTTTTCCACCATCATTGTGTAAGTGATGAGTATATGGTAAGTGCTGTTTCTGGAAAATTGCATTAATAAATTATATTCTTCATGAGGATTAACAGGAACTAAAATCCCTGTGAGTCAGAATCGACTCAACGGCAACGGGTTTTTTTTTTTTAAGCACTGTTAAAAGTGTATAGAAGAAGACCAATTTTTTGTAGGTGACAAAATTTTTCATATCACAAGTTGAATTATTATATGAACTTAAAAACCCCTTGCTGTGGAGTCGATTCCAACTCATAGCAACCCTATAGGACAGAATAGGGCTGCCCCCATAGGGTTTCCAAGGAGCGATTGGCACTATCAACCTTTTGGATAGCAGTTGTAGCTCTTGACTACTGCGCCACCAGGGCTCCTTATGAAGTTTAAGGCAAGTATAAATTTCATCCACTAAAGAGCCCTGGTGGTACAGTGGTTAAGTGCTAACCAAAAGCTCAAACCCACTAGCCACTCCAAGGGAGAGTGATTTGGCAGTCTCCTTCTGGAAAAATGACAGCCTTGGAAACTCTATGGGGCAGTTCTACTGTGTCCTACAGGGTCACTATGAGTTGGAATTGACTCGACAACAATCGGTCTATTTGTTTGACCTAGCTAATATATTTCTTCTTTTCCAATATTTCTTAAGATATCCACACCTCAATTACTGTCCAAAGGAAACTCATTAAATATAGTGAGATTTAACCCCTTTGCCAAGAGCTAAGCCACTAATATATTCTTTAATCCTTACCTTTTTTAGAAATATAAGTCTACAGAATTCATTATTATTTCTATTTAAATTGCACTAACGCCCTGATGCATAGTGGTTAAAGAGCTTGGTTGCTAATGAAAACGTTGGCAGTTGGAATCCACCAGCTGCTCCTTGGAAGCCCTATGGGGCAGTTTTACCCTGTCCTATAGCATCGCTATGAGTTGGAATCAACTCATCAGCAATGGGTTTGAATTTTTTTTTTCTTTTTGTTAATCACATACTGTGAATTTACTCAGTGAAGTACAACATAAAAATGACATGATTTTACATATTAATATAAAACTAGGTTAGTTTAGTTTTGCCATGCAGGCATATCAACTTTTTTAGCATGATCACTGTTGTAGAATTATGTAATGAAAATAATAAAAAGTGAATGCCTGCCTCAAAGTACTATTCTTAAATTGAGAATTACTCTTGGAAAAATACAAATTAATTTACCATCTGTAATATTATCAAATACTTTAAAATAGTTAAAAGCACATAGATGACTTTTTCCCATAGGAGCCAGCTTCCTTATATATGTTTTCCATTTATCCGGCTTCTTTTTCGTGTGTGTTAATTTAGGCTTGGAAATGTTTTGAAAATTGCCCTGTACTTTCAATGGCGCATACACCAATGTAGATCAGTAGAGTGCAGTGATTACATGAGCTTTAGAGACATAAAGATTTGGATCTAAAGGCTGGAACTGGAGTCCCTGGGTGGTGCAAAATGGTCAAGTGCTCAACAACTAGCCAAAAGGTTGGTGGGTCAAATACATCCAGAGGCACCTTGGAAGAAAAGCCTGACAGTCGGCTTCCTTGCTTCCGAAAGGTCTTAGCCTTGAAAATCATGTGGAGCGCAGTTCTCAGTTCTACTCTGAAACACATGGAGTTGCCATGAGTCAGAATTGATTTGATGGCAACTGGTTTTTGTTTTTTCCTTTTTTGGTTCTTAACTAGTTTTGTTGGCTTTGTAATTTGGTCTGGTTATTTCATTTAACCTCCTTACACTTGATCCTCATGGGTCCATACTTGTAAAACATTTATCATACTGCCTGGCATGTCATCAGCTATTTTTCTGGATTTCTAGAATCTGATCATGAGCTAGAATAAGCTCCTTGAGATGAAGCACTGTATTGTTTCCAATTTATGTATTGTCCTATCTATCACAGCACCTAATATGGTAGAGAGTGCCATGTACAAAATGAACACATGATAGAGGTGAGACCAAACATGTGGTTTCCCACATATTTGATCTTTTTTCATTCAGTGCTTAATTTTTGACTTTGCTCTACTAAACCCATCTTTGGCATGATCTTTTTTCCTATTTCTCTTTTCATCTGATGCATAATTTTTACCTGTTTGGAAAGCAACATCTGTGATTAGCTTTTTTCCTTTTAATACATTTACATCCTGAACCTGATTTTTTGGTGCAGCTGGGAAGAATAAATTATATTACCATGTAGGAATATTTACTTTATTCAAAATTAATGCTTAATTTTTTTTTATGATTACACGTAGCAAGCATGCAAAATAAATATTTATATTCTAGGGATAAGAAGAAAAGTAAACAAAATGTACTTTCTGTGTATAGTATTACATCTGTAGTTAGTGTCTATTTTATTTGTAACTACTTCAGAAGAGCAGTGGTGATGTGATGACGTAAATAACTTTTGTCTGGAATGAAGGCCTCATTTTTTTTTATTGATGAGCAGTTGGGGAGCAGCTACTAGGTGGATAACATTATACCACGTCCATAAGAGGCAATAGATAATTAAAAATTAAACAATATTCAAACTGAAGCAAGTAAGTGATCCAAAACTCCCGTTATCTCCTGGAAAAGAACATTTTTTTTTAATGTACTCAAGGAGATACTTTCCTTTCACCTTTAGAAAGGGCTCATGATGTCATTCAGCAACTACAGCATTTTAAGCAACCTAAAAACTGACTCATTCTTCATCTTTTCAGATTGCTTTTTATGAATTATTTTTCTGTTGTCATTGTTTCGTTTTGTTTTAACCACCTGTTATGGGTTAAACTGTGTCCCCCAAAAATATGTGCTGTAAATCCTAACCTCTCTGCCTGTGGTTATAATCCCATTTGGGAATGGGTTGTCTTTGTTATGTTAATGAGACAGGATTAGGGTGTGTCTTGAGTCAATATTTTACAAAATATGAAAAGAGTAGATTAGGACAAGCAAACAGAAACAGGGGAAGATTGATGCCACGCACCTGGAGATCTCCAAGGAACCAGGAAACAGAAGCTGAAGACACAAGGACTTTCTGCCAGAGCTGACAGAGAGAGAAAGCCTTCCCCTAGAGCTGGTGCCCTGCATTCAGACTTCTAGCCTCCTGAACTATGAGAAAATAAACTTGTATTTGTTAAAGCCATCCACGTGTGATATTTCTGTTGTAGCAGCACTAGGTAACTAAGACATCACCTTAATATATCGGTACAAGAGAAAAAATAAAGGCTGTATTTCATAGCTAAAACTTATAATGTGATGATCTAGAATAATTGCCAGACTTTCCCTGAATGTATAAAGGAATAAAGAATAATATCAATGAGTTTTGTGCTGCTCTTTTAAAACCTTCCAACATGAAATATTTTAAAGGTTTTCCAGAAAACTCATACATGGTACAGTAGTAGCTGCCTAATCATTAAAATAGTCATGTGTCCAAAGGAGACTAATGTTTCATTTCATTAAGATTTGCCAAGGTTGTGAAGTATCACATACTGGAATTATAATTATACTTGGTATTTAGCATAATTCACTTCTTGAGGGATATCCTTTCGAGTCAGTAATTTCAAAGTACTTTTTATCTTCTGCATATAAATGAAGAGACTGAGCCATGCTGAGTCCTGTCTTTCTAAGCCCTCTCCCAGTTCCTCTGCTCCTACAGCCATAGTGTGCACTCCACTCTTCTACGGCTCTCCCCCATTAGTAGTGGCTACTCCAAGGTTGGAGGTGATGTTGGGCCCTATACAAGAATTAATAGAGAAGTGTGGACAGCCTCAGGGTGCAAGCCCATGGCACCTTCAGGACCAGAGGACATTGCTGACTCTAGCTTAGGCCCCACATGTCCCGTCCACTTCTCCTCAGGATCGGTCTGGCCTCCTCTAGAAGTATTGTACAACCAGGTAACTGGAGGGCCATCGACACCTACAAAAAGGTGTAATTCCTTTAAGAAACCTCACAATTTATCCAGAACCCACTCTTTGGATACCTCTTTTATGGTTTTACAAAAACGAAGAGGTATCTCGTTAGAGGTCTCCTGTAAGTTATTTTCATCACACCCTAGAAGTAGAAAGAGAAGAAAACCTCGTGTGTTATCACCATCCTTGACAGGTCTAATAAGGAAACGCCTTAAGGAAAATATCTCCATGGGTTTCAGGGAGCAGTGATGCCAGCTTTTCAGGTAGCAGTGTTCTTCGAAGGTGTAGTATGAGGCCTGGAAGCAGATGACAATTTTAAACTTTCCCTCATATTGTACTGTATGTAGTTGTCATTAGACAATGAAATATAGTTTGTTCTGATACCTAACACTCTAAGATTCTTGCAAGATCACTTCAGAGCTGGAAAAAAATAAGAAAATGTTTACATTTCCATGGGTATATAGACAGGCAAATTTACCATCAAGTTAGTGAACCTTAAGTTCCATGGTCTCTCACTTGCACCTCCCTTTGCAAAGCCCTAGACTTAAGTTCCTAATTTTGTATTTGTAATATTGCATTCTTCTTTCTCGAGGAGAGATCTATCTTTGTATCTATTTTATAGTTCTGTGATAAATTCTATCTAGTTTTAATGTAACCTTAGTCTTGTGTGAAGGAACTCTAGGAAGTAAGCTCTATGGTATGGTGGATGACATAATTTTATCTACAACACTTATAATCATTGTAGTGAAATTTAGTGAAGTTTGGGATTATCTCTGGAGCCCTGGTTAAGAGCTATGGCTGCTAACCAAAAGGTTGGCAGTTCAAATCCATCATCTGCTCCTTGGAAACCCTATGAGTTGCTATGAGTCGGAATTGACTTGACAACAATGGTTTTTTTTTTGTTTGGTTTTTGGTTATGTAAACCAACCAGTGTTGCCTCAGAGCCTCTTAGTAGATTGAACCCTCTGACTCCCTTCTCTAGTATCTTTGGCCTCCTACAGTGTTGTCTAAGACTGAAATTAGGATTCAAGAAGTGAGTACTCTGAAAATACAGTCAGTGTTATCTTAAATGCTGCCCAACATTAAGTTTTTAGGATGTTATACTTCCCTAAAACCAAGCAGAATTTTTTAAAGTATTATTCAGATTTTGATTATAACTATAGGATGTAAAAGAAGAGTAAATTTCAAATTGGCATATCAGGTCAAAAAGATCCCAGGAACAACTGTCCAGATGGGGAAATTGCTTAGAGAAGCACTTTGCTTTTAAAGTATACTTAAGTTTTAAAATAAAATTTTCTTTGAAGGGCACCACTTTTTCAAATTTTGTGAGGTGAAATATGCAAATGTATTCTATAAAAATGCAGCTTATGTCAATGAAATACAATTTTAGTAAATATTATTTGGAAAGCTCTATGACAGAGGCAGGGAGAATAAGCTAAACTCATGAAATGTCAGGTTGAGAAAATAGTGTGATCATATACTTGATTTGAGGCCATGACTAAAACGAACTTTATTGGAATAATGGGAATTAAATAAATAAAAAGAAATATGGTTGTTATGGATTGAGTTGGGTCCCCCAAAACTGTGTGTTAACTTGGCTAGGTCATGATTCCTAATATTGTGTGATTGTCCACTGTTTTGTGATCTGATGTGATTATCTTATATGTTATAAATCCTAACCTCTATGATGTTAATGATGCAGGATTAGAGGCAGTTATGATAATGAGGCAGGACTCAATATACAGGATTAAATTGTATCTTGAGTCAATCTCTTATGAGACATAAAAGAGAGAATTGGAGCAGAGAGGAGAGAGACCTCCTACCACCAAGAAAGAAGAGCCAGGAGCAGAGTGTGTCCTTTAGACCTGGGGTCTCTGCACTGAGAAACTCCTAGACCAGGGGAAGGTTAATGACAAGGACCTTCCCCTATAGCCAACACAGACAGAAGGCCTTCCTCTGGAGCTGGCACCCTGAATTCAGACTTCTAGCCTCCTAAACTGTGAGAGAATAAATTTCTGTTTGTTAAAGCCTTTCACTTGTGTTGTTTCTGTTTTAGGAGCACTAGATAACTAAGACAATGACTTATTATTTAAAACTGTTACTGTCACTATTACTATTAAATCTATTTGTCAGCTTTCTTATAAATCTACCCTGCTAAATTTCTGAAAATATGAAGTGATTAGCTACATAGATATTTTATCTGATAGGCAGACAGACTATAGTTTACTATGTGCTAATTTATTTTAGGATAAAAATATTGTTTTAGAGAAAAACATAGGCTTTTTAAGTATACAATCAAGTCCTGCTTATAAATAAAAAAGTTCCCTTTTCATCAGACAGTGTTTTGTATACTACCTGTTGCACCAATTAAGAATTTGAATTCCAAAACTGTGTATTTTGGGAGAAAAATCCATTCATGTAGTGTGATGTTTAAAAATTACCAGAGTGTATTTTTGTCACTTAGATCCACCTAAAAAATGCCATGAATTTCTGGGAAGAGAATTAGTGGCATCCTTATAAACCTCTCAGTAGCTCTGTGTGGATTATTCATATTGTAGATTGGGCACTATACAAGAAACCACTTTCAGAAGCAGGACTTGTAGGAGATCGTTAAAACCAGGGTAACTCTGCCCAAAGCAATCAAGTTTCTTCCTTCCTTTCCATGTAACTATATGGATAGTCCACCTTTTCAAATTTCCTCCTTGTTTATGCTCATTGGCACAGACTATGAAGGGCTGTCTGTGTGAGAGTAGTTATAGCATTATGTAACCCACACCCTGTTTCCCTTGAGGTAATGTAATCCTGGGAGCCCACACAACTGGCATATTCCAGGGAGGCTATTTCTCAATGTCATTGAAATTGCCTTCAGAGTCACTTAATGAACCACATAAGAATTTCAGTCATTATTTGACTTCTGGTCATACGTGAAATAACCCCAAGCCTGTCACCTGTCTCCCAAATGACTTCATATTTTCATAATTAAATTAAAGAAAACAATTCCAAGCTAGGAGTTCCACAAAGAGCTTCAGTGGTAGGAGTAGAATAGGAATAATTTTATAGCTTCTCCATATAAGTGCATTTTATCCATGAGAGTAGAAGACTTGAGTCTTCAAGGATTTCATGAGGTTATTTCTACACTTTAAAAAATAAAATTAAATATCAGTAATTTAACAGCAAAGGAAAAACATAGAGACATCTTGATTTTAAAAAGGTCTTTAATCCTTTAATACCATTATAAATGATCCAGACTATAAACTTGTATTTATTTTAGAAGTCTATGAAAAGAAAATAACAAATGGAATACATTTTCATATTGATTTGTGGGGGAATCAAGCCTTATCCTAACTTCTTGATATTACCAACTCATTACTGTCAAAGTCATAAAACAAAACTAAAAATGAAAGAGGATTTAATTTTTTTCACCAAATTTAATAAACTGTTAAGTGATTTACCTCTATTTTGAATCGATTTGTCTGTAAGTTTGAATCTCATTTGTGCCTTGAAAAAAAAACTCTGGTTTCCTTTTGAATCACTTAAAATATTGAAACTAAACATAATGCCTATCATGTAGTGAAAAGATTCAGAATTCTTACAGGCTGTACTAGAAGGTAATCTGAAATACAGATTTATTCAGTGTTAACATGAAGACACAGGAAAAATTTTAATTATAGTGCTCTAAAGTAACTTCCTCATAAAAACATTTTAAGTGCACTATTGTAAAATTCACAATAAACTAATATGTAGAGAAAAGTTCAATTAGAAAATCATTAGGTATTGTCATGATATAATGGTGAACTAATTCCTAGGGTTCCAACTAAGTGTACAATTAAGTTACTAGGTTGTTGTTTCCATCTTCCGTAATTATATGTTCCATTATTTATACATGTACTGCAATAAACATTCCTAAAATATTGGCCGTGGTCAACCACCAAATAAATCTATTAAAAATTTTTTAAAAGATATGTGTTACTGTAACATTACCAAATATTCATTAAGAAATCAATGAAATGCCTTATTTACCAAAGGAGACATCAGAAACAGCCTTTGATAATGTGTCTGGTAGCTGCTGCCACTCTTTTCCCATCCTGCCCCTACATCTGTTTTCAATTCCTTTATAACAAACCTTAAAGCTGGCTCAGCTATAAAGCTGGATTCCATCGAATAAAAGGAGAAGAAAAGGAGCAGGATGGGCTTCATCTATCAAATTAAGGCAGCTAGCAAAGCTGACCTGAGCCTAATATCTGTCTCTGCTCTAGATTGAAACATCCTTGAGCTTCCTATTGTACTTACGTTTATCCCTCAGACTCTTATCCTGTCTTCATCCTTTACCTCAATATCTAGGGAAATCCAGGCCTTTGTCTTTTTCTTCCTCTAGAGAAGACTACAGTTGATCAATTTGTTTTGAAAGTTGACAGCTCAAAGAGAAGTTAAAAATCAGCATTAGGCAAAAACTGCAGAACTAATTGTTGCCGGCAAGATCTGTCAGTGAATACTAAAATGAGTAAATAAAATTTGGGGAGAAACAGGATATTTGCATAGTCACAAATATCTCCAAAGGTATTTATTAATTAAAAAGGGAAAAATAGTAACTTCAGAGTGGAGAAACCAAGCAGATACCACTTTAACCAAATGATCAAGATTAACAAAACCAGTAATAAGATGTATGTACATCATTTTTCCTGATCTGAAGATAATAGGATATACTGAATCACAGATCTGAAGATAATAGGACATATTGAAATCACATATTCCTAAATAATGGTATTCATGTTAATAATGCATAACCTCAGTATAATTCTGATAAAATATCAGACAACCTCAAATTGAGGGACATTCTATAAAATAACTGACCAGTAATCTTCGAAAGTTTTAAGTTCATGAAAGGCAAGGAAAGACTGAGGAACTGTCACACATTGGAGGAGACTAAGGAGATATGGCAGCTAAGTGCAATGCAGGGTATCACTTTGTCTCCTGGAACAGAATGAGGACATTAGTGGGAAAACTGGTAAAATTAAAGCCTCTGGCTTAGTTATTAATAATGTAATAATATTGAATCCTTGGTTTCGGTCATTGTACTATGGTTATATAAGATATTGACACTGGGGCAAGCAAGGTGAAGGGTATATATATACCATTTTTGCCTCTTCTGTACATCTAGAATTAATTCAAAATAAAAAATTATTTTTTAAAAAGGAAAGTTGAAGTTCAAACCAATCTAATTCAATTGGACTGACTTGGTAATTATCAAGAAGTTAGGATAAGGGTATGTTGAAGATAATGTGCTCCAAGAATTTATGGTTGGCTGAGAAAAATAAATTAAGCTAGTCATATGAGTATTACAACCTGGCACAAAGGAGGTAGAGATGACTTTCTATTGGGGCTATATATGTGTGTTTTGGGGGGGGATAGTAAGTTTAGAAAAGAATTTTGGGAGTGTGGCATGAGGTGGAACTTGGAGAGTAAATAGAATTTTAACAGGAGGCAGAGAAGAAGCATTCGGGAGAGAGCAGCCTAAAGGAAAGGCAAACCAAAACTGAAACCATACCCGTTGCCATTGAGTTGATTCCAACTCATAGTGACCCAATAGGACAGAGTAGAACTGCACCCATAGGATTTCCAAGGAGCGGCTAGTGGATTCAAACTGCCTACCTTTTGGTTAGCAGCCAAGCTCTTAACCACTCTGCCACCAGGGCTCAAAAAGAAAGGCAAGGGAGTGAGAAATCGAGGGTGTTTGGGAATAATAGGTGGCCCAGTTTGATAAGGCGTAGAATCTTACCATGGTAACATTCCAGGTGACTGATTAGTAGATAACCTGAACCTTGGGACAGTCCAGTGAGTCACTGGTTGAGGAGGAGAGGAGTAGGGCTACTTCGGGTGCTGATGAACTTCATAGGGCATCTACAGTGAGTGTTCGCAGGGCTATGCTGAGGGCTTAGATGTGCTTTTGTCAGAATAGTCAGAAGGTTTCTCAGTTATGATACCAGTGTTTGGATGTTGTTGTTATTAGGTGTCATCCAGTTGGTTCTGACTCATACCGACCCTATAGGACAGAGTAGAACTGCCCCATAGGGTTTCCAAAGAGTGCGTGGTGGATTTGAACTGCCGACCTTTCGGTTAGCAGACATGCTCTTAACCACTACGTCACCAGGGCTCCAGTGTTTGGGTAAAGTCACAGTAATTTGGAATACTCAGATTGTGTGAACGATGTCTCCAAACCATATACCTTTGCATTCCTTACTTGGGTTTTGTTTTTTAGAGAAACAAGGTAATGACAGTAAATACATTTTTAGTCATCACTTTAAAATTGTACTGCCTTTTGGATTTAAATTTCCAAATACCATTTATTCAAGAAATAGCATCAATTTTATATACAGTGTAGTAATTTCACCCATACGTACTGAAATATATTAGAATTGTCAAGAAGTAACCATGACAACAGGCTTCCTTGCAACAATGGCAGCTCATGTGGGATTCACAGATTCTTGGCAGGAAATAACATTTTTAAACACCGCTAAACATATCTGCTTTTGGTAATATTGATTATATATATCTTGCACCAAAAAATGTATGTGTGTATAAAACCAAAACCCATTGCCATGGAGTAAATTTTGATTCATAGCGACCCCATAGGGTTTCCAAGGCTGTAAATCTCTGTGGAAGCAGACTGACACATCTTTCCCTGGTGGAGCCGCTGGTGGTTTCAAACTGGCAACCTTTGGGTTAGCAGCTGATCACTCTAACCACTGCACCACCAGGTCTCCTTGTATGTGTCTGTGTATGGCTATATATATGTATTTTTTTTAAAACAGAAGGCAAAAAAGATCCACAAATATTGTGTATTCTACACTGTGGTGTTAATGGACAGCACAGTATTTTAGAAATAAAAGTTTTGGGTCAGAAGACCCATGTTGTAGTTTAGCCCTTGGTAGTTTCTAGCTATACAGGCTGGTAAAATTACAACCTTCTGGGGCTTCAATGTTCTCATCTGAGGAAAATGAGAGCCATATCCCCGTCCTGGAGCCCTGGTGCTAAAGTGGTTAAGAACTCAGGCTGCTAACCAAAAGAATCTACCAGTCGCTCCTTGAAAACCCTACGGGGCAGTTCTACTGTGTCCTATAGGGTTGCTATGAGTCAGAATCGACTCGACGGCAACAGATTTTTTTTGTTTATTCCCTGCCCTACCTTACAGAGTTGTCCTCATAATCAGAGGCCCTCATGCCCATTATTTCATTACTGTAATGATTATTTTATAATATTTCTCACTTTCAAGTTTCATAATCAAAGGTGATATTAAAAGTCTAGAGCTATCAGTATTACAGTAAAAATTATAGGAGTGAGAAAAAGCACTTGTAGAAAATGTTAAATGATTTGTAGAGATTATGCAAGAGGAAGAGAAGAGTGACAGGCTATTCAATAATTGTCTTCAAGCGCATGAAAACCATTCCAGAGAGTTAATAATGATGAGCAGATTGGGCAAGTTCAGCATGAGTTGTTTAGGCTAATTAAAGAAAATAATTTTCCAATAGTGAGAGTGAAATTGGCTTCTGGGGAGGTTGTGGAATTCTATTCTGTGACAACTGTCTCAATGGCTGGCACCATTTTCCCCTAACCTTGCTTGGAGGCGGGGGCCTGGACTCCAGGGTCTCAGTCTCCCTTTCAGCTTTGTGCTGTTCCCTATGAACCTAGGGTGCTTGATAGTGGGTGAGAGAACTTTTAATTTTCCTGGTAATGATTGCTAATGTGCAGAGAAAGAAACAAACACTGGAAAGCCACACACTGAGAACAAAATTCATCAAATGTATTTCCCCCCTAAAAAATAAAATGTTCAATTTTTATTTTTAAAATATTGGAAACAAGATTTTTATTTAATAAGTGTAGTAAAACATGCTGCTTTCCAGGGTTATGTCCATTTAAAGTGATTGAGTTGAGGGGAGAAGACAAAAGTGGGTGGAGTAGGAGGAGGAGAGGAGGAAGGAAAGGAGACCAGAGGGAGGGATCCGACAATGACGGTTGCATATTGAGGTGGAAATGGAGAGGAGAGTTGAAGAAGGAGGAATCTGAGTGAGAATATTTTAGGTTTAGTACAGGGCACACACCACTGGTGATGCAGTGGTTAAGCGCAGGCTGCTAACTCAAAGGTTGGTGATTTGAAACCACCAGCTTCGTCGCAGATGTGAACAAAGATGTGGCAGTCTGCTTCCATAACAATTACAGCCTCAAGAACCCTGTGGGGCAGTTCTACTCTGTCCTAAAACATTTCCATGAGTCAAAATCGACTCGACAGCAATGGGCTTTGGCAGGGCACACACTACTGTTCTTTTAGACTGTGGAATCAGTATTGCTATCCTTTATCTTTTGCCTTGGTAAGTTGGTTAGCTGATTAACCACTATGCCGAGATCTTCAATCCTCTAACCCTTACCTTTGTTGTTGTTGTTAGGTGCCCTTGAGTCGATTTCCACTCATAGTGACTTCAGGCAACAGAGTAGAACTGCCACATAGGGTTTTTTAGGCTGTAATCTTTATGGGAACAAATCACTAGGTCTTTCTCCTGAGGAGCAACTGGCTGAGTTCGAACCAGCAACCTTTGGGTTAGCAGCTGAGCACTTAACCGTTGTGCTATCAGGGCTCCTAATTCTTACCTTTACTCTGTGCAATAACTTGAGAAGGCCACGAGAGTGGATACTGGAAATTATTTTCTAGACTGGAATAGCAGTGACAAAGCAGTTTCACCCAAATTAAATCAAACCAAGTGTTTCTCCCCTTCAACTTTATGAAGAGGTTAGTATGAATCAGCTTTTAATTTTTAGAATTTCAACCAACCTTAGTACAATATACTATACTACAAGCATTGACACATTATTTTATTCTAATGAAACATTATTTTATAAATTATAGGCATTCCTGACATTGAAAACTTAAAAATCAAAACTATTCAATAAACAATAAATGAAGGAAAAAAAATCTGTATCTATATATCTGTATCATTTATCATCCCTTTTTAGGAAGAAATTATATTTCACTTTCCCAAAATTTTGATAATGATTAGAGTTCAATTTCTTAACTAGATGGATTGGAGGATGGATTCAAGAGATGCTAAATGGAGGCCCTTAAGAAGACTGGGTATAAAAAAAAAAATTGTCTTTTGATAGTCCAACTAAGGCTTATCTACTAATTTTGAGCCCCTCTTTTGTAGAATGTGTGTTTTATTGTTCAGTGAGTATATATGTATGTGAGCATAATTGTATGGATACTACTACATCTCTTTAAGTAAGATAATTATTACATAAAGACTTTTTGTAGAAAGTTCTTTGCTAAATTGCACTGTAGATTTTTCATTATGTAAGGCACTGTAGTTCAGTCTTTAAAAAATACCAGTAGTTATTTTTTGCTTTGGTCAGGCCTTTCTGAGATTTAAAAAAAAAAAAAAGACCCTCTTCTCTTTATATTTCCCAGAAGACGTTGTATATTGGTACCTGGGGATCTCTTGATTCTTTAAATTGAGTACCCAAAATAGTTTTAAGGACACATAAGTCTTAGTCATGAACTTATTTGTTAAATTATCAACTTAATTATACTTTCTGTCCAAGAGCTCTCCAAGAACTTATAAAATTGTCATCTGTTGTAAGTGGAAGTTTAATTCCCATGGAGAATTAGGGAAGGAGATCTAAATTGTATTAATTTATCTTAGAATTAGAGTGATATTTAAGTTAAAACACTGTGCTTTTGAATTCTGTTGTGGAAGGCCAGTCTTTGTTTATGGACCACTGACTGCCAGCTTTCAGTTCTAGCCCTGGTGCCTGCTGCTCTCACTTTGTCTTGAAGCCTTGCTTCTTACACAGACAAACAACAGCCATCTGAGATTAACCATCCGTGGTTAAGATTGAATGACTGGACAATAGTGAGAAATACCAGTGAGATAATGACTGTGAACTTTTTTGGCATGCTTCTCATACCAATTTTCTGAAGGTATGTGTCACAGTTTTCCAGAATGACTGCGAGTAAAACTCTGCCTTTATGGAATTCGTCATCTCTTATTTTGTGTAGATTCTTTTTGACTAAGCCTTAGTTCTTATGTTCTTACACTATTAATTTTTAGAAGGGTGATTTTATGAGATGGGAGCAGTGGCTTTAGAAGAATTGAACCATTTTAGAATTGGGGGAATACATCAGTGGACATTTTAACCCAGTTTGCTAGGATAGTCTTTTCTTTGTTTTTAACATATATCCCGTCTGAGCCTCTTACTGATTTTGAAACTGTCCATTGCTCCTCATGTAACTGTTTAACTAAATTCAGTGCATGGTATTTTTGGAGTTATTGGAGTTACCTTCTGACCTTTGAGGTTACTTAATGGGAAGTGAGCAACCTGCTTTGATCTACTACCCATCCTATTTTGCGTGCCAGAAAAAAGACTTTGTTATCTTCTACTCTTATCTTGAATGCAAAGACACCTCTTAACTTGTGAGCTAGGAATAAGAGAAGTGTTTGGGAATACTGTGCAACCAAAAGAGTGGAAATTTTTTTCTCTCTCTTTTTTTTTTTTTTTCTGGATTATTTAAACACTGGTCTTCTCCAACAAGAACTAATAGAATAAAAATCCCATTATAAAGTACTGCACTCTGTTATAAACTCAATTATACTGAGCAGAATTTGCTGAGGGATGTCATGTCCCTGTCATATGGTAAGTCTAAGAAGTAGCAGGTTGGTATTATATCCCTGAATTCCAGTTTTGGAAGTGAGTTTCTGGAATAAGCGTCTTAAACTTTCATTAAGAAGGAATATAAAGCTTTCCATGTGATAATGATGGAAGCCAAGACTCTGGTTATTCGAAAGGTTTATAGGGTTACCATGAGTTGGAATTGACTCGATGGCAACAGGCTTACTGGTTTTTAACTACTTCTTTATATTGCAGTTGTAACATTAATTTATCAATGTTACTTTTTAAAAATGCTGTCAGCTTTTCATTAGAATCTTACTTTTTCTCCTTCCCATAACTTTGACATTTTCTTAAATTTGGCAAGTAGTATATGTTATACTAATTTACCTTAGTTTCTTATAAAATGCTGATTTTTTAAAAAAACCTCTTTATATGGAAATGAAATTGATGTGTCTAGATCTTTTTTTTTTTTTTTTCATTCAAAAGCCTGCTAGAAAATATAAGACAAAACTTTAAGGATTCTTGCTGGCCTAAACTCATAGCCATGTTTTTAGATAACAGAGTATTATATTTAGGTCTTAGGTACAATTGCTTTTCTGGTTAGTAATTTTGTTTTGGGTTTCATTTGAGGTTTTGTGTGTATGTCTGTGTTTGCATAACAAGCTTTGAGTTTTTAGGCTTATCTCTTTGGGCTTCCAAATCAAATTAGCTCAGTAATTGTGGTACCAGTACATTTTGTCTCCTAACAACAGGATTAGCCAAAACCTGGTTGACAGACTCAAATGCACACCACACATTGGTTGAGTCTCTGAAACCGCACCCCCCCGCCCCCGCACTGCTCCCCCGGTTTGACATGTGGTCAGGTGATCCAGGGCTTGTAGCTGGGGAGCGAGCGTGCTGCCCCCGTCTAGAAACAAGTGTCAGCCTTTGGATATAATACCACCTGGTGTGATTATCTCCAGGAATGATGCAGGTGGGATAATAATTCCCACACAATTTGGGAACCCCAGGGATGGGAATGCTTATATTTAGATGTCATAACTTTCTTTGGTAAAAAAAAAAAATTACCATGACAATTTCTAAACTACTTAAACTTACCTTGAAATGTGACCTACATCTAATATCACAGAGAATAAATGTATCTGACATGAACATTTTACAGTCCTTGCCTTTCCTGAACCTTATCCTGTCGTTGGAAGAACTTGCTTATATTTTATTTGAAATACAGTCTGCCTTGGAAGGTTTAGGTAGGAAAACATGTTTTAACTTACTTTGTGTCTGTCACACCTAGCACGATACTAGGGAATTCAAATGAACAAGAGATTTATTCTGATGACCTACCATGTTCAAAGCACAGTGAGTACCTAGGAGTTACAGTATGAATGTAACACCAAACCCCTTGTTGCTGAGCTGACTTCAACTCATGGAGACCGCGTGTGTCACAGGGTAGGACTGCTCCATGGAGTTTTCTTCACTGTCATCTGGCTGGACGTAGATCACCAAGACTTTTCTTCTGCAGCACCACTGGGTGGGTTAGAATTGCCAACTTTTAGGATAATAGTCAAATGCAAACTGTTTGCGCCTCCCAGGGACCTTAGATGTAACACTGTAGAACTGTAAGTCAAATATGAACACAAAAAGTTGAATGAGCAGCCTTGTTTGTCCCTTTTCATTTTTTGTTACATTGATGGATACCACATGTCTTCCTTATGTGATTTTTTGGGGAGGTGGTTAGTAATTGCTGCCATTATTGTCTGTGATACAGCAGTGCTCAGATAGCAGCTATTCAGCTTATAATCAGATGAACAAGATATTATGTTTGGCTTTGTTTATGGAAAAAAGATATTTTATGAAATTGTGGTTAGAGGCCTGTTAGCAAAAGGATGAATGGTTTCTTGGAATTACAATTTGAATCTTTCGAGAGAAACAAACGAAAAATGTCTCACTCTAGGGCTGAATTGGTTTGTGACCTTGCTTCTTTAGCTGAAATCTGTGTGCTCTTATCAGAAGTTTTATTGGAATAAGAAATGATCCTATAAAATGTACATAAAGCAATGTTAAGAAAAACATGATGATGATAATAATAATGCCTTTAGCTTGTTGTGTGCCCAGTATCATATTTTAAATACAGTATCACATTGAATTACCACAGCCTTATATTATCCTCATTGAAGCCCTAGTGGTACAGTGGTTAAGAGTTCAGCTGCTAACCAAAAGGTTGTCCGTTCAAATCCACCAGCTGCTCCTTGGAAACCCTGGGGTGCAGTTCTGCTCTATCCTGTAGGGTCACTAGGAGTCAGAATCAACCCAACAGCATTTTACATTTTACTAATGGAGAAGCTGAGGCCTAAAGACATTAAGAAGCTTTCTGAAGGGCACAAATAGGAGAATCAGGATTCAAATTAGGCAGTCTGACCCCAGGATTGTTCTCTTAACTGCCATATTGCTATGCCTTATTTTTCAATTATTAAATAAAACCCTGCATTAATGACACATTCAAATGTGTAACATTTAAAAAATAAAGTAGCACTGATCATTTGTGTGTATATTTATTATAAAACTTAGGTTATTATTATTATTTTCTAATTGCATTAAGTTGCTAGAGGACCAAAATATAAAACTTGGCATTTCCTCAGCAAATGTGTATGATGCTTTAGTGTTTAAGATGTACTTGGAGCAACATTTAATTTGCAAAATCTTTTTTTATTAATATAATCAATTAAGTGATTATTTCTTTTCCCACTTTGGATATGTTCCATATTTGACTTTCTGTTGCTTTCAAGAAGCCACACGATATAATTCTTACTGAATCCCATTATAGACTCCACTTCATTCCAAAAAAAAGAAAACGAAGCAGTTCTTTAATCCTATTAGAAAAGCAAATGAAAAGAAAGAGTCTTCCAAGGCAGTTTTTTTTTAAATTTAAAATTGGCAGGAAATTTTGTTTATAAAACTATGGAAACCAAGTTGAAATTTATGTACAAGGATTTCAAAACTTGTTTTGGAAATGTAGTATCGCTGAGGAATGCACTGAACCTCCCAAGGTAAGCTCGTGGTGAATGTTTCTTTTGGGAAGGATGATTATGACAGGCAAGAATTTTCTAGGTAGAAAATTGAGATGTATTTCACATGCCATAAAACTCACCCTTTTAACATGTAAAATTAAGTGGCTTTTAGTATATTCAGAACTGTGCAAATTTTCATCACCAAAAAGAAACCCCACATCCATTAGCAGTCACTCCCCACTTCCCACTCCCCACAACTGCCACCCTAGTCCCAAACAATCACCAAATCTACTTTTGTCCCTGCAGATTTGCCTGTTCTAGAGATACATGGAATCAATATGTGGCCCCTTATGACCGGCTTCTTTCATTTACCATAGTGTTTTCAAAGTTCATCTGTGGGGTAGCCTATAGCAGTACCTCATTCCCTTTTTATTGCCAAATAATATTGCATCGTATGGCTAAACCATATTTAATTTATCCATTCATCAGTTGATGAGCATGATGGACATTTGGGTCCATGTATTTCTTTCATACTCAAACTTTAAAGGGTGGTAGCAAAAATGCAGTCCATGCTGGTTTCCAGCTAGTGAACAATAACACTCTTGCCTTCTCTCTTACATTAAACAAAATCACAGTCTATGAAAAGGAGATACCTTTAGGAAAAAAAAAAAAAAAGAAAAATCCTGACTTTCATTATACAGGCAATAGAGAGCCATGAGGATTTTTTTCCTCATGAAACTGCCTCATCAAGTTAATTTTGCTTTTTCTCACTTTGCCTGACATCTGGTAGTATAAATTCATTGGCTAGACCCCCCCCCCAAAATCTACATTAACAAGAATATAAGAAAAAATACCTCTTTGCACTATTGTGTACCAAATTAAGTCTGAAAATAATCAAAGTAGTAGAATGAGACCCAGAGTAGGAATTAGCATTATGTTTTCCTCATTGTCTTTGTTGGATTATTCCCAGATAACTCAAAAGGAAACATAAATTTCAATTTATAGTGAATTATGTGATCTGATACTTTAAGTGGGTGTTTAACAAGTGGCAATAGAAGAAAGAGCACTAGACTGCGATTACTTACTGCAAATCACAAGCTGCTAGAAATACCACTTACTAATTGTATACCAAAGAGCTTCAGTAAAAAAAGTGTGGATTGGAAAGGAAAGGTTGCTCATCTGGTTACTTGCTTCTGCAAACCATGAAGCAAATTGAATGACCTGTGTGGTTACCATATGATCCTGTAGGGAGACAGACTTCCTGTGTGCTTGGGAAATCACAGTATTGAGGATATGAGAAGCAGGCATGAGGGCGTGCCATGTGATGATACTGTCTGTAACTAGTACTGTAACAACAGCAACGATAATGGCAATGATAATAACAGATAATAACAGCAACTAGTATTCATTGAGTACCTATTATCTACTGGGCCATTTACATCTTTATTTACCTCTTAACTTCACAATCCCCCAAAATAAGTTTTATTTTTCCCATTTTACAGGTGACAAAAGGATGGCACTCTAAGAGTGAGGTGATTGTCCCTATGTCACATAGCTAATAGGTAATAAAAAGAAAAAAAACAAACCCATTGCTGTTGAGTTGACTCTGACTTCTAGCGACCCTGTAGGACATTGTAGAACTACTCCATGGGGTTTCCAAGGAGTGGCTGGTGGATTCAAACTGTGACTTTTTGGTTAGCAACCAAACACTTAACTACTAGGTAAATAAGGCTGGAATTCAAACACAGCCTTGACCAATTCCAAAGTCCTTCTCTTTGCACTAGTCAGAGGTGAGTAATTTTAATAATTAATTATTTAGATAATATATATACAGATAAAATAATTTTAAAAAATACATATACTTAATTAGATAATTAATATTTGTCATCAAAGCTGTAACTGTTACAAACCCGTGATGTTGATGATATGGTTTGCATGACCCAGAAGATGCAGACGTTTCATGCATGCCCCAAGTAAATCCCTTTCACCTGCTTTTGTGCTGGATCTTACACCTTCACGACTGCACCTTCAAACTTATCCCTTGTGGCCTGCCGTCATCCCCGATATTGTGATCTTAGGATATTAGAGATAGAGTTTCAATGGAATCAGCTTGTGAACCATCCTCCTTCAGTAACTTTAGTGCCTATTTCTGACTTACAGAATCTGGAATCACCCTAAAATATCTTAATTTTTTTCTTAAGGAGTCTCTGGACATACCCTGGACTTACTACTGGATTGCCTTGGAGGGGGATGGCGTTCTTCTCCCTTGAACTTCTAGAGTTCTCCAGGATTTGAGGATTTCCTGGAACATCAGGAGCTAGCTTCTTGCCTGTGAGACCCTTCAAATCCTATGACTGTTTTAAGCGCTTTGGAGGAAAGTGCCTCCTTAAGTTACCTGTTGCCATTGAGTCGATTCTGACTCATAGCGACCCTATAGGACAGAGTAGAACTACCCCATAGGGCTTCCAAGGAGCAACTGGTGAATTCAAACTGCTGACCTTTTGGTTAGCAGCCGAGTTCTTAACCACCATGCCACCATGGCTCCCTTAAGTTATCTCTGTACAAAGCCATATAGTAAATTATTTCTTTAAATATTTTAATGTTTAGCTTCCCGTATGGAACACTGAAGGAATTGGATGAATTCGTCCCAAAGTCATGTTCTTTGGGCCAGTACAATTTAATTATTTTTAATTACATTGTTTTTAGGGATGAATGCATCATTCATCAACATTCTCCACAGTCCCTTCTCTACTCATTGCCATTGAGTTAATTCCAACTCATATAGTGACTCCATGTGACAGAGTAGAACTGTTATCTTTACAGAAGCAGACTGCCACATCTTTCTCCCTCAGAGCACTGCTAGGCTCAAACTTCTGACCTTTGGGTTAGCAGCTGAGTACTTTAACCACTGCGCCACCAGGGCTCCTTTTAACAGTTCTCTCCAGTCTGTTGTGACACATCCAGCCCATTACCCTCATTAACATTCCCTCATTTACATGCCTGACCCCTGAAGGCATTTGCATCTGAAGCCTCTGGAAAAGATAATCTAGATTTTGTCCAGCACTGTTGCTGTCTGGTTCTCTGATTATTCTGTTTACAAAACAGGACTTGCACTTTTTTTTTCCCCCTTTAGCCCTACAATCAGACCCTCCTTGCTTCCCTCCCACCCTCTTTCCTTTAATGCCCAGACACCCAGTGCCCTCTACTCACCCTTGGCATCAGAGTTCCTTGCCACAGTCCTTCATAAGCTCCTTGCCCTCTTGCAAAGACCCAGCTCTCAAAGAACTCTTCATGTAACTCCCTTTATCCTTTTATTAAATGGTCTGGATCCTCAGTGTATCTCTGTGAGGAGTCATGAAAGTAAGTTGTTTTACTACATCACACTGAGAATGAATGATTCCAAAGACCACAACCTTCAGTATGGACTACACCTCAACATAAAGAAAACAAAATCTTCAACTGGACCAGTAAGCAACATCATGATAAATGGAGAAAAGATTGAGGTTGTCAAGGATTTCATTTTGCATGGATCCACAATCAATATCCATGGAAGCCCAAAACCAAACCCAACCCAACCCACTGCCGTCGAGTCGATTCTGACTCATAGAGACCCTATAGGACGGAGTAGAACTGCCCCATAGAGTTTCCAAGGAGTGCCTGGCAGATTCGAACTGCCGACATTTTGGTCAGCAGCTGTAGCACTTAACCACTACACCACCAGGGTTTTAGCAGTCAAGAAATCAAAAGCCACGTGGCATTGGGCAAATTGGCTGCAAAAGATTTCTTTAAAGTGTTGAAAAACAAAGATGTAACCTTGAGGACTAAGGTGCGCCTGACCCAAACCATGGTGTTTTCAGTCTCCTCATATGCATGTGAAAGCTGGACAATGAATAAGGAAGACAGAAGAAGAATTGATCCATTTGAATCGTGGTGTTGGCAAAGAATATTGAATATACCATGGACTGCCAAAAGAATGAACAAGTCTGTCTTGGAAGAAGTACAACCAGAATGCTCCTTAGAAGCAAGGATGGCGAGACTATGTCTCACATACTTTGGGCATGTTATCAGGAGAGATCAGTCCCTGGAGAAAGACACCATGCTTGGTAAAACAGAGGGTCAGCGAAAAAGTGGAAGACTGTTGACAAGATGGATTGACACAGTGGCTGCAACAATGGGCTAAAGTATAGCAACAATTGTGAGGATGGCGCAGGACCGGGCAGTGTCTTGTTCTGTTGTGCATAGGGTTGCTATGAGTTGGAATCGACTCAACGGCATCTAACAAAAACAAGTACCTCCTATCTTATGGTTAGGGTGAGGGTGAGAAAGTGTTTATGAACGCCAATGATTCTTTAATTGGTGGAATGCCAGGGTGGTAAGGGTAAAGGGATTATGGAGCGGAAAGACAATTCTGCTTATTTTGTAGTACTTCCCTGAGAGAGGAGAAGGGAAAGAGGAGGCTGTGACTCCCAGCTTCCAGGCAGCTCTTCTCCATCCTGTGATAAAAGAAGCAGCTGCTCCACTTACAGACTTTCCATTCCATTCCTCTCTGCAGTGTACACTCCCTCTAAGGACTATTCTGCCATCAGCACTACATGACTGGGGACCTCACTGTGTCTAACTTGCACTAGAGGCAGTGGATGGACAATGTTGTGCTTAATACATTGCATGTTTTATTTTATTTGTTTTCAATTCTACCAACGGTTCTACAGTGTCTCTGTTCCAGATGTATAGTGGTCACACATTTGAGGAGCAGGTATTGAACCTGGTCCTCAAACTAAAATATGCCTGAACCCAAAGCCACACCTTTGCCTTCAAACTTTCTTGGGCTCTCAGAACCCCTTTTCAGACACCTGTGTTGGTGGGAGGGAGAAACCCGCATGCGTAGTCCCACCCACTCTTGGACTGTGGTTGTTACAGGGACCTTGAAGCAAGTTCTTGTTAGGTACGTATACCCTTTCTCTTTGCCAGCCAATCTCAGTTACACATGGTTTAGCTTTCTCAGAAGAATGCCAAGGCAGCTGTTTGTGTAACTTCTTACCAACTGGGCCCAGTTACGATGAGCACAGGGATTATTTTTAAATGCTCAGATTTACATAGTCTAGAGCTTAGTTTTATAATAGTTGTTAACAACTAGATTTTTCTTTTAGATTTTAGACTTCCACAAAAATCATCATTTTCTTCCCTTACAATAACCCTGTTAGATAGACTTAGTATTTTTATTTTATCAATAATGAAACAGACTAAGAGAGTTACCTGACCTGCACGGTAAATGTTAACACCAGGCCTGGAATACAGGTCTTCTGACTCCAAATCTCATAAGTAAACTCTGGTCTATTTGTATCATGTCATCACCTATTATGTACCTGGTATGATCACCTGGTCTCTACAAGGCAAACAGGCCCACTGTGGCTCCCCCAGCCCCGCTTTCTGCATGAGAGTGATTCTGTCAGCCGTAGCCACCAAGGGCCTTCTTCATTTAAGGCCTCTCCTTAGTCAGGTCCTGGAGCTCTCTTTTGGCTGATGGAGATCATATCCCACACTGTCCCCAACCCCTGTAGGTCACTGATGGACAAGACCCTAGCACTTGCTAATTTTAAAGCACGTTCACATAATGTGGTGAGAGCCTGCACTGACAAACTATTTTGATTTCTTCCCAAGATATTACTTAACTATTTTGTCTGGAAAACTGGGACAGAAGGTAAACCCTTCCAAGAAACTTTTAATCAACGGCTTTTGGGCAGACCTAGCTCTGCCACCCAAGCATTGTTATCAAGCCCCGGGGCATTGTTTTATTCCTTTTACATTTGGGCTGCATTTCTTGGCATACAGGATTGTCTCTCCCTCTATATTATTTGTTTATACATCAGGCCAAAATCAAACAAGCACAAATAAACGTATAGAAGAAGAAAAAAGGGTTTTAGAGATGAGATGATGAGAGTAGGGCGTTGGAGGTGTGGGTTGTGGAGAATGATTGAATCCAGGCAAGCTTTTATTTAGCTTATAACTCTTATCTATTTTAGCAACCTCTATTTAAAGTCTGGGCCCAAAGAGCTGGGGGCCTAGTCCAATGATTTCTGTCTGTGACACACAAAGTTGCTAGCTAAACGCTAAGTAGTTTGCTTAGCATAAATTTCTCAAACCAGCAAAGATCACTGTTTTAAGCTGAAAAGCTGGGTTTTTAGTTAAAAAAAAAACCATTGCTGTTGAGTCAATTACGACTCATAGTGACCCTATAGGACAGAGTAGAACTGCACCATAGAGTTCCCAAAGAGCGCCTGGTGAATTCAAACTGCTGACCTCTTGGTTAGCAGCCATAGCGCTTAAGCACTATGCCACCGGGGTTAATATTTACCCCACGTATATTGGTTTTGTTTGTTTGAACTGGATATGCATGCACATAGCACAAAACTCGAAAGATACAAAATGGTTAACAGTGAGATGTCTTACCCATTCTTATGTGCCCAGATAACTACCTTCCTTCTCCAGGGGCAAACACTACTGTGGCCCTTTTTTTTTTTTTCATTTTGGTATCCTTCCAAACATGCTGTGTACCTTATGAGTATAGATGCAAGTTTTCTTCTTTTCATGTTGTGGTTGTTAGTTATCGTGGAGTTGGCCAACCCATGGTGACTTTATGTATAATAGAACAAAACCTCGTGTGGTCCTGTGCTATCTTCATGATCATTGTTATTGCCGTGGTTATTGTGTCAGTCCATCTCACTGAGGGCTTCCCTCATTTTTGCTAACCCTCTATTTTACCCACTTCTACTTTAATAACTTGCTTTCATAAATATTAGCATATCATCCATTCTGTATATTGTGCCATACAAGTTCATTTAGGGCTGCCTTGTTCTTTTTAAGAAACACTGCATAGAATTGCATTGTATTGATGTACACTAATTTATTTAACCAGTCCCCTGTTATTTCCAATATTATCTAATAACATTTCAATGAAAATACTCATATATATGTCATTTTGTTTTTTGTGTTAAGTATATCCAGAAGATAAACTCATAGAAGTAGAATGGCTGGGTCAAACAGTATTTACAAAATTTTGACATGCGCTGCCAAATTGCTCCACGTCAGGTCCTACTCATTTCCAATATACAAGTAAACCTTTGAAATGTTGCCAACGAAGTGTGTCATCAAACTTTTTGATGTTTCTCAAAATAAAAGGTCAAAAAATAGTAGCTCAGAGTAGTTTTAATTTACATTTCTCTTATTTTATATGAGGCTGAAGAACATTTCATATGTTTAGTAACTATTAGTATTTTCTGTGAATTAGCTTTTCACAGTCCTTGCACATTTTTCTGTTGAGTTGATGGACTTACTATTTTGTAGGAAATTCCTATCAGTCATGTAAATGTCCGTTGGCGCAAGGTATATACACATCCTTTATCCCTTCTGGCGATATCCGACCACATATACGTCTGTCATCCCATAAGGTTATTATTTTCTTTTTAAAGGGAAAGCAGCTTTCCTTTTGTTTATTATTTCCCCCTAATGGTTTTAAAGACCCCAAACTCCCAGAGTGAACTAGCGGTGGGGCTCCAGGGCTTATCCCAATCTCTGTAGTCCCTCCTCCTCCTTCCCCTACTTCTGGTTTCATTCACCCACCCAGCAGCCATGTAGCTGTTCGTTCCAGCACAGGGCAGTGCCTGCCAGGCTCTTCTGCTACTGCCAGAGGGGTGCCAGCAGGCCCGGGGTGCTCATGGGCTCCGGCTCCAGGCAGCAGCTGCTCATGATCAGGAAGCGACCGCATCAACAGGGCTGCTGCTGCCACCGCCAGCCGCACTCTCCACCTAAGTCATGCGTAAAGTCCTGATTTGGTGATCTGGCTGCCGGCTTGGTGCTCACCTGGCCCACAGTCACACACCTAACATTGCCAGCCTCCTGTATCTAGTAGGTACAGCTCTTGGGCTTTGTCAGGCCACAGACTGGGGAGGGGGTCCAGGGCCTGGGCTGCTCTTGCCCCTCAGGCTGGTGAATAGTGGATGGGGCTGGGCACGTAAGGTGCGACCGACCTGTATGGAGTAATGTGGTGTTCACAGGACATCCAAATTGCTCAAGTCCTATTTCACAAAATTAATGTGGATGTTAAGCAACACATGACTTTATACTAAAAATTAGCCCTTTGTCTCTGATATGAACTGTAAATACTTTTCCCAGTTTGACTTGAAGCTTTTGATTTTGTTAATGATGTATTTTCCTGCTGAATTAAAAAAAATTTTTTTTCTTGTGTCTCCATGCTGAGATTACAAAATATCTCATCCATCTTTGGTGTCAGAATCTTTATAACTTCATTTTTTATTTTTCAGTCTTTGATACATCTGGGATCATATTTATATAAGATATAAGGTGTCGTTGTTAGGTGCTGTCAAGTTGCTCCAGCTCATAGTGACCTTATGTATGACAGAATGAAACATCGCCGGGTCCTGTGTCATCCTCACAATCATTGCTATATTGGAGCCCATTGTTGAAACCACTGTGTCAATCCATCTTTACTAAGGGCCTTCCTCTTTTTCGATGACCCTCTACTTTACCAAGCATGATACCTTTCTCCAGCAATTGGTGCCTCCTGATGACATGTCCAAAGTAAGAGAAACAAAATCTAGCCATCCTCTCTTCTAAGGAGCATTCTGGCTGTACTTCCTCCAAGACAGATTTGGTCATTCTTCTCAAAGTCCATGGTATATTCAATATTCTTCACCAACACCACAATTCAAATTTGTCAGCTTTTCTTTCATTGTCCAGCCCCTTCGAGGTGATTGAAAATACTATGGCTTGAGTCAGGTGCACCTGAGTCATCAAAGTGACTTCTTTGCTTTTTAAGACTTTAAAGAGGTCTTTTGCAGCATATTTTCCCAATACGTCATTCAGTTTCTTGACTGCTTTTTCCATGGGCATTGATTATTGACCTAAGAAGAATGAAATCCTTGGCAACTTCAATTTCTTCTCCATTTATCATGATGTTGTTTATTGGTCCAGTTGTAAGGATTTTCATTTTCTTTATGTTCAGGTATAATCCATACTGAAAGCTGTAGTCTTTTACCTTCAACAGTAAGTGTTTCAAGTTGTCTTCATTTTCGGCAGAAATGTGTTATCTGCATATTTCGGGTTGTTAATGAGTCTCCCTCCAATTCTGATGTCACATTCTTATTTATATAGCCCAGCTTCTTGCATTATTTGTTCAGCACATAGGTTGATTAAGTAAGGTAAAAGAGTACAACCCTATCACGTACCTTTTTAAATGTTAAACCAGGCAGTATCCCCTTGTTGTGTTCTAACCACTACCTCTCGATCCATCTGCAGTTTCTGCCGAAGCATAACTAAGTGTTCTAGAATTCCCATTTGTCTTAGTTATCTGGGGCTGCTATAAGAGAAATAACACAAGTGGATGGCTTTAACAAACAAATTTATTTTCTCACAGTTTAGGAAGCTAGAAGTCCGAATTCAGTCACCAGCTCTGGAGGAAGCCTCTCTCTCTGTGGGCTTTGGGGGAAAGTCCTTGTCTTCTTAGCTTCTGTTTCCTGATTCCTTGGAGATATCCCTGTGACATGGCATCTGTCTTCCTCCATCTCTGCTTGCTTAATCTGTTCTTTTTATATTTTGTAAGAGATAGACTCAAGACATGCCCTATGGTAATCCTGTCTTATTAACATAACAAAGACAGCCCATTCCCAAATGGGATTATAACTACAGGCATAGAGGTTAGGATTTATAACACATATTTTTTTAGGACAGAATTAAGTCCGTAACACCATTCTTCACAATGTTATCCATAATTTATTTTGATCCACAGAGTCGAATGCCTTCTCCTAGCTTATAAAACACAGGTATGTTTCTGGTATTCTCTGCTTTTGGCCAATATCCATCTGACATCAGCAATAATATCCCTCCTTCCACATTCCCTTCGGAATCTGGCTTGAACTTCTGTCAGTTTCCTCTCAATTTTCAGCTGTAGCCATTTCTGAATTAAATTCATCAAAATTTTGGTACCATGTGGTATCAGTATTGTTTGGTAATTTCCTCATCCTGTTTGTTTGATGGCCTTTCTTTGAAATGAGCATGGGTGTGGATCTCTTCCAGTCAGTTGGCCAGGTAGCTGTCTTCCACATTTCTTGACATAGACAAGTAAGAGTTTCCAGCATTGTATCTGTTTATTGAAGCATCTCAGTTGGTATCCCATTAATTCCTGGAGGCTGGTTTTTCTCCAGTGAATTCGGCATGGCTTGTACTTCTTTCGGTATCAGTGGTTCTTGATCATATGCTACCTCCTGAAATGGGTGAACTTGAACCAGTTCTTTTTGGTACAGTGACTGTGTATTCCTTTGATCTTCTTTCAATGTTTTCTGCATTAATTCAACTTTTTGCCCATAGAATCTATCAATATTGCAATTTAAGGCTTGAATTTTCTCTTTAGTTCTTTCAGCTTGAGAAATGCTGATTGTGTTTTTCTCTTTTTTTGTTGTTGTTGTTTTTATACTGATTGTCACTCAGTTCTGTATCCGTTGTTTCTTTAAATAAAAGGTTAGTCTTATAAAATGAGGCGAGAAAACCTCATTAAGCCATAACAGCACTAATATAATATGAGCCGGTGTGATTAGCTATTGGTTTCAGTCACTCTAGAGACAATCTGGGTAATTCAGGTAACCTTTTATTTAAAGAAACCAGAGACAGAGAACAGTTAACTGACTGACAATCAGTATAAAAACAATAACAAAACAAAAAAGGGAAGAATGCAGTTGACGTTTCTCAACATTAATCTTTTTTAATCTCTTAATACAGAAGAGTAAAAAAAAAACTTATGGATTCCAGAATTTAGATTTACCATGTATATTTAAGAATAGTAAGATGTCATAAAGCTAGGATAAGTTTATGAAAGTCCTGTGTAACATTTTACCTCTGTTTATATTACATTGTGTCTCATGATAGTAGACTAATGCTTCATTTATTTGGCTTTTTCTTAAACAGTGTTCTTAAAATGTGAAAGGAAAAAGAACTTTAACCTCTAGTGTGCAAAATTTTAGCCTTTTTAGTGATCACTTTTCAAAATGTAAGTGCATGTCTTAATCTAATTATACCCAACAACAGATTTACACTTTTCTGGAGGTTTCATAAATGCCATCTTCTTTTATGTAGCACAGCACCTTCAGACAGTACTCAGGGTCCTCTGGGTATCGAGGTTCTTGAAGTTTTTAAAAAAATTTTTTTTTCTGTTCCCTCTGTTGTCTAGAGTCTAGACTGGAATGTAAATGTCAGTTGCCAGCTTTCTTCTATCTCTACTTTCTCTTTTGCTGCTTCTTCTCATGTATGGTTTGGGAAAAAAGATGAAGAATCTGGTCAGAATTAAGCCTAATAGAACTCACAGGATCCCTCTGGAAGCATGGAGGTTCCCCCTACACATGAAGTACACGGCTATTAGTGCCAGAACACAAGCAGTCAGTTTTGACTGTCATTAGATCTTTAAAATTATTGTTTATTTATCAGCAATGACCAGTACATTTGAGGTTTCTAGATAAGTTATCTGTGAATGGGTGAGGTATGGTCATACATAAAAAGTAAAATATAAAAAGATTTCCCTTAACATTTAATGTCATTCTTTCTACCACTTATTAAATTATGTGATATTTTCTACAAAAATATTTACTTTTTATTATATTTATCCATCAAACTTATTTTCTATGTTTTATAATAATGTAAAATCTCTAGGATTGCAAAAAAAAAGTGAGTTTTTTAAACTTTCAGGTTTAAAATGGTTTTTCCATTTTACCTGAGTTGCTAAAAGATACGAGCTCAGCGAACACCTATTACCTCTGGAAATATTTCATGTCAAAATAAATCACATGTAAAAGTAAAAATAATTGTTTAGAGTGCAAAAAACATATAGCTGTAAAAGTTATTGATTGAAGAGTTTTTACTGTTTAAAATGTCATAAGCCATTAAGCATTCTTTGCTCTCATTCAAAGTTTTCAAAATTGAGAAACTTAATTTACTGATGGGTCGTCTTCAATTACTTCTGAGGTTTAAAATAAACTTCGTAAAGGCAGCCCTCTAGAGTCCTCTGGTTAAAATATAAAAATCTTGCAGCAACTCCCATCATTCCCCAACTGTGTGGAGAGCTCTAACATCGGCAGTTGGAACAGAATGAGTGAGGGCAGTGACAGCCATCCAGTGACTAATGGACCTTAAGGTCACAAGTCTTATTCCCCCGTGGACGACTTGGCCTTCACACAGGAAAAACAAAACAGAATATCTCCAGCAAAAAGAGATAGTCCACCATCTCAGGCAACATCCCTAAACTCATTCAGGCCTCTCACAAACCTGGGTCATCTGTTACCAAGGGAACTGGGTGAGAGAGCACTGAGCATCCACTGAGAAATGAATGGCTCAGGAAGCATCCGGCCAGTCAATACAGGGTCCAGAGCAGCATCCTTGCTGACAGGGTGAAATGCATTTGTAATACATCCATAGCAGAAGATTTCAGTCCCCTTGGAAACAGAAGTATCAGAAGTGACTGACTTACAACAGCTGAAAATCTGTGTTCAGATATAAAGACTGTATATACCCATGCTTACAAAGTATTAAACTGTAGTTTATTCTGTATCCATTACATTAAGCTTTTTATTAGTGTTGAGGTAAAATTTGCATACATAAAATTCACTTCAATTCAGTGACATTACATCAAGTTTTAAAATGACTTAACTATATTTAGTTTTTTTAAGATTAAAAACAACAATTTTAATGCAATCTCAATACTAAACGAAAAAAAAGAGCTGAAACAAAACAAAATAAAAAACCCACAGTAAATTGTCAGTAATCTGTTTCAGTAACTCTGATTTCTATTTAAGCAGTTGCTTAGAGTACAAGATTAAATTTGTAACACGTGACTTTCAAAATTTAGCTAGAAAAGCATAAAAGCATGCTGTTTTGGTAGAATCCTTTTATCATCTAATCTTACATAGTCACTCTCGCGTGTTCATTAATGTAAGTGAATCAGCCTCATTATCATCATATATGCAGACTGGAGTTGGGCTCTCCTTAAATTTCTTATCTGCTTCCGATTTTCTGTGTTTCCATTCCCGCTCTTCCCTCTGCCTTATCTCACTCACTGAATTTTGTTTTTTGAAAGTAGGGCTTGTATCCTATTTAGCTTTGTGGACAGAGCACTAGTAAAATTTTGAATTGAATGAACTTGTTGAATTGAATGGACTTAAACCGTGTAAAACACTGATGTTACCAATTACTAGGCATCCTCCTACAATGACTTACAAGGCAAGAGGCAAAGCCAGTGTGGTGTCAACATAGATGACGCCATTGCCAATGCTGATGTCAACACTTGCTCCCTGCAGACACAAAGCTCTAATACAAGATAGCATATGACTCCTGGGATCTTTTGCCAAAAAAAACCAAAAAACAAAAAAAAATAGTCTGATATTTTAGATTTCTTAAGCTGCAATGGCAGTGGAATTGCATGAGTATTTTTTTTTTCTAGTTCTTTTTATTTCTTCACTCATAGGAAAGATGCCAAGGTATACTCAAAACCCCCGTGCTATGAGTATAGGAAAGATGCCAAGGTATACCCAAAAGCCCCGTGCCGTGTGTATAGTATTTATTAAATATCTTTTAGAGCACTGCACATGAATTTTATACAAATGGGCTTTAAAGAGCACATAAAGAGTGGAAATTACATTTATTCCGTACTTTTTCGTAATAATACACTTAGATTGTTACATATCAGATAATAATTTTTAAAAATCTAGAATTATTTGCTTTGTAATCATTCTATTTCTTAGCTTAGGCTAATAACAGACAATAAGTTGGCTTTGCTTCTTAGCATCAATTCTTGGAAGCTTGAACTCAAGGATCAGTAATTTAAAAAGAATAATAGTTTTAGTGTACTTGGCATTTTTTTTGGCATAATATATTTGAAATGAAGGTTTCTTTCTTTACCTATTTCGGGGATTGCATCTGACTTGTGTCAATTATATGGTTCTCTTTTTTTTTCCTCCATAGCCTTAATAATAAAGAGATTTCAAGTTGGAGTATATAGTTCTGTTTTTACAAGTATTGTTTAGAAACCAATTTATAAATGCTGTGATTTATTAAATGTTTCCGAACAAAACTCTCAATGTCTTTGGAATGATCCAAATGAAAGAGGGTCTTATACTGAGCAATTTGCAGTTGAAGACCTGCCTTTTACAATGGCTGTGCAGTTGACCCTTTAGTCCTATTTTGAGTCCCAGATGAAAATACGGCTTCCCTTCAAGTGGTAGTTGCTAAGGGCAACTGGTACTGACGCCAAAAGATGAATACTCTACCTTCTTAGTATAATGCCTACTTTGTGAGCTAAATAAAGGGCTAAATTGCAGAGAAGAAAGCCGTATAAATGTGAAATATCAAGAGAGGAATGGAAACAGGAATATTAGAGATGTGGAAGTCAGAAAAAGAATTACTGTCAGTATTTTTTTGGTAACTGGCTGGCACTTTGGATAGATGGCCTCATCTCCTGGGCACCCTGTTCTTCTCTCTATCACAGCCAGCAGAGCATTGTTCACTGGAGTAAGACTCTTTTGTAACACGAATGTGTTATTAGTTCTTAGTGGATTTAAAAAAAATGGAAGTGAGGCTCTCATAGGATTGCATAGGGACGTATTTGTCAAATTTTTTACCTTGGATCTTCACACACAAATATATTGTGCCAGCATAGTTGCCTTATTGCCAGAGCATATGCTATTTAGAAAACTTATAGTGGACTCAGTCAGTTATCTAACTGCAGTTCAACAATAGAAGGTTTTATATGTACATTAGTTTAATAAGAGAGACTTTATAGAATATACTTATAGCAGCATCCATAATCTCTGAAAAAAAAAGTTCTGTTTTAATATAGTCATTTGGGGTCACTGGTGGTTCATTGGTAGAATTCTCACCTTCCATGCAGGAGTTGTTGTTTGTGTTGTTGGGTGCCATCTAGTCAGTTCTGACTCATAGAGACCCTATGTACAACAGAACCAAATACTGCCCGGTCCTGTGCCATCCTCGTAATTGTTGTTTTGTTTGAGCCCATTGTTGCAGCCACTATGTTAATCCATCTCATTGAGGGTCTTCCTCTTTTTTGTTAACCCTGTACTTTACCAAGCATGATATCCTTCTCCTGGGACAGTTCCCTCCTAATAACATGTCCAAAGTACGTAAGACAAAGTCTTACCATCCTTGCTGCCAAGGAGCATTCTGGCTGTGTTTCTTCCATGACAGATTTGTTTGTTCTTTTGGCAGTCCATGGTATATTCAATATTCTTCCCCATAATTCAAAGGCATCAATTCTTCTTTGGCCTTCCTTACTCATCATCCAGCTTTTGTATGTATATAAGCCGGTTGAAAACACCATGTTTAGGTCAAGTGCACCTTAGTCCTCAAGGTGACATCTTTGATTTTCAGTACTTTAAAAAGGTCTTTTGCAGCAGATCTGCCCAATGCAATGCATCTTTTGATTTCTTGTCTGCTGCTTCCATGGGTGTTGATTGTGAATCCAAGCAAAATGAAATAATTGACAACCTCAATCTTTTCTCTGTTTATCATGATGTTGCTTATTGGTCCAGTTGTGAGGATTTTTGTTTTCTTTATGTTGAGGTGTAATCCATACTGAAGGCTGTGGTTTTTGATCTTCATCAGTAAGTGCTTCAAGTCCTCTTTCAGCAAAGAAGATTGGCATTTGCACAACATAGGTTGTTAATGAGTCTTCCACCAATTCTGATGGTGCTTTCTTCATATAGTCCAGCTTCTTGGGTTATTTGCTCAGCATACAGATTGAATAGATATGGTGAAAGGATACAACCCTGACGTAAACCTTCCCTGACTTTAAATCATGCAATATCCTCTTGTTCTGTTCGAACAACTGCCTCTTGGTCTATGTACAGGTTCCTCATGAGCACAATTAAGTGTCCTGGAATTCCCATTCTTTACAATGTTATCCCTAATTTGTTATGATCCACATAGTTGAATGCCTTTGCATAGTCAATAAAACACAGGTAAACATCTTTCTGGTGTTCTCTGCTTTCAGCCAGGATCCATCTAACATCAGCTATGATATCCCTGGTTCTGCATCCTCTTCTGAATCCAGCTTGAATTTGTAGCTGTTTCCTGTCAGTATGCTGGTGTAGCCACTTTTGAATGATCTTCAGCAAAATTTTACTTGTGTGTTGTATTAATGATATTGTTCAATAATTTCCGCATTTGGTTGGCTCACCTTTCTTGGGAATAGGCATAAATATGGATCTCTTCCAGTCAGTTGACGAGGTAGCTATCTTTCAAATTCCTTGGTATAGACCATTGAGCACTTCCAGCACTGCATCCTTTTGTTGAATCATCTTTATCGATAGTGCTTCAATTCCTGGAGACTTGTTTATTGCCAGTGCCTTCAGTGCATCTTGGACTTCTTTCTTCCTTTAGTACCATTGGTTCTTGATCATATGCTCCCTCCTGAAATGGTTGAACGTCGACCAGTTCTTTTTGGTATAGTGACTCTGAAGAAGTATGTTATTGTCATTAATTTGTTACTACACCTTTCTCTTTGTTTAAGCAATCATTGTTATAAGCAAAGCATCATATATCTGTATTTCATGATTTTAGTGCTATTAAAAAAGGAAATTAACTTCCTACCTAAGCCCAATAACATTTTTATTTTTTATTATGAATTTTTTAAGCTCAGAAAAAAGTACAGAAAATAATATTCTTGTACCTTTCTCTTAGATAAAATAGTACTGCCGTTTTGCCACATTTCTTTCAGATTTTGTTACAAAACAACAAAGGTTACAGATAACTGCTGAAGGTTCACTTCCCTATGCCTTTTTGATCTTTTTCTCTCCAAATGTTACCATTATCTTTAAGTTGGGGTGTGTCAGTCCCATGCATGTTTTTGTACTTTTACTACATGTGAATCTTTCCACAAACCATACTAAACCTGTACTTAAATTGTTTCATTCAACCCAAAATAATGCCTTGGGAGATTTATCAATATCAATACATATAAATGTAGTTCACTTTGGTAGAAGGCTAAATCCTACAAATTAGATTTGTAGAGCAAGTTGGCAGTATTGAATGGATTTTAGAGAGTGCATATCCTAAGGCCCAGCAATTCCCTTTCTAGATGTAATCTTGAAAAACTCTCACACATGTGCACTAAGATGTGTGTAAGGTTGTTCATAGCAGTGATTTTAATAGTGAGAATGTGGAAGTAATATAAGTATCACTGTTTTTGGTGGCACAAGAGGTTGCCTGCTAACCAAGAGGTCAGCAGTTGACAATCCTGATCCAAATTCCAACAGCATTTTTTAATGAGATGGAGAAACAAGTCACTAACTTCATATGGAAAGGGAAGAGGCCCCGCATAAGTAAAGCATTACTGAAGAAGAACAAAGTGGGAGACCTCACACTACCTGATTTTAGAACCTATTTTACTGCCACAGTAGTCAAAACAGCCTGGTACCGGTACAGCAACGGACACATAGACCAATGGAACAGAATAGAGTAATCCAGACGGAAATACATCCACCTATGAGCAGCTGATATTTGACAAAGGCCCAAAGTCCATTAATTGAGGAAAAAACAGTCTCTTTAACAAATTGTGCTGGCATAACTGAATATCCGTCTGCAAAAGAAATGAAACAAGACCCATACCTCACTCCATGTACAAAAAGTAACTCACAATGGATCAAAGACCTAAATATAAAATCTAAAATGATAAAGATCATGAAAGAAAACATAGGGACAATGCTAGGAGCCCTAATACATGGCATAAGCAGAATACAAAACATTACTAACAATGCACAAACACCATAAGAGAAACTAGATAACTGGGAGCCCCTAAAAATCAAACACTTATGCTCATCTAAAGACTTCACCAAAATAGTAGAAAGACAACCTACAGACTGGGAAAAAAAATTTGGCTACGACAAATTCAGTCAGCATCTAATCTCTAAAATCTACAAGATATTGCAAAACCTCAACAACAAAGAGACAAATAACCCAATTAAAAGATGGGCAAAGGATATGAACAGGCACTTCACCGAAGAAGACATTCAGGTGGCTAACAGATATATGAGGAAATGCTCACAATCATTAGCCATTAGAGAAATGCAAATCAAAACTACAATGAAATACCATCTCACCCCAACAAGGCTAGCATTAATCCAAAAAACACAAAATAATAAATGCTGGAGAGGTTGTGGAGAGACTGGAACACCTATGCATTGCTGGTGGGAATGTAAAATGGCACAACCACTTTGGAAATTGATTTGGAGGCTCCCTAAAAAGCCAAAATAGAAGTCACATACGATCCTGCAATCCCACTTCTTGGAATATATCCTAGAGAAATAAGAGCCCTCATAGGAATAGATACATGCACACCCATGTTCATTGCAGCACTGTTCACAGTAGCAAAAAGATGGAAACAACCTAGGTGCCCATCAGTGGATGAATACATAAACAAATTATCGTATATTCACACAATGGAATACTACGCAATGATAAAGAACAATAATGAATCCTCGAAACATCTCATAACATGGAAGAATCTGGAAGGCACTATGCTGAATGGAATTAGTCTCAAAAGGACAAATACTATATGAGGCCACTATTATAAGAACTCAAGAAAAGGTTTAAACACAGAAGAAAACATTCTTTGATGATCACAAAGGTGGGGAGGGAGAGAGAGGGATATTCACTAACTGGATGGTAGACAAGAATTATCTTAGGTGAAGGGAAGGACAGCACACAATACAAGGGAAGTCAGTACAACTGGACTAAAGCAAAAGCTAAGAAGTTTCCTGAATACAACCAAATACTTCAAAGACAGAGTAGCAGGAGTGGAGTTCTGGAGACCATGGTTTCAGGGGACATCTAGGTCAATTGGCATAACAAAGTTTATTAAAAAAATGTTCTGCATCCCACTTTGGTGAGTGGCATCTGGGATCTTAAAAGCTAGCAAGTGGCCATCTAAGATGCATCAATTGGTCCCAACCCACCTGGAGCAAAGGAGAATGAAGAATACCAAAGACACAAGAAAAATATGAGCTCAAGAGACAGAAAGGGCCCTGTAAATCAGAGACTCCATCAGCCTGAGACCAGAAGAACTAGATGGTGCCTGGCTACCACCAGTGACCACCCTGACAGGGAACACAACAGAGAGTCCCTGACGGAGCAGGAGAAAAGTGGGGTGCAGAAAGGAGAAAAAAAAAAAAAAAAGGTCAGCAGTTTGGTTCCACCAGTCGCTCACTTTCCTGTAAAGTTATTACATGTCGGAATCGACTCAACAGCAGTGGGGTTTTTTTTTTTTTTTTGTCCATTATTTTATTTTTTTTTAATGAACAAATAATGAAATAGTATACAGAAGATAAGGAGTCCTGGTTTTGCAACAGTTAAGTGCTTGGCTGCTAACGGAAAGGTTAGTGGTTGAACCAGCCCAGCAGCTCTGTGGGAGAAAGAGCTGCGATCTGCTCCCGTAAAGCCTACAGCAGTTCTTCTCTGTCACATGGGGTCACTGTGAGTAGGAAATGACTTGATGGCACCTAGCAACAAAAACATACAGCAGATGGAGTCCCTGTGTGGTACAAATCGACTACTAACCGAAAGATTGGCTATTCAAACCCACCCAGAGGAGCCT
This sequence comes from Loxodonta africana, assembly GCF_030014295.1. Classification (NCBI taxonomy): domain Eukaryota; kingdom Metazoa; phylum Chordata; class Mammalia; order Proboscidea; family Elephantidae; genus Loxodonta; species Loxodonta africana. Next base: position 134,122,998 of record NC_087342.1, read on the forward strand.
TGGAAGTAAGGCCTGGCCATCTGCTTCTTTAAGGTCACAACCTTGAATACCTTATGGGAACATTTTACTCTGCACATATGGGGTCACTGTGAGTCAGAATCGACTCAACAGCAACAATGACAATAATACAGCAGATAAAATAGAATTTTGATTAAAAAATTATGTTAATATTAGAAAATTACCAAACCAAACCATCAGGTACGTATAAATCCGTAAACAATACTGGGAAAAATCTAGGTATGGATAATTTTTAAAAGATTAAACATTTTATAAAACAAGGCATATATTCTTATATTACATCTCACCATGGTTTTTACATAATCCGTCTCCCTTTTAAACCGATGTATTGGGATTACATGAAATAAGTGCAGGAAAAAATAAGGCATCTTCAAGAGATTAAAAAAAAAAAAAATCACCGTCAAGTTGATTCCAACTCGCAGTGACACTAGAGGACAGAGTAGAGCTGTCTCCATAGGGTTTCCTAGGCTATAGTCTATACAGAAACAGACTGCCACATCTTTCTCCGCTGGTGGGTTCAAACTGCTGGCCTTTCGGTTAGCAGCCATACACCTAACCACTGCCCCACCAGAGCTCCTTTCCTCAGAGATGGCTTAATAAATAGGCACAATCTACTTTCCAATTTATACACTAATGTTTTTATGCAACGCTACTTGACAACTCTTTGTACTATATCTTAGTGGACCACAATCAGAGAAGGTCTTTAACTTAGAATTATTCATGGATTTTCTGCTTTAAGACAATCTGACATGTTAAAACATGGACTTAAAACACATATTAAATTGAGGATTTCTCAAAACAGAAGTATACTTGACTTTACAATTAGAAACACCTTTGCATAGGGACACTGCAGTATCTTAAATATGATTTAATATAGAAAATTAATTTTTTTTCAGGGCTTCAGGAAAATGTTGCATGGAGAAGTACATCCATACTTTGAAAGGTAGTAATTTTAAATACTAAACAATGATTGACACTTCAACACAACATGTTAGTAACAGCAGTGATAACTCCATTGAAGATGAGGATAACCAGGTTACTGCTGGCCCTTCCAAAGCCTGATATTTGTGGTCAATGGTGATTTCATTCTTCATTTCTATATTTTGACATGTTTATCACTGTAAAACTGAGATATGTTCTTTTAAGTCGTTCTATAGCACTAATATAAATCAGGTGGTCATTAAAGTCAAGCAGGGTTTATTTAGTTCTGTGATTTCATTCTACTTAAAAATTCATTTAGTGACCTCTCGCTTGTGAAACAGTGTTTCAGTACTCTTTGAAAACAGCCAATTCTGCAGCTATGTTATGACAGTTGTTTTTACCAGTCATTTACTTATGTTCAAGATCTTACCAATTATGCTTTTCTGGATATCATTGGAAATGTGGAGGGAGCATGTGAGATGCAGGAGAGGGAGAAAGGGTCACACAGAGTAATCATAGACTGGAATAACTCACGGTGGCTCACGACTGTGTTTATTTCAGCAACTTCTGCTGCTGAAGTTCGGAATACAGTTTCTATGGTTTATTCCTGAAAGGACACTTTTATTTGAACTATATGCAAATAATGCACATGGTGATGATAAAACCAACTATAATCCAAGATGAATTTCAGAACTGAAAAACTCAGAAAAAATGAAGATAAAAAATTCTTCAGGTTAGTGTGAAGAATAAACAAGGCAGGGGCGATGAGGAAGTATTTGATGCTGCAAGGCAAAGAGAATAAATCAAGAGGACAAAATGGAAGTTTTAAGACATGAATGTAGTTACTGCAGTTACATCGATGTTTACATTTTGAACCATGTAGTTAGTCATGGCTCTTACCTGCTATATGGTTTCCTTAAAAGGGTTCTTGACAAAACAAAATGACTTTTAAAAGTTGATGCATGCAATCGATTTCCCCTCAATGCCCAATCAAGTCAGTATTTTCAGGATAAATTTATTCTTTGTCTTAAAGCCCAAATACGTAAATCACCACTAAAAATTAAGGTATTTACATATTTATGTTATTATTTATGGAAACCCTGGTGGCATAGTGATTAAGTGCTATGGCTGCTAACCAAGAGGTCGGCAGTTCAAATCCGCCAGGTGCTCCTTGGAAACTCGATGGGGCAGTTCTGCTCTGTCCTATAGGGTCACTATGCGTCAGAATAGACTCGATGGCAGTGGGTTTGGTTTTTTTGGTTTTGGTTATTATTTATGTTATTATTATTAGAGAACTCTTTGGGCATTATGAAAAGGGGGGATGTTATTATTAGATTATTATGTGATTATTAGATTAGCTATTAGTTAATCTCTAATAGATTATTAAAGATTAACAAGAGGTGGTTTTTGCAGAAGTCAAAAGTTGTAACTGCCCCAACACTGGGCTAGTTTTTTCCAAGGTTTATATCAACTCACCAACCAAGATTAAATATTCATTTGTCCTGTCACAGCATATATGAACATGTTGACAAATATCAAAAAAAAGAAAAGGAGAATAAATGTTCCATGACAAATTTGGAATAGATTTATGCTTTCTTAACGATTCATTATGATTAAAAAAGGCAGACTAGGATTTACAATCTCATAATTAAGAGGGAAAATCTATTTCTTATTGGAGGTTTCAGAAGGCGCCCATCCTAAAGCTTATTTATAAAGAGGACTCTTTGGAAAGACTAGAGGTGGGATGGTGCATGAATGGTTAAATATCTAGAACAGCTAGGTCAGGGCCAGATCAGTGGCTAAATGCTCACAGACTGCCATTTAGAGACTTACAAATACTCCAGTGGCCAAAAGAGGATTGAAACATTTCCTTATTTATGTCAGCTTGGCTCTTTTCTTTACTGCTAAAATTAACGGTCAAAACTTTTTTTTTCTTTTTTACAAGAGTGTTAAATTATACTACTTGGTTGCTTATATCATCAAGTTAATTAAAAGATCACCAAATCATCCACTCATTGTGAGCTAAATATTAAAATTGAAGAACAAATTAAGGCTCTGTTAATCTCAAGAATTTATAATTTGATGAGCTGAGTTTTGGATCCACATAGTTTTGATCCTTAATCACGTACTTGGTTGGTGTTGAGATGAAATGACTAATATGAATTCAGATTAATTCGAACATTTAGCATAATATAAATTAAGCTAAATACTCTTATATTGAAGTACCCCCCCATTCCTTACACTGTTAGATTACATTTCTGTGACCAAATACTTAACCTTGTTGAGTCTGTGTTTCAAGCATCGTGCTTTCCATGTGCCCTGCCTTACTTTTCATTCATATTTAATTGGTCTTTATTTCTGCTCCCTCATCTGTAAAATGGAGATAATAACTAGACCCATTTCAAAGGCTTGTTTAAGGATTAAATAAAATCATTTATTTTTTTTTTTATATAAAGCACTTAGAATAGAACAGCAGAGAGTAATCAATGTAAGATATTAATATCAGCAATTTAGTTACTGAAAAGAGTCATATGAAACCAGTTGCCATTAAGCTGACCCTGACTGATGGCAATCCCATGTGTGTCAGAGTAGAATCATGCTCCATGGTGTTTTCAAGGGCTGATTTTTTGAAAGTGGATCACCAGGCACCTCTTTTGAGGCACCTCTGGGTAGATTTGAACAGCTAGCCTTTCAGATAGCAGCCGAACACATTAACCATTTGTCACTACCCGGGGACTCCACAGTCATACGAGACAGGTATTATTATCATCCCAATTTTTAAATGAGTAAGTATCTCACACAACTAGTACCTGGCAAAACTGAGATGCAGACCCAGTTCTGTTTGTTCCAGAGTCTAATCCCTTACCTTCATTCAAAGAGCTGAGTACCAATAAAAATTTTAATTTAACATAGTCCAAGTTTTTTAAACTAGTCATGCCATGAATAATCCCATCTCTGCTATTATTTCAATGGCACTGGGATTGGCTATTATTTACCTAGCTCAGGCCATTCAACTATTTCCCCCGACCCTTTTTTTTTTAAGCAAATTTAAATCAGGTTTAGTTGGAGTTTCTGTGTTAGAACACAACTTCCAGTTCTCTGCTTCTCAACCACAGTACCTGTGGTTCGGTGTGTCACAGGCCATTTTACTCATACCAGTAAAATAGTACAATAAAGAACTGAAGGTTATAAATGACTTTTTAAGCAAATTGCAGCAGATACAAGATTATTCCTATAACAACATCCCATTCATTCCCTTTGAGCCCTATATGCTTTCTTGAGCAGAAAGAAGAGCAAGGATGGAGTTACAACCAGTCCTCTGGGAATCTTACACAAACCACAGACCAATCCATCAGTCTGCGTATACCCAGGAAAGGGTTTGCCATGTCATCTGTCATGATTAAAAGATCCAGAGTGGCTGAGCAAGCCCACTTCTCAGCTAAACCTTTACTGAGTGAGGTTTTCCTCTTACCTTGAACAGGTTAAAAAAAAAAAAAGCATTACTGTACCTAGAATCATCAGATATCCTCTAAGTTCAGGACCAAAACACTATGTTTTCATTCTTCTATTTTCAGACTAATTACTAATTACTAAGTTCATTAATGGTTTCAGCTCATTTTAAAGATATGATAGCAACATGAACAAATTACTTCCAGTGGGCCTTTACAACCCAAACTAGGGAGAGGAGAGGGGAGATCCCTAATAGCTTTAGTTACTATAAATGACTCTGAGAAGACTGATAAATTGTATTTTGGTGCACTTTGTATGAAAGACTTTTTGTTAATTACCAGCTCAGGATAAAAGGATGTTTATTTAACGCTTTAGATTCATTAAAATTTAACAAGGCAGTCCAGAAAGTCAGCCACTTTTTACATTTTCGTGTAGTTGTTCAAAGGTTAAACTTAACGTATACTCGCACGTAAAGTTTAAAGCTTTTTTGTACCAACTTCAGACCCTCTGAAACAAATGCCTCTTGGTTTAACCTCCAAAATACTAATTTAGACCCCCCCTTTTTTTTTTTTACTTTCTGAAAAGGCAAGTACCAAATATTGTGATACCAGTTTTACAAGTAAAATACTGTCAAAGAATTAATAACAAATTTGGTAGTTTTATAAACAGCAGTACTGTGAACTCTGTAGTTTGGTATTATTTTGTGCTGCATATGTGTGAAGGAAAGAATAGAGCCTTGTAGACTGGGTTCTGACATAGTCAATGAATTCTGTACGGGCTATTACATCACTGTACATTACTGTTAAAGAGAATGTTCAACTAAATTGTTAAATTATTTCCGCAGCAGATTATTATAGGATAATTCAAAGCAAATACAATATTATTTTCTTGGCTATTCTTAATTGGTACATATTTTTCTAGAGTACCCTTTCAGAGGAAAGTTAATATTCACAAATTAATGACTACTCAGTGAAGACCCATTATGAGGCTGAAGTAGGGCAATGGGAGGGGCTGCTTAGATGAAAGGTAGGGGTCAAATGCAATCCCCAGTTCATGTGGCTCAAGGGAAATAAAGGTGGGCAATCCTGAATTATTGGCCAACCTTAAGGAATACAAGGTTTCTTTCTTTCTTTTTAAAGGAGTACAGTATATAAAAGGGTTTAGAGAACAGGTAATTTTTTGCAAGTGATAAAAATATAAAATGTTGGATGTTGCAATAAATAGCTATGGTTCAAATAGAGAGATGTGTTTTCTAATTTCAGGAGACAAAAACTCCCTTTGTTTGATTCCACTCTCTGTGGAAATACTTTTTTAAGACTAAGTAAGCCCTGAGGACTGCCTGGAGCATCAGATAAGTTCTGATGTTCTTCTCCCATTTTGTCCTCTGCATGTGACCCATTCAGATGTCAGAACATGCAGATACAAACATGAGTTCTAATTGTCAAGCAGTGCGCATTTCTCTAGATTTCATTGCAATGGAAAAAAAAAATTGACTTTATGGTATAATTTCACTTCATAAAGCTATACTTTTGGCAGATCTAGGTGAAAAATCATTCGTATTTGTTATTGCCTCAACTGTTCAGCCTTTTCACCTCCCTAAAATCCATCCTGACTCCTTTTTAAAATGTCTTACTAACCTTTCTCCTCCTCTCCATGTCTGGCATCACTGGCCTTACTCAGGTCGTATTTAACCCTCGCCCAGTTAAACCTTCCCCTAACTGAATTGTTCCTTCCGCACTCAATTGTCCTCACAAGAGAGTGGTCTACTGAGGATGCAGATGGTCCGCCCCCTTCTGGAGCCCTACAGCGGCTCCCCATGACCAGGAGACAGAGGACAAGCTCTAATTGCAGGAGACCACACTGCTTGTGGGCAGGAGGGCCCTGGGATATTTATTCAACTCCAGCAACCTTACAGCTTGCAGTTCCCTGCCCTTAGCCATTGCCTTTACCAGTGCCACACCCTTAGTGCCTCCCTCTTTTCTTTCACAGGCAGTCCCCAGATTACGAATGAGTTATGTTCTTAAATCCGTCTTTAAGTCGAATTTGTACAGAAATCAGGACAGTTACATTAGGTTCGTATCTAATGTCAGTCAAATGTTTGTCTATGTACTATAGTATATAGCATACCTTTCTATGCATAAAAACGTTAAAGAAGCACTTCTAGATACACTAAAATATCTTTAACGTAGTAATACAATAAGAATGTTTTGAAGCATGTCACAGAGTATCGCCCGCCCGTTTGTTATTCCGAACCATCGTAGCTACCTCGAATTTTTAATGTAATAGGCTTTACGGGGCTAGTTCGTAACTACGGGATGTAGGTAAGTTGGATGTTGGTAACCCAGGGACTGGCAATACTCTGATTTACTTCTCCTTTTAGACTCAGCTCCTATGTCGCCTGCTTCAAAGGCGAGTTGAGTGGCTAGCCCTTGTCTTTGAGTCCATGTCCTGGGCATATCTCAGTTAGTGCACTTCCATGTTATTTTGTAATGTTTGTTAAATGTTTGCCTCCTTCAGTAAATTGTGAACTTTTGGGGGATAGAAATGATGTCATAAAAATCCAACAACACCAGAAAGGCTGAAAATAGCTAGTTAAACCATCTCTTAAAAAATATTTTATTTGTCTGGAACCGAACAACAGAGACTTAAAATCTTGCAAAGAAGCAAGTTCAGTCCATAAACTAAGAAGTTTCGGTAGTTTAGCTGTATGTCAGCATTTTTAGATATTCTTTCATCTCCATCTGATTTTCTTTTTAAGCATCTTTCCATTTGCCTAATTCTGTTTGCAATGTGTACTTTAATTTTTAACTAAATTGCAAGAATGTATGGGGCAGTGGGAAGGAAGCAATTACCCAGGATGAGGACATTGGATATATTTGCTCTTCCTATGGAACTTGCGGAAACCCTGGTGGCGTAGTGGTTAAGTGCTACGGCTGCAAACCAAGAGGTTGGCAGTTCAGATCCACCAGGTGCTCCTTGGAAACTCTATGGGGCAGTTCTACTCTGTTCTATTGGGTTGCTATGAGTCGGAATCTACTCGATGGCAGTGGGTTTGGTTTTGGTTATGGAACTTGCAAAACTATTCATCCTAAGAGGTTTTCTCTTAGTAAGGAAGGTTTTTAAAAAGGGAAAATATTAGTGATTTGCTTGTGACTGCTTTTAAATACCAATATTTTGTGCCACATTTTTGTGGGCCTTAAAAAATAGGGCCAAACCATACTTTTCTATGAAAATAAAAGTTAACTCTAATTTAGTTCTCTTTGAATATTGGTAAGTGTATATAACATAAGGTATGAGTTATATTTTTAAACATCTGATTAATAGTTTCTATTCTAGAATTGAGTTTCACATTTTTAGACAGTATGTTTTTATTTTCATAATCGGGTTTTAGGGGAATCATTTCCTATTTTCTTTATTGTATATGCAATAAGAAATCTTTAGAAAAAGTATTTCCCCCTATGTTTATATATTATATATTACGTATCTAATGTGTGTATTTCCTCATATATTTATGGGGTGATAATTAGGTCATGTTAAATTTATTTATAAAGCTTGTTTTCTAAAGCCCACAGAGACCAAACCAAAATATTTGCAAGTTCACTATTTAAGTCTTTAAATAATACGTTCACAACATGCTTGTTCTCTTTATCTCTGTATAAATTGCCCTGTTTCTAATTTCTCAGAGATTACCCAATGAGAACCCTGGAGAGATAAAGCCTTCAGTGTCTCATCACGGAAAAGATTAGTACATGCTTGAAAGAGGTGCTCAATATGCTCTTTTAAGTGACTACAATGACTTTCCTTTGCTTAGTATGATGTATTTAGTATTTTGCAAAAATAAAAATCATGTATAGATATTTGCCAGGAGCAATTTTATAATTTGAAGGGCTGGGAGCCTTGGTGGCACAGTGGTTAAGAGCTCAGCCGCTAACCAAAAGATTGACAGTTAAAATCCATCAGCCGTTCCTTGGAAATCCTATGGGGCAGTTCTACTCTGTCCTATACGGTCCCTATGAGTCAGAATCAACTCGACTGCAATGGTTTGGCTTTTTTGGTTTCTTCATAAAAAGAGAACATAAATATGAGTTTCAACTTTGCATATGCCTTGTTCTTGCTTTTTAAAAAGATAATCTTGGTTTTTCTCAAAAATAATTGTTGTAAATGATGAAAGTTATTTCCAGTCATATAAAATGTGAAGTTTCCTCTTAGCTTAAAATTACCATTTCTGTAACTAGAAGGTTTTTTAAACACAGAATGCTATTATTTGACCTTTATCTACCTCTGGCTTCCCATTCTCTCCTATTACAAATCTGTTGATTCAGTGATACTATGCAGAATATTGTTTCCCTTTTTCTTCTCTACTCCATTAAGTTTACTGCATTTAAAAGATAGTTAGAATACTATTACATTAAATATAAAAGTTATTTACAGAGAAGATGTTACAGTTGTAGATGTTATTATATCATCCCTCAGTTCTGAAACAGTGAGAGGCATTCCACCGCTTACATAATACCTTAACACAATTTTCAAGCTATTTCTGACTTGATTCTTTCATGGTGTCTTTACTCCAAATAAACTGAATTGGTCAGCATTTCTCCAACAATTTCTGTTCTTTTCTACCTCTCTGCATTTGTTCAATCTGTTTCTTCCACCTGATGTGCTTCTCTCTGATTTTGAACCCAAATCCCATCCACAGCAATCCCCTTAACCATAGAATGAAGGATGGCATTCTTGACCCTTGATCCCTGGGTGTCCTAAATAACTACTTGTTCAGTTGGGTTTAGGTAGAAGTTATAAGATCAGGTATCCTGGATAATTAGAATTCACTAAGTGTCTATTAATCATTAGTAAGTTAAAACAACAGAAAACAAACAATATGTTTTGTAGTGAGTTCATTTACTTTTGATCTCAGAGTTTGACTAGCACAGACATCCTTTGCAAAATGTAAATGGTAGAATGGCCTCTGTAGAGTAAAAGAAATACTTGTTGCTTCCTTATAGATTCTCTGTGGTTTCTTAAGAGTAGGAAAGTTTAAGTAGACGCAGGTTGAAATATTCAAGTTTCTTTAATTGTGTAACTTCTTAAAAATATGCCTAGAGATTTTACTGTCAAAGTGTTTTTTATGTAAAACACAACCAATAGCTTAATATCTCCTCCAGTAGAATTTTGTGGTCCGTTTAGACAAAAGGTAGGTGAAAAAATTTCAAAGCAATTACCTGTCCTAATTTTTAGCATAAAAAGAACTGTCGGATTTTAGTCCTTAATTACTTTAATCTGGGAGATAATTTCTTATATTGTTACAATGTTGACAGACTCACATTTCTTGAAATAAATGGTCAAAATAAGGAGTCTATTATAAGATAAAAAAAATTTTATCCTTTTTGGTTCTGCTGCTTGACCACAAAATATGAGTTTTTTGTGTGAAAAGTTAAAAGAAACAATGGCAAAACTATTAAAATAAGATATTACGCTTGCATGAATTGGTTTTGCAATAAGTATTTGACAAATGTTTGCTGCATGAAGAGCTTGGTTAATTTACTTTGGAATTTTGGTTAAATGAGGCAACAGAAAGTCAGAAATATTAAAAACCATAAAAATTAAATTTGATTAAAATGCCACTCAAAATGTACTTGTATTTTTTTCTTTTATAATGAATTTTTGAGTGGGTCAAAAAGAAGCACTTTTTTGGCCACTGCAAATCTGGCTGTTATTTTCTATAGAAGCCCTAGATATTCTGAGTGCATGCGGTGAATAAAGAATGTTCTCAGTATAGGTAAGGAGACTCTGATAAATTTAATATTTTATAAAACATCTGTTACAATAGAAATTTAGCAGATACCTGTTTTAAGATAAAAATTTAAAAAAAATTGTCTTTATTCCTTGGACATTTACTGGTGCTTCCCCTGTGACAGGTACTGTAGTAAACATTCAGCATAGAGAAATGAATTGTATACTCTCAGTCCTCAGAGATTTACTCTCCAGTGGAGGTAAATAGACCTGTAAGCAAATGAGTGCAATAGAAACAACATATGCTATGTGGATGTGTGTATAGAATATAGTGGAAGCACACAAACAATGACCTTACTTTGCCCATGACTTTGTGGTGTGTTCTGAATTATTTGTAACATGTTGATATAAATGCGTATTATATAAATATAAGTGCATATCTTTGTAATTGCAAAACTCTGAGTACATATGCAGACATTCATGTTTTTAATCAGTTGTGTGAATAACAGTCCATTGCCATTTGTTTCATATTCCTTTCATTGCACTAATCACTTCTTGATACTAGATTCAGTGTGAAACACATCAACTCCTTTACACAATAAGCCAAACCCAAACCCATTGCCATTAAGTTGATTCCAACTCATAGTGACCCAATAGCACAGAGTAGAACTGCCCCATGGAGTTGCCAATGCTGTAAATCTTTATGGAAGTCAGCTGCCACATCTTTCTCTTATGGAGAAGCTTATAGATTCAAACCACTGACCTTTTGGTTAGCAGCCAAGCACTTTAACCACTGTGCCACTGGGGCTCCTTCCTTTATCAATAGGTTCTTTATTTAGGTCATTTCCTAATGTGGTATATCAATGTGGTATTATAGTGGCCTTGAAAGCATCAAGAAGCCTTCCTATGTAGCTAAATTAAAACCAAGGCAGAATACCATAAAGGAGAATGTGAATACTGCATCTGTTTTTAATGTCCATAAAAAGAAAAGTACAGAATAGTTTTTCTATAGTAATCCACACCATTAGAGATTATAAAGTGTCATCTTTATCTGTTCCCTTCTTGTCAAAAGAACAATACTTACAACCACAGGTAATAATTTTCTATGCTCATTCATATTCATAAACATGAAGACACCCACACCAACGTAATCATTGTATCTGTGTTATACCTAAGATAGTTTCAGGGAAATTTTGTTAACTTAATAATTTCTGGGTTTGTATATCAGGGAGCGAGATGTCTAGCTAACATGGTCACAAAAGCTATGGGTGTGTTCCCTGTGTGTGTCCCTGTTTAGACGTGTGCACCAATCAGGGTGTCCACCTGCAAATGACAATTAGCTACTTCATGAATGGTTTTTGGATTTGCATCTATATTCACAAAGCCACCTACTTTGTCAAAATGTTGACCATTTCCGTTACTAAATGTGAAATTTTGAATTTTACAAATGTTGCCTATCCCAGGAGAGAGCCAGTATTGATAAATACTCTTAACTATCAAGCCAGAAGTCCCTCATTAAACTAACATAAATTAGTGTCAGTTTTTCTTTATATTGGAGGTATTCTGTAGATGATCACTGTTGTCTCACCTGTAGGTGTTGTTGTTGTTGTGTGCGGTTGAGTTAATTCCGACTCATAGCAACCTTATAAGACAGAGTAGAACTGCCCTATGGTGTTTCCATGGAGCGGCTGGTGGATTTGAACCGCAGACCTCTTGGTTAGCGGTCGTGCACTTAACCACTGTACCGCCAGGGCTCCCTGTAGGCATTAGCCAGTTTTTTTTGCATGTGTGTTTTCAGAAGTTTAAGAAATAATATTATTATGGTTTAATACAGATTCAGTAGAAAATGAATTAAATTTGTATTTGTTAAGTGAAACAGATATTACTGAAAACCATCCAAAATAACCCTTGAGATAAATTATTCCTAAGATGAAATGCTTAGGAATGTTCAATTTATTCTATGATCCCTGAAGCTCCTGGAATTTAAATTATACATTAACTTGATAATAGTTAATTTAGATCAGAATAGAAACTAGACACCAGTTATAATTTTTATATGTACACGTTTAACCATTAAGCAGCCCCTGAACTTTGTAATAAAATCTGAATCAAAAAGATTTTTTTTTTTCCATTAACTATCCACAGCAGGTAGACAAGTGTTCTAGGACAAGCTGATATTCAGACCTTTACCCAGCCATCCAGCACAGGCAAAAATCTGACCTTGTCTTGGCTTTGACCCAAGTTTAGCTGCAAAAAATGTATTTTTTCCCCAGGTAAGATTCACATCTTCTCATTTCCTCCATTTCTTTTTCACAAGCCCTAATGCTGCAGTCCCACCTGGGATCACTCACATCATAAGCCTTCAAATCTGCTAATCTAGGACGTCCGACCACTTTAGCAGAAAGTCACCCACCTCTTCAAGTTCCAGCTAGAGTTTAAGAAACCCACCTCTGGCTTAAAAAAAACAAAAAAACCCTTTTTTTGTTTTTGTTTTTGTTTTGCTCCGGCTTAGCCATACCTTTATTTCCTGCCCATTGACATCCCGTCATATTCACCAAGTAACCCCCTAAAGCATTTTCTTCATCCTTTATTTCTTTGGTTTCTCTCAGTCTCTTAGCCCAGTTCTACTTTGGGCCTTTGCAGATATATTCTCCATGCCACATAAAAGGTAGTTTCCTCCTAATTTTGCCTTTCAAAATCCCATCCAGCTCCCAGAACCCATTCCAAGTACTTTTTATAAAGTTCTCCCAGGCATCTCCACTACCCTGGTTGCTCTCCAACTCACCAAACTCATTGCCATTGAGTCGATTCCAACTCCTAGTGACCCTATAGGACAGAGTAGAATTGCCGCATAGCAGTTCCAAGGAGCATCTAGGGATTCAAACTGCCGACCTTTTGGTTAGCAGCTGAGCTCTTAACCACTGCACCACGAGGGCTCCTCTAACTCACCAAAATATTTATTAGCAAGGTGGGACATCTGGGCATGTGTCTTGTGCTGTACTCAGTGGCATGTGTCTTGTGCTGTACTCTGATGATACTATCTCTGTAACATGACCTCAGCTTTTTAAGAGGAGTGTATCTTATTTTTCTATTTATCCTCACCTACAACACAAAGGGACAGAACTGCTACTCAGAAGATACTCCTTTATTGAGTAGGTTACATCATCATTATGAAACCTTGAAATCAGTGGTTCTCAATCAGGGCAATTTTGCCCCCTTGGGAATATTTGGCAATGTCTGGAGGTACTGTTGTTGTCACATCTAGGGAGGAGGTATGACTGGCAGCTAGTGAGTGGAAGTTGGGGAGGGGTCCTATTAAACACACTATGATATATAGCACAGCACCCACAACAATTACCCAATCCCCAAAATATCACCAGTACCAAGTTGAGAAATTGTGCTTTAAAGAAATGTTGCATTTAACTATAAGCAATGAAAAATTTTATATTTCCTCTAAAAAAAAAAAAAAAGCAAGAGAAAAGAACTTCTAGGGATTTAGCTATGGAACACACGTGTCTGTAATTTCTCTTTCTTCTCACTTTTAATGGAGGATCAGAGAAATGCTCTAGCGATAGCCAGAGGTGATTTGAAAACTTAGTTCTTTAAGCCCTTGTATGGCTACCAAACAATAAAATAAAAGATAAGCTAATTCTACACTGTATTTATAAAAATACAGTAGAAACCACTTTAACCCTTTGATAGCAGCTCTTTACTCTTCCTAAATTTACTTTGACCTGTGTATTCTGCAGGCTTTGCTCTCCCTTATTGATATTACCTCCTGTAATATGTTATTTTTTAAATGTATTTCTTGGTATTTAAAGTTTAGCTATAACTAAGTGGCAAAGCATTCATAAATTTGATTTTTTTCTAGTAGTTTCTATTATTAAGACGTATTTTATATGTATGAAGGTGTGAAATCAAAAGTCATGTTAGAAAGAAAATGTTGGAAATATTTTTAGAAGTGGAAAAGGGCTTTCCTCTAGGTAGAAAGGCAAAATAAAATGGCAGTAGGTGCGCTTCCTCTTTTGGCTCATGCCGTTTGCAACTAGGAAACAGGTTCCAATCAGGATATTTTGAGACAGAAAGGGCACAGTACTCTAAGAACTTGAAAATGTTAGATACGTAGTTTTTATTAACATATACCTATTTTGACAGATTCCACAATAAATTGTCTACCTACAATATTGGTCAGTTTTCCTTACTTTTAAGATTCCCTAAAAATAAAACAGGCATAGAGAACATATCCACTTTCTTCAAAGTACTTGCTTTGGAGTAGGAGTGATTCTAAGTGTGTGCTTTTATTGCCTTGTTTTTAAGACGTTTATTCAAACCATAGAAAACATCCAAATAATTTGGTCCTGGAATCCCATTCATTGCTGAACTAAAGAGACCATCCAGATGAATAATAATCTGGGATTACATTTGGTCCTTGGAAAGGAAATATTTCTAGAAACACAAATACTGTTTTTCTCATTCTCCTGTAATTTTCATAGCACTTTGATGGCAGTTTTATGGCCCCTAACAGAGATTTGGCCCGGAAAAGTCCTGCTTAAACTGAGGGTGCACCCCTGCTAAATCAAAATGAATTGTGAAGTAGCTAGAAATGCTACGACTTCTTTTCATGTTCTGCAAATAGGTTCAAGATGTTTTCTATAAACTTTCACTATTTTTGCTTTTATTATTATTTTTTCATTCATTCATTCAGCAAATATTATTAAGAACATACCACGTGCCAGCTACTAGGCCTTAAGTGCCAAATCACTGGCAAGTATAACAGACATTCTTCTTGCACTGTAGAGATTATGGTCTAGTGGCACAAACAGATATGAATCAAATAGTCATAAAAATAAGTACATTCATTTAATTATTGAAAACCTATAAAAAAATTTTTTTTTTTATGTATTGAGTACCTCCTGTGTTCCAGACTTGTTCTAGTCTTAGAGGATACTATGCCTGAACCCATGGAGTTTACATTCTGATGGACAAATAAGACAGTAAAAAAAAAAAAATGAAATTATTATGGAAAGTGGTCCTAAGGGGGATAAAACAAGCTATGCGAGGGCGTATAAAGTTTGGGGATTGGGGAAGTACGTTAGAATATGTTCTGTGGCCAGGATAGACCTCTTGAAGGGGTTGATATTTGAACAGAACCCTAAATGGAGGGAGGGGGCCATGAGAAAAGGATTACAGGTAAGAATATTAGAGGGTCAACAAGGACAATGGAATGAGTGAGGTGGAGAGTGCTAGATGAAGTCAGAGAGATAAGAAGGGACATGTCTTGTGCATGGCGAACAGTTTGGTCGTTAAACTGCGGGAAGTGCCTTGTAATGAGTACAGAGTATTAAAAGAACAGGTAACTGGGAGCCTTAACCCACCCTGGGGAGTCAGGGGAGGCTTCCCTAAGGAGGCAACCTTTGGGCTGAAAACTGAAGAAAGAATAGGAGTTAACCACTTGAAGAGAAGTGGAAGGGAATATCTTGTACAAAGTTTCCACATTTGCAAAGCACATGGTATGTTTGAGAATCTGAAAGAAGGCCATTGGCTGAAAAGTTGTGAGTGGTCCATGGAGAGATGAAGGACGTGAAGGGGAACCAAGTCATGCAAAGTCTGGTAGGTTCTGTGGAAGATTTTAGTTTTTATCCTCAATGGGCTGACATGAAAATATGTGCATTTTTAAAACATCACCTTGGCTGTGGAGAATTGGAGTACAGAAAAGGTGGGTGCACAGGGTGGATCCCAGAAGAGATACGATGGCCTGGACTGGGGTGTTAGTGGTGGAGGTGGGAAGAAATGGTTGATACTTAGGGATAAATTTGACAGGACTTGGGGTTCTGTTGGAAATGGGGGAAGAAGGAGAGGGAGCAACAAAGATTACTTCTGTGTTTCTGAGCTTTCAGATGGAAGGAAGTTGGTGCCATTCTTGAGGCAGGGAACACTGAACTCAAGATTTTACCTCTAAAGATGACTAGATCAACTTTGGACATATTGAATTTGAGTTACTCTGAAAGATTCAAGTGGAAAATCAGTAGGTGGATCAATCTGGAGCTCAGTGGCGATATAAATTTGGCGGTCATTAGCACATATTGGAAACCCTGGTGGCGTAGTGGTTACGTGCTATGGCTGCTAACCAAAAGGTCGGCAGTTCGAATCTGCCAGGCGCTCCTTGAAAACTCTATGGGGCAGTTCTGCTCTGTCCTACAGGGTCGCTATGAGTCGGAATCGACTCGACGGCACTGGGTCTGGGTTAGCATATATTAGCTGCACTGTATGAAAAAGAACAGGGCATCAGGATTGGAGAAAGACTCGTTAACAACCTGGGTTATACAGATGACACAACCTTACTTGCTGAAAGTGAAGAGGACTTGAAGCACTTACTGATGAAGATCAAAGACCACAGCATTCAGTATGGATTATACCTCCACATAAAGAAAACAAAAATCCTCACAACTGGACCAATAAGCAACATCATGATAAATAGAGAAAAGACTGAGATTGTCAAGGATTTCTTTTTACTTGGATCCACAATCAACAGGCATGGAAGCTGCAGTCAAGAAATCAAAAGATGCACTGTGTTGGGTGAATTTGCTGCAAAAGACCTCTTTAAAGTGTTGAAAAGCAAAGATGTCACCTGGAAGACTAACATGCACCTGACCCAAACCATGGTATTTTCAGTTGCCTCATCTGCATGCAAAAGCTGGACAATGAATAAGGAAGACTGAAGAAGAATCGATGCCTTTGAATTGTGGTGTTGGCAAAGAATATTAAGTATACCATGGATGGCGAAAAGAATGAACAAATCTGTCTTGGAAGAACTATACCAGAATACTCCTTAGAAGCAAGGATGGCGAGACTGTGTCTTACATGCTTTGGATGTGTTATCAGGAGGGATCAGTCCCCGAAGCAGGACATCATGCTTGGTAAAGTACAGGGCTAGCGAAAAAGAGGAAGACCCTCAACAAGATGGGTTGACAGTGGCTGCAACAATGGGCTCAAGCATAACAATAATTGTGAGCATGGCACAGGACCAGGCAGTGTTTTGTTCTGTAGTACATAGGGTTGTGATGAGTCGGAACCAACTCGAGGGCACCTAACAACAACTGCATATATATATATATGTATGTATATATGTGCTAACGACATATATATATATGGAGCCCTGGTGGCATAGTGGTTAAGAACTCAGGCTGCTAACCAAAATGTCAAGAGTTTGAATCCACCAGCCTCTCTTTGGAAACCCTATGGGGCAGTTCTACTCTGTTTTGTAGGGTCTCTATGAGTTGGAATTGACTCTACTGCAATGGGTTAGCATATGTATAGAAATTGAAACCTGCCACAATGTAAATTCCCTGTGGACAGGGATTTTGTCTGTTTTGTTCACTGATGTATCTTAAGTGTGTGGGACAGCACTGACATATAATACATACAATAAGTATAAAATAGATACGTGTTGAATGAATCCATGATTAGATTATATGGGGAAAGAAATCCAGAATGAATGAAATCTTGAGGAATACCAACATGTATAGGGTGTGGTAAAGAGAATGAGCTTACAGAAAAACCAGTAAAGGAACAGTCCAAGATAGGAGGAAAATCAGTATAGTCTGATGTTCTGGAAACCAGGGCTATAGAGAGTTTCAAGAAGGAAGCAGAGTCCATCCTCTGGAATGAGTGGCATGCAGCAGCAAGTCTGGCATGGGAATGAACATTTCTGGATCCTGAGGCCTAAATGAGCTTTAAAATACTTATATTTGTTACTGTTGTGACTCTTTGAATTTAAGGAAGATTTGATTTCTTATGTGTAAGATTTACTTCAGACAGTAGCCTCTTGGAACCACCTTTGAAAAATATATCTCTAGCACATTCACAGCGTGGGTATATATATATGTATATATATGTATATATTTACATTTTCATACTTTGTATCAAACTGAGGTCATAATGACAGGTAGGAAAAAATGTATTCAATTAACAGAATGCCAGTAGATACTCTTGACAGGTTCACTTGGAGCCTCCTTTCTGGATGAAAGCTCAACCCTTTTTGCCTGACTACCTCCTCCTTTCCTCCTTTTATTTCACTCTTACTTCCCTGCACTTCTGCGTAACAAAGGTTTTATTAGCTTCATGCATAACCACGTGATGAGTCATAATTAAGATTTGGGTGAGCGGTAAGAAATAATTTCATTTCACCACCTGTGTGTATTCCTTTAAAAAATTTTAAATGATATTCTGGTAAAGATTGTTGTATAATTTGTTTAATCCTAGTTATTGTCATATAGATTCTCTGCATTCCAGGATAGCTGTGGACCATTCCGGGGATTGTGCCTCACACTTATGAGCATGCTTTTCTTAGCACTAAATCAAAGCCACAAGTCTCAACCTAGAGATCAGGAATGTTCAGCAGAAAATCCTCCCTCTTCATCTCATCTGGATGACCTCTTCCTTGAGATGGATAATCTGCTCAACTTTCACATATTATCTGCAGTGGAAAGAAGAAAGAGAAAAGTCATTAACTAGCCTTTGGTTTAAATCTCAACTGTAGTTGACAAATATTTAGTTTAAGGACTATTTCTCCCTCTCTCTGCTTTATATTTCTTCAACATGTTTATCCTACCTGAAATTTTACTATACACAACTTCTCACTTATTGACTATGTTGTTATCTGACATTTCACATTTACAACAATAGTAAAAAATCTACTATCCAACTATTTTGTGAATTAACGATGTACATCTGGCAGTAATGAATGCTGAGATATGAGGTGAGAGTAACACTGGCTTTGATGGTTAAGGTTATGCGTCAGCTTGGCTGGGCCATGATTCTCAGTGGTTTGGCAGTTATGTGATGATGTAGTTTGGCAGTTATGTAATGATGTAGTCATCCTACTTTTTGTGATCTGATGTGGTCATCCTCCATTTTTGCATAAAACTGATTTCACATAACAACCTTGTCTTTAAAACCTAACTATGTCGATAAGTGAGGAGAGGGCTATGTTTATTATTTTATTTGGTTTTAGTCAGTCTTCCCTTGGAATGTAAGCTCAGTTAGGGTGGGAAATTGGTCTCTCCTGTTTGCTGCATCCAAAAGTATGCCTGACATGTTATAGGTGCTCAGTAAATATTTAAAGAATGAATTGATGAATAGATGCTTAAAGCGTACTATCAGGTGGGTATTATGCTGGTTGAGTTTAGAACCTAGTATAGGATGCAATTTCTGGTATCAAGTCACATATTTGAAATCAAAGACTGGCTTGCTAACATCTCTAGCTGACTTTTCTCATAAAATCCAACCCCACATTGAATGTTTTTACATGAAGGTCCAACAAGCACTTTGAACTCAAGGTATTCCAAATACAATTCTTTTTTTTTTTTTTTTTTGCACCCCATTACAATCCTTGCACCTCATTCTTCTCAGCTCTTATCTTTGAGAAAAGTATTACCATCCATCTGCTCAATTGAGCTAAAAACTCCTGTCTCTCCCTTGCCTCAGGCATCCAACCAATCATCAAATCCTATTAATTCTGCTTCTGCAATGCCTTTTATAATCATGTTCACCTTCCAAACCACCTGGCCCCTGTCCTGGTTCATGGAATGACACCTGGCCCCTGACATCCCTTTTCTGGACAGTTGCAGTAACCTTCTACGAAGTTTTGGTGCCTCTTGTCTCTCTCTGGTCCAGTGCATATTCTGTACTGTCAGCTAACAGCTGTTAAAATAAGGTAGTAACTAATTGATGAGGCTATTCATGTGCTGATAAGCAAACAGTTAAGAGTCTTTTATGTGTCTTTTCTAGGCTCAAGGAATAGTCCAAACTCACAGAGACTTCTTGTCTCCTACTAGGGGGAGTAAAGACTAGATATGCTCATGTCACTTCTCTTTTCAAAAATATACAAGAACTTCTCATTTAGAAGAATAAAATTTAAGGGGATCATTCCAGGCGTTTATGTTCTGACTCTCTTGCCGTTCTAGCTTCATCCCAAGCCCCTAAACACAAACACCCTGCATCACACACCTGTGTTGTTTCCAGAGACAGACTGCACTTCTGTTTTCGGTTGTGCTTTCTTTTCTCTCGTTCCCCTAATTGGAATGATTTCCCTTTTCCTCTTAGGCATGTGTAAAAATCCCATTCATTCCTCATTCTTCGAAGCCCAATTTAATTACTAGTTGCTGTTGAGTTGATTCCAGCTCAAGGCAAGCCCATGTGTGTGAGAAGTGAACTGTGCTCTGTAGGATTTTCAACTGCTGATTTTTTTGGAAGTAGGTCCTCAGGCTTTTCTTCCAAGGAACCTCTGGGAGAATCAAACCGCCAGCCATTCTGTTAGCAGCACAGCATGTTAGCTGTTTGACGCAGCCGAGCATGTTAACGTTTTGATGTTTTTTGTTGGTAGGTGCTATTGAGTCAATTTCGACTCGTAGCAACCCCATGTGACAGAATATAAGAGCCTCATAGGATTTTATAGGCTATAATCTCTATGTGAGCAGATTACCATGTCATTTCTCCCATAGAGCCTCTGGGTGGGTTCGAACTGCCAATCTTTGGGTTAACAACTGAGTGCTTAACCATCATACCACTAAACCACCAAAAGCCAACACCATTGCCATTGAGTTGATTCTAACTCATAGCAACCCTATAAGACAGAGTAGAACTGCCCCATATGGTTTCCAAGGCTATAATCTTTACAGAAGCAGACTGCCACATCTTTCTCCTGCAGAACAGCTGGTGGGTTCAAACCGCCCGCCTACCGGTTAGCAGCCGAGTGCTTAACCACTGCACCACCAGATCTTTTTGTACCACCAAGACTCCTTGAACCATTTGACAGAATTCATTTATTCCTTTGTAAGAGCACTTACACCCTGCTGCTGTCGAGTAGGGTGGGTTGAATGTGTAGCCCTCTTGCCAGATTCTGAGCACCTTAGAGAAACATGCTCCTGGTGAGTCCTTTTTTTTTGTTGTTTTTTTTTTTGCTTCATGTCTCTTCTTACGAAGTCTTAATCTTTGCTCTGTTACCTACTTGAGGTTTCCAGTTTTCATCAACTGATGTATTTCTAAGGAGTTCCTAGATTCCCTCCAATATGTTCTGTAAAGTGGTTAGCCATGGCTGTGCAATTCTGCAGTGGTTACTCTGCGTTTTTTTCTCTGAAATTCTTTGTCTCTGAGGTGTAGCAATGGAGGAACATTTTCTAGCCTCTTTGGTAGGAAGGCCCACACCCTCCTTGGAGTTCAATATGGAGATGGATCCTCCACTAAACCAAAAAAAAAGCATTCATAACACACTCTATGCAGTATCATTAAATACTTAGCTTTCCCTTCTCTTTCTGGTGTAGCTCAGGAATTGTTTGTGTACCTCATGCTTAATATTGTATGGGTTACAAAAGAAAATGAAAATATATTTTCATAAATATGGGGAGTGCTAGCCTCAGGTATTGTTTGATAGCTCTACTGTGCCTTTACTAATGACTGTGAGCCTCAGAGCTTAATTTTCAACTGACATATATCAGAACTCCTTAATATACTGGCTAATTTCCATCCATTTCTAAATGATAGCTGCTAATGCCAAGAGAGTTCAACAATAGCAAAAACTTGATTTCTCCTTAATATCCTGAGGATCATATTCATGGGCACCACAGAGGCCAGGCAATAAATCTGATGGATTTTTGCCATCATATTTAGAGCAAACAAATTAAGGCTAGAAACAGTTTCCTACTAGGAGATAATAAAGGAAATGGGCAAACAAAAATCAATGTTACAAAGAGGAAAAATACAGTCTCTGTGAGCAGATTAATTGTTTTCCCCTGCAAATTAGATAGAATTTTCTTAAATGTAGGAAAGGCTTTTTAAATTTTATGATTTAGCTAAATAACATAGCATGTGTTCCTATCTTAAATAGTTGTCTTTCTGTTGGGGCCAGAATTGATGCTTAAATATGTCTTATTACAAAGAAGCACTTGCCAAATTATTTACTAGTGAATGTTTTTTTCATTGGACTGAGGTAAGTGAGAGTGTGATTCATCCCTAATGGGAGTGTAATTTCAGGTGGGTCGTTGAAGGGTGGGTTTGCAGGATTAATTTCAGTCCCTGTACCTACCAGTGAAATCATTGAAGAACCCACTGGGTGTTTGTAGCACACAAAACGGCCACACACCAGGGAGTGCTCACGGAGGTGCACCACCAAGTCCCCCAGGCTGTCCCAGATCCCTCAGGCCCCTGGCTTTCTCCTTGCTGTCTTTGGCTGTCAGATGCAGTTAAAGAGCCGTGTATGCTGCAGGCTCTCAATAAGTGTTTGCCCTTTGATTATTGCAAAGCTTTCTTGGAACTGAGATTCAGACTAGATCCTGCAGCCTGGGATGAAAATAGAGCAAAGGGCTTAAGGAGCCAATTCTAAACTTTGCTGAAGCCAGCTCCTGCCTTCACATACTCGTGAGCCTCTTTGGTCCTTTTCCTAAAGCATAAAGAAGATTGACTCTTCCTGGCTAGAGGCTACCCACCAATTTAATAACATGTAATTTACTTTGAATTATAGGTAACATGTAAATAAAAAATGGAAATCATTGATAAAATGACATTTACAAAATATTCTTTAAAGATTTAGTTCTACACTATGATATTTTAATGATAATTAGATAATAATCAAATACTATGATATTTTAATGACCTTGTAATAATGACCTGGTTCTGAAAGGGATAATTATTACAGAAAATCTGAATATTCTAATACAGTTCTCCATTTTTTATTTTTCTTGAGATAAGCTACATGTAAAAAATTTTTTCCTTCATAAGTTATGTCAGAATTCAAAATTTAGTGATTGATGTTTATAATATAATTACTTTTTTATTGTTACATGTCAAATTGTGAAAATATATTTGAGATCATAATTGAACACCTATTTCAAGGAGATAAGAACTCTCACACGGTTTATTAAGAATGGTAAATAGAAGAGAATGTTTTTCTCATAAAACTAGAATCCACATCCAGAAACATGTTATCGGTTGTTGTTAAGTGTCATCAAATCCGACTCATAGCAACCCTGAATACAACGGATTGAAACACTGCCTGGTCCTGCACCATCCTCACAGTTGCTGTTTGAGGACATTGTTGCAGACACAACAATGTGTCAGTCCATCTCATTGAGGGTCTTCCTCTTTTTTGCTGACCCTCTACTTTACCAAGCATGCTGTCCTTCTCTAGGGACTGGGCCCTCCTGATAACGTGTCCAAAGCACATGAGACGAAGTCTCACCATCCTTGCTTCTAAGGAACATTCTGGTTTTACTTCTTCCAAGACAGATATTTTTGTTCTTCTGGCAGTCCATGGTATGTATATTCAATATTCTCAGCCAACACTGTAATTCAACGACATCAATTCTTCTTTTGTCTTCTTTATTCATTGTCCAGCTTTCACATGCATATGAGGCAATTGAAAATACCATGGATATTTATGTGTAGAATAGACAAATTATGCGATAGATTTCATGTTTAAGTTCTGAAAAATAGATACCTTCACGTAGAACACTTTTTTTTTTTCTTCTCATTAAACTATGTTTTAATGGGTTTCAAAATTCTGTGACAGATTTTTGGTCAAGTTGTCTCCATTTAAAAAGTACTGGTTTTAAAAAGTAGCAACTTAAAACTGCCACACAAAAAAAGAACCAAATGGCCCACAAAACATTCCTTTCCTCCTGAAGGTTTTACGATGCGTTGTTATCATTAACCAGTCTTTTACTATTAAACTTAAGTGGCCAATTGAGACAAACAGTTCTGAGACCATTATTCCACCATTGATTAAGACTGGGATGGCAGGTGTTACGGGTAACATTCATTTAGCCTTCTGAGCTTTCTGAGCAGACTTGGTGACCTTGTCAGCTCCAGTAGCCTTTTTGTCTACTGCCTTGATGACACCCACAGTAACTGTCTCATTGCAAACAGCAAAATGACCCAGAGGAGGATAGTCATAGAAGCTCTCAATACACATGGGCTTGCCAGGAACCATGTCAATGATGACAGCACCACCAGACTGCAAGAATTTGGGTCTGTCTTCTAGCTTCTTACCAGAACAACAGTCTTCTTTGAGCTCAGCAAACCTGCAAGAAATGTGAGCTTTGTGACAATCCAGCACAGGTGCATAGACAGCACTAATTTGGCCTGGATGGTTCAGGTTGATCGCCTGAGCGGTGAATCCAGCTGTTCTCATTGGTGGGTCATTTTTGCTGTCACCAGCCACATTGCCTTGACAGACATTTTTGTCAGAGACATTCTTGACATTGAAGCTTACATTGACCCCTGGCAGAGCTTTGCTCAAAGCTTCATGGTGCATTTCAACAGACTTTATTTCAGTGGTGGCATTGACTGGAGCAAAGGTGACCACCATGCCTGTTTTGAGAACACCAGCCTCCACTCTGCCCACAGGGGTGGTACCAGTACCACCAATTTTGCAGACATCCTGAAGAGGCAGGCACAGGGGCTTATCAGTTGGATGAACTGATGAAAAGATGCAGTCCACACCTGCAAGCGGTATGTTTCCACTGGCATTGCCATCCTTATGGGTGACTTTCCATCCCACGAACCAAGCATATTAATATTTGGCTCTAGTATGTTGCCACCATTCCAATCAGAAATTGGCACAAATGCTACTGTATCAGGGTTATACTCAGTTTTCTTAATGTAGATACTGATTTCCCTTAGCAGTTTCCTCGTATCTCTTTTGGCTGTAGGGTGGCTCAGTGAAATCCGTTTTATTAACACCAATGATTAGTTTTTTCACACCCAGTGTGTAAGCTGATTCTCGGAGATACCAACTTTAAATTCACCAACACCAGCAGCAACAATGAGAACAACAGTCAGCCTGTGATGTTCCTGTAATCATGTTTTTGATAAATCCTGTGTCTTGTGTCATAAATGATGGTCACATAGTACCTGCTGGTCTCAAATTTCTCTAGGGAGCTATCGGTGATGATGCCACGCTCGCATTCAGCTTTCAGTTTACCCAAGACCCAGGCATATGAAGGAGCCCCTTCCCATATCAGCAGTTTCCTTCTCAAAATTTTCAATGATTCTTTTGTTGATCTCACCACGTTTGTAGATCAGGTGAACAGTAGTGGTGGACTTGCCCAAATCTATGTGTCCAGTGATGATGGTATTGATATGGGTCTTTTCCTTTCCCATTTTGGCTTAGATTTTGCAATAGTTTTCAGCAAAACCTGTGTTCTTGTGGCAAACCCTTTGTGAAAAATCTAGAACACTTTTAGTTTATAAGATTTACAACAGATTAAAAGATAGCTGATGAGCTCTTTCAGTGTTTGCAAATATTAATTTTCACACTTAAAACTTTTGCTGTCTTGAACTTTCCATATCCTTATTTGACTTTTTTAGTACAAAGACTTTTTATAACAGATGTTCACTAATTTAGGAAAATAAATTGCCATCTTTCTACTAACTTATGGCAATAATTCTATGAATGTTACCTAATTTAAAAAAATTCCAAAGAACTTATAAAGATTATTAAAACATCAAGAAGTCCTAATATCTGTTATTGCACGTAAATCAGTTAACAAGCTGCATGTCATGAATTGAATTGTGTCCCCCCAAAATATGTGTATCAATTTGGCTAGGCCATGATTCCCATTATTATGTGACTATCCACCATTTTGTCATCTGATGTGATTTTCCTATGTGTTGTAAATTCTACCTCTATGATGTTAATGAGGTGGGATAGGCAGCAGTTATGTTAATGAGGCAGGACTCAATCTACAAGATTGGATTGTATCTTGAGGCAATCTCTTTTGAGATACAAAAGAGAGAAGCGGGCAGAGAGACAGGGGGACTTCATACTACCAAGAAAACAACTCCAGGAGTAGAATGCATCCTTTGGACCTGGGGTTCCTGCATGGAGAAGCTCCTAGTCCAGGGGAAGGTGGATAACAAGGACCTCCCTCCAGAGCTGACAGAGAAAGCCTTTCCCTGGAGCAGATGCCCTGAATTTGGACTTCTAGCCTACTAGACTGTGAGAAAATAAACTTCTGTTTTTTAAAGCCATCCACTTGTGGTATTTCTGTTATAGTAGCACTAGATGATTAAGATACTACCCAGACAACCACTACATATGTCAATTTGGAAGAAAGATCTAATGCTTAAAGGAAATAATATAAAGAATTGGCTATGGGAAAATGATCCAAAGTTGAATGTGAAGAACAGATCAAGTCAAGCACAGGTCAAATTTTCTTTCCCATAGATCCTCTAGGGGACATAAAAAAAAAATTTTTTTTTCATAGTTTCCATTATATTTGATATTTTAATACATTGTCTCTGATTGTGGATTATTTTTAGATCTATTATTAAAAATTATATTTCATTTCTAAATATATAATTTTAAAATGTTTGTAGCAATGTCATTACATGGAATTTCTTTGGGAGAAAAGAAATTCCAATGGTAACATTTACTTCATAACAGAAATCAATGAGGAAAAATCATTTCATTTAAAGCATGTCACAGTATAACCAAAGTTTTAGGAATGCATCTGTGGCAGTTAAGGTTATGTGTAAACTTGGATAGGCCATGATTCTCAGTGGTTTGGCAAAAGAAGAATTTTCTTGGGGTGGCCTGTATCCAATATATATGGATGTTCTGGCAAAGCTCTGTCTTTCTCTCAATCCTGTATCCTTCTTGTCATCCTCTGACCTCTGATTCCTGGGACATGAGCCAGCAACCTACTGCCTGACCTGCAGATCTGGGGATTTGCCAGCTCCCACAATCCTGTGAGCCAGAGCCTTCCACCAGACCTGCTGATTTTGGGTTCATCAGCCCTTGTAACCATTTGAGTCAGGAGAAACCTCCAGCCTCATTTCCTGACCCACAGATTTGGCACTTGCTAGCCTCCACAACTGTGTGAGCCATTTCCTTAAAATAAATCTCTCTATATATTTATTTTTATATATATTTATATATACACACTTTATTGATTTTGCTTATTTAGAGAACCCAGCCTAAGACAGCATCTTTAAAGGGTAAGTAGCAAATACTGAGATTCGAGAACACATACACATAAGTAAGACAGTGAGAACTGACCTTAATAACAGTTACACTGATAAACTTTGTACTCACTCCGATGATATTGCTATTGTTCAAAATTATCTTAGAGCTCCTATTTTGGATTTTCTTTTATAACCAAGTTATAAAATCACATAAAAATTCCTAAAATTTTAGAGCTACATCTTGTTTTTAACTCAAGTGAAATCACCCACCTTGATTATTTATATCATTTATTATAAATTATTTTCAAGGGGCTCCCCAAAATCAAATCCACCCTTGGAGTTTATTTATAAGAATGAACATAGGTTCTTTAGGTAGTTAAAAGTGATTTGAAATATTTCACTGGCTATTCATGAGAATACATGTATAAGCTCATAAATTAACTCTTTTATAGAAGAAAGTAATTATTTGGGTGAGTATAGCATGTACAGTCATATATTTTTATTCATTTATTTATGAATGAGCTACCATAATAGCATGAAAACTAGCAAGGAGTCATTTAAAATTTTTTTGGTTTTGTTTTAAGATTATTTGTTTAGTTGAATATTCATTTGACTTTTGCAGTACTGAAAGCGATGGGTGAATCCCTACCTTAGAGGCTTCTCCGTGGTCTGTAAGCCTTAATCTTAACAGATGCTTTACTTTTTACGCTTTAAGCCTGGAAAACACGTTTTGTGAAGGCTGGGCCTATAGCCACAAGATTAAATCTGTTTCACATTTTTTTATGACATGGATAAGAGCAAGTCTTTTTGGTTCGTTGTGTATGGCCATGATGTTGTCGTTGTTACGTGCTGTTGAGTCATTTCCAACTCATAGTGACCCCAGGTGACAGAATAGAACTTCTCCATAGGGTTTTCTTGGCTGTAATCTTTACAGGGAGCAGATGTCCAGGCCTTTCTCTGTGGAGCCTCTGAGTGGATTTGAACCACTGACCTTTAGGTTAGCTGCTGAGCACATAACATTAAGCCACCAGGGCTCCTTGTAGCCACAATAACCCGTTGCCGTCGAGTTGATTCTGACTTATAGTGACCCTATAGGACAGAGTAGAACTGCCCCATAGGGTTTCCAAGGAGCAACTGATGGATTCAAACTGCTGACTTTTTGGTTAGCAGCCGGATTCTTAACCACTACACCATCAGGGCTCCATCATACAGTAGGTACTGTATGTTGAGTGGATATCAGATGCCAGACACTCACCTTGACATGTTCAGGTTTCCTGACATTTGAGAGAAGTGTTCAGCTTTGATGAGACAAGACAGAAAATTGTGTTTTAATAAACGCAATCTTAAAAATAAATAAATTCAATCTTAGAGACCAGATTATAGGGATACTTATTCATAAAGTGACATATAAACCTCATGTTCCATTTTAGTCATTGTTTCTTCAGCTCCATCTTAAAGCAGCAATTTAAATTCATTTATGCATTTAATCAACAAAATGTTTGTTAAACACCTACTACATTGCAGAGTGTTCTAGGGATTTGGAAAATAGCAATAAACAAAACAAAGCTCCCCATGGAGCTTCTAGTTTAGTCCAGGGGAATGATAATGATTCCCAAAGATAATTGGCCTTTATTTGTGAGCACTCTTTCTGATTGTTGACAAAACATGAATAATGATCCCAGTGTAGTGGGATCTCACTGTCATAATTTGATGAGCTTTATAAATTGTATCAGAGCAGGGAGTGCCGGTTATCCAGGTTGAGCAAATTGCAACAATTTTGATGCTAACACCTCCTGTACTTTAACTGATGCTGTACAGGGACAACTTAAGAGGAATGTTTGACCACACTGGGTTTCCCAGGGGTTGCCAAGGAACACATTTCAGAGCACTCTTGGATGATATATGCTTTAGACAATAACACATGTGAAGGGTCAGAACAGGAATAATTATTTTTGGTATAAACTTAAATAAAAGCTAAAGGCCTTGGGGCTCTTTAACTTAGCATTAACCATGTATTTAAAGGGTAATAGGCACCGCATCACCAAAGTCATTAATTTAGAATCCTTCTCCATGAGGTTGCCTCTAGCTGTTTTTACCATGCATCTAAGCTACAGAAATAAAAAATAAGTGAACTCTTCATTATATACTAATGGATGAGCTTCACAATAGCATGAAAAATATTCCTGGCACTTAAAGAGGTATTCGAAAACTTCCTTTATTATTTTTTATTGTGGTAAAATGTATATAACAAAACATTTGCCATTTTAACCATTTTTAAATGTACAATTCCTGACATTAATTGCATTCACCACATTACATAACTGTCACCCCCATGCATTTTCAAATGTTTTTCATTCCCCTAAACCAAAACTTAGTACCGCTTAAGTAATAACTCTCCATTTCCCTTTCCCCCAGCCCCTGGAAACCACTAATAAACTTCTCTATGCATTTGCCTATTCTAAGTATTTCATACAAGTGGGGTCATGTTTCGTGCCTGACTGATTTTGCTCAGCGTGTTTTCAAGGTTTATCCATGTCGTAGCATGTATCAGAATTTCATTTCATGGATATAGCATATTTTGTTTATCTGCTTACCTGTTGATGGACACTTGAGCTGTTTTCCCTTTTTGGCTATTGTGAATAATGCTGCAGTTAACATTGGGGTATAAGTATCTGAGTCCCCGTTTTAAGTTCTTTGGGGCATATACCTAGGAGTGGAATTGCTGGGTCATATGGTAGTTCTCTTTGTTTTATGGTAGTTCTGTGTTTAACCTTTTTTAAGGAATTGCTGAAATGTTGAAAACTTCCTTTACTTTTAAAAGCCATTTGTTTAGTAGAATACTCACTCGGCTTTTACAGTACAGTATCACCTACAGTAGCTGGAATCCCTCCCGGAAGTCTTCCCAGCATGACCTCACATGAACTCACATGATTATCTTTTTGCCAATCAAACAGCACATTGCCAGTTGCTAAATGCAAATCTCTGGAGGACAAGGATCGTGTTTTATGTGTGTAGTAGCCCTTCCACCCCCCCGCCCCATGACCACCTCAAAGCATACGCAATGACTCATGAGTAGAGCACTTGGATGTCTTTTAAAATTGACTGTGGGGAAGAGGTGTGCAGAGATACCTCTTCTTGCCTTGTATTGCTAAAAGTTTGCCTTGAGTAGCTTTCCTGAGAAAGTGAGGTGGCCCTGGCAGTCAGCATTTACTTTCTCTGAATTACTTTAGCTATCCGTCATCCTACAAAAGAGCTGCTCCGAACTTATTCCTAAGAGGGTCTGGATAGTTAATTATGGTACAAACATATGCAGGGAGTCCTTTGCTGGTGTCTGAGCTCCGCTTGCCAGTTTTCCATCAGCAGTTGGTGGCATTAAGCAGCAGCTGCCTTCTCTTTACCTTGCTTTTCACTTGGAGATTTGGGAGCTAAGCCAGGTCTTGAGACTCTTCCCTTCTGCTGCTTCTTATGGTTTTATTTGAAATCCTTTCACATATATATGTATTTCTATATATGTTATATAAAAGAATATAGTATATATAATTTATATATAATATATAGTATATAGTATTTTTATATAGTATATATAATTTATATATAATATATATATAGTTTATAAAAATATACTTTTTTTGCCAATTCAACTTTTTACAGGTGTGCAATTTATTAACAGCAATTACAATAATTGGCTGTGCAATCCTTAATCAATGTGATATTTCAGTCATGGTAAACCCCCCTCTCCTCCTCCCTCCTGCCCCTGGTAACCACTAATAAACTTTATTCTCTATAGTTTTGACTTTTATTGTCTTCTTATGTAAGTGAGGTCCAATATTTGTCCTTTTGTAATTGGCTTATTTTACTCAGCATAATGTCTTTCATGTGTTTCTTCTTTCATATATTTGGGGTTGCCAGACAAGGAAGCACTAAAAAAAATAAGTTCTCCTCACTCCTCAATGGAAGTCTCGTTTTAGGTTGGATTTTGTATGTGCTTGTATTTTATAAGTTGCTGTTTTTTGCTCTGAAATATAAAAGTATTCTAGCTTTGTATTCTAAAACTAGCTCTTAAGAAATAGTTCAAACATGGATATAAAATCGTCAGTGGAAAAGAGACGCTACAGTGATCAGAGGAGAGGGGTGTTCATTCAGCATCTATTCATTCATTCAGTATCTATTTGATGAGTGTCTACTATTTGTTAGAATCTGTGGGGCATAAAAAGATGAACAAAACATAATTCTACTCCCTTAGAACTTACAGTATAGATGAGAAAATTGTAATTTTGCCCTGAACCAGCAGGAGTCTGAACTCCCACACGGATTTTTTTAGACCCCCACTGTGCCAGATTTTCTGATGGAAACTCTTTGCTGTGAGAAATATTTTTAAAGACTTATTACTGTGTCCCTTCCCCCAAAAAGAATCAGGATGGAATACAGAACCAGAGCTCTCTCCAGAAATCAGACATCCCTTGTTGTTCCATTCTACCTGCTGCTTCCAAAGGTAACTCCACTCAGAAGCCCCATTTGTCATGGGTTTCTCTGGGTGCATCCCAGATTTCTTAGTGTTGATTAAAATAATAGTAATCATAAGTTAGAAAAAATTTAAAATTAACTGAAAGTCAGCTATGTACCAGCAACATTTCATTCAATTCTCATAGCAACCCCTATATGTACATATTATTTCCAATTTTCCTGCTGAAAAACCAGGCTACTGAATGTCCAAGCTGAGCTGGGATTCAAAGCCAGGCCTAGGTGGCTCCAAAGCCATGCACTTTTTAAGTCCCAACTTTGTGGTCATCAGCTTACAGGTCCTTCTTTGTGAAGGTGGAATCATCTCTTTTCAGTGTTGGGTCCCAGTAGGCCCTGTGGAGGTGGCTCTCACAGGTCCCTCTGTCATCTCTGGTAACTCCCCTGCTGCCTCGAACAACTCTGCACTCCTCAGGGATTGGATATTGCAGTATTGCTCTCAGCATCATCTCCAGAACCCTCTGGTACTGGCAACAGGTCTCTACACCTCTCCTAAGGCAATTACTCAAGAATTGACACCCCTGACTTGGACTCTCCTGACTTAATACCACTCCTGACTTAATACCACACAGCCAGAGTCTATCACCAGTGTTTCAGACTATTGAAAGGTTTGACAGGAATCTCATCTTCTTCTGTGTGACTGCCCTTCCTATGCCTGGTATATAAACTAAATTCCGGTGGTGACTCAGTTAATGTTGACTCAATGATAGAGACATAATTCAAACCTGTATCTGCTAGCACCCAAGGCAGTGTCTGTTGTCATTCTACGAATAGGCCCCTGGGGTGTCTTTTGCCCCATACTAAGGAGCTTCAGACACTGTTTTTGAATACTGATTTTCATTGTTTGACTATCTTCTTCCTTGCTTTTTACTATAAGTATACAGCTCACTTAACCTTCTAGTAGGTTGCTGCTTCTAATCTGCTTTGGATTAGATAATCAGATTTTACAGTGCTTGTCCACACTGTATATAAAGTGAGTCTACAGGATTCCCAGTGAAGAATTCATCTATGAATTAGTGTATTAGCTTGAATTTCTGAATCTACTTGAATTGATTGTTGCCTGTTCTGAGGAAATTTTTTGTTTACACTATTGCTGTCATCTGCATCATCTTATTTTTGTTGCTGCATCCTTGGAAAAAGTGAATGGCAAGAGTATTTTTCCCTTCTTTGTTCCCACAGATTCTAGGCAGGGTTCAAGCAAGTGATTTTCTGCATTTTATTTCTTATTTAATCTAGCCATTTTCAGCCAAAGGGATTTCTGCTAACACACCTACTCATTTATCGACTATCTTATTACTGTCTACTGTCAGACTATTTTGTGTATTAATGATGTACATCTGGCAGTAACAAACTCTGAGAAGTGAGGCAAGAGTAATGGTGGCTGTGATGGTCAAGGCTATGTGTCAGCTTGGCTGGGCCGTGATTCTCAGTGGTTTGGCAGTTATGTAATGATGTAATTTGGCAATTATACAATGATGCAATTTGGCAGTTATGTAATGATGTGGCCAGCCTCCATTTTCTCATAACACCAATTTTCACATAATGACCTAGTCTTTGAAACCTAACCATGTCAATAAGTGAGGAGTGGGTATACATAGAAATCTGTCTTCAAGGAAATCATAATCCTATCAGTGTGAAGGGGTACGTGATGTTTTATGTGGTACATAATTCCTCATAAAACTCCAGAAATGTAGAACGGTAAGGGATATTAGGGATTTTCTCATCTAGCGCTCTTATTTTCAGATTGGGGAAATACAGACCATAGAGATGAAGGGATTTGTTCAAGATCTCATAGTTAGTAGGCTGAGAGCCAGGATAAACCCCAACCTCTGTTAACACATTTCTTTTTCTTAAAAAGCTATGAAATTATTAAATAGCTGTTATGGTAGATTTCCTATTTTTATTTTATGAGAAGAGTAGTTAATCCTCCCGTGGATTAGCATCCTCTGGAGGACAAATTAGAAAGCATATGAATTTAGAAGCCAGACAGACAATGACAAGCACTGTTGTTGTTAGCTGCTGTCAGGTCAGCTCCAGCTCGTGGCGACTCCACGTACAACAGAACAAAACGTTGCATGGTCCTGCGCCATCTTCATGACCATTAGTATGCTTAAGTCAATTGTTGTGGCTACTGTGTATTTTGTGTGCCTTCCAACCTAGGGGGGCTCCTTCTAGTACTATATCGGACACTATTCTGTTGTGATTCATAGGCTTTTCATTAGCTAATTTTCTGAAGTTCATTGCGAGGCCTTTCTTCCTAGCCTGTCTTAGTTGGGAAGCTCTGCTGAAACCTCTGCACCACGAGTGACACTGCTGGTATTTGAAATACAAATGCTGTCACTTTCAGTATCATAGCAACACACCAGCCACCGCAGTATGACATGCTGACAGGTGGTGGGACTAAATACTAGTTCTGTCATTTTCTAGCTGTGTGACGTTGGAGAAACTGTTTAATCCTGTTTAACTTCAGTTTTCTCATCCATAAAGCAGAGATCATAAAGCTAAACATGTAGAGTTATTGTGAGGAGTAAATGAATTAATACTTTATAGTACTTAAAATGGTGTCATTCCCATGGTGTGTGCTCAATAAATGGATGTATAAGAATTCTCAGATGTCTTCTTCATCTTTATCAGAAACAGGTAACTTTTTTCCTTTATGCTTAAAGTAGTGACTTTATTGTTGTTATTGCATTAAAATTATTTTAGGCTTATGATAAATGTTGCCAACAGGTATGCTCATAATTAGATTTCAAATGTGTATTTGTTTTGTTTTTTTTTTTGTTTATTTTTGATCCTGACCTGATTGCCTGCATGAATGCGGAAGGAGTGAATATAGAGTTATGAAGGGATTTAAGTGCTGTGGATCCACATTTCTCAATGCAAGATATTATCCCACTTGTGGGGCATCAGAGTCACCTGTGGGGCTGGTTTAAAAAGGAAGATTCTGGGCCCCACAGCAGACTGGGTGAATAAGAGTATCTTGAAACAAAGGAGCCCAGGAATCTGTATTTTATTGCAAATTAAAAATATGATTTTTATACCCTCAGATTTTAAGAATCACTGCTGCAGATGAATCATCCTAAAGGTCAGATTACTCAACCTAAATATTACTTTAATCATACCATTTCCCTTTTTAGATAACCTTCAGTAGCTTCACTAATCTCCAGCTTGACAAGGAAGGTCATCCTCCATCATGCTGTACGAAGTAGCCTGTCCTTTCTTGTAGTAAGTTAAAAATGGCCCCCCAAAAATGTCCATGCTCTAATGATATCTGGAATCTGAGAGTATGCTACCTCACATGGCAAAAAAGACTTTGCAAATATGCATAAATTAAGGATCTTGAGATGGAGATATTATCCTGAATTATTCAAGTGAGCCCATGTTACCACAGGGTACTTAGAAGAGGGAGTCAGGAGGACCAGAGATAGTAGTGGGAGATGTGGTGATAGAAGCAAGATGTTGGAATGATCCAAGAAAGAGGTCATAAACCAAGGGAGGCAGGTATCCTCTAAAAGGCAAGGAAGTAGATTATCCTCTTGGATCCTCCAGAATGAAAAAGCCCTGCCAACACTTTGTTGTTAGCACATTAGACTAACTTCAGACTTCTGTCCACCAGAACTGTAAGAATACATTTATGTTGTTTTAAGCTACTAAATTTGTGGTAATTTGTTACAGAGGCAATACCCAGTAGGAAACTTATACTTTCCTTCCCTTTCCTCCAAATACTCATCTTTCCAGACTCTTGGCCCCTGTTATCTCACTGGTTCTTACACTTTCCCAGAACTAGCCTTGTACTTTCTCGTCTCTGAACGAGGGGCTCATTTTCCACCTGCTAGGAATACTCTCCCCTTTGCTCTCCTTCTGTCCCTCAGTTCTATTAATTTTTCAAAGCTTTGAATAAGTCCTTTCTCCTATCTATATAAAAGTCTTCCTTGACCCTCCCAGACAAGAGTGATTTTCCCTTCTCTGAAATTCTAAAGTAATCAGGATCTCAGCAATTTATTGCACATCCAATTATGAGAAGCTGGAGAGTTTAAGTTAAAAACAAAAAATCTCTCAAATAAGAATGCCTGGATTTAAATCCTGCTTCTGCCATAACTACCTTGGAGAAGTTTCTTAAACTGTAACTCTGAGTGTCTGCACCTGTATTGACTGTGTAGGAGTGTGAAGTTTATAGAAGTGCTCCACCAACCTCAAAGTGAAGGTGGCATGGTAGTTGGAAAAGAGTAAGATCTCCATATGTGTTGACCATCACGTGAATTATCTTTCAGCATATCTCTACGTATTGTTTAGAACTGTTATTCAAACCGTATTGTTTAAATTTTCACATGTTCATGTTTTTGTTTCCCTATATGTTAACTCCATGAAAGGAATCAAGATGATAATGATGACAATGACATAGTGGTATAGTGGAAAGAATATACGTGGCATTTTGGCAGGCTTTTGTTTTAGTTCTGGCTTTACCACTTACTGGTTGTCTAAAAAAAGAAAGAAAATTGAGTTTCTCCATCTGTAAAATGAGAATAATAATGGTACTTACCTCTTAAAATTGATGTGAGGATTAAGTAGGATGATAAATTTAAAGATCTTAACACAGTGCCTAGCACATAGTAAGGGTTCAGTACATGTTAACTGTTATTAGTGTAGTCAGCATTCGATTTTTTTTTACTTATTCTATAATATGAATCGTGTTATACCTGTTACTTCACATATGGCAATAATATAAGAAAGAGGAGGAAGAAAATTTGTATATATCTACTGTCAAATGTCATGCCTTGCTATTGCATGTGTTATAGAATATGAATCCCCCAGGCTTTTAGGACTTGATGTTGGAGCAATGCTCAGATGACTAAAGTGTGCAAGAAACACCTCTAACCTTTCTTCCTTCACTCCTTCACTTCTTCTTTCCTTCCTTCTTTACTCCTTCCCTACTTGGCTCCTTTCCTCCTTCCTTCTATCTATCCTCTTTTTCATCTCTGTAGAATAGTTTGGTATTTTAAGTACTTTGAATACATTGGATTTAGATGAATTTCTGAAAAAAAAAAATCTGTGATTCACTACATTGCCGTTCATCATTACTTTTCCTTTACAACCCTTCATGCTATTTTAGTACAGATGAGCGCCTTCCTATCCCAGCTAATTTGAATTCATTTTTCAAGTAGGGTTCATCAGCTACTATGCTAAAATTAAGGCCTGTTACGTCTTCTGTACTTCCTTTGTCTGCTAATATTGTAATATGATTTTTAAGTAATTTTCTTTTGTCATGATTTCTTATTTAGAAACTTGGGCTTATTTATTTATTTTAATCTTTATAGGTGTTTTTATATTTTGTGTAGATATTTTCTCCCTCATTGCCCTCTAATTATTTTAGAGAGACATGGAATTACTCATTTTTACTTAAACCATATCAAATAGTTCCATATTAGCAGGGAAATATGACACAAGAATGCTAGGGAAAAAAAGATAATAATGTCTACATTTGTCATTAGAAGAAAGGAAGGGAAAATAAACGAATTCCTATAAGAAAAAATAATAAGTATACTTGAATGTACTAAAGCGAAACCTCAGAACTCACCCCTTCTCATTCGTTATTTTTAAAGCAAACAAATATTACCCCCCTGTCTTCTTCCTTTGCTTCATTTATTCCGAGATGTAATTTTGTGAATAATTTCGAGGATTAAATTTACCTAAAAGGCAACAGGGAATTTTCCTTATGACCTATAGAATAGTCTGTTCTTTGTGTCTTCTTCCTAGAATACAAAGGGAGCAATCACAGTGGTTATAGGCTCTCCCTGGAAACTTTGCCTAATAGCCTAGTGCTTTGGAAAATTGTCCCTTTTGCTTTAAGGAGACATCCTGTCTCTGGATACACACACCAATTGCGGATTTAATACGAGAATGGAAAATTCATTTGACAAAGTATAATACGTTTGCTCTTTTGAGAGACCTATGTCCCTTGAGTTCCTCTTTGGCCACCATGAATGAGTCTCATGGCTGAGAAGTAAGGGCCAGGGCTAAACAAAGCCCATACTACTTTATAGACATGGTGATGTGTGGTTTTACTTATGAATAAGCAACAACTCATGCTTGTACAAAATGTCTGTACTCTCTCACTGTGGGTCTCAGTTAAAAAGAGGCATTTGAAGTCAAATAGAAAATGCACTGTTTAACTTACCCTACGATTCAGTGCAGAAATACAAGTTATGTTTTAACTTTTATAAAATGTTTACATTAGAGAAGGAAAACAGCAAATGCGAACAACTCAGTTTAATTCTAATAATGTATTAATCTACCCATGATGAAATTAACAATCTGTCTTCAAAGAATGTTTTTTTAAATTAATTCCTTATGTACTAAAATAAGGATGTATTGTTTACTTACAAATTATACTCTTTACCCGTAAGCATGGCTCATTTTAAAAAATCGGCTATTAGGGGAAATCATGGTATCTTTTCAAATAGACTTTTTAATGCAGTATCAAATTATACTGCAATCTAATGAGTGATAAAATGACATTTATATTGAACTCAATATATATATTCTAAAAATGTACAAACTCAATATATGTAATGAAGGCCAAGTAGAATTCATTTTTCTTGTGTTTATGTAGATTTCCTCCAAACTGGGTAATCATATTAATTACTATTTTGGGGGGAATTTCACTGATGAATTTAAAAGTAATATATGTGGTAGAGTGTACTTTAGTTGAAAAGTGTAGTAGTAAAAAGTAAAACATGTTTAAGAATTATTTTTAGTCACTGAAGATAGTATAACTTGGTTATTTTTATTCTTAGCAAGAACCACATTCCGGATTAGATTATTTGAAATTTACAGTGAAAATCATTTATGAAATCAATCGTGCATTTATCAGTTAGTTTACTGTATAACAAAAAAGTGGATGCACCATCGTCATAGCTTCTTAGTGCAGTGTCCTAAAATGCCTGACTCCCAAAGTAGTTGATATGCAGAATGCATGGATTCATTGTATATAAAAAATTCTCATTTCATATAACCCAGGAGAAAAATTATGCAGGTAGGCAAAAAATTTTACGTAATAACAATAAATGATCTCTTAAATTTGTCATCAGAGAAGCCCAGGTTTTTCACAAACTGTAAAGAACATGTTTTTAATAGTGTCAGCTTCTTACAACTCCTTTTCATAAATTGCAACATTCAAGATACACGGGCGCCTTTTATTTTTCATTCCTGTCAAAAATGACTGGCCGATACAGAGGTGGAAAATAGGCAGAGATGGTTTGGCTATTAGAAAGAAATGTTACGTGGAGAATAAATTATGACATGTTATCAAAAAAATACCAAAAATATATAATATTTCATTCTATTTTGTGGTTAAAGAAAAGGAATAACAGTGAGGAATAAAAACAAAAGAAAAAGAGGAAACAAGAAGAGGGAGTGAAGACAGAGTGAAGGCTTTAAGTTTTGAGGTACGTTTATTAAAGGTAAGCTGTTCAGATCACACCTAATTGTGGCATGCAGGGGAAATTAGTTCTTTTTGAAATATTAGTTGGTTGGTTAACTGCTGTAACAAGTCAGTCCTTAAACATGGAAAAGTTTCTTGAAATAGGGTAAATGTAACCACTAATTTTTTAATTCTGATGAACCATATTCCCTATTAGGACAGCAAGGTTTAAGTATCAACTGCCACAGGGTAGGGGAATGAATGAGTAGTGAGCTATATTCAGAGCAGTAACATTTCACATAGAGAAGACTGTGGACTAGAGATTTCTACTTTTCATCTTGACCAAGACTTACGGGGAAATAAAAAGTAGAGAAAATGTCAAACCCATCTCTGAGATAATGATTCCTAGTTTAAGATTTTGATTTCCTAATAGCCAAACATTGATTGCATTAAGAGTAAATAAAATTACCTAATTAAATTATGATATTTAGGTACTGAATGTCCCTCCCTCTCAAAAAATATCCCCATTATTTTCTGAGTGGCAGCCATTGGATTTCATAATTTTCCTGGATCTTTTTTGGGCTTTGGTAGACATGTACTAAATTGCAATGATTTCCCAACCATTGCTTCTGAAATAAGTTGGAATCAATATCTAGCAACTGGTATTCTTTCAATAATTCTTCAGATTCCTGGATTGGTATATTAGTTAGTTGTTGCCACAATAATACTGTGTAATAGATTACTAAATCTCAGTGGCATTTAGGAAGCATTTATTTCTTGCTCACATGTTGGTTGGGGTTTGACTGACCTAGGTTGTCTCAGCTGTGCTTGGCTTCAAGTTGCAGATTGAGTCCAGGTCTGCTGTACCTTTCTTTCATCCTCTTTGGACCAGCAACTATGTGAGGCATATTCTCATGGCAAAAGGCAGCGTAAATGTATAAAAGCACAGCCCAGCAAGACCATTTTAATCCTTTCCTATGTCACTTCTGCTAACATTTCACTGGCCAAAGCAAGTCATATGGCCAAGCTTAACATCAAAGAGGAAAGAAAATGCTTTGTCTCTAGTAAGAGGTTCTGCAAAGTGATGTAACAAATGACATGGATATGGGAAGGGGTAGAGCATTGGGAGCAATAATTCAATAGCACAAGCTCCATTTTCTAGATCACAGTCATTTATTTACATGTCTTCCACACACAAAATGCCTTAATCCTGATATCTTCTTTCCCCAAACATCCCAGAATTCTCATCTGTTTATAGCATCAGTTCAAAATCCAGGATCTTGTGATCTCTATCAGATCCAGATGCAGCTTCTCTTGACCTGGAGACTTATGAATTTAAAAGACAAGTAATATCCCTCCTTACTCTAACATACACTCCCAACATATAATTGTGAAAGAGGGACTGGATTATCACAATGAACACTCCATTCAAAAAAGGATGAGAGGTGCATAGCAGTCACTGGTCCATTAAAAAAAAAAAAAAAATAGCAATTAGGAAATCCTACTGGACAAATTTTGCCAGGTATCATTATGCTGGAGGGAAAGAATGTTCCTTGATTATGTCCTTATTCTGTTCCCTAATAATTACCCGGAAACCATGGTGGCATAGTGGTTAAGTGCTACGGCTGCTAACCAAAAGGTCAGCAGTTCGAATCCACCAGGCACTCCTTGGAAACTCTATGGGACAGTTCTACTCTGTCCTATAGGGTCTCTATGAATCAGAATTGACTTGACGGTAATGGGTAAGAATTAGCTAGAGAGGAAAGGGGGTTGTATCAGCTCTTACCCTGGTGAATGTATTTAGAAGCCATCAGAGTTTTCAAGATAAACAAAGGAAAAAGTCCTTTTTGAATTACTTTTTACTTTTTCTGTGCTGCTTTAATGTGACATCTTCCAGGACAGAATCACATGGGTCTTCAGATTTGTAAAGTTTTCAGTGGTATGTAAAAATATCCTTTTGTTTCTATATTTTATTAAAAATATATCATTTTGTGATTGACTTATTTAGCACAGCATAATGCCACCAGATTCATCCATGTTGTGAGATATTTTGCAGATTCGTCATTGTTCTTTATCGTTTTGTAGTGTTCCATTGTGTGTATGTACCATAATTTGTTTATCCATTCATATGTTGATGGACACTTAAGTTGTTTCCATGTTTTTGCTATTGTGAATGATGCTGCAATGAACATAAGTGTGCATATGTCTATTTGTGTTATGACCCTTATTTCTCTAGGATATATTCCTAGGAGTGGGATAGTTGGATAGTATGGTATTTTTATTTCTAGCTTTTTAAGGAAGTGCCATCTTGTTTTCCATAGTGCTTGTACCATTTTACATTCTCACCAGCAGCACGTAAGAGTTCCATTCTCTGCACAAACTCTCCAATATTTGTTATTTACGGTGTTTTGGATTAGTGCCAGTATTGTCAGGGGGAGATGGTATCTCAGTGTAGTTTTGATTTGCATTTTTCTAATGGCTAATGATTGTGAGCATTTCTTCAAGTGTCTGTTAGTCACCTGAATCTCTTCTTAGCTGAAGTGTCTGTCATATCCTTTGCCCACTGTTTAATTGGAGTATTTGTCTTTTTGTTGTTGAGGTGTTACAGTATCTTGTAGGTTTTAGAGGTTAGACCCTTGTCAGATATGTCATAGCCAAAATTCTTTTCCCAGTCTGTAGGTTCCGTTTTTACTCTTTTGGTGAAGTCTTTTGATGAGCATAAATGTTTAATTTTTAGGAGCTCCCAGTTATCTAATTTGTCTTCTGATGCTTGTGCATTTGTTGGTTATGGTTTGTTTCCTATTAACGTTGTATATTTGGGCCCCTAGCATTGTCCCTATTTTTCTTCCATTATCTTTATAGTTTTAGGTTTATATTTAGGTCTTTGACTCATTTTGAATTAGTTTTTGTGTATGATGTGAGGTATGGGTCCTGTTTCCGTTTTTGTATAGATGGGCATCCAGTTATGCCAGCACCATTTGTTAGAATCTGTCTTTTCCTCATTTAATGGACTTTGGCCCCTTGTCGAAGATCAGCTGACCATAGGTAGATGGATTTACACCTGGGTTCTCAATTCTGTTCCGTTGGTCTATGTATCTGTCATTGTACAAATACTAGGCTGTTTTGACCGCTGTAGCTGTATAGGAGGTCCCGAGATCAGGTAATATGAGGCATCTGTCATGGATTGAATTGTGTCCCTCCAAAAATATGTGTCAGCTTGGTTAGGCCATGATTCCCAGTATTGTGTGGGTATCCTCCATTTTGTGATTGTAATTGTATGTTGAAAGGATTAGGGTAGGATTGTAACACCAGCCTTACTCAGGTCACCTCCCTGATCCAAGGTAAAGGGAGTTTCCCTGGGGTGTGGCCTGTTCCACCTTTTATCTCTCAAGAGATAAAAGGAAAGGGAAGCAAGCAGAGAGTTGGGGACCTTATGACACCAAGAAAGCAGCACTGGGAGCAG
This sequence comes from Loxodonta africana, assembly GCF_030014295.1. NCBI lineage: Eukaryota > Metazoa > Chordata > Mammalia > Proboscidea > Elephantidae > Loxodonta > Loxodonta africana. The sequence continues at coordinate 134,165,477 of NC_087342.1, forward strand.
AGTGCATCATTTGGACCTGGGGTTCCTGTGCCTGAGAAGCTCCTTGACCATGGGAAGATTGAGGAGAAGAACCTTCCACCAGAGCCAACAGAGAGAAAAAGCCTTCCCCTGGAGCCGACGCCTTGAATTTGGACTTTTACCCTACTTTTTTTTACTGTGAGGAAATAAATTTCTCTTTGTTAAAGCCATCTACTTGTGGTATTTCTGTTATGGCAGCACTAGATGACTAAGACAGAATTCTACTTTGTCCTTCTTTTTCATTAATCCTTTACTTATCCAGGGCCTCTTTCCTTTCCATATAAAGTTAGTAGTTAGTTTTTCCACTTTGTTAAAGAATGATGTTGTATTTGGATCAAGATTGAGTTATAGCTGTAGATCACTTTGGGTAGGGTTGACATTTTCACAATGCTGAGTCTTCCTGTCCATGAGCATGGTATGTTTTTCCATTTGTGTAGGTCTCTCCTGGTTTCTTGAAGTAGTATTTTGCAGTTTTCTCTGTATAGGTATTTTATGTCCCTGGTCAGATTCATTCCTAAGTATTTTATTTTTTTAGGGATGATTATATGGTATTGCTTTCTCGATTTACTTTTCAAAGTTCTCTTTATGGGTGTATAGAAATCTAACTGATCTTTCTCTTTTTATTGTGTATCCTGCTACTCTGCTGAATCTTTTTATTAGTCACAGTAGCTTTCTTGTAGAATCTTTGGGGTTCTCTATGTATAGTATCTTATCATCTGTGATAGTTTTACTTCTTCCTTTCCAATTTGGATGCCCTTTATTTCTTTTTCTTGCTTTTTTGCTGTAGCTAGGACTTCCAGCATAGTGTTAAATAGGAGTGGTGATAAAGGGCATCCTTGTCTTCTTCCTGTTCTCGGGGAGAATGCTTTCAGCCCCTCTCCATTGAGACTGATACTAGCTTTGGGTTTTGTACAGATGCCATTTATTATATTGAGGAATTTCCCGTCTATTCCTATTTTGCTGAGAGTTTTTATCAGGAATAGGTGTTGGACTTTATCAAATGCCTTTTCTTTGTTGACTGAGATGATCATGTGATTCTTTTCTATTATTTATGTGGCAGATTACATTGATTGCTTTTCTAATGTTGAGCCATCCTTATATAACTGGCATGAATCCCACTTGGCTGTGGTGTATTATTTTTTTCATAGGATGCTGAATTCTCTTGGCTAGAATTTTGTCAAGAATTTTAGTATCTATATTCATGAGAGATATTTGTTTAGTGGTGTCTACCTGGCTTTGGTATCATGGCTATGCTGGCTTCATAAAATGAATTTGGAAGTATTCCTTCCTTTTCTATGCTCTGAAATAGTTTGAGTAGTACTGGTGCGAGCTCTTCTCTGAATGTTTGGTAGAATTCTCCGGTGAAGCCGTCCAGCCAGGGTTTTTTGTTGTTGTTGTTGTTCGGAGGTTTTTAATTGCCTCTTCATTCTCTTCTCTTGTTATGATGAGTCTGTTCAGATTTTCTATCTCAGTTTGTGTTAGTTTAGGTAGGTAGTGCGTTTCTAGAAATTTGTCCATTGCCTCTGCATTCTCATATTCGTTGGAGTACAATTTTTTATAGTATTCTGATATTTCAACTTTATTTCAGTTGGGTCTGTTGTAACGTCTCATTTCTTTAATTTAGGTTATCTGCTTCCTCTCCTGCTTTTCAATTGTTAATTTGGCCAGTGGTTTGTCTATTTTGTTGAACTTTTCAAAGAACCAACTTTTGATCTTGTTTATTCTTTTCTATTGTTTTTCTGTTCTCTATTTCATTTATTTCTACTTTAATCTTTATTATTTCCTTCCTTCTCATGGCTGTAGGCTTCTTTTGCTGTTTTCTTTCTATTCGTTTGAGTTGTAAGGCTTACATTTTGATTTTGGTCCATTGTTCTTTTTGATGTGTGTATTTTTTGCTATAAATTGACCTCTGTGCATTGCTTTTACTGTGTCCCAGAGGTTTTGGTGTGATGTGTTTCCATTCTCATTTGATTCTAGGAATTTTTTTTTATTCCCTCTTTGATTTTTTCTGTTACCCAGTTGTTTTCAAGCGAGGTGTTATTCAGTTTCCCTGTATTCGATTTTTTTTCCCCTTGCTCTTCCTGTTGTTGATTTCTACTTTTATGGTGTATTGATCAGAGAGAATGCTTTGTATTATTTTGATGTTTTGAATTTTATTGAGGGTTACTTTGTGGCCTAAAATGTGGTCTGTTCTTGAGAATGTCCCATGTGCATTGGAAAAGAATGTATACTTTGCTGCCGTTGGGTGGACTGTTCTATATATATGTATGAGGGCCAGTTTTTGATGCAGATCTTAAGATCTTCTGTATGTCTCTTGATTTTCTTTCTAGATATTCTGTCCTTTACTGAGAGTGATCCGTTGAAGTCTCCTACTATTATTGTGAAACTGTATATTTTTCTTTTCAGTGCTGTTAGCGTTTGTTTTTTGTATTTTTGGGCCTTGCCGTTGGGTGCACAGATATATTTATTAAGGTTATGTCTTCTTAGTGGGTTGTCCCTTTAATCGTTGTATAATGTCCTTCCCTGTCTTCTATTGTTGATTTTGCCTTAAAGTCTATTTTATCTGAGGTTAGTGTTGCTACTCCTCCCCTTTTATGGTTATCGTTTGCTTGGTATTCTCTCCTCGCTGCCTCTTCTCCGTCAGTTTCTTCTTACATTTGGTGCTTGGTCTAGTTCTTTATCCTTTCATTTAAGGCTTAGGGTTTGTATCTGTTTTACTTAGTTTTTTGGGTCTTTACTGCAGAGAGACATCATGGTGCTTCTGTCCATATCACCACATTGGCTCCTCTTTTTCTTTTAAGCAAACTGAGTTATTTTGATTTTTAAGAGTTAATGAATTCGGTGTTCTTTTGGGACACTTTGAAAAAATGAGAAAGACTTTGCTTATAATAATAGAGCAACTAGAACTTTAACATCCCTTTACTTGAATTTGAAAATTACTTTGAAAATTCATTTAAACTAAGATTATTGTTGATATATTTTAGTCTAAAAACTTTAAAAACAGAAAATTCTTAGTAGCAGAATTTGTAGTGTATCCCCTTCAAAAACGGTTTCTCACGTTTTGTTTCTTCTTTTGTTAATATTTTTATTTAAAAAAAAAAACATAATTTAAGATTCTCTCTCACACAGACGCATACACACATCGTCCCCAATTCAAATTTTTAACATAGAATTTGTGACACTGGCAATTTGTCAGAACACATCAAAAAATATAGGATATCTAATCTTTTGGATCCATGAATTCTGTTCTTAGGAGTGTATCCCAAGAATATAATTCAAAGGAAGAAAAATACTTTCCATGTTAAGAATTTTAGCAGTGTTATTTTTAGTATAAAAAAACTGGTAACAATCTAAATGCCCAATGATAAGAACATAATAAGTAAATTATGATACACTAGTTTTTTTTTTTTTTAGTGTTATGTTTTGCTGGGAGTATTATGTTTTAGTATTATGGGCTTTTGTATTGGCATAAATATATTACTAAGAAGAAATATGGAAGCTGCTTATGAAGTAATGTTAGATGAAAAAGTATAAAACTAATATAAGTTATGTATATGCTATGTAAAGATCTCAAGGGAAACAATTTAAATAGGCAAAATGTTCATGTGAGTGGATCATCATTTTTTAAAAGTGTTTTAAAATTGATATGATGATAAATTATAGTATAGAGTTTTTAAAGAATTGTCAAGTTATTATTTTTATATTAGTAGTAATAATGGTCACAACTTTTGTGTGTTTATCTCTATGGATATATAATTTAATATGAATAAAATAATGAAAGAATAAAACAGGAGAAATTAGAATTGCCACCGCAAGTGTAGTCCTCAATCCAGCAAGGCAAGCATTACCTCTGAGAGGGCAGAAAAGTACAAAGTATAAAGGTATGTGACTCCCTTCTCTGACGTAAATTTGAAAAAGTTAGTACTTTACCAACACCTAATTATAATTCACAAAGAGTTAATGAGAAAGCGGCTTGAAACCTGCATTTAGCTCCAAAGGACTTTGGAAAATGTAAGGCTTTTTTTTTTCCCCCTCTTTGGAAACCCCCAGACTGGCTAGAGTTAAAGGGTGCCTGAAGGGCCTTGGGTGAGTTTCAGAGGGTGATCTCCACCCTGTGGGTCCTGGTGTTTTCCATTATATTTAATTATTAATGAAGTCACAGTAGATATTGACTTTGTTATATTTTTACTAAATCACAGGTAAAACCCAAAAAACCTATAGGACAGAGTAAAACTGTTCCATAGGGTTCCCAAGGAGCTGCTGGTCAATTCAAACTGCCAACATTTTTGTTAGCAGCCGAGTTATTAACCAAAATCACACATGGTATATTAGAAAACAAACAAACCCATTTCTGTCAAGTTGATTCTGACTTATAACAACCCTGTAGGACAGAACAGAGCTGCCCCAAAGGGTTTCCCAGGAGCAGCTGTTGGATTTGAACTGCTGACCTTTTGGTTAGCAGCCACGCTCTTAACCACTGTGACACCAGGGCTCCTACACATAGTATCGTTAAGTATTATTTCATGAAATTTGTGTAAGTTGTGTGTGTGTGAGAGAGAGAGAGAGATACACAGGCAGAGAGAGAAAAAGAAGGAAGAGAAATAGAAGGGATGGCATAAAATGTATTACTTACTGAAAGGTCTAGGTGAAAAAAGTTTGAAAAATACTACCTTTTAAGGCAAAAATTATCTGTTGACAGGGAAAAGCAGTGAAGACCTTGACTTCCCAACTTCCTCAGTGTCAAAACAGCCTCAGGGTTTTTGTAACCTCATTCGTCTGAAGGAGTTCAATTTTCAGAGACTTCATTATAGAATCCAGATATTCTGGTTTGTACAATAATAATTTTATTATTTAAATGACTATAAAATATTTTAAAATTGTATTTAAAATTCTCAGCTTAAATAAATATATTATTTTTCAATATATCCAAAATGATATACAAATAAGCTGGTGAGGCTTTCCATTCACGTATTCCTGTGAATATCTTATTTTTCTTGATTTCTTTCTGCTTTTGCATTGTATTTATTATTTTTTATGCTCAATTACAAGAATTTGCATGGTCACAAAAAAATTATTTTAAAAAAGGAATTAGAAAATAATATAAGAACTCTGAAAAGAGTAAAATTATGGGAAATAATAGAAATCAGTTCTACGTTGAATAATTTCCATGGAGTAACTTTGCTGAAAAAGTCTGACAAATGTACTACACCTGAAGGCCAGAAGTTGCCATTTGTGATGTGTTATATGGGAACCAAAAAATAAAATAAAAAATTTTAATTTGACCAAAATTCTGTTTTTTCAATGATCTTTCCACTAACGGCTCATTTTAGTTTTATTCTGTTTAGCCTCTATTTCCTCTGAACTGTCATTTTATAACAGAACTTTTGCTGCTTCACTAACTTTCATTTAAAACCTATTCCTTGTTAGAAATAATAATATAGACAGAACTTTTACAAACACACGTTTAAAGAAAATTATAGCCCCTTAAATAATTTCTTTCTCTATCGGAGTAGGCAACAGAGGTACAGATGGTATGTTCAGTGAGCCGAGAATTTAGGGCTGAGGAGCTATTAATTCTCACGGCAGCTCTTCAGCTAATGTATTTCCTGGTCCCAGGAATTGATGTCATTCAGAATTGGCTTCATATACTATAAATCTATAAACTGAGAAAATAAAATTAGCTTTTGTGTTTTAAGACTATTTATAGCATATGATGGTTAAGGTTGTTTGTCAATTTGGCTGGGCCATGATTCTTAGCAGTTTGGTAGTTTTGTAATGGCATAGTTTGGCAGCTATATAATGATGTAGTTGTCCTCCATTTTGTAATATAATGTAATTACCTCCATGATGTGATCAGATGTGATCAGCCAATCACTTGTAAGGGGAGTTTCCTCAGGGATGTGGCCTGTAGCCAATATACATGGACATTCTGGCAAAGCTGGCTGGCTTTTGCTTGCTGTGGATCCTGCACCTGGCTCATCATCATCTGACCTCTGGTTCTTGGGGCCAGTGGCCTGCCATATTGCCTGCTGATCTTGGAATTCGTTGTCCTCCGCAGCCTGTGAGCCAGCAGCCTGCCATCTTACCTGCCAATCTTAGATTCATCAGCCTCCGCAGCTCATGTGCCTGCAGCCTGCCATATAACCTGCTGATCTTGGGTTCATTAGCCCCTACAGGTATGTCAGTCAGAAGAAGCCTCAAGCCTGACACCTGACCCATGGACTTGCGGCTTACCAGCCTCCACAACTGCATGAGCCATTTTCTTGAGATAAATCTCTCTCTCTCCCTCTATCTATATATAATATATATATACACTTCACTGGTTTTGCTTCTCTAGAGATATAAGCCCAAGATACAGATCTATATGCTTAGGTTATTGTATTACTTATCTATTCCAATGTAACAAATTACCACGAACTTAGCACTGAAAGCAACAAATTTTTTACAGTAAAACCTGCGAAAGCTGGAACCCGTGTAAGGCAAAACCTGTCAGAAAAGAAAAACTGAAATACGTATTTTCTACAAATTAGAGTGTGGTAGAAAACTGGTGACTGCGCCCTGTCAAAGGTGGAAAATTTGTCAGACCTAGAAAAACGAGGCCATCCTGTCGAGTTCTGGCTCTCACATTTTCACTGTATTTCAGTTTATGTGGGTTAGAAGCCAAGGCACAGCTTATCCAGTTTCTCTGTTTAGAGTCTTACCAGATTGAAATCAGTGTTGACCACCAAAGAGCTCACAAAAGATACTTACCAGGGAAATCGTTTTTCCAAATCTTTATTACTTTTGGTGGTCCTGTGGCCTTCTCAATGAGTGCATGATGTCTTCCGCAGATAGTGACATCTGCATAGAGCTGCTCTAATTTTTCCAACTATCTTCAGTTCAAAAATGTTTATTGAACACCTCTTATTTGTTAGTTCAATGCACTGGAGATACTGGATGAATAAGAAAATCTAATTTCAGGGAATTTATGATCTAGTAGTGAAGCACATTGAGGGCAGGATGTTAAGGGAGACTAAGCCTTAATCGCTTTGAGAGGAGGAAGGAAACTTGGAGTAGCTGCCCTGATTAATTTTTCTTAAGAGAAACTGCTAAGTTAGTGAATAACTGGAAATTCTCTGAAGATGATAGATTTGCTGCAGGGAAGTATTGTACTGGGAAAATACAGAGCAGCCTGCAGAGCTCATCTGAGGTGACAAGGGTCATCGCAAGAATATAAATCTGAGATGAGATTCCTAATGGAAGTCTTAAGTTAAAGCAGAAGTTTTATGATAGTGTTTGGAGAGATTGCTGGTGAGAGATTTCAGGTAATGGAAATACTTAGGAGAAGTGCCGTGTTTGCCCAGCCCCTAAAGAAAAAAAAATTCTGAGTAGAGGATACAAAACATGGATGAAGTCCCCTCTTAGCATAGGTATACAATCCTGAAAACTTCAACAAGCAGCTGGTGCCATTTATGCCTTTAACCCTAGATAAAAACCTAAAACAGCAGTCTCTAGGGATCTTTGCTGCTAAGGCCAGTCAGCTCTTGTTTCCTTGTCCAGTTCTTTCACCTTTCCTCCATATTGCCTCCTCTAATTATGCTTTGGTTGATGTCAGAATTGAGCATCATTGGGAGGTCTAGGAATTGTTCTACAATTTTTGGTCATGATGGAGGCCACATTCTAGTGTTTTGAGTATAATGAACCTTGTAATTGAAGTAGTACCACTAAAGGGCACTCTCCTGGGGAAGGGCTTAAGCATGTGAGGATAGCATTGATCATCTATAAATTAGGGAAGACAGTGCATGATTGGTGTTCAGGTTAAGTTCTTGATGTGGTTGCCCTTTTCCTGAGGGTGGGTGGCAGGCATCAGAAGGTTCAGGAGAGTTGAATTGGCAGCAAGTTGAACCTTGGTTGGCTTGAACTTTGATGTCAGATTGCCCATTGAATGGGTTCTCAAAGGGAGCTCAGTGATTATGGTGTAAAGTGTCACATCAGATAACACAAGGTTTCCTTTTCTATGGCCTTTCTAATAGTAGTGGATAACCAAGAAGATTTTGTGATTTAATTGAAGGGATGGAGTCCCTCAACTTTGTAGTGCTTCAGGAGCCAGCACAAAAAAAAAAAAAAAAAAAAGAGTCCCAAGAGTGAATGAGACTCAGCCTCTAACCTGGAGAAGCAAAATTCCAAATATGTCTTTGGGAAATGCTTCGTAAACTTCTGTGAGCCTATGAATCACTTGGGGGGTCTTATTAAAATCCAAGTTCTGATGTAATAAGTTAGGGGGTGGGAAGGGAATTTTTATTTCTAACATATTTTTAAATGATACTGATGCTTCTAATATATAGACCATACTTTTTGTAGCAAAACTTGGAACGTTAGAATAAAAAAGGCATACCTTAGAAAGTGTAATTATGGTCATTAATCACTGTGAATCTACAAAACAAGAGGAAACTTGGCTTATCCCATGAAGCTGATGTAATAAATTAAAGAACTCTTCAGGAATACTTCAGGATCTACAAGGAAATAACACAACCCAAACAAACAAAAACTATGCATATCTCTGTCATTTATTTGTAGTCTCTGTCTTTCCTAAAGGTCAGAAATGACAAGAAAGAATAGGAACTCTGACAGTTGATACAGAAGCAGACAAACCTGACTTCATTATTCCCTAACTCTGAAAGATATGGTTCTCTGTTTTAAAACAGGGGCCACTTATCACCAGCTAGTTAAAAAACGCTGCTACCACCACCCCAACGCTCCACCTACCGTTGAGCCCATTCCTACCACTGGCTCTCAAGGGTTATCATACAACAAGGAAGCAACTGAAGGTTTCTTGGTTTGGGAATGGATAATAGGCTTGATTGTTAAATACTATAGAGTGATTTTTTGTGGGGAAGGGGACACGGAATCTCTGTATGGGTGGAGTGGTAGTGAAGGCTGTTTATAGAATAGCTTTAAAAAAAAAAACCGAGTGCCGATTTATAGTAGATCGATCCTTCAAGTATTTAATGTAATGCAATTCAAGGATCACCAAAGAATCTGTATTTCTCTTAAAACTTAGTGTGATGAGAATTCCGTTGTGCAATTCATACTGTTGTAATGCAATCTTGGTAATAGTTTTCAAAGTTCATTAGGGTGCAAAAGCTCTACTTGATCTACTCACGTATATAAATGTGCCTTCCCCTGGTTCTATTGCTATTTATATCAGCTGTCCTACAGGAGATCGGTTTTCTTCTCAGTATCTGATATAAATAACCATAGTTCCCTAAGTATAATCTGCAGAAGATTTCCAGGTAGTTTATGGACTGATACCTGGTTATTTATAGTCATGATTTGGCAGTGATATGATTTTGTTACTAATATAAATTAATACTTTTCATATAAAACACAATAAAAGTTGTTATCTGACCTCAACAATGTTTTTATCACAGATTCTGCTTTTCTTAATGAGCAGGTAAACCAGGTTTGGTCACTGCAGGATCATTCAGAAACAAGCAGCAGTGGCGGTCTTTTTGAGGCCATACCCTTGAACAGGAATTTCCCCAGGAGACTTCAGTTAAGTCCAAATGCAGAAGTGAACATAACTTACTCAACAGGGTGCAGCTGTCTGATTTGCCCCAAGTCCGTTCTGATATCTTTCAGACGTTAAGGAGTGTGGGGTTCTGTTTATTTTCGTGCCCCTTACACTGTAACTGTAAGAAATTTGAATTCTTCGTGCTTTCTTGAGAAAAGCATCAAAATACAAAAATCCCTTTTTAGGGGTGAAACCAATTAATGATATTTTTAGCTTAAAATTGCCAATGTTAAAGGCTACTTGGTCTGGCTTCTGCACAAAATTCTTCAAAAGCCTTTGATCACTTAAATCATTTTAGGTGTATCTTGATCTAAAATGCACTCTTGATTTTTGGATAATGTAGAAATAATCATTAAATACTTACAAGATTTAAAGATCAAAGTATGGAATAAAACCAAAACCAAACCAAACCCAGTGCCGTCAAGTGGATTCCGACTCATAGCAACCCTATAGGACAGAATAGAACTGCCCCACAGAGTTCCCGAGGAGTGCCTGGCGGATTCAAACTGCCATCCCTTTGGTTAGCAGCCATAGCACTTAACCGCTATCCCACCAGGGTTTCCAAGTATGGAATAGAACTATATAAATAAAAGCATTAATAAATATGGGCTATAGTTTTTCTCTACTGGTAGTGAATCCAAAGATTATTAAATCTAATTAATGAAATCTTTCATAATATAAATAATGCATTTTATTTTTTATTATTTTAGTCATTAAAGTCTAATTTAATTATGTTAATAGATTTCAATGGAGTTTAACATTACCATGCAGCTTCATAATTTGAATTTGAAAATGAGTTCACAGTAAATACAAATCCATTTTATTTTTCATTTTTCATTAAACAATATAATGTATTACACCAGAATGTAATGGCAATTTTTATAAATTCAACTTACTGACGTACTTAGTATCGACTGTATCACTATTACATTACAGTAAGCATAAACCCTTGTAAAATCCAAATCTTGTCCTTACTGTCAGGACTATGCTTATATTCACGTTGTGTCTATTATAGGTAACTTACAAAGGAAAGAATGCTGGATCTGAATTCAAATTCTGGCCTGTGTTCTAATCAGATCTGTGATATTAAGACTTAGCTTTCTCTTTGGTGAACTGGTGATTCTAATCTGTGCCCTATCTATCTTATGGAGGAGCATTAACTGAGATGAAAATAAAAATATTGGATGTGATATGAAGTTTTTTTTTTTATTACATCTTTCATTGTTGGAATAATAACTGCAAAAAAAAAAAAAAAAAAGCTCCAAATCTGAGTAGCTTAAAAAACAAATGTTTATTTCTCCCTCATGCTGCACATCTAAAGAAGCTCTGCTCATTGTAGTCCCTTTAAGACCCAGGCTAATAGAAGCTCCATCTTGACATGTGCTTCCACAATCACTAGGGCAGCTGGAAAAGTGCTGGTAAATTGTGCACTGGCGCTTAAAACTTCCTCTCAGAAATGACCCGCCAATTCTACTCACATTTCATTGGCCAAAGCAAGTCACATGGCTGCACCTAACTTCAGAGCAAGTAGAGAAGAACAGTCTTACCATGTACCTACCTGGAAGCAGAGGGGAAGAGGAATATCTGTGAGGAGCTCTAATGACATCACAGATATTTAAAATATTTACTCTGAGACAAATTCAGTGAAGAAAGCATCTTTTTTTTTTTTAGCTTTTTTTCATTGTACTTTATATGAAGGTTTACAGAACAAACTAGCTTCTCATTAAACAGTTGGTGCACATACTGTTTCATGATATTGGTTGTCAGCCCCATGACACCTTGGGTTCCCCATTACTAGCTTTCCTGTCCGCCCCCCTGCCTTCTCATCCTTGCCCCTGGGCTGGTGTGCCCCTTTAGTCTCATTTTATTTTATGGGCCTGTCTAACCTTAAGCTAAAGGGTGAACCTCAGGAGTGACTTTATTACTGAGCTAAAAGGGTATCTGGGGGCCATACTCTTGAGGTTTCTCCATTCTGTCAGACCAGTAAATCTGGTTTTTTGTGTATGTGTGTGAGTTAGAATTTTGTTCTACATTTTTCTCCAGCTTTGTCTGGGACCCTGTATTATGACCCCTGTCAGAGCAATTGGTGGTGGTAGCCTGGCACCATATAGTTGTCCTGGACTCAGTCTGGTGGAGGCTGTGGTAGTTGTGGTCCATTAGTCCTTTGGACTAATCTTTCCCTTGTGTCTTTGGTTTTCCTCATTCTTCCTTGCCCCAGATGGGGTGAGAACAGTTGAGTATTTGACATGGCTTCTCACAGGCTTTTAAGACCTCAGACGCTACTCATCAAAGTAGAATGTAGAACATTTTCTTTATAAACTATGTTATGCCATTTGAGCTAGATGTTCCCCAAGACCGTGGTCCCTACAGCCCTCAGCCCAGTAATTCAGTGCCTTGAGGACTTTGGGTGTATCTGTGGAGCTTCCATGACCTGACCTTGGACAAGTTGTGACAGTTTCCCCAGTACTGTGTATTGTCTTGCCCTTCACCAAAGTTACCGTTTACACATCATCTTTTGCCTTGCAATGATAGGAGGGAAAGTTATGTAACTTTCTACTGTGAATTCTGGGTGTGTATAGTCAAGATTTGAGAAGGGAAGGTGTTTTGATAGAAAATTTAAAAAAAAATTAGGATACTTCCTTCAAGGCATAGGCACTGTTATTAGGAGCATAAAATACATATATATAAAATAGAGAAAATGATAATAAAGGCATAGAGACAACAGGCTTGTGAGGAGTCCTATGGCTAGACTGGGGAAGGTTTCTTGGAAAATGAGTTAAGGACTGGATATTGAAGGATGAGAAAGACATAGATTTATGGAGAGGAAAAGATGAACTAAAATACAGAGAAGTCGAATTCAACAGAGAAATTCTGATTTCCAGGTTATTCTTAATGAGCACATTTATGTTGTTTTTGCAAAATATCAGGACCTTTTAATCTAATGACTCAGCTTTTTTGTGTTTCTGTTGAACTTTGTCTTCTTGCTTTGCCATTTAAAAGTCCACTCATGAGAGAAATTTTGGAACTATGTCCATTTCTATGTATGCAACTGCACCTTAAAACTGTAAAGAACGTTTAGGAAATTATTAGCTTCTTAATACTTCTTTTGTCACCTCTGATCATTTAATTAAGGAGCCCTGGTGATGCAGTAGTTAAGCACTTGGCTGCTAACCAAAAGATCAGCAGTTTGAACCCACGAGTGGCTCCAAGAGAGAAAGATGTGGCAGTCTGCTTCCATAAGGATTACAGCCTTTGAAACATTATGGGGCATTTTTTTTTTAAGTTAATTACTTGAATTAAACTCTCCAGAATTAGCTGAATTAAAGATTAAATCAAGTGAGCAGTATGTAACTTTCACATTTCTTGTAATTTCTAGTTGCTACCCAGAATCGTTCAGCATTGACCTTTAATAGTAGCCTCAATCAAAACTTGGATGACTTAGGGTACTAGCAACTTTTCTTTCTTTCCTAAGCTTTAGCCAATATTTGTGAGGCTATTGGGACCATGTTCTCTTTAAACAGAATTTATATTTTGGTTTGGAATTAAAACAGCTTTTTGGGACAGAAATCAAGGTGCTGCCTTGGTACTGTTGTATTTAGTTGCCATCGAGTCTCCTTCAACTCATGACAACCTTATGTCTCCTTCAACTCATGACAACCTTATGTATACAGAACAAAAACACTTGCCATTCTCACAATATTTGCTATGTTTGAACCCATTGTTGCAGCCACCTTGTAAATCCATCTCATGGACAGTTTCCCTCATTTTTGATGATCCTCTGCTTTACCAGGCATCATGTTCTTTAGTAACTGGCCTTTCCTGATGGTATATCCAAAGTAAGCAAGACAAAGTCTTGCCATCCTTGCTTCTAAAGAGCATTTTGGCTGTACTTCTTCCGAGACAGATTTGTTTGTTCTTCTGGTAGTCTATCGTGTATTCAGTGTTCTTTACCACCACCACAATTCAGTTCTTCTTCGATCTTCCTTTTTCATCGTGCAGTTTTCACATGCATATGAGGCTATTGAAGGTACCATGGCTGGGGTCAGGCGCACCTTAGTCATCAGTGTGGCATCTTTGCTATTTAAGATTTTATAGGGATCTTTTACAGCAGATTTCCCAATGCAATACATTGTTTGATGTCTTACTATAACAGAAGTACCACAAATGGATGGCTTTAACAAAGAGAAATTTATTTTCTCACAGTCTAGTAGCTAGAAGTCCAAATTCAGAGCATCAGCTCCAGGGGAAGGTTTTCTCTGTTGGCTGTGGCCAAAGGTCTTTGTCATCAATCTTCCCTGAACTAGGAGCTTCTCCATGTGGGTACCTTGAGTCTGAAGACTCGCTCTGCTCCCAGCACTGCTTTCTTGGTAGTATGAGGTCCCCAAGCCTCTGCTTGCTTTTCTTTCTTTTAATCTCTTGTAAGATAAAAGGTAGTACAGGCCCCACTCCCGGGAAACTCCCTTTACATTGGATCAGGGATGTGACCTTAGTAAGGGTATTACAATCTCACCCTAATTCTCTTTGACATAAAGTTATAATCACAAAATGAAGGACAACCACACAATACTGGGAATCATGGCCCAGCCAAATTGATACATACGTTTTTTGTAGATATTATTCAATCTGTGACATTTGATTTCTTGACTGCTTTTTCCATGGGCATTGATTGTGGATCCAAGTAGCATGAAATCTTAACAACTTCAATTTCTTTGTCATTTATTATGATGTTGTTTATTGGTCCAATTGTGAGGATTTTCATTTTCTTGATGTTCAGGTGTAAGCCATACTGAATGCATCATCGATAACTGCTTCAAGCCATCTTCACTTCAGACAAGCAAGGTTGTTTCATCTGCATATCACAGGTTGTTAACATCTTAAAGGAGATGGTGTTATTGAAGCTTTCATGTTATTCTCTGGTACTCTGTATGCAGGATCCTGTGGGATCTCTTCCTTTCTATCCGGAAAATATATGACAGATACTAATTTTATCAAAAGGATTCGCTTTGCTTCTGATTGCCACTTAATTTAAAATTCTGCATCATTGTTTACTTGCCCTAAGGCCTGGCTCCTTGATATCAGCTCCTCTCTTCCTGGTGATTTTTCTCAGTGGGACTTGTCAAACTTTTACCTTCTTTCAAAAACCACTCGAGGCAGCTTGGGTGTACCAGAGTAGACATCGCAGTGATCAAGGGTGAGTCACTATTTCCCCCCTGTCAGGGATCTGCTGTCAGATACTAATGGTAGCTGTCATTGAACTGAATCTGAAGCAATGGTGAAAGAAAACAAGGTTGGCCCTGTGTTTTAATGAAGCTGTGGAAAGGTTTTGTTGTTGTTTTTCCCTCTTGCTCTTCAATAACTACCTTGAATACATTTAGCTAAATGCTTTTTGTAAATTTTAATCTAAGCAAAATCTTGGAGCACCATCATTTCTTTCAAAGTAACATTAATATTTTGAGTATGAAAATAAGGAAAAAAGTTAAAAGATTCCCCTAAAGACAGTACATAAATTGAAGCCAAACAGTGTTAAATTATGTTGAACTAATATATGCCATATTATACTAATGTAGCAGTTGCCCAAATTTATGAAATTATTTGATTCTATCTAGTAATTTCTTTTTTACTGCATATTTTTATACTTACAAAAGAATATGTTGCGAGTAAATATTGCCTAGAAGGGTACAAGAGTATAGGTTTTGATGTCTCTTGGAGATTATTTTAAAATTCTAATGTTTACCTGCCTCTAATTCAGGGGTCCATAACCTAAGTTCCAGAACTTGGATATAAAAAAAAAAATGTGTTTTTGTCACAAGGCCAGTATGAGCCCAGGAGACAGAAAGGGCTGCATAAACCAGAGACTACATCAGCCTGAGACCAGAAAAGCTAGATGGTGCCCGGCTCCAACCGATGACTACCCTGACAGGGAACACAACAGAGAATCCCTGATGGAGCAGGAGAGCAGTGGGATGTAGAACTCAAATTCTCGTGAAAAGGCCAAACTTAATAGTCTGACTGACACTTGAAGGACCCTGGAGGTCATCATCCCCAGGCCTTCTATTAGCCCAAGACTGGAACCATTCCCAAAGCCAACTCTTCAGACAGGGATTGGACTGGACTATAAGACAGAAAATGATACTGGTGAGGAGTGAGCTTCTTGGCTCAAGGAGACACATGAGACTATGTGGGCACCTCCTGTCTGGAGGCAAAATGCGAAGTCAGAGGAGGGCAGGAGCTGTTTGAATGGACGTGGGGAATACAGGGTGGAGAGGAGGAATGTGCTGTCTCATTAGCGGGAGAACAGCTAGGAGTACGTAGATGTATGTAAATTTTTGTATGAGGGTCTGACTTGATTTCTAAACTTGCACTTAAAGCATAATTTTTAAAAAATTCATTTTTTTCACATACCTCTAACTGAAATTTGATATTTCCCTCAATCATGAGTGTACACAACAATAGAAATTTTTAATCACATCACAGTTATTGTAAATATCTCAAATATAATTTATACTCATAGCTACTTCAAAATTATGTTAGTTATTAGACCTGCTGTTGACCTTGCTACATAACGCATTAGCAAAGAATCTTCTAATATTTTGGTAGTTGCCTCTATTAATTGATTTTCATTGTAATTTTTTATTTTATGCATTTTAAAACATTGTTTCAAAAATGGTTCCATGGGCTTCATGGGACTGCGAAAGTGATTGATGGCACAGAACAGGATAAGAACCTCTGTGCTAGTTTAGAGCCTTGTGTTTCACAGTGGCACGTTAAAAGATAGGCTCAATGTGAGCAGTAAGTACAACAATTTCTTTTTCAGTCAACCAACTTATTAATCATCTGGAGTCCTGCTTTTTTCTTTTTATTTGTTTGTTTGGAATACTGTGATGCCTGCAACTGGGATAAGTGACTGAAGAGAACAGAGTTTTAAAAATGGACGTATAGCATGTAATTCCTGCCCTTAATGAGGTTACAGTCTAGTTAATTAAGTAGCATATGAATTGCCTTTGCTTATGTTGTATCTTAAAATAAGGACTTATATTTGTTTGTATAAGGCTTTTAAAAACGTTTTCAGGATGGCATCCTACATAAGGACTCATTATATTGTTACCATCAAAGTGGTTGTTCCATTGGTAGAGCAATATCATACCTGATTTATAGGTAAAAAAGTAACTTTTTCTTAAGCAGCAAGAAGTAGAGTGTAAGAAAGGGTCAGCTCTTCCAAACTGTAATTCAGCGGGACTTCCATTTCACATTACTGTTACCTTAGAAAAACCCTCCATTAGAACAGCCTCAGTGTTTTGCAGTGTACAATCTATCCATCTCCTGAAAATGGCTTTTTAGGAATAAAGTAGGCTGATTATGTAAGACATAGAAGACCTCAGAAAGGGGAAAGAGAAAAATGGGGTATGATGATGGATAGGAGACTAGTTGTTGTTCATGAACTTTGATAAAGTTGATGTGTAATTGTTTTTTATCCCAACCTTTTCCTAAGTGCAAATACTGGCAAGAACTAGGGAAAGAAATGGAGTCACACTGAGATTAAACCCAATCTGGGTTCAAGATCCACTGGCTGGTTGTTATCCTCCTATCAAGGACCTGTGCCCTAGGCCCTTGTTACTCAATAGGTATGTCATAGACCAGGAGCTTGTTAGAGCATTACCTGGCAGCCTGTTACAAATAAGAACCTTAGCCCTACTCCCAGACCTACTGAATCAGAATCTGCATTTTAACAAAATCTCCAAGTGATTTGAATGCACATTAAAGCTTCAGAAGCACTGATGACTGTAAATTCAGCCATCATAACTGAGAAATTACCGTAAAGACCTACACCTTTCTCTTCCATGGTTTTAGGAATTTCTTGCCGTTGTATGTAAATTCATCAAGAGGGATAGGCCCATACTAATAAAAATGCATTTAATTATTACTTTGGGTGAAAACCTCATTAAATCAGGCAATTGTTATTAAAGAGCTTATAAACAGATTTTCATAATAGAGAGCACAGTGTATTAGAAAAGCCAGCCTATGTTGACTCCACACAAAGACTTGCCGGGAGAGCTGAGTGAATGTAAGCAGTAAATATTTAGAGGGAGTGAGAAAGGGCCAAGAATCGCATTTAGGCAAATCATGAGTGCATTGTGTGCCAGAGAAAACTAATGTTTTTCCTGCATCAACTCTGACATGTTCACGCATGAATGTATTTCATTCAGAAAAAGTAAAGGCTCTAGAATGGCATAGTCTGGTTTTATGAGAAACAGATGTGTCATGGTTCACCCACTCTGTAGCCACCTGTGGTTTGCCCATGACTCAACTTTCTTGAATAAAGGGAGTTAACTCTTGGACCCTAAACAAATTCTAAATTACCTATTTATTTTCTTTCTCCTCATATTTCTTCTCACTGCTCATTGCCATGACAGGACGTTAAGATCCAGAGAAGTCTAGATGAATTACAAAAGGAATCTCAACACTCCATGCCATTTTCATTTAAAAGCAAATCCTTGCTCTGATATTTAGATTGAGATTCTATTAAAAGTTCAAACAGAGTGCTAGTTTATCAGTCAATTAGAAAGAATTATTTTTGTTTATAGCTTAAAACCACTTGGTTATGAGGTGTTTTTATGTATTGCTTATTTTTTAGTTGAAGGAAAGAATTATTCTCATTCAGAAATATGTTTTTAGATGCCATTGGTCAGTCACTTAACCCTCAGTAACCCCTGTTCCTGGAATAATGTGGACAAATGAAAACCATTAGTATTCCTCAAAAAAAAAAGAAATTTTTTTTTTTTTTTCTCCTGTTAAATCTCACTCTGAACTGTTTGCTCCAATTGCTCACAAGTAGCCAAAGGAAGGATTTGAACTTCATTACATGTTATTTCTCCTGCCCTGCTGTGCTTTCCATTCCACAGCAAATGGGCAGGGAAATGGTCCAAGCATAGGTGAGTAGGTGGAAAAATACAAGGCACAAATAGACCACAGAGGCAATAATCATGACTTGGAACAGTCACCGATAATTTTTTAAAAATATTTTTATTTCCATTTATGCAATCAGCTTAGGGATGTTTTTGACATACCATTGAGGTACTTGGCTGTTTGTTGTTGTTATTTTCATAAAAGCTTCTTAAATAGAGTTCTTCAGAAACTGTCACCTAATTAAAATGCAAAGATGTAAATTAATGTAGCCAGTCAAGGAAATAGTCACTGTTTCCTAGGTCAGATTATAATCATAGTGACAACATTGTCAAAAAATAGTAAACACTTTTTTTAAATCCATAATTACTTCATTGTTTTAAAATGTTTAATTGAAATGCAAATAACGTGGAATTTAAATTCCATAAAGCCTTAGTCTGTATATCTTGTTATCGAAAAACTATTCAGAAATAGCCTGTCACAAGTTATATTTACTTTTAAAAAATGAAGAAACTTAAAAGACAAAGAAGCAAATAATCTGGCCACAATGTGAGTCATTGGCAAGCCTTGGAAGGGAACTCATGAACTGCGTTTCCTAAAAAAGTGTTTTACGAGTCCAACTACACCACCTCCGAAGTGGGGGTGTACTAGAAATCAATACTACGTAAAATCTAATACAAGTAAGTATTAACTATTTAGTAGTAAAGATTTGTTAGAAACCAATTTCAATGCTGTTTTGAGATTTACTTTTCAGAAAAAAATACCTCCTACTTCAAAACAATGGGTTTGGAAACTTAGCACTGCTTAAAGTTTACTCAGATCAGATAATCCTCAATTGAATTATCAGTGTTCTTTGGGATTTATTAGTTTTATAAACAATAAAACCAAATGATGGTAAAGTTTGGTCATAGACTGAGCTGTAGAAAAGTAATGAGCTTTTTTAAAGACAGGTAGCTAAAGTGATGTTTTACAAGGCCACAGGTATGATGCTTCTTAAGTCCATTTGATTTAAAAAGTCACTACACTAATGTTTCCAGATGTAAGTTACTCTGTATGATCAAACATGGTTCTATTTGATACATTAAAATCTCTGAACTTGGAGTTAAAATGCTTTGAACTAAGTAGATATATAATACAAATACTTTATTCATTGGTCACAAGTGTATTGATTAAAAAGTGTAACTTGCCAAAAATAATCCTAATTATAGTATCCTAAAAAACTCTTTAGCTGTCCAGGACTTCCAGTGCCATCCCTTCAACATATATGGAGTGAGTGCCATCAATTCATAAGTCATTAAACAATGTACAACTTCAGAGTGTAGCAGTTGACCAAATATTATTTTAGATGTTTGCTTAGACAGAGCAGGTAGGTAAAGGATGTAAAAATGGCCAAGATAGGGTTCCTACCATGAAATAGCTTAGAGTTCGGCTGAGGAGGAAAAGTCTGTCAAAACTTAGCTTTACTACAAGAGTCATCCAAAGTGGTGGTGGTGGAAAGAGGGGAGTGGAGGGTGAGTAAGAAATAGCATTTGCACTGGGCCTTAGGGAACAGGCATTTTGATAGAAATGTTTAAAAGTAATTCCAGGGAGAGGGTACAGTGTGAGCCAAGGCATGGACTCAGGAAAGTACAGGGCGCAATTAGGTGATGAGTCATCTGGCATGATTTGAGCTCAGAGTGGAGAAAGGTATTAGAAAACATGGATGGAAATATAAGTTGAGTCAAAATTTGGGAAGACTTGAATGATCAGCTGTGGAGCTAAGACTATTTAGGTAATAGGGGACCAGGGCAGAATTTTTGGTGACTTTTTCTTTCATCAAATCACATTGATTATAAAAAAGAGAAAGGATATGTATAATACAAAATTGTCAAATATTAGTTTGAACTACGTGCAAATGCCATTTTGGTGGTTAACAACAGTCGAATATCAGCTATTCCATATGATTCCAATACATTGTTCCTTGAATCTGAAACGTATATTTTACCTTTGACTTGTTTGATGAAAAGACATTCTTAAAATGTAATTAAGACTGAGAGAGCCATCACTGTGAGTTAGTGCAAGAAGCAATGAATCAATTCTATACTTTTTTGACCAGCTATTACGTACTAAATATACTGTGAGGTGTGTTGCATATCTTTATACGAACTTTGGGAGGAATTTTTACTAGACGCATTTTAAAGATAGGAAAATTATGCTTAGAATGTTAATATGAATTTCTCCAAATTATTAGCAAGTAAATGATGGCTTTGGAATTCACATGCACATGTTTTTGGCTTTGTTTCGGGTTTTAGTGATGGTTTTGCTGTACTGTACTCTTCACATTGGGGTTAAGCTGTCTCAGCAACATGACTAGTAATCCACCAGTGAAAAGTCAAGCATTTATTGAGCCCTGGCAGCGAAATGGTTAAGTGCTCAGCCGCTAACTGAAAAGTTGGTGGTTCAAACCCACCCAGTAGCTCTGCTGAAGAAAGAACTGGTGATCTTCTGTAAAGATTGCAGCCAAGAAAACCCTGTGAGGTGGTTCTGCTCTATCAAATGAGGTCGCTATGAGTCTGAATAGACTTGACAGCATACGACAGCAACATCCTGAACAAGGCATAGAATCAGGTGCTGGTGTACACTGGTCACCAAGACAAACATTGTCCTTTTTCTTACGTAGCTTGCATTTGAGTTGGAAGACGGATATAAAACACTAGTTACAAACTAATTACTTCACTAAAATTGTGCTGTGGGCTACAGATGAGGCAAGAGTGAATAAGGGGAGGAACTTGATCCACGCTGGGAGACAGGAAGAATGGCTTCAGGTATTTACGCTAAGACTGAAGATAAGTAGGAGTTAATCAGGTAAAGGAGAGGAGAGGATTTTGGTGGGGTGGTTGCTGTTGAGTGGATTCCTACTACCTAAGTAAAGATTTTTGTTTTCTCTTGGCAAATGAGCTTGGAAGTAAAAGCCAGTTGCCATCAAGTTGGTTCCAATTTGATGAATTTAATTAATAAAGTCCAATTTAACATTTTTACAGTTTTCCTTTTATGGTTCTTGTGTATGTGTGTTATCTGAAAAATCCATTACAAAAAAAATAGTTATTTTTAATTTCTTTGACTCTAGGCTGCATGTACTAAAAACAAAACTTTGGGATTCTTTCAAAATTCTTCTTATTATTAAGGAGCCCTGGTGGTGCAGTGGTTAAGAGCTCAGCTGCTAACCAAAAGGTTGGCAGTTGGAATCCACAGGCTGCTCCTTGGAAACCCGACAGCAACCGTTTTGATTGTTTTGGTTTTATTATTGTTAAATCAGAATTGAGACCGGGTTCTGCATATCAGAAGGTATGTTCGAGCTGTGTGGAATATGTATATATTCACTCAAATATAAAGAATAATATTGATGCTTATGGAATAATTTCACCTGCACTTATTCTGGGATAAAATATTGTGCAGAAATTTAACATTACATATGGATTAATATTAAAAAATGGGTGGACTATAATAGGGCATTTAAATTTAATTTTTCATGTAAGGTGCTCAGATGTTAGCCCTTAAAAATGTGAATCACCCAAAACTAATGCTGTGAGATAATCTTTAAACCTTTAACCAAAACTATCCCTTGAAAGTCCTCTTTAAATCAAACAACAGTTTGGCTTACCTAGTAAAGAATGTCTGCCTTGAGCATTGTGCTCTTTTAGAGAACTATGTATATGGGATCAAATTGACACAGTAACCCTGAAAGATTGGATAGGAAGCTTTGGGGGCAGTGAGTTTATGTCAATGCGGAAGGAATAATTCAGAAAAGGAGGGAGAGAATGGTTAGACAACTTGAAGAATGTAATCAATGTCAGTGAATTGTACATGTAGAAATTGTTGAGTTGGTGTTTTCTTCTGTGTATATTTTCAACAACAATAAAAAAATTTTGGAAAAAAAATGTGAATCATACTAAATCACAGCAGCTTTTTTTTTTTTTCACAGCAGCAGTGAGTGATGATGCATAATTGCCCAGTGAGGCACCTGAGGAAAATGCTATCCACATAACATTGCCTAATCAGTGTGCGTTTCAGTTATATTTAAAGGAAAAATATATACACGTTTGTATGTATGCCTTTATTATTTTACTTTTTAGAATTTTCTGCCATGAAGACGTTAAGATAATTAGGAAACTAACCCTTGATTTAAACCCATTTCTTGGAACAGAAGAAAAATTTTAAAAGAAGTTAATACATAAACCATAGCAATTAGCTCTTTTTGGAATTTACGTTTAGTATTTGAGTCAGAATGACTCAAGAAATATTTGAAAAAGACCAGACTTACTGACCTGACAGAGACTGGAGAAACCCTGAGAATATGGCCCCTGGACACCCTTTTAGCTCAGTAATGAAGTCATTCCCAAGGTTCATCCCTCAGCCAAAGATTAGACAGGCCCATAAAACAAAATGAGACTAAAGAGGCACAACAGCCCAGGGGCAAGAACTAGAAGGCAAGAAGGGACAGGAAAGCTGGTAATAGGGAACCCAAGGTTGAGAAGGGTGAGTGTTGACATGTCATGGAGTTGTTAACCAATGACATAAAACAATAGGGGGAAAAAAAATGTGTACTAACTGTTTAATGAGGAATTTGTTTGTTTGTAAACCTTCATCTAAAGTACAATAAAAGAAAAAAAAGAAAGACATAGTTGTTTGTCAGGCACAGACCAGGTACTTCAAGCAATTTCAGACATACAGATTCTGTTCTCAAGTGGCTTCCAGTTTAGTAGGGGGATGAGTGGATCTCCACTCAAGCGCAGGAAAACAGACCACTAGTGTAAGTGCTGAAGAGGCATGCAGGAGTTCAGAATGCACCGAGGCCTCCTATGAGCCGGGAGCGGGGTCTGCAGAGGATGGAGATTATGGAAGGAGGCAGAGGATAAAAAGGAATCCCATCTGCTTACCCTCATGGACTTAAAGCAGAGATTTTTCTTCTTTAAGAACAGGGAGTTCATGTGCAATTCACTAACATCTATCCAGCCCTCATTTCTGTCATCAGTAATTACTTTTTTATTTTGTTGTTCATATGGATGCACTTTAAAGCCATGCTATTTTAGAACTACCTTTATTTATTTTTCTGAGTTTACATATGTATATATACATACATAACCCTAAAAAACCTGTTGCCGTCGAGTCAACTCCAACTCATAGCGACCCTATAGTTCAGAGTAGAACTGCCCCATAAGGTTTCCAGGGAGCAGCTGGTGGATTCAATTTGCTGACCTTTTGGTTAGTAGCTGTAGCTCTTAATCACTGTGCCACAGGGGCTCCATATGTGTGTGTGTGTGTGTGTGTGTGTGTGTGTGTGTGTGTGTATTTACACATATATATATATAGAAGTTTAGAATGTTATAAATTTTTATAAGAAGATTTTAGTAATTTGAAAAAGCAGAATTCTATAGACTCTGTAGCCACAGATAATACAGGGGAGACATCCTGTTAGAATCAATGAAACATTTGCAAATTACCTCTTTCAGCCCCCAATAGTTACCTAACTATAAGCAAAAAAAAGAAAAAGCTTAGGTCAAACCAGAATTCGAGACAGAGTCGAGAGCTAAAGGCCTAAACTGAGAGCCAGGATTCAGCAAGAAGCTTTTGATGCTATCAGCTACTGGCCAGGAGGAAGTGTGAGAAGAGGCATGCAAACCAGTAAGAGCAGAGCTGAGAGTTAGGGCAATTGTAATATTTTGATTCAATGCCTGTAATCATCTTTCATTGTACTCATTTGTTTAACCACTGCCGTCAAGTTGATTCCAACTCATAGTGACTCTATAGGACAAAGTAGAACTGCCCCATAAAGTTTCCAAGGAGCGCCTGGCAGATTCGAACTGCCAACCTCTTGGTTAGCAGCCGTAGTGCTTAACCACTACGCCACCAGGGTTTCCACTCATTTGTTTAGATTCTGTAATTTGTGATGTGTATTTATTTTTTAATATTTCCGTTAGTTTACCATTCCAAAAACTCATTGCCCTCGAGTTGATTGTGACTCATAGTGACCCTTCAGGACAGGGTAGAACTGCAGCGTAGGGTTTCCAAGGCTGTCACATCTTTCTCCTAAGGAGCGGCTGGTGAGTTTGAACCTCTGACCTTTTGGTTGGCAGTAGAGTGCTTAATCACTGTGCCACCAGGGCTCCTAGTTAGTTTACCACTATAAAAATATATATAATAGCTTATGTATCCATAATAAGGAGGCATGTCAAGCTTAGACCGTCTCCAGAGTTCTTAGTAACTTGGTTGACCTGAAGATATGATCAGAGGAATGAAAGCATGTTAGGAAAAAGTGGTTATTAACATCACCCAGATTGGCCAGAAATTTCAACATGAGTAATTATGAGAGTCAGTTGAAACTAGAAGTTTCATGAGTAGGGGGAGGGGATCTTTGGCTTTCAAAAGGTTTGTACTTAAAGCCAAAGTCAAAGGCACCACCTAACGTTTCTTATTTCAGTTGAGCCTGGCTCTTCAGCCCAGCACCTCCGCTGAACCGCAACCAACACCTGAGGACTAAATAAGCACCTCATTAAGAGTCCTCTCTGACTTAAAGCTCAATAAAAATTGTTAAAAAAAAAAACAAAACAAAAAAAAACAGGTAAAAAAAAAAAAAAAGAGTCCTCTCTGAGAATGTGATAGAATGAGGTCTAAACGCAAAGACTCTTACCCATAAATTTTTGGAGCTGTAAGTCTGCAGCCAAGAGACATCAATCTTAGCAAACAAATTTCCTTTTCTTGAAGGCTTTTAGTTTCTTTTCCACTCCAGTTATAAGCAAAAACTAATTACGGCTGAAGAATGAATGAGCAGTCAAGCAGATCTTGGCCAAGACTCAAGGAGCAGCATCTCTAAGTTCAGTTTATCCAGTAACAGTATATCTCTTTCCACTTTTATTTCTCCCCCCGCCAAAAAAAATAATGATCGTGCAGCAACCATTTAAAAACAATTGTGTCTAATAAAGACATTTCTCAGTTCTTACCTGTAGACATGTGGAGGACTGTTTCCATATGGATAGGTAATCGGACCTCCCAGCTTGCCTGGTACAGTCCCAGTTTATGCCCCTTTTATTCTCAAAACATTGTAGTTTGGATATGAGTGTAAATAAATGGTCACCGTGCTGATGAACCACTCTTCTAGAGCTAGCCCATCTCTCAAGGGGCAACTAAGTAGCCAAAGGCACCCATGGAGAGTGTTACATACCACTGAAGCAAAAACTTTGTAAATTGTATAGCAGCATTAAAAGAACTAAAGTAGAAGACGTACAATATAAGTTAAAGAGATAGATCTTCACACACATACCTACACACACACACATACATAATCACTTCAGTCTTTTTTTTTTTTCAAATTGGCATTGAAGTGTTCCTATGAGACTTAAAAGTATGATTAGAAGAAAAGGGAGGAAAGTAGATAACACGCAAATGAGACAACTCTTACTAAAGAGTTCAAGGACAGGGAGAACCACAGCTATTGCTGAACAGAGCGTAGTGGAACACTCAGCATTTCTGCCCCAAGAATGACATAGGGCTCCTCTGAGCTTATAATGTTATGAGAAGGGAAGAAAAGCCCATTTCCAGATGACGGGCTTGCTCTGCACGATGAGGCTGTGCTGCTATTGGACTTTGTCTATACTTGGTAACTTCTTTAATGAACCAAGTACAGTAATTCATGCTATACCAAGAAAGGCTCTTGTTGGCAGAGCAGCATTAGCGTTCCAGATTTTGGTCTAATAGATGGTGTAGCAAGGTCTCTTGGGTAAAGCTTTAAGAGCAATTAGAGCTAATTAAAAGGACAGACTTGTCAGCACCTGAACAATGTGGAAAAAGAGAACCAGTGATTTGGCTTTTGATTTTGAGCTGCACCCAAGTTAAAGCAGAATACAATTGGTTATTCAGGAGAGAGAGAGAAAGAGAGTTGGGGGTAGGAGGGTTCATAAACATAGATACCAGTTCAGCTTTGGAATAAAAGTGAAAGGCATTCTTAGTTGCTTTCAAATCCTCTAAAAATAGCCACAAGTCTCTGCCAAAGCTAATATAGACAGGATTCCCATGGAAACCCTCTGGGCTAGAAGGGGCGGGTATTATTTTTTCATCAGTTATTGGTTAAATGTCTCCTGCTCTTTTTCTCTTATAACACATCACTCTTCTTCATAATGCATGGCTGTATTTATTGTAAAACTGATGAACCAACTCCTTAAAAACACCTGCTTATCTGGTCTACATACCTAAAGGGGAGAAAAAGCACAGCAGTGTCTATACTTAATAAAAATTTTATTCAAAGAAAGCTTTACAGAAAAAAAAAAAAGCCTGCGCTTGCCATGCTTGTGCTTTTAGTTTTTGTACCTATTTTTTAATTCCTTGTATGAGGCCGTTTATAATATTCATTCCATATATTTATTTGTGTTGATAGCCAACCTTCTTTACATTTTCTCATATTGGGGGTGCTTTTTTAGAACATATTTTTCAATTCTGAGGAACTATAAAGAATTAAAGATATAAGGTAAGCCTAGAATTTGGCATTGAAAAGCTAGCCCTTGAGCAGTATTTCTTCACTTTCAAGTTGAAGGTGAAAATTTCAAAGCATATTATGAGCCAAGAATGATCAATTTATTTGTCTCTTTTCTCTTGGAATTATAGCACCTTTGGGAAAAGAACTTTAACAAAATAACTAGTTGTTAGCACTATCATTTTAGAGATACTGGCATAATAAGAACTTAAATATCTTTAAAGGCTACAGCAAAAACGAATACAGTAAAATTTATAAAACTGTTTTCAAGCATTCTAATCGTTTCCTTCTTTCATTTTATTCTTTCCTCCTTTAGCCTTCTTTCTAATAATGTGTGTTTTCTAAGCCACGTTAGAAATAATAAACATATTCATGTAGTTCCTAATAGCCTACAAAATACTACCATATAAATCTAATTTAATCATCACACATATGAACATAAAAATTATGAAGTCGTAATTTTTTTCATGGTTCTCCCAGGATTGTTCAATAATATGCATATTCTTCATACCTCACTTCATTTCCTTATGCGGTTAACTTCATTTAACCTGTAGTTATAAAAGACATTTTAGTGGTAACTGCATTACGTGTGGAAACCCTGGTGGCATAGTGGTTAAGAGTTCGGCACCTAACCAAAAGATCTGCAGTTCAAATCCACCAGACTCTCCTTGAAAACCCTATCTGCCAGTTCTACTCTGTCCTATGGGGTCTCTATGAGTCGGAATCTACTCAACGGCAACCGTTTTTTTTTTTTTTGGTTTGTAATATGTGTGTTTTATTTCTTTGCTTCCTATTTGCATCTTTAAATAGAGATTGGAGAGAGGACGGAAGGAGCCCTGGTGGTGCAGTGGTTAAGTGCTTGACTACTAACTGAAAGATCCACAGTTCGAACCCACCAGCTTTGGAAACCCTATGGGAAAGTTCTACTCTGTCCTATAGGGTCACTATGAAAGAACTGACTCCATGGCAGCCCTATAGGGTTTTTTTTCCCCCCACAGTTTGGAGAGAGGTTATAATACCGGTAAATATTACAGCTTGCTCTCCCCAAATATATCTTATAGTTGCATTTTAGGATATTCTTATCCTCAAATGGCAATAGTATCAACTGAAAACAAACCTTTGATAAAGCAGATGTTGCCGAGATTCCTAGATAGTACATGAAAGTATCTCCAGAGCCAGTTGCTCTAAAGGTCTGGTTTTCTTCCCCTGTCACCGTGGTCAGGATGCCTATGCAGAGAAAGTTGTGGGTCCCACGCTTACCCTTCCCCATCACTAGAGCTGGATTAGGGGCAGATTCAGGAAACATTTTCCTTTTCCCCAGCCCCACCTGCAGGAGGCATTCACTGTTACCCAAAGAGAACCCCAGTGGATGACCCAGTCAATCTGAAATGTCTGCTGTTACTCTACATATGAAGAATTAGGAAAATTACATTAGAAGTTCATAAAGGTGAACCCCTAAAACCATTGCCCCGAGATAATCTTTAAACCTTAAACCAAAAATGTCCTCTGAAGTCCTCTTTAAAACAAACAACGGTTTAGCTTAACTAGTAAAGAATGTCTGCCTTGAGCATTGGTGCTCTTTTAAGGAAGTGTCTATGTGGGATCAAACTGACAACAGCAACTCAAAAGGGTAGATAGGAAGCTTAGGGGCAGTGAGTTTATGTTAATGGTGGAGGAACAGTTTGGGAAAGGAGGGTGAGAATCGTTGCACAATTTGAAGGATACAGTTAATGTCTCTCAGTTGTACATGCAGAAATTGTTGAAGTATGTTTTGTTGTGTATATTTTCAACAACAACAACAGAAAAGTTTGTAAAGAATTGGACATCACAGGTAAGAATGGAGTGTCCTTTAAAATAACTTTACAGACCTAAAATGAGTCACACATGACACCAGTTTTGTAGGAAGGCACAGAGAGGTAAGAAGTGGAGGCACAGTGTAAAAAACAAAGGCCTTGAAATTCCCCAGGTCTGGATTGGAAACACAGCTTTGCCACCAACTAGGTGGGTAACCCTGGATATTTTTTAAGTGTGTTTTTTATTTGGAATCTCTACATGTTTTGACTGAAGACAACACGTTTAGTGATATGAGATCACATCATTTATCATTATGATCATGGTCAAACAATGGTTGGTACTAAAGGGTGTTTAAAAATATCAGGACTAAAAGGCAGTGTAGTATGATAAAAAAAAAAAAAAGGTACTCTTGGAATCTACTAGAAAGTTAACTTAGATCCAAAAGTTGGCTATATTGTCTAAATAAGAAGATGGCACTGTGTTGTGATTAAATGAGTAATACTACACATTCTTTGCTACTATTTGAATAATTTGGATTTATTTTTGTCTCACACAAATTACTTAGGTATATTACATTCGTTCATTTTAGTTCAATATTCTTTTTATGCCTTCTGCTAAATTGGCCTGTCGCTATCATTTGAATCTAATTTAAGCATTTCGTTTCATCTTCCAAACATATAAAGCTAATTGGGTAGCACTGAAATATTTTGGTGATACTTGAAGTAAACACACAAAATTATAATGATAATTATATTGATTAGCCATTGTCCAGAGTCAGATCTGTTTTTGTATAACAATACTGAAAATTGGTTCCTTAAATATGACCACTGTAAATGGCAGGTCTCACTTCACATAGGAACTGTCAACAATGTAATGCACAGCTTATTTATTACAAAGTTAAAAAAAAAAAATCCACCTTTACATAAAGCAATAGTCTTATAATTTATTTTTCTGAGAAAGTGCTTGTGCCCTGGGCCTGGGGTCTATCACTTCCACAGCACATGGAACATTATTAACAAACCTTACATTAATTATTTTTTAAACAGGCTTAATAGCCACATAGGCAGGATGTGTTGGCCTTAAAGGGATGAGTTATTATAAACACTATCTGTGTAGACATTTGAAAGAAACAGCGTGGGAGTTAAAATTACAGGTTCAAGAACCTATTTTTCGTCTTTCTCCCACACATATACTCATCTCCTGTCATATTCTTTCCCAAAAGTTTGCAAATTTTCAGTGTTTCTCAGTAAATCTTTCTTTTAAATAAATGTATAACATGTCGGTTACAAGTCATGCTTGATGCCCTTTATTGTCTTTTGTCAAGAGTCTTCTTATATGAATGATTGAAATATAAGTTCTTAAAATTATAATACTTTAGCACCAGAACAAATCATGTTACTGGAAGAAAGATGTTTGTTTCAATTCTGAGGCTTCTATTGTAATTTCTGTCACAACAGGAGAGTTCCAGGTGGTGCTTTCCCTCTAAATTTCATGGTATTCTAGTTAAATTTTGGCAAGTAAGGAGACAAAAAGCCTGAAGTTGGAGGAGACATATGGAAGAACATTTCTGATGTTCCATGTTTTCCAAGTAGTCCCTTGGAGGGCAATCATGAGCTATTGTGGAAAGAAGACATTTATGGGGGAAAAAATACCTAAACTGAGTCCTTGAGCAAGTCACTTAATCTCTGCACACTTTAGTCTCCATCTCGAGATAATAATGAAAATAGGGTTTTTTTGGCCAGATCAAGAGCTCTCTTTTGTAAGATGGCTCTGTAAACTCTAATTTATCATACAGATAAATGTAAGGTCTTATTATTTTGACAATAGCCACCTAGAAGAGGGAAAGAAAATCTAAGTAAGTCATGTCCCTAGAAAGACTGTGTTTACCAAGGTCACACTCAGAAGACCAAGCAAACATTGTTAATATGTGACTTCTAATCACCAGAAACACTTTGCTAGTTTAATTGGAAATTTTATTTCAATTAAAAATTACACTCATTTGGAATGACAAAGAGAAAAAAAAATTATAGTACTTTATCAGACTATATTCCTCTGACTGAAAGTAGGTGCTTGACATTAGACAAGGTGAAAGAATACAAGCAATTTCATGCAACAAATATCAAGCTTCTGCTATGGGCCAACTACTGTGTTAGATGTTAGGGTTACAGGGTTGAACAAGATAGGCATAAGCCTTGATCCCTTTATATTCTAGTGTGGGGAGGCAGATAATCAATCATCAGTAAATAAGAATATCAGGTGAAGATGGGGCTAGGCAGAAAACTAAAACAGAGCAACGAATTATAGAGCGACTGGTACTTACTTCCCACAGGGTGGTCAGGGGAGTCCTCTCTCATGACGTAATATTTAAACTGGTCTGAATGACCAAAACAAGCCAGCCCTGTGAAGTTGATTAAGAGTATTCCATGCAGAGGAACCAACTAGCACAAAAAAGCCCCAAAATATGAAGATCATGGCTGGACTGTATTGGCCAAGGTGGAAGAGTAGAGTAACCACTGATAGGCAGGAGGTAGTTCACAGAAACCTTTGTACACCAGTATTAAGGAGTTTGAATTATAAGTGTGATGAGCTGCCACTGGGAAGTTTTAAGGAGTTTTAGCATGCTTTTATGAACATAGTTAAAACATAATGCTGTCTTCTGTGTGAAGGTTAGAATTTAGGAGGCAAGAATGGAATCTGGGAGACCTGTTGGGAGAATATTGCAGTGGTCAAGGCAAGAGACACTAGATGCTTGAACTGGAATGGTAGTAATGAAGATGTATTTGTTCACTTGTTTATTCACTCATTCAATAAATACCTACTGATGACCTTCTGGAAACCCTTGTAGTGTAGTGGTTAAGTGCTATGGCTACTAACCAAAAGGTTGGCAGTTCAAATCCACCAAGTGCTCCTTGGAAACTCTATGGGGCAGTTCTACTCTGTCCTATAGGGTCGTGATGAGTCAGATTCAACTCTGCAGCAACTTGTTTTGTTTTTGTTTTAATCCTTCTATGGGCCACCTCCTGTTCTGGGCATTGAGGATGTAGCAAGGATCAAAAACAAAGAACCTGCCCTAATGTAGCTTATATTCTAGTGAAAGATACAGACATAAGGGTGAATAAAGAGTGGTGGGGCTGGTTATAGATAGAGTGGTCAGAGAAAGCCTCATATCAGACCTAAATAAAGTGAGGGAGCAAGCACTGCAGTTGTCTGGAGAAAGAAGATCTTGAGCAAAGGGAATAGCAAGAAGACTCCTGCATGGGAATGCAGGGTCAGGTATGCCATGGAAAGGACTTTGGCTTTTGTTCTAAATTTTATGAAAAGTATTGAAAAGTTTTGGCTGGGGGAGTGACTTGATATGATCTATATTTTAAAAGAATCACGCTAGCTGCTGTATGAAGAATAGATAATAGACAAGGGATGGGTGACAGATTGAAAGCAGAGACCCATTTGGAGACTGTTGGTGTAAACCAGAGGAGAGATGATGGGACTAGGTTGATAGCAATGGAAGTGGTAAGAAGTGGTCATATTCTGGATGTAATTTGAAGGTAGAGCCTGCAAGATTTGCTAATGCACTGGATATTGAGAGAATGAGAATCCAAGAGAACTCCAAAGCTAGGACATTAAAAAAAATTATGCTGGGTGAAATAAGTCAATCACAAAACGACAAATATTGTATAAGACCACTACTATAAAAACTCCTGAAAAGTTTTACACACAAAAAGAAATGATCTTTGATGGTTATGAGGGAGGGGAAGGATGGGAAGGAAAAATACTAAATAGACAATAAATAAGTGGTAACTTTGGTGAAGGGTAAGACAGTACACAATACTGAGAAAGCCAGCGCAACTTGTCCAAGGCAAGGCCATAGAAGCTCCATAGATACATCCAAACTCCCTGAAGGGTCAGATTACTGGGCTGAGGGCTGTGGGGACCATGATCTTAGAGAGCATCTAGCTCAACTGGCATAATATAGTTTATAAAGAAAATGTTCTACATCCTACTTTGGTGAATAGTGTCTGGGGTCAGGGTCTTAAAAGCTGTGAGCACCCATCTAAGATACTCCACTGTTCTCACCCCATCTGGAGCAAGGGAGAATGAAGAAAACAAAGACACCAGGGAAAGATTAGTCCAAAGGACTAATGGACCACAACTGCCACAGCCTCCACCAGACTGAATCCAGGACAGCTAGATGGGGCCCGGCTACCACCTGACTACTCTGATAGGGATCACAATAGAGGGTCCTAGATAGAGCTGGAGAAAAATGTAGAACAAAATTCTAACTCACAAGAAAAGATCCAGACTTACTGGTCTGACAGAGGCTGGAGAAACCCCGGGAGTATGGCTCCCGGACATCCTTATTATAGCTCAGTAGTGAAGTCACTCCTGAGGTTCACCCTTCAACCAAAGATTAGAGAGGCCCATAAAATGAAATGAGACTAAATGAGACAAGGATGAGAAGGTAGGAGGGGACAGGAAAGCTGGTAATGGGCAACCCAAGCTCAAGAAGGGGAGAGTGTTGACGTGTCATGGGGTTGGCAATCAATGTCACAAAATAATATGTGCACTAATTGTTTAATAAGAAACTACTTTGCTCTGTAAACCTTCATCTAAAGTACAGTAAAAAAAAAAAAAAAAAAAAAAAACCTCCAAAGCTTTTGTTCTTAACAATTAGGTGAAATGGTGTAAGTTTGAGATGTCTTATTAAATATCCAAGGGGAATTGTCTAGTAGCTGAATATATAAGACTAGATAGAGTTCAGAGTAGAAGAAGCAGCTAAGGATATAAATTTGTGTAGTCACAAGGATATAGATAGTATTTACACCATGGGACTGGATGAAATTACCTAAGAAGTGAAGGTAGATAGAGAATAGAGGAGATGAAGAGAATAGATTTGGGATGTGTTTTCAAGATAGAGATAAGAGAACTTATTGATAGATCAGGAAAAAAAATTTAATCAACAATAAAATATTGCTTCTGGGTGTGTGTGTATGTGCCTGTATGTGTGCATGCATGTGTGTGTGTGTGTGTATGTAGTGTGTGTGTATATGTAGTATGTGTAATTCAGTTGTAAAATCCAATTCTGGATTCCTTTCATCATATCCCAGTCTGGGACCATCCTACATGATTTACATTTATAAATATTTTACTATCCACCTCACTGTTGGAGTTATGTGTTCGGCTTCAGCCAACAATTCTTACAGTGGAGAAAGAGGGAAACATCTCATTATGTGGAAAAGAACCACTCCCCAAACACCCAGCCTTCCTAGCCTTGGCTGTAGTCAGGCGCTACCCCAACAGTCCTCCTCCCCTAAATACTTTTCTTTTCCCAATTCTACTCATGTGATAAGATGAGCCACCAATAGAAGATCAGGATAGAGTAAAATAATGTTAACTAGAACAGAAATACTACATCATGACAACAAATGGATGGAGACAAGTACATATATTCTCAACTCTGCTCATCTTTTCAAAAGTGACTTTGGATTTTTTAAAATAACATGGGAATAAAATCAGTGATGTAATGTTTAATAATATGTACATAGTAAAAACACCACTTTTAAGGTAACAGTTGTATTTTGGGTTGTTTCATAGAATTATAAATTGTCAAAATACATCTAGCCATGATCCAATGCAAAATCATATATACATCACAAAATGTAAAGAGTTACCTGTATTTTTCAATCCTTCAAATCACTTAGGGAGCTTTTTAAAAAAGCTAAGTAATTCACCCCAGACCAGTTAAATTAGAATCTTTGGAAAGGGGCCTGAGCATTGATTTTTTTTTTTTAAGCTCTCTAGATGATTCATTGTGCAGCTAGAGTTGAGAGCCATTGAGCTGATCATTGAGAATTTTGGGCTGATCACTGGAAATGCACAGAACCGTATTACGAGCTCGTGTTCTGGACGTTGCAAACTGCCTACCACTGCCATGTGGAGGGGAAAAGCACTAAAATATACTTGTCTTCAGAAACTTCTCTAACTTCACCGCATTGTCTGAAAAGTTTGTGGAAAGGACAAGAAGTTAAAATGATAGGCTTTTTCTCTTGGTTCATTTCAAGAGAAGGAGCAATCTCACAATAAAAAGTTCAACAGACTTTGGAGATGTAAAGGATTCCACAGCTGTTAATTTGATTGAAGTGGGAAGCCAGCCAAACTATTTAAGAACTATTTTTAGGCACTGTGCTGACAGGTGTTATACCTTCTATCACACCCTCCTGGAGAGGGCTGGTCTAAAGTAGATGAGTTTTAAAATCTCTTTCGATTAAAAAAAAAAAAAAACAGAAGCCTATAAACCTGTAAACAGAGAAACAGCACTCCCATGTCAAGCAATGTGTTGAGAAGGATGAAATGTGAGGTATGGCTTAAAAATGGATTTTAATGCCTCACTGACTTAATTTCTTTTAGGGAGAAAGAAATTTTAGAAAATATTGGTATCTCTGTCAGGCAAAATCATTCTGTTATCAATAATCCAAAAATAGAATCAATGGGAAGAGAGGAAAGAGGCAGAAGGAGAAGCCTGCGTAGTTCTGGAGACGACCACCGTGTGTTACCTTACAAGACAACGGAGGACTTCTCTTCTGTGTTGGTATT
This sequence comes from Loxodonta africana, assembly GCF_030014295.1. Classification (NCBI taxonomy): domain Eukaryota; kingdom Metazoa; phylum Chordata; class Mammalia; order Proboscidea; family Elephantidae; genus Loxodonta; species Loxodonta africana. Next base: position 134,200,837 of record NC_087342.1, read on the forward strand.
AAGGGTGTTAAGGCATCGGTAGGTGATTGTGAGATGTTTCAGTGACTAGTTGATATCTGGGGAAGAAGAATGGCGAATAGATTTACTTTAAAGTAAAATTATTTAAAGAAATAAAATACAATGAAATTAAATATTATTGAAAGAAATAAAATACAATGACGTTAAATAATATAATCTGCAAACCAGTTTTATTTTTTAAAAAGTCTGTAAGATGACCTCAATTATTTACAAATGAAGATTATATAGTATGAAGTCCATGGTTATTTCCAGTAGAAAGGAGCCAGTATTCATATATGGAGACCAGTTTTATTTTCTACACTTTTAGGGTGCTCTATCGTAAGTGACAGTTCAGTGATGGAACTCTCCCCTTCCGTGCCAGAGACCCAGGTTCAATTCTCAGCTAATGCCCCTCATATGCAGCCACCAACTCTCTGCCACAGGAGGCTTGTGTGTTGCTATGATGCCGAATGGGTTTTAGTGGAACTGCCAGACTAGGACAGACTAGGAAGAAAGGCCTAGCAATTGACTCCCAAAAATCAGCTGGTGAAAACCCTATGGATCATTAACAGTCCAATTTGCAACTCATCATGAGGATTGTGCAGGACCAGGCATCTTTTTATCACCTTGTACGTGGGGTCACCATGAGTGGGAAGCCAACTTGACAGCAGCTAACAGCAACAGCATTGCTGTGGACTTAGGTATTACCATTCCTTGTCTGTTATGACGATTCCTTTAGTACTTCCATGTGAAGTTTATAAAATAAACTGAAAAACTAAAAGTAGGCACTAAAGGACTCCTTTGTGTATATAATCATAAATTAGCAATATTAGCCCCTAAGGGAAGGTATATATAAATAAACGTACAACTGTAGGGAAGATTCCTTCATTCATTTATTCACTCACTCACAAACTCTTATTGTTGGCTCAAGTGATAAACACTGTAGCAGGCATTCATATACTTAGCTAAATATGAAATCCTCAGTCTCGAGGGGCTCTGCATCTAGAAGTGGGATGGGAGAATTGTAATCAAACAATGGCAGTAAATCATGTGCGCTGAAATTCTTGCAAGTCTAGAGGAGGTACAGAGGCAACACTGAGCAGCTTTCTTGGAAAATGAGGTGAGGATGAAAGAGTCAGAAAAGGCTTTGCCAAGCACATCTACAGTTATATGTGGCTGTGATGGGGTGGGGGCAATGACAAGAGCAGATCTCAAAAGGTGAGTAAACACTCATGGATCAGACAAAATGGGGAGGGTACTCATTCATTCTAACTCAAGAAAATAGCAATTAACGTATTTTGACTTGCATCAAAAAAAAAAAAAAAAAACCCAGTGCCGTCGAGTCGGTTCTGACTCATAGCGACCCTACAGGACAGAGTAGAACTGCCCCATAGAGTTTCCAAGGAGCGCCTGGCGGATTTCAACTGCTGACCCTTGACTTGCATAAACCCTTGAAAAAAGGACTTGCTAAACATGGGGGCTGGGGAGTCCCCAGATGGTGCAAATGGTTAATGGAGCAGCTGGCTGCAAACCGAAAGATTGGAGGTTGCCATTCACCCAGAGGCACCTCAAAAGAAAGGCCTGATGATCTACTTCTGAAAAATCATTCATTGAGAACTTTATGGAACACAGTTCTACTCTGATGCACATGGGGTTGCCGTGAACCAAGGGCCCCTGTTCCAGCAACCATGGGGGAGTGTTTAATCCACTAGGTAACCAAAGTGTTCTTCTGGAATTTGAAAATGGTTTCTGATGGTAATGTGGTTTATAACTGGAAACTTTTATTTCCAGACTTCATTAAAACAGGATTTCTGCAATTTTGAAAAGAGATTTATTTAGTAGTTCTTGAGAGCTGAGAAGCAGAGAGGGGCGGCACTAAATATGGAATCCATGAACAGGGTGTTTATACATAGAGAACAAGGAACCCTGAACTCTTGCATGCAAAAATGTGTGTATGTGTATTTTTCTGAGGCGATGGTCTGTAGCATTCCACAAATTTTAAAATGATTCACAACCCCAAAAGTCTTAGAATCTTTTGCTTTAAAATAAGACTTATTTTACATATTTTATGATTCAGACTTTGCATTAATTCAGTGTCATTATTATTCTGAATTTGTGAAATGTTGCGCTATGAAATTTGGCCCTAAATTAGTGATTATATATCCCAAGGTATTTTTCTCTCTGGTACACTTGTTTTTTTTCCTTTAATGCTGTATAGCTTTTAGAATATTCGCCACAGAGAATACATTGATGTGAAAGATCTTACACAAAATTATGACTTCTGCCTGAGTTTATAATCAGCCACAGCAAAGTGCAATGAGGAAAGTCTTAAAGGCAATTATTGAAAAGTATAAATATTGACAGTTTTAGAAAGTTGATAGCAGTTTATAACATTTGTTCATAGTTCATTGTAAATTGGCAATGGGTTTTATATACCAAGCAGCAGAATTCCTTTTTTATCTTGGTGAAATAAATGGTTTCATAGAAGTGGAAGTTGTTTCAGTGAAGACACAGGTATTTTTGATGGCATTAACATGTATTAGCTTTGCAAACTGGGCATCCCTCCACTGCCTCCCTGGTTGTTGGAGCTGTTGAATGAGATAATATATGTGAGGTGCTGTGTGTCTCACATATACTGTTATCCAATACTAATTCAAAACTCCACTAAACTGCACTGAATGTATTGAAGGGGTGTGCAGAATCCTGACTGCTTAATCTGTCAGTTGTTGCTTGTTGGGCAATAAGACAATATTGTCTTTTTAAACCAGACTTCACTGAAATGAAACATTCGGTAAAAACAACAACAGTGCGGACCCCTATGACTTAAAACTCTATGAAATGTTTGTGTAGAGCTTTTTCGTAAGAATTTTGAAGCCACAGGAAAAAAAGAAAGAAAATTGTGTTATTGAGAAGATAATGTCAGCGCACAACCACCCCCGATTTGTGATGGTTACCTTATGGATATCAACCTAGATATTTCAATGTCACAAGTAGCCTGGATTTTAGCTTGAGTGTTGCACTTTATAAAACACATTGTGGAATATATCAATAAATAAAACTAAGAATGTATAGAAACTATTCACTGGTTTCAGTATTTTTAAATTTCAAAATCGTATTCTGTTTGAAGCTTTTTTTCATATCTGAAAATATATATATAATAAAAAAGGAAACCTTTTTCCTACTTCCCTAATGATCCAGTTATTTGGAAAAATCAATATCAAACCTCCTAAAATGCAACTGGAAATGCAAAAGCCCAACATAGTAGAGGGTTTCCAGAGGATTTACGCTACCAAATGCAAGACGTTATAAAGCCATAGCACTGGAGACAGTTGCAAAGATAGACAGTAATAGATCAGTGGAACATAATAGAGAGCCCAGAAACAGACTCACGTATTACAGGTCACTTGATTTATGACAAAGATGACACTTCAGTAAAAAAAGGATTGTTTTTGTTTGGTGGGTAAGTGGAGCAATATAAATTGGAAAGCCTTACGGAAAGATAAATGAATCTTGACCTCTTCGCAACATACACAAAAATCAATTGCAGGTAAATTGCAAATCTAAATACAAAAGGTAAAAAATAAATTTCTAGAATAGGGCTTGGGCAAACATGTCTAAAAGGCTAAACACTAAATATTTTAGACTTTATAGATCATGGTCTCTGCCACTGTAGCACCAAAGCAGCCATAGACGATATGTGAACACATGAATATGTCTGTGTTCCAATACTATTTATTTAGAAAAACAGGTGGCAGGCCAGATTTGATTTGCAGACTATAGTTTGCCTGTCCCTGCTCTAGAACATCTTTCTGATGTTGGAGTAGGCAGAGATTTCTTAAACAGAACATAAAGGTTGGTAACTGTCTTAGTCATCTAGTGCTTCTATAACAGAAATACTACAAGTAGATGGCTTTAACAAAGAGAAATTTGTTTCTTCACAGTAGTCTAAAAGTCCAAATTCAGGCCATCAGTTCCAGGGGAAGTCTTTCTCTGTCTGTTGGTCTTCTCATCAATCTTTCCCCGGACTAGGAACTTCTTCATGCAGGGACACTGGGTCCAAAGGATGCACTCTGCTCCCTGCAGTGCATTCTTGGTGGTATGAAGTTCCCCCTCTCTGCTTGCTTCCCTTTCCTTTTTATTTCTTGAGAGATAAAAGGTGGTGCAGGCCACACCCCAGGGAAATTCCCTTTACATTGGATCAGGGATGTGACCTGGGTAAGGGTGTTACAATCCTACCCTAATGCTTTTTAACATAATATTACCATCACAAAATGGAGGACAACCACACCATACTGGGAATCATGGCCTAACCAAGTTGACACAAATTTCTGGGGGGACACAATTCAATCCACAACAGTAACCCAAAAAGAAAAAAAATTTTTTTTATAAAGTACATTAAGATTAAAAACTCCTGTTTATCAAAAGACAGTATTAAGTTTGTAAGAAGGCGACCTGTAGCTTGGAAGAAGATACCCAAAATACGTATATCCAGCAAAGGACTCGTATCATCTCACATACTTTGGACATGTTATGAGGAGGGACCAGTCCCTGGAGAAGGACATCATGCTTCATAAAGCAGAGGGTCAGCAAAAGAGAGGAAGACCCTCAACGTGATGTATTGACACAGTGGCCACAGTGGTGGGCTGAAGCATAGCAGTGATTGTAAGGATGGCACAGGACCAGGCAATGTTTCATTCGGTTTTACATATGGAAACCCTGGCGGTGTAGTGGTTAAGTGCTACGGCTGCTAACCCAGAAGTTGGCAGTTTGAATCCACCACGTGCTCCTTGGAAACTCTGTGGGGCAGTCCTTCTCTGTCCTATAGGGTCGCTATGAGTTGGAATCAACTTGATGGCAGTGGGTTTACATATATATATATATATACATACACACACATATATATGTATATGTATCTAAGAAAAAAAGAGTTAAAAGTCTCACAAAAAGAAACTCCAAAAAAGATAATATTCAAATGGCCAATAAACTTATGATAAACTTCTTAACCTTATTAGTCATCAGGAAAATGAAAAAGAAAACTTCAATAATATACTACTACGTTCCTGCAGATGATAAAGTTGGACAATTCTAAGTCTTGTCAAGGACATAGAGCAAATGGAACTCTCCCGCCCTGCTGGTGAGAGTATAAATGGCTACAACTCATTTGGAAACTGCAGTATCTACTAAGGTTGATTATATGCATATTTTATGATCTAACAGTTTCATTCTTAGGTATAAACTCAACACAAATATCTCTGTATGTTCACTAAAAGACATGTCCTTGAATATTCATAGTGGCAGTATTCATAATCATCCCAAACTGAAATCTACCCAATGCCTACCAATAGAAGAAAGCACAAATGCATTCTGGTACCTTCACATGATGGAATGCTGTACAGCAATGAGAATGATCTCCACACATGGCACTGTATAGAGCACTGAAAATAATCTACAGGTAGACTTAGCAATATGAATGAGTCTCTCCCCTACTCAACCCCAAAAAATATTGAGTGAGAGAAGCCAGACACAAAATAATACCTATGATGTTATTTCATTTGGGTGAAGCTCAAAAACAGACAAAACATACCTATGCTGTTAGAATTGAGGAGAGCGGTTACACCAGCATGGAAACGAGGTAGTAAGTGGAAGGAAGTATGAGGCGCTTGTCAGAGTGTCTGTAATATACTGTTTCTTAAACATGGTTCTGGTCACACAGATTCGTTCAACTTGTAAAAATTCACTGAGCGGTACATTTAAGTGGACTTTTCTGTGTGCCTTGTACTTCGCTGTACTTTGCTGGATAGGGGCTTAAATCAGGTGATGAGAATTAGATTAGCATCAGGATAAATAAAAGTGATGTTCCTTGGATCCCTCTCCCATTCTCTGCTTTGTGTTTACTTTGTTCTCCTTTTACTTTAATATAAACTTTGTGTTTCAAAAATAACCCACAATCAAAGCCAGCACAACTTGAACAAGGCAAGGTCATGGAGCTCGATAGACACATCCAAACTCCCTGAGGGATCAAATTACTGGGCTAAGGGCTGTGGGGAACATGGTCTCAGGGAACATCTAGCTCAACTGGTGTAACATAGTTTATAAAGGAAATGTTCTACATTCTACTTTGGTAAAGAGCGTCTGGGGTATTAAAAGCCTGTGAATGGCTAACTAAGGTACTCCACTGGTCTCACCCCATCTGGAGCAAGGGAGAATGAAGAAAACTAAAGCTACAAGGGAAAGATTAGTCCGAAGGACTAATGGACCACAACTACCACAGCCTCCACCAGACTGAGTCCAGTACAACCAGATGGTGTCCAGCTACCACCACTGACTGCTCTGACAGGGATCACAATAAAGGGTCCCGGATAGAGCTGGAGAAAAAAAGTAGAACAAAATTTTAACTCACAAAAAAAGATCCAGACTTACTGGTCTGACAGACTGGAGAAACCTCAAGAGTATGGCCCCCGGACCCCATTTTAGCTCAGTAATGAAGTCACCCCTTAAAGTTCACCCCTCATCCAAAGATTAGACAGGCCCATAAAACAAAACGAGACTAAAGGGGCATACCAGCCCAGGGGCAAGGACTAGAAGGAAGGAGGGAGAGAGGAAAACTGGTAATAGGAACCCAAGATCAAGAATGGAGAGCATTGACATGGGGTTGTCAACCAATGTCATAAAACAATATGTGTACTAACTGTTTAATGAGAAGCTCGTTTGTTCTGTAAACCTTCATCTAAAATACAATTAAAAAGAAAAAGGCCTATAATCCATGAGGTCATGCTGGTATAAATAAATGATTGAATCAATTAATAAGTGGTAGAGAAGAGGCAAATGTTCAATGAAGAAGAATTCCAAATAATTTATGTGGATACTCTGCTCTCAATTTGATGATGCATAAACTTCCCTTCCCTGGCTTTCAGTTGGACTGCCCATCAGGACATGACTTCCTTCCAAAGATTGCAGTATGGAAAGGCAGGGAGGTAACTTTACAGTGGGGAAACCTGACGAACACTACCTCAGCCAGGTTAGCAAGGTTAACATCATCAGTGATGATTCATATTGATCATATGTACCTTTGATATAAGGAGTCCTGGGTGGTGCAAATGGTTAACACGTTCAGCTGTTAAGTGAAAGGTTGGAGGTTCAGTCCACCCAGAGGTACTTTGGAAGAAAGACCTGGTGGCCTACTTCTGAAAAATTAGCCATTGAAAACACTGTGGAGCACAGTCCCACTCTGACACATATGAGGTCTCAGGAGTCAGAATCAACTCCACAACAACTGGTTCAGAATTTTTGGTTTATTGGTTCATTAATTATGACAAATCTACCATAGTGGTGTAAGATGTTTTAAAAAGGGGGGAAATTGGGTGTAGGGTATACTGGAACTCTTTGTACTATCTTTGCAACTTTTTGGTAAATCTAAAATTATCCCCATTTTTTTATAAAGTTTATTTAAAAGAAGAGATAACCTACATGCTTAAACTGTGAAGCATGACCTATGATGAGTTATTAACAATTAAAAAAAAAATACAAGGACAGGAAACAATGACTAGTTTTGTAATCCAATAGCCAGTTATAATGCAGTAACTATCCTTTGCCTTCTTTATAAATTTTAATGCTTTTCTAGTGATTAAACTTTATGAATGTGAATTACTTCTGTTTACTTCAGCACATTAAGGTGAGAGCTTTATGCAATGTGACTTACTCAGAGATATTTTAAGTTAAACTCTTTGCAGATTAAACTTCATGCAGAAGAGCTGAGTAGTGACATAGGGAATGTTTTTGTTAGTAATTGTGGACTATTAAAAATAAATTTTCACTCCATTACACTCTTTCAACAAACATAATAGAAGCATCATAGAATGTTGGAACTAAAAGGGACATTTAAGAGATTAGTTCAGCTCCTTAACTTTATATGAAATAACTGAGAACCACAGAGCTTGGGACTTGCCCAAGGTCATAATAAATCAGTGGGAGAGCTGGAATTCATTTATTCAGTTGAAACAAGCATTTACTGAGTATTTATTATGTTTCAAGCACTGTGAGAGGAGCTAGAGATATAAAAATGAGTAAGACTATGCTTCAGGAGGAAGAGGTGGGGGTGGGGAGAGACAAACAAATGCATTTAAATACAGGATAATGTGGAAGCGATCCAATAGACATGTGTACAGGATGCCATGAAAATGAAGGAGCAGATCACCTGAGCAGCTTGGTTCAGGAGTCATTTGGGCCTTTGGAAGATGGGCAGGATTTATACAGGTGAGGAAGTTGGGGATGGATATTCCAAGCAACACTGATCACAGGAGCCAAAGGTGGTGGTTGTTGCTAGTTTCTGTCTAGCCGATTCCAACTCATGGTGACCTCGTGTGTGTAGAATAGAACTGCTCCGTAGGGTTTTCAAGGCTGTGACCTTTTGGAAGGAAATCACCAGACCTGTCTCCCACAGTGCCTTTGGGTGGGTTCAGATCGCCAGTGTTTTCGCTGATAGTTAAGTGCTTAACCGTTTGCACCACCCAAGGACTCCTGAGCCAAGGGTGAAAAAAAAAAGGGTAGAAGAGGTGAAATAAAGTGTTATACAGGAAACTCTATGCTGTCTTCTGTTTCTGCGGAATAGTGTAAGCAGGGATCAGGGGTAGGTTAAATGGAAAGTGCCAGGTCACAGATAGGGTTTCGTGCCATTTAATGAGCTGGATCTTTATCCTGTGAGAAATGGAAAGTTTTTTGAAAGATTCTGAATTTTAGGGAAGTCACTCAGATGACTCTGTGGAGGATAGTTTTGAGGACAAGACTGTCGCAGTTATGGCATTACTTGAGATGAATGGAAAAGGCCTGGTTTACAAAAGTGGTGATGAATATGAAAAGGAAGAAGTAGAATCAGGAAATATGTAAGAAAAATGATTGGTGAAGAATTGGATAGAAGTGAGGTGAGTGGGGTGGGTAGATGAAGGTGATGGCCAAGGAGTCTTTACATGGGTCCCTAGTCTATACCCAGGTCTTGAGAACTTCAGGTCTCAAAGAACACATATTAGCCCTAGAATCCATTTACACTTATGTCCACCTCCACCTAGAAAGCAGGTGAATACCAACAAATGAAGCAAGTTTTTTTTTTTTTTAATAAGTATTCAAAAGAAAACAAGCGACAACCATGAAACTCTTATCCTAGGACAAAATATACCTTTGCCAATTTTTAAATTAAATTCTGTCCTATTTTCACATAATCAAGAGAGATCATCAAGGTGATTCTTTGCAGAACCAAGAAGATTTGCTTTTGTCTTTACTCCTAGACTCCAGAAAGCCTACCTAAATTTCAAGTATAGCCCTTAGTGGATATCACCTTTAATCTCTGCCCTAAGGCACCCATGTTATATAGACTTCGGTGACTTGGAGGATGATTGTGTGCCTAAAAAGAGAGAGAATATAGGGATATGAGCAGATTAGAGAAAAGATGATGAGTTCTGCTCTAAATAAGCTAGATTTAAGATGCCTGTAGAATTTCAGGTAGAGAAATGCAAAAGGCAGTTGGATAATTGACACTGAAACTCAGTGTTGACAAACCAGTTCAGGGAAGATGAACCAATTTGAGAGCCATAGGTCATGGTAAGAAAAAAAAAAACAAGAAAGAGGAGGAGATTTCTCAAGGATAGGCTGTAGGATAAGAAGAACAGTAGAAAGAATAGCAAACCAAAATGTGAGGCAGAGGGTCAGCAGCATTCAGAGTAGAAGAAAAGTCTTCAATAGAAAGTTAAATGAAATAGAAATCTACCAGGAAAACTAGAATAGAGTCTTATTCCAGAGCATAGATAGTTTTTAGGACAAAGTGATCAATGGCATTAAATACAGAAGAGAAGCTACTAAAAACAGGACATAAAAGTTTGGCAGTGAGGAGGATATAAGGGATTTTAATGAGAGAAATTTCAGTGGAGTTAATGTCCTTGAATGCAGTGAGGGAGGGTTGATGAGTAGATAAGTGATGACAAAGTAGAGACCACTTTTCTGAATGATTCTTCGATGATATTGGACAGAGGAAGACCAGAAAATATATATAGGCAGAGCCAACAGAGACTCTTTTGTCTGTTTTATTTGAGATGAGATGTCTAGCACATCTGTAGGCTACCGGGAAAGATGCCCACTAGAAAGGGACATGTTGATGAAAGTCGACATGATGAGGCAGAGTCCTGGAGGAGGGGGGAGAGGGCACAGATGGAGGGGCTGGCATCAACAGGTGGAAGAGCACTTCCTCCTCTGAAACTGGATGAAAGGAAGCCAATATAAATAATTATGTAGAAAAGTTTGTAGGAGTGTGACTGTGTATGTTTGTCCCAGAGAGGGTGATGGGGCTGTAGGGAGTTGAGAGAGATCATGTTTGAAGACTTTATTTGCTTTTTTTTTTTTTTTTTCTAGTTGGAGCTAGGACCATTGGCTGAAAATGAAGAGGTTAAGTGGAGTCCTTGAGGAGAGAAGTGAGGATTTGAATGAAGGCTGAGAAGAGTGGGCAAAAAAAAATAACTGAAATAAAAGTAAAAAGCTTAAACTGAGGGCTTACTATTAAGGTCCAACTGAATGGGAGATCCTTCACTTGTGGCAGCAGTAATCTTCAGGCTTATATGATTTTTTCAGTTGTGCTCAGCTACCAGAATTTTTTTTAAGGCATTTATTGAGTTGTTATTTTTAGTTGACATAGAGTCGGCTCTGACTCACGATGACCCCATATACAGCAGAATGAAATGTTGCCCAGTCCTGTACCATCTTCACTGGTATGTTTGAATCCATTGTTGTAGTTATTGTGTATTTTGAGTGCCTTTCAACCTAGGGAGTTCATCTTCCAGCACCATATTGGACAATATTCAGTTGTGATATACAAGGTTTTTATTGATTAATTTTTGAAAGTACATTTCCAGGCCTTTCTTCTTAGTCTGTCTTCGTCTGTAAGCTCTGCTGAAACCTGTCCACCATGGGTAACCCTTCTGGTATTTGAAATACCCATGGCATAGCTTCCAGCATCATAGCAACACGCAAGCTACTATAATACGACAAACTGATAGATCTGTGGTAGATTTATTGAGTAGTCCTTATTGTATTCTTGTCATTATGCTTTGCAAACATTACCTCAGCTTCAGGAGGTAGGTACATTTATTATCCCGTTTATAGGTTAAGAAACTTCTCCAAGGTTGCACAGCTGGTAATAAGGCAGAGCCAAGTCTATATGACTCCAAATCTTATGTTCCTAACCAATGTGTTATATTTCCTCCCAAAGAGTTAGAACTCTGAGGAATGATGAGATACATTGCCTGGCCTCAGGGAGCTCCATATCTATAGAAGGAAATATGCCTACTATGTGATTATTTATGCTGATAAATTATCACAGGCAATTATGAGATATTTATAATGCATATCCTCAGAGAGCATAAAAGAGGAGTCCATTACTCTGAGACTTCAGGAAAGCCTGCTTAGGGAGCTGGCACCTGAGAACCCGAGCAGGCCAGAATTGATATTCACCAGGTGGTCAAGGAACAGGGGACATTCCTGCCTCTAGGACTGTATGTACAAAGGCAAGGAGGCATGAGAAGGCATCAGGCTTTTTCTCAATGCAACTGGGACATAGGGTGCCTCTTGCATTAGGAGTGGGAGAATTAGAGAGATAGGGGACCAGATAATAAAGGGCACTATCTCTAGTGAGAACTTAAGCTTTATCTACTGCTTGACTGGATGCCATGTAAGGTTTTAAACAAGAGAATAACCTCAGACTTGAGTTTTAGAGACATGACTGTCTTAGTCATCTAGTGCTGCTATAACAGAAATACCACACATGGATGGCTTGAACAAGGAGAAATTTATTCTCTCACAGACTTCAGGGCACCAGCTCCAGAGGAAGGCTTTCTCTCTCTGTCGGCTCTGGAGGAAGGTCCTTGTCATCAGTCTTTCCCTGGGCAAGGAACTTCCCAGTGCAGGGGCCCTGGGTCCCAAAGACATGCTATTCTCCTGGCTCTTGTTTCTTGATAGTATGAGGTCCCCATGTTTCTCTGCTCGCTTCTCTCTTTTACATCTGAAAAGAGATTGGCTTAAAACAAATCTACTCTTGTAAATTGAGTCTTGCCTCCTTACCATAACTGCCACTAATCCCACCTCATTGGCATCACAGAGGTAGAATTTACAACACATAGGAAAATCACATTAGACAACAAAATGGTGGAAAGTCACACAATACTGGAAATCATGGCCTGTGCAAATTGATACACTTTTTGGGGGGACACAATTCACTCCATGGCAATGACCCTGTCCATAATAGGAAAAATAGATTACAGAACAGAAAGACCATAACTGTAGTAATTATAAGCTGTCTCTTGTATGGTGCTTCCTGTGTGTCAAGCACTATGTAAGTGGTTGACATAGAGTCACTGATTTAATCATCATAGAACCCCTTCGAGGGAGGTATAATCATTGCCATTTTACAGGTGAGGAAATCAAAGCCCTCATAGGTTAAATAACATATTCAAGGTCTCAAAGCTAGTAAGCAGCAGAGGCAGAACTTGAACCCAGGTGGATTGGTTTAGGCAGGGATCTTGTTTGGGAGGCCGTAGCAATGGCCTTGGGCAAAAGATGCTAATGAGCAAGCCCAAGTTAGTAACAATGGAGCTAGAGAAGAAAAAACCAGCCCTAGGTTTCTAGCTCCGAGGCCAGTATCCTTTCCACTATTTCTCATTTTTTGTAGTTTCTTGTTTATATACAAACATAGATATTATGACACCTTTCTTTACTCAAGTTAAATTTGTAGTGTAAGTTATATTCGCATGTATTTAAAATTGCATACAAATAAGTGCATGGTTTATAAAGTATAACCACTCATGGTCGATGATTTCATGGCCTCGCCATGTTTACTGTTACCTCATTTCACTGCCATTTGCTCCATAAATTAACCAGATTTGGGTTCTCAGAGCAAATCTTGCTTTCATTTTTATATTGGTATTGTTACCAACACTCAAATATTTTGGGTTACAATAACAATCTTTTTTTTTTTTTTACCCTAGCCTGACAGTCATATGGAGTTAAGACTTAATTTATAGTTCAAACACCCAACTTTATGCCTGAAAAAAGCTATAAAAGTACTCTAGGCTGGCTTTTGCACTGATCCAGGAGGTGACAGTCTGCTTTTATTCAAGACTGGAAATATCTGGAGCTGTTTGCAAAGTGCATGATAAGCAAGCTAAGCAATCAGACACAAAGGGAATATTTCACATTTTATACAAAGCACTGAGTTTCCATAGTCTAGAATTGTAGAATTTTAAAGCTATCCAGATAGAATTGACATGAAACGAGTAAGAGTTAAAATCATTTTAATTTCCACCAATATAGTGATATCCACTTAACTTTAGCTCTACACCATTTGTTCTTTTCACTGTACATCATTTTCTTGTTGACATGCCACTTACATTTGCTACCTACTTTAAGAATGTTTCTGGAATGGGTTCTTTTTACCATTCATTTTTCACAGAGAAAACCTAGAAACAAATGTATTTGAGGCTTTCTGGGGCTGCCCACTCAGACTCATCAATCATAGAGACAGCCCTACACACACACACACACAAGTGCTTGGGATGCTCAGAGTATCTTCTCCACACCTGCTAAACCGATCCCATAAACCCAGTTCATTTTATGCTTTCCTATAAACAAAAGTATTGGAAGTTGGGTGTGCGCAAGGAGGTGAACACCTACACTGTTCTTCAAAAACAAAAATGCACTGTAGCAAACATGTACTACTTTTTAAATGAACTATTGTAATGTTCTTGCAATTGTTGTTTTGATGAATTAATAATATTAGGACACAGAGGGCAGCCCTTAGGATCCCTGATGAGATTACTGACTTTTAGATTTCAGCTGAAATGCCACTCCCTCAGGGAGATCTCCCATGCCTCTGTATTATAGGACCCCATTTTATTTTATCATAATACTTACTTGAGTTTTCTTATTCATTCATTAGTGTATTGTCTATCTGTCCAGCTAGCAGATCCTTAGCTGCCTCATTCAATGTCTAATCTTCAGAGCCTAGAACCATGCCTGGCACATCTAGGTGCTAATCAAATGTTTGTTCAATGAATACATTGGTGAATGCCAGCTAGATGTCCCAGGAATGGAAAAAGAGCTAGTGATAGAGACAGGGAGAAAGGAGCAGTGGTGGAAGGTATAGGTAGTGGAAGACAGAAGTTCTTTAGCAGAAGAGTAAAAGCAGAGAAACTGGCGGAGATCTAGGGCGAAATCTTGGGTAACACTGAGTAAATGTTGACTTCAGCTTCTGCAAGACAACAGAAGGAGGCATTCAGAGGAGGGACACAGAGCATCTATGGGTTGGGGAAGGAAAGGGCAATTCCTAAAGGTATGTTCTTGGGTCAGGTGTATAGAGAGGCAGTAAAAAATAAATAAATAACCAAACCCATCGCCATGGAGTTGATTCCAACTCATAGTGACCCTGTAAGACTGAGTAGAACCACAGCGTAGTGTTTCCAAGGAACAGCTGGTAGATTCAAACTGCTGACCTTTTAGTTAGCAGCTGAATGCTTAACCACTGCGCCACTAGGGTGTAGGGAATATGTAAGCTGAACTTTTCTAAAGCTTGCTTATGAAATGTGACAAGTAAATCAGACTCTCAAAAAAGGAAGTTACACCATTTCTAGAGGCTTTACAATAAGAATATGCTTTCGGAAACCCTATATATATATTCTCCATGTATCTATATATGTAAAATAGGAAATGGCATTGTAATATAGCAGTGGTGTACAATGCAGTAACATACTTAAAGGGCCTATTTTGGACTTTGAAATGAATTGACTACATTACAATACACAAAATACAGTCAAGCAAATATCCAGGTAAAGTACCTGGCTATGGAATGTACCTTTGCTTGTTCCGTCTGCCTCTGATCCCACATGACTTTTACAGGAAACAAGGGAGGCTTATTTCACCCAAAATATCCTAGGTATTTGCTTCCAGATGAAGAAATTGTAGAAAGAAAGCAGAAGATATCACTGTGTTGAAAGAACAGCAGCGAGCTGTAGCTACATCAACATTACCCAGTGTCACCTAGTTACATTTAAAAGTTCTGAATAAGCAGCTCGAGGGGAAAAACACGTTTTCCTTTTCTGAGTTAATATGCCTCTATGCTATTGTCTGGGCATCTTTTCAATTTTCATTTGTTGATTTTGCTAGTTTTGGATGGGAGGCTTCTTTTTCTATCTGTGGAGAGGAATGTTTTTGTAACTAGAGCCCGATGATTGTTCTGTGATGGCAAGACTTGTGTGGGTTTACCACAGAACGCAAAAGCCTGTGTCACCCATAAAAAACTGAAATATGTCCCAAACTGCTCAAGGGTTCACCAAATGGAGAAATAAAATCAACATTCCAGCACAGGGAGTTGCCACAACCACCTCTCCTGCTTCTACACCTCTGGTGGTGATTTTACCTTCCCTCTGATACTGGGCCTGAGCACATGAATTCGGCAAAGAGCTGTGCTGGACACTTTTTTGCTTGGGAAGAACACAAACAAGATCTCAGGTGGAGATGAGGAAAGGGAATCGGGGCTGCATGTGTTACTGATCATGGTTCTAAACTGTGTTGCTTTTTCAGGACACTGTATTTCTCCTTTGTGCAGGCTTTTCTGGGAATTCTGAATCTGCTGGGGAGGAGGGAAGGGAGAGAGCAGAGGAGAAGAGACAGCTGGATGGAAGATGTAAGAAAGGCACAGTCATTAAGAGATTTCCAGGAAGGAAAAAAAAAAAAAAAACTTTTATTGTGATATCATTACGAATAATAGTTGCAGTATTAGTTAAGGTTGTATTCACTGCAGGTCATAGAAAATTGGACTAACAGTGGCTTAAGAAGTAAGGATCTCTTTTTCTTACGCAAGAAATCTGGAGGAAGCGGGGCTTCAGTCATCAAGAACTGGGTCTGTGGGCTCTAGCCTCCTCAGTGTGTGATCCTGTTGTCCTCCCATGGTCACAAGATGGCTGCTCCACCTCCAGCCTCACAACTGCATTCCAGTCAAGTGGCAAAGGGACCAAGGGACTCCTTTTTATGGGAAACGATCCCCTCCCACAGATTTCTTCCAGTGTCCCTTTGTCTGGAACTGAGTTAAATGTCAATCCTTATCTGCAAGAGAGACTAAGAGCTTGGGGGTTTACTTTTCTCACCTCTGTGGTAGAGAAAAGCACAGGAGAGAGAGAAAGTGACGGTAATGGATTGTGAATGAACCACAATGGATCAAGGCCAAATTACCAAGTCATCAAAGGGAAAGAATAAATCTAAGCACCAGCCTGTGCAAAGCTAAGGAACACTTAGTATGATCAAAGGCCATGCAGGCAGAGGGCCACAACATCAGCCAGTTAGGATGGCAGCAATCACAGTCAATTGGCCAGTAACAAAATGCTTGTTGCCTTTCTTTGCTTTAATTTTCTGTCTTGTAAAACATTTCCATTCTTATACCACTGAAGAATAAATAGAATAGCAATATATATATTTTTTAATTTACATAGGCAATTTTCTCTCCTGGAATTTGGAGGGATTTGTGCCCACCTGAGTCTCTGAGGAACTATGCCTGTCTTCCTTTGCTCTGGGGAGAAGTAAGGGTTCTAGCAGCAAAGGCTGGCAACACCGTGGAGCTGAGACAGCGACTATAACATGTTACAGAGTTCCCGTAACAAAACAGGAACAGGGCAGAATTTATGTATTTTTCTCATCTGTCTTCTTCTTTGGTGAATTGGTGAACTCTTTGCCTTCAAGTCCAAGCTTAACTACCTCCTCCTCCTTGGTGTCTTCTCACATCTCATACCCTCTCTGGTAGCCTAACATAGTTGTCACTCCTATGTGCTCATATCACAGCTAGCATGTCCCTTTATTACAGTAACATCTGCCCACTAACAGAGAGTTATTTAGAGCCAACCATGTTCCAAGCTCTGTCACAAGCCCTGGGGGCAGAGCAGGTAGGTCCCTGTCCTCTACAGCAGCACTGTCCCATGGAAACATAATACAAGCCACGTAGGTAATTTTGTTTTCTATTATCCACATTTAAAAAAGACAAAAAAAAAAAAGTAAAATTAATTTTAATAATATATTTTATTTAAACAAATACATCGAAAATATCATTTTGACATGATAGTTATTATTGCATATAAAGACTATTAGTGAGATATTTTATGCTCTTTTTTTTTTGTACTAAGTCTTCAAAATCTGGCGTGTATTTAACATTTATTAACGTTTATAGCACACCTCAATTTGGACTTGCCATATTTCAAGTCATCAACAGGCACACATTGCTAGGAGCTACCATATTGGACAGCACTGCTCTAGAGCTTGCTGTTGTTGCTATTGTGTGCTGTCAAGTCAATTCCAACCCTATAGGACAGTGTAGAACTGCCCCATAGAGCTTCCTGGTCTATAATCTTTATGGGAGCAGATAATCAAGTCTTTTCTCCTATGGAACTGTTGGTGGCTTTGAACTATCAACCTTTTGGTTATCAGCCAAGTGCTTAACCATTGTACCACCAGGGCTCCTTGCTCTAGACCTTATGTACCTTAGATAATGATTTATAATAAAATATGCTGATAATTATGTCTAATAAATGTCTAGTATGTAGAGAGCGTGGCATGTAGTAAAGGAGGAAGCAAACTCATGTGATGAAAGCCAGTTGTCTTCCTGGTCACTTTCCCAAAGGAAGATATTTATCTTAGTGACTTCACCTTTGCCCAGAATCCAAATTTCAGCCTCATGGATTTAGAAAAATTTGATTTATTCAGAGTTGATTTACTTCAGAGCTCTAGCGGCGTGGTGGTTAAGA
This sequence comes from Loxodonta africana, assembly GCF_030014295.1. Classification (NCBI taxonomy): domain Eukaryota; kingdom Metazoa; phylum Chordata; class Mammalia; order Proboscidea; family Elephantidae; genus Loxodonta; species Loxodonta africana. Next base: position 134,218,650 of record NC_087342.1, read on the forward strand.
GTTCAGCTTTGAACCCAAAGTCAGCAGTTCTAATCCACCAGCTGCTCCGAGGAAACCCTATGAGGCAGTTCTCTGTCCAATAGGGTTGCTATGAGTCAGAATTGACTCGATGGCAGTGGGTTTGGATTTTTTTGCTTTTAATTTGCTTCAGAATCCTGGCTCCCAATGACAGAGCTCCTGAGAGACTGGTGTCTGAGAAGGAGAATTTGCAATGAGATGTGTCAGGAGGTGCATATTTGTGTCCTCTCCTTAGACCTGTGGTTGACCTCTCTTGCCTGCAAGCAAAATCCAGCCCACCCCGTTTTTGTACAGCTATGAGCTACGAATGGCTTTTACATTTTTAAATGTTGGAAAGAAGAATAGTTTTGTGAAATACACAAAAATTATATGAAATTCAAATTTCACTGTCTATAAATAAAGTTTTATTGGAACACAGCCATACTTATTCATTTAAGTATTGTGTATGGTGGCTTTTGTGTTACAATAGCAGAGTTGAATAGTTGCAACTGAGACCATATGGTCCAAAAATCCTAAAATATTTATTATCTAATCCATTACAGAAAACCCATGCCACTCCCTGCCGTAAACCAGTAGTTCTCAAAGCATGTTGTATATGTGAATCACTTGAGCTTTGAGGAAGTACAGCTATCTAGTACCCACCCCCATTACTGTGATTTAATTAGTCTGTAGTGGAGCTGTCCAAGCAAACAAACAAACCTGTTGCTGTCAAGCCGATTCCAACTCATAGCGACCTTATAGGAGAGAGTAGAACTAACTACCCCATAGGGTTTCAAAGGTTATAATCTTTACAGAAGCAGACTGCCACACCTTTCTCCCTCAGAACAACTGATGAGTTTGAGCTGCCGCAGCCCAACGCTTTAACCACTGTACCACCAGGGCACCTCTGATATTTCCAAAAAGAAATTTTGGTTCTAATTCTACAGACAACATGTAGGAAGCCAGAGTAAACAGAAGATTGCCTGGAGAGCATGGACTCAGAACAAAGGGAATCAAGAAAGTAACTTGAATATTCATCTTCACAGTCAGTCTCAGCCTGTCATCATACAGGCTACTGAGTCAGCATGCCAAGGCACATTCTTCCATGCCAGTGCTCATACAGACCCTGTCAATATTCACCTCTGTGACCTTGATGTTCTTATGCTTCCAAACTTAACCAGCTCCTCTGCTGATTGACACATTCTTCCTGTGCATTCACCAGTTAATCCAGCCTGGGGCCTTTCTGTCTCTCTGACAGGGTTTTGTTTATGTCAGTTCTGATTCACTATGTGATGCTTTTATAGCTTTCTCAGGACCAATCTGATTTTCCTTTTTTTTTTAACAAGTATTTCTTGTTTACCTCAGTGCCTGTGCCTTAAAAAAAAAAAAAAAGCCTTAGACAGCTTAAATTCTAATCTTTGCCATCCTTGGGTATCTTTGCGCCTGACATAAAACACTAGTCCCTTAAATGTTTGGTGAATGGGTTCGTTAGTAGTTGAATGAATAAATGAATGAATGAGGAAAGTAAGTTAGAAAAAATACAGAGGAACGTTACCGACTGTGAGTTGTGGCTATGGTGAGTTTAAAATCAGAACACCCAGATTCATATCCTGGCTCTGCTACTTTCCCTGGATAGCCCTTTGGGACGATCACTTCACCTCTCTGAAAAGAAGACTTTGAATAACAGTAAAATGGAGAAAGTAGCACCCACTTCGCAGTGCTGTGTGAGGATGATTTATAAGGTAGCGCCTAGCATAACACCTAGCCCATTGTTATTATTGTTGTTCGTTGCCATAGAGTCAGCTTCTTTTCATAGCAACCTTATGTTACAACAGAACAAATTGTTACCCCATCTTGAACCATCTTGAGCCATCTTCATGATCATTGGTATGCTTGAGTCCATTGTTTAGGCTATTGTGTCAATCCATCTCATTGAGGGTTTCCTTTGTTTTTATTGATCTTCAACTATACAAACTGTCACGGGTTGAATTATGTACCCCCCAAGATGGCTATCAATTGGGCTGGGCCCTGATTCCCGGTATTGTACGATTTTCCTATAAGTTGTAAATCCTGCCTCCATGATGTTAATGAGGGAGATTAGGTGGCAGTTGTGTTAGTGAGGCAGGACTCAACCTACAGGATTCGACTGTGTCTTGAGGCAATCTCTTGAGATACAAAAGGTAGAAGCAAGCAGAGGGACAGGGGGACCTCATATACCACCAAGAAAGCAGTGCCAGAAGCAGAGAGTGTCCTTTGGACCCAGGACACTTAGTCTGGGGAAAAATTGATGAAAAGGCTGACAGAGAGAAAGCCTTCCCCTAGAGCTGACACCCTGCATTTGGACTTTTAGCCTATTTTTCTGGGAGAAAATAAACTTCTCTTTGTTAAAGCCATCCACTTGTGGTATTTCTGTTATAGCAGCACTAGATGACTAAGACACCAATTGTTTTGTCCCTTACTAGTCTGCCCTGATGATATGTCTAAAGTGAACGAGCTGAAGTCTCACCATCCTTGCTTTTAAGAAGCATTCTGATTATATTTCTTCTAAGACTTGCTTTTTCATTCTTGTAGAAGTCCGTGGTATATTCAGTATTCTTCACTAACATCACAATTCGAAAGCATCAACTCTTTTGCCTTCCTTTTTCATTATTGAGATTTCACATGCACATGAGACAATCAAAGACCATAGCTTGAGTCAGATGTACCTTAATCATCAAAGTGACTGTTTGCTTTTTAAAACTTTAAGGAGGCCTTTTGCAATAGATTTATCCAATGAAATATGTCATTTGATTTCTTGACTGCTGCTTCCATGGATATTGATTTCTGATCCAAGTAGAATGAAATCATTGCCAACTTCAATTTCTCCTTTATTTGTCATGGTGTTATCAGTCCAGTTAGGAGAATTTTCATTTTCTTTACATTCAGGTGTAACTCATACTGAAGGCTATGCCTAACCCGTACTAGGTCTTTAATAGAAACTTTCCTCCTCCTTTTTTCTGCATGACTAAGACATCGTTTTGCACTTAAAAACCAAAACCAAACCCATTACCATCAAGTCGATTCCAACTCATAGCAACCCGATGGGACAGATTAGAATTGCCGCATAGGGTTTCCAAGGAGCAGCTAGTGAATTTGAACTGCCAACCTTTTGGTTAGCACCCAAACTCTTAACCACTGCACCACCAGGGCTCCATTTGCACTTCAGGGGCCCTGAATTGTTTATAGTTATAAATAGCTTTAGGTCTTACTTATTAAATTGTGGTGCTGATAGCAGTCATTATTAATAATGGCTTGGTAAAATTATTTATTTTTAGAGCATATATTGTATAATACAAATTTTAAAATAATTTTAGATAATAAAATTCTATAATAAGCTTTGTACTTAAAAGTACCATGGCTCTAATATTAGATTTTTTTCTGTATAATAAAAGTATCACATAAAACTATTCATTTTGTATAACATAAAATTTTATCTGTCTTCAAAGGCTTCTTAGGTTTTGAGGTGGGAAATTCCTTCATTTGAACCTGTCTCTTATCTGATGTATTTAGGGAAAACATGGTTGTGGTGCAATGGGTTTTATGTGGCCTTTCTGACCCTGGGTTTGTAATACTCCCAGAATGATTGGTTGGGCCACGACCTGCTAAAGGATGGGTCAGTTTACAATCCTCCTTTACACGAATTGGTTGGGGGTTTCCACCTAGTAGTTGACCTTTACTGGGATTAACTGGGGAAGCCTACCCAGTCTGACCCTTACCAGGATTGGCTGCCCCCCTCCAGTCAGAGACTGATAAAAATCCTAGAATGTGGGGGCTCCTAATCGACAGGGCCTGAAGAGGAACACACCCTTTGGACCCAGGATCCTTCTACTGAGGACCAACTAGATCCAAGTGAAAGGGCTGTACCGAGCTGGTAACACTGAAGACCAAGAGGAAGATGGCAAACACAGCAGGGCTAAGCAACAGAGAAATGGTGGTAATAGTGCAAGCAACAGGATTCGTGAGACCGGTAGACAGCAGTGGTGGGTGAGTTGGCCCACAGTGAAGATAGCAGCAGTGGGCAGAGTCAGCTTACAGAGTGGAGTTGGGTCGGTCCGGGCAGAGGTTGCCAATGGAGCAGGGCACCTCTGGCAGGAGGTCATCAGTGAAGCTGGGTGGCCTGTAAAGCAGAAGCAGCTGGGTCTGTGCAGGCAGATGCCCAAGAGAAAGAAGCGGCAGTGTGGGGATTTCACAAAGGGCCATTTTATAATAAACTTGGATGGGTCCCAGTGTAAGAGAATAGATGAATAGTATTGAGATGAGAGGATCCTGAAGTGTCCAAATAGAAGCAGAACTAGACTCAACTTGTTAGAATTAATGGTCTGTGTAATTTTCGTGTCTCTCCAAAATTCATGAAAATGTTGATTTAAACATTAACAATTTCTTATAGCAATACCCGTTAGGCTTAAAAAGTTATGCCAAGACATTATTCTTTATTCTTACTTGAATTCTAGATCTTTTGCTCTCTACAGAATGATAGGCCCTCAAAGTACTGAAAGTTCCTCTGTGTAAATGAAAAGGCCAGTGAAGCCCAGAGGAGCCAGCTAACATTACATGAATTAGAATGCAATGAAGGTGAATTTAATGGCTGATGCAGTTTGGCATAAACTTGAGCTACAGATTAAATACAGAAAAATAATGTATAGATGTGTCTTCCTGTGGAGCTTAACACCTATTTGGTAAAGCTAAAGTACCTTAAAAAGCTAAGGAAATGAAAAGTATAATGCACAAGATATTAAACATGAAAATAAAGAAGAGAATATTTAGGTTCAAAGAATTATGTTCAAGGTTCAGTTATTCAACAAAGAATTTTCTGAGTATCTGCTCTGTGCTGGGAACTGTACCAGGTCTGGAGGTAAGAGTGGTAAACAAGACAGTTGCTTATATTCTGATGTTGTTGTTAGTTGATGTGAAATCATTTCTGACTCATGGCAACCCCCTGTATGCAGAGTAGAACTGCTCCATAGGGTTTTTAAGGCTGTGACCTTTTGGAAACAGATTGCCAAGCCTGTCTTCTGAGGCGACTTTGGGTGAGTTTGAACCACCGGCCTTTCAGCTAGTAGTCAAGTGCTTAACTGTTTGCGCCACCCAGTTTACAGCCCACTTGCCTTCTAGTAAAGGGAAATCATCAGAATATACCCAACAAGTCAATAAAAACAAGATCATTGTAGCTTTTCAAGTGCTCTGATGGAAATGAACAGGGTGTGGAGTTAGAGAGTGACTGATGGGGGTAGTGGGAATGGTACCTTCCACTGAGAGTCAGGGAGGTCTTCGCTGAAGAGGTAGCCTTTGAGGTGAGATCTGAAAGCTAAGGAAGAGCCAGCCACTGGACAAGCCAGGGAGGAGCACATCAGGCAGAGGGACCAATTTGTGTAAGTCTCTGAGGTGGCAGCTTTGCATGAGGGCGGGAATAAAAAGGAGGCAGAGTGCATAGCACTATAGTACACACACACACACGCACACACACACACACACACGTGCACATACACACGCGCGCGCGCACACACACACACAGGTTCAACACACACCCTGAGTGCCGATCAAGTGCAAATATCAGCTGGACTACTATCCAGAAATCAAGATGGACAAATTCATTAGTCTCATATTTTAGGCATTCTAACTTAGTCTCCTCCCCATGCCTTCTCCCTCTCCCAAACACACACACATAACTTTGGAAAAGATTAAATATACCAGCTTCCAAAAAGGTGCATCTTTATCTTTAGTTCAGAACGTCATATTAGATGACTCCTACCTGTGCTTGGGTGGTAGATGGTTTTGATAAATTTAACTGTTTGGAAGCCAGAGGACTAGTATGCAGGAGAAGAAGCCTATCTTTTCGTGGAAAGAAAACTAACATAATTAAACTGTATAAATTGACACTCCCAGAAAATAAACTTCAAATTTCATAAGTATAAAACCTTGTTTTGAGATTCAGTTCTTAGTCATGGAGGCAAGTTAAATTGTTGAATACATTTGTGGCTACATAATTATGGGAAAAGCTGTTGTTTTATAGTCCAGTGATCCTTAAATATTTGTTCCTTTTGATCTGTTTTACAGCGTCCCATCTTTTATCTTTTTCTTTTACCACCTCCATGTATTTCTCAAGACCACTGTTCAGGAAACTTCCAAAACCTCATTTTAAATTCAAGCTCCATGTTGTTGTTGTTTCTGCTTTGCTAGGGGAAGATCTTGCTATGTCGTCTTTGCCTTTGAAGCACGATAAAACAAACGTTAGAGACATCTTCTCGTACCAGGATTTTGGAATCAATGTTTTTCCACGTGTCTTACAAGTAAATCAGCTCTTGAATGAAATAGATCTTTAAATAAACATGACTCTTAAAATGGCTTTATTCTGGTAATCATGAAGTCACGAATCAGAGCAGTTCAATGACAGACCATGTGTTTTTAATCTTAATTTAGAATCTTTTCAATTGGTTTTGAGATGCTGTTACCATTCAACCTACCTATGGTGTTTTATGTGCCTCAAAACTTGTTGCTACCGTATAATAACTAGGAGAGTATAACTGCAGGGCTCCAATTACTCTGGCAAAGAAACCTTATTACATTGTCTCTGATTAAGTGTGTAATTAATGTCTCTATTTCAAAGACATTTCAGCAAACTCAAAACTCAGAGACTATCCTATACATATTTAGTGATGCATAGGAACACATATTATGCCTGCACTGCAGTGGACAGTGATACCAGAGGAGTTCTTAGAAGAACATGGAATGAGTTACCATGCATTGCAAATAGCTTATTATAAATAAAGATGTGGTTTAAAATAAAGCATGTGTCACTCAGAAATCTCACTGGGTATAGAATCACCTTACCTCAAACCAAAAACCAAACTCATTGCCTTCAAATCAATTCTGATTCATAGCGACAGAGTAGAACTGCCCCGTAGAGTTACCTAGGGAGAGTCTTAAAAATGGGTGGAGGTGTTTTTACTTTGTCACAATGACTGAACAATGGTTGAAAATGCTAAACATCTCCAGTACATGAGCTAATTGCACTTTGAATATCCTGCCTGAACATTTGTGTAGGTGAAAATCTTGTTTAAAATCATCTTCATGTAAACCTAATTCCATTTTACATATAAACAGAAAGTATTTTAGCACAGTTTTAATATTCATGGCATTTTGCAGGAATGCAAATACCGTGTAAATCAAGAAAAGGTAGTAGTTAGTTGTGTTTGGAATTTACCAAGAATTGGTCACCATTTCAAAAAATCATGCTGTTGATTTCAACAACACAGCTTGTGGCATTTGAGTTGCCGATAAAACATGCCTGAATTATGATACATTTGCAGTAGCCGCAGTCACAAAGATTCTATGTATAGGTGCCACTGTCCAACTACTTGGAACCCTGCTGGTGCAGTGGTTAAGAGCTTGGCTGCTAACTAAAAGGCTGGTAGTTTGAATCCACCAGCTGCTCCTTGGAGACTCTGTGGGGCAGCTCTACTCTGTTTTGTAGGGTCAATATGACTCAGAATTGACATGACAGCAGCAGGTTTTATCCAAGTACTTAATTATGCCTTCTATTCAAGTGTATCATGCCCAAACATTTATTGAGATACATATTTTTTTATTTTGAATTATTTTACCTCATATTACAAGTTGTTTTTGGAATCGTGTGTTTAGGTAAATTGTTTTATCTATGAATTTCATTTTGGTATATTAAAGGGATATTAAAAAAATAATTGTATTTTCAGAAGGTCAGCTCAACTGGACTGGACCAAAAGCAAGGAAGTTTCCAGGATAAACTGAATGCTTCGAAGGTCAGCAGAGCAAGGGCGGGGGTTTGGGGACTATGGCTTAAGGGGACTTCTAAGTCAATTGGCAAAATAAGTCTATTATGAAAACATTCTGCACCCCACTTTGAAATGTGGCATCTGGGATCTTAAATGCTAACAAGTGGCCATCTAAGATGCATCAATTGGTCTCAACCCACCTGGATCAAAGGAGAATAAAGAACACCAAGGTCACAATAACTATGAGCCCAAGAGACAGAAAGGGCCACATGAACCAGAGACTTACATCATCCTGAGACCAGAAGAACTAGATGGTGCCTGGCCACAACCGATGACTGCCCTGACAGGGAGCACAACAGAGAACCCCTGAGGGAGCAGGAGATCAGTGGGATGCAGACCCCAAATTCTCATAAAAAGACCAGACTTAATGGTCTGACTGAGACTAGAAGAATCTCAGCAGTCATGGTCCCCAAACCTTCTGTTGGCCCAGGACAGGAACCATTCCCGAAGACAACTCATCAGACATGGAAGGGACTGGACAGTGGGTAGGAGAGAGATGCTGATGAAGAGTGAGCTACTTGTATCAGGTGGACACTTGAGACTGTGTTGGCATCTCCTGTCTGGAGGGGAGATGGGAGGGTAGAGAGGGTTAGAAACTGGCAAAATTGTCACGAAAGGAGAGACTGGAAGGGTTGACTCATTAGGGGGAGAGTAAGTGTGAGTATGGAGTAAGGTGTATATAAGCCTATATGTGACAGACTGACTTGATTTGTAAATGTTCACTTAAAGCTCAATAAAAATTATTAAAAAATAATAATAATAATTGTATTTGCAAATGAGAGTTAGGCATGATAGAGTGAAGAACAATTCTTCTAAAATATATCACTTCTCCAAGGAGAAGGGGCCTGATGTACATGTACATACAAGTGAATTTTAGCACAAAGGAAAAAAGTCAGGAGAGGGAGTTAGAGAATTGGCCTTGATGTGAGCTCCTACTGCGTGCCGGGCCCTGTGCCCAGCCCTTCATATGCATTATCTCATTTCTGTGCGCGGTGCGGGGAAATGCCATGTGTGTTTTGTACCTCCTGGCCACGCAGTGCCACGTTCTGAGCTGACTGCTTGACATTTGGAGAGCAGAGAAAGACAGGAAATGAGTAGATAAGTATTCTTGACATTGCCATAATGTTAAAATTATTTAAAAGTTCTATTAAGTAAGTGACAGTCTTGGAGCCTGATTTATGCTAGTTGATGAAAATTTTCACGGAAGAAGCATTATCATGAAATTTGAAAAATATAATAGGCACACATTTGAATTCAATACATATGAATGTAGGTGCATGTTGATGGGCTTGTGCTTTCTAGTTGGAACTTTCAGGACAAGTGATAAATGAACATTGAAATGTTACACATATGTTTATATCCGCTTTTAACTATGGGTTTGCTTCAAAAAGTGGTATCTCCTCTGAGCCAAATCTCAGACATTTAGAAAGTAAGAAAACTTTAAAATCTCTCAAGAGAACCAAAAAGAAGGGAGGAGGGGAGACAAGACTGAGAGATATGGCAATTGTAAATTTGATGCAAAACTATTTTTTAAAAGTACTGTATGGAAAATAAAACTTAACAACATTCATTAATAGTAAACCTCCTTTGTTGGTTGATTGTAGTTTTAAAGATTGATAAAAATCTGCCTTTCTGATACATAGATAGTACCTTGGCATTTTTATAAACACTGAAGATAATTTTATGGCATAATGTCTCAGAATTGTCATTGTAAACATATTATCATTTTGAATGGGTGACAGATTGCTTTCTTTTTAAATCCGCAGATAAGGCTAGAGGTTAGTGTTTCATAAGAAGTATGTATCTATGCATCTCATTTTTATTAACAAGAGTCTTGTTGTAAGAGGGGGAAAGAATAAAGTAGGAAAGGCTAAGTTCGGGAAAGACGGGTTCTGAGCTGAAAAGGTGGCATTTTGCAGCCACTCCAATAAAATTGAAGATTGCCTGAATCAATCTTTATAAACCTCTTGATCTTAGGATTCTTTGGGTTGCAAGTTGCAGAAAGTGAAATAAAAATGGTTTAAGCAAAAAAGAAAATGTGTTAAGCTCACCAAACTGAAAAGTCCAAGTGTATTTATTACTTGCTTCAGGCTAGATACAAGGACTGAAATTTTGTTATTAGGTTGGTCTTTTCTTCTCATTTTCCCATCTCTTGACTCTGCTCAGCTCCGTCTGAATTGGCATCACTTTAAAGTAGGCCTTCTGAACATGTTGGCTCACAGGAGCCTTATCCAAGTAAAATGGGAACTTTTTCCCAAAAATTTTTAAGAATACTGGGTTGTGCCTTAGTGAACTAATTTGGGTCACATGCCCATGAAACAATGAGTGTTGGTCGGGGGATGGATGGGAGCGCAAATGGTTAAACACATGAGTACTAACTAAAAGGTTGGTGGTGCAAACTGACACAGAGGAGCCTCAGAGGAAAGGCCTGGCAATCTGCTTCCAAAAGGTCACAGCCTTGAAAGCCCTATAGAGCATGGTTTTACTCTGACACACACAGGGTTGTCATGAGTTGGAATCGACTTGATAGCAACTGGTTTGGTGTGCTTTTGGTTTGGCATATGGATTATGCTGTTTGCTCAAGCCAAGAGCACGTGCCTTCATGGAGTAGGCAGGAGTGGCTGTCAGCTCTATCAGAACCTGGACCCAACGCACTGAAATTGGGGGAAATAAAATTCTACCACCTCCAACTGCCCGTGACCCACCCCAGGAGGAACAGCTAGATATTGAGAAGAAATGTTTTACATATACTGCAGTCACATAAATCCTAATTCTGTTCATCTATTTCTTCAGATTTAAGGATTCATACTTAGGGAATATTTTTTTACTTAGGGAATGACAGAATTTTAGAACCAAAAGAAATCTTGTAAATTATCTAGCTGAACACCATCAACTTAATTTTTGCGAATTCTTCTCTCATCTTTAAATTGAGCCTCGCTAATTGCAAGAGCTGAGTTACCTTGCAGCAGTACAAAATACTGGAGAGGATTAATATAAAATATGAATCAGAAGTTTGTTAAAAGCATTCAGTGTGTGCCCCAGAGGTATTTTAGGAATCACTCCTAGGCTTGGACAGCAAGGGTTACTACCAAAAATTTGTACAAAATTAAAAAAATAAATAAACCCCACCTTTTTCCCTTCCCTGCTAGTTTACCATTTCTAAAATTTTTATTATCATAGTAACTTGCTACTCAGTCTAAGATCTTTACTGAAAAGTAAATTCATTTTTTTTCTTTATATTTTTGGTTCCTCCGATCGCTATTTCTCCTAACTAGCATACCTATGTACAGTTGATATGCCCCCTTCACTAGGAAAAATAATCGTTCCAAAATTATGTATTTGATCATTTCAGAAAATGAGCACCTTTAAAAGGCATCCAAAATGATTCTCAAATGTGGACAGTTTAACTCAGAGAAATAAAGCATTCGAATATGAATAGATCTAACTAAATAGAGAAGTACTTGTGATTCTAATCACCAATGAGTATATAAATAGTTATGTTTACCTACTATGAACAAAAAATTATTATGAAATTATAACTTATGACAGCAGTTACAAAAATAATAGAATGTATATTGAACTCATTGCTGACTGCCCTGTACAGAGGAGGAGAAATTGGACCTCAAACCAATAATCTCCCATCATGTGAAGTTTAACCGCTGTCAATTTTGACTCTCCACATTTGAAAATCCTGTGACTGGCTGTCATCCCACTCCCTACCCCTGATAATGGTGTGAAGCAGGTGTTGTATTTCAAAGCCAGCCAGGACCCTGGGGAGCCAAAGGAACTTGTTTGCGTCTGCAACTGGTTAGGTCATTTCAGTTTATTAGAGCTGGTGATAATGAGGCCAAGGTCAGAGATCTGATCTCTTGGCATTCTCTGAGTGCTCTGGATCGGAGGCCACGGACCATAGCACAGTCATGGTCGTCAGGGGGTATACGACTTGAAAGGATACGGACAGGGTAATGCAGAGCCTCCTCCAGCTGCCAGCCCTATAAGGACATCACCCATCACACTATCCTGTGCTAGTAGCACACTCTTCTTTCCAGAGGCATTTGCATCATAAATGGAAATTGTAAGATGATGGGGAAATCACACTGATTTTTGCTGACCCGAGAAAGCCTATTTAAGGTTTCGACATAATGAGATGTCTTTGTCATATTAAAAACAGTCATATGAAATATCACAGGAAATACTAATTTAAAAAAATTCCAAAGGTCAAAAATTGAAATACAAATAGATACTGTAATAGGATTAAAGGGCAAGAAGAGCTAATGGTGAATCTGTTCATTGAATATAATGAGATTATTCTCCGGCAGATGAGTCCTTAGCTTCAACAAGAAAATGATCTATACAGAGCGGAGATGTAATATTGCATTTTCTATGAGCTCACTGCCTTTTCACATTTTGTTGATATACATTAATCTTGATTTCTTTTTGGAAAACAGAAATACTTGCCATAGAGTCTCAGCAAAGCTTCATGGAAGTAACTAAATTTTTATTTAATCTAAATTTACCTGTATTAACTAAAGTATTAACTATTCTAGTTAATTAATGCCTCATATCAGAACATCATGCCAAATAAAAACTCATAATGACTTGGAACTATGTCACTGTTGATTTATTGAAATCTTAAAAATAAATGCTGTTAGTTATATCGGCTAGTGCCCCTAATATGCTATCAGAGCTCAACCAGTTAAGTTAATGATATATTTAATAGTTTAGTATGGTGCTATTTTTGGAAACTCTATGGGGCTAGTTTGTACTCTGTCCTGTAGGGTCACTATGAGTCGGAATCGACTCGACGGCACTGGTTTTTTGTTTTTTGTTTTTTTTTTTATGGTGCTATTATTATTTAGTTCAATTGTGTTTTTCATTGCATGACTAGTATACATTACATATTAAGAAACTTTATTAGATTTCTATAAAATTATGACTGCAGTACAATGGATCACTTTTATATGACCTTTCTAGGTGTGATCTTGTAACTCCCACCGAAAGATTGAGTGGGACTATGCAAATAAAGTGCTTATGGCCCACCAAAGCGATTGGACAGCTTGCTAGTAATGCAAACAAGGTGCATGGCACACTTGTGGGGGTGAGGCCATGCAAATAAGGTATATGGAACCCTAACCAAGGAATTGGTAAGATTTCCCATCCTGCTAGGCTTAAATTGAGCCACTCCAGAGGCAGAAAGGGGGGACCTAACTACCACCAAGAAAGAAGAGCTAGTTGTGGAGCGTATCCTTTGGACCCAGGATCCTTGCGCTGGAAACTTCCTAGACCTAGGAGACAGAGAGAGAGCTATAACACGGGAGACGGCAAGACGGCTAGACGCAGCGGCACAGAAATAGTGGCAGCAGAGGCAGCAGAAGCAGGAGGCTGGCAGGAGACAGCACGGATGGTTTCCTGGCCCCCAGAGTAAGAAAGCTAAGCATCTTTGAGCAAGAGACTTGCTGTCAAAGTGGAGTGCCTCCAGTCACTTGTTAGCGGAACTAGGCTTGCAGACCCAGCTAGAGAGCTGAACGCCTTTGGGCTAAGGCTTACTGGTGGGGTGGGGTGCCCCTCAGCACTTATTGGTGGAGCTAAAGAGCTTTGTAATATTTGTCTGAAAAGGGCAGAGGCCAGGCCAGCCCAAGAGGCTCAAAAGGCCTGAGAGGCTACAGGCCAAGGAGAGGCCTGTCTGCAAGCACAGTGAGGAAAAAGCTGTCCTGATTGAAGAAATGTACCCGGAGTCATTTCTGATCCCGAATTATACCATTACTCCCCTAATAAACCCTATAATTATGGGTATTATCTGTGACAGTACTGTCTGTGAGTTCTGTGTGGCCATTGCAACAAGTTATCAAACCCAGCAGAGAAGTAGAGAATGCCGTGGGAGGGACAGCTGGCGTCAAAATTGGTAAAGGGGTTGGAGAGAGGAGGTATGCCTGACCTCCACCTCATAGCAACCTGCCTTGGGCCATTGATGCTGGTAATGATTCTCCTCCCCTCCTATGAAGTTAGATGAAGAGGCCCGATGCCATGCCGTCTGTACAGTAACTTATTCCATTAGTTACAACATAGATTTATGGTATGAATAAATAATAATAAATAAGGGTCAAACTTTGGCTAATATTTTCAGCAGAAAAAAATCAACATACTAAATCATTAATATCCTATTTGCAGTTTTTAAAACTCTAATTCTTCATTAGGATTATACCTTCTGTCTTCATTTCTAATCACCATTAATCAATTCTTGAGTGCATAAAATATGAATGTCACCAAGTGTAAGGCATTATGCTATCACTATGGGGAAACAAGTAAATATGAAAATTGTTGACCTTAAAGAATTTACAGCCTAGTTGGGTTTTAAGATGTAAAATATTTAAATAACATTAACAGTATAAAGCATTCTGTGATACCCAGTGAGTGATTTGGAGAGTGAATGCTCTAATAATTTAAAAACAGGGCAAGATTATTGTGGAAATTCAGCTAGTTCTTGAGAGATGAATATAATTCATATTGGCGGAATGTGTTTGGAAGTTCACAAGTATGTCCAGATAACTTTTTATCCAGATATTTCAGTAGATATAGTGATTCTACCTCTTCAAAAAATGTCTTTTTCACTTGAGACTGTGTTGGCATCTCCTGTCTGGAGGGGAGATGGGAGGGTAGAGAGGGTTAGAAACTGGCAAAATCGTCACGGAAGGAGAGACTGGAAGGAGGAAGCGGGCTGACTCATTAGGGGGAGAGTAAGTGGGAGTATGGAGTAAGGTGTATATACGCTTATATGTGACAGGCTGACTTGATTTGTAAACTTTCACTTAAAGCACAATAAAAATTATTAAAAAAAAAAACAAAAAAACTCCATGGAAGAGACTAGAGGAACCCCTGAGACTATTGCCCTATGATAGCCTTTGAACTTGGCACTGCAGCCACTCCTGGAGGTCATCTTTTAGCCAGATAATAGATTGGGTTATAAAATAAATAATATCACCCGTGATAAATGTTGGGTGAGTAATGTGCTGCCTTAAACAATTAGCTATGTGAGACCAAACTGTCAACATTTATCTAAAAGCAAAGATACACTTGAAGGCAAGGAGGGGAAGGGAACCTGGATCAATGGAAACAGAACAGAGTAGAAATAATGAAAATACTGACACATTGTAAAAATTGTAACCCATGGCATGGAACAAGTTGTAAAAATTGTCAAATGGACACCTAATTTGCTATGTAAACTTTCACCTAAACACAATAAAATATTATTATTAAAAAAAAAAAACCCAATGAGGAAAAAAAAATGTCTTTTTAAGCTGGTACTTCAGTTTCAGGTATGAGGTGTAACTTAAGCACATAGTAATATGTAATAATAATATTAAAATGTGAATATTGTCATAGAGGGCACAGAATTGGATGGATCAAGACCTCAGTTCATGGCACATTGACATTATTAGTCCAAAGACTCCATTTTTATATAAAATACAGTTTTTTAAATTGTATTTGTTTACTTCACCACTTATTTTCAATTCTGCTTTCCCACATAGGCACCTATCTATGTATATTTATATAGGACCTTTCACTCCACCTTTTAACTTACGTACATAACAATATACAATGTTTAGGATATTATTTTTAATTTCTAAATATTTAATTATATAAATGGAAGAGCATGGCTTCTGGTTCTCTGTCCTGCTTATCTCCCTTGCCTCATCATATAAATTTATTAACTAAAAATTGTGTGCAAATCTTCAGAGAATACATTTTGAACTTAACTAAGTTATATATCTTTTCTAACTGATGAACAAGGCAGAATCTGTATTCTCTACAGCCCAGTCTAGTAACATTTTCCTTAGATAAAACATAGAGGCTCCAGAGTTGGGATGTGAAATGGATATGAGGAAGGTACTGAAACTGGTTATTGGTGTAACAGTCCTTAACTCTGGGCTGCCCCAGAGTCCCGTTCTTGTATGAGAATAATAACCAAGCTTCATTGAGCACGTCCCATGTGCCAGACTCTGTACCAAGTGGTTTTCATGCAGCTTCATTCAGTTCTCTCAGCAACTTGACAAAATGCTTCCAAATACTATAACATGACTTAGATTTTTGGCCCTCTACATGGTGCTGAAGAAGTATCAAGTCTACTTTGAAAAAATATATATTCTAATTTTATTTAATTATCCTTATCACACAATTTTCTAATTACTGCCTTTTGGAATTATTCAGAATAATTAAGGTTAAACCAAGAAGGGGGGTGGGAAGCAGTTGACTTTGATTACTAGTACTTTATCATTGTGCACATTAGATCATGTAATTTTAATAACCAGACTAATAAATATACTCACTCCTCATATATCAACATGATTAGGTTCCAAAGACCAGGTCATTTCGTGAAAATCAGCATTATATGAAAATGGAAGATTTTTTTTCTGTTTTCAGACCACCCATTTGTCCGATTTTACTTTATTTAGAAAATATGATCATTGAAATAATAACAGCTAGGGTTTACTGATGTGCTTATCACTGGGAGGAGTCCAGCTATGGATTATTCTTCTGAGGAGAAGAAGTCTTGGAGAAGAGAAAGCTGCATAAAGCCGGGCTATGTGACTGGAGGGCCCATGGCTTAACTACTTCACCTTCCTCCTGTGCTGGGTCAGAGCTCCCTCCCGAGCCATCTCCTGGGCTCCACTCACAACTTGTGCCAGCCCTGTGCTCACGGTCCCAGAGCCTGCTCTGCCCCTTGGGCCCACTGGGTCACCAAGGCTCGTGGCTCTTGGGAGGGCACTGGGAGCCTGGCCCCGCACCCATCCCCACTGAGGCAGAGACTTCAGGCCCAGTTCAGCTCACTTTGGGTTATCATTAAACTCACACACATTTATTCCAAACACCGTCTCCAATACCTTTTTCTTTCCTCCCTTCCCACCTCACAGCAATTTTGACTACAGGGCCTCAGGCCATATAGGACCTGGGAACAGGCACCCAGTGGTTCTGCTGCCTGAACTTCTACCCAGAGCCGGTGGCCATAGAAGAAACCAGCCCCACCAGCAGCTGCATGTGGCAGAAGGGAGCAGCAGCGTGGCCCAGCTTCCTGGAGGCTGCCAGGAGACCCTCATCAAGGGAGGGAATGCTCTGCAGCCCTTGCCACCCATGCCCACTACCTCGTTAATGCACAAAATAGTCCGATAGTAGATCTTTTTGTCTTGTAAATGTGAAATGTCAGATAATGAGATAGTAGATAAGTGAGGAGTAGGTGTAATTATAAGGGAAAGGCTACCTTTATTTTCACCCACATGCCCCACTCCCTGAGTTACAGTTGGAGTTTCAAGGAGTAACGCCAAACAATTTTGAATAAAGTCTTATTTGATCTCTTACCCCTCGTGCAGCAAACAGTAGTAGTAATTTTAAATTACTCCAATATTTTACACGACAAAATAAAAAGTCCTCTTCTTACTTAATCTGTAGTTGAAGTTAACCACTGACTCACTTCCTATCCCTCCTACATGCAAAGCAAAACTTGACTTCATATAATTATTGAAACTTAGAATTTTGTTTATTTTAGCTATAGTCTCATTTCAGTAGCAAAGATCAATAGAAGACACATTCCTAAAGAAGGGCTTTTTGTATATTTCTGAATCGAGGTATTTAGTTTAGAAAGAATCTCGGAGTCCATATAGGGTAACCCTCTTGACATCTAAGAGCTCATGTCCTACAGCTAGTTAAAAATAGAGCAGACCAGAACTCTGACCCCCTACGCCAACCACAATCCAGTCCATCACACTGCGTTCTAGTCTTAATAGAGTTCAGTCTCATAAAATTTGTTTCTGCTTGTGAACTCTTCCCTCATATAAACATGCATCTCTGTGTTGAGCTTAAGGAGATTATAACATGTTATCATTATAAGATGATCACTGTTATGGTGAATGATCTTGTTTCCTTATGATTTTTCCACAGCTCTATCAATCCCCAGGCAGCACTGGTGTTAACGTTTCCAGAGGTTATTAGGGAGTTTTCTAAGCGATCCCACCAGCACACTTGTTCTGGTCTCTGACGGCAGGACCTGGCCTTAGTCTTGAGCTAACACAGAGTCCAGTGTCAGGCCAGCCACAATCAATATTTGTCTTGGACACAATCTTTGTTGTCTTCTTGTCATGCCCCTATTAATCCCACTGTTTTAAAATAAAATTCAAATGGGGAGTAGGGAGGTATGTGGAATGTCATCATATATAGGTTTATTTTCAACGTTTTAATTTATAACGTATACAAATCTATTTAACAGCCTCAGGAAAAATCTAAGCCAGGAACAGGTACTTAATGGGAAAAAGTCACCAGACTGACTTATTGCTGAGTCCTAAGAACCATGCCTTCCAGAGAGTCATGTGGGAATTGCCAAGAGGATACATTTCTCCAGGAACCTTAACTTTCATAGGTTTTTCCAAGAGTTTATGCTGAATGGTTTCAGTTTCTAAAAGTAGGGCTTGCTACACCATCGAGGCCTACCCATTGTGTCCACACTGGAATACCCCCCAAAGGATCTGTCCTGTACATTTTGTCCAATACAAGATTTCCCTGCAAAAATCTCCAGCTACAGCTACATTGTATGAATGGCTTAATGTTTTATGTACTTGCAAGAAAAAGAAAAGAGATGCCCAGTATTTTCACAGATCATAGTCACTACAAAGCATTGGTCCTGCTGTTTGTCATCAGAAACTTTGACTTAACTATTTGAGCACTTAATTCCATTTTATTTTCCTTGTGCGTCGGAGTCCTCTACGAGAAACTCTTCTTTCTTAGAAATATTTTCATTTGTGAAAAACCTAAGACCAATAATATTACTTTGAGGGTGCCTGGGTGGTGCAAACAGTTAAGGCATTCAGGCACTAATCTAAAGGTTGGAGGCTCGAACTCACCCAGAGGTGCCTCGGAAGAAAGGTCTGGTAATCTACCTCCAAAAAATCAGCCGTTGAAAACTCTATGAAGCACATTTCTACTTCTGATACACATGGGGAAACCATGAGTTGGAATCGACTTGACAACAACTGTTCCCTCCCCCGCCCCTTGAATAACTTTAGTAACTGGATGCCTTTAAGGAGAGGAATAAAATAAAACTTAGACTCTTGAATATAAGCAAAAGCATTTATAATTCATTTTTTTTATGACCTTACGTTTCACTGTTCTGGCTTTTTGAGAGATGCTTCACAATGTATTTTACTTCTTTCCTGGTGCTTGAAGCCAAATTTATCTGTGTAGCAGGCTAGGGATAGGTTTTCAAGCACTAATGCAAATGTGAATTTTAAAAATGAAACAATTTACATAGGATCTGTTTGGTGGTATGAAACTTAGCTGGTGTGCCCTTTCGGAGTGACATAATATTAAATATGGAAATGTTAATTACCAGGTAACGATGATCATCATTAGTGAATTATGTCATTACATTCATGGAAATAAGCACTCAGAATTTAAAAGAATTTAGTATAGGCTAATGAGAGCGAGAGCGAGAGCTAGAGGAGCCCTGGTGGTGCAGTGTTTAAGCCCTTGGCTACTAACTGAAAGGTCAGCTGTTCAAACCCACCAGCCGCTCCACAGGAGAAAAATGTGGCAGTCTGCTTCAATAAAGATTACTTAAGCCTTGGAAATCTTACGGGGCAGTTCTATGTCCTACGGGATCGCTATGAGTCAGAATCGTCTCGATAGCAACAGGTTTGGTTTTTGGGCTTTAATCTAAGCATTTTTTATGCAAGGAGCAAAAAAAAAAAAAAAAAAAAAAAATGGGACTGACCTGAAGGAATAGGAGTAGAAGCCCAGTACTAAACTTACAGGCCAAATACAGACTGGCATTTAATTTCCTAATTATTCATGCATTGACAAACTTCTTAGAATCTTGGAAATTTCAGACAAAGTTTTATTTCTCATGCAGGCCATCTCAAGATAACCTAATAAAGTTGTTTGAGCCTCATATTTTATGCTTACTAACATTCTATCTGTTGCTAGTTTTTCTTTTTTTTCCCCCCTGCAGTTTTGGTCTTTAGAGCTTTTGCTAAACTGACCCTAACTCCATATATTATTTTTTTGAGGCTAAATCATTTTCTTCTTCTCAATTTTATTGGCTAATTTTGTTTTATTTTTCCATTATTATAAGAATAACATCTACAGAGAGACTTAGAGTTTGAAAAATCTATTTTTTTCTAGCCATAATAAACATTCAACACTACAAGCAGCCTTTGTCTCTCTTCCTATTTGTTATATGTATGTTTCATTTTTCATAGACACTTGTCAATGGGAATGTTCTCTCAATCTGTGTGGCAAGGTGCTTTATCCTACTTGTGTATTTATTTGTGTGTTTGTTTATTTGTAATGTCAGGAAATCCTGCAGTTCTAATTTTATGAGTTCCATTATTTAAATTAGCCAGCCAAGCCAAAAAACCAAACCCATTGATGGAGTCAATTCTGACTCATAGCAACCCTATAGGACAGAGTAGAACTGCCCCACAGGGTTTCCAAGGAGCACCTGGTAGATTCGAACTGCCCACCTTTTGCTTAGCAGCAGAAGTCTTAACCACCACACCACCAGAGTTTCTGAAATTAGCCAACAGAGTAGCTTTAACACCGTGCAGGTTTTGATATACAAATATCTGGGTTCAAGTACCAGCTACCTCTTGTGAATACATACAGTATTCTTTCCTTAGGGCTTGGTTCTTCATAAGCACTCAGGAAAGTTTTATTTTTACCTCATGTTTATTTAGTGTTTATGTGTGTATAGTAATATAGTTTCATGGACATAATTGGTTTATGCAATAGTCATCTTTATTCTCGAGACATTTATCATGTCTCTTCTCATTTTAAATCAACAACATCTTTTTGTACTGAGACATTATTTCTCTATAGTACTTAATCTCTCTTATTCTAAATAATTTTGGGGTGAGGCACTTGTTCACAAAGTTTGGAGTGTATCACAACCACCTGGGGGAGCTTGTCAAATAGGTTTCTCAGACCTACCTCAAATCTGTTAAATAATAGGACTCAAGCAATTATGAGACTCAATAGGGTTTGTAAACCACACTGACTAACATTCTTATAGGGGTTTGTAGGCATCTAACTTTCTATTACTTATTCTTTGGCCCCCATAAACACCAGCTTCCTAGAAGAAGTGACATCTAAGCTAAGATCTGAAGAATAATAAGGAATTGGCCTAGGCAGGAGGCTGAGACAGGGTGCAGGATGGTGTTCTAGACAGAGGAAACTGCCAAGTACAAAGGCCTACAGGACAAGAGAATGTGGTCTTTGGGGATACCTGGAGGAAGTTCAGTATGTTATTGTTTAGAAAAGAAGTTGAAGTAAGTACTATTAAGTGATTTAGACTTGAGATTAATGGAGCCCTGGTGGCACAGCGTTTAAGAGCTATGGCTGTAAACCAAAAGGTTGGCAGTTCAAATCCACCAGCTGCTCCTTGGAAACCCTATGGGACAATTCTGCTGTGTCCTATAGGGTCGCCATGAGCCGGAATCAACTCCATGCAATGGGTTTGGGTTTGGTTTTGAGAGTAACAAATTGCCAAAGAATAGTTTGAAGCAGAAGGTAGATGTGATCAAATACATGTTTTACGAAGATCATTACTCTGGCAGCAGTGTGGAGAGTTGACTTGGGGCGGAACGGGGGACAGAAATCAGGAAAGAGTGAATGGTGGCCTTATCCAGGGTAGTGGCAAAGGAAATGGAGAAATTGGCTTATCTGAGAAAGAGACTATCTAAAGAAAAGGAAGAAGTCCCTGGGTGGTGCAAATGGTTAACGTGCTTGGCTACTACCCGAAAGGTCTGAGGTTTGAGTCCACTCAGAAAAAAAAAAAAAAAAAATGATGCCGTCAAGTCAATTCTGACTTATACCGACCCTGTAGGACAAAGTAAAACTGCCCCCATAAGGTTTCCAAGGCTGTAACTCTTTACAGGAGCAAGTTGCCGGGTCTTTTCTCCTGCAGAACGCCTGGTGGGTTTGAACTTCTAGCTCCTCAGTTTGAAACCGAGCACTTAATCACTGCACCACTAGGGTTCCTTGTCCACTCAGAGGTACCTCGAAAAAGTGCCTGCCTGGGATCAGCCGTTGAAAACCTTATGGAACAACCAAACAACAGTTTGGCTTAATTAATAATGGAAGTCCGCCTTGAGCATTGAGCTGTTTTCAAAGATTTATTTATGTGGGATCAAATTAACAGCAGCATCTCCAAAGGTTAAATGAGAAGCTTAGGGGGCAGTGAGTTTATGTTAATGGTGGTGGAATAAGTTTGAAAACGATAGCGAGAACGGTTACACAACTTGAAAAATGTAAACTGTCACTGAATTATACATGTAGAACTTGCTGAAATGGTCTATCCTTTGCTATGTATATTTTCACCAAGAAAATAAAGAAAACCCTACGAAGCCTAGCTCTACTCTGATACACATGAGGTTCCCTATGAGTCGGAATCGACTCAACAGCAACTGATTTCTGTTTTTATTTTTTTAAGACGAGGAAGTTGTCAAGTATGATTTTGAATTTCCTACTTAGCACAAGTGAATGCATGGTTATGTCACTCCCTGAGGAAGGAAATGCAGAAAGAATATAGACTGTGGTTTGAAGAAAGTGGGGAGGTGCAGCATAATGAAGTAGCAACTGAGTTGATTTGTTCTTGTTTGGTCTGAAATATTCAGTTAAGGCTTATATATCAACC
Organism: Loxodonta africana; assembly: GCF_030014295.1. Lineage (NCBI taxonomy): Eukaryota > Metazoa > Chordata > Mammalia > Proboscidea > Elephantidae > Loxodonta > Loxodonta africana. The sequence continues at coordinate 134,241,171 of NC_087342.1, forward strand.
AAGTGAAAAACATAACTGTTAAAAACGTATTTGTTTTACGTCCATGTCACTGCATAAGGCGTAGCCATCCCTAAAGCAGTGTTACCTTTTAATTAGCCAGAAATGTGTTCTCTTTCTTACGTTAGACATCCTGATGATCCACTGTTATTACTTAAAACAAATCAATTAAAAGCAAGAAAAATAAAAGGTGCATTTTATTTGTTATTTTTACTTCTTGTGCCCTGGCACTAACAAAGAGCCTTTCCCAAGCTAGGTGGTGAATGAAGAATGACTGTAAAAACGGCACCACGTTTTTTTGAGTCACATCCGTGTTGACTAAGCAAAATCTGGCGCACAGAAAAGAACACGTGTAAAAATAATAATCTGTGCAGGCTCAGTATTGACTGCATTTGATGGAAATTTGCACATAGAGCTCATGTCCGCAACTTAATCCTAATAAAACACCAGAACAAAGGGGGGCTAGTGACGGTCCATCTGCCTCCATAACAGTGATACGCTGCTTTCTAATGCTTCCTCTTACTTTCACTTCTTTCCAAAGTTCACAGATGTGCTCTTAATGTGGTCCGGGTATTTTTGTGAACTGCTGGAAAATTTCACTCACACACTAATGGTTCCAATGAACACAAAATACCTCTTCCAGAGAGCAGCTGCCAATAAGCAGTATTTTTAGAGGCACATGTCTCAGTTTCTGTTTGCCTCTGTTGTTACTGTTAACGGGCCCTCAATGATTAAGAAACAGCCTCTGATAAAAGTCATTACCCCACTGCTTCATTATATACTATGGGCAGTAAATGTTTAGTACACATTGGGCTCAAGCGAACATGTCATTAAACCATGTTCCAGTCACCTAAATTCCCAGTGCATGGCTGTTACTCACTTGAACATGTTTGTTATTTCCTGTGTCTGAAATAGCAGATCATTCCTTTTGGGCCTTTACAGCTAAATGCCCCTTCACAATGATGTCATATCACTTAGGCATGCTTCCTCAGGGAAGTATTTTAGTTAGTTTTCTAAATTCTTTGGAAAACTTTGCCACTAACTCTAGGAGAACATCCCTGTTTCTGATAATACTCTCTGGCCTGTTGAGTAAAGGAATTCTTTTCAGGGAAGTGGGAGATGGAGAACTCACATTATATGGTTCTAAACACTAGAGATGCTGTGACATTTTATTGCACAGAATGTATATACAATGATAATGCCATATGTCACTGGGAGTATCTTTCCTCTGGGGATTTCAGAACTGGGATTTCTGGTAGCTGTCCAGTGTAGAAATCTATTTTCTTTCCCACTGTAGGAGTAGAGACAGTATCAAAATTCCACATCCTCCATGTCTTTAGGGAACCTTTCTGTTTCTTCGACTGTGTTTCGAAATGAAAAAGGAAATGCTTGCTATGGAAAACACTCCCAGCTCCTATAATGCTAATGCTAGAAAGTATGACTGTGAGCAATTAGAGGGGAAAAGTCATTCAGGTGCCATTTTGGCTTTCCGTAAGCTTGGCTATAAAAATACAGAGCCTCTTTGGGCATGCTTAGTCATTACTTTGGGGTTAAGAATAAAGACAGAAAAAAAAGAAAAACTATCTGAAACACAAACATGTGTTTTTCATTCTGACATATAAACCCACCAAGTTAACATTATTTTCCGTAACTATAACTATAAAGGGTTAGTATCTTTTAATCTGTCCATTTTCTAAAACAACATGGTAACCTTTTTCTGCTGGTGAACCTGGAGGTGCTAATAATACCCTGTGTCTGGTCTGGTTCTCCTTGGTTCAGAGTATTCACTTTTATAAACTGATGAGGTTCATTTCCACGTGTTTATACAAGGGCAGGAAAAGGTCTTTTTGCCTAAAGCTGAGGCATGGCATCATCACACATGGCGTTGCTCAAACACAGACCTCGCCAGGTAGCTTCAGAAATACTCAGGAGGGGAGGGTTGCCAGGGTCAGAGCCTGTGGGCAAAATAAGCTGCCGTTTGATCAGGCCACAGTTGGCAGTGAACGTCCACAACAATTCTCTGTGCTGGGTTTGAAGCAGAGGAAAATTCTGTTGATGGTCAGTTCTGAAAAACATACTTCTGGTAGAAAGGAAGAATTGTGGAAGGAGATTTTTTTTTTCTTTCCTCCTCTTCCCAGAAGAATGTTTTGTTTATGCTTCTTAAACCCAAGGTAGTCTAAGAAAATCCGAATTCTAGAGAATAAATCATGAAGGCTTATTTTAATATCATCAGCTATTCAAGCATCATACATCCCCTCTTAGGAGAGGATTGTAATTTATTTCTCCTCTGTTCATGGGTAAATGTACTATAGATGATATGTGAGTGCATCTCTTTCCTTCTAAAAAAGAACACTATATTCCACCAGTAGTTTTCTTAAGACAGGCCCCTGTTAGAATTAAGCTTCTGTACTTCCACAACTGTATAGCAGTGGAGCACGACGTCTCTTGGTCGGCACTTATTAGAATTATTTAGGAATGATTCTTGCCCGCTGGATTGGGAGCCTGTGGGTGCTAAGTCCCAAGTCTCACTCATGCTTGGACTCCCACAATGCATAGGCCAGTACCATACCCATACCCTGGTGATGCAGAGGTTAAAGCACTTGGCTGCTAACCGAAAGGTCAGTGATTTGAACCCACCAACTGCTCCACAGAGAAAGGTGTGGCATTCTGCTTCCATAAAGATTTACAGCCTTGGAAACCCTATGGGGCAGTTCTGCTGTGTCCTCTAGGGTCACTATGAGTTAGAATCAACCCTATGGCAGTGGATTTGGTTCTGCCATACCCATAAACAAACACATTACTGTTCAGTAGATTCCGACTCAGCAATCCAATAGGACAGAGTAGAACTGCCCCATAGGGTTTTCAAGGAGCAGTTGGTGGATTCCAATTGGCAACCTTTTGGTTAGCAGCTAAGCTCTTAACTACTGAGCCACCAGGGCTCCTGCCATACCCAGTAGATGCTAAAACCATGTTTATTGAACAAAATCATATTGAACACAAAACACGCACACAGTGAAGTATTATTGATACTATACTGAAAACCATTTGGTGTCAGAAATCATTTAATGGCAAAACCCCTATTTACATCGTGTGTACTTTATCATGCACTTACTGCTAAAATCTATACACAGGTTAACTTGGAACTATCATGATAAAAATCAGTGAGAAAAAACTAAAGAACTACTTTGTGTGAGGAACGTCACTCCTGGCCAGGAATGGAGGCAGAGAAGGTAATTCACTTTGCATTGAATGAGTTAGGTTGATTGGATTGGCGTCAAAGGCAGGAGCTACTTAGAAGCCACAGTAAGTAACACTGTAAATGTACAGAAGCTTCATTTCTAACTGTAATGAAACATTACGAAGGTTTTAGAGAGCAAGTAAACAAAATAAGCAGCAAGCTAGCATTTAACCCAATACCTACTATAGACCATCATGAGAATTACGGGGTCATCAGTACCAGTTGCCATTGAGTTGATTCCAACTCATGGCAACCCCATTTGTGTCAGGGTAGAACTGTGCTCCATAGATTTCAGTGGCTGGTTTTTCAAAAGTAGATCACCAGGCCTTCCTTCCAAGTTTGGGTGGACTCAAACCTCCAAACTTTTGGTTAGCAACCAAGCACATTAACAGTTTACACCATCCAGGGACTCGAACGGAGGGGTATTTTAAAGTGCAAGCATTATTTTTTGTTATTTAAATGGACTGCAACGTATATTTCCCAAGGTGATTTATAATCTATTGAGAATTTATTTATAAGATAGTGTTACAGCATAGTATACAATGTCTTGGAGACATTCCAAAGGTGATTGCTTTCCTGGTGAGCACACATCGAGCATTAGTTTTTCCTAGAGGTGCTGTTTATTCCCTTGGAAGGAGCTGTGGTATTTCATCCACTTGATTTTTGCAGTTCATTGTATTTGTTTTTATCAGCAACCTATGACTAAAGTGAACAGTCTGAGGAATGTATATTTAAACCAAACAAAACTTTTTTAAAATAGCCTTTTTTCAGAGACTTGCTTCCAGGATTCTTCTAGTGTGAAGGTCTCACTCTGAGAATCTGTTCAGCTAACTGGGGGAACATTTATTTCTGAAGCCTACTTAGGGATAGTTTATTGCTTTGTAACAGCGATATGAGTTTAAAAGGTTTTTCAGAGGTTTATTAGCATGCTACACATACCTGAGAATAGAGCTATAATAATTTTTATCCAAACGATCCTCTTCTTCCTTTACTTCCCACAATAACGCACATCATTTTATCTCATTCCCACCTCATTCACCTTCACATACCACTTCTTAGCACAAAAGTTTCTTTTAAATTATTTTGTTGGACTCCTTGGATCAGGCATTTATGAATCCTCTCTGGGATATTGATAGATTATTCTGGGCTTGCTGACCTGGTTCGTGCCGCCATCACCCAGAGCCTGTGGGGCCAGACGGGATCAGACAAGAAAGAGAGCTGGCATGGTTGCTGTCAGAGCAAGAGGAGGGCCCAGCCATGGATGCACAACAGGTCAGGGCAGGGAGCCGGATGGAAGCAAAGTGCAGGGACTGAAGACAAAGAATGGTTTGGTACTAGAGAACAGCAGAATAGAGCAGGCTCCCAGCTGAGGGGTGGTGCTCCTGGCCGTCGAGCCTCTGGGGAATGTGAATTTTCTGAGAATAGGATGAATTAGCTACCATCCACTGTCACCCACCACACCCTGTAAAGAAGCAGTTCTTTGGACAACTGTGCAGTCAGGCTGCCTGTCTTCAAACCCTTACTCTGCTACTTACTAATTATGTGGCCTTGGGGAGTTATTTAAGTGCTCAGTGCCCTGTTTCTTCATCTGTAAAATAGAGGTTATAAAATTATTACCAACCTCATAGATTCTTGAAAGATTACTTGGATAATATACGATGCAACACCTGACACAGGAAGTTAAGTATTTTTGCATTGTATTCGTCTCCTGCAACTCCAAGTGCATGCCATTAAACTCTTTAATTCTGCATGGCTTTCTTCCACCAATGGTATTGTAAAGGATTTTTGCATCCTTATCAAATCGTTGGCAGTAAATTAATTTTTAATTTTAAATCCAGCAGTTTGCTCATGTGGAACACCTAAACCTAGAGCTTTAGTCCCACCTATGCCTTTTTCTTCTTGTTAATTGACAAAGGCACTATAGAAACTACCCATCCAGTCCATAGAGACATTAAGAAGAGTAATTTTTTCCTGTTTTATTTTATTTTATTTTTTGGAAGCATTTATTTTAAAGCAGAATAGAACTATTGCTTAGAGGTTTAAGTGAGAAAAACATTGGCAGAATAGAGCCTTCACTTAAAGTTTTAAGTAGGAAATAATTTCATATTCATAATTTTTCATGAGCTTTCGCTTAAAATCTGGTCAGCTGATTTCAGAAAAAAGAGCAGATACCAGCCAGTAGGGTGCATGGGATGGGGGTGGAAGAGTGGACTGTGGTCAGGAATCATTTGGGATCATTTATTTAAATTACATATGGCATTCCAGTACTTGGTGTTTTACCTACCTACTTGGTGTTTTAGGAGATGTTATATTGCTATTAGCAATTTCAGCACTAGAGGTACTAGTACAATGATTTGCACCGGTTAAACTTGAGCGTTCAATGAAAGAAGTTTATTCCGATTCACTGCGTTTTAAAAAGGAGGTTAATTTTGGAATTGTCTTTAGAGATTCACAAATCCTTTTCTTTTTATCTTCTGTGAGGGTTTGTTTTTGCTCTCCACTTAGTTATTGCCGTTTCATTTTACCTGTATATAAAATTATGTCATTTTTTAAATTTGGATCTACTGCCGCACATAAATTCAAATAATTGAAAATAAATAAAAATTACAAAACAAGTAAAATTTATAAAATATAATTTACATTTAAATTTGGACATTAACACAAAAATTTATATTTGAAAATTAGTAAGTAAAAAAATTGATTTCAAACATGTAATTTTGTTCTCGAGGTCTGAGATGGTCAAAAGAAGTAGTACATACAAGGCAGTCAGAAATAATTTCATTCATCATATGATGTTTGTTGGCAGGCCCTTCACAGTTCATTGGACAACTGCTGATATGAGATGGGAGTGAAAGTGATCACAAAGCACATGGCACAAATATAGGGGTATGCTCATCCTGAACACATGTTTTGGTTCACTTTGCATAGGACCAGATACGTCACAAGTGACATGATTATAGTGCCACTGGCACATTCTTATGTGGTCGACAAGAGAGAATTAACTGAATGTGAGGTTATATCCAGTCAGTCCAAAATGAAAGGAAAAATATAATTATTATTGTGTATAAAATTGTATCAATTTCATTTAGTGCTATGCCAGTTCCCTTCCACTGCGGCACTTGTTTTTCCTTTTGTCCTTTGCTTGGCATCTATGGGTCTTTGCTTTGGACAACTGGTACCCCTATCTTGTTGATGCCCTAAACACATGCTTACCTTGCTTGTTGGGTGATCTGTCCCTGGCAACAACACACAAAGAAATGGCAAGAAACCAGGAGAACACCTTGGAGTATCAGGGAAGCCTTGGAGGAAGAAAGTCTCAGAAAGGAAAGAGTTGTTGCAGGTAAATATGGAACCTGAGAATTGATGCTGAATTTGGTGACTAAGAGGAAACTAGTGACCTTTCATGAAAGTGGGAGAGTAGTGAGGGCCAAAGTTATGTTGTAAAAGATTAAGGAGAGAATATGTGGTGAGAAAATAGAATACATATACCAAAAACCAAACCAGTTGCCTTCAAGTTGATTCTGATTCATGGCCACCCCATGTATGTCAGAGTAGAGCAGTGCTCCATAGGGTTTTCCATGGCTGTGAACGTTCAGAAGTAGATCACCAAGCCTTTCTTCTAAGGTGCCTCTGGTTGGACTTGAATCTCCAACTTTTTGGTTAGTAACTGAGCCTGTTAACCATTTGCACAACTCAGGGACTCCAATAAGAGGACAGACATCTTGAAATTATCTTAATTCTATTACTTTTAGAAGTCACTAGTCTAGCTTGGCAACTTAAGGGAATAGTAGAATTCAGGTAACTTTTTAAGAACAGGAAGATTTCAACAGGCCTATAAACTGAACAGAACAGAAGATTTTATCGGGTGGCTCGAGAAGACAAAGTAAAGTATTATAATGACATGTGCAAAGAGCTAGAGATGGAGAACTAAAAGGGAAGAACACACTCAGTGCTTCTCAGGCTGAAAGAACTGAAGAAAAAATTCAAGCCTCAAGTTGCAATAGTAAAGAATTCTATGGGGAAAATATTAAACTATACAGGAAGCACCAAAAGAAGGTGGAAGAAATACACAGAGTCATTATATCAAAAAGAATTAGTCGACTTTCCAGCATTTCAAGAGGTAGCATATGATCAGGAACTGATGGTACCTAGGGAAGAAGTCCAAGCTGCACTGAAGGCATTGGCAAAAAACAAGGCTCCAGGATTTGATGGAATATCAATTGAGATGTTTCAACAAACAGATGCATCACTGGAAGTGCTCACTGGCCAACTGACTGGAATAGATCTATATACCCATTTCCAAGAAAGGTAATCCAACCAAATAGGGAAATTATCAAACAACATCATTAATATCACACACAAGGAAAATTTTGCTGGAGATCATTCAAAAGTGACTGCAGCAGTATATTGACAGGGAACTGCCAGAAATTCGGGCTGGTTTCAGAAGAGGACTTGGAACTGGGGATGTCATTGCTCATGTCAGATGGACACTGGCTGAAAGTAGAGAATGCCAGAAGGGTGTTTACCTGTGTTTCATTGACTATGTAAAGGTATTTGACTGTGTGGATCATAACAAATTATGGATAACATTGAGAAGAATGAGAATTCCAGAACACTTAACTGTGCTCATGAGGAACCTGTACATAGATCAAGAGGCAGTTGTTCGGACAGAACAAGGGGATACCGATTGGTTTAAAGTCAGGAAAGGTGTGTGTCAGGATTGTATCCTTTCAGTACACCTATTCAATCTGTATGCTGAGCAAATAGCCTGAGAAGCTGGACTATATGAAGAAGAACAGGCCATCAGGATTGGAGGAAGACTCATTAACAACCTGAGTTATGCAGATGACACAGCCTTGCTGGCTGAAAGTGAAGAGGACTTGAAGCACTTACTAATGAAGATCAAAGACCATAGCCTTCAGTATGGATTACACTTCAACATAAAGAAAACAAAAAATCCTCACAACTGCACCAGTAAGCAATATCATGATAAACAGAGAAAAGGTTGATGTTGTCAAGGATTTCATTTTACTTGGATCCACAGTCAACACCCATGGCAACCCAGACCCAGAACAACAGCGGTCAGGAAATCAAAAGACTCATTACATTGGGCAAATCTGCTGCAAAGGACCTCTTTAATGTGTTGAAAAGCAAAGATGTCAGCTTGAAGACTAAGGTGCGCCTGACCCAAGCCATGGTATTTTCAGTCGCCTCATATGCATGTGAAAGCTGGACAGTGAATAAGGAAGACCGAAGAAGAATTGACGCCTTTGAATTGTGGTGTTGGTGAAGAATACTGAACATACCAAGGACTGCCAAAAGAACAAACAAATCTGTTTTGGAAGAGGCACAACCAGAATGCTCCTTGGAAGCAAGGCTGGTGACACTGAGTCTTACATACTTTGGACACTTAGGAAGGATCAGTCCCTGGAGAGGGACAGCAGAAGACAGGAAGACCCTCAACAAGGTGGATTTACACAGTGGCTGCAACTATGGACTCAAGCATAACGACGATTGTAAGGATGGCGCAGGAACGGGCAGGGTTTCATTCTGTGGTATATAGGGTTGCTATGAGTTGGAACTGACTCGACAGCACCTAACAACAATAACTTAAACTGAAAGAAAGGCTTTGGTGCACCGTAAGAGAATGAATTTGAAAAATAATAGTTGGTAGTGCAAAATCCCAAAGGACATGATAGGATATAGGATTAATGACATAACTGATACGATTCAGTTTTATTAAATCTGTATTATGCATTTAGATTGTTGTAAGGATTAATGTGACCTACCTAACATCTCAGAACTGGTCGTGAAGAGAATCCCAGTGGTGGATGAGTTATTTTATGATCCAGCCACATGGATGCCCATGGATGTGGCTTATCTTCCCGTGGATGAATTGCTATATTTCTCTGTTACCATTGTCTTTCTATTAGTAGTATCAGAGAAATAGACTGAGTACTCTCTTCACAGGAGAGTTCCTCAAGATGTAATTAAAAAAAGACTCTCAATAATGTATCCACCAAGGAGGAAGGAGAGCATTCCTCCCCAAACCTGCTCTGCATTAGGAAAGACAGGGGTCAGGTACAAGTATTTCATTTACCTGGGAAATCCTGAAAGAAGACATTTGGAGTACTATCCAGGGGCTCCTAGGGTATGTTCAATGTCAATGCTGAGTAAGAATCACTCCAGAGTAAAATATTGGGAAAGACAGGATGAAGACTTGCCTACTTCCACAACCAAGAAAGGATATACAGAAGACTCCATCTTGAAAATATAATCATATTCAAATGCTACAAATTATTGTGGTTATTATTAATATTATTGTCACTAATAGAAATGGTGAAAACTTGTCTTTCCTCTTGCTACTGTTTCTAATTGAGGAATGGTAGAGCTAAGGCTCAATTTATCCTAGTTTAACAATAATTCAATTCAGAATTGAAAACTGATCATGGTATGCTCATTTTCAACACCTTAAATGTAATATTTATTTGGTTGACATTACTCGAAATTAGATTCTAGAAACATGAAACGTATGTTGTTAAAGCAGAAGAACACAGGCAGCTAAAAATGCAACATAAAAGTAGGGATACTGGTTCAGAAGAATGTCTTAAAATTTAGCGTAAGATTAAGAAGTCTCAGGGAGATCGTAGAACTGGAATTACTGTAAAGCTAGGTGGGACCTTGGAGATTGTTTGACAGCAGCCTCCTTATTTCATAATAGAAGAAACTGAGGCCAAGAACCCCATTGCATGAACATTACAGTTAAATCAAGAGCAAAACCCCTTCAGTGTGTAGGTAGAGCAAATTAAACTGTGACAGATTTTTACATTTACAAGTTAATTTTGTCAAATACATAAGCCCAGTTTCAGTGAACCTTAAGTTATGAGCAATATGATTTTCTTTTTTATCTCACAAGATTTAGGCAAATTTGTGAATAAGCACTCACACATGCTTATTTAAACTTGTGTTGAGTGTGAAGAAATGGTGATTAATTTTTTTAAAACTCCACCAAGAAGTCATATGTAAATTTCAGCATGGTTTTAAAAAACTAACTTGCTTGCTCTGTTGATTAAAACCATAAAGCTCCTTATTCAGTAGCTTTTATGGACACTTATTAATACATAATGCAATGTTGTGGGTAGTATTAAGAAACATCCATAGTTTTAAGAAACCGTTTACACACAGACGCATATTGCAAGAAGAGAGCTGCTAGGATGGGTATTTTTCTGCATTACACGTTTTAGTTTTGTTCATAGGGCAGAGGAAAGGATTTGAATTGTTAGTTTTATGAAAGCTAAGCCCAGCTACTTTAAATTCATATAAACATGACTATTAATATTTAACTGAAATCTATGCATTACTTAAAATGGATATGTTATACTTGACTGGTATTTTACGGAAGTCTAAGTGGTACACCATATGGGTGATACTCTTGACCTTTTTGTGTTAACAATTTATTTTAGAGATATTTTGGTAGTTTTTAATAATGGCACTGGTTGACTCGTACAGCTTCCTATTTCACAGTAATACTCCCACTGGATACATGAGAACACTTTGTTAGACTTGACACATGCTTTGAAAAGAGAGTTAATGTCCTTGCGTGCACTCATTACAGGGCAGGAAGGTCTTGCTATCATTGATGCCCATTGTTTCATGATTTGAAGAGTTGAGAAGTTAATAAGTTGTGTAATAGAGGTAGAGAATTAATGTTCATCTATCAATAAGCCCAGTTGCTGTCAGATCGATTCTGACTCATGGCAACCCTATGTGTTACAGAGTAGAACTGCTCCATATGGTTTTCTTGGCTATAATCCTTACGGAAGCAGTTTGCCAGGCTTTTTTTTTCACAGACCCACTAGGTGAGTTCAAACCGCCAACCTTTAGGTTAACAGCTGATCACAAACTGCTTATACCACCCTCATCCATCAGTAAGCTACTAATAAACAGTTACTCTGTGATGAAAGTAGCAAGAATTTTAAAGTGAAATCATGATATCACATAACGTTGTTCATATTTCTCCATAATTTAAGGGTCTTTTTTTTTTTTTCCACATAATCACTACTAAGATTGAAGCTCTGTAGTGTTTCTTCCAAAAGTAATCAAAAGTAAGAATTATCTAATAGTCCCAAAGCAACCCAAGTGAGGAATAACTAGGGTGAGTAATCAGTAAAGTTGATAGGGCCCTTTAGATGGTTCCCCTTGCTCCAGGAAAAACTGCTCTCCCTCATTTTCCACCCTCTGGTCTGACGCACGCCTCACTGGCACGTCTCACTCAGTGGAGTAACTTCTCACTTACCATGTTTTGCCAGCTCAGTTTTGGCCTTGTGCCTCTTGAGCTTCTTTGAAGGTGACCTGGCTTCCTTTTTGCCTGCCTATTGCTGTAGCACCTAATTTCTGCTCTCTGGGCAGCCTGCTGACTTTGGAGCATGCCTCACACTTGGCTTCTCCTCCTGGTCTATTTCCTTGCTTGTCCCTGGCTTCTCGCTCTCCTCTCAGCCACTGCCATTGCCTTATGAACCCCTTTATTGAGGCTCCTCCAGCTGGGCATTGCACTACCCCTCCACTTTCCTCACTCTCTACTTTGGGGCCTTGGAGTCCATCTCCCTGGTACCAATGTAGGCCCATTAGGGGCAGATGGAGACATGCTCTGCCATCGTAACCCTGTCTCAATAAGTAATGATTCAAATTTTCATGATTATTTAAGGTATTTATTTATTTATTTACAGTTTATTTGAATCAGGGTCCAAATAAAGTCCATTCAATTGTGACTGAATGGTATATCTTAAGTCCCTTTTAATCTACAGCTTTTTTCTTCATCTCTCTCTCTTTTTTTACTTACAATTTTTCTTGTTAAAGAAACACTAAACTAGCTATATTAAAAAAAAATTTTTTTATATACATGGAATTAAAAGTTTATTGCCAATTGTGCTAATGGAATTGTGGTTATGTTTTAAAAGAGTCCTTATCTTTTAGAAATAAATATTGAAATATTTACAAATAAAAAAACATAACGTGTCATGTCCTATTGTAGGGAGAGTAAAATGTATTAAAAACAGGAAAATAGAGTAGGCCTGGGGGAAAAGTTCAGAGGAGATGATAGTTTCTTTTACTCTCCCTGGCATCAAATCAAAGACAGAACTAACAAAAAAGAAATAGGCAACACTGGAGATATCAATGAAATGTATCATTCCCCTCTGTCATGAGGCTCTATCTCCAACCTCCCTATCCATCTTTAACTTACAGACCAGAGCACCAGTGGAGCCTTAGACTTATTGCACATGTAGCATTTATGAACTTAGAGTTTTATCAAAGTATCATAGAATTATTATTTTCCAAATAGTGTCTTGGATGCTCACCTTGTGATTGCTGAAATATTTTATGAGTATATTTTAAAACTGTGGAGGAGTTGCATTGAACTATCTCACTGGGCTTTTAGATGGACTTCTGGAGGAGTTGATACACAGGTTATGAACTTGCATGTTGCAACATGATAGAAGGACAGAGAAAGAAAACCAACAAGTTTCACCAATAACTCTGTGACTTCAAAGGCTGAGCGAAAGTGAAGATGATGTAGAGATGCTGAGTTAGAGACTGATAAAGCTGTAGTAGCTGTAAGGGACAGATGCTAGATGTTTGGCAGCGGTTGGGACTATATTGCTAATATAGTCGCAACTATATTTTGGTGGAATATTCAACATAGTCACCTAACACTTGTGTTCTCTAAGCGATCTGAAACCCTCCAGAAAAGGTGCTCTCTATTAAAACTCCAGTTCCATTCACACTGTACCCGTTGAAGAGCCACTCTAAGAAAGGAATACCAGAGACCAGTCCTGGGTTTTAATTCTGTTCTCACTAACATGGGGCACTTCCAGATATTATCTTTTTCCTTGAGCTCAACTGTGGTATTCGTATAAATGAGACATAAATTTACTTGTCTGTCTGGCAAAATGCCTTTCATTGGGTTTCATGTATTGTTTCTGTCACTGTATAAGACGTTTTGAGCTAAATATTTCATCACAACTTAAACACCATAGCCATTTATCTCTCCTTATGAACAGTGTTCGTTGTGGAATGGCCACTCATGACATTTCAAGGGATTTTTTAAAGACATGTTATCCATTTTCTCTACAGATCCAGACTTTTCCCTTTTCTCAAACCATCCCTCCATCTTATTAGCTCCTACTTTTATTAAAGATGCATTATTCTTTTTTTCTAATTTTGTTGTGGTAAATTTAAAATATATATAACATATAATTTGCCATTTTAACCATTTTTAAGTGTTCAATTTAGAGGCATTAATTATATTCACAGTGTTGTATAATCATCATCACTATTTATTTCCAAAAACATTTTCATTACCTCAAACAGTAGCTCAGTACCCCTTATGCAATAACTCCTGATTCCCTCATCCCATCTGCCCCTGGTAACCTCTAATTTACTTTCTGTCTTTATGAATTTGCCTATTCTGGATATTTCATAAAAGCGAAATCATACAAAATTTAATCACACCTGCAGAAGGGAGCCCCGCATGCAGTTGGCACGGCTGGGCCTTATTTGAGTCTCAGACCCAGGCCTTTTCTGGGTTCACCAGATGCTGTACATTTTCCTTCATGCCCTGCTTCTACGACACCACTGAGGTTTGCGCTTTGTGATCCAAACCATATGCTAGCTCAAGGACTCAAAAATAGAGAAAATTAAGATGAATTAAAAAATTCTAATTAACTTTGTGAACCAAATATGCCTGAATGGGTTGTATGGGTTGTGAGGACAACTCAAAGAGACCAAAAATGGTAGCTAAATTAGGAAATTGTTAGTTTTTTTATTGTATCAAAATAATCATTAATTTTAACATTTATTATGTGTTTTTAAAAGAATATTTTTCCCATCAGTTTTCCTCCTTGTGTTTGGCAATTATTGTTATTTTCTGTTGCCTGAATAATTCAAGAGGCTGCAAAATTAACCTGCCTTTTAATTTACACATTTACTTATGAGGGTAAAATCATTATTTTTACCCCACAATTGAGTGTGTGTTTTGCAGTGTAGCGGTCAGAGGAACAAAGCCGTGTGTGCTGGCCAGCAGCAGAGATTTGCAGGTGGGAGAGGACAGGTATCACTCGGATATGGTTCCCTAACAGTTTGATATATGTGTTTACAAGCCAAGCCGTGCAGCCTGTGTCTGTGTCTCTTTCATCTTTATACTGCAGTTAATAAGGTTTGGATACAGGAATAGCCACTCTACTTATCTCCAGCACGGCTCTGCAATAATAACGCCTTACCAGCGAGTAGTGCTTTCATTGTTTTCAAAGCACCTTTATAGCCATTCTCTCCTTTGATCCTCGCAAGGGCCCTATGACGTGGGCAGAAGGGATGTTAATATCCCCATTTTGACACATGAAGAGACCTCTTCAAGCATCAGTGTTTTCGGACCTCTGGGCACAGAAGCCTGTAACTGTACCGACGGAGTTCTGCTATAAGAGCAGTCTGGGGAGAAACAAAAAGTGAGAAAGCACATTTTGCCTGGTACACCTTTGGTAAACCCCAGCCCCCTCTTTCCTCTTTTACCCCACCTTCAAATGTTCGGTGCCATCAGGCTGTCTTCTTTCCCCATCTCCTCTCAAAATTCATTCTGCAGAGAGACTACAGTGCCCACCCACCACCTTCAACACTGTTCCCCTTCATTGTTTTTTTTTTTTTTTTTTTAACCGTTGGACAAACTATGTATTTCACTTATTTGCTTAATGAATTTGATGTGTGGATTCTCCCCTAGAATGTACCAAAAAAAAAAAAAAGCCCGTTGCTGTCAAGTCAATTCTCACTCATAGTGACCCTGTAGGACAGAGTAGAACTGCCCCATACAGTTTCCAAGGAGCGCCTGATGGCTTCGAACTGCCAGCCTTTTGGTTAGCAGCTGTAGCACTTAACCACTATGCCACCAGGGTTTCCCCTGGAATGTAAGCTCCTTGAAAGTAGGAATTTTATCTGTTTTGTGCGTATCTCCGCACCTCCCAGAATAGTGCCTGACTGCTGGCAAAGGGCAGCAAAGGTCAGTGTGAGTCACTGGCTGCAGACTAGAACTCAGGGCAAAAACGGTCAGGAGGTGCTTCAGCCGGGGAGTTCTGTCTTTTTTGTGGGTAAGGGGAAAATAGTCTTGTAAGCAAGACAGGTACAGCCTAAATTAAAGTAACAAACTGTCTGACCTTGGAATCAGCCATTTATAGAAGCTTCTGGAAACCCCACTGTACAGCATGCAAAACCTTGAGAACCCATGATAAGCTGAGTTTGGGAGCAGACTCTCCTGCTTGGAGGCAGGGAGTCCCTCAGTTCAGGTACCTCATTACTAGGCAATTTGGAAATAGTTGTTTCTAGAGTCAGTTCTGTTTGTCTATCCACAATGGCAGATGGGAGGTTCTCTGTTTGCCAAATGAATGAATGAAACCAGTCATTTGTACATTAAAATAAATCAATGTTATGGAATGCTTTGTTTTTAATTGTAGAGAGAAAGCCTTTAATTAGACAAAAAGGTAAGAAAGAAAAGACTAATGGATATCAGCAAGTATGGGAGGGTTATTTGGGGTCTGGAGGGTTGTCTGGTCACAGCTGCCTCCATGGGATCAACCTTAGGTGTTGTGCCAGCAAACACACTTCCCTCATTGAAGATCCACTCTCTCATTCTGAGCCCTTCTCCCACCACTTCGTTTTATACATCCATGGCAAGGATATTGACCCAGGAGACTATAATTCACACATACCAATTCAAGTTTGAAAAGCGAAAATCCAAGATTGCAAAGTAAAGATACCAGTTCAATCTGCTTTAACCATAAAAAAGATAGACATGCACATATATGACGTGAGGAAATACTTTAGTCACCAGTCTCTCTTCCTCTGAGATTAGCTATTAGATCCCCTGATTAGCCTTGTTAATGCCTTAGGAAAAAACAGATAATTATCATGACTAAATTTAGAAACAGCAGTCATTTTTTGTGGATTAGAAATAGTGAGAGTCAGTGTCTTTTATCAGTCTTTTCACCTCAGGAGCTACAAGAAAAGTAAAAGAAATAATGAATAGGAAGTAATATGGCCTGTGTCTATTTGAAAAAAATTGCTTTCATTTCCGTTCCCTTGTATGCCTATCAGCTTTTATTTAAACAAGTTTATGTCTATATTATCTCCTCAGTATTCCTACTGTGGTCTTATTTTTTTAATGTTTTCCTGGTTTTAATATAACCCACCAAGTTTAAAACACACACATGCAAATATATGATATAAACCCAAAAACCTATTAGTCATTAATTTGTTTAACTGTGACTGGTGTGGCCCACATCTGCTTACTGCTTGCCCATTTCTTCTCCTAGCTTACTGTGGCTCTGCAGGGATGCTTTCATGTACTTCTCACAGCCCCCCCACCCCGCCCAACCCCGCTGTTCCAGGAGTCCCACTCTGTAGGCAGACCTCTCATGGAGAGGACCTCATGAACTATTGTTGTTAATGGCTGTTGAGTAGGCTCCTAATCATGGTGACCCTATGTATAACAGAACAAACGTTGTCTGGTCCTGTATCATCTTCATGATTGCTGGTATGTTTGAATCCATTCTTGCAGCTATTTCAATTTCATTGAGAAATTCCCTTGTTTTTGTAGACCCTCTCCTTTACCAAACATGATGTCCTTTTTCTAGTGTTTGGTCTTGCCTGATGTCCAAAGTAAGCAAGTTGAAGTCTTGCCATCCTTGCTTCTAAGGAACATAATGGTTGTATTTCTTCTAAGTCTGGTTTGTTCATTCTCCTAGCAGTCCATGGTATAGTCAATATTCTTTGTCAACATTGATTCTAATCCATCAACTCTTCTTTTTTTTTCGTTATTCAACTTTTGTATGCTTATGAGACGATTGAAAAGACCATGGTGTGGGTCATACACACCTTAGTCCTAAAAGTGACGTCTTTGCTTTTTAAAACTTTGAAGAGGTCTTTTGCAGCAAATTAGCTCAATGCAATATGTCATTTGATTTCTTGACTGCTGACGAATTGTGGGATGACATCAAGGACATTATACATAAAAAAAGCAAAAGTCATTAAAAAGATAGGTAGGAAAGAAAAGACCAATGGATATCCGAAGAGACTCTGAAACTTGCTCTTGAACATAGAGTAGCTAAAGTGAAAGGAAAAAATGATGAAGTAAAAGAGCTGAATGGAAGATTTCAGAGGGCAGCTAGAGAAGACAGAGTAAAGTATTATAATGACATGTGCAAAGACCAGAAGTTAGAAAACCAAGACGGAAGAACACATTCAGCGTTTCTCAAGCTGAAAGAACTGAAGAAAAAATTCAAGCCTTAAGTTGCAATATTGAAGGATTCTATGGGCAAAATTTCGAATGACACAGGACGCATCGAAAGAAGATTGTTAGCCCAGAACAGGAACCATCCCCAAAGCCAACTCTTCAGACAGGGATTGGACGCAAATATGGAATGGAAAATGATACTGGTGAAGAACGAGCTTCTTGGATCAAGCAGACACATGAAACTATGTTGGCATCTCCTTTCTGGAGGGGGGATGAGAGGGCAGAGGGGGCCAGAAGCTACCCGAATGGACAGGAGGAAAGAGAGTGGAGGGAAGAACTGTGCTATCTCATTAGAGGGAGAGCAATCAGAAGTGTATGGCAAGGTGTATGTAAATTTTTATATGAGAGACTGACCTGATTTGTAAACTTTCACTTAAAGCGCAATAAAAATTAATTAAAAAAAAAAAAAAAAAGATCGAAGGAATTTACAGAGTCACTGTACCAAAAAGAATTGGTCGACATTCTCCATTTCAGGAGGTAGCATATGATCAAGAACCAATTGTACTGAAGAAAGAAGTCCAAGCTGCACTGAAGACTTCCGTGAAAAACAAGGCTTCAGGAATTGACGGAATACCAGTTGAGATGTTTCAACAAATGGATGTGGTGCTAGAAGCGCTCACTCGTCTATGCAAAAAAATTTGTAAGACCGTTATCTGGCCAGCCTACTGGAAGAGATCCATATTTGTACTCATTCCAAAGAAAGGTGATCCAACAGAATATGGAAATTATCTAACAATATCATTAATATCACACACAAGTAAAATTTTGTTGAAGATCATTCAAAAGCAGCTGCAGCAGTACATTGACAGAAATTCAAGCTGGATTCAGAAGAGGACGTGGAATAAGGGACATTATTGCTGATGTCAGATGGACCTTTGCTGAAAGCAAAGAATACCAGAAAGATGTTTACCTGTGTTTTAATGACTACACAAAAGCATTCGACTATGTGGATCATAACAAATCATGAATAACATTGCAAAGAATAGAAATTCCGAAAACGTATTTGTGCTCGTGTGCAACCTGTACGTAGAGCAAGAGGCAGTCGTTCGAACAGAACAAGGGGATACTGCATGATTTAAAATCAGGAATGGTGTGCATTAGGGTTGTTTCCTGTCACCATACCTGTATGCTGAGCAAATAATATGAGAAGCTGAACTATATGAAGAACTCGACATCAGGACTGAAGGAAGATTCGTTCACAACCTGCTATATGCAGATGACACAACCTCGCTTGCTGAAAGCAAAGAGGATTTGAAGCACTTACTGATGAAGATCAAAGAGCACAGCCTTCAGTATGAATTACACTTCAACATAAAGGAAACAAAATTCCTCATGACTGAACCAATAAGCAACATCATGATAAACAGAGAAAAGATTGAATTTGTCAAGGATTTCATTTTACTTGGATCCCCAGTCAATGCCTATGGAAGCAGTAGTCAAGAAATCAAAGGACATATTGCATTGGGCAAAATATCTCTTTAAAGTATTAAAAAGCAAAGACATCGCTTTGAGGACTAAGGTGCACCTGACCTGAGCCATGGTATTTACAATCACCTCATATGCATGTGAAAGCTGGAAAATGAATAAGGAAGACTGAAAAAGAATTGATGCCTTTGAATTATGGTGTTGGCAAAGAATATTGAACATACAATGGAATGCCAGAAGAACAAACAAATCTGTCTAGAAGAACTATAGCCAAAATGCTCCTTAGAAGCAAGGATGGTGAGACTTCATCTCATGTACTTGGGACATGTTATTAGGAGGGACCAGTCCCTGAAGAAGGTAAAGTAGAGGGTCAGAGAAAAAGAGGAAGACCCTCAATGAGATGGATTGACACAGTTGCTACAACAATGGGCTCAAACATAGCAACGATTGTGAGGACGGCATAAGACCAGGCATTGTATATTCTGCTGTATATAGGGTCGCTATGAGTTGGAACCAACCAATTCAAGGGCACCTAACAGCAACATAATGAAATCTTTAATAACTTCCATTTCCTAGCTGCTGCTTATTTCGGCACATTCCTGAAATCTGAAAAACCTCAAAACAACAAATGAATTCCTTTTTAAAAGTGGAATTTCATGCATCAGTTAGGAAGATGTGAAATTTTTTGGCCCAAGGCGTTTTTACAGCTCACATTATATAAAGGAACCTTCTTGGTTCTGCTTACAATTTACTTTTATTGTTGTTAGCAATAGTATTAAAGGCTTCTCTCTCTCAACTCTTTCATTCCTTCATTCAATACTTAATCACTGAATGCATTCTGTGTGCCAGGCACAGTGTTAGGAATGATAAGAGAGGTTTTGAATAAAAAAAATTAGACTCTCAAAAATTCTACCCAAATTTATGAATGAATTTGAATTTTCCACATGAGTAGTTTAGACAATTCTACAGGTGCCATATACGCTCTATAGAAAGAATCCTTCCTGCCCAACAAATCAGGGAGGCATTCAGGAGGAGGTGGCATCTAAACTAGCAGGAAGGTGTCTAAATACGAGTAGAAGTTCAGTAAATGTAGAAGGAGAGATCGCAATTCTAGGCAAAGGGAAAAGCACAATTAAAACATGTATATGGGAAGGTGAAATGATGTTTGAGACAAGGCAATTTTTCATGTTTACCTGAAGCAGAAGATTTCTCTAAGAAAGTGGGATTAGAAGGGTTAGTGGTAGACAGATTGTGGATAATCCCAAATGTGGGTTGAGGGATTTTAGATTTGTTTTTTGATAATCCCAAATGTGGGTTGAGGGATTTTAGATTTGTTTATTGATAGGTAAGCAAAGCAATTAAAGAAGTTTCTAAAGGAGGGACAGGGCTATCTGGATCCTCTAGTAGGGTTAAGCTGGTGTATAGAGAAGTTCAGAATGGGGCTTTAGGGAGGTGATGCAGGCCTGATTTTAGGAAGACTTTAAAATCAGGGCAAAGCTAAGTGATTGCGAGGGAGGAACATGGAGGTAGCAGATAGTGAGGAGTCACAGGTAGTCAGGATGTTAATCCAGGATGTCTGGAAGGATAGTGACGCCCTTAATGGAATCAGAAAACCAAGAAGAAGGTAATGACAGTCTCAGTTTCCTACGGATGATAGTAGGTCACCCATAGGGAAATAACCAGCAGGCAACAGGAAATATGGGATTAGGGTTTGGGAGGACAGTCTGAATTGAAGGCACATATTTGGGAGTCCCTCACATACAATCACTATTTGACGGCACTGGGTTTCACATACAATTGAGAATTGATGAGTTATGACAGTGGATGAGGATTCAAAAGAATGAGAGGAAAGAGAACTGAGAACAGAATCTTACTAGTTTTTAATCCAAATTTTAACAGCCAGACCTAGCTTTTATTGTTCTCTCTGTTTTAGATGACTCTCTACACCAGTGGTTCTTCACTATAGGTGATTTTGTTCTCTTGGGGACATGTGGCAATGTTTGGAGACAATTTTGATTATTACAACTGGGGGAGGAATGCTGCTGACATCCAGTGGTTAGAGACCAGGGATATAGCTAAACATCCTACAATGAACAGGACACCCCCACAAGAAAGAATTATCAGCCCATAATGTCAGTAGTGCAGAGATTGAGAAAAACTGCTATGTGGTTGCCAAAAGAAAAGCCTTTCAATGTCTTCTTTAGTAAAACAAGTAATATCTCCCAAATGCTCTCATTTCCACAAGAATTGAAAAAGAAAAAAAATTTTTTAGAAACAAATAAGTTCTTCTACCAAAACAAAAACCAAACTCATTGCCGTTGAGTCGATTCCAACTCAGACAGACCCTATAAGACAGAGTAGAACTGCCCCATAGGGTTTCCAAGGAGTGACTGGTGGATTCAAGTTGCCAGCCTTTTGGTTAGCAGCTGAGCTCTTAACCACTGTACCACCAGGGCTCCAAAGTTTTCCTACAAGAGTCTCTAACTCTTCTCTCATTCTTCCCCATAAAAGAAAAACTAAGTACTCTAGATCAAAATGCCAGATTTGAGCCAAATTATTTTCACAAAAACAGGAAACACTCTTCCTCTTTTTCAAGTAATTCCAACTAAACACATATGCAGTGCAATGAATTAATATGGCCCTTTCAGCCACAGCCTTTGTGATTCAAATGCAACGTTTGGTGGGACTCCGCAAATTCAGTGTATGCAACCTGTGATGGTTGCGGTTATGTGTCAACTGGCTAGGCCATGATTCCCAATAATGCATGATTGTCCTCTGTTTTGTGATCTGATATAATTATCCTCCACTTTGTGATGCATTGTGAATCCTAGTGTCTATGCCTATGGTTGTGTCAACAAGGCAGAATTAGGGAAGTATCTTGAGTCACCACCTTATTAGAGGGCGTGACTGAAGTCATTACCCTTACCCCAGTCACTACCGTTACTAAAGTTGTTGTTGTTGTTAGGTGCCATTGAGTTGTTTCCAACTCATACCAACCCTATGTACAACACAATGCAACACTGACCAGTCCTGCGCCATCCTCACAATTGTTGTTATGTTTGAGCCCATTTTTGCAGCCAGTGTGTCAATCCATCTCATCCGGGGACTTCCTCTTTTTCGCTGACCCTCTGCTTTACCAAGTGTGATGTCCTTCTCCAGGGACTGGTCCCTCCTGATAACATGTCCAAAGTAAAAAAAAAAAAACACGAGATGAAATCTCACCATCCTTGCATCTAAGGAGCATTCTGGCTGTACTTATTCCAAGACAGATTTGTTCATTCTTTTGGCAGTCGGTGGTATATTCAATATTCTTCAGCAACGCCATAATTCAAAGGCATCAATTTTTCTTCTGTCTTCCTTATTCTTGTCCAGCTTTCGCATGCATATGGGGCGATCGAAAATACCATGGCTTGGGTCAGGCACACGTTAGTCCTTAGAGTGATATCTTTGCTTTTTAACACTTTAAAGAAGTCTTTTGCAGCAGATTTGCCCAATGCAATACATCGTCTGATTTCTTGATTGCCACTTCCATGAGTGTTGATTGTGAATTCAAGTAAAATGAAATCCTTGACGTCAATCTTTTCTCCATTTATCATGATATTGCTTATTAATTCAATTCTGAGGATTTTTGTTTTCTTTATGTTGAGGTGTATTCCGAAGGCTGTAACCTTTGACATTCATCAGTAAGTGCTTCAAGTCTTCTTCATTTTCAGCAAAGAGTGTGACTCAAGTCATTGCCTTCTCAAGTAGGTGGAGTGTCTTAGGCCAGATTCTCTAGGGAAGCAAAACCAGTAACGTGTATAAATATAATAGAGAGAGATTTATATTAAAGAAACAGCTCACCCAATTGTAGGGGTTGGAACATCCCAAGTTCTTGGATCAGGATAGAAGCCTTTCCCAATTCACGGAGCTGAAGAAGCTGGTGAGCCCAAGATGAGCAGGTTGGAGAGCAGGGATCCCACTCACAGGTTGTGATGGTTGAGGAATCCCCAAGGTCGGCAGGCAAGACTGCAAGGTTTCTCATGAGTCACTTAGCTGCAGGAGCTGGTGAACCCAAGATAGGCTGGTCGGGGAGCAGAACTCTTGCTTGCAGGCCGTGAAGATCAGCGAATCCCAAGATGGACAGGTAAGGTGCTAGCTTAAGTCCCAAGAACCAGAGGTCAGAAAAGAGACAGCTGCTGGATCTAGAACAAGCCAACAACCTTTGCAAGGTGAGCAGGAAGGAAGTAGGCGGCAGAAGGTGGAGAGATGAAGGCTGAGATGGTGATGAGCCGCCGCAGGCCCCACCCCTGCCGGTACCACTGAGCAGATTCCAGCATGGGGGTAATCACATATCAAATTTCAACAGGAAAGTGATCACAACATTATACAACTGCCAAAGCACTGAGAATCATGGCGCAGCCAAGTTGACACACAATCCTTAACCATCACAGGGAGTTTCCTTGAGGATGTGGCCTGTATCAAATACATATGAATGCTCTGAGGAAGTTCTCTCTCTCTCACTTTGGATCCCGCATCTGGTTCCTAATCATCTGACCTCTGGTTCTTAGAGCTTGAGCCAGTAGCTTGCTGCCTGATCTGCCGATTCTGGGATCTGCCAACTTATGCAGCCCCATGAGCCAGCAGCCTATCATCTGACCCATGGGATTTGGAACTTGCCAGCCTCCCCAACTGCTTGAGCCATTTCCTTGAGATAAAGTTCGTGAGTTCTGTGAAATGTTGGAGCAAATTATGGGACTCAAAGACAGGAGGGAGGCTACTAGGAAGGCGTAGTTGATGTCAGAGATGATGGAGTGGGACGGCAGTTTGGAAAAGTTGGACATTTGGGACATCTTTAACCTCTGCCTCATAAGAACCAGTTTGTGCTGATCCTTATAAAAGAAATTATTCAAGAAATTACTCATTCAACATCTGTGGTAAAAATCATTAGGAAGAAAACCAGGGACAAGTTCACATTTGATCCTGTTTGTTCAGGGTGTTCACTGATAACACATGATAAATCAAAACTTGTTCATGTGCCTGAGCAACCCAGCCTGCCTTTAAGCCACCCTTCCTGCTTCCTGCTGATGATGAAAGCAGTTTATGATTGGCTGGTAACCTAAACATTGACAGTTGAAACCCATCCAGCAGCTCTGCAGAAGAAAGACCTGGCAATCTGTAAAAATTACAGCTAAGAAAACCCTGTGGAGCAGTTCCACTTTGCTAGACATGAGGTCGCCATGAGTCATGGGCTGATGCAACAGCAGCCAACAACAACAATGGCTTGCTTGCCAATGGCAGCATCAGCACACCTGGGCTGTGGTGTGCCCACACTTCACTGTAACCAGTTATTGTATCCAGGTTCCTAGTGTTTCTGCCCTTGGAAATCAGATTTTATTTCTGTAACTTCCTTAATAGATGGCTGTTTGATTCATTGTGATAAAATTAGAACAGTAAATAAATGTGAAAGAGTCAAAATATGCATGAACTCTAAGTGAGAGCACAGTGTTTAAGGGAGGAAGTTCTGTGCTTGTCTGCCCAGATCCAAACCTCAGCCACAACCTCTTATCAGTGTGAATTACCTAACATCTCTTTACCTCATTTTCCTCATCTGTAAAATGGGAATGATAACGTGCCCATCTCGCAGGGCTATTGTGAGGCCAGAATGAGGTAAGTGCCCTGCGCATTAGAAATCACATAGTGATTATTAGTTTTGATAGTTATAATAATTATGACCAATAAGCTACTTGTAAGAATTAAATGAATAGAAAATCTAGAACATAGTAGACATGCAAAAAAAAAAATGTTATCTAAGCTTGTTTGTATTCTTAAAGGTCTTGAATTTGTGTGGGTCCGACGTGATTGTCAGCAAACTATCATCAATAGCAGGAAAACAATGAGAATTTAAATATTCCTTATAACCTAGTTTATAAACAATTAGCTGTATTTCAAAAGATCTGGAACCATCATAATGACATTATTCAGCATTGCTTAGCATTTCACCAAACCAAATTCTTTGTATTCTATCATATTTTATGCTTTGAATTAAAATGGACCAACCTACAGGGGTACAGTTATTCCTTCCCTTGTGAGAGACATAAAAAGTGATCTCTAAATATTGCTTAGTGTGCCAAAAATAGCCTGTACATCAAGGGGTAATTTTGTAAATACATGTATCTTTAGAGCACCAGCATATCAAAAATATTAATAAGTTATTAATATTCATTCTACTTTCTACATCCCAGAATTAAAAGAGATTTTGTTCGTTTTTCACTTGGTTAATTTCTAAATTGTCCACATTGGGATTTAAGTTTTAAACTAGAAAATAGAAAAGAACAAAATTTTAAAGATTACAAATTGCATGTTGTTTCTGGGATTTTTTTAGAAAAATAGAAAATTAATTGTGGCTTATTTATATGGTGGATTAACTGTACAACAATTAAAAGGAATGACGTATCTGTATTTGTTAACATAAATAGATCTCGAAAACATTAAGTTGAACAAGTTACACAATAATATGTAAAATTATACTACTTATGTAAATTTAATATGAAACATTAAATAATACTGTATATGGATTAGATATGTGATAAAAGTATACAAATATAGTCTGCAAAGATATACACCTAAATTGTCATGGTAGTTGTATATGGTAAGAGAGGTAGAAGAATAAGCTTTATCAAGAGTTCTATAGATCTTTTATAAAACCAAATAAGTATATAAGAAGCAAAATGACAAAATATAACATTTGTTAATTTGGGGATAGATACATGAGTGTGGTTATATTATCCTCTGTACTTTTCTGTATTTTTTTAAGCTGAAAAGAAAAAAGTATTTCATGAATTGGGGCTTGAGTTTAGGAAAAAAATCAAACTGAGTAGACATTAACTACCCTAAAATTAAGGTAATTTTCTAAGACCTGTAGTGCTCAAAGGAAGTAACTCTTGTTCCCATTCCTGTGAGGGGTTCAGTATTGAATATTTGGGATGTTCATTTGACTCTGAAGTATGTACCTAACAGAATAAATGATTCTGTTTTTTGAGTAGAGACTCTAAAAGAATATATTTTAAAGATGCTTGGGGAATCTAGGGATTGCTTTTTATAATTTGAGAAGCCTGATTCCAGGTAGTCTGACACTTAACAAGAGCTTTACACAAAATAGACCCTGTGGTAAAATGGCTGAGATAATTAAGTTCTAACCAGTTCACATAAAACCAAAAAAAAAAAAAGAACCCAAACCCGTTGCGTCGAGTTGATTCATAGCGACCCTACAGGACAGAGTAGAACTGCCCCATATAGTTGCCAAGGAGTGCCTAGTGGATTCAAACTGCTGACCTTTTGATTAGCAGCCATAGCTCTAAACCACTACACCACAAGGGTTTCCATAAGGAAACTTTAGAATTGGCTCTCTGATGTTCTTTCTTTTATGTGGAAATGCGATTGCTGTACTCTCTGAAAAGCCAAAGATGGGCCTATCATTTTAACATGCATGTGTAACTTATGCCAACTGATATCCCAGATAATATTCCAGCGTCGTTATTTTTCTTGTATGGCTTTAAAATGGAATGTAGAAATATAGCTAAGAATGTTAACCTTTCTTTTGATTCCAAGTCCCATTTACTTTATATCATTTTCCAGCTGTCCCTTCCTCAAAAACTGTTAAATCAAGCAAGTTTTGTTTTCTTGCTTGTACTCTGAACCATAAATTATATAAATCCTGCATAAAGTCAAAATCATATTTTAGTCAACCTCCATTTCAAATTTGTGACACCCTCAAATCCAGGATTATGTTCAAATGCTGATTTTGTGTGTGTGTGTGTGTGTGTGTGTGTGTGTGTGTGTGGAGTGATACTTAAATTTTCTTCAGACATTCTAAACACAGACCTAGATTAATTTGTTGAATGTACATAATAGTTTTTCTTCTCCATCACTAATGCTTACTTAATAAAGCAACCATTGCTTATATATTAAAGTACTCTTTCCTACTAAGCCTAGAAGCAGCCTCAGAATCTTTCTCAACATCAAAATTTAGCCTGGTGCTCTCTGTTAGTCAGAATTAATATTTCTCATTGTAGATGTATTGCAGAATGTGTGGCATCCCCTTCTGCTTTATGAACGAGTTCCCTTTCATGAAGGAGTTGATTTAAAAAAAATTTTTTTGTTTATATATGTTTTTTCGTTAATGGAATACATGCAGAATCATTGAGTGTGTCTGAATTGTTGGTGGGTGTTATGGATTGTTTTCTTGCCTCATCTCACCGGTCCTACCCGCAGAGCCCAAAGGGACATATGGATTCCCCCAATTTTACCCCCAGAGCCCAGAGGGACATATGTGTCCCAAATAGTATTTATCAAAATTCATATTTCACCTACCAAAAATACTGATTTAGCACCACCTCATACAATACCCTGTAAAAACAGTAATTTGTGGCACACACCCATTTCTTCCATTTCAGTTACAAAGGTCCCTGCAGCATGGACTGTCAGCGTGGTACAGAAGCTTCCCAATAAACCTGAGAAGCAGAAAATGTAGATCGGCACTATGTGTCCCACTATTCATAAAAGGGTTAAAGTCCAGCTAATAAAACATTGCATCAATCATATTGGTTGAGACCATTTTCCCCTTTCAGTTTCTAGTAGATTGCCAACAGTGAACTGTGAAGCAAAATTGGGCTGTCACTTCTTAGATTACAAAATTAGAAATATATGTTCTCAGCAATAAAATTTCACTCATTTGTTTCAGCATGAGCAGCATGATTTTTTCAACCGTGTATTGTAGTAGTAACACTCTGCAATAATGCATTGATTGAATTATTATGTTTCAGACACTGTGCTAAAGGTCGTACTTTTTTTCCTTGTTTTATCTTTGCAATAACTCTACAAAATAGGCACTATTACTATACAGATGAGAACACCGAGGCCTAAAACGATTAAGCATTTTGATGAATAACACCTGAAAGTGGCAGAACTCAGCTTCAAATCCATGTATCACACCTTTAATGAGTACACTACACTCAGTGCTGTTCTGAAGCTGGCTCATACATGCCAACTATTGAATTTTCAGGAATTTTGCAGCAGCTTGTTGTTAAACATGGCCATTCTTAAAAATTAAATTATATAAACTTAAAATTAAATTAATTACATTAAAAACAAAGGTTTTTAATAAATACTCAGTGTCTATCACTTCCTAGTTATTGGCTGCATTTAGCTGTCATCACTCTCAAGTTTATGTAAATCTATTGTATCAAGTCAATTCTGACTCATAGCAACCAGAACGCTCCTTAGAAGCAAGGATGTCAAGATTACTTCTCACGTACTTTGGACATGTTATCAGGAAGGATCAGTCCCTGGAGAAGGACATCATGCTTGGTAAAGAAAACGGTTAGCAAAAAAGAGGAAGACCCTCAGTGAGATGAATTAACACCGTGGCTGCAACAATGACCTTAAGCGTAACAATGATTGTGAGCATGGTGCAGGACTGGGCAGTGTTTCATTCTGCTGTACCCAGGGTCACTATGAGTCAGAACCAACTCAACAGGACCTAAAAACAACAACACAGGACGGAATAGAACTGCCCCATAGGGTTTCCAAGGCTGTAAATCTTTATGGAAGCAGACTGCCACATCTTTCTGTCTCTGCTTGGCTGGTGGGTTGGAACCGCCAACCTTTAGGTTAGTAGTCAAACAGTTAACCACAGACCCACCAGGGCCTGGTAGAAATGCTATAGAATATGGTATTACTGATAGAATAGTGCATTAATGCATTCCTCTTTCCAGCTCCCCGTTCAGTGGCATCATGTTGGTAGCTTGAAATCAGCCATGGATGAAGAATTCGTGCTATGGAAATTGGTAAATGCTTTAAATCAGGGCTTTTGCGGGGAGGGGAGAAGCTAGTTGCTAAACATTTACCAGAACACCACTGACTGCATTGGTTTCATTTTTCTTGTTGTTTGTTTGGGTGGTTGGTTGGTTGCTGTTTTTGTAGCTGTTTTCACCTTCATTGTAGTTCTCACTACCAACATCATTTTGGGTGTGAGTTGAGATTTTTGTGGATATGTGTCTAATAAGAGGAGTCCCTAGGCGATGTGAACAGTTAATGGGTTCACTGCTAACCAAAAGATTCATTGTTCTGAGGCTCCTTGGAAGAAAGGCCTGGTAATCTACTTCCAAAAGTCAGCCACTGAAA
Source organism: Loxodonta africana (assembly GCF_030014295.1). Lineage (NCBI taxonomy): Eukaryota > Metazoa > Chordata > Mammalia > Proboscidea > Elephantidae > Loxodonta > Loxodonta africana. The sequence goes on from NC_087342.1 coordinate 134,270,327, forward strand.
CCCCTATGGAGCACAGTTCTACTCTGATACTCACAGGGTCACCATAAATAAGAATCAACTCAAGAGCAACTGGCTTGGTCTGGGTCTGGGTCTAATCAGAAAGTGAGAAGAATGATGAGGTTTATTGGATTGTCTAGTCCAGCTGTGTGTAGGTTACTAACAAAACAGGTTGAATTTTAAGAAAAGAAATATTTATTAGATGAGAAATAGGAAAGTAAAGAATGGGGCTCCTGGGCATAAACTGAGGCCTGTGGGCATAATATTGCTTCTGAGCATAATACTGACCCTCAGGTACTTATATGAAGTTTAGATTGTATTTATTAGAACTAAACGAGAAGAGAATTTGGAAATTGGGTAGTATGTGTATTCACTTTTATACAAGCATGATGGTTTACTTTGTAGATGCCAGCTACTTGCAATGCCTGGGACCATTATAAATATCAGATGATCAATTGTTTAAATTTCTAGAGGAAAGCTGTGAGTTTTTGAGAACAGCGTCATGCCTTTTTATCATTATACTTCCATTTGTGATCCCAGCCCTTTGTCTTTGGGTGATGCATTGTAATTTGTAGGTGCTGATAAATGATTGTGAAATTCATTTAGCCACAAGATTGGTGCCTTCAGATGAATCATTTATCACCTCCTGGAGAGCCATAGGAAGTAAAATTTTTAACTTCATAAAATTAGGTCATTTTTCAGACTTTTTTTCATTCATTCCACAAATTTGAGTAAATACAATGATAATATAAGCATAATAATTACTATTTATTGAGCACTTGTTATGTCAGATCCAAACACATGCCCTTTACTTGCTCTCTTTTATGAAGTTGCTGTTATTATTATTCCCAATTAAAAGAAGACAAAAGTGTTGTTTGGAAAATTGAGGTTACTTGTCTAGATCTGAACCCAGAGAAGTGTTTCTTAATCCTGAGCTCTTAATCACCTAGTACCTGCCCCTATGCTTAACACCTAAGCCAGGCACTCTGTTGAATATCAGAGAAACATGTTATAAATATTGAAGAACTTTCAACCTCATTGTAGAAAAGACACATGGAAATGGTTACATAAAAAAAAAGATGAGTATATATACATTGACCAAATATATATATATATAAAAGGCAGAAATGAACAGCTTGCTTTTCAGTTTATAATACTGGTTTTGTTTTGTATATGATTTATTTTTTGCCAGTATAAAAAATTCATATTTTCAATCCCAGCAAGTAGATTTGAAAAATTATGTGTGTGTGTGTGTGTATACACTCTTTCCTAACTTATAGACTTGGTTAGTTAGCTTCCAAAGACCAGATAGTTACATGAAATCAGTGTTATACAAAAATGAAGGATGACCACATCAGATCACAAAATGGAGGATGACTACATCATTGCATAACCACCAAATTACATCATTACATAACTGCCAAACCACTGAGAATCATGGCCTAGCCAAGTTGACACATAACCTTAACCATCAAAGCCAGCATTACCCTCACCTCGCACCTTGGCCATTGTTACTGCCAGACATACATTGTTATTGCACAAAATAGTCAGTAGATTTTTTACTATTGTAAATGCAAAATGTCAGTAAGTGACACGGTGGCTGCAACAATGGGCTCAAACATAACAACTATTTTGAGAATGATGCAGGACTGGGCAGTGTTTCAATCTGTTATACTTAGGCCGGCAGGTTGAATCCACCAGCTGCTCTTTGGAAACCCTGTAGGGAAGTTCTATTCTGTCTTATGAGGTCACTATGAGTTGGAATTGCCTTGATGGCAATGAGTTTAACATATATGTGCATATATGTATATGCATGTGTATATATATACACGCACACACACACACAAAAAAAACCAAAAAACCCAGACTTACTGCCATTGAGTTGATTTTGACTCATAGTGACCCTGTAGGACAGAGTAGAGCTGCACCACAGGGTTTCCAAGGAGCAGCTGGTAAATTCGAACTGCCGGCCTTTGGTTAGCAGCTAAGCTCTCTCTTAACCGATGCACCTCCAGAGCTTCATACATACATTAATACCCTTGATATTTGAAGAATAGATTGAATTAAGATGGCTAAATAAAAACCTACTAATATATATCACAGAAGTATTCTATACACCTGGAAATTAAGTTTTTTGATATCTTTTGCACAGTTTCTTCAAACACCACTCTATATCAGCTACTCTCTGTGTCATTATCTAATACCTCACTAATTCTTTTCCTGTGCACACCACTACTGATTGAATAAATCCTTTGCTTCTTATATAATCTGCTAGAAAGTTCTCATCAAATATTACAAAATCGATCTGTGTTCCCTGAAGAAAAAACAAAATAATACTTTGTAAAAGGAAATCAATACATGGAATTCAAATTGTTACCAACTGAATTCTCAGTAATCAATCACGAATGCTCCTTAACATCTTTTCTGCTATGAATAATACGTACAAACTATATTTTAATAGCATTGTTCACAAATTATATCACTTTCTTTTTTCTTGAATTATTCTATTTATATATTTATATTATACAACCTAAATAAAGCACCAACGTTTAAAAGAAAAAGTTATAGACCAAAAATTTGTGAGAAATTAACTTCACACCATTTTATATAGCTGGTATTCTTTATAAATGTTGCTATATGTTGTATTTCCTGGAAGTCTGTTAGAAAATAGAACTGATTGAAAAATGTTGCATATGTCTGTTCTCACCTAAGATTGCCAAATAGTGTTTTAGCTTACTTCTTATACGGAGTTGATTCCAAGTACTTAAAAAGAGTTTTTCCTGGGTTAATTTTAACTGTTTTATAGCCTTTCAAGGGCAATAAATTTTATATTTTAGGATTTAGATTTTTCAGGAATATGTATTTGTCTGAAAACCCATTCAGCACTTTTGTGCAAACTAACAAAATACATCCCTTCCTCTAGACACTACTTCCATTTGTTTAGAAATTGTGTTAATATATTGGCTTTGGTATTTGTTTTTTATTTTGTCTGCTGAGATTTTATATCATTTTATTCACTATAAGCATATTTTGTTATATTCCATTGAGCATAGTTATAATTGCTGCTTTAAAATCCTTGTCTTATAATTCCAACATCTGGGTCATCTTGAGGTTAACATCTGATATATTTTTCTCTAGAAAATGTGACACATTTTCCTGGCTCTTTTTCAAGGAATTTTAAATTGTATTCTGGACATTGTGCATGTTATATTGTGTAGACTCTGGATTCTGTTATATTACTCTAAAGGGTATTGATGTTTTTGTTTTAGCAGCAATTATCCTGGTTAGACTCCGACTGCAAACTGTCTGATCAGTAGTTGGCAGCTCAGATTGAGGTTCAGATTGCTTTTAGTGTGTGCTGCACATGCCTGCTTCAAGAGTCAGTCAGAGACTTGTGCAGAGTTTATACACAAAATTTGAAATTCTTCTTCTCAGGCTCTCTCCTTTCTGAAGTTCTCTCACTCTTCCGTACCTCCTTCGTCTGGTTCCTCTAGCCAAAAAGACAGAGGGTTTTTCCACTGGAAAGAATTGAAGCTACCCTACCTAGGGTAAGACTGCAAAAACCTGAAACTCAACCCCTGTCGGTCACTTTCTCAAAGTTTTGACTCCCTTCAAAAATCTTCCTACTTTGGTCACTATCTAGGGCCCTCAGGTAGTTATATTCCTCTTTTTCATTAACCCTATACTTTATCAAGCATAATGTCCTCCAGGGACTGATCTCTCCTGACAACATGTCCAAAGTATGTAAGGCGTAGTCTCACCATCCTTGCTTCTAAGGAGCATTCTTGTTGTACTTATTCCAAGACAGATTTGTTTATTCTTTTGGCAGTCCATGGTATATTCAGTATTCTTCACCAACACCGCAATTCAAAGATGTCAATTCTTCTTCTGTCTTCCTTATTCATTGTCCAGCTTTCACATACATATGATGTGATTCAAAATACCATGGCTTGGGTCAGGCACACCTTAATCTTCAAGGTGACATCTTTGCTTTTAAACACTTTAAAACGGTCTTTTGCAGCAATTTGCCCAATGCAGTGCATCTTTTGATTTCTTGACTGCTGCTTCCATGGGTGTTGATTAGTTTTTGTAAAACTATCGTAATTCCCATTGTTATTGTTGCTATTGTTGGCTGTCATTGAGTCTCTTTTCACTCATGGTGACTCCATGTGTGCAGAATGGAACTGCTCCATAGGGTTTTCAAGGCTGTGACCCTTCAGAAGCAGACCACCAGGCCTGTCTTCTGAGGTGCCTCTGGGTAGGTTCCAACTGCCAACCTTTCTGCTCATAGTCGAGTGCTTAACCATTTACACCACCCAGGGATTATAATTTCCATTAGTTTTGTAAAAACATTATTTTGATTATGAACCTCTGATGTTGAAGACTGGTCAGGTGCCTCCTATTACTTAACAAATCGAGAAAAAACTTCTATCTAGCTTGAAAAACCTTCAGAATCTGTTCCGTCCTTCCAACTTTCTTTCCTACTGTATCATGGATAGAAACCCTGGTGGCATAGTGGTTAAGAGCTATGGCTGCTAACCAAGGGTCAGCAGTTCAAATCCATCAGGTGCTCCTTGGAAACCCTATAGGGCTGTTCTGCTCTGTCCTATAGGGTTGCTGTGAGTCAAAATCAAATCGACGGCAATGGGTTTTTGGTTTTGGTGTCATGGACATGCCCCATCCTTACCTAGTCATAGATATACCACATTATCCTCCATCCAGACCTTTTTAAAAAATGCTTAGAATTTTGAAAGAAATACCTCTATAATCTTTGCTTTAAAAAAATACAATTTTTATTCTTTTCAGAACGGTAATCCTTTAAAACTTTAGTGGCAGATTTTTATCTACATGCTGTTTTTATTCACCATGAACCCTAACTCCTTCTCTTGCCAGCGGTTCATCTAATTGTTCCTTAAAATTCATATATGCATGAAAATATTCTTCCTCTCATATAGATGTATAAAATGCTAATTAAACACTTAGTCCCAGTATTTAATTCTATTAAAATGTCGAACTCATATGTCCATTTTTATCAATAACAGATAAATTCTATACATTACTGTAAATCACTATGAAACATTTAAGTGATATTGTTATTTAAATTAATACAACATAAAACAAATGTACCAAATTGATGATGATGATAAATAATTTTCAGAAGATTGTGGGTCTTGATTGTCAAGGGATCCCCAGTTGCTATCGTATTGCTTCTTGACTAATGTACATGAAGCATAAAAATAATTTTTCAACAAAACTAACTCAAGAATAAAATAAATGATAATTATCATAGAATAAGTTCTATTAACTGGAGATTACTACACAGCAACAGTTCTGAGTGATCAGACTAAAAAATTCTAGTGGGGAGTGTCAAATCTAGGAAAGAGCATTTGGAAGTTGGTGGAATGTGGAAATGGGCATGCCAATATGTTGGCACTGCCTGTTGAAATGACTTCCAGAAAGAAAGGGAAAACCCTTTCTCCCTTATTAAGTTCATTGTCAAGTCTCCCATGTCAATTCTACTTTAACTCCAGCCTCCCTACAATAGCTGGAAAGTATTCACTCTATCCTTAGGATGAAACTAAAATTCCAGATAGCAATAGTAATGATCACAAGAATGAACACAGCTGTGAATCGTTGAATGTATACTCTAAGTATGTAATGTGCTAAACACTACATCCGTTAGTTCTGCAAGTGGCAAAACTGGGATCATAATCCAAATCCATCCAACTTTAAAGCCTGGGTTTGTAACTACTGCATGACACAGGCCCCTATGCTTTTGAGGGAATGAGCTCAGTGAATAAAAGCATACCTTGCAAGCTCTCTTTAGAAAGTCATAGAGATGTTGAAAAGCTTTGAAAGCCAGAGTGCTACAGAGATGCAAGGCATTGTTCCTCCTTGCTCGCTCATTTTTCTTTGTCTTTCCCCTTTTCTCTCATCACACTTGGTAAATAGATGAGTCATTCTGAAATTGTGCCCTCCTCTTCAGTTTATTCATCTCTGGATCTATTCTGTACTGAAATATATTCCTCAAAAATTGAAGGCAGCATAAAAATAGTAGAATTAAGGTCAAATAAGCCTCTATAATTCAAAGTCTACATATTAATCTATATTTTCTATTAATCCAACTTTCTGCAGTGCCAAACTGTAATACCAAAACATAGAAATCAACTAACCAATAAACCTTACTCGAGTCTTCACATTCAAGGACTACATAAAGGCAAAATTATAATGACAGAAATAAAAGTCCTACCTGAAAATCCTGCAGAGTGCATCATTTAAAAAACAGAAACGAAAACCCATTGATTATAAACCGATCAGTCCTATAGAAATGACATCCCTAACCTTTCCCTAAATTACATGAAGGTTGTGACATTTCATGGCCACTGGCATAGCTAAATATAAACAGAGATTATTCTGTGCCTGCTCCCTGTGCTTTTGCTGACTGACACAACAATTAAGGAAACAAGTTTCCTTTGTAAATTACAGCTCCACACAGCTTTGAGTAAGCAGAAAGTGTACATTAGAAATATTTTTAGCTTGACATGAAACTTTCCAAAGGCTCCTAATTAAGTATTTAAGCCCCAGAAACTATAATTGCAACTGCCAAAATAACTGGGAAATCAGACCTTTAGTGGGATCAATCTTAAACTAAAGCTATTGTTTGGAAAATCTTATGGGAAGGCTTTATTATTCTTCAACATCCTCCAAAACAGAAGGGTACTTCTAATATTGCCTACCCTGTGAGGTATTCAGGTGCATTGTTTGTATACAGAAAGTAAATAGAACGAATATGTAACCACATACAAGTGAAAAGAATGGCTTTCAGCACCATCCATTTGTGACTTGAACATAAAGGCTTCAGAGTCTTGTGCTAGGGAACCTCAGGGCAGAGCATCGCACACCCAGATCCTGGCCATGCAGCTTAGCTATCAGAAACATTGACAGTGCCTTATTAGAGCATCGTCTTCACCTGTAACTTGAGATCCAAAACTCTTTTAATCCCCTAGGCTGTGTCCCATTTCCAACAGAATAGTAACAGAGTTTTATGCAGAGTATCTCTATACAACTCAGACTTCAAATATTGTTATATGAAGGTAATATGCTTTTTATAGTTTAAATGTTCAGAGCTTTCAGACTATAACATCAGTTGCTTTAATGAGGACTTTCAGGGCTATTAGTATATATGAATTTAAAATAACAATCGTCTAGTTACTGTTGTCATAACAAGTATGTGTGGGTCACTGGTGCAGCAACCTAGATAGATCTTCTGTGAATATTTTTGGAAGATTTACTATCCTTGAATTTCCAAATAAATAATAATATGACAATAGTATGATTTATTTCTTTGTTATTTTTCATTTTAATTCATTTAAGCTATTCATCATTCCTATGATTTAGTTTAATCCCTGACCATGAATTTTGGCAACACAAAGTAGGCAACACAAATGCATGGCTCCCAGTAAAACTTTGGCGATGGCTGACGTTTGTGAAGCACTTACTGTGGGTCCAGGCAGCACATGTATTTACTCAATGAAGCCCCCAATAACACTAAGGATACGTACTATTGTTATATCCATTCTACTCAGTTGAGGAAACTGAGAGTCAGAGAGGTTGGTAACCTATCCAGGGCTCCACAGGGGAAAGTATCCTAATATGGATTTGAACCCAGCCAGTCTGGCTCCAGGTTCCTTCCTATGAACAGTGTGTTGACACATGCACCCTTGTTAAATTAGTGAATGAATGAATGATACTTCAGCTTATAGGAAGACATCAAAGCACTAAAAATATGACTAGAAAATGAAGCTTGTTTCTAAACAAATAACTGGCATTGGCTTTGCATGCATATAGTTTCAGAATAGACCCTTTGGGGTACTCATACACTCTTATTTTATACTAATGCCACCACCATTTCTCAAAACAGTTGTGGACCAGTCCTTGAGAATTGACTTTAGAGCCAATTTATAACCACAAACTCACACAACTTAGCCTTATTGTTTTATAGACCTACCAAAAGGGATAACCCTGCCTAATCATGCCCCTTCCTACCAGACTTGGTTCTGCATAACTTTTGGCTGTTACAAGAGCCAAATCGACCCTCAAACGGTGAAAATGTGCCAGATGTCAAGGTATTCCAGGGGATATGTAGCAATTTAATCAGTTCTGTAAATGTTTTGAGCAATAAAGATGTTATTATAAATGTATAATAATACACTAAGGTGGAAGCTCTGATGGAAATTCTATTCATTTGGATAATTAAGTTATTCAGAAGACCCCAAACAGGCTTCATTCTTTTAAAAACTCACGTGTGAAAATCTCTGCCTTGCACTATGTTCCGTGCTAGAGAATTGGGAATGGAGTAGAGAGCAAGGTGAATAGCTACCGGTGTTTTTTCCTAGAATGTGGAATGTTTTAAGGTTGATGTCCATGGACAAAAGCCTTTTCCTTTTGATATAGTCTTTTACTGGTGATGACGATAGATGAGTGATCAGTAGCAATTTACTGGAAATGGAAGAGTAAAGGATTTCGGGTAGCCATTGAGAATTAGCTTAGGTGAAATTTAGAAGTAGAAACTTTGTCTTTTGAATTCTTATTAGGTCCGCTTTCAGCCTGCTTCCTCTTCTAATTAAATTCTTCCTCCTAGACTCCTTTCCCAGGATCTCAATTTTTGTTCTATGCTGGCTGTCTGCTAACCAATGTTTGCCAAATTATTAACTGTTCGGGAAGGCACTAGCTAATAGCAGTTTGCCATATCAGCAAGCACTTACATTTGCTTTATACAAAGAAACCTTAAGAGAAGGAAAAAGCAACCTAACTCTGCCACAGAGGAAGGCTCCTATACTCTCTACCCGCTGCTCCTCCCTGATGGTAAACAGAGACTTGCAAACGATCTCTGAACCTTACAAAGGGTGCCAGCCCCTTCCTTAGTGGGGAAATCAAATAGCTTAGAAGCTTAAATTAAACTTGCTGATATAATCAGAACAATATAGCACAAGTAGTGAATACCTGAAGAGAACTTTCTTGAATTTCTGGCATTGTATCTCCATCCAGAAATGCTGTAAGAAAAACCATCCAGTTTCAAAGAAAATATCTGAAACCCCAATTTAGCCATGTCCTGGAAGGGGCAGGATACTAGGGCTGTGGTATTTGCAGAGCACTTGAAAGGCTGGCAGCTGCCTTCCTCATGTAAAATTGCCAGGATAAACTCTGAGGACACCCTTTTAACATCGATAACATTTTAACATTGGTAAACATTCACACTGATTAATGCTGATTCGTTAATAACAAATGTACTTAGTTAACAAGATTAAAGTTAAAATTTTCTTGTGCAATTTGGAATGAAGACAGGGGAAATCTAAACTGGCTTTATAACTCAAATAACTCCTTATCCATCCACAAAAGTATATCTAATCAAACAAGGAAAATGGTTACTAGGCAACTTATAAAGACATAATGTCAGCCTTCAGATTTCTGATAGACAAGGTTCAACATATTAATCCAAATCTGCTGCACTGTAAAACAGCCAATAGTGTATTGATTGAAAGAAAAACAAAAGAGAAATAGCCCTGTTTAATTAGCCAGATATCCAGCAGGATTTGGAATTTGAATTATTAAATCTAAGTGTGCCCAAAGCGATTATTAAATATTCAAGTAAATGGAGGAAGACCAAAGCAATGATCCAGGATCAAAGCTATTAAAATGTAAAGGAAAATGAGGGCAGATACTTCTGATTCCTCCTGAGGCACTTTTCTTAAGGAGGTTTGAGAGAAATACAGGTGGGTCATAAACAAGCACCATGAGGCTCTGTGTTGGCATGTGAAAAACTGATGGCGAGGTAGGAGGAGCTAGCACTAAATACTCGCCACACGGATTCAGGGGAAAGAAGATGCTATGCTTCTTTTAATCTAGCCCTGCATGACTGTAGAGAGAAAGTTCCTGTTCAAGCATTGCCCTGATGGCAAAATGGTTAAGAGCTTGGCCGTTAACCAAAAGGTTGGCAATACGAACACACCCAGCAGCTCTGCAGGAGAAAGACCTGGCAATCTGCTTCTGTAAAGATGACAGCCAAGAAAACCCTATGAGGCAGTTCTACTCTGTGACATGGGGTCTCTGTGAGTCGAAAATCGACTCAATGGCACCTAACAACCGGAAGCATGATTTTAGAGAGACATCCTGTTCAAGAGCTGCCCATCATCAGTGGGAGATTCCATGAACCATCCATCCTATGACATCATTCTTCCCCACTCAGGAGCCTCCCCCCTGCGCCTACATTGTAGTAAACTTATTTCCAGTAATTACAAATAGCCCCAGAGTCTCTAACCTTTTGGAACTTATAATAAAAACTGAGAAATACATTTTAGACACTCCTCTAGTGTTTTAAAAATACTTATCTGCATCAAATATACTCTTTATCTAAACATATTGGTCCACTGAGTACATTTTTTGAAAATAGCAACTTTTTGCTGGTTACCTTCTTGTAAACTTAATCAATATATGATTTGGAAAAGGTGAGATTTTTTTTCCTTTAAGAAAATAATAATAATTATTCAGAAACATTCATGATTTCTAGGGAGATTTATTGTCAGATAAAGATATAAGTGAGATGGATTGACACAGTGGCTGCAACAATGGGCTCAACCATAGCGATGATTGTGAGGATGGCATAGGGCTGGGTAGTGTTTCATTCTGCTGTACACAGGGTCGCTGTGAGTCGGAACTGACTCAACAGCACCTAACAACAACAAAGATATAAGCACTTTACTGAAGGCTGGCACAATCTTGGATTAGCCATTTTCAGGGTGGACAGATGGAAGATGGTTCAATTTCTGCCCTTCAGTTTGAATCTAAACTGGCTTACTTATCTGGACTAACTGCACACTCAGTACCATCAAAAATGACAGTTTTTCAAAGTTGCTCAGGGTCTGCTTTCCATGTCAAGGTGAGGCAGAGCTGTGGCTTCTCACCTCCATCTCTGATTCAGATGGATTAAATGATATTTATTAAGAGCTCCAACCCGGGTGGCACAGTGGTTCAGAACCAAAAGGTCAGCAGGTCAAATCTACCAGCCGCTCCTTAGAAACCCTATGGGGCAGTTCTACTCTGTCCTGTAGGGTCACTATGAGTCGGAATTGACTCAACGGCAATGGGTTTGGTTTTTGTGTGTGTGTGTGTTTACTAAAAGCCTACTGCATGCATAGCAGAAGTGCTCTATTAATTTCTTTGTGACTCCTGGCAAACATATCTCCTGTATGACTCCTTGCCCCCGATTCTCCTGTGGGAATAATAATCTTTCACATTTATCTAGTTCCTGGAGATGCTGTGAAAATTGACAAGTGAAATATTTGTAAAGTACGTGAAATCCTCAGATGAACGTGTTATATAAACAGGGAAGAATACTGCCTTTCCAGGCCAGAGTCAGAACCTGGAGCTTCTCTAATGAGCCAGGTTTTCCTGGTTGGGTGCTACTTGCCTGGGGCTGTGTTATTCTGAGATAGCTGGGTGCCTTTTATTGATCCGTATCCCTGACACATGGCCCAGTGGGAGATAAGAATATAAAAATCAAATTATATTTTACATGGACTAAATGTCTCCTAATCTCTTTCACTCCTTCTGAGTGGAGTGCATCAAATCTTTGTGATTTATTATACATGATAAAAAGAATGTGCTTTTTGATGAACAAATATCCCTTGTGTTCAGGAAGAGTCTTGCAAAGATGTTCAAAACTCAAAAGTAATTGTTTGCTTAGAAGGTAGTTCATATATAATCAAAGTGAGTAATTTTTTTTTAAGTCCCATTGAGTTCCAAAGCAATTTAAGAAGTCATTGCATTAAAATGATTCATTACCAGATTAAGGATGGTATTGTTATCACCTTTTCAGGTAGTTCAGGCATTAAAAAGCAATTCATATGAAGGTTTTTAAATGGATTTACTGAACATCTTGTGGATTTATTTTGTAACTTGCAGAAAACCTCTACTATTTAAACTTGTCAACATACTTCTAAAATTATTAGTTCAATGACACTTTCTGCAAAATACAATTTCATGCCTCTTGTAATGTGTGTCAACAGTTAGCATTAATTAGCACTCGGCAGTCAGGAACTGAGCTCATTTCCAGCTGTTAATCTGGGACCAACTCAACAAAAGACTCCTATGATCTAAACTAGTCTGGCTACTCGTCCTTCAATAATTGGGGATCATTATAATATGTCATATTTTCCTGAGTAGAGCTTTATTCCCCGCCCCCCCCCCCGCCTTTTTTTAGTACCTAAACCATTATTGCCACTGCTAGCTAGTAATTAACTCAAAAGGTCACTTTTGGAAGAAAATGTGAAAGGAATAGAGAGGACAAAACACAAAATCATACCTAAGGTGGATTGAAGGGCATTTAGCTTTTTGGCATAAATTCAATCAGTTTGAGTACTACCAACTTCTCTCTTCCCGTTAAAATGATTAGTATAAAACCTAGCTATTCTATAAACACTACAGGGAAAATTAACTCTTTTTCAATGACCTATAGTTGTTCATAAAGTTAAGAATATTTATGATTAGTTTTGTAAAATTCTATTTTTAACGTTGTTTTTATTGAAAATAATTGAGTTTTTTTCCAAAACATAGTTTATATTCATATGTGGATAGATATAGATAGATTTCACCATGTTAATCAATATACATTAGATAGATGATAGATAGGTTAAGAAAAAAAAAACCAAACCCACTGCCACGAAGTCAATCCCCACTCATAGCGACGCTATCGGACAGAGTAGAACTGCCCCACAGAGTTTCCGAGGAGCACCTGGTGGATTCGAACTGCTGACTTTTGGCTAGCAGCTATAGCTCTTAACCACTACACCACCAGGGTTTCCAATAGATAGATAAGGTAAATACAGACATATAGAGATGGAGATAGCAATGAGGTATTCACTACATATGTAAACACACCCACACATAGTATTAGTTAATAACAAACTATCCTTCTCATTTTTCTTTTAGAAAATCTAATTCTTAATCAGCAAATTTCTCTGTGGCCTTTCTAATAATGCTAAGAATAAACTCTTTAGCAATATTAAAAAGAGCACAAACACTAATTTGAGCATAAATAAGTACGATTTACTTCATTAAGTTTGTAGAAACATAAAATTGGAGATGGCTCACACCACCTTGTGAGAGCTGAATGCTAAATTTTCGGGAATTTTGTGCCCCAGTTGTTAAACATAGACATATTAAAATTTTAATTGTATAAAATTGTAATTAAAGAAATTACATTAAAAGCACATATCATAAGTACTCAAAGCTCATCATTCTCTAATTGTTTTCTTATCTATGCCCCTGAGATTATATGCATTTATTATCTATCCGAGGGGAATATTATATAATAACGTGATAATGCACATGTGTTCCCAACTCCTCGTTCAGCATCATCACTTTGGTAGCTTGAAATTAGCCATAGTGGGAGTATTTATAGCACAGAAATTGGCAAATGCTTATTAACTGCCCCATCCCACTGCAGAGAGCTGATTGTTAAACATTTACCAGCACACTACTGAACTATCTTTATTGGATAAATATCTAATTCTTTTGATTTCTTTATACCAGTTTATTCTCCTTCTTCTGATATACTTTAGTAAAAGTGAGAAAGGACAATATTGTATTTTCCAATCAAATATGCAGTTCTCTTGCCTTCTATAAAATGTGCTTTGAGATTTTGTGACTCAGCCCTCTTCTAAACTTGAAATTCAGGTGGGCTCTTGGGTAACACTGAAAAATTCACTTTAAATGCAGGTCAGCAAATAATTTTTGTACCCTTCTCTAGAGCAACCCTAGCTGATGTGCAGCCAGGTTGTACATCTTGCCTTTAAGTACAGTCACAAGAATGAAGCTCAGTTCTAACATCCCCTGAATGAGGAAGAGGAGCAACCTTGAAAAAAGGTGAGTATTCTCAGTCTATATGTAACTCACCAATAATAACTCATCAGTAGTACCCTTTCCATCAGTGGTCTCCAAGTCCTTACAATTCAGTTTCCATTCATTTTTATTTTGCAGCATATTATCATGTTTCTTGAAAACACTGAGAGAAATCTATAGTTGCATTACTAATATATACACTAAAACATAAAGTAACACTCTATTTATTAATGACTACACACCTTCTGGATGGAATTAATTTGCCTTTTTCTGTAAACCACTTCCAACAGGGACCATAACAGACCAGATTATGCCAGTCCCTGCTTTGTAGTGAAGTGTATGTGCATTGAGGTTACAATGGCCTAATAAATGGAAATACCATTAAAATAGTCCTCAAATTGTTAAACATAGAGTTTCCGTATGACCCAGGTATTCCACTTCTAGGTATCTACACAAGACAACGGAAGACATATGCCTGCACAAAAAATTGTATTCAAGTGTTCATAGCAGCATTATTCCTAATATCCAAAATTGGAAAAAACCCAAATGTCCATCAGTTGATGAATGGATAAACAGAATGTGGCCTATCCACACAGTGGAATATTATTTAAAAAAAAAATTAAATCCTGATAAATGCTACATTAGGGTGAGCCTAGAAAACATCATGCTAAGTGAAAGAAACCTGTTATAAAGGACCACGTATCATATGATTCCAGCTATGTGAAATATCCAGAATCTATAGACAGAAGGTAGATTAATGGTTGCCTTTTTTTTTTTTTTTTTTAGGGCTGAGGTTGGGGAGAAAGGTGGGAGGGACAGTTAAGGAGTGCGGGGTTTCATTTTGGGGTAATGAAAATATTCTAAACTTGATCTTGGTAGTGACTGCACAACTCTGAATATTCTAAAAGCCATTAAATTGTATACTTTAAATGGGTGAATTGCATGGTATGAATAATATAGCTCAATACCACTCTTCAAAAAAAAAAAGCAAAAAAAAATTTTTTTAAATATGCTTAGAGCATCACATTCAGGATTTAAATTGTTTTATTATTATTACTGTGTTTTCGGTGAATGTTTACAGCACAAATTAATTTTTCATTCAAAAATTTTATACACAAATTATTTTGTAACATTTGTTGCAATCCCAGCAATGTGCCAGGACTTTCCCCTTTTCTCTTTCCCTCTTGGGTTCTCAGTGTCCATTCATCCAGTTTTCCTGTCCCTGCCTTCTCATCTTTGCTTTTGGGCAGATGTTCCCCAGTTGGTCTCGTATACCTGACTGAACTAAGAAACATGTTCCTCATGACTTGCTAAAAGAGGGAATAAGTGTGAGTAACGCTTGTTGTTTTTGTTAGGTGCCGTCGAGTCTGTTCCAACTCACAGCGACTCTCTGTACGACAGAATGAAACACTGCCCGGTCCTGAGTCATGCTCACAATTGTTATGCTTGAGCCCATTGTTGTAACCACTGTGTCAATCCATCTCATTGAAGGTCTTACTCTTTTCCACTGACCCTGTACTTTACCAAGCATGATGTCCTTCTCCAGGGTCTGATCCGTCCTGTTAACACGTCCAAAGTATGTAAGACGTATTCTCACTATCCTTACCTCTAACGAACATTCTGGTTGTACTTCTTCCAAGACAGATTTCTATGTTCTTTTGGCAGTCCATTGTATATTCAATATTCTTCACCAACACCACAATTCAAAGGGGTCAGTTCTTCTTCCACCTTCCTTATTCATTGTCCAGCTTTCGTATGTACATGATGCGATTGAAAATACCATAGTTTCAGTCAGGCGCACCTTAGTCTTCAAGGTGACATCTTTGCTTTTCAACACTTTAAAGGGGCCCTTTGCAGCAGATTTACCCAATGCAATGTGTCATTTGATTTCTTGACTGCTGCTTCCGTGGCTGTTGATTGTGGATCCAAGTAAAATGAAATCCTTGACAACTTCAATCTTTTCCCCGTTTATCATGATGTTGCTCATTGGTCCAGTTGTGAGGGTTTTTGTTTTCTTTGTGTTGAGGCACAATCCATACTGAAGGCTGTGGTCTTTGATCTTCATTAGTAAGTGCTTCAAGTCCTTTTCACTTTCAGCAAGCAAGGTTGTGTCATCTGCATAACACAGGTTGTTAATGAGTCTTCCTCCAATCCTGATGCCCCATTCTTCATATATATATATATATATATGCACACATACACACCTATATATGTATACACACACACATCATGTTGCATGGGTGATCAAAGCACGTAAATTAGTATTATCATGTTGGTTAAGAAGTGTCATTTATGGATACACAATTTTCCTATTGTAATTACTTGGCCTTGTGGAAGAAAAGGCATAATTATCATTCTCAGCGTCCCTGGCCTCATTGAGCAAATAGCTCTTGATATTGACATTTTGTACCACGGATAATGATACTCTTCCTTCTTTCAAAGGAACAAGAAGTGCTCTATAAGCACTCACTCATCAGTGGCCATTGTTTTATCATCAATTATCGCACATTAGAAAAGAAACAGCACCAAACTTCACCCAGCGCAAATTATTGTTTTCACCAAGCCTTGACAGTATTAACATTCAAATTAAGTTCACACTTTTAATAGAAAGATAAGAAACTATACTAGGATAGACTGAAATCTTTTTTATGTGTTCTAGCGTTTTAAACATCCAAAGTAAAATTAAAGCAATTTGAAACATAAAATTCATTTTTAAGGACCACGCAAACCCTATGAGAATTAACTAGAAGTCTTAGTTACATTAAATGAATTATTTTACTAAGATGCCAGGTTAAAAATAAGGGTATCATTGCTAATGTCAGATGGATCTTGGCTGAAAGCAATGAATACCATGAAAGATATTTACCTGTGTTTTATTGACTATGCAAAGGCATTCAACTGTGTGGATCATAACAAATTATGGATAACGCTGCAAAGAATGGGAATTCCGGAATACTAAATTGTGCTCATATGGAATCTGTACAGAGACC
Organism: Loxodonta africana; assembly: GCF_030014295.1. NCBI lineage: Eukaryota > Metazoa > Chordata > Mammalia > Proboscidea > Elephantidae > Loxodonta > Loxodonta africana. The sequence goes on from NC_087342.1 coordinate 134,287,213, forward strand.
AAGAGGCAGTCATTCAAACAGAATAAGGGAATGCTGCATGGTTTAAAATCAGGCAAAGTGTGCGTCAGGGTTATATCCTTTCACCATTCTTATTCAGTCTATATGATGAGCAAATAATATGAAAACTGGACTGTGAACAAGGACGTGGCATCAAGATTGGAGGGAGACTTATTAACAACCTGTGATATGCAGATGACACAACCTTGCTTGCTGATAGTAAAGAGCACTTGAAGCATTTACTGATGAAGATCAAAGACTACAGCCTTCATTATGGGCTATGTCTTAACATGAAGAAAACAAAAATCCTCACAACTGGACCAATAAACAACATCATGATAAACAGAGAAAAGACTGAAGTCGTCACGGATTTCATTTTATTTGGATCCACAATCAATGCCCATGGAAGCAGGAGTTAAGAAATCAAAGGACATTGGACAAATCTGCAGCGAAAGATTTCTTTAAAGTGTTAAAAAGCAAAGATGTCACCTTGAGGACTAAGGTGCATCTGACCCAATCTATGATATTCCAAATCACCTCATATGCATGTGAAAGCTGGACAATGAATAAGGAGGAATGAAGAAGAATTGATGCCTTTGAATTATGGTGTTGACAAAGAATATTGAATATACCATGGACAGCCAGAATGCTCCTTAAAACAAGGATTGTGAGACTTTGTCTCATATGCTATGGACGGGTTATCAGGAGAGACTAGTTCCTGGAGAAGGACATCATACTTGGCAAAGTTTGGGGTCAATGAAGAAGAGGAAGACCCTCAGCGAAATGAGCAGTGGCTGTAAGGATGAGCTCAAACATAGCAACAATTGTGAGGCTGAAGCAGGACCAGATAGTATTTCGTTCTGTTGTACATAGGATCACTATGAGTAGGAACTTACTCAACAGCACCTAATAACAACAGGTTAAAAAGGACAGTTATTGAAATAAGTGGCAATACAAATGAGGACAGGTAATCTATGTTTCTGACTATATTGGTGCACAAACACACACTCACAAAAATAATTTAAGCACATCTTAATTCTATACACCTCAGTCCAGTAGTATGTAAGACTAGAGTACAAATATTTTGTTCAGTTCAGTCAAGTGTTTTCAGTTATTCTGACAAGACACCAAGGAAATGATATTCTTATGGCTTGATGGATCTTAGAAAGGCACTCTGGTAAAATTTTAGATAATGTTAGACCGGGAGAAAAATCACTATTGTATACATCAAGGACTTGGAAGTAAGTGGTTTGCGGGTCAGGAACATATTAAGCTATAGAAAAACTGAGTGCTTCCAGCTGAGATATAAAATTCACCCTGCAGATTTCACCCTCTGGTACAGATGAGATTTTAAATTAAATTTAGTTAAAGGCTTGTCTTCTGAAAATCTTTTCTTATCTAAAAATAGTGCTTTGAGTGTGCTGGTATATCTGAGTTTACCTTGAGAATTAACCAAGAATCGAATATGGGGTTCTGTATAAAGCCATTGTACATCTATCTGTACCTCTCAATAGAAGCAAAAATGAGGGATTTTGCTCCCTATGAATTGAGGAGAGAATGCACTTTTGCAGTTTAACTTTTGAATGAACAATTTTATATTTATTTATTAGGCACATCTGCATACAATGGTGATTCTATTTTGGCTCTGTTGAGTTAAGAATTCTGTCACTGCCTTTTTTCCTCATCTTCTTCAAGCATTCTGAAAGCAGTTTTTCTGAGCAGTCACCATACATGAAATTTTGGGTTAGCTTACAGCCTGCCTGGCATGTATTGACTTGCCTAATTTTTTATTGTGCCAATGCTAGAGGCTGACAGTGCCATTAGTTGGTGGAGCCTCTTTTCCATAAAATGTTCAGATTGCCTAAGTAAATTTTAGACTCTTGGAGAAGGATTTTTTACATTGTTGGTAAAAGTATGATTTAAGAATAATTTAGTAATACAATTTAGCCAATTGTGGTTTCACCAAAGCCTTAATAGTGTGTTTGTATATACACATATACCTTTATATATATGGTGGTGCTGTGTGCTGTCAAGTCAATTCTGAGTCATAACGACTTTATAGGACAGAGTAGAGCTGCCGCATAGGGTTTCCTAGGCTGTAATCTTTATGGGTGCAAATCTCCAAGTCTTTCTCCCGTAGAGTCCCTGGATGGGTTTGACTGGAAAACCTTTTGGTTAGCTGCTAAGAGCTTAACCATTGTGCAACCAGGGCTCCTATATATATCCCATTGCTGTTGAGTCTGTTTCAGCTCATAGCAACCCTTTAGGACAGATTAAAACTGCTCCATAGGGTTTTGAAGGCTGTAATCTTTACAAAAGCAGACTGCCACATCTTTCTCCCCTGCAGAGCCTGGTGGGTTTGAACCACTGACCCTTCAGTTAGCAGCTGAGCACTTTAACCACTGTGCCGCCAGGGCTACTACATATGTTTGTGTGTGTGTGTGTGTGTGTGTAAATGCATGCATGCACGTGTGTGTGTGTATGTTGCTTGGTCTTTAGGTGCCATTGAGTTGGTTCCTACACACAACCACCTTATGCACAACAGAACAAAATGCTGCCCAGTCCTGTGCCATCCTCACAATCATTGGTATGTTTGAGCCCATTGTTGTAGCCACTGTGTCAATCCATCTCATTGAGAATCTTCTTCTTTTTTACTTTTTTACCAAGCATGATGTCCTTCTCTAGGGATGGTCCCTCCTGATAACATGTCCAATGTGCATGAGGCAAAGTTTCACCATCCTTGCTTCTAAGGAACATTCTGACTGTACTTCTTCCAAGACAGGTTTGTTCATTCTTCTGGCAGTCCATGGTATATTTATTGTCCTTTGCCAACACCATAATTCAAAGGCATTAGTTCTTCTTTGGTCTTCCTTATTTATTGTCCAGCTTTTGCATGCTTATGAGGTGATTGAAGAAATATGTGTGTTGTGTGTTATATATAACTTAAAATGAAGAAGGTTTCAGTATGGTGGAGAACTTGGGAACTGAAACATGGAAATTTGCCAACAGTTACAGTACAGAAAAATGCATTAAATCTGCATATATGGTATTGAATATGGCCAGTAAATAATCCTTTCAAAACTTATCTAATGATACAGGAATACTTGTAAATTAATTATGTAAATTAAGTAAATTTGTTTGATGAATATTCCTGTTTTGGTGCTAGTTCATATCTGCCTTAAATAAACTGACTTTCCAAAGATTTCTTATGGTAACTCTTAGCATTAATATGCCAAACTATAGGCAGTCCTTGATTTGCAGGGTTTCTGTATAAACCAATTTCAGTTACTGTGGTTCAGTTTGAGGTCCTGGTAGTGCAGTGGTTAAGAGCTATAGTTGATAACCAAAAGGTTGGAAGCTCAAATCCACTAGTCACTCCTGGGGAACCCTATGGGGCAGTTCTACTCTGTCCTACAGGGTTACTATGAGTCAGAATTGACTCAAAGCAATTTTTTTTCATTTAATTTATATTTGGTATGGTTCAGTTAAATAATATCAGTCCTCTAACAACATAGTTCAGATTTCAGTTACCACAGTATATTAACTGTGAGTAATTGCATAAAGTAACATACTTCATTGCCAACTCTTCATTTCACTAATCGTTTTGTAAATTGCAGGTATGCATCATAATCAGTGATCAATCTTATCACTGCTTTCAAGGTCTGTCATTGTACATCTGCTATTCAGTTCACGCACAGACAGCAAAGAGTGTATTTGGGTTGCCTCCTTGTCTCCCGGTATATAAAAAAAAAACACAACACTGCCATCAAGTTGATTCCAATTCATAGCGACCCTGTAGGACAGAGTAGAACCATAGGGTTTCCAGGAAGTTGCTGATGGATTCTAACTGCCAAGCTTTTGGTTAGCAGCTGAACTCTTAACCACTGTGCCACCAGGGCTCCACCAGTGATAAGCCATGTAACATTGTATAAAAATTGATAATCCAAAGAGGGAATTGACCAACAAAAATGAAACTGCAGCAAAGATACAAAAAGTGATAATGCTGGAAGTTAAATTTGAATCAAACATAAATGAAGTTATGGAAGAAATAGCTGACCATGAGAATTTTGACACTGCCACTACTCAACAAATTCTAGGTATACATCCAGAGAAACTTAATAAAGGGAACTTATCAACATTCATGAGGAAAGTGGTAATGATAAAAAGGATGAAGATGTCCAAGGGGAAGTGATCCTAGAAAAAAAAAAATTCTTAACAAAAGAATTCTGGGAGATATTTCATAACATCAGGATTGCAAAGGATAGAATACTGGAAGCTGATCCAAACTTAGGAAGGAAGATGACAATTTTCCAAGCCATAAAAAATTATTCCCTATATCATAAGTTATATGATGAGAACAAGAAGGCAATTACTGTCCAAACTACCCTTAATAATTTTTTTTTACCAAGAAAGAAAATACTTTAATTCTCAACGTTTCTAATGTTTTAAATTACAGTGTATGAAATAATTATCAAAGATCCCTGTGGTGCGGTGGTTAAGTACTTGGCTGCTAACTGAAATGTCAGTGGTTTGAACCCACCCAGCAGCACCACAGGAGAAAAGACCTGGCGATCAGCTCCCAAAAAGATTACAGCCTAGAAAACCCTATGGAGCAGGTCTACTCTGTCATATGTAGGGTCACTATGAGTCACAATCAACAACATACAACAACATAACAAATAAATATTCATTTCACTGTTTTTTTTTTTTTTCCTCATTTCCCCATTCATTTGTGAATGACAGTAAGAGAATTTTTCATGTTTTGACAAAAAATTTTGAAGGTCATGGAGCAATCGTAATTTTTCCCATTATTAACATCACTTTGCACAGTTTCATTTTCACAGTCCTGCACTACTGTGCAAAGCAAAAGCTACTGTAAACTTCTAATGTTGGCATCTTCATACAAGAAGAATAGTTTTACATGCAAAACAAGTTCACAAACTTATGTAAACTTCGCAGTCGTCCCAAATATTGACCCCGATAATCTGCCTTTTGAATTAAGTATAAAACTGAAAGAGCTTCGAGTGTAAATGAGCATCTACCCAGTGCAATACTTTGTATTTATTGCATATTTATAGGTTGGAGAGAGAAAACAATGGTGGCTTTGCTGACCCAGGATACTGCCTTGTGAGCATAAATAATGAGACTTCTCTCAGTATGTGTTGTATTACTCATCCTGGTTATTAAAAATCATTTACTGATAGCCCACTATGTACAAATATATTTACTAGTGTAAGATATTTCTTGCACCAAGTACTGGGTAAGTTCTTGGGAACATCAAAGAACAAAACACACAAAGAAATCTGCCTCATGGAACTTCTGTTCCACAGCACTGAGTAAGAAAAATATAGTTAAATGAAGAATAAATAAATACATAGTAAGGGCTTGAGAGTTTCTGGGGAGTCAAGGGAAAAAGCAGAATGTGAGCTGAATCCTAAGTAGTATGTTTATGTAAAAGCCAAAAAACCAAACCCGTTGCTGTCCAGTCAATTCCGACTAAAAGCGACCCTACAGTACAGAGTAGAACTACCCCATAGAGTTTCCAAGGAGTGCCTGGTGGATTCAAACTGCCAACCTTTTGGTTAGCAGCCATAGCACTTAACTACTACGCCACCAGGGTTTCCTGGGGTTATATATGGGGTATATATTAAAACAAAATAACTCTAATTTTTCCTATGGCATTTAACTTTAAAATATTGTTTTGCCTTGGAGAATTAACATATAAATATGGAGGGAAAAATTGCAGATACTGAGCTATGCTTTAAATTGTTCTTATATTTCTATTAAAACACCTGGAGGCAACCATTACGAAGCTCTCTGTCCTTGTCAAATGCAGTGGTGACAGATGAACAAAGTTGTTTCTATCAGCTATAGTTCTTCCCCTTCAAAAGGTATAGTCTAAGACTGATGCTAAACCTTCCTTTCTCCATGTGGACACTGAACTTTCTTCAGGCAAGTGCAGACTTTGGGTAAAACTGAGAGACTCTCCATGGCTAGAGAGAACTACCATTGATTATCCAGACCTAGTGATTGTCCTATATTTATAGAACTTCCTGTCCTTTTTCTGCTTTCATTGGATAGAAAACACCACAGGCCCACATAATGTATATGTATACGTACATGTATATGTATATGTAGTACATGTATATGTATGTGTATGTATGGCACAGAATCATTCATAGTCATATAGCCAGAAAATAGCCTTTCTCTTACCAAAAAAGAGCTAATCTCTAAGATTTCCAGGGTCTGAATTTGAAAAATATATTCAGCCATAAAATGTTTACAAAGAAGCAATCCTAAAATGAACATTTACATTTTTCTGTTCTTTTACTCCAATACCCTTTTCATGCCTGCCTTCAATACCAACACCCCCAGAATTATAAATTTCTTTGTGTAAAAAAGAAAAAAAATCTTTGTTACAGACTTTTTCTATCTCTAAGATAAAACTGTCACTTTTTTGGCACATTTTTAGCTTTTGGTCATTTCTATTCCATTGGAAGAGGTATTAACATAAAGGGCAAAGTATAATGCTTGGCACAGAGCATGTACTTAGTAAACTATTACTGTATTGCTGCTCTGTGATTCCTGGGTGATTGAATAAGAGTACTTTGTTTTCTTGTAATAGAGTTTCTGGCCGTACGTGACTAAAATAATAGGATATTTTTTCAGGTAACAAGAAATCCACACCCAGGGCAGATCTATGATTGGTTCAGTAGCCAGGGCTGTGGTTCAGCTTCTCTGGGGCTCTCTGGGCTTCCCCTCATAGTTGCAAGATGGCTGTAGCAGATCCAAGCATTTAGTACTCACAGAATGTCAATAGCAGGAAAAGAGAGAAGCCTTTCTCTCTCTCTTTTTCACCCTCTCTCTCTCAGCCAGAATGTTAGTAAAGCTGCTAACATCAACCCTTCTCTCTCCCCTACAGATATTACTAAGCAGACTCTTTGTCTCTCAGAACCCAACTCACTGAGGCCCTCCCTGACTGCCCATCTGTACTATTTCTTTATTCACTATCACACCACCCTGTCTTAATTTCTTCATAGAACATATTGCTATCTGGTATTTTCTTGTGCATATTCATATGTGTGTCCTGTCTTTCCCCACTGGTATATAACTTCCACAAGAGCAGGAACCCTGCCTGTCTTGTTCATGGTTGTATCCTCAGTGGTTCAGACAGTGCCTGATACGTAGAGGGTAATCAATAATAGCTGTTCAATGAATGAGATGTGGAGGATGGAGAGAGTGTACATGACTGGAAGGTGAATAATAAAAGGGGAAGACTCTCGCATTTCTGTATGAGTTGTTCTTTCAATCCACAATGCAAGAAAATAGCATTTACTAGATTTTTGTCTTGGTTATCTAGTGCTCCTATAACAGAAATACCACAAGTGGATGGCTTTAACAAAGAGAAATTTATTTCTTCACAGTAAAGTAGGCTAAAAGTCCAAATTCAGGGCATCCAGGGGAAGACTTTCTTTCTCTGTTGGCCTTCTCATCTATCTTCGCCCAGACCAGGAGCTTCTCTGCGTAGGAATCCCAGGTCCAAAGGATGCACTCTGCTCCTGGCACTCTTTCTTGGTGGTATGAGGTCCCCCTTCTCTCTGCTCAATTCTGTCTTTTATGTCTCAAGAGACTGCCTCAAGACACAATCCAAACTTGTAGATTGAGTCCTGTCTCCCCAGTGCAAAGGCCGCCCATCCTCCCTCATTAATATCATAGAGGCAGGATTTATAATATATAGAAAAATCACACAATACTGGGAATCATGGCCCAGCCAAATCGATACACCAATTTTGGGGGGGAACATAATTCAGTCCATGACAATTCTCAATAAATTTTTGTTGAATCGAACTGAATTGAACTGAAGTAGTTACCTGTTAAAAAGCAGTCAAACTTCTTTTCAGTTTCTTTTTCCAACTCAGCCACTTGACATAGACGTACTATTCACACGTAGCAGCTTAGTATTTTCAGGCAGCATGTCTAATAAATAGTCCTTTTTTTTTTTTTTTTTTATTGTCCTTTAGTATTTGTTCCAGGGTCTTTCTAAGGCCTTCTTCAGATTCCAGCTTACTAAAGACTCAGCTTACTCCTCATAACTGCAGAGCAGTTCACCTACTTTGTGACTAAAATCTCTGGTGGTTTCTCTTTTAATAGTGCTGCTTATGTCTTGAGGCTTCCATACTTCCCTTGGCCAACTATGGCAGCTGAATTGCTAGGGTTTCCAGGCATATGTTAGGAAAACTAAGAGCACATATAGCCCTGGCACATGTGTTGGAGTTCTGACTTCACCCTTCATTAAGTGTGTGACCTTGGTTTACTGGGTACGTAGTAGGTATTCATACCTAGCATTCAATTTTCTCATCTGTAAAAGAGTGGAAGTAATAAGATAGAGAAATTCTGAGGATTTTGAGGGATAATTCATGGAAAGCACTTAGCACAATATGAAAAAATTAATCAGCACATCACTGTATATTATGTTCTTCTCCTTTCTTATTTATCAGGGACAGTGATTTTTAGACAATCAATTTATTCATTTCCTAACTGTCAGAAATTTAATCAAACAAGTATCAAGAAAACATTCATTTTCCCCATAAAAATCCATTTATTCCAGATATAGTTCCCCTTCAAAAACATTATTGTATTTCATATACTTTGGGGTATGAATTTAATTCCTAAGGTCTTTATTTCTTTTATCTTGGTGTTAATGTATTTCTGACTCACCGCTGCCCCTTAATGCTCTCTAATCTATGTATGTGTGTGTTAGGGGGATAAAAAAAAGGGGGATAGAGAGAGAGAAAAGAGTTTGTTGTGGTTTGAATTATGTCCCCCACAAAAATGCGTGTATTTATTAGGCTGGGCCATGATTCTCAGCATTGTGTGATTTTCCTATATATTGTAAATCCTGCCTCTATGATGTTAATGACAGAAGATGGACGGCAGTTGTGTTAGTGAGGCTGGACTCAATCTACAAGATTGGATTGTGTCTTGAGGCAATCTCTTGAGATATAAACGAAAGAAACAAGCAGAAAGACAGAGGGACCTCCTACCATCAAGAAAGCAGTGCCAAGAACAGAGCGTGTTCTCTGAACCCGGGGTTCCTGTGCAAAGAAGCTTCTAGTCTGAGGAAAGATTGATAAGAAGGCCAACAGAGAAAGAGAAAGCTTCTCCTGGAGCTGACACCCTAAATTTGTACTTTTAGCCTACTTTACTGTGAAGAAATAAATTTCTCTTTGTTAAAACTATCTTACAGCAGCACTAGATGACTCACACAGAGTTCATCCTCCACTCTGAGTAGTTTTCTGTTTGATTGATTTTTTTGGTTCATTTCATGGTGATTAGAATTGAAGTATACAGTATGAGAAACTTCATCTGAAGTGTCCTGTGTATATTGGGGTTGATGGCTCACATTTTCAGATGGCAACATGAGTAGTGCTGTGCAGTCTCCTAAAGTATCCCAGGCTGATAGAATTAGAAGAGTGGCCACCAGGCAATTTGAAACCTTTCTAGGACGTGATCAGAATGGAGAAGTCTAGCCAAACAGAGAAACAGCATGTACTTCGTGAATTTTCTTCTTTCTTAATAATGACTCAAGAAGAAAGCAGATGGTTGTAACTAAACGGACCAACCAGCAGAGTTCCAAACACAGAAAATTACCATCAGAGATTCCTTTAAAAGATAATTTAAAACACAAGTAAATTCTCAGAAGGCCAGTAGCAAAACTGAAAAAGTAGAAAGACCAGCGAGGTGCGCGGGAGTTAGGCAATGACTTGGTGATGCCCTCAGGCTCCCAAGAGCATCTAAGGCTCCCAAAGGAATGGCAAGAAGAAAAGTGTCTTAGTTTCCTAATGCTGCTGTAACACGAATACCACAAGTGGTGGCTTTAAAGAACAGAAATTTATTTTCTCATAGTTCTGGAGCCTAAAAGTCTAAATCGGGGTATTGTCTGTGTCAGTTCCTTCCATGAGCCTCTTTCCTAGATTGTGGTGTCTGCTGGCAATCCTTGGTATTCACAGGATCTTCACAATTTTCTCTCTTTTCCTGTGTTTGTGTGTGTCTCTGAGCCTATTCTGGCCTTTTTATAACTCAGAAGTGATTTGGATCTACTCTACACTGGTCTGACCTCAACTGATTGATTGATTACATTATATTAGATTATATCATAGAAAGTAGCCTGCTCTGCCCAAGGCCAGCTGACTTAATCACATGTACTGATTTAATCACAACTGCTCCATGACAGGCAACTAGACTAGTGTTTGGCCCAACAACTAGGAAACATAGCCTAGCCATGTCGACAAATAAAATTAACTATTGCAAAAAGATTCACCAGAATGCCCCTAATTAGGTGTCTCTAGAAAATGATCCCTTAACCAAATCAGTCCTGAATCCTCCTGACCTACTGCAAAAGAACCCCCTGCCCCTTAGTATTGTTTTGGATTTTTTCATCAGGAATCACTGGGTGATGAACAGAGGTGAATGTAAACCTAACAGAGTTTAAGCCACAGAGCCCCTTACTTACATGGACCTCTATCTTGAACTTTGAATTGTAATTTTGAATTCTTCTGAAAGAGAGCTCCCAAAATGGTATACGTTTTAGGCCCCACGAAAAGTCAATTTACCTCCAGTTGTAAAACATAGAAACTCATTTAAACTAAATCAAGTAACTCATCTCTCGCAGGTTCTCTAGTTTCTTCCTTCTTTTTCTCAGTGTGGGTACTCCATTTTCCCGCCTCTCTGAAAACCAATTTTCTCTGCCTACTCATGGCTTCCTGGCCCTACTAAATCTTGGGCTTATGTGTAGCTCTGGCTGGCAGTGGTGCCAACTCTGGCTTAGGCTCTGCATGAACTTTCAAATTAAACCCCTTCAAGCAAGTCACCTGCTCCTGTCCTTGCTGCCCCTATTCTAAATTTCTAGGAGAGAACCCAGACTATCTGGCTCAAGTCAGTTGTCATGCCTGTTCCAAACAGCTGTGGCTAGTATAGTTGGGGAGGGTACTATCATGGGCTAATAGGGCTGTTGTGGGGGAACTAGGGAGGCAAATCCTCTAAGGAGAGGTGAGTCATGTGGCAATGAATATCATATCTACTGTATTTAAAAGAAGTTGACTCAGTGTTTTCAATCTACTTAAGAAATGCTAAAAATTGAGCAAGGAGGAGCAATAACAATTGACTTGCTTTCTCACTATAATTCACATACTGCTCAGAAACCTGTTTTCCAGCAGTCTTTTTCTTTGTGTTTTTTAATGATTTTGAAATCTTTCAGCAAGTAACTTTTAAAAGAGATTTTTACTAATTTAGAAAATATCTAAACTATTTTAGTGTTTAGCATCCTTATACTGATTCCACTGAATTAGAGAAATCCTTCTAGTGATTCCATTGGGGTAGGGGCAAAAAATCTAACCAGTGTATTTTTTATATCTAAAGACAGTAACAATTGTTTGTTTTTCTCTAGAGTGAATACCGTGCACTGTTATTCATAGGAACATAGCCAAGTAGAGAAATGATGTTATTTTTCTGGATAACCTAGATTAAAAACTGGAAGAAGCCTATAGCAGGCTTATTGGCTCAGTTGGCTTTATGTGCATAAACATACTCTGTAATGTGGAGAGGATGCATTTCTTAGGAAGTAGGTATGCCTTAAATATGTTAGGTGGGAATGTAGGAAAGGTATGACCCCAGACTTCTAGGAAAAAATCAGGCTTTTTCTAATATCTCTGTTTGTATGTCGATACTGTAAAGCCACATAGAGACTTCACAATTTTTCCAGACCCTTAAAAGTTAGTTCTTGTAAGTTGCCAAGTAGCCCAACATGAATAGGGTCAAGCAAGTCTCTTTCTCAAAAGGCAAAGTGTGTCATCCTGACACCTTAAATCATATCCACTTTAGAAATAAGTATTTCTTTGATCCAACTACCTTTTTTCAAAATATGTTCCTTAGACTTACATTTTTTGATTCCTGTTTTTGAATATGATTATGCAATTTTTTTTCATCATTTAAATCAATGCATTTTGTTGAAAATACTCTAGAGGGCTTAAGGGATGACGAACTTGGTTGTTAAATTGAGAACCAGCTAGACGGTTATTCTGAAAAAATAATAAAACTACTTTTAAAAAATAGCTCAATGGATGGTCTGGGCTAAACATGTACCCTAACTTGCAGAGACTCAATTGTAAGTCCTTCTTAAGGGTAGTCTTCATACCTTAGGTAGCTGAAGGGCATAGTACTTCTAGTTAGCTCAGTGCAGTTGTTATTGACAGTGACGATGATGGTGACAATGATGGAGATCCTAGGAAAGGATTGAAGACATCAATACCCCTCCCCTCTTCCCATTAGGTAAGGAGGGATAGGTAGACCCAGCCGAGACTGGTCAATTTCTACCTGGACCATGAAGTAGTTCATTAGTTTCCTCCAGATACAGGTATTTCTGTAAAAAAAAAAAAAAAAATAGTATTTTAAAAAAATTTGTTAGTGTTTCATTTATTCAAAAATTAATTTCTTTAAAAATATGGCTGAATATAGGTAACACAAAAAAATACAGCTGAAAATACCAAATATGATTTACTTACAGTATTATGGTTTACTTACAATATACAATACTACTAATGAATATTTATTAATATTGTATATTGTAAGTAAACCATAAAATTATAAATTTTCTTTTCTTTTGATTGCCTCTTCCTCCAAGCAGGGAAATAATGGCTCCCTGGTAGTGGCAGTTCATATTTGTCATGTCTCAGTTTGAATTTGTTGTCTGATAACTTGCATTGCTGAAATAGTACAGCCCCCCTCTGCAAGTAACTCAAGGCCCAAATATCAAAACTTTGTCTTGACTCTGCTGCTCATGTCACAAATGCTTTTATCTTAATATCTCATTCTCTATGCTTTACTTTTACTTACATTCTTGTTATTCCCTTATATCCATTCCTTTCTACTGTGTGTTATTATTGTTGTAATGAGTTGTTGACTCAATACCAACTCATAGCAACACCATATGACAGAGCAGAACTGCCCCATAAAGCTTCCTAGGCTGCAATCTTTACAAGAGCAGATCACCAGATCCTTCCTCCTACAGAGCCATTTGTGGGTTTGAACCACTGACCTTTTGGTTAGCAGCTGAGTACTTAACATTGTGCTACCAGGGCTCCCTCTTTTACCGTATACCCGTTACCATCTAGTCAATACTGACTCATAGTGACCCTGTAGGACAGAGTAGAACTACCCCATAGGGTTTCCAAGGCTGTAATCTTTACAGCAGCAGACTGCCACATCTTTCTCCCACAGAGTGGCAGGTGGATTCAAACCGCTGACCTTTCCATTAGCAGGTGAGTGCTTTAACCACTGCACCAATCCAGCATACACACTGGCCTCTTCTATATCCAGTGAATGCTGTTTCCAAAGCGACCTCACTCTCTATGCTGCTACTTTTTTGATAATCAGTAAGGTATTAATGAACCATCAGTACTACTCAGAATACAAAGCTAATTAGCATGCATATGTAGCAAATTACTTAGTGTTATCCTAGTAACCTTATTAACTTTAAGCCATTTCCAAAATGCCAAACTCTTTCCCCAAAAGCCGTGTTTGCTCATCAGAAAAATCTGGATCAGGACATGACCTTAGTTAGACTGCTTGTCTTTTCTTTATCTCAGCTATTTTTCTGTGGTATTAGCCTGGTTATTTGCAAAATAATATCTTCTGATACTCTCAGAGGATAATATTTAATAAACATTAATAAGTAGTAGCCAAATCTTGGGTTAATTTGATTTTAAGAAGCCATGGGGGATTATTTGAAAGTGCTAGTTTTTTTTTTTTTTTTAGTTTATATCAATAATAACATCAATACATAATTTAGTTTCACACAGATGCATTTATACACACACAGTGTCTCAAAAGTTTTGATGTAGTTTTAGGCTTTGTTGTTAGTTGCCGTGAAATAGGCTCTAACTCATAGCAACTGTACGTATAACAGAACGAAGCGTTGCCCAGTCCTGCTCCATCTCCATGATCTTTGATATGTTTGAGCCCATTGTTGAGGCTATTGCGTCAATCTGTTCTTTCACCCTGAGGAATTCATCTTCCAGCACTATATTGAACAACGTTCTGTTGTGATCCATAGTTTTCATTGGCAAATTTTCAGAAGCAGGTTGACAGGCTTTTCTTCCAAGTCTGTCTTGGTTTGGTGGCTTCTCTGATACCTGTCCACTATGGGTGACCCTGCTGGTATTTGAAATACTGGTGGCATAGCTTCCAGCATCACAGCAACACATGTCACCACAGTATGACAAACTGACAGATGGGTGGTGGGTTTTAGGCTTTACTAACTTAGAAATGGAGTCCCTGAGTGGTGCGAACAGTTAATGCTCTTGGCTGCTAACTAAAAGTTTGGAGATGTGAGTCCACCCAGAGGTGCCTTGGAAGAGACTCCTGGTGATCTACTTCTAAAAACTCAGTGGAGCATTGACACACATGGGGTCCTCATGAGCCAGAATCAACTCAATGGCAACTTGTTACTGGCTAACTTAGAAATATTAGTGCTACAAACTTACAAAAAAAATCAGCTGAAAGTTTACTTAGATTTCTTTTTCACTTATTTACTTTGTGAATTTTAAATAGTAAAATTTCAGTTTTAATTTTTTGATTCAGACATCTGTCACCTTCATTCAGAGGGACTGATGTGTGTTCTATGGAAATTGAAAAACTAGAGTAGTAAGAATTATACAGGATATTTCACATCTAAGTCAATATTTGAATATTGTTTCAATTAGCAACTAATAAAGTTTCTGCTATTTGGATAACCACCCCAGAATAAACATTTCATGTCTTTCACCCAATAAACATTTGTTGAGAACCTTCTACCTTTAGGGTCTGCATTCTGTGCTTGCATTGCCTCATTTAACCCTCACAGTGTCTTTGGAGGTGGGTGTTATAATCCTCACTTTGCAAATGAGAAACCTGAAGTCTAGAGTAGTGAAGTAACTTTACCATGACACTCAAATTTGTATGTAGGAACTTGGACCTGAATCCCAAATCACCTGGATTAGAATATTAAATTCTTCCCATCGCACTGTGTTGCCACTCTCTTTTTTGATGTTGTACGTATAGACTTAGTTGCTATTATGTGTGGATATCTCTAAAGTCATCAGGAAAATGTATGTTGAAAGACAGTCTTGGCCAAAGGAAAGAAAATTAGTAAACACAGCATCTCATAAATGCGTATCTCCTTCATCCACCATAATTAAATGAACTAAGTGGAATTAGTGGATTCACTACTGAATATTCATCCTGCCTCAGGGTCATGTAATAGTCCTGTCACCACCTGACTCTTTGTAAGATTGAGTGCATTATCTCTTTGACAGGCTAATCCCCATGCTGAGTTCTTTTGATCATAAGGGATCCCGAACAGGATGTTTTGCCATCCAGAAAACCAGCACTACTGTGATGCCAGCTGGAGACATGTCATGAAAACTTGGCCCCAGTTCCAAAGCCAACAGTGTGTTGAAATTAGGGCATATCATTTACTCAGTTCCTGGCTACATACTTTACAACTGACAACTGGAGATTATTAATAATGTCTTCTATGCATATGTACCCCTCATCCAGGATTACAAGTCATTATATCAGTGTTGTAGCTGTTATTTAACATTCTGACTATAGGATTCCTTTAAATCCCCAGAATCTTCAATGTGGGAAGATGAGAGGAGAAATAGTTTTCTGCAGAGAAGGGCTGCTGTACACATCTCCTCTGTGTGTGTCAATGAAAGCTGCAGAGCACATCAGTTCGAAGTGAAAGAGTACAAGCTGGTATTTGTAACCATCATTGGAAGCAAATAAAAATTATTAAAGATCTAAACCCAGCTATCCATTCCTTTAATCACCTCCTGGAAACAGATTACAAGTTCTGTAGAAGGATCCATTTTGTCTGCATCAACTTTCCTGATAGATAGATAACAACCATTTTATTAAACATATATATCCCAGGAGCTTTACCTAATATAATCTTAATTAATCCTTCCAACAATGCTTCAAAATAGATACTATTAACCCCATATTATGAACAGGCGTGCAAGACTCAGATAGATAACCTGGTAAGATAAAGCGACAGTCAGGATTCAATCCATGCTGATTCTGACCCCCTCCACCCTTTTTATTTCAGCCATCTACCTTTTGGTCCTCTACCAGGGTCATAGTCTGATGTAAAAAAAAAAAGCACAAATGCAGCAATGATATAGATGTGTGTTAATAGCTCTGTCTCCACATAGCTCTGTCTCCAAAACCTACTTTAGTCAAAATCTTTAGTTCACTTCAGTCCTTGCCCCACATCCACATCATCAGTTGATTGTCTTAAAAGCATGGAAACATTTTGAGAATTGGGACTGAGTCATCATCTAGCTACACTGGCTAAGGACCATGAACTTCATGACCTCTCTCATCACCATTGTAAATACCACTCAAGATGTAATTTAGAAGGTCTTTGAAACTCTATGGGGCAGTTCTATTCTGTCTTCTTGGGTCGCTATGAGTCGGAATCGACTCGACAGCACTGGGTATTTTTTTGTTTTTTGGTTTTTTTTTTCCCTTAATACAGAAAACTACATGAACGTCTTCGTTTTTACTACCTCCCCTTGGTCTGCATGAGCTTAAATTATTTGCTTCCAAAATGTATTTAAATTTTTTTCTGTCTAGAAATTATTCTAGTGCATTAAGCTCTGACACAGCTACAAGTGGTATAAGACAGAGATTACATATTACTTTAATAATTAAGTGATAAGTATGGGTGTGTGCAAAGACTTGAAGGGAGTAGTCTGAAATTATGTATGTGAATCCACATTTTCTTTATTGAGGAAAATAAGTTACTAAACCTTAATATAATTAAAATTTGCACACAAAATTGGCTTAAATTTTGCTTCTTCAGAGTAACTCAAAACTTTCTACTCCTTTAAAAAAAAAGGTGATCTTAAGAAAACACATTTGTTTGATAGTTGGTTTGTTAACTTGGAATACTTGATGTTTAAACTTCATGGTCTCTCTTGCCAGCCTATTTCAATTCTCTGCAATCTGAAACTGCTTTAAAAGAAACACAGAATGTTGTGCACAAACCTAATTATGACCCCACTCTACTCCACTTTGGTGAAACCAGCCTGGAGTATTGCTGTGTTCAGTTTAGGGTATAGTTGAAGAAAAATAAGATAATGGAAGTGTCTTAGGCTGGGTTCTCTAGAGAAGCAAAACCAATAAAGCATATAAATATATAGAGAGGGAGATTCGTATCAAGGAAATGGCTCATGCGGTTGTAAAGCCTGGACCGTTCCAAGTCTGTGGAGCCAGAATAGAGGCTTCTCCTGATTCACATAGCCTCAGGGGCTGGTGAACCCAAATCAGCAGGTCAGACAGCAGGGCCCTTGCTCACAGGCTGCGAAGATCAAAGAATCCCAAAATCGGCAGGCAAGACCGTGGGTAAACTCCTACTTAAAGTCCCAAAAACTGGAAGTCGGACAAACAGGAGCCAGCTGCAGGATTCAGAGCAAGCAAAAGCCTACAAGCCTTGCCAGAATGTCCACTTATATTCAATGCAGGCCACGAGCCCAAGGAAACTTCCTTTCGACTGATTGACTACTCACAGCAGATCCCATCATGGAGGTGATCTCATTATATCAAATTTCATCATGGAAGTGATCACAAAGTCATACAACTACCAAACCACCGAGACTCATGGGCCCGCCAGGTAGACACACAGCCTTAACCATCACAGGAAGCATGTTCCAAACAGAGCCAAAAGGAATATGAAAGGATTTGAAAATATTCCTGAAGTGGAATAATTGAAGGAACCTGAGATATTTAATCTAAAGACAAGAAGCTGCACAAGGAATAGAGTAGCTGTTACTAAATAATCGGAGAACTCTTCTATGCAAGAGCAGTTTAGACCTGTTATTTGAGAATTCAAGAAGCAGAACCAGGCCCAATCCATGGACCACCACATGGAGGTGTGTCGTGCACAAGGGCATCCAGTCAAGAGGATAAATGGGGATTGAAAGTTTTCCCATTCTCCTATGTCCATAGCCTTATTTAGGCTGTGGGAGGTAGACATACTTTTTTTAATTTGTTTGCCTAGAGGTGGTACCTTTTTCTGATTTTCACAAATGCACTGTGTACATTAGTGTATGCCCTGATTTCAAGTTCATGTAATAAAAATATTTCCATTAGTCATTAGTCGTCATAAGATAAAATGATCTTCCTTTAAAATTAGTGGATTCTTGGACCTTGAAGGCTCAAGAAATTGGATGATAGCTTAATAAAAATATCATCCTAACCTATAAGATAGACAGACATATTAACCATAGGTAGTCTGGAAAGGACGGGACCTGAACCTAAATTCAGACACTAGCTTTGAGAGCTGGGGTGGGGGACAAGCTGGAAGGGGAGGAAATGGTTTTAGGCAGGTGCCACATTGCATTAAGTGGGTATTGTGACAGGCAACAGAGGGCAGCAGCTGCAGCTAGCATCAAGAGCCAGGGAAGGTAACAGACAGGTGGAGCAGGTCAGGGGAAATACAGGAGCCAGCAAAATCTAGTGATAGAGCCAAATGGACTGTAGTCTACATCACGAAAAGTAGCAGATCTCCCAGTAAAAGGCGATGTTCTGAGAAATCTGAGGGGAGCAAGGGAGCCCCCACTTTCTCAGGAAGTTAATGAAAATAGAGATTCAGGCACAAGAAATAATGTTGAGAGCCAGTTTCAGAAGAGGACTTATTCTCAGATTAAAAAAAAAGAAAATACTGAGCCAGAATTAGCATTCATCTATTGAGCAGGATTTGTGGTGAGATCAAGTACTCTGAGAGTTGAACTGAATTCCTTTTATCCTTGCTGCCTGGGGAGCTGAGCTCAGGGCAGATTGACTTTGCAGGTGAGGGTCAAGTGACTCTTACCTGAAGCAAGAGATGCCTTATAAGAGCAGCGAACCAGGGGGCATATGGAAAAGTCAAATATTCAATGAGGGTTTAGGCTATATGGCCTTGTAGGTATTTTCCAGGCGTTTAACACACAGATGCTAATGTATGGACTTTTTTGCTCTTAATTTTTACATTTACTTTAGATAAATACATGAGAGCCTTTTCTTCCATAGGCTTCCTTGCTAATCTTTTATAAGCATAGCCCTTAATAAAGACACAAAATTTTGGCTCAGGCTTTTTGACTTTCTGTTACTTCAAGATGTAAAATTTTTAAAAAATAAATAAAGGGTGCAGTGTTTTCCAGTAATGAGCAGGAGAGATGTTCCTCCCCGATGCCATCCATCCTCCATGCTGATCTTCATCGGGTGAGTGAGGTACAGTTTCAGGTTAAGGCTGGACACGCGTTGCTCACAAGCCAGGGACATAAGGAGGGTCAAGAATAAAATGGAGATGACTTTTATGCAAATAACATGGTATTTTAAGAAGTTGAGAATTTAATGGCTTGCTCTATAGGGCATATTGGAATGTTCCCTTGACAAAATAGCTGCATCAGAAAGTCCACAGCGTCAAAATGGCCACATCAGAATTTTACCTGCCCATGCTCACATTGTAAAAATACAACTATTTCTGAATTGGTGGCATTTTTAATATAATTTTATTTGACTACTTCTATTAAAAAACAAATAGTAAGACTTGAAATTGTGGTATAATGATTACATTCATATACCTGGATTTTTACTATGATTACCATGACATCAGAATAACCCTGCTACTCCAGCCATATTATGTCTCTTAATATTTCCATACTGATATGCTCTAAAAGCTTGGCAAAAACATATGTATATAATAAATCCCTCATCCTTGTTAAACTGCACCTGAATAATTAAAGTCATCACTCATTTTTAAAATCAGTTTATCAAAATTCTATTGCCCTGAATAAGTTTTATTACTTTTTTGAATGCCCTTTTATCTAACGTGTAACTACGTGGAAACTTTATACTCAGAAAAAAAAATGCACCATTACAAGTAACCAGTAGTGCTAATTTATTGTGTATGTCATCATAATAACTAGAATTTATACTAAATAATATGATATATAAAAAAAAAACCAAACCCATTGCCGTCCAGTTGATTTCGACTCATAGCGACCCTATAGGACACGGTAGAACTGCCCCATAGAGCTTCCAAGGAGTGCCTGGTGGATTCGAACTGCCGACCTTTTGATTAGCAGCTGTAGCACTTAACCACTACGCCACCTAGGCTTATAAAAATCAAATACTGAACAGAAGAGGATAGTGGTTATTTTCCCCTTGCTTCAGTTTTCTCTTACATTAATTTTTCCTTTTATGTTTTAGTCATTTGAAAAGAACAGGGTTTCTAGCTTCTGGGTAGAGACCCAAGAATTTGCATACATAGGCATTGTTTTGGACTGCCTGATGCTTCACATACGGTAAGAGTCAGTGAGGTGACCCTGGTCAATGCTCTAGTCTTGTTCTCTCCTCGGACTGTATCCCTAATCACCACCACGTCCTTTCCAGGAAGGTACTAGTGTCCCCGTTTTATTGACAGAAATTTGTAGCACCAAGAGGGGGTACTTTTTGATGAAATTATTTTTAATTTGGGATAAAAGGCAATTTAAGTATGTGTCACTTCTATATTTGACTTCTAAAGATAGTTTTGAAAAAGTGAAAGATTTTAATATTTTCTTTAACCACACAACATACTGTGATTCTGATTATGTAAAACCTAGTGAGAAATGTTGTTGTCAGGTGCTGTCCAGTCGGTTCCAACTTATAGCGACACTGTGTACAACAGAACGAAACCTTGCCCAGTACTGCATTGTCCTCACAATCATTGCTATATTCAAGCCAATTGTCGCAGCCACTCTGTCAATCCATCTAGTCGAGGGTCTTCCTCTTTTTTGCTGACCCTCTATTTGACTAAGCATGATGTCCTCCTCCAGGGACTGATCCCTCTGACAACATCTCCAAAGTACATGCGACAAAATCTTGCCAACCTCGCTTCTAAGGAGCATTCTGTCTATATTTCTTCCAAGACAAATTTGTTTGTTCTTCTGGCAGTCCATGGTAAATTCAATATTATTCACCAACATCATATTCAAATGCATCAATTCTTCTTTGGTCTTCCTTATTCATTGTCTAGCTTTTGCACGCACCTGAGGCAATTGAAAGTACCATGCATCAGGTGCACCTTAGTCCTCAACATGACATCTTCCCCAGTAGGGAATTTGCTAGCTTTTCTCTTTTACTATTATTTCTCTACTCTAAGGTATTATTATCCATATTTTACAGCCTGGTGTGGTTAAGTGGCTAGACCAGGGGCACACACTAGTCATTGTTAGGTCCAGTATTTCAACCCAGGTCATCTAGCTCCAAAGCCTTTGCTTACTGCCTTAACAAAGAGAAAAATCATTCATTTCCCTATTTGTGCAGAAATGAGGACGTCTAGCTTCAGAGTTACCCTAATGAAATTTACTGCCATCTGTGGGGAGTATTCGAAGAGTATATCCTATAACCAAAATTTTAAAATAAATTTTCAAATTGTTTTCCATATGTTACACTAAATTATTTTTATATATAGTTATTCATTCATACAGATACTGGAGAACTATATATTTCTTATAGACTTACCAGGTGACCCTTTAATTAAAACAAAATCTGAAAGATATACATGATTTTTCTGCACCAAAAGTCTCCAGAAATGAAAATGGTCAAATTTTTCTTGGAGACTTACTCCAGCATCTTGCATACGGAGAGGAACAATTTCTTCTCCTTTTAATCTAAAACTCTCCTAAAATTAATATTGCATGCTTTCTTTTCAGTTAATGAGATCAGATTTTCACTCTCTATAAGGATTTTACTTTCAGATAATTTTTCTATTCACCTTTTCTGTCTGGTATTAATATTGCTAAAGCTAAAATAAAATGTTCCAATTGAAAGTGATACGAAGATTTAATTTTTTTTGTTTTGCGTACTTATTGGAACTTGTTAGATATGTTCTTCACCTAGAGAAATTTGAGAGCAATTATTGTAGGATATGGTTCTCTTTTCTATCTACCATAAGCATGATGTGTCCTTCCTGCAGGACATCCTCGATTTTCCAAAGCAACCTCAAACTCCACTAAATAAAGCAGTTTTGCCAGTACCTGTGTGGTTTCGGTGAGACTTCCTTTGCACCCATCAGAAAACCCACCCCCAGTGCCGTCGAGTCAGAAGTCTTATTTTAATACAATTCTCCAAACTTTTATGGGCAAAAAAAAGAACAGAAATGCTTATGCGATATTTCTACTTCCAGGTATCAGATGTGATTTATTACAGCCGGCAAAATGGTTTTAACTGGCTTAGAAAAGCCTAGCTGTACTTTCTCCTTGATCATGTTAGTAGCCATCTTAGTATTTAATTACATTTCCAGAGCATCTCGATAGGAGTAGAGTTTTTATAGTATATTAAAAATAATCTAGGAAAGCTCAGTTTTTGCCTCCTGAACAGTGAAAGGAGTGAGACCAGAAACATTCTAAGATAGCCATTTTAATAGGTACACGTTTATATTTTATAACTTTTACGAAACTTTAATCACAGTCAACAAATATTATGATGATAGTATAAGTTTGAGAAAGACTGTATCAACCCAGTAATATATAGAGTCAGAGAATGTAAGAGATAAAAAGGTACCTTTGGTTTAGAGTTTCTCATTCTACAGGTGAGTAGGCCCAGTAGTTAAGAGCTCAGGCTGCTAACCAAAAGGTCCACAGTTCAAATCCACCAGTCACTCTTTGGAAACTATGGGGCAGTTCTGCTCTGTCCTGTAGGGTTGCTATGAGTCAGAATTGACTCAACGGCAACAGGTTTGGTTTTGGTTTTATACCTACATCTAGCTGATTTTATAGTTAATGTTTTAATTATAATGTCCTTTAAGCATTAAAAATCATAGTTATTTAACCCAAATCAGAGTACCTCTTCCAATCTGAAAGTACAAATATTTTAATAATCTCAAAAACAATTAATCTTTGCTATAAAAAAAAAAATTTTTTTTTTTTTTATATTCAGAGTAGGAATGTCACTTTTAGTTTTCTGGAAAACACATTATGGATAATCTTACCACATGAGTGAGATAAGCTAGATACAGAGTTTTTCCCCCCTTAGGAATATTTTATAAAGTGAACACATTCATCTACCTAAAAGAAATAAATATGTACTGAATTTCTTAGAGTAAATAAAGCCTTAAGGTGGTAGAAATTGTGGGAAATATAGTTTTCAAACTTAGTAGGTAGCCTATTGACATAAATATGTATTACAAATGATTTAACAGTCATACAATTCTTTTTTGCAGGGAAATTCATTTTCAGTTCAATGACTAAAATAACTAAAAACAAAATGTGTTATTTCTCAAGTCTAATGGGAATAATTTAGTGAGAAGAAACAAAAGTCGACAGGCCTTTTGTCACACTACCAATAATAGCATAAATGATAATAATTGTAATCATAATAGCTGCCTCTTATTGAGTGCTTATCACAAATCAGGCACTGTGCTAGCCCACGGAAGTGTAAGTTCTCTCAACCCCATTTTACAGATGAAGAAACAGATTGTCATACACTAGTTAAAGGGCAGAATAAGAATTCAATCCCAGGCTGAATCTATAGCCTATGTGCCTCACTAAGTTATATTGTTATTATTAGGTCCCCTGGGTCACTTCCCACCCATAGCAGCCCCATGTATAACAGAACAAAATGTTGCCTGGTCCTGTGTCATCCTCACAATAGTAGGTATGTTTGAACCCGTTGTTGCAGCTACTACACTTCTATCCATCCCATTCAGGGTCTTCCTGTTTTTTGCCGACCTTCTACTTTACCAAGCATAATGTTCTTCAGGGATTGGTCCCTCTGATAACTGTCGAAAGAAAGGGAGATGAAGTTTCACCATCCTCACTTCTGAGGAGCATTCTGGAAGAACAGCCAGAATGCTCATTGAGTTATATACATTCCCCAAAATATTTATCTTTAGATGTTCACAGAAAAGCATAAAATGATCAGATGTGTGCAAAATAGAAAGACATTTCTCAAACAAGCATAGTAGGGCTTATACTCAAGCGTTATTTCCTTTAAATAGGCTGTATACAGTTCCACGACAACTTGTCTGTCAGTTTGTCATACCGTGGCAGCTTGCATGTTGCTGTGATGCTGGACGCTATGCCACAAGTATTGCAAGTACCAGCAGGGTCACCCGTGGAAGACAGGTTTCAGCGGAGCTTCCAGACTAAGACAGACTGGGAAAAAGGACTTGTTGATCTGCTTCTGAAAAAAAATTGGCTAGTGAAAACCTTATGGATAGCAACAGAACATTGTCTGACATAGTATCAGAAGATAAGCCCTTCAAGTTGGAAGGCACTTAAACTACAACAAGGGAAGAGTGGCCTCCTCAAAGTTGAGTCAGCCTTAATGATGTGGATGGAGTAAAGGTTTTGGGACCTTCACTTGCTGATGTGGCATGCCTCAAAATTAGAAGAAACAGCTGCATACATCCATTAATAATCAGAATGTGGAATGTACAAAGTATCAATCAAGGAAAACTGGAAGTCCTCAAAAATGAAATTGAATACTTGAAGATCGATGTCCTAGGCCTTAGTGAGCTGAAATGTACTCATGTTGGTCATTTTGAATCAGACAATCATATGGTCTACTATGCTGGGAATGACAAATTCAAGAGGAATGGCATTATATTCATGACTGAAAGGAATATTTCAAGATCTATCCTGAAGTACAACGCTGTCAGTGATAGACTAATATCCATACACCTACAAGGAAGACCAGTTAATACAACTATTATTCAAATTTATGCACCAACCAATAAGGCCAAAGATGAGGAAAAAGATTTTTACCAACTTCTGAAGTCTGAAATTGATCAAACATTCAGTCAAGATGCATTGATAACTACTGGTGATTGGAATGGGAAAGTTGGAAAGAAAGAAGGGTCAGTAGTTGGAAACTATGGCCTTGGTGGTAAAAGTGATGCCAGAGATGCATAATAGACTTCTGCAAGACCAGCAATTTATTCATTGCAAATACCTTTTTTCAACAACATAAACGGCGACTGTACATGTGGCTCAGGAGGTAGTATATGATCAAGAACTGATGGTATTAAAAGAAGTCCAAGCTGAACTGCAGGTATTGGCAAAAAACAAGACTCTAGGAATTGGCAGGATACCAACTGAGATGTTTCAACACACAGATGTAGCACTGAAAGTGCTCACTTGTCTATGCCAAGAAATTTGAAACACAGCTACCTGGCCAACCTACTGGAAGATATCCATATTTGTACCCATTTCAAAGAAAAGTGATTCAAAAAAATGTAGAAATTATCAAACAATATCATTAATATCACATGCAAGTAAAATTTTGCTGAAGATCATTCAAAACCAACTGCAGCAGTACATTGACAGGGATTTGCCAGAAATTCAAGCTGGATTCAGAAGAGGACGTGGAATGAGGGTTATCATTGCTGATATCAGATGGATCTTGGCAGAAAGAAGAGCATACCAGAAAGATGTTAACCTGTGTTTTACTGAGTATGCAAAGGCATTCAACTGTGTGGATCGTAACAAATTGTGG
This sequence comes from Loxodonta africana, assembly GCF_030014295.1. NCBI lineage: Eukaryota > Metazoa > Chordata > Mammalia > Proboscidea > Elephantidae > Loxodonta > Loxodonta africana. The sequence continues at coordinate 134,312,776 of NC_087342.1, forward strand.
ATAACATTTCAAAGAATGGGAATTCCAGAACACTTAAATGTGCTCATGCAGAACCTATACATAGACCAAGAGGTAGTCACTCGAACAGAGCAACGGGACACTGCATGGTTCAAAATCAAAAAAGGTGTGCGCTGGGGTTGTATCCTTTCACCATACTCGTGCAGTCTGTATGCTGAGCGAATAATCTGAGAAGCTGAACTGTAAGAAGAACAGGGCATCAGAATTGGTGGAAGACTCATTAACAGTCTGTGATGTGCAGATGACACACCTTGCCTGCTGAAAATGACATTTTTAAATTGTGAGGATAATGCAGGACTGGGCAGTGTTTTGTTCTGTTGTATGCAGGGTCACTGTGACTTGGAACCAACTGGACACAGTGATGTAGATCAAAGACCATATTCTTCAGTATAAAGGACACATTAACATAAAGAAAACAAAAATACTCACAAATGAACCAATAAGCAACATCATGATAAACAGAGAAAAGATTGACATTTTCAAAGTTTTCATTTTCCTTGGCTCCACAATCAACGCCCATTGAAGCAGCTGTCAAGAAATTAAGTAACGCATTGCATTGGGCAAATCTGCAGCAAAAGAACTCTTTAAAATGTTCAAAAGCAAAAATGTCATCTTGAGGACTGTCATGGATTGAACTGTGTCCCCCAAAAATATGTGTCAACTTGGTTAGGCCATGACTCCCAGTATTGAGTGATTGTCCACCATTTTGTCATTTGATGAGATTTTCCTATGTGTTGTAAATCCTATCACTATGATGTTAATAAGATGTATTAGTGACAGTTATATTGATGAGATCTACAAGATTAGTGTCTTAAGCCAGCCTCTTTTGAGATACAAAAGTAGAGAAGCAAGCAGCGAGACGTGGGGACCTCATATCTATCACCAAGAGGACAGCGCCAGGAGCAGAGTGCATCCTTTGGACCTGAGGTTCCTGCACTGAGATGCTCCCAGACTAAGGAAAGACTGATGACAAGGACCTTCTCCAGAGCAGAAAGAGAGTTTAGAAAGACTTCCTCTGAAGCCAGTGCCCTGAATTTGGACTTGTAGCCTCCTAGACTGTGAGAGAATAAATTTCCATTTGTTAAAGCCATCCACTTATGGCATTTCTGTTATAGGCAGCACAAGATGACCAAGAAAAGGACTAAGGTGTGCTTGACCCAAACCATCGTATTTTCAATCACCTCATATGCATTGGAAAGCTGCACAATAGATGAGGAAAACCAAGGAAGAATTGATGCATTTGAATTGTGGCGTTGAGGAAGAATATTGAATATACCGTAGACTACCAGACGAACTAACAAATTTGTCTCAGAAGAAGTACAGCCAGAATGCTCCTTGAAAGCTAGGATGGCGAGACTTCATCTCACATACTTCGTACATGTAATCAGGAGGGATCAGTCCCTGGAGAAGGACATCATGCTTAGTAAAATAGAGGGTCAGCAAAAAAGAGGAAGACCCTCAGTGAGATGGATTGACAAAGTGGTTCAACAATGGGCGCAAACATAGCAACAATTGTGAGGATAATGCAGGACTGAGCAGTGTTTTGTTCTGTTGTATGCAGGGTTGCTGTGAGTTGGAACCAACTGGACAGCACCTGACAACAAAAACAGCATGCAGTCCCACCAACAATGTTCCCATTAATGAAAATCCTGTGGAATCTGGCTTCGGAATTGCCTCCAAACCCTGTAGCACATTCCTCTTGATTATCTTCACTGGTGGAAAATCTTCGTCCATTGAGGATGGATTTCATTTTTAGAAACAGCCCAAAGACATTTAAAACTTTCTTTTGTGCATAAGGTGGGTGTTTACGGCCGTTAATGTACTATTTGCCCTTTTATAGAAAGTCCATTGTGAGTGGCAACATCGTCATAGCGAAGTCAGTCATGACACCAAAATCCCTTGACTTTATTTTAAACAAAATCTTTCAGATCCATCAAAATTAATTGAATATTTTACCCAGTAATATGAATTCTCTATGAAGAATGTCATTGATATCACAGGAATAAATCAACATTCATTTCACTTAGATTTTGGCAAGAAAACTTTTCTCCATATTGGACTTTCCACTGCAGACTTTTATAGTTTATTTCCAAGTTGTATTGGAAACAACATATTTCATTGTCACTTACTGTTTTCCTCAAATACACATTATTTTGTCCACTTTTCTTGACAGAACACAACAAATGTCAAGTTATCACTGTGTTTGTTCATCACTCATAATGTGTGAGACATCTTGGCAAAACCTTCATTCTTAAATTGTTTATTTTATTTCAAAAGAACATGTTTTGTTATATCATTTTAATTATTCAGCCATCCTCCTCACAGTTAATCTATTTAAACAGCCCAGATCTACTTCTGAAAATCAGCCAACGAAAACTCTATGAATCACAATGGTCTTATTTATTTCCATTGCGGATTACCATTCTTCTACCCTAAATTGCTTAGATTCTATATCTATATGGGCTGCAACTGAGTTCTCTTTCTTTATATTAACCATCATTTTATAGTCATTTTTTAGATAAACATTATATTTACAAGATCTTTCCATTATGTTGTTGTTAACTGCCTGCAATGTCACTATATTCACAAATACTTAAGGAGCATTTGAGGCAAAGCACAGACCAGACACTTGTAATGGGTGATTAACAGGCATTTATTACTTACAGAATAAACAGGACAGGGATGAGCAGAGCAGCATACATCATTAGCAGCCTGGGTTCCCCAAAGTTAAACTCCCATGTTCAGGACTAGACTGCACCCAAGCATGTCCCCGTTCTCACCTTGGGAGGGAAACACCTAAATCCCTTTCTCCTGGGATTAAATACTAATCAGACAGCCATGTCTACGTGCTAAATAACATGTTCAGAAAATAGGTAGGGGAGGGGGCAATAAAAGGGGATAATAAAGATAAAAGGTAGTAATAAAAGTAGGAGGCCCCCTGTAGGCAAGGGATATCATTTATTGCCCCTGTTTAGGCTGTTCTAGATTTACTGGTGCCGGAGAACAGCCCTTCTTCCTTGAACCCACTAAGATACGGCTCTGGGTTTTTCCAGAGCAGAGGGCAGTCATCTCCCCCTAAAACACATACTTCATTTTATGTCCAGTGGTAGCTATTACATCAATTAGCATCTAGGAAGACAATAAAGGGGCAATTATAGCAAGCCTGTGCATCTAATACTGCCATTGAGTTACCCCTCAACTCATAGTGACCCTATCTGTGCACAACAGAACAAAACATTACATGGTCCTGTGCCATCCCCATGATTGGTTGCAGACTGGACAGTTGTGATCTGTAGGGTTTTCATTGGCTAACTTTTGGAAGTAGATCACTAGGCCTTTGTTCCTAACCTGTCTTCGCCTGGAAGCTTCACTGAAACCTGTTCAGCATCATAGCAACATGCAGTCCCCCACTGGCAGATGGGTGGTTATAGCGCGTGAGGTGCATTGCCCGGGAATCAAACCCAGGTCTTCCACGTGGAAAGTGAGAACTCTACCACTGAACAACCAGTGCACCCTTCTTTCTGTTATATATGTGTGTGTGTATATGTTTCTTTTTTCATTTTAACTGGTAGTCCCTCATATGGATATACTGTATTTATCCATGAGATTTGTGGTTTGCTATTTTTTTTTTTTTTTTACTATTAGAGAAATGCTGTAAATGAATATCCTTATAAATGTCTCTGTCACCATGTGCTAGAGTTTCTCTAGGGTTTATATCTAGAAGGACAATTTCTAGAGTATAGGTCTATTTACTTTCCACTTGACTTAATATTGACGAAATATTCTTCAAACTGGGTTAAGGATTTGCACTCCAGCCAGGAACATGTGAGATTTCTGATTTCCCTTCATTCTCACGGATACTTTATATTGTCAGACATTTGACTTTTTTGCCAGTCTGATAACATGAAATGATTCCTTTTCATTATTTTACTTTTCACTGCTTTGCTTGCAAGTGAGGTTGAGCATCTTTTCATTTGTTTATTTATTATTCTGGGTTCCTGTTTAGTGAATTTCCTGTTCACATCCTTGGCCATTTCTCTTTTGTGTCTTCTTCTTTTTCTAAGTGATGTTATATAGTCTAGATGCTTATTGTTATTACATAAGTTCGTATATCATTTCTTTCAGGCACTTTACTTTTAACATTGTTCATAGTGTCTTTTATTGTGGAGGCCTTTTATTTTTGACTTAGCAAATTTATCAGATTTTTAGAATCCTGTGTTTGGTGTCTTGTATAAAAAATATTTTCCTGACTGACGTAGTAAGGATATTCTCCTATAAATTCAAGAGTTTTCAAGTTTTTTTCACATTTAGGTCTTCAAATCATTTGGAGTTTATTTTTATATATCATATGAAAACAGGTCTAATTCCCTTTTGTTTTCACTTCCAAAGGCATTGGCCTCTTGTCACTTAGAGTCCATATTTTCTCTGCTGATTTGTAAAACCTCTTTGTCATATACCGAAATTAATATATGCTTCAGTAAAAAAAAAAAAAAAACTTTTTTTTTTCAGTGGGTGTTTGGGTTCTTTACTCTTTTGTAATACTGTATTATTTGTTTATCCCTGCACCTATACTCTTTTGATTACTATTTATAACATCTGGTAGAGTAACTCTCCACTCCTTGGTTTTATTTATTGTTTTTATTTCTGATGCTCTTATCCAATCTTAGATCTTTACTCTTTTATAGGATAATTAAATTTTTTAAAACTCTCATGATTTTCTTGGAAATTGACAGAATTTAAAAATTAATTTGGAAGAACTGATATCTGGAAAATAATGTGTTTTCCTATCTATGAGTTAGTCTTATCTTGCCACTCATTCTGTTCTTCTGTGAGTAACAATATAGGTCACAGACACATCTGTGTTTGTTATATTTATTCTTGGGTACCTTAGGGTTTTAGCTGACACTCACAATAGTGTCTTTCTACTAGACCTTTGCTGCTGTATAGAAATACTACTGATTTTTATATATTGGTCTTATATCCCAAACTTTTCACAATTGCCTTATTAATATTATCTTCAATTTCTCTGTGAAAATAATCAAATCCATCAATTATGTCAGCCTTTTTCTCTATATTTCCAAAACTCAGATTCTTGTCTTATTACTTTGGCTAGAATCTCCAGTATAATGTTAAATGATAGTATTGATAGCATGCAAATGGAAAATGGCAAGAGCAAAACAATGGACAGTTGGATTGATCCAACATTGATAGAAAAGAAAGGAATTAAGGATGTTGATGAAGATTATATTTGAAACTATTGACTGGTAATCCAGCTGGATGGTGATGATGATGATGGCCAATAGTTAATGAGTGTTACATTGCAGAAAACTGTGCTAAATATTTTACATTTGTGTCATATTTCATCTTAGGAAAATCATATAAGGTAACTACTATTATCACCACCTAAGGGATAAGGAAATGAGTCCTAGAGAAGTTTAGTGACTTGTTCATGGTCATACAACTCATGATTGATGGATCTAGGCTCTCTCCCTTAGAATCCTTAACATTAGATGATCTGTTGATTCTTTAGTTCTGTGAAGAACAGAAGTAAAGATAATGGACTTCAACTCCAGCCTAAGTGACTTTAAGGTCATTTTCACTTCTTTCTCCAGTATGTCTCTGATTACTTTCTCAGGGGGTTTTATAAACCAGAATATAAATCCATGTGCTAAGCATCATGGGACATCCAAAGATAGCTAAATCATCATTTCATCAAAGAGATTTCCATATATTGAAGGAGACAAATGAGAATGTGACCAATCATAATTTTAGAATAATAAGTGTTAAAGGAGTGAACAAAATGCTACTTGGGAGAAAGCCAGGGAATAGATTTGATAACCTTTTGAGACACCTTACCACTGGTGATTCTGTAATTGAGTCTTGATGCTTCAACTTTCCGATAGTGTACTCACTGATAAAAGCAGCAAAAGGAGAAAGAGGGGTGAATTTCTATGAAGACTTGCCCATGTACTTTTTTTTTTCTTAAATGAACAGAATAGGAGGGAAAGAATGACAGTATACCATCCAGTTAAGTAATGATTTTATAAAATATGATTGCCACTTCAAAAACCAAAATATCCCAATTTAAATTTTAAAAGGCCAGCGCTATTATAGATATATTTAAGATCTGAATTTTAGTCCTGCTGTACAAAAAGAGCTTCATGTTACAAGTGGATGTGGATGTGGGCGGCTCTAAGTTTCATTTGCATAATTGTTAGTAATGCAGAGCAGGGTACAGGCATCAGCTGGGAAATAATCTCTTTAAAAGGCCTGAACTTGCATGAGCAAATCTTGGGTGAACTTCTGCTAAATAAACACCATAAAAATAAAGAAAAATGCACCCAAATGCAGTAGGGTGAAATGAAAGAATCCATCAGTTGGTAATGTCTTCAGGGAAAGCACAAGACAGCCATATCATATAAAGTTCTTAAGAGAATCAGATTTAAATGCACAGAAAATTTTGATAGGTTTACTTGACTTGTCTCTAACCTCCAGGTATTCACTTTTCTAAAAATCAGTGCTTTTTAAATACACTTTTCAGGCCTTTGGAGTAATAATTATGCACATGTATGCCTATATTAGAGATCGATTGCTCCGGAAGGTTAGCAGTTTGAAAGATGTGGCTGTCTGCCTCCGTAAAGATTTACAGCCTGGAAACCCTATGGGGTCACTATGAGTCAGAATCGACCAGACAGCAGTGTTTTGTTGTTACGTCTATATTAAGCAGCGTCATGATAAATGGAAGAAATATTGAAGTTGTCAAAGATTTCATTTTACTTGGATCCACAATCAACACCCATGGAAGCAGCAGTCAAGAAATCAGATGAATGTATTGCAGGCAAATCTGCTGCAAAAGACTCCTTAAAAGTGTTGAAAAGCAAAGATGTCACTTTGAGGACTAAGGTGCACCTGACCCAAGCCATGGTATTTTCAATCTCCTTATATGCATTCGAAACGTGGACAATGAATAAGGAAGACCGAAGAAGAATTGATGCCTTTGAATTTTATTATTAGCGAACAATATTGAATATGCCATGTCCTGCCAGAAGAACTAATGAATCTGCCTTGTAAGAAGTATAGCCAGAACGCTCCTTAGAAGCAAGGGTGGCGAGACTTTGTTCTATGTACTTTGGACATGTTATCAGGAGGGATCAGCTCCTGGAGAAGGACATCATCCTTGGTAAAGTACAGCATCAGCAAAAAAGAGGAAGACCCTCAATGAGATGAATTGACACAGTGGCTGCAACAGCGAGCTCAAACATAGCAATGATTGTGAGGATGGTGCAGGACCAGGCAGTGTTTTGTTTCTGTTGTACATGGGGTCACTATGACTTGGAACCAACTAGACAGCACCTAACAACAACATGCATATTTTGCTACTATTTTTTTCTTCTTTTCTGTCGCCACCATCAGCACATATCCTAGAAGCGATTTAACTCGTTTTTCTGCATTCTGCGTGGTTTTTGTTGATGGTGAGATGTTTTTCAGAGGAATTGAGGGAAGTTTGACAACAGAGTATGCATCATTTCAGGAGCTTTATGGTCTTTAATGTTGGAAGCAGCTTTTTTTTTTCCCATGTGGGAAAAATAGACCTATATCCCATTTTATTTTCAACTTGATTTAGATAGAGTTTTAATGTGACTAACAAGTTATGACTCATGCTGTTGTTGGTCTGTAATTAATCACAGGCCTAAGATCCATAAAAAACCCACTCTGCTGTGAGATTTCCAGCAGTTGTGAGACTTAGGCTCATCCATCTTTCTCTACCCTGAAGATGTATCAGGTAATCATTGTCTAATTAGAGCCGCTGAAAGTAAGAAAATCACCTGTGTACTACATGCCTTGAAATGTTAATTTAAACAAGATGGTATTTCCTCTTACGCTGCTTTCATCTATTTACTTATATCATCATTTCTTCTCAGAATAGTTGATGCCTCCTGTTCCCAAATGAACAATGTGTTTTTCCTGGGTGTACTGTCTTTATAAAACAAAGTGAGAATTATAACGTAAAAAATCCTGATAAGACTACTTTTCCTACTGAGCTCATGTTCTATTAAAAATCCCTGAAGCATCCATTGTTGGATTTTATAGACTCCTCTCAAAAAATCAAAGCCAAAACTTTTTAAAGGGATTAGGAAATGAAAGAAAAGAAAAAAAGGGGGGGAGGGGCAGGAAGAATCCAGTAGGAAACATGTACACTTGGGATGAAGCTGACTCGAAAAGAAAAAAGGAGTCATCAGAACAGAGCATTTGCAAGCCACAGGGATAGAGAAAGTCAGAAAGAGAGCATTGTATATGCATAGAGGCCAGGGTTGCAGGAGGACAGAACAGAAACGTTCCTATTGCTACCTGCAGGAAATTCTCATGCTGCAACTCATCACACAGCAGGCAATGGGTGAGAATGAGAGGAGACCTGGCAGCCACCTGGGTTGCCATAAAAGATAAGGAAGTGGAGAGAACAAAAAGAGCAAGAGGCTGCAACCTAAAATAAGGCAGATTAAGGGTACAGGGAGATTTAAAATGTCAAACAAGGAAGAGGGAGGCTGAATAAAGTACAAGTTGCTGCTGAATGGATGTCATTAGTGAAAGTAAATGCAACTATATATTACATAACAACTACTATTGACATTACTTGATGCAGATTAAGAATCTATACCGTGGGTGGGGGAGGCATACACAATATGTTTTCCTCATTTTCTCAGAATTTATATAAGATAAATATCTGCTTCATCAAGTAGATGTTCAAAGATTGAGCTCCATTAAAAATTCACATACATGTAAAATCAAAGTTTGAATTCTTTTAGCAAAAGCTTTCACGTTATAATTGGAATGGCATTAAAGATTCTCAATCCTCAATCCAGGATATGATCTCAGGACCCATCCTCAGGGATAATTCCCCTGTTTTCCTCAGAAATGTTCAAGTGAACCTCTGAAACCATGCATAATGTTGTGTCTATAACAACAAGTGGCTATTTTAATAATTCAATAGAAAGATTGTTTAATTTTTTTTTTAAGTTAGGTCTTGGCTGGTTTATCATAATAGTTATGCACTCCTCTTATGCTCTAATTAGTCCCATAGGGTTGCTATGAGCCAAAATCAATTCGATGCCAGTGAGTTTGGTTTGGTTTTCATACGCCACTTAGAAGTCTTTCTCTCAGCCTCAGGTTTCTTGATCTTTAAAATGAAATAACAATAATGGCAAACTCAAGAGGTAGCTAAAAACCAAAAACCCAGTGCCATTGAGTCGATTCCAACTCATAGCGACCCTATAGGACAGAGTAGAACTGCCCCATAGAACTTCCAAGGAGTGCCTGGCGGATTCGAACTGCCAATCCTTTGGTTAGCAGCCATAGCACTTAACCACTATGCCACCAGGGTTTCCAAGAGATTAATACGAGACTATAAATGTAAGCATTTATCAGAACAACAAAGCCATTTGTTGAACTAGTGTAGTGATTTTGAGGGAGCTCAGAGCTGATCAAGGAAGAAAATATGACCACAAGATAGTAGCGTTGCACAACAGGCTATTTATTGGTGCCCACAGCATTGACAGCTGTGTGTAGGTGGGCAGTCCCACACAGCAGGAGGTCTTCCACAGGCAAGCTGCAGCAGCAGCGCAGAGGGCCACCAGAAAAGGAAGAGACAAAGAAACTCCTGGAGAAGGGGTGGGAGAGAGAAGGCTTACGTATGCCTAGACGTTGTTCTTCTGCAGCAAGATGATGAGTCTCTGGGCCGGAGAGCTCTGAGGAGAGCGGCAACTTGGGGCCCTTATAACTACAGGGTTTTTATCTTGTCTTTTTTTTTTATGGCTAGTAGATGCTAGGTGTGATGTGTAAAGCAGGCTGACCGTAAGTGACTAAAAACCTGCTTATTTGGGCTATTTTTAAAACAATTGCATGTATACAAATTTGAGTTTGGCACTGGCAAACTATTGTTGGGCTAATGGGTCTCAACTTGCTATGAAGAAGTAAATGGACTATGGCCAATACATAGAGGCCATTTTTTGCTCTTTTTTTTTTTTTTTTTTTTATAACAAGTAGTAAGCCTAGGCGGCTACACAGGAGTTGGTGAGTAGTTGGACTTTCAGTATATTTTGAAAGTAGAGCTGATAGAATTTACTGATGGATTATATAATGTGAGAGAAAGAAAAAAATCCAAAGATCATTCCTTGATTTTTGGCCCAAGAAACTAGAAGGTCGGTGGAACAGATATGGGGGCGGGGGGGCCTGGAATGAGGCCAGGAATTTGGTTCCAGACATTTTGAGTTTGAGGTCTCTTCTGAGACATTCATGTGGAGGTGTTAAGTAGACATCATAAAGTGAGCTTTCTGTAGAACTAGAATATAGTTGAAAAAGAACTACACCTTCTCCTCACTTATTGACTGTCTCATTGTCTGTCATTTCACATTCATCATTTCACATTTACGACAATAGTAAAAAACCTGCTATCTGACTATTTTGCACATTAATGCAGTCATCCTCCATTTTCACGTAACACTGACTTTGCATAACAACCTGGTCTTTGGAACCTAACCATGTCGATAAGTGAGGAGAGGGTATATTTTGACCAAATAATCTGTACCAAATAATTCATATATATGGCCAACAATATTCATAAAACCAAGGATATAATATAAATCTCTATAATTGTTTAAAATAGAAAAATTTGGCCATGAGTCCTACAAATGAGCATATGTGAACTCAGGACATTGATTCACCAGGCCATGTAACTCAAGATTTTCAAAGTGAACTTTATTTTCAAGTACCATATTTTGTGTATGGTTCTTTTAAACCTTAGAAATATTCTGGAAATTCTAATACTATAATATGCAAAATATAATATAAGACTACTTCTTGTATATAGAAGTAACCTGGAGTCCCTGGGTGGCACAAATGGTTACGTGCTCAACTACTAATGGAAAAGATTGCTGGTTCATGCCCAGCCACAGGCGCCTTGGAGGACAGGCCTGGCGAACTGCTTCCAAAAGATCACAGCCTTGAAAACCCTATGGAGCAGTTCAACTTTGCACATGTGGGGTCTTCATGAGTTGGAATCAACTCCAAGGCTACTAACAACGACAACAAAAAAAAAGTAAAAGAAGTACACTAAATGTAAAATCTCTTTCAGTGCTAACATGCTGTGATTTTTTAAAAGTAAAATAAAAGTAGCCTAAACATATCTGGTCAGACAATATATTGCCATTTTTGGTTTGGAAAAGGTTAACACTGTAGTGTAGTATATTACATACAACACCTAAACCAATTCTATAGCATCATAAATTTAACCTGATTAATATATGGTTGTGCTAACCAACCAGTAAGTTTTTGCATGCTTATAGGATAGAAGGCCTTTTTACAGTTGATTTGGATGACCTAGAGTTCTTTAGAAAAATGATGATATTGTTGTTGTTAGGTGCCACTGAGTCAGTTCCAACTCATAGTGACCCTGTGAACAGAACAAAATACTGCCCAGTCCTATGACAGCCTCACAATCATTGCCATGTTTGAACTCATTGTCAGTCCATCTCATTGAGGGTCGTCCTCTTTTTCTCTGATCCTCTGCTTTACCAAGCATGATTTCCTTCTCCAGGGACTTGTCCCTCCTAATAATATGACCTCAGAACTTGAGATAAAGACTCACCATGCTCACTCCTAAGCAGCATCTAGCTGTACTTCTTGCCAGACAGATTTGTTGGTTCTTCTGGCAGTCCATTCAATGTTCTTTTCCGACACTATAATCCAAAGGCATCCATTCTTCTTCAGTCTTCCTTATTCATTGTCCAGCTTTCGCATGCATATGAAGTGACTGAAAATACTATGGCTTGGGTCAGGCACACCTTAGTTCTCAAAGCGACATCTTTGCTTTTTAACACTTTAAAGGAATCTTTTGCAGCAGATTTGCCCAGTGCAATACGTTGTCGTTGGATTTCTTGACTGCTGCTCCCATGGGCATTGATTGTGGATCCAAATAAAATGAAATTGTTGACAACTTCAACATTTTCTCCATTTATCATGATGTTGCTGGTCCAGTTGTGAGGAATATCGTTATCATAGAAAAATTATATAATATCTGAAATGTCACCCTTTTTTTTCAATTTATGTGTTTTTTCCTACAAAGCAGAGGTCATCATCTTAGAGTAACTCTGTCATTTACCTGCCCAACGAATACTTGTTATTGGTGGTGATTATGAGGCTGGTGATGTATCTCACAGATATATTCAAGTAAACACTTATCTCACTTTCGCCTCCCCCCCCATTCACCCACCTCTCTTACCATTGTTAGTTATTGAGCGTGTAAAACTGAGTAATACACCAAGCAGAGACCTGGACAGTGGTAGGAGAAACACACTAACCTTTACTGAGCATCTATAATGTGCCAAGCAGTAGAAACTCTACTCCTTTACCTCAATTCAGCAGCAAAATCGATTTATCAGTTTTCTGTGGCACAAAGAAGTGAGCACTTCACAACTTTTAGTGAAAAGTTTTAAAGACAATTGCCAAACTGTAATGCTAGAATTAAAAAAAAAAAGTCCCCAAGCCCTTTCAGAGATTTGATAAAGCACTCATTGCTGTTTGTATCCCTGTGTGCAAAAACCTCTGTGGTAGAACACAAGACAGAAAGAACTGAGATTAGAGCTGAATGGTGCTGGGAACCCACCCAGACTCCAAGAGACTCTGCTTATCCTCAGCCAGCAGGCACGGTACTCTCTGCCAGAAGAGGGCAAGATTAGCTCAGAATCATGGTTGGTCATTTGTGTGGCAACTGCCTGTCTTAGAGAGCTATCGTGGGAGTTGGTAGGGAGAGGGATGTGTGTGACAGGTCAGGCTCATCAGGTTGATTAGGATGTGTGCTAGTGGCTGACTCTGCTGGAGGCTGTATGCAGGGTGGTATGAACTCTGCCTGACTGTGGCATCACTGGCACCATTTGAGGGGGTAAAACACTAGGACACATCATGATCAAAGCCATCTTGCCTAGATTTTCATTCTCAATGGAAACACGTTTGTATTTTAGAAATCATTAGGTAAAAACCTTTATCTCTTAAGTAAAAGTGAAGCAGGGTCCTAGTGACAAGTTCTGCAAAACCATCACATCACATCAGGAGGTTCTAGAAGGAATGCTGAGTATCAAGACTGAAGCCAAACGTCTGGCCCTTGTAAAAGCATGTAGCTCTCCTTAGAGAATTCAAGTCTTTGGAGTGGAATGAACTCTATTCCTGGTACCTGAAAAAAACTTGTAAATGAGATTAATAAACCATTGTCCACCATTGTAGGAGAACTTTAGAATATGGGAAAGGTGCTGGAAGACTAAAGATAGACAAATGCTACTGCTGATTTATTATTGAGAAATTTCTGGAGCCAGTGAACTTCACATTGATTAAAAGCAACATTTTAAAATTGGTTATTTAATAGATATGAGGTGTCCTTGGGATCCTGTAGGGACTCATCAAGAATAAATCACATCAGACTTACCTTATTTCCTTGTTATATAGATTTACTAAATATTTCTACTGTGTTTACTTTGATAGTACTCAAGGGCACTGCTACAGTTAAATCCAGGTTTCAGCAAAGCAGTTGACAAAATCAGACATGAAAGTCTTAGGAAAATGTTGAATGGTTTAAGACTATGCTTAAGGGTAGGTATAAATGGTTGGATCAACATTTTCTAAAAGTGTCAATTCAGATTTCGTAGAAAGTTGTCAAAATTTGAATGAGGATATTCAGATAAAGGACCCTTCATACTCAGATTATCTATCATTCCAAGACTCATACCAGATGACTATGCTATAACCATTAATGCTGGTTAAAAAGTCTAGAAAAATGTAACAAATTAAACCCTATGTAACTGAAATTGCCTGCTATATAAAAAAAAAAAAAAATTTTTTTATATAGACATGTAATGAATGCTTAAAAAAAAATGGAGTTGTATAATATGCCCGTTGATATTAGAAACCAACACCCACCTAAAAGGCAACCACATCATCTTGTTTAATCCTTACCACAATGAAAAAATATATCAGTATATATCAAAGCTCTAGAGGCTTAATTTTAAAACAGAATAATGTCATCCTTATAATCAAGCAACACCGTTCTAGAATTCTATACCCATCAATTCCTCATTCACCTTGAGATCTAGCTGATAGTACTCTTGAAAGCAGAATGGTTTGAATGTCCATACATTGACATCTAGGTTCTCAGAGGCTCTCAGATATAGGATTAATAATAACAATTGTTATGTTAACAGCATCATGAATGCTACACTTTATGGTCAATTTAAAGGAGATTAAGGGTCTTTTTACCATGTGTAATTTCTGGTCTTATTATATTTAGAGCCTAACCTCCATTAAGATCCACCTGTACTGTTTGATTTAACTATATACGTACTATCTCAGAATAATGGACAAGCAGCTCTCTTTCCCCAAACAAAGAAAATCAATTAACATTTACTGGGTACTTGTTATATGAAGGAGCCCTTGTGGTGCAGTGGTTAAGACCTTGGCTGCTAACCAAAAGGTCAGCAGTTCGAATCCACTAGCTGCTCCTTGGAAACCCTATAAGGCAGTTCTACTCTGTCCTATGTGGTCGCTATGAGTCGGAATCAACTCGACAGCAACAGGTTTGATTTTGGTGTTTGCTATATGAAGAGCACTGTTTGAGGGTCCCTATGTACTTTAACTGAAACACAGACCCTTCCTTCAAGAAGATTCCCAGAACGTGCACTTGCAAACACCCCTTTTAGGTTCTTACTGGTCTACGCTATCCTGTGAGGAGCCAGGACCATGAATGTTACAGTCACATGATAGGTTAAATAGATGGTATATAGGTCAAGCTCAGTCAGATAATTTGCAGCCCCTCCATTGGTGAGCCCCTGGGCTTTAAATGAATGTATTTAGACACACACAGGGCTTCCCTAGTTTGGAGGACGAACGTTGCTAACTCACATCTGTGATGAAAATTCACCCAGATGCCTGTAGCAAACAACTAGGACCTTGGCATAACTTCAGACATACCACTCTGGCAGAATTGGAGAATTAGAGCAAATGTATCAAACTGTAATGTACTATGACAGATTTCCTCCACCAATCATGAGACTGGAAATGTCTGGGAACTGTTACTGAATGGGAAGCAAAGCTCTTCCAGCTGAAAAGCAATTTGCAGACTGACACTTATGCTACAGCAATTTTTAACCAGACATTTGTACTTTGTATGGAACCTGCCTTTTTTTTTTTTTTTTTTTTATGGAACCTGCCTTTACAAAAAAAAACACTTATATCATGACTTTTCTATATATTGAAACAGAATATCAATAGCAGAAAATATTTCTATTGGAAACCTCATCTGCTCTATACTAGAATAGCAGGGGGTGGGGGTTCTGCTTAAACAAGAAAGAAGTATAGTGTTTTAACAAAGTATATTGATTATCACACATGATTACTAAGCCCATAAAATGGAACCGTATGAATACAGTCCCTGTACAGTTATAATGAGAAGAATAGGCATATGGACATCCTGGCGTGAGGGGTGGGGAATGGTTTTTCTATTTTCCCACCCCAGAACTTACCATTTTGAGTAAAATTTTCCATCCTTGTGTGTCTACAAAACATGAAAATAAAAATTTTAAAACAGCTTTCTGAACATGGAGCAAGCACAAGAGTAGAGTTAGGCTGGATGACAGAACTAACCACGGGAATGCAAGGAATGTTGGGAAGCAGTGTGGGTCCTGCCCAGCACACGTGCAGTTGGAAGGGGCCATAAACACACTGGAGACTTCTCCGTCTTCAGCTGCATTGAAATGAGCAAATCAGGCTTCTGTATTTTTTTAAACTGCCGATTTTTTCCTTTATATAAAAAAGCTATCAAAAAAGAAGAGTAGCAAAATGTTTCCTCCAGTTTGTGAGTTTCTATGCTGGGCTTTGGACAAGCAACCTGGCTGTTGTCAGCAGGAAGGGAGTGGAATCACCAGGAGATTGGAAGAGATGCTTTTGTAACATAGTTGAGAGAAAATTTTGGCACATAGACTCACCAATTTAATCTGATGCAGTGCTTTAGGAGAGCCAGGTGCCATATTAGATACTTATTAAACTAAATATTGTACTGTTGTCTTGTCTTGGTATGCATTGACTTTGTGTCTTGTGAGAAAAATGATATCCTATATATAAATGAATTTGTGCTACTGGGCCACCTCAGTAAGAATATCCTTTGGAAGGTTTTTTTCTTCTGGTACTAATGATGGATTTATGGGTATTTATCTTCACCATTTTCTGTTATTCAGGTGACACTTTCAAGGCAGTTCACTCATGGTAAGTGTACAGTTCATAGCCATTCTTTCATTTAATAAATTTTAATTAAGCATCTACTATATGCTAGGGATGGAGCCCTGGTGGCACAGTGGTTAAGAGCTCGGCTGCTAACAAAAGGTAGGCAATTCAAATCCATCAGCTGCTCCTTGGAAACCCTGTGGGAGCAGTTCTACTCTGTCCTATAGGGTCACTATGAGTCGGAATTGACTTGACAGCAACAGTTTTGTTTTATGTGCCAGGCACAGTACCTGGCACAATCACGTTAGAAATGTTACCTCTACTACAAGCTCCTACATTTTGAAATTATATCTGGAAGCCCTAGTCCTTCCCAGGTCATCCCAAAGCTCTAACCACACAGCTCTTGTTACTATAACTTTGTTTCAATTATCAATAGATTTTTTTTCTCATAATCTATTCCTCCTACTCTAGTTACCAAAGCAATGATTCTCATGCTTCATGAAGTTCCAATCCTGTATAACCATTAGATATTGTGAGCTACTTTCACTTCTTAATGTATTAGAAGAGTTTATTCTATAAATTAAAGTAAATTGAAAATAGTTTTGTTTAGGACTTTATAGTTGCCTTCAGGATAACTGAAGACATTCTAGAACACTAAAATTCAAATAATCAAATGAATCTTGCCAGGATCCCTGGTATTGACTCAAGTGAGTTAAAGCAATTTTTTGACACTTGAAATTTTACCTATCATGTTTCCTAGGAAGCATAGGCTATACCCACTCCTACCCCCTCCCATGGGGCCAATATATTACATTTAAAGAGGAAGTCATTTGGAAAACAGCCATGAATACACAGTTATTCATTGCCTTGATGTTTCCCATTTCTTTGCTGGCATTCAACCCAACAGCTGTCACTATTACCTCTTTTACAGCTACTTGAGTAGCAGTGAGCTTTAATAGAAGGTCATAACACCTTTGTTAGAAATGATATACAGTTTCCAAGAAGTTATGTCTCAGGTTTTTATTCTGAAAGCAAGAAAGGCCAAAACACAAATTTCTTTGTAAATCAAATATTAAGAGGTGGTGTAAATGAATTTTCCTCTAGCTTTGTCTTGGTTGACAGTTCTTCTGAGATAAGGTTGATTTTTTTATTATTATTATTTCTCATGGAGACAGATCTGTCTGATTAAATGAAAACTAAACGAATATTATTTACATAAAATCATTCACTTTTAGAGGCTAATGAGAAAATTTGTCTTACATAGAGGGAAATTCAGGTACTTTACATTGGTTGCCTTATTTTGATTATCAAAAATAACATTTTGAATTCAGTATGATAACTCCCATGTTTCAGATGATTATTAATCTCAGAGAGAGTAAATAACATGGCCACACAATTATTAAAGATTTGAATAGATCTGCCCCCAAAACTAAAGCACAAACTCTAAAGCAATAGGACATTGTCTCTTAGTTGTCTACGGTTTCCTTTGAATAGATCTGCCCTCAAAACTAAACCACAAACTCTAAAGCAATAAGACATTATTTATTGCTTTGGTTGTCTATGGCTTCCTTCATAATGATTAGGGAAAGGCAATGATGTGACCTGAGGGTGTCCATGTGAACACACAAAAGTTGGCCTTGGCATCACACTTTCTGATTCAGTAGGTTTAAGGTAGGGCCTTGGAGTCTTTCTGTTTAAAAAGTTCCACAGGTGATTCACATGCTCACTGGAAGTTGAGAACCACCACCTGCCAGTTTACCTTCAGCTGGGCTGTGAAATGACAGGAATGCTGGACATACATCTGATAAATAATTCAGACATATGCCATTGAGAACATGATTTTTTTTTTTTTTTTGAAGAGAAAAAAGGTGACATGGATTGAATTATATACCCCTGAAAATGTGTGTATCAATTTGGCTGGGCCATGATTCCCGGTATTGTGTGGTTGTCCTCCATTTTGCAATTGTAATTTTATGTTAAAGAGGCTTAGGGTAGAATTGTAACACTCTTCCTAAGGTCCTAAGGTCACATCCCTGATCCAATGTAAAGGAAGTTTCCCTGAGGTGTGGCTTGCACCACCTTTTATTTTACAAGAAATAAAAGGAAAGGGAACCAAGCAGAGAGTTGAGGACCTCATACCACCAAGAAAGCAGTGCCAGGAGCAGAGAGCATCCTTTGGACCTGGGGTCCCTGCACGGAGAAGCTCCTAGTGCGGGGGAAGGTTGACTAGAAGGCCAACAGAGAGAGAGAGAAAGCCTCCCCTGGAGCTCATGCCCTGAATTTGGACTTTTAGCCTACTTTGCTATGAGGGAATAAATTTCTCATTGTTGAACCATCCACTTGTGGTATTTCTGTTATAGCAGCACTAGATGCCTAAGACATTCAGAACCTTTAAGAGAATACAAAACTGAAGAGAATCAGGGTAAGGAGGAACATTAACTGACACTTTGAATTATTCATTACCGTATACAGTATAATGAACTTGATTTACATGTTATCTAACCACTGATGGTATATTTATAGTCTACCCATAATAGACCTAACACATTCATTTAACTGTTTATATTGAAACTGTTAGTTTTTTTAAAAATGGAAAAAGGACTTTAGAAGCTTTTCTTTAAATCCAAAATGATCTATATTAATTCTGAAAGGATTTATAAAGTGTTAGAGCTCAGAAAGTCTTTTTCTCTACTCTAGAAAATCTATTTACTTACTAGAAAATTCACTGGGACACTTACTAGGTGAGTCAGACAAATTCCAGACTCCAGAGTTTTGGACATTGCAGATTTTTTTTTTTTTTAATACAATTTGCTTGAGTCACAAAATTTTATATTTCAGTATATACATGGGTTAGATTCTAGTGCCTTTCTTTGCAAGCCATATTATTTTATAACAATGTTATTTATAAGTTATTATAAAGTACCCCAATGAGAGTTTGTGAAGGTGGCTACAATGTAACTGAAATATCATATATTTGCCCTAAAAAATAGTAGATAGTGGGTAAAGAATTACTTTACCTCCAGTAATTTGGCCTTTGTCCTTGATTCCTGAGGGATAACCCTTCCAAAATCCAGAGTATGTGGTGTGCTGTTATTATTCAAGGCCTCCAGACCACCATACCTGAGGGTTTGTGCTCATCTGGCCAGGCCACAAAGATTACCCGGTGACCTGATACCAGCTGAGGGGTCACCAAGAGGGGTAGGGGCACGTGTCAATCAATCATGCCTATGCCATGAGGCTTCAATCACACCTTCATAATGAAGCCACAAAGGTTCTGGACACAGAAGCTCCATGAGCTTTCTGCTTGTCGAAAAACATCTGCTGTCAGAGAGGGTTTGCGCCCTTTTTGGGACATGGAAGCTCCACATTCACACCCTCCCAGACCTCACCCTATGCATCTTTCTTTTTTATGCTGATCCTGACTTGTATCCTTTTTTGCTATAATAAACCTGTAATCATAAGTCCAATATAGCACTTGCCATGAGCTCTGTGAGCCATTCCTGCGAATCATCAGACCCAAAGAAGTGGTGGGAGCCGGCAAGTCAGAAGTGAGGGGGGCTGTGAACTCCTGAGCTTACAGCTGAATCCTGAGGGTAGAAGAAATGACCAGATTTGTACCGAACAGGTTAGAAATGAGGCTACTATGTGAATTCCCAAATTTGTGACTTGCATCTGCCTATTTGGCTGTCTGAAGGACAGTATCCTTCTAACCTCTAAGATCTGACCTAGCTCCTGGTAGCTAGGATAAGAGAAAGGAGTGCTGTATGGGCAGCTGCTGTCAGAATCGAACAGAAGTGAAAAGTAGGGGTTCTTTATATCCTTGTAGACAATGACAGAAAAAGTGGATGTTTGATATTATATTTGACATGTTATACCACACAGTAGAAAAGAATACTTCTATAAGCACATTATTTAAAAGAAATTTTTTAATTAATTCCTATAATAGGTAGTGGGTTATAATAGGTATAACTGCATGGTTGGAAATGTCAGAAAGAAAGCAAGCTTTAAGTGTGTATATGTACTGTACCCTAAAGACACCCTCTGTAGATTTTCTCGGAAAACTGTATTGATGATGATCTCCATTAAATGTTTAGAGGAAATTTATGGAAAAGGATCTGAAGGAAACATCTAGGTGTTTTATAAAGTTTTTAGGGTAGTGATTCTCAAATCTCAATTAATAAGTAACTGAGAAACTTGTTTAAAATGAAGATTCCAGGCTCTAATTGCCAAGATTCAAACTCGGAAGGTCGAGAATCCAAGTGTCTATATTTTTTCACAAGTATAGAGCAAGAGGCAGTAAAAGCTTGTCCAGTACAGTTTTGCTTTTCACTTATTGCCGCGATATATTAATAATACCTACTTTCACTCTCAGTGCCCCAGTTTGAATGATAAATTATGGTCAGCTGAAGCTTAAAAAAAAAAATCTCCTTGCCATTGAGTCGATTCTGACTTATTGCGACCCTATAGTATAGAGTAGAACTGCCCAATAAGGTTTCCAGGGAACATCTGGTGGATTCAAACTGCCGAGCTTTTGGTTAGCAGCCTGAACTCTTAACCAGTGCCAAGAGCATCCAAAATTTCCTAAAGTCTCCCAAATGGTAAAAACAATCATCCTTCCTTAGTACATTTAAGATCTGTTTCTTTTATACATAATATTACAGTGAATATTACTGCATATGGCTTTTCCCTATTGCAGATCATTTACTAATGGTAGATTCATAATAGTAGGATTACTGGATCAAGCAGTATGAGGATGTTTGAGGCTCATAATACATATTTCCACATTACTTAGAAAATGAATTTGTACTCTTTACATATTCTGTGTATGTAAATTGCTGATTTATCACAAGTTTTATTATCTTTATGAGAAAATATTGTATTTATTTTTCTTAATTTACATTTCTTTGATTATTGGTTAGGTTAGACATATTTATCCATAATTTACCTTTTTGTAAATTTTCGTTTGTATTGTTGCCTATTTGCTAGTTGGGATCTTAATGTTTTTCTTCCCAGTTTGGAAGAGTTTTATAGTCAGTGGCTGTCAGCAGATTGTTAACCATGCTATGCTTTTCCAGCCAGGTTGTGATCTACCTTTTAAATTTCAATGTATTCTTTTGGATCGCATAGAAATTTAAATTTTTTATTACTTTTACTTTGTCCTATTGTACATGCTTTTAAAAGTCTGCCTTCATATTGATTGTCCATAAATAATCATTTATGTTTTTATTTAGAGTGTTTTGGGCTTCATTATCTATAGCTAATCCCAGTATGGAGCCCTGGCGGCACAATGGTTAAGAGCTCGGCTGCTAACCAAAAGGTCAGCAGTTAGAATCCACCAGCCAATCCTCGGAAATCCTATAGGGCAGTTCTACTCTGTCCTATAAGGATCACTATGAGTCAGAATTGACTCTGTGGCAACAGGTTTGGTTTTGGATTTTGTAACCCCAGTTTATTTGGAATTTCTGAACGGTGAATGAATGATGTGAGACAAAGACTTCAGATGATTTTTTTCTCCATAAATAGCTAACCACTTGTCCTATAATGATTTATTAATTCCTTTCTTCTCCACTAATTGTGACATTACCTTCATTATAAGTAAAATGAACTCCTGTTTGTGTTTCTTTCTAAGCTATTTCTTTACTTCCTTGATACGTCTCTTCATCTATTCTTATGACAGCCATGTATCATCTTAACTGTTATACTTTATATTTTGATTAAAATATAAATTTTCAAAACAGTTTATGACAAGTCATGAGAAGTGATTTTACTTCATTTGGAGAAGAAATTCTCACCTTCAACCTTCATTTGCAAAATAGGTTAGTTCAGGATTCTAAGCAAGCCAGTAAAGATTTTCCATAAAAGTGAATTTTAAGTACTTTTTTTAAAAAGAGGCTGTCACTTAAAAGATTTAATTCCCCAACCCCACATCATTAAGTAAAGGCTTAAAGGTGCATAAAATCAAAAAACCCATTGCCATCAAGATGATTCCAACTCATAGCAAACCTATAGGACAGAGTAAAACTTTCCTGTAGGATTTCCAAGGAGCAACTGATGGATTTGAACTGCTGACCTTTTGGTAGCATCCAATCTCTTAACCACTGCACCACCATGGCTTCTAAAGGTGCCTATTCTCTATTATTTCTAGTCAACTTTCACACTGTGACACCAATGGACATGTAGTCTTTTTCTTTTCCTAAATGATTAGTCCATACAAGAAGCCATGACAGGTAATTATGACCCTTGAGATTTTAATAATTAGGGACATTGTCACATGATGTTATTTTTAGACAGATATCCTAAATTGCTTTATGTTTAGTCTTTTCAATGACATATATCCTGTAAATTCTTTTTTATATCCTGTAAATTCTTAGGCTTCGAGTTAGGGTTTTTTGTTTTTATATCGCTCTATTTAGGGTTATGTCTGTCCCTTGATAGAGTTCTGAAACATAGTTCTTGTTTATTGAAGTGTAACACACAAGAGAGGTATGTATACATCATATATGTATAGCTCAGTGAATTATTGCAAAGTGATCACATTCATATAATCACCACTCCTCTCATGCTGCCATTTCCCCAGAAGTCTCTTCAAGTTAGTTTTAAATCTGCCTAAATGCTGGCATTGCACCTTACTGCTAAGAGGAAGAGGCCATCTGCTCCACTGGCTCCATCAGCCAAGATGAACAGTCCTAGTCCAAGACTGGCTTAAATTTACAAAGGAATAATGGTTAAGCTGGAACTTCAGTACATGTCTCCTGAATGTTGTTCCAGTATTCTCAAACCAGGCCCTCACAGTTTTTATATCAGTCCATGCCATTGTGTTGTTGCCTTATTGAGGTAGAGTCACAAGTTAATTGCCATTCAAGATAGGTATGTGTATTTTCTTGTGTTAAAAAACAAAAATTACAGCCCAGTCTGAATCAGTAATATTAATAGAAAAGTTTTGACAAGCAAAAATGTTTCCTTCCACAACTGCCTTTGCCAAGTAAGTATATTAGTTCAACATTTCTACCATCAAGAATACGCATTTTGATCATTATTTTTCCCTAGACATTTATCTCCAGAATAGATTTGACACATTGAACACTAATGGCCAAAAACCACACAAGTTGTGGAATGACATCAAGAATATCATACATGAAGATAGCAAAATGTCATTTAAAAGACAGGAAAGAAAGAAAAGACCAAAATGGATGTCAGAAGAGATTCTGAAACTTGCTCTTTAATGTAGAGTAGCAAAAACGAATAAAAGAAATAATAAAGTAAAAGAGCTAAACAGAAGATTTCAAAGGGTGGCTCAAGAAGACAAAATAAAGTATTACAATAAAATGTGCAAAGACCTGGAGTTAGAAAACCAAAAGGGAAGAACACCCTTGGCATTTCTCAAGCTGAAAGAACTGAAGAAAAAATTCAAGCCTTGGGGTGCAATATTGAAGAATTCTATGGGCAAAATGCCAAACAATGCAGGAAGTATTAAAAGAATATGGAAGGAATACACAGAGTCATCGTACTAAAAATAATTGGTCAACGTTCAATCATTTCAGGATGTAGCATATGATCAAGAACCAATGGTACTGAAGGAAGAAGTCCAAACTGCACTGAAGGCATTGGTAAAAAACAAGTCTCCAGGAATTCACAGGATACCAACTGAGATGCTTCAACAAATGGATGCAGCACTGGAGGTGCTCACTTGTCTATGCCAAGAAATTTGGAAGACGGCTACCTGGCCAACCAACTGGAAGAGATCAGTATTTGTGCCCATTTCAAAGAAAGGTGATACAACAGAATGCAGAAATTATCAAACAATGTCATTAATATCACACACAAATAAAATTTTGCTGAAGATCATTAAAATCGGCTGCAGCGGTACATTGACAGGGAACTGCAAGCAATTCAAGCTGAATTCAGAAAAGGACATGGAATGAGGGTTATCATTGCTGATGTCAGATGGATCTGGGCTGAAAGCAGAGAATATCAGAAAGATGTTTACCTGTGTTTTATTGACTATGCAAAGGCATTGGACTGTCTGGATCATAACAAATTATGCATAACATGGCAAAGAATGGGAATCCCAGAACACTTAATTGTGCTCATGCTGATACTGTATATAGACCAAGAGGCAATTGTTTGAACAGAACAAAGGCATACTGAGTGTTTTAAAATCAGGAAAGGTGTGTGTCAGGGTTGTAACCTTTCGCCATATTTATTCAATCTGTATGCTGAACAAATAATCAAGAAGCTGGACCATATGAAGGAGAATAGGGCATCAGGATTGGAAGAAGACTCATTAGCAACTTGCCATACAAGGAAGGGTCGCTATGAGTCGGAATCGATTTGACAGCACTGGGTTTGGTTTTGTTTTTTTTTTTAATGAGAGGAAGATACAACCTTGCTTAGTGAAAGCGAAGAGGACTTGAAGTACTTACTGATGAAGATTAAAGACTGCAGCCTTCAGTATGATTATTTTTCAACATAAAGAAAACAAAAATCCTCGTAACTGAACCAATGAGCAACATCATGATAAACAGAAAATACTGAAATTATCAAGGATTTCATCTTACTTGGATCCATTATCAATGCCCATGAAAGAAGCAGTAACAATATTAAATGATATATTGCATTAGGCAAATCTGCTGCAAAAGAGCTCTTCAAAGTTTAAAAAGCAAAGATGTCACTTTGAGGACTAAGGTGCATCTGACCCAAGCCATGACATTTTCAATCACCTCATGTACATGTGAAAGCTGGACAATGAATAAGGAATACCAAAGAAAGATTGAAGCCTTTGAATTATGGTGTTGGTGAAGAATATTGAATATATCATGGACTGCAAGAAGAATGAGCAAATCTGTCTTAGAAGAAGTACAGCCAGAATGCTCCTTAGAAGTGAGGATGGCGAGACTTGTTTCCCATACCATGGACATGTCATCAGGAGGGAACAGTCCCTGGAGAAGGACATCACTCTTGATAAAGTAGAAGGTCAACGAAAAAGAGGAAGACCCTCAATGAGATGGACTGACACAGTGGCTGCAACAACGGGCTCAAAGATAGCAATAATTGTGCTTTGCTGTTCATAGGATCACTACGAGTCGGAACGGCCTTGACAGCACCTAACAGCAACAGACATTTAAAAACATGTGAGAGAATATACTTTATCCGCAGGCTGATTTTCCGTATTCACTTAACTATGTCTCCAGAGAGCATTTATCAACAAAAGCTAAGCAAACAAACAGTCTAAAATTCTTTTGGAACTTGAAGACACTTTCGAATAGGGCTGAATGCAACAAGCTGTAGTGAATTATTCAAAAACAGGAGATCAAAGGAGTAGAGAAAATAACTTTTTTTTGGTAGATTCAAAGCTCTGTAAATTGATATGTGATGATATTTAGAATCACTTAATTTGGTGACGTGGAAGAGAACCAAATGAATCAAAAAAATTCTTATAAATCATCTTATCTTCTTTTTAAAAAATTAAAGTTATCTGCTAATTGGAATATGCCACCTGTGCTTTACTCCAAAGATAAACAACTCCTTTTTATAAATTGAGAAAAATGCATCTAATTCACAAATATTCCTCATTCTCTGCGATTTATATATATATATATATATAAAATATATATATATGTGGTCGCTATGAGTCGAAATCGACTTGACGGCAATGGGCAAGGCTATATATATATATATATATATATATGTCTTAATATTCTTATGAAATTGAATATAAAAAATATGAGAATTGTAACACAGGCCTTACTTTCTGGCCATTCTGTGTTCTCATATATTTTAAAATTGAAGCAATAACATTTCAATGGGGAAAGTTTTCAAATAAAAGGAAAAGCTATAGTGGCATAAGATAGTCAGATCTTAAATCATTTGAAAGAAAATGTAGGTATAAAGAAAAAAGTTACAGGTAATAAGATTTAATGGTTGTGAGAAATATCAGACAAAAACTGATAGCATTCTCTAGAGAAAATAGCTGTGGGGCAGAAGAGTAACAGAAGAGAAATGAGGTGTGATACTGAGTGAAGTTTTAAAAATAAAGAAAACTAAAACACTCATAGCAGAGAAAGAGCAAGAAGAAAAGAGAAGATTAAATCAGAGTATTGTATATAAAGAATCCTAAAACTTTTTCCTTGGTCAATCTAATGGAAAATGAAAACACTAAGTGTAAAAATTTTCTAAGTGACAATGATGATCTTTGACCAATGTCAGGTTACTTCCATGGATAAAAACTCAAAAATGGATAGGAATAAGTAAAGGTGACAGTTGTAGCTTATGTGGGGTGACAACCTGCCTTCGCTGTGGCTCTGGTCTAGGGCTAGGGCCATAAGAACTATGACGAAAGCCAAGCAATTCAAGAAGATACTTTCTAGTCTGTTCAGCCTTCATTGAACCTTAAAGGAGACTGAAAGAGTAGAAGAAACAATGTACAAAGGTAAGCCAATAGGGCCATCATATCCCTATTGGGAAGTTTCTTGGCTTCCTTAATATAGAAGACAGACAATTTAAAGCTGACATACCTAAAGGAATATCTGAGACATTTTTAAATGAATAGACTGAGTATGGATAATGTAGAAAAGAAAAGGACTTAAACTGATAATCACGGGCAATATAAGCTTAAGAAAGATCAAAGATTTAGGACATTCCATCAGAAGGACTTTGGATATCAAGCTCATATTCAGGACGTATGGATAGAATAAAAGGTAGTCATCAGTTAGAAGGGTCCCAGAATTATTCCTTACTTCTGGATGTTACTGAATTTCTTCAATACAGAGTTCTATGTTTGATAATAAAATGTGAGGAAATATACTAATCTTTCCATCAGATACAACACAGTTTTTTACTTGGATTCCATGATACTAGCACATTACTACTGCCTGCTTGAGATACACATAAATTTCAGGATTAACGAGACAGCTAATCTGATCATTGTGTGCGACATTAAACTCTGGAATTCATTATGCATTATTTCTTGCACATTTCTAAGAAAATGCCAATCAAATTATTTAATTTAGAGCTGGACATGACCGTAAAGTTCATTTCCTTTAAACTAGTCATCTTACAGTTGAGAAAATAAACCCATAAAGGTTAAATCTGCTCATGTTACCCAGTTAGTGACAGAGGTGCAAAAGGAACCATCTCCACTGCTTATAATGCTTGTTGAATATCATGAAAATAATATTTTTATTACTATCGCCTGTGAACCATTTTCTTACATGTCATCCTTCACCTGATGAGCTGATTTATGTATAGACCTTTATAAAATTAAAGCCATCCCTTTATAATAATTCTTACAGAATGAAAGGATAGTGTGTGTGTGTGTGTGTGTGTGTGTGTGTGTGGCTGATGAATTATGGTCTCCTGCGTACCACTCTCCTACCCATCATTCTTCACTTCTTGCCTGAACCTCCTACTCTTCTCACTCAACTCCCCTTGAGCTGTAAATTTGATTGCCCTAAGTCTCTGGACAACCTCCTAAATGAGAAGCTGAAAAAAAGAATAAAAATGAACACAAGTAACAATATATGTAAAGTGGTGGACATCACCATGACTTAGTACTCACCCTATAGACAGCATTGAGTCAGGTACTAAGATTCATGAGCATCACATCAGCCGATCACCTCAGGAAGCTGTAGAGAGATGACAGACATTGTCTTAGACACTTGCAAGGGAGAACGGATAGAGAGGCCTGAGTAAGGACATGCATACACAGGATCAGCAACCATGACTCTAGATGAGGCTGGAGAGGAAGACCAAGGCCAGATTGTGAACAGCCTTATTACTCTACTAAGGAGTATTGAACTTTATCCTAAGATCAATGGAAAGCCCATGAGGGGTCTAAAGCAGGAAAACAGCATGACCAGGTTTCTATTGTAGAAAACTCCTTCTGGCTGTGAGGAATGGAGACAGAGTAAGTAGGGAGCACATGGTGAGCAAGACCAATGCCTAGAATGGTGCCTGGAAAATAGGAGGTGATTAATAAATAATTGCTGAGTATGTAAGGCAGCAGAGAGGTCAATTAGGATGCTATTACAGAAATCCAGGCAAGAGAAAGGATTTCCCAGCCAGTGTGGTAGCTGTCATTGACCATGCACTAGGATTAAGTGTCCAATACAAGTCTGCAAAACTAAGAACATCCTATATATTCATGCTGTGTACTGAAACCAGAGTAAAGAAAAAGTTCTCAATTTTGTTTCACAAGATAGCACTTCACTTTGAGCAGTTTCTGTCCCTTAGGATTGTTACATTCTTTAACCACTAAAGTTACATTACTTCTGAGCTGGCAATTTTGCTGATGGCTTCTGTGCTTTAGAGGAGTTGTTCATACACTTTCTTCTTTCCCATTTGGCAGGACATATTTCCGCTGTCATTCTTCAGTGCAACATTCAAATACATAAGCTTTCTAACTACTAAAATTTAAAAGAGACGAAGTCGAAGAACAAACATGCAAATGTAAGCAGATACACAGCTGATGAGTTATTGCAGAGGCTTTCTATTAATTGATGACATTATCATCCCAAACGTTGGTAAATCAAGCTTCAATAAGATCCAAAATACTTAGCATCACTGACAATATTTAATTACTTGAAGGGAGTTGTATGTTACCAACAACACAGGTCTATGCAAACAGAAGATACATGAAAAACACTTAATGAGTTTGTTGTTGTTAGTGTCATCAAGTCAGATCTGACTTATAGCAACCCTGTGTACAACAGAACAAAACACTGTGTCATCCTCACAATCCTGTGTCATCCTCACAATCTTTGTTATATTTGAGCCCGTTGTTGCAGCCACTGTGTCAATTCATCTCATAGGGGTCTTCTTCTTTTTCACTGACCCTCTACTTTACCAAGCATGATGTCCTTCTCCAGGGACTGCTGCCTCCTGATACCATGTCCAAAGCATTTGAGACAAAGTCTCGCCATCCTTGCTTCTAAGGAGCATTCTGGCTATATTTCTTCCCACACAGATTTGTTCTTTCTTCTGGCAGTCTGTGGTATATACCATATTCTTCAAAACACTGTAATTCAAAAGCATCAATTTTTCTTTGGTATTCCTTATTCATTGTCCAGATTTCACATGCATAAGAAGCAATTGAAAATACCATGGCTGGGGCCAGGCACACCTTAGTCCTCAAAGTGACATCTTCATTTTTAACACTTTGAAGAGGCGTTAAAATTGGATCAATATGAATCAATATGCCCTTTGATTTCTTGACTGCTGCTTTGATGGATGTTGATTGTGGATCCAAGTAAAATGGAATCTTAGACAACTTCAGTATTTTCTCCATTTATCATGTTGCTTACTGGTCCAGTTGTGAGGATTTTTGTTTTCTTTATGTTGAGGTGTAATCCATACTGAAGGCTGCAGTCTTTAATCTTCATCAGTAAGTACTTCAAGTCCTCTTTGCTTTCACCAAGCAAGGTTGTATCATCCTCATATCATGGGTTGTTGATGAATCTTCCTCCAATCCTGATGCTCATTCTTCTTCATATAGTCCAGCTTCTTGCTTATTTGCTCAGCATACAGATTGAATAAGTGTGGTGAAAGGATACAACCCTGACACACATCCTTCCTGGTTTTAAACCACGTACTATCTCCTTGTTCTCTTCCAATGACTGCCTCTTGATCTATGCACAGGTTCCACATGAGCACGATTAAATGTTCTGGAATTCCCATTCTTTGCAATATTATCCATAATTTGTTATGATCCACACAATCGAATGTCTTTGCGTAGTCAATAAAACACAGGTAAACATCTTTTGGGTGTTCTCTGCTTTCAACCAAGATCCATCTGACATCAGCAATGATATTTCTCATTCCACGTTCTCTTCTGAATCCAATTTGAATTTCTGGCAGTTTCCTGTGGATGTGGATCACTTTTGAATGATCTTCAGCAAAGTTTTACTTGCGTGTGATATTAGTGATATTGTTCAATAATTTCTGCATTCCGTTGAATCACCTTTCTTTGGAATGGGTATAATTACAGATTTCTTCCAGTCGGTTGACCAGGTACCTGTCTTCCAAATTTCTTGGCATAGATGAGTGAGTGCTTCCAGGCTTGCAGCCATTTGTTGAAACATCTCCACTGGTATTCTATGAATTCTTGGAACCTTGTTTTTCACCAATGCCTTCAGTGCAGCTTGGACTTCTTCCTTCAGTAACATCAGTTCTTCATTATATGCTAGCTCCTGAAATGGTTGAACATCTACCAATTCTTTCTGGTACAGTGACTCTGTGTATTTCTTCCATCCTCTTTAGATGTGACATTCAATATTTTGCCCAAAGAATCCTACAGTATTGCACCTCGAGGCTTGAATTTTTTCTTCAGTTCTTTCAGCTTGAGAAACGCCAAGCATGTTCTTCGCTTTTAGCCTTCTAACTCCAAGTCTTTCCACATTTCATTGTAAACCTTGCTTTGTCTTCTGGAGCTTCCCTTTGAAATCTTCTGTTCAGCTCTTTTGCTTCATTATTTCTTCTTTTCACTTTAGCTACTCTACATTCAAGAGCAACTTTGAGAGTCTCTTCTGACTTCTATTTTCATCTTTTCTTTCTTTCATTTGTTTGTAATGACCTTTTGCTTTCTTCATGTAGGATGTCCTTGCTGTCATCCACAACTCATATGGTTTTCAGCCATTAGTGTTGAATGCTTCAAATCTATTCTGGAGATGGTCTCTAAATTCAGGTGAGATATATTCAAGGTTGTACTTTGGCTCTTGTGGACTTGTTTTAATTTTCTTCAGCTTCAACTTGAACTTGCATATGAGCAATTGATGGTCTGTTCTGTGGCCAGCCCCTGACCTTGTTCTTTCTGATGATATTGAGCTTTTCCATTGTCTCTTTCCAGTATCTGATTCCTGTGTTTTCCATTCAGTGAGTTCCCTGTATATAGCTGTCACTTATATTGTTGAAAAAAGTATTTACAATGAATAAGTCGTTAGTCTTGCAAAATTCTATCATTCAATCTCCAGCATTGTGTCTATCACCAAGGCCGTATTTTCCAACTACAGATCTTTGTTCTTTGTTTCCAGCTTTTGCATTCCAATCACCAGTAATTATCACTGCATCTTGATTGCATGTTTGATCAATTTCAAATTGCAGAAGTTGTAAAAATCTTTAATTTCTTCATCTTTGACATTAGTGGTTGGTTCATAAATTTGAATAATAGTGGTATTAACTGGTCTTCCTTGTAGGTGTGTGGATATAATCCTATCAGTGACAACATTATACTTCAGGGTATGTCTTGAAAAGTTAATGGGTTTATGAATCCATGATTTTTTCATAATGAGTATTTTTGGATTAAACCCGGTCACTGTTCAATAAATTTATAGAAATTTCCAACAGAGAATAAAGCTGTCGACTTCCTTGTTATTGTGGGGACTTTCTTGCTTAGTTTTAGAGTTTTTTGTGATTTCCCATCACTGGCAGCAACTGTTTTCCTTTTTGCTGGATTTATCAGAGAGTTTTGTAGCCTCATGGAGTGGAAAATGCTCAGGCTTTGACCGTACTGATTTGGGTTTAAATTCAAGTCGTGGGACACTTCAGCTGTGTGGACATGTGCCAGTTGTCAAATTTCCTGAGTCTGAGGATCTCCTATCTTATAAGTAATAAGCACAACTTCAAAGTGGTGGTGAGGGGTTTAATTAGATGGTTTAAGTTTAAAAATGTAGCACAATGCGAAGGAGGTTAGTAAAAGTTGTGTAATATATACCTTCATGACCATTATGTCAAATAAAAAAGCACTCCCAAGATTTCTTTGTCATATTTAAAAACATTACATGGGCTAAAAGTATTTTTAAATAGCAGCTTAAAGAAAACCAAACTGGTGTTACTTGAATTCGGTATTATTACTTGGAAGACTTCATTAAATTCTTTAAAAATGACACATACTACTGCATCTTTCATTCACGATATCTGCTTTAAGCTTAATTTAATTTAGGTAAATATGCTAACTTGAAATGTTTGGAGTAATATCTACAATCTGAAATTCCAGGTATGTCTTTCTACTTTTTCTTTTCTCACCAGCAGTAGATTTTAGATTTTAATCAATGGAATTGTTGATGCTAAACACATCTAAGAAACTATCAAGTTAATCCCTGTGGCAAAATTACAAAAATTCAGACTTGAAATAGATCTTCAAGGCCACCTGGATCATCTTGAGAATTTAGAGTAATAAGTGGCACCATGTCAACCGAAGTATTTTCTAGACCACTTGTTCCCATTATGTATCCTAAGGAGGATATTGTGACAAGGGGTCTACTAACAGTTGGCTGTAGAAAAGCAATATTGTATTTATGGTTATTTTGCAAAAGCATATGAATGCTATTGTCATTAGAAAAATAAAAAGTCACTCAAAATCATTACTGAATTCGGGTAGTGTTTTATGTGCTTTCCCAACCAACAGTTGCATAAAGTATATCTACTTTCATATGGCACGTTTGGACATTTCAAATGGGTCCTTGTACTTGAAGATTAGGGGCTTGGAGCTGTTTACATGGGTAAGAGCTTGGAATAGAGAAACCATGAATATGTCCAGATTGCATTTGGAATGGTTACTAACTCAGTCCAAGCTGGAGAAGACTGTAATAAGGAACTTGACAGAATAGAGTAATAAGAGTCCTAGAGAAAAACTGGGTAACACACTTTGGAAAGTTACATGTTGTTGTTATTGTGTGCTGTCGAGTCAATTTCAACTCATAGCAGCCCTATAGGACAGGGTAGAACTGCCTTTTAGGGTTTCCTAGGCTGTAGTCTTTATGGGAACATATCACCAGGTCTTTTCTCCTGCAGAGCTGCTGGTGGGTTTAGACCACCAACCTTTCCATTAGCAGCCAAGCACTTAGTCATTGCACCACCAGAGCTCTTTGGAAAGATACATAGATTTGTTTTATTGACAGGAGGAAGAGAAACAAGATAATTTGAAACTACAAGTTTTTTAATTTGTTGAATTACCAAAGGCAGTGCCTTAAGGATGGGGTTATCAAGGCTCAACGGAGGGCTGTCTTTTAGAATTCAGTCACTCTTGTGACCGCTCTTGTATAAAGAAAAAAAAAATTTCTTTTTCTTTATATAAAAGCGGTAAAGACCTCTTCAGAAGCGGGAAGGGGAAAAGCTGGTCTCATTTTTTCAGGCACCAGCTATCCACTGACCCACTGCCATGCTCCAGGGCTCTCTTTTCCCCAATTTAAGTGTGAAAATATAAAGCACGGTGAAAGCAGATAAACTAAAACTGGAAAACTCCTGTTGCTGTGATAAAAGCATCATCAAGGCAAGGCCCTAAATAACTGCCGAAGGATCAATCTTGGTTTCTTTACCAGGGAGAATGTTCTGTGAGGCTAAGTTGCAGGTGAGCTTTCCAGCCAGCTGTGGTAGCCCAGAGAGAGTCATTGGCCAAGTTCCTACACTCAGGCCTCAAGCCAGACTTGGACAGTTACATTTTTATACACCTGCCCTGGGGAGGGAGGGAGAAGCCTTACAAAAATGCAAGCCCAGCAAGTCTCCTAGTCAAAGGAGACAAGCAAGACGCAGACCACATAAACATTCCTGGCTCCTCTCTGGCTCCCTTTCTCTCCCTACTCTATAAAGAATGTTACCTTTTTTCTGGCTCTGCATTTTCGAAAAAGATGTGGGAAGAAAAGCTACAAGAATGATATAAGAACCAGAAAATAGAACCTATTAATTTAAAAAAGGTAAAAGGGAGTTGAGGTTATTTAGTTGAGAAAAGAGGTGCCAAAGGAACAACTTAATAACGGCTTTTAGCAAAAAAAAAAAAAAAAAATTTGTTGCAGTGAAAATGTAGATTTTTTTTCACACTGAGACAAAATAAGGAGAAGTAGCCAGAGTTGGAAGCAAGCTATATTTAGGTTAGACATGAGGAAGGACTTTTCAGTTATAAGGATGTCTATTCTAATTATAAGGGGCGTATTTTTTTATAGCTTGGCTGCTTAAGATGCAGTCTGGCTTCTAGGATGTTTTGCCTCTTATTTTGAAAAGATTAACTATTGATTATTCTTTCCCAAAAAAAAGGCTCAAATTTTTTTCTTGTTTAAAAAAAACAACCAAAAGGAGTTATAAAAATTGACCAAGTTGCTTCTATGTTGAGTAATTTTTATGAAAAAAAAAAATTTTTTTTTTTGAGCTGCCCTAAAATAAAATCAGACCTGTTGCTGTCAAGTTGATTCTGACTCATAACGACCCTATAGGACAGAGTAGAACTGCCCCATAGGGTTTCTAAGGAGTGGCTAGTGTATTCGAACTGCCGACCTTTTGGTTAGCAGCCATAGCTCTTAACAACTGAGCCACCAGGGCTCCACCCAAAAATAAGCATTCTTAAATCTTCCTGAAAATAGATGATTCTATGTCAAGTATAAATTTTACAAACATTATTTTTTAATAAGCCATGTATGTATCTTGAAGATTTATAGGATGGCAAACTTTTTCCAGTAATGTGTGTGCCTTACCTTGTACACGGACACTCACAAACAGGGACACTGACTAAATTTTAAGTGCTGTCAAAAATCTCCAACCATTAGAAGAATAACAAATTCATTCACTGTTCTTCTGTTTTCATGTCTAGCCTTGTGTAATTGTTTATGTAAGGCCCTATTTGAATATTAACACATAAAAATAAATCTGGCTTGAAATATAAGACCTACAAAATGTGCAGACGCTACTAAAAATCATCATCAGTACCAAGGTTCTCACTGGAACCAATACATGCTGGGAAATTCAAGTGCAAACGGAGCCCTGCACATGAATTTGGTAATTGAACCCATCAATAAAAAATAAATAAATAAAATAATATACTGTGGATATTAGGTGGCTTTGGGTTTTATCCTTGATATATAACCGTGGGGAATTGAGACCTAGCTATAGAATTGGTCTTTTGAAGACAAGTAACTTTTTTAATGTTAAAACTGAGCTCTTTTACACAACTCTGAAAACTATGGTGACAGTGCAGTTATTGGTAGTTTCTATGGCAGCGATTTCTCATTTTATGCCTTCTCCTCAGCCACTTCATTACTTACACAGGATTAGTAATGGGTATTAATTCCTAATACAAAGAAAAAAAAAAGAATTTAGGTTTTACCCTAAGCATTACATGGCCATAACCCAATAACTCAGATATTGTGCCTTTTTGAAATATTTCAGATGCAGCTTATATTAGCTCACACTCTCTTAGACCTTTCAGGGGAATCAGGAGAAAATCTAAGTGAGCAAGAGGGAAATTAAAAAAAAAAAAAAAAAAAAGAGAGAGATTAGGCTGATAGTAAGGAGGAGGAGGTTACTATCCTGAGAGACCAGTGTGGACAATCAACTTGCTCGTCTTTACAAACATTTGTGTGGATGCCATTGCTGCCTAAGCACTATCACAGAGGAAGAGCAGGTTTGCATTCAGCTTGATTGTTCGTTCCATCTATAGATCTTAGCAGTAAGCCTCTTCAGATCTAAAAGGGAAAGCATTCCCCCAGTTGTCAATCCATCCAAGGTGGAAGTGAGTCACCATAATACACACCCCTGTTTCCTGGGCCACTTCTGCCTCTGGAAATGATGTTTCCCAATAAGGAAGAATGTCGCTGAGCTGCATCCTCAAGTGTGGGAAGTTTCAACTTCTATAGTCACCTACAAGGCAGATTTGTGAGGTGCCAGGCAGACTCCCTCCCTCCCCCACCCCGCCTCCACCTACAGATACTTAATATTTCCATGTGAATGTTCATTTCTTTGTTGTCTTCCGGTACCATGAACATGATTCCTGACGATGGAGGAATTAGACTATAATTTTCTGATACGCTCACAGGAATGAGTTTTCTGTCTGGAAAAAAGAGGCTGGTAAGTCAAAAAGGAGCCCAGGGCATTTAAGGAAGAGCTGATATAGAAAGATGGCAAAGACAGGACAGTCCTCAAAATTGCCTCAGTCACACCACGGCCCCCTCTGTGGCTGCATATCTCCCACGGCATGTGGCAGAAATAAATTAGAGTGAGTAAATCTTGAAAAAGCGTGAGGCTAGGGAAGAAAATACCAGTACTTATTTCACCCTTAACTTTTCCTTTTATGTTGTAAATTTGAAACATTTTTAAAAGAATGAATATAATAGGACTAAGAGACGTGAAAAAGCTTTTTGTTAAACTGGGAACATTAGGGACCTGCAGAGAACTTATTCTGGTACAGATTCTGGGAGATTTAAAAGAGCTCTATTTCCATCAAGTGTTTTGCCCTGGGAAGGAGGGATGTGCCCAAGAAGCCAACTGCTACCCATCCTCCACCTCCTCCCTCACCCCCAGCTCCGCTGCTCACATTCCTGTTACTGTGACTGGACCAAGGTCATTCTAGAGCAGTGTTTCTCAGCTTTGGCACTATCAACGTTTTGGGTACAATGATCCTTTGTTGTGGGGGCTATTCTGGGCATTGTAGGATGTTTGGCCGCATCATGGCCTCTCCCCCACTAGATGCAATGGCACCGCTATCACCCCAAGTTAGGACAAACAGAAATGTCTCCAGGCGTTGCCAAATGTTCACTAGGGGCCCAAATTATCTCCAGTCAAGAATCACTGATCTAGAGTAATCTGTTTAAAGTGTTACTCTGTTCCATGAAAAGTAGCCTCTTGGGAACTGGTGCATACTCTCTCCTCTTCTAAAAGACTCCTACTGCACATTAAACCAAACCAAAAACCAAACCTATTGCCGTGAAGTCGATTCTGACTCATAAAAAACCAAACCAAACCCACTGCCTTGGAGTCGATTCAGACTCATAGCGACCCTATGATATTAAAAGCATATTAAAATCTCTCAGAAGTGCTAGAGTAAACAAACCCGCTGGACTTTAAGAACATGCCAAATTTATTTAAGCATGGAGCCCCTGTTTTCCACTAAAGTCTATCAGGATTTTATGGAACTCTGTCCTTGAAACACACTTGGGATGGATTTCACGAAGTATGTAGTACTAGAGGACATTTTATTATTTGGTCGGTTTATGTGTTCAAAAATCACTGAGGAAGAAGTTAATCATTTCTGTGAACTTGTTTGGAGATCATGAGAGAAAAGGGCATTTTTATGAAGACAAAACCAAACCAAACCCATTGCTATCAAGTCAATTCCAACTCACAACCATCCTATAGGACAGAGTAGAACTGCCCCCATAGGGTTTCTAAGGAGCAGGCAGTGGATTTGAATTACCGACCTTTTGGTTAGCAGGCAAATGCTTAACCACTGCACCATCAGGAGAAAGGTAAATTTTATTCTTCTCAGAACCTTGAGAATTTTAGGGAAAAGCAGAGCAATAGGGAAGAAATAAAGATGGAACTGACAGTAAAGTACCTGATCAAAACTTTGAACGAAATTGAATGCCAGTTGCCCCATCTTCCTTTCCCCTCCATAATATCACACCAAACCAAACCAATCAAAACCATGAGAGGGAGGTAAGTGAAACACATGGTCTGGATGGCTACCAAGCAAACCTTTGGGATCCTGTCTCCTCAGTGTGGACCCTTATGCCGTATAGACGTTATAGTGAAAAAACAAAAAGTCATGCAAACAAGCTCAAGTAAACAAGTGGCAAGTATTGAAAAGAAAGGTTGAATAGAAACAAAGTCCAGAATAGTTTTATAGAGACTAGGGCTGGGAACCAGGAAGACAAGGGACTGAACTGTTCTCTCCCCTCCATCTCCCACTCTCCCCCTTCTCTCTCTCTCTCTCTCCACGCTTCCTCATCTCTTCCATTCTCACAATGGCTGCTCCATTCTCTCCACATACAGGCTTCTATTTCCTCATGGTTTCAGTTCTCATAACTTCAGTTGACACATAACTTTGTTTTGCCCTGTAGCTGACTTTGGCCCTGATTCTTTATGACCTTTTCTAAAATGACTAGTTTGTCCATAACCATCCAGTGTACTGGTTGGCCTTTGGTCAGGTGTGTACCTTTGGACCAGCCAGCTACAGCCAAGGCAAGACGCAGAATATGTATAGGGTCATCTAGACCTGTCCACTCAGCTGGCTCTAAGGGCCAAGGTAGCTCTTAAAGACAAAGCTTATGAAATAGACAGAAACCCAAAAACATAGCTATTACAACCCACTGCTGTGTTCAGTTTACAACAATAGCACTGACGTGAACTAGAATAAAAATAATAATAACAGCAACAATGGCCACCATTTTTTGAGTGATTGGGTGTTATGTCAGGCACTTTTCTGAGTGCTTTTTAGACAGTCACTCATTTTATTCTCACAACAAACTTATGAGGTAGATACAATTTTTTTTCCCATTTTATAGGTAAGGAAACAGAGAACCAGTGAAGTTAAGAAAAGTTTCCAAGATCGAGCAGCTGATAAATGATGGAGCCAAGATTTAAACCTGGACAATCTGGGTTCTAAGTTTATGCTTCTTAGTTACTCTGCTGAATTTCCTTTCTGAAGAATAACCAGAAAATAAAATATAACTTAAGACAATCAAATGCCTAGATTATGACGAACTGTCCTGGATGAACTGGTATTTTAGAAAAAGAATTAGCCAATGTTAAGGGAAACCTGCCTTGGTTATAGATCAATTGTGAAGTTTGCATTGAGCTTCCATGCTCAAGATGGAGTGCTGTATAAGGGCTCACTAGTCACTTACAGCATTAGAGTTTGCCTATTGATTAGATACTGATAGGCTCAAGCCCAGCAAGACTCTACCCCAACCCATGGCTGAGCCCTGTTACTCACTGAAACTGTCTTGTATTAGCATTCCCTCTGCCTCCACCTACATGAGAAGTGGTTAAATTCTTGACCACTTGCCAAAAGGTTGGTGGTTTGAACCCATCCAGAGGCACCTCAGAAGGCAAGTCTGGTGATCTGCTTCCAAAAAGTCACAGCCTTAAAAACCCTGTGAAGTAGTTCTACTCTGCACATACAGGATCACTGAGTTAGAATCATCTGAATGGCAACCAACAACCACCTACGTGGGAGACGGGACCTTGCCTCCCTTTTCACCTCACAGTCTGCCTGTCCACCTGTATTCTGATCTGCCCTCTCTTCTGCATAGGTTAATCAAAAGAATTGTGTGAGCCCTTTAAATATAATGAAGAGTTTGAACCAGGGTGTTGGAATCCAAACCTAAGAAGACCTGTGACCTTACACGGATTATTTAGACTCTCCATAGCTTGCTCCATTGTTAATAGTGTGGCCTTACAAGCTACTTCCTGAAGACTTCTGCTCTCAGGTATTATTTCAGAATAGAGAAACTCTGATCTTTAACATTTTACTGGCATTTATTTCAGTGAAGAAAAGGCCCAATGCTCTTTTCTTTTTCTGTGTTCTACATTTTTGCTCAGAATAATATCATCCCCATCTTTTACCCAATTCCAGTCTGTTCTTTAGATTTTTTTTCTTACTAAATCTTAGCCAATCTCTTTTATATCTGCATTTAGTCTTTTATTTTTTTAAAATACGGTGGTTTTAATACAC
The DNA here is from genome assembly GCF_030014295.1 of Loxodonta africana. Classification (NCBI taxonomy): domain Eukaryota; kingdom Metazoa; phylum Chordata; class Mammalia; order Proboscidea; family Elephantidae; genus Loxodonta; species Loxodonta africana. The sequence continues at coordinate 134,352,482 of NC_087342.1, forward strand.
ACTAAAATTTGAATGGATCAACCATCTTCCTCAACTATTGAGTCACTTGCTGCCATAGCATTGATCTAGCTTCAGTAGAAATAGTTTTAGGCTGTATATTTGAGTTGCATTCAACTGAGAACAAAAAAATTTATCTTAAACGTTATTCATTATGTGTTCAATTTAACTGAAATTCAGTGGACATTTATTGGAACACCTGAAACATGAAAAACACTATGGTGTTACCAATAGATTCAAAGAATAGTAAAACAAAGCCCTTCCACAAAGGGGTTTATTATCTGGTTAGGGTGAGAAGATGGGGAGGAGAAGGACTTAAAAAAGTGCTAGAGTAAGCAACCCCAAGTTTCAGAATAAGACTGACTTCATAACATAGGGAAGAATATACACATTATATGATCAATATCGTACATTCCAGGTTCCGATTATTAATGGATGTTTGCAGCTGTTTCCTATTTTGAGTCGTGCCACATCAGCAGATGAAGGTCCCAAAAGCTTTACTCCATCCACGTCATTAAGGTCAGCTCTACTATGAGGATGCAGCTCTTCCCCAGTCAACTTTTGAGTACCTTCCAACCTGAGGGGCTCATCTTCCAGCACTATATCAGACAGTGTTCCACTGCTATTCATAAGGTTTTCACTGGCTAATGCTTTTCAGAAGTAGACTGCCGGGTCCTTCTTCCTAATCTGTCTTAGTCTGGAAGCTTGGATCCACAATCAACAGCCATGGAAACAGCAGTCAAGAAATCAAAAGATACATTGCATTGGGTAAATCTGCTGCTAAGGACCTCTTTAAAGTGTTGAAGAGCAAAGATGTCACCTTGAAGACTAAGGTGTGCCTGACCCAAGCCATGGTATTTTCAATCACATCATATGCATATGAAAGCCGGACAATGAATAAGGAAGACCAAAGAAGAATTGACGCCTTTGAATTGTGGTGTTGGCAAAGAATATTGAATATACCATGGACTGCCAAAAGAACGAACAAATCTGTCTTGGAAGAAGTACAACCAGAATGCTCCTTAGAAGCAAGGATGGTGAGACTGCATCTTACATACTTGGACATGTTGTCAGGAGGGATCAGTCCCTGGAGAAGGACGTTATGCTTGGCAGAGTGCAGGGCCAGCGGAAAGGAGGAAGACCCTCAACAAGGTGGATCGACACAGTGGCTGCAACAATGAGCTCAAGGATAACAGTGATTGTAAGGATGGCTTAGGACCGGGCAGCGTTTCGTTCTGTTGTGCATAGGGTCACTATGAGTTGGAACCAACTCGATGGCACCTAACAACAACAACAACATGATCAATATCACAATAATGCTTGAGTTTAAAGGAAATAGCAATAATATTTTATCAGAAATGTATAACTGTATAGGAGAGGCTCCATTGGAGGGAACTGTGCTGGCAGTATAAATAGGAAGACAAAGTGGTCAAATATATGAGTGAAGATATGGAAATAGGAAGGAATATGGCAAGTTTAGAGAATGGTGTGATGGGTGATTGGGCTTAACAACATTTTAAATGTAGGGGAAGAGTGGGAGGTGTGCCAGAAGTATTTGATCAGCAACACTTCTGAAGAGCCCAAGTGTGTAGTCAGTGACAAAGAGCATGGCAGTGGTGCCAGGAGCATCAAGGCTCAAGTTTTGCCTGTGCTACTTACTAACTGTATGATCTCACTTGCAGAAGACACAAATCTCTTTGAGCCTCAATTTCCCTGTGTAAAATGGGGAAAATAAGAGAACCAACTTTACTAGTTTGTTGTAAGAATTACTTGAGCAAAACCATGTTAAGCACTTAGTACCTTACATATAAGGAACACTGGTAGTGCAATGATTGAGCACTCAGCTTCTAACTGAAAGGTTGGTGGTTCAAACCCACCAGTGGCTCTGGGGGAGAAAAGACCTGGTGATCTGTCCCCGTAAAGATTACTGCCTTGGGAATTGTATGGGGCAGTTCTACTCTGTCCTATAGGGTTGCTCTGAGTTGGAATCAACTTGATGGCACACAACAACATAATAAGTACACATAATAAGTATTCAAATTTTCTAGCTAATATTTTGTCCTAGAGAGCCTTGAATTGAACATTCTGACAGTAAATTTCCCAATAGACCAAATCAAAGCTGGGAACCAGGAATTCATAACTCATGGAATCACTGTATGTAAACCTAACTTGGCTTCTTGACACTAATAAAGTAACATATGATTGATTGTCTCAGCTTGAAACTCTTGATACTGTCAAAAGATGTTCCTACAAAAGGGAAAATAGTACCAGGAAAATCTGTTTGCTTATAGCATACTGAATAACAGCAATGATACATAACTAGCAATTCACTCAAAAGGTATCAGAGATAGTAGCTCAGATTCTATATTAAGACTGACTTCATATTTGTGGTCATGCTTTATATTATTTATAAATTTCCTGAAGAATCTAAGTGCATAGAACACTCAGTCAATTCCAGTTGATTATTTTTAAAAGAGCCTATCACTTTTTTCTGTGCTTTAGTTGCCTATTCTATAATGTTCTACTTCTGGTAATATACAAACTTTAAATAAAAGAGAACTATAAACACAGTTTTTGTCTTTGGGGATGATTTTGAACACAGTGGTTTCATTTTTAGGTCAAGATGAGTTTGAAGAAAGGTACTGAAATAATTCAATCATAGTTTACAAATGAAAATGTTCTGCTAATACATCATAGGTAACATTTAATTTGGGAGATATTTATACTAATTTTTATTTAAATTCTTTCCTAAAGAATTTTTAATGTGAAAAGAACTTTCCTTATAATTCATCTTCTTCTCTTCATTAAAAAAAAAAAAAAAATTTTTTTTTCTCTTCATTACATACCATAAATTCCTCATCAAAGACCTACCATTGTTTTCAAAACAACTTCCAATGTAGCTTAGATGTGAACTCATAACAGGATTTTTTGAGACTATGAAGCAGAAATAGACATTTTTTCTGAATAGAAATTAATATCTACTGTAAACATAGACTAATACCTATTGGCTTGGATCTATCAAGTCAATAATTTTATATAAAAGTCAAAATTGTAGTCGCCAAAATCCCAACTTCATGTTGAAGAGTTGAGATAAAAATGCCTTTTTGAGATGGGACCCATTCACACCTTGGTTATAGGTGTCATCTTGTCCTTCCAGACCCCACTGCCTAATTATCATCAAGCACACATCCCTAGCTCTGTGATTAGTTCAGCATGTTTTGAAATCTGCTGTTCAGGCTCAAAGGCTTCTCTAGGTGGCAGATCCCTCCCTTCCCTTCCCAGAGCTGTGCAGAATCCTTCTTTCACCCATTCCCCTATTCCCATCCCCCACATCCCACATACACATACCTACCTCTTCATCCCTCCAATCTCCCTTGTAGGATGAGCAACTATTCCAGTTTGCCTGCAACCACAGGATTTTTTGGAAAGTAATTCTAAAACCAGGAGAGTTGGTTACCTAGGTTGGTTACCTAAGGGGTTAATCTTTCAGCCATATATTGGACAATATTCTGTTGTGATCAATAGAGTTTTCATTGGGTAATCTTTGGATGTAGATCACCAGGATCCTCATCCAAGTCTGTGTTAGTCTAGAAACTTCACTGAAACCTGTGCACCATGGTTAACCCTGCTGCTATTTGAAATACAGGTAGCATAGTTTCCAGCATCATAGTGAAACCAGACCTATGGGTCCATGCCCAGTGTGCAAGAAGCGTAACTCTCAGATGCTGTCTTTGAGAGGAAGGAGTTTATTTTGCAGGCTAGCAAGCAGTAACTCAGAGATATTGACCTCAGGTTGAGTTCCCCAATCTGCGTAAGCAATGTATAATTTATACTTATACATATCCATTTAGGGGTGGAGCGAAATGGTAGGCAGGATCAGAGGTTTTACCTATTCATAATTTCTACCAACTATTTATTTTTATTTATGTATTATGAGGCGAAGCTAAGACTCAGCATGGAAGTGGCCAGCAGGCCAAACACTTTTGAAATGGACTTGACTATTGTCAATGATGCACTTTCGGTGATTTTGGTTCCTTGACATGAGTCTTGGTTTCTTGACATAAGTTCCCTTGCATTATTGAGCAGGTATGGCAGCCCAGGGTCGTTTGTCGGTCAACGTGGTCTGCTCAGCGCGTGTCAGGCTGCTCTGAGCCAGTTAGATCTGGACTTTTCCAGGGATCTCTGCAGGGTGTGAAAAACAACTTAGAGGAAGTGAGTGACGTGGTGGGGAGGTGACCAGAAGCAGCCTGATACCTGGTGAAGTACTAATTAATTAGATGTCTTCAGCCTCCAGAGTCCCCTAACAGTAGCACCATACGAGCCACCACAGTACAGCAACCTGACAGAAAGGTGGTAACTGACAGGTGGGAAGTAAAACATTAGGACCTCTTAATAAAAGAATAATTTTAATGATTTTTTTTCAGAAGGGTATATAAATAAGTATGCCCAATATTCTAGATAAGCCCATTCTTATATAGCACCCTGTGAACAGGTGGGAAAGGAGCAGTGGCAGGATATCAATCTACATGTTGTTGTTGTTGTTAGGTGCCATCAAGTCCATTCCAACTCACAGCCACCCTATGTACAACAGAACAAAATATTGCCAAGTCCCTTACCATCCTCACAATCATTGTTATGCTTCAGCCTGTTGTTACAGCCACTGTGTCAATCCATCTCGTTGAGGGTCTTCCTCTTTTTCACTGACCCTCTACTTTACCAAGCATAATGTCTTTTCCAGGGACTGATCCCTCCTGATAACATGTCCAAAGTATATGAGATGGAGCATTCTGGTTGTACTTCTTCCAAGACAGATACGTTCATTCTTCTGGCAGTCCATGATATATTCACTATTCTTCGCCAGCACCACAATTCAAAGGTGTCAGTTCTTCTTCGGTCTTCCTTATTCATTGTCCACCTTTCACACGCACAGAGGGCTATTGAAAATACTATGGCTTGGGTCAGACACACCTTAGTCTTCAAGGTAACATCGTTGCTTTTTAACACTTAAGTCTTTTGCGTCAGATTTGCCCAATGCAATATGCCTTTTGATTTCTTTTTTTTTTAATTTTTATCGTACCTTAAGAGAAAGTTTACGAATCAAGTCAGTCTCTCATACAAAGAATTATATACACCTTGCTATATACTCCTAGTTGCTCTCTCCCTAATGAGGTAGCACATTCCTTCTCTCCATCCTGTGTTTCTGTGTCCATTCAGCCAGCTTCTGTCCCCCTTGGCCTTCACATCTCCCCTCCAGACAGGAGGTGCCCACATAGTCTCACGTGTCTACTTCATCCAAGAGGCTCACTCCTCACCAGTATCATTTTCTATGTTATAGTCCAGTCCAATCCCTGTCCGAAGAGTTGACATTGGGAATGGTTCCTGTCTTGGGCTAACAGAAGGTCTGGGGACTGTGACCTCCGGGGTCCTCCTAGTCTCAGTGAGACAATTAAGTCTGGTCTTTTTACGAGAATTTGAGGTCTGCATCCCACTGTTCTCCTGCTCCTTCAGAGATTCTCTGTTGTGTTCCCTGTCATGGCAGTCATCAGTGGTAGCCAGGCAGCATCTAGTTCTTCTGTTCTCAGGCTGATGTAGTCTCTGATTTATGTGGTCCTTTCTGTCCCTTGGGCTCATAATTGCCCTGTGTCTTTGGTGTTCTTCATTCTCCTTTGTTCCAGGTGGGTTGAGACCAGTTAATGGATCTTAGATGGCTGCTTGCTAGCATTTAAAACCCCAGACACCACTCTCCAAAATGGGATGCAGAATGTTTTCTTAATGGATTTTATTATGCCAGTTGACCTAGATGTTGCCCGAAAACATGGTCCCCAAACCCCCACCTCTGCTACACTGACCTTCAAAGCATTCGGTTTATTCAGGAAACTTCTTTGCTTTTGCTTTAGTCCAGTTGTGCTGACCTCTTCTGTATTGTGTGTTGTCTTTCCCTTCACCTAAATTAGTTCTTTTCTGCTATCTACTTAGTGAATCCCTCTCTCCCTCCCTCCCTCCCTCCTTCCTCTCGTAACCATCAAAGAATATTTTCTTCTCTGTTTAAACTATTTCCTGAGTTCTTATAATAGCAGTCTCATACAATATTTGTCATTTTGCAACTGACTAATTTCACTCAGCATAATGCCTTCCAGATTTCCTCCATATTATGAAATGTTTCACAGATTCATCGTTGTCCTTTATTGATGCATAGTTTTCCATTGTGTGAATGTACCATAATTTATCCATTCATCCGTTGATGGGCACCTTGGCTGCTTCCATCTTTTTGCTATCGTAAACAGTGCTGCAGTGAACATGGGTGTGCATATATCTGTTTGTGTAAAGGCTCCTATTTCTCTAGGATATGTTCCAAGGAGTGGGATTGCTGGATTGTATGGTAGTTCTATTTCTAGCTTTTTAAGGAAGCACCAAATCAGTTCCAAAGTGGTTATACTATTTTACATTCCCACCAGCCATCTGTAAGTTTCGAGTCTCTCCACAACCTCTCCAACATTTATTAGTTTGTGTTTTTTGGATTAATGTCAGCCTTGTTGGAGTAAGATGGAATCTCATTGTAGTTTTGATTTTCATTTCTCTAATGGCTAATGACAGTGAGCATTTCCTCATGTATCTGTTAGCTACCTGAATGTCTTCTGTATTGAAGTGTCTGTTCCTATCCTTTGCCCATTTTTTAATTTGGTTACTTGTCTTTTTGTTGTTGAGTTTTTGCAGCATCATACAGATTTTAGAGATCAGACCCTGATCGGAAATGTCATAGCTAAAAACTTTTTCCCAGTCTGCAGGTAATCTTTTTACTCTTTTGGTGAAGTCTTTGGATGAGCATAGGTGTTTGACTTTCAGGAGTTCCCAGTTATCTAATTTCTCTTCTGGTGTTTGTACATTTCTAGTAATGTTTTTTATACTGTTTATGCCATGTATTGGGGCTCCTAGTGTTGTCCCTATTTTTTCTTCCATGATCTTTATCGTTTTAGATTTTATATTTAGGTCTTTGATCCATTTTGAGTTGTTTTTTGTGCATGGTGTGAGGTATGGGTCTTGTTACATTTTTTTGCAGATGGTTATCCACTTATGCTATCACCATTTGTTAAACAGACTATCTTTTCCCCATTTAACAGATGCTGGGCCTTTGTCAAATATCAGCTACTCACATGTGGATGGATTTATGTCTGGATTTGCAATTCTGTTCCATTGGTCTATGTATCTGTTGTTGTACCAGTATCAGGCTGTTTTGACTACTGTGGCAGTATAATAGGTTCTGAAATCAGGTAGAGTGAGGCCTCCCACTTTGTTCTTCTTTTTCAGTAATACTTTACTTATCTGGGGCCTCTTTCCCTTCCATATGAAGTTGGTGATTTGTTTTTCCATCTCATTAAAAAATGTCACTAGTATTTGGATCAGGATTGCATTGTATCTACAAATTGCTTTGGGCAGAATAGACGTTTCTACAATGTTGAGTCTTCCTATCCATGAGCAAAGTATGTTTTTCCACTTATGTAGGTCTCTCTTGGTTTCTTGCTGTAGTATCTTTTAGTTTTCTTTGCATAGGTCTTTTAAGTCTCTGGCTAGGTTTATTCCTAAGTATTTTATCTTCTTAGGGGCTATTGTAAATGGTTTTGATTTGGTGATTTCCTCTTCAACGCTCTCTTTGTTGGTGTAGAGAAATCCAACTGATTTATGTATGTTTATCTTGTATCCTGATACTCTGCTAAACTCTTTTGTTAGTTTCAGTAGTTTTCTTGAGGATTCTTATGTTTTTCTGTGTATAAGATCATGTCATCTGCATACAGAGATACTTTTATTTTTTTGCCAATTTAGATGCCCTTTGTTTCTTTATCTACCCTAACAGCTCTGGCTAGGACCTCTAGCACAATGTTGAATAAGAGCAGTGATAAAAGGCATCCTTGTCTGGTTTGTGTTCTCAAGGGAAATGCTTTCAGTCTCTCTCCGTTTAGGATGATGTTGGCTGTTGGTTTTGTATAAATGCCCTCTATGATGTTTAGGAATTTTCCTTCTATTCCTATTTTGCTAAGAGTTTTTGTCATGAATCGGTGTTGGACTCTGTCAAATGCCTTTTCTGTGTCAATTGGTAAGATCATATGGTTCTTGTCTTTTGTTTTATTTACGTGATGGATTACATTGATTGTTTTTCTATGTTGAACTACCCCTGCATACCTGGTATGAATCCCACTTGGTCATGGTGAATTATTTTTTTGATATGTTGTTGAATTCTACTGGCTAGAATTTTGTTAAGGATTTTCGCGTCTAAGTTCATGAGGGATATTGGTCTGTAATTTTCTTTTTTTTGTGGAGTCTTTACCTGGTTTGGTATCAGTGTTATGCCAGCTTCATAGAATGAGTATGGGAGTATTCCATCCTTTCTATGCTCTGAAATACCTTTAGTAGTAGTGGTGTTAACTCTTCTCTAAAAGTTTGGTAGAACTCTCTAATGAAGCCGTCAGGGACAGGGCTTTTCTTTGTTGGGAGTTTTTTAATTACTTTTTCAATCTCTTCTTTTGTTATGGATTTATTTAGTTCTGCCTCTGTTTGTGTTAGTTTTGGTAGGTAGTGTGTTTCTAGAAATTTGTCCATTTCCTGTAGGTTTTCAAATTTGTTAGAGTACAACTTTTTATAGTAGTCCGTTATGATTCTTTTAATTTCAGTTGGGTCTGTTGTGATACTGCCCATCTCATTTCTTATTCAGGTTATTTGCTTCCTCTCCTGTTTTTCTTTTGTCAGCCTGGTCAATAGTTTATCGATTTTGTTAATCTTTTCAAAGAACCGTCTTTTGGTCTTGTTAACTTTTTCAATTTTTCTGTTTTCTATTTCATTTAATTCTGCTCTAATTTTTATTATTTTCTTTCTTCTGAAGCCTGAAGATTTCTTTTGCTGGTCTTTTAATTTCTTGACTGCTGCTTCTATGGGTGTTAATTGTGGATCCAAATAAAATAAAATCCTTGACAACTTCAGTATTTTCTCTGTTTATCATGATGTTGCTTATTGGTCCAGCTGTGAGGATTTTTGTTTTCTCTGTGTTGAGGAAACTCTGTGGGGCAGTTCTACTTTGTTCTATAGCGTCGCTATGAGTCGCACTCAGCTCAACAGCACTGGGTTTAGTTTTTGGTTTGCTGTGTTGAGGTGTAGCCTATACTGAAGGCTGTGGTCTTTGATCTTCATTGGTAAGTGCTTTGAGTCCTCTTCACTTTCAGCAAGGAAGGTTGTATCATCTGCGTAACACAGGTTGTTAATGAGTCTTCCTCCAATCCTGATCCCTGGTTCTGCTTATATAATCCAGTTTCTCAGATTGTTTGCTCAGCATACAGATTGAATATGTATGGTGAAAGCGTACAACCCTGACGCACACCTTTCCTGACATTAAACCACACAGTATTCCCTTGTTCTGTTTAAACAACTGCCTCTTGGTCTATGTACAAGTTCCTCATGAGCACAATTAAGTGTTCTTGAATTCCCATTCTTCGCAATGTTGTCCATAATTTGTTATGATCAACACAGTCAAATGCCTTTGCATAGTCAATAAAACACAGGTAAACATCTTTCTGGTATTCTCTGCTTTCAGCCATGATCCATCTGACATGAGCAATGATATCCCTGGTTCCACATCCTCTTTTGAATCCTGCTTGTATTTCTGACAGTTCCCTGTAGATGTACTGCTGCAACCACTTTTGAATGATCCTCAGCAAAATTTTACAATCAATGTACGTAGAGTGTTGGAAATTTAAATGAGTTCCCAAGTGGAATTCTTCAATCTAAATGTGTCTCTTCAGTAAAGATGTTTACAAAATTCAGTCAAAACAGCAGTCAAGCATCTGAATCCATTAATTAAATGCTTTATACCTCAACTAGGTAATTTTGCATCTGGTAATTATACCCCTAATAAGCCAACATTGTCAGAATAGATCTACAAATAATCATTCATTTATGCATTCAACCATCTTTTTTAGTTGATCACCTACTATGTGCCAGTTGCTCTTCTTGCCATATTCTAGGCAAGTGTTGGTGCCTGGACTCATGAAGTTTATAATATAGTGAGGTATAGAATGAAAAACAAATATTCCAATAAACATATAATTAGAACTCATGATAAGTGCTTTGGAGAATATAAATAGGTACAACAATGGAGAGAAAAACAAAGTGGCCTTGTTGAAATCTGAAGGTTGGTATCCAGGCAGGGGTGCAGGAGGATTCCAGTTGGAGAGTACAGTTTACAGTTTACATGAAGGAGGAGGTGGCTTGGTAATTTAAAGAATCCCAGAGAGACACTGCAGCTGGAGTATTGTAGCAAAGGTAGAGATACTACAGAAGGTGACAGTCATCAATCATATAGAACCTTGCAAGATAAACAAATTTGTATATGAAATATAAAGAGAAGCCATCAAGGGGTTTTACACTTAGACTCTTAAATATGTAGTCCAACTGATGGTCTATAAAAATTACTCTGTCCACCTTAGTGAAAACAGACAGTGGAAAAAGAGAGAAATAGCGGAGTCAGAAGAGCCTGCATCTCAGCAACATGGTGGGTCCAGGAATGGGTCTCCTCTGCAGTCGGCAGTTGGGGATTGAGAGCAGAGACTTGAGTGTCTGCATGCTCACTCCTTTGCCTTCAGTTACCCACCCTCACTCATTCCACTGACTGCCAAGGAAGAGGACAAACTACTGTGCCCCACAGAATTTTATTGGTTTGGGACACAGAACTAACTAGAAAAGATTAATTAATATTATGGCTGCTAGAAATTATCAGCTCATGACAAGCTACACTGTATTAAAAACTAACATGCTTACGTTGTTTATGGGAAACATTTGTCCAGAGTGGCTGCTGAGGCATCATTTCTTCCCACTTCTCTGTGTTCTCTCTTGTTTTCTAGAAACCGATGTATTTTTTACTTCAGTCATTTCTTCTGGTCATGTAGTTGGTTATGTAAGCAATAGTACCTAATGATTCCATTAATCTTTAATTATATGAGCAATACCTATCAGGTGCCAAAAACCCTAGTGTTCCCTAGAATTTTCAGTTTAATACTTTGGGGAAAAAAAGCCTCTACTTTTGAAAATTCAAAATCCTCATCATATAACACTTTTAAGGGAAAGATAAGAAGACTTACATTTTCATTAAAGGCATGTAGGGACAAGTGATGTGCTCCAACAAGTTTCTCATTATCATGGGGACTTCTTATCTTTTTTAGTTCAACAAGTCATTTTTACAACTTAGTAAATGTTAGATACTCAAGATTCAGAGGCTTCATTTAAAAAAAATGAAGTCTCAGAAAATTTTGACACAAGGAATTAAATTTTACGAAACTGGCTAACTTTGGTCCCAAGGGGGAAAAATTTATAGTGGTTTCACTATTTAGTGTCTCTTCATTAGCTTTGAGGAAATGCTGAAACTTTTACAATCAGAATTCTGTAGTTTTATTATGTAGTAAATATCTCTGGACTAAGTCCCACTGAGCTCTTCAAATATTTCAACTATGATAAGTTTAATTTTTTTTTCCAGAAAATACAGCTTATTCATATCTCACTTTGGAAAACCAGCTTGTTTTTTACTACAAATCAGAGAAGCAAGTAATCTCTTATGATGAATTGTTTTTGTTAGGTGTTCTCCCACAACTCTGGAGGTCTTAGAGATTTCCGTAAACAAAGGCATTTAATGCAATGTACGTGACAATGAGACTAACACAATAAGAATTCAAATAAAATCAATGTCTCAGAATCATTTTAGTCTAGAAAAGTCTAGAGAAATGAGAAAATGGCGTAGGTGGGTAGGAGAATCTGGCTAATTTGTTCCTATGGGAAAAGAAGGTATTTAAGGATCCTGATGTACATGGAATGAATGACAACTCAAAAATACTCTGGCTTTTTTTAATATTGCATACTTCGTTGCCTTCATTAATTTTGAGTTTTCTAAGTTTATATTGCGTTTATCATTTTTTTATTTTTTAATTACACATATTGATATTAATTCATAGGCATTAATAGGTGACCAGTACAAGTGTTTTTCCCCCAGCATATTTTGTAAATGGTAATTCTGAACTCACAGATCTCTAGGTCATGGCAGGTATTCAACAAACATTGGTTCCCATTTCTGTACCTGAGGCCTTCAAAGCACTGGCGGAAGAAATAATATGACCCTTGGAAAACTTAGTCCAGGGAATAAATAGGTGAAAAGAAGGAAGAATGGAAAAATGGTGTTAAAAAAAAAAAATGTACTGCTTAAGAATTCTTCAAACAACAAAATTGTTCTTCCCAGCATAAGCAGACCTGTAAGGATGCCCGAAAAGAAACTGACATCTTCATGTTAATCTCTCTGGTCACAAGTGCTCACACACACAACAGATTCTGAAGGTCTTGGTTTGTGTTACTTTAATTCCACAGGCTAAAATCAGAATTACAAATTTGCTTTTAGCCAGTTATACTTGAAAAATACTTTATTGAGTGTTACACTGAATTTACAAAAGAGAATGTTTCAAAATATGCCCAAACATCTAATGGTAAGACAACAATAAGCAGTTGAAAGTTTCTATTCCAAAAAAAAAAACCAGAAGACTCCTGGAGATACCTCATACGGTGCTTCATAATTACTCTTTGGGTTACATTTATATTAATATCTTTTCTACATATGAAGAACCTTAGAGATTTTTTTATGAGTCTTTTAACAATCCCCCAAAGTTTTGAAGAATATTCATCCAAATTAAATTTAATATGAGGGAATGTAAGCAGGAGGCTCCATATTTTTCAGATCAGTGGTGGCATAAGAAATCTTCATTTTACTTTCAAATAAGCCTCAATTTAAAAAAATAAATAAACCCCTAGATAGATAATAGGTTAGACGATAGATAGATACATAGATGAAAGGAAAGAAAGTATAAGTATAATCTCTGAAATATGTCTATATATGTGTCTATGAAGAAAAGTAATTCCTAGTCTAATTTCTATGGAAATTAGACAGAATAAATGGCTCATATACCCAGGACAATTCCCTACTATGCAGATGCCAATAAACTTTTGAGTTTTCATTCATTAATGTCTTTATTCAGTCAACCAGTATTTATTAAGCATTCTGTGCCAGGCAGTTTGCTGAGTATTAGCAATATAAAGGTAAGTAAGACTTGGTTCTTTCGTTGGAAGACTCACAAAGCATCCTGAGGCTAGCTACCAGCCCTGAATCATGTGTACAGAAGTATAGCAGGGTTATTAAGATTATATAATTAATCAGTTATATAAATGAAAGGATCCTTGGTGGTACATTGGTTATAGTGCTCTGCTTCTAACCCAAAGGTTGGCAGTTTGAACCCACCCAGCTGCTCTGCAGGAGAAAGATATGGCAGTCTGATTCTGTAAAGATTACAGCCTTGGAAACCCTATGGGGCAATTCTGCCCAGCCCTATAGGATCGCTATGAGTTGGGATTGACTGGACGGCAGAGGGTTTGGGTTTTTACCTAAATGATATTTTAAAACCCTAACCTGACTATAACTGAGGCTACTTAACTGGTGGTAAAGCCATAAACAAGTCGCTTAACCTCTTAATGAATTGGTTTAGATTTTAAAATGTGGTGTTCAAACTAAGATCTCTTCTGTATGTGTAGAATTCAGCTGAGAGTGATCGTTGATCAAATGCCTCATTGATGTGGATGAGGAGAAGACAGATGAAAGCTTGTGTCAGCTAACCAAAGGAGAGAGAAAATAAAATTCTGTGGAATGAGACCAAATGGACAGTGTAAACTGCCCACCCCGCCTACAATCTCCCACAGGCATATAAAGTGACTGCCAGAAAATGCGCTTTCAGTTGACTGGGCACAAGGAACTATCTGGAATAGTCTCTTATTCGTTAAAACCCTAGATGTACTAATTAAGAACTTTATCTTTTGGAATTACAAAACCAGCTCCATGTGCTTCATGTGGTTTTAAACTGCAAAGCTGTCAATTGGCAAACCTTCAGTTGTGCCAAATGGAATACATACAATACATTAGGTTCAACCAGAAATTTAGTAGGGCATAGGAAAGTGACCCAGGGTAAGAATATGCAAAATCCAGAACATTCATTTTATCCAGGATCATTTAAATGTATGTAATTTATAAAATATAATTGTTGACAAAATTAATAAATACCATGAAAACCATTTACTAGATGTCAATATCAGACACAGCCTTGTGATGGGAAATACCAAGGGCATGGACTACATTTTATTCTTTTTTTTTTTTTTTTAATGAAACCTATGTTATTTAACTTATTTTCTTTTTGCCATGACCTTCAGACAGTTTAGCATAAGATTTGATGCTCCATCCCAGTAACTGCTTGCTTTCGCCTTCTTTTCTTATTCTGTTAATTTCATTATTATTATATTAGTAAGCATTTTTATAAGCATTCTTGAAACATCTTTGCAAAGAGGTGGTATATAATAGAAAAAATGTATCTTTATATCATAGAGTCGAACACAGTTTCTTGCACAGAGTAGGAGCTTAGCACACCTTCGAGGCACTAGTGTTAATTAATTGGTGGTATCATTCATACCTAAAGCAAGTAAGGAGAAGAAGATATCAACCAATTTATTAAAAGCAATTCAAATTCATCTTGGTAGAGCAACTACAATATGCTTTTTAACCTTAAAACTTACAGAGGGTAGTTGGTTTTATATAAAATGTGTTAGTTAAATCCAGAAAGATTGATACTTGATTGGCTTTTGTGTTTTTTAACCAGTCTTGGTTTACTAGGAAACCCTGGTGGCATAGTAGTTAAGAGTTCAGCTGCTAACCAAAAGTCTGGCAGTTCAAATCCACCAGGTGCTCCTTGGAAACCCTGTGGGGCAGTTCTGCTCTGTCCTATAGGGATGCTATGAGTTAGAATCGACTCGATGGCCACGGGTTTGGGTTTTTTTGGGGGGGAGGGTTTACTAAGTCATCTTGAAAACAGAGCACTTGATCCATGTTTGCTGCTACATAAGTAATAAGAGGTTTTAGTTAATTTTTTGAGGTCATTAATATAATGCACTAAATCACCTTAGTTAAGATTTATGAGCACTAATAAAAAAACCTTTGCCAGTGGTCCTTGAAATAAGGTTAAATAGATCTAATTTATGTTAAACTTTAATTAGCCATATGCATTCCTACACGATAACGTTCATGCATATGTTGCTTTCATTAATTGCCTTCATAAGTTAATTACTGCAACACACTTTGGCTTCTGTTCATTTGAAACTTAACAAATGTTCACACCAGCTGTGGAAGTGATCGAAGGCAATAAATGAGTGAGTAAACCATTGGTTTACTTGTTTAAATTAAATCTGCTGTCTCAAGCTGTCCTGTGTCTTAATACATTAGAAAAAACACCTGGGAATTGATGGTCGTGTAATTCTAATTTTTATCACTCTTTAGTCATACTTGTTTAAGTAACAGAATTATTGAACTTTAACATTTATTTGCTAACCTTTGCTCTGTCTAGTTAGTTGGGTCATCACTGACTGTGGTTTACTTCTATTGTAGCGGAATTGATCTGTTCTTTCACACAATCAAACATATGCCTTGTGCTTCTCCAGAAATACACAGACTATGCCATGTCTGCTGTCTTTTATGATCCACTTTTAATGGAACACTGAAGTCTGTGTTTAGAGAGATGATTCATATAGACAAATGAAATTTATAAAAATATTAAAACATGTCTTGTATTAACACAGAAGCCTACTTTTTATTACATCAGTTTTCCCCCTCTAGATCTTTTTCTTTTTTTTTTTTAGATCTATAGCGTATTGGCCAGTGTAGTATGATAAGAAGTTACTACTGAAGTATCTCATATGAAAAACTATATTTTTCTTAGGAAGTATTTGAGTCACTTTTATTAAGAATCATATTTCAGGATGTTTGGTTAAAGGTGGTAGATTGAACGTGTGCATTAGGGTCTGATAGCCTTCTGAAACCACAATAAAATGAGGATAAGGAGTATTTTAAAAGGCCCTAATCACTCTTCCACTGCCGTCAATTCTCGTTCCTAGCGACCCTATAGGAGAGAGTAGAACTCTCCCATAAGGACTCCAAGGCTGTAAATCTTTAGAGAAGCAGACTGCTGCATCTTTTTCCCCAAGGAGTGGCTGGTGGGCTTGAACCGCTGACCTTTTGTTTAGCTGCTGACTGCTTTAACCACTGTGCCACCAGGGTTCCTTCCTAATCACTAGGGCACAGAACATCAAAGAAAGAGCACAAACAACAACCCTGAAAAGCATATGGACAAGTGGTAACTGACTTAGCAGAACCTAAAACGTTAAATCCTAAGTCAGCAGCTGAGAAAGCTAAGAAGCAACCTGATTTATAATGCAGACCAAAAGGTACCAAGTACCACTGGAAGGGGGAGTGAAGGAGGGTTGCAACAGAAGCCTTCTTGTAAGTTTGTTTAAGGGCATTTAGACCCTAGAGCTCTGCCCCAATCCCATACAACCAAGTGACTGACCCTTCCCCACCCTGGCAAAAATTGGAGATGCATTCTCTAAAGAGGGTACAACAAGGAGCTTCTAGACTGGGGTCCTCAGGCCCGGTTGAGGGAGGAATACTGCACTAAAAACAGGGAGGTAAAATGAAAGTTGACATATCAGGGGTAAACTCTCTTCTGCCTAATTTCCAGAACATTTGTAAAGATGATTACACCATTCAGGCACTAGAAGAACCTTCTCTGGAAAATCCCTATATCCTAAGATCAACGACATTACTCCATGGAAATGGGGCATTCCTTATGAAAAGGCCCAGACAGTTTACCCAACAGAAGCTCACAGAGCTCCCAGTCGTCTTTTTAGCTCCTCACTCTTACAAGTGGTTAGCCAAGGAGAGTATCCAATATGAAAGATGGAGACAAAGCCAACAAAGAAACACTAAATCACCAGCAATGCCTTCAAGATTTTAGGGAAAAATTAAGCTGAATGTTAAATAAAATCATATTCAGATGAGCAATGTGTCAAGAAATTTACCTCCCATACATCATTTTTTATGATGCTGTAAGAAGACCTTACAGCATCTACCAAACAAAGGGAGTAGAAGATAGGCAATGCAAGAAATAGGGGACCCAGCACAAGAGGGAGGTGAAGATAACCCCAGGATATTGGTTTAGATACCAGGATGGCAACTCTGTAAGTCTAGAGGTCAACCAATCTAGACTAGATCAGGTCAAAAGACGCCAGGAGAGACTTCTTCAAGAAGACAAAATTGAAGACAAACTTAATGGGTATAAACGTATTAAGTGGAGATTTATACAACTGGGAGAGAGTTTGGGGATAAGAAAGTGATGGGTACATAAATAAATATCAGATTAAAAAACCAAGACACGTATTAACTGAAGGAAAATAAAAGGTTGTGCAGGAGAGCAAAAGCAAAGGGAGTCTACTACTTGACACTTGACTCAGCTGAGGGTAGGAATCGTATTGTCTTAATGGAAACACTGAACATGAGGTATGGGATGTATGTGAGTGTGCGTGTACGTGTGCCTGTGCGTGTGTGTGTGTAGTGAGGATGAAGGAGAAATGATAAGAGAGGGAGCTAAATCCTTATCTTCCTAATAGGAAGTCAATACGTTAAATCCTAAGTCAGCAGCTGAGAACCAAACACAAATAATCAAGAAGCAGCAAATAGGCATCTTATTTAGTTTTTATTTTTTAAATAAATTAAAAGATTGGAAAGCAGTTGGCTTGTGAGCAGAAAACTATTTGACTGTCTCAATGACATGCATGTATCACTGTGACAAAAATAAAAACTAAATTTAAAATTATAATTCATACTTACATAGCTCTCATTTTAAAAACACACTTTAAAGAGAGTAAGGAAAAGATAGCTGCAGTGGGTTTATTCTTTCTTTACCAATTCCCCAGACTTTGTCCTTTATAACTTGTTTTCATGTATAACCTCATGACTGTCTGCCCCTTTAAGACCCTCCACAGCCTTAGGAATTATCATATTAAATAGCTTAAAATATATCTGAAGAATAAAGTTTATGTGACATAAAATTTAAAAGAATTTTTTATAATTTTGCTTTTGAAGCTTTATTGCTTCAAGGAATTTGTTCCCTTTATGACTTTCAGCTTCTCTGGACCTTAGTTTACCCTAAAACCGTTTGTGAAAATGCTTTGAAAATGTCTCTTTAAATTTCCCATGAACTAGTGTGTAATGTTTTCTCTCTCAACAAATAACACAAATCTGCCGATTGGCTGTGATTTATATGAAACACAAATTAATTCTATTGCTTTGAAATGGGTTTTAACATGAAGAAACAGATGCAGCACCATTCTTGGGTAACAGTGCTCAAAAAAGCAGCAAGAAGGGGGAAAAAACTGAATTTTCATAAAGCAATGTATTTTGGAGCCTCTTAAATAAAAAACCACCTTCAGATTCTCAGATTGGAAGGAATTATGAACAGAATCTACTATGCTAATTGTTTTAGGACTTTAAATTAAAAACTTGGTAGGTATTATGAAAACCATAGGCGAGAGCCAAGGGGAAATATGATATTATCCTTCTCTGGGCTAGAATGTTTTATTTCTCAGCATCAGGTTAGTTCCTATCATCTCTTGAAGGATTATGCCCTTGCTTCTGATCACAGCTCATTCTTAACACTCATAGGATGAGCTTCCCAGTCCCACAACGGAGGCAGCACGCTTATCCTTCTCGGGATTTGCAGCCTCGCCTCTGACCAGGTTATATTAGTACAGGCTCTGCAGTGAGCGCTAATTAATTCCTTCCCTCATCTGCTAAGATTCTACTTGATTGTTTCAAATTAGCTCTAATGAGTTGACCAATACTTACCTTCTACTCTACAGACCTAAATTTGGAGATTTTTTAAAAATAACTTCCATTAGAAACATGAGTTAATAAATAATAATCATGCAAAATAATCTCAATGTATAATTGGATTCTCTTTAAATTATAAACTGTTATTATCTTCCTTTACATTGCATTGAGAAATATATCTTCCCATAATAATAACAGTTACTGCTGCTAGAAGAGTTTGCCTTTTCATTCACAAATACTGATTCATCACTGCTATATGCCAGTTATTCTAATTTTAGGCAAAGTCTCTAACCCCAAAGAATTTTATTTTTTGAGAAAGGCAATACAAACAGTAAACAAGTAAATGTATATTTCCCATTAACAATAAAACTCCATATAGCCGTAAGTGCAATAAGAAATTGGTTTTATGAACAGAGAGTGTGAGAAGGCAGGGGGTCCTCCTTTAGTCTGGGTGACTAGGCTGCTCTGAGGAGGTGATATTTGAAATGAAAACAAAATAGCCCAGAGGAGCCTGCTGAGCAAAGATATGGGGGCAGGGTGTTCCATGCAGAACCAGTGAAAAGGCTCAAATTAATTATAGCAACCCATTGTAGTGAGGCTGATGGTGATAGCGGTGATGATGATGGTGGTGGTGGTGATGGTGATGATGATGATAGATCACTGGTAATGATAATGATGATATTGGAGGTGATGATACCCTTCTTTCACAAATGAAGCTCAATACAATTAAATAAAATGTTCATGGCTAAATGATTAGTAAATAGTACAGCCTCAAATCAAAACAATTATTGACAACAAGATTTAAGAGGTCACCTGGAATTTGGCCTCTTGGCTGTTGTAGCAGAAAGATTCTTAGAATACTGGCATGTTTTTACAGGAAACTCCTAACTTCAGAATTCCTCGTTAAGCACTTCCCAAATTACAGGAGCTTATTCCATGCCTAAGGACCCTAATGTTCCAGCTGGATAACAAGCCCACCGTCGCTCTTTTCCGTTTGTCTGGGTTTTTGTGTTCTGCTTAGCTTCGCTAGGTGGTTTCACTGCACCAATCAACCATGTCACCTACTCTAAAAACTTAACTTTACCCCTCTCACTTCCTATCCTTCTAATACTTTGGTATCCCCAATGCTACTAAATCTTCAGCCCATTGGAACCTCCAATCCAGTAACCTTAACACTTTTCACTACCCATCACCACCCTCACATGTTCACTTCCCTTTTTCAGACAGTGTGAATTCCATGGCCCCTCACTATGACACTCCTTTGCAATCCCCTCTCAGCAAACCTCAATCCTTAGTAAATACAAATATCCACTTTCTCCTAGCCTATGCTTGAGAAACTAAACTGTGCTTGAGAAAACAGTCTCATGTTGATTGGTCTCGCTTTAAATTCATGACCATATATCTCAAATGAGTCTTCACCGTTCAGTGTACTTTCCAACACTCAGAGACAATCTGCATCAAACCTTCTCTCCTTTGCGTTGTTAATTGCTTCCTTTCTACTACATCTTTTTTTTTTCATTTTTTATTTAAGTGAAAGTTTACAAATCAAGTCAGTCTCTCGCACAAAAATTTATATACACTTTGCTATATACTCCTAGTTGCTCTCCCCCTAATGAGACAGCACGCTCCTTCTCTCCACTCTATTTTCAAGTCCATTCAGCCAGCCTCTGACCCCCTCTGCCCTCTCATCTCTCCTCCAGACGGGAGCTGCCCACATAGTCTCATGTGTCTACTTGATCCAAGAAGCTCACTCCTTACCAGTATCGTTTTCTATCCCATAGTCCAGTCCAATCCCTGTCTGAAGAGTTGGCTTTGGGAATGGTTCCTGTCTTGGACTAACAGAAGGTCTGGGGACCATAACCTCTGGGGTCCTTCCAGTCTCAGTCAGACCATTAAGTCTGGTCTTTTTATGAGAATTTGAGGTCTACATCCATGGCTCTCCTGCTCCCTCAGGGGCTCTCTGTTGTGTTCCCTGTCAGGGCAGCCATCGGTTGTAGCCAGGCACCATCTAGTTCTTCTGGTCTGAGGCTGATTTGTGCTACATCATTCTTATCAGCATATAAACATGATCTAATATCTCCCATTAGGAGCCCTGGTGGTACAGTGTTTAAGCACTCGGAGGCTAACAGAAAGGTCAGCAGTTCAAACCCACCAGCCGCTCCATGGGGGAAAGATGTGACAGTCTGCTTCCATAAGATTTACAGCCTTGGAAACCCTTTGAGACAGTTCTAATTTGCCCTTTAGGGTAGCTATGAGTTGGTTCAACTGGACGACAATGGGTAATATCTCCCGTTAAAAATACAAAAAAAAGCAAAAGAAAACGAACACTTTAGTCTCAGACTGCCACCCAGCTTTTGCCTATCTCTCGGTTCCTCTTCACGCCAGAACTTCTCAAACGAATGGTCTGTGCTTTCTGTCTCCACTTCCTTAGCCTTCCATCCACTTTAATTCATTCCAGTTGAGTTTCTGTCCCCACCTTTCTACCGAAACTGCTTTTGCCAAATTCAAAGTCTTCATGATGCCAAATTCGCTGGTATCTCCTCTGTTCTCTCACTCTGCCTCACAGCAGTATCCCATATGGATAACTAGCTTCCTTCTTGAAATTTTCTTTTCTTGTATTTTAAGACTCCACACTCTCCTGATTTCCTCCTCTCTCTTAGAAAAACCCTTTCAGTCTCCTTAATGGCTTCTCTAATCTACAACTACAGGTGGGATGGCCCCAGGGCTTAGCGCTGGGCTTTCTTTCTGTCTTTATTTTCACATTTTCCCTACATGGTCTCATTTCATACTGTATTTGAATCATTTTTTACATGTTGCCCTGACCTTTCCCATGAACTCCAGGCTCACACAACTAAAAGCTTCTTTGACATTTCCACTTACTCGTGTCAGAGTCATCTCAAACTTAACACATTCAACACAGACCTTGATGTCACCCCAGAAATATTACTCTTCTTGCAGTGATCCACATCTTCAGTAACGGGCACCTTCCACTAAGTTGCTTATACTGAAAAATCTAGGAATCATTCTTGACCCTTCCCTTTTCCTCATTTCACATCCAGTACATCAGAAAATCCTGTCAACTCAACTTTTAGAATCTTTCAAATCTGTCTACTTTTCTAACTCTGCTACTTCCCTAATAACTCAGCTCCCATCGTTTCTGCCTGGGTCACTGCAATAGCATACTAACTACTCCCTCTGCTTCCACTGTTGCCCTTTATAATCCTTTCTCCAACCAGCAGCCAAGATAACTTTTTAAAAATTAAGTCAGATTATGACTATTTTGCTTAAAATTTTCTTGGCTTTCTTAAAATAAGGTCTGCCTGTCTTAGTTATCTCGTGCTGCTGTAACAGAAATACCACAAGTGGATAGCTTTAACAAAAAGAAGTTTACTCTCTCACAGTCTAGTAGACTAGAAATCCAAATTCAGGGTACCGGCTCCAGGGAAAGGCTTTCTCTTTGTCAGCTCTGGAGGAAGGTCCTTGTCATCAGTCTTATCCTGGTCTAGGAGCTTCTCCACACAGGAACCCCGAGTCCAAAGGATGTGCTCTGCTCCCAGCACTGCTTTCTTGGCGGTTTGAGGCCCCCACGTCTCTCTGCTTGCTTTTCTCTTTTATATCTCAAAAAAGATTGGCTCAGGACATAATCCAATCTTGTAGATCGAGTCCTTCCTCATTAACATAACTGCTGTTAATCCTCTCTCATCACCATCATGGAGATAGGATTTGCATCACATAGGAAAATCACCTCAGATGGCAAATGGCAAAATGGTGGACAATCACACAATACTGGGAATCATGGCCTAGCCAAATTAATACATATATTTTTGGGGGATACATTTCAACCCATGACACTGCCCTTAAAATAAAATCTCAACTCCTTATCCTGGCCTGCAAGAAAATACATGATCTGTTCCTTGACTATTTTTTAAATTATTTTACCACTTTCCCTCTTCCTCACTAATTTCCAGACACCTTGGCCTTTCTGTTTCGGAAATACGTTAGACGTCTTTTTGCCTCAGGGTCTTTGTTCTTGCTATTCACTCCACAAAAAAGACCCTTCACACTCTGCTTTTCTCAGGATTTTCTTCTCTACTCGGGTCTCAACTCAAACATCCCCTTCATAAAAAAGACTTCCCTGGCCATCTTATCTAAAATAGCCTCTTTCCCCAGTCACTATCTGTCTTGTTACCTTTTTTAGTTTTCTTCGTTACACATGTTGCTATCAAAAATTCTTATTTATTGATCTTCTTGCTTTTCCAACTAGAATGTAGACTCCACAGGGGCAGGGGACTCACCTGACTTAGTCTAGCATTAGTCCCAGAGCATACAATCGTGCCTGGCTCATAAGAGGCACTCAATAAATATATGTTATTGAATTAGTGAGCAAATGAATGAATGAAAGATTGCAATACATTAAGCACTTCAGTGTAACTCAAAAATACATTTGAAAGATTTTCCTAGAATGAGGGAGGATAGTATAACATTAGGTGTTGTATTAAAACAAGTCATATGCAAAGTTTTAAACTGATACATTTACCATTTTTCCAAACTCTTACAACTGAAATTTCAACCATGACAAATATGTTTGACATTCTATAATTCAGTACAAAATTTATATACATAGACAAAGGTATATATATAGATAGATAAAGATATATACATATATATACTTTTTTTTTTTTTTAAGGAGCCTTGGTGTCTCATTGGTCAAGCCCTGGGCTACAAACAGATAGGCCAGCAGTTCATACCCACCCGAGCGCTCCACAGGAGAAAGACCTGGTGATCTGCTTCT
Source organism: Loxodonta africana (assembly GCF_030014295.1). NCBI lineage: Eukaryota > Metazoa > Chordata > Mammalia > Proboscidea > Elephantidae > Loxodonta > Loxodonta africana. The sequence continues at coordinate 134,376,046 of NC_087342.1, forward strand.
GTAAAGATTACAGCCAAGAAAACCCTATGGGGCAGTTCTACTTTGTCACATGGGGTTGCTAAGAGTTGAAAATCAACTTGATGACACCTAACAACAACAATATATATATTAACCAGATTTTTAATTAATAAATTTACTTAACTCATTAAAATATAAAGTCTATATAGCAAATTCTTGGCTTTTGTCAAAACTTCTTTCTTGCCTCTCTCTCTTCCTTAACTTAAATTTCCACAAGTTATTTAATCTCGCTAGACCTTAGTTTTCTCATCTTGGACTTGGTGACTTCCCATTTTCAAACTCTCTGACTCCATCTTAATGTTTTTATTGTTGATAGTTGCTGAAGAGTCAGCCCCCAACTCATGGTGACCCCATGTGTTACAGAGTAAAACTGCTCCTTAGGGTTTTCTTAGCTGTCGTCTTCAAGGAAGCAGATCACCAGGCCTTTTCCTCCTCAGAGCTGCTGGGTGGGTTCGAATGCCAACCTTTCATTCAGCAACTGATGCAAACCGCTTGTGCCACCCAGGCTCTTAATATTTGCCTGTCTCAGTTATTTCCCCACATTCTCGACTGTGCATTTTGCATAACTGAGCTAGAACAGAGGTTGTAACTTGAACCAGGGCTGTAAGAGTCCCCAGGGAACCATTGCTCTGAGATACTCTTTAAATGAACCAGAACTGACCCCTGAGGTCACCTTTTAGCTGAATAACAGATTGGCTCACAAAATAAAGAATATCACCGTGAGTACTGTACTCCTTTAGGAAATAACCTATATGAGACCAGACTGTCAACAATTACTTTAAAACAATGATGAGGAGGTATGGTGTCCTCAAAAAGCTGTGCACTCCTAAATTAGCCAAATAACAGGAGGAAATGTTTGGGTTTAGAAACCCTAAATAATTTCTTCAATTCTCTATTCTGCATGTGTAAGCCTAATATTAAATTAAAAATAAAAGCTTATTGTACTACCATTCAATAAAGCCAGAGTTAAAGATAGGGAGTTTTTATTTTGAGCTTTATGTAAAACTCCAAATGTAATTATGTAGATCACACATTTTCTCAAAATTGTATCATCCTCATGGAGTATGAAGTAAATACTTCATAAGTTCGCAAAAGTCATAGCTTTGCCCCTTACAGCTGGGTGATTTGAGCACCCATCCTCTCTGGGTCTGTTTTATCATTTTTGGAAAGCATCATCCTGCCCTGACCACCTCACAATGTTGTAATGATGAGGTGAGATGACACCATATTAAAGTACTTTGTACACAAATGAAAGGTAGGATTTCATTAGCAGAATGTGCTGTATTCCTAGTACCCAGTTAATTAATTAAGACATTGATTTAAAGAATTTTTATTAAGTGCTTACTAGGTGCCAGGCATTTCCCTAGGCACAGGGGCTTCAAAAATAAATAGGACAACTCAACAATAAAGTGGTAAACAACTCAATTTAAAAATGGGCCAAGGACTTGAATAGGCATTTCTCCAAACACAGTGGCCAACAAGGACGTGATAATATGCTCAGTATCATTACTCATTCGGGAAATGCATAGCAAAACCACAATAAGATACCACTTCACACCCACGAGGATGACTGTAATTTTAAAAAGCAGAAAATAAATGGAGAAATTCGTACCCTCATCAGTTGCTCATGGGAATGTAAAATGATTCAGTCGCTGTGGAATAGTTTGGCAGCTCCTCGATAAGTTAAAAATAGAATTGCCATATGATCCAGCAGTTCCACTTCCTGGTATATCCCCAGAACAACTGAAAATAGGCGTTCAAACAAAGACTTGTACATGAATTATAGCAGCACTGTTCACAGTAGCCAAAAGGTAGGAACAACCTCAGTTTCCACCAAATGATAAATGGATAAACAAAATGTGTTCTATTCACACAATGGAATCTTATTTGGTAATAGAAAGAAATGAAATACGATACATGCTACAACACGGATGAACCTTGAAAACATTTTGCTGAGTGAAATAATTTAGACACAAAAGGACAAATACATCGTTCCATTTTTATGAAATATCTATTTTAGGCAAATTTATAGAGACAAAGGATATTAGAGGTTACCAGAGCCTGGGAAGGGGGTGGGAATGTGGAGTTAATTGTTAATGAGCATAGAGTTTCAGTTTGCCGTGATAAAATAGTTTTGGAAATAGAGAATGGTGATGGTTTCACAGCAGTGTGATTGTAATTAATGTCACTGAATTGCACGCTTTAAAATGGTTAAAATGGTGAATTTTTGGACATGTGAATTTTTCCACAATAAAAATAAAAAAAAAAAAAACACTAATTGGCTGAAGTAGTTTACATAGTGGTTTCCTTCGGCTAGGGGTCAGAATGGGAGTGAAGGCATATGAGCACAAGGTTTATACTTGGTGAGATGAAAATTATTCAAAATAAAATTGTGATGATAGTTGCACAACTCTGTCAATTTACTAATGATCATAGAATTGTACAATTAAAACAGGTGAATTTTATGTTATGTATATTATACCTCAATAAACCTTTAAAAAATAAATAAGACATAGTCCCTACCCTCAAAAAGCATATAGTTTAATGAGGAAGACATATATAAGCAATAGAGTGGTACAGTATGCTAGTCTACAGTTGTACATAACTATACTTAAATGTTTTAAGTGCTAAAAAGTAAACATTAAAGTACTACTAACTTTAGCAATACTGTTTCAAACCAAGAACAGATTTCGTGCTGTATTGAAAGACAACCAGTAACCCATTGTCGTAGAGTAGATTCCAACTCACAGTGACTCCCTGTGTGTCAGAGTAGTACTGTGCTCCAGAGAATTTGCAGTGGCTGAGGTTTTGGAAGCAGCTTGCCAGGACTTTCTTGCAAGGCACTTCTGGGTAGACTCAAACTGCCAACCTTTCGTTGCCAGCCATTCATGTTAACCATTTATACCACTCAGGACTTCTTGAGAGACATACAATGTCTAAATTGGCAAAACCCCATTAACCCTTATACCAATCTTGGCATGTATAGGACTGTATTTTAAGAAACAAGGCCTCAACCTGTCTAAAACTGTGTAGCTGGTACTGTCAATTTGATGTTCTTCAAACAAAAAAGAACCTTTAATGCTGTTTGAAGAGCAAGTGGAAGCTAGGCTGAGGAGAACGGCTGAGCCCTGGCACACTCACTTGCTTCAACCATTGATACTCATTTGCATTGTCCCCATGGGGACACTGGCTGGCAGGGCTCCCAGATTATTACAAAACAAGCAGGATAGGAGAGGACAGGCAGAGCGATGACCCCTATCCCACCCCACCTCAGAGGGAATGAATCAAAGATGCCAATTCATGCTGTCTCTTTTCTGCTTTAGGAAAATTTGAAAAACAACCTTGCTCTGAATTTTAAGTTTGCTATCAACACTTCTGAGTTTTCTCGTATTTCCAGCACTCAGCCCCTGGCCACCCCATAAGCCTGTGTTCCCTTAGCACAGAGAGGTCAGCGCTTCTTTACATTCGCTTCTGTTTAAGATGAGTAAAATGTGAAAATGAGTACAAAGATTAGTGGCAACAATCACATATTTATTGATTTTCTCAGCTTTGTAACTAAAAAAAAAATGTAAGGGTAGCACATAAAAAATGTTTATTCTCCACAGTATATTCCTCTTTCTGAGTCATTTTAAATCTGAGAGAGACATTCGTTCTTCTTAAACTGTCTTTCTGGGCCTTTGTTATGGATTAAATTATATCCCCCCAAAGTATGTGTTATAAATCCTAATTTCTATGTCTGTGGTTATAATCCCATTTGGGAATGGGTTGTCTTTGTTACGTTAATGAGACAGGATTAGAGTAGGGTATATCTTGAGTCAATCTCTTTTGAGATACTAAAAAAAAAAAAAAAGTGCCATCGAGTCATATAAAAGAGATTAAACAAGCTAAAAGAGGAGAGATGAGCTAAGGTAGATACCAAGGCACATGGAGATCTCCAAGGAACCAGGAAGCAGATGCTGCAAAGACAAGGACCTTCCTCTAGAGCCGACAAAGAAAGAAAACCTTCCCCTAGAGCTGGAGCTCTGAATCTGAACTTTAGCCTCCTAAACTGTGAGCAGATAAATTTGTTTTTGTTAAAGCCATCCACTTGTGGTATTTCTGTTAGACAATCACTAGATAACTAAGACAGCCTTAGTTTTCTTTACTATAAAATGAGGGGATTGGTTTCATGACCTCCATGGCCTCTTTAAGCTTGAATCATCTTTGATACCCTGAATCATAACCAAAAATCAACATTTATCTTCACAGTGAAGTTTGAAGAACCAAATTGGCTGACCGTTCCCAAAAACAAGACTTAGTAACTTGACTATTTCTACCAGAGAAAACATTTTATCAACCTGAATTATTTATACATTGTCACTGAAATGGTTATCATTTCTGTCAAATTATTAAAGTTTCAGTAGGAAAAGTCTTTTTGCCCAGCTCTGATACTTGTTTTCATGCATAGAATGGATGTCATCTAATTTTCCCTGAATCTTGTCTGACTGGAGAGTATCTCCCCAGCCCTCCTAACATCTCACCCACCGTGGCAGCAGTGCTTATGCCCATCCACTGGCAGTGTGGTCACTGGGGGAGTAGGAAGACAGGCCAGGTGTGAACCAGGATTCTGTGATGCTACCAGCTATCAGTCAACACTCCATGTTGGGGGCAGGCAAGACATTAGTATGTGTGTCCAGGCAAACCATTTTGGTTACAGTAATAAAGACCACTCAGGTATATCACCTGTTTGCTCAACAATTTGTTCATATGAAGAGGCAATATAAGGTAGTGGTTAAGTGCATGGACTCCAAATCTGTCCCGCCTGGCTTCAGATATACTAGCTCTGTGATGCTTAGCTTTAGTGTTTCCTATTGGTAAAATGGGAATAACATTAGGGTTGTTCTAACGATTAAGTGAAGTATATAAGGCATTTAGAAAAATGCCAGGCACCAATAAGCACTCTGTGTTAGTTATCTGCATGTTGTACCTTCATGTGAAAGAGAAAAAAAATTAAACCCACAAAGAAAATAACAGATGAGGAAGGAAAATGTGGTTATAAATATGAAGGGCACTGGCTTTGGATGGGGTATTGAGTTTGAATTTCTGTTTCATAAGGTTGTTATGAGGCTTAAGTGAGATGTTTATAAAGTGTCTACACTAAGGTAGGCCTCAGTATTAGTTCCCTTCCCCTAGCTTCAATTTCCTTTCTTTATATCCTTTTTCTCTTTCTTCTTTTCTTTATTTCCTCTTTCCTTTCTCCTTCCTTCCTTCCTTTATTTTTCTTCCTCCTTGCCTCTTTCCCTCTCTCCCTCCCTTCCTTCTTTCTTCCTTTTCTTCTTTCTTTCTTTCTAACTAATGATTGTTTGTTGCCTTCTTCATGATAGGCACTCTGTATATTCTGGGGATAAAATTGGGAAACAAAACAAACATTGTCCTGACTCTCATAGTCTAATGGAAGAGCGAGGTATTAACCAAATTACCAACCTAATGAATGTATAATTACATACTTTAGATAAGTGCTCTGAAGGAACAGAACACTTATGTAAGGGCATATGTCGGAAGAACCTGACCCATGAAGAGTGAAGGGAGTGTTGGCTATCTCTGAAGCCAGAAAGGAGTTTACCAGGTCCAAAAGAAGGAACGGCCATTCTCTGCTGAAGCCATAGTTTATGCAGAGGACCTGTGGCTGGAGCAGCCGTTTGAGGGACGTGGCTGGAGCTCAGGGAGGGAGGCAACAATGGTATGGAGGCTGAAGAGGGATGCAATGGAGAGATTTGAGAGAAATATCATAATATCTAGAAAAAAAATTCTTTGCCTTACAAGTAACCAAACAGTATCTTGTGATTTATTTCTAAATAAGATTTCTTTTCCATTTATGGAATAACGTATTTTAAAAATACATAAGAAGTAGTTCACTAATTTACCTGGAGTATTTAAATTAAACCTATTCCTATGGTTCTACAAATTTATGTTAATATAATTACCTTAATCATCCACAGATTTAGCCAAACATTCATCAAGGATTACTCCATTTAAAAATTGAAAAATGTAGTCATTCTTGACACATCAGCTCTGTACCTGTCAGGTAGGCATCTAGAATAGGCTCAAAAATACATTTTACAGATAAAAAATTAAAGAGATTGACAGACAAAAGAGTTCGAAAAATAACCTCAGTTGCAGAGAAATTCTGCTTTCGGTATATTAATTGCCTTCTAACTTTTCAGATTATTTGGGAAAAATTTGAATATAGAATTGAAGCTTCAAAAGTATAACTGAATTTTTTAAGTAGAAAGACCAGTTTCTTTTTCATTGAAAGAAAAAGCAAGCAAACAAAATAACAAAACTTTAATTTTTCCTTTGATATTCACTGTGATGATGTAGAGACACTGGTGACATGGGATTCCTGCAGTAGAAACGGTATCTAATCCCCTTGTCATCGAGTTGGATTCTGGCTCATAATGACCCTATAGGACAGAGCAGAACTGCCTCTTAGTGTTTCTAAGGAGTGACTGGTGAATTCGAATCACTGACCTTTTGGTTAGCAGCCAAGTTCTTAACCATTGGGCCACCAGGGCCTCTAGAAACAGTATCTAAAACCAAAACCCACTGTGGTAAGTCGATTCCAACTCATAGCGACCCTATAGGACAGACAGAACTGCCCCATAGGGTTTCCAAGGAGCAGCTAGTGGATTCGAACTGCCGACATTTTGGTTAGCAGCCATAGCTCTTAACCACTGTACCACCAAGGGCCCCAGAAATAGTGTCTAGAGCTAAATAAATAGTTAATTAGCCAAAAAAATTTATCACTTTAGTCTTGGACCGCATCTACATATATAAACCTATTTGGTGATTTTAGAAAGGAAAATTGTAATTTTTAATGGAAAATTAACCTTTCAAAGTTTTAATTTTTCACTTTATAAATAGCCTGTTTGGCAAACTTGGCCAAGTTTCACAGGCTATTTAAACTGATGAAGTTAAACTGTTCTGAGGGGAGATTTGGAAAAGAGATTATCAATTTTTCTTTTTACCCTTTTCATAATCACATCATTGAGGCAGCTAAAGAGGCAATTCAGCATTAAAACAAACACAGTATCTTCTCATTTACTATTGAAATATAGTCTTCACTGCTTAGTAATACATGTTACTGTCCCGCTTTTTTGTTTAATTAAACGTGTGGTTCAACTATTTTTCAAAAGTGCCAACTTCCTATACATTGAATTATAACTCTTATATCATTGAAATATAATTTTGCCCTCCCTTATGCCTTACAGAATGTGCATGAATCCATCCTAAACTACGGCTATTGTTGAGAATCCATCACTTCAGATGGACAATTCAGATGAACATAAGGAAGTTGTTAGTATCAAATGCATACAGAGCTGGTCTCACTGAGATGAGGCTTATTTTTAGTCTAACAATTTTTGAAGACTAAATTACAGAAAATAGCAATAATTTTCTAGTGTACTAGCTCTTAAAATTAATCAAGCAACTGTGTTAATAATAGCGTATTTTTATTAATAACCTACAGAAACACCTGTACTTATTCATCAGAAATCTTCCAAATGATATGCTAGCCAAGGAGTGTCAAATTATCATTTGAAAATTATTGAATAAATTCTCGGAGCAATTTATTATTAAAAGTGAATTAACTATATCTTCAGCAAATTCATTTGGGGAAAAACGGTGGCATAGAGGTTAAGAGCAAAAACTCTAGAATTAGACTACCCGGGTTACAATCTTAGTTTCAATATCTACTAGCTGTGTGACCTTGAGTAAGTTATTCAACTGCTCTGAGCCTCAATTTCCTCATCTATAAAATGGAGATGATAATGATTGCTAACATTTACATAGCTCCCGCTTTGCACAAGGCACTGTTTTAAGCTAGAGACAGAGAGAAAGGCAGAGAGATGATAAATATTACATGCCTGATTCTATTCTAGGATTATTTGTTTAATCTTCACAACAACCCTATGAGGCAGGAACTATTATCCCCTTCTCACAAGTAATAAAATTGGGGAACCAAGAAGTTAAATAACTTGCCAGAGGCAGCAAAGTGCCAGATCTCGTATTTAGACCCAGTCTGTCTAGCCCTAAAGTCCGTACTCAAACACTGCCCTATAATGCCTGATGCACACATCATAAAACCAAACCAAACCCATTGCTGACTAGTTGATTCCGACTCCTAGTGACCCAATAGGACAGAGTAGAACTGCCCCCATAGGGTTTTCTAGGACCGCCTGGTGGATTCGAACTGCCTGCCAACCGTTTGGTTAGCAGCCAAGCTGTTAACCACTGCACTAGCAAGGCTCCGCATAAATCACTACCCATTGCTGTTGAGTAGATTCCAACTCATAGCGACCGTATAGGACAGAGTAGAACTGCCCGGTAGAGTTCCCAAGAAGAGCCTGGTGGATTCAAACTGCCGACTTTTTGGTTAGCAGCCTTAGCACTTAACCACTACACCACCAGGGTTTCCGCACACATCATTAGAGGGTTGTTATTTAATGAGGTTGTATAAATGAACCACTTAAACCATTGTGTGGTTCTAGAACATATTCAATGAACATTGGTCACATTTATTATAGAGATTATTTGCATATTTTACTATATATTGTCTCTTTTATTAAACATTCATTTTCCAATAAAATTTTCTTTTTTTTTTTTACACTATGTTTTGCTGCACTTTGTGGGATTTGGTAAGGTTATCTTGGGATCTACATATACTGAAAGGCATTACACATTTTTTGGTTTTTATAATTTCATACACCAAACTGGGAAACAGTCAAGGTCGACTTTTTTAAAAGCACTGGTTCATTTATTCTACAAATATTTGTTGAGCTTCTACTACATGCCTGGTGCTATTCCAGGACCAATTCTAGAGCATTCGGGAGAGAACAAGACAGACAAAGTCCTGGCCCTCACGGAGCTTGCCTTCTAGTGAATCATTTTATCACTTACTGCATTTAGTCTTGCCCCTTTAATCCTGGGAAATAATGCCACTACTAGAGTTGAAATCTTCCATTGTTGAACTTGGGAAACTAGCAGGGAGACGCACTACACAGACCACTGCGCTATATTACAGGCTTTCCCCACCCCACCCCATGCACTTAAGAAACTGCTTCAGAGCAAACCTCTGACAAACCTGCCACCCACCTGTGCCAACCTGCCTCAAACCAGCAGCAAGGGACAGAGCACTGAGTCCAGAAATGAAGCCCATTCTAAAGGAATGCGTTTGGCCTTGTTTTTCTCCACTGGTACATTAGTGCATGAAGAAAAACCAAGATAGACACTGAGGATTCAAATCCCTGAAAACAGAATTTGATTTTCCATCTAGTTCCTTTATGTTATTTTCTCTTGCATTTCGTCCTTAAAAAAAAAAAATCATATTCTGCTACTATCAATGTCGTGTGAAATGATTAAATTAGTAAAAGCTTTTCATTTCAGATTATGCCATTTGACTATACAAGGAATTGTTATAACAATATTATTATTTAAGATACTTATTTTAGCAAATTTATTATTTGAGGGAATATTTTTCAGTTTATAAAAAGTTTAATTCTCTGAAAATGTAAGGGGAGAGCACGTGTGTTTCCTTTTTCTCCAATTCTTGTGATTTTTTTCTTCACAGATTACTGGGGGAGAAAGGAAATTTACATTTATCGACCACTCACAGATTTAGCACACACAATCTCATAGAATTAAATGTTGTCTTATAGAATTAAATACACTTTCTTCCAGCATTGATGTGAAGATTAACCTATCTACACGGGAAGCAAATTTATTTAACCTCCATTTAACCAAGTGAAAATAGAGTTACAGAAAAACCATATAACTGGCTCAAGTTCACTCAGATAGCAAAGCCAGGAGTTGCCAGGTCTGTTCAAAGACCATGTCCTTCCCAGGAAGCCTCAGCAGTCATGAAGATAAGTGTAAGAACAATGCTGTTTAAAAGATAAAGCAGTTCTGAACAGTTTTTATAGAGCTTATTCTTACATCCAAAAACCAAAAACCAAACCGAGTGCCATCGAGTCGATCCCGATTCATAGCAACCCTGGGTTTCCAATGAGTCTATGAGTATTGTTACATATATTGCATTAATATTAGCATGAAGAACCATCTCTACATTTTAAATTTGTAATTCACAGGATAAAAACATTAAATTAGTAGCCGTTTACAACATTTTTAATCAACTTCACTTCTCAGATTAAATGCTACCTTTTCAACAAATTACTTGATAATTAGATTAAAAGGAGTAAAAATGATGTAATTGGCATAGATAAGATTAGCAACTTTCCCCATTTATTTTATGATATACCTTTAAACTCATCATCATCATCAAACAATATTTGGTGGCACAGTGGTTAAGAGCTCAGCTGATAACTAAAAGGTTGGCAGTTCAAATCCACCAGCTGCTTCTTGGAAACCCTATAGGGCAGTTCTACTCTGTCCTATAGGGTCGCTATGGGTCGGAATCAACTCAACGGCATTGGCTTTTTGTTTGTTTATACTTCATAAAAGAAGTGCAGGTTATGCACTGGTAAACATAACTGAGATACAAGAAAAATTTAAAAACCCATTGCGGTCAAGTTGATTCCAACACAGAGTGACCCTGTAAGACAGAGTAGAACTGCTCCAAAGGTTTCCAAGGCTGTAAATCTTTATAGAGGCAAACTGCCACATCTTTCTCTCGTGGAGCGTCTAGTGAGTTTCAACTATCGATCTTCTGGTTAGCGGCCGAATGCTTAACCACTGTACCATCTGGGCTCCTTCAGCAAATCTTACTACTTATTTAATAAGTCGTGAGCCATTTTAACTACTGTAGAGGTGATAAGTATGTACTGACTTAGAATATCTAAAAATCAGCAGAGCATCTCTAACGAAACAACATCCTTAGAAGCGTTAGAGGGTTTTTCACTCTTAGTATAAGATTCTAATAGATACAATTGTCTGAGCCACACCCAGAACCATTATCTGTTTATGTCTCTGTACTTGGAAAAAAAAAAAAAGATTTCCCTTATAAAGAGAGCTCCATGGCATATATCTAGAAGTTTATCAACCCGTTTTTCTATCTTTCGTTGCCATTTTTATTCTGTAAAATTTTAAATAATGAGATTTATTATTACAGCCACAGAGGGTAGGTCTACTTGGAAAATTCTATAGATAGGTTACATAGAGATAGTTTATCGTTCATTTTGTTTCACAACACAATGCTTTAACTAGACCTTTGCCTTGTGCACAATTTAGATACAGTAAAATATAAACAACTACCTAAAAAAACTTTATGGAAGTCTTAGGGATCCAATTATACAATGTTATGAAGAGGTTCCAACATGCTGGGGATTTCCCAGGACACCAAAAAATCAATTACTGTAGCACCACATCTGTTTAAAAAGCAATTATCAACTTTCCCTCCCAACTCATGGTCAAATTTCTTGATGGTCAAATACTTAATTTTAAAATAATTACTGGGCTGAACTTTGATTAACAAGACCACAAATTTCAAAGAAAATTTAAGTTTCCTTGAGGTCATTCTTATGAGATTTAAAAAACAAGGACTGACTTTCCAAAGGTCCAAGACCTTGACAAAACCAGCTGGCTTACAAATTCAACTGACCTGTTGTTACTATACCTCGCAGTTAAAAATCTTGAGAACAACTTGTTCGGAATTTTCTGGCTGCCTCCCCACTCAGAGTGAGCATTGAGTATCTTCTGTAATTAGCATATAAACAGTGTTTTACTGAGTTTTGGCTTCCTTTTCTCCTATGGAGCAGATAATTCTTTTTATGTTTTTTATATGGTCAGTACCAACTTTTCCTCTCAAAGTATGTATTATGGGATAAGAGAAAGTGGAGATCAATTTTATACTATCTTTACATCCTTGTCAGTTTCTACGTCTCAAAGCTGAATCTATCCCTAAATAATATGTTTTTATGAAAAATATTTCCGTATGTTATTGTCTGTATTTCAGTATTTAGGTTACGTGTAGTACTAATAGATAAGCACATATCAAGAGTTTTTTTTTTTTTAATAGTCTCAGAAAGAAAAGCCTGAAAGAGCTAGAATTTTAACAAGATGAAGATTTTTATATGTGATGACTTTGATAACCAAAGTAAACTACATTATCTTCTTAAATTTCCATATGAGAGGATGAGAGCAGATCCGTGGGCCAAAGGAGGTTTTAAGCAGCAAATGAATGCGTGTATACTGTCTCTTTAGAGCCTGTAACACCAAGCTCCCCTTTTTTTCCTGTTTCTTTTTTAACTAATTTTTATACACATTCTTCTAATTAGTGTCATTTTGTTGTTAGTTGCCATTGAGTCAACTCCAACTCATAGCAACCTTACCTGTAACAGAATGAAGCACTGCCAGTTTCTCTGCCATCTTCATGATTGAGTCCATTGTCTTGGCCACCATCTCAATCCATCTCACCAAGGGCCTCCCTCACCTTCACTGACCCTCCACTGTTCCAACCATGACGTCCTTTTCTAGCTATTGGTCTTTCCTGATGACATGTCCAAAGTAAACCAAAGTCTCACCACCATCCTCATTTCCAAGGACCATTCTGGTTTTATCCCTTCTAAGACCGATTTGTTCATTCTTCTGGCAGTCCATGATATATTCAATATTCTTTACCAGCACCACAATTCGAATGCATCAATTCTTCTGTCTTCCTTAGTATTATTACTGAAGCAAAAATCAAAGCAGTGCCTCAACTGGCAGTATTCATATTTATTTATATTGACTTGGGGAGAAGCAGAACAGAATATTTTGGTTTTTAACTTTTTAAAATTAAAGCAAAACTCAGACACAAGATCTTTGGCCCTCTCAAATGGGTGCTCAAGCCTGGAAATTTGAGAGCTGGCTTGCAAATAATATTAATTCTTTACCACATTAAATAAAAAATCTGCCTGTACAGCCTCATATGACACATGAATAGTGTAAATACTGCTTCCTTTCCTGGAGATAGTATGGCATTTGGCTTTCATGGTCTGAAGTCAAAGGGTGCAGAATAAAATTACATGTGGCAAATAGCATTTCCAACCATGTAAAGTGGAGTAGTAACACTTGAATCCCCCATGTTGGAACAGAGCCTCCCCTGCTATAGTGATGGGCAAGGACAGCTGTAAATACCCTTGAACTTTTACATCTCTCCAGTTTCTTTAAAAGAGACTACTGAAATATAAACATCAGTCAATGTGAGTTTATATACGGTATCCATATTGTAATATCAGTATTACGAAATGTGCAGTAAAAGTTTAACTACATTGGCATAGCTTTAAAGGATTTAAAGGCATTGATATTGTTCTCATTTGTACATAAACCTCAAGTCAATATTTGGTCATATTCAGTTGCTGGAACTTGAATATGAATGGACATTTCTGCAGTGAATAATAAATCATTTTTGCCTTTCTTTTTCATAAATCACAGTGGAATGAAGGTGGCTGCTATCCCCCTGAAGTTACACTGGGAAGCAGGAGCAGCATTTGCTTGACCTCTCCTTCCCCACCAAAACTAAATTTATTCTGGAAAATGATTATCAACTTAATGCTATATTTAATCATAAGGGAAGAACAAGAGATTTTTTTCCCCTCCAAAACTCCCTACCCTCTCAAATTGTTTTTTATTCAAAACTATCTTGCACTACGTTTTTTATTCAAATTCCCAAAGGAAATGCAAGAAATTTGGGTTCGTACCTTAAGAAGCAGAATTAATATATCACAGAAATTTCTCTTGAATATTTTTTCCAGCCACTATTTTGGTTGAACCAGATCACTAAAAATCAAGAATAGCTAAGAAAACTTGAAAGCTGTGCTGTTAAGGTCCACTAGACATTTGATCCCTTACTATTTTTTTTTAACATGTCTTAGTTGTAGTTTGTATTAAAAATTAGTATATACAATATCATTTCTTCATGACATGCCACTAGCAGCCGATCTTGGTAAACAGACTGATTAAAAGATTGTCTGTCACTCAGCATTTCATCATCCTCCACACACTGATTCACTTGTTTGGAGTCAGGGTACAGTCTGAGGTCACTGAATGTAGATGATGACATGAATCCCTTACGACATAGAAATTAAGATACCAAAATGAAAAGCCAAACCCAATGCCATCAATTCCGACCCATAGAAATTAAGATTAAAAAAACAACCAAACCTGTTGCCGTCAAGTCGATTCCAACTCATAGAGACTCTATAGGACAGAGTAGAGCTGCCCCATAGGGTTTCTAAGGAGCACCTGGTGGATTCGAACTGCTGACCTTTGGTTAGCAGCAGTAGCTCTTAACCACTATGCCACCAGGGTTTCCATAGATAGTTGTCTAAAAATCAGGCAGAAAATCCTCACCACTTATTGCCAACTTGTGTGATGATTGAAAGTAAAGCTCAAACTGGTTGGGAAGACTCCAACTGTATGTTCTCCATTCATGAGTCAGAGGTGCCACAGGTTGTAACACAACTTCCCCAGCTGTCTCATTGCCCTGTGTGGCATGAACCACACAGTGACTGATGACTAAGACACTCACACCTGCTGCAACTGTGACCACACTGATGTTGTAGGCAGTTGTTGCACATCTGTGTGTGTGTTGGAGGGGATTGGAGAAGAGGTGAATTTCAGGGACTGAAGCAGTAGAACAATTCTATTCTAGCATGTCTGTCTTGAATTCTAAGGATATATTTTCATAACTTGTATGCAGGTCATATGGAGGATAGAAACCCAAAAATTGACTGTATCGCCAGTGAAGATGTCAGATGGATTAATTATCCAAACATAACTTTGTGAATGCTGAGCTCTACAAAAGGTCATGCGAAATCAAGTTTCTATTAATGATTAGATTAGAATTTGATTGTCAAGACCTTAAAACAAACTTCTCTAGCCCTTTCGCTACTTCATAGAGCTAAGATTATAGATTGTTTTTCTGAAAACTTTGAGCCTGATTTCTAGTTCCTTCTGCTGCTTCCCAGATCCTGAAAAACCATTGTTGAGAGCTTCAGTATTTCACAGCTGAAGAAGCATTTGAACATTGAGCAAGAGTGGACACACTCATCGTAATCTGAAATTTCAACTCTTTCCTTCTTCCCAGATCCTCTTTTCCCAAAAATTATTCTCCCTTGATTTGACACCTCAGTCTTGTAAAATAGAGAGAAAGATCTACATCCTCTAAGTATGTAACCTGTCAATAATAATGAAAATATATGTTCACCTTTTATTTAATGATAGTGTTTTTATCTCATTCAAATCCAGTTATTTTCCATAGAACATTCCAAGAACAAATACATTTAGGGATGAGGATTATTTACCTAAAACGAAGGCAGAGTTTAATTCTTACTACATGACAAAGAGATAAAGCTGATGTCATCCCTGAAGGGTGCAGAGAAATGTAATTTTAGAACTTCATCTTCTATCCAAAACCACTAAATTAAAAAGAGAGATTGAAGGGACTGGGTGGGAAAGTAGTTAACGTTTCACCAAACAAAATGGGAATCATCTCTCTGAAATTTAATAGGGTGGCTTGTATAACCCTGGTTAGATATGAAAGGGCCGTGTTAGTGCCTGACACTCTGAAGTAATAACTTAAGAATAATTTGTCCATGTTCATCCAGTTTGCTGAGTCAAAGAAGGGAAGCAAAGAGAAAGGATTTGGTAAGATTAGTAACATTTTGTTAAATAAAGGTAGTTGCTGTGTCACAGAAAGGAGCCAAGCCACAGCTTCAAAGAAAACTTTCCAAGAAAACACAGATGTGCACATACCCATACGTACTCAAAGTAAACACAGACACTCAGTACTCTCACTTTTACTTGTGCCTACAGTTTCTCCATTCTATTTGGCCGGTTGTTTTTAGTTGCCATGGAGTCTATTCCAACTCATGGAGACCCCACGTGTGCAGAGTAGAAGCGCTCCATAGGGTTTCCAAGGCTGTGGCCTTTTGGAAGCAAATCACCAGGACTGTCTTCAGAGTCACCTCCGGATGATTTCAACTGCCAGCCTTTCAGCAAGTAGACGAGCGTTTAAACATTTGCATCACCCACGGAGTCCCTCTGTTTGGCCTAGGATTCATTTTTTTATTTTTGAGATGTGTAATCATTTGCATCATTGAAAAGCAATTTTATTATATATGATACTAAGCCTACTTTTATACGAGCCCTAGTGGCATAGTGGTTAAGAGCTTGGTTGCTAACCAAAAGGTCTGTAGTTTGAATCCACCAGCCGCTCCTTGAAAACCCCATGGGGCAGTTCTACTCTGTCTGATAGGGTCTCTATGAGCCGGAACCGGCTCAATGGCATCTAACAACAACAAACCTAGTTTAGGACTTTGCATTTGTATATTCCTGTAATGTACGTAGCTCAGAACTTCTCCTTACAGACCATAGTATTCTAAAATCTGTTTCTTGCAGCTGTTTCCAGAAGCACTCCAAATTTTTAGAAAGAAAATATTTTCACGGTGGTGTGAAATCACCTTAATGAAATATTAAACTTCATAAAAATACTTTAGCACCCTACACCAAAGCTGGAGTCCTGGTGGTGCAGTGGTTAAGAGTTCAGCTACTAACCAAAAGGTCCACAGTTCGAATTCACCAGCTGCTCCTCGGAAACACCGTAGGGAAGTTCTACCCTGTTCTATAGAGTCACTGTGAGCAGAATCAACTCTACAGCAACGGGTTTAGGTTTGGTTGCACCAATGCTGAATTCTAAATCTAAGTCCATTTTGTAAATTATTTCCCAGTTTGAACTGAGCTTAGGTATTGTGAGACTTGAAGCCGGATTACCAGATTCTACCTTCTTTGAAGGAGTCCTGGTGGTGCAATGGTTAAAACACTTGACTGCTAACCAACAGGTCAGCCACTCTGCAGGAGAAAAGACCTGGCAATCTGCTTCTGTAAAGATTACTGCCTACTCTGTCTTACAGGGTCACTATGAATCGAACTCAATGATACACAACAACAACCTTCTTCAAAATTCCCTTTTCCCCCTTGATAATAACTTCTTCTTTCCTCAATAACTTTCTAATTAGCTAAGCTCTTGAAGACTTTTCTCAGAAATCTTCCATACTATTCATTTCCCCTTTCACCACTCTGCCAAAATCTTTCATCAACTGAAGCTTTTTTCTTCAGATAACTCTATTTTGTTGTTTTAAATCAAAAGACATAAGCTCATAAGCTACATTCAGGTTGTAAATTCCGGAAACAGAGATCTTCTCTCTTTCCCGATTTTTTGGTTTTTGTTTTTTTAAGGCCTGATAATGTTCTCCTAACAAAAAAACCACTGCTGCCAAGTCAATTCTGACTCATAGTGACCCTACAGGACAAAGTAGAACTACCTATAGGGTTTCCAAGGCTGTAAATCTTTACAGAAGCAGACTACCACGTCTTTCTTTTGTGGAATGACTAGTGAGTTCGAACCATCAACCTTTTGGTTAGCAGGTGAGCACTTTAACCGCTGCACCACCAGGGTTCCTAATGTGCTCCTGGATGCAATAAATGCATAGTGATAAATCTCCACTAGCTGGTTCCACCTAATTCTCTCATCCACCCAGTCATCAATTATTTGTTGAGTACTTACGTATGCCAGGCACAGTGGTAGCTTCTAGATACCAGGTGAGTTGAAGACTTAACTTCTGCCCTCAGGGATTTTATAGTTCAGTGATGAAGATTACGTAGAGAGAATTTCTCCTAACACACATTTTTTTTTTAATCCAATGAAGACGTACGTATTTATATAAACAATTAGACTAATATTTTCCCAGATGGTCTTCGGCCTGACTCGCAATCAGTTTACTATAATCCAAGATTTTCTTCTCATGCGTAACAATTTCAGTTGGCAAAACTGTGAATCACAAGACCTTTCTAGCCCTCAAAAGAAGAGCTGGTGATGCATCCTTTGTTTCTCAGAAGGGAGATTATTAACATTACAAGGCCATTCCTATTGGACCCTTAAGTGTTTTAGTTGTTGAGTATCTTTCTAACATAGAAAATGACATTAACAAATTGTAAAATGTTTAAACCTCGCCAAAACAACAATTACACCTAAACCTACCTTCGAATCCAACAAGTCGTACTAACCTGTCAGCTCTGCCCCCTTTCTCCCACAGAGTGAATCCTCCTCTCTTAGGGCAGCCCCCACCCTATCCCTACTGCCCCACATAGGAATTCTCCATGTTCATTCTTCTTGTCACTAAGAAATCTTGGACCATTTGTACGTGCTTCAAGAAACACAGCAAGGACTCTCACTTTTGTGATTACCTCCCACTGATTACCTAGGGAAAGGGAAAAGAGCTTTGATGGCACAGTAGTTAAAGCACTCAGCTGCTAACCAAAAGATCGGCTGTTCAAATCCACCAGCTGTTCCATGGGAGAAAGATGGAGCAGTCTGCTTCCATAAAGATTATAGCCTTGGAAGCCCCATGGAGCAGTTCTACTCTGTCGTATAGGGTTGCTGCGAGTCAGAATAGACTCAACGGGAGAGGGTTGGGTATTTTTTTCTTTTTCTTTTTTTATGGAAAGGAGAGCAGGATAAACAAAGTCAGTGGTGGAATGAGACTCCCTCAACATATACTTGTTACAAAATTTTGACTTTTGTGGAATGAGGGTATATTATCTACTCAAAAACAAAGCAAACAAAATTCAAAAGAAAATGAAGAGAAGCAACATGGTGAGAAAATGTACAATGTTGGAGGAGGCACCATAGCCAGTATTTCACTCTAAATCATCATCCATTACCTCATCTTTCTTTGCCTGGGGTGACTCAGGAGATTCCAGTTAACCATCCACTAGCAAAGAACAGTGGCAAAACTGAGTCAACAAATGTCCTTGGCAATCTTTCAAGGTTTTTCCTTGTAGGTTTCAATATGACCATGGGAGAATATAATGTCTTTGAGATCATCTTCGGGTACTTCACCCAGCTTCCTTGATTTGTGACACAGTACAACATTCACTCAGAACATACCAAGCTGGTTCCAACTAAGGCCTGTGCTAGAGGGTCTCATGAGAAAAATCAAGTGTGTCGCATCCGACCCATATGACTCCAGAACTGTGTTAAAGAGGAACGTGGAGGAGGGTAGAGGCTAGGAGAAGGAAGGCTTGGTGACAGTGGAAGTTGATGGTGAAGAATGACTAAAAAAAAGTACAAAACAATGTTGTCAGGAAAACAATTTGAGAAAACTAAGGCTGCATCCAAATGTGTCCACTTAAGGAAGGGTTATTAAATAATGCAGTTATATTTTTGTGGACAGGGGTTCACTTAGTATATAATTGTATTCTCGGAAAATTTTTCAAGATGTGTGTGTGTGTGCATAAAAAACTCTCATGTATAGCAAATGTCTTAAGCTATATCAGTGATTATGGAAAATATCACTCTATAGTAAGGGAGGATAGGAATTTAAGTATGGCTACACAATGTGCTTTTCTAGATATGCATCCCTCCTCTAGACAGACTTAGCAAAGCACAGAGTTAGCATAAATGGTTATCTCCATCTTTGTAGTAAAATTGTGTCTGACATCTGTTTAATAAGTGCATGGTGCTTGATAAAGATGGGTGAAGCTCAGTTCTGACCCTGACAGAATCTGGGAGTCATTGCACTGTGCGCACATGTGCCAGCTCATGAGCTCACTAGGTTTACCAGTCTTGTCAGCTGTTACTACCTTTTTATCTGGATCCTGTTAACTTGAGATTTGTTCTTAGCTCATGGAAAAGGTCTGCCTTTGTTTTCTCCCTACAGATAGGAGAAGTCTCTTGGCAGAGTTCTTCAAAGCCAGTGCACTCGGTAGCATCATGGAAATTTGGCAGCTACTTGAGTACTAGGGCAGCTTTAAACATTACTTTAGGTTATTTTCACAAGCAATTGTTCCATAATTTTTCATCCTTTTATTTCAGCAGTTAGCATAATCACTCACAGCCATCATTCCTAAAGTGATCCCTCTGGTCCAGTCTTATTGTTGTATAGTCTGAGTAACCATGAAATTTAAATTTAAATTGGATACATAAACATTATAGCAGAACATGAATAAATCATCCAAAGTTTTTCTCAGCTTTTCAGTTTACACCTCTTTAAACTCAATACAAAAAAATCCAATTGAAGACTTCGATTAAAAAAAAAACGAACAATTAGATTACTTTGATGTATACGCCTCTGGTAATTTTGTCTTTTTGCCTTTTAAATCGTTTTTAATTGCTTTGAGTGTTGCCATAGTACATACTCACTCTAATCGATTACAACAGCAAGTAGGAACTTTGTGCTTCCAATAAAACAAAGAGGAAATGCGTATATTCTAGGTGATTTAATCTACCTTATACTGGTTGGGTTACTTGAGGAGTGGTGCCGATTAATATAGAAAGAATTAGGACCTGGTCCTTGAATAATGTCTTGGATATTAACACTCTTGAGGCTGAATTATTTTGTATCTTGTATTTTGTACTTTGGAAGCACTGTGATGCACTAAAGTAATGTAAAAATGGGTCTTCTAACGTTATATTTTCTAAAGATACTATGTAAAAACAATAAAGTTCTCAAATTAAGGTCAACCTTAAAATTGTTTAAGCACTAAATTCTTTAGCCTATAATCCTAAAGATTGTTGTTAGGTGCCGGCAAGTCAATTCCAACCCATACTGACACCATGGGACAGAATAGAACTGCCCGACAGGATTTTCTAGGCTATAATAATTTTTACATAGACCAAGAAGCAGTCCTTGGAATGCGACAAGGGAATACTGCATGGTTTAGAATCAGGAAAGGTGTGTGTCAGGGTTGTATCCTTTTACCATAGTTCTTCAGTCCGCAGGCTGAGCAAATAATCTGAAACCTGGACTATATGAAGATGAAAGAGGCATCAGGATTGGTGGCAGAATCATTAACAACCTGCCATATGCAGATGAGACAACTTTGCTCACTCAAAGCAAAGAGGACTTAAAGCACTTACTGATGAAGATCAAACATTACAGCCTTCAGTATAGATTATACCTCAACATAAAGAAAACAAAAATCTTCACAGTAAGCAACATCATGATAAATAGAGAAAAGGTTAAAGTTGTCCAGGATTTCATTTTACTTGGACCTACAATCAGTGCCCATGGAAGCAGCACAATGTATTGCATTGGGCAAATCTGTTGCAAAAGACCTCTTTAAAGTCTTGAAAAGCAAAGATATCACTTTGGGGACTAAGGTGCACCTAGCTCAAGCCATGGTATTTTCAATAGCCTCATATGCATGTGAAAGCTGAACAATGAATAAGGAAGACTGAAGAATTGGTGCCTTAGAATTACCATGTTGGCAAAGAATATTGACTATACCACGGACTGCCAGAAGAACAAACAAGTCTGTCTTGGAAGAAGTACAGCCAGAGTGCTTTTTGGAAGCAAGGATGGTGAGAGTTTGCCTCATGTACTTTGGATATGTTATCAGGAGGGACCAGTCCCTGGAGAAGGACATCTCATGCTTGGTAAGGTAGAAGGTCATTGAAAAAGAGGAAGACCCTCAAACAGATGAACTGACACAGTGACTGCAACAATGGACTCAAAGATAGCAATGATTGTGAGAATTGCCTAGGGCCAGGCAGTGTTCATTCTGTTGTACATAGGGTGTCTATGAGTCAGAACTGCTTCGATGGCACCTAACAACAACAACAATAAATATATACGAAAGCAGATTGCCAGGTCTTTCTTCTGTGGAGCTGCTTGATGGGTTCAAACCACCAACTTTGCAGTTAGCAGCTGAGCACTTAACCATTTGCGCCAGTAGGGCTCCTTAATCCTATCTAACCTTTTATTAGAAATTCTTCCATTGCTGTCAACTAAAAGTGAAGAGAAGAAAATGGAGCTAATAAATTTTGAGCACCTTCTTCATGTTGGAAGCTGCATTTTGTGCTTTACATATGCTCTGTTGTGCTAAATGTTTTACTACATTTATCATTTCATGTAATACTTGTAACAACAGAGGACAGTATCCTTATTTTGCATATGAAAAATCACTGAGGCTTAGAGAGGTTACTCAAAGCCAGATAGCAAATCAGTTATCACGGAAGAGGTCCAAATCAGGGCCAAAATCATTTAGCAACCTCATAATTATATTGCCTTCAATACATAACCCTCGTTTATACATAAATACACTCTCAAGTATACCCGATACTCCTTGCCTTCTAGTCGATTCTGACTTATAGCAACCCTATAGGACAGAGTAGAAATACCCCCATAGGGTTTCCAAGGCTGTAGTCTTTACAGAAGCAGACTGCTTGCTACATCTTTCTTCCGTGGTACGGCTAGTGGTTTCACACTACTGACCTTTCTGTTAGCAGCTAAGCGCTTAACTACTGTGCCACCAGGGCTCCCTCTCAAGGATAGGAGTTCTTATTTAAATAAACATCTAAACAAGAACTCAAGCAATTATTCCTTAAGGGTAGGGAAGATGAAATTGATGTTCATTGTTTCAGCTTTTTTCTTTACATTAAATCCTATACAGAAAACCAATATATACAACAGATAAAAACTGAGATACTGTGCTTGAAGGAGGGAAGAAATAGAGAAGGCCAAACTCCTGAAATTCTGGCCTTCCCCCTTCCCTACCAGGATGGGCTTTTGCCATCTCAAGGGAGACATTTCAGGGGAATCACTGCTATAAGTTACATCAGACTTTCAGAATGTGTAGTAGAGATGATGTCGGTAGACTATCCAAAACCAATTGCCATCAGGTTGATTCTGACTCATGGCAACGCCATGTGTGTCAGAGTAGAACTATGCTCCATAGGGATTTCAATGGCTGGTTTTTCAGGGGATTGCCAGGCCTTTCTTCCTAAGTGCCTCTGGGTGCACTCGAATCTCTAACTTTTCAGTTAGTAGCTAGCGAGTTTGCAGTACCCAGAGCCTCCAAACCAAAAAAAAAAAAAAAAAACTGAACTCATTGCTATCAAGTCAATTCTGACTCACAGCGATCCTATAGACAGGTAGAAGGGTAGAACCGCACCATAGGGTTTCAAAGGAGCAGCTGGTATATTCAAACTGCTGACCTTTTGGTTAGCAGCCGAGCTCTTAACCACTGTACCACCAGGGCTCCAAAGCCTCCAGAAAATTCCTCAAAAGTCAACACGAACAAAAGCAGATGTTTGGAGCAATAGGTGTTCAGGCCACTTTCATTACAGTATCTAGAACCTAGCAGTATGACCTTGGGTGTGTCACTTAACCTTGGGGATCTGGGTTTTCCAACCTTTGAGGTGAGTGAGGGTTGACCTAGAGTAGTAGATCTCAACCCTGGCTTCACACTAGAATTAAACAGGGAGCTTTTTTAAGCTCACTAAGCCTCACCCCCAGACATTCCAGTTTACAGTGTTTGGATGAGGTCTGGACATGAGTATTTTTTAAACGCTCCCCAGATAATTCTAAATGCGCGACCAGAACAGAGAACCACTGGTCCGTGTGATCTCCCTGCTTCTTTCCATTTCTAAAATTGATGTTGCCGTTGAAATGCTAATGAGGATATTCTTAAGTGTCTCAGCCATCCTGCTCCAGAGCAGCTGGAGCTTAAGGAAAGTTCATTCTTGAAAATGTCATGCTCCTGGTGTTCCTATCATTCGTGGACTGCATGTAATCACCCGATTGGCCTTCCCACAGAAAACCTGAGGAAAGCAGATAGCTTAAGAGGTCTCCCAGGAAAGATCTCATTCCTGTCCTCATCCTTTTTTAGGTGATTTCAATGTTTCCTGTCAATCATTCTTAAGTCCTAAATCTTACAGATTTGAAAAAGAAAAATTCTGAGCCCTCTTTCAGAATGCCTACCTTATTTTACCAGATTCCTTGGGCAGGTACTATGCCTTTAAGTACTGTTGTGTCCCCATGCCTAACATAGGGAGTGCATAGAACATAACAGGTGCTCCTTTTTTTTTTTTTTTTCGTCTTTTAATGAATGAAAGGTATCTAACTCTAGCCAATGGAATTTTGAAAGTTGAGTAGTGTTGCAAAAATATGGTTCCCTCATGAAGCCTCAAACTACCCATAACAAGAGAATAATCCCATCCCAAGCTTACCAGTTAGGAAAATGAGCGATTAATTTGCTTGAATTACAGCATCAAAGATACAGATTGTCTCAAATAACCTATCTGTAACATATAGGTAATAAAGCACAAAAATGTTATGTTCGGTTTATGTACATTGTTTCACAGTTTTTTTTTATGTGAGGTAGACAGCACTGGGTTCTGGGTTATAATATCCTGCCCATCTAGCTCCACAAAGCCATTCTACACTGCCTCTGTAGTTCCCATAGGCACGAACAAAGCACTCTCCTCTATTATAAACATGCCCAGTTTTCTAGGTTTTCATTTGAAATTACATGTCTGTCCTGGGTGCTCTATTAAAGTCAAACATTGCCTCTCTATTGAACACCATGGTAGAGGAATTTAGATATTTTCATGTTGATATATTAAGGTACAACAATGTATGAAAACTGTGTGAGGGCTCACACACGACATGCACAATAAATATGTGTTAAATTGGTGTTGTTGAAAGGCCTTAAACTAAGGTCAAGAATCAGGCAGCAATCTTGTTGACATTAATGGGAGAACTGCCTTAATTGACACGAGAGAATTGAACACTAGGGAATATCATTTCTTACATTTTCAAAGTGCAATATATTATCTGAAAACAGGAAAACGTGGTAAACATCCATTAGTACCATGTTAGTACCACAGCTAGGATTCATTTTACTAATGACACCAACTAAAGCAAAGCTTCATGGAAACCTATATATGTGCTATCTGTTTAGTAAAATAGGATAAATGGGCTTGGAAATTGTTTTATCCATCTCTTTTGTCCTATATACTTTTGGATTCTATTTCAGTACACGGGGCATTAGCAGTCAGCCAGTACCCTTCACTTTCACTTTTGAAAATGTGAACTTTAAATCAGATTTTTTGCAGGAGAAAATGAGTTTAGTAATCTCTGGTCTTGTTATGAGGCAGAGCATGCATCAATAAGCAGAATAAAATGCATTTAGCTTTCAGGCTAGGCTTGGACAGTAATGATCCTGCAAATCAGAGCTAAAATTCTCGATGTGCTGCCTGGGAATCTTGCCCAGGGCCTTTTGGGCTCTCATTTTTGCTGCTTCATATTTGTTACCTCATTTACATGCATTAAATTAACAGTAGCTTTCGTACCTCAGCAAAAAGAAGACAACTCTGGCAAGTTGCTAGAGCCAAACTCTCCAAAGACCGTAGCTCCTAATCCAGTCTCAGGTTTCCATATTTTTAGAAAATATGTATGTATGTATATACACACACACACACGGGTTATCTACAAAAATATTCAGCGTACACCTTTAATTCTAGAAATTGCACTACTGATTAAGGACAGCATAAAAATAATTTAGGAGACATGGTTTAGTATAACATATCTGAATCTAAGGAGTGTAACAAGCAATATCATTTAGCTTGTATTATATGCTGGACAGCCCTGATATACAGAAATGTTAAGGAAAACAAGAATTCTTTCCTGTGGGGCTAATGAATAAATCACACTTTCTGATTTCAGAGTTTACAATACAAGATGATAATCTTATCATTAAAAAAAAAGAAAAGAAAAAAATTGCTTTGGGGGAAACGAAAACAGAAATTGTTGGTGAGTAAACTTATCTGTAAGCTTGAGGATCTAGAAGATTCACAATACAACTCAAATCTAATTACAATACAGGAATGACATCCCTGAGCACAAAAGTGTGGGAAGTGTCTTGAATGTATTTCATTTCTAAACTGAACGTTCAGTAATAGCTTTCTTCATCTAACACTTTCTAAGACAAATAAATATAATATGGAGTGATTTTTGTGCTGTTAAAGATTTTCAAAAACATGTCAACATGGGTCAGAGTAGAAACAGAATGCTTCGATACACATTATTTTGTGTTCTGAGTTTTCTTCTATGATATGCTGGAAGAAAGAAACTGAACCACACAGTCCTTCCACACACATTGCCATGACATCTGAGCTTGCCAAATAATGAGAATTACCAGCATAAGTCTGAGAACCCAACCCATTGCCAGCGAGTTGATTCCGACTCATGACCGCCCTACAGGACAGAGTAGAACTGCCCCATACGGTTTCCAAGGAGTGGCTTGTGGACTCAAACTGACCTTTTGGTTAACAGTTGTAGCTCTTAACCACTGCGCCACCAGGGCTCCAATAAACGAAACAATCATTACCCATGATGTCAATTTATAAAAACATTTATTTATAAAATAGACTATTACTTTATTACCTTTTTAATAGCTATTAAATGTATTCCTCAATGTTGTTTTAATGCCCCCAGATCAGTTACTTTTAAACAGAAAATCACATTCAACAAAAAAGTAGCTATTCTTAATAGTTAATAGTTCAATTAATTCACCTGTGAAGCTGATGCAATTTAGTAAACTAAAAAATTATAAAATATGATGCTGCTCTTCAACATCTGTTATGGACAAGAATGACATATATAAATTCAAAGTTAGATAACAATGTGCAAAAGTATATAATCACTCTAGAAGATGAAATCTGAGTGAAGTGGAGTGGACTGGAGAAGGCAAGATTTGTGGGATTTTGGATGTATTGAGATGGCAGGGAAAGGTATTTCAAGTATGAACTTGAAGAAGAATGCAGAAATGGCCATGAAAATGGTAAAACTCACATAGGGAATTCTGCCTATGGAGAGCAGTGGTTAACACATGACAATAGAAAGGCCAGATCTGGGTCAAGCATGATGGCCTTGGAAGGCAACCAAAACCTTGTTCAGTGCAAGAGGCCATACGGAGCCACTGAAAATTGTTGGAGTGGACTGATAAAAGGAGAATTTAGGAGTACTAATCTTTGCACAAGTGGTTAAGCACTCAAACTGCTAGCCAAAATGTTAGCGGTTCAAACACACCCAGAGGTACCTAGGAAGACAGGTCTGGCTACCTGCTTCCAAAAGGTCACATCCTTGAAAACCCTATGGAGCAGTTCTACTGTGCACACATGGGGTCACCATGAGTCAGAATCCACTCGGTGACAACTAACAACAACAACCTGACAGGGAGTCCCTGGGTGGTGTAAACAGTTTAGAAGCTCAGCTGCTAACTGAAAGGTTGGCATTTTAAGTCCACCCAGAAGCACCTTGGAAGAAATGCTTGGTGATCTACTTTCAAAAAATCAGTCATTGAAAATTTTGTGGAACACAGTTCTACACTGACACACGTGGGGTTACCATGAGTTAAAGACGACTCATTAGCCACTGTTGTTTTTTGTTTGTTTGTTTTTTTTAATCTGACAGCAGTTTGTGGACTATGGCAGCAGAGAAAAAGTAAAACAAGAGAGACCAATAAGAACCAATTGCAGGATCCAGTTGTGACGCTATGGGAGCCTTGAGTGGATTGAGGACAATTTTATTGCTTATCAAGGCCTTACTCTCTCTCTGTAAAGAACATTAAGCTTATTAAATGCCTACTATAACTAATAACTCTCTTACATTCAGAAATTTTATTACCTGAAGACTTGGACTCATATTTCTGGTATTTTTTCCCACTAGTAATGACATTTATATGTCACTCTTTTCTAAGGAAAAAAGTTTCATCCATGGCCTAATATTTACAAGCTAAAACATTATATTCCCCACGTGTCTGTCAGTTTGTTGTACTGTGGGGCTTGCATGTTGCTGTGATGCTGGAAGCTATGCCACCAGTTCAAATACCAGCAGGGTTACCCAGGGCAGACAGGTTTCTCCTGAGCTTCCAGACTAAGACAGACTAGGAAGAAGGACTCAGCAATTTACTTCTGCCTCCAGTTGCAATATTGAAGGATTCTACGGGGAAAATATTAAAAGACACGAGAAGCATCCAAAGAAGATGGAAGGAATACACAGAGTCACTATACCAAAAAGAATTGGTTGACGTTTGACCATTTCAGGAGGTAACATATGATCAGGAACCAATGGTACTGAAGGAAGAAGTCCAAGCTGCACTGAAGGTATTGGCACAAAACAAGGCTCTGGGAATTGATGGAATACCAGTTGAGATGTTTCAGCAAACAGATGCAATGCTAAAAGAGCTCACTCATCTATGCCAAGAAATCTGGAAGACAGCTACATGGCCAACTGGCTGGCAGAGATCCATATTTATGCCTATTCCCAAGGAAGGTGATCAAACCAAATGTGGACATTATTGAACAATATCATTAATATCACACACAAGTAAAATTTTGCTGAAGATCATTCAAAAGCAGCTGCAGTAGTATATCGATAGGGAAATGCCAGAAATTCAGGCAGATGACACAACCTTGCTTGCTGAAAATGAAGAGGAATTGAAGCACTTACTGATGAAGGTCAAAGACTACAGCCTTCGATATGGATTACACCTCAACATAAAGAAAACAAAAATCCTCACAACTGGACCAATAAGCGACATCATGATAAACAGAGAAAATACTGAAGTTGTCAAGGATTTCATTTTACTTGGATCCACAATCAACACCCATGGAAGCGGCAGTCAAGAAATCAAAAGACGCGTTGCATTGGGCATATCTGCTGCAAAAGACCTCTCTAAATTGTTAAAAAAGCAAAGATGTCACTTGAAGACTTACATGCGTCTGACCCAAGCCATGGTGTTTTAAATTGCCTCACATGCATGTGAAAACTGGACAATGAATAAGGAAAACCGAAGAAGAATTGATGCCTTTGAGTTATTGGTGAAGAATGTTGAATTTACCATGGACAGCCAAAAGAATGAACAAATCTGTCTCGAAAAAAGTACAACTAGAATGCTCTTTAGAAGCAAGGATGGCAAGACTGCTTCTCAACATACTTTGGACATGTTATCAGGAGGATAAGTTTCTGGAGAAGGACATCATACTTGGTAAAGTAGAGGGTGATCGAAAAAGATGAAGACCTTCCACAAGATGGATCGACACAGTGGCTGCAATAATGGGCTCAAGCATAACAACGATTGTGAGGGTAGTGCAGGACCAGGCAGTGTTCTGTACCCAGAACTGACTCGACAGCACATAACAACTCAAAAACCTGCCCACGCATCTAGGTTAATATACATATTTGCAAAAGAAAAAACATTCTGGAGCTGGTTGAATTTAAGTGACTGGAGATATTTTCAGACATTTTGGAGTTGGTTTCCTTAGGAGGTAGCAATAATTTTCAAGTACAGATCTCAAGTAAAAATAGGAAGTTATCTAATGGAGAAGGGAAAACAAAATCTCTTTGGTTGATCACTATGCAACACATGGGCTGCAAATATGGAGTTCGTACTTGTGAAGAATCTGTTTAAAGCTGAGTGCAAATATGATTTAACTAATTTATTTTAATTCCTGTGTTTCATCAAACAAACCTTAGTCTTGCTGAAATTAAATTTTTTATCTTAATTTATGACTACCCTTTCTCACTAAATGCCATGGAAAACCAATTTATAGCTACATGAAAATACCTAAAATCTAGAACAAGTATAAACCCATTGCCGTCGAGTGGATTCTGACTCATAGTGACCCTATAGGACAGAGTAGAACTGCCCCATATGGTTTCCAAGCAGCCCCTAGTGGATTCAAACTGCCCACCTTTCGGTTAGCAGCCATAGCTCTTGACCACTGCGCCACTAGGGTTTCCAGAACAAGTATAGTTTAGCAAATACACATTTCTTAAAGGATAGTAGAAAACATTCATGTTAAAGACTGTTTGAAGCTTTCATTTAGAATCTATAGCTATTAACCACAGCTCTTGTGTTTTTCTAGCTAAGTTTATTTCTTGTCAAGTCGGTCATGACAAGTCTCAGTGCCTCACTATAGTTGCCACAATAATCTACTGTTCGGAAAAATGAAAAAGAGTGGATATCTGCCTAAACAGATCACAGCAGTGTTCTCTTGGCCACTTTTACAACCTTAGTTCTCAAGCCACAGAGCCAGTGCCTTGGCAACTTTATATTTATTCAGTCAGTGTACTCAGTAATTGTAATTGTTCCCTGATAGGGCACAATTACTTTTAAGTGTAATCTGTGAAACATTAAGAATAATGACATCGTCTAAATTGCTCATTTTATTCCTCTGTATGACCCTGACAGTTGTATGTGGGTTATAGTAAGGATGTGGTCGAATGATTTGTGTTAATCAATAGTAGGAAGGAACAAGCCTCATTACTCTTACGTTCCCCGAGAGCGTTTGCAGCCTCCATCATTTTTCATGTTGTACCAGCCATTTGTTGATTCAAAAAGAAACCACCTTTATTCCCAGTGAAATTATGTGCACATGGAGACATTATTTTTATGTGAACTATAAATAATTTATTGATTTCACATACTCTGTGTTTATTAGAAAGTATTCTTTTATGCTAATATTTTACACAAATGGGTAATACTAGTATCATTCTTTGCTTGTTAAGTGAAGAAAGTAATGATATTTAGACATTTGCGTATCTTGAAATTTATTTGCGGTTTCTCCATACTTTCTTCTGCTTTGTTCTCTTCTAGAACCCGTTTTCCCAACATTTCATCATGAACCATGTGGCTTGGTTGAGAATGTGAAATGTATCATTTCAGCAGAAATTCCTATGCCCACTTTTCTTTTTCTTTTTTTTTTTTTACTATGCATTGACCCATAGCATCAAACGTTTTGCAGGCGAGAGGTAGCCCAGTAGTCTGTAGAAGTGTTAACCATTTGGTTGCTTATACACAATGATCAGACTGCTGTTAAGGCTTAGCTGATTATTAGGTTTACGCATTATCATTTAAATCCTTAGCATAAGTTTATAACTGGATTGTTTAAGTACAATAAAATCATATTGTTTTAGAGCTAGTCGTGCCTAACAAAGTGCTTTACGTGAAATAGAAAATAACCCACTTTGTCTACATATAAAAGATTCTAGAGCATACTTTTATATGGAGTAGTAATGTCATGGATTTGGATTTAGGTGAAAGAGATGTTTGAGCTCATGCTCAAACTTTTGGTTTCACAAAAAAGAGATGCCAATTCCACGGAGGTTAAAGCCCTAGGCAACGAGCCCGGGGCAGAGCCAGAGAAGTGCTACCTTCCAGTGGTGGTTGTGCTTCCTTCTGTCAGACCGCGCTTCCTGTGAGGTTCTGAAGCCAATTACAGGGCAGAGCATACATTTTTACTACCTTTAAGTGTCACTCCAAACCCAGCAGGAATTTCTTCTTCATGTCTATTAAACATTACTTTTTTTTTTTCATTAGTTAAGAACATGAGTTAAAAAAAAAAAAAAAGCTGTTGCAATTGAGTCGATGCCAACTCATAGTGACCCATGTGCTACAGAGTAGACCTGTTCCATAGGGTTTTCTTGGCTGTAATCTTTATGGAAGCAAATTGCCAGGCCTTTCTTCTGCAGCACCACTGAGTGGGTTCAACCTGCCTGTCTTTGGGTTAGTAGTTCAGCCACCTAGGGATGAAGTCAAATATTCCCAATTAGTTTAGGATCAGATATTTTATTTTCTCTTGTCATTGTAAAAGGAAAACTAATGTTTTGAAAGGTACCCTTCTCTTAAATTTGTGGTGACAATCAAATATCTATATTAAGCTGAACTTTCATTAAGAAAACAGAAACTCAACTGTGTACAATTGAAACCCATGACTAGATTATGAACAGGTCAAAGTGTGAGACACTGTGGGCTAGGGTAGCATTGCAAAGCAAGAGCTTCAAGAAGAATTTATTCCAGCCCAGCACTTCCTCTGTTACTCAATAACTGGCACCGGTGATTGGCAGAGGCTACCAACAGCTGATTTCAAATAAAATGCACTCAGTTATGCCTTGAGGACTCACTGTTTTTGGAGGGAGTTGGAGAAGTTAAGGAATGAAAACAGATTTTTTTAATATATCTTGTAGAAGTCAAAAGAAGATATACAAGGACAGAGATATATTTAAGGAACAATATTATTCCTCTATTTTTTTTTTATACATTTTATTATATGCAGCAAAATTTTAGCACTGGCTCTCTTCAGCTGTGACAAAAGAGAAAGTCAACAGTTACAAAGTTTTCCATTAGATTCCATCCACACATTGGAAGTGAACTGCCCAATGGTATTAATCTTAGGGTTTTATTTTCCCCTTTTCAGAGCCCTCTTTAGAACAGAAACATTTCTTGCCCTATAAATTTTCTAGTCAATAAATTTTTCAGGTTTTCTCAGTGATTTGATAATCAGTCTCTGTACTCCTCCCTATAATGACTTTTAATGAGTATACCAAAAACCAAAACCAAACTCATTGCCATCGAGTCATTTCCGACTCATAGCAACGCTATAGGACAGAGTAGAACTGCCCCATAGAATTTCCAAAGAGCCGCTGGTAGGTTTGAACTGCCAACCTTTTGCTTAGCAGCCAAGCTCTTAACCACTGTGCCACCAGGGTTTGTTTGGTGAGTATAGTGAGTAATAATGGCATTATGTAATCTTGAGGTGGACATATAAAACAAGAGGCATCCCTTTAATTAAATATAAATCAATCAATGAGAAAAATGTTTGGTGAAAGTCTCTGGCACGTATTTACTTCTCAATATAGTTTTTATTCCTTTCTTCTTATTTTTTTTCAACCATCTAAAGCAGTCAACAAATATTTATTGAGTACTTCGATGTTTTTAGAACTATGTTATGCACTTCCAGGGTCTCAAAGGGAATAAAGAACATGATCCCTGCTCTCAAGAATGTAATGTTTTCCACACCAGGTTCTAAAGGAACACAGGTGTCACTTAAGGTGTCAATAAGAGGTGGGTAGGAATGATATTCCTTGATCCAAGTTTTAGAAACATGACATATTAAAATCTCCCACTAGAAATACACCTTTTGGATTGAATGTTCAAATTTCTTAGAAGTCCTGCAATAAAGAAATCCAGTTACTGTCATTGAACCCAAAACCAAAAACACATTGCTGTTGAGTCAATTCTGACTCATCGTGACTCTATAGGACAGACTAGAACTGCCCCATAGGGTTTCCCAGGAACTGTTGGTGGATTCAGTCTGCTGACCTTTTGGTTAGCAGCCAAGCTCTTAACCACTGTGCCATCAGGGCTCCTCACTGAATTCCTAAATATTCCCTAAATATATTTGCCACAGAATTTTTTCTTCTTAATTTTTTTTTAGGAAGAGCTATAAAAATCTTTTGGGATGCTGGGACTCAGTGGAAAACAGTTTGGGAAATGCTGAATTAGAAAGCCATATGAGACAGTTTATTACTGAAGTTTGAGTGCAAATTTAAAATGCTGAAAGTGTACAGAAGAGAAAGATCATTATGACCTAGGCTGGTGAAGAAGAGTCTTAGAGGGGGCTGGACTTTAAAAGAAATAAAAGTATAGCTGAGAAAAGGCAAAACACTGGGGCGAGGAGAAGGAAACTATGTTTATATGTCCTAAGTAGTTGACACTGATTATTATTTTGAGGTCAAAAGTACAGGCAATGATCACTAGGGACTTTGACTTTCTACATTATACATTTTTCTATTGTTTGCGTTGTCTTTTCAATGAAGGTGGCTTATTCTTATAATCCAGATAGTTTCCAAAACTCACTAAAGTTTACCTATTCGATTATCTAAGAATGTGTATAGCTCTTTACTTCCGTATATAAACATGTACATATATATATTCAACATTTACAAAACCAAAACCTATTGCCACTGAGTCAATTCCGAGTCATAGTGACCACACAGGACAGAGTAAAACTGCCCCATAGGGTTTTCAAGGTTGTAATCTTTATGGAAGCAGGCTGCCACATCTTTCTCCTGCAGAGCCGCTGATAGGTTCGAACCGCTAACCTTTCAGTTAGCAGCTGAGCACTTTAACCACTGTGCCACCAGGGCTCCTTCAATTTTTACAAACGTGTGAAAATACAATATCTTGGCCAAAAACAAGTTGAAGCACCAAGTCAGCCTGAGTTGTAAACTTGGGCAACACCTGTTATTTATTCATCTCTCAAGTGTGGTTGATTTACGGATGAGAAATAAGCAAAGTGGTCTCTTACCAAGTTTCCCGTTTGGCTAGTCACCCAATCACTATGTGCTGACTTCATATCTGAAACTGAGTTGAGGAGCAAGCTGCCAGCTAGATTATCTGTGGGGCAAAGAACTACTTTACCTCAAGTAATTTTACCTTTGTCCTTAGTTCCTGAGAAACAACTCTAAACCCTTGGAGTTTTCTACGTTATCAGTTGTTATCTAGATCTTTAGACCACACCTGGGAGTTTGTGCTAATGGGGGGGGGGGGCTCACCTAACCAGAAGATCACCACTGGCCTGATACCAGAAGGCAGCATGATCCAATCAATCATGTCTATGCAATGAGGCCTCAATCATGACTACGTATCTTAGTCATCTAGTGCTGCTACAGAAATACACAAGTGGATGGCTTTAGCAGAGAGAAATTTATTTCTTCACAGTAAAGTATGCTAAAAGTCCAAATTCAGGGCATCAACTCTGGGGGAAGCCATTCTTTTTTTATCCACCTTCTCATCAATCTTACCCCAGACTAGGAGCTTCTCCGCACAGGGACCCTGGGTCCCAAGGATGTGCTTTGCTCCTGGCACTGTTTTCTTGGTGGTATGAGGTCCCCCGTCTCTCTGCTCACTTCTCTCTTTTATATCTCAAAAGAGATTGCCTTAAAACACAAATCCAATCTTGTAGATTGAGTCTGCCTCACTAACACAACTGCTGCCCATTCCCCTCATTAACATCATAGAGGCAGAATTTTACAACATACAGGAAAATCACACAGTACTGGAAATCATGGCCCACATTTTTGGGGACACATAATTCGATCCATGACACTATGTAATGAAGCCGATAAAAGCTCTGAACACAGAAATTCCATGGGCTCCCTGGGTGGTGAAACACATTGATGCATGTGGAAGGTAGGGAGACTTTTGGACATGGAAGGTTCGTGCTGGGAACCTCCCCAGACTCTCCCTAGGAGTTTCTTTTTTTTTTTTTTTGCTATAATAAACCTGTAATCGTAAGTATAGCACTTTCCATGAGTTCTGTGAGTCATTCCAGCAAGCTATAGAACCCAAAGGAGTAGTGGGAGCCAGCAGGTTAGAAGTAAGGATGTGTGGACTCCCCAGTTTGTGGCTGACGTCTACCTATTTGGCAGTCTGAAGGATGGCGTCCTTTTAACTTGTGATATGACCTATTTTAGGGTCAGAGAAAGACAGGCAACTAATGTCAGAACTGAACAGAAAAGTAAAAAGTGCAGATATGTCCTACCCTCACAGTTAAGGAAAGAATAGTGAAATTCTGAGATTTCCACACAGCACAGTTTCCTAACTACAGTTTGGCTTCTGTGAGAAAATTTTGGTTGTTCCTCAATTTGAGTGTATTCATTTTTAAGAGGATATTTTATATTGACAAATTCAGGTATTCTTTAATACTTAATAAACTATTTATCTCCAAAACACAAGGTACATTTTTTATCTGGAAATATAACCACGTTTGAAAGTAACTGAACTGAAGTCTTGCTATCCCTTTAGACAAAGGAAATGTTTTATATATATATTGTAGTCAGCTTGGAAAGCCATCTCTTTCTTCATCTGCCTAAGATATTAGTCTTAGGGGATTTTTTTTTATTTTGGAAAAGGATATACATGAACTTTGTGTCGGAAATATATATAAATATGTATTACTGTTGGTGGTGCTGTTGAGTCGATTCTGATTCATACATAGCAACCACGAGTGTCAGAGTAGAACTGCTGGAACCCTGGATGGGTTCAAACCACCAACCTCAGTTAGCAGCCAAGCGCTTAACCATTGCGCCACCAGGGCTCCCTATACATATGTATGTATATTGTTGTTATGTGCCATCAAGTCATTCATAGCGACCCCATGTGACAGAGTAAATCTTCCCCATAGGGTTTCCTTGGCTGTAATCTTCAGGAGAGCAGATCTTCAGGTCTTTCTCCCTCGGGGCACTGGATGGGTTCAAACCATCGACCTTTTGGTTAGCAGCCAAGCACTTAACTGTTCTGCCACCAGGGCTCTTTATATATAGGTACATGCATACATACATACACAGCAAACTATAAGCACAATACAAGTATAACATATAAGGTGAAACAAGGTAAAATTGCTGAAATTTGATCATTTATGACCTATGATAATGGCAGTTTCATGGTTCAACCTGGGAGTTTAGTTCAGTCATTAGTTAGTGGTCCCGACTCACCTGGGTAAAGAATTTGCCAGTTATATTGAGGTGGTATTTTGACTCCTGTCGCATTCCCAATTTAGGTCAGAATTCCTCTCTTCCTGCCTCTCCACTTATATGCCTGTCTATTATCTTTTTGTCTGTTTCTAAATATCACAGTAATTGTTAATGGACGGGCTGATTACTTATAGCAGTCTTTATATGCTCATCCTTTTCCTGGTTGGCAGTTTCTCAGACCTCTAACCTTAAAGGTCTAACAGAGTCCTTGTGTTGAGTTCAGTATCATGTACACAGAATTCATCAGCCATTGCTAATCTTTCCCTATTATCTGTTCTTACTTCTATTACACTTGTTGTTGTCCAGGAGTATCTAGAATATCCAAAAACACAGATACCTGAGCATTGCCTTGGGATGATAGCCTCTGACGTCTGCTGTCACCACTGAACTGCTTGGCAGGAGTTCTAAAGACCTGAATAGAAGACTAGTTCTGGGACAGATACTCTTCCGATAATTTATACATGCATATTTCTATTTTGTTACCTGTATTTCATTCTCCATTGCTTCCCCCCACTATGACTGTGGATCAAAATAGCTACCACATTCCATGGATTAAGTATCTAAACATTGACTTGTCTGTTCAATCATTTGATTACCACTGTGTATATATTATGTGGAAACCCTGGTGGTGTAGTGGTTAAGTGCTACAGCTGCTAACCAAAAGGTTAGCAGTTCAAATCCACCAGGTGCTCCTTGGAAACTCTATGGGGCAGTTTTACTCTGACCTATAGGGCCGCTATGAGTCAAAATCGACTCGACAGCAATGGGTTTCGTTTTGGTTTGTTTTTTTTTTTTAATATATATATTATGTCTACACATGTATACAACATTCAAAAATCCTTCCAGCTTTCTACACAATGATCTGAAAAGAGAAAATTACAGTGGGTTTTTTCCAAACTTAACTTCAGTAATACCAAATCTAATTCCCTACGTGAAGAGAATTAGACTTTACTTGTTGCTGTTGATAGTTGCCGTGAAGTTGGCTCTGACTCATGTCAACCTTACGTGTAACAGAATGAAACATTGCCCATTCCACTGCCATCTTCATGATCGTTGGTATGTTTGAGTCCATTCTTTTGGCTGTTGTGTCAATCCATCTCATCAATGGTTTCCTTTTTTTTTCACTGATCCTCTGTTTTATTAACGATGATGTCCTTTTATTAGTCTATTAGTTTATTAGGCTATTAGTCTTTCCTAGTGATGTGCCTAAAGTCAGTGAGCAGTAGTCTTGGCATTCTTGCTTATATTGGTTGTATTTCTTCTAAGACTGATTTATTCCTTCTTCTGGCAGTCTACAGTATGTTCAGTATTCTTTGCCACCACCACAATTCTAATGCATCTTTTCTCCTTCTCTTTTCCTTGTTCGTTGTCCAACTTTCACATGAATATGAGGCAATTGAAAAGACCATGGTTTGGGTCAAGTGTACCTTAGTCATCAAAGTCCTATTGTTAAGTGCCGTCTAGTCAGTTCTGACTCGTAGCAACCCTATGTACAACAGAACAAAACACTACCTGGTTCTGCGCCACCCTCACAATCGTTTCTATGCTGGAGCCCATAATTACAACCACTGTGTCAGTCTTATTGAGGGTTTTCCTTTCACTGACCCTCTACCAAAGTTCTGTTGTTGTTGTTAGGTGCCATTGAGTCAGTTCTGACTCATAGCAACCCTGTGTACAACAGAACTAAACACTGACCAGTCCTGCGTCATCCTCACCATCATTGTTATGCTTGAGCCCATTGTGCAGCTACTGTGCCATCCATCTCCTTGAGGGTCTTCCTCTTTTTGATCACCCTCTACTTTACCAAGCATGATGTCCTTCTTCAGGGGCTGATCCCTCCATATAACATGTCCAAAGTATGTGAGTCATATTCTCGCCATCCTTCCTTCTAAGGAGCATTCTGGCTGTACTTCTTCCAAGACAGATTTGTCCCTTCTTTTGGCGGTCCATGGTATATTCAATATTCCCCGCCAACACCATAATTCAAAGGCGTCAATTCTTCTTCAGTCTTCCATATTCATTGTCCAGCTTTCACATGCAAATGAGGCAATTGAACACACCATGGCTTGGGTCAGGCACACCTTAGTCTCCAAGGTGACATCTTTGCTTTTTAACACTTTAAAAGGTCTTTTGCAGCAGATTTGCCCAATGCAATGCGTCTTTTGATTTCTTGACTGTGCTTCCATGGGTGTTCATTGTGGATCCAAGTAAAATGAAATCCTTGACAACTTCAGTATTTTCTCTGTTTATCATGAAGTTGCTTATTGGTCCGGTTGTGAGGATTTTTGTTTTCTTATGTTGAGGTGTAATCCACACTGAAGGCTGTAGTCTTTGATCTTCATCAGTAAGTACTTCAAATCCTCTTCACTTTTAGCAAGCAAGGTTGTGTCATCTGCATAACGCAGGTTGTTAGTGAGGCTTTCTCCAATCCTGATGCCTGGTTCTTCTTCATATAGTCCAGCTTCTCAGATTATTATTTGCTCAGCATACAGATTGAATAAACAAGTCCTATAGGCTTTATTGGAAACCCTGGTGGCGTAGTGGTTAAGTGCTACTGCTGCTAACCAAGAGGTCAGCAGTTCAAATCCGCCAGGCGCTCCTTAGAAACTCTATGGGGCAGTTCTACTCTGTCCTATACGGTCGCTGTGAGTCAGAATCGACTTGACAGCAGTGGGTTTGGTTTGGTTTTGCTTATAGACTTTATTAAAAAAAAAAAAAAAAACTTGCCATCAAGTTGATTTTCTTGGCTGTAATTTTTACAGAAGCAGATCACCAGGCCTTTCTTTTGTGGTGCCTCTGGGTGAGTTCTAACCACTAGCCAGCCAAGTGCAAACCATTTGCACCACCCAGGGTCCTTATAGACTCTATAAAAACCAAAACCAAATCCAGTGCCATCGAGTCGATTCTGACTCATAGTGACCCTACAGGACAGAGTAGAACTGCCCCTCAGAGTTTTCAAGGAGTGCCTGGTGGATTGGAACTGCCAGCCTTTTGGTTAGCAGCCGTGGCACTTAACCACTACGCCACCAGGGTTTCCATAGACTCTATAAAAAAAATATATAGGAGGTACTAAATATGATCTAATGAGTTTTGTGGTAGATACTTTTTAAGCAGAAATAAAAACAATCATTTATTATGGCTTTTCCATGGTGGCAAAAGCGGCACTGTTTTCCTACGTATAAGGAAATTCTCTAACTGTAACACTTGTCACAGCCCCTACCTCTGGAAACCATTCTCGATCTGAATGAAATCTGCCATGCCAGAAGGCCAGTTTCCTTTCAGAATTCTAATTTAGAAACAGACACAGTCTTGTCAGGACCTGCGTTTTCTATTCATTAGTGATGGATCAATATTGATCTATCATTAAAAATAGCATTTAACCAAGAAAATTCGACAAATAAATATTGATCTGCTTATGTGCGTAAGGCCCTGGTATGCATCAAGTAGGTGTCCAACAAATTTTTCTTAAATTCAAAGAAGTAAGACAAACACCTGCTTTTAGGGACTTTATAATCCTCTCTCAGGAATGCCCTGTGTTTATATAATACTTTCATTTCATCACATACGTAATCAAATCCTGCTTTCACACAGCAGGTATTAGACTCCTCATTTTACAAATGAGGAAAACGAAGCCCAGAGGGGAGAAGGGCTTTGCCCAAGGTTCCAAGCTATGAACTAGTGAAGTTAACCTAAGATCTAGGCTTCCTGCTGCTAGTTCCACCGAATCTTACTGGCTCCCTAAATCAAACTGAAAAGGAAGAAAACAGTAGCCATTCATTCATTGATACCCCCAAATGGGTAGAAAAATCTGTCCTCTTTTTCTACAATGTGTGACTCTCAGTTAATAGTTTATAGGTCATAAGTTACTCGTTACCACAGGCATATCGTATTGCAAGGGCTGTAAATTTTTTTATCATTAAGAAAAACCCATATGTCTTAACATTTTTTTATTTTGCTCAGTGGAAAGAACCTTGGGGTCAACAGTACTTTTTTATAGATGCCATGAATTTTATTTAGAGCATTAAATGTTGGAGATTTAGTCTCAGAAGCATTAAAAAATGTGTGTGTGTGTGCATTAAAACATTTGCGTTTTTATTGCCATATAAGGATCTTGTGGAAATCCTTTAAAAGATTGAACGATTATAGAAAATCATGTTGAAACTTGAGAACACTATATTGCTCTGTTTCCCAAAGCTTCATGTTAAAAAAGGGACACTCTAGAAAGCTTTTCAAGTACTTAGGACTTTATAATGACATAAAAGTTGCCTGACACCCTTTACAGATAATAGGACCTGGCTAATGGCCTATTGCTTTTCTTTCAATTATGGTTTTCCACCAAGCAACATTAAACTCAGAAGACAAAGATCAAATACTCTTCTGATCAGCCAATACTCATTTTATCTACTACAAATGAAAAGCAATAATAAGAAAGAAAGGAAACTGATTTTCTCTGAGTTCTGTCAATCACAAAATAGCACTGAGGTACTTACAGAGAGCTTAGTTCCGCCAAAAGATTTCAAAATATGTGACACTGCTTTGCCTACATCTATTTGTCCTTTGGTTATTTTTGTATTTAAAGACACAAAAAATGTTCAGTACTGTGCATAAATTTTTTATGTGTTTTAAATCTATTTTTGAATGATAATCTTAAACTCTGCCATAAATTCTGAACTGAAAATGTATTCATAATGCACCCTTTATTACAAGGGCTTGAGTAGGAGGAGATACTGAAAACTTTTCTGGAGGATGAGTGGTAGATAGATGATAGATAAACAAATAGATAGATTTATTTCTGCCTTCAGGTTGACTCCAGCTCATGGTGACCTTACGTAGAACAGAATGAAATGCTGAAGGTTCTATCTCATCCTCACAGCTGCCTCTGTGTTCAAGTCGATCATTGCTGCTACTGTGCCAATCCATCTTCCAGAGGGTCTCCCTCACCCTTGCTGACCCTGTAGTTCGCCAAACTTGATGTCCTCCTCTAGGAATTGATCCACCCTGATAATGTGTCCAAAGTGAGACAGATAATGTGAGTCAGATAAATCCATAGGTTTTCGTTGGCTAATTTTTGGCAGTAGATCACCAGGCCTTTCTTCCTACTCTGTCTTAGTTTGGAAGTTCTACTGGAGCCTGTCCACCATGATGATCCTTCCTACTGATATTTGAAATACCAGTGGCATAGCTTCCAGCATCACAGCAACACGCAAACCACCATAGTGACAAACTGATAGAGGGATGGTGAATTATCATTGCCTTGCCCACTGAGACTGGGAAGCACGGTGTTGTTGTTATTACGTGCCGTTGAGTCGAATTTCAACTCATAGCACATCCATGTAACAGAGAAGAGCTGCCCCATAGGGTTTTCTAGACTGTAAACTTTATGGAAGCAGATCATCACGTCTTTCTCCTACAAGGGCGCTGGGTGGGTTCGAACCACCAGCCTTTCAGTTAGCAGCCAGACACACCATTGCACCACCAAGCTCCTTCAGGAAATCATAT
Source organism: Loxodonta africana (assembly GCF_030014295.1). Lineage (NCBI taxonomy): Eukaryota > Metazoa > Chordata > Mammalia > Proboscidea > Elephantidae > Loxodonta > Loxodonta africana. The sequence goes on from NC_087342.1 coordinate 134,417,703, forward strand.
TGCTGCCCCTCAAAATACTATAGACCAAGAGTTGACAAACTGTGGCCTGTGGATGAAATTAGGCCTGCTGTTATTGGAACACAGCCTTGCCCATTCGTGTATGTATTGTCTATGGGTATTTTGTACTACAACAACAGAGCTGAGTAGTTGCAATAGGGACAATATGGCTTTCAAAGCCTAAAATAATTACTATCTAATGCTTTACAGAAAGATTGCCCACCCCTATCTAAACCTTTCCCCTTCTCTCCCACAGATGGCAATAGCTAGTGGGAAAAGAGAAAAAAAAAAATTTTTTTTTTTCATAGCCTAAAATCTCTTATGCCGAGAAGTAGAACATAATGCATGTTTTTGCCAGGATTTTGCAGTGGCTATTTCTGGGTCCCTGCCAAGCACATGCATTTTGAAGTGCCCAGGAATCTGAAGCCATTTCTGGTCATTCAACAGCATGACCTTCCTGCCTCCCCTCTCTGAACAGAAGCAGAGACATCAGGGTACGCGTAAAGAGCTGAATGCTTAACTGATGGGACATAAGGGCTCATTTAGTGCATCCCTGCCTCTTTACTGATAAGACAACTGAGACGTGTTTCCACTTAAAAATAGAAAGAAGGATGCCCATGAAAACTGAGAATTTGGGCTGAAATAGCCACACTAAGACCACTTTCTACTTTCACATCTCCCATTACTACTTAATTGTTTTTATTTCAATCACACACCTGCAACAATAGTAACAAAACTCAAGTAAACATCTTTGGAATTTTTAGTGACAGGTATAATATGTTAAAAAAAAAATAAAATAAAATAATATGTTAGATACATCCAATTTTGTCTTTTTTTTTTTTTCTTCAATGGTGTCTGTATCTACGTGGAATCACCAACTTCAACGTTTTGGTCAAAAAGATCCCTAATACCTCTCTATATAGCAGCACCATCAAGGGGCCCTGGTAGCACAGTGATTACGAGTTCAGCTGCTAACCAAAATGTCGGCAGTTCAAATCCCCCAGCCACTCCCTGGAAACCCTATGGGGTAGTTCTACTCTGTCCTATAGGATTGCTATAAGTTGGAATCCACTAGACAATGTATTTTTTATGTAGCAGCAAGGAGCCCTAGTAGCACAGTGGGTAAGCCCTGAACTGCTAACCCAAAAGTTGGCAGTTCAAACCCACCAGCCACTCCATGGGAGAACGATGTGGCAGTCTGCTTCCATAAAGACATACAGTCTTGGAAACCCTATGGGGCAGTTCTACTCTGTCCTACAGGGTCTCTATGACTAGGAATCGACTCCCCGGCAATGGGTAATGTAGCAGCAGCAAGAGAAAATGTTCGCTTTTACTTAGTGGACCACGGAGGAGTGTCTGCAGTTTTCAAAGCTGACTGTGAATATGTTTTGGAGGCTAAAGTACGTGTTCTCTACTGTCTACCCAATGCTTCCAAATTTTCTGGTCTTTAAAATATTTCAATGACTCCACATACTGCTGTGCTGGCTTTCAACTTCCTTTCAACTGTATTCACCAAAATCAACAAGTGCCACTGTATGGGGATCCTGGGAGAAATGGGTATCTTCTTTATTTCTTGGGCAGGTACTTACAAGTGTAGTAGTTTCAAAGTTTATGGTTATTACTCTCTGGAGACATCTGTCTGCTGGGTTTATTTTTTCCTGATGTTGTACCACATCATAAAGTCTCTTGCCAAGAGTACTTTAACTATTCAAGAAGATTTCATTTCCTGTTTTCACCACCGCTCTGTTTTAGCTGTGGCCTGGTGGCACGGTGGTTAAGGTTAAGCATTTGGCTGCTAACCATAAAGGTCAGCAGTTCAAATCCAGCAGCTGCTCCTTGGAAACCCTATGGGGCAGTTCTACTCTGTCCTACAGGGTGGCTGTGAGTTGGAATCACCTCGACGGCAATGGAGTTTCTGTTTTAGTCACTTTGATACTTAATTTCTCTAGGCCAAATAAGGTCAAGAAAATCAGCCATTCTCTGCTCCATAGCCCCCGTAGCATTACCTGGCTCGATTTGGTTGCAAGTTTTTATGCTGCAACAGCTTTAAAACACTCTCGTTGCTTGTGTTACAAAATGCTGTATTGAGATTTTTCATGAAATGTGAATGCCCTTCAAGGAAAATAAATTTTTTAAGAAAGTAGATCATATGGGTCTAATCAGGTGAAAAGAACGAAAACCACAATTGATTTTTTATTATCATATGTGGCACTTAAAAATAGCTTCTATTTTTCTTTGCAGGGGAAAAAATCTTCAATTCTATTTTTGTTCTCTTTTATTTTCATTAGTAATATTTATATAAATGTACTCAGGAATTTCTATTTTTCATTTGTGGATAATATATCATATATTCATAGAAGATGGCAATGATTAAGTCATTATTTGCCTAATAAATTTGCAACCTTTTTAATGGAAAAATTATTCAGTCCAGACAACTATTGTCAAACATCTTTTAACATACGTTTTCAACCTTTGCCATGGCTCACTTTCTTGCATAAACAAACCTTTTGAAACAAAGCACGGAAAATTTAATCCACACGGGTTCATATTATCAAAACTATTAGCCTGGATTATTTTCCATGGTGTCAGCATTGAAACTATCTCTTGGAAAGATGACTTTAAAAGGAACACTCACATAGATTTCACAAATTTTTTCTCCCCCTCACTGTTATGGATAACTTTTATTTCATTCATGCCTCTAATTATGTATCCCTAGAGGCAGCCCCTTGCTCGATTGTGGAGAAGTAGATTTCCGGTTCATTGGCATGGCATCTCGGTCAGCAGGGTCATTAGTGGTCATTTAAATGATAAATTGGAATAGCTTTCTGGCTAAATTAGCCAAGGCTCGTTCCCGTGTATGACTGTAGCCAAGCAGTTTCACTGTGTTACTTAGAACAGTTTCAAGTTATTTCCCAGAAATTAGAATAAAAAGGGAAGGATACTGAGGTCCAGCTTACCAAAGCTGTTGTGTACTGAGAAGATACTGTGACTAGAGAACTTTTTAAACTTGGAGGTACATGTTCAAACTCAGCTGTTAGATCGTCATTCTTCAAAGGGGTTTACTTAGACACAGTCAAGTGACTTGAGCACCTCAGACCTAGTTTCCTGTTTTCAAATACCCAGCTTTACGTGCAGAGATTTTAAATGGTGAATCAATTTAATTTTTTGTCACAATTGTTCCAAGTGTTAACGGTTTAGTTACTACTGGTTTAACGGTATACCAGCCACTTTTTATACCTCTGGACCTCGTAGGGAACGCTTATCCTGGTTCTCATGCATTTAGCATCAAGGTGGCCCCCTTTTGAAATGAGTGAAGCTCATCAGACCAGAGTTGGAGCCTCATTGTTGTATAGGCTGAGCATTCTATTAGGTGATACTTCCTGGATGTGTTGGTTTTGTAAACTTTTGCCTTTTTTTTTCCCTCTTAATTTCTGTGTGATTAGGCTTGCAAGCATAATTATGGCTTTCCCGTGTGATAGGGAGTCCTGATGGCTGTGTTTTGGTTTTTCTGTGTCATATTTGGAAAAAAGAGATTCCCCATGTAACCTCATGAAAAGGCACCCACGATAAATTCTCTATTTAGTTCTTATGAATATATTGTCATACCACAGATCAGTGGCTCAAGAGTGCCACTCACTTTATTGGTGGCTTGTATTACCAGATCATGTTTCTCAAAATCCATATTACCAACCAAAAATTTAAACACACTCAATTAATAGGCATGTATTCCAATACTGAAAACATGCCATCAAAAATGTGAAAAAGAAAAATTTGGTAGCTAAAAGGTTTTAACAAAGACATGTAGAACATATGTAGTACTCATGTGTCAATGTGACACTCAGTAGGCATTTTTTAACTCAATCTGTGTATTCACTCAAGATTTTAAAACACAGATTCTCAGTTTGTCACTACTCAATCCTTAAAGCAACTCTAGGAGAGAGGCAGTGAGATCTGTGGAAAAGGAGGCCGTGAGGTATGGAAACAGCATGAGCTTGAGGATTGGCTGGCTGCACATGGGACTTGCTGACTGTGGCTAGGGCAGTGGAAGCAGCTCAAGAAAGGATGAAGTTCTGCTATTATATTACACTGTGATTTTACACAGAAAATAGAATGGAGACTGGTCTGCCCAGAAGGTCTACTCTGGAGGAATGTCAGAATTAATATTCTGGTGTTGGATCTTAAAACCCAGACAAAGGTGTTTGGAGGCAATAGCAAGAGAGAGGAACCATAACTTTTCTGACAAGGATTTGCACCATAGAAGCAATTCTTCAAGGATAAGGATCTGGAAGGCCTATGCAGGCTGAATTCCAAATGTGCCATTGCTTTCACTTGATAGAACATGGGATTTCGCTTTTGCAATATGATGTCATCTTTTCAGTGAGACCTTCCCTGTCCACTCTGTCTAAAATGTCAACTCCCCCCATTTCTGCATACTATCCTCCTCCTTCTCTGCTGTGTTTTCTCCTTAGTGGTTATCATTCCCTAACACCAAACTATTGCTGTTGAGTCGAGTCCAACTCATAGCGTCCCTAGTACAGTGGATATTTATTTATTTATATTGTGTATGGGTGATATCTCCTTCTAGAATGTAAACACCATAAGGGCAGGGATTGTGTCTAGTTTATTCATTACTATACTCCCAGTACCTAGAACACTGGCTGGCACAAAGTTAAAGCCTGAATAATATATGTTACATGAGTAAATGAATTTACTAGCCTCTTATTCTGGATACTAGTGATAAAGTGGTGAATAAGAAAAACAAGATTCGTGCCCTCATGGAGCTTACATTCTAGCAGAGGAGACCAAAATAAACACTCAGATAAATAAGATAATTTCAGATGGTGCTATTTGCTCAGAGAAAAATGTAAAAGGGTAACAAGAATATAAAATAAAGAAGGTAAATGTGGCAGAATGATAGCAATGGGTGAATCTAATTGAAGGGTGTACACTGTATTTTTTTTTAACTTTTCAATGAGTTTGAAAATTTCAAAATAAAGAGTTAAAAAACATAGAATTCACAACTAATGCACTTCTGTTGCATGCTTTGAATATTTGACAGTGGGAAAGGCTTTGTTTTTCTTTCTTTTTTAAAAAAAATTTTATTGTGTTTTAGGTGAAAGTTTACAGCATGAATTAGTTTTTCATTCAAAGATTTATATCCAAATTTTTTTGTGTGTGTGACATTGGTTGCAATTCCCACAACATGCCAGCACTCTCCGCCTCTCCCTTTCCACCCTGGGTTCTCTGTGTCCATTCATCCAGTTTTCCTGTCTCTTCCCCCTTCTCATCTTTGCTTTTGGCAAGTGTTGCCCATTTGTTCTCCTAAACTGAATTGAATGAAGAAGAACATTCCTCATGTGTCTTATTGTTTGTTTTACAGGCCTGTCTAATCTTTGGTTGAAAAGTGGACTTGGGGAGTGGCTTAGGTTCTGAGTTAGCAGGGTGTCTGGGGACCATAGTCTTCTGGGTTCCTCCAGCCTCTGTCAGGCCAGAAGTCTGGTCTTTTATTGCAAATTTGTATTTTCTTCTACATTTTTCTCCCGCTGTGTATGGGACCTTCTATTTTGATCCCTGTCAGAGTGGTTGGAGGTGGTGGCCAGGCACCATCTGGTTCTTCTGGGCCCAGGCTGGTGGAGACTGTGGTTCATGTGGCCCATTATTCCTTTGGACTTATATTTCCCTGGTGTCTTTGGTTTTCTTCATGCTCCTTTGTTCCGAATGTGATGGGACCAAAAGATGTATCTTAGACGGCCACTCGTAAACTTTTAGGATCCCAGACACTACTCACCAAAGTGACATTTAGAACATTTCCTTTATGAACTATGTTATGCTAGTTGACCTAGATGTCCCCCAACAGTATGATCCCCAGCCCTCAACTCCAGTAACTCTCCCTCAAGGTGTTTGGGCGTACCTAGGAAGGCTTCTATGTCTTTGCCTTGGTCAATTTGTACTGACTTCCCCTGTATTGTGTGTTGTCTTTTCCTCCACCAAAGTTAACACTTGTCTATTGTCTAGTTAGTGATTTCCACTCTCCATCCACCCCCTCTCGTAACCATCAAAGATTGTTTTTTGTTGTTGCTGTTGTTTGTTTGTTTCTGTGTATAAACCTTTTGTTGGGTTTTTATAATAGTGGTCTCATTCAACATTTGTCCTTTTGTGATTGACTTATTTCACTCAGCATAATGCCCTCCAGATTCATCCATGTTGTGAGATGTTTTGAGGATTCATCATTGTTCTTTATTTTTGCATAGTACTCCATTGTGTGCATGTACCATAATTTGTTATCCATTCATCTGTTGATGAACACTTAGGCTGTTTCCATCTTTTTGCTATTGTGAATAATGCTGCAGTGAACATGGATGTGCATACATCTGTTCATGTGATGGCTCTTATTTCTCTAGGATATATTCCCAGGAGTGGGATTGCTGGATCATATGGTATTTCTATTTCTAGCTTTTTAAGAAGGAACCATATTTTCCATAGTGGTTGTACCAGTTTACATTCCCACCAGCAGTGCATAAACATTCCAAACTCCCTGCAAACTCTCTAACATTTGTTATTTTCTGTTTTTTTAATTAGTGCCAGTAATATTGGGGTGAGATGGTATCTCATTGTAGTTTTTATTTATATTTCTTTTCTCTATTGGTTAATGATAATGTCAGGATGGCCAAGTGGTCTAAGGCACCAGACTCAACCTTTGTTTCTGGTGTCCAAATGGAGGCATGGGTTCAAATGCCAATTCTGACATGGTTCTATTCGGAGCCCTGGTTGCACAGTGATTAAGCTTTCAGCTGCTAACCATAAGGTCAGTTGGAATTCACCAGCTGCTCCTTGAAAACCCTATGGGGCAGTTCTATTCCATCCAATAGGGTTGCTATGAGTAGGAATCGACTCAACGTTCACGGGGTACAGGTAATGGCTAATGATCGTGAGCATTTCCTCAGGTGTTTATTAGCCGCCTAAATGTCTTCTCTGGTGAAGTGTCTGTTCATATCCTTTGCCCATTTTTTAATTGGATTATTTGTCTTTTTGTTATTGACGTGTTGAAGTATTCTATAGATTTTAGAGTTTAGACCTTTGTTGGATATGTCATGGCCCAAAATTTTTTCCCAGTCTGTAAGTTCTCTTTCTAATCTTTTGATGAAGTCTTTTGATACCATCAGTGTTAAATTTTTAGGAGCTCCCAGTTATCTACTTTATCTTCTGATGTTTGTGCATTGTTATTTATGGTTTGTATTGAATTTATACCATGTATTAGGGCCCCTAGTGTTATCCCTATTTTTCCTCCTATGACCTTTACCATTTTAGGTTTTATATTCAGGCTTTTGATCTATTTTGAGTTAGTTTTTGTGTATGGTGTAAGGTATGGGTCCTGTTTCATTTTTTTTCAGATGGACATCCAGTTTTGCCAGCACCATTTGTTAAAAAGACTGTCTTTTCCTCATTTAATGAACTTTGGCCTTTGTCAAAGATCAGCTGATCATAGGTAGATGGACTTATATCTGGGTTCTCAATTCTGTTCCATTGGTCTATGTGCCTGTAGTTGTACCAGTCCCAAGTTGTTTTGACTACTGTGGCTATATAGTAGGTTCTGAGATCAGGTAGCTTGAGGCCTCCTACTCTGTTCTTTTTCTTCAATAATGTTTTGCTTATCTGAGGCCTCTTTCCTTTCCATATAAAGTTGATGGTTAGTTCTTCCATCTCCTTAAAGAATGCTGTTGGTATTTGCATTGGAATTGCATTATATCTGTAGATTGCTTTGGGTAGAATTGACATTTTCACAATGTTGAATCTTCCTATCCATGAGCATGGTATGTTTTTCCATTTATGTAGGTCTCTTGATTTCTTGCAATAGTGTTTTGTAGTTTTCCTTGTATAGGTCTTTTATGTCCCTGGTTAGATTTATTCCTTAGTATTTTGTCTTTCTAGGGGCTATTATAAGTGATATTGTTTTCCCGATTTCCTTTTCAAAGTTCTTTTTGTTGGTATATAGGAATCCAGCTGATTTTTGTATGTTGATCTTATATCCTGCAACTCTGTTGAATCTTTATTAGTTCCAGAAGTTTGTTTCTGGAATCTTTGGTGTACTGTATGTATGGGATCATATCATTTGTGAATAGGGGTAATTTTACTTCTATCTTTCCGATTTGGATGACCTTTATTTCTTTTTCTTGCCTTATTACTCTACTTAGGACTTCCAGCACAATGTTAAATAGAAGTGGTGATATGAGATATCTTTGTCTTGTTCCCATTTTGAGCCTCTGTCCATTGAGAATGATGTTGGCTGTTGGTTTTGTATACATGCCATTTATTATGTTGAGGGGTTTTCCTTCTATTCCAAATTTCTTCAGAGTTTTTATTAGGAATGGGTGTTGAGCTTTATCAGATACATTTTCTGCATTGACTGAGATAATCATGTCATTCCTTTCTTTTGTTCTATTTATGTGGTGTATCACATTGATTGATTTTCTGATGCTGAACTCTCCTTGCATACCTAGTATGAATCCCACTTGGTTGTGATTTTTTTTTTTTTTTTTTGATGCTGAATTCTTTTGGCTAGAATTTTGTTGAGAATTTTTGCATCTACATTCATGAGAGATATTGGTCTGTAATTTTCTTTTTTGTGGTGTCTTTGCCTGGTTTTGGTATCAGGGCTATTGTCTTAGTCATCTAATGCTTCTATAACAGAAATACCACAAGTGGATGGCTTTAACAAAGAGAAATTTATTCTCTCACCATTTAGGAGGCTAGAAGTCCAAATCAAGGGGCCAGCTTCAGAGGAAGGCTTTCTCTCTCTTTTGGTTCTGGGGGAAGGCCCTTGTCATCAATCTTTCCCTGGTCTTGGAGCTTCTCATAGCAGGGACCCCAGGTCCAAAGGATGTGCTATTCTCCTGGCTCTTGTTTCTTGGTGATATAAGGTCCCTATGTCTTTCTGCTCACTTCTGTCTTTTGTATCTCAAGAGAGATTGGCTTAAGACACAATCTAATCTTGTAGATTGAGTCCTGCCTCATCGACATAACTGCCGATAATCCCATCTCATTAACATCATACAGATAGGATTTACAACACAGGAAAATCACATCAGATGACAAAATGGTGTATAATTACACAATAAGAGGAATCACAGCCTAGCCAAATTGATACACATGTTTTTGGGAGGCACAGTTCAATCCATAACAGTTATGCTAGCTTCATATAATGAATTTGGGAGTATTCCTTCCTTTTCTATGCTATGAAATAATTTCCGTAGTACTAGTGTGACCTATGAGTTAGAATCGACTCGATGGCAGTGGGTTTGTTTTTTGTTTTTTTTTTTGTTTTAGTGTGAGCTCTTCTGTGAATGTTTGGTAGTATTCTCCAGTGAAGCTGTTATGGATTGAATTGTGTCCCCCCAAAATATCTGTCAATTTGGCTAGGCCACGATTCCCAGTATTGTGTGATTGTCCACCATTTTGTGATTTCCCTATGTGTTATAAATCCTATCACTATGATGTAATGAGATGAATTAGTGGCAGTCATATTGATGAGATCTTCAAGGTTAGATAGTGTCTTAAGCCAATTTCTTTTGAGATATAAAAGAGAGAAGCAACCAGAGAGACATGAGGACTTCATGCCACCAAGAAAGCAGTGCTGGGAGCAGAGCACATCATTTGGACCTGAGAGGTTCCTACGCTGAGATGCCCCCATTCCAAGGGAAGACTGATGACAAGGACTTTTCTCCAGAGCTGACAAAGAAAGCATTCCCCTGGAGCTGGCACCCTGAATTCAGACTAGCCTATTGGACTATGAGAGAATAAACTTCTCTTTGTTAAAGCAATCCACTTGTGGTATTTCTGTTATAGCAGCACTAAATAACTAAGACAGAAGCCATCTGGGCCAGCATTTGTTGTTGTTGTTGAGAGTTTTTTTTAATTGCCTCTTCAATCTCTTCTCTTCTTATAGGTCTATTCAGATTTTCTATCTCAGTTTGTGTTAGTTTCTGTAGGTAGTGCATTTCTAGACATTTGTTCATTTCCTCTAGGTTCTCAAATTTGTTGAAGTACAGTTTTTCATAGTATTCTGTTATGATCCTTTTTATTTCAGTTGGGACTGTTGTAATGTCTCCCATCTCATTTCTTACTTGGGTTATTTACTTCCTCTCCTGTTTTTCTTTTGTCAGTTTGGCAGTTGGTTTGTCAATTTTGTTGTTCTTTTCAAAGACCCAACTTTCAGTCTTTTTGATTCTTTCTGTTGTTTTTCTGTTCTCTATTTCATTTATTTCTGCTCTGATCTTTAATTTTTTCCTTTCTTCTGGTGGCTGTGGCCTTCTTTAGCTGTTCTCTTTCTATTTGTTCGAGTCATAGGACTAACACTGGTTACTTGCTGGAGCCATCTTATCCTGCTTTTTTTAACTTTTGGTATTATCTGCTGTCACTAAGACATTAAGGTATTATTTTCTGTATTTATCAATTGTGTGTTCATTTGTTTCATCCTGCTTCTTTGTTTTGTTTTGATATGTCAGGGCAGGTGGGCCAGCTGTGCTTTGCTGCTTGCTAGTCTGGGCATGATAGCTCTCACCACCTTGTCTGAGTGGGTAGGGCAGCAGCAGACAGGGTGAGCCTGCTGCCTGTGCACTGGTTTGGTGAGGATGGAGTGAGTTGATGCTGTCTGCCTCCTGCTGTTGGTCCAGCAGTGTGAAAGCATTCACAACCCCTCACCAGATAGGCAGGGGCATTGGACAGGGAGTGATGCAGGCTCACTTCCCTCTGTACAGCAGTTGGTTGAGTGGCGGGAATGGAGAGGCAGTACAGGCTGGTGTGGCAGCCAGCCTGATCCAGAGACACTCTAGTTGCAGTTGTATGGCAAGGACTAGTGGGAGAGTAGGTGGCATACGGGGCTAGATGGGAGAACAAAGAAATGAGAGAGAAAGAAAAAAAAGGGGAGCACACAGGTGGGGGTTTAGTGAGCCTATGGGCTGACAGGAAGAGGAGGAAGATGGTGTATGGACTTAGGTGTAAGGTAGAAAGTAAATCAAGAAAGGGAAAAAAAAAATCATGCAGTGGGACCCAGCAGGATGGGGCGGAGTGGACCTAAGCTGGTGGCGGACCAGTGGCTCTCTTCCCACAGCAGTGTGGTATGGCCCACCAGGGAGGGGTAGTGGTGGCATGCAGGGCTAGATGGGAGGGAGAAAGAAAAGAAAGAAAGGGGGGGGGATGGCATGGTGATAGCCAGCAAGTGGTGGTAGGGGGGGACCTGGGATGGCAGTGGACCACTGGCTCTCTAACCAAGGTGGCACTGTGTGGCCTGGTGGGAAGGGGTAGAGGTAGAATATGGGGCCAGGTGGGAGGGAGAAAGAAAAAGAGGAAAAGGAAAAAAGGAAGAAAAAAATGGTGTGGCTGGAGCTGGTGGGTGGGGGCAAGGCCAACTCGGGGTGACAGCAGGTCAGTAGTTCCCTAGCCAAGTAGCCTGGCACGGTCTGTCAAGAAGGGGTGGGGGTGGAATACAGGACTGGGTGAGAGGGAGAAAGAAAAGGAAAAAAGGAGGAAAAAACTAAAAAAAAAAAAGTGCAGCAGGAACCGGTAGGTAGGGGCAGGGTAGACCCAAGCTGACAGCAGACCAGTAGCTCTCTAGTGAAGTGGCGCGACATGACCCACTGGGAAGGAGTGGGGGTGGCATACTGGGCAGAAGGGTGAGGGGTAGGAAAGTGTGTTTCTCTGGTTCCTGAGTGCTCTGTCTCCTGTTGGAAGCTCCATGAAGTTGCCTTCCCATACTCCCTGTCAGTGGTCATTGCTGGCTGTGCTCCAAGATGGCAATACTGTGCCATGTTAGTTGGCCAGGGGTCTTCACTCCATATCTCTCCCCATTCTCTGTTTTCCTTTTGTTTCTTCTTCCATTTGGTGTTCGATCTAGTTCTTTATCCCTTCATTTGATGCTTAGGATTCCAGGATTTGATGTTTTACTTAGTTTTACTTAGTTTTTCAGGTCTTGGATGTAGACGGGTAGCTTGTTAGTTCCGCCTCCTTGTTTTTCATTTTTAATTCATTGTCTCCGAGCAATATATTCTGGTTTTCAACCCCAGGTACTTTTCCTGGAAAGGACAGAGAAACAAAGCTTGGAGAGGCAAGAGCTTAACTGTGACAGATTTCTAAATGCAGGCCTCAGGCATTTTAAGAAATATTGTTCTGTTCCCTGCTCTATTCAGAGAAGCTATTCCCAGCCATTCCATTTACCCACAAACCTCTAGCCTCATTTTCTAGGATAAAAACATGCTTTTTTGGCTGCTATAGAAAATAGAGATTTTCAATTAACTTTGATGGGCCATGATCAATTCAATTCATTCTAGACCAAGTGAGTGTCTTCAGGAAACTCCATGTGATAACACATGGAGATGGGGCAGCAATTGAGAAGAGCCTGGGCCTGCCCATCTTAAGGCCTCTTTTCAGGGGGGTTACAATCCTTTTAAAAATAAACATAATAATTATAATCTAGGAAAACAAATTTTTTTCATAATAATAATAAAAAAAGATATCTCAACCCCTGGACAGAGACCTATAAGAGAAACGAGCCTGGTGATCTCTAATAAGGTTATTTTCCAAACTTGAGGTCCTATGACCTGTGACTATAGATCAGAATGAATTTGAGGCTCAAAATGGAGAAATAAGCCCAATGGAAAAAAAAAAGGGGTGGTATCATGGAATGAAACCAAGCTTGTTCACCCAGAAATTCTACAAATGACTAGATTTTTATTTTTAAATACAGAGAAAATGAAAGGCATATAACTAAGGACATATACAAAAAAGAAGGAGATGTGGACTAAAAGCCAGATAAACCAGAACATGCCATCTCCACCCTCAAAAAAAAGTCTTTTTTCTTGGAAAAGAAAGAAAAGAATAGTAAGAATTAGTTCTACTGTTGGGGGCCATTATTATAAAGATAGCACAGAGAAGCAAAGCTTTTTAAATCCTGTCCTATTCCATATTTTCAATCAAAAAGGATTCCTTTCATATGAAAAGGAATAAAAATATTATTATGAAAATATAAAATGGGCAAATCGTTGGCCATTTTTAATGAATTCATGTTATGGGGGCAGATTAATTGTATTTAACATTTGTGGATAAAATTTAAGAATTTTATTAATAAACTTCAGTAAATCTTGATAAATGGGCTAGGTGCCAAAAGACTAGAGAGAGGAAAATACTATGAGCATCAAACAAGAGTACAATAGAAGGCCTTGGACTTTTATGTTGATAAACTTGATAACAATTCTTACAAATATGCAGATAGAACATTAAGTAAATGATTTATGGTAAATTCAGAAACATAGCTATAATTACTAGGAAGCAATAGAATTTCCCCCATGAACAACAAACATTAAACTATGTTTACTTCCTCTTTGTATCAGTTTATTATCTTGCTGCATCAGGGGAAGAGAGTAGATAAAACGTCTTGATTTCAGCAAAGCATGGAAAAGTGGTTTATAATATCCTTAAGGAAAAGAAAAAACAATGCAGGCTGTATGATAGTACTCTTGGGAGGACTTGTAGCTGGAGAAAAGTCTCCAGAGACAGCCACAAGATTTGTAAGAGAATCCTGAATACAAGTTTTAGAGGATAGAATTTCATGGACTAGAGAGTTGGTTGCTCATGCTAGGAATAAATGAATCAAGATTAACATAATGAAATGTAAAAGCAACAAATATAAAGACTTACCAGCAATCCAAGGGGGTAAAATCTGTGAGTTTTTGTTTACTTTAAGCTGATTCTGAGCCAGTAGTGTCATTTGGGTTTTTATAGGCTATATTAATAGCCCCTATTTTTATCAAATAGAGAGTAGTGACAGAAAAAGCACATCTTAATTGCTTTCATATGTTTTTAGTCAGGTATACCCTGCTTCATTCAAAAAGTATTTGAAGCTGCTAACAGAATATGTATAATGTAAATGGATGAACATAGGCAAAGGGTCTATCTTCCCACTAAACTGCAAGCCCTCTTAGGGCGTAGACTATGCCCAAGTCCCTAGTACCTGGTACAGTGCCTGTAAATATTGTGACTGAAATTACACAATGAAAGTAAGATAAGGTTTAAATAATATAAAGAAGCCAGAGTGGAGTTATTCCATAAACATATATACCAGAGTGATCTGCACCATTATTTTTGGTGGATCACAGATTCATCTCTGAGCTTCCTAGTAGTCAAAGCAAGAGATACATACATTAGAAGATCACCGTCTCCATAAACTAAAACCCCATCTTTTTCTCCAGAAGCATAGATTTTTCTTGCAGTAAAATCCCTAGAGAAATTTCTCACATGATGGCTCACTGATTGACTACAGTGCGAAGTACTGAGAAGCTGTTAAAACATAGTAAATTGAATGTTTTTACCCCAACTCAAGAAAGTAGCAGAAAACCAAATATTGTTTAGTCAAAGTAATTATATGAGGGAGTAAAAAAAAAAAAGGAACAAGGTCCAAGTATACAGGTTTTTGATGGCCTAGTTTACTCCAGGCTCTGTGGTGTGGTGGGAAAAGCATAGGAGATGAAGTAACTGCATATTCTCAAAACAATCCTCCATGAATATTATGTTTGAATCTTTACTGAGGAATAATTTATATGGAATACTATTTGCCAATTTTAAGTGAACACTGTGATGATTTTTCCCCCTTCGCTCCTCCCTTCAATCCCTTGGTAATCTTTTGTGTTTTGTGTTGACGGATTTACCTATTCCAAATATTTCATAGCAGTGGGATTATACAATATTTGTTCTTTTCTGTCTGGCTTATTTCACTCGACATAATGTTTTCAAGGCTCATCCATGTGGTAGCATGTATCAAAACCCCTTTTTTCATTGTAACTGAAAAATATTATGTGTTTACCCATTGTTGGTGGACACCTTTTATCTACTGTGAATACCACTGCAATAAACATTGGTGTGCATGTGTCTTTGTGAGTTGCTGCTTTAAGTTCTTTTAGATATATACCTAGGAGTGGAATTGCTTAGTCACCTGGTATTTCTGTTTAACATTTTAGAAACCACCAAACTGTTTTCCACAGTAGCTGCATCATTTTGCATTCCCACCAGTAATGTACAAATGTTCTTATTTCCCCACATCCTCACCAACAATTATTATTTTCTGGGTTGTTTTTTGTTTCAACAATAGCCATCCTTGTGGGTGTGAAGTCGTATGTCATTATTGTTTTGAACTGCAGTTCCCTGATAACTGATGATGTTGAGCATCTTTTTATATACTTGTTGGTCATTTGTATGTTTTCTTTGGAGAAATGTCTATTCATGTCTTTTGCCCCTTTTTTTAATTGGATTATTAGTCACTTTGTTATTGAGTTGTAGGAGTTCTTTATAAATTCTGGATATTAAACCCTTATCTGGTAGTTTCCAAATATTTCCACCCATTCTGTAGGTTGTCTCTCCACTTTCTTGACAATGTCCTTTGATGTACAAAAGTTCTGCATTTTGATGAAGTCCAATTTATCTATATTTTCTCTTATTGCTCATCATTTTGGTGTCATATCTAAAAATCCATCGCCTAAAAGAAGGTCTTGAAGCTTTACCCCTAAGTTTTCTTCTAAAAGTTTCATGGCTTAAGTTATTACATTTAAGTCCTTGATTCATTTCGAGTTAATTTTTATATACAGTGTGAGCTATGGGTCTAGCTTCTTTCTTTTGCATGTGGAAATCCAGTTGTCCCAAATACCATTTCTTGAGGAGGTCTATTCTTTCCCTCATTGAATAAATTTGGTACCCTTGTCGAAAATCAATTGGCCAAAATATACAGGTTTGTTTCTGGATTCTCAGTTCTATTCCATTGGTCTATATATGTCTATCCTTATACCAGTGCCACACTGCTTTTATTTCTGTAGCTTTGTAGTACATTTTAAGATCAGGAAGGGAAGTGTAAGTCCTACTATACTTCCTACACTGTTCATTTTTTTCAACATCGTTTTGGCTATTTGGGGCCCCTCGCAATTTGACACAAATTTAAGGATTAGCTCTCCCAGTTCTTCAAAAGAGACTGTTGGAATTTTACTAGGAATTGCATTGTATCTGTAGATCACTTTGGATAGAATTAACATCTTAATAATATTAAGTCTCTCAATCCACCATAAATGTTATTTTTTAAAACCAAATTTTTGTTAATAACTGGGCATTAGAAAGTTTGAACTTTGATTCCCGGGCAAGAACCTACAATGCAAATAATTTTGTGTTAGCTATTAAATGCCAATTCTTTTGCTTTAGCTGGAGTATTATGATAGATGTGAGTCTTACTCTGAGGGATGCAATAACAAACTGGGTATACTTAAAGAACAGTGACAGGGAGAATGACAGATGTGGACATTGTTTCATATGCAGAATGCACAAAGAACTGGGCTTGATGTATTCAATCTGAAGACTGACAGGAAAGTCATGATAAAACCAACTTCAGGTATTGTAAGGAGGAGGAAGTACATGTCCTCTGTGGTGATCTTGAACCTGAACTAGGACTAGTGAGTAAAGGTCCTATAAGGAGACAAGTCAGAGGGGAAAATAGTTTTCCAACAATAGAGCTGTCTGTAATAGGACTGTGCTTCCTTAAAAATACCAGGGGTTCTGGATGCTGGAAGGTTGTGAGAAATTGCACAACCATTTATCAGTGATATTTTAAGAATAATCCCTACTTTGAAAGGGGGGCTTAATAAAAAATCCTTCTAGCTACAGAATAAAAAAATCCTGGGATGAGAATCAGGCGAAGAATGTTCTAGGTCTATGAATCCAACGACTGCTCTGAGGGAATGCTCTCAAACTGTCTGTGGATTCTCTTGCATTGCTCTAGCTACTTTACATTAGCCATACTCCTCTAACAAAACACACTTTGCAAGCAGAAAGCACTATTTCCTATACCCTCTAATTTCCTCTTAACACCACACACATGGAAAATGCAACCTTTCATTTTTAAAAACTGTTAGCAGATAGGCCTGTTTTTACAACTTCACAGAGGTTACAGGGTAGTGTTTATTGATTAGGGCCTTTGTTAATATTTAAGGTATATTGCACTTGAAAAATAAAATCTTGCACTGTTTTTAATCAAATTTCCAAATTACCTTTAAAGATGCTAAAAATGCCATGTGTAATTTTTATTGCTTTGCAATGGAAACTGGACTTGCTGTAGCTGTATTTCATGTACAAAATGCACTTCCTTTCTAGAAGAATTATGCAGAAAGGACATTTTACAAAGTATAAAGTTTAGAAAGAAAGTTAAATTTAGAATTTTGGAACAAAAACTGGGCCCACCCAGTCTCTCTTATGATGAGGTTTTAATTTCATTAGGTGGCATGTCTTCCAGGCAGCATCATGGCCAGCGGATCATCTGTGGTCACCAATGCCAGCATGAGTACTCCAGTCATCATAATTCATGATACACTCACAAGGTCTTCCATCAAATGTACTGAAGTGCATATTTTATCAAAGCAAAACTTAAAATTCTATGAAAAGTCAGAGGTACAGTTTTATAAAAGTCAGAGGCACGGTTAAATTTCCTTTGATGGTTGTTTTTGAAGAATTGTTTTCCAAAAAGAATCTATATCTACTTCCTATTAGCATCCTTTATTTTAACACCATGATTCCATTTAAGACCTTTCTCCCCTCCCAAGTGCTTTCTTAATGAGTATAATTGACTTCTATGGAAAGCTGCACCACTGGACCACCAAGACTGCAAAGCTTATAGACCACAAAGCTTGTAGACCACCAAGCCTATAGACCACCAAGATGCTTACGGAGCTCACCTTCCAGGTGGGAACGTGTGGCAATCAGTACCAAAGCCCATGCTGTTAATTTGCCTGCTACATCAGACCCAGCTCAGAGAGATGTCTTCTTTAAACAGCAGCTCCATTTTTCCTTTCTTTGTGTGTATCAGGCTTGCATAATTCATAATTGCTTGTGAGTGTCTGGGGGTTGTGTGTTTGTGTGAATGACAGTGATGTAGCATGCCACAGTTTGTTTGACAAAGCAACAGCATAGTTTTTCTGAATGCTTTATTTTCATGCCGTTTTACTTCTTGCTAAAGGAATCCGTGAAATGGCTTTTTAAAGTGTTTTGAGAGGATGGTATCGTCAGGATGGTATCATCTCCCAGGGACTGAAGCATGAACTTAGGAAGCTGGACATCATCTGTTTCACAACTACCCATGAGATGTCCAAGTAAAACATTTTATCAAATTAAATCTGACAAATGAATTCCTAACCAACCCATAAGAAAAGTTGGTGGTAGTTTCCTTGAGTAAACTTAGAGGACTCTGAACTGATTTTTTTTTTTTTCCATAAATACCTTTCTTCTCCTTTTGCAATAATCAGTGCCTTCCAAGGAAGGCGTTTTGGATAAAAGATCTACATCAAAGTGAATTTCCTCAGAAACAAAATATAAATGATTGCTTCAGGAAAAATAAAGGCCAAGAGTGGAAACAGAATAATTTTGAAGGAATATGCAGCCTGTGATATCTCAGGATTTATGTATAAAAGAAAAATATCCATATTTGTCAAACAGATCATAAAATTCACCTGTGCCAAAATGGGCCATTTTTTCCACTCCCAGCCATGCCTTCCTAATCCTCCACCACAGACATCTTAACCTTTTGTGTGCCATGCACCTTATTAGCAGTCTGATGAACAATTCCTCAAAATATTATTTTAAAATACATAAAATATATATGATTATAAAAGAAAAAATATATGGAAATACTATTACTAAAATATTTTAAAAAGCAAATTTGTGATGTCATAATACATATGCTTTTTTATTAATGCATTTAAAAACAACATCTAGCAGTGGACCTAATAACTGCCATAATTTTAAAGTGTTGTTAGCTGTCCTCTCGTTGACTCCAACTCATGGTGACCTTAAATACAACAGAATGAAATGCTGCCCAGCCCAGGGTCATTCTTACAATCAATAACATGTTCAAGTCTATTATTGTGCCTATTGTGCCAATCCATCTTACCAAGGCTATCCCATGCCCTCTTTGATGCTCTACTGTACCAAACATGATGTCCTCTGCTAGCAATTGATTCCTCTTAATGACGTGTCTAAAGCAAGCTAGTTGAACAATGTTCTGTTACGATCCATAAGGTTTTTTTTTTATTATTTTGTTGCAGTTGTCTGGGATATATACAGTAAAACATACACCAATCCAACCATTTCCACATGTACAATTCAGTGACACTGATTACATTCTTCGAGTTGTGCAGTCGTTCTCACTGGCCAATTAACTGGGATGTCCATGAAACCAGGAACCAGATTCCATGAGGTTTTTAGTTGTTCATAAGCAGCCTCAGCAGCTACTCTTTTTATTTTTGTCATTGCTGTAAGTGTATCTATCACAAAACTTTTGCCAATTCAACTTTTTATGCATGTACAGCTATTGACAGCAATTTTAGTAATCAATTGTGCTTCCCTACCCTTAGTCAATGCAATTTTTCCATCATCCTTAACCCCTTCCTTCCTCCTTCCTCTTGCCCCCGGTAACCATTAATTAATTTTGGTCTCTATACATTTGCTTTTCTTTTCTTTTTATATAAATGAGGCCATACAATATTTGTCCTTTTGTGATTGACTTATTTCACTCAGCATAATGTCTTCAAGGTTTTAATTGGCTTATTTTTAGAGGTAGATTGCCAGACTTTTCCTCTTAGTCTGTCTTAATCTGGAAAATCTGCTGAAACCTGTCCACCACAGGTGAGACCCTGCTGGTATTTAAAATACCAGTCACATAGCTTCCAGCATCATAGCAGTATGAAAGCCACTACAATATGACAAACTAACAGATGGGTGATGGAATTTTGAAGTAGTGATGAACAAAAACAATATTCAAGATGGAACAATTACACTTTCATCAGCAACTGAAAATATCTGTGATTTCTATTAGTTACTAAATTACCCGTACTGCTAATACTATCATGGTTTGTTGCCAGGGTCCTTGGTTATTGTTAGGTGCCATCAAGTCAGTTCCAACTCATGGTGACCCTATGCACAGCAGAATGAAATGCTGCCTGGTCCTGTGCCATGCTCACAATCGTTGCTATACTTGAGCCTGTTGTTACAGCCACCGTGTCAATCCATCTCATTGAGGGTCTTCCTCTCTTTGGATGACACTCTATTTACCAAGTATGATGCCCTTCTCCAGGGACTGGTCCCTCCTGATAACATGTCTAGAGTAAGTGAGATGAAGTCTCACCATTCTCACTTCTGAGAAGCATTGTGGCTGTATTTCTTCCAAGACAGATTTGTTTCTTCTTCTGGCAGCCCATGGTATACTCGATATTCCTCATCAGCACCATAATTCAAAGGCATCAATTCTTCATCAGCTTATTCATTACCCAGCTTTCACATGCATATGAGGTAATTGAAAATGCCATGACTTGGGTCAGGCACTGCTACCTGTGGCATAGCTTCCAGCATCACAACAACACACAGCCACCACAGTATGACAAACTTACAGACAAGTGGTGGGTTGCCATGGTTATGAAATACAAATGTCTTTTTTTTCCCACCCAAGTTCTAAGACTCCCTAAATTCTATCCACAGACCCCTTGGAGGCACATGGACCCTAGATTAAGAAACCCTGAGGCCAGTGAGTCTTGCCACTGCTCCCACCTTTATCCAACCACTAGAAAGGTGGAAGTGTAATGGTTAATCTCCAGCAGGCACAGGTGTGCTTGGGACTCACAGAAGCAATGACATCAGCAGAACCACACTCAAACTCCAGCAATGTGCCATGTCACTGCCAGCGAGCCCAAAGTCTCAACACTGTGGCCTCAGAGGAGTCATTTTTTTGTCAGGCCAGTGCTTTCTTCACTGAAGGGGTCTATCTCTAGAAAGGCTATGAGGAGAGGATATGTTGGTCGTTCTCCATGAGATCATCCCCCAAGGTCAAGAATTGTTCCTGAAATAACCTTTATGTTTATTTGCCTAAACTTCTCCTAAACCTTACCTGCTTGGTCTCCACTGTCCTTAGTATAGCATATTCCATACATTTACTTGTTCCAGGAAAAAGGTACTTATATACCTCTCACTAGATTTTGTGCCCAAGGTTTATATCTACATTTCCATGTGGATGTCAAAAACTGAATTTATCATCTTCTCCCCAAAATTAGTTTTTCCTCCTGACTTCCACATTAGGAGAACCACCCATAACTACACATGAAAAACTTAAAGCCATTGGTCACTTTCAGCCACTATGCTCCCTTCCCAGCCTCTACTCCCCAGTCTTCTCCCCAGATGGTGTCTCTGATGATAGTAGTATCTTGCTCAAAAGTCTTCAATGGTTCTTCACTACCTAGTGAACTAAATGCAGATCCCGCCATACAAACTTCTCCCCAGCATGGCCCAGACTTCCAATCAGCTGCTGTGTCACCCTGTGCTACAGTCAGACTTGGTAGCTTTATGTTCCATGAAAACAAGGAGCAGAAGTTTTGCTTCATTTATTTTCCAGCTTGCTGCCTTTCTCATATTGTACACTCCTTCTGGAATGTGTTTCCCAGACACTTCTTTTGTTAAAATCCTACCCTTCAAAGCCTATCTCAAGCACCATGTTTTTTGAAGACTTTTTTGATTTGCTCCCACCTCCTCCAGTTGAATAGAGGCCATTCCCACTTTCAGCCCCTATAGCTTTTTTCAGTGCTTATCTGCCTCTAACTTTCATTATGGTCCAACTTGTTCACCCTGCCCACTTCACTAGATTATAAATTCCTCAAGAGTACAGATTGCTTTAATTTATCCTTATACCTCCTGTAGTGTTTGGCATAGTACCTTTCACGTGCTACTCAATAGATGTTTTCAATTGAACTGAAATTATTTCTATGCAAAAAATAAATTCTCGGTAATGACCTGCCTTACACTTCTCATGTATTGTAGAATGATTAGCTAGCTAGTGAGTGTTCACAAACCTTTGTTAACTGATTAATTAGTAAATTCTAATGATTCTCTTCTTCTGGTCTTCATCCTTACCATCTAATGGACTAGAGTGCTCTTTCTCCACCATCAGTGCCCTAACTCTAGCTGGACCCTCAGGTCTCAGTTTGGTCAGCACTTCCTCCGGGAAGCCTTGACTAACCCCAGGACTGGCCTCATGGGTGTGCATCTTGGTTTCATGCTCTACTGTTACCATCTTGAAATTCTTAATAATTTTTAAGCAAGACACCTTGCATTTTCCTTTTGCACTAGACCCTGGAAGTTAATAACCAGTCCCAGTTAACATTTTCCTCCTTGTATTTTCCATAGCTTTGTAATAATCATCACACAGAAATTTAATTTTTCATTTATATCTGTGTAGTTCTCTGTATGCTTCAATGGAACTTAGACTCTGTGAAGACCAAAAAAAGAAAAGAATTAGACTTGTTTACTGTTACTTCCCTGTGGCTCATACTAGCGTTACTATATGCTTAATCAGTATTTGCTGATTGGGTAAATGGATGAACAGTTGAATGAATGAATTCATGAATGAATGAGTGAATGAATTTGCCCATCAACAGCCCCTTGGACAGCCTAAGCTGCAGAGACACTCCTACGCACAGGTCTTTGACCTCTGCTGTGCAGATGGACCCCTGTAGAAATGAGAGAATGCTGGTACAAAAGCTACTCTTGTAAAAAAGGAGGATGAGATTATCTCAAAAAAGAAAATGGGCAAAGTGGGGACAGGAAAGAACAAGATTAAGCAAGACCAAATATTTATGAAGAAGAAACCCGCAGAGGACTCCTGATATAGATCTGTTTTGAACATAAGCATAACATCATGAAGATACTATTGGGATGATCTTGGAAGAAAAAGATGTCTCGGTTATTAAATAACCCTCTGCTTGCTTTTTAAAATGTTTTCTGGTAAAGCCAGAGTCAACAGGCATATTTAGATAGTGACTGTTCACCAGAGGGGTAATATCTGTCACTGTCCATATTTAATGCCACATCCTCTTCCCAACTATCTTAGTGATCCCTGAATTTCATTTTCTAATTGGTAGTGCAGGGATGATGGAGGTGCACTAGAATTTGATTTCTAGTTTATAATTTCCTGTCTGTTCCGGCCCAGTTAAAGTATAACCCAGAGTATCCTGAACCACTAGATGCATGAGTCAAAAGCATGATGAGTAGTTACTAACATCAAGTAGTAAGTTCTCTTCGCTAGTAGGTTCTTTCCCCTTGGAGGCTTTCTGTTGAGAATGGGAACTACTTCCCTCTCTATTTGAGGAGATAGAGCAGTATCCCCAAGAGTCTTGCGGGGCCAGGAAAGTTACCTGAGACTCACCTATGAATGCCTATTCTTCAACACTGTGTGGCAGCTTACACTACACAGACAGTGCTTGAAAACCCTCCTTCCACTACACAACCTTAGGGTGAGTTGGTAAACGTTCCCAATTCTCAGTTTCCACATCTATAAAATGGAGATAATGATATTTCTACTCCATAAATTTATGAGGATTAGGTGGACTAATGCATGTGAAAAGGGCTCCGCACAGTGTCCAGCATATAGGAAACTCCACAGTACATGAGCAGTTATAAACTTCCACTCCAGTTCTGTGTTGAGATAGATACAAAGAAATACAGGTCATACCATCTGTCACAACTACTCAGTTCTGCAGCTATAGCATGAAAGCAACCATAGATAATACATGAACAAGTGAGCGTGACTTGTGTTCCAATAGAACTTTATTTACAAAAACAGGCATTGGGGGCCATATTTGTCCTCCAGGCCGTAATTTGCCAACCCCCGGCTTTAAGCCCTTAGGAGACCCCAGTCAAGAATGGTAGAAAGACTTGTAATAGTTCAGTCAGGTCAAGCAAAGAGAAGGATGGGACTAACTCTGCTGCCATACTGGAAAACATGGAAGCTGATATTTTAAGGGAGCTTATTGTATAACTTCCCAGAAATTAGTGAAAATGAAAATTATAGACTACAGCAAGCAGGTCAAGTTTTTCTTTCTTTTTCAATCTTGTTTTTCAGGATAAGTAACATCAACTTTGAAACAAAGCTTTTATTTTTATTAGATATTTTCTTCAGGAACTCAGCTCCCTCTCTGGATCTCAGAAGTTCATATTACTAAGAATAAAAATGAATGTAGATTAATTGGTAGAAAATGCCTGCTCCTGACTTGTACTTTCTGTCATTATAGTAAGAACAGAGAGAGAGCTGAGGGTCATTTCTCTAAGCATTTGGCTTTAAGGAAGTGGAAAGTGCATGGGTAGCAAAGGAAATCATTCCCTTCCTCTTCTGTTCTTATTATCTTTATGAAGAAATGACAACTCCAAATCCATGAGCAATATCGGACTCTGAAAATGAGCCGTTGGCTCAGTAACAATCATTAGAACACTTGACGGTTTATCACAGCTACCAAAGGTGAGACAGACTCCGCCTCTTTGAAAGGAAGAAGGCTGTTAGCCTGTGCTCTTGGTATAAGAGAATTAGAACACACTTTCTGGGCCTTTCTCAGGATTCCTGCTTGGGAAAGGAATTGTGTGGGAAATTCATGGATTCTTAGACTTGGATCTTAAAATACAGCACACAACACATGCACACACACACACACACACAAACCCACACGTGCAACCTTCCATCAATAAATTTGCAAAAGCTCTTTATTTGCACTCTATATGGTATTTTGATATTCAAAATGTCAGTTCCTCCCAGTGATTTAATTGAACCTCTGCTAATTCAAATGGGTCTGATGCTTTATTAGAAACAAGAAATTAAGTCTGTAATAATAAATCAGTATTCTTAAAATCAAATTCCTCTTTTTTTTTTTTTGTCTCTTTTACAGTTTCCTCCTTGTCTTCGGTTGCTTGATTTTGTCAGTGTTTTCTACCATCCCTGAGCACACAAAATTGGCCTCAAGTTGCCTGTTGATTCTGGTAAGTGAAACATATGAACAAGAATCTACATAAAGTTTTTGTACTGTAAGAACTGTGTAAAATGTTTGTGTTATGCATTTTATCCTATAAAAAGTTCTATCTAGAAAAAAAGAGATTCAGTGGAGTATAAAATTTTCAAAGATCCTTGAAATATTTGTCAACTGTTTTAACCATTAGCCAATCCTCCGGCATACATACAAATATTTAGTGTTGCTATTACATAGCAGTGTCTTGTGTTGTATGTACATCAGAAATAGAAGGCAATACTTGGAAGCAGTTTTAATTATGGTCATCACTGCTAATAAACAAATTATAAGGAGAATCAGTAGCTATGAGATCTCTTATTATATTGCTAAAGGTTAAAGGATAGAGAACATTTTCCAATAACTGCAACTTGGCTGTGTTGTTGTTAGGTGTCCTCCAGTTGGTTCCTACTCATAGCAATCCTATGTACAACAAAAAGAAACACTACCCTGTCTTGTGCCAGCCTCACAATCGTTGCTAGCTTTGAGCCCCTTGTTACCCCACTGTGTCAGTCCATCTCATTGAGATTCTTCTTCTTTTTCGCTGACCCTCTACTTTACCAAGTGTCGTGGATTGAATTATGTTCCAAAAAAAAAAAATGTGTGCATCAGTTTGGCTGGGCCATGATTCCCCCCGGTATTGTGTGATTTTCCTGTATGTTGTAAATCCTGCCTCTATGATGTTAACGAGGGAAGATGGACTGCTGTCGTGTCAGTGAGGCAGAACTCATCTACAAGATTGGATTGTGTCTTGAGGCAATCTCTTGAGACATAAAAGAGTGAAACAAGCAGAGAGACAGGGGTACCTCATACCACAAAAAAAAGCAGTGCCGGGAGCAAGGTGCGTCCTTTGGACCTGGGGTCTCTGTGCAGAGAAGCTCCTGGCCTGGGGAAACATTGATGAGAAGGCCAACAGAGAGAGAAAACCTTCCCCTGGGCCTACGCCCTGAATTTGGACTTTTAGCCTACTTCACTGTAAAAGAAATAAAAGTCTCTTGGTTAAAGCCATCTACTTGTGGTATTGCTCTTATAGCACCACTAAATGACTAAGACACCAAGCATGATGTCCTTCTTGGTCCTTCCTGATAACGTGTCCAAAGCATGTGAGATGAAGTCTCGCCATCCTCCCTTCTAAGGAGCATTCTGCTGTACTTCTTCGAAGACAGATTTGTTCCTTCTTCTGGCAGTCCATGGTATACTCAATATTCTTCACCAACACCATAATTTATAATTCATAATTTGCCAAGAACTATAAGAATGTGGCATCTCATAGGAAAACAGAAAACCCCTTCATGCTTTTTTCAACCAACAGACTGCGTTATGAGTTTTGCTGCTAATACGGTTACCCGGTGAGAAATTCTTCAGTTTGTTCTGTTTCTATTATGCTGTCAATCCTCAACCACACAGAATTGCTCAATTTACTTTAAAATGGAAAAAGACCCCAAGATATTTTAGGATGAATTATTCTGGGCATTTTAGCTCTAATACTTTCTATTACAACTAAACTATACTGCTGTGTACTCAAATCACATCTGATTGAAAGTTTGGTTCATTTACATTCATTTTGACCCATTTACTTAGTCCAAAAATATCAGACTTGAGAGTCTTGGGACTGTCTGAATGAACTCTAAATGTGAACAACTCAATCCTTCTGTAAAGCCTGATGGACTATAGAGGGAGGAGAGAGAGAGAAGATATAGATGGCTTATGTGCCTAATAAACAGAAATTATGCATAGCAATAAGCATTTAATATTTAAAAATGATTCTTATCTTGAATGTGGAAACTGAAGGATGTCAACTCATATAACCTAAGAGGAGAGCAGATGCTTCTCCTACCTGGGCTTTCAGATGGCTAGTTTGTTCCTGAGGTTGTGCTTGAGGCTGCCAAGATACCATCGAGTCTTGAAAGGGAGAAATCGTTTTTGAGCCTGGATTTGTTTCCATACAAATTGTGTTCAGAGTATTTTGCTAATGTTTAGATTAATGTTTCAAAACTCAAGATAGACTAAAGAGTACATGAGGATTTTTTCCATTTATAAGGTTTCCAAGTGGGCGTTTAGCCTCATCTATCTCTTTGATAACAACGTAAGATCTGATCCCAAAGTCTAAGGCACAGCTGGCTTTTAAGTTCACATACAAAATTACAACCTGGAATTTTAAATTGAAAATATAAATCTTATTTTTAACTTGGGAACATGAAACACTCTGTGCACTGCATGACCAGGGGTATAAATAATGAATAAATCTATCATTAGGAATCCAATAAAAAGGTTTAATCCAAAATTTAGGTTTACATCTTTCAGATCTATATCATATAAATTCAGTCATTGCTGGTAAGATTCTAAATTGTCCAAAGAAACCCATGTAATCACAAATACCAAAGGTGATTTGTATGTTAATTTTTAAAATCTGTTTAACAGTGAGCAATTGATCAGTTTAGTAACTAAAGTACATTTTAGTAGATAAAAATGTAGAGGTTGTCTCTCATCCCCAGGTCTCGAATGCCTTTGGATTTAGCAAGGGTCTGTGCAAATGAGACCTTTGTTTTAAGCAATGCAATTAGTGCTACAGATAGAATTTCTCAGAAAGTTGTTTCTACATGGCTTTCCATAAGGGAGAGATTTGTTCACACTCCTGTTTTTGTGCTACAGTGATAAATTATCAAAATGTGTGTTTTAAACTAAAATGTATTCCTAAAATCTGCCTAGAAATATGCAGAGTATGTTACATATCTAAGATTTATTCACCAATGTTTTCTCCAAAATCAGATTTACTTAGACCAAAAAAAAAAAACCAAATATAGGCATGGTTTTCCTTCTTTGTCTCGGTTGGAATAATAATATATAATAATAAATTGGAATTTCTATAACAAATTGGAAACGCAGACACATTTTAATTATTTTGTTACAGTGAATTACTATAAACCAAAAAAACCAAGCCCACTGCCATCAGTCGATTCCAACTCATAGCAACCCTATAGGACACAGTAGAACTGCCCCATAGGGTTTCTAATGCTGTAAGCTTTATGGAAGCAGACTGCCACATCTTTCTCCCACAAAGTAGCTGGTGGGTTCCAACCACTGACCTTTTGGGTAGCAGCCAAGCGCTTTAACCACTGTACCACCAGAGCTCCTAGAGTTAACATAGTATATCATAAATATTCATTCAATTATAGAACATTGGAGAAAGCTTTGAGAAATGTTGGCATGCTTAACGATTTAGCAGATCTCTTATTATCTTTTAACATGTGTGTTTGAGCCAGTTAATCTGATTTCAAAGCCTGTCTATCCTCTGAACATCTAATCAAACAGAATCCATACAACACAATTCTGACTAGCTGTGCCTTCAGTTTCCAAGATGGAGCATATTAAAGGGTTAGCATATCCAAATAGGAGTAGGAATTACTTTAAAAATATTTGCAAAAAATTACAACAAAGTCACTTTTGTACATAAATCAAATCACAATTTTTTATTTTTTCATAACTGTCCCATTTATTTGTTTATTTTAACATTTTAAAATATGTTCAGAGATTTACCCATATTCTAACTCTACTTCTGTGCAAGTAAAAGGCACCCACACTACAGGCAAACTTGACCCCTGGACAAACTTCCCAGAGCCCTCTTTGGCACTCACTCTTTTCCACTGAGTTGTTTCCTCAAGGGCAAGAGCACATTGGGTGCATGCCATTGCTTTGAACTTTGTCTTACTCACCTCCTGCGGCACCCGTGGAGTCTGCAGCTCTCCATTCCACATTCCAAAGGAGACGCTCCCATTATTCTCATTATTCCACTCCCAATGCTACTCTTTAACTTGTAACTTCATGAACTTGCCTAGGTTGGAAGCCAAATGAATATCTATGTTATTTTGCTTGTTTAATTTTTTTCAGTTCAATGAACTGTGGTTTCATGCCATACACCAGATTCCCTTATTTCTCATCACAGAGGCGGTGGAGTATAGACTTAAGAATGCAGACTCTGTAGCCAGGCACCCTGCGTTCAAATTCCACTTCTACTACTTTCTAACTGTGTGGCTTTGGGAAATCACTTAACTTCTCTGTACTTTAGTTTTCTCATCTGTTAAAAGTGGATAATAATATACCCTACTTCCTAAGATTATTGTGAGGATTAAATAAATTCATGTGCCTAGAGCCAGGTCTAGCACAAAGAAAACTCTCAGAAACTAGCTAATATTATCATCACAGGTTCTTCCATATATAATTGGGACCTAATGGGGACACAAATACAGGTGACCCATGAAATATTTGAAAATGCCACATTCAAGAAAATATTGTACTTTCCAAATAGAAAGCAATTTTTTTAAAATAGTTTTCTCCTCACAATCAGACACTATTAATTATGACAGCTTTCTACACAAACATGTTCATCTAATTAAATGTGACTGAACTTTTTTTTGGGAACGGCATGTGTTTAGCATGCGTCATACGTTCACAGTAACTCCTCATTTCGGGTGACTAACAAAACAGAAATGTATCTGATGACAGTGTTCATGACTCGATCAGCTCTTCTCTCAATGTCTGAGTTGGCTGACACCGGAGCACTGAGCAGCGCTAAGCCCGGACCTGACAGACTTGCTTGCTCTGATCTCACTCTGGGGATAAAACTTATGAACTCAAGAACATGATATGAAGCTGGGCAGCCAAATTCCAAGGACAGTTAAAAATTGATGCTACTTTGTCCTGTGTTTTGTAAATTCTTCAAAACTGAAATGGAGCTAGCATTTTTTAAGTACCTTTCTTATAAAAAAAATAAACAAAACTTTGCAAGTATTATTCTCTACCCTTCACCAAATGGTTGGATGAGTTGAACAAATTGTCACAAGCGTAAGACGGAGCCCAGATTCCAACCCAGGCCTGTCTAACTGAAGAGGCTGGGTCGTCACCAGTGCGTCTGACTGCCTTAGGTTCACTTACCTCTTACTAAGGAATGACAGGTTCACCAAAGTACATCTACCACCACCTGATGAAGCACTAATATCTAAAGCTGTTTTTTGATCCCAAGCATACAAATTAATGCTTACAGCTCTTTTAATTAGGGTCATTTTGTTTGTTTTCTCATAAAGGGTTCATTTACAAAGTTATCACAAATGGGTTAAGTCAATCAGAGCACTAAACTTCTTTGTATCAAGAATCTAAATACTATTTGGTAAAGATAGTTGTAAGGAATTAAAAGACTAACCCACAGGATACATACCAAAATCAACCAAACCCATTGCCATCAAGTCAATTCTGACTCACAGTGACCCTATAGGACAGACTAGAACTGCCCTGTAGGGTTTCCGAGGTGGATTCGAACTGCCGACCTTTTGGTTAGCAGCCATAGCTCTTAACCACTTCACCACCAGGGCTCCGCAGGATACATAGTCAAGTATAAAATTGCATTGAAGTCCATGGATGGTTAACACATTCAGCTGCTAATGAAAAGGTTGGAGGTTCGAGTCCACCCAGAGATACCTTGGAAGAAAGGCCTGGTGATTGACTTCTGAAAAACCAGCCATCGAAAACCCCATGGAGCACAGTTCTACTCTGACACACATGGGGTCACTGCAACAGCAACTTTACCTCCCAGACAACTAAGCCTGCTTTGTTCAGGTGAACATCATGTTGTTAAAGTAAACTCTCCTATTTCCAGATTCAACTATTATGGAAAGGTTTTGTTTTGACTTGTTTTAGGAGGTTTTGTGTTCTAGCATTTCATATACCACCTTCTTGAAAACAGTGCTGTTTGGAGTGCATTTCTTCTCTATTGAACAACTCCTTGCCTTCCAGATTAATTTTAAAGTATTCGTTTTAGCCCTTTCAACATAGATTGTTTACTACATTGAAAACAGAAAATCCCTCTACTTCCTGGAAGTGACATATATTCTTTGCAAAATTTCCATTGAAGCTGGTCATTTCTAAAATTGCCCGTTTAAAATGGTAGGGCTCCCCCACCACCCACAAGCAGTAAAGGGACATTATAGATCTTAATAAGATGAGAGAGTGTCTCAGCGTATTTGTTCCTCTGCCTTCCTGCTGCCTTACAAGCCTCCAAACCACAAATGCATTGTGCTGAGCAGCTGGATGAGTACTCAAACACGTGGTCAAATATCCAAGTTTTCCCAAACATCTGGGTGTCTGGCACCTTCTAGATAGAGCATATGCATATTTGCAGCTTATGCTTTATGTAACAAAGCAAACATGGATTTGCGTTTTCCTTGCACAATGAATGAATTCCTATAACGTGTACAAATCCAATTTAGGCAAATCTAATTTTATCTTAAAGGCACTGGTGGTGCTTACTATTTAAAGAAAATCTGTAGTGAATCTTAGAAGAGGAGTTCCCTTGAAAAGCTAATAGCAACTACATAATTAATCTGTGTCACATGTTTGCTTTGTTTTTTTTTTCTAATATGGGTGCGTGTACTTTTTTTTTAAGCTACTATATATAAATATCCACTATATAACATGGTACTGAATAATTAGAAGAGACGTTGTTGCCATTTCCCAAAAAACCTGAAACCTGTTGCTGTCGTGTTGATTCCAACTCATAGCAACCCTATAGGACAGAGTAGAACTGCCCCATGGGGTTTCCAAGGAGCAGCTGGTGGATTCAAACTGCGAACCTTTAGGTTAGCAGCTGTGCTCTTAACCACTGCACCACCAGCGTTCCTGCCATTTCCTATCTACCAGTATGTTTGTAGAAGGAGAAAAAATGAGCCACAAACACATTTTCCAACCCTTGCAAAGTAGAAGGATTTGTGCATAAAATTGTATGGATTCAGTGTAGAAGGTATTATATTAAGTTTTTACATCTAAAGCTTCTGGCATTAAACATTGTAAGAGAGGATAACAGAGCATAAGGGTAAGAATCCATTCGAGGCTCTTCAATCTTGTGTTGGTAATGAAGTGACAGAAGATGAGATACAAAGCAATCAGATGTGAGGAATGAGTGATGCTTCTTTAGGTTCGTCACATCCCTGCAATTTACTGCAGAAAGCTCTTAAAATATCCCACTGAACATTGAAAACTGCAATTATTTTCCTTTGCTTTTCTTTCATCAAGGAAAATGCAAATAAACATTAAAGTGATTCATGGAGACTAACGACCCTCATCAATCTGCTGATGACTGAAAAGAAAAAGCAGGAGTAGTTTAACACCTACACTGAATCTTAACTGAGGGATGATAATATATTAAATTGCCCTGTGTAAAATACTTCAGATATTAGAGGAAAGAGTTGTTCAAGCTAAAGATAATGAAATCATACCTGAAAAAACCATGAAACTATCTACAGTTAAGAAAGGAAAGAACGTTTCACATTTCTGGCACAAGCTTTGGTATCTAACCAAGTGATCCAGTCTATACTACAGAACCTCTCTGAACAATTTCCTTTCCAGAATTTATGGGCAGCCCAGCAACTATCTTTAGAGCTATCGATGAGCCACACTCATTCAGTTCCACACCAACGCCGATCTGCTGTGTACTTTCTAGCTCCACAAAAGTATTCAACATAGAGAGGAAGAGAGACACAAGGTGGTGGGAAGAACATTACAGAATTGTTAGAATTCAAGATTGTTGGCAATGGAAGGAAGAAACCCTTCTCTTACCGTCTTTCCATGTTTAAATTATTTCCATCATTTGAAACCTGAACCAAACACCTCCTCCTTCCCGCAACAAGCTCTCTTTCCTCTAACTCCCCTCAGTGCAGTCTACTTAGTGTTGTAGTTCCTCCATTATTCACTTATTCTACAATATTAATGCAGCCCAATATGAGTAAGGCATTCTTTTCAGGACTGAGGATATATCAATGAACAAAACAGGCAAAATCTCTGTCCTAAGGTACCTCACATTTTTGTGGGAAAGATAGAATCCAAACAAATAAGTACTATGAATAAAAGTAAAGCAGGAATAGAATGCAGTAAAGTGTTTAGAAAGGTTATTTAGAGAAATTCACTCAAAAGAGTAGCATTTTAGCAGAAACCTAAACAGTGAGGCAACACACTATGCAGAGATTAGGGCAAAGAACATTCCAGACAGATGGAGCATCAAGGACAAAAGCCCTGGGCAGGAGTGGACTTGCTTAGCCAAGGAAGGGCAAGAAGGCCAGAGTAGCTGAAGGAAAGTGAGCTGGGGGCAGAGGAGAAAAGCACTAGTTGGACTGTAGACGTCTTGAGAATAGAATCCAAGGCTGATTCAGTGACAGCATTTAATACAGTGAGATAGATACCAGTAGCAAATTATCAGTAAATATTTGATGAAACATGACCAATTTTTAAATTGCACATCGATACTGAAAATTCTATAGTAGCATGTACATGGCAGCAAAATTAAAACAAGATGCGGGATTTGACTTTAGCTGCTATATAAATATCGACTATAGAACATGGTGGTCGTTCAGTGATAGAATTCTCACCTTCCATGCAGGAGCCCTATATTTGATTCCTGGCCAATGCACCTCATGCGCAACCACCACCTGTCTATCAGAGGAGGCTTTCGTGTTGCTATGGTGCTGAACAGGTTTCAGCAGAGCTTCCTGATTAAGACAGGCTAGGAAGAAAAGTCTGGTGATCTACTTCCGAAAATCAGCCAATAAAAACCTTATGAATCAGACTTTATCAGCCTGAGACCAGAAGAACTAGATGGTACCCGGCTCCCACCGGTGACAGGGAACACAACAGAGAATCCCTGATGGAGCAGGAGGAAAGTGGGATGCAGATCTCAAATTCTAGTAAAAAGACCAGACTTAATGGTCTGACTGAGACTGGAGGGATCCCAGAGGTCACGGCCCCCAGACTCTCTGTTTGCCCAAAACTAAAACCATTCTCAAAGCCAACTCTTCAGACGAAGATTAGACTGCACTATAAGACATAAATGATACTGGAAAGGAGTGTGCTTCTTAGCTCAAGTAGACACATGAGACTATGTGGGCAGTTCCTGTCTGGAGGCGAGATGAGAAGGCAGAGAGGGACAGGAGCTGGTTGAATAAAAAAAAAAAATTAGACACGAGAAATACAGGGTAGAGAAAAGAAGTGTGCTGTCACATTGTAGGGAGAGCAACTAGGGTCACATAACAATGTGTATGTAAGTTTCTGTGTGAGAAACTGACTTGAATTGTGAACTTTCACTTAAAGCACAATTTAAAAAACTTACGAATCGCAATGGTCCAATCCACAACCAATCATGGGCGTGGTGTAGGACTGGGTGGCATTTCATTGTGCATGGGATGGTCATGAATTGGCTGGAGGTAAGGGGGCAACTCAATGGTAGCTAACAACAACAGCATATCCCACAGTATTGAAAAATTAGATGTCATTACCGCTTTCCATTTACCACTATTAGTAGATGGAAGAAAAAGAGCCACAAACACATTTACCAATCCTTGCAAAGTGGAAAGGTTTGTGTGTAAAATTGTATGAATTCGGTATAGGAGATTATATTAAGTCCAAAAGCTTCTAGCATTAAAAATTGTAAGAGAGAACAGTGTAATTTTTACTCATGCCCTCTTTGCAGCTAGATATAATCATGACTTTGATTCTTTCGTTTTCCCCTTTCTGTTTCTACCTTCTTTCTTTTCTTTCCATTTGTTGAATACCTACAGCATCAGTTAGGGTGAGAAAAGCTGCTATATGAAATAAACACTAACATTTCAGTGGCTTAACATAATAGAAATGTTTATTTCACATAGCAGTCCAAAGCAGGTGATCCTCATTGGTGGTGGCTTTCTGTTATTCAGTGTCTCAGGGACCAGGATCCTTCCACGATGTGACTCTATGTGCATTAAAGCCCTGTCATCCCGTGTTCCCCTGTAATGGAGGGGAAAGAGACAGTATGGCAGAGGCACACCCATTGTAAAGACCTTAACCCAGAAAACAGACAATTCTGCTCATATTCTATTCTCAAGGACTAATCACATGACCTTTTTTTTTCTCATCTTGCTGCCACAAGGCTGTCAATGTAGTCCCTGGCTGAGCAGCCACTTTATCAGACTATGATGTAGAAAGCAAGCTGTTTCGCACCTACTCGGGATAAGGCCCTGACCAGGATACTCATAGTCCCCTTCCGGGAGCCAACCACTGGGGCGGCAGAAGATCAATACCTACCCCTTCAGTTACTACTTAGCTACAGGTTGCTTGCCTCCTGCCTGGTTTCATGTGCTGTTTGCTCTGTGGCTCCCATTTGCCCTCCACTTCCTCACTATCTCTCTGGTTTAGATTCCACCATTTGCTCTGAAATAAGTAGCCTCCAAATCACGGGTTTATGAGTAAAAGGTGAAGTTAGGATGTAAAGAAGCAAAGGGTTAATTTATCGTTTAAATTTTTTCACCTCAAGACATAGCCACAGAAGAAAACAGCCCTATCTCAAGTCATCAATTTCTCATGAAAATTCAAAATACGATTGTAAAACCCTACTCTCACTGATAGGTTACTGTGAGCCATGCTCGTGGATTGAACATTGGTTTGGTGGTGCACAAAGGCAAAGACCG
Source organism: Loxodonta africana (assembly GCF_030014295.1). NCBI lineage: Eukaryota > Metazoa > Chordata > Mammalia > Proboscidea > Elephantidae > Loxodonta > Loxodonta africana. Next base: position 134,453,065 of record NC_087342.1, read on the forward strand.
GAAGCAGTGGGGTGGCGTACCGTTCAGGCATACATCAGGGATCATAATTAAGGCGAGAGGGCACATCACCCTTCTGCAAAGTAGATTAGAGAAAAAATTTTCCGAGCTGTAAATGGCAGCTTGACAAACAACGTTACAGTCTGGATTCGATGAAAATGCTGCAGGCCTGACTTCCTCCAGGGCTATAAATCACAGTGAGTCCAGAAAACATCACTGGAAAATGCAGAATAGAAAAGAGACTGCGAGTGATACAGGCCCTCCAGCCTTGACTCGATGAAGACTAATTGAGGAAGATTCAGTGCTGTAAGATCTCAGCATCATGGGAAAATCTGCAAAGTCCTGCTCATGAAAGAGCACTGCAGAACAGCCTTAACAAAGAAACGGAAACTGAAGATTAAACAACCCTCAGGCGAGGCCAGGGGCCTCAACAGTGAGGAGCATCACCTCTCGGCTACAGTGCTGGACAGACGGAGGACTCAAACTGCTTTCTCACTCCCTCCCCTCAATCTCCTGAATGTTATTTTTGGGTTCAGGTGAAATCAAGTACAAATCAAAGTCAAACGCAACCTCAAAATAAAGAGAATTCCCTCTATAGTTGGAATGGTGCTCTGCACAAGTGGGCCCAGGTGGGATGGAGGGAGCACCTGCCTCTTTGACTTAATCATATAATGACTAGAGAATTTTTAAGGTGATTAGACATTTATGATATGACAATTGGTGAAACCATCTGCTGCTCTCCAACAAGCTCCTTCCTGAGTCACTTTTCTAATCCTGACCTACAACTAGGGAAACTTGGATGCTCCGGGTCACAGCAGCCAGGCAGAGCTTGTGGGATGTATGACCAGGTAGGGAAGCTTGTCCATTTGTAGAGCTGAGTAAAAAGCTCTAGGCTGGAGGTCAGAGACAGGAAAGTTCTTGGGAAACCTCCAGCCAGGCCAGGCAGTGCCCAACACTGTGAGAACAAAGACTTCTTTGAGTCAACTCTGCAGACTGAAGGATATTTTTTTTTTAGCCCTGAACTGCTTATTCATTCATTCATTTGCTCATCAAATATTCACTGAGCACCTAGCAGGTATGCTGTGAGCCGAGGCACAGCACACATTACACACCATTTGTACATTGAGATACTTGTATGTCCCGATCGCTGTCTGTGATGCTCTTTTAAAATTATTTTACTAGTTAAATCAGGTGGAGTTTAGGGTATTATGCATATACTGTCTGTTCTACTACCTCACGTGTTTCCTTCATACAAATTACCTCTCAGGCACTTGTAAATAGGGTAATTATGTCAGCGTAACATGGAAATTAGAGATGATTTTTCCCAAATAACAGAAGCTGCGCATAAAGCACATCGGCCTAGCTGAACACAAGCCTCAAGGGATGCAATACTGTCCATTGTCTGCTTTCTTCTTTTTGACACTTGCTCTGTCTTGGAAGATCTTATAAGGCAACTCTCCCCAGTCCTTGAGCAAAAGACACAAACATAAGATGATAAACCAAAGCAATTCATGGGCAGCATCACTGTTTTTTGTGTAAAACACGAGCTCTCTCTCTACCTGTGTCATGTAATGTGGGACCCTTGTCTCTATAACTCAGCAACCTACCCCCTCCTTACATCCCTTCCATCGAGCTGTCTTCGCCTTTGTTTAAGTGAGTGAGAAGACTAATATTACTGCCCACCACCTGTCTATCATTTGGTCATGCTGTGGTGGCTTGTATGTTGCTGTGATGCCAGAAGTTATCCCACTGGCGTTTCAAGTGCTTTGGTGTACAGGTTTCAGAGGAACTTCTGGACTAAGACAGACTAGGAAGAAAGGCCTGTCGATCTACTTCTGAAAATTAGCCAGTTAAAACCTTACAGATCACAACAGAATAATATTGATCTAGTGCTGGAAGTTGAACCCCATAGGTTGGAAGGCACTTAAAATACACAATGACCCCCCTACACCAATGATCATGCAGATGGCACAGCACTGGGCAACATTTTGTTCTGGTGCCATGAGTCAGAGCCAACGCAACAGCAACTAACAATATTACTCCAGCATTTCCTTATTAGAATCTGACATCTTTGGAGCCCTGGTATTGCACCGGTTAAGAGTTCGGCTGCTAACCAAAATGTTGGCAATTCAAATCCACCAGCCACTCCTTGGAAACCCTATGGGGCAGCTCTACTCTGTCCAGTAGGATCACTGTGAGTCGGAACCTAACAACAGTAGTGTATTAGGATTGTTGTTGTTTTTGCTAGAGCTCCGTTTACAAAGTTCCATAGGTTTTGAGTGGTTTGCCTTAGCTCTATTTTCATCATAAACTTTGTTCTTTTTTAGTGTGCAATCTTGCATAAAACCAGTTGTTTTGGGCACTGTGTATATTGCACTGGGCTGAGTATATTGCCCTGTGGCAGGAAAGCCAGTATTTTATAAAATGGATATGAATTTACCCATTCTGCCTATTCGGATGCAAATGTTGCATTCTATTTGAAAATATGGTCTTTTCAAGTGAAAGGCATCAGCAGTACAAACAAAGTTGGGTAGTATCTTTAGGATAAAAACCTATACCTGACCATGGTTTGGAATAGTCTTCATTCAATCAAAGTTTTCTACTCTCCCTTTATCAAGGTATGTTAAGAAACCTTTAAGATTTACAAACCTATTCCTCTAAAGTTCAAATTTTTTAAATTTACCCAAATTTTAAGAAAGGAAACATATACAATTCAGACTGAAAAAATTTTTATAGGGTGCTGAGGGCAGAAACAAACTTAAAGAGTGTTAGAATAGAGCAAATTGAGGATGGTTTTATTGAAAATATAAGATAATTTGATTTAATAATTGTAAATAGTCCCACTTTAAGTATTTTGACATCTCAGTATGTATATCTGTACCATTTGGATTATTCTATCTTTTCCTGCTTTTAACCTTAAGTAAAATTCCAAATAATTTTCAGACTTAAAAGATCCAATTCCTAACCTTGACACACATGGCTTCCCACACTCTGGTCTTTCCGCTATCTCTAGGTCAATTCCTACAACAGTTTGCCTTAAAGGTGCTCACACAGGCCCCAGTACCTACATGCATGTGGCACACACAGTCATTCTCTAAACTTTGGTAATACTGGACCATTCATATTTTCCATGCACACTGCCTCTGTGCCTTTATAAATGAGGTTCCTTCTATTTGAGAAGCTTAGTTCTACCATTTCCCTTTGCTGCCTTTTTAAGTCTCAGCTCAAGGTCCCTCTTCATGAAAGCTTTTTCTGGCTTTCCAGGAGTTGTTAGATTCCTCTTCTCTATGTTCTGGCATCCAGCACAGCTTGGAGGGAATGGTCTTTAACAGTGATCATCACACTCTGGTGTAGTTATTGGCTTCCATACGTATGTTTTATTTCTGCCAGACTGAAAACTACAGAAGAGTAGGAACTGTGTGTCATTAGTCTTTGTATTTCATAGTATCTATGACAGTGCCTAGCACATTAAAAAAAAAAAAAAACCTGTTGCCACCAAGTCAATTCCAACTCATAGTGACCCTACAGGACAGAGTAGAACTGTCCGATAAAGTTTCTAAGGAGACCCTGGTGGATTCGAACTGTCAACCTTTTGTTTAAAAGCCTTAGCTCTTAACTACTACATCACCAGGGTTTCCACCTAGAACATAGGAGGTGCTCAATAAATGTGAAAACTAAATGACCTGACCATCCAATCTAAAGAAGTTGCCAGTAATTAATTCTCCATCATGTAAACCTGTCCTGTTGTCTTAATAGCATCTATTACTATTTGATATTTCCGTGCTTATTTGTTGTTGTTTTTTAAATTAGTGATCTTTGCCATAAGAAAATAAGCTCCCTAAAAGGAAGGCTTTGGTTGTCTTGTTCATCACCCTAGCCCCAGTGCCTAGAACAAAATAGGTGCTCAATACTTGGATGAAAATAGTTGCTAGATAGAACTATCACATGAGTGAAATGAATGAGTAGATCCAGATTTTGCTCTACTCTACTAACAGCAAGATTTTTAATAAATCAGCATATAGGCTTTTTTTTTTTTTTTGTGCCTCCATGGGGGATTAAAATGCTCTGGTTTCAGATGATCTTTTAATTTTAGCAGTATTCAATTCTGAAAATAATTTTTCACTCATTTGGAAAACCTATAAAAGCAAGAACAATTAAGTAATATGGGACACAAGTTTCAAAATCTAAAATAAATTTTTGCTAATTTTAGCCACTTTTCTCTCCCATTCTCATTTTTTACTAGGTTTCATTTACCCTTCTGAATCTGGGCTAATCCAGTATTTATGTTATTAAAGCCAATACTCTTACCTAATATCAAAGCAGGCTGATCATTAACATTAAATAATAATAGTATAACAAGTCTTTGGCCAACATCAAAAATGAATAGAATCATATAACAAGAGAGAATTACTGCATTGGCCTTGCCAGTTATTCAACACTAACATATTTTAATTAAGAAGTCATTTAGTAATGACTGAGTCATTCACTAATGGTCCCTAGAAGCAAAAAGAGGTAGATACTCATGTCTCCAAACAGCTTCTTATGGTAACATTTTAGACCCACTGAGCCTAATCATACTAAGACATAGTTAGCACTCTTTCCTCAGACCTCTCACAGTGCTTTATTTAGATTTCACTTTCAGTACATAGTTTGCTTTAAATTTAAATAAAAGCATTTCTTGAGTACCTACTGTATTTTAGGCTCTGTGATCTAGTCTAATCCCTGATCTCATTCACACTTAAGTGACAAAACCAAAAGTAAATGGATTAGATAGATTAGAACTGCCCCATAGGGTTTCCAAGGAGAGGCTGGTGGATTTCAACTACCAACCTTTTGGTTAGCAGCCACGCTCTTAACCATGGCACCACCAGGGCCCCATTAGAGTGTTATGTGATACATAAAGATGATAGTATAATAAAACCAAACCTGTTGCCATTGAGTCACTTCCAACTCGTAGAGACCCGATAGAACAGAGTAGAACTGTCCCATAGGGCTTCCAAGGAGAGACTGGTGGATTCAAACTGCCAACCTTTTTTTTAGAAGCTAGCTCTTAACCACTGTGCCACCAGGGGAATGTGTAAAAAAAGCACAACTGGTTACAACAGAGGGCACGGCTAACTCTCTACTGGGAGTTGGGGGAGGTTTCCAGAGGTGGAGATACTTGAGTTGGTCTAGAGTCCTTGGGAGGTGCAAACAATTAAACACAATTGGCTGCTAACCAAAAGTTTGGAGGTTTGAGTCCACCCAGAAGCACCTCAGAAGAACAGCCTGAAAATCTGCTTCCAAAAAAATCACCCAATAAAAACCCTATGGAGCACATTTCTCTCTGACATACATGGGGCCATGAGTCAGAATCAACTCAATGGTAACTGGTTTTGGGGTTATTGAGCATCACAGAGGCCTGAGTTCAGTCTGACTAGATTTTAGGGGGGTCAGACAGACAAACAGAAACTCAGAGGAAGGTTGGGACTAGACAGAGAAGAACCTAGTTTTCTAAATAAAGTCATTTGGATTTCATTCTGTAAGTGGTAGAAATAGAAAGCATGCCTTTAAGTAGGCTGATGACCTGATCAAATTTGGTTTTGAGACAGATAATTCTGACTACTCTTTGGAGGATATCTGAAATAAAGAAGGAACAGTGGAGGACAGGTAAGAATGGAAACAGTGCATGCCCAGGTGGCCCATAATTTGAATGTCTGGACTAAAACAGAGGAAGGCAGGATGGAGAGAAAAGGCTGAATTCAGGGCACATTTCTGAGACAGAGCCAACCAGGGGAGGTGATTGAGGTGAGAGACCAGAAGCTTTGGGGCAGAATGAGATAGTGAGGCCATTAGCCAAGACAAGATACAGGGCATTCAATAGATTCGGTGGAAAGATAGACTGGTTTTTAATATTTGATTCATGTGGGGACCATCAAGAGATATTGAAAATATATATCTGTATTCCAAGAGATGTGGGTATCTAAATTTGGGGATCACAGGTATATAGGGGAAATGAAGGAAGAGAGTGAAAAAATTAGACAAGGAAATAATAGCTGGATGAGCAGACCACTCTGAGAACAAATCCAATATTAACATCCTTTTCTTTGTGTCGCGCCCCTAGGAACCTTAATGTCAAGCACCATTCTGTTAAAATTCGGACTTGATCCACCCTTCAGCCAAAGATTAGACAGGCCTATAAAACAAATAAAAACATATGTGAGAAATGTGCTTCTTAGTTCAATCAACTATATAATACCAAATAACCAACACCTGCCCAAAAGCAAAGACAAGAAGACAGGAAAGGACAAGAAAACTGAACAAATGGACACAGAGAACCCAGGGTGGAAAGGGAAAGGGGGAGAGTACTGACACATTGTGGAGGTTACACCCAATGTCACAAAACAATTTGTGTACAAATTTTTGAACGAGAAACTAATTTGTGCTGTCAACTTTCACCTAAAACACAATTTAAAAAAATTAGATGAGGCATTTCATTAGGTGGTTCCCCAGAACATGACTTACCATCTACATCATCCTCAACCACACCGTTGAACTCACTGGAGTATTTGCTTACAGCTGTCTTCATCCAATTTTGGTCATCCCGAATGTCTGGAAGCAAAATTGGGATGGAGTTATATTCCTTTGAAGGAGCTATGGATCAAAATTGCACTGAGGACCCAGTGTGAATAATTAATAAAATGAAACAAACAAAAGCAAAATTTTAGAAAAAGGTTCACTGAGGACCATTCTTAATCCTGAATCTAGAATAAAAGTCGTGAAGCTTGAGACGATTGCAGTCACCCGCTGCTGCTCATTTTTCTGCAGGACAGAGGGATGAAGGTCTCCATGAAATGGAGCATCCAGGAGTGCTTCGTTTCTTCCATCTACATAAATGTCCAAGGTTGTATAGGATGGGCATTTTGCTGGACATCTAGTACCCTCTTCCCAAATGTCAGCTCTTTTGCCAAAAAATAATGGGTCAATCAAAATTGCCTCCCAGCACATCATAGGGAATGCCATGCCCCCTTTAAGTTTTTGTGAAACATAAGTAGTTAGTCTTTAGTCTTAATTTTCGAACATAAATAAGCCTGGTCAAATACCTGAGCAACAAATATAAATATTGGCACAACATCTGCATCATTCAAAAGGACAAAATTTTTTAAAGCTTTGGGTTAACTATATATGTGAACTACCCTTACTAGGTCATCAAATGATGCATTGTTGTTGTTGCTAGGTGCCTTCCAGTAGGTTCCAACTAATAATGACCCTCTGTACAACAGAATGAAACACTGCTCAGTCCTGCACCATCCTCACAATCATTGCTATGTTTGAGCCCATTGTTGCAGCCGCTGCGTTAGTCAGTCTCGTTGAGGGTCGTCCTCTCTTTCACTGACCTTCTACTTCACCAAGCATGATGTCCTTCTCCAGGAACTGATCCCTCCTGATAATGTGTCCAGGGCATGTGAGACGGCGTCTCGCCATCCTCCTTTCTAAGGAGCATTCTGGCTATACTTCTTCCAAGACAGACTTGTTCATTCTTCTGGCAGTTGATGGTATACTCAATATTTTTCACCAACACCATAATTCAATTGCATGAATTCTTCTTCAGTCTTCCTTATTCATTGTCCAGCTTTCACATGCATATGAGCTGATTGAAAACACCATGGTGTGGGTCAGGCACATCTGAATCCTCAAGGTTACCTCTTTGCTTTCTAACACTTTAAAGAAGTCTTTTGTAGCTAATTTTCCCAGTGCAATGCGTCCTTTGGTGTCTTGACTGCTGCTTCCGTGGGCATTGATTGTGGATCCAGGTAAAATGAAATCCTTGACAACTTCCATCAAATGATAGCTGGAGATTTTTTTTTTTTTAATTTAAGTTTAGGATTTGCAGTAGAGGAGGAGAGAAGGCAAGAGAGAATAACTAATTGCTTGGGAAAATCTCCAGGAAAAAAAGTCTGAAATGAGGAATTACGCTTTCTCTTGACTCAGTGATATTCAGAAAAGTAAAGGAATGAAATAAAATCTCAACATGATTTGGCCCTAGCCAGAGCCAGAATTCATTTTTATGTTTCTGTCAACTGCCAACACCTTTTTTTTTAATTATGTTTTTTAATATATAACCACTATGGTGGCTAGCCACATTTTGTAAGACTGACATTTCAGATTAACAATAAATTTACTTGGGTAGGTTCTCTTTCCAACGGACAAAATATAACTGAAGCAAATAATGCCACTCAACTTCTTTGAATCTGGCCCTGGCCTAGGATGCCCAGTGCACATTGCCTGAATGAGCGTTATCTTCACAACCCTCCTTATCACAGCATGGCACCATTGTTTTAGTCTCTCTCCTCAACACCCGAAGAAGTCAACATTTAAGTAGTAGAATCAATTATACCCCATATGTTTTTCTTAACATCTTGAACACTCGACATTTAGTTGACAGACAGGGGAAGATAGTACTATTTTGTCCCTAATCTCTTTGATAGTATCCCACTTGGTCACTCCATTACATGCAGCCCAAAGTTCAGAAAAAGGCAAATAAGAGAATTTTGGCTTAGCAGCCAGAAAAAGTGAAAAATGATCCAATTCTCACTATCTTCATACTCTTCTCCAGGGACTTCTGAGCCAGACATTTATCAAATTTGGAGAAAAAGAGAACAGTTTATCAAAATTGTTGCAACATGTTCGATGATCTTACTTCCCAGCAAGATGAATTTGAGCAGAAGACCAAGATAAGCAACCATTGTAGGGTTTATATCCTGTAAACCTATAAATAAAAACATTTAAGTGTTCTGGATTTCCATTTAAATTTATCTTGGAAAGTATATAAAAAGTCAAATGTAAGATGATTCTTTCCATATCTGCTGTTTTTCTTTCCTTTACTACAGATAAACAACATCAACCCTAACATGGTTTCTCATCTTCTCAAAGCCACTTTTGGAAGCTTGTCTGTTCAGGGAAGCATTGAAGACTAGGAATGAAGAACTGTGGCTTGGCACTTGACAGTGAGCAGAATAGCATCTACTTGAAGGTTCTGATAATTATGGGAAACCGTCTAATTAGGATATGATATGAGAATATATTTACATTTTTACACTCTGCTTTTAGCATGACAGGGAATGCAGTGTTCTTAGCTTAGCTTCCTATTCCTATTCCCTTGCCTAGAATAGACATATGGGCCCTGTCCCAGTTTCCATGCTCTGCTTCTTAGGTTATCTGTGGCTGTCCCGTTCCTCTCACAGAGATCTGTCACCTTTACCTAAGCCTGGTGAGTGACAAGAGCAGCTGTGGTGAAGGGACAGAGATTACAAACGGTTCTGCCTGAGGTCTTTGTCCTGGAACACAACTCTCCTTTTGTCTCAAAATAAAAGCCTTAGTTCTTACAATGACTTTAAAGAACCTACACATTCTGGCCCTCCATTCCCACCTGGCTTCACCTCCTACCACTATCCCTCTCAAAATTCGCTGAATTTCTGCCATCCCATCGCACTGTTCCTAATTCATACCCCAGGGCCTTTGCACCAGCTGATCCCTTTGCCTAAAAGGCTCTTCTGTCAGATTTTTGTTTGACTCATTCCCTTAACTCCTTTGAGTCTGCTCAGAAAAACCTACCCTGACTCTCCTGTTTAAGGCTGTAAATCTGCCAGCTCTCATCACCTTTACCTCCCCCCCCACCTTTATGGTTCTCTATAGCACTTATCTTGTAATGTTCTATAACATGTACTTATTTATTATGTTTATTGTCTGCCTCCCTCCACTAGAAGCATCAAGAAGGCAGGGATTTTTGACTTTTTGTTCACTTCTGTATCCTCAGCATCTAGAAGAGTAGGCACTCAATAAATATTGAATGAATGAATTTATTATATTCAACAGTTATAAAGTGATTTTTCTGTATCAGGCACTGTTCTAAGCACCTTAAAAATATTCACTCATTTGTAAATGAGTTAACTCATCTGTAAACTCATTGGTTAACCCTGGTAACAACCCTGCCTAGAGTCCTTGGGTGGTACAAACGGTTAACTCACTTGGCTACTAACCAGAAGGTTGGAGGTTTGAGTCTACCAAGAAGTGCCTCAGAAAAAAGGCCTGGTGATCTACTTGGGGGGAAAAAATCAGCCATTAAAACCCTGTAGAGCACAGTTCTACTCTGACACACATGGGATTGCCACAAGCCAGAGTTGACTAGACGGCAACAGTTTTTGTTCTGTTTTATTGTTCATTTTTACTGGTAACAACCCTATAAGAAGGCATTATTATTCCCATTTTACAAAGAAGACTGAGGCACAGAGAGGCTAATTTAAATTGACCACACAGCTAGAAAATGACAGAGGCCCTGCCTGCTCCTAACCCCTAAGCTCTGCTAAATGAGTGAATAAAACATGGTGGAATCTCCATTTTCTGGACTTTGTCCTGAGCTTCCCACTATGATGAAATTAATGACCCCAGCCTTAGACACTGACCTCATCACGTCACTGTGCTGGCACTCAGCTTTCCCTGGAATGTGAACTTGTAGCTTCTTAGGTCTCCAGGGGCCATCCCTCTAAGCCAGTATCAATGAGAGAGAGGCAAGAAGTCCTGTCTACTGGGGCAGGTCACAAGACAGATACAAAGAGAATTAGAACAGAACATGCAGATTCAGGGCAAGGGACTGGTGAAGACTGGGTCATGGAAATGGACCTCGAGCCCCTTGGATCAGTCAGAGAGCCCCTTCCTTTAGGTCCAGCTAATTATGCATCTACTAGGATGGGGGCTGCCTCCCAGGATCACAGGGGCCTAGAGGTAACTGTGTGATAGACTGACACTTATTTGCATGCTACCTTATACAGCTGGCTATAGCATATTGGAATGATTACCTCTAAGTTTGAGAAACATTTAAGATGACTGAAAGGGGGTAAATAGAATTTGGGAGGAGGCATATTTCTTACCAATTTTCCCTTGAGAAGAGATACTCTGCTAATAAACTGTTGCCAAATAAAGATCCTGCTGGGTTTTCTTTAATTAACGAGATGGCTTGGTATAATTATTCCATTAATTGTTTAAAGGCAAATAAGTGCTATTAAGAATCTTGAAAAGTGTTTCCTCTTAAATATAGTAAACCTTCCTGCTTGTCCTCTCATTTCCATTCTTAATTTGCCTAGTAAATCTTCTTTCAATAAATGGTACAAAAATAAATGTCAACCAAACTCTAGTGGAATGGTCACAAATTCTGAATCAGTGGAGTCTGAAGAGAAGTAACGAATTGTATTTGTGCTCTTGAAGAAGATAACATTCCACTGAGCCAACTTTTATTATGCAAAAAGGAGACTAAAATAATAGAAGAAAGTATACTTTCAACAGCATAAACAATGTATATATGCATTTTGATAAAATACAAATCTTCGGTATAAAAGGTAGCCTTTGAAAACCATCTTCAGTGACTCATAACCAAACTAGTTGCCACTCATGGTGACCTCATATGTGTCAGAGTAACTATGCTCCATAGGGATTTCAATGGCTGATTTTTGGAAGTAAATTGCCAGGCCTTTTTTCCAAGGTGCCTATGCATAGACTCGAACTGCCAACCTTTCAGTTAAGAGTTGAGCACGTTTACTGTTAGGTACTATTTATTTTTAAAAAAACTTTAATACAATTCTATTACCTGCCTGCCAAAAGACAAGATTAGGGGATTATGAACCACAGGGAAGAGACTCCACAATTCCCACACCTGCTTAGAGATTAGTGGGGCTTCAGCCATGAAAAGAGGCTGCAATGGATGTGACTGCAACTCAAGCCGCCTTGAGTTGAGGTGGGCCTCCCTGAGGGCTTCATGGACTGCCCTGGAAAGTAGGCAAGAGTGAAAAAGGAGGACACAGATAAGAGAGAGGAGAGAGCTGTTTCCCTTTCAGACAAGAAAACTTTCCCAGTACAATGCTTGTTTCAAGGGGAGAACCCACCTCTGTGTGTTCCTTGTTCCTTTTTCCTCCAGCTTAGCCACCACTGTTCACCCTGAGCCGGGCTGTAAATTTGCTTTCAACACACCTTGCTCCAGGACTTCTTTTGTCTAGATTTTACAAAAGGTCAGCGTGACACTTCTGTATCACTTTACGTCTACTCAGGCATTCCAGGCTGCTTAGGAAATGCTAAGGAGTACACTTTCTCTCGCAAATGCATCATTTCTGGGGCAGAGCCTTGCTTCTGAATACGTGGTTATTTTTGTTCAGAGCCTACTTGTTAATGGCCTGTAAAGTCAATGTATGAGTCTATATTCCCACAACTTTTGTCGCTAATTGTGCGCCGGATGCTTTATTCATTAAAATTCATATATTGTTACTCTACTGCCATGATCTCCATATCAAGTCTCACGTTGCCTGGGTAGGAATAAGTCTACAACGAAATAAAAGACCAGGCAAGAAGAACATGGTTTCAAGTTACTGTGACGATCCATTCCCTCCTATACTAAGTGATTTTCCAAATCAGTCCAAGTGATGACAATTTATCCAGCTGATGCAGGCCATCACCAATCAGGGGTTGTTTGGTGAGTGTGCATAATGAGTGACAAGCAGGCCGAAACCAAACAAAACCAGTTGCTATCGAGTCCATTCTGACTCACAGTAAACCCTTGTGTTTCAGAGTAGAGCTCCTCTGTAGGGTACTCGTGGCTGTGACCTTTCAGAAGGCCTTTTTCTGAGGTGCTTCTGGGTGGGTTCGAACCACCAAACTTTGGTTAGTTCAGCGCTTAACCATTTGTACAACCCTAACTTTCAAGCTGAAAGAACTAAAGAAAAAATTCAAGTGTCAAATACCAATATTGAAGGATTCTATGGATAAAATATTGAATGATGCAGAAAGCATTAAAAGAAGGTAGAAGGAATACAGAGCCACTGTATAGAAAAGAATTGGTCAATGTTCAGCCATTTCAGGAGGCAGTTTATGATCAAGAACTAATGGTACAGAAGGAAGAAGTCCAAGCTGCACTGAAGGCATTGGCGAAAAACAAGGCCCCAGGAATTCACAGGATACCAATTGCGGTCTTTCAATAAACAGATGCAGCACTGGAAGTGCTCACTCATCTATGCCAAGAAATTTGGAAGACAGCTACCTGGCCAACCGACTAGAAGAAATCCATATTTATGCCCATTCCAAAGAAAGGCGATCTAACAGAATGCAGGAATTATTGAACAATATCATGAATATCACACACAAGTTAATTTTGCTTAAGATAATTTGAAAAAATTACAGCAGTACATCCATAGGGAACTGCCAGAAGTTCAAGCCAGATTCAGAAGAGGACATGGAACCAGCGATGTCATTGCTGATGTCAGACAGATCTTAGATGAAAGCAGAGAATACCAGAAAGATGCTTACCTGCATTTTCATTGACTACGCAAAGGCACTCAATTGTATGGATCGTAACAAATTATGGATAACATTGCAAAGAATGGGGATTCCAGAACATATAATTGTGCTCTTGAGGAACCTGTACATAGACCAAGAGGCACTCATTCAAACAGAAGAAGGGGATATTGCATGGTTTAAAATCAGGAAAGGTGTGCATCAGGGTTATATCCCTTCACCATACTTATTCAATCTGTATGCTGGGCAAATAATCCAAGAAGCTAGACTATATGAAGAATTTGATATCAAGATTGGAGAAAGACTCATTAACAACCTTTGATATGCAGGCGACACAACCTATTTTGCTAAAAGTGAAGAGGATTTGAAGCACTTACTGATGAAGATCAAAGAGTACACACAGCCTTTGGTATGGATTATACCTCAACATAAAAAAAAAAAAGAAAAGAAAAATTCATAAAGCAACATCACGATAAACAGAGAAAACATTGAAGTTGTCAAGGATTTCATATTACTTGGATCCACTCAAAGCAGCAGTCAAGAAATCAAATGACATATTGCAAATCTGCTGCAAAGATCTCTTTAAAGTGTCAAAAAGCGAAGATGTCACTTTGAGGACTAAGGTGCACCTGACCAAAGCCATGGTATTTCAATCACCACATATTCTTGTGAAAGCTGGACACAAATAAGGAAGACTGAAGAAGAATTGGTACATTCGAATTATGGTGCTGGCAAAGAATATACCATGGACTGCCAGAAGAAGGAACAAATTTGTCCTGGAATAAATACAGCCAGAATGCTCCTCAGAAACGAGGATGGCAAGACTTCATCTTACATACTTCGGACATGTTATCAAGAGGGACCAGTCCCTGGAGAAGGACATCATGCTTGGTAAATTAGAAAGTCAGTGAAAAAGAGAAAGACTCTCAACAAGATGAATTGACACAGTGGCTGCAGTGATGGCTCCAAGTATAGCAATGATTGTGAGGATGGTGTGGGACCGGACAGTGTTTTGATCTGCTGTATGTAGGGTTGCTATGGGTCGGAACTGACTCAATGGCACCTAACAACAACACCAACAACCCTAAGCCATATTTTGATGATGTCTGCAGAGATGTTTAGCAGGAACAACATTCCAAATACAATTATGGACAAATAAAAGTGATGGTTTATGTACAGTAGGAGCCATCTCCATCTAAGTTAAAGGCTAGCCTTAAGAAGATAAGGCATTTCTCTCTGAACATTGAAGTTAGAAAAACAAATTGGGGTCAGAAGGTAGCTTGGTGAACAACACAACAGAGAAATGGATTATGATAGAAACAAGAGATACCCCCATGTATTCTTTATATTCAACTGTCAGGATAATTTACCATTAAATCAAATTGATAAATATTTACCACGTGGTGTGTCTTATGTTTAGAGATCATAAGAAATAGACATTCTGAAACACAAAAATTTCTTTGGTAGTTTTCTTGTTTTTATCCTCATCTCAGTTTTTCTTAAGTCAGTAGGTATAGAAAACATATTCATTCTTAGTCTATTTTTTAGTAGTTCAAAATGAACAGGCATAGAAGCTCATTAAATTAGTCGAAGGTTACCTATGAACAGGCCTTTCATCTTACTCAATTTAAAAGTATAATTGATTTATGGCATGGCTGGTCTTGGATGATTTTGATGGATGACTAGAAACAATGAGAGACATAAATAAATATTCCAGAATCATGACAGATTTCATAAGGAATACAGTGTGACGATCCAGATGGTTAATACAATTTGAACTATTAAAACAACTGATCTTGCATATATTTGATTTTGCATGTGTATGATCTGGATGTTCAAAATGGCAGAAAACGTCAAAATTTCCTTCAATTTAGAAACTGTTATTAATGGAATATTGTTATAATGCCATTGATTTCCATACTTTTGGAATACTTAATTTTTTATGTTTATTAGAGATTGAACTGTACTTTCTGTTTGTGGTGTTATGTTCTATTACTAGGGTCTGCTGTAGCTTTTGCATCCTTAGATTTATGTCCCACTTTTTCTTCTCCGTTAGCTTAATAGATTGAGTCCCAACATCAATTTTAAAGCTTTTGGGCAAATACTTGTACGAGTATGCATGCAACTAAGTGTGCTACTGTGTGTGCAATATGCACAGACAGAGGTGTCTGTCTTCCTACCTCTCAAAGACCAAAAGATATTACTCAAGTTTCCAGAGTATGTTAACATCAATAATACATACTGTAGTAATGGGGAAAATGTACAATCATAGGCAATAAAATGCACTTTGGTGCTTATAAGGAAAAATAATCATCATGGGTAGGAGAGAAGGAAGCCAAGATTAAGTTTTGAATCAAATTGGCCCCTGTTCTTCTAGGAAGTCTAGAGGAAGATGGGTCAGATGATCCAAAATAGCACCGAAACTTTCCTCACTGGCACATGGGTGTCTTCAATGCACTCTGTAGTTTATAGGCATAGAAAGAAAGCAAGATAGCATCTGGTTCCCACTGGACTCCAGCACTACTCTGCCCATAGCCTCTGTTTTTCTAAAAGCCATGGTCCCAAATGCTTCTATTTCTCTCAAGTTACGCCTGCTATTTTGAGCTTGTGCTACATATCCTACCAACAAGTGGAGTTTCTTTCTTACTGGACAGCTCAATAATTGAGGATCTCAGAGTTTAGCCTTTCTACCAACACAGCCTCTGCCTTCCTCATTACTGAGTAAACAAAGAACTGGCTGCTTCTGCTCAGGCCTGGGCTCCACTCTCAGGTTCCATTTACTCCAGAATCTAAGACAGTTGGGTTTTCTGCCAAAAACATGCTCAAATAAAAGAAATGAACTGTCCCTAGCTTTCCTTTTTTTTTCCCCTAGCCAATCTTAAGAAACTTTCTTAACCAATGATGAAAAATCCTATCATTCTTTAAGAAAGTAAAAAGATCAAAGATATCATCAAATGACCTCAAATTAAAACAAAATTGTTCAGTGTTATAAATCATAGGAGTAAAATTAGATAATTACTGTTATTGACCTATAGATTAATCAAAAGAAGCACATACTGACATGGAGACATCTTGTAATAAGAAGCCATTCACCCTCTTATTGCAATTAATGTCAATAAAGCTGAACATTCAAGTTAGAAAAAAAACATAGGCTAATTAACTTATTCCAGTATTTCCACCTTTGTTGTTATTAGTTGCTGTAGTGTTGGCTCCAACTCCAGGCAACGCCATATACAACAGGAAGAAGCATTGCCTAGCCCTGCACCATCTTCATAATCATTTGTATGCTCCAGGCAATTGTTGTAGCAACTGTGGTGTTTTTAGTGCCTTCCAACATGGTGTATATTGGACAGTATTCTGTTGCGATCTGTAGGGTTTCCACTGGCTAATTTTCAAAAGTAGATTGCCAGGGGAGCCAAGATGGCGGAATAGACAGATGCTTCTGGCAAGCCCTCTTTACAAGAAAGACCCAAAAAAACAAATGTAATGAGTATATTTGTAACAAGCTGGGAGACCTGAGTTTCAAAGGCAACCTTAGAAAATGAACTGAGGGGCAGCGGGAGGAAGAGACGGTTCAGAAGCAGAGAGGATTTACTGGATCTGAATTGAGGGGAACCCTCAGGCACCATTCCCAGAGCGGTGGCAGCAGGCTGGTACTAGCCATCGGCCGCGGTTTCCTCAGGGAGAAGCAGCCAGCCACACACCCTACTCACACTTCTGGAACCTGAGAAGAACGGCGCTTGCGGCAAAAGCAAGTCTTGCTTATATTTTACCGAGCTCCCCCCCCCCCCCCCCCGCTCAAGCCGGCTTCAGCAGCTGAATTCCCTAGGCTTGAGATAGGCCCTGTTGAGCACCTAGAGCCATCCTCCTGGCCTTGGGGAAGGAAAAAACTTGCAAATGGAGGAAAAGATAATTTGCTAGATCCACTAACTTTGGGAGCTCAGGACAGAAGCGGCTCCTGTCCAGGCATAAACGGTCTGTGGACTTTGAGCAACTTTCCCTTCTGCATGGACCTGTGTGGGCCTATTCAGGAGAATAGGCCCTTGTTGGCAGACTCCAACTGTTTCAGCTCTGCGGTGGAGAGGTGGGTGTTTGATGTTTGACATTGCTTTGCCTATTAAACAAGGTCCTCACCTACCCACATCAGGGACCTACGGACTGGTAGCTCCACTCAGGTCACCCAGCCACCCGTAACGGGTCCAAAGATAACTGCTACCTCCCAGTCCTCACAACCAAAAACTTTGGGTGCCCATGGTCTGTCTGCAAAACCCACCCACCTGCACATTCCAGGGAACAGGGACGCGCTTTCCTCACAGACACTCAGGGTCGGTTCTCAGCCCCCTGCCTTGTTCAGAGCATGACCCCCTGCTGCAATCAGATACCAGTATATATGGCAATCACCCCTGCCCCTCTAAGACTGTGGGACAGAGCCTGTACCACACACTTGATATCAGCTACCTGGAAACCTGAGCTGAATTCATACAAGAAAAGTGAATGGACTCCTAGAATGATATACATAATAACAGCTCTAGCCATCTGGGGACAGGACGTCAGAGCTCCAAAGGTGAAAATAATCAAGCTAGCTCACTCAAGCAACCCATAGGGGTATACCAAAACAAAACAAAGCAAGAAGCTACAACACAGTAAGCAAGCATAAAATAATACAATAACTTATAAATGGCTCAGAGACAACAGTCAATATCAAGTCACATAAAGAAACAGACTATAATCACTTCAACAGACTCTCAAAACAAAGAATCCAGGGAACTTCTAGATGAAAGTGCATTGCTGGAATTACCAGATGCAGAATACAAAAGTTTAATATACAGAACCCTTCAAGACATCAGGAAGGAAATGAGGCAATACGCAGAACAAGCCAAGGAACACACAGATAAAGCAATTGAAGCAATTATTAAGATTATTCAAGAACATAATGAAAGTTTAATAAGCTGGAAAAATCCACAGACAGCAATCGGAAATTCAGAAGACTAACAATAAAATTACAGAAGTAGACAACTCAATAGAAAGTCAGAGGAGAAGACTTGAGCAAGTGGAAGGCAGAATTTCTGAACTCGAAGATAAATCACTTGGCACTAACATATTTGAAAAAATCAGATAAAAGAATTTAAAAAAATAAAGAAACCTTAAGAATCATGTGGGACTCTATCAAGAGAAATAACCTACAAGTGATTAGAGTACCAGAATAAACCAGAATAGGGAGGGATAACAGAAGATACAGAGAGAATTGTTGAAGATTTCTTGGCAGAAAACTTCCCTGATATCATGAAAGATAAGAAGGTATCTATCCAAGATGCTCATCAAACTCCACATAAGGTAGGTGTTAAAAGAAAGTCACCAAGACATATTATAATCAAACTTGCCAAAACCAAAGATAAAGAGAGAATTATAAGAAAAGCGAGGAATAAACGAAAAGTCACCTACAAAGGAGAGCCAATAAGAATAAGCTCAGACTACTTGGCAGAAACCATGCAGGCAAGAAGGCAATGGGATGACATATTTAAAAAATTGAAGGAAAAAAATTGCCTGCCAAGAATCATATATCGAGCAAAACTGTCTCTTAAATATGAAGGTGAAATTAAGACATTTCCAGATAAACATAAATTGAGGAATTTGTAAAAACCAAACCAAAACTACAAGAAATACTGAAGGGAGTTCTTTGGTTAGAAAATCAATAAAATCAGGTATCGAACCAAGTCTAGAACACTGGGCAGGGCAACCAGAAGTCAACCCAGACAGGGAAATCCAAAAAACAAAGCAAGATTATTAAAAAAAAAAAAAAAAAAAAGCTCAAAACAGGGTAACAGCGATCTTATTATATAAAAAGAAAAATTATAAAAGAAGACAAAATTAAAATAATAAAGAGGGACTAAGAAATATAATCATACACCTTCCATATGGAGAGGAAGATAGGACGATACAAAGAAGTAAAAGTTAGGTTTAAATTTAGAAAAATAAGGGTAAATAATGAGGTAACCACAAAGGAGACAAACTATTCTACTCATCAAAATAAAATACAAGAAAAAATACTCAGCAGAAACAAAATCAACAACAACAAATATGAGGAAAGGACAATATATAATCTACTCAGCACATAAAATTAAGTGGGAAAAAGGAATTGTCAACAGCACGAAAAAAAAAGACATTGAAATGATAGCACTAAATTCAGACCTATCCATAATTAGCCTGAATGTAAATGAACTAAATGCACCAATAAAGAGACAGAGAGTGGCAGAATGGATTAAAAAACATATGCTGCCTACAAGAGACACACCTTAGACTTAGAGACACAAACAAACTAAAACTCAAAGGGCAGAAAAAAATATATCAAGCAAACAACAATCAAAAAAAAAGAGCAGGAGTGGCAATATTAATTTCTGATAAAATAGACTTTAAAGTTAAATCCATCAGAAAGGATAAGGAAGGACAATATATAATGATTAAAGGGACAATATACCAGGAGGATATAACCATATTAAATATTTATGCACCCGATGACAGGGCTGCAAGATACATAAAACAAACTCTATTACCATTGAAAAGTGAGATAGACAGCTCCACAATAATAGTAGGAGACTTCAACACACCACTTTTGGTGAAGGACAGAACATCCAGAAAGAAGCTCAGTAAAGACACGGAAGATCTAAATGCCACAGTCAACCAACTTGACCTCATAGACGTATACAGAACACTCCACCCAACGGCAACCAAGTATACTTTCTTTTCTAGTGCACATGGAACATTCTCTAGAATAGACCACATATTAGGTCATAAAGCAAGCCTTAGCAGAATCCAAAACATTGAAATATTACAAAGCATCTTCTCTGACGATAAGGCCATAAAAGTGGAAATGAATAACAGGAAAAGCAGGGAAAAGAAATCAAACACTTGGAAACTGAACAATACCCTGCTCAAAAAAGACTGGATTATAGAAGACATTAAGGATGGAAGAAAGAAATTCATACAATCCAATGAGAATGAAAACACTTCCTATCAGAACCTTTGGGACACAGCAAAAGCAGTGCCCAGAGGCCAATTTGTATCAATAAATGCACACATACAAAAAGAAGGGCCAAAATCAAAGAATTATCCCTACAACTTGAACAAATAGAAAGAGAGCAACAAAAGAAACCCACAGGCACCAGAAGAAAACAAATAATAAAAATTATAGCAGAACTAAATGAAATAGAAAACAGAAAAGCAATTGAAAGAATTAACAAGACCAAAAGCTGGTTTTTTTAAAAAATCATCAAAATTGATAAGCCACTGGCCAAACTGACAAAAGAAAAACAGGAGAGGAAGCAAATAACCCGAATCAGAAATGAGATGGGCGATATTACAATAGACCCAACTGAAATTAAAAGAATCATATCAGATTACTATGAAAAATTGTACTCTAACAAATATGAAAACCTAGAAGAAGTGGATGAATTCCTAGAAACACAGTACCTGCCTAACCTAACACAAACTTCCTTAAAAGCTAGAAAGAAAACTACCATACGATCCAGCAATCCCACTCCTCGGAATATATCCTAGAGAAATAAGAGCCTTTACACGAACAGATATATGCACACCCATGTTTATTGCAGCACTGTTTACCAATAGCAAAAAGATGGAAGCAACCAAGGTGCCCATCAATGGATGAATGGATAAATAAATTATGGTATATTCACACAATGGAATTCTATGCATCAATAAAGAACAGTGAGGAATCTGTGAAACATTCCATAACATGGAGGAATCTGGAGGGCATTATGCTGAGTGAAATTAGTCAGTTGCAAAAGGCCAAATATTGTATAAGACCACTATTATAAGAACGTGAAAAATAGTTTAAACTGAGAAGAAAACATCTTTTGTGGTTACGAGAGGGGGAGGGAGGGAGGAGGGTGGGAGAGGGGCATTCACTAATTAGATAGTAGATAAGAAGTACTTTAGGTGAAGGGAAAGACAACACACAATACAGGGGAGGTCAGCACAACTGGACTAAACCAAAAGCAAAGGAGTTTCTTGAATAAACTGAATGCTTCGAAGGCCAGTGTAGCAGGGGCAGGGGTTTGGGGACCATGGGTTCAGGGGACATCTAAGTCAATTGGCATAATAAAATCTATTAAGAAAACATTCCGCATCCCACTTTGAAGAGTGGCGTCTGGGGTCTTAAACGCTAGCAAACAGCCATCTAAGATGCATCAATTGGTTTCAACCCACCTGGATCAAAGGAGAATGAAGAACACCAAGGACACAAGGTAACTATGAGCCCAAGAGACAGAAAAGGGCCATATGAACCAGAGACTACATCATCTTGAGACCAGAAGAACTAGATGGTGCCCAGCTACAACCGATGACTTAACGGCACCTAACAACAGAATGTGCTAATTTTATTTCTGGTAGGAGTGTTAATTTTAAATTGTTAATTGCATTATTTGAGGGCAAACCCATAACAGGGAACATAACAGAGAACCCCCGAGGGAGCAGGAGAGCAGTGGAATGCAGACCCCAAATTCTCATAAAAAGACCAGACTTAATGGTCTGACTGAGACTAGAAGGACCCCGGTGGTCATGGCCCCCAGACCTTCTGTTGGTCCAGGACAGGAATCATTCCCAAAGCCAACTCTTCAGACATGGATTAGACTGGACAATGGGTTGGAGAGGGATGCTGGTGAGGAGTGAGCTTCTTGGATCAGGTGGACACTTGAGACTATGTTGTCACCTCCTGCCTGGAGGGGAGATGAGAGGGTAGAGGGGCTTAGAAGCTGGCAAAATGGACACGAAAAGAGAGAGTGGAGGGAGAGAGCAGGCAGTCTCATCAGGGGGAAAGTAATTGGGAGTGTGTAGCAAGGTGTATATAAGTTTTTGTGCGAGAGACTGACTTGATTTGTAAACTTTCACTTAAAGCACAATAAAAATCATAAAAAAAAAAAAAGTAGATTGCCAGACCTTTTTTCCCAGTCGGTCTTCGTCTGAAAGCTGTGCTAAACCTGTCCACTATGGCAACTCTGCTGGTATTTGAAATACCAGTGGCATAGCCTCCAGCATCATAGAAACATGCAAGCCACCACAGTACAACAAACTGACTGATGGGCGGTGGTTTTCACCTTTAGCTAGTTCTTTTTTTGATCCTAAGGGGTTGATAAAGCAGTATAAACCCAGTGTCTACTGGCTGGTTTTTGCTGAACCAGAAGCCTTGAACTGAAGGAACCCCCAACAAACATTTATGAAGGGCCTGCCTAGGTAGTGGAGTTACAGCAATGGGTAAGTAGTTTCTCAAGGACTGCCACTTAGATAGTACTTATACATCATTGTGTATGTGTGCTAGTATGTGACTTTTCTTCCCCAAATAGATTATAAACTCCTCTAGGGTAGTAGAACACATTGTTCTTCTCCCTATGCTACATGCTATTGTATTCCGTATGCATTTGTATTTGACTTGCTTACGTTGGACACATTACAAGAAAGAACAATTGCTAGAAAAGGACATCGTGTTTTGGTAAAGTGGTGGGCCTTCGAGGTCAAGGGAAGCCCTTGGTGAGACAGATTGACGTGATAGCCACAACAATGGGCTCAAGCATACCAACAATCATGAAGATGGTGCAGGACCGGGCAGTATTTCATTCTGTTATACACAGGGTCAGCACGACTCAGAGTCAACGCAACTGCAACTAACAACATACATTTGTAAAGTGAATTCATGAAAAACAGAACACCTATAAATAAACATTGCAGAGCAGTTAGTTATACTACATCATGTAAATACCTTTAAAAGAAAAAAAAAAGGAGGGAAGTGACAGGTTTTCTGGAAGTCAAGGGATCTCTCAGCAATTTCTTTGGTCTGGGAAATGCCAGCTCTAAGGGCAGAGACCTAACTCCTGAGTAAGAAAGTAAAAAGTTCTGAAGGTTCATGAGTACCTCCAGGTCTGACCTGACTCTCAGTCTCTCAATAACACAGAAGCAGTATCCACCTCAACCCACAGGGCTTTTTCCCTATGGCATAAATATCACCTACAGAAGAAGATAAGATTTGCTTTATAGTCAACTTGGGTGGCATGTACCAATTTCTTAAGGCCAGAGATGTCTCTTTGGATTAAAATACATTATTTATTTGTTTTAAGGAATTTTAAAGTTTTACGAGTGAAAAAAAGGAAACTCATTGCCTTTGCATATTTTCTTATAATAAAACTAATAGAATGGCCTGGAGCCCTGGTGGCGTAGTGGCTAAGAGCTCTAACCAAGAGGTTGGCAGTTCAAATCCACCAGTCACTTCCTGGAAACCCTATGGGGCAGTTCTACTCTCTCCTACAGGGTCACTATGAGTCAGAACTGACTCGACGGCACCTAACAACAGAATGTGCTGATTTTATTTCTGGTAGGAGTGTTAATTTTAAATTGTTAATTGCATTATTTGAGGGCAAACCCATAAAATTCTTAAGAGAAATAAAAGCCTATAGGTTATTGAGAAATTGATGAATTAGCAATTTGAATCAAATGGAAACCTGGCTTGATTTAATTCATTTTGGGGACTATCATGATGTGCCTGTTTTGATTTGATTTGAGGCTTTCAGTTTCAATTCAAATTGAACTGGTTTATTTGAGATTATTTGCAACGTTGTCACGGAGTGAATATCTGGGTTCAGTTCAAGGTGCAGCAAACCATTTTCAATGTTTCTGGTTTGGAGTTCATGATCCAGAGGTTTAGTCCTAGTCCCTGCTATATACACATGTGTCTGCATGCATACACTACTACCAGTTACTGTCAAGTCAATTCCGACTCATGGCAACCCCATGTGTGTCAGAGTAGAACTGCACTGCATAGGGTTTTCAATTAGCTGATTTTTTGGAAGGAGATCACCAGACCTTTCTTCCAAGGGCCTCTGGGTGAACTCAAACCTCCAACCTTTTGGTTAGCAGCTGAGCGCTTAACCATTTGCACCACCCAGGGACTCCACATGCAGACACAAGCCAATATAAACCTCAAACAAATTAAGGTATAATTAGGCTTGAGGTAGGGGAAGGTGGACAACTGAAGAAAACTCAGTGAGTCTGTTTTCTGTTCCCTGTGGAGGGGCAAAGAGAACCTGAGTAAATCCCACTGCATTGCCAGCTTTGGCTCCTTAATGAAGGGCACCATTCTGATCCTATCCCGTAGACACACCTTAGCCCAGTCAAGTAGAAGGGAAAGCCTAAGACATCCCTTTCGCTGAAGAAGATGTGACTTTAAGAACACAAACATGAACACAGTAGGGGTCATTTGAATGGCTGCCTCATACCAGAGAGGCATTACAGAGTGTGACCGAAATCATTACAAGAGTTCAAAAGTCCTCACCACAGCATCCTAACTGGCAGCTAGGATGCACAGGACCACTCCTAGGCTAAACTGTGGGGTAAAAGAAGAATGTCCTGCTGTTCCCAAAGGCTGTAGTGCTGCTCTTCTCCCAACAAGAAGGCGTCCCCTGCTTGTCCCCAGCCCATAATGCTCTCAACCTGTCCTCCAACCAAACCAAACCCGTTGAATGGAGCCGATTCCGACTCATAGTGACCCTATAGGACAGAGTAGAGCTGCCTTATAGGGTTTCCAAGGAGCAGCTGATGGATTCAAACTGCCAAGCTTTTGGTTTTTAGCAGCCGAACTCTTAACCACTGTGCCACCAGAGCTTCAAATAGCTAGAAAAAATCTGTCTTTGATCCTTTTTCGGTAACAAAGTATAGATCAGTCATTTGCAACAGGGCATTTTCAAACTATTCTCTGTGCCTCTCTGAAGAACCTCTGAGGTAAATGAACGTGATCATGTAAGTGTGTTTAAAATGGATTACTTTTCAGAGGGAGATTTATGTTTTAACAGGTATGAAAAACGTAAAGCAAAGGGTCAGATCATTTCTAGAGAAAATTCAGGGTTCAAACCAACCAAAGAAGGGAAGACCTATGGAGACACTGGATTTTCCTGGAACTCCTGAAACAAATTCATCTACCAATGTCTTCCTACACCTTCTTGCCAATGATATCAGTTATACTTTCACAGGTGTCTCAATCCCTTTCCCCTGAGGCAGGAAGCATCTATGCCCCTTTACAATGTATTCTAATCCCCCTCATCCCCATGCCACTTGACTTCTAGGCCTCCCTTCTCCCCACACTCCCACTCAGTGTCTACTAAGCATCTTAATATAGCAGGTCTGTCTTATTCTCATCACCATCCCCCACACAGGCATGATTCTTAAAGTACTGATGCATCTTCAACTCCAAGAGAAAAGCGGTCAAATCAACCCCTTTAGGTAAAAACATTCAGTCCTTCAAATGCTCTCCCAATGCACAAATAGTGGCTTAGAGTGTATATATTAGTGTATAACTATTAGTGTATAGGAAACCCTGGTGGCATAGTGGTTAAGAGCTACGACTGCTAACCTAAAAGGTCGGCAGTTCAGATCTACCAGGCACTCCTTGAAAACCCTACGGGGTAGTTCTACTCTGTCCTTTAGGGTCGCTGTGAGTTGGAATCAACTCGACAGCAATGGATTTGGGTTTTTGGCTTTTTGTTTTAATCAGTGTATACCACTACCCATCTGTCAGTTTGTTGTGCTGTGGTTGCTTGCATGTTGCTTTGATGCTGGAAGCTTATGCCACTGCTATTTTAAATACCAGCAGGGTCACCCATGGTGGACAGGTTTCAAAGGAGCTTCCAGATTAAGGCAGACTAGGAAGAAAGGCCTGGTGTTCTACTTCTGAAAATTAGCCAATGAAAACCTGATGGATCACAAAGTTTTCCTTGTGTCCAACTCACTTTCTTTGGACACCTCTACAGAAGAGATTAATTGCTACAAAAGGACATCATATTTGGTGAAGTAGAGGGCCAGTGAAGGCAGGGGATTGGCACAATAGCCACAACAATGGACTCGGACATGCTGGCAATCGTGAGGATGTTGTGGGACCTGGCAACATTTTGCTTTGTTGTATGTAGGGTTGTTATGAGTCAGAATCAACTTGATAGCAGCTATCTATCTGTCTATTAGTGTGTATACCTTCTCAGAAAGTGAAGAGAAATTTGAAAGGTAACTAGATTGGTGATAGCATGGGATGTCTGTAGGTAATGGCTAGTAGGCTAATGTTAAGGATTTTTTCTGCTTTTCAAAGACCCAAAACTCCAAAAGATTATTTGCTTTGTATATTTATTTACACATTCCGATTTAAGTGTGAAGCTATCTCTAGATCTTAATTTCATTACCTTAAAATTTATTATACTGGTAGAATTTTCCAAACTACTAAGAATTATAACTGCAACCCTTCTGACTGAGGCCTTGCTTTGAGATTTACAACTCAGTTTACGTCACAAATTCTTTCCCTGCAGGGATTCTGTGAGGAGACTTGCTGGTCTGCTAGTCCTATGTTACTTTAAGTAGACACACACAAAAAGGAGCAAAAATAGCTGAAAATTGATTATGTTGATATTCTGAATAAAAGCGATATCTCCACTTTTGTATGTCTAATTACCCACAGCTCTTTAAGAATTGGTGCAAATGTCACACAGTTTTTATGTTGGCATTTCATCTTTACAAAAATGGTATTTGATGGCATGAAACCAGAAAAGACTAATGGTCACAGCAGACAGCTTGTACATTAGACAAAGGTCACTGTGTTTTAATCAACAGTGCTGTTAATTAATGAGAACCTGAGCTGTTAAAAAAAAAAAAATAGGCACTGTGAATTTGCACACACAGATACACACATAAAATCAATCAATCTTTACCTAAAGCCACTTTGAGTAACTCAAAAAATAATAGTAACTGCAAGAACAGGTTTTACATCTCAAGTGATACAGCAAAGCCGCATTACAGTTCCATGGCATGGCATATGAAGATCCTTCCTCAATATCTAGAAAAGAGGGTTCATGCTAAATTAGTATTCTAGATACATATTCTAGATAGAATCTAGGACTAGCTCTACCATCGCTTCTTGGGTTTCTCAATTTCTATATTCATTTCCTTCATTTTTAAGAAGAATAAAAAAGATATTTTTACCTTAAAATTTTTAACTTTTTATCTATTTTGCCAAAATTCTGTGAAGACAAATGTGGAAACACTGTAAGTCCACCGAGACAGGTGGTAAAAATAATAAACATTTCCTTTGGTTCAGTGGAGGGCTGTCAAAGCCAAGCTTCTAAGGGAAGGACAGAACCATTGTTAATAACACCAGCTTTACATCATAGCTTTCTTCCAAGTAGGTAACGTACTCTAAATATTATTCGTTCTTGTTTTCAATTCCTTTAATAGCCATTTGAGTAATAGGGGGCATTTTATTTCAACACCAAGCCAGAGGAAATGAACCGATTCGTCTGAGGTACCGTAGCAAAGGCACCAGAACTTGTCTCATTGCTGACCCAGCCAGGTTCTGAAGAACTATCCCTAGTCTAAATCATTTCAGGTGAATGTAACAGATTTTGTGTTTGAAAACAAAATGAATAGACCCCCATCCAAAGGGTGATTTAGAGAGAACCATCAGCCAAAACACAATGAGGTCAGATCTAGCATCTGAACTTGAAGGGACCACCTTTCTTCTTATGAATCTACCCCATTAGCTAGAATACTGGCAATGACTTTTTTCAAAATTGAAATTTTTATTGATGTAACTGTAGATTCACATGCAGTCATAAGAAATAACACAGAGAGATCCCATAGACACTTTACCTAGTTTTCCCAAATGGTAACATTTTGCAAACTACAGTATAGTATCACAATCATCGTAATAATACTGATACTATCCACAAATCCTGGAGCCCTGGTGGTGCAGTGGTTAAGAGCTACTCCAGCTTAGCAGTGCGATGAATTCAAGAGCAGCTCCTTAGAAACTCTATGGGGCAATTCTCCCCTGTCCTTTAGGGTCACTATGAATCGGAATTGACTCGACAGCAATGGGTGTTTTTTTTGTTTTGTTTTTTTAATCCACAAATGTTACTCAGATTTCTTCAATTTTACTTGGATATGCTTATGGTAACCAATTGCTCCAACATCATTTGTTGAAAAGGCTATTCTTTCTCTATTTAGTTGCTTCTGCACTTTTATCAAAAACCAGTTGAGTATATTTGTGTGGGTCTATTTCTCAGTTCTCCGTTTAGTTCATTGATCTATATGTCTATCCCTCTACCTTACGGTCTTGATTTCCGGAGCTATGTAGTAAGCCTGAATGTCAGGTAGAATGATTCCTCCCATTTTGCCAAGATCGTTTTAGCTATTTTAGAGCCTGTGCCTTCCCACATAAATTTTAGATTAAGTTTGTTTATATCTACAAAAAAAGCCTTGCTGAAATTTTGATAGGAATTTCATTAAAACTACAGATCAATTTAGGAAGAATTCACCTCAGTACTATGTTGAGTCTTCTAATTCATGAACATGATATTTCTCTCCACATATTTTTGGCCTTCTCTGATTTCTTTCACCAGCATTTTGTAATTTTCAGCCTATAGATCTTGTACAAGTTTTGCTAAGTGTAGACCTAAGTAATTTTCTTTGGAATGATTGTAGATGGTATTGTGTTTTTAATTTCAGTTTCCACTTGTTCACTGCTAGTATTGAGATATATGATTGACTTTTGAGTGTTGTCTTGTATCCTGCAACTTTGTTGAACTCACCTATTGGTTCTAAGGGATTTTTTTGTAAATTCCTTGGGATTTTTCTCCATAGACAATCATGTCATCTGCAAATACAGTTTTATTTCTTTTTTTTTTCAATTTTTATGCCTGTTATTTATTTTACTTGCCTTATTCCAGTAGCTAGAACTTCTAGTACTATGTCTAATGTTGTTGTTGTTGTTATTAGTGGCTATTGTATCAATTCCAACTCATGGTGTCCCCAAGTATGCAGAGTAAAACTGCACTCCATAGGGTTTTCAAGTCTGTGACCTTTCTGAAGCAGATCACGAAGCCGTACTTCCAGGCACCTCTAGGTGGGTTTGAACTGCCAAACTTTTGGTTAGTAGTCCAGCACTTAACCATTTGCATCAGCCAGGGACTCGCCACTACATCTAATAAAAATGGTGAAAGTAAATAAACATCATGCCTTGTTCGTGACCTTAGGGGAAAACCATTTAGTCTTTCACCACTAAGTATGCTGTTCAAAAAAACCAAACCCAGTGCCGTCGAGTCGATTCTGACTCATAGCGACCCTATAGGACAGAGTAGAACTGCCCCATAGAATTTCCAGGGAGCACCTGCTGGATTCGAACTGCCGACCCTTTGGTTAGCAGCTGTAGCACTTAACCACTACGCCACCACGGTTAAGCTATAGATTTTTTGTAGATGCTCTTTATCAAATTGAGGCAGTTTCACCATATTCCTAACTTGCTGAGAGTTTTTATCATGAATAGTTGTTGGATTCTGTTACATGATTTTTCTTTGTCAATTGAAATGATTATGTGATTTTTCCTTCTTCATCTAGTTGATATAGTGGGTTACACTGACTGATTTTTAAATGTCGGATCAGCCTTGCATCCCTGGAATAAATCCCACTTGATCATGGTGTATAATACTTTTTACACATTGATGGATTCAGTTTGCTAATATTTTGTTGAGTATTTTTATATCCAAGTTCGAGAGAGACATTGGTTTGTAGTTTTTTGTTTTGTACTGCATTTGGTTTTATTATCAGGGAAATATTAGCATAATAAAATGAGTCAGGAAGTGTTTTCTTCTCTTCTGTTTTCTGGAAGAAACTGCAAAATTCTTGTTAATTCTTCTTTAAATTTTTGGTAGATTTTTCCAGTGCAATCATCTGGCCTGGAGATTTCTTTTTGGGGAGCATTTTAATTACAGATTTAATTTCTTTCATATTATAGGGTATTATGGACTGAATTGTGTCCCCCCCCCCGCCAAAAATGTGTGTCAACTTGGCTAGTCCATGATTCCCATTATTGTGTGATTGTCCACCATTTTGTCATCTGGTGTGATTTTCCTAAGTGTTGTAAATCCTACCTTTATGATGTTAATGAGGTGGGATTAGTGGCAATTATGTTAACGAGGCAGGACTGTTTTGAGATATAAAAGATCAGAGAGAGAGACATGGGGGACCTCATACCACCAAGAAACAAGAACCAGGAGAATAGCACATTGCTTGGACATGGGTTCCCTGCACTGAGAAGCTCCTCAACTAGGGAAGACTGGCAACAAGGACCTTCTCCCAGAGCCAACAGAAAGAGAAAGACTCCCCCTGGAGCTGACACCCTAAATTCAGACTTCTAACCTCCTAGGCTCTGAGAATAAATTTCTCTTTGTTAAAGCCATTTATATGTGGTATTTCTGTTAAACCAGCACTAGATAAATAAGACATAGGGTTATTCAGATTATCTATTTCTTCTTGGTTGAGATTTGGTAGTTTGTATTTTTTGAGGAATTGGCTCATTTCTTCTAAACTGTCAAATTTATGGGTATAAAATTACTCAGTGCTCCCTTGTTATCTTTTTAATGTCTGCAGGACCTGTAGTGATATTCCATATTTCATTCCCAATATTGGTGATTTTTGTCTTTTTATTTTTTATCAACCTTGCTAGAGGCTTATCAATTTTATAGATTTTTTTTCAAATAGCCAGCTTTTTGTTTCACTGATTTTCTTTATTGTTTTCCTATTTTTACTTTCATTGATTTGTGATCTTATCAAAATTATTTCCTTTTTTCTGCCGTCTTTGGGTTTATTTTATTCTTCTTTTTTCTAACTTCTTGAGGTAGGAATTTCGACTGTTGCCTTGATGCCTTTCTTCATTTCCAATATAAGCATTTAGGGCTGTAAGTTTTCCTCTCAGCATTGCTCCAGCTGAGTCCCACATATTTTGATATGTTCTGTTTTCATTTTCATTCATTCTATATATTTTTTTATTCCCTTTAAGACTTCCTCTTTGGCTCATGAATTATTTAAAAGTATGTTGTTTCATTTCCACGTTTATGGATTTGCTTGTTGTCTTTCTGTTATTGGTTTCTAGTTTGATCCCATTGTAGTTTCAGAACACACTCTTTATGATTTCATTCTCTTAAATTTGCTGCGATTTGTTTTATGGCCCAGGACATGGTTCAGCTTAGTGAAGGCTTCATGGCCTATATTCTGTTGTTAATCGATTGTGTTGTCCAGATCATTCTAGTAGTTATATCAGTTGCTGAGAAGGAGGCGATGAAGTCTCCAACTATAATTCCAGATTTGTCTGTTTCTCCTTTCAGCTCTATTAGCTTTTGCTTTATGTATTATGAGGCTCTTTTGTTTGGTGCATAGACATTTTGGATCATTATGTCTTCTTGGTAGATTGAGTCATTTATCATTATGTAATGTTGCTCTCTAACTTGAGTAGTTTTCTTTGCTCTGAAGCTGATTTTATCAACCGATACTATGCATAGCCAATAAATTAGCCAGTCTACTTTATAGCCAAATCTGCTTTTTTTTTTTAATTAATGTTTGCATGGTATATCTTTTTCTATCCCTTTACTTTTAAATTGAATGGCAGTGATTTTTTTATTCCTCATTTACTTCCAGATATTTTCTGAGAGTCTACTGTGTGCCCAATAGTGGGTAAATAGAGTGGAAGAAGGCTGGCATGTTTTCCTGCCCTAAAGCCCACGAGGCCTATGAAGAATGGTTGCACGTGCACTTGACATCTAGTAGACCATAGTACATGTTTGTTGAATGTTTATGTGAGGGTTTGTGAGAAAATTAGGTGCATCCACAGGAAACTCTGGACCCTGGCACCTTTCTTAAAGGCCCCATAAGAGTGAACTCAAAGCAGTAGATAGGAAAATTGGAAAAAAGTTATATTTTTTCCTACCTGTTCTAAGGCCTGCCAAATTAAAGACACTTTCCCTTTTCTAGGCCAATAGCACTTTGTTTTTTGTTTGTTTTGTTTTGTTGCTTTAATTGAAATAAGGTATAAATTTCAGAAACTAAGAGACAAAATCTGGTGAAAGTTTTTTCCCTGCAACATAAATGCCAAACCCAAGCCCTACAGAAACAACATCCCCATGGCCTGCAATTCTGGACTTGAAGGGAACTCTCAACAATCATCTACCAAGTTCTCATCTCATTGCTGCTCACTCAGAGATTGGAGGTTTTTTAGGTTTTTATTTTTCATCAGTCTAAAACCAAGCCCTTATAGGGATTACTAAGTGTTCCTGTTAGATGCTGTCGAGTCTGTTCCAACTCATAGCAACCCCATGTGCAACAGAATGAAACAATACCTAGTCCTGCACCATCCTCACAACTGTTGTTAAGCTTGAGCCCATTGTTTCAGCCACTGTGTCAATCCGTCTCATTGAGGGTCTTCCTCTTTTTTGCTGACCCTCCATTTTACCAAACATGATGTCCTTCTTAAGGGACTGGTTCTTTCCGATAACATATCCAAAGCAGTGAGACAAAGTCTCACCATCCTTGCTTCTAAGGAGCATTCTGGTTATACTTCTTTCAAGACAGATTTGTTTGCTTTTCTGGCAATGTCCATGACATATTCAATATTCCTCACCAATACTTCAAAGGCATCAATTCTTCTTTGGTCTTCCTTATTCACTGGTACATATGAGGCAATTGAAAATACCATGGCACAAGGAATAGTAAGTAATAGTCGAATAAGGAGAGGGGTATTCTGACCCTAGTATTTCTTTCATCAAGGCATAAATGAATCCAATTATGACTTCCTATTGCTTTATTAAGAAATGAACAAAACATCTTTCTAAGCTATAAATATAAAAAGGCAGCAACCAATATTCCTGAACCAGGAGCCTAAGAAAAGAATCTGTAGATGTCATTTATCCTGCCTAATGGCCATCCAAGTAGACCTGGTGGTTCAGTGGTTAAGTGCTTGGCTACTAACTGAAGGTTGGAGGTTCAAATCCACAAGCTGCTCCATGGGAGAAAGATGTGGCAATCTGCTTCTATAAAGATTACAGCCTTGGAAACCCTATGGGGCAGTTCTACTCTATCATATACAGTCTCTATGAGTCAGATTCGATTTGATGGCAACAGGTTTGGCTTTTGGTTTTAATGGTCATCCATCAATTAGCTTCATCTGTTCCCATGAAAAGGGAAAATCATATGGAAATACCTGGGCACTCAGGCCACATTTGGGATTTCCTTGGATATCCCTCATAGTATGACCTCTCACCCCTGGAGAGCCAAACTTACTGGCGTAAGTAGGAGTTAGGGACATGCACCAAAAAGTGGACCTGCCATTAAACCTAGATTGGGCTACAGAAAAAACCAAACCCATTACCGTCGAGTTGATTCTGACTTATAGCAACCCTGATTGGGGTACGGTCACGGTCAATGTCACCATGACAGGACTAAACATAAAGTCATGTTGGGCCTCGGCATGCTTTGTATAGGTGGAAAGATGTGTGGATTAAAGATAGGTGAGCTTTAGCCATTTAATGAATTAATAGAATCAACTACCTAAATATACTCTCAAGACCAAAACAAAACCCTCATATCACTAATGAATGTGTATTGACCATAGTTTTGGTTGTCTGTGTATGAAGTCATCTTCAGAGATTTGTACCGTAAGTAACTTTAAGCCATGGTAAGTAAACAATGATAATATTGGAGATTTGTTCCTCATCATGAAATAGTGCAAAATAAAAGAAGGGTGGAATGACATATCTCTACTAGACATTTCAAAAGTGCAGTATATCATCACTTGCTCTAACTAAAGAAACAGACATTTGCCAAAAGCTTACAACAAAAAGGCCGTTTTCTAAATTCATCAACAGTTTTTTTCTTGGGGCTTGGGGTGGGAGAGTGGGGAGTGGATTGGGACCTTTACTTTCTACACCTATATTTCTGCAGCATTTGAATATTTTAATAATGACCACATATTGCTTTTATAATTAATAAAAATGACTTAATACATATGCTCTTGTATTATAAAGATCAGGCCAACCCTTCTTTAAAAACAATCGAAGGAATTATTTTTAAAAGGAAAGCCAATTTTGATAAACTCAGTATCTGTCCCTAGGATGCTTTCCTCTTACAAATTCCATTTGGTTTTTCATTCTATGACTGACTGCTTAATGAACCACTTTAGTTGCCCTTTCCCCAGGGTTAACTCACGACTCTTCCTAAATAATCTCCAAATCAGTTTACTAGAGCAGGTGTTGTTTTCTAGGCAGCTCTTGCCAAAGGGCAGCATGATAATTAACAAGCTTCAGATCTGGAGAATTCAGGGTCTTATTTCTGGCAAGGAATACATGTGCTACATACACAATACAGGCAGTCTCCAGGTTGCAAATGTCTGACCAGTGGTTATGATCCAACCTCTATAAAGCCTAGTATATTAAAATTTTGAGGTACATATAATGGTTCCTAATAACAAATGGGCACTAATTTGTGATGTACATCAAATATTATTATTATTATTACTGTATTATCATGTTAAAGGTGTTTTATATTATCTGGAAGTGTTTCTTTAATGCTTTTTATGCATAGGAAGGTACACTATATACTATACACTAGAAGAAATATTTGACTAACTGACATTTCAATAAAACTCTACCTTACGGTTCCAATTTAAGTACAAATTTGACTTAAAGACAGACTTAGGGGAGGCGAGGCCAAGAGGACAGAATAGCTAGATGCTTCCTGCAATCTCTCTTACAACAAAAACCTGAAAAAACAAGTGAAACGGTTATATGTATGACAAGCTAGGAGCCTTGAACATCAAAGACAAAGTTAGAAAATGGACTGAGTGGCAGGGGCAGGGAGAGACACTTTAGAAGCAGAGAGGAATTACCAGATGTGAATCGCCAGGATCCCTCAGGCACCATTCCCGGGAGCGGCTGCAGCAGGCTGGTACTAGCATTCAGCCACAGTTTCCTCAGGGAGAAACAGCCAGCCGCACAGCCTACTCACACCTCTGGAACCAGAGAAGAATGGCGCTCCCAGCAAAAGCTAAGTACTTGCGTATATTTTACCACACCCCCCCCCCGCCCCCAAGCTGGCTTCAGTGGCTGTTGATTTCCCTGGGCCTGAGATAGGTCTTGTTGAGCGCCCGGAGCCATCCTCCCAGCCTTGGAATAGAAATAAACTCACAACTGGGAGAAAAGATAATTTGCCAGCTCCACTAATCGGGGGAGCTCAGGACAGAAGTGGCTCCTGTCCAGGCATAAATGGTTCATGGACTTTGAGTACCTTTCCTGCCTGCATGGACCTATGTGGGCCTATTTCAGGAGAATAGACCCTTGTTGGCAGACTGCAGCTGTTTCAGCCGTGCGGTAAAGAGGTGGGTGTTTGATATTTGACACCACTTTGCCTATTAAGTAGGATCCTCACCTGCCCACATCAAGGATATAAGGACTGGTGGCTCCACTCAGTTCACCCAGCCACCTTCAACAAGGATCCAAGGATAACTGGTACCTCCCTGTCCTTACAAACAAAAGCATTGGATGCCCATGGTCCATCTGCAAAACCCACCCACCTGTACAGTCTAGGGAACAGTGATGCACTTTCCTCAGAGACACTCGGGGAAAGAATCTCAGCCCCCTGCCTTGTTCAAAGTGTGACCCCCTGCTGCAACCAGATACAGGTACATACGCCAATCACCCCTGCGCCTCTAAGACTGTAGGACAGAGCCTGTACCACACACTTGATGATCAGCTACCTGGATGCCTGAGCTGAATTCATGCAAGAAAAGTGAATGGACCCCTAGACTGATATACCTGATAACAGCTCTACCCATCTGATGACAGGACATCAGAGAATCAAAGGCAAAAATAATCAAGCTAGCTTACTCCAGCAACCCATTTGGGCATATCAAAACAAAACAAAGCAAGAAGCTACAATACAGTAAGCAAACATAAAGTAAACTAATACAATAACTTATAGATGGCTCGGAGACAACAGTCAGTATCAAGTCACATAAAGAAACAGACCATGATCGCCTCAACAAGCTCTCAGAACAAAGAATCAGTGGATCTTCTGGATGAAGGTGCCTTCCTGGAATTACCAGATGCAGAATTCAAAACTTTAATATACAGAGCTCTTCAAGACATCAGGAACAAAATTAGGAAGGAGATCAGGCAATACACAGAACAAGCCAAAGAACACACAGATAAAATAGTTGAAGAAATTAAAAAGATTATTCAAGAACATAATGAAAAATTTAATAAGCTGCAAGAATCTATAGAGAGACAGCAATCAGAAACTCAGAATATTAACAACAAAATCACGGAATTAAACAACCCAGTAGAAAGAGGAGTAGAATTGAGCAAGTGGAAGGCAGAACTGGTGAGCTTGAAAATAAAGCACTTGGCACCAATATATTGAAGAAAAATCAGATAAAAGAATTTTAAAAAATGAAGAAACCCTAAGAATCATGTGGGACTCTATCAAGAGGAATAATCTATGAGTGATTGGAGTACCAGAACAAGGAGGCACAACACAAAATACAGAGATAATTGTTGAAGATTTGTTGGCAGAAAACTTCCCTTATACCATGAAAGATGAGAAGATATCTATCCAAGATGCTCATCGAACTGCACATAAGGTAGATTCTAAAAGAAAGTCACCAAGACATATTATAATCACACTTGCCAAAACCAAAGATAAAGAGAGAATTTTAATAGCAGCTAAGGAAAAAGAAAAAGTCAAAGGAGAGTCAATAATAATCTCACAATACTCGGCGGAAACCATGCAGGCAAAAAGGCAATGGGATGACTTATATAAAGCATTGACGGAAAAAAATTGCCATCTAAGAATCATATATCCAGCAAAACTGTCTCTCAAATATGAAGGTGAAATTAGGACATTTCCAGATAAACAGAAGTTTAGGGAATTTGTAAAAACCGAACCAAAACTACAAGATATAATAAAGGGAGTTCTTTGGTTAGATAAGCAATAATATCAGGTATCAACCCAAGATTAGAACACTGGGTAGGGAAATCAGATGTCAACCAAGACAGGGAAATCACAAAAATAAATCAAGACTAAGAAACGCTCCAAACAGGGAAACAGCGATGTTATTATGTAAAAGAAGACAACATTAAAACAATGAAGAGGGACTAAGAAATGTAGTCATAGATCTTTCATATGGAGAGGAAGACAAGGTGATATAAAGAAACAAAAAGGTTTAAATTTAGAAAAATAGGGGTAAATATTAAGATAACCACAAAAGAGACAAACTGTCCTACACATCAAAATAAAATGCAAGAAAAAAGTAAAGACTCAACAGAAACAAAGTCAACAACATCAAAGAAGAGGAAAAGACAATATATAAAGATAAACCACTTAGCACAAAAGTTAAGTGGGAAAAAGAAACTGTCAACAACACACAAAAAAGACATCAAAATGCCAGCACTAAATTCATAAAAAAAAAAAAAATTTTTTCTATCCATAATTATGCTGAATGTAAATAGGCTAAATGTACCAATAAAGAGACAGAGATTGGCAGAATGGATAAAAAAACATGATCCATCTATATGCTGCCTACAAAAGACACACCTTAGACTTAGAGACACAAAGGATAGAGAAAAATATATCAAGCAAACAACAATCAAAAAAGAGCAGGAGTGGCAATATTAATTTCTGATAAAATAGACTTTAAAGTTAAATCCACCACCAAGGATAAGGAAGGACACTATATAATGATTAAAGGGACAATATACCAGGAGGATATAACCATATTAAATATTTATGAACCCAATGACAGGGCTGCAAGATACATAAAACAAACTCTCACAGCTTTGGAAAGTGAGATAGACAGCTCCACAATTACAGTAGGAGACTTTAACACACCACTTTCGGTGGAGAACAGGACATCCAGAAAGAAGCTCAATAAAGACACAGAAGATCTAAATGCCACAGTCAACCAACTTGACTTCATAGACATATACAGAACACTCCACCCAACAAGCAGCCAAGTATACATTCTCTTCTAGTGTACGTGGAACGTTCTCTAGAATAACCACATATTAGGTCATAAAGCAAGCATTACCAGAATCCAAAACATCAAAATATTACAAAACATCTCCTGTGACCATAAGGCCGTAAAAGTAGAAATCAATAACAGAAAAAGCAAGGAAAAGAAATCTAACTGTTGGAAACTGAACAATACCCTGCTCAAAAAAGACTGGATTATAGAAGACATTAAGGATGGAAGAAAGAAATTCATAGAGTCCAATGAGAATGAACACACTTTCTATCAGAACCTTTGGGACATAGGGAAAGCAGGGCTCAGAGGTCAATTTATATCAAATGCACACATACAAAAAGAAGAAAAGGCCAAAATCAAAGAATTTTCCCTAAAACTTGAACAAATAGAAAGAGAGCAACAAAAGAAACCATCAGGCACCAGAAGAAAGCAAATAATAAAAATTAGAACAGAATTAAATGAAGTAGACAACAGAAAAATAATTGAAAGAGTTAACAAGACCAAAAGCTGGTTCTTTGAAAAAATTAACAAAATTGATAAACCACTGGCCAAACTGACAAGGTGAGGAAGCAAATAACCCAATATCACAATAGACCCAACTGAAATTAAAGGAATCATATCAGATTACTACGAAAAATTTTACTCTAACAAATTCGAAAGCCTAGAAGAAACAGATGAATTCTTAGAAACACACTACCACCTAAACTAACCCAAATAGGCAGAACAACTAAACAGACCCATAAAAAAAGAAGAGATTGAAAAGGTAATCAAAAAACTCCCAACAAAAAAAAAGCCCTCATCTAGATGGCTTCACTGCAGAGTTCTACCAAACTTTCAGAGAAGAGTTAACACTACTACTGCTAAAGGTTATTTCAGAGCATAGAAAAGGGTAGAATACTCCCAAACTCATTCTGCAAAACCAGCATATCCCTGATACCAAAACCAGGTAAAGACTCCACAAAAAAAGAAAATTACTGATCTATATCCCTCATGAACTTAGATGCAAAAATCCTCAACAAAATTCTAGCCAATAGAATTCAACAACACATCAAAAATGATTCCCCATGACCAAGTGGGATTCATACCAGGTATGCAGGGATGGTTCATCATTAGAAAAACAATTAATGTAACCCATCATATAAATAAAATACAAGAACCACATGATTTTATCAATCGATGCAGAAAAGGCATTTGACAAAGTTCAACACCCATTGATGATAAAAAAAACTCTCAGCTAAATAGGAATAGAAGGAAAATTCCTCAACATAATAAAGGGCATTTATACAAAGCCAACAGCTAACATTGTCCTAAATGGAGAGAGTCTGAAAGCATTCCTTTTGAGATCGGGAACCAGACAAGGATGCCCTTTTATCACCATTCTTATTCAACATTGTGCTGGAGGTCCTAGCGAGAGCAATTAGGCTAGATAAAAAAATAAAGGGCATCCAGACTGGTAAGGAAAAAGTAAAAGTATCTCTATTTGCAGATGACATGATCTTATACACAGAAAACCCAAAAGAAGCCTCAAGAAAACTACTGAAACTAATAGGAGAGTTCAGCAAAGTATCAGCATTCAAGATAAACATACAAAAATCGGTTGGATTCCTCTACCCCAACAAAAAGAACATCAAAGAGGAAATCACCAAATCAATACCATTTACGGTAGCCTGCAAGAAGATAAAATACTTTGGAATAAATCTTACCAGAGTTGTAAAAGACCTATACAAAGAGAACTAAAAGACACTACTGCAAGAAACCAAAAGAGACCTACATAAGTGGAAAAACACACCTTGCTCATGGATAGGAAGATTTAACATTGTAAAAATGTCTGTTCTACCAAAAGCCATCTATAGATACAATGCAATTCCGATTCAAATTCCAACAGCATTTTTTAATGAGGTGGAGAAACAATCACCAACTTCATATGGAAGGGAACAAGGCCCCAGATAAGTAAAGCATTACTAAAAAAGAAGAAGAAAGTGGGAGGCCTCACTCTACCTGATTTTAGAACCTCTTTTTTTTTATACAGCCACAGTAGTCAAAACAGCGTGGTGCTGTTACAAAAACAGATACATAGACCAATGGAACAGAATTGAGAATCCAGACATAAGTCCATTCATATATGAGCAGCTGATATTTGACAAAGGCCCAAAGTCAGTTAAATGGGGAAAACACAGTCTGTTTAACAAATGGTGCTGGCATAACTGGATATCCATCTGCAAAAAGATGAAACAAGACCCATACCTCACACCATGCACAAAAACAAACTCAAAATGGATCAAAGACCTAAATATAAAATCTAAAATGATAAAGATCATGGAAGAAAAAATAGGGACAATGCTAGGAGCCCTAATACATGGCATAAATAGTATACAAAACATTACTAACAATGCAGAAGAGAGAAACTAGATAACTGGGAGCTCCTAAAAATCAAACACCTATGCTCATCCAAAGACTTCACCAAAAGAATAAAAAGATTACTTGCAGACTGGGAAAAAGTTTTTAGCTATGACATTTCTGGTCAGCATCTGGTCTCTAAAATCTACATGACACTGCAAAAACTCCACTATGAAAAGACAAATAACCAAATTAAAAAATGGACAAAGGATATGAACAGGCACTTCATTAAAGAAGACATTCAGGTAGCTAACAGATACGTGAGGAAATGCTCACTATCATTAGCCATTAGAGAAATGCAAATCAAAACTACAATGAGATTCCATCTCACTCCAACAAGGCTGAAATTAATCCAAAAGCCACAAAATAATAAGTGTTGGAGAGGTTGTGGAGAGACTGGAAACTTACACATGGCTGGTGGGAATGTAAAATGGTACAACCACTTTGGGAAAATATTTGGCACTTCCTTAAAAAAGTTAGAAATAGAACTACCATACGATCCAGCAATCCCAGTCCTTGGAATATATCCCAGAGAATTAAGAGCCTTTACACGAACAGATATATACACACCCATGTTCATTGCAGTGCTGTTTACAATAGCAAAAAGATGGAAGCAACCAAGGTGCCCATCAACGGATGAATGGATATATAAATTATGGTATATTCACACAATGGAATTCTACGCATCGATAAAGGACAATGAGGAATCCGTGAAGCATTTCATAACATGGAGGAATCTGGAAGACATTATGCTGAGTGAAATTAGTCAGTTGCAAACGGACAAATATTGTAGAAGACCACTATTATAATAACTGGAGAAATAGTTGAAACAGAGAAAAATATATTCTTTGATGGTTACAAGAAGGGGGAGGGAGGGAGGGAGAGAGAGGAGTTTTCACTAATTAGGTAGTAGATAAGAATTATTTTAGGTGAAGGGAAAGACAACACAATACAGGCGAGGTCAGCACAACTGGACTAAACTATAAGTAGTTTCCTGAATAAACTGAATGCTTTGAAGGCCAGCGTAGCAGGGGCAGGGGTTTGGGAACCATCGTTTCAGGGGACACCTAAGTCAATTGGCATATAAAATCCATTAAGAAAACATTATGCATCCCACTTTGGAGAGAGGCATCTGGGGTCTTAAATGCTAGCAAGTGGTCATCTAAGATGCATCAATGGGTCTCAGCCCACCTGGAGCAAAGGAGCATGAAGAACACCAAAGATACAAGGTAAGTATGAGCCCAAGAGACAGAAAGGACCACATAAACCAGAGACTACATCAGCCTGAGACCAGAAGAACTAG
Organism: Loxodonta africana; assembly: GCF_030014295.1. NCBI lineage: Eukaryota > Metazoa > Chordata > Mammalia > Proboscidea > Elephantidae > Loxodonta > Loxodonta africana. The sequence continues at coordinate 134,494,959 of NC_087342.1, forward strand.
ATGGTGCCTGGCCACAGACAATGACTGCCCTGACAGGGAACACAACAGAGAACCCCTGAGGGAGCAGGAGAGCAGTGGGATGCAGACCCCAAATTCTCATAAAAAGACCACATTTAATGGTCTGACTGACACTAGAAGGACCCCAGAGGTCATGGTCCCCAGACCTTCTGTTAGCCCAAGACAGGAACCATTCCCAAAGCCAACTCTTCAGACAGGGGTTGGCCTGTACTATGGGATAGAAAATGGTACTGGGAAAGAGTGAGCTTCTTGGATCAAGTAGACACATGAGACTATGTGGGCAGCCCCTGTCTGGAGAGGAGATGAGAGGGCAGAGGGGGTCAGAAGCTGGACGAATGGACACAAAAATAGAGAATGGAGAGAAGGAGTGTGCTGTCTCATCAGGGAGAGAGCAATTAGGAGTATATAGCAACGTGTATATAAATTTTTATATGAGAGACTGACTCAATTTGTAAACTTTCACTTAAAGCACAATGAAAATTAAAATAAATAAATAAAGACAGACCTAGGAGAGGAACTCATTCGTAATCTGGGAACAGCCTGTAATGCTTTTGAAACTTGCTATTTTATAAGGACATTTTGAATCCATAACAAAATAACTCAATATATTTTTAAATATGTCTTCTTCTCTGAGAGCAGCTCTTAAAGGTGTAGAGATTATGTCATTCCTTGCAGCAAAATGAAACTCTGTCTTTTGTAAAACTTGCCATTGTGTCTCAGGGCCCACTCTTTGATTTCAGGTATTTCACATGTTACCAGATAGCTAAAGTCTACATATGCCATATAAGCTAGATCAGTTATTCAGCCTGCAAGTTTAGTATTGAAACTGACTCCTAAATGTGCCAAGTGTTCGAGGCTCGAAAAGGAATAATGTTCTATGATAGATATGCAGACAATGTGCGTTTCAGGTGTTCTCCAGGTTTAGTTGATTTGGAGAAAAGATGTTCTTAACTTTAGACATTAACCACTAGACATTTCAAACAAAATGCCTAAATGCCCAGAAATATCCATAGAGTTTCTTGCTGTGGTTTACTCCATAATGCTTCTCTCTGACACATTTTATTTGATATTTTAGGAGTTTGTGATGATTGTCGTCTTTGGTTTGGAGTTCATCATTCGAATCTGGTCTGCAGGTTGCTGTTGTCGGTATAGAGGATGGCAAGGAAGATTGAGGTTTGCCCGAAAGCCTTTCTGTGTTATAGGTGAGTTTCAAAGCCTGAATATCAAAATCCCAGGATAGGCCTAAGTTTAAAGTACCACATCTTTCTTGTCTGTTTCTTGTTTTGCAACATTTGGTTAATATTGAAAGCCAGCATTCATTGAGTACTAACTGTGGGTCAAGCAGTGTTGTGATTTAAAGTGTTGACTTATTTAATCCTCACCACAACACTGTGAGTTAGGTATTTTTATCATCCCCATGCTACAGATGAAGAAACTGAGGCAAAGAGCGGTGAAGTAAGTTGCTAAAAGTTACGCAGGCAGTAATTGGTGGAGCTGGGATTTGAACTCAGGTGTTTTGGCTCTAGAACACCAACTTTTATGAGCTAAGTTACACTGAAATATACAATAATAATAGTATAATAATAATTCGGTGTTACCCTGAATTAAGAAAGCGTTGATTACAATGAGTATAAAAATCCCTTTTTGCTCTGTGATATGACATCAGGCTATACTCTTGATCAGCTGGAATGAGTAACAGTGCATTAGCTCTGGTAAAGTACATCAATTAGAATGCTTCAAGAATGATTACAAGTGTGGTTTATTTTTTCCAATGATAACGTTAGAACTGATAAAGTGTTCTGAACTCTGAAATATGAGTCCTCCGTACCTGCAACCTCCAAATAAAGAGCACACCTCTATACCTCCCTAGCTGCTGTGATTTCAAAGGAACTCCATTCACCTGGGTACCAGCTTGAAATGACAATTCTTAATGAAAATGCCATATGACATTCTGGAATTAAGATCTGGCATCTCCCAGTAATATATTTAAAAGTATACCATAAAATTGTAAACCCTATGTATGTTATTACTATTATTATTAAAGTTTGATTCCCTTGGTCTTTTTCCCTTCTCAGTTCTTAGGCATCAATACAAACTCAAACACTGAAAGTTCTTGGTGAAGGTTTACTTATTTCAACTATTTCCAAGCTGGAAAAGTGAGTTTTGCATTTGCAAGGTAGTTTAGATTATTTCAGATTTTCCGTTTTAATAGTGAGGAAACTTTCGAGTAATCCTTTTATTTTCTCCTTTACCCCTTTTTCCTGTGGTGCAGGAAGCGTGGGTGAAGAAGGACTTGGACAAAGTGTCTCCCCAGACTTGGGGACTGTTAAGAAGAGTCCTTTATTCCAGCCTCTCTGTGTAGGCAGAACACTCCCCTGGGAATGGAAGAACTAGTGGTCTCCCTAGACACTCTCTGCCACTGAAGTAGTCCCACAGTATGCATACTTCAAAAGAGTCGCCATGTATTGAACCAAAATTTAAGGAAATTTGGCTGTTGATTGAGGCACTGGAATTACAAGAGTGAATCAAGAGAAAAATCTAAGTTAAATCAATCTTAAAATACCATGTTTGGCCTTCACTAGTGCAATGCTTGCCCAACCACCTCTCTTTTCCAAAATAGGATTTATTTCTTTTTGAAAGTTGTTAATGCTAAGGTGTAGAAGAAGGTAGGTGCTAAATTCCCAGCCTTGCAGGCCCATCAAGCCCCAAGGCATATTAATGAAGGCATTTGATTTTACACCCTGGAGGTTTTTTTCTCTTTCTGAATTCCCTGCTCATGCAGGATTATGAAGGACTGTAGCCTGATGTGAGGCTACTGCACAACAAGTACTTTCTGTCCCTTACAGGCCTAAACAAACCATTCACAAGGCAGATGGTTGGCCAAGATTCACTCAACTTCTGCAGGATAAGGTCGGTTCATGGATGACTACAGAAATGTTCCGTTCCAGATTTTAAAACCAATTAAAACTTGGTTTTGTTCCAATTCCAGAGGCAATGCCAACGTAGTTCTGGCCTCCAAGCTATAATGAAAGTTTCTCAGATGCCTGCTGCCTTTTGATAGCTGTTTTCAGCCATGGATACATCAGCCGATCTTAGTCCTTTAATCTTTCTTTTATTGTCTCAGATCCTCGCAGGTCTTCATAATAACATGTGATTCTAACAATGAGGTACATTGTCTCATTTGCCTTTAGACCCATCAATAGTGACCTTACAAATTCAGTATGACATGGTAACTCCACTTCAGTTAGCTCTTCAGGCCTTTGCTTCATTTGGATATTTTACCTCTAATAAATTAATTGCTTTGGAGGAAAATTTCGTAGATAAATAATGAATCCCCATTAGAACAAAGACAAGATTTATACTTCCATTTGTGATAACCGTGCATTTGGGGGGGGGGCGTCTTTTGTTGAATGCACGTGTAACAGTTTGATCCATGGTTCAAATGTGGCTCTTTAGTATGAGTTCAATAAAATTTAACCTACAGAGAAGAACCAAATGTCAAGCTACCCAAAGGCAACAGGTTTCACCGGATCACTGCTAAAACCCTTTCTACACCCGTTTAATAGGTCCATAAAAATGATTGATGTCACAGGTAAAATGATAAAGTAAAATGAGCCTTGTAGTTTCCTTGTTCAACCTAATTTACCTTGGTGAAATGAAAAAAATAGTATCTCACTCATCTGTTCATCTCTCAACTGTTCTGAGAGTTGGGAAACATTGTTAGACCTCTCAAGATTCCATGCATTTATAAGATTTGATTCCTCTGAACATGTCAAATACACATCCAAATGTTTTTAGAAGTTTTGAGCATTCAAAATAACATAAAAAAAGTTGTGGTAGCTTAGCTATGTCTTCAACATGGGAAATGCATTCTGTAAGTACACCAATGATATTCTTTCCAGTTGGTAACAGATTGATGCTGCTACCGTGTTAGCTAGTGAGCCTTGTACAGTGTTGAGCTCCATAGACCAACTGATAGTATTTGGACACAATTTAATAGAGGCCCAAGAGCTAATTCCCAAAGACTTTAGCACTTCCGCCCGCCCTTAAACTGTCCGTCCTCTTTACCTCTGCCCTCTAGCCATGGCCAGGAGTATTTCTAAACCTTGTTGATTTAAGAAATCATAAAATCATTGTAGAGTTGTGTTTGGAAAACATTTTAAACAATTGTAACCTAAAAGAAGAGTAAATCTATTTAATTTTTTTATTAGCTTGGTTTTGACAGTGTGTTTTATCCCTCTCAGGACTGGCGGTATGCAGCTACCACTTTTTGTGCCTCTGGGGTTCATTGGGAAGCTGCTGTCCCACTGACAGTATGTGCAGCCAGCAGACAAGCCCTATATAACAGTTTGAAAATGGAAAAAACAGGCCTGTTCTGCAAATTACTGTTTTTACAGGGTATTGTGTGATACAGTGCTGAATCATTGGATTTTTGGTAGGAAAAACATAAATTTTGAACTTTTTTTATTTGGTACACATATGTACCTCTGGACTCTGAGGGTAGAATTTGTGTCCACAAGGGGTACATATATGTACCTATGGATTCCGAGAGTACAGTTTGTGGAATGAAACACAAAACAAAAACCGTATTGCCTACCAAAAATTTACGCACATTCAATGATTACTGAAAATGCATAGCATCGGCAAAAAATTAAAAGGAAAAAAATAATTGGGTCATGAAAGGGTTAAAATTGGTAAAATCTTATTTTGAATTACAACATCTCTTCCTTATACCTATGTGTTCAATTTCCATCTCTCCCCTAAGACTGTATCTTAATAACATTACTACGGCTGTGGGCAACAATTGCTGCATTACCGATTTGGAGAGTCAAGACTATCTCGGGATGACGACCAAGTTGCCTTTCATTTCTCTGGGCTGGCCACCTTGCCGCATCACCAGTGCTTTATGATTTCTCTACATCCCAACACAAATCACTCACCCAGTGGCCTCACTGTTGAGAATGTGTGAAAGAACCCCAAAGACTGATTTCATAGTCATTCCTTTTCCCAACTTCCATTAATGACCTACCTGAAAATTGCAAATAGTATGAGAGGCTGGTACTTAGATTGTAATGAGCCTAATGTGTCTGGAAGCCAACAAATTGCTCCAAATGGTGGCTTTTTTGGATTCTTTGGTGACTCCTTCTACAGACAGTTGTTAACAGGCCCATATTTTCCAGTCTTGCAGTGGATCTCAGGGAAGCAGAAAGTGCTGGCCTGATATTAATCTTGGATCTGTATTTGGTGCTAAATATAAGTTGATTTTTTATTGCTATTTTAAGAGTTTTGCTACAATGTAAAATTTCCGCAGGAGAAATAGAGAAGCAAACCACAGCACAGATGTTTCCCCCATGAATCGAGCATATACGCCTTTGACATGAGATAGCAGTCTCTCAGGAAAATACCAACAACTGCATTTTTTTAATGAGAGAAAATATAGCCAGCTTCTTACCTCCTAAAACAAAGTTAAAGCGTTTATTAAAATCAACCACATGGAGGAGGTAACGCTAATATATCTGTGAGTTCATCTTGTGAAAAGGCAGTTTAAGCTGCTAATGTGTTCTAAAGTTAGATCGGAGACTACCAGAACTGCCACTGGCTTCTGAGCTGAAGACACAAGCCATCATTTGTCTGCTTCTCTGCCTTCATTATCTTTTGTTCTATGAAATGTGCTCTTGCATTGCATCATCTTCTATACCTTGTAATTTCTTCTCCCTTTTAGTAGAAATTATGTTCTCTCAGGTTATTTCCTGTCAGCCATGTACTCTTCTGCTCCTTCTCTTTACTTCTAAGTGTCCAAACTCCTCCAGCACACATAGACTCCTTAACTGGATCATCTGATGTTAACTAAACCCCATTAGGTTGATTGATCACCAAACATTAAAGCTATTTAAATCCCTTTAGTTAATAACAGCTAATGTTGATTGAGACCTATTATATGCTACATACTGCTCTAAACGCTTTGTAAATATTGCCGTATTTATCCCACATAAGTACTATAATCTCCCATTTCAAGAGCTAGGAAGATAGCAAGTGAAAGAACCAGGATTCACTGGTAGGTGATTTCACTCCACCTGACTGTGAGAAAATTGCCCCTATTGTTTATTAGTATTTTAAAATTCAGTTAAACTGAACCTGTCCATTGTCATCAACTTATAAACAAAGAACATCATACTTTTATGTTCACCATTAGCAATTCATAATCTTTGAATGAGAAACCAGACTTCACAGAATGACATTAATTGGAGAATAAACCTTAATTATATCAGCTGAATCAGGTAACTTTTGCTGCTTTCTCACCTGAAGAGGATCTCAAACAGACTTATTGGCCTTGTTTAAAATTGGCAAGTAAGCATACACTCTTGAGCAATGCTATTAGGAGGTTCCCTGGGTATTTCCCAACTGGAAACATCTTCAGGCTAAACAATGTTATCCCTGTGACTGCCTTAGAATGTTTGTTAACATTAATAGACCATCAGGAGATCTATTTAGGTAATTGTTGAGCCGGTGCATGAACTTGAACGCATGAAATAGTTTGATTAGCTAATGTGACTTGACTATATAGAGAATGTCCTTAGAGATAAATGAGTAACAAAAGATTATTCTCACTCCTTCTATAAACTTCAGTAGAGCACTATGCTATAATGTACTAATATTCTGTGCTATAATGTGTTATGTAAGAAAACTCCTTCACAAACAGAGTACATCTCATGTGCCAAGCGCGACCGTAGGTGCAAAGGATACAAAGATGAATAAAACATGGTCCCTGCCTTTAAGGGTGCATAACTGGAAGAGGTAGCGTCCAGAGACAAGCCTCCTGGTAGAGACTAAGAAGTAAACTATAAAACATCATCAAAACAGTGTGGTAATTGCTATAATAGAGGCATATTTGGGAAGGTCGAAGAGTGCTTCCCAAAGGATGTGCTGCCTGAGCTTCCTTGAAAAATGAAGAGGAATTATCTAGTCAGTGAGAGAGACGGTGGAAAGATGGGGAGAGGCAGGATATACCAGGCAGAGAAGACAGTATGTAGAGATGCTTGGAGATAAGAGAAGGCATGACGTATTAAGTAATCTGCAAATATTGAGAGTGCCTGGAGGGGCGTGCTAAGAATTGAAGTTCTGAGGTCAGACAGAGGTCAGGTAAGGAGAGGTCTTTTAAGTCATTCTCGGGAGATTGGATTCTAACCAGCAAGATACAATAAGACACTGAAGGATTTAATCTGGAGAGTGGTATTGTTATGGATTAAATTGTGTCCCCCAAAAATATATGTTGACGTCCTAACAACTAGATACCTGTGAAAATGGCCATGTTTGGAATTTGGGTCCTTGAAGTGTTATTAGTTAAATTAAGATGAGGTCATATTGGAATAGGGTGGGTCCTAATCCCATCTGAGAGGTCTTATAAAAGAGAAAAGAAACAAAAAGACGGAGGGAAAATGGCCATGTGAGAATGTAGTTGTGCTGCAGCTACAAGCCAAGGAATGCCTGAGGCTACCAAAAGCTGAACGGCATGAGGAAAATCTTCCTTGAGAGCCTTCAGAGAGAGCATGGTCCTGCCAAACCCACCAAAACCCACTGCCGTCGAGTTGATTCCGACTCATAGTGACCCTATCAGGCACTTCTTGGAAACTCTACGGGGCAGTTCTACTCTGTCCTATAGGGTCGCTATGAGTCAGAATCAACTCAACAGCAATAGGTTATGGCCCTGCCGAGGCCCTGAATTCACATTCCTAGCCTCCAGAACTGTGAGGCAATACATTTTTGTTTTTTCAAGCCACCCAATTTATGGTACTTTTTTACAGTACCCTGGGAAATTAATAATGGTATATCTAGGTTTGTCTTTTATAGAGGTTCGCACTCACACCAATGTATAGATTGGCTTACAGAAGGACAAAGCTGGAAGGAGAGAGATTAATTATGGTGACATACACAGAAAAGGTGACAGAAGTAGAAGTAGCTATGGAAAGAAGGCTACAGAATTTCATAACTGAATGGATAGGGCAGAGGAGTGAAAGATCCCCCCCAGGTTTTGAGCTTAGTTTTCCAACAAACATGTGTGCAGTGGCCATTACATGCAAGCATGGTTCTGAATTCCGGGGAGGCTCTGATTTACCAAATGGACAAGGTCTTCGTTCTCACAGAGCTAACATTCCAGTGGGCAGAGATATACACGAACATTATTTAAAAAAAAAAAAAAGACAATTTCAACTAGAGATGAGTACAATGAAGAAAATCTAACAGAGAGGGTAGGGGCTACCTTCGATTGGGTAGTCAGAGAGGGTCTTTTGAAGGAGTGGACCCTCAAGTTGATCTGAATATTAAAAAAGAGATGGCCATGAGAAGCGTTAGGCACAGATCCTTCCAGGCCAGGGAAATGGTAATTGCAAAGATACTTTAGAGCCAGTGAACTTGGCCTATACAAGAAAGAGACAATTGTGGCTGGAGTTCAAAGAGCAGTAGGACAGTAGTAGTAGGTGGAGGGGGAGACAGGCAGAGGTCACACCCTGAGAGCCAGGTACACCATGTGAAGGCATATATAATTTATCTTGATATGAGACAGCTTCCAGAGATGGACCACGAGGCTAAAGTCCAGTTGGTTACTGGCAGGCCTAACACTGACTATTTAGTTTGAAGAAACAACATTTTGATCAGATGACAAAAAGCATGACTATACAAAGCCATACTTTATATGGTTTAATCATCTATGCCCTTTGAGCTTCATATCAGCAATATATAAATTATTACCCATTCAAAAAAAATCTAAAATCATTCCCTCTGACTTTTCTACGTATCTGTATTTCTGCCCTGATAAACATGAAGTTTCAAGATTGAAAAGAAAATGCATTATTTTCTATGAGCAACTAGAGTTAAGAAAATGCAATAAAAACTCTTTTACGGCTCCATTGGTAACTATCTCCAAGAAGCATTTCCCAAGAGCCTTCTTACCAAAGAACTGTTTCAGACTCTTAGTAATGATGGTTGCAATGCAGATTTATTTCCTTAAAGATTATTTATTTCCTTTGAGAAGTTGTCCCTTTTTGCCTTGAGATGTTATCTGAAGACATGTGATCAATACGAAGCATTAAACTGTCACTATGGGGTAAATTTTCGAAGTGGTGCTTGGAGCTTGCCAGCATGAGTCCCATTAACTTCAGTGGAAGTCCTGCAGTTAGTACTGCACATGGCTTTGGAAATGTTCTACAGTACATCTATAATACGTCTTTAATAAATATCACAGAGCAACTCAGTGCACAGCTGATTGCAGTATTTAAGAACGTGGATAATGTACTGTTCAGTAGGAGGCTTTTAAAATTAGATTTTAAATCTTCCTTCCTATTAAGAGTCATAACAATATGAATACATCTTTAATTCTTCAAAGAGCACCTTTATGTGGAGGAATTGGGAGCTTATTTGGAATATAGAGCTCATAAAACAGCGCTGTGTCCCTCAGAGACGTTGTTTATCTCACTCTATAGATGGAAAAATTGAGGCACCATAAAGTGGGGTGCTTTGTCCTCAGCCGGTAAGTCAGCAGTGAAGCTAGGAATAGAATACCGGCCTCCCGGTAGATCATTGCTCTGAGGCACTCACTGCCTCTTGTTAGAGTCAAATTTAATTACAGTATAATCCGTTTAATCTACTCATGGAAGAAAAATGAGGGAGGCAGGAAAAACTGGATTTATTAACAGGTTGGTGGGAGACCACGTTATGTAGATTAGCAACTTTCTTCTCAGGGTTCCAATTTTCAGCATGTTCTAGGTGGTGCCTGATGCCGTGATAGAGATTACTGTAATTCTGCTGACCACTATTAGCAAAGGACTTTATTTTTCTCACTTTGAAACAAAAGGAAAATTTCCGTTTGAAAAAGCTGCAGAGCCATCTTTTTTGGTCAAGAATAAAACTTACCGATATTTTAAAAAACCACTATGAGTGAAGAGTGCATACTTCCCCTCTGAACGCTTCTGAGCTGAAAGAATTATTTTGAGTTTAATGCTTGGGTCACAGCCCTCTTTGAAACAAAGATGAATGTGCCTTCTGTTTTTTGTTTTTGTTTTTGGCTTTTAATTACTTTCCCACTAATTCACAGTGACTGCGTACGTGCTAACCTATCCCGTGTCTATATGTATTAGCGAAGGGACAAGAATTTAAGAGTTATCACAAAAAAAAAAAAAAAAAACAGGCTTACTGGTCTGACAGGGACTGAAGAAACCCCAAGAGTATGGCCCTTTGACACCCTTTAACTCAGTACTAAATTCACTCCCAAGGTTCACCCTTCAGGCAAATGTTAGACAGGCCCATAAAACAAAATGAGACTAAATGGGCACACCAGCTTAGGGGCAAGGACTAGAAGCCAGGAAGGTACAGGAAAGCTGATAACAGGGAACTCGAAATCAAAAAGGGGAAAGTGTTGACATGTTGTAGGGTTGGCAACAAATGTCACAAAGCAATATGTGTATTAATTGTTTAATGAGAAACTAATTTCCTCTGTAAACCTTCATCTGAAGTACAATTAAAAAATAAAAAAGCTAATTGAATAACAGGAGCGCTATTGCTGATATCCCATTAAAAAAAAAAAAAACTTTTTTGTACTGCTATACAAACCTAATCTTTGGAACTATGTTACATGGTGTGACGACCAAAAAAATAATAATAATAATTTAAGAGCTCTAGTAGGAGTCCCTGGGTGATGCAAGCAGTTGACACACTAGCCTGCTAATCAAAAGGTTGTTGGTTCAAGTCCATCCATATTGGTGCCTCAGAAGAAAGGCCTGGTGATCTACTTCCCAAAAACCAGCCATTGAAAATCCTATGGACCACAGTTGTACTCTGACACACATGGGGTCACCATGAGTTGGAATTGACTTGACAGCAACTGGTTTTATTTAGATAAGTAAATTTTCTTTGATGTTGGGAATAACAGGAGGTCAGGTATTGGGCTACCCATTAATACAACATAAATGTGAATAAATTTTATGGTTCAGATTACAAGTTGTATTTCTATACTCTCTCATATAACTCCCATGACAACTTACTGAAGATGGAAGAAGTTATGATTCCCATTTTATGCATTAAAAAACTGGAACTTAGATAGATTAAGGACCTTGCCAAAGTTCACACAATACATAAGCAAAAGAGCCAGAACACCAAAAAGAGAGTTTACTCTCTCCAAGTCCTGATTCTTTCCATAACACCATGTTATCTTCCCTGCACCATCCATGAGTGGGCCAGGCACAGATTAATAAACCGTATGATGAGGTCTACCTCCAAACTCCCCCTCCACCAAGGAGACATTATCTAACCTGAAATCTAAAAGAAAATAGATGTCGATGCCATAAAAGGTACAATTCCTTTTCTTCTCATTATATCTAAGATCTAATCTTTTTTAAACTTAATTTTGAGATAACTTTAGACTTATTTAGAAGTCACAGAAATAGTTTAGAGCATTCCCATGTACCCTTCACCCAGCCTCCCCCATCATAACATCTTGTATAGACACTGAGCAATTTTCAAAACCAGGAAATTGACATGGATACAATACTATTAACCAAACTACAAAGCTTATTCAGATCTATGGAGCCCTGGTGGCAGAGTAGTTAAAAGCGCTTAGCTACTAACCAAAAGATAGGCAGTTCAAACTCCCCACGGGAGAAAGATGTGGCAGTCTGCTTCTATAAAGATTACAGCCTTGTACACACTATGGGGCGGTTTTCTCTGTCCTCTAGGGTCACTACGAGTCGGAATCAACTCAATGGCAACGGGGTGATATATATATAGAAATATATATTTACATTTATATTGAAACATATATATCTGTGAAATTCTATCACATGCGTAGATTTGTTTAACCACCAACCACCACGTCAGGATACAGAACTTTCCTATCACCCTAAAGTAACTCCCTTGTGCTCTTCCTTTATAGCCTACCCCTCCCCCAGACCTAACCCCTGGGACACATTAATCTGTTCTCCATCATTATAATTTCTTCATTTGAGAATGTTATATAAATGGAATCACACGACAGGTACCCTTTGAGGCTGACTCTTTTTTTCACTTGGCATAATGCTCTTGAGATCCAGTCAAGTCTTTTTGCGTGTCCATAGTTTACTCCTTTTTGTTGCTGAACAGTATTCCATGATATGGACGTGCCACAGTTTGTTTATCCATTTACCTGTTCATGGTCATTTATGTTGTTTTTTCATTTGGGCCATTACAAATGAAGCTGTGGTGAATATTTGGGTATCGGTTTTTATATGAATATAAATTTTTAATTTCTCCAGAATAAATACCTAGGAATAGGAATACTGGGTTATATGGTGTTTGTTTAACTTTATAAGAAACTGCTGGACTGTTTTCCAGTGTGGCCATTCCTTTAAAAATATGAAAATGCCAAGAATGTTTCATGGCAATAAATTATATCTATGCTGACTTGAAAGACATTTTTTTCTTTTTATAGAAAACGCATTTTTTGCTTTCTGTTTTTCTATGAAAATTATTTTAATGAGCAGAAGTTACTTAAATTCATATTTCACCGTTTCGGTCAAAAAACAAATGAAAACATAGCCAATTAAGGGGCAGTTCCTCCTGCTTTGATAAATGAAGGTCAGTTTTATGTTTATGTAGATGAAGTGTTTAGAGACCAGTTAATGTAAGAAGCTAATACTGTACAAATTCCTGAAGGACCATTACTTAAATTTAACTTTACTTTGTAGAAAAGTCCTTATTCAAGCAAATTTTAGTAGACCAATACTAATGATGCCTGACTGCTAAACAATACATGTAGTCATCACATTAGTTAGAACCTCAGACATGATTCCAACAGAATAAAATGTTTAAAAGCACCACCAAGGTCCAATGGTGCTTTAAAGCAAGTATTTAGACCCAGTATTCATCTTCATGGTTCTAACGTGATCTAAAAAAGGTCATTTTTCTACCCACCTTCAGAAATCCTCATATCCTTAAGGCAGTTCTCTAAGACTTTGCTTTTCCTCCAAAACTCTCCTTAAAGTTTCCCAGTGTATTTTCCATCGCAACCAACAGATAAGTCATTTTCTCAAAAGCTAATAACAACCCCAGGTGGCCAAATTCAAGAGTTTCAACTTCATCCTGACTCTGGTTATAAATGGTATTGGACGAACTAAATACAAATTTGGAGAAAGATTGGTTGGATCCATGTCTACTTACCATATTCCAAACTAAACTCCAAATAGATCAAAGATTGTATTAAACCAAAAAATACTGTTATGCAGAGATGGGTAAATTCCCTTGTTAATTTTGGAAGAGGAAAATCTAACTAAAAATAAAGAAATCATAGAAGAAAATATTGATAAATTAGGCTACATAAAATCAAGAAATACTGCATGACAAAGCAAAATAACAAGCGAAGTCAAAACACAAATGTGGAAAAATATTTATGACTCATATCAGAGACAAAGAACTAATCACCTTAAAATATGAAGAGCTCTATAAATCAAGAAACCTTCAACAACCCAGTAAAAAATAAAAGATGGAAAATGCATATGAATAGGTCACAGAAAAAGAAATGTATATATATAATATCTTAAATATACTCAACCTCACCTATTTAAAAAAAAAAAAAAGCAATGCAAATGATAGCATTTTATCACCTATCAGATGGTCAAAAATTCCAAATTTGACTCCTTACTTTTTTTTAGTGAGACTGTCAAGAAACAGACACTTATACAAAGTGGTATGACCCTTATGGAAGAGAATTTGTCAGTATCTCCCAAAATTACATGAGCATTTACTCTTTGACCCAGAAATTCTACTTCCTAATAGTGTCATCAATATATAGTAAGTATTCAGTGTTGAATGAACTAAGGTACATCCACACAATAGAACACAATGAGGAAGATCTCTCTGTAGAGCTATAGAAGGATCTCAGAATATATTAAGAGAAAAAAATTATAATACTGTGTATGTAATATGCTACTTTTTGTGCAAGAAGGAAAATAAGTGTATATATTCATATTGTTTTTTTTTGTTTGTTTGTTTTTGTATAAAGAAGCATTAGAAGGATTTAAAAAAGGAAAGAAAAATGTTCCCCTGAAAAGTGGAGACAAAGTGAATGGTAACAGGAATGGGAGCAGGACTTCTCACTATTTACCTCTTTATATCATTTTGATATTTGAACCATATAAATATACTGGAAACCCTGGTGGCATAGTGGTTAAGTGCTACAGGTGCTAACCAAGAGGTCGGCAGTTCAAATCCACCAGGCACTCCTTGGAAGCTCTATGGGGCTGTTCTACTCTGTCCTATAGGGTCGCTATGAGTCGGAATCGACTAGACAGCAGTGGGTTTTTTGGTTTTATAAATATACTAATTATTCAAAGACTAAAAAGAACTGCTTCCTGGCACACAGTAAGTACAGTAGAAGTGTTGACTATTATATTTGCCTATCGATATTGGGGTGGATTGATCAGTTCATTCCTATTCATAAAAATATAATATATCCTTGTGCAGAATCTCATACTCAGGCATGTTTGTCATTGCAAAGAACAATGTCAAGGGTAATTTGCCATGGATTTTTGTGTGAATACCCTCAGTTCTATGAAAAAGTAACACAGGATTGCATCTTTAACTCTTTAACAGATCTCTAGTCTAAAAGGTGTTTTGTAATTTGCCCTCTATAGATTTCTTTATTTTAAACTTGGAATTTTGGTTGTACCTTCTCAAATGATTGCCCAAGAAAATTAAATGATATAATTGCATGTAAATTGCTTGGCTCAGTGCCTGGTATTTAATAGTCTATAACTGGTAGTTGTATTAACCTAATCATAAGAGTGGATGGATTCAGTATAATCTCTGATCAATCCTAGAACAGAATAAAAAATTTACCATCTCCATAAGACCTCTTTATATTGTTTTTGTTGATTACTTGTCCTCAAAACATCTGCATCAATACCGTATTCCTGGAATTTAATGGTTATTAATCGCCATTTAGTCGGCTTCGACCCTAGCAATCTTATGTATAACAGAATGAAACATTGCCCAGTCCTGTGCCATCTTCATGATGGCATGCTATGTTTGAGTCCATTGTTGTGGTTATTGTGTCAGCCCATCTCGTTGAGGGTTTCTGTCATTTTCACTGGCCTTCTATTTCACCAAACAAGATGTCCTTTTCTAGAGATTAGTCTTTCATGGTGTCCAGAGTAAGCAGGATGAAGTGCCACCATCCTTGCTTCCAAGGAGCATTCTGGTTTTATTTCTTCGAAGACTTATTTGTTTTTATTCTTCTGGCAGTCCACAATATATTCAATATTCTTTACCAATACCACAATTTGAATGCATCAACTCTTCTTCTTTCTTTTTCATTGTCCAGCTTAAGCCTGCATATGAGGCATATGTGAAAAGACCATGCCTTGAGTCAGGCGTAAGGTCCCCTGATGGCAAAAACGGTTTGCACTCAGCTACTACTCTAAAGGTTGGCAGTTCAAGCCCACCCAACAGTGCCACGGAAAAAGGCCTGCTGATCTGCTTTTCTAAAAGATTACAGCCAAGAAAACCCTATGGAGCAGTTCTACTCTGTAATACATGGGGTCTCCATAAATCGGAATTGACTCAATGGCAATGGGTTTGGTTTTTTGGGTTTTTTTGTTTTTGTTTTTTACTCAGGTGCACCTTAGACATCCTTTCTGTTTAAAACTTTAGAGTCTTTTGCAACAGATTTGTCCAATGCAATACTTCATTTGATTTCTTGATCGCTGCTTCCCTGGACGTTGATTGTTAATCCAAGTAGAATGAAATCCTTGGCAGCTTCAATTTATTCTTCATTTATCATGACAAAGAGAATTTGAGGTATATTTTTTTAAATAAGAGTAAATTTTATTTTTAAAACAGGGCGAGGTGGGAGAATGAATCAAGCCAGGTATTTTTTTAGTCTAGGGCTCTTTAGATATAATAAGTAATTTCAAGAATGGTTGTGTTATAGAACCCAAAAAAGTTGGGTTAATTAGAGGATTTTTTGTAGCTTTGGTTTTGATTGGTTGTTAATAGTGGCTTAACCTACATTTAAGAAGCCCTAGTCTTACAGTTGGTTAAGCCCTCGGCTGCTATCCGAAAGGTCAGTGTTTCAAACCCACCAGCCACTCCACAGAAGAAAGATGTGGCAGTCTGCTTCTGTAAAGATTTACAGCCTTGGAAACTCTATGGGGCAGTTCTACTCTGTCCTATAGCCTTGCCATGAGTCAGAATCATCTCGATGGCAATGGGTTTGTTGGTTTGATAACACAGGAGAGCTTTCTTGGCCTCTTAATGAGGTTAGCTGTCCCTGCAATATGCTCTTGTTTTTCTCCTATTATAACATCCAGAGGGTATCTGTCTTGCCTGCCCTATCAATGCCCTATCCGTGCCCTTAACTATTATATCTCCAAGTCCTAGCACACACAGTATGTCATCACTATAAATTTATATTGAAAGAATAAAAATTTTAGAAAATTGTAAGCTAGTAAACATGGACATGCAGGCCCCTTCCCCATCGCATCCCCTGCACACACAATGTAAAAATGACACATGCTACGTTAGCAAATGAAGACAAAATCTGAGGCAATTATCCAAGCAATGCAAGACAAAAATGAGTGCCTTTACCTCAGTTATCAGGAGTTTTCAGAAGAATAATTTTTTTCTGCATTATTTGTCTAATTGCTTTATTCTCTAATTTAGTTGTGTGAATGTGATTGCATTTTTTAATAAAGTGCCTATTTTATGTCTTGTCATTCTGGACTCCTTTACAGGAGGCTCTTCTACTCCCATACTGCCATTTTTACTTCTGGTTTTTTTCATAAAATTTTAAATATTTGACTTTAGCCACTACCACAAACTCCAAATCTGTATTTGGAATTTGGAGATCAAAGTACTGTAGCTAATCCTTGGGACATTTGCCATGGTATGACTCAAGAATCCATCTCTTATCAAGTTTCTGTGGATTTCTGCAGTATTTACTTGTCATGATGTTAAAATGTACAGATCTGAAACTATTTTGAATTACGTTGTCTTGATTCTTTTCCATATTTAGTTTATGGGAAAAATATCCAGCTCCCGAATAGTATTGAATTCTACTAGGCCATGTCTAGCCTCTTTATAAAGAATTCCTAGGTTGTATCATCACATGTTCTCAATAAGCCTTGTTTTTTGTTCTCCTTTAAACAGAGCATGTCTTATTCAAAAAGCTCATGATGGTAGGAAAGGAATTGATACTGAAAAGAGAAGTGAGTCCAAAGCAGGATTTTTCCCCGTAGCTTTAGGATTTGTTACGAGACAGTGTGTTTCATAGTCTGAGCTGCAGCTGCAGCTTCGGGAGTTGGTTACCATGAATTCTAATCCTGTCTCTGGAAGTAACTCATTGCATTTTCGTATACAAGCCCTTCTGGGACATTATGTCTTTCCTCTTAAGCAGATAAGAACAGCAATACACTTTGTGGGGTTCATAGTCAGTAACACAGAAAAGCAAATATGAATTTATGAAGCTCTAACAACTGCCCTCTATCTAGCATCAATGAAAGCAAATTTTGGCAAGGATTTTATAAGATGGGATTTAGATGCATAATTAAACATGGTCTATTTGGCTGATAATCTCCCTGAAAATAGAGATAGTTCAGTACATGCAACAAGCAGAATTTTCAAAATTATAATGACTTTCAGGTATTTATTTGTGTCTTGTATGTACTCAAATTCACTCCTTTAAAGCACTATCTTTTTATTCTTTCACAGAAGGAAAAGTCCATTTTCACACCCCAATGTTTATCCTTATGGATTATCCTAGAGTCAAAACTGTATCCATTTCTTATTGCTAAAAATATGAAATTGTGCATCGAAAAAGATTAAGAAAGCCAGGTGAACTAGGTAGTTCTCAATTTCCCCGGATAATAGTTGGAATAAATTTCCACCCATAGGTGTCCATTGCTTAGAGATATTTTAGCTAAGTGGTGTCTCCATCTATAAAATCCAAATAGCACAGTCTATTCAAAGAACTTCCTGAAGCTATCCTTTCAAAAACTTTTAGTAGTAGGTGATGATTCATCATAACCTTCATGCCATCTGAAAAGAAGTATCAAGTTTCTCAGAGAAAAACCACGTATCGCAACACTACTGAACATAATCAGCTGCCAAGATTCAAAGAGTCACTATCATTCAACTGCTTAGAGGAAGTGCAAAAAGGGAGTATTGAAAGTTAGGTTTAAGTTTACAGAGTAAATTGTAAGGGCGTTGTTTGCCTGTTGATCTATAAACATTCAGGTTATGACATTGAACGAGATACCCAAGCATTGGATTTCATCGTACGATGTTAGGGGATTTCCAGTAGACAGTTCGACTTTGACCATTCATTGGTGGAAATCCAAATCTTTTTTTAGATGTGTAGTCAAATACTGGCATGGGGCTGTATTTAGGAATTGAAAGTGACTGCAGTTTTGCCACTTGGTATGTATGAAAATAGGTGTGAGAAGAAAAATTTAAACAACTGAGAACATCAAAGCGCAAAATTGCTGCTTCTAAAGCCCTTTTTGAACACTAGTGCATTCTACAAATTTTAGAAACCTGAGGGATTTCTTTTTTTTTTTAATTTTTTTATGTAATACTTTTTTTTTAGTTTTTATAGTTGCATTTATGTATTTTCCATATAAAAACCAACCAAAAATCAAACCCATTGCCATGGAGTAATTCCAACTCATAGCAACCCTATAAGCCAGAGTAGAACCAACCCAAAGCGTTTCTAAGGAGGGGCTGAAGGATTCAAACTGCCAACCTTTTGGTTAGCAGCTCAGCGATTAACTACTATGCCACTAGAGCTCCTTCTGTATAAAGGAACATCATTTAAAGCTGCTGTGGAAATTGCCCTAAAACATGTTCTGAATCATCCAAAAATACACTGGACTTTTCATCCCTTTGATTTATTAAGGACGATGGAATTACACCCAGGCAAGACCAATTACCCAATAAGCAAGGTACCCATGGATTTACTTGTACATACTTACTAATCTGTGCTGAACAATTTCACATGTTTCCCACCACGTTAATGCGTGGTGAAACCCATGTGAAATTGTTCAGTGCAGATTAGGAAGTAAATACAAGTAAGCCTGTGTGTACCTTGCTTACTGGTGAATCCACCCCTGCACCTAGGTAATTTACTAAAAACAAGCCCTGCTAGCCAAAAGATCAGAAGTTCTAACCAATGAGCTGATCTGTGGGAGAAAGATGTGGCAGTCTGCTTCCGTAAATACTACAGCCTTGGAAACCCTAGGAGGCAGCTCTACTATGTCCCATAGGGTCACTGTGAGTCAGAATTGACTCAACGGCAATGGGTTTAGTTTTGGGGTTTTTTTATTTACTCAAGATACTATAATGTGCCTTAAATAGGGTATGTTTGCCTCCTACTTATTCACAATGACTCTCAGGAGACAAATGCTTCTTTCTTATTTTATAAATACAGGAACACAGCCTCCTTACATCCTCCAATCTGTAACCCTCATCTGAAATTAAACATTTGTAATCACACTTTGAAGCAATAGTTTCAGCAGATTACTGATATTGGAGGGAATCTGACTTGATATTTAATGTCATCTAGTTCTGGGGCTGCTAACCAAAGGGTCAGCAGTTCGAATCCGCCAGGTGCTCCTTAGAAACTCTATGGGGCAGTTTTACCCTGTCCTGTGGGGTCGCTATGAGTCAGAATTAACTCGACAGCACTGGTTTTTGACTGGGTAGTTCTGGGGCATTAAAAAAAAAAAAAAAACTAAAACCCTATCACCTGACTCTGCAGCCCTGACTTCTCCCTCAAACTCTAGCCTCTCCCACTGTCTATTAGGCATCTCAAAATTAACATGGCCAAAACCCAGCTATTGATTTTGCCCCGCAAAACACCCTCCACGGCCCCACCGCACAGTGTTCCCTATCATTAAATATTACTAGATTCATCCTGGAAACCCTGGTGGCATAGTGGTTAAGAGCCACAGCTGCTAACGAAAAGGTCTGCAGTTTGAATCCACCAGGCGCTCCTTGGAAACTATATGGGGCAGTTCTATTCTGTCCTATAGGGTCCCTATGAGTCAGAATCGACTCAATGGCAATGGTTTGGGTTTTCTGTTTTGTTATTGTTTTTTTGGTTTTCATCCAAGTGCTCAGGCCAAAATCCCTGAAGTTGCCCTTGACTCCCTTCTTTGTCTCACACTCCACAACCAATCCTTCAGCAAGTCCTGCCAACTCTACCTTCACAACATGTCCCAAATCTAGCCCCTTCCTACTCCCCTCAATTAAACCTCACTTTTATAAAGCCACTTTTGTTCTTTGTCCAGACCACGGCAGCAGCTTAACTGGTCTTCCTGCTTTCACTCTTGCCACCTACCCCGTCGCAGTCTGTTTCCCACACAGCAACCCAAATGATCTGGTAAAACAAGAATCTGATCCTGTTATTCCTCAGCCCAAAACCCTTTCACCCCTGCAGATCACTCTTAGAACGACATCTAAAACCATGATCATGGCCTCAGGGCTCTATGTGATCTGGCCAGAATCTACTCGCCCCCATCCTCACTCCACTCAAGCTAAACTGACCTCCTTTTGAACACAGTGATCATGCTTCTGCCTCATCTTTATACTTTCTGCCAGGAATACTTTTCCCACAGATATGGTTACGGCCACCTCTTTACTTCTTTTGATCTTGGCTCAAATACCATCAGATGTGCTTTCCCTGACCATCCCTTCCAACATAGCACCCCCTGCTCTTATGTGACTGCACCTCTTACCTTGCTTTTTATTTCCCCAGGGCCCTTGTCACCATTTGACCTTATATTCTGTATTTACATATTTGTTTAATGTCAACCTACGAACATAAGCTCCCAGAGGGCAGAACTTTTCTCTGTTTTATTCACTGCTCTATCCCTGGTGTTTGGCTCAGAGCAGACATGTAATAAAAAATATTTGTTGAATAAATTAATGGATAAATAAATAAACTACCTTATCAATTAACAAGAAAAACCATTTCCAAAACACTCCTGCTGATGCTTTGTAAACCTGGCATTGTTCAATGTTCTTTATGCTCTCGCACGTCTGTTCCTTTCGAGAGGTTAGAATTTTGTTAGGCAACTACAATCGAATGACAAAATTTCAATTCCTCCTTGTCTTGCTGCTCTGCTGGCATTAAATATATCCAGGCACAATATATACATGGGACACTAAAAAATTACAAGGCCTTGCAGAAATGGTCCCATGTAGTCAGGACAAACTGGCCAGTCTTTACACCCTGCTGTCCCATTAGACTCCATCTAAAATATAAACGTTTGTTAATTATTGGATTTCTGCTAAATTTGTCTGCATGTCAAACATTTGCAAGTAGTTATATTCCCTGTTACTAAATAATATTTACTCTTTGAGGTTTCACATTTAAGCTTTTATTAACTCTTTATCCCTGTTTACCTGTCTTTATCAAAAAAGAAGCACAAAATGAAATGTAAGTGCTTTGGAATCAGGCAGATGTGGGTTTGATTCTTGGCTCCAATTAACAAGAAAATATCCCTGGACAAGATCTTGAACTCCCTTAGTATCTTACTGGTCTATAAATGTGAACGGAGGTGTACAAAATAGTTTTTTTTTTTTAAGTCAACAGCTTAATGTCATCCTAAGCACGCTAAGGCAGACTAAGGGCTGTGTGGTATAATCTCATTTAATCCTCACAACAGCCCTGTGAGAAAAATAGTTCTATCCCCTATTTACAGGTAAGGATTCCAAGGGTCAGCAAGATCAATAGGTCCAAGGCCACACTGCTAGGAAAGGACAGAACTAGGAATCCCTGAGCTGTCTCACTCCACAAAGTCTACACTCATAACCTCTCTGTGCCTTCTCCAAAGGCCATTTCAGAGAAGAAGTGAAGTAATCTGTGAACTGAACACCCTGCATAGCCCAGTACATCAGAGGCAGTCAATGCATTTGCCATTTTCCTTTCTCTTTCCCTGCCACTAACTAGATAAATGACCTTGGTCAATTTACTAACCTTCTTGGGCTATTGGTTCTTATCTTAAATAAGTAATATTCTTCATTTTTCTCATTACAAAAGTAATACATGCTTAGTAAAGATCATTTGGACAAAAGGATATGTATCAAGAAGCTAAACTTTACCCATAATCCCACCCTCATAGATAACCGCTGTTAACACACTGGTTATATGTACTTACAGTATTTATTTTTATATATACTATAAGAATACGTACTCCTTTGGGGAGGCAAAATTGGAATCATCCCCTGTATGCTACTATCTAATCAATTCTTTACATAATGGTGTATTGGAAACATTTTCTGATGCCACCAATATTCTTCTAAAACATTGTTTTTTTATGGTTGCATAGTTACTCATTATAATAATGATAGTAAGATTTATTATATTTTAGCACTGTATTGACATCTGTCACGTGTGTTAACTTGTTTAATTTTCACAACAACATTATGACACAGGTACTTTTATTATCCTTATTTTACAGATGAAGAAACAGAGACACAGAGAGGTTTA
This sequence comes from Loxodonta africana, assembly GCF_030014295.1. NCBI lineage: Eukaryota > Metazoa > Chordata > Mammalia > Proboscidea > Elephantidae > Loxodonta > Loxodonta africana. Next base: position 134,517,490 of record NC_087342.1, read on the forward strand.
GTAACTTAAACAGGGTAATCCAGTCAAACTGAGGCAGAACCAGGGTTGGAACTCACACAGATAGGCTCCACAGTCCATGTTCTAGAATGCATATACCATATTGTATTTAGTGAATCCATTTTTATTAGAAATTTGGGTTGGCTCTAACTTTTTATATTATTAACAATAGTGTGATAAGCATTCTTGTGTAAACCTTTGTGGACATCTCTGCTTTCTTTTAAGATAAGTTTCTATAAGTAGAATTACTTAAATAAAAGATATTCACATTGTTAATACTTACAGCAAATAATGCCAAATTTCCCTCCAAAAAAAATTATACACTTTATCCTTGCAGAAAATCTTCATGAAAAGATTTTTTCTTCTCCTCTTTGTCAATATTAGCTATTCATTTTTTTTTTATTTTGTCAGTTCGATAGGTACCTTAGTGCTATTTTTTAAATTGCAAGACCAGAAACCGTAAAGAACATCTTTCCATATATTTAATGGCCATTTTTACTTCTTTCTAGGCTAAATTTGAGGGGATGGTTCAGGAGTCTCTGGGTGGCACAAACAGTTAAGCGTTTGACCACTAGCCAAAAAGTTGTTTGTTTGAACCCATCCAGAGGCACCTTGGAACTGACAGGCCTGCTGATCAGCCTCCAAAAGGTCACAGCCTGGGAAGCCCTGTGGAGCAGGTCTACTCTGCACACAAAGAGTCACCATGAGTTGGAATCAACTCAGTGGCAACTAACAACAACAGTGGTGGCCCTCTGGTAGAAGCCTCACCTTCCATGAAGGAGACCTGGGTTCAATTCATGGCCACTGCACCTCTCGCACAGCCCACCACCCATCTCTTAGAGGCTTGCATATCACTGTGATGCCAAACAGGTTTCAGTGGAGCTTCCAAACTAAGATGAACTAGGAAGAAAGGTGATCTGCTTCCTAAAATCAGCCAATGAAAACCTTGTGGATCACAACAGCACAATCCACAACTGCTCATGGAGATGGTGCAGGAATGGGCAGTTCCGTTGCATGTGGAGTTACCATACATTGGGGGCCGACTGGACAGTAACTAACAAGAACAGACTAGACTTATGTTTGTGTCTTCTGTCCATTTTTCTATGGGCATGATTTCTTATTAGTTCATTTTTATATCTTGGGTTTTTTTTTAAGGCTGTTAGCCCTTTGTTCATTCATCACATATGTTGTAAAATTTTTTTCCAAATTTCTTTTTTGTATTTCAATCACTGTGGGGTTTTATTAACATAGAGGAATTTTGTATATTTTGTATATTTGTGCCTCAGTTTCTCAACAGCAAAATGAAGAAGATTTAACTTTATTGTTCCTAAGACCCTTGAAATTTTAAAACTGTATTCTGTTTTTTTGCTTATTACTAGTCACTCAGCCATCAAATAATTATTGAACATCTACAGTATGTCAGATACTGAGGTAGGCTCTAAGGTTACAAAGAAACATAAGCGCATCTACATGCCATCAATTTCTTACAGTCTTCTGGGACAGACCAGCAAGTAAACAAATTACTATAATAGTGGATACTAAGTGTTATGGCGCAACAGTTAAGTGCAGAGCTGAAAATGAAAAGTTGGTGGTTCAAACCCACCCAGCAGCTCCATGAGAGAAAGACTTGGTAATTGCTCCCATAAAGATTACAATCTAGAAAACCCTATGGGGCAGGTCTGCTCTGTCACATGGGATCGCTATGAGTCAAGATTGACTCAACATCAGCCAACAAGTGTTAACATAAGTGGGACACTAGTGGTATGATGCCTGTGCCAGTTTCTGGAAGCAAGGAAGAGTTAGCCAGGCAGGGAAGGGGGAAGGGCTTTCCAGGCAGAGTAGCTTGATTCTGTAGGGTGCTTCAAATGCCAGGCAGCAGCATTTGATCCTTTTTCTAGTACTGAAAAATTTTTGAGCAGGAAAGCAATATAATAGCTTTAACATTGTAAACTGGCTGTAGAATATAAAACGGTTTAGAGAAAGGAAAGACAGAAGAGTGGAGACCAGGTCAGAGATTGTAGAGATGGCCGGGAGAAAGGCAGCAGAGGCCTGAAGCAGAAGGAGACAGGATAAATAGAATGAAGAAAAAAGATGTAAGAGGTATTATGGAGGCTGAATCAATAGAACTTAACAATTCAGTGGATATGAGATGGGGGAGATAATGAAGAAGGAAATGTTAGTCTATAAATTGAATATGCTTCTAAGGGATGTTAGTGTATAGAAATATTTGTAAAAGGATAGACATTTTATTTACATGGTATTAGGAAACTTAGCTATCATATGGGATAAAAACTGAGGTGAATTCTCTGCAGAGACGAAATAAATTCCATGAAAGTTAAAGACTGTTTGAATTCCAGAACCAAACCCATTGTTACTGAGCTGATTCCAACTCATAGAGACCCTATAGAACAGAGTAGAAATGCCCCATACGGTTTCCGAGGAGCGGCTGGTGGATTCGAACTTGCGACCTTTCTGGTTAGCAGCAGAGCTTTTAACCAATGGGCCACCAGGGCTTCACTGTATGAATTAGGATAATATTGTTATAACATGCAAATCCCCAGATAGCATTAACTTAACAAGATAAAATTTTATTTCTTACTTGCATAATAGTTCAATGAAGGTGCTCCTTGTTGGGGTTTGGGGAATGCAATCATTCAGGTATCTAGGCTGACAAAAACATTGCCATCTTCACCATATGGCTTCTAAGGGCACCCTTGATACCAACTGGCAGATAGGAAACAAGAGTCTAGGTATGGCACAGGAGCTTCCACTTAGCCTGGAGGGGAAGTATCATTTCCACTTACCTTCCTTTATCTAGAACTTGTTACATCACCCCACCTAGAGGCAAGGAGACCTAGGAAGTGAGGTCAGTAGCTTGGCAGCCACTTCTTTTGAACAGTTCTATACCCTGAAAGGGAGGCACACATCTGTGGTGGACAGCTGGCTACCTTTGTCACAAAGACATTCTCAATGGTAAAAGTAAATACATTTACTAAATAAACATACAAATACGTGAAAATGTAGGAAACTATTTTTTATGATCTTGAAATTGGGGAAGTCTTTCTAGATGACTTGACTTCTGTGACTTGAAATCCAGAATCTGTTAAAAAAAAAAAAATGAGGAAGAAAGAGGAGGAGGAGGAGGAAAAAGAAAAACAATGATGTTTTTACCTATTAGACTGGCAAATATTAAAATTTATAGTATTCCCTGTAATACAGGAAAATGCTTAAAACCATTCTACGACATAATAAACAGTAAATTTTAGGTGTTACTATTACAATTATTATTATCATCATTATTATTTTGTATCAGCAAGGAGAAAGAGAAATAGTTACTTTTATACGCTGTTATTGAGAATTCTGCCATCATTTGGCAGGCATATTTATATCCATCAAAATTCAAAATGTGCCAACATTCAATCCAGCAATCTAAACTCTAGGAATTTATTGTTAAAAAGAATATCTACAAAACAGATGTACAGGGCTGTTCATTTCAGCATCATTTTGATAGCAAAATTGGAAGTAACCTAAAAAATCTATTAATAGGTCATCAGTTAACGAAATAAATTTGTTTCCTACCTTATATACATTTCTATTGTTTTGATATAACAAATATCAAATACTTTTATGTGACTAAACCATGTATTTCATTAAAGTTACCCAAAATTTTTCTAATAGTGAGGCCACTGATGATAGCTCAAGGAATTGGAAGAAAAAAGGTGAGGGAAGGGGAGGACCTAATCGCCAGAACATTGTGTTTGTTGCAGTTCTGTTTTTCCCAGGAAGAACAAAATAAAACGAGTTTAAAGTGCAAGAAGGAAGTTTATGTTAGACTCTAGGGGAAACTTTCTGAGACTCTGAATAATTAACAAAAATTTTAAAAGCCTGAAGTCTCTAGACAGTTTTTAGGAGTCAAGATACCGTCTCTGTGGTTTACTTCTAGAGAATTTGTCTATCCTTACAACTTCCACTTTTGAAGTGTTCAAACATGCTTTAATTCATATAGCTTAGTCCTTCCCATTGTGGTTTTAAGTTGAGCCAAGGGTATTAGGAAATCCTGGTGGCATAGTGGTTAAGTGCTATGGATGGCTATTAACCAAAAAGTTGGCAGTTTGAACCTACCAGGCACTCCTTGGAACTATGCTATGCTATGGGGCAGCTCTGCTCTGTCCTGTAGGGTTGCTATGAGTCGGAACTGACTCCCCAGCAATGAGTTTGGGGTTTTTTTTTTTTTCAAGAGTATTAAAATAAACTCTCTAATAGATGCATTATGTCGTGTAATTTTAGCAACACAACATAGCTCTTCAAGCACCGTTGGTCTTATGTACCCCAATCCTTAGGTCCATGAGAAGGTAATCTTAGATAGGAATCCATCATATGTTGTTGTTGTGTGCCATCGAGTCAATTCCAATTCCTACTGACCCTATAGGACAGAGTAGAAGTGCCCCATAGGATTTCCAAGGCTATTGTCTTTACAGAAGCAGATTGACACCTCTTTCTCCCATGGAGTGGCTGGTGGGTTCCAACCTCTGACCTTTCGGTTAGCAACCAAGTGCTTAACCACCATGCTATGAGGGTTCCTATCCACATTATAAATGAGGGCTTTTGAATATTTTGATGACTAATCATTTTTAGACAAGGGCCCAGTGTGACCAACACATACTGATTTTGCAGACCAAATGATACTGGTGCAAATTTCCAGTGGAGTCTAATAATAAGCTCTTTCACAGTCCCTATGTACCTTAAATATAATTATAGTATATACTTCATTCAAATCTTTGCAGTCTCCTCAAATCTCAAAAATTCATCTATAAATCATTGTTAAGTGAATCAGTAAGAATATGAACCTATTTCCAAATACCTATTAAGTCTGTATTTCACATTTACACTGGGCTGCTTTCAATCAATAACTGTTTCTTTGCTACTTCCCAACTTGTTCATATTTGTCTCTTTTGGGAGATGTAGATTTTAAGAGCTCAGGGATTACAATCTTTTTTTCATGCAATTTAGAGCTCCCCCTTGTTTATTAGCAGCTCTATTTCTTTCTCTAGCCCCATTTTCTCTTGATGCATCCATAAAAGTGCCATCTGTTTTGGGCATTTTATTTCTGCTTTATCCTCCCTGCACATCTTTCTTCCCTAGATGTTTTATGTGATAACAATTTGTTCTTGCTTCATTACCCACCTGTTTTCACAGCCTCCTCCTTCCTCCCCACCCCTGCCCTGAATTTTCTTTATCCAAGGTGTGGTGTACATAACCTTTAAGGGCCCAGCTTTGGAGTCAAATAAGAACAAGCTCTGCCTTGTGTGGATGTTGGGCCTTGGGCAGTTACTTGACCACTCACTACAAGCCTCAATTTCTTCATTTGTAAGAGAGAGATGGTAATAATATTATCTACCTCATATGGTTGCTTAGAGGATTAAATAAAATAATGTGTATAATGGCCTCTCAACCACATCACTGTTGACATTTTGGGCTGGATAATTCTCTGTTAAAGTCCCTAGCTGGCACTTGACTGCTAACCTAAAAGCTGGTAGTTCAAACCTGCCCAGCAGAACCACAGAAGAAAAGCCCTTAATGGGCTGCCTCTGTTAAGATTATAGTCAAGAAGACCCTGTGGAACAGCTCTACTCTGTAACACATGTGGTCTCCTTATGTCAGAATCAACTCAAAAGCAATTAACAATATTCTTTGTCGTGGTGCTGTCCTGTGCATTTTTGGATGTTTAATAACATCTCTGGCCTCTACCTACTAGATACCAGTAACAACCCACCCATGCCCCTAGTTGTGATAACAAAACGTGTCTCTAGACATTTCCAAATGCCCCCTGGGAGGAAAAATCACCCCCATTGTACATAAAGCATTCAGCACAGTGCCTGGGTGCATAGAAAGAAAAAAAAAAAAAAAACATTGCCATTGAGTCCATTCCGACTCATAGCAACCCTATAGCACAGAGTAGAACTGCCCCATGGGGTTTCCAAGGAGTGCCTGGTGCATAGTAGGCACTTGATAAATATTTGTAGAATGGATGCATGAATGATGAGTGGATGGTCAGATGATGAATGAATATTTATGTTTAATCCAAGTGTCTAATATAATCCTCAACACTCAATAACTGCTTAATGAATGAGCAAATAAACAAATTAAGGCTGGAACCAATGAGCTCTGACTGTCTAGTTTCTACTTGTAGTTTCTGTACTAAAATGTAATGTGAACTCTTGCCTTAAAAGGCTCCTATGTTTCAAAAAATGTTATAGATAATTAACAAAATTGTGCAACTTAAGCTACTCTCTCAATTTAACATACATAGGTGTGTGTACATATAAATGTATATGTATATATATGTATTCTAAACCTTAGTGAGATTTATTTTTATAAACTCTAATGGATGATAAGAGCCCTGGTGGCACAGTAGTTAAGTGTTAGGCTGCTAACCAAAAGGTCAGCAGTTTAAATCCAACAGCCATTCCTTGGAAACCCTATGGGGCAGTACTACTCTGTCCTACAGGGTTGCTATTAGTCAGAATCAGCTCAATGACAACAGGTTTAATGGGTGATAGTTATGAACTATTATGTTGTAGTAGAATTCAATGCTAAATATGAAAGTGACCCATACATTAAGAGTATTTTAGCCTGATGTACCAGTTATTAAGCCATTGATGTGGTAACAGAAAAAAGCTCAAGCTACATTTAAGTGTTTATTAATCTAAGTACATTCTATAGCTATAATATAATTCCAGAAAGATATTTACCTATGTTTTATTGACTATGCAAAGGCATTTGACTGTGTGGATCATAACAAATAATGGATAACAGTGCAAAGAATGGGAATTCCAGAACACATAATTGTGCTCATAAGGAACCTGTATGTAGATCAAGAGGCAATTGTTCAAACAGAGCAAGGGGATACTGCATGGTTTAAAGTCAAGAAAGGTGTGCATCAGGGTGGTATTCTTTCACCTTACTTATTTAATCTGTATGCTGAGAAAATAATCTGAGAAGCTGGACTATATGAAGAAGAACAGGGCATCAGGATTGGTGGAAGACTCATTAACAACCTGCATTATGCAGATGACACAACCTTGCTTGCTGAAAGTGAAGGGGACTTACTGGTGAAGTTCAAAGACCACAACCTTCAGTACAGATTACACTTCAACATAAAACAAAAATCCTCACAACTGGATCAATAAGGAACATCATGATAAACAAAGAAAAGATTGAAGTTGTCAAGGATTTCATTTTACGTGAATCCACAATCAACGCCCATGGAAGCAGCAGTCAAGAAATCAAATGATGTATTGCATTGGGCAAATCTGTTGCAAAGGACCTCTTCAAAGTGTTAAAAAGCAAAGACGCTTGACTCAAGGTACGCTTGACTCAAGCCATGGTATTTTCAATCGCCTCATGTGCATGCAAAAGCTGGACAGTGAATAAGGAAGACCAAAGAAGAATTGACGCCTTTGAATTATGGTGTTGGCGAAGAATATTGAATATGCCATGGACTTCCAAAAGAACAAAAATATCTGTCTTAGAAGAAGTACAGCCAGAATGCTCCTTAGAAGTAAGGATGGTGAGACTTCATCTCACATATTTTGGACATGTTGTCAGAAGGGATCAGACCCTGGAGGAGGACATCATGCTTGGTAAAGTAGAGGGTCAGGGAAAAAGAGGAAGACCCTCAATGAGATGGATTGACACAGTGGTGTAACAATGGGCTTAAGCATAACAATGATTGTGAGAATGGCTCAGGACCCGGCAGTGTTTTGTTCTGTTTTACATAGTGTTGCTGTGAGTTGAAGTGGACTAGACGGCACCTAACAACAACAGTAACAACATAACACCAAAATATAGGTTCCACAGGGTTGGAACTTCGTTTTGTTCACTAATGTATTCCAAATACCAACGACAGTGGTAGGCACTCAACATATTTACAGAATATGTTGTTGTTGTTGTTGTTAGGTGCCATCTGGTCAGTTCAGCATTTTACTTCATCATTTCTTCCATTCACTTTAGCTACTGTACTTTCAAGAGCTAGTTTCAGAGTCTCTTCTGACATCCATTTGGGACTTTTCTTTCTTTCCTGTTTTTAATGACCTTTTACTTTCTTCATGTATGATGTCCTTGATGTCTTCCCAAAACTCGTCTGGTCTTCAGTCGTTAGTATTCAATGCATCAAATCTATTCTTGAGATGGTCTCTAAATTCAGGTGGGATATACTCAAGGTTGTGTTTTGGCTTTCATGGACTTGTTTTAATTTTCTTCAGCTTCAGCTTGAACTTGCGTATGAGCAATTGATGGTCTGTTACACGGTGGGGCCCTGGTCTTGTTCTGACTGATGATATTGAGCTTTTCCGTCCTCTCTTTCCACAGATGTAGTCTATTTGATCCCTGTGTTTTCCATCCAGTGAGGTCCACATGTATAGTCAGTGTTATGAAGAAGTCATTGGTGTTGCAAAATTTTATCATACAATCTCTGCCATCGTTTCTATTACTAAAGGCCATATTTTCCAACTACCGATCCTTCTTTTTCATTTCCAACTTTCCCATTCCAATCACCAGTAATTACCAATGCATGATGATTGCTTGCGTGTTCCATCAATTTCAGACTGCAGATGTTGGAAAAAATCTTCAATTTCCTCTTCTTTGGCATTAGTGATTGGTGCATAAATTTGAAAAATAGTTGTATTAACTGGTCTTCCTTGTAGGCATATGGATGTTATCCTATCACTGACAGCATTGTACTTCAGGATAGACAGATCCCGGAATGTTCTTTTTGACGATGAACGCAACGTCTTTCTTCATTTTTTCATTCCTGGCATAGCAGACCATATAGTTGTCTGATTCAAAATGGCCAATATCATTCCATTTCAGCTCACTGATGCCTAGGATATTGATCTCTATGGATTCCATTTCATTTTTGATGACTTCCAATTTTCCTCTATTCATACTTCATGCATTCCATGTTCCTATCATTAATGGATATTTGCAGCACATCAGCAAACGAAGGTCCCAAAAGCTTGACTCCATCCACATCATTAATATCGACTCTACTTTGAGGAGACAGCTCTTCCCCAGTCGTATTTTGAGTGCCTTCTAACCTGGGGGCTCATCTTCCAGCGCTATATCAGACAATGATCCGCTGCTAGTCATAAGGTTTTCACTGGCCAATTTTTTCAGAAGTAGATTGCCAGGTCCTTCTTCCTAGTCTGTCTTACTCTGGAAGCTCCTTTGAAACCTGTCCACCAAGGGTGACCCTGCTGGTATTTGAAATACCAGTGGCAAAGTTTCCCGTATCACAGCAACACACAAAATACCCAGCAAGACAAACTGACAGACGCATCGTGCATCGTGTTATAGTCCCTAAAAAATGGGCAACTTAAGATTGAAGCCACACCACTAAAGACTGGGTAAAGTATCAGTGGAATATAAAATAATTGGCCAAAAAAAAATAAAGAATACAAAATAAAGTTAAAGATTACTTACAATTTGTAAAATGTTGTTGTTAGGTGCCATCAAGTTGGTTCCGACTCATATCAACCCTATGTACAACAGAACAAAACACTGCCCGATCCTGTGCCATCCTCACAATCATTTTTATGCTTGAGCCCATTGTTGCAGCTACTGTCAATCCATCTTGTTGAAGGTCTTCCTCTTTTTGGATCACCCTCAACCTTACCAAACGTGATGTCCTTCTCGAAGGACTGATCCCTCCTGATAAAGTGTCCAAAGTATGTGAGACAAAGTCTCGCCATCCTTGCTCCTAAGGAGCATTCTGGCTGCACTTCCCTCCAAGACAGATTTTTTTGTTCTTTTGGCAGTCCACAATATGTTCAATATTTCCTGCCAATACCGTAATTCAAAGGTGTCAGTTCTTCTTTGGCCGTCCTTATTCACTGTCCAGCTTTTGCATGCATATGAAGCAGTTGAAACCACCATGGCTTGAGTCAGTAGTACCTTAGTTCTTAGAGTGACATCTTTGCTTTTTAACACTTTAAAGAGGTCTTTTGCAACAGATTTGCCCAATGCAATGCATCATTTGATTTCTCGACTGCTGCTTCCATGGGCATTGATTGTGGATTCGAGAAAAATGAAATCCTTGACAACTTCAATCTTTTCTTCGTTCATCATGATGTTGCTTATTGGTCCATTTGTGAGGATTTTTGTTTTCTTTATGTTGAGGCAAATCTATACTGAAATATTAGCCTAGGAAATATTCTAGGTGGTACTGATGGCGAAATTCCAGTGGATGATTCTAACCCATCCAGTGAATGACTCTAGAAATTTTTGTGACTGCTTTTACACTTTGCCACTTGGTTTCTCATCTATGGTTTTATTTTACTGTATTCTGACTTTCTCCTCTGAGCTGCATTTCAACAATTGTATTAAATCAAACCTGTGGTTATGTTTGTGTATTTTGTGACTTCAAATATTTAAATCATGATTTACTGTTTACATAATTTTTTAATTGTCTGAAACCAGCAGTTTCAGGTTTTCTCTAATGAACTAATTTCATAGCATGCTTTTTGTGGTGCAGTCTATCAGATTTGTAGCAGTTTGTGTGTGTGTGTGTGTGTGCGCGCACGGGCACACAAGCTTTATGTGAAAGTTACAGCACAAATTAGTTTCTCATTCAAAAATTTGTACACAAATTTGTTGCAATCCCCGCAATGTGTCAGCACTCTTCTGCTTTCCCTTTACACCCCAGGTTTCCTGTGTCCATTCTTGCAGTTGTCCTGTCCGTTCCTGCTTTTTTGTCTTTGTTTTATGGCTGGTGTTGCATATTTGGGCTCATACACTTGATTGAACTAAGAAGCATACTCCTCATTTGTGTTATTGTTAGTTTTATTTAAAAAACCTATTGCCGTCAAGTCGATTCTGACTCATAGCAACCCTATAGGACAGAGAAGAACTGCCCCATAGGGTTTCCAAGGAGTGGTTCATGGATTTGAACTGCCGACCTTTTGGTTAGCAGCCTGAGCTCTTCACCACTTCATCACCAAGGCTCTGTTTGTTTTATAGGCCTGACTAAACTTTGGCTGAAAGGCGGGCTTCCGTAGTAGCTTCAATTCTGAGTTAGCAGGGTGTCCAGGGGCCATAGTCTCAGGGGTTCCTCCAGTCTCTGTCATACCAGTAAGTCATGTCTTTTTTGTGTGTGTATGAATATGAATTTTGTTCTACGTTTTCCTCCAGCTCTGTCCAGGACAGTGTATTGTGATCCCTGTCAGAACCCTCCATGGTATTAGCCAGGTATCACCTAGTTCTTCTGGGCTCAAGGTGGTGGAGGCTGTGGTTCATGTGGTCTGTCAGCCTTTTGGACTAATATTTCCCTTGTGTCTTTGGTTTTCTTGATTCTCCTTTGCTCCAAACATGATGAAACCAATAGAAGTATCTTAAATGGCTGCTCACATCTAAGACTCCGACCCTGCTCACCAAAGTAGGCTGTAGATCCTTTTTTTATGAACTATATTATCCCAGTTGACCTAGATGTTCCCTGACACTGCGGTTCTCAGCCCTCAGCCCAATAACTCTCAAGGTGTTTGGGTGTGTCTAGAAAGCTTCTATGACTGTGCCTTGGTCAAGTTGTGCTGACTTTCTCTACATTGTATGTTGTCTTTCCCTTCACCAAAGTTAACATTTCCCTACTATCTAGTTGTTGATTTCCCCTTCCCTTTACTCCCCTCCCTTGTAACCATCAAAGATTTTTTTTTTTTTCTGTGTACACTTTTCTTGGGTTTTTATAATAGTGGTCTCATATAATATTTGTCCTTTTGTGATTGACTTATTTCACTCAGCATAATGCCCACCAAATTCATCCATGCTGTGAGATGTTTCACAGATTCATCATTGTTCTTCACCATTGGGCAATATTCCATTACATGTATGTACCATAATTTAGGTTGTTTCCATATTTTTGCTATTGTGAATAATGCTGCATTGAACATGAGTGTGCATATGTCTATTCATGTGATGGCTCTTATTTCTCTAGGATATATTCCTAGGAGTGGGATTGCTGAATCATATGGTATTTCTATTTCTAGATTTTTAAGGAGGTGCCATGTTGTTTTCCATAGTGGTTGTACCAGTTTACATTCCCACTAGCAGTGTAGGAGAGCTCCAGTCTCCCTGCAACCTCTCCAACATGTGTTATTTTCTGTTTTTTTTTTTTTTTTTTTTTTTGGTGGGGGGGCTGGTTTTTGTTTTTTGGGTTTTTTTGTTTAGTGCCAGAAATGGGGTAAGATGGTATCTCATTGCAGTTTTGATTTGGCTAATGATCATGTGCATTTCCTCATGTGTCTGTTAGGTCTTCTTTGGTGACATGTCTATTCATATCTTTTGCCCATTTTTAAATTGGATTGTTTGTCTTTTTGTTGTTAAGGTGTTGAAGTATCCTACAAATTTTAGCAATTAGACCCTTGCCAGATATGTCATAGCCAAAAATTCTTTCCCAGTCCGTAGGTTCTCTTTTTACTCCTTTAGTGAACTCTTTTGATGAGCATAAGCGTTAAATTTTTAGGGGCTCCCAGTTATCTAGTTCATCTTCTGGTGTTTGTGCATTGTTAGTTATGGTTTATATTATATTTATGCTATGTATTAGGGCCCCAAGCATTGTCGCTATCTTTAATTCCATGGTCTTTATCGTTTTAGGATTTATATTTAGGTCTCTGATCCATTTTGAGTTAGCTTTTGTGTATGATGTGAGGTATGGGTCCTGTTTCACTTTTTTACAGATGGGCATCCAATTTTGCTGACACCATTTGTTAAAGAGACTGGGTCTTTTCCCCATTTAATGGACTTTAGTCCTTTGTCAAAGATCAGCTGATCATAGGTGGATGGATTTACATCTGGGTTTTTGATTCTGTTCCATTGGCCTATGTGTCTGTTTTTGTACCAGTACCGGGCTGTTTTGAGTACCACATCCATAAAGTAGGTTCTGAGATCAGGTAGTGTGAGGCTTCTTACTTTGTTCTTTTTCTTCGATAATGCTTTGCTTATCCAGGGCCTCTCTGCTTTCCATACAAAGTTGGTGATTAGTTTTTCCGTCTCGTTAAAGAATGCTGTTGGTATTTGGATTATGTCTGATTTTTAAACTAACACAATACATGCTTTTTGTGCCTCTCTTTTTTCATCTGTAAAATGGGATCACAAGGTTGTTAAGAGGTTAGATAATATTAAGTCTAAAGAAAGTGCCAGGCACATAGTAAGTCCCTCTTTCTAGCTTTTTCTGTAACCCTATTAGTCATTTACTTATTTCGCCTATTTCTAATATTTTAACATAGTAAATGGGGTGTTATTTTTTTCTTTTTTTGTACAGTTAGGAGGAAACAGTGTGTTTAAAATGAGAAATAAGGTAAAACATATATTCGGTAGGGCCATATAAGAGATGTCTCTGTCTATAAACTGCTAATCTCAGGAGTAAATCCCCTCAAATGATGAAAAGGAATAGATATGTTTACACATAACTCTTTTTTAAAAAATAGATTTTTTCTAATTACAAAAGAAATATTTATAAATGCTTATAAATTTCAGGCATCACAAAAATGAATAATTTAGAAAGTAAAAAACTCTTTACCCACATACCCCCATCCTTCTACCCCTAGACATAATTGATGTTAATAATATACATATATTCTTGCACATTTTTTCTATTCCTATACTAATATATACTTTTATTAAAATAAGATCACATTTTACACACTGTTTTTGTAACTTATTTTTTTTCACTTAAAGTATGTCTACAGCATCTGTGTCAACACACTCGATTCTTTTTCATTTCCAACAGGACAGAGAGCTATAACTCAAGGATGCACTTTTGGCTCTCTGTACTTTCCCACAAACTCACCCAGTGTTCAGATTTGTTTGGAAAAAGCCCTTCAGCTGACCCTTGCACTGCCAACCACTGACACTCTCTCTCCAACCACTGACTCAAAGGGACACTAGGAGAGTGGCTTGAAAGATCATCTCAGTCCATATGAGGAGACCTGACAGGGGACCAGAACTTTCCCAGTGCTTGGAGCCAGACCAAAATGAATGATGAATACTCATTCATACAACAGTTAATCCTGAGGATCACAGACATGTTATAAATTCAACACCCTTGAAGTGTTTAACTCTTCTTTGGAGTATGGAAGCCCAGTCGTGCACAGCCAACTTGGAACAGGAAGGAAATTTTATTTGAAGATGTTAAGGTCAAGCTTGCTTAAGTTAAAATTGCCATAGGAGGCCATTCATCCCCACTTCACTTCTCCCCCTTCAAAGTCTACTTCCCTCTTTTATCTTTTTTTTTTTTTAATCTTTCCTATGCTTTCATTAGCTGCTCTTTTTCTCTTTTTAGCTTACAAAAGGGTAGATATTTTGTAAGCCAAATGTCAATATGTCAAATATTAATTATCCATTTCCATGCAATGCATAGAGTACATAATTACATACATTGTTATAACAAATGTAATATTATTTAATTTGTGCAGTAGACTTACATATAATTGACTGACCAGGTATAAAGAAGACCCTATACAGAAAGCAGAGCATATTCATCTTTAGTTGAGGCCTTTGTCAAATAGTATGCAAAGTTGGAGACTCCGCAGCATAAGGAAATTTTTCACAGACTGTAACTTGTTTGAACAAAAAGCAAGAGACATGATTAAACTAAGTGGTGCCTTCATGCCTGGACAGGCCACAGTGCCTCTGCTGCATCATCCAGGAAACCATGTCTTTAGGACTGAAGCAAGAGCTCTTTTCTGCCGAACAGTAATATTAATGAAACCAGAGATGTTACGGAAGGCTGCGCAATAGCACTAAGGTCTCCTGAATCACTAAACATTCTAGGGGCCATTGTCCAATTTGTTGAGGTTAAATATTATGTGGTTCAAAATTGGATATGTAGGAACCCTCATCCATTGCTGGTTGGATTGTAAAATGGTGCGGCTGCTGTAGAAAACAGTATGGATGTTCGTCAAAAGTTAAACATAGAGTTACCATTTGACCGAGCAATTCCACTCCTAGGTATATACCCAAGAGACTTGAAAGCAGGAACTCAGATACTTGTACACCAATGTTCACTGCAGCATTATTCACAGTAGCCAAAAGGTGGAAACAACCCAAGTGTCCATCAACAGATGAATGGATAAACAAAATGTGGTATATACATACAATGGGATATTATTCAGTCACAAAAAGAAATGATGTTCTGATACATGCTACAACATGGCTGAACCTTGAAAACATTATGCTAAGTGAAATAAGTCATACATAATAGGACAGCTATTATATGATCCCACATATACAAAATATCTAGAATATGCAGATGCACGGAGACCAAAGCCTGTTAGTGGTTGCCAGTGGCAAGTGGGAGAGGAAACATGGAGTACTGCTTAAGCAGTTTCTGTTAATTGTGCTAAAAAAAAATGTTTGAAGTGAATAGTGGTGAACAGGACCAGATTAAGGCATGTGAGGGCCATAAAAACTGATAACCTGTAGTGCCCCTCCTCTGCCTACTCACACATTCGAATTGGATATGTGAGTTATATATATATATATGTGTGTGTGTGTGTGCATGTATGTATATATATATATATATATATATATATATGAAATTTGAAATGTGATCACCTGCATGATGGAATCTGCTGAGCAGTACTGGTGGGGGTGGGGCCTGTGGTGGCTCACCGCCCCCAGCCTTCATCTCCCCGCCTTCCGCCACCTACTTGTTCCTGCTCGCCTTGCAAAGGCTTGTTCTGGATCCAGCAGCTGTCTCTTGTCTGACCCCTCCTTCTTGGAAATTGAGCTGGCAGCTTACCTGTCCACCTTGGGATTCGTCGATCTTCACAGTCTGCAAGCAAGAGTCCTGCTCCCCAACATGCCTATCTTTGGTTCACCAGCCCCTGCAGCTAAGTGATTCAGGAGAAACCTCGTGGTCTTGCCTACCGACCTTGGGGGTTCCTCCACTGTCACAACCTGTGAGTGGAATCCCTGCTCTCCAGCCTGCTCATCTTGGGTTCACCAGTTTCAGCGACTCCATGAATTGGGAAAGGACTCTATCCGATCCAAGGACTTGGGACATTCCAACCCCTACAATCGCATGAGCTGTTTCTTTAATATAAACCTCTCTATGTATATTTATGGGCATTACTGGTTTTGCTTCTCTAGAGAACCCAGCCTAAGACATATATCTATACATATTCATACCCATATGTATATATGGAGCCCTGGCAGCACGGTGGTTAAGAGCTTGGCTGCTAACCAAAAGGTCAGCAGTTCGTATCCACCAGCCACTCTTTGGAAACCCTATGGGGCGATTCTACTCTGTCCTATAGGGTTGCTATGAGTCAGAACCAACTCGATGGCTATGGTTTATATATATATATGTGTGTGTGTGTGTGTGTGTCTTAGCTGCCCATGATGTAACTTCTTTTTAAATGCGACTATAATATCAGCAGTTGAACACAAATGTGACATATACCATTTTAGCGGAATGAGATGAACCAGATTATAAAATTTTTAGTGGCTGCAGGGTACTAAGATTTTTACTATACACCACGTTTTCTACAAAAAGAATATTCTGCATATTATACAGCAAAGAAAAGGAGCCAGTGAACTTAGTTGTTTCAATAATCAATGTAAAATTCTGTTGATCTCCCACAACAAAAAGTTGACTGTCCACCAATTTTGTTTACACAGCTTGTATTTCAGTTGTGATGCTTTTTTTGTAATAAATGCTATCATTATAAATGAACAAATGAAAAGATGTCATAAAAGAAAATTTAATGATCAGAAAACAAATATTGCAACAAATTACATACTTTATTTTTAGATAGATCTTTCATCTCTAATATGTTATAATTAAAAACATTTCTATTCTTTGCTTTTAAAAATTCTTCAATGATGTCATCACCATTAAGCTGCCAAACAATATCTACTTCCATACATAACAAGGATAATGAATCGAGTCTTTCTTGGATCATTGTTGTACACTAAGGGTTTCTGGGTCTCTTTAGGGACGAAAATGAGCATTCTGTTGTACAGTTTATGATCATTAAAGTTAGGAATATGGGTAAAGCAATTTCAACGTTGGGAAATATGCACTGTGTTTTATCTTCTATTATGGAATTATGCATGCCTACATGAGTAAAATTTGTCATTCCTGAATCTAGAAACTTAGTTCTCATATAAGAATAAAATTGTTGTACTTCCCTAGAAAGGTTTATATTTAAGTCATCTGGATAAGCCTGCACTAAGTTCTTGGATGTCTTCATACATTCTTTATCAGGTGAATTCACATTGTTTAAAAAGGAATTTATATGTGAAAGAACTTCATATACTTTCACGCTTCTTTCCATACAAGATTCAAGTGTGTCAATGATGGTGTATAATGTGGATACGCAAAATTGATCTCTGGCACTCAATGATACTTCTGGAGCACTTTCTTCATTTACTTGTTTCTTTCTTATGCTGCAACAGTGAATCGCTTAATTATCAGTATTTGACAGTATTTGTTTCATTGTGTTTTCAAAATTTTCAAAATCTACTCTTAAATTATGTAAATACCAAGGCGGGGCCAAGATGGCTGACTGGGTAGAAGCTACCTCAGATCCTTCTTGCAACAAAGAATCAGAAAAACCAGTGAATCGATCACATACATGACAATCTACGAACCCTGACCACCAAACACAGATCTAAAGAGTTGACCTGAGTGACAGGGGAGTGAAAAGCCATGCCCTGAAGCAGCGACCACTTCTGGAACCGGTGTCCCCCTTCACAGCCTTGAGCACTCGCAGCTCCCTGGTGCCAAGTGGCGGGGCTGATTGCGGCTGGCTGAGGCAGGGCAGGCACGGGACACAGCCCTAACCCCTAGCCCCCTGGGGTAACCTCGGTAGAGACTCAGCCAGTGCAAGCAGGCTGCACACTGACGCAGCTAACGAGAGAATAAGCAACCACAGGGAAGCAGCGACTGTTTCCAGAGCCTGGAGCCAGTGTCCCAGTCAGAAAACCTTGGCACCGGGCTCTGGACTGGGCACAGGGGAGCTGAGCATGGCTTCCTGAGAAGGTGCAAGCACAGGATGCAGCCCTAGCCCCCTGAAGTGACCTCGGGGGAAGCCCAGCCAGCATATGCAGGCAGCGCAATGATGCGGCAGACAGGAGGAGAAGTCACCGGGAGGCAGCCACTGGTTTTGGAGCCTGGAGTGCAGTGTCCCAGCCAGGGAACCTTGGCGCTGGGCTTTGGACTGGGAGCAGAGGAGATGACCCTGGCTTCTGAGACAGCACAAGCATGGGACGTGGGCCTGACCCTCGGGGGCAGTCTCGACCCAGCCAGCGCACACAGGCTACTTGTCCTTCGGGAATCTCAGATAAAACAGTCATCACCAAGCAAGATAAGTAATTTTGCCTATATTGCTGGGTGCTACTCTCTCCTATCTCTCTGATCTCTCCCCTCCCTACCCCAGGTGACTTCATTAACATTGGAATTTCCTGGGCCAGGGAGTGAAGTGCTCTGCGGTTTTGTTTTGTTTTTTTTTTTCCTAACCCATTCTCCTGGCCTGAGAGAAGCAGCTACTAACAACCCAGGGATGAAAAATCCTTCCCTAACTTCCCTAAACTGGAATAAAAATACAGAGCCAGCTCCAGCCAAGCATATGAGATCCACAGTCTTTGGCTTTCATCCCTACAGGGAACAAGGTGGCTATTATAATACAAAGGCACTTCTCATAGAGATCTGACTGTAATTGTTTTAGAGGATCACTGGAAAGACAAGTTTTCCAGGTCTGATATCTCTACCTATTAAACAGAGCCCTCACTGATCCACAACGGGGAACTGAGGGCTGAAGCTCCACCCAAACCACCTAGCCACCTGCCAAAGGGGTCTGAGGATACTGACGCCTACCAATCTTTAGAGGTACAAGCACTGGGTGCCTAAGGTACAGCTGCAGAGCCCACCCACCAAAGTGCTTTAGGAATAGAGACACACCTGCTTCACTGGCACATGGGGGAAGGCTGTCAGCATCCTGCCCCCCCCCCAGAGTGTGACTCCCTGCCGCAACTAGAATCTGGTGCACACAACTATCACCACTACGCCTCTATGTTAATAGATGACAGTCTACACCACACACTTGGTGACCCAAAATCAGAACACCTAAGCTGATTCTATTCAAGAATAGTGAATGGACTCTTAGGCTTATATATCTGGTAACAGCACAAACCAGCTGGTAATAGAACATAAGTGATTCAAAGGCTACAACAATCAAGACAGCGCAATCTAGTAGCCCATCTGGGTATACTGAAACAAAACAAGGTAAGACTCAGTGAGCAAATATAAAATAAATCCTTACAATATCTTATAGATGGCTCGGAGACAACAGTCGATATCAAACCACATAAAGAAGCAGACCGTGATTGCTTCTACAACTCCCCAAATTAAACAATCAAAATCTTTCCAAATGAAGATACAATCCTGGAATTGCCAGATGCAGAAGATAAAAAACTAATATACTAAATGCTTCATGACATCAGGGATGACCTCAGAAATGAAATAAGGCAATCTACAGAAAAAGCCAAGGAACATGCTGATAAAGCAGTTGAAGAAATCAAAAAGATTATTCAAGAACATAGTGGAAAAATTAATAAGCTGCAAGAATCCATAGAGGGACAGCATTCAGAAATCCAAAAGATTAACAATAAAATTACAGAATTAGACAACTCAATAGGAAGTCAGAGGAGCAGAACTGAGCAATTGGCATGCAGAATGGGGGAGCAGGAGGATAAGGCAATTGACACCAACATAGATGAAGAAAAACCAGATAAAATAATTTAAAAAAATGAAGAAACCCTAAGAATCATGTGGGACTCTATCAAGAAGAATAACTTGTATGTGATTGGAGTTCCAGAACAGGGAGGGATAGCAGAAAATACAGAGAGAATAGTTGAAGATCTGTTGGCAGAAAACTTCCCTGGCATCATGAAAGATGAAAGGATATCTATCCAAGATGCTCATCGAACCCCATATGAGATTGATCCAAAAAGAAAATCACCAAGGCATATTATCATCAAACTTGCCAAAGCCAAAGAGAAAGAGAAAATTCTAAAAGCAGCCAGGGATAAAAGAAAAGCCACCTACAAAGGAGACTTAATAAGAATAAGTTCAGACTATTCAGCAGAAACCATGCAGGCAAGAAGGCAATGGGATGACATATATAGAGCACAGAAGGAGAAGAACTGCCAGCCAAGGATCATATATCCAGCAAAACTCTCTCTCAAATATGAAGGTGAAATTAAAACATTTACAGATAAACACAAGCTTAGAGAATTTACAAAAGCCAAACCAAAGCTATAAGAATTACTAAAGGTCAGAAAATCAATAATATCAGATACGAACACAACACAAGGTCACAGAACAGAACATCCTGATATCAACTCAAATAGGGAAATCACAAAAACAAAATAAGATTAATTTAAAAAAGAAAAAAATGCTGAAAACAGGGAATCATTGAAGTCATTATGTAAAAGATCACAATAATCAAAAAGAGGGACTAAATACAGGAGGCATAGATCTTCCATATGGAGAGGAAAACAAGGCGATATAGGACAATACAAGTTGGGTTTTTACTTAGAAAAATAGGGGTAAATATTAAGGTAACCAAAAAGAGGTCTAACAATTCCATAATTCAAAAAAAAAAACCAAGAAAAACATAATGACTGAGCAAACATAAATTCACCTACTGTGAAAATGAGGAACACACAATTTACAAAAAACTTTTCAGCACAAAAAAGTAAGTGGAAAAATGAAATTGTCAACAACACACACAAAAAGGCATCAAAATGACAGCACTAAACTCATACTTATCTATAATTGCACTGAATGTAAATGGACTAAATGCACCAATAAAGAGACAGAGAGTCCCAGACTGGATAAAGAAACACGATCCGTCTATATGCTGCCTACAAGAGACACACCTTAGACTCAGAGACACAAACAAATTAAAACTCAAAGGATGGAAAAAATATATCAAGCAAACAACAATCAAAAAAGAGCAGGAGTAACAATATTAATTTCTGACAAAATAGACTTCAAAGTTAAATCCACCACAAAGGATAAAGAAAGACACTACATAATGATTAAAGGGACAATTTACCAGAAGTTATAACCATATTAAATATTTATGCACCCAATGATAGGGCTGCAAGATACATAAAACAAACTTTAACAGAATTGAAAAGTGAGATAGACAGCTCCACAATTATAGTAGGAGCCTTCAACACAGCACTTTCAGAGAAGGATAGGACTTCCAGCAAGAAGCTCAATAGAGACACAGAAGATCTAATTGCTACAATCAACCAACGTGACCTCAAAGACTTATACAGAACACTCCACCCAATAGCTGCAAAGTATACTTTTTTTTCTTGTGCACATGGAACATTCTTCAGAATAGATCACATATTAGGTCATAAAACAAACCTTTGCAGAATCCAAAACATCGAAATATTACGAAGCATCTTCACAGACCACAAGGCCATAAAAGTGGAAATCAAGAACAGAAAAATCAGGGAAAAAAAATCAAATACTTGGAAACTGAACAATACCCTGCTCAGAAAAGACTGGGTTATAGAAGACATTAAGGAGGGAATAAAGAAATTCATAGAATGCAACGAGAATGAAAACACTTCCTATCAAAACCTCTGGGACACAGCAAAAGCAGTGCTCAGAGGTCAATTTACATCGATTCATGCACACATACATAAAGAAGAAAAAGCCAGAATCAGAGAACTGTCCCTACAACTTGAACAAATAGAAAGCGAGCAACAAAAGAATCCATCAGGCACCAGAAGAAAACAAATAATAAAAGTTAGAGCTGAACTAAATGAAATAGAGAACAGAAAAACAATTGAAATAATTAGCAAAGCCAAAAGCTGGTTCTTTGAAAAAATTAACAAAATTGATAAACCATTGGCCAGACTGACTAAACAAATACAGGAAAAGAAACAAATAACCTGAATAAGAAATGAGATGGGCCATATCACAACAGACCCAACTGAAATTAAAAAAATCATATCAGATTATTACGAAAAATTGTACTCTAACAAATTTGCAAACCTAGAAGAAATGGATGAATTCCTAGAAAAACACTACCTACCTAAACTAACACAATCAAAAGTAGAACAACTAAATAGACCCATAACAAAAAAAGAGATTGAAACGGTAATCAAAAAAAAAGCCCTGGCGCGGACGACTTCACTGCAGAGTTATACCAAACTTTCAGAGAAGAGTTAACACCACTACTACTAAAGGTATTTCAAAGCATAGAAAATGATGGAATACTCCCTAACTCATTATACGAAGCCAGCATATCCCTGATACCAAAACCAGGTAAAGACACCACAAAAAAAGAAAATTACAGACCTATATCCCTCACGAACATAGATGCAAAAATCCTCAACAAAATTCTAGCCAACAGAATTCAACAACATATCAAAAAAACAATCCACCACGACCAAGTGGGATTTATACCAGGTATGCAAGTTTGGTTCAATATTAGCAAAACCATTAATGTAATCTACCATATAAATAAAACAAAAGACAAAAAGCACATGATCTTATCAATTGATGCAGAAAAGGCATTTGACAAAGTCCAACACCCATTCATGATAAAAACTCGCAGCAAAATAGGAATTGAAGGAAAATTCCTCAACATAATAAAGGGCATCTATACAAAGCCAACAGCCAACATCATTCTAAATGGAGAGAGCCTTAAAGCATTTCCCTTGAAAACGAGAACCAGACAAGAATGCCCTTTATCACCGCTCTTATTCAACATTGTGCTGGAGGTCCTAGCCAGAGCAATTAGGCTAGACAAAGAAATAAAGGGCATCGAGATTGGCAAGGAAGAAGTAAAATTATCTCTATTTGCAGATGACATGATCTTATACACAGAAAACCCTAAGGAATCCTCCAGAAAACTACTGAAACTAATAGAAGAGTTCAGCAGAGCTTCAGGTTACAAGATAAACATACAAAAATCACTTGGATTCCTCTACATCAACAAAAAGAACATCGACGAGGAAATCACCAAATGAATACCATTCACAGTAGCCTCCAAGAAGATAAAATACTTAGGAATAAATCTTACCAAAGACGTAAAAGACCTATACAAAGAAAACTACAAAGTACTAGTACAAGAAACTAAAAGGGACCTACATAAGTGGAAAAACATACCTTGCTCATGGATAGGAAGACTCAACATAGTAAAAATGTCTTTTCTACCAAAAGCCATCTATACATACAATGCACTTCCAATCCAAATTCCAATGACATTTTTTAATATGATGGAGAAACAAATCACGAACTTCATGTGGAAGGGAAAGAAGCCCCGGATAAGTAAAACATTACTGAAAAAGAAGAAGAAAGTGGGAGGCCTCACTCTACCTGATTTTAGAACATGTTATACAGCCACAGTAGTCAAAACAGCCTGGTACTGGTACAACAACAGGCACATAGACCAATGGAACAGAATTGAGAACCCAGATATAAATCCATCCACATAAGAGTAGCTGATATTTGACAAAGGCCCAGTGTCAGTTAATTGGGGAAAAGATAGTCTTTTTAACAAATGGTGCTGGCATAACTGGATATCCATTTGCAAAAATATGAAACAGGACCCATACCTTACACCATGCACAAAAACTAACTCCAAGTGGATCAAAGACCTAAACATAAAGATTAAAACGATAAAGATCATGGAAGAAAAAATAGGGATAACTTCAGGAGCCCAAATACAAGGCATAAACAGAATACAAAATATTACCAAAAATGATGAAGAGAAACCCGATAACTGGGAGCTCCTAAAAATGAAACACCTATGCTCATCTAAAGACTTCTCCAAAAGAGTAAAAAGACCACCTACAGATTGGGAAAGAATTTTCAGCTATGACATCTCCGACCAGTGCCTGTATGATTGTGTTAAAACTCAACCACAAAAAGACAAACAACCCAATTAAAAATTGGGCAATGGATATGAACACACACTTCACTAAAGAAGATATTCAGGCAGCTAACACATACATGAGAAAATGCTCTGGATCATTAGCCATTAGAGAAATGCAAATTAAAACTACGATGAGATTCCATCTCACTCCAACAAGACTGGCATTAATCCAAAAAACACAAAATAATAAATGTTGGAGAGGCTGCGGAGAGATTGGAACTCTTATACACTGCTGGTGGGAATGTAAAATGGTACAACCACTTTGGAAATCTATCTGGCGTTTCCTTAAAAAGTTAGAAATAGAACTACCATACAACCCAGAAATCCCACTCCTCAGAATATATCCTAGAGAAATAAGAGCCTTCACACAAACAGATATATGCACACCCATGTTTATTGCAGCACTGTTTACAATAGCAAAAAGCTGGAAGCAACCAAGGTATCCATCAACAGGTGAATGGATAAATAAATTATGGTATATTCACACAATGGAATACTACACATCGATAAGGAACAGTGATGAATCTGTGAAACATTTCATAACATGGAGGAAACTGGAAGGCATTATGGTGAGTGAAATTAGTCAGATGCAAAAGGACAAATATTGTATAAGACCTCTATTATAAGATCTTGAGATATAGTTTAAACTGAGAACACATTCAGGGGGGAGGGAAGGACGGTGGGAGAGGGTTATTTACTGATTAGATAGTAGATAAGAACTACTTTAGGTGAAGGGAAGGACAACACTCAATACAGGGAAGGTCAGCTCAACTGGACTGGACCATACGCAAAGAAGTTTCCTGAATAAACTGAATGCTTCAAAGGTCAGCGGAGCAAGGGTGGGGATTTGGGGACTATGGCTTCAGGGGACATCTAAGTCAACTGGCAAAATAATACTATTATGAAAACCTTCTGCATCCCACTTTGAAAAGTAGCGTATGGGGTCTTAAATGCTAACAAGCGGCCATCTAAGATGCATCAATCCGTCTCAAGCCACCTGGATCAAAGGAGAATGAAGAACACCAAGGTCACACGACAACTATCAGCCCAAGAGACAGAAAGGTCCACAGGAACCAGAGACTTATATCATCCTGAGACCAGAAGAACTAGATGGTGCCCGGCCACAACCGATGACTGCCCTGACAGGGAGCATAACAGAGAACCCCTGAGGGAGCAGGAGATCAGTGGGATGCAGACCGCAAATTCTCATAAAAAGACCAGACTTAATGGTCTGACTGAGACTAGAGGAATCCCGGTGGTCATGATCCCCAAACCTTCTGTTGGCCCAGGACAGGAACCATTCCCGAAGACAACTCATCAGACATGGAAGGAACTGGACAATGGGTTGGAGAGAGATGCTGATGAAGAGTGAGCTACTTGTATCAGGTGAACACTTGAGACTGTGTTGGCATCTCCTGTCTGGAGGGGAGATGGGAGGGTAGAGAAGGTTAGAAACTGGCAAAACAGTCACGAAAGGAGAGACTGGAAGGAGGGAGTGGGCTGACTCATTAGGAGGAGACTAAATGGGAGTATGTAGTAAGGTGTATATAAGTTTATAAGTGAGAAACTGACTTGATTTGTAAACTTTCACTTAAAGCACAATAAAAATTATTTTTAAAAAATTATGTAAATACCTTGTTGATGACTGTAGAGAGCTGTGCGTGTCTTTAAATTTACTCCTGAATCTTGGAGAGCTTGACTCATCTGATGAAAATTCCGCAATGTATTATTCCACATAAAACCCAAACCAAGCCCATTGCCATCTAATCGATTCCAATTGAAGCAGAGTAGAATTGCCCCATAGGGTATCCAAGGCTGTAATCTTTGCAGAAGCAGATTGCCACATCTTTCTCTCGTGGAGTGACCGGTAGGTTCAAACCACTGACCTTTCAGTTAGCAGCCGAACACTTACTCAATGCACCAAAAGGGCTTCTTCATTATTCCGCATAACCAACATAAATACACACTCTAGTGTTTGCGTTTTGTTGGCAATGTTTTCACCTTCCTTTTGGTATCTCCTTTTTGTGTCTGGTCTTCAGCAATATTTTCTAAGGCATCTAGAATCTGGGTGTATGATTCTAGGATTACACTCATCGCTACAGCCTGCGCTTCCCAACGTGTATTAGAAACAGATTTTAATACTCAATCATTTGCCTGAATATATTTTTAAGAACTGCCCATCTGTGAGCAGAGGTGGCAAAAATTGTGTAGAGTAACTGAACAGTAGAAAAAAAAAATCAACTGCTTGGGAACAACAATCTACTGCTCTGGATTCTACAGGATTACGTGAATGCACAGCGCATGGTATGAAAATGGCATATTCATTATGTTCTAAAATTGTCTGTTGCACGCCTTTATAATGCCCTGACATATTGGCAGCGTTGTCATAGGACTGGCCTCTGCACTTAGAAAAATCAACTTTGCAAACTTCACATAAATAGTGAAGTACTTGATTTGCAGTTTCTTCACCAGCATGACTTTCTAAGCTAGTAAATGTGATAAATTGCTTGGCAGGTGTTCCATCTGTTGGAGATACATATTTTAAAACAATACTTAGCTGATCTGTAGGAGAAAAATCAGGAGTGGAATCGATAAACACACTGAAATATAGAGCGATACTTATTTCATTGAAACAAGTTCATGAACTTTATCACTTATTAAATTTATTTAATTCATCATGCATTGTTTTAGACATATACAGTGGGTTGCCCTTTCCTGTGTTACCATATGTTGAGATGTGACCTGCTAAAAGTGGACAATAAGTTCAAGTAAACCCAAAAAATTTGCATTTTGTGGAAACCCAAACACTTCATTTCTTCCTCAAAAAGATAATCCACATTCAGCAGTCATTACAATGACAGGAACAATGCTTTGCAAAATGAATTTGCAGTAGTGATGCTCTTCATTAATTCGTGTTTCCAGTTTAAGCCAAAACCATGTCTTTGGTTTAAATATGACAACATACAATCTCTGTGGATTGAACTGTTTTCATGTTAATCAATCATATTTGAGTGGCACCAATCGCTAAATCCAACCATAGCAAATTGAGAATTGAGTGATTTAGGACTGCATCGTTTGCAAACAAAGCAATATACAGAGCTGACTGATGGGGAATACGGTAGCCACACTCTCTTAAAATTTTCGTCATTATCTTTGCAGCCTAGAAATATATTCCGGCTACAGAACCTTGTTTGTTTACCATCCAGAAACTTTCGCCACAATTTTCAAATGGCCCACTGTGATGCTGACAATCACTTGGCCCCCTTTCAATCCAGTAATTTATATCATTAAAAGAAAAATTATTCCACAAAGCAGAATCTGTATTTCTGTTACTTATGAAGTAAGCAGATGCAACAATTTCAGATTCTAAAATAGTTTCACTTTCTACACCGTTATTAATTTTTTTACTACAGCAAGGAATGATGCAGAACTTGGACCAAATTCTGTCATATTTGTATTACTATTAGTAATTTCAGCACTAGCAGTACTAGTACAATGATTTGCACCCATGAAACTTGAGCATTCAGCAAAAGAAGTCTCTTCTGACTCATGTAAGTTTTAAAAAGGAGGTTCATTTTGGAATTGTTTTTTAGGAATTCACAAACCCTTTTCTTTTTGTCTTCTGTGAACTTTTAATTTTTCACTCCACTTCATTATTGCCGGAAACCCTGGTGGTGCAGTGGTTAAGTGCTACGGCTGCTAACCAAAAGGTCAGCAGTTCGAATCCACCAGGCGCTCCTTGGAAACTCTATGGGGCAGTTCTACTCTGTCCTATAGGGTCGCTATGCATCGGTATCGACTTGACAGCAGCGGGTTTGGTTTTGGTTTAGTTATTGCCATTTCATTTTACCTGGATATAAAATCATATCACTTTTTAAATTTGGTCCTACCATAGCAAATAAATTTGGGTAATTGAGAATAAATAGAATTTACAAAACAAGTAAAATTTATAGAATTAAAATTTGCATTTCAATTTGGGTGTCAACACAAAAATTTATATTTGATAAACAGTAAGTAAAAAAATTGATTTGGGTCATGTGATTTTGTTATTCAGGTCTGAGATAGTCAAAAGAAATAGTACTTACAAGACAGAAATAATTTCATTCATTTGTCATACAATATTTGCTGGTTGGCCCTTCGCAGATCTCCACGAGTGCTTTTCATCTTGAAATAATACTTAAAAACTTGCACACTAACTTTCTGTCCTTTGATGCTACATCGTCACAGTTCATTTGGACTACTGCTGATCCATAACGGGGGCAAGAGTGATCACAAAGAGCATGATACAAATGCAAGGGCATGCTTATCCTAAAGATGTGTTTTGGTTCACTTTACAAAGGACCAGATCCGAATCACGCGATTGTAGTGCTGCTGACGTGTTCTTATGCGGTCAGTGAGAGAGAACTGAATGTGAAGTTATACCCAATTGGTTTGAAATTAAAAGGAAAATATAATTGTTATCATATACAAAATTTATAAAATGTTATCAATTTAATTTGTGCCCTGCCAGTTCCCTTCTTCTGTGGTGCTCACTTTTCCTTGTGTCCTCTCTGGTTGGCACCTGTAGGTCTTCTCTTTGGACAATTGGTGCCCCTATTTGTTGATGCCCTAAGCGTGAACTTGTCTTGCTTATTGAGTGATCTGTCCCTGAGGGTGATGGTTGCACAACATAGTAAACATAATTAAAGTCACTGAACTGTTTACATGAAAATGGTTGAAATGGAAAATACTATATATTTTTCACCAATTAATTTTTAAAAAGAAAAGGATAATAAAACACATGGCCAAGGGGTCAGACCTAAGGCAATAGATAGGTCTAGGTCATGTGCTCTGTCTTCACTCTTCAGTCATCATAGAGCTCAAGTAGTGCTATGCAAGGCTAGGGTTCAGGTTCTGTTTATTTTGTGCCTTAAATCAAAGTGAACCTTTCTAACATATTGTTTTGAGAAATAAAAATTCCTAGTCATGTTACTTATGGCTGTTTCAACCTGTTTCTTTCAGATACCATTGTTCTTATCGCTTCAATAGCAGTCGTTTCTGCAAAAACTCAGGGTAATATTTTTGCCACGTCTGCACTCAGAAGTCTCCGTTTCCTGCAGATTCTCCGTATGGTGCGCATGGACCGAAGGGGAGGCACTTGGAAATTACTAGGCTCTGTGGTTTACGCACACAGCAAGGTAAGATTTGCTTACTGAATTATAGAACAAGATCTTTAAACTTTTTCATTGATTGCTGCAATATTTAATGAACCTATCACAAGCAAACTAAGTCATTTCAGAAGTTAGTTAAAACAGTTTGGAGACATGGTATGTAACGGATTGTTGAAAATTCATCACAATTGTCCCAGAAGTAGCACAGTGAATGGAATCATGGGTCTTTTTTTTTTTTTTCAAATATTTTTTGCCTTTAAAAATCTTTCATTCTTCTTATATCTAGGAATTAATCACAGCTTGGTACATTGGATTTTTGGTTCTTATTTTTTCATCTTTCCTTGTCTATCTGGTGGAAAAGGATGCCAATAAAGAGTTTTCTACATATGCAGATGCTCTCTGGTGGGGCACAGTAAGTATACAAATCTGCTTTTTATTCATTGGATATTGTGAAGTGTTCCCTCTGAATGCCATGTAATGGTTCCTATGAATGATCTCAATAAAAATAGTAACTTTAGAATAGTAACTTCATATGAGGTAAAAAAAAAAAAAAAAAAAGGAATAGATGCTAAATGAAAGTTAGTAGAGGAGTAAAATCACAGCATAAAAGATGGAAAAGAGAAAACTGGTAATAGTGTTTCATATTAGAGATTACAACCTCATTTTTTTTTAATTTTTATTGTGCTTTAAGTGAAAGTTTACAAACCAAGTCAGTCTCTCATACAAAAACTTATATATACCTTGCTGTATATTCCTGGAAACCCTGGTGGTGTAGTGGTTAAGTGCTACAGCTGCTAAGCAAAAGGTCAGCAGTTTGAATCCACCAGGTGCTCCTTGGATACTCTACGGGACAGTTCTACTCTGTCCTGTAGGGTTGCTATGAGTCGGAATCAACTCGACAGCAGTGGTTTTTTTATATACTCCTAGTTGCTCTCCCTCTGATGAGACAGCACACTCCTTCCCTCCACTCTTTATTTTCATGTCCATTCAACCGGCTTCTGCCCCCTCTGCCCTCTCATCTCTAGATAGGAGCTGCCCACATAGTCTCATGTGTCCACTTGATCCAAGGAGCTCACTCTTCACCAGTATCATTTTCTGTCCCATAGTCCAGTCCAATCCCTGTCTGAAGAGTTGGCTTTGGGAATGGTTCCTGTCTTGGGCTAGCAGAAGGTCTGGGGACCATGACCTCTGGGGTCCTTCTAGTCTCAGTCAGACCATTAAGTCTGGTCTTTTTACAGGAATTTGGAGTCTGCATCTCACTGCTCTCCTGCTCCTTCAGGGGTTCTCTGTTGTGTTCCCTGCCAGGGCAGTCATCCGTTACAGCCGGGCCCCATCTAGTTCTTCTGGTCTCAGGTTGATGTAGTCTCTGGTTTATGTGGCCCTTTCTGTTGCTTGAACTCATAATTACCTTGTGTCTTTGGTGTTCTTTATTCTCCTTTGCTCTGGGTGGGTTAAGACCAATTGATGCATCTTAGATGGCCACTTGCTAGTGTTTAAGACCCCAGATGCCACTCTCCAAAGTGGGATGCAGAATGTTTTCTTAATAGATTTTATTATGCCAATTGACTTAGAAGTCCCCTGAAACCATGGTCCCCCAACGCCTGCCCCTGCTATTCTGGCCTTCGAAGCGTTCAGTTTATGCAGCAAACTCCTTTCCTTTTGGTTTAGTCCAGTTGTGCTGACCTCTTCTATATTGTGTGTTTTCTTTCCCTTTCCCAAAATAGTTCTTATCTACTATTTAATTAGTGAAAACCCCTCTCACCCTCCCTCCCTCTCTCCTTCCCCACTCTCATAACCATCAAAGTATATTTTCTTCTTTGTTTAAACTGTTTTTCAAGTTCTTATAATAGTGGTCTCATACAATATTTGTCCTTTTGCAACTGACTAATTTCACTCACCATAATGCCTTCCAGATTCCTCCATGGTATGAAATGTTTCATGGATTCATCATTGTTCTTTATCGATGCGTAGTATTCCATTGTGTGAATATGCCATAATTTATTTATCCGTTTATCCATTGATGGGCACCTTGGTTGCTTCCATCTTTTTGGTATTGTAAACAATACTGCAAGGAACATGGGCGTGCATATATCTGTTAGTGTAAAGGCTCTTATTTCTCTGGGATATATTCCAAGGACAAACAACCTCATTTTAAAGCTTTCCACTCAAACCCTGCTTTTCCTTTATATTGTTGTTAAAGAATAATTTCCAAAAAAATGATAAAATCATGGCTTAAACAGATATTTAACTCATATTTTTAAAAGTTAAATCATTATTAATGAGGGAATTTAGTAAGGTGTTACAACCATCTCAAAGCCTATCTGAAGAACAGACACATTTAAAGATCAAGAATATTGAAATGCATGTGCAAAGAAAGACAAAACTGTCTTCTTCCACACAGTTTGGAGAGAAGTCAGTTGAACCTCACCAGACAGAATTTAGTTACATGTCTATAAGACAAGAATTATTTTGCAATGCTACCTACCAGTTATCTACAACTTAAAACCTATTACTCTGGCGTCGATTCTGACTCATAGCGACCCTATAGAACAGAATAGAACTGCCCCATAGGGTTTCCTAGGAGCAACTGGTGGATTCAAACTGCAGGCCTTTTGGTTAGCAGCCAGGCTTTTAACCATTACACCACCAGAGCTCCATCTAGAGCTTATAGAATTGTAAAACAGCTCAAAGGCCGTGAAATGTGGTGGTGTTTTTAGGTGCCATCAAGTCGCTTCCAACTTATATCGACCTTATGTACAACAGAACGCAAGGTGCAGAGTCCCATAAAATTGAATCAGATAATCCAGAGTTGTGCTCTACACAAGGCAGCGTTTTCCATGGAAGCACATTGTAAAGAATGTAAATATTGCAAAGAATTTATAAAGCAATTCTTTTTAACATGTACCCTAATAAGGATGTCATACAATATGGAAGTGCTTCCTGAAATGTGTAAACTAGATTTCTTTTTATTTTATTCCTTTAAGACATTCCAAAAGGGAGTTATGTGAAAATATACAGCATTTTTGTGATTGTGTAGTTTCTGCATCTCTTTGATCCAACAAAATTAAGTTCTTTTATAAATTTTCAGGAGTTACTTCTTGAGTGTTAGATTATTGCTAAAATAAAAAATATATCATTTTCTTAAACTGTCATTAAAACCTTAACAGATTTTTTATTTGTTTGTTTGTTTTTAATTTTATGGAGCACAGATTTAAGATACCAATTGTTACATTGATCCATCACTCATCAGAAGCTCATTAACAGAAACTAGAAATCTTCAGAAACAAGAAAAATTTGTCAGGGCTTGTATTAAGCAGAACATGGTATGTTTGTTGATTGCATAGCAGCAATAAAATGGATAAGAATCAGAAATATATTCACCTGAAGATTAGTCTGACTTTTTTTTTTTTTTTTCTTAAACCGTTGGAGTAAATATTGACAAGATTGGGCCGTAGGTAACAAAGCATTCTATTGGTAATAATTTGGTTTCCAACTCCTCTTCCCCACTCACAAGCAACAATGGACATTTTGGAAAGATGCAAGTGGAAAACCTGAAAGGGAGCAGTTATCGGACATTCTTAAAATACTTTGTATATGTACAGGGCAAATGAAACTGTATGACTCATGATCGATAAGTTATGTAAACTGAGAAAACAGAAGGCTTTCCATGCCAACAAGGGGAAGACAATTTGTCATTCCAGCCTTGGAAGCAACATTTGAATTCAAGTTTAGTTTTTGTTTCTTTTGGATAATTCTAACCTAAATAAATTACTGAGGTATTCAGGTGCACCTTTTCCCATTGAAATACTGGTAATGGTGAATTCAGCCTGGCAGCTCTCTATCCTTCTTCCCGTTGGTCTTCCTTTTCTCCTTATTACTGTTAAGAATTGCTGTATTGTGTGTTAAACAGTGTGTGGGACACTCTTAATATACCTCGCACTTAGTCACCAGCTTGTTTCTTTTCCCAGAATAGCCGACGTAGCAAGTTTTCAAAGGTCATATTTGTGACTTTCAGGGGGAAGTAACATATTTTCATTGATCTCTTTATTTCAGTAATGCTATTTTGACTCAAGTTTAACCTGTACTTCACAGACTGCTGAATGGCCTAATTATGCCTCTATTTAAACAAACAAACAAAAAATCTAGTTCTGAATATGAGAGTAAACACTTTTCCAGATGTCAAGCTTCTAGGAATAAAAAAGGGCTGTTATTTCACAGTGTTTGTTTATATTAGCTGACTCATTAATGAAAGTGTCTGAAGCCTAAAAAGACACAAAAAAGCAAACGAAAGGGCTCATTACTTCTATTTGTTATATGAAGAGCATAAACTAGGTCTCCAGTGTGAAATAAAATAAATGTAGAATATTATGTCTTTATCATACATTAATCGAGACCTTAAACAAAATATATGACTGGATATTTTTTAGTTAAAATTTTCCATGTTGTGCATAATAAAAGCCTTAATAACTATGGAAGTATCCATAATAAATACAGAAATGAAAGCATTCTGCACTAAAGAAAGGAAATCGCCTTCATTAAAAGAGCCCAAAGAATCAACATTAAGTATCGAAATGTAATTTGTGTCCTATAGATTAAGTATCCCAAGGAATTCCAACTACCAAACTCCTTCCATTAAGACGTTGCTGGTTTGTTCATCAAAAGATTTTACACACAGCACAACTTGACCAAAGCAAGGTTGTGTAAGCTTTGTCAAGAGAGCCAGTGCCGTCGAGTAGATTCCGATTCATAGCGACCCGATAGGACAGAGTAGAACTGCCCCCCAGAGTTTCCAAGGAGTGCCTGGCGGATTTGAAACTGCTGACCAAATTCCCTGAGGAATGAAAATACTAGGCTGAGGACTGGGGACCATGGTCTCAGGGGACATCTAGCTCAATTGGTATAACATAGTTTATAAAGAAAATGTCCTATATCCTACTTCGGTGAGTAGCATCTGGGGTCTTAAAAGCTTGTCAGCGGCCACTGAAGATACCCACTGATCCCACCCTGTTTGGAGCAAGGGAAAATGAAGAAAACCAAAGACACAAGGGAAAGATTAGTCCAAAGGACTAATGGACCACAACTACCACAACCTCCACCAGACTAAAGTAATTCCTGAGATTCAGCCGAAGATTAGACAGGCCCATAAAACAAAATGAGACTAAATGGACACACCAGCCCAGGGGCAAGGACAAGAAGGTAGGAGGGAATGGAAAAGCTGGTGATGGGGAACCCAAAGTCAAAAGGGGAGAGTGTTGACACATCATGTGGTTGGCAAGCAATATCACAAAACAATATGTGTATTAATTGCTTAATGAGAAACTAATTTACTCTGTAAACATTCATCTAAAGCACAATAAAAAAAATAAGTTTGGAAAAAAAGAAAAGACTACAAAAAAAGTGAAAAGACAAGCTACTGACTGGGAGAATATCTTAGGAAACCATATATCCAATATGCATCTAATAACCAAAATATACATAAAACTTTAGCAACTTAACAAAAAGACAAATAACTCAATCATAAAATGCGCAAAGGACTTGAATAGACATTTCACCAAAGAGAACATTCAGATGACCACCAAACACATGCAAAGATGCTTAACATCACTAGCCATCCAAAAAAAACCAAACCCATTGCCATCAATTCTGCCTCAAAGCAACCCTGTAGGCCACAGTAGAACTGCCCCATAGTATTTCCAAGGAGCAGCTAGTAGGTTTGACCTGCCAACCTTTTGGTTACAGCTGAGCTCTTAACCACTGTGCCACTAGGACTCCCATTAGCCATCAGAAAGATACAAATCAAAACCACAATGAGATACCACTTCACTTCCACTAGGATGGCTAAGATTAAAAAAAGAAGAAGAAGAAAATAACAAATGTTGGTGAGGATGAAGGGAAATTGAAATCCTTATCCATTGCTGGTAAAAATGCAAAATGGTACAGCCATTAAGGAGAACAGTGTGACAGTTCCTCAAAAAACTAAAAATAGAACTACCATATGACCCAGCAATTCCACTCCTAGGTATATACCCAAAAGTCTTGAAAGCAGAGACTCAGAGACTTATACACGATGTTCATTGCAGCCCTTTTCACAATAGCCAAAAGGTGGAAACAGCCTAAATGCCTATCAACAGATGAATGGATAAACAAAATGTGGTACATACATACAATGGAATATTATTCAGCCAGTAGGAGAAATGAAGTCTTGAAACATGTTCATTACTGAACATTGTGGTCAAAGATCTATAGCAGAATCCTGATCAAAAAGAGAAAAATGCAGAACAGAATCTCAAATTCTCATGGACTCCAGACTTTCTAGAACCATAGAGGCTAGACGAACTCCTGAAACTATTGCCCTGAGATAGAACGTGAAGACATTATACTGAGTGAAGTAAATCAGTCTCAAAAGGACAAATACTGTATGACCTTACTTATATAAAAAAGATAAGAAAAGGGAAATGTATAGAGATCAAAGTTTATTAGTACTTACCAGGGCAGGAGGGAGGGGGAAAGGGAGGTTTATTGTTTATGGAGTACTGAGTTCCAGTTTCTAGTAATAGAAAAATGCATTGATTAACGGTGGTGTTGCACAGCCAATTATTGTTAAGTGCTGTCAATAAGTTGCACAGTTGTACAAAGAATTGACAAAAGTTGTATGATAGACATATTTGCAAAAATGACCCAAAAAAAAGTAGCTGCTGAGGCTGCTTATATACAATCAAACACCTCATGGGATTTGGTTTCTTGATTTGGAGGTTTAAGGTCATGGTTTCATGGGCTATCAGTTAATTGGACTAATAACAAATTTAGTGCTTCTGTTCTTCCTCCTATTTCATTGCATAGTTCCTAGGGTCTTAGACACTTGCAAGCATCCATCCAAGACACAATGATTGGTCTCTATTTGACTGGAGCAACAGAGGAAGAAGCAGGAAGAGGAGGAGGAAATGGAATGAGTGGCTAATTGCCTCCATGAACAACTGCCTTCTATGCCATGAGACCCCAACTAGATGGTGCCCAGCTACCATTACTGAACATTTTGGTCAAAGACCCAATAGCAGAATCCTGATCAAAAGGGGAAAAATGCAGAACAGAATTTCAAATTCTCATGTACTCCAGACTTTCTCATAGAGGCTGGATGAACCCTTGAAACTGTTGCCCTAAAATAAGCTTTAAACCTTAAATCAAAAATATCCCCGGAAGTCTTCTTAAAACCAAACAATAGTTTAGCTTAACTAATAAAAAAAAAAAAGTCCTCCTTGATCATTATACTCTTTTAAGAACTATCTATATAGGATCAAATTGACAACAGTAATGTGGAAGATTACATAGGAACCTTAGGGTACAGTTAGTTTATGTTAATAGGGTAGGAACAACTCAGAAGAGGAGGGTGAGAGTGGTTGCACAACTCAAAGAATGTAATCAATGTCACTGAGTTGTACATGTAGAATCTGTTGAATTGGTATATGTTTTGCTGTGTATATTCTCAACAACAACAAAATAAAATAAAAAAAGAAGATACAGAGGAGGGCTTCCTCCTGACTCTTTCCCTGCTCTTGAGACTGCCATCTGACTGGCTTTCCTCTATCCAGCATAGAGTTTGTCCTCTACAATCTCTGTTCTGTGTCTAAGAAATGGCCATAAGCCCTAGGCTCCTTTCTGAGAAATTCCTACCCCTCTCCAGAACAGGTTCAGAAACATTTGGCACTGGATCAGTAGTTTCATTTCAGAAAGGCAAAATCCAGACTATTAAATATAAGAAAGGAAAGTTGACAATCGTAGAAAAACAGCACTGACACTCAATGTCCAAGGACTTACTGCAGGTCAAGAAATTCCCATAAAGCCAGACCACAACACTGTATAGAACTTTCAGAGGAATGGGTATCTGGGACGAAAACTTTTTAGGCCTATTAGTTGGGTTGCTTTTGCTGCACGTAACAGAAAATCCCAACTTAAACTGAATAAAAGGAAATATATTGTCTCACATAAACAGGAAGACCAGAGGTAGGAATCTTAGGAGGAGAAGGCTGTCCCCAAGACAGGGCTACCATGGTATGTTAAACACTACTCAAAACCCATAACAATTCAAAGAATGTTTATCCCTAAAAGCAATTCCATACAAATGAATAACAACACCAAGCTCATTGTGTATATGAAATAACCCAAATAAAGAGCCTGGTACCAAGACCATAGCAAGTGTCTAGTCAAAGATGGTGGCTATTGTTGTTGTAGACATTGCTGTTCTGCTTATTAGATGAAAGCTCCTGTATAACAAAAGGAAATGAAAAGGAGCTATATGCTTCAAGGCAGACTCACAGTTTAAGCACAGGACGGGCTTGGGAATAGAGGGTTGTAATAAGATCACCTGGGTTCTACAGTGGCAACTAAAGAGTCACTGATGGCAGAAGAAGTGGAGAAGTAGGAAGAGGAGGTAACTCCAGCAGCTTGCAGCTGAGGCACTTGTAGCTACTGGAAAAGAGGATCTTTTGCTTGCCTGGTGGACCTACATTTAATGTTATTTCCTATTATTATTTTCCTACTTCTGAGTTGCTTTTGATTTATTCTGAAATAATTTAAAATTGGATTTTCCTGGAGTTATTTTCTATTGTTATCTCCTTCTTTCCTGTTATTATTTTTCTCCTTTTGATTTGCTTCATATTTATTCTGAAATAACTTAAGATGAGGTTTTCCTGAAGTAATTTTTTCTGCTAAAGACCTGTTCTTGAAGGCCAGCTTGTCCTCTTACTATTTACTGGTATTCCTGTGATGAAGATAGTGTTACAGGTTTATAAAAAAGATAAGTGCAACAGCAGATATATAAATCCGCTCTTGAGTAAGCATCTTAATAGAGCCTCCATCTGAGAGTATGTGCTTGAAATTATTACATCAGGCATGTAGAAAAATTTTATAGCAAGCCGAGTTAGTCCTGGAATTATACTGAAAATCTTACAATCTTTCTCAAAGTAATCAATATAGAAAGCTCTGCATGTAATGTACTGTGTACTCAACAAGTTGTGCAGGTCAAATATATACTGTGAGTCTTATCACCCCAAAACCATCTAACAGTAAAATAGTATGTAAATTGTGAACAAAGACCGCCTTGTCCTTGATAATACCAGTTACTTTTCAGAAAATCAACTCTCCTTACATTGGGTTCACCAGCACAAAATATTTTCTGCAACAACTTACAAGCTTTCTGACTCTGTGCTGGTACATTAAATGAAAGTTAAAATTTGTTTCTTACTACCAGTGCATTATTTGATGGTATCAAAGCTTTACCTGACCGTGAAATCATCAACACACCAGTTCATGACTGTTCAAGAACATTATCAAACACCAGGCAAGAACTGTCACATGCACTCCAGGCACTGCTTGCCAAATATCCTACTGTTTCATATAAGTCCCACACCTATCTTGATAGGATGCCTTTATGAAGTATATTGGTCATAAAGCTCTTTGGGGAATTCTTAAGGAGAGGCCTGTTCCTTTAATTATATCATCTCACACATGGCTCCGGAGCACTTTTGCTCAGTGAATATTATTCCATAACCACATGCTGTATTGAAAAGTATGGAAGAATTAGAGTCAGGAAACCTGGTTTCAGCCCCAATATTATGATTTAGCTGAGGTGTGATATTAAGCAATTATTTAACAACTCTACAAATGGAGACAATACTATTACCCAAGTACGAAGTTGTCATGTGTATTAAGTTAGATTAGGACATGTAGATGGACTTTATCAAGGCAAATGTTAGTCATTACTATTATTACATATTTGACAATAAGCCTGGAAGAATAATGTGGAATGCTAATGCCCTGAGCCACAGCAGAACCCAGATTATATGGTCTTACTTCTACAAGAGTTTCTGATATTTGAAAATGAAGACGTTTCTGATCCACTAGTTCAAGGTGACACAACCTTGCTTGCTGTAAGTGAAGAGGGCTTGAAGCACTTACCTCTGAAAATCAAAGACTACAGCCATCACTATGGATTACACCTCAGCATAAAGAAAACAAAAATCTTCACACCTGAACTAATAAGCAACATCATGATAAATGGAGAAAATATTCAAGTCAAGAATTTCATTTTACTTGGATCTACAATCAATGCCCATGGAAACAGCAGTCAAGAAATCAAACAACATATTGCATTGGGCCAATCTGCTGCAAAAGACCTCTTTAAAGTGTTAAAAAGCAAAGATGTCACTTTGAGGACTAAGGTGCACCTGACTCAAGCCACAGTGTTTTCAGTCACCTCATATGCATGTGAAAGCCAGACTGTGAATAACAAAGACCGAAGAAGAATTGATGCCTTTGAATGATGGTGATGGCGAACAATGTTGAATATACAGGCATACCTTGGAGATATTGCGGATTCGGCTCCAGACCACCACAATAAAGCAAATATCGCAAGTCACATGGATTTTTTGGTTTACCAGTACATGTAAAAGTTATGTTTATGCTATAATGTAGTCTATTAAGTGTGCAATAGCATTATGTCTTGAAAACCAATGTACATACCTTAATTAAAAAATACTTTATTGCTAAAAAATGCTAACCATCATCTGAGCCTTGTGCAAGTGGTAATCTTTTTGCTGGTGGAGGGGCTTGCCTTGATGTTGATAGCTGCTGACTGATCAGGGTGGTGATCACTGAAGGTTGGGGTGGCTGTGGCAGTTTCTTAAAATAAGACAATTCTGTTTGCCCCATTGATTGATGTTTCCTTTCATGAAAGATTTCTCTGTAGCATCCGATGCTATTTGATAGCATTTTTCCTACAGCAAAACTTCTTTCAAAATTGGAGTCAATCCTCTCAAGCCCTGCCATTCTTTATTAACTAAGTTTATGTAATATTCTAAATCCTTTGTTGTCATTTCAACAACATTCACAGCATCTTCACCAGGAGTAGATTCCATCTCAAGAAACCACATTCTTTGCTCATCCATAAGAAGCAACTCCCCATCTGTTAAAGTTTTATCATGAGATTGCAGCAATTCACTCACATCTTCTGGCTCTACTTCTAATTCTCCTTCTCTTGCTATTTCCACCATGTCTGTAGTTACTTCCCCCACTGAAGTCTTGATCCCCTCAAAGTCATCCATAAGGGCTGAAATCAACTTCTTCCAAACTCCTGTTCATGTTGAGGTTTTGACCTCCTCCCATGAATGGTGAATGTTCTTGATGGCATCTAGAATGTTGAATCCTTTTCAGAAGGTTTTCAGTTTACTTTGCCCAGATCCATCAGAGGAATCACCATCTGTGGCAGCTATAGCCTTACAAAATGTATTTCTTAAATAAGACTTAAAAGTTGAAATTACTCCTTGACCCATGGGCTGCAGAATGGATAATGTCATGTTAGCAGGCATGAAAACAACATTAACCTCCTTGTACATCTCCATCAGAGCTCTTAGGTGACCAGGTGCATTGTCAATGAGCAGTAATATTTTGAAAGGAATCTGTTTTTCTGAGCGGTATATCTCAACAATATTCAGTAAACCATGTTGTAAACAGATGTGCTGTCATCCAGGTTTGTGACTGTAACATTTATCCAGCACAGGCAGAGTTGTTGTTGTTAGATGCCATTGAGTCAGTTCTCACTCACAGCGACCCCAGGTACAACAGAACAAAACACTGTCCAGTCCTACACCATCCTCATGATTACTGTTATGTTTGAACCCATTGTTGCAGCCACTGTGTCAGTCCATCTCATTGAGGGCCTTCCTCTATTTTGCTGACCCTCTGCTTTACACAGCATGATGTCCTTCTCCAAGGACTACTCCCTCCTGGTAACACGTCCAAAGTATGTGATACAAAGTCTCGCCATCCTTGCTTCTAAGGAACATTCTGGCTTTTCTTCCAAGACAGATTTGTTCGTTCTTTTGGCAGTCCGTGGTATATTCAGTATTCTTCACCAACAACAAAATTGAAAGGCATCAATTCTTCTTCAGTCTTCCTTATTCATTGCCCAGGTTTTGCATGCATATGAGGCAATTGAAAACACCATGGCTTGGGTCAAGTGCACCTTAGTCCTTAAAGTGACATCTTTGCTTTAGAACACTTTAAAGAGGTCTTTTCCAGCAGATTTGCCCAACGCAATGTGTCTGTACACATGGACCTTACTGGATGGAATGCACAGGAATCAAATCAACTACATTTGTGGAAAGAGATGATGGAAAAGCTCAATATCAGTTAAAGCAAGGCCAGGGACTGACTGCGGAACAGACCATCAATTTCTCATATGCAAGTTCAAGTTGAAGCTGAAGAAAATTAGAACAAGTCCACTAGAGCCAAACTATGACCTTGAGTGTATCCCACCTGAATTTAGAGACCATCTCAAGAATAGATTTGATGCATTGAACGCTAATGACCAAAGACCAGAAGAGTTGTGAAAGGACATCATACATGAAGAAAGCAAGAGGTCATTAAAAAGACAGGAAAGAAAGAAAAGACCAAAATGGATGTCAGAAGAGACTCTGAAACTTGCTCTTGAACATCAAGTAGCTAAAGCGAATGGAAAAAATGATGAAATAAAAGAGTTGAACAGAAGATTTTAAAGGGTGGATCAAGAAAACAAAGTAAAGCATTATAAAGACATGCAAAGACCTGGAGTTAGAAAACCAAAACGAAAGAACACACTTGGCATTTCTCAAGCTGAAAGACCTGAAGAAAAAATTCAAGCCTCGAGTTGCAAGAGTGAAGGATTCTTGTGAACAACACAAGAAGCATCAAAAGAAGATGGAAGGAATACACAGAGTCACTATACCAAAAATTGGTGGAAGTTCAAGCATTTCAGGAGGTAGCATATGATCAAAACCTGAAGATACTGAAGGACGAAGTCCAAGCTGCACTAAAGACAATGGGCAAAACACAAGACTCCAGGAATTAATGGAATACCAATTGAGATGTTTCAACAAACGGATTCAGCACTGGAAGTGCTCACTCATCTATGCCAAGAAATTTGGAAGACAGCTACCTGGCCAACCAACTGAAAGAGATCCATATTTATGCCTATTCCAAAGAAAGGTGATCCAACTGAATGTGGAAATTATCGAACAATATCATTAATACCACAGACAGAGTAGTTTTAGTATAATTCTTAAGGGCCCTTGGATTTTTGGAATAGCAAATGAGCACTGGCTTCAAGTCACCGCTGTTACCCCCTAACAAGAGAGAAGCTTCGAAGCCAGGCATTGATTTCTCTTTGGCTATGAAAGTCCAAGTTGACGTCTTCTTTCAATATAAGGTTGTTCCATCTACAGTAAGAATTAGTTGTTTTGTGTAACCTCCTTCATCCGTTATCCTGGCTAGATCTTCTGGACAACCTGCTGCAACTTCTACGTCAACACTTGCTGCTTCGCCTTGCACTTTTATGTTATGGAGACGGCTTCTTCCCTTAAACCTCGTCAACCAACCTCTGCTGGCTTCAGACTTTTCTTCTGCAGCTTCCTTACCTCTCTCAACCTTCATGGAATTGAAGAGAGTTAGGGCCTGCACTAGATTAGGTTTTGGCTTAAGGGAATATTGTGGCTGGTTTGATCTTCTATCCAGACCACTAAAACTTTCTCCGTGTCATCAATAAGGCTGTTCTGCTTTCTTATCATTCGTGTGTTCACTGGAATAGCACTTTTAATTTCTTTCAAGAATCTTTCCTTTCCATTACAACTTGGTTGACTGTTTGGCACGAGATGCCTATCTCAGCTTTTGACGTGCCTTCCTCACTAAGCTTAATCATTTCTAGATTTTTATTTAAAGTGACAGATATATAACTCTACCTTTCATTTGAACACTTAGCAGTCACTGTCGGGTTATTAATTGGCCTAATTTCAATATTGTCATATCTCAGGGACTAGGGAGGCCGAGGAAAGGGAGAGAGACAGGGAAACAGCTGGTCAGTGGAGCAGTCAGAACACACACAATATTTATCGATTAAGTTCATCGTCTTATATGGACGCAGTTCGTGGTGCCCAAAACAGTTACAATAGTAACATCAAAGATCGCTGATCACAAATCGCCATAACAGATATAGTAATAATGAAAAAGTTGGAAATATTTTGAGAATTACCAAAACGTGACATGAAGTAAGCACATGCTGTTAGAAAAATGGCGCCAATAGACTTGCTCCATGCAGGGCTGCCACAAACCTTCAATTTGTAAAAAACAAAATGTCCGTGAAGTGCAGTAAATCGAGGCACAATAAAACAAGCTATGCGTGTACTATGGACTGCAGAAGAATGAACAAATCTGT
The DNA here is from genome assembly GCF_030014295.1 of Loxodonta africana. Lineage (NCBI taxonomy): Eukaryota > Metazoa > Chordata > Mammalia > Proboscidea > Elephantidae > Loxodonta > Loxodonta africana. Next base: position 134,560,842 of record NC_087342.1, read on the forward strand.
CTTGGAAAAAGTATAGCCAGAATGCTCCTTAGAAGCGAGGATAGTGAGACTTCATCTCACGTACTTTGAACATGTCATCAGGAGGGACCAGTCCCTGGAAAAGGATATCATGCTTGTTAAAGAAAAGGGTTGGGGAAAAAGAGGAAGACCTGCAACAAGATGGATTGACACAGTGGCTGCAACAATGGGCTCAAACAGCAATGATTGTGAGGATGGCGCAGGACCAGGAGTGTTCTGTTGTACATAGGGTCGCTATGACTCGGAACTGACTTGACAGCACCTAACACACACACACGCAGTTCAAAGTGATCAAATTTTAAAATTAACTGCACAGATTCTATGACTACCCAGTCTCTGCAACTAGGTGATATAGAAATGGCATAGAGAGGGGAGCAGAAGAGAAAAGAAAGGAGAGTGAGAATAGAAAACAGAATTTTTTACAAACTGCCAACATGAATCATCTTCCCTTAGAGGACCCAAAACCAAAGCAAACCCATTACTGTGGAATCACTTTTGACTCATGGTGACTCTATGTGTTACAGAGTAGAACAGCTCCAGGGAGTTTTCTTGACTGTAATCTTTAGCTTAGGATGGGTTTGAACCACCAACCTTTAGGTTAGTAAAGGAGCATCAACCTTTTGTACCCCCCAGGGATCTTCCTTAAAGGATCTCATCTGAGGAAATCATGTTTTGTGGAAATCTACAGATAGTATAGTCTTAACTTGTTCACATGAATGCATTAGCTGTAAACTAATATTCTTAGTTGTATCCTTAAAATCAGGTCAATAAATATTTGTCGATTTGTTGTTTGAGAGAAGGGAAGAAGAATGGTCTGTAATTAACTATGCTATTTGAGGGAAAAAAAAACTGTAGCATAAACCAGTGTCTAAATTATAATCTGAGCATAGCATCTGCCAGCCCATAAAAAAAATCAAGAAAACTTGGATCAGAATTTACATTTGTTTTGCAGTATTATCCCTGAGGAAGAATTCTTGATTGCCAAACACACTAGGGAACCTCCACTCTACCTCAGACTTTGCTAGTACAATTACACCTTTATGCCAACATTTGTAGCCTACAGATTTTCAGAAAATGTATTTTTTCACCTCGGGTTTATATTGACTGCAATTGAGCATATGGAAGCTGAAGACAAAAATGTATCTGAGCTATACCCATCTGCCAAATCACCTTCAAGTAAATGGTCCAACTGAAGAGATGACACTAACTACCACTCATTTCTAAGGTAGACTGAGGTGCGGCAACAGGGTAAAATGAAGTAGGCCCTACTCACTCAGGTCTTTGTTCTTTCTGTCAGGCTACAAGCTGAGAGTCATCTGCTAGCTTCACCTCAGTATAGCAATAAATGGCATCCTCTCAATTAAAGTATTCATCTGCCTAAAACTGCACTGAAAGAGATGTTGGAATTTTTTTTAGGCAGTGAATTCAAAACTTCAAAACCATCCCAATGATACTGGAAATGCCATATTCAAAAGTCAGTCTCTAGAGAACTTAAATAGACATTTCTCCAAAGAAGATATACAAATGAGCAATAAAACACACGAAAAGATGCTAGACTTAGTCACTAAAAAAAAAATAAATAATGCAAATCAAAACCACATTGAGATGCCACCTCACACTCACTAACAAAGCTATTATCAAAAAAAAAGGAGGGGCAGGGATAACAACTGTCAATTAAGGTGTGGAGCAATTGGAACTCTTATACATTGCTGGTAGGATTGTAAAATGGCGTAGCCCACTGTTGATAACGGTTTGGTGGTTCCTCAAAAACTTAAGCATAGCATTACCTTAAAAAATAATAATAATGATGACCCAGCAATTCCTCCCCTAGGTACATACCCACTTGAAAGCAGTGACTCAAATAGATATTTATGCACCAATGTTTATTGCAGCATTATTCACAATAGAGGCTCTTACGACATTTCCTTTTCACTGACTGGTCTGACAAACCAACGCTCCGTACATCTTCCATGACTGACTGAGGACTGTGGCACACCAAATGCCCTTTAACATACATGATTTTTCTCTCACCAGTTGTTTGAATGCTTGCAAAGAGTCAGTCTGTTTGTTTCCAAACCTTTTTTATGCCCATTATAATTTGCAATTGTAATGGCATGGTTTAATTTAACATTATGGCATAAACCAATGAAATATGGTACAGAAAAAAAGGTTGACATTTTTATGAAAACTGAATATAATGCTTTAGAAAAAATCTGTAAATGCCAAATACTAAAAAATCATATGCATGTGAAAGGTGAACAATGAATAAGGAAGACCAAAGAAGAACTGATGCCTTTGAATTGTGGTTTTGGCAAAGAATATTGAATATACCATGGACTGCCAAAAGAATGAACAAATCTGTCTTAGAAGAAGTACAACCAGAATGCTCCTTAGAAGCAAGGATCACAAGACTACATCTTACATACTTTGAACATGTTGTCAGGAGGGATCAGTCCCTGGAGAAGGACATCATGCTTGGCAGAGTACAGGGTCAGCGGAAAAGAGGAAGACCCTCAGTGAGGTGGATTGACACAGTGGCTGCAACAATGGGCTCAAGGGTAACAACGGTTGTGAGGATGGCTCAGGACCCGGCAGCGTTTCATTCTGTTGTGCATAGGGTTGCTATGAGTCGGAACCAACTCGATGGCATCTAGCAACAACAACAACAAAAACTTACTGCTGTAGAATTGAGGAGCAGAACCACACAACTATGTGAGGAAAAAAATCCAAAATATCTAGGATTCTATACTCAGATGACGTTACAAAAGCCAAGTTCATGCTCTCCTAAATTAAGAAATAATAGCTGACGCAGTGTGGTGGGGTTCATGCAGAAAGACAAGGCAGAAACTCCATTGCAGAGCACATTCTTTATCAAGAATATTGGGAAATGAAAGTACATTTATGTACTTAAGTTAAAGTAAAACATTATATATATATGTTTGTATTTTGTGATTTTTGTGGTGTGAGTGTGATTATCTACTTTAATCATAATTTTCGATTAACCAACCAACTAGCTATCACAGGAGCCTCAATTAAGAAGGCTTCTTGTATATTCTCATGCATTAATATGTAATTTCAGAATACAAAGAATAATAGGACTCTCTCCTAAGGAAGTTAATTTTACATTGATTCACCTGTACCGTGTTTCAACTCATTCCCTTAAAACACATATGCTATGTAGAGGAACCCTGGTGGTACAATGCTTAAGCATTTGGCTGATTACTGAAACGTCAGCAGTTCAGACCCACCAGTGCCTCCATGGGAGAAAAGACCTGGTGATCTGCTCCTATAAAGATTACAGCCTGGGAAACCCTATGGAACAGTTCTAGTCTATAATATAGGATGGCTATGAGTCGGGGTGGAGCCCTGGCAGCACAGTGGTTAAGAGTTCGGCTGTTAACCAAAAGGTTGGCAGTTCAAATCCACCCGCCACCCCTTAGAAACCCTATGGGGCAGTTCTACTCTGTCCTGTAGCATCACTATGAGTTGGAACAGACTCGACAGCATGTAGCAAAAGCGTGAGTCAGCGTCAATTTGACAGCACACAACAGCAACAACAACATACAGAGTAAATGTCTGATGTATTATGATTCACTTTTAACACTGTGTACATTAGATGAGAATTACATGCTTTGACACAGGAATTATCAGCAATGTATTAGTATGAGAAGAACCCATTAACCAACCACACTTCCATTTTTTCTGTCGTCCTGAATTCCCCATCCCCATAATCCCACCCACCCCATCGTCAGGGCTCATCCAAGATGAAGAAGTCAGTGAGTTTGATTCCAGCATCATCACCTACTGGACTCAACTCTTGCACCCTAAGGCCATGTGCACATGTAGAACTGGCAGCGGATTACAAAACACGGGGATGAGGAAGGCATCTTCAGAGGAGGAACTGTATTGTTTACTTAATGTTGGACCTCTCAGTATACAGAGACTAGCCTTTTGGGAGAAGTGCATTATTTATTTGTTTTTCATTATAGCAATGCTTTATTATTAGATTTCATTTTTCCAAAATCAACTCTGGCTCTTTAGATTCATGCCAGCCCATATCACTGTGTTAACTGTGCACGGTAATTAATGATCACCACCTGTCCTTCTGGTTGGGTGTCACTGAGGTACTCAGTGTAGGAGCAGCTGCCACATCTCATTTCAGCTCTAGTGGCGAAGTGCTCCCAAGAGGTCTCCAGGGAGAGTTAGATCTTTTGACAAGCATTTCTTGTACTCCTGTTGCTCATTGGGCCCAGTTCACAGTCTTACTTTAAACCACTTCTAAAGGCAATGTAGATATGATGGATTCAATAGCATGAGTCATCTTGCCATGCCATCAGCATGCTACTATGTTCTTGCAGATTTGTGAAGATTTTTTCCAGAAAATGAATCAACTGCCCTATCAATCAATCCAGCCACAAAGTACAGGTGGGATTTTCTACAATCCCCTGAAGATTACCTATGCAATCTCACAGGGTTCTCTGAAACAAGCTGCTGTTCCCAGAGTTCCCCAAGGGTTAGGGTTCCTTCCTCTGACTCTGGACCCAAATGAAACTAATCATTCCAGGGTCAGCTACTGAAAGATTCACAAGATTCCTAGAAGGTGGAAATGGGTTCATTGTTTAGCACAACAATGGAAGAATAAACACCAAGAAGGTGTCTGCTACATAGTTCATGTGCAAAGGATCAACTGATGAACACTAGCAGGGCCTTCCAAGTGCTAGGAAAAGAAAAGGAACATAACATGTACTGTTCCAAGGAGAATTGCTGGTATATCAAGGACAGCTTGACCCAAAAATCCAGAAAATCAATGAATATCTATGCAGTGCTCATCTGAGGCAAGACCACCTCAGGATTTTATCGAATGTGGCTGGTCATTGCCTTAGAAAGCCAGCAGCTAGGTCAAGCAGATTGGTCAGTGTGAATTCCTGGAGAAGGCTCACATCTTTTTGTTTGTTAGAAAATAGCTTCATCATTGGTGCTACTTCTCATGTTCACATCATGAAGCCCAGTTATCTCCTTTGTACCCACAAGAAGTGAAATGATGCATGCTCCAGGCATGAAGCAAGAAGAAATCCCCACCAACCCCATCCCAGGAATGCAGAGAGAAAAAACTCTCTCCAACCCTCTCCCAGGAATCAGGTCTGGAGGAAAATGAAAGGCTCCACCAACCCTCTCCCAGGCATGGAGGGAGAAAAAACTATCCCTATTTTGCCAGATCCTTCTCAGGCCTAGCCAGGCAACACAAGGCCCCTGAACATCCAACCAAGCAACTTCCCAAACTCTTTTGAAACCAGAGTGGAAAAAGTTGTAGAGGCAGGGGACTCAGCTCTTGGTCAGTCAGGTCCCCTGCACTCAGCAAAAAGTGATTATCACAGAAACCGAACCAGAGTGCAGACAGGTGAGCGGAGCCTATGCCCTGGGCGCTGCTCTCAGAGTTCACAACATACTACTGTCCCCCACAAACTACCCCTCTAAGAGGAAGGGACAATTCTGCATACAGAATGTAAGAAGGCATCACTTTTCTGCATCTCATTCTTTGGAATAAGAGACAGTGGTTAAAACCTACTTTCTGAGCAACAGAATAACTTAAATGCAGTTTTTAAAATGTGAAGAAAACCGTGAAATATAACATTTTTGCTGTGACTAAACCGTGAGGTTCTTCCTTCAGATTATTGTTATGAATGATAATAAAAACACCCCATTGCTGTCAAGTTGATTCTGACTCATGGCAGCCCCATGTGTTACAGACTAGAACTGCTGCATAGAATTTTCTTGGCTGTAACCTTTACCGAGACAGATTGCCAGGCCTTGCTTCTGTGTTGCATCTAGGCAGGTTCAAACCATCAACCTTTAGATTAGCAGTCAAGTGCAAACTATTTGTGCCATTGAGGAAGCTACTGTAAAAAGATTAATGTCTACTTTGCAGAAAAAAATATAGTAGATTAATTTTTTCCCACAAATTTAAGATTACCCAAAAAACCCATTGCTGTTGAGTCAATTCTGACTCTAGTGACCCTACAGAACAGAGTAGAACTGCCCCACAGAGTTTCCAAGGAGTACCTAAAACCACTAAGAAAATTGAACCCGGAATTTTTTTTTTTTCTTTTGCCATCACAAGGACTTCTTTTGAGAGTCCCATATACTGCTGGTGACATCTAAATAACTTGGCTACTAGGTTCTGCTGCAGATTCCTTCCCTCTGACCCCGGAGAGCCTCATCATCCCAGTAGGCTTTTTGTTGACTTCTACTTGACATCCTCTCACATCTTCACAGCCCCAGATCTTTTCATCTTCCAAGCTCCTTTCACTCTTCACGGATGATCCCACCGTCTCTTTCATTGGAATTGAAGGTAATTGACACAAGCATTGCCAACCCTCCTGCTTGCCTCACACTGTGTCTGCATCTTTCCCCAAGAGTGGAAAAAGTATCCTTTCACATTGCCAAGGCTAACCCTTCAACTACATATTTCTTCTGCCTCCCTGGGCACCTTACCCCGTTAATTGAAGCCACGATTCCTTGCTCTTCAGTTTCACCCTCTATTCAAACATGCACAAATACATCCTAGAAACCTTCAGTTCAAGTCTGTGTTTCTCACTCTGATGCCAACCTTGTTGAAGTGATTCATTTATTTACTAAATATTTACTGAGTTCCTCCTACTTTGGGGCAAGCATCATGCTACGTGTTAGGGAGATCCTAAAGAGTAAGAATGATTCCTCCTTCAAGTAAAGAAAAACACAGCATATTACCACTTATGATAAGTGGTATTAAGAAGCAAGGTGCTGGGGGGAAAAAAAGAAACAACATGAGAAAATGGAGAGTGAGCAGGGACCCTACTGTAGACTGGTTGAGTAGGGCAGGCCTCTGATGAGAAAGTATTTTGGATAAGACCTGAAGGATGAAAAGGAGCCCTGGGAAGAGTCAGGGAGAAGAGTAATCCTGGCAGAGGAAACAAGATGGGCAAAGCCCCCGATGCAGGAAAGACCTTGGCTTGTTTAAGGAGATAAAAAGTCACCGTGGTTAAAGTACCATGAAAAAAAAAAAAAAAAAAGTACCATGAGCAAGGGGAAAATCAGGATGATCTTAGAGAGGTAGATAGAGACTGCCTCATGGAGCCTCTCATTAGCTTAGAATTCATTATGAATCCAATGAGTAGTCATTGAAGGATTTTTAGAGGGGAGTAAGAAAGTGAGACACCTTGCTGGTGTGTGGAGAAGGAACTGGAGGGAGACAAGAGCAAATCAAGCTGCTGCCGAAGCATCCCGAGTGAACAAAACACTGACTTGGTCAAATCCTAAATCCACGGTGCTATCATTTCTGTATCACTGATGGTTATCTACTTACTTAAATAAACTTTCTTTGAGTACACTTAGAAAAGATGGAAAATTGTGTTATAGGAGAGGAACAAGTATGTAGGTTATTCCTGTCCTTAAACAAAGACAAGTTCTGTTATGCGTCACGGAAAATTAAAGCATAGTAATAAAATGTGCCACCAAGACGTGTTGAATAATGATTTAGTGGAAACGTTGCTTTGTCTTCTGTTCATAGGTCCTAACTTTCCTCTCAAGTACTTAAGTTGCACGTTCTATTTATTCTGTTTTTAGATTACGTTAACAACGATTGGCTATGGAGACAAAACTCCCCTCACTTGGCTGGGAAGATTGCTTTCTGCAGGCTTTGCACTCCTTGGCATTTCTTTCTTTGCCCTTCCTGCCGTGAGTATCTTTGTAAAAATAAAACAGTTTGAACTAAGTCTTTAAGGTTTATTAGAGTGAGATGTCCACAAGCTGATATGCCTGTGAATATATCTATATCATTTACAAATGTAATTTTTATGATATAATGATGACTTTTTTCTAAATACTATATCTAGTTGAGTAATTTATAAGATGTGGTCTTCCCTTGGAGCCCTGGTGGCACAGTGGTTAAGAGCTTGGCTGCTAAACAAAAGGTTGGCAGTTTGCCAGCCGCTCCTTGGAAACCCTATGGGGCAGTTCTTTTCTGTCCTGTAGGGTTGCTATGAGTCAGAATTGACTCGACAGCAACAGATTTTACAGTCTTCTCTTAGAGATACTTAACCTGAGAATTTAATATCAACTAGGTGTTTATGACCAAATTATAACACAGAGGCATCACCTCTCAGTCAGCATGCTATGAATCCATTTTAAATGTTTGTAAAATTCTAAAGACATTTTATTTTTAAGCTGATAGCCCCAATTTGGCTTACGATGTGTGCTACTAAAGAGATGGGTGTGTACAAGTGGAGGATTTAACTCTTTAGGTCCATTTGAGTGAAAAGCATGTGACCTTACAATGTTTTAAATATGTCGGATGATTTATTCTTTGTGTCATCATTGATTTTTCTTAATGAGCAGTTTCTGCATCTTATTAGAATGATGTACACAATTATCTTGCCCCCAGCTTCTGATTACTTTCTCCTTAATAGATGAAGCTTGCCTTTCTGATCATTTTATCCTCTTATTTCTCTAAAGGCAGTTGGTTAAATATTTCAATTTGCCGCCATCCCCAAGCCCTCACTTCTGTTCATTCCACTCCAGGGAGAAGAGAGTCAACAAAAAGGAGTATTTAAGTGGTGGTGGCCCGCACACTTAAGGAGACTAGACCACCCCTCTTGTCCCAGACAAAAGCCGATGCTTTGGCACAGCCTCCACCAAGCAGAGACCTCAGAATACCCCTCAGAAAGAAGCCAAGAGAATAGGGAGGTCAGACGGGGATTTTCAGCAGTTTTAGCTCACAGAGCTTCTCCTCTTCCTGTTAATGAGTGCAGAGGACACTCTTGTCTTTCCTATAGCCAGCACCCAACTCTGGGTTGACCAGCTGGTTCTATCCAGACAAAACCAAATCAGTGCTGTTGAGTTGATTCTGACTTACAGTGACCCTGTGTGTATCCTAGTAGAACTGCACTCCATAGGGTTTTCAATGGCTGATTTTTCAGAAGTAGGTCACTAGACCTTTCTTCCAAGGTACCTCTGAGTAGACTCAAACCACCAGCCTTTTGGTTAGTAGTCAAGCACATTAACCATTTGCACCACTCAGGGACTCCTGGTTCTGCCCTACGCCACACAAAAATCACAGAGACGAGAAAGACCATACATAAGCCTAACATTAGATCTCAGTTTGAATTCTGTCTTTGTCATTCACTACCTATGTGACCTTGAGTACATTTCTTCATCAGTAAAATAAAGAAATTATATGAAGATCAAGATGATGAACTAAGTGCTTGTCATGAAGAAATTTTTTTTAATTTATTGTGCTATAAATGAAAGCTTACAAATCAAGTCAGCCTCTTATACAAAAACTAATACACACCTTGCTATGTACTCCTAGCTGCTGTCCCCCTAATGAGACAGCACATTCCTCCTCTCCACCCTGTATTCCCTGTGACCATTCAGCCAGCTTCTGTCCCCCTGGGTCTTCTCATCTCTCCTCCAGACAGGAGCTGCTGACATAGTCTCATGTGTCTACTTGAGCCAAGAAGCTCACTCCTCACCAGTATCCTTTTCTGTCTTACAGTCCAGTCCAATCTCTGCTTGAAGAGTTGGCTTCAGGAATGTTTCATTCTTGGGCTAACAGAGGGCGTGGAGGCCATGACCTCTGGGTCCTTCCAGTCTCAGTCAGACCATTAAGTCTGGTCTTTTTACAAGAATTTGAGGTCTGCATCCCACTGTTCTCCTGCTCCATCAGGAATTCTCTGTTGTGTTCCCTGTCAAGGCAGTCATTGGTGGTAGCCAGGATGAAGAAAATTTTTAGTAAATGTTACTTCCCTTTACCTGTCTAAATCTGGAAATGTATGTTTTTTATTGCAAAATGACAAAACCAAGGAGGATAATAAAAGCACCTCAGTTATCCAGAGTCAACTCCTCTAACAAACTTAGCAATCCAGAACAGAGCAGAGACTCACTCGATAACTAGATTCCCTAAGGTAAAATGTCTTTAAAAGCAATAAAATGCAGGCTTTTTTTTTTTTTTTACCCAAAAGAGTGGCATAAAATATCTGCTGATTTTGTGCTTATACTTATCCTGAGACCACATATACAACAACTTCTGTGATCCAGAGAAAAACTAAGACAAGGAAGTCGGCAACCTCTGAGCTATTAAAATAGACAGCAATGTGTTGCTGCCCTTATAGGAGAGTCTCCTCAGACCTAATTCATTGTCTATTCTTAATTTGGAAAATTCTGGCAAATGGGGTTATATAGTTTCACAATTCTTTGAAGATTAGAAACAGCATGTGCATGGGTGGCAAATAGTGCAACAGGAGCAGGAAGATGTGATGAAAGACTACCAGTGAGGGGGGGAAGAAAAACAGGAAGGAAACAGAAATTTAGCATTAGGGTAAAACCACCTCTGGAAGTGTGGCTGGTTCCAGCAAGGTGAAATACCCAGCATCCATAATGAAAATCTGGGCAATCACAGAGAGGTTAAACTGTGTCTGTATGTTGGGATACATGTCAAAGACTCCATAGTCCATCTTGGATAGGTGTTCCACAAAGTGATTACATTTTTTTAATACGTGAATTAAATTAATACATGTTGGAAATCTGAAAAACTTTCTTGCCCAGAACAGAACATTCCCTAACAATGCCAAGAAAAGTAGCCTTTACAGTGGAAGTTTTGAATGCAACCTCACAGTAGGTGCTGAGATCTTGCTGATCAAATGAAAGACTAAATGGTCCATATGTACCTTTAAAAAAAAAAAAAACCAAGGTGGCTGGAAACGTCATCCTGTCCCATGCTTCCTGGCAATCAACAGTGTTGTCTGATTGAGAGTTGAGAGAGTACGTTGGCATTCTGCTAAGAAAGTTAAAGGTGAATCGTGTGCCATTCCTATTTGGGGTTTCCTCCCACCAGGAAACCTGAGGACCAAGGAAAAGAAGTTCCCTCATCTTTCCTTCGAAGCAGAAGGACTCTCCTTGACATCTCAGAGTCATACAGACCACGGGGGTTCAGCTTTCCTGAGGCCCCAGCTCCTCTGTTTTGCCCAGACGAGCAGTTCTTCCTCTCTGAAGGACACTCCCTGCTACAGCTGAGACTATCTTTCAGCATTGCTTGTTCTTCATGTGTAGGGTACAAATTAGGTCATTTAATCTAAAAGATAACAGAAGGGTAATTATTAAGGTTTACCAAAACATGTTTTCTTTCCAGTTGGTGTTTATTTAGCACTGCTTAGCATAGTCCTAAAACTTCAAACCTAACAACTTAAGTTTGATTATTTTAGAACATGAATTAAAACAAAACTCAGTTTGTAAGAATTTGCATCTATTGGTGTCAATATGTGAAGGGATGGCACGTATGTTCAAAGATTAAGTTGTGTTGTGTGTGTATTTGTACGTGTGTGTGTATCATGATAGAATATTTTAACCGACTTCTATTTAGGTGCACTGATCTGTGTTAAGAGTGGTGGAGGAAAACTGGAAAGGAGTCCTAACAAGACAATGAGCAGACCTGGTTTAATAACTGTTGTAATGTACAGTCTGGCGCAAGAGATTATGTAGTAAACATTTGCCATCTACTAATATATGTTTCTAAGCAATGCCAATGTGATTTTCAGCACATTTTCATTTGTTTGGCAGATGGTAGATTTATGCTATGTAAGGCCTGTGTTCATTTTCCAAAAGGGATTTAACTCTGAGACTCGTATCCATATAATAAATGCTCAAAAATGATAGCTATTGCTGTTAATTCAATGTCTATACAACCTGAATTATGCTCCAAATGAGTGGATGTGTATGCTTATGTATGATGTACTGTAAATATATTCTATGAATTCTGATGTTTCATATTCCCTCACTTGTTTGTACTTTATGGAAAATGACATTAAGAGAAAAAAATCATTTTTTCTAAAATGATCTTAAATAGAGCAGAAAAAAAATTAGGAATGTGCACAACTAGAGTTGATCTTGATTTGGAAATGAAGTGCCATTTTTATAACCTCTAAATGGAGGAAAATAATGTTTAAGTCTGCAAGCAGGATCACAGAGACCAGGTTTTTATAACACTCAGTTTGTGCAGTCACAACCTGCATGGGATACAGAGCCTAGACATAAGGCGGTCACTGGAAAAAAGATGGAAAACAGATCCTATGACGTCGTCTGTAATTTCAAGGCAGCTATTTATCATAATTAGTAATGGAACGGATCATTGTTCATTAATAGCAAATAGTATTATTGTGTAATTCTGTATTTTAAATATGATTGCATTATTTATTATCTGGTTATTGTCACAGATGTACTCACAATTGTAGAATCTCAAAGGAAGTTTAAGGTCTTCTAGTCCTCAAAAATATCACGGCCAAGTTGTCATCTAGCCAAGTCTTAACACCTCCTTAGAGATGAGCATCCATCACTTCTCTGGCAGCCTGTACCATCTTTAAACTGCTTTTTTATTTTATTTATTTATTTTTTTACTGTCTTACTTTTCACCAAAATTACTACTTATCTATTGTCTATTTAGTTAACCTGCTTTTTTAAAAGAAAGAAAACAACCATTCCTTACCTATGGCAAATATTTCATTAGCTCTTATAAGACACTGGTCTCTAACCTAAAGGTTAGACTCCTTGAAGTTTAATAAAAAGCTAATAATTTATAGCTAGCAAGAAAAATCTACAGACTTGAAAGCTGTGGGACTCCAAGTCCTGCACATATAGACCAAGTGCAGAGACTGAATTTAGCAAGTCCCAGTAGCCAACCCAAAGCTGAGACAAAGTGTCCTGGCCTCTCAAATGTTAGACCAAAGCAAATTGAAAAGAGGAGGCAATACTAAAGAACTAGAATTTTGGCAGATCGAGATGATAAGCCAAAGGAAAGCAAACCAGCCAAAAAACTACTGTAAACGTGGAAGGGACATACTAATCTTACTAGCACCAAAATCTGAATTAAAAAAGAGAAACCATTGCCATGGAGTCAATTCCAACTCATAGCCACCCTTTAGGACAGAGTAGAACTGCACCATAGGGTTTCCAAGGAGTGGCTGGTGGATTCAAACTGTCAATGTTTTGGTTGACGGTCATAGCTCTTAACCACTGTACTGTACTACCAGGACTCCAAAATCTGATTAGGTGACCCAAAACCAAAAATGAATGCTCAGAATGTGAGAGTAAAGCTGAAGAAAATAGGAATGTGCTTTGCAGTAACCTACGTTCTTATCTTTATTGTATGAACACGGCAAAATAGAAAACCTTCTGCCTCTTCAGAACTGAATAACTGCCTCCACTCCCCATTATACTTTGTTTTGGTAGCTGTAAAATTATAGCATCATTGAGAACTAAAGCTAGGACAAATTTTAAACACTTCTCCCTCCATTTAATGGATGAAAATATAAAATTTTGTGATTTCATCATAGTAATTGAAATACTACCATGTCCACAGCAAGGCCTTGGTGGCTCACTGGTTAAGAGCTATGGCTGCTAACCAAAAGTTCAGCATTCGAAATCTACCAGGGAAGTTCTACTCTGTCCTCTAGGGTCACTATGAGTTGGAATCGACTCAATGGTAACGGTTTTGGTTTTGATATCCCAAAGTTAAGATCCTTGGGTGGTGCAAATGGTTTACGCTTGTCTACTAACTAAAGGCTGGTGGATCAAGCCCATCCAGTGGTTTGGTGGAAGAAAGGCCTGGCAACCTGCTTCTGTTAAGATCACAGCCAAGAAAACCCTATGGAGCAGTTGTACTCTGTAATACATGGGGTCAACATGAGCTAAAATTGACTTGATGGCAACAAGTTTGGTTGATTTTTTTTTTTATCCCAAAAACTTAAAACCTATCTCTGTTCAAAGCCAGAATTCACGGCCTGTCACTCCATCACTGAATAAGACCATTGACTGTAACTCAAGCATAAAGAAATGTCACCAAAATGGCCACACACAAAAAAAAAAAATTTTTTTAAATATTGTAGTTTTTATTTATAATTATGGTGCCTCTTAATATACCAAAAATGACATTGCCTAGCTGATTTACTAGAGAAAAGAAGTTGTTAGATTTTTGGCTGTATTGTCCCAACAACTTGCCATTAGCCAATGGCATTATAATAGTGATAGTGTTTGTTTTAATAAGTGACATACTTGTGGATAAGTTGCATAATGTTTGTGTTTTCTCAACCTCTGCTTAGAGGGTCTTTTTTAATATTCAGGTTATTTAACAGTGCTTTTGAAGTTTGTTTGGTTTTTTTTTTAAGTACTGTTTTTATATTTTGTTCCAGGGCATTCTTGGGTCAGGTTTTGCACTAAAAGTACAAGAACAGCACCGCCAGAAACATTTTGAGAAAAGAAGGAACCCAGCTGCCAATCTTATCCAGGTAAATGTCAGTATAATAGGCAGATGGCAACATCTATCTCCATAAGTGCTTGTTGCCTCTTTTTCCAATCTCTGTTCTTCATTGCTTGGTAGAGCACTGTTTTTTGAAAAATGAAACCAGTACTCAATGCACTGTCTTGGATTTAGGCAGGTGTTCCCACCCACCCCCATCCCCACAAAAAAAAACAGAAAAAAATATATTTTCAGCAAATAGCACATACATTGTTCAGATTAATTAACAGTACCAGCAAAGCCGTGCAGAGGTTAGGAGTCATATGGCTTCTGGAATGACCTAATCTGTCTTATGAATTACTTGGTGAAGCATAATTGATCATTAAGTGATGGAGCAAAACGTGGCATTGTTCCCTGCATTACAATTGCTTTCTCTAGTCAAATGTATGACACTGCTCTAAAGAACAACCTATTTGTGTTAATTGTCAAGGTTTAGTACCTGTGGAATTGCTTTTAATACCATCTCAGGCAATTACTTGGAATAGTTATCCCATCTAAGAGCTAGTGGGACTATAGAATACATCAATGTTTGAGAATACAAACAATAAGCATATTATTTATATAGGTTTTGTTTAGCATTTAATTTTCTTTTCAATAACTTAGGCTTGGCTTCCTCACTAATAGGAATACTTTCTCTTTCACCATTCATACTTCTCGGGAGCAGAGCCATCCTAGAACCAGATTGTTTCAGAACCACAAATTATATTTTTCTCTTGATCCATAATGTGCAGTCAACTTTTAGATATGGACAAGATGATTATACAATCTAAAGCTTCTCCTTGTCCTGCCAGACAGTGAAAGCTCCAAAAAACATCTAAACAGGAAGGGTTTGGGGTAACCATCTGAAGTGCTAGGAGACTTGTCTCACACTTCCAGAGGCGTGTTTCCAAAATATCCTAGGTCCAAAACTTATAGCTTGTCATTCTTTGGAGCTTCTTAACTGGTCATGAGGTGTTTCCACTCTTCTAATGAATTTTTTTTCTTGCTATTCTTATTCTTCAATTTCCCTTTACTCTAGAACAATACCTGCCAACCTTGAGTGCAGAAGGGTTCCTTGCATGAATAGGGGCAGCAAGTCCTGTCTATGCATGGAGCCAAAAATACATCTTACACATAGTTAGACTTCTTGCTTTTAAGACACTGGAGATACTCTTGTAATTAGTAAGGTTCACATTTATTTAAAATCTCTACTAAATTATTTATTAGCCTTTTTATTGTGACTTTTCTTAATTGACACATACTCAAAATACAACCACTTCTGTGTACAGATCCCTGATACTTCTGAACCTTAAAAGGGAAACTCATAGCAAAAAACTGCAAAACTATCAGCTGTTCTGTTAGAATGTGAACCCTTTGAGGAATTTCTTGTACATGTAGTAGTTGTACACTGTCCAGTACAGTAGCCATTAGCCACAAGTGGCTATCTAAATTTAAATTAAATTAGAAATTGTTCCTCACTGGCACTAGCCACATTTCAAGTGTTCAGTATTCACATGAGACTAGAGGCTACCAGACTGCATAAGACAGATATAGAGAATAATAGGAGGAACATGTCTGATCTGACTTAAGTTATCCTTGATTACTAAATTGTGCAAAAATAAGTTCAATGGAACTTGAAAATAAATTTCTATTCCTACACCAAAACATTAGGGTAAAGGCATTTGTATGTCTACAGCCCTGGTGGCACAGTGGTTAAGAGTTTGGCTGCTAACCAAAAGGTTGGCAGTTGGAATCCACCAGGTGCTCCTTAGAAACTCTATGGGGCAGTTCTACTCTGTCCTATAGGGTCGCTATGAGTCAATATTGACTCGATGTCAACAGGTTTTGGGTTAGCCAAAGCAAGGCAAGACCTCCCTCATAGGTAACTCGTAAGAGGTAGATAAGAGGCTGATTGGACAGTTTTGCTTGGAAGCCTAGAGGATTTTATGGCACTGAGTTATATAACATATATTGTGATCAATAATTGAACTTGTACAAATGTAGGTGATAAAAAAATTTTTCTTATACTTAAAACTCCAACTTAAATGTTCTTATCAAGCAAAAGCATGGAATCTAAAGCTTGAAAAATTCAAGTATACCTTAATATCTAATTTACAGTTTCCTTAACCAAAGTAGAATCTACTGATTTTTTAAAAGCAATTGCTACTCCATTCAAAGGCAATTAATGTATTTATCAGATTAGAAATAATAAGATGATTATTAAATTTATTCATTCTTCTTCCTTGCTGTGGCCGTTAGCCAGAATTCAGGGCTTTAAGTCTATATTGTATATTGTATAAATTTCTTTTTAAGGATGTACTAGATTGAAGAGCAAGCCTTATTTGCTGATCCATTCATTTTCTTACAGGCTTTGCTAAACACACAGAGCATCAAGACCAAGAGCAATCTCATTTGTTTTAAGCCAGAGACACCGTCTTTCTAAAAGGGCAACTGAGATGCCCAGGTTGCTTTGTCATTTGGTTAGTGAGACAACTAAATTAACCAACGTTGTAGGGTTTTAGGAAAAAGTTTAGAACCCCAGCAACTTGCAGCAAATTTAGCTGTGTCAATATCTTTGCATGATTCACTTAAATTAACTTTTCATTTTCAAGTAAAGCAGTCTGGGAAAAGAAAGCAGCTCTCTGTAACTTTTTGAATACCTGCCCAAATGTCACAGCTTTTATTAATAGTGCTATTTAGTTTGCAGAGTGCTTCTAATACATTGTCATTTAATCCTCAGGACAACCCTAGGAGGGTAGTGTTACCCTTAGCATGAGGAAGCTGAGCCCCAGAGAAATTACTGACTTGAGTTTATGCAATGATAAAATATGAAAGAGCTAGGACTCAAATCCCTGTTGTCTGAATCTGAATCTATTACTCCTCTCACTAGGTAACAGTTGCATCCTATATACACAGTACTGAATCTTTGAAATTTGCATTTAAAAGCTCATGTTAGAGGTTTATTTCTGGAGAAGTTGGACCTGTTGAGGGTGAAGGCCAGACACTTTACTGAAAACAGAACAGAGAAATTAAGTGTAAGTTTGTGAAGTGAAAGCTAACAGAAAGGCATTTCCTTCAGGGAAGCGATTAGAAGATGCTGCTCCGGAATTGAGAACCCAGATATAAATCCATCCACATATGAGCAGCTGATATTTGACAAAGGCCCAGTGTCAGTTAATTGGGGAAAAGATAGTCTTTTTAACAAATGGTGCTGGCATAACTGGATATCCATTTGCAAAAAAATGAAACAGGACCCATACCTCACACCATGCACAAAAACTAACTCCAAGTGGATCAAAGACCTAAACATAAAGACTAAAACGATAAAGATCATGGAAGAAAAAATAGGGACAACCTCAGGAGCCCTAATGCAAGGCATAAACAGAATACAAAACATTACCAAAAATGACGAAGAGAAACCAGATAACTGGGAGCTTCTAAAAATCAAACACCTATGCTCATCTAAAGACTTCACCAAAAGAGTAAAAAGACCACCTACAGACTGGGAAAGAATTTTCAGCTATGACATCTCCAACCAGCGCCTGATCTCTAAAATCTATATGATTCTGTCAAAACTCAACCACAAAAGACAAACAACCCAATCAAGAAGTGGGCAAAGGATATGAACACGGACTTCACTAAAGAAGATATTCAGGCAGCTAACAGATACATGAGAAAATGCTCTGGATCATTAGCCATTAGAGAAATGCAAATTAAAACTACGATGAGATTCCATCTCACTCCAACAAGGCTGGCATTAATCCAAAAAACACAAAATAATAAATGTTGGAGAGGCTGCGGAGAGATTGGAACTCTTATACACTGCTGGTGGGAATGTAAAATGGTACAACCACTTTGGAAATCTATCTGGCGTTATCTTAAACAGTTAGAAATAGAACTACCATACAACCCAGAAATCCCACTCCTTGGAATATACCCTAGAGAAATAAGAGCCTTCACAGAAACAGATATATGCACACCCATGTTTATTGCAGCTCCGTTTACAATAGCAAAAAGCTGGAAGCAACCAAGGTGTCCATGGATGAATGGTTAATAAATTGTGGTATATTCACACAATGGAATACTACGCATCGATAAAGAACAGTGACGAATCTGTGAAACATTTCATAACATGGAGGAACCTGGAAGGCATTATGCTGAGCGAAACTAGTCAGAGACAAAAGGACAAATATTGTATAAGACCACTATTATAAGATCTTGAGAAATAGTATAAACTGAGAAGAACACATACTTTTGTGGTTACGGGGGTGGGAGGGAGGGTGGGAGAGGGTTTTTTACTGATTAGTTAGTAGATAAGAACTGCTTTAGGTGAAGGGAAGGACAGTACTCAATACATGGAAGGTCAGCTCAACTGGACTGGACCAAAAGCAAAGAAGTTTCTGGGATAAAATGAATGCTTCAAAGGTCAGCGGAGCAAGGGCGGGGGTTTGGGGACCATGGTTTAAGGGGACTTCTAAGTCGATTGGCATAATAAACTCTATTATGAAAACATTCTGCATCCCACTTTGAAATGTGGCATCTGGGGTCTTAAATGCTAACAAGCGGCCATCTAAGAAGCATCAATTGGTCTCAAGCCACCTGGATCAAAGGAGAATGAAGAACACCAAGGTCACACGATAACTAAGAGCCCAAGAGACAGAAAGGGCCACATGAACCAGAGACCTACATCATCCTGAGACTAGAAGAACTAGTTGGTACCCAGCCACAACCGATGACTGCCCTGACAGGGAGCACAATAGAGAACCCCTGAGGGAGCAAGAGGTCAGTGGGATGCAGACCCCAAATTCTCATAAAAAGACCATACTTAATGGTCTGACTGAGACTAGAGGAATCCCGGCGGTCACGGTCCCCAAACCTTCTCTTGGCCCAGGACAGGAACCATCCCCGAAGACAACTCATCAGACATGAAAGGGACTGGACAGTGGGTAGGAGAGAGATGCTGACAAAGAGTGAGCTATTTGTATCAGGTGGACACTTGTGTTGGTATCTCCTATCTGGAGGGGGGATGGGAGGATAGAGAGAGTTGGAAGCTGGCAAATTTGTCACGAGAGTCTGGAAGAGCTGACTCAAGTGGGAGTACGGAGTAAGGTGTATATAAACTTATATGTGACAGTTTGACTTGATTTGTAAACGTTCACTTGAAGCTCAATAAAAGGTAATAAAAAAAAAAGAAGATGCTGCTCTGGGGAAGCTAACTGATCCAAAATATATGTTGAAATGTTGGCTTTTCTTGGTGAAATACTTTGGCCTTCACCTAGTTACCCTAAAGTGAGACTGGCAGTCGAAAAGTCCAAACCACTTAAACAGAGCTTGTATATCTTTTCTAGTGCCTCACTCATAAATAGAAACAGACTCAGAAAAAAAAAAAAAAGTCCTAGATGTGAAAAACATAACAGTAGGAAAAAAAAAACCACTAGAAGACGGAATAAAGTTGTAAAAATCTCCCAGAAAGTAGGAAAATAAGAAAGAAATGGAAAATAATAGAAAAAGTTGAGAAAATCAGAATATCCTTCCAGGAGGTTCAATATCCAACTAATAGGAGTACGTCGAAAGAGTAAAGGGAAACTGAGGAGAAGACTTTATTTAAAAAAAAAAATCAAATTACAATTATCTCAAGCTGAAGGACAGGAGTGGCCACAGTGAAAGGGCCCACCAAGTGCCTATCCCTATGGACAAAATCTTCACAGCAAGGATATCAGAAAGAAATATCAGAACATCTGCAAAAAGGAGATATTAAATGCTTTCTGAGAGAGTGAACAGGTCATAGCCAAAGGATCAGGAATCCAGATTACATTGGTTTTCTCATTAGTAACCCTAAAATCTGAAGGCCCCCAAGCCCATTGCCACTGAGTCAATTCTGACTCATAGCAGAACAATATTTTCAAAATTATGGAGGAAAATTATATCCAACCTAGAATTCTATATCCAGCCAAACTATTCAAGTGTGAATAGCATCAAGACATTTTTAGACGTACAAGATCTCAGAGAACTTACCTACTATTTACCCATACTCAGGAAGTTACTTGTATAGAATTGCTTTTCCAAAACCAGAGGATAAATCAAGAAAGAGAGAGATGGGATCCAGGAAACAAGAGATTCCACACAGGAAAAGAGCAAAAGGCATACTTAGGATGATGGTGAAGTAAAGTCCAGGACAAAAGGTACAGCAAGCCTGAAAGCACAGAGTGAACGGGAAGCTGGAGAGCTCCAGGAAAAAGGTCTTCAAGAAAACAAAATGGAACTGACAGAATTCATGATGTTTTTGATTGCTGTTGTTGTTAGGTTCCATCGAGTTGGTTCTGACTCCTACAACCCTATGCACAGCAGAATGAAACACTGCCCAGTCCTGCACCATCCTTGCAATCGTTGTTATACTTGAGCCCATTGTTGCAGCCACTGTGCCAATCCACCTTGTTGAGGGTCTTCCTCTTTTCCGCTGACCCTGTACTTTGCCAAGCATGATGTCCTTCTCCAGGGACTGGAGGAATTTTATAGGTCTGTTGGAGAATTCAGGAATGTGCTCAAAATAGGTACATAGAAAACAAAGCAAACCAAAAATAAAAATAGTTTTTATTAACTTCAAGAAACAAAAAATACATAAGGAAGAAAGAGTAGTCATAGTATATTACATTGCTGAACAGGGAACAATAGTTACATGGTCATAATAATGCAAACACTAAATACTAACTTAATTAAAAATTGTGATATAAAAATACTGAAAAGATGAGAGGAAAAGATGGGGTCTTTTAGGCGGGATATGTCATTTTTCCTGGTAGAAATTTCATTGATAATGCTTAAAATTGAAAGACGAGGAAATATAAGTAGGATCATAATTTTTTAAAATAAGAATCATTAAAAATAGAAAAAAACAACTATAAGAGTTGAGGGTGTTGTCTCTAAGGAACAGGAATTGAAATAAAGAAAGATTAGGAAAAGGTTTATCAGTTTTTTTCCTAAATATTTTAGGACCGTGACGTTTTAAACTCTGCACATGTATTACCTGAAAAAATTAAGTTTAGTATTAATTACATCATTGGATAGTCAGCTGAAACTAAAATGTCTAGCAAGGGTCAAATGCGCATTAACTGTAATACTGGAGATAATTCAAATTGAATGCTCCCTGAAAACAATTATGCTGACACTGTATATATAATTATAGACCAAAGTTTGAATTTGTTTGCCTGCATAAAACACCTAGGGTCACCTGACAAGTGCTAAATTTGGCTTTCATTTTCTTTTTGTTGACTTGCCTTTGGAGTATTTAAAAAAAAAAAAAAAATCAAACCCAGTGCCGTCGAGTCCATGCCAACTCACAGCGACCCTATAGGACAAAGTAGAACTGCCTCATAAAGTTAGCAGCCAAGTTCTTTTGGAGTATATATGCCACTAAATTAACCCTAAGACATCTCTCCAGGGCATTATTTTTCTTTTGCCAAACATTTTGTGATTTTGGCTTTAAATATAAGAGCATCAGCTACTTGATCATATGGTTGTGGGCTTGAGGTTCAGCTACTTGAAGCAATTAGCTGAGAAAGAGAGAGCTAAGGACCAGACAAAGTTATAAGAGTATAAGAGTAACGGGGTTACACTTTCCACTTCCATTTTGACTGTTAGCTAATATCAGCCCTGAGATAGATGCCACTTGCCCCTTTTGCACCTCTCATCTACAAGACATTTTTAGAAGAGTTATGAAAGAAATAAGAGCTTAGCTGTTAAGATCAATTTGATTTAAAAAAAAGAGAGAGAGAAAGAGAGCAAGAAGCAGATCTCATTGTAAAGAAAATTTTTAATTTTCTCAAAGTGGCCTCTTTTGCCCTCAATTCTTTATAACATTGGCAGATAATGTCTTGGTCCCATTTGTTGTATGGTTGTTTGGGATTTTTTTCACTGATATCTGGCAGTGCACACACCTGCTGTATGCTTCTAGGTTGACTGTGAGTCTGGCTTTCAAAGTATCTGAGTTTACGAATATATGATGGTCTCTATAGAAATCATTTAATTAAAAAGCAGTCATCTGTGTCGTCACAGAACTGGAGGATCTCTGGGCCTCACTACAGAAGAAGCAGCACTAATAAATCCATGTATGCTCATTGATTACTCTAAATCACTCTATAAATTGTGTAGTCATAAAAATTTGCAAAAACTAACATTTAAAGATGACAAAACAATAATTGCTTTATTCCCTACCAGATGTCAAGATTATTAACATAAGTTTTCACGGATTTGTATGAACCATGGAAGCAAGGCTCCGGGCAAAAATCCCTCCACCAATGATTTAAAACTTCCTTAATAATGTTAAAAAAAAAAAAAACCTCAGGCCCTACTGTATATTTTCCTAGTTTTTTGCTTCACATTTTGCATATTTTATTGAAGTATATTGTACACACAGAAAAGAACACATATCCTCAGAGAACCAAGTACCCATGTGTAATCAACACTTGGATAAAGAAACAAAACACGACCAGCACCTCAGATGCTTCCTGTATGCCCTTTCTCAATCCTTGTACCCCAAGGATAACTAGTATGAGGTCTTCTAACAACAAAGATTAGTTTTCCCTGGTTTTTGCACTTATTGGAAACGCAATCATACAGTTTGTACTCTTCGTGTCTGGTTTCTCTTACTCATTATTTGTGTAAAATTCATCCATATTATTGAGTGTAGTTGTAGCATACTACTGTTGTGTACTATTCTGTTATGTGAATATGCCACAGTTTATCTATTTATTCTGCTTTTGATAGATATTTGAGCATTTTCAGTTTTGGTTTAATAAAAATAGTACTGTTTTGAACATTATTGTGCATGTCTGTTGGTGAACATATGTAAGCATTTCTGTTGAGTATATACTTAAGAATGTGTAGCTGTATCATAAACCAAACAAAACCAAACCCAGCGCCATCGAGTGGATTCCGACTCTACCCTATAGGACAGAGTAGAACTGCCCCATAGAGTTTCCAAGGAGCACCTGGTGGATTCGAACTGCCGACCCTTTGGCCGTAGCACTTAACCACTACGCCACTAACAGCACTTAACCAGCTGTATCATAGGATATGTATATGTTCAGGCTTAATAGATAACACCAAATAGTTTTCCAAAGTAGTTGTACCAATTTTTAACTCTCTTATCCAGCAAACGTTTATTCAATATTATCCTCAGGAAAAGGAATATTATTCCACCACTCGTGTGTCAGTTTGTCATACTGTGGTGGCTTGAGTATTGCTGTGATGCTAAAAGCTACGCCACTGGTATTTCAAATACCAGCAGGATCACCCATGGTGGACAGGTTTCAGTGGAGCATCTAGACTAAGACAGACTAGGAAGAAGGACCTGACAATCTACTTCTAAAAAATTGACCAGTGAAAACCTTAGGATAGCAGCAGAGCATTATTATTAGATCATCGTTTTCTTTGTTGTAGTTTTCAAAATCGTGACTGATGGTTATATGATAAGAGATATGACTCATTTAAATTAGTTTGTCCTATAAAGTAGAACGTTCTGATTAATGAATTATAAAAGGAATTTTCTCTCAAGAAATTGGAGAAACACTTGGCCATTAGACATGTTTGCAGACTCATTACAAAGGAAGAAATCTAAAGAAACCTACCAAAACCTGCATGGCAAAGTAAGTTCAGACAACCTCTCAAATGAACACTTAAATTGGAAGCTTTTCCTACAATAGTCAGCAAGATACAGAAGAAAGATTTTAGGACCAAAAGCCAAGCAATCTGAAATATTGTCTCAACTCTATGAACCTTGTGAAAACTTCTTAATTTATCTGAGCCTTTGTTATCTAATCTACAAAACAGGGGTCTTCCGCATTCATTGCTGGTGGAAATGTAAGATGGTAGCCACCCAGCAATTTTATTCCTGGATATACACCCAAAGGAATTGAAAACATGGACTCAAACAGATACTTGTACACCAATGTTCACAGCAGCATTATTCACAATAGCCAAAAGGTGGAAAGTGTCCAAGTGTTCATCAATAGATGAATGGATAAATAGAATGTGGTATACATACAAAATGGGATATTATTCAGCCATAAAAAAAGAATAAAATGGATGGACCTTGAAAATATTATGCTAAGTGAAGTAAGCCAGACACAAAAGGACAAGGGTTATATGTTTCCACTTATATGAAATTTCTAGAATAGGCAAATTAATAGAGACAGAAAGTAGATGAGAGCTTGGAGAAGGGGGCAATGAGGAGTTATTGCTCAATAGGTAGAGTTCCTGCTTAGGGTAATGAAAATTTTTGGAAATAGTGGTGGTGATTGCAGAACGTTGTAAATGTAATTAATGTCACTGAATTCACTTAAAAATGACTAAAATGGTAAATTTTATGTTATATATATTTTAACACAATAAAGTCTTTAAAAATAGCAATTAGGTGTTCAATAAAGGCTAATCGAATCCTAAAAAAATAAAAAGAGGTCTTAATCTCTTCCTTGATTGTCAGGATCAAATGAAAATACTTTGTATTTTGTGTGTCATTTATAATGACATGAAGTAGAGAAAGCTTATGTTTTATGTCAAAGAGCTATAAACATATTCTTAGGCCCTCGCCTTAAATCCTTAAGTGCTTTCCAATTACATTCCTTGGAGAATGCGTTTTCCCTTACCTTGTTTTAGTTCTGCTTCTGATTACCATTATTTATCTTCATTTTTAGTATTAGAAGTATTGCACAGTCCAACTTTAGGGAATTTCACTAATTAAACCATTTACATACACTGGCAGTCATTAGTGGACTAGTTAGTTTACTAGTTGGATTGTGGATTTTCAGTAATTTTTAGTGTCTAACTTATCAAACATTAATTATGTGCAGCTGGTTCCTGGAATGCATGTTTGTGATAGGGTAATTTCTCTAACTAGTATCTTGGACATCAATACATACTGACCCGGCCAATCAAGACTTTTTTTGTTTCAGATAATATATCTTTCCCTAACCAATTCATGAATTACTTTAGGTTATACTTTTTGTACTTTCGGGTTTTGGTGTGAGTTGTTTTGAAAAGCAATTCTAGTAACGTGATGAAACATATTTAACAGCCAGCTAAAAGGTCAATGATAATCTTCTCCATCCTTTAGACATATGTCAAGGCCAAGTATGATAAGGAAAAGATTTTTATTGCATCTTAACTTAATAACCTTCTTTGTCATTTTCATTCTATCTTCTACTCTCTTTTGTTTTCCTTTTTTATGTTCCCTTGTATGCCATGTGCAGTGCGTTTGGCGTAGTTATGCAGCTGATGAAAAATCTGTTTCCATTGCGACCTGGAAGCCACATTTGAAGGCCTTGCACACCTGCAGTCCTACCAAGTAGGTATCAGTATGACAGCTGGTGATATAGTTGAGTCTCTTCAAGTTTATAAAATAAGCCAAATGCAAAAAAAAAAAAAAAATGTTCATTTTGGCTTGTCTTAATCTCTGTCGCTCTTTGAGAGATTCAAGCTTGCTTAGTAGCAACTCAGGCACAAAACTAAATGATTCAGTATCATTCTTCACCATCCACAGACTAGGCTTAAAGACTAAAGCAATCTGAACTTTTGTAGAGATTTATTTTTGCTACTTCATGCTTATTTTCTAACATCTCATCTCTTAAAGCCCAACAGAATTCTAAAAGTAAGCACCATTGATCTTGAAAAACAGTAATTATTTATCATCCACCCATCACCCAAACCCAAAAGGTCAGTGCTTTGAGAGCAGTATATCTTCTCACATTTAAGTCTCTCAAAGACATTCTTCACCTGGATCTCCTTAGGGGATGGTCCTTGAGCTTTCACTTGCAGATCGAATTAATATCAATAGCAAAGGAAGAGAAGAATCAGAGTCTTAATAGGATTATAGTTCATGATGAGACAATGGGATTAATGAGACTAAAATCTGAAATTAACATTCAGAATTTTTAAATAATGAAATTACTTCCATTCACGTTTCATTGACCAAAGTAAATTAGATGGCCGTGCCTAAACTCAAAGAGGGTAAGGAAATGCAATTCTACCATGTGCCTGGAAGGAGAGAGAACCAGAGAAATTACAAACAATTCTGATAATTATCACAATAAACTTTAATTTAAAAAAAAAAAAAATTCCTTAGTCATGGAATCCTGGACTCCAGTTCAAGCAGCAGAGCACATACATGTTACATCATACCAAATCAAAAATCCAGTGCTGTTGAGTCGATTCCGACTCATAGCGACCTTATAGGACAGAGTAGAACTGCCCCATAGAGTTTCCAAGGAGCGCCTGGCAGATTTGAACTGCCAACCCTTTGGTTAGCAGCTGTAGCACTTAACCACTCCGCCACCAGGGTTTCCATGTTATATCATAAAAAAAAAAAAGTTATAATCATAACCACCATTTAATTAAAGAAGCCGTCAGTTGAAACAACCAATGCAAATCAAGGGAAAGAATTTCCGTGAGCCATCTAGCGTGATTGGAATAGTCAGTTCCTCAGGTGGTTCCAAAGTTATCAAGCTGTTCATCTGAATTAGTATTTTAGCATACTTGCTGTTTCCCTTCATAGCCCAACAAAACTCGAATCCTAGGGCTTCATGGGTTTTGGAGCACCTAACTATGGTGACTCAGTCAGAAAGACCTCCTCTTTCTTCCTGATCTGGAAGGGTAATTGGCTAGGGAAAACTTTAAGACTTGTTCCCTGGAATTGGAGTCTTAAAGGAGGTTTGCAGTCCAGCAGAACACACACTGGGCTGGGAAGCAGCAGATCTAGTTTGCAGATCAAACTATTATCAGCAGCAAAAGAGAAGAATCAGGATCTTAATAGAATTATAGTTTACAATGAGACAATAGGACTAATCAGATTAAATTTTAAAGTTAACATTCAAATTTTTGCATTTGTCTATTTATATTTATTGTAAACAAATATTTGTATTATATTATTACTAATTGCATTGTTTCCCTGCCTTGCCCTGGACCTCAGTTTTCCCGTCCACAAAGTGAGGGACAAGGGCTGGGCAAGATAATTTTTAAACACTAATGGGACATGTCTCCTAGAGGTTGGTGTCTAAATCCTTGTCAACACCTGGGCTAGAGATATGCATAGACCCCTCTCCATCACCACCACCCCCCTCCCCTCCCCACGATCTTAGGGCTGGATGGAAACTTGGAAAGGCTAGAAACGCAAGTGCTGGTTGAATGAAAGTGTGGCTGAGAATCCTCTTTTTGTTTAGATCTTAAGATTTACTTGAATTTCCTTTATTGAGTATTAGACCCTTTCAAAACTGTGATATTAAAAAAAAATGAAGATAGCTCTTGTGCCAGCTATTCCTTGGATGTATGAATAAAAAAAGGCAATTATATAGAAATTGTTCTCCTTGTTTCACGAAGGTTGCTAGATAAATGAAAAGGGGGAAGGTTAGTAGGAAAACCAAGAGAGGATTCTCAAGTGACAGAAGAGAATGGTCTATTATCATACATGATTATTTGGCTTCCCACTTAATGCAGTTTTTGGATGAAACGTCATTCAGAAGCCTGGAAAACTACTTAAATAGTGAGTCAAATTCTCCCAGTGCATAAACTGTTACTTTATTTTCTCTTTTCCTCTGATATTTTCTCAGCCTTAAGTGGAGGTAGGAGAATGGAAGGGTTTAGGCAAACACCTGCATACATCTTGTCCCACCATGACTATCAACCATCTCCCTCACTCTCCTTTCCCTGCACCTCTCATTAACTTCTGAGTCTCAGCTCCATTTACTGAACAACAATTGTTTGTCCAGAAGGACACAGCAGTCACTGGCAAAGAACATGGGAACCTGGATGTCCTAACATCGCTCCTTCCAGCATACTTCATTGTTTCAAATTGCAGTGGTTCTTGTCGTTGTTGCTGTTCTTTGTTAAACCACCGAGAATGTGATGGAAATTATGGACTTTTTCTCAAGAAAAATATTCAATGCACAAAATATCAAAACTTTGAATACAATTTTAATGTATTCATATACTCCCTGAAGCCGAGTTCAGAACCTGTGCTTTAGAAAGCAAACCTGCTTTAATCAAGTCTGTAGATTTGTGAGGAGAATAATTCACAATGGTTTAGAGGGATATTTTTATATTTATAACTCACTGGCTTACTGAGTGCAGAGTAATGCCATGAGAAGCAGACTGGAACTTCTTTTTGTTTACATAGTTGCCTTTCCCTTTACATTTGGGATTTAATAACTTCTGGAAAGAAAGAGAATTCATTCATTCATGCATTTGATCAACAAGTATTCATTGAGCACCTATTATGTGCCAGGCACTGTGCCAGGCTCTAGGAATGCAGCAGTGGGAGAAAACAACAGGGTAAAATCCCAGCTCTCATAGAGTATATATTCAAGGGACCCTGGGAATAGACAATTAAAAATAATAAGTAAAGTGGTAAGTTCTAAGGAGAAAAGTAAAGTAAGGGAAGGATTTAGGGGGTATCAGAGGATGCAGTTTTAAATAGGTTGCCAGGGGAGAGGTCATATCATCATCAGTGTCGTCGTCATCATAGTCTTCATCCTCGTTTTTATGATCATCATAGAAAGGCACCAACCCTGTGCTCTTCTTGCTCCCCACAGTATTAAAGATACAGTGGGGTACTTTGACTCCACAACTTTATCCTGGGGAGTAGGATGGGAAAGAGTTCTGAGAAGCAACTGTTCCAGGGATGAGGGAGGAAGAAGAGAGAGAGGGAAACATGCCATACCCACTCAGATCTGCCAGGGATAGAGCCCAGCCATTTCCTATTCTCTTTCTTTTCTGCTCTGGTTTGCCTCTTCCATACACTTTGGAGGTCTTAGCAGTTGATATTTCAAAGTTTGGTTCTAATAGCAGAAGGCTTTATATAAGGAAAGTATTTGTCTTGATGTTCTTATCAAAGGGAGTGCGGGCTATGCAAAGGGTGAAACACAGGTAAATGTGTTATTTTAGGGAATGAGTCAGATATTTTATGAAGCTATGAGGAACTTTCAAACTCCAAGGATACCACATAGTGCCTTAAGAAGTTAGAGATTAGCTAGTCCAGTGCCTTCAATTTATTCACGAGAAAGGCAGGACCCACAGAAAATGATGCCCAAGGATGCACAGCTCATTTGCAAAGAGGAGGGACTCAGATGTGCCCCCTATACCATGTTGCCGAAACCTGAGTCATTAAACATGCCACTCAGCAGTAGGCTGGAAGAGTTCTAATAGATTTTCTATGTGCCAAATTTACTGCAAGGCAATTCATACTTTATACAATATGAAAAAAAAAATCTGCCTCAACAAGTGACTGAGGTACAAGGCCACAATCACACATGAATACAGATTAAGAAACTGAGATGTCCACCTAAAGCACAGGAACAACCGCTACAGTGTAACTAGCATTGTTCTAAGTGCTTTTGCTAATGCCAGTTAGATCAGAAACACTTTTTCTTAACCAAGGATAACTTTGGCTAAGAATCATCTATGGGTTTTGGTTACATGTAGACCGTATTGGTTTTAGAAGTTAATGTACTTTTTCAGGTCTGTGCCACAAAGAATATGGTAGAAAGTCAAGTGCCTTTTTAAAAAAGAATATTGCTTTTGTGGCTCTTGCTTGAAATGGGTGCTGAAGGTACCTGATTTCCCAATCTCCAATTTGGCCATTCTCAAGTGCTGTAAATGTATTCATCAGTTTATCATCATTTCTCTTCCGTCTGCACGCACCTGAAGGAAAGAACAAGGGGAAGCGTCGAGCAGGTTTGTGATTTCTCTTCTGCTACATGTTTGTTTATAAATCTGGTGCCTAACAGATGTTTTAAATGTGTCTTATATGAGTAAAATCGATCAACAAATACAGGATGATTAAAAGTGACCTTTCATAAGATTGCCTGCAAAGATTGATGCTTTACTGATTTTTTTTCTTTTTTTTTTTTTTTTTGTAACTTGGGAGCAGAAGTATCTTCCCCTAACTCACTCACTGCTTTTTAAAATCTGCAGGGTATGGAAAATTCTAGGGAGAAAAGTAATCATTATTGTCTTTGGTTATTTCTCGCTGCTATTTTCCCATAAAGAAGTCTTATCCAAGTGTTAGAATTCAGTGATTTAGGGGATGAAAGAAAGGAATATTTTTTTTTTCTGGATGTTATAGTCCCTGGAAACAATATAAGACATACCCCCCTTCATTTGGGCCCTTCTTCTGGGCTGAGAAATTGTTTTACTGGCAAAAGGAACACTGTGTACAGGAGCTGAGAGCAATATGTCTGTGACATCTCCAGCCCATTGGGGTTTGCTCTGATGATCTGAGCCCCCATCCTTTAGGACGAAAATAACCTTCCCAAAAACTTCACTCTTTAATGCCTCAGAAGATAGTGCATAATCAGACTAAATAGCAGAGTTAGACCTAGAAGGAATAGGAGGTGAAAGAGAATATTGATTTGTGTTAGAGAGTGTCAGGAAGTGTCCAGATATTGAAGGAAAGCCCTGAAGAATAGTTCCAGGAACATTCCAGCACTGATGTTGTGAGGAGTGGCAGAGGGAGAAGCAGAAGGAGAATCCCAGGTGCCCAAAAGGGAAGAAGGAACATGTGTGTATGTTTTTTTTCCTATCATTGTCATTTGCTTCAAAAAAGTGGAAACAAAGGAATCCCCCTGCTCAGAGTCAGTCCCTGAGCGGGGGTCAATGCAGGTCCAGGAATTGTTCCCTTAGTTTTGTACCATTTCAGTAAAAACATTAATAATAATATATTTATTTTTACAGTAGTGAAACTAGTTGTGAAGGTTTACTTGGGGTGATGAGCCTTTAGGTAATCTGTTTCTGCTTACTGTTAATAACATAAAAATTCACAAACCAAAACGTATATGTATTCATTTATGATGGGAGATAGAATAGATACAGTGGGACAAACATTGGGCACTCTCTCCTGGGTAGGTAGGCCTACACAAGGGATGGTATTAAAGATTCTTCTCTTATTTGGTAGACATAGAGTTAGAACAAAGGGCATTGAATATTCCTGGGTGATGTTTCCAGAAAGTTTTAGTAGCCTTAAGAGTTTCTCTTCTCCACTTCAGAGATATATTTCTGCCCGAAGAGATGTCCTCGTCATTAGACTCAGGGCGTTCTTTGCGTGGACACTGAAATAGGCAGGCTAATCGATTCTGACCCTTTAGCCCTCCTTTATCTAGACTCCATGCAGATCCCACCATCATTTTTTTTGTGACAGCTTTACTTTAAAAAAAAAAAGGCACTACAAAATAAATCATAGCCATTATTAGCTATGATATATATCATATATAATATAATTTTTTTATAATAATTTATAAATTATCTCCAAGGGTGATTTGTCTCCACATTCTAAGGACAGAGGCCACCTTTGGTGTGAACGCTATCGCTACCTGAGAACCTGCCTCAATTCCATCCTTCAAAAACAAGGTTGTCGACACATAAAGGGGAAGTTAGTAGGTGCTTGAAAAGCAAAATCCCTGCAGCAGTCTTGAGTGAGGAATCACCCTAGACCAACTCAGTGATGTTACACTTTTTCAAATGTTAGCAAGGCGGAGAAAAATGACAAAATTAATGTGTAATTATTGAGCTACTGCTCCCCAGTCCAAAAACAAACCTCCTCATCACCTGTCACAATTCAAGGGCTACCAACCAAATTTTCTAAATGTCATGATGTTCACATATATGTAAAATGTTAAAATCTATTCTGCATGTTTATGATTGAGGTTTTCAAAGGTAACTCACATGTAGGTTCCAATATGCACAGAACGACTGAACTGGGTTGGTGATTAGGAGAATCACACACAGATTTCTTGGGTTTTCTACGGTCGTTAGACATTTGGCAGAAAACCACACTGAACATGGCATATAGTACTATACCGTATACCTTACTTTATGCTTCATACACTTAAGTTTTTTATTCCTCCATCTGTCATGTCACCCTATATAAAGCCATGACAGAGAATGTGCTCCACAAGTCTTTATAAGTCATTTTTCGATAGAATAATAAAGTCCCTGACCTCAAGTAGTTTACATTGTAAACATAAAACAGCAACAAAAATGAGAAAAAAAGAAGGAATATTAAAAGAGAAAAATAAAAACATTGCAATAATCTGAAGGAATAAGCTGAAGTTTCTATTTTAATATTGCCTTAGCTTTTTTACCTTGTATTCCATATGCATTGCAATTTTCAGTACTGCATAATGAATGCAGAAAGACTGTCGTAATAGCAATAGCAGCAGTACCATCTTAGGAAATAACAAATTTGTCCTTACCAAAGCAAAACATGCACACAGGGAAATGCATTTATAATGAGAGCTCTCCCTTGGAAGAAAGCAGTTCTAGATCCAGAATATTGTTGATTAATTCTTGACTCAATTGCAGATAGGCTGATTAACACCACCCAAGTACAGAGCCATTTACTGCCGTTGGGTTATTGATTGTGATTCAGATAAACAGAATAAACAAGCTTCAACCCAAGTAGAGGCCAACTCTGTCATCTTTCAGGTATCTCAAAGCCTGAAATTTCCTACCTCCTTCTTCCTAGTTTTTATGGTTTGAAGAACTGGGGGTAACCTGATCATAGAGTAGTTCAATTTACCAGTGAGTAAATCTCTGTGGTGCCTGGCACTTTCTCCAAATGAGAGGGCCTTGTAGACTGGGCCATACTGAGATGCTCTTCTCTCTGCAGTGTGGATTGAGACATCACACACATTCATATACACCCTTAGTTAGCAATGTTCCCTGCTCTGGAATATTCTTATTAAAAAAAAGAAAAGGAAATTTTGTTTTTCTGCATCGAGGCGAGGATATATTTAAACAGAATTCATCTACAATGTCTTAGGCAAGAAAAGACATCCGATTCCAAATGGGTTTGTGACAGATTCAAAATTTTTCTTTAAAAAATACAAACCATCAGTCACAAGAATTGCTTCTTAATGTAGTCCAACTGAATGATAGTGAAAATGTCTCTTTGACTCTCTTTGGCACAGGGTCAGGTACAAATCACTATTAGTCTCAACTGAGCCAGCTCTGTTCTCTTTCTACCTGCACCATAAATACAACTTCCTTAGCATCATTTAATTACCCATTTGTTTTTCTCTTCCCACTAAAACAGTTCTAATCTCATACTAAGTGAGGTATAAATTATAATTTGCAGGGAATAGAATTTACCCATCTGACCATGTTAACCCAGTGTCCTCATCTCGAGGTCCTATGTCCTCCTCCCTTCCTCCCTACCACCTTCACCAGAAGGTTAGTCATCAAATAGTTAGTTCTCACTTAGTCATTCAATTGGTAAAAGAAGGATTTAACTTCTTCCTGCCTGCTAAGTTTTTATTACTATAAGAGTAGATCGTACGATATGAGGTTTGGGAATTGTCTGTAATAATAATTACACTGTATAAATTTTATGGTGCATAAAAATACACTGTCTGGGCTTACCCTGTCTCCTTTATCAACAATGGTTGCCTATATGACCCCTTCATGTGCTAAGCTGCTTTAGCCACAATTTATAAAGCATTAACAGAATTCTTTTAAGCTTCTTAGTAGATTATCTAAAGTTGCTTTAACAGGTATCCCTAAGATTGTTATAAAGGTGCATGTCATAGAAGTTAAAGCACAAATGATATGTTTATTACGTTAGTCTTGTGCTATGATCTGCTGAGTGCTTTATCTGAACCACTCCTTCTTGGTTGGCCTTCTGATGAAGTGTGTGACTGTGTGACTCTTGAGAGAAAACTCTAGAACAGTGGTAGATATGGCTGTGTGTTCTTTTTAGATTTTTTCTGCATTTATTTTCCAGTATTTACGTTTTCTTCCTTCTGTGTGCAATGAATGATCTGCATGTGTTGTTAAACTAAACCCAGTAAGACTAGACTCTTTTTTTAGCATAGTCAACTTGTGTCCTTATGGACAAAATGGTAGATTGTTTCAGAAACAATCTTTTCAAAATGGTCTATCCTTCTGTTCACCTGTATTGATAGAGGGAACACGTTTAGCCTTTAAAAAACACATCGTAGGACTTAAGAAACTTAATTTTTTTTTTTTTTAATAAACTAGTAACCAAGAATTTTTTCTTCTGTCTTTTTGAACATGTATTCTATCTGATAATTGGTTACCTAGACTAACTATAACTGCAGATCTTTCACACAAATCAATAACTTTTTTTTTCAAAGCAATTAATGTTATCTACTACATTGATTTCTGGAAATATTTGTTTTTTAAAGTCCTGAAATATTTTATTCCTCAATCATTTATACTATGTTGTATTGATGTTTATTACCAGGGCTGCTGTATTCTAACATGTCTATCCATATATATACATACATAGATAGGTATTTTCATGTGAAACAGATGTTGGCACATAGACTGCCATCATTTGTAATGCCTATTTCAAATCTAATTATTTGAAAGTAACCATTAAGAGTATCAGATATATTTCAAGCAGCACAATTAAGCTACAGAGTTAGTGCTTACTGCTAACATAGTCTGTGTATTTATATACGATAAACAGTAAAGCCAAATGGCTTTATTTTTAGAAAAAGAAAAAAAAAATCCCTAAGCACTTTCCTGGTGGTGAAATGCTTAGTAATGCCCTGCTCTATTTCCCTCACTCCTAGTAAGTTCTGTAGTAATAAGCAGAAGCTCTTCAGAGTGTACACCTCACGGAAGCAGAGGTACCCAGCATCCGGCTATTGACATGAGATTTGAGAATGCCAACTAACTTCAGGTGCATGACCGGGTTACACCGCCACCCTCACCTGAGCCCTGTTCAGAGACTCACTCTTCCTAGGGACTTCTTGAATGAGGTTTTCAACCCGCTTGTAATTTTACTTTGTTGCCTGTTGCCTGCTTTGATACTCTCTACCACTGGGGCAATAGGCAGGGTCCAGCGTAGTGCTGGCAGTCAGCCCCTTTGCGCCCCCTTGTGGATGGACAACTGCTGAGCTGCTGCCCGCACTGGATTGTTATAGCTCAAATGCCATATTGTGCCTGAGGCGAGAATTTGTAGAATGCTTATCCTGTGAAGGGCTGAAACCCTAATTAAGTATTACAATAACTACAGCATTCTAAATCCAAGAGGATTACTGTGGGGTTACAATGAAGCCACAGAGTTCCCTGGCAGGGAATATCCAGTAATAGACTAAATGCTGGGCCATTTGAACAGCTCGCACATCTGGTTCCTAGAGAGGGAAGAATTCCCTTGCAGAGCGGTTGTGCAGGCTCCCCTAAGTACAGTCCTCCGCTGGGGATGCAGGACTGAATGCTAAGAAAGATGCTCCAATCAATGACCTTAGTGACCTTTTGGTTACTTTCTCTGAAGAGAGACCTTCTTGGTCTCCCAGGCATAATTCCTGGCTTTCTTCCTAA
Organism: Loxodonta africana; assembly: GCF_030014295.1. NCBI lineage: Eukaryota > Metazoa > Chordata > Mammalia > Proboscidea > Elephantidae > Loxodonta > Loxodonta africana. Next base: position 134,596,492 of record NC_087342.1, read on the forward strand.
AAACACTGTTGCATAAATCTTCCTGAAAAATCATGCTTGTAAGATGCCACAAAAGAAAAGCAAGAAAATAATGAAAACTAATGTGCCAGTGGGAAAGTCTATATTTTTAATCAATGTGTGTTTTCAATAATAGCTACCTAATCAGTTTAATAGCCATCTAATCAAGATGCTCTGTTGATTTCCAAAGGGGAGAGGAAGTAGAAAACTAGTAAAAAGGAGCTTTTCGTAAGAGGACACAAGAACAGATCTTTGCCTTTGGGAAGAAAATTTTGCCTGGTTAAAAAGTTCTGGATTAGGATCTTATTTTTAGCTTTCATACAGTTATGTCAAAATGAAGTGAAAACATTGCATTTTTTCTAATTTAGTGTGTAAGATGTTGAGTTCATTTTTAAAATCGTTCTTGAGAATTTTTGTTTAATATTAGACATTGGCAAATAGTCATAGTCCAGAAGGATGAACAGGTAAATGATATCCAGAACTAATTTATATCACCTTTAAATACTTTTTAAATGCTACTGGGATTCGGAGAATAATATTTTCCCCATTTTTATTCATTCTTAAAGGTAATATCGAATGTTTTATAGGGGTAATTTTAAAAAGTGTTTTCACAGGAACAATTTTAAAACACACTTTTGTTATTTTAGATAAATCATGGTGGATTTGATGCTTATGCCTTCATTTTAGATATTTTTTGGTTTTCAGTAACTGAAATTTTTAAGAAGGAAAAAATAAGGTTCATTTTAAATGATGCTATGATGCTTTTACCGGTTTCCTGTTTGTTTAGTTGGCATAAGAAAGACATATCTTGAAAGTTTGAGAAAATAATTTGGTATTAACCAAACCCAGCCTTCCACAATAATCAGTACCTGGTAGTTCTAGAAAGTTCTAGAAAAGGCAATAGGATCAGAAAAGGCAGAGTGAGGACACTTGTAAAGATAGCTATGTCAACGTGAGCCACTCAATAATACTAAAGAAAGGGGGGCAGATCATGGTAATGTTAAGTGATGGAACAGATGTGCTGAAACTAAAAAGAGATTTGGAATTTTTACAATTTAAAAAAAGAAAAAGCTGAGGAAAAAATAGACATTTTGGGCACTATCCCTTTGATGTGTTTGTTTAATTGAAGGCTTTTGGATGACATTGAGAACCCAGCCTGAGAATAAAAAGATGCAGTTTTATGATGTTATTGTTGCTGTTGTTTAATATAATCTATCATTTAATCACATTCGTGGAGTACAGATAAATCCTTCGACTGATGGGATTGTTTGAAAGAACTCTTGAACCCACCTGACCCCATCGCAAAACTGCCCAGCCCGTTCTTTGCATGTTGCCTTTCAGCTAATCGTGCTAGACTTAGCTGTGTTTGCATTTCAGAAGAGGAGCTGACAGTTGCATGGTGAACTTGTTTATTGTTACCAGGACTCTCTGACCACCATAGTTCACGATTTGATTTGTCTTCATATAAACACCCATAAAATGTGGTGTCTTCTTAGAATCTCATTTGTTAAACAATGAGGCATGGAAAAATAAATGTTGCTGTTTCTTCTTATACAAAACACAAATCCACTAAACACATTTGCTGTTGGCAAGCTGCAGTTTGGGACAGTGGACGTTGCAGTAAGTGGAAAAGGAAAGGCCTCCACTTCGTCTCAGATAATTCTTGTCCATGACAACAGGTCTCTGTATCTCAAAGTGGTCGCTCCAAGTGGCTCCCCGTCAAGCCCACTGTGCCATCATTTCTTTAGGCCCTGCGGAGTCCTGGATCTCTCACATTGCTAACAGTGTCACCATCTAATGAATATCACAAGTAGTTTCTGAAAGAAACAAGGAGACAAACAAAATGGGTACACAAAGCTTCTCACACATGACAACATTCCTGTGGAATGGAAAATAATCCCCATATGCATACGCTGAATGTGGGGTCAACCTCAACAGTCTATGCAGGGAACCAGACTTTTTTTTTTTTTTACTTTTCTTGTGTGTGGCAAATATATATGAACAGAATATTTGACACTTCGACAATTTTCATAGGTACAGCTGACATTTTGTTCATCATGTTGTTCAACCAGGGAACCAAACATTTTATCAAACGTTTACCATGTACCAGGCAGTTCACATACTCATTACAGTTCATTTGATCCTCACAAAAATCACTTAGCTATATTGCTGTTTTTATCTCTGTGTTAGAGATAAGGACTCCAAAACCCAGAAAGGTGAAGTGACTTGGCTGATAAGGCAGGGAAAGCTCGGATTCCAACCCAGTCCAGGTCTCTCTGACCCCACCATGCACTTCCTACCACATCACAACACATCTCTTCGTTAGGAAAGTATGGAGTACACTTTGGATTTTGTTGCTGCCGTTGTTTGTAATGCTTCCTTTATCAGCCCACAGGAATTCAATCTTAGCTGGCATCTGAGAACCGAATGGCTGGACAAATATAATTTACCAGTAGCTGCCACAGCAAAATCAATAACCTGTTTAATAGCAGGAAATTGTCTTAGCAAACATAACATCTCATTCCGTTAATCAGTCATTACATTCATTATATGTTGGAGCTGTTCTATCTTGCCTGTTTTTGTCTCACGAGAATGAATGAAAGCATAAAAGAAATGTGATGTTAAGAGTCGTGTGTTTAATATTATGTATGCAGTGCTACCAACTGCTATGAAATTGCATGAATTTATGGATATCATAATCTTGCCTGAAATATAAAATGCATGCAGAATGTAGATATATATGAAATTGTCATCCCGATTTTCCAGTAGAAATGTTTAGAAATTACAGAGAGATATGCTCCGAAATAAGAATTTTTTTTTTAATCTCCAGAGATGAGGTTAAAACTAAAATCACCCACCTTTTTCTAAAGTGAACGCCAAACCAGTTCTTGGTTGTTTCCAGTGCAATTGTGTACAAACTGCTGTACTTTGTCTCAGTCCTCTCTATGATGAATTCAAGAAGGAGTGTGTATACCTGTAGAATGAGATTAATTTCAAATGAATATAAACATAGAGATTAAATAAAGCTCAAATTTTCAATAAGGGGAAAAATGCATTGCTATGCTCCTGTTTACTGAAAACATTTTATCTATCAAAACGTTTAATAACCATCTAGAGTTTCATCAAATTATTTACCCAAGTGGAGTGGAAGAAATTGCTTGAAATGGAATAATCATGCCTCTGTTCTCCACAGTCAGAAGCTAAGTTTTAAGGAGCGAGTGCGCATGGCTAGCCCGAGGGGCCAGAGTATTAAGAGCAGACAAGCCTCGGTAGGTGACAGGAGGTCCCCGAGCACCGACATCACAGCCGAGGGCAGCCCCACCAAAGTGCAGAAGAGCTGGAGCTTCAACGACCGAACCCGCTTCCGGCCCTCGCTGCGCCTCAAAAGTTCTCAGCCAAAACCAGTGATAGATGGTAAGGCCTGTTTTTCCATAACCATTCACTGGATAGGCTATAGTGAGAGGGATTATGAAGTCATTCATTCACCATGGTACCACTTGAAGATAGAAGGAAACAACCCCAGGGAAAGAATTATTTGTTTTGTTAGAAATTTATTCACTACCTTGGGCAAAGGTAGAAAACGTTGTTTACTTTTGGAACCAGCTTTAGCAGCAAAATCTACATTTCAAAGAAGCCAAACAAAATTTTGTTAACTCCTCACTCAGATCTACAACACGCAGACCTGGTGTCACAGTGGTTAAGAGCTTGGCTGTTAACCAAAAAGCCGGCAGTTTGAACCCACCAGCTGCTCCTTAGAGACCTTATGGAGCAGTTCTACTCTGTCCTATAGGGTTGCTATGAGTCAGAATCGACTCAACAGCAACGAGTTTTTTGTTTTTTTAATCTACAACATATTATTTATTTCACAGACAAGATTTGTATCAAGATCAATGTGACTGTTCTGATATATATCTTGGATCTGAGAAGCAAAGGTCCAAGGACAATGGTGTTCTATGCGTGTCTTGAAATACAATTAGTTGAATAATAGCATCTTTCTGGACAACAGTGAAGGTGCCGTTACCATTTCCAATATGCTGCATCTACCGCTAAATCGAGACCACTGCTTACATTCTTTAGAAAGATTCCTGTTGAAAGTTCTTTCAAAATCTTCCAATGATAAATGAAATGCAAGTTCTTCTCCCAAGAGGAATTAACCTGTTTTATTTATCATATGATGTAGCAGAAGTTTAGTGGCCAACACGTTTTACTGAAAAAAAAAAAAAACCAAATTACTGAGTGCCACAGAATTTTCATGTTTATAAAATAAAACATTTTATTTTTCATTTAAGATTAGCTTGGCTTTCCTTTTAAGTATGCCCCCTGGGATCTCTTATGCTGGGCAAAGAACCAAAATCAAATAGCATCTTCTATTACTGTGTAAAAATTGCAAAGGCTATCAGCCCTTCTGTTCTCATTCCCTAGCATAACCTGTATTTTCCCAGGCCCTGGAAGCCCCAGGGATAAAATTAACAACTGTGGGTCAGTAATCGCAGTGGTCTCAGGCTCTCTGCAGAGAAATCCCTGGAACCTCAGCCCACGGTCCCTCCCTGATCATTCAGAGATCCTTGGGGACATTTCTCACACTCCCAAGTGACCAGTACAAGTCCCCTCTTCACATGTCCCCATTCCCCATGGACCGGTAGATCCCATGCTCTCCATGTCAACTCCAAGTTGTGACCTGGTTTGTCCCCTCCTGGCAGAGTTTACTGCTTCCATCTCAGTCCTAGGACATGCTGATCCTGCTACGCTTCCCTTCACCTGTTGCTGTGCTAAGGTGGGAGACGCCTCTTCCACTGGCGCTCAGCACTCCTCCATCAAGCCACTCGTGGTGTCCTGAGTCACTGCCGGCACAGCTTTTCAGTGTACTCCGGTTTCCACTCTTCTCCCTAGGAATTTGGCTGAAAGCCCAATAGCAGCTGAGTCAAGAGTAACTAGTGACAAAGCTTTATGCTGCGCTCAAAATAGACTCTCTGGATGTAAATGGGTGCACCCTTTCTGGAAGGCAATTTGGCAATATATACCAAAAACCTTTAAATATGCATAATCTTGGACACATACCACGCACCAATTCCATCTCTAGGAACTTATCCTAATGAAATAACAAAGGACTTAATTACAAGGAAATTCCTCCAAGTATTGTTTACAGTAGTGAAAATTAGTAAATAACTTATATTTCCAGTAGAGTTTTGAAAACTTATATAATCAACAGGGATTTGATTAAACAAATTAAAAAAAAATAGGATGCATTAATATAATAAAATACTATCAGACATTAAAAATGATACTGTAAATTGAAATTTATTGACAGGGAAAGATGATCACAGAGAAATGTTCCATTTTTGTTTATATATATACATAATATATATTTATATATACACACCCATTCCTCACTTATTGACATGGTTCTAAAAACCAGGTGGCTTATGCAAAAACTGGAGTTATGCTAAAATGGAGGAGGACCACATCAGATCACAAAATGCAGGGTGACTACATGATTACATAGCTGCCAAATTACATCATTACATAACTACCAAACCACTGAGAATCATGGCCTAGCCAAGTTGACACATAACATTAACTATCACAGCCAGGGTTACTCTTGTCTCACACCTGGGTGTTTGTTACTGTCAGACATATATTGATAATGCAAAAAAATAGCTGGGTAGCAGATTTTTTACTACTGTCATAAATGGGATATGTCAGATAATGAGATAGTCGATAAATGAGGACTAGTTTATATTATATATATATATAACATGAATATATAAATATATACATATAATACATATTACATATATATAAATAAATACATATATAATGCATATATAATAAATTCATGTATTTATAAAAAAGGGTCTGGAAAGATTTACAGCCATGTTTGTTTTTTGTTTTTTTTTTTATCAACAGTTACCTCCAAGTGGTGGGATGCTAGGTATATTTTGTTCCTTCATTTTTTTCATCTGTGTTTCCTACTATTTCTACAATGAACATGTAAAGATTTTATAATAAGAAAACAAAAGATTTTCCAGTAAAAAATTAGCCCTCCCTGTCACACATTGCCCTGTCCTCTTTGCCAACAACTGGAGGGGCCCTCAGTAGTTCTAACTGGAACTCACCAAACCTCTCTCCTTACGCTGATTTCCTCCCGACTGATGTGTTGCCTGGGTGGGTCCTGATGCTGGGGACCAGCCCTCATTGAGGGCAGCCATCTACTCTCTAATGAGATTTAACTGCTTCTGCTACAAACAGAGCTCCTGCTCACCCACATCACAGCATCCCTGGGTGTGCTGCCATGTAGATCCATATCTTCAACCCTGGCCCTGAGTTCACACTTTACAAGAAATGCATACATTACACACATGGGTCCATACTCTACTAAAGTGAGCTTCAAAGCACTCAGCTCCATGCTGTGAGGCCTTTAGGGTTGGCTTGGCACATTTAAATATAAAATTCATAGAACCTGGATCCTGAATATGGAAAATGAATTCTACTTGTACTGTTTGTCCAGAGGAAAAGAGTTTTTCAAGGACTTGCTAGAGCTAGCCTTATCCATCACAGTATTTTCAGTATGTGCAAAGATATCTAATGGTCAGATAGATAGAAAAAAAAAAAAAGATAGAAACAGAAGTCCTATTCCCTCTCAGATCACAAATTGGAAAGGCCTTCTGTCATCTCTTTTATGCATCATTTCATACAAGTGCAATTCTGTTTGGTGAGACAGGGATTGCTTTTCCCTGGTTGATGACCATCTCAGTTGGTTCTGAGTTCCCTGAGGGATCGGAGGCCTGCCTGCGGCTCTGTTTCAGTACCTGTGCTGGCTGCCCACCTGCAGCAGGAGATCATGGTTCCTGACTCATTTTACCTGATAGTCCGGTGTCTTGACCTCTGATTTAACTCGACACTAGGTCTTTGGAAAACAGAAATTTTTGTTATTGTTGTTGTTGGAAAAAACTGATGTAGCTGTTGGAAAAAAGGAATGTAAAGTTCAATTATACATTTTTAGTTATAGGGTCTCTCCAGGTTTTAAGTATTTCTGAAACCACTTACTAGCCATAGAAAATAATGTGTAAACACTACAGCCAACTCCCAATTATTCCAGGCCTATTTGCTTGTTCATTTGTAGAGCTCTTTTTTTTTCCTACTTCTCTCTTTCCTGTACGTACTTTAGGCATTTCAGTGCCCCTTAGCATGCTCAGGGAGAGTGGATGAATAGCAGATAGAATAATGGAAATTTAGATCAATCTTGTAGTTAATAACTAAAAGTTACTTTTGGAAAATAATGGGCCTGTAACTGAAAGATACTATAATAGAAAAACAAAAGAAATTTAGGATTAATGTATAAACTCTAATAATTGCTGCCAAACCTGAACCCCTTTACTTCAGATGGATCCCTGGTGGCGCAGTGGTTAAGCGTTTGGCGGCTAACCAAAAGGTCAGCAGTTTGAATCCACCAGCCACTCCTTGGAAACCATGTGAGGCAGTTCTACTCTGTCCTTACAGGGTCACTGTGAGTCAAAATAGACTCAACAGCAACAGGTTTTGATTTTACTTCAGATGGTATTTTTTTTTAATTTAATGACTTACAAAAGGTTATTGTCTCGGTCATCTAGTGCTGCTATAACAGAAATACCGTAAGTGGGTGGCTTTAACAAACAGAAATTTATTTTCTCACAGTTTAGGAGGCTAACAGTCTGAATTCAGGGTGCTGGTCCTAGGGGAAGGCTTTCTCTGTGTGTGTGTGTACTCTGGGGGAAGGTCCTTGTCGCCTTTCAGCTTTTATTTCGTGGTTTCATGGCGATCTCATTTGGTATGACATCTATCTTCCCCCATCTCGGCTGGCTTGCTTAATCTGCTGAATTCATTATCCCTTTTTTCCCTTCAGTTTCTCCATTTGAAGTGGAAATATCTGCTCTTTTGAATCTCTGAAGAGATTGACTAATGCTGCCTCATTAACATAAAAAAAACCCATTCCCAAATGGAATTATAACCACAGGTATAAAAAAAAAAACAAACCCAGTCCCGTTGAGTCGATTCCGACTCCTAGCGACCCTATAGGACAGAGCAGAACTGCCCCATAGAGTTTCCAAGGAGTGCCTGGCGGATTCAAACTGCTGACCCTGTGGTTAGCAGCCATAGCACTTAACCACTACGCCACCAGGGTTTCCAACCACAGGTATAGGGGTTAGGATTTACAACAAATCTTTTAGGGGGACACAATTCAATCTACAACTGTTATCAAATATCCTATTGTTTTTCTTTGCTGTAACGTTTTAATGGAATTAACATGTTACACTTAAACCCAAACCAGACCCAGTGCTGTGGAGTAGATTCCGACTCAAAGCGACCCTATAGGACAGAGTAGAACTGCCCCATAGAGTTTCCAAGGAGCCCCTGGCAGATTCGAACTGCCAATTCTTTGGTTAGCAGCCGTAGCATTTCACCACTATGCCACCAGGGTTTCCAATTTAGAGGTAGCATAATTGTTCCCTGATATTCTACGCTGTGTGTACCGAAGAGGTGGAAAGTAGCAGGCAGATATAGAAGCCAGAGATTTACAAGTGACAAGGGAGAAAGTAAATTATAAGAGAGCCCTCGTGGCATAATGGTTAAGAGTTCTGCTGCTGATAAATCAGCAGTTTGAATACACCCACCACTCCTTGAAAACCCTATGGGGCAGTTCTACACTGTCCTATAGGGTCACTGTGAGTTGAAATCAACTAGAGGGCAATGGGTTTGGTTTGCGCTTAATGTGGTGTTGTCATAGCAAATTTATTTTGACCGATGTGATGTGAATAATATTTACAGATTATAAATCCTATAATAAGACACAGAAATGTTCCATTAGTTAACCAACTAGCATTTAAGTCTCCTCATGTAATTTTATAAATTAGGAAGAATGGAAATTATATCCTTATCTCATGTATATAAGAGTAATAATAATAATTAACATTTATTGAATGCTTCTTTGTGGCCAACGTTGTTCTAAATTACCTCTATTATCTCATTTAATCCTCTCAACACTCTATGAAGTAGGTACATTCTTATGCTCATTTTATAAATGAGGAAACTGAGACTTGAAGCTAAGTGCTTGCCCAAAGTCTACCAGATGTCAGTAAGGGAGCCACAACCAGCAGCCTAATTTCAGGGTCCTCCTCTAGGACAGACCCTAAGAAGTATTCCCAAACATCGTATCAATTTCCTTTAAAAAAAAAAAAAAAAAACCATTGCCGTCACATCAATTCCGACTCATTTAGGCACTTTTATTTCTTCTTCTCCCTCAGCTTTTGCTCTTCTATCTTCAATTGGTCAGATTCCTCTTCCCATAAAGACCTTTTAACCTTGCCACTATCCCATCCCATCTTTCTCCCAGCCCCAGCTCCTGAACCTTTCAACTATATCATTTTCAAAGGCTGCCAGAGCGAGAGGATTAAGCAAATTGGGGAAGTGGCCATTCAATGACCTTGTGTTTTGATCAGGTATCTGGAGGAGACTAAGGATGGCAGCAGTGCTGGTCTAGGGGAGGGAAGCAAGTGGTGGGTCATTTGGGACCTGTGTCAAGATGCAAAAAGGCAGTAACAGAAGGTGGACAGCAATCAACAACAGGAGAGCAACTGGAAGGTGGTAGATTGCAAGTAAAAGGGATAAAACGGGTAGAGCTAGGGGAAGTCTTCAGGTTTAGGCGACTAGTTTGATATCAAGGAGAGCTACACTTCCTGACCCTACTGCACTTGGGATTGCCTTTCAGAATCGCACTATAAAGAAGAGAACATAGAGGTAACTCCAAACTGTAAACAAAACCAAACACCAAACCTGTTGCCATCAAGTCGGTTCTGACTCACAGCCACCCTACAGGGCATAGTAGAAGTGCCCCATAGGGTTTTCAAGGAACAGCTGTTAGATTCGAACGTGCTGACCTTTTGCTTAGCAGTCGTAACCCGTTGCATTCAAGTCAATTCCAACTCATGGTGATCTCATGTGTGTCACAGTAGAATTGTGCTCTGTAGGCTTTTCAGTGGCTGATTTTTCAGACGTAGATTACCAAAACGTTCTTCCAAGGCACCTCTGGGTACACTGAAACCTCCAATCTTTTGGTTAGTAGCTGAGTGTGTTAACCATTTGCACCACCTGGGGATTTCATTTCGAGCTGTAGTGCTTAAAAAAAGAGATTGGCCTTATATACATGTGTAACTGTGTGTATTTTAATGTATTTAATATTGTTTCTGCTTAGGGGAAAGGTATTGTTCCTGCTGAGCAATTCTCAGGTCTCATGCTGGCTGCTATGAAAGGTGCATCCTCACCAGGTGTTTATGGGACAGACTGGCATGCTGTGGGTATAGGAGATGTGTGGGGTTCATCTGAGTGGAGGTAGGGTGAGCTGAACAGGCTGACTAACTTCCAACCCTGGGAGTCCCTTAAAGCCAGTCCCCTTGTTCTGAGACACCACTGATAGCTCTTCTCTCTTCTATTCTCTTCCATGCTCCTTTCTTCCCTCAGTAGGTAAATCTGTTAAGATGCATTTGGCTGCAAGTCATAAAGCAACAGCTTCAGATACTTCAAACAACAACAAAATTCACAATACCACATGAAAAGGAGTTCAGAGATAGGACAGCTTCCCACAAGGAGCATCAGGGCCCTAGCTTCGCTTCTCTAAGATCCTCTTGAGTGTTCTTTTGACTCTGCCCCATCTGTGTGTCACAGCCTCATCTGGCTAGGAGCAAAATGCAATTCCAAGCATCTTATCCAGACACAACACTCCCAGAGGTAGAAAAGGGGCCATCTTATCCTTCTGTTTCTTCTTAAAAGTGAGGAAACCTGAACGTTTGCATCTCGTTTTCCAGAATTGGGTCTTGTGCTCATTACTGAAACCATCACTGTTAAAGTGAAAACGGAACCACTGTCATTGGCAGCCACGTCAGGACCAAGTGTCTGGAGCTGGGTCAGACTCCTCTGTTGTGCATGGGTCAAGTATGGGGTAAGGTACCTACCTAGTTAAATTTAAGTATAGGGACTGGATATCAGGAAAGCAAGGTCTGTCAGTGTCTGATACAGCCAACAAATCTTTTCTACTTCGTGAGCGATAGTGAGGAGGAAGTATGCTCTTAAACGTGATGTTTTCTCCCAAATATTTTGTCTACATGTCATTTCTGTTCCTCTAAGGGCCTTGGCTTTTTAAACATAAAACCAGGTTTAGAATTCCTTTTTTTTTTTTTTTTTTCTTTCTTTTCTGCTTTCTTTTGTCACATCACTTCCATAAGACAGTGAGCACCGACTGGCCTAACTCCTTGAGTTGCAAAGGACAAAGGGGTAAAGGAGCAACTAGGAAAAAAAATTAACTAGGATTGTGATAGTATAATCCCTCCTCACATACCATCGGCCCATGCATTTTCTTCACCACCACTGTCAAGAGAAAGCTGGTACATTTCCCTTCCTCACTACCTTGTCACCAGCCCCCACGACCCTTCACTCCCCAATCTGATTCCCTTGGTGACTTTGAGGCTAATGAAAACTTTAGTTTCACTAAAAACTGTAAAAATACACAATGTGGAAGATGCCAGAACACCCTAAAAGATAGCAAGTTCACCCCCTTCTTTTCTTCTTTAACCTCTCTTTTCTGGGCGCCAGACCCACCAGTCTACTAAATTGAGGCTATCAATTTAAAAAAAAAACAGACCCATTGCCATCGAGTCGATTCTGACTCATAGCTACCCTAAAGGACAGAGTACAACTGCCCCATAGCATTTCCAAGGAGCGCCCAGTGAATTTGAACTGCTGACGTTTATGGTTAGCAGTTGTAGCTCTTAACCACTACACCACCAGGGTTTCCGATTCAAGGTTGCTGAAAATACTGGCAAGGAAATACTGACATTTTAATGCATTGGCTTTGATACTGTCCTGAACTAACAATCTCCTATATCAACGATGGGATATTTTCTTCCAAGCAATATAAATCATAAACTATCAACATTTTAGAGTTGACTAATTTTATGCATATGGATCTTTTTTCTTAAACTAATCCCCTTTTGCATTTATTTTCCAAAGCACGTTCATCTCTCAGTCTCCCCAGTTGACATTTTTTGGTGTTTCCACAAAATACCAAGCAGTGCCCTAGACTTAACATTTTTTCTGACTTTCCATATTGATTGCCCAGCTTCACCCAGACCTTGGTTATAATTTTCCTCAGTATATAATACTTCCTGGCACTTTCTGAAATTGCCTGATAATGAGTCTGCAGTGTGTTGACAGAAGTAACTCTTGTTGAAGCAATATTCTGTTAGATCTTATACTTTATCTCTTTCTATACATTCTATACATTCCTGGCCTGGGATTCCTGACTAAGAAGTACACCCATTCCTGTCAGGTCTACCTGTGAAACATGCAGGTTTTCTTCAACAATTTTTTATACATTCTATACATTCCTGGCCTGGGATTCCTGACTAAGAAGTACACCCATTCCTGTCAGGTCTACCTGTGAAACATGCAGGTTTTCTTCAACAATGAGAACAAAAGGATTTATTGAGAATGGCTGGAAATATACACTCCATATTTAACTCTATACTCAACTTAATTGTTAACATAATTCTACACAGAAAATCTACAAAGGATATTCAGTAGGACCCTGAAACATACTTTCATGTCTCCCTCACTAAGGAATTGGTGAAAACCATTACCTGAAGGAATAGTCTCAGTTCTGGTCCATAGGTTTCTTTTCACTTTAGTTGTCCATGTTCTTCATTAAGTTTGTCAGCCGTTTCTTCATCCAAAAACATATTCTTATGCTCCCCTGTGTGTTCTACACTGTTCCTGTTCCCCGGAGGTCAGCTTCTGCATTCCAAAGTTCTTATTACTAATTGGGGGTGAGAGGATCCTCTCAGTGTCTGACTACAGACTCAAGATGACTAAGTATTTATGTTATTTCTGAGAAGGGTTGCTTCTTCTAATACTTTTAATGAAATGCCTGATCCTAGTTTTTAATTACTAGGGAAATGGCTTTTCTCTTTTTATTGGATTGGAATTTTTTCTGGCTTTCTACTTTAATGCAAGTGCTCTTTGTATTATACAAGATTTCTGTTCAGATTTCTCTAGGTTTTACCCAAATGTTTGCTGTCACCCTACAGTGATAGGGAAGATTATATTCTGTTCCTTTGGGCTAGAAAAATAGCACCCTGGTTGATATATGAGCAGTGAATGGATTCCACTGCCACCTCCCAGCAGAAACTAGGCTGCCAAATGACCTCTGAGTACAACGTTAAGCCACACCTTTCTGGCCTCCAAAGAACAAGACTTTGTTGAGTGACCCAGCATTGTAAAAAGGATCTCTGTATTTTGTTTCAAGAACAAAGTGTGTATGCATGTGTACGTTGATGCTGTAAAATGAATTAGAATGTTATATTACTTATCTATTGCTACATAACCCCAACCCCCAGTGCCGTCGAGTCGATTCTGACCCATAGTGACCCTATAGGACAGAGTAGAACTGCCCCATAGAGTATTGCTACATAACAGATTATCCCAAATATAGAGGCTTAAAACAACACTTATAATCTCAAAGTTCCTGTGGTCAGGAGTTCAGGAATTGCTTAGGAGGGTGATTAAGGCCTAGTCAAGCTGTCAGCTGGGGATACAGTCATTTCAAGGCTCAACTCAGGGAGGATCCCCTTCCAAGCTCACTCATGCAATGCCTGGCACGCCTTAGTGCCTCAGCACATGGGCTCTCCATAGGTAGCCTGAATGTCCTTATAACATGCAGCTGGCTTCCCCCAGAACTAGTAATTCAAGAGAATTATGCATGCATGCATGAGGAAGGGACAGAGCACCCAGACAGAAACTTCAATCTTTTATAACCTAACCTCAGAAGTGACATCCCATCACTTCTGCCATATGCTAATGGTCACACAGACCAAGCCTAGTACAATGTAGGAAGGGACTAAGCCAAAACTAAAACCAAACCCGTTGCCATCGAGTCAATTCCAACTCATAACAACTCTATAGGACAGAGTAGGACTGCCCCCATAGAGTTTCCAAGGAGCACCTGGTAGATTCGAACTGCCAACCTTTTGGTTAGCAGCCATAGCACTTAACCACTATACCACCAGGGTTTCCAGGAAGGGACTACACAGGGGTAAATACCAGAAGGCGAGTGTCACTGGGGACCATTTAAAGGCTAGCTGCCACATATGCCTTTAAATTGGGTATGTCTCTCAAGTCACCAGGCTTCCACTTCTCCCTGATGTCTTTCCAGGAACCCCAATAGCCAACTCTCCATCCTTTTCAAACATTTGTTTGCATTACCTGCCTGCCCCTAAAGGCACTTGAGTTTGTGACCTCTAGTCTAACCATTTCATGTCCAGTATCCTATGTATTATATCTGGGGGGAAAAAAAATCACATCCTGGCCCTCAACATTGATTACATTACAGCTAAAATATTATATTCTATTCCTGGTACAATCTTTCAAAATTTGCTGTTATTGTCGTTAGGTACTGTCGAGTCTTCCAACTTATAGTGATCCTATAGGGCAGAGTAGATCTGCCCCATGTGGTTTCCAAGGAGCAGCTGGCGGATTTGAACTACCAACAGTTTGGTTAGCAGCCAAGCTCTTAACCACTTTGCCACCAGGGTTCCAAGTTAATATTAACAAAATATTGAGCATACAATTATTGTGATTTAAAAAAAAAGTGGGAGCAAGGAACCAACTAGTGTTCTTATCTCTAATCCAGCACTCTTTCTTTAACCACGTGTGGCTCATCTTCAGCTACTTCAAGAGGTTGAAGTTAATGTCCTTAGTTACTTCAAAGGGCAGAGCCAGCACCACAAGGTGTGCAATATGGATTTTAGTTTAATATAATGACAGCCTAGCAGAGATCCCACAGCAATAGAGTGGATCCCATCGTTAGAAGTATTCAACCCAAACTTGGATGATAGTCAGGGATTTTTGGACTCTTCAGGTGATTCAGTGGTAGAATTCTCACCTTCCATACATGAGTCCCGGGGTGGAACAAATGGTTAATGCTTGGCTACTAACCGACAGTGGTAGCTTGAGTCCACCCAGAAGTGGCTTAGAAGAAAGCCCGGCTATCTGCTTCTAAAACTTCTAAAAAACCAGTCATTGAAAATCCTCTGAAGTACAGTTCTACTCTGACACACATGGGGTTAACATGAGCTGGGATCGACTCAACAGCAACTGGTTCCGCTATATGGGAGACCCAGGTTCATTTCCAGGACAACACTCTTCATCCACAACCACCACCCATCTGTCAGTAAAGGCTGGCATAGTTGTTATGATACTGAACAGATTTCAGCAGAGCTTCCAGACTAAGATAGACTTGGAAGAAAAGCCTAGCAGTCTACTTCCAAAAATCAGCCAATGAAAACCGTATGGATCAAAAAGATCCAGGGTTGAATGAGACTAAAGGGGCACTCCAGCCCTGGGGCAAGGACTAGAAGGCAGGAGGGGACCAGAAAGCTGGTAATAGGGAACCCAGGGTTGAGAAGGGAGAGTGTTGACTTGCTATGGGGTTGTTGACCAATGTCATAAAATAATATGTGTGTTAATTGTTTAATGAGAAATGGGTTTGTTCTGTAAACCTTCATCTAAAGTACAACAAAAAAAGAAAAATAGCAATAATAATAAAAAGAGCCAGGGTTGGTCCTATCCCAGCTGGAGCAAAGGAGAATGAAGAAGATCAAAGACACAACGGAAAGATTAGTCCAAAGGATGAATGGACCACAACTACCACAACCCCTGCCAGACAGAGTCCAGAAAAACTGGATGGTGCCCGGTTCCACCACCAGCTGCTCTGGCAGGATCACAATAAAGAGTCCCAGACAGAGGGGGAGAAAAATGTAGAAAAAAATTCAAATTCACGAAAAAAAGAAAAAAAATACCAGGCTCGCTGGTCTGACAGAGGCTGGAGAAACTCCAAGAGTATGGCCCCCGGACATCCCCTTTAAACTCAGTACTGAAATCACTCCTGAGGTTCACCCTTCAGCCAAAGATGAGACAGCAGCACACATAAGGGATGTGCTTCATAGTTCAATCACGTATACAAGACTAATGGGCGCACCAGCCTAAAAGCAAAGATGAGAAGGCAGGAAGGGACAGTAAAAGTGGATGAATGGAAGAAGAGAACCACGGGTGAAGAAGAGGAGAGTGCTGACACATTGCAGGGTTGGCAGCCCATGTCACAAAACAATTTGTTATTAATTGTTTAATGAGAAACTAATTTGCTCTGTAAACTTTCACTTAAATCAGAATTTAAAAAAAAAAAAAAAAAGGTCCGGGGTTGCCTTGAGTCCGTGGCCAAGTCCACAGCAACTAACAACAACAGCAAGGAGATCAAACCAGACAACCTCTAAGAAATTTTCCTCCAAAACTGAGTTTTCTATAATCCGCTCTTCTGGCCTGATGTAAAGTAACTTCCTTAGCCATTACCACTTATCCTCGCTGGCTAATACAAACTGAAACATGGGAAAGGGAGGGAAGGACTGACTGAGGAATGACAGGGACAAGTTTTCTGTTTTCTGTCATGGGCCTGGTCTCACCTTTCTTTGAGCCAGAAAAAGTGTTTCCTGTTGCTTCTTACCTCTTCACTAGTTCCACTCTTTTTCCTCCTGCTTGGCTGTCAGCGACAGCCCTTGATTTCCCCAGGAGCGAGTCATGAGTGTCCCACTTACAACTATGAGGTGTATGTGTGCCCCACACTGAGTACTCACAGAATTCGAGTGAACCCTCAACTAGCAGATTTCAGTTCAAGTCAACAAGTAATGTGGGGCTGCTTTTCAGGGCTAACGTTTTCCTGGGCGTGCTGTCTACACAACAAAGCAAGTAGACATCAGGACTGTCACCTCAAGAACTTGGTATTTGTTTTTAAGTTTCAGCTTTGCAACCCACCCCAGTTACAGCATTGATTGGCACTGGCAGGAACGAAAGGCATGTTCTTTACTTCTCAGACCTCACACTTTTTCAGGAATAACCCCTGAGTGACCTCTGAAATTCACACAAAGTTAACTATTACACAAATCACAGGATTTAGCCCATATTTAAGAGAAGCACTTTTCAGCTGCATGGTGATTTTTTGTTCGTATATCTCAAATTATTTCCTTCAAAGGCACATTTAGTTGTCTGCTTCACAAAGAAAAACCAATATGACACAATTCTAAAATTATATTTAATCACTTCCGTGGTGTGCTCTACTTGGTAAAGAAGGGGAAAAAAAGGTTAGGTAAAGGCCAGTATCCTTTTTCTGCAATACGCAGCTGACACAGGAAAAAGACAAGTTACCCAGGTTGTGTTTTTTGCTATCTGCAATATGAAACTCACTTATATTGTCCCAAATTTCTTTATTTAATGTTCATTACCTAATTTTTTCCAACTTTTCTTCTATTGCCATCTTTTTCCTGTTTCCTTGTACAATGTGTAGCAACAGTTTCTAAACTCGGAAAATATATAAAATCTCAGAAGAATATTGCCTGGGGAAAATTAACCTCTGTACATCCAGGTACAAAGATTCATTTGCACATGAAACCCTTAATTCCTACCAGTGAGAGATTTGCATCTTTCATGGATCTAATGCAGTAGAACTAAAGGTGGGAACTAATCATTCCCAAAATTGTTTTGAACCTATGTTCCCATGATACTGTGTTTTGGTTGGAAAATGTCATGACCCCATGCCTTCTTACGTTTGTATCAGCTATCTGTTGCTGCAGAACTACCCCCACCCCCACCTGTGCCCTCCCCACCCCCCTCCACACACACACACACACACACACACACACACATAATTTAATGGCTTAAAACAGCAAGCATTTATTTAGCCCACAATTCTGCTGGGCAGTTCTTCTGGTATGGGCTAGACTCACTTACACATCTGTGATCAGCTGCTGGGTTGACTGGGGCTGACTGGCCTAAGGAGGCCTCAGCTGAGATGACTCATGTCTGCTCCATGTAGCCTCCAGCAGGATGGGCTGGTCACATGGTGGTGGCTGGGTTTCCAACAGCAGTAAGAGTAGAACCTAAAAAATGTCTTGAAGCTTAGACTCAAACTGTCACAGTGTCACTTCACAGCATTCTGTTGGTCAAAGCAAATCACAAGGACAGCCCAAATGCAAGGGGTAGGAAAAGGGACTCTACTCTTAGTGTGAGGAGCTGCAAGTATTGTGACCATTATTGCAATCTACCACCCCAGCTGTTTGTAGCTTATTCACTTTTACTATTTTCAACATCCTCTTGGTTCTAACAGACTCAACAATGGGCTCAAACATATCAAAGATCATGGAGGTGGCACAGGACTGGGGAACATCTTGCTGCCTTATGCATAAGGTCTCCATGAGTTGGAGCCAGCTCAGCAACTAACAAGAACAGTTGGTTCTACGAGGACAGTGTTAGGGTTTAATTAATTATGTATCTCTCTCTGTGCTTTCTTTCCCTTCTAGAGCCTAAGAAGCACTGTTAGCACTTAATATATGCCAAGGATTCACTAGGCATTTTATATCTACTGAGTCACTTAATACCCAAATGATTGTTTTGCAGATGAGGAAATGGAGACCCAGAAAATGTATATAACTTCCCCATTTAACTCAGTCAAAATGCCAGAACTGGAGTTTGAAATTGCATATATGTCTAACTCCAAAGCTTTACTCTATCATGCTCCCTAATTTGTTTTCTTTCATGTAATTCAAATTACTAATGAGTTAGTGAATGAAGCAGTATAAATTGGCTGTATGTTTAGTGTTAGTCAAATGACCTGTTGTCTTCTTTTTCAATTAATATGCCAAATCTCCTCAATTCATATCCCTTTGTCATTTGTATACCAGTTGTCATGGAGTCAGTTTTAACTCATGGTGACCCCATGTGTGTCAGGGTAGAACTGTGCTCCATAGGGTCTTTAGTGACTGATTTTTCAGTAGTAGATGGCCAGCTCTTTTTTCCACGCACCTCTGGGTGGGCTTGAACCTCCAAACTTTCAGTTAGCAGCTGAGTATGTTAACACTTTGCACCACCCCAGGACTCTTTGTCATTGTATGCTCTACAAATATTCTTCCCATCCCCCTTCAAGTATCAATTAAGGTAATGTACCAGTAATCCCCATTATTCTTTTGAAAGCAACATTTCAGTTGCTATCTCTGGTCAAGCTAGTCTAAATGTATCCAGGTTAAAACGTTGGCATGGCATTTTCTGGCAGTATCACTGCTAGCCTAATAAGAGTTGAAAGTTGAGAATAATTTATCATTTCTACTTCCAATTCCCCACAGATCTGATTAATGAATGATGCATATTCGTGATTCTGCAGTTCGTCAGGCCAATGCAAACCATGACTGGTTTGATTGGAGTTAGATGTCTCTGAACATGATTCAAAGGAAACAAATCTCACCTTTGTGGAGACAGAATTTAACAAGTCCCCATATGTCACTTTGCCATAAATTCAGAATGTTTCTTCCCAAAGTGAAGAGGCATTGGCTGTCTTAGCCTAGGCTGGTAAAATCAGTTGATCGTTCTTTTCGAATTTGACCTAGTTCAGTTATGTTACTATTCCAACAAGGCTGTCTGAGATGATGCTATCAGGTGTGGAACAACTACTATCTCCATTATCTGAATGTGGTTGGTCACTTGGCTTTCCTGGAATTGCCCAAACATTTGTTCTAATCAAGGCATCCCTTCCAGATTATGAATTTACCTTGCTTTTGTTGCAAGCACCTAGATGATTTACTGGTGGTACTACAAAAAATCTACAAGACTACGTTTTTTGTGTGTGAGCAAAATGCTTTCACAAAGCTTTGAGTTTTATGTCTTTGATGTCAATTGGGAAGATTCACAATGTCTTGAGTATGGTGAGTTCCTAATTCAATTTTTTATAAAAATTGAATTAATCAGACACAGTGGTTAGGAACATGATTCTGGATGAAACAGGCTTGGGTTCAAATCTTTGCTCCCCCACTTACTGGCTGAATGAGAGACGGTAAGTGACTTAGTTTCACTGTACTTTAGTTCTCTGTGTGTGTGTGTCTGAAGTAGCAGGAGTAATACCTACCTAATAGGGCTGTCTGAGTACAAATGAGATAAAATGTATGTAAAGTCTTTGTACAATGCCCAGCACGCAAGAGGTTCTCAATAAATTGAAAATATTATTATTATTCATTCATTCATTAATGCTAATCTCTGTATCAATTATGATGAGTTAGAGTCCTAGGCTTGATTAATTTGCATGTTTTCCTCTTCCCTTCTTCCAGGACTTAGCAAATCCTATAGTAAATGGAAATCTAATATTAGCAATTCAAACGTTATAGCAGCATACAAACTTTACTTCTGTATACCTTGGGGTGAGCTTTAGGAATCCTGACGTTGAAAAGCTATCTTCATTATATGCCATGCTATTACTATCCGTCAGGCATCACTACCTACATTAAAGATGACAGACCTAGTACATTTGCTCTGAGACAAAGGGCATCCATTTACTGTGACAGCACCGTGAGTGATAAGTAACACTTGCTTAGAAAATATTTATTATGAATGAATTAATAATAAGCAGATAATGAACAAATCAGTGATTTGATATTTAGCTATAAAGGAGTCAATTAATTAAACCTTATCAATAAAAATTTCTTTGGGATCGTGAAAAGCCCCCACATACGAATGAGATGCATCAGCGAGGCACAGGGTGTAATATTATTAAAATTATTATTGCCAAGTCACAGAATACCAAGGTATTTAATAAAGTTGATATCTGAGTGATTTTTAAGAAGATAATGAAACCCCTGTATTGCTTTGTAGTGCCAATAATTTAGAAAGAACACGTAAAAGCATACTCTAGTGTTCTATTCAAATAAAGATTGCTAATATAGTAACATATGCCATTAAAAAGGACAAAGAAAACAAAATTCTTGCCTTTTTTTTTCCTTTTTTACCTTATAAGCCATTATTATGGTGTGATCAGCAGTTTTAGCAGTAGAGACCGTATTGCTTTTGAAAACTCTCTAGTGCTTCATATCGTCCCCTGAAACAGAAAGAGTCCTTTTAATTAAGTGTCAGGAACTCTTCCATGAAATCTTGCCAGCACTTCTGCTAGCTAGTAAGGTTAATTGGCAATGCTTAATAAAGAATCTTAGAGAAATTCATATCATAATTAACGTAATTTAAGATGCTGTTAATGCATGACCTATCTACTCGGTGTAAATGGGGTACTTGATCTTAAAGAGAAACTGGTCAAGTGCAGTAGTATCCCCTCATTAGTGTGAATTAGTATTTCTGAATATTGCTAATTAGCAAGCCTGAGAACAAATGCAATAAAAATCAAGTTTGCCAAATCACAAAATAGTGCTAGTTAGTGTATTTGGTAAACAAGTTTTGATTGCTGTTTTCATTGACCCCTCCTAGCGTGCTGTGGTTGGCAGGCACTGTGCGGCATTTCACTAGTCATAGGGATACTCAACCATGTACTGACATTTGTACTGACAGCTGAGATAATAACAATATTTGGGGAAGTTACAAAGAAGGTAGCTTTGTGAAGAATAAGGAGGTGGTGTTCTATTTCTGTGGTGACTGTAGAAAGGTACAGAAATTTGATAGAAGAGAAAATGACTGTCTTTCTCATTTTCCTGTTATGTGCCGTTGACTCATAGTGGCTCTATAGGGCAGAGTAGAACTGCCCCTCTAGGGTTTCCTAGGCTGTAATCTTTACAGGAGCAGATCGTCAGTTCTTTTCTCCCAAACGGAGTTCAAACCACAGAACTTTCGGTTAGCAGCCAAGTGCTTAATTATATTGTGCACCAGGGTTCCTTCTCGTTTTCCTAGGCCTTAAATATTTCTACTAGGCATTGAACCTACCCATATTCACTCTTGTACATTAAGGCAGTTATATTAAGCAGGCTGTAGGCCATGTGCGTATCTGGCCACCGCTAAGGGAGCATGTGAGAAAGGAACACAAAATAAACCCAAGATAAAAAAAAACAGCTTTTTTACATTTTGCATCAAAGAGCACTGGGTGTTCTTTTAAACAGCTGAGATAGAAAGGATTATGGAGAAGGTAGAAAAGATGAAAGATTGGAGAGAAGTAAAAATGAGGGATGTAAATCAGGCAGGGAAGACTCTCTAGAGTGCTTTAAAAGCTATGATAGAGTGTCATGAAGTCAAATGAATGAGTTATGATCAGCATTTTTTAATGAAATGAAATGGGGAAGGATGAGAAGTTATGGGGTAAGATGGGGTGGCGTTGGTCAGAATAGAATAGAATATATCACAAGCAGTTAAGAGCCAGTTTATTTTATGAAATAAACTTTTAGGCTTTTTTCAGTGGTTTTTTTTATCTTACTAAAGTAACACATTTACCTGGTCTTAAAAGCCAAATAATAAAAATTAACTCAAAATGGATCACAGTCTTACAAGTAAAACATGAGACTATAAAACTTTTGGGAAAAAAAAAATCAGAGAAAATCTTTGGTGTCTAGGGCTAAGCAAAGAGCTCTTAGACTTGACACCAAAAGTACGGTTCATAAAAAGAAAATTAATAAACTAGACTTCATCAAAATTTTATAATATTGCTCTGAGAAAGACCCTCTTAAGAGGATGAAAAGACAAGGTATAGACTGGGAGAAAATATTTGCAAACCACATATCCAACAAAAGACTAGTGTCTAGAATATATATAAGGAACTCTCAAAACTCAACAGTTAAAAAAATTCAATTAGAAAATGGGCAAAAGACATGAACAGACATTTCACTGAAGATAATATACAGATGTCAAATAAACACTTGAAAAGATGTTCAGCATCACCAGCCACTAGGAAAATGTAAGTTAAAACCACAAGGAGATATTACTACATATCCATCAGAATGGCTAAAATAAAAAATAGTGACAACATCAAATGCTGGCAAGGTTGTGAAGAAACTGGATATTGCTGGTGGAAATGAAAAATGATACAGCCTCTCTGGAAAACAGTTAGGCTTTGTTTTTGTTATAAGTTGTGGTCAAGTCGATTCCAACTCATGGCAACCCCACATGTGCAAAGTAGAACTTCTCCACACGGTTTTCAAGGTTGTGACCTTTTGGAAGCAGATCGCCAGGCCTGTCTTCCAAATCACCTCTGGGTGGGTTTGAACTGCCAGCCTTTCAGCTAGTAAGTAGTCAAGCACTTAACTATTTGTGCCACCCAGCCACTTAGAACAGGCAGTTTCTTTAAAAAACTAAATATTCAATGACCATACAACCCAGCAACTGTACTCTTCGGCATTTGTCCCAGAGAAATGAAAACTTATGTTAGCACAAAAAACTTATATACATATGTTCATAGCAGCTTTATTTATAGTAGCCAAAAACTGGAAACAATGTAAATATCCTTCAATGAGTGAGTGTTTGAACAAACTATGATACGCCCATACCACGGAACACTAAAAATGGAACACTAGACAGCAATAAAAGGAACAAAGTTTTGGTATATACAACAGTTTGGGTGAATTTTGTGGGAATTATGCTGAGTGAAAAAAAGCCAACTCCCGAAGGTCATATGATTCCACTTATATAACATTCTTGAAATGATGAAATTCTTGTAATAGAAACAGATTAGTGGTCACCAAGAGTCAGGGATGGGATAGGGAGGCCTGTTATAAAAGGGCACCATGGAAACTCAGTGGTGATGGCACTGTTGAGTATCTTGACTATACCAATGTCAGTATCTTGATTGTGATATTGCACTATAGTTTTGCAAAATATTACCACTGGAAGAAACCAGGTAAAGAGTACATGGAATCTCTCTATATTATTTCTTACAGTTGCATGTGAATCTACAATTATCTCAAAATAGAACGTTTAATTTAAAAAGATAAAATTAAAGTAATCAATTAAATACTTATAACAGAATATGATGGTTTCCTGCCTCAACTCTCCTAATCCCTCCATTCTTCTTTCCAGAAGCAACCGCTATTTTTTTTTAGCTGTTTCTTCTGATATTTTATTTACATATTTTTAAATAATATTTGTGTACTACTAACTTCTCATTGATCAATTTTGAACATTATTTACTTCTTATTCTGGTAAATGAGGCTTTAGCTCTTTTTCACTGCCTGATCCTCTGCTTATCCTCCCCTGCCCTTCCTGTATAACTTACTGTAATTTTTTATAAGACAAAATTCAGTGTCTTATTATGCCTGTGTACTATACTGTACTATCATTGTTTCTTTTAGTTAATACCTTTTTTTTTTTCATAATTCTTTTCACATCTTCCAGTGCGGAAGTAAAACTTTCTACAAGGTCAGTTGCATTAGGTAACCAATAAGTTCCATTGTGATTGCTCTTAGAAAATACGTCCTAAAAATCTCCATTCTCTTTTCATCTAAACTGGCTCCTCGCTAAGCCTACTGCACTATTCTTTGAATTCCTTTTGCCTTTCTCCTAGATGGGAGCCCTGGAGGCGTGGTGGTTAAGTGCTACAGCAGCTAATCAAAAGGTCTGCAGTTCAAGTCTACCAGGCACTCCTTGGAAACTCTATGGGGCAGTTCTCCTTTGTCCTATAGGGTTGCTATAAGTTGGAACTGAGTCGATGGCAACGGGTTTAGTTTTTTGACTCCCCTAGATTGTATTCTCAATTTTCTGGATTTCATGTTTTCTCCTTTCTTGAATTACTCCCTTATTTCAGGAAGTAAAAGTGCAATATTTTTTCAGGTAAAAAATGATAGGTGACCAGGGCATGACAATGACAGTTGTCAACATCCCTGTCTCTTGATTCACACTAGTCCTATCTGGACTGATTACCCTCTACCCCTGGTGCACTGCTGTCACACAAGGAGTTTTCTTCATCAGCATCCTGTGATTCCAAGTGTTTCTCTCATGTTTTCTGTGCCTGTGTCTTCCTCTCTCTTGGTTTACTTACCCCATTTTGAAGTTTATCCTCCAATACATTCTTGAGAAAAAGTACATGAAAATAAATGTTTTGAGACCTTGCATGTCTAAAACATGGCTTTATTCCATCCCCACACTGATTGATGGTTTGGCTTGATGTAGAATTTTAGGCTGGAAATTCCTTCAGAATTCTGAAAGCACTGTACCCTTGTTTGCTTGTTTTCAGTATTGTTGTTGTAAAGTCCAAAGCCATACTCATCTTCATATGTGACCGTTTTTTTTTTTCTTTTTATAAGCTGGTAGAATCTACTCTGCGCCCCCAACATTCTGAAATTTTTTAATGATATTCCTTGGTGTGGGTATATTTTTATCCATTGTACTGGATACTCAGTGGGCCATTTCAAACTGGTAATTCTGGAACTTTTTTTTTTTTAATGATTTACTCCTTTTTTTTTTTATTATTCTTTCTTTATGAAAATCTGTTATTTTAAGATTGGACTTTCTGGACTAGGCCTCTGATTTTATCTTTCCTCCCCCATTTTCCATCTCTTTGTCTTTTTGCTCTGCTTTCTAGGTTTGGCCATCTTTATCTTTCAGCTGTCTTACTGAGATTTTCATTTCTAGGAGTCCCTAAGTATTTCCTAAGTATTTCTTTATTTTGGCATCTTATTCTTATCTCATGTATCTCATGTATACAATATCTTGCCTTAATTCTGTGAGGATATTAATGGCAGATTTTTGAAATTTTCTTTTCCTTGCATACTTTTCTGTTTCCTTTTAGTTGCTTTTGATCTCTATCTTTACAAATATTTCCTCAGTTATTTACCAAACCTTGGCTATTTCCTCATGATTAAGTGTGGCACACTTGGAAGTTCCGAGTGTATGGTTGAGGCTTTCATCTTCACCGTAGATCGATCTGGTGTCAGTATATTTGTTTTTTTTTAATTCAGCTGGTGTCAGTATATTTAAGAATTCCTGGTGTCAGTATATTTAAGTTGTTTTTTTTTTAATTCAGCTGGTCAGATTTCTCAGAAAGAACTTATCCAAATTTCTACCTGGAGGATAAAAGTCTTGCTGCCATTGTTATTATGGTAGGGGAGTGGTAATGGGTAGTCAATGTTCAAGCTGTAGGTGGTCACTTAATGTCCCAGGTTTCCGTATAATACCCATGTCTTAGTCATCTAGTGCTCCTATAACAGAAATACCAGAAGTGGATGGCTTTAACAAAGAGATGTTCATTCTCTCACAGTCTGGTAGGTTATAAGTCCAAATTTAGGGTATCAGCTCCAGGGTAAGGCTTCCTCTCTCTGTCAGCTCTGGAGGAAGATTCCTTGTCATCAATCTTTCCCTGGTCGAAGAGCTACTCAGGTGCAGGGACGCCAGGTCCAAAGGATATGCTCTGCTCCTGGTGCTGCTTTCTTGGTGGTAGGAGGTCGCCAACTCTCTGCTTGCATCCCTTTCCTTTTATCTCTTGATAAAAGGTGGTGCAGGCCATACCCCAGGGAAACTCCTGTTACCTTGGATCAGGGAGATGACCTGAGTAAGGGTGGTAGTACAATCCCACCCTAATCCTCTCAACATAAAATTACAATCACAAAATGGAGGACAACCACACAATACTGGGAATCACGGCCTAACCACGTTGATACACACATTTTGGGGGTGACATAATTCAATCCATGTACAACCCATCTGTCAACTGGGCTTGATGACCCCTAGTCCAGAGACTTCCAGTCTTCTTCGAGAAGAAGAGACAGCCATATGCCCAAGGGGGTGGAGTAGTCTGCACACAATCTTCCTCATCTTAATTATCCCCCCTGTACCCCCTGAATTCAAAGTTACCTAGTGCTACCAATTCCTGAGACTTTTGAGCATTCCGAAGCACAAGCCTTGTTGTTTCTTAGCTTTTTCCACTGTTGGCATAGGGTTTTCTCTCTAATATCAGCTAGCCAGTTGCCTAACTTGTCCATCTGCTTTCCCATTTCCAGATTTGTGTTGTTGCTGCTTCCACTCCTGTTCTCTCTTTCCTTTATGAGTTTGTGTCTTTTTTTAAAGTATATCATTACTACAGTTTCCGTGTGTTTTTCAGAGGGAACAAGATTAGATGTGTACATTCAGTCTACCATCTTAACCCAAAAGTGAACTTCTGTTTTATGCTAGTTGTTGTTAGCTGCTGTTGAGTGGGCCCTGACTCATGATGACCCCATGCACAATGGAATGAAATGGTGCCCAGTCCTGGGCCATCCTCATAATTGGTTGTGGATCAGACCATTGTGATCGATGGGGTTTTCATTGGTTGATTTTCAGAAGTAGATCTCCAGGCCTTTCTTCTTAGTCTGTCTTAATCTGGAAGTTCCACTGAAACCTGTTCGGCATCCCAGCTACATGCAAGCTTCCAGTGACAGACAAGTGGTGGCTGCACATGAGGTACATTGACCAGGAATCGAACCTGGGTCTCCCACATAGAAGGTGAGAATTCTACCACTAAACCACCTCTGTTGAACTTGTTTTAATTATAAGCATAGCAAATCTTTGTGTGTGTACTGTATCACAATATGAAATGTATTTCTTATTGTGGATGGAAGTCAAAAAAGTTAAAAAACCATTGCCAATAACATGCCAACCATGCCAACAACAAAATAGGCAAGCTCAGTCAAAGGTTAATGGTGTTTGCTCTTAACAATGAGTATCTCCTTTAATGCTCAGAGAGTTTTAAAGGTATATAAGACCTTTTTTCAGAATTTGGTATTCACAGAAAACTAGACCTAATTCTAATGAGGAAAAAAATAATGGAAGCTGCACTTTATTTCTGTTTTAGGTACTAAGACTACTATTCTGGGTCACAAATTTTCTGCTCCACGTCAAAGATGTCATATCACTAAAAAGTAAAATAAAATAAACAGCAAACCAGCTAAATTACACAATATCAATCGGTAATCTTCAGTTGTGCTAATAATATTTGCTACATGAATTACATCAACTTTGGTGAAAATATAAAGGACAATGCAATTACTTGTTCAAATATTAGAAGTAGCTCTTTAACTAGAATATCGCTTTAAAAAGTTCAAAAGGATATATTAATTTTGAAACCAGTGCCTGTTGCAGATATGAATTTCAGACTTTTTTCAATTAATTTTTTCTATTTTTCAGAATTTTTTCAAATACTGTATTATTTTAATTTTACAGACTAAAAAAATTAGTAATAATGTGTTTATTAATGCATCAGAAATTCCATATAGCATTATCTTTTATTTCTATGGGAACTCAATGAGATGATTTCCTAATTCTTAATAAGAATTCATTTATAAGCTATTTACTCCAAAATTCCTAGAATTCAGAGTTAATTAATTGTGGCTGAAATATCACAATTTGTCCCTGTAGTGCCAGTAATATACAGTGCTGGGATAAGGTCGTATTTGGAAAAGCACATGGGAATGAAAAATCCAAAAGGAACATATGAAGTTACACTATATCTCACTGTAATATTTACACTACCATTAATATTACATTGTCTCTGAAGAGAAAATAAGTCCGGATTACCTTCTTTGCAGGAGTCTGGGTAGCACAAGCAGTTTGCAATCCACTGCTAACCTAAAAGTTGACAGTTCGAACCCACCCAGTGGCTCTGCAGAAGGAGGGCCTGGCAAACTGCTTCCATAAGATTACAGCCAAGAAAACCCTATGAAGTAGTTCTACTCTACAACACATGGGGTCTCCATGAGTTGGATACCAACTTGACAGCAACAAACAACAACCTTTCTTTGCTATAGTAATATGAATTAGAGAGAGAAAGGAGGGAGAGAGATCCCTCTTGCTTTTTGTACAGATGTTAAAATTCTTCTATTAGTTACAGTTATAAACTCATTGACTCAAGAATTTAGAGCCGGTCTTTAAGTTGCATTTCAACGTAAAATAAAAAAGTGTGGTATATAATATTTGTTATAATTCAATAAATATTTCCTGAGTTCTACTATAGAAGTTATTCATTCTTTAACTTTCTTTTGCCTCAAGTATTTTCACTGGCTACTGGGAGGAAATCCTACAAAAATTATATAAAAATTAAACATTACATACTTTTTTTCAAAGTAGTATGCTTAGTAATGAATGGTCATCTTTAAAAAAAAAAAGACAAAAAAGCCACAGTACAAGAAAGTGAAACTCATAGGATACTAGTCGTCAGTTATACTTTGTAGCCACTAAGATACATAGCGGGTGAGGTATCAGTGTCATCCTCAATAAAGTTTAGCTTGCACCTGGAGCAGAGGAGAATGAAGAACACCAAAGACACAAGGAAAATATTAGCCCAAGAGACAGAAAGGACCACATAAACCAGAGATTCCATTAGCCTGAGACCAGAACTAAATGGTGCCCACCTACCACCAATGACCACCCTGACAGTAAACAAAACAGAGAGTTCCTGAAGGAGCAGAAGAAAAGTGGGGTGCAGAACGCAAATTCTGGTAAAAAGACCAGACTTAATGGTCTGACTAAGACTGGAGGAACCCTGGAAGACATGGCCTCCAGATTCTCTGTTAACCCAGAGCTACCAACTCTTCAGACAAAGATTAGACTGGACTGTAAGACATAAAATGATCCTCGTGAAGAGTGTGCTTCTTAGTTCAATTAGATACATGAGACTAAATGGACAGCTCCTGTCTAGAGGTGGGATGATAAGGCAGAAAGGGACAGGAGCTGATTGAATGGACACAAGAAATCCCAAGTGGAAAGGAGGAATGTGCTGTCGCATTATAGAAGGAGCAACTAGAGTCACATAACAATGTGTGTATAAATTTTTGTATGAAAAACTAACTATAAACTTTTGCTTAAAGCACAAAAAAAAAAAAAAAAAAAGACTAGCTTGCTTACCATGCTCCGGGCATACTGTTCTAGATGCCGGAGATACATCAGAGAACAAAAACAGATACCACAGTCCCAGACTTAGTGGACCTTACATTCTAATGTTGTTATTGTTGTTTGCTGTGGAGTTGATTCCAGCTCATACCGACCCCATAGGACGGAGTAGAACTGCCCCATGAGGTTTCCAAGGCTGTCACCTTTACGAAAGCAGACTACCATATCTTTCTCCCAGGGAGCAGCTAGTGGGTTCAAACCACCATTTTTTCAGTTAGCAGCCAAGCACCTAACCACTGAGTCATGAGGGCTCCATTTTACAGTCTAGGAGGAAGGGTAAATAATAAATAAACAACTAAATTATTTAGTATGTTGGAAGATGACAGGTCCTATGGAAAAAAAGAAAAAAGAGAGCTGGATAAGGAGATACAGATTGGAGTGGGGTGCGAAGGTTTGACGTGGGGCAGGAGTTGCAACCTTAAATAATCCAGCATGTCCTCCTGAAGAGCTGATATTGAAAAGAGACTTAAAGGAGCTAAGGAAGTAGCCAGGAGGCTATCTAAAAAGACAGGAATATTTCAGGAAGAGAGAGGTGGCTGGCTCTTTCAAGAAGCAACTGGGAGGCCTGGGTGGCTAGAGGGGCAAGAGCAAGAAGGAGAGTAATAAGAGATGTGGTCAGACAAGTAAGTGGGGGAGGAAGAAGATCCACAGGGTTTGTAGGCCCTTCTGGACCCTTGGACTTTTACCGTGGAAAAAAATGAGGAACCATTGAAAAGTTGTGAGCCAGAGAGACATGATCTCAATTTTGAAAGAATTGCTGTGCCCTTAATAGCGCAGTAGCCTTAAGCAGGCCTTGAACCTTGCTGAGCTGCAGTTTCTTCATCTGTAAAAGGATTATAATATTTCCAATCTGGCAGAATTATTTTTATAGTTCATATTTGTAAACTACCTCACATAGAAGGGCTAAATAAATTATAACTTTCACTAATAAAATAAAGGACTCAACTTCCTTCCTGTATAGTACTCAAGGCAAAAGCCTTGAATTCAGCTATCCCTGCACGGAAAGTTGAAAAGCCAGGGCCATCTTGACCTCTCAGCTGCCAACTTCTTCAGTGAAGACACTCATCACCTAATATCCAGGGGATGATTCACTAAGTGAGTGAGAACACAGGTCCGATCTGAAACAGATCATGGCAATGGCATAGGACGGGGCAGCAATTCGTTCCATCGTACGTGGGTCACCATGGTCACCATGAGTCAGGGGCCGACCCCATGTCAGGCAACAACAACAATAACCCAATCTCATAGTTAATGTATTTTTGGAATCCTAAATTGAGATATTGTTAAAGTCAAGGGAAATGCTGTCATGGTGCCAGGGGAAAACTTAAGCATTTGTTATGCAAACATGCATTTCATATCTTCTTTGCACCAGGTACCACTGTTCTAGGTGCAGAAGATACATAAATGAGACGGCATGGTCCCTGGCCTCATGAAGCTACTGTCTAGCAAGGAAATAAGCTTATAAACAATCAAATACATTAGTGTGTAAGAACTGTTGTAATAGATATGTGTACACAATTAAAAGAAGAAAGTTTGAGTCAGTGTTGGGTGATGAGGAAGAATTTCATAAAGATGGTAGACTCTTGAAGGGCTTGTAGACAATTGCAGCACTGGATTTAAGGTGCTAAACTCTCCTGTCATGCTGCCCTACATCCCTCTTTGCTTTGAATAAAATAACTGTCAAATTGCAAAATAACGATTTTCAAAGTGACATAAAAGTTATGTGTATTCTGAAATTTAAATGGTTTGTTCTAAATGTTCTGATATTCTCCCCCATTTTTTGGTGCCCCTTGCTATGCTGGTGCCCTATGCATATCATAATCTGTCCATTCCAAACTCAGAAGGGTGGGTGGGATATGCAGACAACATTCCTTGGGAGAGTATCCAAAACGAGGGCAATGATGCTTACAACACCTCAAGAAACTGCTTATAGTTTCTCTGTGGCTGGAGCATGGGATGAAAAGGCCATGATAAGATAGGAGGGCTCCTGGCTATTAGAATAAAGTTCCCTCATGGCAACCAGAGACGTTCAACTTTCGATCTTTGTTGAAAGATTGACTTTAAACATCAGTTGATGCAAAGGAAAAGAGAGTGGAAGGGAATATGCCAAAATTTAGTAGTATTTACCTCAGAGTGTTAGAACCATTTTTTTCTCGTTTTTTTTATGATTTAATTTTCAAAGTTTCTACAATGATCATGCATTACTATTGTAATGAGAGAAAAATTAAGTTAAAACAAAAGGTATTTGAAAGGAGAAAAGTCTAGGAAAAAATATTTTATCTTGAGCATTTTTCTGGGCTCCTTAGTAATGCCTGGGAGACCCAGTGAGTGTCCTGATGACTTAGCCGTATCTAGCATGCAACAGAAAAATACAGCTATAGCCAAGGACATAGAGAAATGAAATGGTGCTACAGCATCAGAGTCCAAGCAGTTATCCTAAGCTCTAGTTGGATTAAGGGAATTGCCTTTGGACTAGCACGTGGCTAAAATGTAGCCTCTAAATTTAGGATGATATTTAAGGTGTTGGGAATTTATAATGGGGGAAGCGAGAGGTAGAAGGTTATTGAAACACAACCAGCAGCAGAAGGAAAGAACCTTTGGAAAATAGATTACAATTCATGACAGGTTGTAATAAATCAGTGATCATCGTCATTCTCAATGGCTGTTTTATTGTGTGTTCCCCATAGCATAACCAAATAGAATCATTACAAGCTTCATCTAAATTCCTAAAATAAAAATATATCATGGATTTCTAGCCCCATACTTTTACTGTAAGAAGCATACTACAATAGCATTTGCCTTTAAGTTGTAGAACTTGGAAAGATTTTTTTCTTCATTCTAATTGTTTTCTGTTTTTCAAATACTCTGTTGCAAAAAGCATATATTATCTTTGTGGTAGAAAAAACATTCTTATATTTCTTAAGGAACTCTAAAAGAAATACAAATCATTTATACTCTCATGCCCTAGTACAGTTCACTTCATTTTTACATATTTTCTTCAATCGTATTTTTACACAAATAATGCTCACCTTGTACATTTGTTTGCCAGCCACACCTCCCTCCCCCGGCAAGGTATTTTCGTAAGCTATGCTCATCATTTTTACAGCAACATGTAAAAACAAATTGGTATAGCAGTGCTTATGAAAATACCATGTGGGAGGAGGGCACAGCTGGCAAACAAACGTAGAAGGCGTGTGTTATTTGTGTAAAAATATGGTAGTTGGTTTTTCTTTTCACATGTTATACATAATTATCAACATGAGGGTTTAGTTTCATATTTTCATTTTATTGAACATTTAAAAATACTTTCATATTATTACATACTATTCATAATTATCTGTTTCATAGTTGTGTAGTACACAATCATTGTCAAATAGAATAATTTATAGTCTTCTACTTTGGACGTTGACTTTTATATAACTTTCTCTACAGTAGGCAACAGTGTAATAAATATTATTGCAAGAAGCTTTCTTTTTTTTCTTCTTGAAATTATTTCCCAGAGTAAACTTCCCTGGAAGATTGCACGGTCTAGTTTTTTGTTTTGTGTTGTTTTTTCCTTAATTTTTATTGGCATAAAAAATTTTGTTCCAATTTACATTGTTACCAAAAATGTCAAAGTGTACAATATTCACCTCAAATTTGCCAGTGTAAATTATTAGTCTTTTGAAAATTAAATAGGTATAAGTCCATACTTTCATATAATTTTTTTTTCCAGTAGAGTTGAATGGTTTTCAGTGATTGTTTGCTACTAATAGTCTCTCCTGACTCATTTATTTGCACATTTATATTTTAGATTGTGATCCATTCAAATAAACTCATGATACATTATAGATATTAAACCTTCCTTATATCTTGGAATTTTTTCTAATCAAGCATTTTTCTTTACACTGTAATTTAGTCATTTCTCCTTTTGAATTTCTTCTATTGCCCCAAGCCTAAGAACATTATCATTTCTCCACAGACATAACAAATGTTTTCTGCTAGGTTTTCAACAATTTAAATTTCTTTGATCCATGAAAATCCAAGCTTCTTGTGTATAATAAAAACAGTAATGACTCCTTTGAGAGAGAAAGAGTGCCTAGACCTGAAAACAGGGGGATTTCAGTTGGCTGGGAGTGGAAGAAACCAACCGGTGTTCAGACGGCTGAGGGCTTCAGTCTGTAACACTGTGGCTAGACAAAACCTTGTCCCTATATTACCAATTTGTAAAGGGATGTAATTTTTTTTTTCTGTTTTTTTATGATACGGTCATTTCCTGTTGTCTTGTGAGGCACCAAATATTATCTCAAATTGTTTTTGTGGAAAATATGCCAGTGGCACCAGGGGAAACACAGAGAAAGGCAGATTTGTCAAACACACTCTTCACTCTGGCTGAGGGAACCCAGGGGATATCACTTTCCCACCTACAATCAGTGGTCCTTACCCTTGACTGTGCATTAGATTCCTCTGGGGAACTTAGGGGGAAAAAAAAAACTCTAGTTTCTAATGTTACCGGGATTGGGTAAGTCCTGGATATCAGAATTTTTTTGAAAAAGCTCCTTAGGTGATTCTAATATGCAGCCAAGATCAAAAACCATTGTAATCATTTTGTCAAGAAATGTCAAAAAGGAATCTAATCTGAAATAAGAGGTAGCCAAGAAAAAGAACTAGAAACTGCCTTTCTGTCTTTCATCAATATCTGGACCTTGATGATGAAATTTCATAGTGGACACGGAAAAGCGGTCTTTGGCCATCACCAAGTTACTGTGTCTCACTTTCATAATCTCTAAAACAGGCAATAATAATAATAGATACCTCTTGGGATTTTATGGCAATTAATTAGAGCTCTTGGCACGTAATTAGATTTTCCTTAAAAACCTCTTATTGGTATTATTACCATCAACATTATCGTCCTTGAGTGAAAAGTTGAAAACCATGAAGAAAAGTCTTCCCAACTAAGACCAAGGTGGGTTCAAATTGGAGGAAGAAGTCATGAACAACTCCTGGAAGAACATCAGCTAACTTTGGGCGTGATGTTTACTGGGTAAAAGGGCTGTTTTGTGTGGGTGATCAATCAAGCAAATTGGGCCAGCTACCCTAGATGTCATCTCTGAGTCAGAACTATCAGAGAGTTCATTTGTGGCCAACTTCTCTGGAGAGAGTAGGGACATGGACAGCCTGCACCCATCAGGCAATATATGTTGGGAACTCTTGCCCCTGCTCTCTCGAGACTTGTTTTGTGCCACTATTAAACCCTGAACACATTCTGATTCTAAGTAATACAATTTAAAGGGCTTTAGAACCTCAGGGAACTGGATTTTATTAACACACACTGCAACTTACTAGCTCCACTTACCAGCTACATGGCCTCAGGCAAAGTACTTACTCTCTCTGAGCCTCAATTTCCGCATCTGAACACCGGGCATAATAATACCAGCGACTTTGTAGACTCCCCCTAAGTATGAAAACTAATATATGCAGAAGTGTCAACAGTGATAATAATAGCAACCCCTCATTGGATTTATGCCAGAGAGTGGTTGCTGTTATTATCACTATTGTAAAGTGGTAGTTATGCCTATCCACCTTACTAGGCTTGAGGGCAAGAAGGCTGGAGAAGATGCATCTACATGTATTCCATCATCTCTTCCCCACACCACCATCTCCACTCCCAGCACACAGTAAACTGAATAAACACTCAGTAAAAATTTAAATATAAGTCGAATTAAATGGGACACCAAATGCATTCAAAATATGAGTGTCTCAATGAATGGATCTCCAATAGCCTATCAAGGTTTTGAACCCAACCAGGACAGCCCATGGTAAAGTCCCTCCCTTTTGTAACTTAGCAAACGAACACTGGGAAGAGCAAAGGGGAGACAGAAAGCACTAATTAGTCCTTTAGTGTATGTCAGCTTTCAAAGAAGTTTGGACCATATAAAAATGGTATTTGGAGGCTATATAATTCATCTCTCATGAGTGTGTTTTCATCACTTTGTTGACTTTTTATTACAAAGGTAGTACATGTTCATTGCAGCAATGTTAGAAAATACAGCTTAGCAAAAAAAAAAGAACAATTTTTAGTCCCAGATAGATCAATATACAGATCTTTTTAACATATTTTTACATTTTTCCAGTCATTAATTTTCAACATCATTTTTAACAGCTTCATAATATTTTACTCTATAGACCTACCAATATTTATTTTACTTGTATCCTGTTGTTGTTTTGTGCTGTTGAGCCATTTCCAACTCACAGCAACCCTATAGGACAGAGTAGAACTGCCCCATACGGTTTCCTAGGCTGTAATCTTTATAGAAGCAGATCGCCAGGTCTTTTCTCCCTAAGAGCCGCTGACAGGTTCAAACCACTGACTTTTCAGTTAGCAGCTGAGCACTTAACCGTTGTGCCGCCAGGGCTCATTAACTCATGTTCTACTACTGGAATTTTAACTGGTTTTCAATATTTTTTATTTTGAAAACAGCCTCAATGATAGTTTATTCCTTACTGATTTTATAAAGCCTTCCCAATTTGACAATTGTCCAACCCTGCCCGCTTTCCAAACTTTGCAATGAACCTCAAAGTAAATTTGCTCAGTTTATGAGGAATTGATTTTCTTATTCAAACTACAAATCTGCCTTCAGCTTTGGCTTTGCTATCTTAAGCAAACTCTGTCCTGGACTTCCACGTCTAGGAACTGATAAGTAGTCAGCCTTCTTGGGTCTGGCTGCTTAGCTCACTTGTTCAGGGTGTGGAACTAATAGGGACATGGTCATGGGATTCAGTGTCCGTATATACAGGCTAGTAAGTTAAGTGTCTACACACACTTTCCCTAGCTCCAAACAGCTGTTATTTAAATACTAGCTGTTAGTTTCAGAAGAACCAGGCAAAAGATCATGGGTGGATCAACACAAATTTATCACCACTACTGGAAAGACTGTGTCAACAGCTTAATCTTCCCCTGGAAAACATTTTTTTTAAGTATTCGTGTCAAATCACATAAAATTGGTGAGATTGTAGAAAAGGAAGAAAGAATAATATTGGGAAAAACAATTGGCTAGACTCAGACCTCGGTTTACAAGCATTCCTATGTGAGACAAATTCAGCAGCATGTTTTAAATTGCTGGCTTGTTGTTTCTTAACTGGCGCTTCTCTCTTGCAGCTGACACAGCTCTTGGCACTGATGATGTATATGATGAGAAAGGATGCCAGTGTGATGTATCAGTAGAAGACCTCACCCCACCGCTTAAAACTGTTATTCGAGCCATCAGGTTGGTAAAAACCTTTGATAAAAATGATTGAGAAACCTAAAAAAATAAAACAAACCTAATGCTGTCCAGCTGATTCTGACTCATTGAGACCTTATAGGACAGAGAAGAACTGCCCTGTAGGGTTACCAAGGCTGTAATCTTTTACAGAAGCCGATTGTCACATCTTTCTCCTAAGTAGTGGTTGGTTCGAACCACCACCAGTTTGGTTTGCAGCCAAGTGCTTTAACCACTGTGTCGCCAGGGTTCCTTCATTCAGAGACCTACTACTGGTTATTTGAATTACTGTGTTGATAAATTTTTTCCCTTACGGGTAAATCTCCTGGAATAACTACTTTCACTTTCCTATTCATCCACATGCCTATTAAATTTTGAAATTTTTTTTCTTAATACAAAACTCTGCTGTGTTCAACACAAAGTATGTTACAAAAGGTGGGTGAAATTTGAAAAGCCAAGCCATGCCAGAGAGCTTACATGAGAATTGGCTTATCATGTGAATTCGTTACTTTAAGGACATTTAGTTTTATAGATACAACTGGATTTTTTTAATTATTTTCATGACTTGATGCTCCAATCCATGTTCAGTATTTTGAATCAAAAAAAAAAAAAGACCCTTTCGGTCATTTTCAAATAGGTTGAGTTCTGAAAATGGGAAACAAAGTGTTTTGCAATGACTTGCTCCCATTTTGCTGAAATGTTAACTTTTAAAAGCAGATCTTAATATGTTTCCTCAACTGATGGCCAAGAGCTAAGAAAGTCACTCAGAGCAGCTTACATTTTGGACCACTCTCCCCGGCCACCCCCCCAAAAAAAATCCAGGTTCTGGACTATACTAACTGCTTCACGTTCAACATTCAGCCTGCCCAGTTTAACCCCTTTGGGAGAATTTGTACCTATCGGGGAATACTGAATATATTACAAAGAAATATCTCTGCTCTTTTTGGCTCTTTCTGCCTCTTACCAAAAAACTAAAGGAAAAGTTTAAAATATCTGAACCAATTTAACTATTCTTTCTAATCCCAGCTATCAGTATGATTATTTCCATTTTTTGTTAGTTGTTTGGTATCAAGTTAGATATTGCCTTTCTCTATGATTGAAGTCACGAGGAAGCAGAAATTTTTTATAAAGATTCTGGTAAATGTTTGGGGGGCAAAGAAAATCATGGTATGATGAATATATGTGTATTCCAGAAGTTGTTTTAAAACTCATCTGTAACAGCAGCCTAAAAACAAGTGAAGTAAAGCCCAGTTACTTCCCATGAGAACCCTCAAGAAACCAACCCTATGTGTGGGGAGACCACACTTTCTTAATTTGCCTTGGAGAGTCCCATATTATGCCTCTTGTCTCGTCATAATTATTAATAACATTCTCTGTCTTTCTCAAAGTGCCATGATTTGAGCAACAAATTATATGGTCACTGTACCCCTGGGGAACCTAGGGATGTTTTAAGCCCAGAAAACCCAAGGATATGTATTAGAATGATGCCTGAAGCTTCCAGTTAAAGCAACAGAAAGGATCCAGAACTGCACTGTGCAATACAGTAGCCACTGGCCACACGTGGCTATTTAAACTTGAACTAATTAAAATTAAAGAAAATTTTAATTCAGTTCATCCATTGCACTACCATGTTTCAAGCGCTTGATAGCCACAGGTGGTTAGTGGCTACTGTATTAAATTGAGAAAATATAGAACATTTCCATCATTTGCAGAAAGTTCTCCTGGACATGGCTGGTCTAGAAGTCACCGTGAAATTCTTTACATGCATTAATTATATCCATCAAAGACCCTAAAATAAAGATGGGACAATTCAGTCCGTAGATTAGTCTAACCTGCAGCAAGTACCATAAAATCTTATCTAGTGGGAGCAGATTAGGTTTCCTAAATATCATACTTAACCCAGTTGTGTGTCATTTCCCAAGACCTTCTGCAGCTTTCTGCATTTGCCTCACCACCTATAAAAAGAATTTTGATCTGCAAGGAAGAAAATGAAATAGATTTATTTTGCTAGCTTAGCAGTGTAGCAGCCACTTAAGATTTACTTTATTATGCCTTCCTCTTGAAACTTGACCGATTTTTGTAAAGTCCTTTGCAGAATTTCTTTGCTTTTCAGAACTCTTTCTTCCTCCTTATTTTTTAACAAAATTTTATTACTTACAGGTCTATCATTTTTGTGGGTTTCTGAAGCTTTGTGCCTCCTACTTTGTGACACTTGAGGAAAGGGATGTTTTTCTCCCCCATAACCTGATTCTGCTCCCTGGGTTTTTTTTGTTTTAGTTTTTTGGGTGTTTTTTTTTTTTTTTATATATATATATATAATTTTAAGTTCCTTTTGAAATTATAGGGTTCTATAAAAACATAATAGATACATTCAATAGTTTAATAATTTAATTGGAACTCTTTGATTCTATATAGTGTTTAATTTCTAAAGATATTTGATTAAAAGACCGACAAATAAAATTAGCACATCTGAAAATGAGTTTATGGGTTTAAGCACTGAGTCTTACGCAAAAGGGACTTTTCCTGAGGAGTTCAATTACATAAATAAGTTCAAGGTCAGTTGGTCAGATTTTTTTGCCAGAAGATGCCCGTCTTTTGCACCTCACCTGAAAAGATATTTTATATGTATATTACACATTGCAGGTATGAACTATCTATTACTTTTCTCTAAAATTGTGACTTTATTTTGGCATTTTCCTTGTTATGTTTTGGCTGTTTGATTGTTTAATATGAACACTTGAATAGGCCTTTTGTATTTCAGTAATTTTTACAATAGTAGTTTCTCATAAAAGCTAAATTAAAATGTGTAACCGAAAATATGTATTTCACTGCAAGGATAAGAGTATAGAAAATAATATTATTACATTCACAAAGAGCGAAGAAGAAAATCTTATTTTCATTTATTAAGACTTATTACTTGTCACCTTTTTCTAGTTACTTTTGAGAATAAAGATTTCTCAGGCAACGAGATGATTTAGGGCAGACTCCAAACTTGTCTGGATCGTATTTCTCAAATGAACTTGGAGACTTTTTTAAATGAGTAATGTCACTTATTAATTTTATGTAGTAAAAAACAACTGTTCTTAAACTATTTCCAAAACATGTTTTTTACTCATAAGAAAACTTAGCTTTGTACATTTCTTCCAGGATTACCACAGATTTTTCTCAAAATGTTATTTTGTGGACTTGTAGGAAGTAGTTGAAAATGTGTTTTCAAAATTCATCTCTGAGAGTGGAGACTATACTTATTTTTAACAAAATCTCTGTATCTTGTATCTTAGTTATCTAGTCCTGCAATGACAGAAATACAAGTGGATGGCTTTAACAAACAGAAATTTATTTTCTCACAGTTTAGAAGGCTAGAAGTCCGAATTCTGAGTGCTGGCTGTTAAGTGAAGGCTTTCTCTCTCTGTCAGCTCTGGAGGAAGGTCCTTATCTCTCCAGCCTCTGTTTCCTGGTTCCTTGGAGATCTCCATGTGTCTCAGGATCTATCTTACCCCATCTTTCTTCTGCTTACTTGATTAATCTGTTTTATATCTCAAAAGAGATTGACTGAAAATACACCCTACACTAATCCTGCCTCCTTAACATAACAAAGACAACCCAATCCCAAGTGGGATTGTAACCACAAGCATAGAATTTAGGATTTACAACACATATTTTGGGCAGACACAGTTCAATCCATAATATCTTGTTAATGATTCAGTTCAAACGATGTTAGGTTTCCTTTCATCCACTCACAGAGATTAGTTTCTAAAAGGAAAGATAAAATTATTAGGGAAGTAAAGTAATAAGCAAATTGATAAACTCTAGAACATTCTGGAAACCCTGGTGGCGTAGTGGTTAAGTGCTACAGCTGCTAACCAAAAGGTTCTACTCATTTGCTCTTATTTATATCATGGTAACACAGCAGTTTTCCTATCACTGTTTGAAAAATATTTTCTTAAGCACAACATCAAAATCTTCAGATGAAAAATTTTAAAACCCATCAGTTACCTGGATATGTTCCTTCAAAATGTCAAGCAGCTGAATATTTGGGGATATCTGAAGGAACTGACTAACTGTTACCCCTCCTCCTACTGCTTGGCATCATGTAGACACTACAAAAGTATGACTCTCGGGCAAAATTTCATGCAAAAATTAATATGTCTTATTTGGAATAATAAATAGAATTTTGAAAGTCATATCCAAAACAACCAGAAAAGGATCTCAGAATAATATTTGTTAATACAAAAGAAATTGTGTTGTAACTTTTTTTCCTGTACTGAATTAGCTAGATAATTTCTCAGATGTGCACACCAAGGCAACATATAAGTGCTGTGTAAAGGATGGGCATTTGGGGAAAGAGCTTTGTCTGTTTAGATGACACAATGCAAAGCTTACACACTTCTTACCAGTATCTTTTTGGTAGAATTACTACATCTAGGACGGAGGCCACTCTTAATGAGATCCTCAACAACAATTTTTCTCTCATTAGCTTGTTTTATACAATCATGTTTTCTGTCAATCATCAAGAAACAAATCAAATTTATTGTACAACCCATTCTTCTTATGAAGATAATCAGAATAACCCAATGGAGATTACTCATTATTTTGAAGAGAAATGGCTGGGAAACTGTTGACTATATCATGTGCTTAACTTCTCTTAATACCTCCATGCAAAAATCGTCATGCCTGCTCTGTTTTACTCTATGCGGTCTTTTCCTGTCCAGGCCAAAACAAATAAAACTTGAAGATTTATTAAAGAAGAATTATTTGGTTGAAGCCGCAGCTTGACTTTACACTGGCACCATTAGTTGGTTCTGCCCTGGCTTTGCCCTTTCCCCAGAGCAGGTTAGGAAAGGTAGTCTAAGGAACGTGGCAACCTCTGTGTGCCTTTGGGTAACTCAGGTCACCTCCTTGTGCTTGCATGTCCTTAATGGTGAAGTGAGGATAGTAAAAGTATTTACCTCATAGGGTTGTGGCAAGGACTAAATTAATTAAAATTTTCAAAGCACTTGGAAGGGTATCTGGCACATGGTAAGCACTGTGTAAATGCACTATAATTATCCTTACTTTGTCTAGGCTCCTTAGTGCCTTCCCAGCATGCTGCTTCCAATGCCTATCCTCT
The DNA here is from genome assembly GCF_030014295.1 of Loxodonta africana. Lineage (NCBI taxonomy): Eukaryota > Metazoa > Chordata > Mammalia > Proboscidea > Elephantidae > Loxodonta > Loxodonta africana. Next base: position 134,638,576 of record NC_087342.1, read on the forward strand.
GCTCTGTCCAGGTAGACCCTCTCCTCTCAGAACTCCACCTACTCCCGTGGGGAGTCACCTGAGAGGAGCACTCCTTTCACTCTTCTGAGGGGTGCTCCCAACTTTCAAATGCTTACAGCCTTGTCTGCCTGCACCTTTTCCCCAGAAAGCACTCAATGTTGCCTCCTGACATTACCTCCTTACCACCTGGGCAGGGACATTACTTGGAGTAGTCACTTAGGGCTGGAAGAGCAATTTTTACCCCAATCATAAGGCAATGTTACTAGTAGATCTCTCCAACTTCCTCCTCAGGATGAGCTTGCTGCTTCCTAGGGATCTTCTCAAGGAGTTAGGGTGCAGTGAGAAGTAGAAGTTACCCTCTTTTCTCCCTGCTCCACCCCACGCAGAGGCCTGACTATAAACTCTTTTAAAGATTCCCCCCAGGAGGTCAGTTCATGCACTCAAAAAACACTTGCTGAGCTTCTCCTCTGCACCAGGCACAGGGATAAAAGTTAACAAGAAAGATGAACCTCTGCTTAGAGTCTTGAGGGGCAACCAGAAAAGTAGAGTCAGTTGTAACATAGAGTAATGTGTCACTGCAATAATAGAGGTGGAGGATGGTGTAAGCAGATGTAAGATCAGCACTTATGTGGGAGGTAGCATTCCAGAAGGCATCCTGGAAGAAAGAGTATCCAAGCAGAGATCTGGTGGACAAATAGGTACTGGGGAGCAGAGGGATGCTTAGGCAGAGGGAGCTGCAATTACAAAGAACCAGAGGTGAAGTTAGAGATAAAAACCATGTGCACTGGTAGAAGACAGAGGATGAGGAAAGTAGAGATTAGACTGGAGAGAGGAGCAGGAATCCAAAGGCTTTTAAGTACAGAATTAAATTTATCAGATTGGTGCTTTTGATTTTAAACTTTAGATAGATGACTCTGATTGTAGTGTGAAGAATGGATTGGAAAGAGGGGACTATAATTGTAACAATAACTGTATCTGTTGGAACCTGAGCCAAGCAACCATGATGAAGAGTAGTGAAGGAAGGATTTCAGAGATCTTAGGAGATAGAAGGAGTCCCCGGGTGGCACAAATGGTTTGCATTGGTCTACTTACAAACCTAGATGTTCTAACCCGCCCAGCAGCACCATGGAAGGAAGGCCTGGTGGTCTGCATCCATAAAGATTACAGCCAAGAAAACTCTATGAAGCAATTCTACTCTGTAGCACATGGGGTCGCCATGAGTGAGAGTCAGGTTCAGTGTATAAGAAATAACAGAATTTGTATACTTACTGGTGGGAGAGGATGGAGCGAAAGAGCTGGAGTAATCAGGGATGGTACATCTGGGAGCAGAGGGTGCATTATTGTGAGAATTGAGTTTGAGGGGTCACAGTGGGGCCCAGCGAGGAGATGGATGTCTGGATCTGAAGCCCAGGAGAAACATCTGAGTTGCAGACAAACTTTTGGTAATCATCCGCACAGAGAGAGATGGTTTACAAAAGTCTCACCCCAAGAGGCGTGTGCAAGTATAAAGAGAAGGTGGCCAACACAGAATTCTAAGGCTCACAGGCATATAAGAGGCTGTGGAGGAAAGAAGGCTGTAGAGGAGACAAATTTGGAGCAGCCAGACAGATGGAAAAGCAGCAGAGCATGGTATAAGACGAGTCAAAGGAGGAGAGGGTTTCAAGGAAGAAGCAGTGGTAAACTGCGTTCAGGGCTACTAAGTGGTTGAAGAAAAAAAGTAAGCAAGTCCTCTGAAGTGGCAACAAGGAGGTCATCAGTGCCTCTGGGGAGAAATTCGGTAGAAGGGTAGGGTTTGAAGCCAGATTGTAAACAGCACACTTTTCAAAATTATCAGAATCTTTCACTCAAATATGAACATAGATGAGACATGAAGAGTCACTTTATAACTAGCCGAGACTTATCAACTCTTCTAAAATAGCTCAGATCTGATCGGCGAAGTGAAGAAGCACTGATGATATTTCAGAGCTCCTGAGATGGGTATGCAAATCAGGCCTCACAGTAACCCTGAGCTAGAGGATAAGATTTTCCGGTTCTCTTTCCCTTGTGAGCTTCCTATTCTGAAGAGGCACCTGCGGGACCATTCTCTTGACCATTCCCTCAAATGCAATTTCAACTCTGGATCCTTCTTAAATCTCACTTTATACTTCAGACAAGAATACTCCACAAAAAAGACCAGAGGCACAGGTTTGCCCTCGTGGGTTTTGTTAAATCTACAAGCTGTTTAACCATCGCCAGTTCTGAATTTTACTTATGGCATCTCTGCTATTTTAGCCGAGGTGATGAGTCTTTGTTTGCAAATAACTATGAAGACATTCTTGACAGCCAAGTCTATGACATGTTAAAGTAAAGGATGCTGCTAGAGGAACATTTTATGGGTTGTTTAGCACATATTTTAAAAATAAGCCAATATATTCCCTGGAATATTCCTTTTATTTTGAAGATAATTATGTGTGGCAACATTCTGCTTTGAGGCTGCAATAAATTAGGGTTTTCATTGAGAACACACTTATTTCATGTTGTTTTTGGGTCCCATTGAGTTGATTCCAACTCGTAGCAACCCTGTGTACAACAGAGCATAACACTGCACCATCCTCACATTGGTTGATATGTTTGAGCCCGTTGTTGCAGCCACTGTGTCAATCCACCCCGTTGAGGGTCTTCCTCTTTTTCACTGACCCTCTACTTTACCAAGCATGATGTCCTTTTTCAGGGATTGGTTCCACCTGATAACATGTCCAAAGAAAGTGAGACAAAGTCTTACCATTCTTACTTCTAAGGAGCATTCTGGCTGTACTTCTCCCAAGACGGATTTATTCGTTCTTCTGGCAGTCCACAGTATATTCAGTGTTCTTTGATTCTTCTTCGGTCTTCCTTATTCATTGTCCAGCTTTCACATGCATATGAGGCAATTGAAAATACCATCGCTTGGGTCAGGTACACCTTAGTCCTCAAGGTGACAACTTTGCTTTTTAACACTTTAAAGTGGTCTTTTGCAACCGATTTGCCCAATGCTATACATCATTTGATTTCTTGACTGCTGCTTCCCTGTGCATTGATTGTGGATTCAAGTAAAATGAAGTCCTTGACAACTTCAATCTTTTCTTCATTTATCATGATGTTATTTTACTGGTCCAGTTGTGAGGATTTTTGTTTTCTTTATGTTGAGGCATAATCCCTACTGAAGGCTGTAGTCTTTGACCTTCATCAGTAAGTGCTTCAAGTTTTCTTTGTTTTCAGTAAGTAAAGTGCCATCTGCATATCCCAGTTGTTCATGAGTCTTGCACCAATCCTCTTGCCACTTTCTTCATATAGTCCAACTTCTTGGATTATTTGCTCAGCATACCGATTGAATAAGTATGGTGAAAGGCTGTATATAACCCTGACGCACACCTTTCCTGACTTAAACCATGTGGTATCCCCTTGTTCTGTTTGAATGACTGCCTCTTGGTCTATGTACAGGTTCCTCAGGAGCACAATTAAGTATTCTGGAATTCCCATTCTTCTCAGTGTTATCCATAATTTGCTATGATCCACACAAGTAAATGCCTTTACATAGTCAATAAAACACAGGTAAATATCTTTCTGGTATTCTCTACTTTTTCAGCCAAGATCCGTCTGACATCAGCAGTGATATTCCTTGTTCCACATCCACTTCTGAATCCGCCTTGAATTTCTGGCAGTTCCCTGTCAATGTACTGCTGTAACCATTTTTTAATTGTCTTCAGCAAAATTTTACTTGCATATGATATTATTTGAAAATTTCCACATTCTGTCGGATCACCTTTCTTTGGAATGGACCCACATATGGATATCTTTTCCAATTGTTTGGCCATGTAGCTGTCTTCCAAATTTCTTGGCATAGATGAGTGACTGCTTCCAGCATTGCATCCATTTATTAAAACATCTCAATTAGTATTCCGTCAATTCCCGGAGCCTTGTTTTTCACCAATGCCTTCAGTGAAGCTTCATCTTCTTCCTTCAATACCATTGGTTCTTGATCATACACTATGGTACAGTGACTGTGTATTCCTTCCACCTTCTTTTGAAGACATTGTTCAATATCTTGCCCATAGAATCCTTCAATATCGCAACTCGAGGCTTGAACTTTTTCTTTCAGGTTGAGAAATACTGATCATGTTCTTTCTTTTTGGTTTTCTAACTCCAGGTCTTTGCACATTTCATTATAATACTTCACTTTGTCTTCTCAAGCTGCCCTTTGAAATACTTTGTTCAGCTCTTTTACTTTATCATTTCTTCCATTTGCTTTAGCTACTCTACTTTCGAGAGCAAGTTTCAGAGGCTCTTCTGACATCCATTTGGGTCTTTTCTTTCTTTCCTGTCTTTTTAATGACGTTTTGCTTTCTTTATGTACAATGTCCTTAATGTCATCCCGAACTCATCTGATTTTCAATCATTAGCATTGAACACATCAAATCTGTTTCTTGAGATGGTCTCTAATTCAGGTGGGATATGCTCAAGGTTGTACTTTGTCTCTTATGGACTTGTTTTAATTTTCTTCAGTTTCAACTTAAACTTGCATATGAGCACTTGATGGTCTGTTTCATAGTCAGCCCCTGGCCTTGTTCTGATTGATAATGTTAAGCCTTTCCATCTCTTTCCACAGATGTAGTCTATTTGATTCCTGTGTATTCCATCCAGTGAGGCCCGTGTGTATAGTCACTGTTCGTGTTGTTGAAAAAGGTATTTCCAATGAGTAAGTCATCGGTCTTGCAAAATTCTATCCTGTGATCTCCACTTACTTCACATCAGCTGATTTTTAACCTTTTATTTGGTTATAATTTAAACAGAATCTCCTATTCATTGCCATGACTAAAAATATTCAAGAGAAATCAACACTTTGGGGCACTTTGTTTGTTTACTTATTCATTTCAGACTTTAAATTTATCCAGGATTTTATACTAGGAAAACAAAATTCCCAAATTTAAAGTAAACAAAGTGAATCACTTACAGGCTTACTTGGGCCCAGAAGTTCTTACTTGGGTTTTTCTACTGTTATGCCTTCAAAGGGGTCCCTGGGTAGTGCAAACGGTTAAGCAGTATGCTGCTAATCGAAAGATCAGAGGTTCAAGTCCACCCAGAGACACTTCAGAAGAAAGGCCTAGTGTCTGTTCCGAAAAATCAGCCATTCAGTGTCCTATGGAGCACTGTTCTACTCTGACACACATGAGGTCACCATCAGTCAGAGTTGACCCTATGGCAACTGAGTTTATGGGGGGTTATCCCCTAAAAAGAAACCCCAACAGAAAAAAAAAAAAAAAAGAAGAACCTACTAAATCTTAAATGTAAAGAATAATAATAACAAGCATTAGAAGACCAACCCTACTCCCATTGGTGGAAGAACTATGACCACAGAAATTGTCCCAATGCCGTGAGTCAGTCAAATGGAATATTTGCTTGCCCCTGCAGATTATACAAAAGTGGAGCTAATTAACATGTCTGTATTAAGAGTTGAAGGCAAGAAAATGAGACTGGCCTGTGTGTCCAGGAATTGCTGAGTTTCTTTAGTCACTGCCCAATCTGAGATAAAAGAAGAGTGGAGGAGTCTTGGGCATATAATTCTATCATTTTTTCAGTCTTTCAGCCTAAATACTGTATACCAGTTGCCATCAAGTTGATTCTGGCTCATGATGACCACATGTGTTTCAGAATATAACTTTGCTCTACAGGGTTTTCAAGACTGTGACCTTTCAGAAGCAAATTGCCAGGCCTTTTCTCAGAGGCACCTCTAGGTGCGTTCAAAACACCAACCTTTCAGTTAGTAGCCCAATGCTTAACCATTTGTTGAGGGACTCCTCAATTCTGGCTGTATACAGAGTGCAAATCTGTATTATCTAATCATAATTATGTATTAAAAGAAAATCTGTGTTATCAAGTCATACTTATGTATTAACAGGAAAATAGTATTAATAACACTTCCAAACAAGTAACATAGACACCTTTAATAGTGAACCAGATCATCGAATTCAGTAGTCCTAGTTGTCTGCTGAATTTGCTCCATGATCAACATCATCCCTTGACCAACCTCTAAAAAAAATGAGAGAAAGCTGCCTTGGAGGAGTCCAGGCTCTGGGTCACCTCAAAGATGAGCCCTAGGACCCTTGCTTTCAAGCCAGAAGATAGATGCTGGATTTCTTGCAGAGTCAGAAATCAGGGAATAGAAGTTTCAAAATTGGGAAAAGGAGGTCAGGGAATGCCTGTCAGTAGAATAAATCTCCCCAACTTATCCACATAAAGTAAGGAAAGGGATGTGGGGACAAACATACATCCACACAAAAGCACAAGATCTGGGAACATAAGGGGCGCGTTTTAGCAGCCTTTAGAAACTTATGAGATGGGGGTACAGAGTGGGCAAATGACTGTCACCTCCTCCAGAAATAGTGTCCTATCACCTGTACCAGACTAGGTTAAACACCCCTCTCCTGCACTCCTGTATGAACCTGTGCCTCCCACCATCTCACAATGAAATTGGATTATAACTGTCTGCCCTTACTAGACTGGAAGCCCTCCAGCAACAGGGTTTATTTCTTCTTTCTTGTATCTCTCCCTGGCATCTAGGCACAGAGCCTAGAACATAGCCCGAAACTCCTCCATTGCTGTTGAGTCAATTCCAACTCACAGCAACCTTATAGGAGTAAAATTGCCCTGCAGGGTTTCCAAGGCGGTAATCTTTACAGGAGCAGATTGCCAGCTCTTTTCTCTCACAAAGCAACAGCTGGGTTTAAACCACTGACCTTTCAGTTAGCAGCCTGGCACTTAACCATTACACTACCAGGGCTCCTTTCATCACATAGTAGGTTTCTTCAACTCTTCCAGCCCCCTCCCACAGAGTCATTGCTCCTGTTCCTCAGAGCCTAGCACAGTAGCCAGGAAAACACAATGAGTGCTCAATGAATATTTATTGAAAGAATGAAGCTGTAGATCAGTCACTCGGTTTCCCTTCAAGGTGGTCCTTCAGAAAAATACTGACACTTCTTAACTACTTCTCGCATGAAATTTCAGGCCTCACTCAGAGAAGAGGAAGCAAGAAGCATTTGGGGACTGAAGAGAGTCCTGACAGTAGGTGCACCAACATTCTGACTTAATGGTTTTAACCTGTTCGAGTCAGGAGGTTTATGGAAAACCCACCTTGGCTTTTTTGCCTGGAGGCATGGAGATTGCTCCACCCTCTCCAAGCTCACCGCTATTTCAGTGGTTCTCAGGGAAACCCTGATGGCATAGTGGTTAAGTTCTACAGCTGCTAACCAAAAGGTTGGCTGTTCGAATCTACCAGGCACTCCTTGGAAACTCAATGGGGCAGTTCTGCTCCGTTCTATAGAGTCACTATGAGCCAGAATTGACTCGATGGCAGTGGGGTGGGTTGGTTGGTTCAGTGGTGAAGAGCTCAGGCTGCTAACCAAAAGGTGGGCAGTTCAAATCCACCAGCTGCTCCTTGGAAACCCTATGGGGCAGTTCTACTTTGTCATATAGGGTCACTATGGGTTGGAATCGACTCGAAAGCAACGAGTCTGGTATGTTTTGTTTTGTTTTGTTTGTTTGTTTTTTCAGAATGGGCTGCACCTTAGAATCACTTGAGGAGTTTTATAACATTTCTAGCCCACAGTCTAGACCAATTAAATCAGAATTCCTGGAGGCGGGGCCCAGGCATTAGCATTTCTTAAAGCTCCCTGGGTGATTCCAAGGAGCAGCCAAGCCTGAGAAGTACTGCTGGCTTTGCAGTCAATCAAAGTGCCTCCTCAGTTCACAGTCTGCTGCGCCCTCTCCACCCTGCACATGCTTTGGCTGCTGGCCGGGCTCGGCCATCTGTTTGGTGGCAGCCGTCACTGCTGCTTCTGTTTTCTAATCGTTCTTATCTCTGCATATTCATAGGCAATGTTTTTACCCTGATTTAGAGGGCTGGAACAAGACTTTTGCAAAATTTCATAACTCATGGCAGCACAACAAATGTACCTACATTTCCTTATAAGCGCACATGTGTTTGTGTGTATATATAGCTATAGTCTACCCAGAGTTTGACTTTGCTTTAGTTACTTCTCCACGCTCAGAAAATTGTATGCTCAGACCGCCTTCAGTTTCCTGGCAAGTTGCCATTTAGGTTTGTAATGCATCTTTTCCACCCTCTAGTGGTATTATTGGGGCATGTCATTTTTGTGTACCAGGTTTACTTCTCTTACTAGTTACTAAGAGCACCAGAAGAGACTGACTTTAGGGGTCTTTTGTTCTTTGTTGTGGTGTAATTTACCCTCATGAAGATAAGAAACCAGTGAGAGGGTAACTCACTTTTAGGCCTCGTGTTAGTCCTCAATAGAGCCTTCCAACAGTACCAAGAACAGGATACTGACTTAGAAAAGTTTTACTGAGCACCTACTATGTGCCAGGCATATGTGAGTGAAAAAAGCCATATATAAACCGGTTGTTACTTTGTGTTAAAATATTAAAAAAAAAAAAAAATCCGTTGCTGTCGAGTCGATTCCAACTCATAGCGACCCTCTAGGACAGAGTAGAACTTCCCCATACGGTTCCCAAGGAGCACCTGGTGGATTCAAACTGCTGACCTTCTGGTTAGCAGCTGTATCTCTTAACCACTATGCTACCAGGGTTTCCTGTTAAAATATTAATATCTTAATATTAACACAATAGTAGAACATTGTAATTAAGAGATCAGCACTGGAGCCAGGCTGGTTCAAATCCCAATTTGATATTTACTAGGGTTCAACTTCAGACAAATTACTTAACCCCTCTGTGCCTCAGCTTCCTCATCTGCAAAATGGGGATGATAGTAATACCCTTCTCATGAGTTTATACCATATACTACTGCCTAGTATTACCATCATCTTAATCATTAAATATATTTTAAGTTGCTCATTTATGGATAATTGTGAAGAATGGGAATTCCAGAACACTTAATTGTGCTCATCAGGAACCTGTACATAGATCAAGGGGCAGTTGTTTGGACAGAACAAGGGGATACTGAGTGGCTTAAAGTCAGGAAAGGTGTGCGTCAGGGTTGTATCCTTTCACCATACCTATTCAATCTGTATGCTGAGCAAATAATCTGAGAAGCTGGACTATATGAAGAACTGGGCGTCAGGATTGGAGGAAGACTCATTAACAACCTGCATTATGCAGATAACACAACCTTCCTTGCTGAAAGTGAAAAGGACTTGAAGCACTTACTGATGAAGATCAAAGATCATAGCCTTCAGTACTGATTACACCTCAACATAAAGAAAACAAGAATCCTCACAACTGGACCAATAATCAACATCACGATAAATGGAGAAAGGATTGAAATTGTCAAGGATTTCATTTTACTTGAATCCGCAATGGACACCCACGGAAGCAGCAGTCAAGAAATCAAAAGACTCATTGCATTGGGCAAATCTGCTGCAAAGGACCTCTTTAAAGTGTTGAAAAGCAAAGATGTCACCTTGAAGACTAAGGTGCGCCTGACCCAAGCCATGGTATCTTCAATCGCCATGTGAAAGCTGGACAATGAATAAGGAAGACCAAAGCAGAACTGACACCTTTGAATTGTGGTGTTCGCAAAGAATATTGAATATACCATGAACTGCCAAAAGAATGAACAAATCTGTCTTGGAAGAAGTACAACCAGAATGCTCCTTAGAAGCAAGGATGTCGAAACTGATTCTTACATACTTTGGGCATGTTGTCAGGAGGGACCAGTCCCTGGAGAAGGACATCATGCTTGGAAAAGTACAGGGTCAGTGGAAAAGAGGAAGACCCTCAGCAAGATGGATTGACACAGTGGCTGCAACAAATGGGCTCAAGCATAGCAACAATTGTAAGAATGGCACCGGACCAGGCAGTGTTTCGTTCTGTTGTGCACAGGGCCGCTATGAGTCGGAAGCGACTCGACTGCACCTAACAACAACAGCAACAGTTTTACTCTAAAAGTCCTGGGTGGAGCAAACTGTTAAATGATAGGTTGACAGTTTGAACTCACCCAGAGATACCTCAGAAGAAAAGCCTGGTGATACACTTCCAAAAGGTCACAGTCTTGAAAACTCTGTGGAGTGCAGTTTCACTCTACAACACATGGGGTCACCATGAGTCAGAAACAACTCAACAGCAACTGGTTTGGTTTGTTTTAGTTTAATTTTACTCTAGAATGACTTGCTCAAACAATCCTTTCCACCAGGCCATATATAGATCATATTAAACTTATTTTATAAGCATGTAAGAGACCACCAAAGCCTTCTGCCCCTTCCCTTGAGCTAACTCATGGTCTTTCATCTATTCCTGGCCTCAGACCTTCGTCATTCTTTTTCTTATCTAGACCAGGAGACAGCAAACTACAAGCCAAAGCCAAACTAGTTGCCATGGAGTCAGTTCCGACTCATGGTGACCTTGTATGTGTCGAAGTAGAACTGTGCTCCACAGAGTTTCCAGTGGCTGATTTTTCAGAAGTAAATCACCAAGCCTTTCTTACCAGGCACTTCTGGGTAGACTCAAGCCTCTAATGTTTCAGTTAGCAGCCAAGCACTTAACTGTTTGTACCACCCAGAGACTCCAGACGGGGCCAAAATCCAAACCAATGCCTGTTTTTGTGAAGTTGTGTAAATTCTATTGAAAGAGATCTACACTCATTTGTTTACAGATTGTCTGTCTGCTTTCATGCTATAGCAGCAGAGTTGAGTGGTTTCAACAGAGACTATAGGACTTCAAAGCATAAAATATTTACTATCTGGCCCTTGCCAGGAAAAGTTCCGTAAACAGAAAAAAGCAGCAAAGAAAGGTCACTCTGGATCTATGCCCAGCTGCGTTTTGAGAGTCGAGACGCGTAACGTTCAAGCTAGGCTGTGTGAGAACCAACACATGAAACCAGCTCGCTCTGCACCTGTCAACCCGGGACCCCCGCCCAAACTCGGGGCTCTCCCCTTCTCCCCTTCACCTTGTAGTTAAAAGTTAAAAGTACTGGAAATGCAATGGTCTTGGAGAGAAAAAAAAAATTGAAGATTTGCACGACTTCGAAATCATAGTCTGACAACTACTTTCAGATATTCTCCTAAATTTTCTGCACCCTCATATTCTCCTGAGGTCTATAATTACTCAACTCTGGGCTCAGTTTCTCCCCCAAAGTAACCAGGAAATGATCTACTCTCTCCTCTGTTCTCAAAAGCAATTTTGGAGCCTTTTGCTTAGGATGTTGCTGTTGTTGTTAGTTGCCGCCCAGTCAATTCTGACTCATAGCAACCCTATGTACAGCAGAATGAAACACTACCCAGTCCTGCACTATCCTCACAATCGTTGTTATGCTTGAGCCCATCTCGTTGAGGTCTTCCTCTTTTTTTCACTGACCCTCTACTGGGTTTTTACTGGGCTAGTTTACCATGCATGGTGTCCTTCTCTGGGGACTGGTCCCTCCTGATAGCATGCCCAAAGTATGTGAGACAAAGTCTCGCCATCTTGCTTCTGAGGAACATTCTGGCTGTACTTCTTCCAAGACAGATTTGTTCATTCTTCTAGCAGTCCGTGGTATAGTCAATATTCAAACAGTTTGTGCTCATCTACTTACCTAAAGGTTGGCAGTTCAAACCCATCCAGGAGTGCCACAGAAGAAAGGCCTGGTAATCTGCTTCCATAAAGATTACAGCCAGCTAGACAAAAGCAAAGCCATAAAAGTTTCCTAGACACATCCAAATACCTTGAGGGGCTGAGGTGCTGGGGCTGGGGACTGGGAACCATAGTTTCGGGGGACATCTATGTTGATTGGCATAACATAGTTCATAAATAAAATGTTCTACATCCTACTTTGGTGAAAAGTGTCTGGGGTCTTAAAAGTTTGTGAGCGGCCACCTAAGATCCATCTATTGGTCCCATCCTGTCTGGAGCAAAGGAAATGAAGAAAACCAAGGACACAGGGAAAATATTAGCCCAAAGAACTGAAGGACCGTATGAACCAGAGCCTCCATCAGCCTGAGCCCAGAAGAACTAGATGGTGCACAGCTACCACCACCGACCGCTCTGACTAGGGATCACAACAGATCCCGGACAGAGAAGGAAAAAAGTGTAGAACAAATTCACAAAAAAAGAGCAGACTTACTGGTCTGACAGAGACTGGAGAGACTCCCGAGACTATGGCCCACGAACACTCTAACTCAGACCTAAAACCACTCCCAAAGCCCACTTTTCAGACAAAGATTAGACAGGTCTATAAAACAAATGGAAACCCTGGTGGCATAGTGGTTAAGTGCTCCAGCTGCTAACCAAAAGGTCAGCAGTTCGAATCCACCAGGTGCTCCTTGGAAACTCTATGGGGCAGTTCTACTCTGTCCTCTAGGGTCAATAACATACTTGAGGAACGTGCTTCTTAGTTCAATCAAATGTATGAGACCAAATGGGCAACTCCTGCCCAAAAGCAAGATGAGAAGGCAAGAAGGGACAGGAACTGGACAAATGGACACAGGGAACCTGGGGTGGAAAGAGGGAGAGTGCTGTCGCATTGTTGGGATTGTAACCAATGTCACAAAACAATATATGCATAACTTGAGCTGTAAACTTTCACCTAAAGCACAATAAAAGTTAAAAAAAGATTACAGCCAAGAAAACCCTATTGAGTAGTTGTACTGTGTAACACACGGGATTGCCATGAGTCAGAATCAACTCCATGGCAATGGGTTTGGTTTTGGGTGTGAGATGCTATGGTCAAAAGCAAGATCCCTGACATCAACAAATTCCAGTGGGTGAGATACACTCCACACCCACAGATTTTGCTATGTGCCAGCATTTGTGAACATAGAGTAAGGTCATCTTCCCCACTGGGGTGGTCACAGAAGATTTCCTAGAAAGTCAATGCATCAACTGAATCTGGAAGAGTTAGCACCTTGGAGGATGAGCACTTTGGTGATAAGACCATCCAGAGGGCTGGAGTGCGCAGCATCCAAAGGGATAGAGGCGCAAAAGTATGATTGGATCATGTGCCCTTCCTTTCCTTTGTAATAGGTTCAAGGGTTCTTTGCTTTTCTATGATGAAGTCTCAACACAGTGTGGGCTTGGAAAATACCAGTTAAGTTTATAGGTGGAAGCACCTGGGGCAGGCCTAAACTGGTTATGGTTGTTTCTGGTTGACGGTTCTGGTACATGAAGGTGGGAAAATCTATGAGTGAAACACTGAGGGTGAGACACTACTACCAGAGGATTGGTTTGACCTGTAAAAATAAATAGTAAGCCTATTAACCAAAAAAAAAACCAAACCTGTTGCCGTGGAGTCGATTGTGACTCATAGTGACCCTATAGGACAGATTAGAACTGCCCCATAGGGTTTACATGGAGCAGCTGATGGATTTGAACTGCTGACGGTTTGGTTAGCAGCCAAATGTTTAACCACTGCACCACCAGGGCCCCAGTAAGCCTATTAGGAATTTTAAAATCAATGTGGCATACCTATCATCATGTAGCCATACTGAAACTACATAAAAGACTAGATCATTGTTTCCTACTCAGTATTGATCAAGATTATAAAACTGGATTTTATTTTGACTGGCTCACAGGTAGTGAATTATGTAGATAAAAGTGAAATTACTTAAGGTCGACATAAAATATTATGACTGGGTGAAGACTAGTGTGCAATATTGTCTATTGAATGCCTTAAAAATATATCTCCTGTTAAAACATGTATAAAAGGGAAAGAGAAAAGCAATGTGCAATTTTTAAACAAATTACCATGTAATGAACTCACAAAACTTCCCACCGAGGAACAAGGGCCGGTCCCCATTTGGGCAAGAAAAGATAATTCTCCTCGGAAGTGTGTGGGTCCACCTCTCAGCAGACATGACAGAGACCCCAAGTGCCTAAGCTACAGTCAGGGAACACATTAACTCATGCCAAAGCTTGCCCTTCTGCATATAAAGTAGCTTCTGCCACCGTGGGCAAGAAAGAACTCCCAAAGATGCTAGTCAGCTTTCAATTGGCCAGAGTTGACACCCCAGGAACCTGGAGATGGTCCAGGGGTGAGAACCAGACAGATCTGGGCTTCGCCTCGTACTGGCTACTTGTTTAGGGGAAAATCACTCCACTTCTCTGATCCTCAGTTTCCCTAAATACAAAAGGGAGCTAAGAATGACTCATTGAGTGCTATTGAAGGGATTAGAGATCAGGTATTTAAAGGACTTCACATAAAAAATGTAGCTCAGTAAGTGGTACACTGATGTTAATGAACACACAAGCAACAACAACAAAACTACCGGTTGTTGTGTGCTGCCCAGTTGATTCTGACTCCTAGAGACCCTATAGGACAGAGTTGAACTTTCCCATAGGGTTTCCTAGGCTGTACACAGAAGCAGATCTCCAGCTGTTGGTTTCTAACTGAGGACCTCTCGGTTAGCAGCCAAACACTTAGCCAATGCAGCACCAGGGATCCTTGAGAACCTGCTAGGGATACATAAACATGTTATCCCCTTTTTCCTGCCCATGCAAGCACCATTAGCTATTTCAAAGAAAAGCAAGGGAGGGTTTTGGACTGCTATGTTAGCTCTTGACCTAGTTTAATTCTTAGTATTATCCAGATTAGAAGACCTTTACTATTCTTTTCTCTCTTTCTTTCCTTGCCTTATTCAACAAATACTTCTTCAGCACCTGCCTGTCAGGAACTGTGCTGAGTTCTGGGCACACAGTATTGAAGAAGAACAGCAGTAGTAGCAGTAGGAGTAAGAGCAGTGGTGGTAACAATAAAAAAAAATAGCTAATGTTTATTAAGCACAGACTGTTACATGAGAGGCCCACCCCGCCTTCACATAACTGACAGTTTGATGTAGGAAGACAGAGGTTTAAAAATAATCACTAGGACCAGACATTTGACAGAATATGCATTTCACTATTATTCTCAGCTTTTCAACATAGGAGACTGAGATGCAATCAAACCTAAGTGCTGGTAAACAAATTCGGAACCAAAGTAAAACACTAAGAAATTGAAACGCAGATTTCCTTTACTTTCTGCAGAATAAATTTGCTCAAATGTCTTTCCAAATAAAGAAGAAGAAAGGAAAAAACTAACCTGAATAAAGAGGAGATTGGTGAAAAAAAAAAATCTTAGAGAACAGGAGTAAGAGTATGATGGATAAAAGTGATTCAGGAACAATTACCAAAATCAAACCTGTTGCAGTGGAGTCAATTCTGAATCATAGCAACTTCAGGTGTTACACAGTAGAACTACTCCATAGGATTCTCTTAGCTTTATGGAAGCAGTTCACCAGGCCTTTCTTCCACAGAACCACTGGGTGGGTTTGAACCTCCAACCTTTAGGCTAGCAGCCTATGGCAAACAACTTTTCCTACCCAGGTTCCTTCAGGAATCATTAGGGTACGACTAATTTGAAGTTAATAATACAATTATATGGTGGGGTTCGCGGGTTTTTAACCAATAAAACAGTTTGGATTCCTTGTAATCAACTATCACTTAAGATTAGTAATGGGTATTTGCTTCTTTTTTTTTTTTTCCATCTCAACAATTTCTACTTGTACAATTCAGCAACATTGATTACGTTCCTCAAGCTGTGCAACCATTACCACTGTCCTTTTCCAAATCATTCCAGCACCATTAACATAAACTCAATGACCCCCTTAAGAAAAAGAAAGAAAAAAAACCTCTTTATCCTTCCCTCCCACCCCTGGTAGCCACTAATAATCTTTATTTTCTCTATATTTGCTTATTTCATATAGTTGAGATCATACAGTATTTGTCCTTTTGTGACTGACTTATTTCATTCAGCATGATATTTTCCAGGTTCATCCATGTTGTGGTGTGCATCAAGACGTCATTTCTCTTTATGGCAGAGTAGCATTCCATTGTGTGTATGTACTACATTTTGTTTATCCATTTATCTGTTGATGGACATTGATGGACATTCTGCCCCTCTATTTTTAATACATTACTTGTTTCTGGACAGTAACTCCAAAGCTTGTCTTCATCATGACTTGCGGTAGTCCCGTACCAGTGGCTCCCTTTCTGCTCCTCACTCTCCAGGCAGTGGTAGGACTGAGTTTCTTGTGAAGGAAAAGGAAGACAGTCTGCTGTGTTGCTGTTGCCCCTGTAGTCTTGGTAGGTTGAAGGCGAAATAATAGGGCTCCTACACTGAGCTGCCACCATGAGGTGTTGCTGTGATGCTGGAAGCCATGCCACTAGTATTCTAACACCAGCAGGGTCACCCATGGTGAGGTATTTGCCTCTTAAACTCTACATTTGTTCTTAATTTTTCCACTTTCCACCAAGAGACGATAAATCTGGATACTTGAGCCTAGTTGACTGATTCCCAGACTAGAATCCATAAGTGTGGTAATGGGAGTCTACGAACATTTCATAGTTGACAAACGACAACAGGTTTTAAGGTTTACCTATAATAAGGCTACACAGACTAATTAAAATGTTACGTGTGCTTCTTCGCTTTCATCAGGAATCATATCAAATTATTGCAGTAACTGGTTATCTTAGGCAGATTGACTATTAACGACATCATGGAATTTATTGGTGCAACACTGTTTTAAAACATGGGGTCCATGTTGGGGGAGGCATTGTAATAAAAGAGATCTCTGGTTCTGAAAAGCTTAGGCACCCAACCTTAGTTGATGCGTGCATTAGTTTAAAACAAAAGGAACTTGGTTAACTAATCAAGCAGTATTCTGCAGAAATAACATATGAAAAAAATCTTGTTTTTTAAATTCCTATGCAAATGTACATTTCTCTAGAGAAAATAAGAGAGTTTTACAAACATCTGCATCTCTAAAATGCATGCAGTTATGTTAAAAAACATTTTAATAGTTTAGAGATTTTTTTCTGAATTTTTTAATTGGTTTTCTTTGCACTGCTTTTGTAACTCATTCCCATCAGGTCTTTCACTTTTAAGAATTATTATTATTATAAGTTAACTATGACCACTCTTAAGTTTTGTCATCTGGAGATAGGTTTTTACTTCGCTGACTCACTGAAAATGCTTGACCAAAATATTTCATCAAAAGATAGACTATATGGCCATACAACAAGGTGGTGCCCAGCTACCGCCATTGACTGCTCTGACAGAGATCACAATAGAGGGTCCCAGACAGAGCTGGAGAAAAATGTAGAACAAAGTTCTAACTGAAAAAGAATGACTAGTCTTACTGGCCCGACAGAGACTGGAGAAACCCCAGGATTATGGCCCCCAGACACCCTTTTAGCTCGGTAATGAAGTCACTCTGGAGGTTCACCTTTTAGCCTAAGGTTAGGCAGACCCATAGGACAAAACCAGTCTAAAGGGGCACACCAGCCCAGGGGCAAGGACTAGAAGGCAGGAGGGGACAGGAAAACTGGTAGTAGGGGACCCAAGCTCAAGAAGGAAGAGTACTGACATGTCATAGGGTTGTTAACCAATGTCATAAAACAATATATGTACTAACTGTTTAATAAGAAACTAGTTTGTTCTATAAACCTTCATCTAAAGTACAGTTTTAAAAAAGTGAAAAAAAAAAAAGATGGACTACATCAGTCTTACGAAAAAGGACTGTGATAGATACTTTGAACATGGTTACTACTGGACTGAATCAACAGAACTCTTGTGTAGACACTGCAGCTGATCCAGAATTGCATGAAACAGAAATTAACTACATAGGACTGCGTGGACTAAAAAAATTATGGGTTTTATGTGGGGATATTGCTGATGTTTTAATGTTCTATTTTCTGGATTAAAAAAAAAAAACCGTTTCTCCTTTCTCCTAAACTAATGGCTTCGTTTTTTTACATGCAGATTTGAACTGGTTCTTGTTATGCTATTCCTATGTGTTTATATATAGTCAATTAATGAACAGGACAAATAAGAAATATAAGAGGAACGTAAAATTGAGACCAAAAAAGAAGTTTTAGAAGGGATTAAAAGTAGAATTAAGAGATGAGGAAAACCCTTACCATAGGATATTGTGTAGCCAGCATAGTGCTATTAGTTATGGACATAGCCGACTCTTGCATTAAAGGAAATGAGACTAAATGGGTTTAGAATCGTATCTCTTGAATTAGAAGTTTCTGTTGATAAACTTAGCAAAGTTGTAGAGACATAACTAGAGAAGTACCTGAAGTTCGAGCTAGGACTTTATAAAATAGATCAGCATTAGATTTCCTGTTAGTGTCTGTGAAATGGCAGTAGGAGTAATAGGAGTAGCAGTGTCCTAACCTGTCTAACTTCACCAGGGGAATGATGAGAATTACCATCAGCACAAAGCTGATTCCTGTGAGGTGGAGGTCAGACATACCTCCACTCTCCAATCTTTTTATCAATTCTGACACCAACCATCCCTCCCACAGCACTCTCTACTTCTTTGCTGGGCTCAATAATCCACTGCAGTGGCTACACAGAAATCGCAGACTGTACTTACAGTTAAATTAAATGGTTTATTAAGAAACAGGGTGCAACTCGGGATCAGTATCAACAAGCTGCAACTCAGGATCAGGAAGCATGTAGGCAAAGTCTCCCGTCTTCAGTGCAGGACAGCCCTCTCAGCTCCTCTCAGCACTGCAGGTATCTCTCTCTCAGGACAATCTCCTCTTGGTCCTGCCATCTGTCACCACCTACTCTGCCCTTGGGCCCCTTCCAGGCCTGTTGTTGTCTTCAGTGTTAGAGTCCTTGACCCGTGTTATAGTTCTTTTAGGAGATTCCTTGCCTCCTCTGTTTGTTTCTTCTCTCTTCTTTCTTCTTTCTTCCTTCTGCTTCTCTTCCTGCTTCTCTCTCTCTCTAAAAAACCTGTCTGGGGATGGCTGCTTAAGTATACAAACTCCTTTTCAATTTTAAGGCATGGCCCTCCTACCAGGGCCGTGAATTGACCAATTCCCTCTTGGTAGGCCAGACACTTATTTTGCATGGTAGGCTACAACTCACCTCATTTGCATAGTCTATTGACCAATCCTTGCAAGGTACATACCAATCACAGGTCAGGCTGCGTACCAGGACCATAAAAAATGTATCAAACTAAGTTGTTTACAGCTTACCCAGGAAATATCAATCAACCTGGACAAAGGTAACAAATCCTCTGGGGTAGAAAACTAGGGCAAAAGTAACTCCTCAGGGCTTGGGGGAAAAATCTCTCAAGCTATTTTTCCAAAGGACCAAAGCAAAAGGCCACAAAATGAAGCTCATTTCATCACAGTCTCCCAAGGAGGAGTTTGTGCCTTGAAAGATGAATGTTGGTGATGGAAATGACTCTGGAGACAGAATGATCGAATTTTGTAAGAACAACAAATTCATTGCAAATACCTTTTCTCAACAACATAAATGGCAACTATACAGATGGACCTCACTGAATGGGAAACACAGGAATCAAACTAACTACATCTGTTGAAAGAGATGATGGAAAAGCTCAATATCATCAGTCAGAACAAGGTCAGGGGCCAATTGCAGAACAGACCATCAATTGCTCATATGCAAGTTTAAGTTGAAGCTGAAGAAAATTAAAAGAAGTCCACAAGAACCAAAATACAACCTTGAGTATATCCCACCTGAATTTGGAGACCATTTCAAGAATAGATTTGATGCATTGCACACTAATGACAAAAGACATGACGAGCTGTGGGATGACATCGAGGACATCATACATGAAGAAAGCAAGAGGTTATTAAAAAGAAAGGAAAGAAAGAAAAAGAAAAGACCAAAATGGGTGTCAGGAGAAACTTTCTCTTGAATGTAGAGCAGCTAAAATGAATGGAAGAAATGATGAAGCAAAAGAGCTTAACAGAAGATTTCGAAGGGGGGCTCAAGAAGACAAAGTAAAGTATTATAATGAAATGTGCAAAGACTCGGAGTTAGAAAACCAAAAGGGAAGAACATGCTTGGCATTTCCCCAGCTGAAAGAACTGAAGAAAAAAATTCATGCCTCAAGTTCCAACATTGAAGAAGTCTATGGGCAAAATATCAAACGACCCAGGAAGCATCAAAAGAAGATGGAAGGAATACACAGAGTCACTGTTCCAAAAAGAGTTGTTCGATGTTCAACCATTTCAGGAGGTAGTGTGTGATCAAGAACTAATGGTATTGAAGAAAGAAGTTCAAGCTGCACTGAAGGCACTGGCGAAAAACAAGACTCCAGGAACTGACCAAATAACCACTGAGATGTTTCAACAAAGGGATGCGGCACTGGAGGTGCTCATTCATCTATGCCAAGAAATTTGGGAAACAGCTAATTGGCCAAGTGACAGGAAGAGATCCATATTTGTGTTTATTCCAGAAAGAGGTGATCCAACAGAATGCAGAAATTATTGAACAATATCACTAGTATCACACGCAAGTAAAATTTTGCTAAAGATAATTCAAAAATGATTGCAGCAGTACTTCAACAGGGAACTTCCCGAAATTCAGGCCAGATTCAGAAGAGGGCATGGAACAAGGGATGTAATTCCTGATGTCAGATGAATCTTGGCTGAAAAAGTAGAGAATATCAGAAAGATGTTTACCTGTGTTTTATTGACTATGCAAAGGCACTTGACTGTGTGGATCGTAACAAATTATGGATAACATTGTGAAGAATGGGAATTCCAGAACACTTAATCGTGCTCATGTGGAATCTGTACATAGACCATGAGGCAGTTTTTCGAACAGAACAAAGGGATACTGTGTTTAAATCACCTAGTGCTGCCATAACAGATATACCACAAGGGGATGGCTTTAACAAAGTCAAATTTATTTTCTCACCGTCTAGTAGGTTACAAGACCAAATTCAGGGCATCAGCTTCAGTAGCTTCTCAGGCACAGGGACCCTGTGTCCAAAGGATGCGCTCTGCTCCTGGTGCTGCTTTCTTGGTGGTAAGAGGTCCCCAACTCTCTGCTTGCTTCCCTTTCCTTTTTATCTCTTGAGAGATAAAAGGTGGTGCAGGCCACACCCCAGGGAAACTCCCTTTACATTGGATCAGGGTTGTAACCTGGGTAAGGGTGGTGTTACAATCCCACCGTAATCCTTTTAACATAAAATTACAATCACAAAATGGAGGACAAAAACACAATGCTGGAAGTCATTGCCCAACCAAATTGATACACGCATTTTTGGGAGGACATAATTTAATCCATAACATACTGCATGGTTTAAAATCAAGGAAGGTGTGCATCAGGGTTGTATCCCTTTCACCATACTTATTCAATCTGTATGCTGAGCAAATAATCCAAGAAGCTGGACTATATAAAGAAGAAAGGAGCATCAGGTTTGGTGGAAAACTCACTAACAACCTACGATATGCAGATGACGCAAACTTGCTGGCTGAGAGCAAACTTACTAATGAAGATCAAGGGCCACAGCCTTCAGTATGAATTACACCTCAACGTAAAGAAAACAAAAATCCTCACAACTGGACCAGTATGCAATACCATGATTGTTGTTGTCGTTGTTAGGTGCCGTTGAGTCGGTTCCGACTCATAGCGACCCTATGCACAACAGAACGAAATACTGCCCAGTCCTGCGCCATCCTTAGAATCGTTGTTATGCTTGAGCTCATTGTTGCAGCCACTGTGTCAATCCACCTCACTGAGGGTCTTCCTCTTTTCGGCTGACCTTGTACTCTGCCAAGCATGATGTCCTTCTCCAGGGACTGATCCCTCCTGACAACATGTCCAAAGTATGTAAGACACAGCCTCGCCATCCTTGCCTCTAAGGAGCATTCTGGCCGCACTTCTTCTGAGACAGGATTTGTTCGTTCTTTTGGAAGTCCATGGTATATTCAATATTGTTCGCCAATATCATGATAAATGGAGAAAAGTTTGAAGTTGTCAAGGATTTCATTTTACTTGGATACACAACACCAATGAAAGCAGGAGTCGAGAAATCAAACGACACATTACAATGGGTAAATCTGCTGCAAAAGACTTCTATGAAGTGTTGAAAAGCAAAGATGTCACTTTGAGGACTAAGGTACGCCTGACCCAAACCGTGGTATTTTCAATTGCCTCATATGCATGCAAAAGCCGGACAATGAATAAGGAAGACAGAAGAAGAATAGATGCCTTCGAATTATGGTGTTGGTGAAGAATATTGAATATACTATGGACTGCCAGAAGAAGGAACAGAAGTACAGCCAGAGTGTTCCTTGAAAGTGAAGATGGCGAGACTTCATCTCTCATACTTTGGACATGTTATCAGGAAGGGCTAGTCCCTGAAGAAAGACATCATGCTTGGTAAAGTAGAGGAAAGACCCTTGAAGAGATGGATTGACACGGTGGCAGCAGCAATGAGCTCAAACATGGCATTGAGTGTACGGATTGCACAAGACTGGACAGTGTTTCCTCCTGTTGTACATAGGGTCACTATGAGTTGGAGCTGACTCGATGGCACCTAACAACAGCAGATGAATGTTGCTGTGTTTATATTAGTAATATGCAATCTGAGGTTTTGCAGAATGTAGCTGCTGTTGAAGAGTATGAAAAACAGTTCCTGATTCTGCTTGTGTATAAACAAACACCTCATGGATTTGTTTCCTTAGTTCAAAGACCTAGGATCATGGTATTTTTGGTCATTTCAGTCACTTGGCCTAATATTATTCTCAGTGTTTCTGTGTAGTTCACCGTGTAGCATCTGGGGTCTTAAAAGCTTGCAAGCAGATATCCAAAGTGCAACAATTGGCTTCTGTTCATCTAGAGCAGGAGAGGAAAGGAGAGCCAGGCAGAGGAGGAACTAGACTTTATGTCTGAAGTCCTCTATTAACAACCATCTCCTTTGCCATGAGGCCGAGAGAATTGGATGGTGCAGGCTCCCATTATTGAACATTTGTGATCAAATATTCTATAGCAGAATCCTGATCAATTGGGAGGAAATGAGAAACAGTTTTAATTTTCCTGGAATCCAGATTTCTGGGTCCATGGAGTTGGGATGACCCACTCAGGCCATTTGCCCTTAGGTGTCTTTTTGAACCTTGAGCCTTTAAGGAAGTGTTTCCATAAACCAAAGCCACTGCTGTCAAGTCGATCAGACTCATAGAGACCCCATAGGATTCCTGAGGCTGTGAATCGCTGTGGAACAGACGGCCACATCTTTCTCCCGCAGAGCCGATGGTGGTTTAGAACGACTGGCCTTTTGGTTAGCAGTTAATCACTTTAACCACTATGCCACCAGGGTCACCTTCAAGTCAAACAATAGCCTAGTAAGCATCTTATTGGAGATTGTTTTGCCTTAGGCTTTGGGCTCTTTTGGAAACTTACAACGACCTTCAGGAGACTGGAAACCCTGGAAGCATAGTAGTTAAGAGCTATAGGTGCTATCCAAAAGGTTGGCAGTTTGAATCCTCCAGGTGCTCCTTGGAAACCCTATGGGGCAGTTCTACTCTGTCCTATACGGTCGCTATGAGTCAGAATTGACTCAACAGCCAAAGGTTTGGTTTTTGGGGTTTTTTTTTTTGGTTCAGGAGACTACCCTGCCCAGACCCTGCCTGTATAACCTGTTTTCACTATCCCCTCTTTGGAGCACTTTCCCAATACTTCCGTGTTAACACTCCCAGATTCAAATCATAAATATATTGTTACACTAAAAAAAAAAAGTTTTCATAACCTTCATATTTTTTAAGGGAGGAGTCAGAATCGACTCGACAGCAACAAGTTTGGGTTGTTTGTTATCACTAGGGATTATAGGTGCCCTGATGGTGCAGTGGTTAAAGTACTTGGCTGCTAAAGGAAACGTCAGCAGTTCAAATCCACAAGCTGCTCCATGGGAGAAAGATGTGGCAGTCTGTTTCTGTAAAGATTACAGCCTTGGAAACCCTATGGGGCAGTTCTACTCTGTCTTATACGGTCACTATGAATCGGAATTGACTCCATGGCTAGGGGTTTGGTTTTTGTACTAGGGATTATATCTAGAATTTCTCAGGATAACATGTAAAAAGTACAATTGGATTTTGACTTTGATTTTAATCCAGGGTTTCAATGGATATTAAAAAGTTCAACACTTAGTATTTATAGTTTCCTTTTTAGTGTGATTTTCTATTCTCAAGGTCAGTCTCACATGAAATGTTCTTAAATTGTCTACCGTAATATCAGGTTTTTATGTTGCATTTCTCTAGGAGCATAAAACAATTTGGTGCATGGCTTTTTCCTCCAGAGTTTCTAGTATTTTAGTAAGCTATTTCTTTCAGTAAAATTAGGAAGATTAATATGTTAATATGTTGCTTTTACAGAATTATGAAATTCCATGTTGCAAAACGGAAATTTAAAGAAACATTACGTCCATATGATGTAAAAGATGTCATTGAACAATATTCTGCTGGCCATCTGGACATGTTGTGTAGAATTAAAAGCCTTCAAACACGGTAAGCCGTGAAAGTGTTATTCTTTGTAGTGAAATGGGCATAGAAACTCTCCAGGAGACACGTCTCTTTAGTAGAGAAAATTTATGAATTCCATATATGAGTCGGAATCGACTCAACCACAGCAGGTTTGGTTTTGGTTTCTATTCCTCTTCTAATCTATTTCTAATTCATTTTTAATGGACAGCCACACTTTTGCTTTTAACACAGATTTTATTTAAGGGTGTTAATCAGGCATTACAAGCCTCCAACTATACGCAGTGTCACAGTTTTCTCATCTGTAAAAATAGGGATGATATCCGTGCTTGTTTCAGAGGCTTGTCATGAAGATTAAATGAGTTAATACAGATAACATGGAGTACCTAATAGGTCTGGCACTGAGTGTTCAGTAAATATTAATGGTTGTTGCTGATATTGTTTGCATTATTGCTGCTGCTACTGCTCCTGTTGTTGTTTTTGTTGTTATCTAAATCCTAACCATCCTTCAGAAACTAGCTTGTCTTTCTCCTTCATTA
Source organism: Loxodonta africana (assembly GCF_030014295.1). Taxonomy (NCBI): domain Eukaryota; kingdom Metazoa; phylum Chordata; class Mammalia; order Proboscidea; family Elephantidae; genus Loxodonta; species Loxodonta africana. The sequence continues at coordinate 134,663,361 of NC_087342.1, forward strand.
AACTTTACCCAACTATCCAGCCCACAGAGCCAGACCTTGCCCTTCTCTGACCTCCTACCATAGTTAGAGCCTACTACAGAGCTTAAGAAGGAGCTCTGGTGGTACAGTGGTTAAGTGTTTTGCTGCCAACTGAACGGTTGACAGTTTGAACCCATCAGCCACTCCACAGGAGAAAAGACCTGGGGATCTGCTTTTATAAAGGAATACAATACAATACAATGCCTAGGAAATCTTATGGGGTAGTTATAGTTTGTTATATAGGGTCACTATGAGTTGGAATCTACTCAACAACACACAGTAGCATCAACAACGTACAGCTTAAGTAGTTTGTGGGTGGCACAAATTGTTAAGCATCCAGCTACCAATGGAAAGTTTGGCAGTTCTAATCCACCCAGAGGTGCCTCAGAAGAAAGACCTGGCAATTTGCTTCCAAACGGTCACAACCATGAAAATCCTGTGGAGCACTGTTCTACTCTGAAGCATAACCGGTCACCATTAGTCAGAATCAGCTCAACCACTACTGGTTTGAGTGTTTTGTTTTGTTTTGTTTTGTTTTGTTTTGTTTTGTTTTGTTTTGTTTTGTTTTGTTTTGTTTTGTTTTGTTTTGTTTTGTCTTGTTTTGTTTTACAGAGCATATAACCACTCACTTTTGCTATGCTGGGTCAGATAGTCAAGACTTAGAATGAGTGGTTGGCTGTTGTATTGTTTCCTGGTTCCAAGCGTGTTCTCCTTGCTCTTGACTAAGACCGAGCCCTTCTTTATTGTCCCTTATGATGGTAGGTGGTGGATTCCCACCTAGCATCATATGGGACAATAAAGAAGGTAGGAATCCATAGGTGGTGCAAATGGCTGACTTGGTTGGCTGCTAACTGAAAGGTTAGAGGTTCAAATCTACCCACAGGTGCCTCAGAAGAAAATCCTAGCGATCTACCTCTGAAAAATCAGCCATCGAAAACCCTCTGGAGCACAGTTCTACTCTGACACACTGGGGTCACCATGAGTCAGAATCAATTAGACAGCAACTAGTTAGGTTAGGTTTGTTTATGAAGCTAGATACACACCATCCTTCCCATGAGCATCTTATTGAGCAATTAAAAGAAGTGGGTTCAATATGCTAATTCCAACCACATGTGATGACTGTGTCGTCTCAAAGCCAAAATATTTAATCAATTCAGATTTTTAAGAGTCTTGCTTCACTATTAGGCACATAGTTACCTGCATTTGTGATTTAACAATTCTTAAAATGTAGGGACTGAGTCTTAAATATTTTTATATCCGCACAGCACACACTTAGCCAAGTGTGAGGCCTGTTCTAGACCCTTAATAAAAAGACTTGTTGATCAGTTATAGAGATCGCCATTTGTTCATTCATCCATTTACTCAGCAAATAACTACTGAGCCACTCCTAATCAGATTTCCTTTTTCTCTGACAGTGTCGATCAAATTCTTGGAAAAGGGCAAATCACATCAGACAAGAAAAGCCGAGAGAAAATAATGGCAGAACATGAGACCACTGATGACCTCAGTATGCTCGGCCGGGTAGTCAAGGTTGAAAAACAGGTACAACTCAACTACACTGGTTAACTTTTTAGCCAGAATTCTTTAAATCAAAATAGATTATGGGCAATTGGATGTATTTTGGTGATTAATATATTTTAAAAACAGTTTGCTCTGTAAACCTTCATCTAAAGGACAGCTAAAAAAAATTTTTAAATACATATATATTTTAAAAAGAATAAAATCGAGAAAGAATTAATGAAATTCATCTTTGTGTGTAGACAGTGTTCTCTAAAGCACCTTTGGATTTTCATATAAGGAACAGACAATTTCATCTCATCAATTAATACTAGAACTGGAAGCAACTGTGGATTTTCATTAGTAAAATAACCGAAACATGGTTTTCATTTGTGTTTTGGTTGATTTCATTATCTCTTTTGGTCACTCTTTTTGAAAACAAGACAAAACCTCGTTACAATTATGATGACACATTTATTGTTTGTTAACCCGGAGGCTATATCTTCACATACAAAGACTTTTTTTCTAGAAATCATATTACTCCCCCAATTTAATCAGAAATATTCCATGTATTAATTTTGAAACATTTTATACCTTTATTTTTACATTCAGAATCACCTTGACTGGTATCTTAATTTCATCATAAGTTCCCTATTAGATTGCAGTAGAGATCCAGAATGTCTTCCTAGAACCGGATTAGGAAAGGTAATCTGATTGGGGTGGAGGTTCTTGAAGTTCCATTTATATAGTGCTTCTATGATTTTGACAACATCAATTGTCCCTTTTAAAGAGTTAGGAGAAGGGGCTCCTGATGGTGATTATGTAGGAGCCAAAGCATCCATCTCCCTGTAAATTCTCCTTTTGCCCCACCGCCAATAGACTGTACATTCACTACAGCTCAGGACTGCATTGTACTTTACACTCAATGTTTATTTAACTGTGTTAACACACCTTGATTTCATTTTTTAATCCTAGAAGTGAAGTCCCTTCTTAATGACAGATTATACTCATGTGCAATCATTTCTCCCCTTTTAGGTACAGTCCATTGAGTCCAAACTGGACTGCCTACTAGACATATATCAACAGGTCCTCCGGAAAGGCTCCACCTCAGCCCTCACTTTGGCTTCATTCCAGATCCCACCTTTTGAATGTGAACAGACATCTGACTATCAAAGCCCTGTGGACAGCAAAGACCTATCCACTTCCGCACAAAACAGTGGCTGCTTATCTAGATCAGCTAGTGCCAACATCTCACGGGGCCTGCAGTTCATTCTGACGCCAAATGAGTTCAGCACTCAGACTTTCTATGCGCTTAGCCCTACTATGCACAGTCAAGCAACACAGGTGCCAATGAGTCAAAGTGATGGCTCCGCAATGGCGGCCACCAACAATATTGCAAACCAAATAAACGCGGCACCCAAGCCAGCAGCCCCAACAACTTTACAGATCCCTCCTCCTCTCCCAGCCATCAAGCATCTGCCCAGGCCAGAACCCCTGCACTCAAACCCTACAGGCTTACAGGAAAGCATTTCTGACGTCACCACCTGCCTTGTTGCCTCCAAGGAAAATGTTCAGGTTGCACAGTCAAGTCTGACCAAGGACCGTTCTCTGAGGAAAAGTTTTGACATGGGAGGAGAAACTCTGTTATCTGTCCGTCCCATGGTGCCGAAGGATTTGGGCAAATCCTTGTCTGTACAAAACCTGATCAGGTCAACAGAAGAACTGAATATACAGCTTTCAGGGAGTGAGTCAAGTGGCTCCAGAGGCAGTCAAGATTTCTACCCCAAATGGAGGGAATCCAAATTGTTTATAACTGATGAAGAGGTGGGTCCCGAAGAGACCGAGACAGACACTTTTGATACCACGCTGCAGCCCGCCAGGGAAGCTACTTTTGCGTCAGACTCTTTAAGGACTGGAAGATCACGATCATCTCAAAGCATTTGTAAGGCAGGAGAAAGTACAGATGCCCTCAGCTTGCCTCATGTCAAACTGAAATAATTTCTTCGTTTTCTTTCTAGACATAGCAATTCCTTTAGCCATACATATCATTGCATGAACTATTCTGAAAGCCCTTCTAAAAAGCTGAAATTGCAGTTATCAGGAAGAACATGAAAGGTAGTTTGTAAGCCCGTTATCTTTTAATTGCATGAAAATGCATGTTTAGGGATGGCTGAAATTCCAAGGTACATCGACATTAATCCACTCATTTAGTAACGTACCTTGAGTTACAAATTCTGAGAAACCAAACACTGTTAATGCTGGGGGGTATATGAAAAAGCCAAGCTTAGGTCAGTTAGAAGATTCGACACTGTGTCTTGAAATTATGGGTGGAAGCACCTTCAAATTTCAGGCATTTCTGCTTTGTGGTTAAATACAAAATACATTTTCTAAATTAGGCCATAATGTATATTTAAACGCAATGGTTACCAGCAGCTGCTAGCAAAGAACCAAGTAAAGCAGATTTGGGGAATAATAGAAATGGCTGCTTATTCCGAGATGTATTTACCAACTCATTCCTCTTCAGTCATTTTATTATTAATGTAATTTGAATGTCAATTTGTGTGCTTTTGGTGATTTAGTGCTGTGGCGAGCAGTTTCGCACATCATTTTCATATTGTTCTTTAAGATGAGAATGTTCTTCAGTTAGAAAGTGTGCAAATAATGAAATTCAGGGCCAGTGGAGCAGATAAACTATTTGACATATTTGACTTTATGGAAACATATTCCCTGCTGGCTGGATCAACTATATAAGTGGTCAACTTCTGCACATGCAGATAAACCACTGATGGATAGAATAGCCAATGTGACTGGGTTGATCTCTCTGCACTGGCGCCAACCCCAGGGGGAGTGTGAGAAGCTATTCTCATTAAGCTGGCATATGGGCAGGACCCTGGGCAGGGCGGAGGGGGACATTTGAGTGGGACTAGAATGGAAAAGGTTTGAGAAGAATGCAGAAACAACACTGGGAAGTAGATGAGGATAAAGAACATGGCTTCCCCCATCAGAGGGGAATGAGAAGGAGAGAAACCAAAATAGAACTAGATTTTTTTTTAAATAAGGATCGCTAGGAAATTTAACTACTTAAACATCCCTTATTCTTATATATAAACACAGACTTTTGAAAGGTATTTATTTTTTAATACGCCCTTGAATGTCTTTTGCTATTATGTAGTACATTTTGCATATGAAAGTCTAAAGCTGAACTGCCTTTACTTTTTATACTGTAGTGAACATTTTCTATCCTCCCCAAGAATGTTGCCCCAGATCTGAAATCGCCCTGCCAGGTAACGCCGGCAGGGTCTGCAAATCAAAACACTTAATAATACAAGCAGGGCAGCAAAAAGACCAAGGGAAAACCAATGGAAAACATTTGCCAGAGAGCAAGCAACGCTGAACTGCTTGTTAGAAACCAATCTAGCTATCTCAGATCACCAGAACTTCAGCCAGAGTAATGGCCTTCTAAAGACAAAGAGAAGAGAGGTGTCATTTAAACTCAGCTAAAACCAGCCACAAGAAAGCAGGACATTAGCAGACATTAGTGCTGCCTTCAGAAAAACTTCAGCAGCCAGGGAGAATAAGCAGGGATATTAACTCATTGTTCAAAAGAGGAAGGAGGTTGTACAACAGAAGATCCTTCCCAAGTCTCAACCCCAACAGTCTTCACCATTGAATCTCCTCCTACTTAAACTGCTTATTGGTTACCTGCCATCGTTTTGCTTCTGAACTTCACTAGGCTTCAACCAGCCTCCATTCCCAAGTCAATCACGTCTCCTCTCCACCTAAATTGTGCTTCTCAACGTTTTAAAATCTTTGTCCCTTTTGATAAGCACTGACATTTTAAAAGCTTCCTTTCCTCACCTCCCTGCATCCCAACACACTCCCCTGGAGTGTATCATTCAGAATCTTCTTGGCTGCTGGAGAGATACAGAAGACAGAGTCTAAATTTTACAGTACAGTTAAAAAGATTTTGTCAAGCTTTTAAAGCAATTATTTTCTTTTTCCAAATATAGAAATTTAGTAAATTATTTTTATCTACCTATGTCTCCACTCATCCAGAAGCTGTGATACACCTTCCCAGGGAGACTGTACTGGCACACACAGGCACACAAACACACCCCTCCACTGTCCTAAGCCAGATACCTGCCATGCACTCAGTAGGCTCTTTCCAAATATTAGCGGAGGAAGAAAAAAGAGGCAGCAACTTTCAGGTAGCACTGATTCTTGGACACACTGTCCTGGGTCGAACCCCACTGGCAGCAGGAATTGTGAATGTACTGGGGACCCCTCCTTAGGCCTCTTCAGACCTCAAACACAGGCAGTTCATCCAGCACTGCTGAGGACTGAACATTCAAAAAACAAAACCTAAACTCATCACTGCAGTCTTAATCATAGCAAAATGTGATAAACCATGTTGTGAAAAAATTTTTATACATTGAAGCCATTTTGTGTCTATCTTTCTCTAGCACAAAAACTCATGGATGTCAAAAGATAGTTGTATTGTGTGAAAACTGTAGGGTTTGTCTGTTGTGTTACTCTCTATGAATATTAGAGGGGTCTCCCATTTACACTTGGCAAAGTCCCATTGGTCAATCCCAGATGGTGTCTTGAAGCACAATTTAGTGGCAAACTGGGTAGCCATGTGCTTGCAGTTCAAGTTTGTCTGCCGCCTTCAATAGGTTGGGTTGATCAAGCTAAGACTTAATTGCAAACATCCCTTGTATGACGTGAACTAAAAAATTTTGGTGTGTCTGATCTAAATGTTTGCATTTTGTTCAACTAAATCAGTATCTGTAGATCGCAAGTTTTGTTAAAAGTAAGCCGCTTTTTTGAGTTTTTAAGTCTTCATCTCCTGCTCTAAGGTGCCTTTCTCACCTCCCATTGACTCAGCAATTCTGAAAGCTCTTAATTTGCAGGTAAAACAACCCTAATAAAAAAAAAAAAATAGAGAGGAGGAAATCAGGCACAAAGTGACTAATTCTCATGCCCATTTGCAAAGCAAAACTACAAGGAATGATGAAATCTAGCCAACTAAATTAGTGGAACACTTCGTTCAATCAAATTGAGGAAATATCATAAATATTAACTTATCTCCCTAGAAGCTGAATTTTTTTTTTTTTTGCCTTAAATGACATGGTTGTGTCTTTGTAAGAGAAACTTAATTTAATATAATTATGTGCGTTTAAGTGAGCAGTTCTAAAGTCATGTATGACAATGCAATTATCTGTTTCCTGAAAACAAATAAATTGGGAATATTATATCCATTTCAAGCTATGGTTAAAAAGTAATTTCCTTTGCTCTTTTACTGAGATTATTTGTTTTAAAGTAAAACATTAAAAAGATGTCTATAAACAGCTAGTGTGACTACTTTTATCTGGAACTAACTGGTTGCTTTGCTTCTGAACTGACTGGTGGAAGTCAACCAAACTATATACAGATTTTGGACTGAAATATAAAAGTTATCTTTTTGCAGTGTTGCTGAGGCAATCCTTAATAATTTGGGTAGGAGGAAGGTTTGCAAATGTTTTTTAAAGGTATCATAAGAAAAATTAATTTGACTCGATATTGATCAAAAGTCACATAGTAGCTCATATGAGCATTGTGTTAGCTATACAAAAAGAGTTTGTGAAACAAGTGATAAGAAATGGGGAAGAGGCAGGTGACCAAATGCTGTAACCCCTGGCTACTCAGAACTACTACTTTTAGCACCTACCCAGCTCTACCATAACGCAGGAGGGCTTCTGCTCCAAGGGGATCTTTTCTCCTTCCCTAGATATCCCGTTGCTTCTGTCCCACTAGCAAATGTGTACTAAGTGTCCATGATTAACTCCAGTGGAAATACCTTAAAGGAGGCTCAAAATGTTAGAACTTCTGATACAAAACACCAAAGTTCTAACAGTCATTTTGGACAGAGGGAAGAAGGAGGGAGTGTTATCTTGGGGGGGAGGGGAGACTTCCAGCATAGTTCTCATGAGATCAAACAGATACGTGCCTATTCTATGAAAATTGTGTGTGGAATATGCTTGCTTGACCAACTTAAAAACGTAAAGTGCTTCTAAACACTCTTAGAACTACTTTAGCAGTACCTCACAAATAAAAGCAAATAATGAATATGTTTACAACAATTATTCCACCATCACCACCTCTTAATTGATAGGAGTCATGGGTGGTGCAAAATGCTGTTAATTGAAAGGTTGGAGATTTGAGTCCATCCACAGATGTCTCAGAAGAAAGGCCTGGTGATCTACTTCTGAAAAATCAGTTCTTGAAAACCCTATGGAGCACAGTTCTGCTATGGCACACATGAGGTCACCCTATGGAGCACAGTTCTACTATGGCACACATGAGGTCACTATGAGATGGAATTGACTCACTGGTGATTGGTAACCACTGATAACAATAGATCCCCAGACCTTGAACTGGCAACTTTCATGTCTTAGACTGGGTTCTAAGCAAAACCAGTGAAGTTTTGGAGAGATTATCTCAAGGAAATGGCTCACTTGGTTGTGGAGAAGGCAAGTCCCAAGTATGTGTGTCAGGTGTCCGGCTGGAAGTGTCTCCTGCCTCACACAACTGCAGAGGCTAACAAACTCAAGATTGGCAGGTCAGATGGCAGGCTGCCGAATCATGGCTGTGGAGGTGAACAAACCCAAGGTTAACAGGTAAGATGGCAGACTGCTGGCTCAAGCCCCAAGAACCAGAGGTCAGATGATGACAAGCCAGTTGCAGGATCCAGAGTAAGAGCCCACAAGCTTTGCTACAACATCCATGTATATATTGGATGCAGGTCACACCACTGAGGAAACCCCCCTTACAATTGATTGGCTTATCACATCAGATCACATCATGGAGGATGACTACCTTGTTACATATTTGCCAAATTACATCATTACGTAACTGCCAACCACTGAGAATCATGGCTCAGCCAAGCTGACATGCAAACTTAATCACCAAAGTCCACCCCTTGTCAGCTTGGCACCTGTACACATCTCCTTAAGCCATACACTCTTTAAATAAAGACAATTAGGAAGTCATACTTGGGCCTAACATGATGCAATTAACATGCATATAACCAAAAACACACTAGCCCCATTTACATCTTACACTCTTTTTCACCTCCATTATGCAACATCAATTCGACTTCCCCTTGGTAGTCAGAGTCAATCACACCAGCCAATATGGTAACTTCCTTCTTTGCCTGTTGATCTGGAGGCAATAGGAGCCCAAAGTGGCCAGGTGGCATTATTAACTTCTATTTCAATAGAATTTGTGTTGTGTCTCCAGGTGATAGCATTCCTCCCTTTGGAACTAAGACCTCTAGACCCACAGAGCATGGGGTCATGGGGACAGGAAGCAAAAATTTTGCGAGTGGGTCACCAGGGATGACAGGGAGTGGTACCACCCCCCTTTCCACCCCTTGATTCCTGGAACTGTGAATCCTAGCTATGGGAGAAACAGCACCATATATTGGACACCTGTTTAGAGCATATACAACCTTCTTGAGAACATTGTTCCAACACTATGAAGTGTTCCCACCCAACTGGCACTATAATTGTGTCTTTAGAATTCTTTTCCATCATGCTACCAAGCCAGCTGCTTCAGGATGATGGGGAAAGTGGTAAGACCAGGGAATTCCATGAGCATGGGCCATTGCTGTACATCATTTGCTGTAAATTGAGCCCATTGATTCAAGGCAAAGCTGAGTGGGATACCATGACGGTGGATAAGACATTCTGTGAGTCCACAGATGGTAGTTTTGGCACAGGCATTACATACAGGGAAGGCAGATCTGTACTCAGAGTGTCTATCCCAGTAAGAATGAAATGCTGCCTTTTCCATGATGGAAGCAGTCCAGTATAGTCAGCCTGCCAACAAATTACTGGCTGATCACCTCAAGGGATGGTGTCATATTGGGAACTCAGTGTTGGTCTCTGCTTCTGGTAGATTGGCCTTCAGCAGTGGTGTAACCAAGTCAGCCTTGGTGAGTAGAAGTCCATGTTGCCGAGCCATGAAAAACCTACGTCCTAGCCACCGTGGCTACTTTGTTCATGAGCTCATTGGGCAAAGACAGGAGTGGCTGAGGAAAAGAGGATGGTTGGTTTCCACAGAACGCATCACCCTTCCATATGATTGTTAAAATCCTTCTCTGCTAAGGTCACCCTTATGTGAGAATTCACGTGAGACACAAATAACTCACTTCTTTGGTCCATTCAGAGAGGTCTATCCACATAACCTCTTCCCCATAACTCCTTGTCTCTAATTTTCCAATAATGTTCCTTCCAAGTCTCTGATCATCCAGCTAAACCATTGGCCACAACCCAAGAATTGAGATTTTCAGCCTCCTATACTGTGAGTGAATAAATTTCTGTTTGTTTGAGCCATCCACTGGTGGTATTTGTATTGTAGCAGCTCTGGATTAACTAAGACATGGAGTAAGAGCTATTATGGTAGGAAAAGCCAAGTGGAAACCCTCTCTTTTCCTTTGCGTACACTGATGTAATACCCTTCCTGGATTGCCAATCACTGTCCCTACCTGTGCCCCCAAATTACTAGGTACTCACACCTTCCCCTTCCTGTAGCTCAGATTGCCACCACCCTCATGTAAGCCATGAGGACAGCAGAGGTGCTTTTGGGATCCCTAGATCTCCACCCCTGAGCCTTCTGGGTTATGCTCTGAATCTGCCTCCTGTTACCAGAGATCCAAGAGCTCACATGGTGGGGGCAGATAGGGGACGGCAGGCAAGAGGGCCTCTCACAAGAGGGATGTGATGGCAACTCTTCACCTTTAAGGTTAACTAACTCTAATGCTCTGGGTCTACAAGCCTCTGATTGCCACCTATTTTCCCTCCCTTTCTTCCTATGTACAGCACCTCTCCCTTACTCTCCCCTGGAAGTCACTGTTTTCACTCAATCTAGAGCAGCAGAACCAGACTGCCAGTAGTCTGAGTGCAGCAGTGCATGTAAGAACAGTTTTTTGTGTGTTTCAGACTCTTTACCTTAGCTGGGCCCCCCTAGAGTACCCCAAAGGCCAGCCCATCACCTTGTCCCCAGAGCTGAACACTGGGACTACACCCAGGAGACCTTCCTGGGCAGGATAAGCTCTCCAAAACCAATGAGGACAGCGCTTTTTTTTTAATAATTTTTATTGAGCTTTAAGTGAACGTTTACAAACCAAGTCAGTCTGTGTCACATATAAGCTTATATACACCTTACTCCTTACTCCCAATTACTCTCCCCTTAATGAGTCAGCCCTTCCAGTCTCTCCTTTTGTGACAATTTTGCCAGTTTCTAACCCTCTCTACCCTCCTATCTTCCCTCCAGACAGGAGATGCCAACACAGTCTCAAGTGTCCACCTGATATAAGTAGCTCACTCTTCATCAGCATCTCTCTCCAACCCATTGTCCAGTCCCTTCCATGTCTGATGAGTTGTCTTCGGGAATGGCTCTTGTCCTGGGCCAACAGAAGGTTTGGGGACCATGACCGCTGGGATTCCTCTAGTCTCAGTCAGACCACTAAGTCTGGTCTTTTTATGAGAATTTGGGGACTGCATGCCATTGATCTCCTGCTCCCTCAGGGGTTCTCTGTTGTGCTTCCTGTCAGGGCAGTCATCGGTTGTGGCCAGGCACCATCTAGTTCTCCTGGTCTCAGGATGATGCAAGTCTCTGGTTCATGTGGCCCTTTCTGTCTCTTGGGGAGGACAGCACTTTGAAAGGCCATGCACATTAACTTACTTTTTTTATTGGCTGTATTTCTGGGTAAAACACTTTCTTACATTTAGGAGACTTAGAAAAAACGACCAAATGGCAATGGGATGCCTGCAAACCTCGCAAGAGAGACGACCTCACCCATTCCAGACGCCACTGCCACTTCTAGGGAATGAGGTCGTAGGATGGAAAAGGAGCACAGGTCGCTCTCAGTCAGGGGCTGGTTCCTGACATGCTGCAGCATCTCCAGGCCTGTAGGGAAAGAGACTATCAAGGGCTGGTGAAGCTGGAGCACAACTGGGGCCTCAGGGCAGGCCAGACCCCCATGGCATGCTGCCGGGGGTAGGAGAAGTCACACCCAGCCCAGGCCTTGCCAGAGGCACCCTTCACACAAGCTAGGTCATCCCCTTCCCTCTTCAACTGCAGGCAACCAAAATGCCTGTGGCTACAAGGCACCTCCCTCTCCAACAGGCTCCAGGAGCATCAATTCCTAGCCACCCCAATGGCTCTTGAGAAACCAGAATCCCCCACAACTCCACCAGAACTCCATCTCTGAGCCCTCAACCAATAATTCAGCCAGAAACACCTACCTTGTGCCTGACGTTTGAAGCCCTGAATGCCCAAGCACAGGAACGTCTCCAGCAGCCAGCGCCTTGCCAATATCGGTCCAACTACTGTGACTCGCATCTGGCCCGAGGCAGAGAACCACGGTTCCAGCTGAATGAGGGTGCAGCTATGCTCCTCTATGCAACAAAGGTCAGCGTTGGATGGGCCTGTGAGCACAAGAGGTGGGAGGTGGGACATGCATAGAACCCTAGCACCTCCCTGAGGACAGAGGTTCATGGGTAGGGACCTGAGACAGATGAGGTGGAAGGGAAAGGGAAGGTTTAAAGACCAGAAGAGGATGGGAAGGAGGGTGGGAGATGGGCAAGGACCACTCACCAAAGATATGCTCCTCTAGCTCCTGATCCATGTAAAACACCAACGGATCCACAAAGTTTTCAGGCACAGTCCACCATGGCTTCTCCCTGCGAGCCCTCTCCCTGCGACCCCTCTCTGCCATGTCTTCCTCTGCTCTGACCTAGTCCAGAATGGGGCAAATTAAGTCCTAGGCCCAGGGCAACCCATTTATAAAGGACTTGGATAAAGTCAAGAGGAACACACGCCCTATGCTAAATAATGACCTTTCACAGACCCACCTCTTAGACCACTTGTGGTTCGACTCCAGAAAATCCACTCTGATTGTCTACTCTGAGTGAGGAAAATCCTTTCATGCCAAAATGAATGAGTGGATCAGTTTTTACTCCTCTGATCCCCAGGAAGCCAGAATTTTCTTCACTTTAATTTCAAAGGATTTTGTAGGCCACCCAAGCTGGGCATGAGCCAGAGCAGAGGTTGAGGGATGGAAGATACTGGAGGAGGAAGACCCCCAAACTCCCTCCCTGGATTGGAACAGACATTGCCAGCCAGCCAATGACTACCTGGAACACAAGTGTAGTCAAACAATATTGGGTTTATTTTGTGTGCTGCAGCAAAAGAGAACAAACAACACAGGAACATAGAGCCTCCTTATAAGAGGGAATTCTGGGGAGATTCTTACAGGATTTGGGTGGTTGATTCTAAAGAGGGATAAGGGAAGCACAGGCCATTTCTATCAATGGTGACAACTCGGTGGTTATCCTTGCAGTTTGGATCCAGGAGGTAGGGAGATTAATGTGGTCTTGATTGCAGAGTTTCCTTGTCTCTCTCTGGCTTCAGACATAGTTACTAAGCAGCCTTTTGTATATGTTGTTCCACACAGTCACTGAGCGGTCTTAATTGGTTAGAGTATTTTGCAAGAGATGTTTGTGTTTGGTAGGGAACATTAGGAGGCACAAAGGGTTTGCAGTGGACTCCTAGCCTAAAGGTTGAGGATTTGGACCCACCCACCTATACTAAAGAAGAAAGGTCTGGTGATCTGCTTCTGCCAAGATTATAGCCGAGAAAGCCCTCTGGAGCAGTTCTGCTCTGTCACACATGGGGTCACCATGAGTCAGAATCAACTCAAAGGTAATGTGTAGGGAACGTTAGAGTCTACCCGTCAGCTTGCATCTGTAAGCTCCTAGAACTCATTCTTTGCTTTTTGGGTTTTATTTTTGCTTTTTCACTTTCTCACTCTCCCTATTTGGCCAAAGGAAGACAAACTCCGTCCCTAGGACGTTCGTCTGTGGGTTTCAGAGTGACACCTTTGTCAAAATCCATTTGTCAGAAGGCTATTCAGAGAACACTGTCTACATCTGCACTACAGTTAGTCTCTCCTGGCACTTTTGTTGAAAGATTAGATGTTGAATCATCTGAAAATGACAATGACTGCACTTAAGACTGGACATAATGCATTGGTCAACTGCAATACAGACAATTAGAAGAAACAAAACCATCATCAGTCCTAATAACCTGCAAAGGCAGGGGCCTAGATTTCTAAACCAGGACATAAAGTCACGTCCCAAAATCCATGAGAATCTGTCCTAGAGAGCCAGGTAGTCTTTTTCTTTGAATCTGGGCACAAATGGTTCTCTCTGACCAATAATGTTTTGAGTGGTTGCCTCAAGTAGTGTTTGCTGTTTAAATTAAAAAAAAAAAAAAAAAAAAACTTCTTGTCTAGTCAAGAGAAACCAAGGCTAAGGAATCAGCATGAAATTTAAACTAGTTTGTTGGGCCTCCAAAGCAGAGGTAGCATCCATTATGACTTTTGCTAGGGTCATAAACAAATGTTGTTCCACCTTTTATGTTTGTATTATTCCTATTAGGAGATCGGAGCTCTCGGAATATAGATGAATTAGGGAATGGATGATCTCTCCTGGGAGCTCTTCAGAATAGTGCACGCTTTTAGGTCTCTGAGTGTCTTTCTCAGAGAAACATATTTTCCTGTAGAAGTAGATGTTTTCAAATATCAGAAAGTCTCCAGTAGTTATTCCAACCATTTCCACAAGACAGGCTGGTGTAAGAATCAAGTGAAAGCCTCATGTCCACAAAAGAAGTTGTACCTTAGTGACCCACAAAATTTATGAGACATGTAAGTGTCATTTATCACAATGAAAGCAAAACAGTTACTGGGCCATTAAGGTGTGAAGACTCCTTATGATGGGTCTGGGAACTCACTGAAAATAACTACTGACCAATGCAGCAAGGATAGCCTCAATATTTGTTCTTGCCCTTATCATCCTACCCCTACTAACATTACTGCAATAATTTCAGCAGAAGTATTTTGTTACTTGGGGTCAATGTTCAGTATGGATAGGACTGGAGGTCAGGATTAAAACTGTGAGGAAAAGTCAAATTCCAGAAGGGACCTGTAGAAGGGAATCTGCCTTTCTGTGTTGAAGGGGACGGCTATTAAATTTTTGTTAGCTGAATCAGATGGAGAATGGTAGACCCTGTAATCCAATTTAGCACAATAGCTGTAGTCTGAGAAAAACACATGAGAGGAGCTTTTACATTTCCTGAGGTACCAGAGAAATACTACAGAGGATGAACATGAAATATGGTTTGTGAGAGCATCTTGAAAGCTTTTGGTTGATCACTAGGGGGCACCAAACTACAATGATAAGTAGGGCAAACTGAAAAAGGGAGGACAGAGCTATCAGAAAATGAATCTTGTTTTTTTGTCTGGGACGGAAACTATATATTTCATGTCATCTTCGGCTTAATGTGAGAGCTTTGAATCAGCAGTCTTCCTCCAAAGATCACTTGCTTCTGGAAGATACTTAACATTCCTTATTCAGATTTTCTGATGAATTCCTTTCCATGAAGTCCCAAGGCAGATTCACTCTGATTTTTTGAAGTTGAGTCTCTTCCAAAAGATGAAATCTCCAGGTTTCCAGTCATGCAGAGGCTGACTAGCTGGCTCTTTTGGGAGGGCTGCTTATACCTATCAATGATACGGCTAGATGTATCAAATGAGTCCTTTGTAATACTTTAGAAATCTGAGCTTGCTAACGTGGCAGTGTACAGGCTCAGAGGTGAAACTCTAAATGCATGAGGTAGCTTATGGGCCCTATCTTGGTTATCTAGTGCTACTATAACAGAAATACCACGGGAGGATGGCTTTAACAAAGAGAAATTTATTCTCTCACAGCCTAGTAGGCTAGAAACCTGAATTCAGGAAACTAGCTCCAGGGGAAGGCTTTTTCTCTTGGTCAGCTCTGGAAGAAGGTCCTTGTCATCCATCTTCCCTTGGTCTTGGAGCTTCTCCAAGCAGGAACCGAAGCTCCAAAGGACACACTTGGCTGCCAGCACTGCTTTCTTGGTAGTATGAGGTCCCCTACTCTCTGCTACCTTCCCTTTCCTTTTTCTCTTGTAAGATAAAAGGTGGTGCAGGCCAAACCCCAGGGAAACTCCCTTTACATTGGATCAGGGATGTGACCTGGGTGAAGGTGTTGCATCCCAACCTAATCCCCTTCGATGTAATCCCATCTTGCCTCATTAACCATAGGCAGAGATTAGGATTTACAATACATAGGAAAATTATATCACAAAATGGAGGACAGCCACACAGTACTGGGAATCATGGCCTAATTGAGTTGACACATATTTTGAGGGGACACAATTCAATCCATGACAGGTCCTATGAGCATTTCATTTCATTGTCATCAAAATTAATACCAAGGTCTCGAGACCTTTCTCAAATTTAGTTTAAAATTCATTTTTTCTTTCTGCTGTTTTGTTTTTTTAATATTGACTTCTTTTTTTTTTCCAAAAAGGTGATTTATTTATTAATGGGTATCTTGGACCTTTTTTTTTTTTTTTTTTAGCAATAGTCATATCTCACTTAAAAAAATAAGTTGGAATTTCCTAGATTCGGGAAAAAAAAATCAAGCAATGTTTTGTTACCATCAGAACCTTGGCTATCAGTCAACAAATAGCCTCAATCCATTCTAAAAATAAGCAAACAAAGTCCAGAACATATATCTAAGCTATTCCTGGGGGCAATGCTTTGGTGAATGCTACTTGTTCAGTTGGCTGGGACTCATAGCAAACTCTAGAGAACAGAGTAGAACTGCCCCATAGGGTTTCCTAGGCTGTAATCTTTAATCTACAGATTGCCTTTTGTACCCTTGGAGCATCTGGTGGGTTCCACCCCCTGATTTTTATGTTAAGAGCCAAGCACTTAACTGTTGAGCCACCAGGAGTCAAACTCAGCCCCTAGTAGCCAGCAATCATTGGTATTCCTGGGCTTCCAGACACATCTATCTGCCTCCATCATCTTCCCATAGTGTCTGTCTTCCCCCTGTATCTCCTTGCTTGTGTGTGTGCCTGATGTTCTTCTCCGGGGACTGGTCCCTCCTGATAACATGTCCAAAGTATACAAGACAAAGTCTCATCATCCTCATTTCCAAGGAGCACTCTGGCTATACTTCTTCCAAGGCAGATTTGTTTGCTCTTCTGGCAGTCAATGATTTATTCGATAATCTTTACCAATGCCATAAATCAAAAGCATGAGTTCTCCTTCAGTCTTCCTTATTCATTGTCCAGCATTTGCATGCATATGAGGCAATTGAAAACGCCATTACTTGGGTCAGACCCACCTTAGTGCTCAAAGTGATATCTTGTTTTTCAACACTTTCAGGTCTTTTGCAACAGACTTGCCCAGTGCAATTCATCCTTGGATTTGTTGACTGCTTCTTCCATGGACACTGATTTTGGATCCAAGTAAAATGAAACCCTTGACAACTTCAGTGTTTTCTCCCCTTATCATGAATGTTGCTTTTTGGTCCATTTGTGAGGAGTTTTGTTCTCTTCCTGTTGAGGTATAAACCATCCTGAAGGTTACATTCTCTGATCTTCACCAATTAGTGCTTCAATTCCTCCTAGTTGTCAGCAAGCGAGATTGTGTCATCTGCATATTACAGGTTGTTAATGAGTCTTCCTCTGATCCTGATACCACTTTCTTCTTCATATAGGCCAGTTTCTCGGATTATTTGCTCAGCATACAGAATGAGTAAATACAGTGAAAGGTTACACCCTGACACAAACCTTTTCTGATTTCAAAGCACACAATATCCCATTGTTTGAACAACTGCCTCTTGGTCTAGGTACAGGTTCCTGAGGAGCACAATTATGTGTTCTGGAATTCCTATTCTTCCCAACATTACACATAATTTGTTATGATCCACACAGTGGAATGCTATTGCATTATCAATAAAACACAGGTAAACATCTTTCTGGGATTCTCTGCTTTCAGGCAGGATACACCTAAAATAAACAATAATATATCCCTCATTTCACGTCGTCTTCTGAAGCTGGCTTGATTTCCTGGCAACTTTCTTCGATGTACTGCTGCATTGGTTTTTTAATTTCCTTCAGCAAAATTTCACTTGCGACTGATATTAATAATATTTTCAATAATTGCCACATTCTGTTGGCTCAACTTTCTTTGGAATGGACACAAATACTGATCTCTTCTAGTCGGTGGCCAGGTAGCTTTCTTCCAAATTTCTTGGCACAGATAAGTGTGCATCCGTTTGTTGAAATATCTCAATGGATATTCCTTCAATTCCTTTGTTTTTCGCCAATGCCTTCAGTACAGCTTGACTTCTTCCTTCAGTACATCAGTTCTTGATCCTATGCTACCTTCTGAAATGGTTGAACATCGACAAATGGTTTTTGAAAAAGTATATTCTTCCCGTCTTTTTCTGACTCTTCCTGTGTCATTCAGTATATCGCCCATAGGATCCTTCAAAATTGCAACTTGAGGCCTCAAATTTTTCTTCCACTCCTTCAGCTTAGAAATGCCAAGCATATTCTTCACTTTTTGTTTGTCTAACTCCAGGACTTTCCACTCTTCACTATATGCTTTACGTTGTCTTCTCGAGGTACCCAGGTATGGAATAGAAATTCCTTCTTGCCGCCTAATTAGACTAATGCAGGTCAACTGGGCATTCCTGGACCAGTAACAGTCACTATGGATGTGTGGGCCCTGATTGGCTTAGGCAGATTAGGATTCCTCCTTTGGAGCTAGGGAGGCTGGACAAACCTACTCAAAGCTGTAGTTCCATCAGAAAAAAAAAAAAAAGGGTGGTAGATAGATGTGGCCGGAAAAAAAATTTTTTAGTAACTTGCCCAAGATTATGAAGCTATGTAGTGGTACAGGTAGGATTCAAACACATGGAGTCTCAGTCCGGTGTCTGAGCTATTAATATGAACTTGTTGATCCTGGGCTGTGTCCACACAGAAAGCTTTGGTGACTGGGATTTAGAGATCAGAATTACAGCCTTGAGAAGGCACAATGTTAATTTGATCATTCCTGGGTGTGAAAGTCAGAGGCAGAAAATATTCCTTTTGCAAGTGTCTTTTAAAAACAGAGCTTCGGGGCAAAGAAGAGGCACTTCACCAAAGACATTCAGGCAGCTAACAGGGACATAAGGAAATACTCATGATTGTTAGCCATTAAAAAAAAGAGAGAGAGAGAGAAACGCAAATCAAAACTACATCGCACACCAACAAGTCTGGCATTAATCCAAAAAAACACAAAATAGTAAATGTTGGAGAGGTTGTAGAGAGACTGGAACACTTATACACTGCTGGTGGGAATGTAGAATGGTACAACTACTTTGGAAGTTGATTTGGCGCTTCCTTGAAAAGCTAGAAATAGAAGTACCATACGATCCAGCAATCCCACTCCTTGGAATATATCCTAAAGAAATAAGAGCCCTCACACAAACAGATGTATGCAAACCCATGTCCATGGCAGCACTGTTAACAATAGCAAAAAGATGGAAACAACCAAAGTGTCTGTCCATCAATGGATGAATGGATAAACAAATTATGGTATATTCACATAATGGAATACTTCGCAATCATAAGGAACAAAGATGAATCTGTGAAACATCTCATAACATGGATGAATCTGGAAGGCATTATGCGGAGTGAAATGAGTCACAAAAGGGCAGATACTGTATGAGACCACTATTATAAGAACTCAAGAAAAAGTATGAACACAGAAGAAAACATTGTTTGATGCTTATGACAATCAGGGGGAGGAGGTAGAGGGGTATTCACTAACTAGATAGTAGACAAGAATTATTTTAGGTGAAGGGAAGGACAAAACACAATACAGGGGAAGTCAGTACAACTGTACTAAACCAAAAGCTAAGAAATTTCCTGTTACAATCAAACCCTTCAAGGGACAGAGTAGCACTTCAAGGGCAGGGGTCTGGGGACCATGGTTTCAGGGGACATCTAGGTCAATTGGCATAATAAAATGTATTAAGAAAATGTTCTGTATCCCACTTTAGTGAGTGGCATCTGGGGTCTTAAAGCTAACAACCGGCCATCTAAGATGCATCAATTAATACCAACCCACATGGAGTAAAGGAGAATGAAGAACACCAAAGACACAAGGGAAATATTACCCCAAGAAACAAAAGGGCCATGTAAACCAGAGACTCCATCAGTCTATGACCAGAAGAACTAGATGGTGCCTGGCTACCACCAGTGATTGCCCCGACAGTGAATACAACAGAGAATCCCTGATGGAGCAGGAGAAAAGTGGGATGCAGATCTCAAATTCTAGTAAAAAGACCAGACACCTCAGCACCGGGCATGCACAGAGAAGACCTTCCTGGGCTGAATAACCACTTCCAAAGCAATGAGGACAACCATGTTAAAGGCCTTGTGCATTAGCTTGCTTTATTTTATTGACTATATTTGTTAGTGCAGATATCATTTACGAGGAGACCTAGGAGAAACAAGCGATGCATACTAAACCACAATAGAAATGGGTGCCTGCGAATCCACAAGAGAGGCAGGCACACCCACTGGGTCTTCAAATCATGGCTTCAGAATGGGAAGGGAGCTGAGGACTTCATCCGTTAGGGGCTGGCTCCGGACACGCTGCAGCATCTTGAGGCCTGTGTGTGGAGAGAGAAAGAGAAAATAGATTCATCTTAGCCTGGTGCCCCATCCACACCCACTCCATCTTCACAGTCCCTTCTCCACTACAGGCAGAGAAAAGGCTGTAGCTTGGGACCCTTCTTCTTTCCCTCTCCAACAAGCTGGAGGAGCCCAGATTCCCCGCCACCCAAGCAATTCTGGAGAGGCCAAGATGCCACATAACTCTGCCAGTGCTCCACTACGCATACCTAAACCCACAATTCAGCCAGAGTCGCCTACCTTGGGCTTGAAGTTCAAAGTCCGAGCTCCCCAAGCTCAGGGCCATGTTCAGCAGCCACCACCTTGCCCGAAACGGTCCGACTATTATGACGCGCGTCTGGCCAGAGGCGGAGAACCACCGTTCCAGCTGAATGAGAGTGCCGCTGTGCTCCTCTATGCGGCGAAGGTCAGCGTCCCCGGGGCCTGTGTGCACCAGAGGTGGGAGGTGGGACACTCATAAGCCCCTAACACTTCCTGGGGGGCTGGACGGGGTGGAAGAGGAGGGCAAGGTTGGAAGCTGGGAAGAGAAGGATGGGCGTCAGGGGGCTGGACGTGCCCAAGAACCACTCACCGAAGATGCGTTCCTCCAGCTCCTCGTCCATGTAAAACACGTTTGGAGCCACAAAGTTGTCAGGCACGGTCCACCACGGCTTCTCCGTGCAAACGGTCTCCCGGTGAGCCCTTGATGCCATATCGTCCTCTGCTCGGACCTGATCCAAAATGGGGCAAGTTCAAACCCCAGTTGCTAATAAAGGACTTGGATAAAGTCAAGAGGAGGCCACGCCCTAATCTAGATAGTAATCTTTTCACAACCACACCTCTTGGACCCCCTGTGCTTCCTCCCAGAAAATCCACTTAAAGTGATTGTCTACTCTGAGCGTAATACTTTCACGGCCAAACTGAATGATTGGATCAGTTCTTCCTTCTCTGATGCCCAGAGATCAAAAACCAAACCTGTTGCTGTGGAGTCAATTTGGACTCATAGCAACCCTAAAGAACAGAGTAAAACTGTCCCATAGAGTTTCCAAGGAGCACCTGGTGGATTTGAACTGCCGACCTTTTGGTTAGCAGCCATAACTCCTAGCCACTATGCCACCAGGGTTTCCCTCTGATGCCCAGGAAGCCAGAATTTTCTTCAACCGAATTTCAAAGGATTTTGTAGGCCATCTAACCTGCTTCTGCTGTCGTTGTGGCAATAAGTTCAGCAGAACTATTTTGTTACTTGGGGTTAGTGTCCAATTTTGATAGGACAGGAGGTCAGGATTAAGGCTGTGAGGAAAAGTCAAATTCCAGACGGGACCTGTAGAGAAAATCTGCCTTTCAGTGTATTAAAGGGAACGGCTATTAGGTTTTTGTTAGCTGAATCGGGTGAAGGATGACAGATCCAGTAATCTGATTTAGAACAATAGCTGTACATTGAGAAAAGCACTCAAGACAGTTTTTGCCTTTCCTGAGGTGCCAAAGAAATACTGTGGAGGATGAAGATGAAATGTGGAAAGTGAAAGCATCTTGAAAGCTTTTGGTTGATCACTAGGGGGCACCAAACTGTAATAATGGAAACCTCGGTAGCGTAGTGGTTAAGAGTTCAGCAGCACTATAATGATAAAAAATATATAATGATAAGTAATGCAAACTGAAAAAGGGAGGAAAGGGACACCAGAAAAAGAACCTTGTTTTATTGTGTGGGGTGGCAGCTATCTGATATGGAATACAAATTCCTTCTTGCCAACTGATTAGACCAATGCAGGTCTACTGGGCATTCCTGGACCAGTAACAGTCACCATGGATGTGTACGCCCTGATTGGTTTAGGCAGATCAGGATTCCTCCTTTGGAGTTAGGCAGGCAGGGGAGACCTATACAAAGCTGTAGCTCTGTTAGGAAAAAAGGTGGTGGATTGATACAGATTAAAAAAAAAAAAAAATTATTAGCTTCCCCAAGACCATAAAGCTATGTAGTGGTACAGGTAGGATTCAAACACATGAGTCTCATTCTGGTGTCTGAGCTGTTAATATGACCATGATGATTCCAGGTAGTGTCCGCACAGAAAGCTTTGGTGACTGGGATTTAGAGATCAGAATTACAGCCTTGACAAGGCACAATATTAATTTGATCATTCCTGGGTGTGAAAATCAGAGACAGAGAACATTCTTTTTGCAAGTGCCTTTTAAAAACAGAGTTTCTTCTCTTTCTGAGCCATCCATCTTTACATTGTCCATTCAGAAGTAAGCATAACATTCCCTTGGAGACCGGGGTGGTTTCGTTGTTTTCTTCCAGCTAAACTCAGCGATTTTCTACAGAGAATCCAGTATTTCTAACTTTCATTTAGTAACTGGCCAAAAGCTTTGAAATAAGCAAATCCTGTCAGATACAAAATGTATTCCAAATTCAACCATTTCCTAACACTTCCACCACTACCCTCTGCTCCAACGCAGAGGTCTCCAGCCTAGGGTGCTGTAATCGCCTCGATTGTTGTAAGACAGAGACTGCTGGAGGAGCAGATGTGCAGAACTCAAATGAGGACCAGTTAGTTGGACATTCTCTGGAGAAGAGATGCACATGTGGATTTGGCATTCTTGAGAAAGTTCTTGACTGGAAAGCCTTACTAGTCTAGTCCACTTAGTCATGGCTTGAGAGCCCTCAGGATTCTTTGCTGCCCTCCTCCACCCCATCCCCAAATTTCTAGCCATCTCAGACAATGTCTGCTACCTAAAGTTGTATGGCTTCACCAGTCAGGTGGTAAAGAACTATTTTCTGTCCTCTTTTGTTCATACACACACCTTTCTTCTTGCCTCACTTGTTGGAACATATGAAGGTACAGAAGGATCATGGGGTACCTGGGAGGATCCCTTCTTTCCCAGAAGCCACTGTTTTCACACAGCCTATAGCAGCCTGAACAAGCTCCTGGTGTGGGAGCAACAGTGTGTCAAAGAAGGGTCTTTTCTGTTTGGGACTGCTTCACTTGGAAAGGACCCCCCAGAGTGCCCCCAAAGGCCAGCTCTTCACCTTATCCCACACCTCAGCACCGGGCCTGCACGCAGAAGGCCTTCCTGGGCTGGATAAGCACTTCCGAAACAATGAGGACAACCGTGTTAAAGGCCTTGCACCTTAGCTTGCTTATTTTATTGACTGTATTTGCTAGTACAGATACCATTTACGAGGAGACTTCCGGGAAACAAGTGATGCCTGCAAACCCACGATAAGCATGGATGCCTGGGAATCCACAGGAGAGATGAGTCTACCCACCAGGGCTTCCAAATAGGGCTGCAGGATGGGAAGGGAGCTCAGGAATTGGTCTGTCAGGGGCTGGCTCCTGATGTGCTGCAGCATGGAGAGGCCTGTGGGATAGGGGGGCGGGGAGAGAAAGAGACAGCGCCCCAGGCTGGTGAAGGGGGCCCACGACTGGGGCCTTAGGGCAGGCCCGGATCCCCACTGAATGCTGGTGGGGTAAGGGAAGTTACCCCAGCCCAGGCCTTACCGGGTGCCCCATAAACACCTGGCCCCATCCACACCTTCCGAGTCCCTTCCGGACTACAGGCAGGGAAGATGGCTGTGGCTCCGAACCCCTCCCTCTTTCCCTCCCAAACAGGCTCCAGGAGAGCTGATTCTCAGCCAACGGAGAAATTCTTGAGAAGCCTAGAGGCCACGTAACTCCTCCACGACTCCGCTACCCAACCGTGAACCCACAATTCAACCAGGGTCGCCTACCTCGGGCCTGAAGTTCAAATTCCGAGCTCCCCAAGTTCAGGGCCATATCCAGCAGCCACCGCCTTGCAGGAATCGGCCCAACTATCATGACGCGCGTCTGGCAGGAGGCGGAGAACCACTTATCTAGCTGAATGAGGATGCCGCTGTGCTCCTCGATGCGGTGAAGGTCAGCGTCCCGGGGGCCTGTGTGCACAAGAGGTGGGAGGTGGTCCACTCATAAGCCCCTAGCACCTCCTGGGGGCAGTCATTCGGGGTAAGGGACACACGGGATGGAAGAAGAGGGGAAGGCTGGAAGCCGGGAAGGGAAGGATGGGCGCCGGGGGACTGGACGTGGGCAAGGACCACTCACCGAAGACACTCTCCTCCAGCTCCTCGTCCATGTAAAACATCAATGGAGCCACAAAGTTTTCAGGCACGGTCCACCATGGCTTCTCTGCGCGAGCGGCCTCTCCGCGCGCCCTCTCCGCGCGCCCAGGCTGCCTTGTGTCCACTGCTCAGACGTGATCCAGAATGGGCAAGGCATAGGACAAGCCATTAATAAAAGACTTGAGTAAAGTCAAGAAGAGGCCACTCCTTATGCTAAATTGTGACCATTTCACATCCCCACCTCTTGGACCATCTGTGATTCCCCTCCAGAAAATCTGCTCTCACTGATTGCCTACTCTGAGCATAGTCCCTTTATGCCAAACTGGATGATTGGATCAGCTCTTACTCCTCTGATCCCCAGGAATCCAGAAGTTTCTTCACCCAAATTTCAAAGAATTTGGTATGCCCTCTAAGCTGCCTCTGCTGACATTGTTGGGATCATTTCAGCAGAGCTATTTTGTTACTTGGGGTCAGTGTCCAATTTTGATAGGACTGGAGGTCAGAATTAATGCTGTGAGGAAAATTTAAATTCCAGAAGGGACTTGTAGAAGGCAATCTGCCTTTCAGAGTGTTGAAAGGGACAGCCATTAGATTTTCGTTAACTGAATCAGGTGAAGGATGACAGATCCTGTAATCCAGTCTAGAACAATAGCTGTAAAACGATTGTTTTGCAGAAAAGGAACCTTGTTTTATCATCTGGGGTGGAAGCTATCTGTTTCATTTCATCTTCCGCTTATTGTGAGGGCTTTGGACCAGCAGTCTTCCTCCAAAGATCACTTGCTTCTGGAAGATACTTAACATTCCTTATTCAGATTTTCTGATGAATTCCTTTCCATGAAGTCCCAAGGCAGATTCACCTCTGATTTTTTGAAGTTGAGTCTCTTCCAAAAGATGAAATCTCCAGGTTTCCAGTCATGCAGAGGCTGCCTAGCTGGCTCTTTTGGGAGGGCTGCTTATACCTATCAATGATAAGGCTAGATGTATCACATGAGTCCTTTGTAATACTTTAGAAATCTGAGCTTGCTAACGTGGCAGTGTACAGGCTCAGAGGTGAAATTCTAAATGCATGAGGTAGCTTATCAGTCCCGAGAGCAGTTCAC
The DNA here is from genome assembly GCF_030014295.1 of Loxodonta africana. Taxonomy (NCBI): domain Eukaryota; kingdom Metazoa; phylum Chordata; class Mammalia; order Proboscidea; family Elephantidae; genus Loxodonta; species Loxodonta africana. The sequence goes on from NC_087342.1 coordinate 134,688,660, forward strand.
CTCACTATCATCAGGATTAATAGCAAGGTTTCAGACCTTTTCTCAAATTTAGTTTTAAAACTCATTTTTCCTTTCTGCTTTTTTTTCAGTACTGGTTTGTTTAAAAAAGAAAAAACAGTAATTTTTTTATAAACAGGTATCTTTTACCTGTTTTTCAGTAATAACCATAGTGAAATGTGTGTCCTATCTCACTGAAGAAATAAGTTGGAATTCCTGACGTCTGGACAAGAAAAATCTAGCAGTGTTTTGTTACCATCAGAACCTTGGCTATCCATCAACGAATAGCCCAGATCCATTCTAAAAATAAGCAAACAATGTCCAGAACACATTTCTAAACCCATTCCTGTGGTCAACTGCTTTGTTGACTGTTAGAACAGTCCCATAGGGTTTCCTAGGCTGTAATCTTTAAGGGAGCTGATTGCCAGGTCTTTTCCCCTGCAGGGCATCTTGTAGGTTCCAACACTCACTGAGAGCTTAACCGTTGAGCCACCAGTGTGCTCCATTTCAGCTTCTAGTAATCAGCAATTCTTGGTATTCCTGGGCTTCCAGATACATCAATCTGCCTCCATCATCTTCCCATAGTGCCTTTCTTTCCACTACATCTCCTTGCTCATCTCTGTGCCTGGTGTCCTTCTCCAGGAACTGGTCCCTCCTGATAACTTGTCCCAAGTACATGAGACAAAGTCTCACCATCCTTGTTTCCAAGGAGCACTCTGGCTGTAATTCTTCCAAGGCAGACTTGTTCATTCTTCTGGTAGTCCATGGTATATTCAATATTCTTTGCCAACACCATAAATCAAACAGATCGATTCTCTTCAATCTTCCTTATTCTTTGTCCAGCCTTCACATGCATATGAGGCAATTGAAAATACCATGGCTTGGGTCTAGCACACCTCAGTCCTCAAAGTGACATGCTTGCTTTTCAACACTTTAAAGAGGTCCTTGGCAACAGATTTGCCCAGTGCAATATATCGTTGGATTTTTTGCCTGCTGTACCCATGGGCCTTGATTGTGGATCCAAGTAAGATGAAATCCTTGACAACTTCAATCTTTTCTCCATTTATCATGAATGTTGCTTATTGCTCCATTTGTGAGGATTTTTGTTTTCTTTGTGTTGAGGTATAATCCATCCTGAAGGCTGCAGTCTTTGACCTTCACCAATTAGTGTTTCAATTCCTCCTAGCTGTCAGCAAGCAAGGTTGTGTCATCTGCATATTAAAAAAAAAAAAAAGCATATTACAGGTTGTTAATGAGTCTTTCTCCAATCCTGATGCTGTTTTCTTCTTCATATAGTTCAGCTTCTCAGATTATTTGCTCAGCACACAGATTGAATAAGTATGGTGAAAGGATACAACCTTGACGATGCACACCTTTCCTGATTTTAAACCACAAAATATTCCATTATTCTCTTTTTTTTTTCCATTGTTTTCTTTGAATGACTGCCTCTTGGTCTGTGTACAGGTTCCTCTGGAGCACAATTAAGTGCTCTGGAATTCCCATTCTTCACAGTGTTACCCATAATTTGTTATGATCCACACAGTCGAATACCTTTGCATAGTCAATAAAACACAGGTAAATATCCTTCTGGTATTCTCTGCTTTCAGCCAGAATCCATCTGACATCAGCAATGATATCCCTGGTTCCACATCCTCTTCTGAAACCGACCTGAATTTCTGGCAGTTCCCTGTCGATATACTGCTCCAGCAGGTAGGATTCAAAAACATGAAGTATCAGTCCAGTGTCTGAGCTATTAATATGACCATGATGATTCCAGACTGTGACCATACAGAAAGCTTTGGTGGCTGGGATTTAGAAATGAGAATTACATTCTTGAGAAGGCACAATGTTAATGTGATCATTCCTGGGTGTGAAAGTCAGAGGCAGAGAACATTCCTTTTGGAAGTGTCTTAAAAACAGTACTTCCTCTGCTTTTTGAGCCATCCATCTTTATGTTGTCCATTCAGAAGTAAGCATAACATTCTCTTGGAGAATAGCATGGTTTGGTTGTTTTCTTCTAGCCAAACTCAGTGTTTTTCTACTGAGAATCCAGTATTTCTAACTTGTTTAGTAACTGGCGAAAAGCTTTGAAATGAGCAAATCCTGTTTGATACAAAACATTCCAAATTCAACCATTTTCTAACACTTCCACTACTACCCTCTGCTCTAAGACACCGTGGCCTCTCCTTGAGTGCTGTAATCACCTCAATTTCTGTAAGACAGAGACTGCTGGAGGAGCAGATTTGCAGAACTCAAGTGAGGACCAGTTAGTTGGACATTCCTGAAGAAGAGATGCACATGTGGATTTGGCATTCCCGAGAAAGTTCTTGACTGGAGATTTAGGAAACCTTGCTAGTCTAATCCATTTAGTCATGGCTTCAGGGACGTCAGGATCCTTTGCTGCCAGAAAACTACCCCTTCCCCACACCACCCCCAAATTTCTGGCAGTCTCAGACAATGCCTGGCTACCTATACTTGTATGGTTTAGCGGTCATGTGGTGAAGTACCATTTCCTGTACCCATTTGTGCATGCGTACACACTCATGCCCCACTTATCAGAGAATATGAAGGTACAAAAGGATACTGGGGTATCTGGGAAGTCCCTTCTTTCCTGGAAGCCCGTTTTCACACAACCTATAGCAGCCTGAACAAGCTCCTGGTGTGGGAGCAACAGTGTGTCAAAGAAGGGTCTTTTCTGTTTGGGACTGCTTCACTTGGAAAGGACCCCCCAGAGTGCCCCCAAAGGCCAGCTCTTCACCTTATCCCACACCTCAGCACCGGGCCTGCACGCAGAAGGCCTTCCTGGGCTGGATAAGCACTTCCGAAACAATGAGGACAACCGTGTTAAAGGCCTTGCACCTTAGCTTGCTTATTTTATTGACTGTATTTGCTAGTACAGATACCATTTACGAGGAGACTTCCGGGAAACAAGTGATGCCTGCAAACCCACGATAAGCATGGATGCCTGGGAATCCACAGGAGAGATGAGTCTACCCACCAGGGCTTCCAAATAGGGCTGCAGGATGGGAAGGGAGCTCAGGAATTGGTCTGTCAGGGGCTGGCTCCTGATGTGCTGCAGCATGGAGAGGCCTGTGGGATAGGGGGGCGGGGAGAGAAAGAGACAGCGCCCCAGGCTGGTGAAGGGGGCCCACGACTGGGGCCTTAGGGCAGGCCCGGATCCCCACTGAATGCTGGTGGGGTAAGGGAAGTTACCCCAGCCCAGGCCTTACCGGGTGCCCCATAAACACCTGGCCCCATCCACACCTTCCGAGTCCCTTTCGGACTACAGGCAGGGAAAATGGCTGTGGTTCCGAACCCCTCCCTCTTTCCCTCCCAAACAGGCTCCAGGAGAGCTGATTCTCAGCCAACGGAGAAATTCTTGAGAAGCCTAGAGGCCACGTAACTCCTCCATGACTCCGCCACCCAGCCGCGAACCCACAATTCAGCCAGAGTCGCCTACCTTGGGCTTGAAGTTCAAAGTCCGAGCTCCCCAAGCTCAAGGCCATGTCCAGCAGCCACCTCCTTGCCGGAATTGGTCCAACTATCATGACGCACGTCTGGCCAGAGGCGGAGAACCACCGTTCCAGCTGAATGAGGGTGCCACTGTGCTCCTCGATGCGGCGAAGGTCAGCGTCCCGGGGGCCTGTGTGCACAAGAGGTGGGAGGTGGTCCACTCATAAGCCCCTAGCACCTCCTGGGGGGCGGTCATTCGGGGTAGGGACCAGGGACAGATGAGGTAGGATGAGAAGGGAAGGTTGGAAGCTGGGAAGAGGGGGTTGGGCGCCGGGAGACTGGATGTGGGCAAGAACCACTCACCGAAGATACTTTCCTCCAGCTCCTCGTCCATGTAAAACACCAATGGAGCCACAAAGTTTTCAGGTACGGTCCACCATGGCTTCTCCTTGCCAGCGGTCTCCCCTCGAGTCCTAGCTGCCATGTCCTCCTCCATTCCAACCTGATCCAGAAGGGGGCAAGTTCAAGCTCCAGGCCCAGGACAATCCATTAATAAAGGACTTGGATAAAGTCAACAGGAACCCATGCCCTATGCTAAATAATGACCTTTCACAGCCCCACCTCTTGGACCACCTGTGATTCCTTTCCAGAAAATCCATTCAGATTGTCCACTCTGAGTGAGGAAAATCCTTTCATGCCAAAATGAATGAGTGGGATCAGTTCACACTTCTCTGAGGCCCAGAAAGCCAGAATTTTCTTCACTCTAACTTGAAAGGATTTTGTAGGCCACCCAAGCTGGGCATGAGCTAGGGCAGAAGTTGAGGGATGGAAGGTGCTGGAGCAGGAAGACCCCAAAACTCCCTCCCTGGATTGGAACAGACATTGCCAGCCAGCCAATGACTACCTGGAACACAAGTGTAGTCAAACAATATTGGGTTTATTTTGTGTGCTGCAGCAAGAGCGAACAAACAACACAGGAACATAGAGCCTCCTTATAAAAGGGAATTCTGGGGAGATTCTTACAGGATTTGGGTGGTTGATTCTAAAGAGGGATAAGGGAAGCACAGGCCATTTCTATCAATGGTGACAACTCGGTGGTTATCCTTGCAGTTTGGATCCAGGAGGTAGGGAGATTAATGTGGTCTTGATTGCAGAGTGTCCTTGTCTCTCTCTGGCTTCAGACATAGTTACTAAGCAGCCTTTTGTATATGTTGTTCCACACAGTCACTGAGCAGTCTTAATTGGTTAGAGTATTTTGCAAGAGATGTTTGTGTTTGGTAGGGAACATTAGGAGGCACAAAGGGTTTGCAGTGGACTCCTAGCCTAAAGGTTGAGGGTTTGGACCCGCCCACCTGTACTGAAGAAGGAAGGCCTGGTGATCTGCTTCTGCCAAGATTATAGCCAAGAAAGCCTTCTGGAGCAGTTTTACTCTGTCACACATGGGGTCACCATGGGTCAGAATCGACTTGAAAGCAATGTGTAGGGAACATTAGAGTCTACACATCAGCATGGCATCTGTAAGCTCCTAGAACTCATTCTTTGCTTTTTTGGTCTTGTTGTTCTTTCACTTTCTCAATTTCACCTTTTGGCCAAAGGAAGACAAACTCCGTCCCTAGGACATTCGTCTGTGGGTTTCAGGGTGACATCTTTGTCAGAATCCATTCATCAGAAGGCTATTCAGAGAACACTGTCTGCATCTGCACTACAGTTAGTCTCTCCTGGCACTTTTGTTGAAAGACTAGATGTTGAATCATCTGAAAATGACAATGACAGCATTTAAGACTGGACATAATGCATTGGTCAGCTGCAATACAGGTAATTACCAGAAACAAAACCATCATTAGTCATACTAATAGGCTGCAAAGACAGGGGCCTAGATTTCCAAGCCAGGCCATAAAATCATTTCCCAAAATCCATGGGAATCTATCCTAGAGAACCAGGTAGTCTTCTTCTTTGAATCTAACTACAAATGATTCTCCCTGAGCAATAATGCCTTTTGTAGTTACCCCAAGTAGTGTAGTAGTGTTTGCTGTTAAAAAAAAAAAAAAAATCTTGGCTAGCTAAGAGAAACCAAGGCTAAGGAATCACCCATAATCATCATGAAATTTAATTTAAACTAGTTTGTTGGGCTTCCAAAGCAGAGGTAGCATCCATTATGACTTCTGCTAGGGCCATAAACAAATGTTGTTCCACCTTTTATATTTGTATTATTCCTATTAGGAGATCGGAGCTCTCGGAACATAGATGAAGAGGGAATGGATGATCTCTCCTGGGAGCTCTCCAGAATAGTGCACGCTTTTAGGTCTGGGAGTATCTTTCTCAGGGAAACATAGTTTTCTGTAGGAGTAGGTGTTGGAAAGTCTCTAATCCCTTTCCACAAGACAGGCTGGTGTAAGAGTTACATGAAAGCCTGATGTCCACACAGAAAGTTATAACTTAGTGTCCCACAAAATGTATGGGGAATATAAGTGTCATTTGTTACAATGAAAGCAAAACAGCTAGTGGACCCTTAAGGTGTGAAGCCTCCTGAAGATGAGCCTGGGAAATCACTGAAGATCACTACTGACCAATGCAGCAAGGACAGCCTCAATATTTGTTCCCGCTCCGTCACTGTGCTTCTGCTGACGTTGCAATAATTGCAGCAGAACTGCTTTGTTACTTGGGATCAATATCCAATTTGGATAGGACTGGAGGTCAGGATTAATACTGTGAAGAAAAGTCAAATTCCAGAAGGGACCTGTAGAAGAAAATCTGCTTTTCAGAGTGTGAAGGGAACGGCTATTACATTTTTGTTAACTGAATCAGGTGAAAGATGACAAAGCCAGTAATCCAATTTAGAACAATAGCTGTAGTCTGAGAAAAACACACAAGAGAGTTTTTTGCCTTTCCCCAGGTGCCAGAGAAATACCACAGAGGATGAAAATGAAATATGAAGGTTTATAAGAGGATCTTGAAAACTTTTGGTTGATCACTAGGGGGCACCAAACTACAATGGTTAAAAAAAAAAAAAAGTCCAAAAATCCGAACCAAACCCAGTGCCGTTGAGTCGATTCCGACTCATAGCGACCCTATAGGACAGAGTTGAACTGCCCCATAGAGTTTCCAAGGAGCGCCTGGGGGATTCAAACTGCCGACCCTTTGATTAGCAGCCGTGGCACTTAACCACTACGCCACCAGTGTTTCCATGGTAAGTAGTACAAACTGAAAAAAGGGAGAACAGAAATATCAGAAAAGGAACCTTCTTTTGCTATCTGGGGTGGAAGCTATATATTTCATGTCATCTTCAGCTTAACGTGAGGGCTTTGGATCAACAGTCTTCCTCCAAAGACGTGCTTCTGGAGGATACTTAACATTCCTCACTTTCAGATTTTCTGATGAATTCCTTTCCATCAAGTCCCAAGGCAGATTCACCTCTAATTTTTAGAAGTTGAGTCTCTTCCAAAAGATGAAATCTCCAGGTTTCCAGTCATGCAGAGGCTGACTGGCTTTTTTGGGAGGGTTGCTTATACCTATCTATGATAAGGCTAGATGTATCAAGTGAGTCCTTTGTCATACTTGAGAAATGTGAGCTTGCCTATATGGCAGCATATAGGCTCAGAGGTGAAACTCTAAACGCATAGGTAGCTTATAGGTCCCATGAGCAGTTCATCTCATGGTCATCAAAACTGATTGCAAGGTTTCAGAGATTTTTCTTCAACTTAGATTCAAATTTCATTTTTTCTGCTTCTCTTTAATGTTGTTTTGGGATGGTGAAGTTTTTTATTAAAAGATATTTTCGTAACAGCTATAGTGAAATGTGTGCCCCATATCACTGAACAAATAAGTTGGAATTACCTAGGCATGGAAAAATATCTAGCAATTTTTTTTTATAGTTTATTTTTTGTTGGGAATATACACAGCAGAACACACATGGATTCAACAATTTCTACACATACAATTCAGTGACATTGATTACATTCTTTGAGTTGTGAAACCATTCTCACACTCTTTTTCTGAATCGTTCCTCCCCCATTAATATAAACTCGCTGTCCCCTAAGTTTTCTATCTAATCTTCCCAATTGCTATTGTCAGTTTTGTTCCATGTAGATAGAGCACAATACTTAAGGCAGACATTCTTTACTAGTTAAGTTACACTGTTGTTTGGTTCTAAGAAGACTTCAGTTTAAGGATTATCTCAGGCCCATAGTTTCAGGGGTTCATCCAGCCTCCATGGATCTAGAAAGTCCGGATTCCATGAGAATTTGAAATTCCGTTCTGCATTTTCTCACTTTTTTGTTATGCTTTAGATGAAGATTTACAGAACAGATTAGTTTCTCATTAAACAATACACTTATGGTTTTGTGACATTGGTTGCTGACCATGCAGTGTGTCAACACTCTCCCCTTCTCAACCTTGGGTTCCTCATTTCTATTCATCCAGGTTTCCTGTTCCCTCCTGCCTTCTCGTCTTTGCCTCTGGGCTGGCGTGCCCATTTAGTCTTGTGTATGTGGTTGAAGTATGTGCATTATTGTTTGTTTTATGGGCCTGCCTAACCTTTGGCTGAAAGGTGAACCTCAGGAGTGACTTCAGTACTGAGTTAAAAGGGTGTCCAGGGGCCATATTCTCAGGGTTTCTCCAGTCTCTGTCAAGCCAGTAAATCTGGTCTTCTTTTGGGAGTTTGAATTTTGTTTTACATTTTTCTCCAGCTCTGTTCGGTACCCTCTATTGTGATCCCTGACATAGCAGTTGGTGGTGGTAGCTGGACACCATCTAGTTGTGCTGGACTCAGTCTGGTGGAGGCTGTAGTAGTTGTGGTTCATTAGTCCTTTGGACTAATCTTTCCCTTGTGTCTTTGTTTTCTTCCTTTGCTCCACAAGGGGGTGGGGGAGACCAGTGGACTATCTTAGATGAACACTCATAAGCTTTTAAGACCCCAGACACTACTGTCATCAGTTTAGGATGTAGAACATTTTCTTTATAAACCATGTTATGCCAGTTGAGCTAGATGTCCTCCAAGACCATGGTTCCCCACTCTTAGCCTAGCAATTCTGTCAAGCAATTTTTTGTTAACGTCAGATCCTTGGCTGTCCATCAAGTAATATCCTCACTCCATTCTAAAAAAAAAAAAAAATAGAGGCCAGAACATATTCATAAACCATTACTGTGGGCAATTGTTTTAGTTAATGCTATTTTTTTAGCATAGCGGTTGTCTTAGTTATCTAGTGCTGCTATAACAGAAATACCACAAGTGGATGACTTTAACAAATAGAAATTCATACTCTCACAGCCTGGGAGGGTAAGTGCACATCCAAATTCTGGGCACCAGCTCCAGGGGAAGGCTTTCTCTCTCTGTCAGCTCTGGGGGAAGGTCTTTGTCATCAATCTTGCGCTGGCCTAGGAGTTTCTCAGCATAGGGACCCCAGGTCCAAAGGATGTGCTCCTCTCCCAGCTCTTCTTTCTTGATGGCAGGAAGTCCCTCTCCTCTCTGCTAGTTTCTTTTATATCTCAGAAGAGACTGACTCAAGATACAACCTAATCCTGTAGATTTTGTCCTGCCTTGTTGACAAAACTGTCTTTAATCCTGCCTCGTTAACATCATAGGTTAGGATTTACAGCACACAAAATAATTACATTAGATCACAAAATGGAGGACAACCACACACAATACTGAGAATCATGGCCTACTCAAGTTGACACACACTTTGGGGGGACACAATTCAATACATAACAGTGATAAACTAAGTTATTTCCTGGGTATTCTGATCTTTGCTCTTTGAATGAGCCTCTATATATTTTTCTTCAATTATGTCCTTCTCCTTACATAAGAGCAAAGCTTCTAAAAGTTCTTTAATGTTTTGCCATTTTTAATGAGTCTTCCAAAAGAGGACAGAAAAATCTCTGTATTTCCAAAGCTTTCTGAAATAGACCAAAACAATTGCATACATACTGCTTATGTAAATACTTTGTTTGTTTGTTTGTTTGTTTGTTTGTTTGTTTGTTTTGTACTCTCTTGTTAACTGGCACTCTCAAGTGAGGAAGAATAATATATCCATTTGAGCTGATTTAAATTCTGAGAGAGGGTTGTGGTCTAATGGTGAATTCAGTTCTGTGGTAACAAAGAATACTTGAGAAATTCTGGCTTATATTTTTAAATATGAACCATTAACAAGCAACATTAAGTATTCTTAACCAAAGCAGTTTTCAAAACATCTGTACAAAGCATGGATCATTCCCTAATTATAGAAACAAAAAAAATCCCTTTGCCATCAAGTCAATTCCATATCACAAAGTAGAACTGCTCCATAGGATTTTCTTAGCTATAATCTTTACAGAAGCAGATCACCAGGCCTTTTTTTTTTTTCCAAATTATGGGTTCAAACTGCCAACCCCTAGGTTCATGGTCAAGTGGAAACCATTTGCACCACCAGGTGCCCCAGTTCCCTAATAAGCCCATTGCCATCAAGTTGATTCCCACTCATAGTGACACTATAGAACAGAGTAGAACTGCCCCATAGAGTTTCCAAGGAGTGCCTGCTGGATTCGAACTGCCTACCTTTTGGTTATCAGCTGTAGCACTTAACCACTAGGCTACCAGGGTTTCCAGTTCCCTAATAGAGGTCAAATAGTCATGGACTTTCCCTCCTCATTTCAGGAGGTAACATATGATGAAGAACCCATGGTACTGAAGAGAGAAGTCTGAGCTGCACTGAAGGTACTGGCAAGAAACAAGTCTCCAGGAATTGACAGAATAACCAACTGAGAGGTTTCAACAAACAGATGCAGCACTGGAGGTGCTGACTCATCTATGCCAAGAATTTTGGAAGAGAGCTACCTGGCCAACCCACTGGAAGAGATCCATATTTGTGCCCATTTCAAAGAAAGGTGACCCAAGAGAATGCATAAATTATCGAACAACATCATTAATATCATATGCAAGTAAAATTTTGCTGAAGATCATTAAAACATGGTTGCAGCAGTACATCAACAGGGAACTACCAGAAGTTCAAGCTGCATTCAGAAGAGGACATGGAATGAGGGATGTCATTGCTGATGTCAGGTGGATCTTATTTGAAAGCAGAGAATAACAAAAAGATGTTTATCTGTGTTTTATTGACCATGCAAAGGCGTTCAACTATGTGGAACCATCGAAGTATGGATACAAATTATGGATAACATTGCTAAGAATGGGAATTCCAGAACACTGAATTTTGCTTGTGAGGAACCTGTCCATAGACCAAGAGGCAGTCATTTGACAGAACAAGGGGATACTGCATGGTGTAAAATCAGGAAAAGTGTGCCTCAGGATTGTATTCTTTTACCATACTTATTCAAGCTGCATGCTGAGCAAATAATCCGAGAAGCTGCATTGTATGAAGAAGAAAGCGGCATCAGGATTGGAGGAAGACTCATTTACAACCAGCAATGTGCAGATGACACAACCTTGCTTACTAAAAGCAGAAAGGACTTGAAACACTTAGTGATGAAAATTAGAAACTACAGCCTTCGGTATGGATTACACCTCAGCATAAAGAAAACAAAAATCCTCACAACTGGAACAATAAACAACAGTATGATAAACGGAGAAAAGCTGAGAGTTTCAAGGATTTCATATTGCTTGGATCCAAAATCAAAGCCCATGGAAGCACCAGCAAAGAAATCAAACAATCTATTGCATTGGGCAGATCTGTTGCAAAAGACATCTTTAAAGTGCTGAAAAGCAAAGATGTCACTTTGCGGGCCAAGGTGTGCCTGACTCAAGTCATATTTTCAATAGCCTCATATGCATGGGAAAGCTAGACAGTAAATAAGGAATACGGAAAAAAAAAATTGATGCCTTTGAATGATGGTATTGGTGAAGAATATTGAATATACCATAGAGTGCTGGAAGAATGACCAAGTCTGTCTTGGAAAAAATAAAGCCACGAGGATGGCGATACTTTATCTCATGTACTTTTGGACGTGTTATCAGGAGGGACGAATCCTTGGAGAAGGACATCTTGCTTGGTAAAGCAGGGGGTCAGTGAAAAAGAGGAAGACCCTCAACAAGAGGGATTGACACAGTGGCTGAACAACGGGCTCAAGCGTAGCAACAATTGTGAGGATGGTACAGGACCGGGCAGAGTTTCATTCTGTTGTACACAGGGTCGTTATGAGTCAGAACCGACTCAATGACACCTAACAACAACAGCTCCATTCTCAAGTAAAAGAAAGAGATTCTCAGTGAGAGTTAATGAGGCCATTAATAAATACCCAGAGACTTTAATTTATTCCGTAAATTGTACTATGAATGTTACCAATTGACAATTGACAAAGGATTTTTCTTTTTGTAAATCAAGGTGTTGACAATCAAGGTGTTAGTCTATATCATGAACAAGTGTATTTTTTTAACTTTAGAAATACCTAATCATTTTATTATAAATAATTAACCTAGGAAAAAACTCAACTTTTTTTGATTTGTCAGTTTTTTATGTTTTTCTAAGTTTGGTAACGAAAAGAGTGCACATAAGTTTGAGTTGTTCAAAATTTGGAGAATGCCAAGTAAACCTAAATATTCTTATTACTCTTTCCTTTACAAAAGAGTAAATGTTTTGTTAACTGGTGGCCATCCCAAGAAACCCAAATAAAAGATATTTGATTATTTTGCATTTGGGGCCTGAATTTTAGAAAAATTAACAAGATATGCCTTAGACTGTAGTGCTAGTGGCTGAAATAGTAGGAACTGCGAATTTGGGATACATTTTGAAGAAAGAGCCAATACGATTTTCTGATTTCAAGACTATGGGCAAGTTGCTCAAAACATGTTAGAAAAAAATCAATGTAGAAAAGTTATCTTTGAAAAACCTCAAACTACTTATTAATCTATTCATGCATAATTACACACATATTATTATCCAAAGTACCACAATAGGAACAGAAACACAGAGTCAGACAAAGTGTGCAGTGGATTACCCAATGTTAACTGTGCACAATATTTGTTTGCTTATATTTTAGAACAATAAAAAAAAAGGCACATGAAGTAAAGTTTTTTGTTCAATTTTTTTTTTTTTTTAAGTGTGTGCACATGAAGACAGAATCCCTACCGCATCTGAAAGCAGAAGTGCCAATAGTTTTCTGACAGCAGAGTTTTTAAAAAGCAGGAAAATACGCTAACAAACATGAATTCAAATGAAATATATTTTCTATCACACACACAGAAGGCTTTAAAGGTTCCTTACACTCAGGCAGGAGCCCTGGTGATGCAGCGGTTAAGAGCTCAGCTGCTAACCCAAAAATCAGCAGTTCAAATCCACCAGCTGCTCCTTGGAAACCCTATGGGGTAGTTCTACTCTTCCCTACAGGATCGCTGTGAGTCAGAATGCACTCGATGGCAACTGATTTATGCTTAGGCAAATAGACAATATGTGAGAAATAGACAACTTCAAATTTATGGGTTTCATTTAATACAGCTTCTTAGGTTCACAGGTCCTTCAGGAAAGTCCATTTGATATTCAGAAGCTCTATCACTCTGCCACTCTCTGGCTAACAGTAGGGGCATTTTCAATTCTCAGATGACTTCAAAATATAGGAAAAGAGATTCCTCTAGCGGTAATGGCCAGTAACCCCTAATATCAGTTCAACCCCAACTGACATTAAATTATCTGGTTAAGTAAGAGGTCCAGGAGCCCCTGTGTAGTGCAAAGAATTAATGAACTCAGCTGCTAACAAAAGCTTGGTGGTTTGAATTCACCCAGAGGCACCTCAGAAGAAAGGCCTGGCAATCTACTTCATAAAAATCAGCGATAAGAAGAAAAAAATAACTCCAGATGGAGAACATATTTTGTTAAGGCTTAAGTAGACATTTTAGAAAAATAAACATTATGCCTATTGAACAGGAAATAACAAGTTTAGAAGGAAATTCCAGTAAGCCTTCTTTACCAGTCTCCTCAAGGGTGTGCATCAGGGAGGCATCCTTCTGTGGACCACTTACTTGCAAATCATTAAAGAGTGACAGTTCAGGTTCCTTAAATTCCACTGAGGTATCTACAGACCAGGGAGTCCTGGTGGAACACTGGTTAAGCACTCAGCTGCTAACAAAAAGTTGAACGGTTCAAATCCACCAGCTACCCCACAGGAAAAAGATGTGGCAGTCTGCGTCCATAAAGATTACAGCCTAGAAAACTGTACGGGGGAATCAACTCGGCTGGATGGCAACCGGTTTGTGTAAAAGATGTTTTCGCATAATTTGTGTAATGGAAACATCTAACACAGAGCCATGATTATCGTGGCAGAAGTATGGATAGCTTTGGGTGCACTTTAGTGCCTTTAACAATCATTAAATTCTTCCCTAGGAATGTTTTTGTGAAATAAATGTTGGTTCTTGCACAAAAGTAAGGTATTTATATGTTTATGTCTAGTAGCTTAAAAAGTGCTCTGTCCCTTTACAGTTTGTTCCCCCCCACCCCACAATATTAGAATAAATTCCCAGCCATTAGAAAGACCTTCGTTCATTTATTCAACAAATAATTGTTGAATGCCTACTATATGGCAGACACTGTACTAGACCTCAGGACTACAACAGTGAACAACTGGTTTCTAGACAATGCCTTCATTGAACAATTGTCAAGTATGCTATTTTTAAATTTATGGAAAATAACATCGTCTCCACATAAAAAGGTGGCCTTTATGTGTAGATTATTTGTACTGGTAGTCTGTGAGGGCTTGAATTCTTTAAACACTTACTCTATAACCCAGCTCTAGATTCAGACCACTTTGATTCAGACATGAGTCAACCAGGGAACCAGGGGAGTTACTTATGATGTTTGATCATTAGGAAGCAGCAGGACAGAAAGTTCTTACAACTTTAACAGCCAGTTTACAAAGTGTAACTGGGCTAACTGGTGACTCTGAGCATTAGCATTCCATGTTTTCTTCCTAGCCAAACTCAAATATGTAACAATAGAAATAACACTTGGACAGTACTTACCAATTTATAAAGCATTTCTACATTCTTCATCCCATATAATCCACACTTTTGTTATCTCCATTTTACTATGAGGAAGATAATTTTACGACAAGCAGCATGAGTAAAAATGGTGGAGTTAGAACTGCAACCCAAGTCATCTGGTGCTAAGGCACGTGCTCAATGTTTATAGAATAATATGTGTCATGTAGGATTTTAAGAATCTTAGAAAATTAACAGAGAGATACTCAGGTTTGACATGCATATACTTGTTTAGTTTATTTCAAGATAGCCATAGCAAGGCACACAAGTAAGACCTTACAACATTCATTTAGAACTGGAGAATCAGGACTTACAATTACAATGTTAGTTCAATGGTTAGAGTCCAAATCTTTAGACTTCAGGCTTTTGCCTCTAACAAGAGGTCTGGAGAGGAAGGCTTAACTATGGCTGGAATTCAGCGGAGGTCCAAGGTCAGTGGCAGCGGACAGAATCTCAGTTCCATCTCTGACTTGTGTCAGTAAATGAGCGGAAATTTAAGATTTATATGTGAATTTGTCACCTTGGTTCCACACAACAGGGCCAGTATGACGTCAACAACTAGTATGTTATATCTTTTCTGCAGAGTTAGAGGGTAGCCAAATGACGCATCTTTTCTTCAAGGTTAGATATTAGGGAGGTCGTTTAGATTTATGTTATGTTTTCTTGTGTCACAGTATGCCGGGTCAAAGTGAACTTAAAGGTTGTTTATATCTAAGTTCAGAAATTTCCTAAATAGCTCTCTTATGACTTACAGGTTTCTAATGATTTATAGTTAATGTTAGAACGCCTCACAAAGGTAGACAAATTCCTCTTTCTAAATTCATATTATAAATGATTATACGTATATCTTTTGAAAGCATAGTAGTGACTTATATCTTATGGGATTTGAGGGCATTATAGAAATATACAGAACAATGCACCCATGGATCTCAAGTCACATTTTAGATTTCAAATCTTAGCACACAATCTTTTTAAAACAAGTTTTAACAGAAATATTCCCCCATACAGTTAGTATGATAAAAAAAATTAGAGCTGCTTTTACACGGCTTAAAATCCAATCCCCAAAATTCCAAAAGGTTAGTTTATTTAATCATCAAAACAAAATTCCTTGACAATTCTTTGTCCAGGTAAACATCATTTTTATCACACTTATGGGGGTACAGAAGCCCTGGTGGCACAGTCATTAAGAGCTCAGCTGCTAATCAAAATGTCGACAGTTCAACTCCACCAGCCGCTCCTTGGAAACTATGGGGAAGCTCTACTCTGCCATACAGGGCCGCTATGAGCTGGAACCGACTCGCCAACAATAGGTTTGGTTTTTTTGGTATTAGTAGCATGCTTTAAGGCATGTGCAGATGCCATAAATGCTGTGTTTAAGGCTGCCATTATTTTTGGAAATTTATCATCCTGGTCTTTATTTCGGATTATGGATTGTATATGCTTCATTTTCTGCTTCAGATTGTTGCTTACCTGTTCATATTTATCCAGGGTTGATTTTACATCAACCAGAGAAATATTTGTTTTAGTTAGATGATAAATTTCATTAGTAATTTTTATTATTCCTTTGTCTTGTATGGACCTGTAATAGTATGTTTTGTCTCCATAATAATATTCAGAGTATGAATTAATTTAATGCAATCTTGAAGGAGAAACTCTTCATTATTACCATGTATTCAAAATTTTGGAGCATGGTATAAAGGCCCAGTTTCCCAAATTATAGACAACTGTTTGTTGAGGCATCAAGACCATAGTCATAGGAATTTGGACATCCAGAACATTAATGTTATCAGGAATTATTCTGGTATCAGGGTTCCATTCTAATAACTGATCATGTGGGGCATGTATTCCTTCTATGTACAGAGGTGCTTCCTCAGCTCCAAGCACCCATTTTCCCTTTTGGATTCGGGGTATCACCTGGTATGATAACCTGATTTCACAACATTGTCTTTTAGAGCTAAGATTTTGATTTCATATGTCCAGTGGTATCACATCTATTGCGACTTTAGACTTAGTGGGATTGTCCATTTAGCAGGGCTCCAATACCTACTTGTTATCATTAGTAGATAAGTAGGACAGTTTGTCTTAAAGTATTACACATTGCGGTTAATTTAGTTTGTAGGCTACCACATTGTGTCTTAATTTATAGATTTTCAAGTTGCTTTTTAATCACTTGATTTTTCATCCCTGTTCAATATCTTTGCTTAAGATGTCCCTATTTTTTCTAGCACTATGTTTATTAGTGATATCAATTATTTTAAAAACTATCCATGATTTGTGGGCCTAAATGTGACAAAGCAGACACAGCATGAGAATTAAAATTCTGTTACTATTTCTAAAAATATTTCAGTCTGTCAGATCATTAATCTGGAATTTGATAGTAAAGTTTTTATCAGGCTTCCTACAAGACTACCTAACATTGTCAGGGCTTTTTTTAGCTTTAAGGAGTTTTTTATTGACTTATTAAAGTTGAAGCATAAGATTCAACAGACTGTTCAAAGCAAGTAGGTGCTCTTCTATTTGCCAAGAAGTTGAACTGATTAGAAACTAAGGTATAAGATACAATAGTAGGATTAATTAAAACAGAATAGTCTAGAATTAAACACGACTTCCAATACACCTGGGTCAGTAACAATAGGTAATAATAACAGTAACGACAGATGTGGAATGTTCAGTTGAGTTAGAACATGTTGGTGATTCAGTATCAGACAGTGCACACGGCAGATTGTAATATTTGAAGGAAGTGGAGAAATCCATGCTGTTCATTTGGGATCTGCTGCAATGAGTTAGCCTGCTAAGACAAAAATGCTGAGAGCATCCTAGAGATATAAGAGCAGTGATGTGAATAGACATATGCACACCCATGTTCATTGCAGCATTATTCACAATAGCAAAAAGATGAAAACAACCTAAGTGTCCATCAATGGATAAATGGATACACAAATTGTGGTACATACCTAGGATGGAATACTACGCAATGATAAAGAACAATGATGAATCCATGGAACATCCTATAAAATGGATGAATCTGGAGGACATTACACTGAGTGAAATAACTCAAACACAAAAGGACAAATATTATCTGGTACTACTTTTATAAAAAGTCAAGAATAGGTATACACACAGAAAGCAAAATTCTTTGATGGTTACCAGAGATAGGAGGCAGAGGGAGGGGCTATCACTTACTAGACAGTAGATAAATGTTAATTCTGGTGAAGGGAAAGGGAGTGCACACTATGGGGGAAGTCAGCACAACTTGACCAAGGTAAATGAAGACTCTGAGAGGTAAACAAGAATAGAGAACAACTGGGACAAATGCTGTAGCATATGTAATTTGACAACAACAGTAATAACAAGCAAAAAATATGTGAAAGGTTTGATAGGTAGACATGCATGCTATACGGGTGTGTGAAGGTGCATGAGAGTACATATGTGTGCATATATAGGTATATTTGTGGGCATATGTATATACATTCATATGTATATATTCATGTATGTATATTCGTATGTACAATGCAGCACATAGGGGACACAGTTAGTGATACTTTCCAGACACAACCAAACACCTTGCAAGATTGGTTTGCTGGGTTTGAAGGCTTAGGATCATGGTCACAGGGGCAGCTAGGTCAATCGGCACAACATTGTGCTAAGCAGCATCTGCGTTCTTAAAAGCTTAAGAGCAACCATGTAAAATACAACTATTGGTCTCTACTTATCTGTAGCAGAAAAGAAATAAGGAAACCAAAGACTCAAGGAAGAAATTAGTCCACAGGACTAATGGCTCACGCAAACCACAGTGTTTTAGTTTTCTAGTTCTGCTATAACAGAAATACCACAAATGGATGGCTTTAACAAAGAGAAATTTATTCTCTCACAGCCTTGGAGGCTAGAAGTCTAAATTTAGAGTGTCAGCTCTCGAGAAAGGCTTTCTCTCTCTGTCAGCTTTGGGGAAGGTCCTTATCATCAATCTTCCCCTGGCTTAGGAACTTAGAATTTACAACACATAGAATAATTATATCAAATAACAAAATGGAGGGCAACCACTTAATACTGGGAATCATGGCCTAGCCAAGCTGACACACATTTCTGTGGGACAAGATTCAATCTATAACACACAGCCTCTTCTAGCCTGAGACCAGAAGAACTAGATAGTGCCCAGCTCCTACTACCAACCATTCTGACCAGGGACACAACAGAAGTTCCTGATTAGAATGGGAGGAAAATGTAGAACAAAACTCAAATTCATAAGAAAAGGCCAGACTTACTGCACTGATAGAGACTAGAGGAACCACCAAGACTATCACCCAAAGACACCCTTTTAACTTGGAACTGAAACCACTCCTGAAGTCACCTTTCAGCCAAATAATAGACTAGCTTATAAAATAAACAATAACACCGTGAGGAATGCGCTCCTTTAAACAGTCAACTATATGAGACCAAGCAGTCAGCGTTTACCCAAAAGCAAAGATAAGAGGACAAGTAGGGGCAGGAATAGAATGGATGGATGGAAACGGGGCAGGTGGGGTGCAAACATTATGAGTGCTGACACATTGCAGGAATTGTAACCAATGTCACGGAACAATCTGTGAATGAATTGTTGAATAGGAATCTAATTTGCTGTGGAAACTTTTACCTAAATCATAATAATTTTTTTTTTTTTTTTTTTAATGCTGAGAGCAGTAAATGTGAGCAATAGGGTTCTAAGAAGACAGCGTAGCTTTAGGTCACACATAAAAAGAACCAAATGAGAACTAGAGAAGTGTCCTGAATCTGTAGGAGTCCAGATTTCCCTGAAGTTACCTAATATGTCTTTCTAGTGGCTGGGGCAATAATTTCCCCTTTGCTAAATGTGTTATTATTAGATTTTATAATGGCTTTTCCATAAAGATTATTACACTGTTTATTATTTATGGTATTAACGAAATATCAGTAGGAGAAGTAAGCATCATATCTGCAGGACTGGGGGTGTTAATGTTTTCTCTGTAATTAAGTGATTCAGCTGCTGCCCATAATTGTTTAGACCATCTTCTAAGTTTCTGATCATTGGTAAGGAGTCTTAATTTCTGTTTAAATAAGCCATTATATCTTACAACTTCAATGTGCTATAGGGTTTTAAGAAGGTAAATCTAAATTTCATGAGACTCCTTCATCTTCAGCCCATTTTTGCACTTGATGTCCAGTGAAATGTGTGCTTTGATCTGATTCTATAATATGAGCTATGTCAAAGCAAGAGACCTATAGGTCTAATTTTTTTTTTTTTTTTTTTGGTGTTTAGTATTATTGTGGTTTTAATCAGAACCAGATATGATTTTAGAAAAATAAATACGTGTGATGTTCTTAGACGTGGGTATTAGGGAGTAATTCATAACTATTACACAGGTGAATGATGATTTTATAACAGAGGTATATGTGGAGCTATGGAAGGAAAAAAGAAGATATCCCAAGAGGGCTGTCTAGGACACCACCACTGTGTGCGTACAGCAGGTGGTTGTTGTTGTTAGTTGCCATTGAGTTGATTCTGACTCACAGTGACTTTATGTACAACATAACAAAACATTGCCCTGTCCTGTGCCATTTTCCTGTTTGAGTCAATCATTGCAGTTATTGTGTCAATCTATCTCATTGGGGGGTTTCCTTCATTTTTGCTAACCCTCTACTTTACCAAACAGGATGTCCTTTTCTAGTTACTGGTCTTTCCTGATGACGTGTCCAAAGTAAACGAGTAGAAGTCTAGCCAACCTCACTTCTAAGGAGCATTCTGGTTGTATTACTTCTAAGACTGATTCGTTTGTTCTTCTTGTAGTCTGAGGTTTATTTAATATTCTTCACCAGCACCGCAATTGAAATGCATGAATTCTTCTGTCTTCCTTTTTCATTATCCAGCTTTCTCATAAAAAAAAAAAGAGGGCTGGAAATCAGGTCCTGTGCAGGCTGAAGGACTCCTGGGTGCATAGCACTGGATCTCCCCATTCCCACGACCTTTTTACCCATCCTGGGCCCCCAACTTGTGCCTCCAACTCGGGTTTAGCAAGGTCACAGCAAACTCCTCCCCAAAGCAGGCACCAGCTTCCCAGACACCTGTTGAAGCCACCAGACCAAAACTCTCCTGTGCTTTACGGCTATTAAATCCTGCCTTCTTGCTCTTTATTATGCTGATGGGAAACTTATGCAAATAATTTCTTTTGGAAAAATGCCTGGGATGACTGGAAAAAAAACCCAGACCTCCCCAAAGCTGGAGGCAGCTGATGCTCCCTGCAGGAACTGGTAGGCTGCCCTGGCAGCTGGAAAGCTTGAGCCAGTCAATCATTTACCCAGCAGGGATAGGGAGGGTGGCAAGCTTTAAACTAGAAAGCCCCTAAGGAGAAAGGAATTGAAGTGTAGTTTGTACTGGGCTTTCCTGGGGTGAGGCTGGCAGGAACATGAGGTGATGTTAGGGAGATGCGGGTGATCAACCCTCCCCGGGGCTAGGCTCTCCCTGATTTATGGGGTGACCTCCACTGGCCTTTCTCAGGCAGGAAATGGGCTGTTTGCTAATGCCTTTCCCCGTCACACACCTGCAAAAGCCAGTTAGTAGTATTTTAAAATAATTTACTAGAATGAAGTTTTTGTGTTTTCTTTTGGACAGTTGCCCAGTAATTAATTGGCTTTGTGTGTATGTTTTAGTCAAGAAATGGCTTGAAAGAATATGCAGAACTTGGAATTCAATATTCTCCCCTCTGTTGTCTTTCTCTGTTTGTGTGTCTGTCTCTGTCTCTCTCTGTGTCTCTGTATCTCTGTTTTTATCTGTCCCTCTCTGTGTGTGTCTCTCTCTTTTTTTTTATTGTGCTTTAGGTAAAAGTTTACAGCTCAAGTTAATTTCACATACAAAAGTTTATTAACATATCATTACGTGACATTGGTTGCAATCCCTATAATGTGACAGCACACTCTCCCTTTACACCCCAGCTTTCTTGTGTCCATTCAATCAGTTCTTGTCCCTTCTGCCTTCTCATCCTGCCTCTGGACAGGAGCTGCCCATTTGGTCTTGTATATCTGATTGAAATAAGAAGCACACTCTTCATGAGCATTATTTTATAGTCCAGCTTAATCTTTGTCTGAAGAGTGGGCTTTGAAAATGGTTTTAGTTCTAGGTTAACAAAGCACCCAAGGGCCATGGCTTCAGGGGTTCCTCCAGCCTCAGCCAGACCATTAAGTCTGATCTTTTCAAGCGAATTTGAGTTTTGCTCTGCACTTTTCTCCTGCTCAGTCAGGGACTCTGTTGTGTTCCCTATCAGGGTGGTCATTGTTGGTGGCCAGGCAACACCTTGTTCTTTTCATCTCAGGCTGATGGAGTCTCTGGTTTATGTGACCCTTTTGTCTCTTGGGCTAGTATTTTCCTTGTGTCTTTGGTGTTCATTCTCCTTTGCTCCAAGTGAGTTGGGATCAAATGATGCATCTTAGAGGGCCACTCGCAAGCTCTTAAGACCCCAGACACCACACACCAACGTGGGGTGTAAAACATTTTCTTAATAAACTTTGTTGTGCCAATTGACCTAGATGTCCCCCAAAACCATGGTCACCAGACCCCAGCCCCAGCTACTCCGTCCCTCAAAGTGTTTGATAGTCTTGAGGAAACTTCTTAGCTTTTGCTTTAGCCCAGTTGTGTTGACTTCCCCTGTATTGTGTGTTGCCCATCCTTCCCTTCACCTAAGATAATTCTTGTCTACTATCTAGTTAGTGAGTTTTCCCTCTCCCTCCCTCCCCACCCTCATAACCATCAAAAAATGTTTTCTTCTGTGTTTAAACCTTTTCTTCAGCTCTCATAATAGTGGTCTCATATAATACTTGTCCTTTTGCAACTAATTTCTCTCAGCATAATGCCCTCCAGATTCATCCATATTGTGAGATGTTTTGCCAATTCATCATTGTCCTTTATCGTTTTGTAGTATTCCATTGTGTGTATGTACCATAATTTGTTTATCCATTCTTCTGTTGATGGGCACCTAGGCTGATTCCATCTCTTTGCTATTGTGAACAGTGCTGCAGTGAACATAGGTCTGCATTTGTGTGACGGCTCTTATTTCTCTAAGATATATTTCAAGGAGTGGGGTTGCTGGATCGTATGGAACTTCTATTTCTAGCTTTTGAAGGAAGCACCAAATCCATTCCCAAAGTGATCGTACCATTTTACATCCCCACCAGCAGTGCATAAATGTTCCTGTCTCTCCACAAACTGATGTTTTTATGATGGAGAGCTAATTACAAGTTTTACAAGGATATGATAATCCTAAAACAGACCGTATATCTACTATGCTGCAAGAATATTTCTTATTTTCAGAAGTAAATAAAGGACCAATGCCGTCTTATTTAAATAATTTGAAAAGGCCTGTTAGGCTTTCTCTTAACAGTGTATTCCTTAGGGTGTTTTCATGTCTTAATGTCCTACAAGGTTCACAGTGTATAACTACATATTGTAAAGTTTTCTATGATATGTGCAAATTTTGTCCAAATGCCCAATTTTTGGTAGCATGAAATCCTGCATGTCCACATAGTTCTTGTGCCCATTTATACCCATTGCTAAAAAATATTGATGGAGATCTATCTATTTGCCAACTATCAGTAACGTTTCATTCTAGCTTAATCTTAGATATCCTCTGTCTAATTTCCCACGTGTCCTGGTTCTTAGTGTCATTTTGGTGGATGCATTGAACTTACCTCACCTACTGCATGACTGTATTGTGTTTCCTTGCTATCATCTGATTGATGTTAGAAATGTGTGCGATTTAAATTTTATTGTTAGTGTTTACAATATTTTGCCAAATGTCCTTTCCCCAAGTCTTTTGGTTGCCACTTTTCCAGTTATTTTGTTGTCAAGCGCTGGACCATATGGCCAAGCTATTAGCAACTGCCCACAAATCCATATATAATGTATATTTTTTCTGTCTTTAGGGCTTATCTAATTAATAAGTTCACAGCCATCAATTTTGTATACTGCACCAATTTACCTACACCTTTTTTGGTTAGGGTCATGCCATCTGAAGCTCTCAAGGCTACTACCTTATAGCATACTCTGGATGGGGTCATGGTGGCTCCACCATCTATAAACCATGTGTTAATTAATGCCAAAGGACTAGGGTAATTCCCATTGTCCTCGGATTGGCTCACCCCTCAGAAATTCCAGCAAGCCACCTATTGGCAATGCTGAGATTTCCTCAGTTAACACAGAGGCTCACCGTGTCCCACTCAGAAATATACTATTTCCAACTGAGAACTCTTTGGTCAGATGTTACAGTTTTTTGTTTGTCAGGTATCTGCTGGACCCATGCCAGGACTGGTTGAAGTATGCAGAGCTGAATACTCCTTTATTCAGTTAGTGACTCTGGGTGTTGTAGCACCCCAAAGCACATGTAAACTTTTCCATAGGGGAGCATTTGTGTTCCACCAAGGAAATTTTTTAGAACAAAAGCCAATCAGGTTAAATTTACAGCCTGCAGGATTTTTAATCCATAAGAACCATGTGGCAAAACCTTGTGAATACAAACATTCTAATCTGAGTTTTGATGCAGAATGCATAGATGCAAGAGTCTGATATGTTTGGACTGCTCTTTTAAAAGTGTTAGAGAATGTTCCTGTGGAAGCCACCAAGTGAATGTCTTACTCTTTCTAGTTGTTTCAGAAACGGGTTTAAGAATTATTCCTAAATATGGTATATGTTGTCTCCAATATCCAAATAAACATAAATTTTTGTACTTCTTCTTTGGAGGTGGGGGTTAATAGCTGTAACAATTTGTTGATTACAGGATTAAGAATTGAAAGCCAATAGAAAAGGTCCCAAGGCATCTTATTCAGTGTGCGTTGTCTCAACCACGTCCCTAGCATGCACCTTGGCAGTTGTCTCTCTTTGAGCAACTTCACTTTGAGTGGCATTGTGTAAAAATGGCATGGGGGTGGTGTCTGACCTCCTCTAACTTCACAAGGGAGAAGAAGAATTAAGATCAACAGCCCAAGGCTCATTCCTATGAGGTGGAGGTCAGACATGCCTCCTCTCTCCACCAATTCTAACCAATTCTAACACCTCCTATCCCTCCCACAGCAGTCTCTACTTCTCTGATGAGTTCAACAACTCATTGCAATGATCACAAAGAAGTCACGGACAATACTTACGATTATGCAGTTTATTAGGGAAGTAACAGTCTACAATTGAGATGCACGAAAGCTCAGGATACAGTTCTTCCTTTAGAACCTCCCCTTCTCAGCCGTGCCAGCAGGCATGTCTCTCTGGTCCTTGGGGCAAATGTTACAAAGCTCTTTTAGCTCTGCATCCCATTCTGCCAGTAAGCCTTAGCCTGAAGGCACTCAGCTTTAGCTTCATAGGTATGCAAACTTAGCTAAACCAGGTGCTGGAAGCACTCTACTCCACCAACAATCCTCCTGCCTGAAGGCACTCAGCTTTCTCATTCCACCGGCCTGAAAGCCGGTCTTTCCTGCTGTTCTCTCCTGGAAATGGCTCTCTTTTAAGTCTAGTGGCATGGCAAAACTGACCAATCCCCTTGGTGGGCCACAATTACCTTATTCGCAGTCTCACCTAATCACTTGGGTGGGAGTTACGAGACCATGGCAAGAAAAGCCATACAAAAGGGATAATTTCACCGCAGGCCACACCCTGGCTTTTCTAGCTATGGTTCATATTTGGAGAATAACTTCCCCATTCCAATTACTTTACCAGTCCAAAACAGTCATCAACAATTAATCCTTCAGTAGGGCAAAGATTCTTAAGGATGAGGTTACTCAGGTACCAGTTATTCAGGTCTGCTGCAGGTGTCCATCTGATCTGGTCAGGTTCTCTAAAAGTCATCTCAGCTTCATCCTTTCTGGTGTGTTAGTTATCTAGTGCTACTACAACAGAAATACCACAGGTGGATGGCTTCAACAAACAGAAGTTTATTCTCTCACAGACTAGGAGGCTAGAAGTCCAAATTCAGGGCACTAGCTCCAGGGGAAGGCTTCCTCCGTCAACTCTGGAGGAAGGTCCTTGTCATCAATCTTTCTGTGGTCTAGGAGCTTCTCTGCATAGGAACCTCACGTCCAAAGGACGAGCTCTTCTCCTGGCACTACTTTCTTGGTGCTCCTCCCTTTCCTTTTATCTCTTATAAAAGGTGACAGAGGCTATACCCCAGGGAAACCTATTGTCTCATTAACCACAGTCAGAGACCAGGATTTACAACACATAGGAAAATTTCATCAATCACAAAGTGGAGGACAACCACACAATACTGGGAAACATGGCCTAACCAAGCTGACACATATTTTGGGCTGAAACAATTCCATCCATGCCACGGTGTCTGAAAAAATTTAACTGAGAGAAAAGCATTCCCTTACTCTGAGCCTCGTGAGGTATCAGCATAGCACAACCTTTAAGGGATTTTAGGTTCAGCCACTGTACTGCACGCCAGCAGTTCCTCCCCCTTAGTCCACTCTTTCATAGTTACAGCTTCTACAATTACAGTTTTAACAATCACAATTAACCCTGTTAACAATTAAAACACACAACTGAATCATACAATCCTATCAGCATCTTCCTCTACCCTCTCTTCCCCAGGCCCATCAGGAAAAGAGAAAATCTATTCATTGGGGATCTTCCCTTGTTCCCCTCATTTTGAGTGTAAGCACACCCACAAAAACATGTAACCCAGCCACTTCATGCCTTTATCTCCCCCCATTTAGGTAGCCAATTTTAAACTGTCCATCCCTATCAAACCAGTACTCTGAGGAGATAAGCATGTTCTTTTATCTTAAGAATCTTCTATTCTGGTTGGAACTTTGAGCATCTGCATTCTTAAGCAAAGTCCAGTCCAGAGCAAGCCGACAAATTGCAGCAATCTACACCAGCTCACACTATCAAACATCTTTCTCTTCATTCAGTTGGATTCTGGTCAGCTCATCCCTAGCCATCCAAGCCAGGTCACAATAGGTAGCAGCCTTAGGCTCAAGAGTTCACACATATCTCCTGGCACTTCAGACAGCCTCTCACAGTCTCATTGGGCAAATCCTAGTTCCCCTTTTAGCATATCCAATCAAATACTGGATGAAGACAGAGTTACATATTCTCTGTAATCTATAATACCCAATATTCATTTCTATCGTACATTTAGGTCTGTTTTACAACACTAAATAAGGGAAAAATTCAATACCCATAGTACATTCAAATTAATACATAATTTAAACATATAACCCTTTTAAAAACATTCTAGTTTCATCTTCTCCATTCTTTGACTATATTCCCATTTATAAGCATATGGCCTTGGGCCTTTGGCTGGGTAGAACCACAAGGCCCTGGCCCCCTATTAATCATCCTGTTTAACTGGTCTGGCTCTTGCCTGTAGCCACTCCAGATGGGGCTTTTCTCCCCTCAGCTGCAAACATAACATTTCTTACTTTCCTTTCAACCATTACAGATAACAACCAAAGTAACCACCTAACAATCAAAAGCTTCACTTGCCACGCCCCTTTGCACATTGATATACACACAACATTGTTTACCAACTAAAGCCCATACACCACCCTGAGACTAACATATAATCTAAAGCTAGCCTGTTTTATAAAATTATTTCATGTAAATTTTCAATTCTCAGGAAATGGTCATTATAATGACCATTAGCAAACCCTAAATACTGTACCAAATCCTGTAATTCTAAACCAATTCTTTTAAAAACCATTTGAAGCCTAATATTAATTCTTTAAATGCATGACATACCAATACCAGATAAAAAGGAAATGGATCCTACAATTGAGCATCAAAATAGGATTTGTTTGGTTAAGGGCCCTTCAGCCCTATGGGCCAAAGTTATAGACAAGATAATGTCCTTTTTGCTTAATGTTATAGCCTATAGAAGAAAATAAAGAGTTTTGGTGATGCAGTGGTCAAGCACTTGGCTGCTAACTGAAAGGCCAGCAGATAGATTCCACCAGCTACTCCTCAGGGGAGAGATGTGGCAATCTGCTTCCATAAAGATTACAGCCTTGGAAACCCTATGGGGACAATCCTATCCTGTCCTATAGGGTCACTATGAGTCATCAGAATTGACTGAACAGCAATGGGGTTTTTTTTATAGAAGAAAATTAGCTTGATACCACAATTAAGACTATATCCCAAATGGGGCTGTGTAGCCACCTAAATTTTTAGATATTTTATCAATTTTAGTGTTATTAAGCTAGGAATTAGATAAGTATCTTTAAGAAAAAAATAAAAGTCAACAAATAGTGCTTGTATTATGAAAACAGTAACCATTTTTCTACATTTTAGTTAGACCTTGACTAGTCCCATTTTATATCCCTAGTCTGACATTGACAAAACACCAGTGTCCTTGAGTGGGTTTAGCTTTGTCATAATCTCAATCATTAGGATCCCTGAGTTTAATAGAAGCTTTATTCCAAAAAGGGGAAGCACGGAGCCCATCTGAATGAATATATTGTACAGTAATCACCATTTCTTCTAATGTCCAGGTAACAACTAACAAAGAAATTCTAGTTCTGGAACTAAGAGGAGTCTTAGCATATCCCCAACAATCACTTTGATTTGTTTGCTTAGCCACATAGTAAGTTAAAGAAACAAAAGTATTTAGCAGTGAAGTAAAATAAGTAGGTATACACACAAGAAAAAAAAAAAATAACATTTCTGAACAATATTATCTATTTTAGTTAGTCCCAATTTTAAATCACTCAGCAAAAATGTCTTGAACCTGCGAAAGGTATCTTCTTGCATATGTCATTAGAGATTTACAATCATGATTTCCAATAGAGAAACTCCAAGAAGATTAATAAATAAATGGCAAGGGCATTTCAATGATAATGTCATAAGGAGTTAATTTACAATATAGGACAAGAAGTAATATCTTAGACTATGAAAGTCCTGTCCTTTCAGCAATCTTTGATGTTTTAAATTTAAGTAATCTATTTACTCTTTCATTTTATTAGAAGATTGAGGGTGCTATAATGTCCTATACCTCTGACTAGTTATTTCAATTACTTGCTCTGTAAAGATGAGTATCTTAGTCATTTACTATATAAAGAGGAATTACCAAAATGGGAAATTATGTTTTAATAATTTTTTTGTTACTGTGATGGTATCCACCTTTTGTCAAGGAAAAACTTTTATGCAGATAGTAAACAACACATAGGAAAATCTCATAGCTGGGGAAAACTGAATAAAATCCATCTAAAGGTGTTCAAATGGACAGTTTGATGGTGGCGGTTGACCAGTCTCAACTAGTTAGTTGATGAGGATTTAAATGAACATATTTTATTTTATATTTTATGAGCAGCATATATAACTAAATTCTGATTTAATGCTGCCTCCATTTTATTATGGCAACAGTCTTGAAAGCAGTTCATTCATTTGTGATGTATTTTTAATACTTTCACCATTTGAAATAAAAAAAAAACTTTCCTCTGTTCTCATAATAGGTTCTTTGTATAAATATTAGCACTTTTTCCAGAAGCTATTTGATAAACCATGGCCAAAACAGGCCTGAGTCAAGGCAGGAATTGGTAAAAGTGTGGCAAGGTTAAAACATTATATCTTTTCAAAATAATATAAGATAGAGAAAGCAATACTAACTCATAAGAGGTTAAATGGCTCAAACTCTGCAGAGGTCCCTCATAGCTAGGATCCAAGGCCAGTGACAGCAGACAAAATCTCAGTTCCATCTCTGCCTCCTCTCAGTGAGTGAGAAGAAATTTAAGATTTGTATGTGAATTTGTCACCTCAGTTCTACACAAAGGCCAGTGTGACATCAAAGAGTAGTATGTTATGTCTTTCTGCAGCTTTAGAGAGCAGCTGAAGGATGCATCTTTTCTTAAAGGTTAGAGATTAGGGAGGCTGTTTAGATTTATGTTATATTTTCTTGTGTCACAGCATGCTGGATCAAAGGAAACTTAAAGGTTGTTTATGTTTTACATACTTCACATTGCTTCTATTTTTCTATGCCGAAGCTCAGAAATTTTCTAAATAACTTTCTTATGACTTACAGTTTCTAATTGACTTATAGTTAATATTAGAGAGCCTCACAAAAGTGGAAATATTTCTATTTCTAAATTCATATTATGAGTGATTATACATATATATTTTGACAGCATAATAGTGACATATCTTATGGGATTTGAGAGCATTATAGAAACATACAGAACAATATGCTTTAAGCAAATTCTCTACAGGTACACCTGAGATAACAATTAAAAATGCCAATTTATCCTTGGAAAAAATTCCTCAAAGAAGCTAATGACTAATAAGCGTTATAAAAGCATGGTTTTTTGCAGGCATTTGGTTGGATTCAGTAACAATGTCAAGCAGTTATCTAATAATTTGTTGTGTTTGATATTTGTGCCCAAGTAAAATTCTTTGACTCTCAAAGGTTCTGCGTCCACGGTAATAAGTGATGGTTGAATTTCATCCTAACATAGCAACAAAAAGTCTCTCAAACTACTGCTTGGCCTATAAGGAAGAGCCACATAAGTGCTGCTGTTAGTGGGCCTTTCTTCCTAGTCTGTCTTAGTCTAGAAGCTTCACTGAAACCTGTCCAGCATGGGTGACCCTGTTGGTATTTGAAATACCAGCTGCATAGCTTCCAGAAGGATAGCAACACACAAGCCCTCACAGTACAACAAACTGACAGAGGGTGTCGAACGTAAGTGTTAGTTCAGTACAATGAATGTTCCGTCTTTAGATTCTAACCAGTGCTGTTGGTGAGCAGTGTGCATTTGATCATTCCACAGCCCAAAAGGTCAGCAGTTTGAATCCACCAGCCACTCCTTGGAAATCCTCTGAGGCAGTTCTCTGTCCTATAGGGTTGCTATGAGTTGGAATCGACTCAGCGGCAATGGGTTTTTGTTTGTTTGTTTTATGGAAGTATATATAGAGAGATTTATCTCAAGAAAATGGCTCATGCAGCTATGGAGGCTGGCAAATTCCAAATTGGTGGGTCAGATGTCAGGATGGAGGTTTCTCTTGACTCACGTGGTTGCAGGGGATGACAGACCCAAAATCGTCAGGTCAGGCATTAGGTTGCATGCTCATGGGGTTACAGGAGCTTGCAAATCCCAAGACCTGCAGGTCAAGCAGCAAGCTACTGGCTCACATCCCAAGAAGCGGAGGTAGGAGGATAATGAGTCAGATGCAGGATCCAGAGCAAGCGAACTTTGCCAAAACATTTATATACATATTGGAGGTAGGCCACACCCCCAAAGAAACTCCTTTTTCAACTGATCGCCTGCTCACATCAGATCACAAATTGAGAGATGACTACGTTAGATAACAAAAAAAGAGGATGATTACATCATCACGTAATGGCCAAATTACATTATTACGTAACTGCCAAACTACATCATTACAAAACTACCAAACCACTGAGAATCATGGCTCAGCCAAGTTGACATGCAACTGTAACCATCACATCTCCTTAAACCATACATAATCTCTAAATAAAGTCATACTTGCACCTAATATGATACAATACACATACAACCAAAAATGCACTAGCCCCATTTACATTTTATATTTTATAGTAATGGAATAAAGAAGGGAAGGAAACAAAGATGTTATTTATATAGTTATACATTTATTTATGTGTTTATTATATAAATTTTATATGTATTATATAAATTTTATATTTTTAAATATTTATTATTATTAAATTTTATATTTATTATATAAATTTATATATTTATATATACTTATATATATACATACCCAAACCCATTACTGTCGAGTCAAATCTGACTCATAGCAACCCTATGTACAACAGAACGAAACACTGCCTGGTCCTGCACTATCCTCACAATCATTGTCATGCTTGAGCCCATCGTTGCAGCCCCTGTATCAGTTCATCTCCTTGAGGATCCTCCTCTTTTTCACTGACCCTGTTCTTTACAAAGCATGATGTCCTTGATTTTCCAACTGCCGTTGGCACTACAAAGAAGAATATTTGCCTTCTTTTGAATTCCAATCACTGGTAATTATCAATGCATCTTGATTGTGTGTTTGATGAATTTCAAACCGCAGAAGTTGGTAAAAATTTTCAATTTCTTCATCTTTGGCCTTAGTGGTTGGTGCATAAATTTGAATAATAGTCATATTAATTGGTTTTCCTTGTAGGCATATGGATATTATCCCATCAGTGACAGCAACGTACTTCAGGATAGATCTTGAAATGTTCTTTTTGACAATGAATGCAACGTCATTCCTCTTCAATTTGTCACTCCTGGCATAAAAGACAATATGATTGTCCAATTCACAATGCTCAATACGAATCCATTTCAGCTCACTAATGCCTACAATATTGATGTTTATGCATTCCATTTCATTTTTTATTTCCAATTTTCCTATGTTCATACTTTGTACATTCCACATTCCAATTAGTGGATGTTTACAGCTGCTTCTTCTCACGTTGAATCATGCCACATCAGCAAATGAAGGTCCTGAATGTTTGACTCCATCCATGTCATTGAAGTTGACTCTCCTTTGAGAAGCCAGCTCTTCTCCAGTCATATGTTGAGTGTCTTCCAAACTAAGGGGTTCATCTTTCAGCACTATATCAGACAATGTTCTGCTGCTATTCATAAGGTTTTCAATGGCTAATTTTTTTTTCAGAAGTAAAACGCTAGGTCCTTCTTCCCAGTCTGTCATAGTCCGGAAGCTCAGCTGAAACCTGTCCACCATGGGTGACCATGCCAGTATTTGAAATACCAGCAGCATAGCTTCCAACATCACAGCAATGAACAAGCCACCACAGTACAACAACCTGACAAGCATGTGGGGATACACACAGAGACACACACAAACACACACATATATGCACACATACATGTATAACAAAACAAGGAAGAAATACTAAAAATACAGTCCCCATTTTTGCAACTAGTCATGTGGTTGTAGCTGGTATTTAGAACTACTTTCTTCCACCACCCATTCCATTTTCCCTTTGCCTTCAGCAAGCACCTCAGCAGATCATGGTTCTTTGCCTGGTGGGGTGACCCAAGTCTTTATTCCTGAAGAGTCTGGGCTATTATTAGTCATGTCAGAATTGGGTTGCTGTAGTTTTCCAGTGACTTTAATCACATGGCATGGTAGTACTAAGAGATGTCCTATATTCCAGAATACTTTTCTTTACCTCCATTATGTAATACCAGTCCAATTTCCCCTTGGTAATCAGGATCAATCACACCAGCCAAAATATTAACTACGTTTTTTGCCTGTTGATCCAGAGGCATGAAGAGCCCAAAGTGGCCAGGTGGCATTCTTAACTTCCAGCTCAATGGAATTCATGTTGGGTCTCCTGGTGGGAGTATTCATCTCTTTGGAACTAAGATCCCTAGACCCACACAGCATAGGGTCAGAGGGATAAGAAGCAAAAATTTTGTGAGTGGGTCACTAAGGGTAATAGTGAGTGGTGGCACTCTCATTTCCACCCCTTGATTCCTGGACCCATGAATCCTGGCTATGGAGAAACAGTACCATAAATTGGAGGCAGAATTAGAGTATACACAGCCTCCTGGAAAACATTGCTCAACCATACAAGGTATTGCCACTTAGCTGGCACTGTAATTGTGTCTTCAGAAAGCCATTCCATCATTCTATCAATCAAATTGCTTCAGGATGATGGAGAACATGGTAAGACCAGTGAATTCCATGAACATGGGCCCATTGTTGCATTTCATTTGCTGAGAAGTGAGTCCCTTGATCTCCAGCAATGGCATGTGGAATACCATGACAGTAGATAAGGCATTCTGTGAGTGCAGGGTGGTAACTTTGGCAGAAGCATTGTATGCAGAGAAGACAAATCTGTATCCAGAGTGTCTATCCCAGTAAGAACAAAATGCTGCCCTTTCTGTGATGAAAGTGGTCCAATGCAATCAACCTGACACCACATTGCTGACTGCCCCTAGGAATGGTGCCATATCGGGAACACAGTGTTGGTCTATGCTCCTAGCAGGTTGGGTTCTTAGCAGTGGCTCTAACCAAGTCGGTCCTGGTGAGTGAAAGTCCATGTTGCTGAGCCCATGCATAACCTCCGTCCCTGCCATCATGGCCACTTTGTTCATGACCTCTTGGGCAATGACAGGAGTGGCTGGGGAAAGAAGACCAGTGGTTTCCACAGAGCACACCATCCTATATACTTGATTGTTAAAATCCTCCTCTGCCGAGGTGACCCTTTGTTGAGCACTCACATGAGACACAAATATTTTCACTCTTTGGCCCATTTACAGAGGTATATCCACATACCTCTTCCCCATACCCCCTTGTCACCAATTTTCCAATCACCTTCCCTCCAAGTCCCTCATCATCCAGCCAAACCACTGGCAATAGCCATGAATCAGTATACATTCACACATCTGAACATGTCTCCTTCCAAGAAAAGTGAACAACCAGATACACTGCTCGAAGTTCTGCTCATTGGGAGGATTTCTCTTAGCCACTATCCTTCAGGGAGGTCCCAGAAAGGGGCTGCAGTGCTGCCCCTGTCCACTTTCTAGTGGTGCCTGCATATTGCATAGAACCATCTATAAACCAGGCAAGAGTTTTCTCTTCCTCAGTCAACTGATCATATGGAACTCTCCACGAGGCCACAGGTGAAGACTGGAAGAGGAAGGTAATGCGACAGGAGACCATGGGCATTTGGGCCACATCCTCATGTAACTTACTTGTGCCTTCAGGTCCTGCTCTGGCCTGATCTCGTATATACCACTTCCATTTAATAACGGAGTGCTGTTGTGTATATCTGACTTTATGACTCTGTGGGTCAGGCAACATCCAGTTCATGATGGGCAGCTCAGGCCGCATGGTGACTTGGTGGTCCGTGGATAAGTGTTCAGTCTCAACTAAGGCCCAGTAACAAGTCAAAAGCTGTAGTTACCCAACAGGAAAGCAGTAATCTGCAAAGGATGGCAGGGCTTTACATCAAAATCCTAAGGTTCTATGCTGGGATTCACCAATACGGACCTGACAAAAACTCTAAACGGCATTTCTATCTGCCACTGACACTTCAAGCACCATTGGATCAACCGGATTATATGGCCCAAGTGGCACAGTGGTTTGCCCGGCAGCTTGAACTTGTTGCAGAGCCTTCTCTTGTTCTGGGCCCCACTCAAAACTAATAGCTTTTTGGGTCACTTTATGAATAGGCCAGAGTACCACACCCAAATGAGGGATATGTTGCCTCCAAAATCCAAAGAGACCCACTAGGCACTGTGCCTCCTTTGCAGTTGTGGGAGTGGCCAGTTGCAACAACTTATCCTTCACTTTAGAAGGAATAACTGATGCTGTTGGTGAGAAATGTGCATTTGATCATTCCACATTTGATCATGCCCCACACCACTGGACTCCTAGAAATATCACTAAGGTGGAAGGCGCCTGAATTTCTGTGAGATGAATTTCCCACCCTCTAGCACACAAATGGAAACCCTGGTGGCATAGTGGTTAAGAGCGATGGCTGCTAACCAAAAGGTCAGCAGTTTGAAATGTTTTACCAATAAGTCTAGAGTCACTGATACTTCTTCCTTACTAGGTCCAATCAGTATAATGTGATCAATTTAATGGATAGTGTGACGTCTTGTGGAAGGAAAGGTGATCAACATCCCTGCTAACTAAATTATGGCATAGGGCTGGAGAGTTGATATACCTCTGAGGTAGGACAGTGAAGATGTATTGCTGGCCTTGCCAACTAAAGGCAAACAGCTTCAGGTGTTCCTTCAAAACCAGAATTGAGAAAAAGGCATTGACCATATGAGTAGCTGCATACTAGATACCAGGAGATGCATTAATTTGCTCGAGCAATGAAACCACATCTGGAACAGCAGCTACAATTGGAGTCACTGCCTGGTTAAGTTTAAAATCATCCATTGTCATTCTCTAAGATCCATCTGTTTTTTGGACAGGCCACATAAGTGAGTTAAATGGGGATGTGGTGGGAATCACCACCCCTGCAGCCTTCAAGTCCCTGATGGTGGCAGTAATCCCTGCAATCCCTCTAGGAATGCAGTATTGCTTTTGGTTTACTATTTTCCTAGATAGGGGAAGGCTTAATGTCTTCCATTTGTCTTTTCCCGCCACAATAGCCTTACTCCACATGCCAGGGAACCAATGTGGGGGTTCTGCCAGTTATTGAATATCTCTATTCCAATTATGAATTCTGGAACTGGGGAAATCATTACAGGAAGGGTTCAAGGACCCATTGGACCTGCTGTGAGATGAACATGAGCTAAGACTCCATTAATATCCTGATTTCCATACACTCCCACTCTGACTGGTGGGCCACTGTGACATTTTGGGTCTCCTGGAATTAGTGTTAGTTCAGAACAACCCC
Source organism: Loxodonta africana (assembly GCF_030014295.1). Classification (NCBI taxonomy): domain Eukaryota; kingdom Metazoa; phylum Chordata; class Mammalia; order Proboscidea; family Elephantidae; genus Loxodonta; species Loxodonta africana. The sequence goes on from NC_087342.1 coordinate 134,724,402, forward strand.
TGAAAAGTCTGATTATTTACTTTTCCCCTATGAACAGTCATTCTTGTAAAAGACTGTAGATCCCTTTAGGGAAAGGTGGGAGAAAGACTAACAGTATAAATTTTTGGCAGTGTAATGAGGACCTTTCTCAAGGGGACCTGGCCTCTCCTTCATTCAAGGGATTGTGGGTCTGTAAACTGGCTCAAGTCTGGGAGTTGACTGAGGGGCCACGACTCTTTATTCTGGTGATTTGAGATATAGTACCATTCACTTGACCTAGAATTTTTCTGCTTGTACAAATCAAGGGGTAAATGTTTAGTAGATTTCTCATCTATTTCACTCCTAGGGACACCATGACTAAGTAGCCAACATCATAAGTTCATATGAGCCCGACTATTCTGATTACTGGTTTGACTCTGCTGTCCATGATGGTAACCACATCCACCTTGTCTTTGCCTTTGTAAGTCTAGTTATAGGTCTAGAAGCAAAAATGTGTGGTGGCTATAGATCCTGGGGATATTTAGCAATGTTTTGTAAGGCATCTATCTCAGATGTTGCCCCCAAGCAATGCTTCAGGCACCACGCCAGGCAATGATGTCTCAAAGAACTCTTCAGGCACAGCTGGGTTAACCTCATCGTACAGATGTGGAAAGGATAGTATTTTTACTAGGGAGGGTGGCTTATCAAACAAAGATGGAGTAATCTCTTTAAATGGGAGTGAGATGGTTGGTTCTGTTCGCAAGAGTGATTCACTGGAGTTTAGGGGCTCAGTGTCCCCAGCTCCCTGATTATCTGCCCATACGTCCCCATCCCAAGATCCCAAGTTTCATGATTCCATTTCTTCCCATTCGATGCCCTCACTTTAACATCAGACACCATTCAAAGTTGGGGAATTCAATTGGCATTGTAATTCAGCCACTCTTATGGCAAGACTCTGGGTTTGGTTTCTGGCAATATCTCCTTTGTTACTACAAGAAATAAGGCTCTCTTTCAGGGCACAAATGGTAACTTTCATGTGGTGCTTGAGCTATGACTGTGAGACCCTGAACTCACTTCTTCCTTTTACCACTTTGTCTAGCAAAAGTAGGACCAACCAACCAGCTTCCTTATACTTCTCATTCTGACAAAATTGTAGAAAAGTATCAAATATACAATCACCTAGAGCCTTGTTTCTCACAAGCTTTTGGTCTACTGGTGGTGATATTTTGTGTATTTCTATTGCCACCTCACACCATGCATTGGCAGTGACCTCTTTACTACCATAGGTAGAGTCGTCAGTGCCTTTAAGACTAGCTAGACTTGGGAACCAATTCAGAAAACCTATCCTTACGATTTTGTTTCTCTAGAACCACTTTGAATACCAACATCTTAGGCTGGGTTCTCTAGAGAAGTAAAACCAGTGAGGCATATATATATATATACATTTATAGAGAGAGAGAGATTTTTCTCAAGGAAATAGCTCACACAGTGTGGATGCTGGCAAGTCTCAAATCGGTGGATCAGGCATCAGGTTGGAGGCTCCTCCTGACTTGTGTGGTTGCAGGGGCTGACTCAAAATCAGCTGGTCAAGTGGAAGGCTGCTGGCTCATGGGTTGCAGGACCTGTGAATCTCAAGATCTGCAGGTCAGACTGTAGGCTCCTGGCTTGCGTCTCAAGAACCAGAGGTCAGAAGATGACTAGCCAAATGCAGAGCAAGTGAGCTCTGCCAGAACATATATACTGGATGCAGGCCAAACCCCTCAAAGAAACTCCCTTTTCAACTGATTGGCTGCTCATATCAGATCAAAAATGGGGGATGACTATATCAGATCACAAAACAAAGTGATTACATCATTACACAACTGCCAAATTACATTATCACATAACTGCCAAACCACTGAGAATCATGGCCCAGCCAAGTTGACACATAACCTTAACCATCACAGCTGCTAACCAAAAGGTTGGCAGTCAAATCCACCCAGCAACTCTGCAGGAAAAAAGACCTGGTAATCTGCTCCTGTAAAGATTACAGTCTAGAAAACCCTATAGGGCAGTTCTACTCTGTCACATGGGATTGCTATGAGTCGAAATTAACTCAACAGCACACAACAGAAAATTTCTTATTGGGAATCCAATGGGTATGGGCAGGAGGTGGAGAAGGGGAGGTGTGAACTTTGAAACCATAAAGACCTAAATTCAAAAAGCTGTTCTGTGTGATCTCAGAAAAGATACTGTCTTATTTAGTGCTACTGTAACAGAAATTCCACAAAAGGGTGGCTTTAACAAATGGAAATTTATTTTCTTACAGTTTAGGAGGCTAGAAGTCTGAATTCAGGGTACCTGCTCTAGAGGAAGGCTTTCTCCCTGTAGAAGTCGGCTCTGAAGGAAGGTCTTTGTCTCTTTTCAGCTTCTGTTTCTTGGCTCCTTGGTGATCTTCGTGTGGCATGGCATCTATCTTCCTCATCTCTGCTTGCCTGCTTAATCTGGTTTTATATCTCAAAAGAGATTGATTTAAGACACACCCTACACTAATACTGCCTCATTAACATAACAAAGAAAACCCATTCTCAGATGGGATTATAACCACAGGTATAGTGGTTAGGATTCACAACATATGTTTTAGAGGGGTACAATTCCATCCATAACAGGTGGTAATCCCTCTGAACCTCACTTTCCTTACCTGTAAAATGGCGTTGTTATTGTTAGGACAGAGTAGAACTGCCCCATAGGGTTTCCAAAGAGCAGCTAGTAACTTTGAACTCCTGATCTTTTGGTTAGCAGCCTGAGCTCTTAACCACTGCACCCGTTGCTGTCGAGTCAATCCCAACTCATATTAACCCTATAGGACAGAGTAGAACTGACCCACAAGGTTTCCAAGGAGCAGTTGGTGGATTCGAACTGCCCACCTTTTGGTTAGCAGCTGAGCTCTTAACCACTGCACCACCAGAGCTTCGTATATATATGCTTCACTGGTTTTGCTTCTCTAGAGAACCTGGCCTAAGACACTTACCTAACTAGTTTCAGCTCATAGTGATCCCAAGTGCTTCAGAGTAGAACTGCACCATAGGGTTTTTCTGGCTATAAACTGTAGAAGCAGAGTTCCAGGCCCTTTTTCCACAGCACCGCTGGGGGGACTCTAACCCCCAACTTTTCTATTAGTAAAAAAAAAAAATAGTAGCCAAGAGCAAATGGCACATAAGTCCTATGTAAATGTTAACTCTTACTGTCCTTTTCATCTGTCCCTCCTGTTTCCTGTTACAATATTCCTTCTCCCTGTTTTTTATTGCACACTAAGGCTTTTGCTTGAATATTGGCCTTTAAAGAACCAGTAAACATTCTTGCCATTGTTTCAAATGGCTTCCAAATAATACAAATATATCAAAGTATAATGGTTTGCATACTGAAGGCATTAGGTCCATTTTGTTCTGAAATGTGTCAACAGAAAAACATGCTTCTATTTCTTAGTTTAGAATGGCCCCAAATCACTTGACAGTCGAGTAGAAGCCAGGATGTCTGGGTTAGTTTTCTCTTAATGTTGCTATCTTCTGTTTCCACTGTTTCTTTACTTCTTTGGGTCTCATCAGCGAGATATCTTTAGAGATGAATTTAAAAAGAAATATGCAAAATCTACATGAAGACTCACAAGTTTGGATGTTTTCTGCTATAAAGTAACAGAACTCATAGCTGGACCTGACTAAAGCAATAAGGAAATTAGCCCACAAAGTAGATAGTCCAAACCAAAACCCACGGGCAAAGAATCAATTCTGACTCATAGTGACTGTATAGGACACAGCAGAATTGTCCCATAGGGTTTCCAAGGGTGTTAATCTTCCGAGCAGACTGCCACATCATCCTCCCTGGAAGGGGCTGCTGGGTTCCAACCGCCGACTCTGATTATCAGCTGAGCGCTTAAACCACTGCACTACTGGGACTCCTTTTAGAGAGTTCAAAACCGGTCGCCGTCAATTCCAAATCAGAGCGACCCTATAGGACACAGTGGAACTGGCCCCTAGGGTAGCAAGGAGCAGCTGGTGGGAAGGGCAGAATTCAGGACTGAGCATCTCCCTGATGCCATCGGGGACCTGGCTTCTCAGTCCCTTCAGGGGACTAGCCGTGTGGGAGACCACACAGGGGATCGGTGGCCAAGGCGGCGCTTGGCCGGCATACGTGAACGTGGGGCGTCGTGCCACGGGCTGTGCCCCGCCAGCCCTCTAAGCGGGGGCTCCGCGTCGGCGGCCGGACGGAAAGCTGAGAGCAGTGCCAACCGGCTGCCCCTTCTCCGTGCTCCCGGCTCGCCGGGTGCGAGGCGCACCCGGGCGGAAGTAGAGGCGGCCCCGCCGGAAGCGCGCTGAGGCCGCGCGGGGAGCCGCCAGGGCCCCCTCGGGCGCTTTTCGCGTGTGGTTCCGCGGGAGCCGGGCTGGCGAGGGCGCGTCAGCCTACCCGCCTGCGGTTCCACACTCAACGCGCCGCGGGCCGAGGCGCATCTGAGCCCGGGGAGTCGGGGCAGCTCGGGTCCGCGGGTCGCGTCCAGGGCCGCAGGTGCAGGGGGGGGTCTGCGGCGATGATCCAGGCATGGACGCACCCGCAGACTGAGCCGGCGAAGCTGCGCGGTGAGTGGCCTCCCGGCAACGTCTTGCGTTTGAGTCGGGCCGAGGCCTGGGGACGTAGGCTGCGGGGCTGGGGCCTCCAGGGAGCTCCACGTTCCCAGGAATGTCGCCTGGGGAGAGGGTGCCTTACACGCTCCAGGGACTGAGGTGTGACCTGGGCTCATCCTCAGGGAGGCACTTGAAATGCTCCACATTCCTAGTGAACAGCCTCTTAAGCGTCACGTGCAGCGTCTGTAGGATCCCGCTGGCCGTCTTTACCCCTCGGGCTAGAGGAGAAGGCACGCCTGGATCTTTGCCATTCCTTCCTTTGAATCCCGTTTTTTATCCCTTTTGGCTTATGGTCTCAAGCATGAATTTGAAGAATAGAATGAAAAAAAATTTTTTTAGATTTTTTTTTCTGTGTTCCTCCCCCTTCCCCCCCCGCCCCGCCCCCGACGATATTGAGAGGGAGGTACTTTGTTCAGCTCCGGGTGGACAGTGAGTTAAGAATATTGACAAAAGGTCCGCTCTGTCCCCCAGTGCCATGGGGCCCGCAGCCTCCTCTAAGTTCGTGTCTTTTTCAGTGATATCACTATTGTAGGGAGGGAGGGCTCAGTAGTGAGGGGAAACAGGTATCTACAAAAGTTCCGGCTTTAGGGCTTGACTGATTGTTTTTAGCCTAGGCTTCTGACCTATCAGCCAATTGAGACAAAAGCCTAAGAGTCTTAAGTCAGAGCAGATGCAAGGAGGTTAATTGGCATGTTGGGGCAAAGCTGTGCTCCCACCCTGGGTGAAAAGGGCCTGCAGGAATCCAGGACCTGTGAATTGACTGAGACCTGCCGCTGTGAAGATTCTGTGGAAAGATGTACCCAGTGCCAGTGCTCAACCAGAAACTTGACGTGCCCTCCAGGACAGGAATAGGTAGAGCTGCTCTGGGGACACTGCCTAACAACCCAGGCCAGAGACATGTTGTTAGGGATTAAACATGAGTTATCCTAGACCTAGTTTGTCATACTGTAGTGCCTGACATGTTGCTTTGATGCTGGAAGCTATGCTACCAGTATTTGAAATACCAGCAGGGTCACCCATGGTAGACAGGTTTCAATGGATCTTCCAGACTAAGACTAGGAAGAAAGGCCTGGTGATCTGCTTCCAAAAATTAGCCTGTGAAAACCCTATGGATCACAACACAATATTAACTGATACAGTGCTGGAAGATAAGCCCCCCTACGTTGGAAGACACTCAAAATATATAGTGGCTGCAACAATGGACTTGAGCATTGATGCAGAACTGGACAACATTTTCTTATGTTGTATATGGGGTTACCGTGAGCTAGAGCAAGCTGAAAGGCAACTAACAGGATCCTACACCCAGGGCTAGGAGCAAATGAGCCAGAGTGGAACCAGGACCAGCCAGGGGCAGGGCAGGGAGAGGAGCTACTTTGGCTGACATTGGCCAGAGGATGGACTGGAATGGTCCACTTACCAGACTGGAAGCTGTTTACTGATCTAGGCAGCCAGCAGTATCTGGCCTCTGAGTGAGCATGAAGGATTTTAGAATGAGCTCACAACCTCAACTATGTACAGTTTGACAATATCTATCAAGACCCTCTTCACTTAAGGTTCTAAAAGAGATGATCCTAAAGGTAGAAAACAGTTTAAGGGGTAAAGGCATACATCTGTTTTTATTTGTACAATGAGGTTGAAACATGCCTAACTAAAATCCACTGCATTGAACATGACTAAATAGTAAACATAAAAACCTATATTCTTACATATAGTCATTAAAAAAAAAAAAAAACTAAACCTGTTGCCGTCGAGTCGATTCTGACTCACAGTGACTCTATAGGGCAGAGTAGAACTGCCCTATAGTGTTTCCAAGGGGTGCCTGGCAGATTCGAACTGCTGACCTTTTGGTTAGCAGCCATAGCACTTAACCACTACTCCACCAGGGTTTCCGAATATATATTCATATATACATGGAAATCTGTAGAACATATACTGGTAAGAAATATATGACTACATTATTCTGGTGGTGGAGCTAAGAGATTTTCTATTTTGTGATAGAAAGATGACCACAGTTTCTGCATAGAGCACAGGTGATAGTCATGAAAAATTACAGTGTAGTGTCAGGGAGATATATGAGCCCCTTAAGGAAAAGTGAGATATGTGACTAGGGAGATTTAAAAATGAGGTGTGATTAGAGCACAGTATTAGAACAGCTGGACTAACTGATACAACAAAACAGTAAGAACAACCTAGTGAAGTAAAATAATGTGATGAGTATTTAAGCACAATCAGTTATACCACCAACACCCCAAACCAAAACCAAACCCATTGCCATTGAGTCGATTCCAACTCACAGCGACCATATGTGATATGGGATAGAACTGCCTCACAGGGTTTCCAAGGAGCAGCTGGTGGATTCAAACTGCCAACCTTTGGTTAGCGGTCGAGCTCTTAACCAAAACCCCAGTATACAGTATTTTTACACACATAACACAAGCTTTGTGCATTTGTTTGCAGGTGACACCACCTCCCCCACCCCAGGTAATTTTGTAAGCGGCGCTGTGATAATTTTTTTTTTTTAACAGCAACATGTGGAAGAGGATTGGCATGGTGGCATCAAAGTGGGCGTGGGGTGGCACACCCAGCAAACACAGAGGGGGTGTGTTATTTGTGTAAAAACATGATAGTTTTTAAAGTGTATATATGCTTATTTAGTAGCAGATAAGAAGCTTTACCTAAATCTGTAGGCTGGTAATTCAAGAGCTGGGTCCAGAACCTTGGTGATCATAGTGTATTCAAATGCTCACAGCATAGAGGCCTCACCTGGAAGCCCGTTTGTAAACCCAATTGGGCCAGAAACTATGATAATTAGTTTAATGGTCCCCTTCCCTCAGCTTTTGGGATTGCTGGGGCAGAGCCCAGGCATAAGGAGAGAGCCCAGGGCCTTACTAGGGCAGGGGAAAATTGGGAATGGTTCTAGGAGCAGCCAAAGTGCAGAGTCAGGGACCCTGAGATGTGGCAGAAAGAAAAAGGACTGGAGCCTAGGGAACCTGGAACTGCCCCTCTTTTTCCTAAGTCGTAAAGGATCTCGCATTGTGATAACCACTATCAGCATCCTATGGAGTCTGTCCCATTTAAAATATTTGCAGAAGGATCAATTTATAATAATGTGGGAGCATTATTTATAACTGAAATGAATAAATGAGACACTTTTTTTTTTTTTAGGGAAATGGTCAGTTAATAAATGGTAATATTTTCCACACTGCAGACAGTGACCCATTACAGGGTGGAGAAATCAGTTCAGTGGGTAGAATGGAATAAAGTTTTTTTTTTTTTCCAGATACATATTTGTGATTAAAAAAAAAGTCTGTTTTTCACTATGTGTCCATGTGAAAAAAGCTTGAGAAACATGTATGGGACATTCATACATTGTAATAATAAATATACATTAAGAAGACTGAGGTAGATCTGTATGTACTGACAGGTAGGGTGTCCTTGCCACATGTGGGCTAAAAAAAAAAAGTAACACAACACTCTTTATAGTGTGACCCCTTTAAAAAAAAAAAAAAAAAGGCAGTTTACAAAATATGCTTTTATATATGTTGGCTGTTGACTCCCCAAAAGCTCACCAGAAAAAACCCTTGATCATGCAAAGCTGAGTTTGTTAGAATTCCTACACCACCTTGACAGACTCTTACTACAGTCTTAAAAAAAAAGAAGAGGAAAATTAGGGAAGGCCTTTATAGGGCTTTAGGGCCTCAGCTTGGTGATTTTTAAGTCAGGTCTTGAATAGTTGGGAGCTGGTTCAGATTGGGCAGAAACTGCAACATAATAGTTTTAAATTGGTGGGCGCAGTAAAGTGAGAATCTTGAAACCAGTCTTAACCTGGCAAGCTGTTAAAAAAAGTTAGTCCTGATAAATTAGCCATTTTAATTGATTCACAGTCTTATCTTTCAAGAGCAGATATTTCCTGGAGCAAGTAGTTAATTTATTATGCGTGGACCCAGTATTATGTAGCATAGAAACAGGAACGTATGCTTGGTCCCAGAATAGTTTACCACACAAACAGGAAAGTACATCACTTTCAGTTCTCAGATCCCCTTTCGTCATTATTGAGCCTAAGCCGGAAGGTAGGCTGTTACCTTCTGGGGGACATGCTCAGTCCAGATCTACACTGCCACTTCATTTGTCCTGATCATGTAGTGATTCTGATAGTAGATGTTTCAACGTCTGTAAGCATCAGATTCTCCTTTTCTTTCTTTTTTGGGTGGTTATTTAGGGTGGGCCATAAGGGTTGGAAGGAGCCCTGGGAGCGCAGTGGCTGAAGCGCTCAGTGGGAAGCAGGGAATGATTAGTCCCCTGTTGCCTGGCCCCTCTATTTCTTCTTTGTTCTGAATCCTACTTGGTTGCATTCCTGCTCCACCACTCTTCCCCACACCTCCCATTTTCACATCACCTCAAAGTTCACAGCCTGTGGACTTCCTTCAGGAACCTTTGGCTTCAGGCCCATTACCTGTGCTGCTTCTATGCAGAATACTTTGGTATCTGGGACTTGGGTTTCCCAAGCAGAAACCCTTACAGCACTTTGGTGAGAATTCAGCTCTGCACTCAGGAGTCTCAGCCCTGTTCCTCTCATGTGGCTCACCCTTTCTGCCAGCTCCTATGCTGGCCTGATGCACTATGCTACCATCCTGAAAAGATCAAGGCTTAGAGATAAAAATGGTGGCTTTGAAAAGACGGAATATTTATTTGAACATTCAATTCTTGCATATGAATTTTCATTCTTGAAGGAAAATTTGCTGAGTTTTTTTTTTTTTCATTTTTAGCAAAAGATGCACCTCATTTTAAAATAATGCGATGTACCGTCCATAAGAGAAAGCAACAAATTTGAGACATTAATTAAGAAATAACTATAAAATTGTAAGATTTTGGTTTTTTCTCCCTTAATTGTGATTCTCCGGCCACTTATCTTTTTTGTTTTTGTTTTCAAGACAGAGAAGATATGTGTCAGAGACTACCAGAGTCCACCCAGCCAAATTCAGAGCTTGATGGAGGAGAGACACTCTCTCCATATTTCTTCTGTAAAGTAAAAGCCATCTTGGAGGTAAGAATGAAAGGATGGTGTGTGTGTGTGTGTGTGTGTGTGTGTGTGTAGCTTCCGAATAAGACATAGAATCCACTTGAAGTACCTGGGAGGGATGAAGTACCTGGGAGAAAGAGGGGCCCTATTCAGTCAAAACCATGATTTTTAAGTTGCTCATTCCTCAAGGAGCATTAGCGTGATGAAAGATAAAGGATCTTCTAAGTTCCATGTTTGGAATCTGTGGTCACTATATATTATTTAAGTAAATGTTTTGTTGACAAATGTCACTCCATGAGAAAACTAGACTCTCTGGAATTCAGATGTGAAGTGGTTGTCTTGCTTGAAACGTGTATCTACCCAGAAGGGTCCTTTCCTTCACCTACACACACACACACAATTTATTTCTTTAGCTAGAATGTTTTGTTTTTGTTTTTTAATTAAAATAGTTTAATTACTCAGAGTATCTTCAACAATAAATAAATGTAATTATTTTAACTAGACAGGGTCATAAAGGAAATGATTAAAGAAATCAGAACTAGTTCAGCCATAAAAGAAATTTCCACTGGGAGTGGGAAAAGACACATGATAGAGCTAACTTTACCTCATTGAATGATTATCATTATTTAAGAAGTCCCATGGTCAGAGGTTTGGGAGGTAGATTGTGGCTTAAAATGGAGAAGAGGTTTCTAAGCATTAGAACTATTTTAGCAATGCATGTAGTGTGCTGCTACGGTATCAAGTATAGAGTGGCATCTTTGTGGGGCATTAGGTTCTAAAGTTAACCTTCTAAGGTGGTTACTTTGTTAGCTTATAGTTTGTGGTTTAGCAAGAGGTGAATTGGAATATTGAACCATTAGAGTGAAACCTGCAAGAGCCGGAACTCGATGGATGGGACTGCCTTATTTTTCCAGATCTCTCAAGCTTTCTGCTGTTGAAGTGCAGCTTACCACTTTTCTGTTGCTTTTGATTAGTGGAAAATACTTAGTTTTCCTTCTCTAACAGGTTTCCACCTTACACGGGTTCCAGTTTATTGTATAATCACACACATCATGATGAGATGCTCACATACCAGGTGGCCTTCAGACACCAAGATTGACCAAGGGAACAACAGTCACACTTGTTCATTGAGTGGAATGACAGGAAGAATCACTTGTACAATTTAAATTATTATTTCTTGAACTACCTGCCTCCTTTCCCTTCCGCCCTTTACTCTTGTCCTATAGTTAAATTCTGGTAAGTTTAAATGTAAATATGATGTAAGTCCACTTTATACCAACATATATGTTTATATATTTTATACATATATTTTTTATATATATATATATAATCTTTCTGAAAGGACAAATAATAAACTAAACAGTGTTGCCTCTAGAGAAGGGAATGGGATTTTGGAGTGCGAAGAATATCCGCTATCTGCCACATACCTTTATAAGCTCTTTACCCTGCCCTTGCATTTTTTAAAAATTAATAATTATCTTTTTTTAATAGTTCCTACAAAAAAGAGTATGCTTGTTGACTTTCTAATGCCATTGAAACTGTTGTTACTTTCCAGCTTTTTAATGTGAAAACTTAAGAACTTGCAGATTGGAAAGAATTGTACAATGCCCACCCACAAGCCTTCCATCTTGGTTCAACAATTTTATTATCTTTTTGCACTACTTTATATCTATGTAGATATGTTTATAGAGAGGGTTTTTTGGGGTTTTTTTTTTTTTTGCTAAACAATTTGAAAGTAAGTTGTCAACGTCATGTTATTTCATGCCTAAATACTTGAGCATGCAGCTCTTAAGAATAAGGTGTGTATTTTTTAAATTACTCTCATAAGGTCTTAAGTAGTCAAGCATCTAAACTTCTAAGTGTGATCTGGGTTCTGCAGTGACAGACGGATCAGGGCTTTAGAAGTCTACTACCCACCACCCAGGCTTTTGGTCAAACGTAGATTAATTACTGACATTTGTTTAGTGCTTGATAATTTGTTTTTTTTCTCATCTGTATAACATTTCCATATAATAAAATATTAATCTCCTAAATTTATAGTGAATAAATCTAAAGCTGAGAGAGGCAAATAAAATTGCATTCAGATAGTAAGTGGAGAAGTCAAAGCTGTATACAAAGCCTCCTGACATCATGTCATAGGTTTTTTCTACTAGGGTAAAAACTAGTTGCTGTCAAATCGATTTTGATTCATGACAATTCCATGTGTGTCAGAGTAGAACTGTGCTCCATAGGGTTTTCAGTAGCTGATTTTTCAGAAGTAGATCGCCAGGCCTTCTTTTTGAGGCACCTCTGGGTAGTCTTGAACTCCAGCCTTTCAGTTAGCAGCAAGCACTTAACCATTTGTACCACCTAAGAATGCCTTTCTACTAGGGAGTAGTTGTCAAACTTTCTGATTTCAGGACTCCTTTATATTAAAAAAAAAAATTTTTTTTTTTTTATATTGATGACCTCAAAGAGCTTTTCTTTGTGTGATATTTACTGTATTAGAAATTAAAACAGAAACCTAAAAATATTTCTTTATTCATTTAGAAATATCAATGAATTACATATTAACATAAATAACATTTTTATGAAAAGTAACTACTTTCCAAAACAAAAGAGTTTTATTGAAAAGCGTAACATTCTACATTTTTTCACATCTTTAATGCCTGCCTTAGAAAACAGCTGGGTTTTCATATCTGCTTTGCATTCAGTCTGCTGTAATACCACATATCACACACCACATAGCCTCTGGAAAACTCCACTGTACATTTGTGAAAGAATGGGAGTGAAAAAGGCTAATAAGGTATTATTATCAAAATAGTTTGACCTCATTGTTATTGTGTGCTATAGAGTCCATTCCTTCTCATAGACTCCCAGGGATCCCTGAGACCACACACTTTGAGAACCACTGTATTAGGGCATGTGCTAAATGATTGCTAAAACTACTCTTTAAGTGACAACCTTAGAGAAGAGGCTTATAATCAGTGTGCATTATAAAGGCATTCCATCAAAGTAGGTGTTAGGTTTTTGAATTCCATAATATCAGCAAGGGATTTGGGATCACTGTAAATTTTTTTTGGTAGCTGATGTTTTGAATCCTAAGAGACAATTGTGTTTGATATGTTGTGGACAAGCAAAGCTATAGTAACATCAGCATTATAGTACAGCAAAGCTTTCACAGCCTCCTTATTTCCTGCATTCATCCTAATCCCACCACTTCCATTACCAAATCTTCCTCAAAAAGTTGTTGTAAAGTGCTTAACCCACAATAAACATTAGTTATTATTATAGTTAGGCCCCTGGGTGTTGGCAGACTGTTTGCAAAAATGGTTTGTACTCATCTACTAACAGAAAAGTTGGCAGTTTGAATCCACCCAGCAGCACCATGGAAGAAAGACCTGGCAGGCTACTTCCCTTTAAGATTAAAAACAAAAAACAAACCAGTTGCTGCCATCTAATCCATGCTGACCCTATGTGTGCATAGTAGAGCTGCTCCACAGGGTTTTCAAAGTTGTGACCTTTCTGAAGGCAAATTGCCAGTCTCGTTTCTGAAAGTGCCTCTGGGTGAGTCTGAACTCTCCCACCCTTTGGGTTAAGAGTCGAGCGGTTAACTGTGCCACCCACCAAAAAAAAAAAAAAAACCGTTGCCTTAGAGTCTGTTCAGAATCATAGCGACCCAATAATGCCACCCAGCGACTCCTCAATTCCAACTGCAGCCATTGAAAACCCCGTGACATGCAGTTCTACTCTGAGACACGTGAGGTCGCCATAAATACCAGTCTACTGTATGGAAACGGTATTAGCTGCGTGTCACTGCAGAAATGATCCTCATACTAGTGTGTCCAGTGCTCAGAGACATGAATCTCTGAGCCATATCTAGCGTTGGTGACCATTGCACCTTTGATAACCCCACAATTTTATAACATTTATTACGGGGGAAACAATGGAACTCATGGAAAGCTTACATTCCAATCCAGGTTTCTCTCTCCCGGTGGGCTGGCTGGAGGTTAGCACTAGTTGCTGCTGAGACCCTTCATTGGCTGGCCCCAGTCCGAGGGTGCCAATGAGCGGGCGCTCTTGGAGGGGGCGGGGCTTATGAAAGGAACTATCCAGGCGCTGTGGGCCGCGCACGCATTCTCGCCTCCGCCGCTAGTTCATATGGGGTTTTCGCTTACAGATCCTATCCTGGGTGCGAGCGATGGCGCCCGGCCAGAGGGCGAACCCATGCAGCAGGGCGATCCCGTGCAGCAGGGCGGCCCTGTGCAGCCGGGTGATGCAGTGCAGCAGGGCGGCGCTATACAGCGCCGAAGCCGACGGGAAGGGTTTCCACTCCGGGAAGGGATGCCTTTTGTACACTTGCAGCACTGGTGCAGGTTTAAGCACTTTATGAAACCATTGGTGCTTCACGTTGAGGCGTGTCTGCTGGAAAAGATATTCGGTAAGTGCGCTGGAGTATTTACCACCCCTCCCCACCTTGGTCTTCCAGGACCCACCCTAAGCCACCCATAGCAGACCCAAGGCAGGGCCAGGATCCCAATGCCTAACTTCCCCTCTCTTCCCCAGGCTCCTCCTAGCCTTTCCCCATCCCGCCTAGTCCTTCAAGAACCCTCTTTTCTACACAGGCCCAAGCAGAGTCCTCCTCCCGGGGTTCGAGCGCGAGTTCAAAGTCGTGCTCCAGGTGGGAGAGCCAGACTCTGATGGCATGGTTGAGATCCTCATCTCCGGGACACACTGGTACCGGAAACGCGCTAAAAGGCTTATTCACATCTTGGCGGCGAGGTCCCGAAGGAAGCAGTCTGGAGGTGAGGAGCGTCATTGCGCCCAGGCTCCAGGTGTTGCAGACCTAGGCCCTGCTAAGGGATCTTCACTTCCCACCACTCCTCCGCTGTACTGGGAGCCCTTCACATCCTGGGATGCTAGGATTCCTTGGTTTCTAGCGTAATCATGGAAGCCCAGAACTGAGTCACTGTGGGAGGCAGCTGGGAAATCTAGGGAAGCCCAGCTCCTTCCCACCCGTCTGTGCAGGTCAGTTTCCCTTTTCAGGGATGGGGAAGGGGTCAAGTGGCTCCCACTTTCTAAGATAAAACTCCAGAATGGAAGGTTTTGCATTCAGTGATTCGCAGGCACAGAATTAAACCCAGTTAAGAAAAAACCCAGGAGAGCTGTAAAAATGCAAATTGCCCAGCATGGCTTCCCCACCACCACTGGAATTGGCATGCTGGCAAAACTACTTAACCTCTCTGTTCCTTGGTTTCCTCCTCTGTAAAATGGGCTGTGCTTTTTAACTGGCCTACTTATAGGTTTTTCCAAAGGATTAAATGAATGAATATGCTAAAGCACTTAGAACACATAGGAAGTACTTGATAAATATTAACTATATTAACTATTATTTTATTGGGTGTCCTGGCTGTTGCTAGTGCAGGTAGTCTGCTCTAAGGGCGACCAGTAGGGTAGCCTCAGCAGTGTTTTCGGTGGGATCACATTCCCTTTATATCCTGTATGTTCTGAGCAGTGTACATGCTACATACTCAATTCCATGCTCTCCTTCCAGGCACAGTGATGCTCGGTCTGGAATCCATGAAGTCACTTGAAACCGAGGATGCTCAGTCCAGTGCTTTCCTCTCAGCTGAAGCGATGAGCAGCCTGGATAAAGCAATGCAGTCCCTGGAAATAGGTCGGGAGACTGTCGGGAAACCTGTTACCAAAGCATTGTGATCTTTTTGATCAGAACCTCAGTGCATGGAGTGGGGCTGTGTCAGGAGCCTTGGCTTCTGCAGCCTTATCTGAATTCTGCTTTTTTGCCCCTATGGCTGAGGGGAAACAAATGTTTTTTCACCCTCCCTACTCCTACGCAGAGACTTGTTTAAAGATTCAAACATGAATTCTAATAAAAAATGAAAAAACAACATATCTGGATTAGTGTTGATGGGAGAAAAAGGCTTCCTTGCTTTGTTGTGAGATCAGAAAAGGCTAGGAATTACCAAGGATTGGTTCTGCTTTTCACAGTTTTCTGTACTAGGTAGCTGTGACTAGGAGTTGTCATGCCCCAGGTGGGAGAAGAGGAATATTCCTGTTTACTCTTTCATTAACGCTAATCTAGAAAAATTGTTTTCAACTTTACAACTTTTACAACTTTACAAGTCAGATTCTTTTTTTTTTAATACTTTATTGTGTTCTCAGTGAAGGTTTACACAGCAGCTTAGCACATTCAACAATTTCTGCACAAGTTGTTCAGTGACATTGGTTACCTTCTTCACAATGCCAGAACAATCTCTTTTATTTCCACTCCGGTTATTCCATTTCCATTAATCTAGTTTCCTGCTCCGCTTACATTCTCATTTTTGTTTTAAAGTACCTGCTGACTGTTTGGTCTCGCAGAGGTGATTTTTAAAGAAGCGTAGTACTTGTGAGTGATATTCATTATTTTGTGAGCCAATTTGTTATTTAGCTACAAGGTAACCTCAGGGGCTAGTTTTGATTCAAGGTTTGAAAAGTATCTCCGGGCAATAGTCTCAGGTTGTAAGTGAAGTACCTAAGTGTTGAAGCATCAATAACAAACTGACTTCATTCTGCTTAACTTTTCGTTAAAAAGAACAAGTCTATCATGTCTTTCTTTAATAACTTCAGTGGCACAACACATACTATCAGTGAGTGCACAACTTACTACCCAGCTGTAGCGAAAGCATCAGTGTGAAGTTATTCTGTACAGAATAGCTTCTTGAATTCAACAATTTTACTGTCACTTATTTCTGTACATTTTAGAGTATTATTATGAATTTTAAAAACAAACAAAGGATTTCATCTCACACCAAATGATGCTGCATATTCCGGGTCACTGACCAATTACTTCTAGATCACATCCCAAAACCTGTTGACCAAACCTGCTCCCCCCCTTTTTTTAATTTTAAAATATCATTCGTTGAGCATTTAAGATGTGCCACGTTCTTCATTAAGTGTATTATTTAACCTGCTTTTCCTAATCTGTGAAGTAAATGTGATCATACCCCATTTTACAAATAAAAGGGCTGCCTGTATTCTTAGTTTCCTAGTGTTGCTATAACAGAAACATCACAAGTCGGTGGCTCTGGAGAACAGAAATTTATTAAAGTTCTGGAGGCTAAAAGCCCAAATCAGAGTCTCAGTCATATGAATTCCTTTCTTGTCAGTAGCCTGGGGTGTTTATTGGTTCTTTGGTAATCCTCACATGGTATCTATCTTCCCCAGTTCGGATGTGCCTCTGTGTCTAATCTGCTCTTTATACCTTCTATGATTGAGTTTAGGACACATCCTATGCTGGTGTGACCTTATTAGCATAACAAAGAAACATCTATTTTCCATCAGGGTTACAAGATTCCAATACATATTTTGGGGGCACAATGCAATCCATAACACCTACCTTTTGCCATTTTTCTTCTCATATGAATACATTCTCTCACACTAGACTATAAACACCTTTATGGTAGCTGAGATATTTATACTTTCTTCTACCCCTGAGGCCCTAGCTAGGTACAGTTAATCCTTGGATGGTTACTAACTACCATATGTATTAACCATTAGCCTTAATGCAGATGTGTTATAAATGAATAAAAACCCACTGTACCATGTGGCCAGGGGACCATTTGAGCCCCTGTGTAAGCTGTAAACCTGTTGCCTGTCAAGTCGATTCTGACTCACAGTGACCCTAAAGGGCAGAGTACAACTGCCCCATATCGTTTCCAAGGAATGGCTGGTGGATTTGAACTGCCAGCCTTTCAGTTAGCAGCCTGAGCTCTTAACCAGTGTACCACCAGGGTTCCACATATGCTGTAGAGGATCTTAATTATCAAGAAAAGTTGCTGCTTAAGTTGTTGTTGTGTGCCATTGAGTGAATTCCGACTCAGCAACCCTGTAGGACAGAGTAGAACTGCCCTATAGGGTTTCCTGGGCTGTAATCTTTATAGGTGCTGGTCTCCATGTGTTTTCTCCTGCAGAGTCACTGGCAGGTTCCAACAACTGACCTTTCAGTTAGCAGCTGAGCATTTAACTATTGCGCCACCACAGCTCCTTTTAAGTTGTATATTATCAGGAAAATTTACTGAAATGTTTTTTTTTTTCCCATTTCCCTCACTGATAAGATGGGGCCCCAGATTCTTTTCAGCCTCAGCTCTGAGGAAACAACTTGCTGCTGGCCTTGAAATTACTTGCAGTACGTGCAGGAGTTTCTGGTGTTAGTCACCAGCCAAAGCACAGGGTAAACAGGAAGCTCCAGAGAGTCTCCAATGGCTCCAGACCATGTAACACTGGAGACTTCTCCAAGGAGAAAAAGCCCAGACCTCACCTTCGGTAGCTTAGTCTTCCCAGTTACCCACAGCCTGCAAGAGCAAGGCAAGGTGGACCGATGGTCAGCAGCAAACACTGAAGGGCACCGATGTCTAAAGCTTCTTTGTAATCTTCCACATCATTCAGCTTGGCCGTGATCAGACCAGATTCTTGTAGGGATCCTAACTTAAGGCTCTTTCAGGCCAGGGCAGTGGTCAGATGCTTGAGGACTCTGGTCAGCTGGGGCCTGAGGCCTCTGGGACTGGTCTGCTGCAGGGGGCGTTGATTCTGTGCTGCCTGATTGTCACTGACAACGACCTTGGGGATCTGCCACACTTAGGCTCAGAGGAGCAGTGCTTCATCTCTGTCTAGAGCTGCAAATCTGCATTTTTTAAATAAACTTTGAAATTTTTTAAAACTGTTTTAGATTTACAGAAAATTGTGAAGATAGTACAGAGAGTCCCCATATTACCCCACACTCAGTTTTCCCTATTGTTAACATCTTACAGTGTTGTTAGTTGCCATCAAGTTGACTCCGACTCATGATGAACCTATGTACAACAGAACAAAACATTGCCCAGTCCTATGCCATGGTGGACAGGTTTCAGTGGAACATCTAGACTAAAACAGACTAGGAAGAAAGACCTGGCAACCTGCTTCTGGAAATTAGCCAGTTAAAACCATCTGGATCGCAACATTGCTGGATCACAACAGTGCTGGAAAATGAGCCCCCTAGATTTGGAAAACTGAAAACACATGGCAACCCCATGTGTTACAGAGTAGAACTACCCCACAGGGTTTGCTTTGCTATAATCTTGACAGAAGCAGATGGCCAGACTTTTCTTCTACAGTGGCTCAAACTGCCAGCCTTTAGGTTAATATTCGAGTGCAAACCATTTGTACCGCCTAGGGACCTCCTAGTTTGGAAGGCACTCAGAATACCCAGTGCCCTTAACATCTTACATTAGTATGGTACATCTGTTGCAATTGATGAACTGATAATTATTAATAACATACTGTATTCTTACACAAATACCAGACACCTATGTTTGCCAAATGTGCCCTCCCCTCTTGAGGTATTTTCATAAGCACCGCTATGCCAATTCTTTTCTACATGTTGCTGTAGAAAAAATTAGCATTGTGCACTTATGCAAATAACTTGCAGGGGGAGGGCACAGTTGGCAAAAAACAGGTAGACAGTGTGTGTTATTTGTATGAGAATATGGTATATGTGTATATGTAGTATACATGTATACACATAAATGTATATAACGTTATTAACTAAAGTCTATATTCAAATTTCCTTCATTTTTAACCTAATTTCCTTTTTCTGTTCTAAGACCCCATCTAGGATACCATGTTACATTTAATGGTATCTTTTTACACTTTTCTTGGCTGTGACAATTTCTTAAATTTTTCCTTGTTTTTGATAACCTCGATAGTTTTGAGGAGCTCTGGTCAGGTATTTTATAGAATGCCCCTTAGGTGGCATTTGTCTAATGTTTTTCTCAGGATTAGACTGGAGTCTTGGATTTTGGAGAGGAAAATGCTAGAGGTAAAGTGTCCTTTTCATCACATCATATCAAGGGTACATACTATCAACATAACTTCACTGCTCATGTTGACCTTGATCACCTGGCCGAGGTAGTCTTTGTCAGGTGTCTCCACTGTAAGGTTTTGTTACTCCCATCACTCTATCCTACTGTATTCTTTGAAAGCAAGTCACTAAGTACAGCTCATACTTAAGAAAGTAAAGACTTATTTTCCACCTCCTTGAAGGCAAAGTAGCTACATAAATTACTTAGAATTTTTCTGCATGGGAAATTTGTATATTGTCCCTGTGCTGAGTTAAGTAGTGTCATGTCCACCAAAAATTCATGTCTACCCAGAACCTGTGAATGTGACCTTATTTAGAACATCACTTCATTGACTTTTTGCACAAAAATATTGCTTTTTTGTGGATGTAATCTAGCTAAGATGAGGTCATGCTGGATTAGGATAGACCCTAAATCCAATATGACTGATATCCTTTATAAGAAAAGGAAAATTTGGACACAGAGTCACAGACACACAGGGGAGAAGGCCATGATGTGAAGATGGAGGCAGAGATTGGAGTGATGCGTCTACAAGCCAAGGAATATCACGGATTGCTGGCAACCACCGAGAGCTGGAAAAGGCAAGGAAGGATTCTTTCCTAGAGTCTTCTGAAGGAGCATGGCTCTGCCCCACCTTGACTTTGAACCTCTAGCTACCACAGCTGTAAAAGAATAAATTTCTATTGTTCTAAACTATCCAGTTTGTGGAAATTTGTTACACCAGCCCTAGGAAATTAAGACACTTTCCCAATTCTGTCTTTTATTTCTATCACTATGGACTCATGTGCTAATAATCTGTTCAAAAACCAGATTTTGGTTTTGTTCATCCTGTCTTAGTTTCCTAGGGCTGCTCTAACAAAATAACAGAAGATTTTTTTTTTTTCCAGTTCTGGAGGCTAAAAGTCCAAGTCAGGGTATTAGCTGTGCTGATTCCTTCTGAGGACAGAGAAACAAAGTGTTGTTCCACAAATCTCTCCTAGTTTTTGGTGGCTGTGGGCAACCCTTGATGTTCCTTTGCTTGCAGCTACATCTGGTCTGTTACATGGCCCTTCTTCCTCATGTGCGACTCCCTGTTCTCCCCTTTTATAAGACACCACTCAGAAGGATTTCCACCCACCCTTCTCTGGCGTGACCTCCTTTAACTTAATTGTTCACAAAAGAAAAACCCTATTTCCAAGCAGTCATGTTCACAGGTACAGGATTAGGACTTCAGTATATCTTTTTGGGGAACACAACTCAATGCATAACCCTCTCATAATTTTGTCTGTGTATTTCATATTCCATTGGTTTCTGCTTTAACCATTTTATTTCTTAATTTTTTGTTTCTTTGGGATTTGTCATGAATTGAATTATGTCCCCCCAAAAATGTGTTTATCAGTTTGGCTGGGCCATAATTCCCAGTACTGTGTGATTTTCCTTTGTGTTGTGAATGAATCCTGCCTCTATGATGTTAATGAGGGTGGACGCACAGCAGTTGTGTTAGTGAGGTAGGATTCAATCTACACTTGTGGTATTTCTGTTATAGCAGCGCTAGATGACTAAGACAGAATTTGGTATCGAAAGAGTGGGGTGCTGCTCTAACAGATACCTAAAATGTGGACGCAGTTTTGAAACTGTGAATGGATAGAGATGAGACAGTGGCCGAGGACCAGCACAGCAGAGAACCTGCAGCAGCAGAGAAGCGACGACAGCAGAGAACCAGTTAACAGCAGAACCAGGAGACCAGCAAGAGACGGCACTAGAGCTGATCCACGGAGCGAGAGAACTGAGTGCCTGTACACAAGAGGCCTCCTGGAGCAGTGGGGTGCCTCCAGGCACTTATCGGTGGAGCTAGAGCCAGGGAGCCTTGGAACACTTGCCCTAGCAAGGCAGATGCGGGTGTGAGGCCCCAGGAGCTGAGAGGCCAAGAAACCAGGAAACAGAAGCTGAAGAGACAAGGAACACAAGAAGCCAAGATGCCTCAGTCTCAAAAGGTATGCCCATGACCTCAGGGGTTTCAAAGGGTGGAGCCATGGCCTCTGGTATTTCTAAGGGTGGAGTCACCATTCAGATGGTCTAGGAGAATGGTGCACCTAAAGAGTTGCTGTCCCAGCCGGCCTGGAAGGCAGAGCTGAAGTCCAGGGCCCAGGGGCCTTCACTTAGAATCTGGAGAGTGTGGCCAATACCTAGAGTCTGGATGGCAGGGCTATTATGTAAATTGCCTTAGAGAACAGAGGATTATTTTCAAGCCTTGACAGCTAATGTAATGTGGTCTGCTAACCTGCTTGGTGCCTGTGACCCCTTCTTTTCCTCCAGTTTCTCCCATTTGCAATGGCAGTGTCTGGCTTGTGCCTGTTCTGCCATTGTACCCTTAGAAGCAGATAACTTGTATTCTAGATTTCATAGATTAAGAGGAATTTTTGGATTTGGGACTTGGAGTTAAGACTTTTGCTATGATATGATGGGGTGAATATGTTTTGCATATTGCAAGGATGTGATTTTTGGGGGCCCAAAGGGTGGAATGTCATGGATTGAATCATGTCCCCCCGCAAAATGTGTATATCAGTTTGGCTGGGCTGTGATTCCCAGTATTGTGTGATTTTTCTAAATGTTGTAAATCCTGTCTCTATGATGTTTATGAGGGAGGATAGGCAGCAGTTGTGTTAGTAAGGCAGTACTCAATCTACACTCGTGGTATTTCTGTTTAGCAGCATTAGATGACTAAGACAGGATTATTCTGATTTTTCTAATTTTTTGAGTTAAATGTTTACCTCATTTCTTTTCCTTCTTTCTTGTTTTTGATAATTACACTACAAAGAGGGAAATTTATTACTTTTAAAGTTTTATAATAAAATGTTTAATTTCCAGATCTCCTTTTGTAATTGAATTTTTATTTACAGAACATATTGTATTCACGATTTTTTGTAATTTACTGAGGATTCCATTGTGACCAATTTGAAGTAAACTTTGGTGAATATTCCATGTGTGCTTGAAAAGGATATGTATTCTCTACTTGTTAGGTGGAAAATTCCTTGTCAAAAGATCAAGCTTATTCATTTGATTTATTGTTTCTTTTACCAGTATGTAGTGCTCTTTTTTGTCATTTTTTTTTATATTTTTCACCTTAAAAATCTATCTTTCTAATATTAACATTATTAATCTGGATATCTTTTTGTTCTTATTTGCCAGCTATATCTTTCTCCATCCCTTTATTTTCAAAATTTATATTTTTTTTTCTAGGTGTATTTCTTAGAGCTAACATAGTGCTGCATCTTATTTTTGCACACAAGTCTCTATCCTGTTTTGGTGAATTTAACCAATTAAATTTTTTTTTTTACATTGATTATAAATACTTATTTCAGCCATCTTATTTAATGTTTTGTATTTACTATACTTTATCTTTGTATAAAGACAGTTCAGTAGTTGGAAAATATGGCCTTGGTGATAGAAATACCACTGGAGATTGCACGATAGAATTTTGCAAAACCAGTGACTTCTTCATTACAAACACGCTTTTCAGCAACATAAACGATGACTATACACATGGACCTCGCCAGACAGAATACACAGGAATCAAATCAACTACATCTGTGGAAACAGATGATGGAGAAGCTCAATATTAGCAGTCAGAACAAGGCCAGGGGCCACTTGCAGAACAGACTATCGATTGCTCGTATGCATGTTTATGTTGAAGCTGAAGAAAATTAAAACAAGTCCATGAGAGCCAAAGTACAACCTTGAGTATATCCCACCTGAATTTAGAGACCATCTCAAGAGTAGATTTGACTCACTGAACACTAATGACCAAAGACCAGATGAGTTATGGGTTGACATCAAGGACAGCAAACATGAAGAAAGCAAAAGGTCATTAAGAAAACAGGAAAGAAAGAAGAGACCAAAATGGATGTCAGAAAAAAATGAAACTTGTTATTCAACATAGAGTAGCTAAAGCAAATGGAAAAAATGATGAAGTAAAAGAGCTGAGCAGAAGATTTCAAAGGGCAGCTTGAGAAGACAAAGTATTACAGTGAAATGTGCAAAGACCTGGAGTTAGAAAAACAAAAGGGAAAAACATGCTCAGCATTTCTCAAGCAGAAAGAACTGAAGAAAAAATTCAAGCCTCAAGTTGCAACACCGAAGGATGCTATGGGCAAAATATTGAACGAAACAGGAAGAATCAAAAGAAAATGGAAGGAATATACAGAGTCATTTTACCGAAAAGAATTGGTCGACATTCAACCATTTCAGGAGGTAGCATATGATCAAGAACCGATGGTATTGAAGGAAGAAGTCCCTGCTGCACTGAAGTCATTGGCAAAAAACAAGGCTCCAGGAATAAACGGAATACCAATTGAGATGTTTCAATAAACAGATGCAACCCTGGAGTGCTCACTCGTCTAGTCCAAGAAATTTAGAAGACAGCTACCTGGTCAACCAACTGGAAGCGATCCATATTTGTGTCCATTCTAAAAAAAGTCATCCCACAGAATGTGGAAATTATCTAATAATATCATTAATATAACATGCAAGTAAAATTTTGCTGAAGATAATTAAAAAACGGTAGCAGTATATTGACAGGTAACTGCCAGAAAGTCTAGCCAGATTCAGAAGAGGACATGAAACTAGGGATGTCTTTGCTGATGTCAGATGGTCCTGGCTGAGAATCAGTCAGGCTGAGAAACAGAGAATACCAGAAAGATATTTACCTGTGTTTTATTGGCTATGCAAAGGCATTCAACTGTGTGGATCATAACAAATTATGGATGATATTGTAAGCCAAAACTCAAACCAAACACACTGCCATCAAGTCGATTCTGACTCATAGCAACCCTATCGGATAGAGTAGAACTGCCCCATAGAGTTTCCAAGGAGCGCCTGGTGGATTCGAACTGCTGACCTCTTGGTTAGCAGCTGTAGCACTTAATCACTACAACACCAGGGTTTCCAGATAACATTGCAAACAATAGGAATTCCAGAACACTTAACCGTGCCCATGAGGAACCTGTACATAGACCAAGAGGCAGTTGTTTGAACGGAACAAAGGGATGCTGCAAGGTTTAAAATCAGGAAAGATGTGCGTCAGGGTTGTATCCTGTCACCATATTTATTCAATCTGTATGCTAAGCAAATAATCCAAGAAGCTGGACTATATGAAGAAAAATGTGGCATCAGGATTAGAGAATGACTCATTAACAACCTGCAATACGCAGGTGACAACCTTGCTTGCTGAAAGTGAAGAGGAATTGAAGAACTTACTGAAGAAGTTCAAAGACTATACCCTTCACTATGGATTACACCTCAACATAAAGAAAACAAAAATCCTCACAACCGGACCAATAAGCAACATCATGATAAACAGAGAAAAGACTGAAGTTGTCAAGGATTTCATTTTACTTGGGTCCACAATCAACACCCATGGAAGCAGAAGTCAAGAAATCAAATGACATATTTTATTGGGCAAATCTGCTGCCAAATGCCTCTTTAAAGTGTTAAAAAGCCAAGATGTGACCTTGAAGACTAAAGTGCTCCTGAGCCAAGCCATGGTATGTTCGGGCGCCTCATATGCATGCAAATCTGGACAATGAATAAGGAAGACCAAAGAAGAATTAATGCACTGAAATTACAGTGTTGGCGATGAATATTGAATATACCATGGACTGCCAGAAGGAACAAATCTGTCTTGGAAGAAGTACAGCCAGAATGCTCCTTAGAAGCAAGGATGGCACAACTTCATCTCATGTACTTTGGACGTGTTATCAGGTGGGACCAGTTCCTAGAGAAGGACATAAAGCTTGGTAAAGTAGAAGGTCAGCAAGCAAAAAAGAGGAAGACCCTCAATCAGATGGACTGACACTGTGGCTGCCACAGTGGGCTCAAACACAGCAATGATGGTGAGGATGGAGCAGGACAAGGCAGTGTTTTGTTCTGTTGTATACAGGGTCACTATGAGTCAGAACTGACTTGTTGGCACCTAACAAAAACAACAACATCTTTTTTTCCCCTTTTTCTCCTATCTGCTCTTCACTTGGTGGATGAAATTTTATTCTTCCGCATGCTACCCTAATTTCTGAAGACCCGTACTTCTTTTGTCCCCTAAAAAATTATATCTATAACTTCCTATACAGTACAAGTACCCTAATACACTCATCTCCCTCTCAACTTCCCACCCACATATCACCCCTTTCCATGTTGGATTTTCTAGAATTTTAGTTTTGGATGGAGATACACTTTTTATTTTGGTCCTAGCTTATTTAGACAACAGAAAACTTCACATTGCTGTTTTAAAAAAACTGTTTAATCATGCTTAATTCCCGTATCTCCATTTTCTCCTGAATTTATTATTTGCTAATTACTGAAGTGTTTCTTTCAAGCATGTTTTCAGAGAATATCTTTTTGTGGTGAATTTTCTAGGCTCTGTATCCCAGAAAATATCCTTATTTTATACCCATTTAAATCATAGTTTGGCTGGATGTAATATTCTAGCTTCAAAGTTCTTTCCTTTCAATACTTCGAACATTGACTTTCTGCACAAAAATATTGCTCTTGAGGAGCCCTGGTGGCACAGTGGTTAAGAGCTATGGATGCTAACCAAAAGGCTGGCAGTTCAAACCCACCTCCTTGGAATACTATGTAAGGCAGCTCTACTCTGCCCTATAGGGTCCCCATGAGTCGGAATCAAATCGATAGGGAATAGGTATTGCTCTTGACAAATCTAGTCAATCTAATTCTTATTAATTATAACTGATTTCCTTGCTCTCTCTAAAGCTTTTAGTTTTTTTTTTTTTTATATATATGTTCCTAAATTTCACTATAATATACCTGTGGGTTTTTTCCTCCTTATTGTTTGGTACTCAATGAGTCTTTCCAATTTCAGATCTTACGTCTTTCTCTAATTCTGGGAAATTTTTATTATCTCTTCAAATAGTCCCTTCCCTCTTTCCTGTTCTTTTTGGGTTCTATTTTAAAGATGATAACACTTTTTTCATCCACCATGTAGTTTTCTCTATATTATTTTCACTCTATCCCTTCCAGGACCACCTTATCTTATCTTAGTAACCCACTGATGCATGGATGATATGCTAGCAAGAGCTAGAATTCCCTCCCTTGATTTCAGCCATGAAGATAAGCAAGAGGGAGATTCATGGATCTGTCAAGTTAGTATTTTAAAAGTCAGAAACCCCTGGGACATAGAAACCCCTGGATCCCAGTTGTTGATATTAATAACTTCTTTAATGACTAAGGGACTTTCAGTGTAATTATTCAGGAAAGGAAAATTATACCCTCTCTATTTTTTTTTTATCTTCCAGGAGGAGCCCTGGTGGCACAGTGGTTA
The DNA here is from genome assembly GCF_030014295.1 of Loxodonta africana. NCBI lineage: Eukaryota > Metazoa > Chordata > Mammalia > Proboscidea > Elephantidae > Loxodonta > Loxodonta africana. The sequence continues at coordinate 134,751,222 of NC_087342.1, forward strand.
AGTGCTCAGCTGCTAATGGAAGGGTTGGCGGTTCGAACCCACCAGCTCTCCATGGGAGAAAGATGTTGCAGTCTGCTTCTGTAAAGATTTACAGTTTTGGAAACCCTTTGACGCAGTTCTACCCTGTCCTATAGTCCTATGAGTTGGAATCAGTTTGGGTTTGGTCTATCCCCCAGTGATGAAAAGAGTTCCTCTCCACAGATTTCTCTGATGAGGACTAATTCTGATAATGATTCTAAAAGCCCCTGATTCTTGCATGTTGTGTTTTATTCAAAGCACAGGACTTTAGCATTCAGTTTAGGGTCTTTCCTAACAGATGTGTTATAGGAATGGACCAGGAGGAAAAGAGCACAAGAGCTACTTCTCCTTTCCCCTTGTGAGAACCCATCCTTGTCTTTGAGACAAGGCCCTCTAAATTCCGAAAGATCTGGATAAGCCACAGAACTTTCTTTGGAAGTGCTCTCTTGCTCTTTAGATGCTGAGAGGAAATCACCCTTAAGATTTCTGAGGTCTTCATCTCTTTGTTCCCTCATTTGTCTCTGTTCTCATCTCTCTTGAATCAACAACCTGTTACCTTTCAAATTAAGGCTTTCTCATGGGTGTTATATCATTCTCTTTTGTACGTAATTTTTAATCCACCTAGGAGCCTATTACAGATGTGGGTATTTGTGTCTCAGAAATCCATGACTATACACTCTCTCTCCATCCAGGCAGGACTAAGAACTTGAAATCTTTAATCCTTCTCAGTAGCCAGTTCTCCTGCAGGAGCCCTGCCTCCACTGCAGCTGTTCAGACAGTAAGATAGAAATCTTCTGGAGGAGACTTAAGAAGCAAGTTAACCAACATTTCACATGGTTGTAAATCGTCTGGAGACATTTACCCTTGGCTGAACCAGAGGGGAGGCACATGCATAGAGCCCATCCTCTTTTTTCAGCATTTTATATTTTTTAATAGAAAAATTCCACCAAATATCATGTTTCTCTGCTATCTTCCGTCTTTAACAATTACTAAAACAAGGCCAGTGTGGTTTCTTCTCTATACCCTCTCTCACCACCACCACTACCCCTCTCCACAGCTAGATGATTTTGAACCAAATCCGAAACATTATATCATTTTGTCTGTAAAGACTTTAGTATGTAACCCTGTAAGAAAAAAGGTCTTCATTCCTAATACCACTGACTCCTTCATGCCCCCTGACTGTCATCCTCAAATGGAGGTCACTGTGATATCCATTGAATTGTGCCCTATTGTAAAGTCACATTTAGGGACGTACACTCCCCAAGGTTTCCAATTTTCTCCAGTTCAGCATGGCCTAAGTTGACCATGGAGCCTTGGTGGCACAGTGGTTAAAGCATTCAGCTGCTAACCAAAAGGGCGGCAGTTCAAACCCACTAGCCACTGTGCAGAAGAAAGGTGTGACAGTCGGCTTCCATAAAGATTTACAGCCTTGGAAACCCTGTGGGACAATTTTACTCTGTCTTATAGGGTCTCTATGAATCAGAATCAGCTCATGGCAGTGGGTTTTGGTTTTGAAGTTGACCACCCCCTGCCTTTACACTACAGTCAATAGCCAAGACAATCTGTCCTGTATGGTGCACCAAGAGAAGTCCCCCTGCATATCACACCTGCAGCCTGGACCTCTTGTGAGGCATAGTGCCAGCCCTTTCAACAACTTGTTAACTGTCTGGTAGTTTCCTGCAAGGCTCCTCTTCAGCTCTGTGATGGTTATTATGCAAGTCTGAGGAGATTTACAAAGGAGGCCCAAATCCCTGTGGTTTTCCTGCAGAAGCCTGGGGAGAAGAAGGGAGGAAGAGTGTGGGCTGGAACAAACCTGGTCAACAACTGTCCCCAGCCCACACCAGGCATCCCTCCTGGCATTCTGGAAATTTTAGAGGGCTGATAGCAGCCTCATCTGCCAGGCTCCAGATCTTTTCTCAGAGCTGCCTTTTCTCTTGGGATATCAGGCTTCTTTACCACCCCAGACAGTCCTCTTTTCAAGCACTATCAGTAAAGGACTGTTTCTGTTACTTTGCATTATAATTATCCCACTCTCTTTACATTGCCATAGGGCTTGTTTTGCCATTGAAAGACAGTTACATTTTATTGATCTTCTTTTAAAGCCCTGCCAAGAATCCCACATGCTCTGCCAAAAACTGTACATTTACTCTGCTGGCTTGGACTCTGTACCCTTTTGCATGCTTATTAATGATTTTTTTTTCTATTATTATTTTTTAAAGAATTATGGCATTTCCAGATTTGGTCAATTCCAAGTTCCAAAGCTGATTCCTAAGGCTAGCCACTAGGTGGATCAATCTTATGCCAATGAATTACACTGCCAGCTACCTTTTTAGAAGATAAAATGAAAGGCTTTTGCCTCAGAATTTTTAGGCTACTTCTCCACAGCACTCCAGATTTTCTTGTAGATAACCACATTCAGAAAGAAAAAGGGAAAGGAAAAAACTACTAAGCTTATCTAGCCACATGATTCAGCAAAATTGTCTACTCAAGAAGGCATGACTTACAACCCATCGGATCAGCCAGTACAAAGTCTGCACCCACTCCCAGCCTTATCCTGCAGCTAGACGATAACAGACTATCTCAGGGAATAAGGGACACTTTTCCTTGCTCGGTCCTAAATGAATTCACTAGGTTGTTTTTAAAGGCAGTGAAGGAAACATTGAGAACTCTGACAGAAATACATGAAAGGGGGTTTCCAAAAAAGTCCCTTGTATAGTTTATATAACACTGATGCTGCAGAAGAAAGACCTGAAAATCTGGCTCCGTAAGATTCCTGTTGCTGTCAAGTCGACTCTCACTCATAGCGACCCTATAGGACTCAGTGGAACTGCCCCTTAGGGTTTCCAAGGATGTAAATCTTGACAGAAGCAGAACGCTACATCTTTTTCTTGCAGAGCAGCTGGTGGGTTCAAACTGCCAACCATTTGGTTAGCAGCAAAGGTCTTAACCACTGTACCACCAGGGCTCCTCTGTAAAGATTACAGCCAAGAAAACCCTGTGAAGCAGTTCTACTCTATCACACATGGGGCTGCGATTGAAGATGTTGGTAATTGATGTTACCCACACTCATTTCTCAGCTCTCTGCTTTTAGGGTTTCTTTCTTTGAACTACATCAAAATGCAGAACTATGAAGAAGAAGAGAGGCTAGTGATGAAGAGCCCTGTTTCTCTCAATTATACCTGAGATAATAGACAGTGTCACAAACAACATCAACTTTCCATGGTCAATTAAGGTACTGAGAACCAGTTCTTTGTTTCATTGATTTCTTTATTTTCCTGTTTTCAATTTCATTAATTTCTGCTTTTATCTTTATTATCTCCTTCTCTTTGCTTGCTTTGGATTTATTTTCATCTTGTTTTTCTAGGTTCTTGAGAGTTTAGGTTATTATTTTAGACTTTTCCTCTTCTCCAATACAGAATATAAGCATTTGGTGCTGTTCAACTCCCTCTCAGCACTGCTTTAGCTGTGTCCCCCAAACTTTGATATGCTGTCTTTTCATTTTAATACAGCTTAATGTATTTTTTTATTCTCTAAAGAAATACTACAAAGACAATCATTCAGAATTTTTAATGAAAAACAGCACTATATAAATATTTTGAAGAACCATATGGTGCTTTCACCTTGCCATACTCCTCTCCTTGTTGAAACTTGTCTAAACAGACTCTCAAGAATGGCCCAGCATAAATCTAGCTTCTCTAGGCTCTATTAAAAAAAAAAAATATTAGTGACATTTTATTAAGCTTGTCTTTGTCGCAGATGAAGAAAGAAACATCCCGTAGTGTGGTGACCTCTGGAATGTGGCACTCCAATCATCTTCAAGAATGAGGCCCCAACTGAAGGCAGAGCTTGAGGCAGCAAGCCCTCAGCTGTCAACAGTATGCGCCCAGCCTCCACTGAAGAGAACTGCCTCACTGAGGTAACGCCTCCTTCCCAAGGATCCTACATCCAATGCCTGACCTGTGTAAGGGTGTAAGGCCTGGATTCCTCACCACAACTCAGAATTTCTAACTACAAACAGCTGTCCTAGTCCCAGAGAGCCCTGTAGGATCAGCTGAGGCCTTCACTGGGCCAGCATCACAGCTCCGCTTCTCCCTCTGCCCAGTCCTGTTTCCTCCACAGGTGCTAATCCCAAGAGCACTCCCTAATGAACATCCTGCATGCTAATCTCCATCTCAAAATCTTCTTCCAGCCAAACTCAACCTGCAATAATTTGTGTCAGGAATGGCCCAGGAAAACAGGCAGTAAGATGGAGTTTTGAAGCTGGATCACTACTGCCTGGCAGGGAATGAGAACCCCATCACTGCCATAGATGGAGCACAGATGGCCTCTGACACAGGTTGTGATCCAATTATTAAAATTTTCATCACTGGTGAGTTTGAATAGTGTAAAAAAAAAAAAAAAAACTAGTGCCATCGATACCAATGGAAAAGTAAAATATTGAGGAAATATGAGGACAATAGAATTGGGTGGTTATTGCTAAGCTTGATTAATGCTCTTATCTAGAACAGTGGTTCTTAAACTCTGGTATATGCATCAGAACCACTTGATTGTTGTTGTCATTAGGTGCCGTAGAGTCAGTTCTGACTCACAGCCACCCTCTTTGTACAACAGAACGAAACATTGCCTGGTCCTGTGCCATCTTCACAATCATTGTTATGCCTGAGCCCATTGTTATAGCCACAGATTACTGTGTCCATCCCCAGAATCTTGTGGTCAGTAGGTTGGGGGTGTTTTCTGAGAATTTGCATTTCTAACAAGTTCTCTGATGATGCTGGTGCTGC